>NW_025333916.1:29140000-31860000 GCF_019186645.2 Phyllostomus hastatus
AGATGATGCAAGAGCACAGGATGCAGGGATGTCAGAATCCTGCCCAAACCACTTCCACCCCAAACTGCATGCCTCCTCAGAGAAGCAGACTCACAATGGGGCTGTTTGCTCCCTGCAGAGGTGACAAGGCAGGGTGCATAAGGATCCCCATGTATCTCTCTCTGCACGGACAGTGGAGCTGGAAGCTGGGGTTCTGAGGGGTTCCAAGCTTTGCTCTGACGCTTGTTGTGCGAACTTGAGCAAATCACTGAACTTCTTGTACCTCGATGTCTTCTCTATAGAGGGCGTACTATCATGAAAAGTAAATAAGTTAACACATGTCAAGCACTTTAGGGTTGTTCCTGGCACACCATACGTGCTGGGCCACAGTTTATCACTGAACAAGGCTAGCCTCTGGAGGTCAAGGCTGCTGTTATCTGCAGTTGGTTTGAATGTTTCCACCACTGTGCTACTCATCTTCGAGGTACCCCTTTTGCAGGCCATCCCTGCATGCTCATGTGGTGACATTAGTGGCCTTTAGTCCACTAATGGACAGGGCACCCGACAATCTCAAAGGAGACCATCTGACTTGGGTCCTGAAGTGCTGGCAAAGCTGCTTTTCAAGAATTTGGCTTTGGAATTTTTAATTGCTCAGTCTTGGCTTTTCTGGCCCAAACATGAGAGCTTCCTGCCCCCAAAGTCCTCCTAAGAGCAGTCTTGACAAGGTAGGCCACTGTTCACCTGGGGATTTTGCCTCTGTGTGAACATCTGCCTCCAACAGCCACAGGCAAATCACCTGCATAAATCATACAGACATGGCTGCTGCACAGGGTCATGGGGTCACCGAATGGAATCCTTTATTTGTCTGCAGGAAACACAGCTCTGATCCTGCACCCTGTCTGACATTTGCCTAGGCAGTGATGAGATGCACAGGATCTCAGCGAGCAGAAGGGGACAGGCTGGGCAGCTGCAACTGGTAGCTTTCCAGAGCCCACTGCAGCCAGCGCACTGACAAGGACAGGCTAACAGCTAAGCATCTCCCCTTTGCCAGAAGGTTTTGGCCTATGGACCCCTGAAGCAGCAGGTCTCATGTTCTTTCAGACAACCCATGATTGTGTGTGTGTGTAGGATGGGGCGAGGAGGAGAGGGGAGAGAAGTGAAGGCAGAGTAGAGTCTGAGACGACAGCACGGCAGAGGAGGGAAGGTAGGAGAGTGGCCTGGTGGGTCTGAGTGAAGAGGCAGGGAAGGGAAATGACAGATGGATGGCACAGGGGACACAGCCTGGTTGACACCCCAGCGACACCAGTGACCAGTCATATGACCCAAGGCAGGTTACCTGGCCTTTCTAGGCCTATTTTCATGTCTAGAGAGTGAAAGAAATTAATACTCATAAGGAGGCTGTGAGAATCAAATTAAGTAGTACCAACATCATAATTATGTTTGTCAGTGTTATTTGCTGGGTTATAATCATGCCTGCAGAGTGAAGAAAGGTATTCTTTGAGGAATAGTTCCACCTAGTGAGTGGCTTCCAAACTTAAGTCTATGACCATGACACGGTTTTTGGGTGGCTGTGGAATGCCAATATATGCATCTACAATGGCAAGCACTGCTTCAGAGGAGACAGGCCCTGGAGCTCCAGCAGTGCACAATCAGGATGGCCCAGCTGCAAAGGCCCAGGGCTCCCAGCCCTGGACTCTGTGGCTCTGACACTGCCCGCCTCGGGGGAGTCTGATGTCTGGTGTGATATGATGGAACCACATGGAAATTATGTGGGATGGTAATGTGTGATTTGCTGTGATTGAATGGTGTTAGGCAATGGTGGTTTGGGACTTTGCATGCAGGAATGAGGAGACGGGGAAGGGTAAGCAGAAGGAGGGGACTAGGGAAAGGAAAGAGGAGGAGGAGGAATACCCAAAACCTGAGTCACCAGGAGCGTTTACCTGCATCAGCTTTAAGCCAGAGCCAGCCAGTAGCAGAGAATAAAATCCAGCCACATGTCCAGTCAGCCCCTGGAATCTCTGCCATAAAGCCAGTTGTGCACCTCTGTCACACCACACGGGTCTGCTTAAGTGCCATTTTATCAGTTTATGATGGGAGAGGGAAGTCTTAATGAAAAAATGGGTATCATAAACCAACAGGGTGGGGCAAAAGTAGGAGTACACAAAAGACAGCATTTATTCTTGTATTGTTATCTAGTAATTGTTATTTTCCCTATAAACAACCGTAAACCTGCTTTTGCCCTCCCCCCATATTTCAGGACTCTGATGAAAGTGTAGAAGGAGGTAGGTCTTTTGTCCTCTCAACAATGGACGATTGTAATTTCGATAATAAAATGGCTGTCCTGGGGTTATACGTTCACTGAGGTGGGGAAACTGGAATGGGCTGCCCAGGCCTGCCTGCACGACCAGACCTCGAGGAGACCCTCCCCTGTGGGCACAGCTGCCGGCCTCCGGGTCCCTGTTCTGGGCCTGGTGGGCCCCAGGAGGCCATGTCTAGAGCTGTGGAAGCCTGGAGAATGTGTGGCTGTCAGTGGCCCTTGAGTTAACATACAACTGTCCCGCACTCACCGGCTATAATGGTGAGTTTTCTCGGATCCCCCACGCCCCTTGGTTGGGTCTAAGTCTCCACTCACTCTGCTTTTCATAGGGGACACTTTGAGGGGACAGTGCGTATCTCCCTGCCCTAAAAGGTACCCCAGCACACCTGCATCACATCCCTGCTGCCTAAGAAAGAGGCGCCACAAGTTCCTCAAAGCTGTCTGTGGCATCTGTCTGGGAGTTTCACTGCCTCCCTGGCCTGCTGCCCTTTGTTTGGCCCTAGTTTGCACTCAGCTCCTCATTCTTGGTTTCAGCTCTTGTCTAAAGCCCGTATCTGGCTGCTGGGACTTGGAGCCCCTGGGCAAGAGTCGGACTCCGGGCACCCTCTCCAGACACTGGTCTCTGTCCTGGGTGTGTTGGAGAGAAGCCACACACTAGTTTTGGTTCTCCAAAAGTAACTGTGCTCTGGGTCATGGCCACCCAGAAGTGTGGCTGGGCTGCTGCCATCAAAACTGCTGAGCTCTCTCTACACGCTTCTGTGTGTGGAGGAAGAGATGCAGGTACTCCTAGGACAGGGAAAGCTTTCCCAAAACTCTTGTCTGTCTTCCGATAATTATAAGTGGTTAGATCTCTCTTACAAAAGAGAAAACAGCCAAGAGCTTTCAATGCCAAGTTCCAGTCATAGAATTTTCTAAGAAGTATTGCTTCTAAGTGAAGCAAAGCTGCGTGCATCTAATGAGAGTCAGATGAAGAGTGTGTAAGTCCAGAGTAGGAATCAAGAACAGTTACGAACTAGTCTGTGCTGAAAGTAACTGCAGAGAAAGTGTCTCTGCTGGTCTTTGATGTTTATGCTTTAAAATATCTTTTTAAAATGTAGCCCTTAGTAATACTTATATAGCATACCTGTTTTCCTTACAAAAGAGTATTAATTGCAAAATTTACAATTCTAATTTGAATCTCCTATATTACAGTGCACTTCTAAGTATTTATTCCAGGGATTATAAACCTCTGTGCATTAGAAAGAACCAGCAAGCATATTAAAAATACAGATGTTGAAGCCCTCGCTCAGAAATTCTGGGCCCAGGTATATGTTTTTGTTAGCATCTATGATGTTTGAGAACCACAAGTCTAGTGTCTCTCAAACTTTGAAGTGTGTATGAATCACCTGGGGATCTTATTTAAAAATACAGATTCTCACAGCCACTCCGGGGTGAGGCCTGAGATTCGGTGATTCTAAGCTTTCAGGTGAGGCCGATGCTGCTGGATCATGGGACCAGCCGTACCCACTCACCTGGTGAAAACTGGGCCCAAATTGGACGTTAGGCATGAGAAATAAAACAATCACACTCTTCAGGACTGGACTCCACACGCTAAGTCATGAAGTGACAGACAAAGATGGCTTACATACATCACCACAGTAAGCCCACACATTGCCCACATGTGGTCAGTGTTGTTATTTTGTATGGAGAAGAAAATCAAGACTCAAAGTCACACAGTAGTAAGTGGATGTATTGGTTTTCCATTGCTGCTTTACAAATGACCTCAAACTTTGTGGCTTAAAATACTTTACTTTCTCTTGGCTCTAGAGGTCAGAAGTCCCAAAATCATGGCCCGGGCAGGGCTGGATTCCTTTTTGGGGCTCCAGGACAGAATCTGTTTTCGCTCTGCTGCAGCTTCCAGAGGCCACCTGCATTCCTAGGTTCATGGTCCCATTCCCATCTTCAAACCCAACGACATCTCTGACTCCTTTTCTTTCATCACGTCTCCAGCCACAGCTGGGAAAGCATCTCTGCTTTTACAGACTCATGTACTTAGGTTAGGCCCATCTCAATAATATAAAACATTCTGCTGTATTGAGTTCTGTACTTAATACAATTGGCAAGGTCCCTTTGGCAGTGTAAGGTATGATACTCAGTTTTCAGGGATTAGGATCCAGACACCTTTGAGGCGGAGAATATCTGCCTACCACAGTGGGAAAACCAGGACTTGGAGCCTGGAATCAAACCTCAGAGCTGATTCCTGAGTCCATGCTCCTTCCAGCCCACCAGTCAGAAGAGCAGCTAGGTTGAACGCTGCTGTTGTTTTCTGGAGGCCAAACCAAGAAGGAAGTGTCAGTTTAGTGCAGCTGTCAGCAGCCTGAGTTCCATTATCACTGTGAATTAAACAATTTAAATTGAAGTGGAGTTTACTGCAGTTTATTTTGCGTTCCCCTTTGAGTCAGCGAAATGCAGTCCTTCTGTGCAACTGCAACGCCTTGGGCTAACGCTCAGACATCCACTGGGCTTCCTGGTCATTGTTTCCCCTAACGGAAAACTAAGATGGGAAGCAAGGAACAACTTTAAGACGTGGCAATGAATTACTTATACTTTTAAGCAACCATTTTTAATGATATATTTTATTGATTATGCTATTACAGTTTGTCCCATTTTCCCCCCTTTATTCCCCTCTGCCCTGCAGACCCCCTCCCACCCACATCCCCCCTTTTAGTTCACATCCATGGGCTGTACATATAAATTCTTTGGCTTCTACATTCCCTATACTATTCTTAACCTCCCCTGTCTATTTTCTACCCACCATCTATGCTACTTATTCTCTGTACCTTTTCCCCCCCTCTCTCCCTCCCACTCCCCTGCTGATAACTCTCCAAGTGATCTCCACTTCTGTAGTTCTGTTTCTGTTCTAGTTGTTTGCTTAGTTTGTTTTTGTTTTAGGTGTGGTTGTTACTGTGAATAGAATTGAAGGGCAGATAAAGTCCTTCCCAGATAAGGTCAAGTTAAAGGAATTCATCATCACCAAGCCCTTATGATATGAAATGTTAAAGGGACTTATCTAAGAAAAAGAAGATAAAAAATATGAACAGTAAACAACCATTTTAAAGCAGGATTAGCAGATGAGCCTTGAACATTCCACTTCCTTTCAGGGAGCCTGATGACTACCGAGGGGCTGTGTTCGCCACATCACTCAGGCCCCTGTCACCACAGTAGTCGGGAGCTCCCATCCGCAGATTTAGCCTCGAGTTGAGGCAAAGCTCACCCCACACTTCGTGAGTGCATTCAGAACTGGGTTTTATTTTTAGGGCAGCAATTCTATCCACAGAACTGGGACTCAGAGTTGTTAGACACATTATCATCAGGGCAATGTGAACAGACAAATATTTAGTGGGGTTTTTAAACTCCTCTGTTACAGGTTGAATTGTATCTAAACCCCAAAATGAAATGGTGAAGCTCTAACCCACAGTACCCCTGAATACATCCTTGTTTGGCAATGGGGTCATTGCAGATGCAATAGTTAGGATGACTCGCGCCCTCCTGAGAGGAAGGAGACACAGGGGGAGAAGGTGCCCGCCCATGTGGCAAGAGAGACAGGGATTGGAGTGACACATCTATAAGCCTGGAACCCCAAGGAGTGCAGCAAACCCCAAGAGGGAGAAGAGGCAAGGAATGTTGTCCCCCAACCTCAATTTTGGACTTCCAGCCTCTAGAACCGCAAGGGAATACATTTCTGTGGCTTAAGCCACCCAGTCTGTGGTGCTTTGTTATGTCGCTCCAGGGAACGGAACACCATCTTCCAAGGTGCTGTTACAACTTCTCTTTCTCACTTTACAGAATGGGTGTATTTGTGAAACAGTAGAGGAATATGATTTAAACACTGGAGATGTAGTTCCAGAGAATGTTTTGTTGTTGTTGTTTTTTTTTAGATTGTATTTTTCAGAGAGAGGGGAAGGGAGGGAGAAAGAGGGAGAGAAACGCTGATGTGGGAGAGAAACACTGATCGGCTGCCTCTCACACGTCCCCATCCGGGGACCTGGCCCTCAACCCAGACATGTGCCCTGACCAGGAATCAAACTGGCAAACTTTTGGTTTGCAGTCTGGCACTCAACCCACTGAGCCATACCAGCCGGGGCCAGAGAATGGTTTTGACTACAAGATGTAAAACCAGACTACAGAAATCTTGCCAAAACACTAGTCATTATAAAGTTGAATTTAGCATAACGGGCATTTCCAAGTTGGTTTCAGGAAGTTCAAAAATGACTTTGCAGACAGCACGGACCCAGGAGACAGCTCAGCAGTGGCAACGACAGTCCAATGAGGGCCCTTTCACTTGCAGAGCACCTACTATGTGCCGGGCACCTTGCCAAGTGCTTTACAGGCATGTTTTTCAAGACAATTACTCCCCTCTTTTGTAAAACAAAAACAGAAAACCTTTTCCTTTGGGCTGTGGCCTTCTGCAGGGAGAAGGATGAGAGGAATAACTACCACCACCTCCACGACAGCCCCACACTGACCCTGTCATCCCTGAAACTGCTCCTCCTTCGGAAGCAGTAACCTCAGCATCTCCATGTCTCACGCCCTCCGCCTGCCGGTCCCGCTAAGTTGCTTACCAGACACTCCTCTAACCACCGGTCTAACCTCATCAGGACCTGTGATCCGTCAGACCTCCTGCTCACCCCGTCCTTTGCCTTCCACTCTCTCTGCCTCCTATCGTTCTTAGGAAAATGATGAAAACTTAACTTGGCCAACAGGACCCTCCTGGAGGCATGCTGCTTCCCCTGCCCTTTACACTCCAGCCACAGGAGGACCCTCTTGATCCCCGTGCCCCTCCTTCTGGCCGCCACAGGGCCTTTTTATGGTGCTCGAAGGCCACTCATGGTCGGACCCTCCTCACTCTTCAAGTCTCCCCGCCGTCAGCACGTCAGCACGTGCACAGAACTCTGTGCGGTCAGGTCTGCCTGTCAGACACTCTCAGGGCTCCAGGCCACAGCTCCATTTTCACATTTATGTGTAGCCGTGGTTGATGGATGTCTTTCCTAGTATACTGAAAGCTCAAAACAAAGCAAAACAAAAATGTCTCGTGTGCTTTTGTTTATCATTGTATCCTTAGCAGCCAGCATAGTGTCTGTTAGGACAGGCACTCGAGGTTCAATGAAAGTTGAATAAATATTTAATTTTACAACCACTTGCAAAGGAAGCAATTATTCCCATTTTACAAATGAGAAAAATGGAGCTCAGGAAAGTGGCAGATAATCAGAGAGCCATCCAGTTTGTGTCATTATAAAGCTCACGTTCTTTCCTCCCCACTGTGTTGCTCAGAATACGATACTATCACAAAATACGCTGTGCAGCACTACAGAAGGGGGGATGAGAGGCAGCATCCCCATGGTACCAGGTGCTGGTGAGCCCTATGGGTGCCAAACTGCACCTAGGGGACCTCTGTTAAGACACACTTTACCACCCCAGGAGTTCCAGCCAACATGGAGGCATACGTAGAAACCCTTTGCTTCCTTGCACAACCAAAAGGAGAAAAACAACCAATCTGAAATCAATATACAATCAGAAGTGCCAGAAAATCAAACTGCATGGAACTCCAACAACCATGGAATTAAAGAAATAGTCAAGCAGAACAACCAGACCAGTAAGGTGGCGGACCATGTGGGCTGACACAGAAAAACCACGGTGGGTGGGGCTGGCTGCCCAGCTCAGGGGGCTGCGCAGGAGGGGCTGACTTAAGGGTAAAAGTGAGACTCAGAGCTGATGGTGGGCTACTGCTGGGGTTGCCGTGGTGGGAGAAACTCCTGGTCTCACACGAGAGTCCATTGAAAAGTGCACTAGAGACGAGCAGGTGAGCTGCACTGTTCCCTCTCTGGCCCCTCCCCCACTGGCAGCACAACAAAGAGGGTTGCTCTGCCAGGGTGATTACCTAAGGCCTCGCCCCTTACAACTTATCAGGGGCCCAGAGCAAAGAAATAGGGCCAAAATGGAGGAACAGAGCAAAACCTCAGAAAGAGAGCTAAGCGATGAGAAGATTGGCAACCTATCTGATGAAGAATTTAAAGCCCTGGTAACCACAATGCTCACAGAACTGATTGAGCTTGGTCAAAAAATGAAAGAACAAATGAAAGATACCCAAAACGAAATAAAGCAAAATATTTAGGGAACCAACAGTGACAGGAAGGAAACCAGGACTCAAAGCAACAATTTGGAACAAAAGGAAGAAATAAACATTCAACCGCAGCAGAATGAAGAAACAAGAATCCTATAAAAAGAAAAGAGGCTGAGGAATCGCTGGGACAATCTGAAATGTTCCAATATCTGAATTATATGGGTGCCAAAAGAAGAAGAACAGCAGCAACAAATTGAAAAGTTATTTTAACAAATAATGAAGGAAAACTTCCCCAACCTGGCAAAGGAAATAGACTTTGGACCCAAAGAAGTTGGACCCAAAGAGAAACACACCAAGGTACATCATCAATAAGTTACCCAAGATTAAAAGCAAAGAGACAATCTTAAAAGCAGCAAGAGGAAAGGTAGAGTTACCTACAAAGGAATGCCCATAATGCTATCAGCTGATTTCTCAAAAGAAACCTTGCAGGCAAGAAGGAGCTGGAAAGAAGTATTTGAATTCATGAAGGGCAAGGACCTACATCCAAGATTACTCTATCCAGCAAAGCTGTCGTTTAGAATGGAAGGGCCAATAAAGTGCTTCCCAGATAAGGTCAAGTTAAAGGAGTTCATCATCACCAAGCCATTATTATATGAAATGTTAAAGGTACTTATCCAAGAAAAGGGAGATAAAAAATATGAACAGTAAAATGACAACAAACTCACAACTATCAACAAATGAACCTAAAAAAATAAAAAACAACAAAAACAAATACAAAGCAAATAACTAGAACAGGAACAGAATCAGAGAAATGGACATCACATGGAGGGGTTTCAGTGGGGAGGGGGAGGGGGAAGGGAGGAATGGAGGGAAAAGGTACAGAGAAGAAGCATGATTGGTAGGTATTAAATAGATGGGGAGAGGTCAAAAATGGTGTAGGAAACAGAGAACTCAAAGAACTTATATGTACAACCCACAGACATGAACTAAAGGGGGGAGGAATGCTGGAGGGTTAGGGGTGCAGGGTGGAGGGGGAATAAGGGGGGGGAATTGGGAAAACTGTAATAGCATAATCAATAAAATATAATTTAAAAAACACTTTACCACCCCAAAAGCAACTGACCTATATCAAAAGCATATTAGTATTTTCTCAATATTAATAATTCTTCACCTAGTAATTGTTTCTAGTAATTTTAATGAAATTTTAAGAGAGGTGGAGAATTTAGGATCAAGGATGTTCACCACAGTAATATGTTCAAAAAGGTGACAGATAAATTATGATGCATCCTTGGAATGAATTTTTATGCAGATACTAATTATATATATAAAGATTTTATTTACTTTAGAGGGAAGGGAGGGAGAGAGGGAGAGAAACATCATTGTGTAAGAGATACACGATCAGTTGCCTCTCACATGCCCACAGCTGGGAACCTGGCCTGCTACCCAGGCATGTGCCCTGACTAGGAATCAAACCAGCAAACTTTTAGTTTGCAGGCCAGAGCTCAATCCACTGAGCCACACCAGCCAGGGCTAAATATATATTTTTAAAGAATATTTAAATGCCATGAGAAAATGGTGAAATACAAATACAATACAACTCAGTGAGTAAAAGGGCTGTAGACTAATAAAAACCATGACACTAGTATGATCCCAATTTGGTGGCACGTGTTTCTATCTACACATTGTGAAAAAAAATAAAATACAGCAAAATGTAACTGGTCATCTCAGAGTAGTACGATTATTATGGGCAATTTATATTTCCTGCCCTATACCTCATTATACGTTCAACTGTTTACCGTGAGCATGTTTTGCTTTTATAATGAGGAAAATGTTATTAAAAAGCAACTGACCATATAATTTGCTCGAAAAGTTTTTCTTATCAGTTTTTCAATGGCTATTTCTAAATTATTTTAGAAACAAAATTGCTAGTCTCTTGAAGACTTTTCCCTTTTTTTTCAGGTTATGAAGGTAATGAAAGGCCAAGTGGAGAGTGCGCTGGACCGTTTCGACTCCAGCTTATAAAGGGCTCGGAAGTCGTCACTCCAGTCTTCACGGGGAAAAAACCGGACAAATTGAAAATCGATGCCTTCTCCTCAGAACTCACCAGGGAACTGAGTTTGTAGGGCAAACTATCTCCGGAAGTGTGGAGAAACAGGCCTATCCAGAGTCACAGCCAAGGTCTGCTTACCTGAGGCGCTGCAGCTCTAAACTGGAGGCCCCACTGGGGCGCCACCAGGTTCGCATGGTGGAGTTCAGAGAAAGATTCCCTCGTGGCTCTGGCAGGTGGAAGGCGAGTCATGTTTGTGAAATATGCCCAGAGCTTCCTCCCGAACACAGGCCCACCTGCTCCCGAGAGGAAAGACTTAGCCAGAGCCTCGTCCTAAAGCCGTGGGAGGAAGGGACGACTTCCACCCAGCCCCTGCTGGCCTTCCCATCTCACCTCAGAGGGGCAGGAAAGCTATCTAAGAAGTAACACATGAGAAGGTCACAGGGCAGAGACCCAAGCCCAGTGACAGACTTTTGATTTGATCGTAAGAGTAGAGAACACTCCTCTCTCACACCACCAGGGCCCCAGTAGAATGGGGACCGACCCTAGGGAGCTACAAGACACAGCTTCTCTCTGAGAAGTACTTACTTAGGAAAGGCCAGCACCACGAGAGGAAACAAAAACTAGGAACCCAGAGGAATTTGAAACCTCTGGCACCAACCTCAGCTACAGCAACAATTAAGCACAGACTAACTCATAACCAGATTAGCATAAATGCTCACACTACAAGACTATTTATCTCAGTTCCTATTACCCAATACAGTATGTCCAGTCTTTAGCAAAAAAGAAAAAATTACAAGGCAAGCAAAACATGCAGGTTGAGATCTGTGATCAAACAAGAAATCAGAGACGATCTCAAGCAAACAGACCAAGACGCCTGTATGATACAGATGTTAGAATTTTCCAACAGGGAATTTAAAATAACTATCATTAATGTATCAAGGGCTGTGATGGAAGGAGAAGACAATATGCAAGAACAGATGAGTAGATATTCTAAGAAAGAATCAAAAGTAAATGCTAAGTCAAAACACCATAACAGAAATAAGGCAAAAACATGACACCTAGGTATATACATATTCAATCAACAGAAAATCAAACACAAAGAGAAATACCTTGAAAGAAGTCAGAGGAGAAAGGCAAAATCATTTTACCTTTACAAGAATAAGGATAAGGATAATAGTGGGCTTCTCTTCAGAAACCATGCATGCAACAAGAGAGTGAAGAGAAAGATTTAAGGTGTTGAAAGAAGAAAAACCACCTAACTAGAATTCTGTATCCAGAAAATGTATACTTCAAGGGCTGGAAACAGCCTAAGTGCCCATCAGCAAATGAGTGGATCAAAAAACTATGGCACATTTACACAATGGAATACCACACAGCAGAGATAAAGGAGTTCCTATCCTTTGAGACAGCATGAAGGGAACTGGAGAGCATTATGCTAAGTGAAGTAAGCCAGGTGGTGAAAGGCAAATACAATGTGATCTCACCTGTAAGTGGTACCTAATCAACAAAACAAATGAGTGAGCAAAATAGAACCAGAGACATGGAAATGAAGAACTGACAGTAACCAGAGGGGAGGGGGAGGGGGATAATAGTGGAAAGAAGGGGAAGGGTTGTCAAGGAACATGTATAAAGGGCCCATGGACAAAGAAAAAGGGGCAGGAGGGGCTGAATGTGGGAGGTGGGGGTGAGTAGGGCAGGGGAGAGTAACGGGGGGAAATGGGGACAACTGTAATTAAACAACAATAAAAAAATTTTTTTAAGTGAAGGATAAAAACTTTCACAGACAAAAACTGAGGGAATTCATTGCCAGAAGATCTGCCCTGCAAAGAAATATTAAAAGGGAAATTATAGCCCTGGCTGGTGTAGCTCAGTGGATTGAGTGCGGGCTGTGAACCAAAGTGTCCCAGGTTCAATTCCCAGCCAGGGTACATTCCTGGGTTGCAGGCCATAACCCCCAGCAACCACACATTGTTGTTTCTTTCTCTCTCTCTCTCTCTCTCTCTCTCTCTCTCTCTCTCTCTCTCCCTCCCTTCCCTCTCTAAAAAATAAATAAATAAAATATTTTTTTTAAAAAAGAAAATTATACAGTCAGAAATTTGGATCTAACAAAGAAAGGACGAGTGTTGGGAAATAAAGGTAAAATCAAATATTTGATTTTGTAAAAGACTTGAAAGATGAAGTTGATCTAAAAAAATAACTGTTTAAAACAGTAGTAACAGTGTATTGGGGGGTAACGGCAGATGGGAAGTGAAATGAGTGTCAGTAGCATTAGAAGGGACCAGAGGGAGGAACAGGGAATACTGTTGTAGATACCTTCACTACACATGAAAAAGGGTTATTTTTAAGGTGGACTTAGTTTAAACTGTATGTTGGAAACCTAGGCAACCATTAATACTTTGTAAAAAAAAAAAATTGGAAGTACATTGGAGGCAGCAGCAGGGACCCAAGGCCGTAGGCCTCACCTTTCCGGGGCTGTGTCCTCATCTATGACATGGTACATGGTACATGACATGGTACATGGTACATGACATGGTACAGTTAGATTAGGTCATCTCTCCGACTGCCTTCCTGCTCCGAAATTATATGACTAAAAAACATAACACAGATTAAATACACAGCCCACCTTCAAGAAAATCTACAAGTGACACCTACAAGAGCGAGCCTTTAGAAAGGTACAAGGACTTTTAAAATAACCAATTCTCTGATCTACTTCAGTAAGTTTGGGTTTCCACAGGGTTATCTCGTTAAGTACCGGGTCGGCAGAAGTGAGGCCTGCTTGAGCGTGGTTGGTAGGGTAAGAATATGGGTGTACAATTTAACAGTTTTAGTTAGAACATTTCACCTAAAAAGTTATATGGTGTACTTGTGTGTGCTATTGTTATGCGACGGAGTTATATGCTTATGACTTTGTAATAAAAAAAAAGGAGCATTATTTGTGCTGACCCTGAATAATAAACTATTGGATTTGCTCCCCTGGTTCAGCATTTTTCAACGTATTGTGCTGTAGTAAAGAACCGATAAGGCTGAAAAGAAAAGGCCATTTCACGGTATTGATTTCACTGCAGAGACAGCACAAGAAATGTGCCTTTCAATCCAAAGAAGAAATAAACCGAGCTGCCGTCCTTGCCTCAACAGAGCTCATAATTAGCTTGCGATCACCTCCAGGTCTGTTGATCGACTCTCCTTCCCTGCCTTGCCGTCAATGCACTTCTGAGCTCCGTGTACACATTTATGAGCTACGACTTCCCTGCCAATCAAAAAGTTTTGCTCTTCTGCATTACTGCTTGAGTAGCAGTGTTCATTAAAAAATAAAAAGTCCCTTTGTGGTTAGCCTAGGGAGCACTGTGGAAATGACCTGCCCTTTCTGGAATGAGGTACTGATCTTGCATGAGGTAAAGCTGTTGAGAAATAGTCTTATCTTCAGATCTGGCTGCTCTAACCCTTTGCAATCAAAGTCCCCGACAAGCAGAATTCTACTCATAAGGCCAATTTCCAACTTTAAAACCATCTGCCTAGGGCCAGACAGAGATAAATGCTTTAAGCTTCACTGGACTCATACCTGTTCTAGCAGTTACTTGCATTCTATTTTTGCCCTACTGGGAAATAGAACTGCCCTGAAACTCAATGTTTCACTCTGAAGCTAAAAAGGGTCAGAGGACCAGACATCGATATATTCCTCCCTTAATTAGTTCTCCAAAGCATACCTGGCTAAATAAATTCCAACAGGCCCAAATGAGTTAGATGCAGGCATTAGCTGGAACAGCGAGCAAACCTTGCTTTGTTAAAGATCTTTGGCTAATAGGGCACTCTCTGCCTGTTAAGGTAAGAAAGAATTCAAGAAAAAAATGTAGTCAATGACTTTTGAATTTTATCCAAATGCTTCAGACAATGAGTCCCTCACGCCAGTTCACTGCCCAGAAGTAAAAACAGAAATTCAAACCAACACCTCTAGTCCTTTTCCAGGGCATTCGGGTACTCACCCTAAGGACCCCAAAGCTCAACTCAGACAACAGCAGGGGACTGTGGGCAAGTTCAAGTTCGATAATCAGATGGATTGGTCTGCACCACTTCATGGGACACTGGGTTCTGCCTAATTTGGATGCATGTGGGACAGCATGCAGTTTCATAAAGGAAGAAAGGTGACTTTAAACTGCCGTTCCTATATCACAGTCCAATGGCGATACCAACATCAAAGCTTCACATTTAAGGAAATGATTATTTTCCTTCCTCTTCATTTTGCCAGCAGATATAGTCCAGCTTCTCATCCTAAATCCCACTAAAACACTCTAAAGCCATGCCTGTTTCTGCCCTTTGCGCTCAGCCCAAATATGATAAAGTATTATAAAGTTAAAAAAACATCCCTGCATATTTGCTTCTTTGCCAACAGTTTACAAATCCAAAAAGGGTGTTTTGGTAACGAAATGAGCAGGGTGATGCTTGCCTTCATTACTTTACAGTTAGTGGTGAGTTCAGGTACCACTGGCATTCACAAAGAGCTACATGCCTCTTAAAAACACAAGGGGGTGTGGGGAGAGTGGGCAAGGGAAGAGAGAAGTTGATGACTCTTGGCTAAGAGGTGTGCCCTAACGATAATGGAGCTTAAGAGACAAGATTGATGAAATCGTGCCAGGTTCAATATATCTTTTACATTGCTCAGTCACATGACTTTTCTAGGTTAAAATAAAATTGCAGAACTCTCTCTGCATGAAAGGCAAGCTAGTAGTGGTTAAGAACTCTAAGGTAAACAAAACAAAACCACCACTGGAAATTCCCAGGACTGTAAGGTTCTCTCTGAAAACTTGTATTTTTCATGTTGCTTCACCTTAACCATTGTAGCATCAGCGGAGAGACAACCTGACCTCACTGCCTCCAGATGTGCTGCCAGGGCAAGCAAACGCTACTAACGGGGTCTGGCGGCCGAGAACACTAACCTGGATCCAATCTCGAGAACACAGGTAGAGCACTGCACAATAACGCACATCCTACAAGACAACTCTCTTGGATTCTTTACAAAAGCCAATGAAAAAAATACATGAAAAAAGGACCACTGCAGATTTCAAAACTAAACAGCCAAAACCAACGTGCAAATGTTCAATGAATTCTGGATGGTAAGACAAACAAGCATCATGTAAGAAACATCTTTGGGGCATTTGGGAAAATTGAAATTCAAACTGTTTATTAGATATTAATAATTTCTTAGGGATACAGTAATTAGTGGACATATAGAGAAATGCCATTCTTAGAGGCATGTTGAAGTATCAGGGGTGCAGGGCCTGCAACTTACTTTCAAATGATCCAATGAAATTAAATGCATACAATATGTACGTGTGTGTGTATGTACAGAGAAATAAATGTGGCAAAATTAAAGAATTTGGTGAATCCAAAAGACAAGTATCCTGGTGTTCATTATACTATTTCTTTCAACGCTCCCACAGATCTAAATTTGTGTTCTAAGACTGGGAGAAGAAACTAGTTTCGTCTTTCATGACATGCATCTCGTCATCGGCTCTGAAACAACGCTCACATTTCTACTCTGCTGGGATTCATCAAGGCGGGAGAACTGAAGCCCGTCGCCCTTAGTTGGTGAGCCTCATGCTTTAATTCACGTTATTAGGAATTAGTTGTGAGGTTGTAGAGCTTCTAACATTTTCAAAATCTCACTGATGATCAGAGTAATTTCAAACAGGTCTAAGTCTGGAATCGGAGAGTTGCCCAGTTTTAGTACAGTGACATTTACTTTTCAACAACCTCAGCAAATTGTGCTGTTTGACAGCAGTTTTTAAATGGACACCAAATGAAACAGCGCCCACACCCTCCCCTTCTGTGAACAACCTTCTTCCCCGGTAACTGCGGGACACGCCCCACCATCGGAACCGCTGTTTTCTCACATCGTGCTGGTGTGTGTTCCCACGGAACGGTGGAGTCTGTGAGGTAAGTACCCTGTTCTGGTCCCAGAATTTGCCGGGCATTGTGGCACAGAACAGAAACTCAGCATATCCTGGTTGAATGAAGGAATAGGTAAAATAGAGATCCAAGGGGAAGAATTTTCAGTGGAAACTATAACGTATTTTAACATGTAAAGATGTGGCTCCTCAAATGTGTGTGTTTGAGAGAGGGAGGGAGGAAAAGCAACAACTTATAAAAACTTTAAAATGTCATTGTTAGCTGCCTGGGCCGTCGTCAGAGGGTGAGAGAACTCTGGAATTCGAAATAAAAGAAAAGGAGAATGTGTATGGGACAGACCTCGTATTAGGAGCCACGGTTCAACCAGGGACCTGGCTCAATTTGTCCAAAACCCAGTATGTTTGCTGGAAGGCTGCATTAATGGACAGAATTCCATAAAGCAATAGTTACATTTTATGTCTTGAGAACTTAAAAATTTAAGATAAATTTTTTTCTGAGCTATTTACAAAGCCTATTTTAACCTTATATTAAAAAACAAAAAAGAGGAACTCTTCCCCAGAGATAACTTTTTTATTTTCAAAGTCGCTATTTTCATAATATTTTCTGTAACACTGTAATGTAATCTGTCCAGAACTGGAAAGATGAGCACTTCACCATAATTGAAAAACTTGAGCATGTTTGAGAATTTCTGATAATCACTAATGGGAATAGTGCTTCAAGTGAAAATAATTAAGCCAACAAAAAGAAATGATTCTTAGATCTGTCTTGCATACTGAGTAATAAAGATAAAGCAACAGCAAAGTAAAGAAGCTTTTAGTCTCTAAATGAAAATAGAAACTGAAAGGGTAACTGGGACTTGCCAACTTTTAGGACAGTGCCAACACCAGAGCATGAAAGAAAGCCTCTCTTCCAAATTCACTGGGCGATTTTTATGGACTCTTTTTTCTTTTTGGTGGGGAAAAATAATCAGACAGATCAAAGGCAGGGTATCTTTGGAAAATTTAATTTGGACCATATTTCCTTTCTCTTGCTGAAAACATCCAATGTTGCCAAACACTCTGGGTTCCATAGCTTACAAAGGGGCAGCAGTATACACTGTACCCAACTTTGCACAGAAATGTAGTTTTTGACTATGTCCTTAAAAATGCTTTAAAGGTTCCTTACAATAAATGGCAAGTAAAACAGAGTAAGGCTTTGATTTGTCCCTTTCCCCCTTTCTTGGTGCTGTGTGTTGGAGGGACGAGGAAGGATGACTTGTCACGTCCGTGCTGGCACCCTGGGGACTGCCACTGGACCTTCCCATGTGCAGCCTGGCACTCGGACGCCTGAGGAGGCCAAGTGCCCAACAGCCACGTCACAGCGCGGGTCTTCCTGGTGTCCCCAGGGCTCCAGGCCTTCAGAGGAACAAAGGAACTAGGACCGAATCACGACCCTGGGGAGGTCTCCCTCCTGGTACTGCAGTACCACGGGTTCACTCTGCAGGCCTTACCATGTGCATTTAAAGACTAAATGTAAATACTCCACATAAAATGAAGAAAAAAATCCCTTTACTAATTCCCGTATCAAATTACTAGAATGAAAATAAAAGCATTTGTCTGATAAAACACATTTTCCATGTCAGATGAAAGCAACTCACTTGCAGTATTTGTCACTATTTATACAGTGTTGCCGGGTACACAAATTTCTTTAATTGCATCTCAACAGCTTTGTCATTTTTCAAACTAGTAGTTTTATTAGCTTAAAAAAGGGATAAGGCAGCCAAATTTAACTAATTTTGGTTGCAGAAAAGCATCTCAGATATTACCCTTCATCTTCTCAAACGTTAAGAGCACATGATTTAAAAGTAATCAAATAGTTTCTTCTCTTAACAGGAAACTAAGTGGCTACTGTCATTAAATCTATATCTAGTAAACACAGAGCTCCTCATAAATATAAAATTAAATTCTTTTGAGGAATAGGTTTGTGATTTTAGCTATGTGGAATTTACATTTATTCACTGAATTGTGTAGTAAAAAAGAGTGTGGTCTTGGCTTCTATATTTTCATACACAGTGTTTCATCACGTCTCAGCAGGCTCTTCCACACGGATGGCAGGCCGGGTTCCCGGGCCTGCGGAAAGGGGAGGTAGCCAAGAGTCGCCGTGCGCTCTCAGAAGCCCTGCAGAAACTCCTGGAGCTGGGTGACGATCTCTGTGTCCACTGTCTCCATGAGGGACTGGAAACCTTGCTCTCCCAGTAGCTCCTGCTGAGCCTTGAGCTTCTCGTAGATGAACTGCTGCAGGGACACCGTGTGCACCGGGTCCTTCAGGGCCAGCTGTGGGACAGAGAGGAGCCACACTGGGTCAAAACGGCAAAACAAGTCCCTCTTACAAGTGACTAAAATTCCTCATAATCTCTTCCACAGCAACACAACTGCTTCCGCCTCCCTTCTCACAAAAGACTCTAGAACAGGCTCATTGTGGAAGTTTGTCAAAGAAATTCACTCAATTTGTCTAACCTCAGTTCCCTGGGGCCCCTGAGTGTGAGTTGAATGATCAGCCCGGTTTTGCAACAGCTGAGGGTTCATCCATGTAAAGAACCCAAAGCTGCCTCGAAGTACCCTAAAAGAGATGCTGAAGAGCACTTAAACACAGCTGTCCAGGGCTCCTTTTAGCAGAACCAGGCACTCTGGTGGCAGCGAGGCCCTAGGGACCGACAGGACATCCACCCCATCTGGATGGCTGTGGTATTCACATTCACATATATGCTTCTGGTTTAAAAAGAGAGATACACAAATAATGAATAAAATAAAAAACAAAACAAGCTTAAACTCCTCCTGTCCCACTGGGATATTTGGAAAAAATAAATACAATTAAATTAAAAATAGACCATCATTCCATTCTCTAAAGATAATAATCAACAGAAAACATTCTAGCCTCTTGTTTTTTCTGAGCCTGAGGCTAGACATACACACACACACACACACACACAACACACACAGCACTGCTCTTTGCACTTGCATTATCACACACAGAAAACTACTCCAATATGGTTCAAGAATTTTGAATGTGTCCTAATGTTTTTGTTATAGGCATGTTGAGATAATTACAGTGTAGTTTAAAGACAACTGTAGCTATGACTTTGCTGTATAATCAATCACAAACACTGTTCCATGTTCCAATGTATATAGCCTTTGCTCTACATTTCAGAATAATTCTTTAGGATCACTGTCTCAGAATTAGTAGATTAAAGGACACAGACAATTTATAACTATGGTTTGTACCAATTTTAAAAGGTCTGTTTTCAGCTTCTGGTATTGTTGTTACTACTAGTGTTATCATTAAATTCTTGGTAATATAAAAATTAAGAAGTAACACACCATTGCTTTAAGCTGTACATCTCTCTCATTTTCAATAAACCTGATTATCTGCGAGGCTTGAAGTGCATGAGATTTTGTGTCCAATATGGCTGCACAGAATTTCTCTTTCTTTACTGAGCCTCAATTTCATTCTAGGTAGATGAAACAGCTGAATCACAGCACTGTTTGATCAATGTACATAGATTTTAAAATAATGACCACAAATGGAAAGTGTAACTGAGAGGCAGCGGCACTGGTGGCATGTATTTGCAGTTAACCCCTCCTGTGACCACTCCCGAGCTACAGCACTAATGCGAGGCAGTGGCTTCAACCTCATTTTCCCAGAAGACGGACAGGAGAGAGGCCGCCAAGCGGAACTGCAGACACAAGGCCCTGCGTTCACAAGCCTGAAGGTGTCATTCTATAAAATGCATAGAAACTGAAGATGAATATTTAAAAAATATTCGTTCCCTTAATCAACATACAGTAATGTTCAGTATTATTTTAATTACTAAGAAATAGGCCTCTTACTAAAAAGGATGTGGACTTTGTTAAATTATCACGAATATCATGAATTATCTGCTATAAGTGAAAAGCAGCTGAGCTTTAAATTGATGTTCAAACAAATCACTCCAACTAATATAATAAAAATGATGACTAAGGTTTAAATGCTGTTTCAATTTGCTATAAAAAAATGTGAACAGTTAATTTATCACATCACCACACTTTAATTTCCAACAGATTAATAAATAGGAAAAGTATCACTATACCGAACCCACAAGGTATGGCATGACATTACACTAGTATATATTTTTTATTTTTTAATCAGATTTTATGTATATACTTTTTTATAGAGGGGTAGAGAAGGAAAAAGAGAAGGAGAGAAACATCAATGTGTGACTGCCTCTCACACGCCCCCTACTGGGGACCTGGCCTGCAACCCAAGCATGTGCCCTGACTGGGAATCAAACTGGCAACCCTTTGGTTCTCCGGCTGATGCTCAATCCACTAAGCCACACCAGGCAGGGTGATTTTTTAAAAGTGTATTATTTATCAGTCATATGAAGATTAAAAGGAGAGTTGTGGAGCAGAAAAGGAAAAAAAAGGACTTACAGAATCTCCAACTGTACAGTTTACCAGAGCTTAAAAAACAGACTTCTTTTAGGTTGAAAGAAACCAAGTTAGAAAAAAAAAAGTATATTTTGGTTTGTGGTAGATATTCATTAATCACAGCTATAAATACTGTCTTCTGAGGAAATACATGAAACAGATTCTCTAAAGAAGAATCACTGCAGGACATCCACTAAAAATGCAGACGTCGTTTCTAGGAAGGTAACAGTGCCCGCAGTCAACAGAATGATGAGACACAGAAGTCACTGACAGCATTTTCAAAATTATCACTTTTTCACAAAATATTCCAAACTAACATAATAAACTGAATTATTTAATTTAATGTGAAAAAATATAGAATACCCACCATGTTTACCAGGTGGTATATTCTTCAGAAAAATAACTAGTTTTCTAATGTAATAATTACCATATTTTGCTGTTTATAATGTGCACCCCCAATTTTGGCCCAAACTTTCAGGGAAAAAAATCTTTTGTTTTCATCTTTTAATTCAATTATTTAATTACATTTAGAAACAAAGCTGATTATCGTATTTCAGAGTATAATTTTGCATACAGATATTGTTACTGCTTTCTAGAGTAACACTTTTAACGCATAAGCATAAATAAAAGAATTAAAAACATTTATATAGATAGGGAATTAATATTATCCATGTATAATGTGCATCCTTAATTTTTCCTTCAAAAAAATTGGGCAAAAAAGTGAGCATTATACATGACAAAATATGGTATAATTAAGATAAATGTTCTATTGGGGAAAAACACACTGTGAAGACAGATGTGAAATAGATGCTTGTCTACTCTAAACAATGGAGTATAATTATTTTTCTGATTCTTCCAGCCAAGTACGGTGACCATGGAAGAGTGAGGGGGTGAGGGGCACCTGCCCTTCTGTCCCCCACACAGTCAAAAATCTGCAGATAACTTTTTACTTCCCCAAAACTTATTACCAGCTTACTGTTGACCAGAAGTCTTACTGAAAACATAAGCAGTCAATAAATATATTTTGTATGTTATTTGTACTATATATTGTATTCTTACAATAAAGCAAGCTAGAGAAGAGAAACTGTTATTAATAAGAAAAAGCACATTTACAGTATTGTACTGTATTTATCCATACTGGAAGTTTATGTCATCTGTCAGTGCTTACTTCAATACTGCCCTACACAATACACTGTAGATATTACATATGTTACTAACACTAGACATCAAAAATGAGACGATGTGAAAAAATCATATTTACTTATGGGGTATAACAATTCATGTATTGATAATGAAGTAGCAATAAATTGATTTATGGTTGCCATGTATAATTGGTTCTATTGGTTCACAATAAACTAGGCTGTACATTAATGACTTAATCATTATAAAATTTTTGTCATACAGTTTTACAGTCATATTCATAATATAGTACACTGAAAACAGTGATTTTTTTTTAAAAAGCCACTCACCTATGATAGGCTGATACTTAGTTCCTACAATTGCAAGAGAAACATAATATATAGTAACATAATCTTTTAAAAGCACAGTTATAAAATAGTAAAAAAAAAAACCTTAACATGTTGATAGTTTTAAGTATCGCTCACCTTATGCCTACATGAAAGTAGGCTATCCACATCCACACTGATCTTGCACACGACATGTTACATGATGAATTCTTGAACAATGATGACACAAAAACGTCTCACAGTTCCGTACAGTTAATGAATTTATTAGTTATTATCACATAAGACACACGTACACAGCAGTTAAGTTTATTAACTATAGGGCACGATGATCAGTCATTATTCATTAAGTGGAAGTGGATCATCATAAAGATCTTCCTCTTGTCTTCATGTTGAGTAGGCGGAAGAGGACGACGACAACAGGCAGGGAAGGTCTTGCTGTCTCAGAGGTGGCCCAGGCAGAAGAGGGGAAGGAAGGAGAGGGGGAGGCAGGACTGGTAGGCACATTTAGTGTGCTTTACAGAAATTCTGTCGGACTTGTTTGCTTTTCATTTCTCTGTAACTGTTTCTAAACAGTATCAATTCTTTTTCTACTTTTTAGTTTCAGTGCCCATGTCACAGAGGGTGCACAATAAAGAAGTCAGTCTTGAAAAGCCAGCACACTTCTGCCAGACTGTCTAATGTCAATTTGTTTCCTGGCACTGCCTCTGCACTTTCTTCCTCGTTGTCTGGCAGTGGACTTCCTCGTGGTCCACTGCCTCTCTGGTGGAGTGGAAACACTCCTTTCCATCAAGCTGTCTTCTATTAATTCCTCTGGTGTGGTGTCTATTAGCTCTTTAATTTCTATGAGGTCCATACCTTTTTTCTTTTCTAAATATATTTTGATTATGCTATTATAGTTGTCCCATTTCCCCCCTTCATTCCCCTCTACCCTGCATACCCTCTCCCACACACACTTTCCCTTCAATTCATGTCCATGTCTCCTAACTTCTGTGTCTTCTACATTTCCCATACTATTCTTGCCCTCCCCGTCTATTTTCTACCTACCATCTATGCTACTTATTCTCTGTACCTTTTCCCCCCCTCTCTTCCTCCCACTCCCCTGTTGCTAACCCTCCATGTAATCTCCATTTCTGTGGTTCTGTTCTTATTCTAGTCGATTGCTTAATTTGTTTTTGTTTTTGGTGTGGTTGTTAATAACTGAGTTTGCTGTCATTTTACTATACATGTTTTTTATCTTCTTTTTCTTAGATAAGTCCCTTTAACATTTCTGTAATAAGGGCTTGATGATGATAAACTCCTTTAACTTGACCTTATCTGCGAAGCACTTTTTCTACCCTTCCATTCTAAATGAAAGCTTTGCTGGATAGAGCACTCTTGGATGTAGGTCCTTGCCTTTCATGACTTGGAATATTTCTTTCCAGCCCCTTCTTGCCTGCAAGGTCTCTTTTGAGAAATCAGCTGTTAGTCTTATGGGAACTCCTTTGTAGCTTACTGTCTCCTTCTCTTGCTGCTTCTAGGATTCTCTCCTTATCTTTCATCTTGGGTAATGTAATGATGATGTGCCTTGGTGTGTTCCTCCTTGGGTCCAACCTCTTTGGGACTCTCTGAGCTTCCTGGACTTCCTGGAAGTCTATTTCCTTTGCCAGATTGGGGAAGTTCTCCTTTATTATTTGTTCAAATAAGTTTTCCACTTGTTGCTCTTCCTCTTCCCCTTCTGGTACCCCTATAATTAAGATGTTGGAATGTTTAAAGATGTCCTGGAGGTTCCTAAGCCTCTCCTCATTTTTCTGAATTCTTGTTTCTTCATTCCTTTCTGTTTGGTTGTTTGTTTCTTCCTTCTGGTCCACTCCATTGAGTCCCAGTTTCCTTCCCATCACTATTGGTTCCCTGTGCTATTTCCTTCATTTCACTTATCATAGCCTTCTTTTTTTTCGTCTAATTTGTGACCAAATTCAACCAATTCTGTGAGCATCATGATCACCAGTGCTTTGAACTGTGCATCTGATAGGTTGGCTCTCTCTTTGTCGCTTAGTTGTATTTGCTGTGGAGCTTTGATCTGTTCTGTTTAGGCTATTTTTTTCTTGTCTTGTCATGCCCGTTACATGTGAGGGGCAGAGCCTTAGGTGTTCCCCAGGGCAGGGCAACCCATGTCGCTGGGTTGTGACACTTTATGTGGGGGCGGGGTTCAAGAGGGAAAAATGGTGCTACTCTGCTCTCTGCCGAATTTCAGTTACTTCCTCTGCTTCCCCCAAGCAAACTGGGCCCTTCTGGTGCTGATTCCCATGTGGGTGGGTTTGTGTACATTCTAGGGCCCTGTGGGTCTCTCCAATGAACTCTCCTGTGAGGCTGGGAGTCTCTCCCGGCACCTCAACACCTCACAGGTATTTTCAATTGGTGTTTTGAGACTTTATTTCCCTGGGCTGGGACCCTGGGTTACGTGGTCTGCCTGACTCCCCAGTTTCGCCTGGTTTATCTGGGTGTGAATGTGGAACCACCTGGTCAGCCAGCCGCCTTGTGCGCTATGCCCCGCTTCACAGTCGCTGCCTCACTGGGTCTGTCAGTTTACACCCCGTGCCCGGGGTCTGCCCGCTGCCATCTTGCACGCCCAGGGTTTGTCAGCTGCTGCCTTGCACGCCCAGTGCTGCTTTTTTTGCCGCAACCCCTCTCCGCCCCGCCGACCAATCTGGATGAATGTGTCTGTTTTAACTCTTTGGTG
Source organism: Phyllostomus hastatus (assembly GCF_019186645.2). Lineage (NCBI taxonomy): Eukaryota > Metazoa > Chordata > Mammalia > Chiroptera > Phyllostomidae > Phyllostomus > Phyllostomus hastatus. Next base: position 29,164,978 of record NW_025333916.1, read on the forward strand.
GTCGGACTTTCATACAGTTCAATTTTCTATCAGTTCTAGTTGTTATTTTGTTTCTAAATTGTTGTTGTCCTTCTTTTGGTTGTGTGAGGAGGCACAGTGTGTCTACACACGCCTCCATCTTGGCTGGAAGTCTACAAGATCCATGTCTTAAAACCCTTCACCCTCACATTTTTTTTTTCCAACCACATCTACAATTTCTGTCATGATTTCCTTTATTGGCTCTATCATAAGCCTAGGAAGTCATGCACAATATCTGGACACAGTTTTCTCCAGCAGGAATTTATTGTTCCAGTATGATGGCTTTCACAACTTTTTCTATAACAACAATGTCCTCTTCAGTGGTGCAATGCTTCCAAACTTTCATGATGTTCCCTCTAGTGAGGTTCTCTTCCATAGCATTGCCAGTTCTTTTCATAGAGTACCAAGTGGGAAGAGCCTTATTAAAAGTCCTTATGACTCCTGATCTAGAAGCTGAATTAGAGACATTGTGTTGGGGCAAGCAGACCACAGAGACGTGCCTTCAGTGTGAACTCAGGAGGTTTTGGGTGGCCAGGGCATTGCCCAATATCCAAAGAACTTTAAAAGGCAGTCGTCTGCTGGAAAGCTACTTCTTGACTTCAGGGACAAAGCATCAATGGGAGCAATCCAGAAAAAGGGTTCTTATTGTCTAGACTTCTTGTTGTATGGCCAAAGGACTAGCAGCTGGTGTTCATCTTTTCATTTCAAGTCTCAGGGGTTAGCAGCTTTACAGACAAGGCAGTCCTGATCACAAACCCAACTGCATTTGCACAAAACAGACCTGACCTATTCCTTCCTACCCTAATCCTAGTGCTTGTTTTTCTTCCTTACTGATAAATGTCCTCACTAATAAATGGCACTTGTATACAGAATAGGACACTTTTGTCTGCATTAGAAACTTGTTCAGGCTGATATCCTTTCTCCTCAGTCATTTTCTTAATGATGTCTAGGAACTCATCTGCTGTCTCTTGGTCAGCAGAAGCTACTTCTCCTTGTTACTTTGGTATTTTTTAAACCAAACCTCTTTCTAAAATCATCAAATCAACCCTGGCTGGTATTAAATTCTCCAGCTTTTCACCTTCCTCTTAAGCTGTCATATAATGAGTTCACTTTTTCTTGAATCACATTAGAGTCTTTAGTATGCCCTTGTTATAGCAATCTTGCACTCACATAAAAGCTGCATTTTCAATACAAGGTAAAAAAGGTATTTCATAAAAAGTCTAGTTTTTGCCCCTGCTGGCGTAACTGTAGCGATGACATCATGAATTCCCTTTCCTTCTTTTCCGACAGTCCTTATGCTGGATTCTTTTATCTTGGAATGGCGGGAACCACAGCAGAAGACCTCAATCTGCAGCACGTATCAAGCAATTCGACTTTTTTTGCTATGTCATGCCTTTTCTCTGCTTCTTGGGAACAATTCCAGTATCACTAGTGGCAATTGGTATGGGCCCCATGGTGTTTCAAGGTTTAGAGTACTGAAAGAAACATGATGAAAAATACTGAGAACTGCAAAAGATCAGTTTTCATTGAGATACGAAATTTACTGGAGAGAGAAACTGCTCACCCAGGGATTAGCATTACACAGAGTTTTAAGCAGATACTCCCCAACACTTGAGCCCAGCACCACAGCGGCAGGAGGTGGCTACAGAATTATACAAGTAGAGTATATACTACAGTTAGTTTTATGCATCTTTACATACATTATGATTTAATGCTGCATCTTTACATTTGTTTGATTCTCTCAACTGTGAATAATGTCGTGTATAGTCTTGTGCTAATGCGTGTAAGTTTTAAAAAATTTTACTTTTATAATGAATCTGTGTGTGTTTTATAGTAATAAATATAAAATAGACTTGTATCTACACATATTTTAGATATTCCTGACATGCATGTTTTTCTCTTTTTTTTTGGTATTTCTAGGTTACATGGTTTGTCAGCAACTTTTCAAATTGTCACAAATCTCAAAAAAATTTTTCCAAAGTACTTATTGAAAAAAATCTGCATCTAAATGGATTCATGCAATTCAAACCTATGTTGTTCAAGGATGAACTGTATAACCAAAACCCTAGACATTATATAAAAACTTCAGACTCTAAAAGGTGGAAGAAAGAAGCAGGACTGATCAGGGAACTCAGAGCCAAGCGATGACGAGTGCTGAGTGCCCTGGCCATCTTCTCACCTCATGTAGCCCACATCTGGAGCTGAAGGAGCCGGCAACCTGGAAAATGCCAACAAGCATGCACACGAAAAGCTTCTCTAAAAAGCATGGGCTTTTTAGTCCTCCGGGCACAGAGCAACACAGAAAAACTTTTAGACAAGAACTGGTCTACTTCAGCTCAACACCACAGAATGAGCTGCGGTCCCACTCCCACTCAGCGGGATTGTTACAAGGATCTGACCCACCCACTCCCCAATAGCGTCCATGGCATACTGGGAATCAGCCGAGGAACTTTAAAAAATGCTGATGTCTAAGTCCTACTTCTAGAGATTCTGAGTTAACTTGTTTCAGGCCCCAGGGTTTTTAAATGATCCCCCAGTGATTCTAATGTACATCCAAGACAGAGAAACACAGCTATAGAAATTTTTGAAAAAAAAAAAATTTTGAGGACAAAAATCTCAAGTGAACCCAACAAACACCTCTAATATTTTCATATTCATGAAAAGTAAAATAATATAGGTAACAGACTAAAACACATGCCGTTTAAAAAGCCCATTCACCACCACCAACTTTTAGGAGCTCTTCAGGCTTCCTTTCTCGTTTAGCTTCGGTCGGCACCTGGAGTTCCTGTAGTCGTACTGCATGCACACAAGGCAATATCAGTGACTTTTCCCCCATTGTCTAAATCCCCCATCATTCAAAAGTTTAATGTGGCTTTAAATTTTTTTTCCTTTTTACACTAAAAAAATTTCAACTGCAGTTGACATTCAACATTATATTAGTTTTGGGTATATAGCATGGCGGTTAGACCTTAACATAACTTATGAAGTTACGATAAACCTAGCTCCCATCCGACACTGTACAGAGTAATTATTACAATATTGCTGACTATATTCCCTAAGCTATACTCTATATTCCAATGATTATTCTGTGACTGCTAATTTGTAGTTCTTAATCCTTTCCCCATTTTTCACCAGCCATCCAACCCCTTCCCATCTGACATCTATCAGTTTGTTCTCTGTATCAATGATTCTGTTTCTGGTTTGTTTGATTCCACATATGAGTGAAACCAAATGGTATTTGTCCTTCTCTGTCTGACTTATTTCACTTAGCAATGACACCTTCCAGGTCATTGGTGTTGTTGTAAGTGGTTAAGATTTCATTGTCTTCTAATAGCCAAGTACTATTCTATTGTGTATGTGCACCACCTCTTCTTTATCCATTTGTCTTCTGACTGGAACTTTTAATCTATTTGGATTTAAACTGATTGTTATGCAGTTATTACCATTTTATTAAATGTTTCCTAATTGTTTTTTTTTTTAATTCTTTATTCCCAAATGATGCATGAAACCCTTTTAATCTATGGTGTGGTCATGAATGAGTTATGGTTGTTACAGTCATAGCAGATTTTATTTTTTTAAACCCTCACCCAAGGACATTCACTGACTTAAAAAATTTTTCCTTTAGAGAAAGAGAGAGAAACATTCATCATTTGCCACCCATATGCACCTTGACCAGGGATCAAACCTGCAACCGAGGTGTGTGCCCTGAATGAGAATCAAACCTGCACTAGACAGAGCTCCAATCAAACGAGCTACCGGCCAGGCTGACAGGTCTGCTTCTGAAAAGATGTAAGCCGAATACCCAAGTCTAAATGGTCGTGTTTATCCATCAGCCGTTGTTCCACCTTCAGACAGAGCTGCATGAAACAGGCAGTTAATTCAGCCCACAACTCAATCACAGAAGTACTTTTCCTCAAGACAAACACTGTCACAAACTATTCCCATTCTGACACAGGAAATATTTTAAAATTTGTACTCAAGAGCACAAATTTAATCAAATTAATTTTGTACTTCATCAAGGACATTCTTAAATAAAAGTGGCTTCAAAGAACACAAAAGTGGGAGTGCATGGTAGTGAAGAAGAAGACAGCTATGAGTACAGTTTGCTGCCAGTGTCCTTACTGTGGCTAAAGTGCCAGCAGTTACACCCACCACTGCGTGTTGAATATTGCTTTTGCATAGCAGTGCAAATGTTCACATGATGAAAAAAATCTCAGTATTTTTATGAAACAGCTATACTCCTGGAAGGGTCTGAGGAACCCCCAGGTGTCTGTGGACCGCCCATTAAAAACTGCTCTCAAGAGATAAGTGGGACAGAGTGTAGTTCAGTGAAGGTCATCGCATGCACTATTAAAAAAGGATGCAAATTTAAATTTATGCACTTGGAAATATGCTCACATATTTATGATAGTTAAGAAGAATCAAGTAGCATCATAGAATGTACAGTACTTCTAATTTGTGAACTACATACAGATGTTTATGTATGGATATAAAATGTTTGGAAAGATATTAATGTTAGTAAAGGCTACCTTTAAGAAAGGGTATTTTACATCATAATTTTGTGGTTTTAAAATAAGTATACTTTTCTAATTTTTTTTAAAAACCTCTTAAAAACAGGAACTTCCTTATTCCTTGTACTAATGACCATCATTAGTACAATGCTTTGAAAAGGCTTTTTAATTCCCCTTCCCTCAAAAGATAGGCTCTCCATATAAAAACAAAATTTGCATTACCGATAATTTTACTGAGAAAAAGAAAGAAGCAGAAAGGAAAAGCAAAAACATTGTCTAATGATGGTCACTGGAGTCTTACCTAAATTACTGAAAACAAGTTCTCCCAAACTAGGCCACATCCTTCATCTATAAGGATGAAGACTTTATTTACACTATATCAATGCCACTTTGTTAAGTTTGCAAGTAAACATGGGCAAAGTTACTGAACTTTTCCTGATTTTTAGTAACAATGCAAGTAAATAATGAAGAAATAATGAGGCTACCCACTTTGTAATACTCAAGAACAATACTGATATCAGTAGGCAATTAATCTGAAATCTCAAAAAACAAAACTCAGAAGCCATCACTTTATTTAGTTACATGGGCATTTTCAATAGAATTTTCTTTCCAGTGTCTTTTGATTACTATTATTAGCCTACTGTGAAAAATCTTAACCCCTGGATCACAAACTATTTTTTGATTAACATTTTAGTTCTATCACAAAAAGAACTGCTATCTCAGAAGCTGAGCAGTTATCAATTTGAGTCTTTATTATATCTCAGATTATTTCATTTCATTATTTCCTATCCTCTTGGATTGTTTTAATGTCACTTGCAACTCTGCAGGTTGTAAGAGCTGAATTACTCATTACAACTGTGTATTTCTAAGATTTTGGAAAGGTTTAACATTGATTTTTAGTCTCACTTATAAGGAAAGTTGTACTAAATCTGCAACTTGAAATATTTACTACTTTTTATACAGCTGGCCTTAGGTAAAGTTACGTCTTAGGACGACAGCCTTTTGTACATTTCAGCATCACCTAGAAGCAAAGATAAGGGATGCTTATTAACAAGCAGCGAACAACATTTAGAACTTGGAGAGGCAGGTAGAATTTGAGCAAAGCATAGATAGAAAACAAATCCTCCCATTTGAAACTTGCTTTGCTAATGGCAGTGAATATTTTTAAAGAACATGGATGTACTTACTGATCAACATGCACCAGCAGATAGGTTCTGTGGGCAGATATTCAAGCTCACAGAGGAAACACTAATTACAAAGATCAATGCTTTGCACATGGCAAGCATTCACAAATGCACATGAAACAAACACAAAAGCAAAATCCTTTGTTTTAAAGAGGCTATTGCATTGCCATTGTATGAGGTCAAAAGTAGCAATTGTGTAACCACAGCAGGTAAGATTATTTAGTACCTAAGAGTAAACATAGAGAACTGCTTTTAAGAGGATGAATGAGGGTCAGGATTTGCACGCCTTTTTAATGAAATGGACCTTATGGTAAACAGATTTGGCTGAATATGTGACAACCAACATATAAGTAACAGCAAGTAAGTGATAGGGACATACTTGAACAGTACAATTGCTTTCTTTGTAAAACGAGAAGTAATAATTTATAATCACTGTTTTTTAAACTGTTATTTAATATTAAAATTTAAGAATTAAGTTTTGAAGATTTCTAGGAGGCAAAGGAATAAATTACCTTTTACAATGCTTTTATTAGAATATCAGTAAAAATATTCATAATAATTTAGACCTACCTGATTTTCTTAACAAACCAGCTTCTAAAGAGGTTGGCCATTTCCTATTATTTATTACCAAGCTTTAAAAATCACTATTTATCAAAGGCAGATGAGAAAAATGAAATCATCTCATCAATTCTAAATGGGGGGCTGGGGGCAGGGTGGGAATCAGATGGCCAGTCATAAAGTAACAAATGTGAATACTTTTTGTTAATGATTATAAAGCATTCAAGCCTACACTTTTGTCGATTCATTGAAGCAGTAGCATAAAAAGTATCATTATATTATAAGTAAAATAAATCTGACAATTAGCATAAAAGATTTTCAGGATTTATCTATAATACTGTTAGGGATTGACTATGTGAATACACTATAAATATTTCACATTGTCCTTGAATAAAGAAAAATCAGAAGATATCTGCTATTATTATCAAAATAAAATTTGAAAACTTTACAGATTAGAGAGATTAAACAATTTTTATTTTCAATAATAAAAATTTATTCTAAAAATTAGTTTATTATTATGAAAATAAAGCAAATGGTATTTTTCTTTCAGAATTTTAAAGGTACTTGCCTGAATTGTTGCCAATGAAAAGTTTGCTATCATTTTTACCTATTTTCCTCTCTGTGAGACTCTTTTCCCCTCTGACTATTCCAAAGATGTCCTCTCTAACACAGGATTTGCAGTGGCAATATGATTGCAGTATGCCTTGATGAAGTCTTCTTGTTTCCTGTGCTTGGAGTTCTCTGAGATTCTTGGATCCATGAGTTCAGTTTTCATTACATTTGGAAAAAAATTTACCATTTACCAATTATTTCTTCAAATATTTCTTCTCCCTTCTCTCATTTGGGGACTTGGATTATTTGTATATTAAGCTCTTGAAGTCTTTTTTTTCTCCCAGTCTTTTTTTACATTTTATTTTTGTATAGTTTCTATTGTTTTGTCAAGTTCACTAATAATCTTTTCTTCTGGAATACCTACTCTACATCAATCTCGCCGATATTGTAGGAAATTAACCCATGTGTCTAAATTTGTATGGTATGGGGATACCATAGTTTTTAATCCCCAGAAGGCTGATGTGAGGCTTTTAAAAATACCTTCCAAGTGTCTACTTGACATACTCAGTCTTTCCTCTAGCTTCTTTACATAGGGAACGCAATTATAAAAACTGTTTTAATGATCCTTTCCATGAATTCTACCACATGTATCTTTTTGTGGGTAGTTTCAATGAATTTCTCTCCCTCAGCATGGATCACACGCCAGCACTGCCCTCCTCCATCCAGCAAAGCAGCTCCTGAAATGCAGACCTGCATTCGGAGGCTTCTTCAAGACAACACTAACAGTGAGTAATCAGACTGTCAATCACCTAACTTCGGAACCAACCAGACACAGTTTTCTTCCTAGTAAATAAATAGTTTCATTTTAAAATGAAAAAAAATCCTCTATGCTAGGTTTTTAAGCATTAATTTATTATCATCTATAAGCAAATGCTTCCTTTGAAATTACAACCAAGAAACATCTAGATAGTTCTCAAAAAATTTCTAATGTTAAAGATATTGCAGGACAAGAATGATGACATAGTTACTGAAAGAAAATACATAATTTATACTTGTAACTCTGAAGATACAGTGAAACTGTTATTGAAAAGTTATGAAAAAATTAGCCTTGTATTTATGATTAGATTTATTCAAGACCAAAATACATAATCCCAGCACTAATCATAAATGCTATGCTATCATCAACATAAAACTAAGACTTACATCTAGGGCATTGGAAATCTTAGTAGAGATAACAACAAAAATCTATATCAAATAGTGTGATGACTGATTTCAAATAAAATCAGCCACTGGAAAAAAAATCGTTGTTCTATAAATCAATACTACCTATAATTAGAACAATAATGATAAAAATAATCAGCTTTCAAATAAAATTTAGGATTACAAAATTGAATCAAGGAACTTAGTGTTATTTCTAAATTATATTCTTACACAGCTCTTAAGATAGTACTTCACTTACCTTCAAAATAAAGTTAGAATTAAAATTACTATTGTATGACATTACTACAATATATAATGAAAAATAGATTTGGGTAGATTAATTTGCTAAGGATAGACCTACCAGACTAACTGATGTTAATAACGTGTGCAAAAAACCTGATGACTAAATGGAAGCAGAATATCTATTATTTATTTATAAGTTCAGAATCTAATAAGGAATAATGTTATATTTTTCTGTAACACCAATGATAGAGTCAGGGCTTAAAAAAGAGGAGGTGAGAAGCAGAAAGAAACTGTTTAGGTTATGACAAAAGGCTATTATCACTCCAAGTGAAGAAAATACAATGTCCACGTGTTTAGGGTACTAATTAGCAGTCTCATTTCACGGGAGAAATAACTCCAGAGGTATACTCATAACTGAATACTTCACTAGAATATTACATACTAGGAAAAGAAAGGAATGATATTAAGAGCAAAAAGAAAATCATTTTTCAGATCATAGGCCCTAGGAGTCCGTTAATTCTCCCTTCATTTCTCAGATGAGGAAGTAGCTCTCAAGAAACAAGGTGACTTGCGCAAGGTCCCATTTCACAAACAGGACTAGAACTCAGGTCTTATGAATTCTTGGATATTGTCCTTTCCTCTACACTAGATGCTAGGAAGGTGATCTCCAGCATAAAAGCAAAGTAAAATGGATCAAACTTAAAACTAAAGAAGGCAGTCAGAGCAATGTACTTTAGCTGTATGCTGAGGATGAAACCCTTGCAGTATGAGGCTGATAATTCAAGGAGTAACTAGCATGAGCAGAGTAAAATAACAATGATAGCAAACACTTACATAATTACTAGGTATTCAGCATTATCTCATGACATTTTACATATTAATTTATTTATTCTACTTGTAAGGTAGATATTGCTTTTCTCATTTGCAAATTACAGAGAAGGCATAATGAAGTTAACTGGAGAGTCCAGGAGACTAGAAGAGATTTCAGAGACAAAAAAGATAGGGAAAGTTTATTTATATATCTATTTTTTATTCATGTGTCAAATTAAGCATTTAAAAATTCAAGGGTATAAATAATTTTAAAAGAAAGATATTTCAGATGTTTCCTATTTTTTGTTCTATTTTTTTCTTATCAGATTCTGGTAGTGAGAAGTAATGGTTTTCAAAACAATTTAGCAGTTAATTTAACAGCATCTTTATAAAATCCTGTGATGTATCTCTGAAAAAACTCATTGCAAAGATCCAGGAATTAACTTGAAGTGAGGCAACTCCAGTAAATCTCCATAAGACTTAGTATTACAAATCAAGAAAGATTTGAGGGTCACATGTTTTCTGGAAGTAAAAGAACAAACCCTCTGCTCGGCTAAGATAAGAAACAATTATTTCGTATCAAGAATTAAAATTAACTTCTTGTACAAAGAATAAAATTAATCTGTTTCAGGAATAAACCCCAAATTTCAAAGCTCACCTTAACTTTGCAGCAGCAGACGGATGAATGGATAGACACGTGAATGGGCCAACAGATACTTTCAGGCCCACAGAATAGGACGATACACAGTTCTCCCAGGTTTTTAGAAACTGCTTTTGTGACTTACCGTTTTTTTCCTCTTATCCTGTTCCGTGGGTGGTTCTTCATCTTCTGTTACTTTTGGTTCTTCAAGATGAGACATTAACATACAGCTATAGTTTTTAAAAAAATGTTTTAAATAAATTTTTAAGACTTGAACATACTAAAAACAAACCCCCAATATCACTGAGACCATTAATGCTTCTACGTAACAAAAATGTACAAAATAGATTGTTAGATTTATAAGTAAAAATAAACTTAATTACAAATATATTTCACTTCAAAAAGTGCCACACAAAAAATATTTAGAGCAATGTACTTCAGTATTTAAGACAGTAAATTGTAAGATATTTATTTATAGGCAACTTTGACCATATCCACTTGGTTAAGCAAGGAGTACCTTTTATGTCTTTATAAAAAAATTACACACTTAAAATTAATACGCCTTTTACCACTAGTGTTCATCTGCCTGTAGATTATTATACATGTTTCATAACAGTAGCAATCATTTAAAACATAAAATCATTAAAACGCTGCTGATTATGTAACAGTCAACTGTGCTCCGAGTGACATTACCACTGTGTCATGAGGAGCTTGTTCCCCATGGCACTTGTGCCTGCAGAACAGTTATAAATCATTTTATTTTGATTATCTGCATCACTGCTCTTTGCCATTAGCAGAGATAACAAATACAGTTTTCTAGTTAGTCAACACTGGGGCCAGGGAGACACGAAATGAACAGCATCTAGCTAATCAAGTTAATGGAAACAAACCTCGCTGTTTCCTAGTTTAGAAGAATGGAATTTAGTAATTCATTATAGACGTAGGTTCCTAACCAATAAACTGTGGCAATGAAAGCCTGGTTTCTCTTATATTTTTAGCAAATATAAGGAAGGACGATTCCTGAGTCAGCTATGTAAATAATTTTTAATTCAGGATTGAGGACTGATGCGGACACCAGAAACCTGATCAGGCTCACCACTGCAGGGGACATGAATGTCCCATGTGTCCTAAGCCCCACTATTAAAAAAAACATTTCTGGGCCACGGCCTATAACCCAGTCCATGCATACTGGCAGGATCAAATAGTAAGAACATTACACTGAAATCAGAAACCCTGAACAACAGTAAAAGCTCAATCCCTGAGTCTCTGCATGGCCTTAACTTCTTCAAGCTGCCATACTTTTGTCCACTGTGACGTAAAGTGATGCAGCACAACTAGTTGGCCAACGGATTCAGGTACAAAGTGAAAAATTATTATTTTGAACCAAAAGCTATTTTAAAAACTGAAATGTCTCAGAAAAGTCTAGATCTCATTTTGCATTTTAGAACTAAATAATATGATAGGGTTCTGTCGCACTAGTGATTTTATGCCTGCTGTAGACTTGAACTCTAACTGCAATGAATCTGGATCTCCAAAGAACTATGCTTGGTAATGAATCAAATTCTTTCACTGCATTCCAAAATCTGTTAACTTACTTGTATAGTAAAAACTCTGTTCTCCCTTCCCTGAATTAAAAGATGTACCATGTTAATAATGAAGTATATTCTGGATGTAAATATACAACACACACACTTTTTTCTCACTAACTACAAACTACACACAGGGCAGAATGTTTTGCTTTGCAGCCCTGCAAATTGCATTCATTTGGAACTCTGAAAGGTGGAAAATGAAAAAAAAAAATTTTGAATTGATAAGACCGAAGTTAAAATTCTCTCCTTCAGCAAAATCCCCAATTAAAAGTCAAATCTTATTTTGTTGACAAAAATTAAAGACAGGGACGTAATGTTTACATATAAGGCATAGTGAAAGTACAATCATTTCAAATCAGCTAAAATGCATGGGCTATGAATGTAATACTAGTAATAAAATGTTAACAACAGTTTAAGATGGGGAGAACGGACATGTGCACATGGGCAGCCACCCCCACCCCCTCCACCCACTCACTGAACAGAACCAGGCTCTCCAGCCCGCCTGTCAGCACCTTTTCCAGCAAGAAACTCTAACGTGCCAAACAACCAACACTGGTGGCATGTGACTTGACGCTTTGAAAATTATTATGTTTAAAATGTATTTGTAATAACACCTTTAATTTCATCTATAAAATTCACTTCTGAATGTTATAATAAAAACAGAACTGACAACAGTGTTCATTGGAATCTGTGGGAGACACTTTGGTTGCCTGAATCTGTCCGGTTATCCTCCTCTTCCGTGGCACCGGATGTTTCAGCTGATCCCAGCCCCACTGCCAGCAGTTCAAGAAGCAATCAGATGAACACAAGTCCCCTGGTCAATGATGCCTTCAACAGGAGCATGTTTAACAAACCCTAGCCAATTAGACATGAAGTCTGATGAAATAACTTCTAGAAAAGGTTTTCTTTGATGTTAAAAAACAACAAAGACAACACTGACATAGGAAAAAGGATTACTTTGCCTGGCACTGTCATCGTCATGAATTGTAATACCAACAACTACACTGGGACAAGAGAAAATCAGTCCACAAATGAAGTTAATGTGCTCAGGAGATGGAGCAGAAAGAACCAGATATTTGAAGATACTGTGAGAACTCAAATAGCTAATCCTAGAGCCACCTACCCAGTCGTTCTGTTGTCAGAGATACTAATTCTTTCCTGTTAAAGCCAGTTGACTCACGGTTTCTCTTACTTGCAGCTGTCAGTCCTTGTATATAAATAAATAATACCTTATCAAAAATTCATTTCTGTGCTCATGCCCAGAAACAGTCTCCCTCTCCTGATACATCTATTTCCTTCTACTTGAAAACGTACACATTCATTCCTAATGCTTCTCTTTCACCCTGGTAGTTAGTTAGCAACCTCAGAGCTAAGTTTTATATGCATAAGCCACAGGTTTCCCAATCAGAGTTTAAATTCCTTCAACCCTGTGTTAATAGTTTTGGTCAAAAGGAACATTCTTATGCAAAGCCTCATGTCTTCTATGTCCACTAGATCACATATGAAAGCAACTAACTACGTGTTGTATGAGGGGGCACCCCCCAACACCAGTATTTATAAAAAATTGTGTATTTATTCTTATATGTTTAAACTTCCGTCACCTTCAAAGTACTTTCCATTTGATGTAATACAACTATTTTGAGACTTTTTTCCACTGCTCAAAACAGTTTTTGAATTAATCAATTTTAATGCCTTTTAGTGATTTTGCCATTTTTTGTTTCACCTCTTCCACAATAGCAAAACATTTCCCCTTGAGGACTTTTTCATCAGGGGAAACAAACAAACAAAAATCTCTTGGGGCAAGACTGGTTGAATAGGGAGGGTGGGGAACGGGGGTCATGCTGGTTTTGGTCAAAAACTGCTGAACACGCAGTGCAATGTGGGCAGGTGGCCTTGTAAATCACCCATCATGCAATGGGCAACCACATTGAGTCTTCAAAAAAAATCCACTGAGGCCAAATACAGCCTCTCACAACAACACGAACTGGCACACTGATGGAGATGGGTTCCTAGAACACTTACCTCATGGGGAGAGCCTGTACTACAAGAGGCCAGCCCTTTGCATGGCAACAGTATAAAACAAAGTGGCACGAAGGAACAGAGGAGGATGCAATGAATTCTTCCTGAGAGTCTGGGAAGGATTCTAGAGGTAGGTATTTCCCAAACAGGGCAAGATTGAGGGCATGACATGCCCAGGAGAGAAAAATATTATGAGTCAAGCAACGTGTATAAAACTGAATGGCACATATGGGGAATGAGGAGGAATCTAACGAGGTAAGAGAGAAGGCCAGTAATGTAAATTGAGGGTTAGCATAGAAGAATGCACCGAGTTTATTCTGTAAGAAATTAGGCTTCTAAGAAATGCAGCAGAATGAATCAGAAAAAGAAAACTAGGGAAAGAGGGACCTCAGAGGAGATCACTGGGACCTATGCAAATTTGGGTAACATACAGGTGATAGTGTCAGAATTAGGGAACCATGGTTTCTTCTTGCGTTCTCTGTTTTACTCTGAAGAACCATCTGGTGGGCCAATGTATCAAGTGAAGGAGGAAAAAACTGCTGTTGGAACCTAAATTTACGACTTTCTTTACAGCCAGTATGCTTTATACCTTCTAGCTACAAAAACCACAACTTGAGTCTTTTTCTAATAAATTTTAGTGCCTCTTAAGAGGCATCCTAAAATGCTGACTAAACCCTCTCTTCCTCTTTACTTCCCAAACATTGGCAAGGGGCTGTAAATCTCATTTCCAATTTACTTAAAAACAAAATATTTAAGGAAAAAAAGGAAAACCACTAATGACAAGCATAAGACAAATTTCAAACTCATTAATATACTTTTCTGGCTAAATGAAATAAAATCTCTACTAACTAAAATACAAACATACAAAGAAACCCATGCAAAAAAATGAAACTGGACCACCATATTACCCCATACACAAAAATTAGGTCAGAACTGATTAAACACTTGAATGTAAGACATAAGACTTCTAGAAGAAAATGTAGGTGGTAAGTTCCTTGACATTGGTCTTAGTGATGATTTTTTTTAATCTGATTCCAAAAGCAAAGGTAACAAAAGCAAAAATAAACAGAAACATCAAACTAAAAAGCCTCTGCACAGCAAAGAAAATCATCAACAAAATGAAAGGATAACCTACTGAGTTAGAGAAAATATTTGCAAATCATATATCTGAGACGGCGTTAATAGCCAAAATAAGTAAGAAATTCATACAACTCAATGGCAAAAAAAATCCAATTTAAAAATGGGCAGATCTAAATAGACATTTGAAGACATACAGACAGTCAACAGGTACATGAAAAGATGTTTAACGTCACTAATCACCCGGGAAATGCAAATCAAAACTACAGTGAGGTATCAACTCATGCCTATTAGAACGGCAATGATCAAAAACACAAGAAATAACAAGTGTTGGTAAGGATGTAGAGAAAAGGAAACCCATGTATACAGCTGATGAGGTTAATTTGGTGCAACCATTATGAAAAACAATATGGAGGCTCCTCAAAAAATTAAAAATAGACTTCCAGCCAAGATGGAGTTGTAGGTAAACATACAGTGCCTCTTCACACAACCAAAATAAGGATAACAACAATTTAAAAACAAAAAACAACCAGACTGACAGAAAATTGAACTGTATGGAAGTCCGACAACCAAGGAGTTAAAGAAGAAACGTTCACCCAGACCGGTAGAGGGGCGGAGTCCGACGGCAAGGCAGAGGCTGGTCGAGGCACAGTGGTGGCTGGCGGACCCCTGGTGTACAAGGCAGCAGCTGGAGGACCCAGCAAGGCGGTGGATTGTGGATGGGCCTGGCACTCAGGCGGTTGATGGACCAGGAGGTCCCACATTGGAGAGCAGATAATCCAGGCAAAACTGGGGAGCAAAACAGACCGTGCAACCCAGGGACCCAGCACAGGGAAATAAAGCATCAAAACATTGATTGAAAACACCTGTGGGGGTTGAGGTGGCAGTGGGAGAAACTCCCAGCCTCACAAGAGAGTTTGTTGGAGAGACCCACAGGGCCCTAGAATGTACGCAAGCCCACCCACACGGGAATCAGCACCAGAAAGACCCAGTTTGCTTGTGGGTAGTGGGGGAAGTGACTGAAATTCAACAGAGAGCAGAGAAAACGCCATTGTTCCCTCTCCGACCCTGCCCCCACAGCGTCACAACCCAGTGGCGTGGGTTGCCCCGCCCTGGGGAACACCTAAGGCTCCGTCCCTCAATGTAATAGGTGCAACAAGACAAAAAGGCCCAAACAGAAGAACAGATCAAAGCTCCACAGCAAATACAACTAAATGACCAAGAGATAGCCAACCTATCAGATGCACAGTTCAAAGCACTGGTGATCATGATGCTCACAGAATTGGTTGAATTTGGTCACTAATTAGATGAAAAAATGAAGGCTATGATAAGTGAAATGAAGGAAAATGCACAGGGAACCAACACTGATGGGAAGGAAACTGGGACTCAAATCAAGGGAGTAGACCAGAAGGAAGAAAGAAACATCCAATCAGAAAAGAATGAAGAAACAATAATTCAAAAAAATGAGGAGAGGCTTAGGAACCTCCAGGACATCTTTAAACATTCCAACATCTTAATTATAGGGGTACCAGAAGGGGAAGAGGAAGAGCAACAAGTGGAAAACTTATTTGAACAAATAATAAAGGAGAACTTCCCCAATCTGGCAAAGGAAATAGACTTCCAGGAAGTCCAGGAAGCTCAGAGAGTCCCAAAGAAGTTGGACCCAAGGAGAAATACACCAAGGCACACCATAATTACATTACCCAAGATGAAAGATAAGGAGAGAATCCTAGAAGCAGCAAGAGAAGGAGACAGTAAGCTACAAAGGAGTTCCCATCAGACTGTCAGCTGATTTCTCAAGAGACCTTGCAGGCAAGAAGGGGCTGGAAAGAAATATTCCAAGTCATGAAAGGCAAGGACCTATATCCCAGATTACTCTATCCAGCAAAGCTTTCATTTAGAATGGAAGGGCAGATAAAGTGCTTCTCAGATAAGGTCAAGTTAAAGGAATGCATCATCACCAAGCCCTTATTATATGAAATGTTAAAGGGACTTATTTAAAAAAAAAGAAGATAAAAAACATGTACAGTAAAATGACAACAAATTCACAATTATTAACAACCATACCTAAAACAAAAACAAACTAAGCAAACAACTAGAACAGGAACAGAACCACAGAAATGGAGATCACATGGAGGGTTAGCAACAGGGGAGAGTTAGCAACAGGGGGAAAAGGTACAGAGAATAAGTAGCATAGATTGTAGGTTGAAAATAGACAGGGGGAGGGTAAGAATAGTACGGGAAACACAGAAGCTAAAGAACTTACAAGTATGACCCATGGGCATGAACTAAAGGGGGGAATGTGGGTGGGAGAGGGTGTGCAGGGTGGAGGAGAGTGAAGGGGGCAAAATGGGACAACTGTAAGAGCATAATCAATAAAATATATTAAAAATGCAAAAAAATTAAAAATAGAACTACGATATAGTCCAGCAATTCCATTTCTGGGTACTTGTAAAAAGAAAATAAAAATTGGTTTGTAATCACAGAAGTTTGAGGTTCCTACTTCATCTGAACTCCTATGTTCTCCAAAGTTAAGTTACATGTCAGATACTTCATTTATACATATTTAATAAGATTCAACAACATATACCTGCTTTCTATATTTTTCAACAAAATATGATTCAAACAGCGATCTTTCCCATTTTCTATAGATGGGAAAACAGGCTCAATACATTACTGAGGAAAACTCAAAGTGGTCTGAAAATCATAAAGCCCTGCTTATCATTGTATGAAACATGCCCTTTATCAACAGTAATAATAAGAAATAAGTTGAGGTAATCCTACTAACTACAAAAGGATACAATGATTTATTTTTTAAAAAAATTTCAGATTAATAGTTACGTACATATGAGATTTTCAGCATTCGTGATAACATGATTTTTAACTGTTCTCTTTAGAACCAGTCAAGTACCACATGACCCTCTAATATCTTAAAGGTGCCAGTGATGCTGAAAACAGGCAAATACGAAAACAGGATGCTGACTCATCCCCTTTTCCCCATGACTTGCCTAGAAGGCAGGGAAGCTTTTTATCTGAAAAACAGAACATACTCTGGAATCTAATGAACAAACTGAACTAACAAGCAACACAGAGACAGACTACAGAGAGCCGGATGACAGCTGGCGGGGGGAAGGGGGCGCACCGGAGATTAGGGGTGGAGGGGTCGAGCAAAAGGGAAAAGGACCAGAGTGTGGTGACGGAGGTGGGGAGAGGATATAAGGGGGATAAGTGATAATGGGAAAAAATACAATAAAAATAAAAAATAAAGTCAGTGGAGTAGAAGAGATTCAAACTTAGCTCTGCTTTATAAAAA
The DNA here is from genome assembly GCF_019186645.2 of Phyllostomus hastatus. NCBI lineage: Eukaryota > Metazoa > Chordata > Mammalia > Chiroptera > Phyllostomidae > Phyllostomus > Phyllostomus hastatus. The sequence continues at coordinate 29,182,692 of NW_025333916.1, forward strand.
AAATACTCAAAACATCTTAAAAAAAATTCATATGCTAAAATGCACTTGGATTTAAAAAAAAATCAAATCATAAAATGATAATTAGACCAAAGAAGCCCAATTCAGAGTTTTACTATAACAAAATAAATCTGATCTCAAGAATAAACAGTAGATATTACAAGAAAAATAACAAATAGTTGCTATATTATTTTTATATGGTGATAGGGAACAAAACTCATGTAGGATATAATTAATTACCCCCCTGCCTGGTTCCGTCTCAGCGCAATTAATTAAATGATCCACCTACTCCTTGTAAGTTCCTGTTTCAGGATCTTCCGTCATGACATCATGCAGGCCCTCCACCGAGATGTTTATAATCCCACAGAATTTATCTTGAATAACACTAGAATACAAGAAGAGGACAACAGGTTAAACTGGAGTATTTCCACAGGTATTTTCTTTTTTCTAATTATACTCCTGAAGAGAAGTGTATTTCTAAAATACAAAAGAAACTTTCAAACTATTTCTTGCATATAATATTAAAATTTTCTCTTTCACTAGATTATCAGTGTGTTTAACTAGTAGAAGCATAGATTACATAGGAAAGAGATACTTTAATATTATTTAACTGATTGTAATAGTCTGGTGTTGATTTCCTGACTAAAAAGGTAAAGATATGCAAATGTTAAAGATTAAAAATCTCTACTCTTTTAAAAAGACATCCAGAACAATGAAAGACAAGCCATAGACTGGGAAAAAAATATTTGTAAAACATGTATCTGACAAAGGACATGCATCTAGAATACATAAAAAACTGAAAACTCAGTAAGACAAATAACTCTATTTAAAAATGGGCAAATGTTTAAATAGACACCTCACCAAAGAATATATAGAGATGTCATATCAGCACCTAAAATGATACTCTACATATATCATTAGTTATATGAGAAATGCAAATTAAAACCACACTGAGATTTTAATTAAAAATAAAATTAAGAAGATTGACAATACCAAGTGCTGACAGGGATGAGAAACAACAGGACCTTCCATACATTGCTGGTAAGAATAAAAAATGGCACATCCATTTTGGAAAACACACTGGCAAATTTTAGGAAGTTAAACACACTCCATACAAGCAAGCAATGCAATTCCTAAATATTTACCCAAGACCAAAACAAGTATCTTTGGATCTGTATATGAATATTTATGGTGGTGTTATTCATAAAAATCCCAAACTGCAAACGATCCCAATGTTTATCAACTAGTGAATAGATTAAAAAAACCCCGAAAAACTATGGGACACTTATTTAATGGAATAGCAGCCAGATAAATAAAAAGGAGCAAAACAGATACATGTAAGAAAAACATTACCCTAAGAAATAAAATACACCCAAAAGGCTACATATTGTAAGACTCTATTTACATGACTTTCTAGAAAGGCAAAATTATTTATTTGATCAGTGGCTGCCAGGCAAAAAAATAAACTTTTTGGGGTGATGGGATATTCTATATCTTGAATGTGTTAGTGGTTACATGCTGTGTACATTTGTTAAAACTGTATGCTGGTCCTGGTTAGGTAGCTCAGTTGGTTGGAATGTCATCCCAATATGCGAAGGTTGTGGGTTTGATTCCCAGTCAAGACACATACAAGAATCAACCAATGAATGCATAACAAGTGGAACAACAAATTGATGTTCTTTTTCTTTCTCTCCCTTTCTCTCTCTCTCTCGCTTAAAAATGAAAAAGAAAACAACAACACACACACACACACACAAAAACCCAAGCCCAGCATGCTTTAAAGAGGCTTTACTATATGTAAACTATGAGGCCTGTCCAAAAAAAAACTCGACCATTGTTAATATAATGAGAACAGTTTGTAGACACCCATGCAACCTGGCAGCCAAGGAGAGTGGGCTGGAATGCACATGTGTGAACAATGATGACTTCACTGTACTAGTCAGTGGGGGCAGTAGACACTGTTGAATGAGTATGTGTACTGTGTGTCCGTCACATTCAAAATGACTGAGTAGAGCAACAAATATGCATCAAATTTTGCTTGAACATTCCTCCACAGAAACTATCCAGATGATTCAGAAGGCTGCAGCTATGGGCAACTGATGATTGGCAACATGTCTGCTCATATATCACATCTCATGCAGTTTTTTGATGAAACATCAAACCACCCAGGTGACTCAGCCCCCTATAGCCCAGATTTGGTGCCCTGCAACTTCTGGCTTTTCCCCAAACTAAAATCACCTTCGAAAGGAAAGAGATTTCAGCTCTTCAATGAGATTCAGGAAAATACGATGGGACAGCTAATGGCGATTGGGTGAACTGTGTGAGGTCTCAAGGTGCCTACTTTGAAAGGGACTGAGGTGTCATTGTCCTATGTGGAATGTTATCTTGTATCTTCTTCAGCAAATTTCTAGTTTTCATATTACCTGACTGGATACTTTCTGGGCAGGCCTCATATACCTTAAAAAACCTGACTTTTAAAAAGTGGGAGTACATACCCCATCCACTGGCACACTAAATTATATTACTTGATTTTAAAACTAACTGAATAAATCATAACTTTTGTCTCCACAGAACTTTATCCCTATCAGGGATATACGGTGTTTCTTATACTGCATTAACACTCGTAACTAATTTTTAAAATGTTGAGTAAAGTAGTTCCCAACGTCATCACTTTGGGCCACACATTCCTATCTCTGTAAAGTCAAAACTCTTTGTCTATACATTCAAATGTGATCAGATTTTAGAAAACTAAATCACCACACAAGCAAAGAATAACCAGGTGATATCCTTCGAATACATTTTAGTCTGTATATAACACTCTAATGCAGGAGGGTATACTCCTGATGTTACTGTATTTCTTTTATATAAGAATGAAAAAATCTCTGAAGAAACATATACAGTCTACATTATTAGGCCTTATTGAAAAACACCCTGGAATAAAAAATTTAAAAAACAAAGTTTTTAATTGAAAATTCAGCTACTCTGCAATCCTACTGAAGTTAATTCATTTTTCTAGGTGTTGGTCTCCTTGTCTGTAAAAACAAAGGCTGGAGTCAGGGACTGCAAACACATGGAGGAAAAGCCATTTCCCTTCTCACCCCTAATCCATCAGAGCATGCTAAGCAGGCAGGGCCTTAGAACCCTGTTTAACACAGAGGCATTCTGGCCAGCTGTCAACCACTGACCGCAGTTAAGTTAAAACAGACAAAAGCCCTCCCAACTACAGCTTCCAAAGCTCTTCACAGTGCTTTCTGTAACACTGTTTAGGAAGAATCCACTCAGACAGCTGCCTTTTCTACTCACATCACATCAAAGCATCAAAAAAGTTCACAAGAAATCAGTGTAATTTCTCACTACTGTGTATGTGCTCAAAAGACAGATTATGAATTTTCCTAACAGATACCTGGCGACCTGAGAGTGACCGTGTTCTGCTGCACGGGTGAGCGTTAACTGCAAGGGAGTGTATTAGAGAGAGAAGAATGGTGAAATTGGACAGCCAGCTCATTTGATTATAGGTTTTACTCCAAATTGTCATACTGATCAATGTTGGTGCTACCAGGACAGGCACACGTGTTCCTGAGAAGGTAGTAAGTTATATTTTTGCTACATGTAATTACAAAAAAGTAATTAGCAATATGCTGAATTAATAAATGATATAGTTCTAGCGCCTTAGGCCTCAATTCTAATATGAACATTCACAAAACATAGCCTTCGAGGCTGAGAACAGGTTTAGATAAATCAGACTGCAGCAGAGATAAAATAAACTTTACACAAGTCTTGCCAAAAGCAGTAACTTCAGCCCTTTCTCAAAAACGATGAGACTGTTTAGATGACACTGCTGGAACTAGAATAAACCTTGAAAAGTCCTAAGAAAACTCTAAGAGCTCAGAAACTTGAGATATACTGAAAGCCAAAATATAGAATGAAAGATTGACAAAAAAAAGGTGTTAAAAATTAAGCTAAAGAACGAATAATGATATTCACAAAAGCAGATTGGACACAGGCTGGAGGACACTGTTCCAACCTCTGCTCAGCCTGCTCATGTTGTCCCAGCCCCTGCTTATTCAGGCTCGGAGAGCTCAGTGAGTTAATGCGACCCCTGAACTTCACCCTCTCGCTTCCTGCCTCTGCCTCCAGCTGAACTTCTAGCTCTACCAAGTGACCCGCTTAGACACATGAGTGTCTTGTGAGGGTAAAGGAAGAGAGGGGAGGCAACCTCAGTCAGTCGGTAGGTCAGTAACTCTCGCCACTGGAATGTGGCGTGCTGCACAGAAAAGGGCACACGAGGCAGAGATCTATCTAGATGGAGTTAGGGGGTGGGGAGGGTGAAGTCCAGTAGACTGGAAAAACCGTGCCCACCCCGGAGTACCTATTAAGTGTCAGTGGGGATGAAGCACAGACTTCAAGTTCAAAATAAGGGAGGATGACTACAGCCCAAAATGGAAAGGTATGAAAGCTGGCTTTGATGGGAAGAATTGATTCTATACAGAAAAGAAGAAGGACTAAAGAAAATGAGTGGAAAGAAAATAGCTACATTCTGGGATGGGTAAAAGAAGAAGTTATATAATGATTATCTTCAGAGAATTCAAGTTCAAAAAGCACTCAAAAGGATGCACCTCAATTACCACATTATGCAGTTTGGAAAAAGTAATGCCCAAATATTAGGGATAACAAAAAGCCACAAAAGGTTTGTACTTTCCTGGTATATGGAACGCATATTTAAAGAAAGTAGTAGCAAGAAGTTATATATTCTTTTTCTCTATTTGTAAGTATCTTAAAAATGTACCATCTAAATGTGTAAATGTAACATTTTAAAATAAAGGCTTTAAAATCTATTTCTTTCAAACAGTATTCATTATGAAGTGCTGAATATTAAGCTTTCACTTAACTTATTCACAATACTCCAAAACTTGTTTTTTACAAATTAAGAATCAATCTTGTATTTTAAAATATTCTGAACAAAATGCTTTAAACTGTGATTAGACATTTAAAATAAAACAGTCAAAAGAGAGCTATAAACTCTCAGAGGAATAAAAGAAAATAGGTTTGGACAAAAAAAGAGGAAATGATAAGAGGCATGTACTTAGATAATCTCATATAAGCTCTCTCTTCAAATACAAAAAGCAGGAAGTAGGTATTACTTTCTGGGTTTTCCTTTTTTTTAACAAAAAACACCCCAAATATTTTGTATGCGTTATTGGAGTTATGAGAAACACTTTATTTGATTAATTCTCAGTGTGTCACCATCTAACTGTTCTCTCATGTATATTCCTTGACACCTGGGGTCAGGTGTAATGTGGAGAAGTGAAGGTAGACAGAGAAAGCATGTCATTCAGTTCTTAACCCATCCCACCAGTACCAAGCTAAGAAGTGACTAACCAGGACATAGCAATCTAGAGTCCTGAAAAGATTAGCTGAACTCCTCACAAGCTTCTATAGTACAGTTAAAAACAAAACAAAACAAAACAACACTCTAGAGCTAAACAAAACAAAAGGACGTGGTCACTGAACATTACTGCCAAAGCTTTACTTCTTAGTGGTGGTCCCTTGAGCAGACTTCAAAAAGACTGGCTCATGCAGTAATAATAAGTATGAGGTGTGGTTATACCAGGACACCAATTAATTTATAAAGAAAGAAGTTATTAGAATAAGAGGTCATATTAGCCAGGCCAACCCTTCCTGATGAATAGGTCACCAGAGTTACGTTCATTCATTTCAGTTAACATTTTATGAGATCATACAATGTGTCTGCCAGCATTGCAGGCCCTGGGGATACTGTAGATAGCCACCCTCAGGAAACTCAGAAACTAAAGGAAGCTTAAAGTCTAGTGCACATAATTTTGTGTGCACACAGGAAAGTGTGTTGCACTTTTTAATGTTACCTGTTCAATGATTTACAGGAAAAAAACTGAGAAAAATTGTGTTGCAAATCCAGGAGCTCATCATGAACTAAAAGTCTGCAGGAGCGACAAGAAATTAAACAACAAATGAGATTTTCTTTTTTTGTTTTAAATCAAGTTATGGTATTCTGAATAGTTAACTGCCATTTGCAGTTTTACAGGTATTTCTGACTCACCACCTGGCACTTTCACCTGGATGGTGCTAACTGGAAAATCCTAACTCTCTAGTTCGCATCGCTGGCCCCAAGGGACCTGATCATTCTACCTCCATTCAAGATCTTAGAATTTTCAAGTTAACTCATATTTCACTGATTGTGTTAGGAGATGCTCCTCCTAAACAAGCCCCAATTTTGATATAAACTTACTTTCATTTCACAGTGCTAAACAGGATCCACCTGATCTGTTTGTTTTTAACTGAGGGCTCCAAGTATGCAAATGGATGCTTTCTATTCCAGTCTTTTACATTCCATTCTTTCTCCTTACTTGGAGAACTTTCAAGGGCTATCAAGAGCCTCAGCAATTTCTATTGAATCCACCTCTCCCAAGGTACATTGCAATACTCTTCCTTTCACTACTTTCAAGCAGTTAAGTCAGCACCTCCTGATACAACAGTTCCTGACGCCTGTATCTGCTTAATCCCTATCTGCTCCTCCAAGGTTCTTCCTCCATTTTACTCACACACCCTCAAGTGAAGCCTTCCCTGCCCACTCTTGAACCTACTGTAATTGAGCACTCTGCCCTTTGAATTTCTAGTAGCATAAAACCTCTGCAATAGTCATTTGGCATCCAACTCATGTGGCATCGTCTATACCACCTTTTCCTAAAGTCCTTTAAGTTTTCATGCCTGCTATCCCTAAGACTGTAAGTAACTTGCAGGCAAAGCCCACAGGTTATATTTACGTGTTTATTATGTATAATGTGAACACTCAATAAATAATTATGGGAGTTAAGGACCCCCAAAGCTTTTTTACTTCATTTTTACTTCATTTTAAATTACAAGCATGGAGAGCTAAGTTGCAGATACTGTATTACGACTTATTACGCTACACTAGACATGAGGCAGAACACGGAACAGAAGGCAGCTGTGTGGGAACCTATTTCTGAAACAGTCACTTCAGAAGATGCAAGGAGAGTTTAACCCCAAGGATGAAAGAGGAGAATGAAAGTAAAAGAGCAGAAGGAAGTAAATCCAAAGATGAAACAGTGTTAATGAGCAGAACCTCTCCGTCCTTTTTCTTGCCACCAACTCTTTTCCTTTTTTTATTTTACAGACTTGGCTGATATGTTTATGCACACTGGCGCAAGTTACACATGGACTAAAGAAAGAAGACAGGCCTTTTCAAAGATCTGCTAGCTTTATTTTTCAATTATGTGTTTTCGAATATGTGGTAAGTGGTATTACACATATACAAAGGTTAAATAAATAGGTGAAAACATGGAAAACTGTACTCAGTTAGCAAAGACCAACTGATCACTGAAAACAATTCCACGTAGTTTTCAGTAAACTTTTTAGTCAAATGTGCATGAGTAAAATTATAGTTCTTAATCTTGACTTAGTTCCTAAAAGTATGATATTTTAAGGCCTTTTCTGGGTATGTAAAAGTATCTGTAAAGTATATGAATTGCAGAAACTTTATGAAAAGTGTTTTTTTCCTTGCTTTAAAAAATATGTACTTAAAAATCAATCCATCTTCCTTGTGTTCATTCACCCAACTTAAAAAACCATGCAGACTTAAAACTATTTGACCTTTTGTATCATTGCAAACCCAACCACAAATGTTCAGAAAACAAAATGCCTTTAGAAAGAAAAAAAAATTAATCCCCAAGGGCACAAATAAATGAAATATTCTAATATTCATTTAGTTAACCTAAATAGTAAACATTAGATTAAATGGGAAGTTTAGCTTCTTTCTTCCTTCCCAATATTTATTAGCATTTTTCTAGTGAGCATTTTACATTTCCATTTTTTTATATAACTGATCCATCGTCATAGGTCATGTGCCTGAAATCTCTTCGCTGTGATGGATTCACCTATCTGCATCACACCTTCATCCCCTTGGACAGAGAAGGAGAGCAGGAATGCAGAAACAAACAAACTTTTCAGTTACCTTTTTTGAACAGCTTCATAATATAAATTGCTGATTCACAGTTTTTCATAGTTGCAGGCCCAAGAGAAAAATAAATCACTTTAAAATTTTTCAGATCTAACCAGACAACAGTTATACTATTTGTATACCACAATTAATATTTGAAGTTATTTTCACATTGTTATATCTTAAATACAGGTGGTCAGTCAAATTATGATAATTTAAGAAAATAAAAAGTTTTTAAGCACTAAAAGCCACAACCAAATAAAATACTCTCTTGGCTATACTCTTCTGCTTATGTGGTTTACCAGGATGCAGCAAAGAGCAAGAGTTTATTCAAAGGAAATGGCAAAAGAAACAGCCTTGATTTATCAGTCTTACTACAAGATTTCTATGACATCAGAGGCTGCAGAGTGGTGACATTTACACTAAAATTAGTTTGTTTTTTCCCCCTCTAGACATTTTCCAGGACCAAGACTGCAAATACTTTTGTCACTTAAATGGAAACATATCCTTTCTACACAGGCATTCTCTGCATGGTCATGGAAAATTTTATTAATAAATCTAGATGCCCTGAAAAATATGAGCAAGGAAATGGAATAAAAAAATTCATAGTGGAAATTCACTAAGTATTTTAAAATAAAACTTGCAGTTTTTACACCCAACAATGATCTTTACAAAGGTTTTTATATTATAAAACCATTCTACTAAATAACTTTCAGTGTACATACACAAGGGGAAAAACGCCATTAAGACAATAAAAAATAACTGCAATGATCTCTACAAGAAGCTGCGACTGATGTGCTTTAAACATTGCCCCATGAAGACATACTACGACACCATTAAAAAAGGAGATGATCAGTGACTGGTACAGAACTATTTGGAAAAGACATTTGGCTGAAACAGAACCAATCAATGCTTGTTTTGGATGATTACAGAAGTCACTTGACAGGCTGATTCTTGTTTTGTAAAAAGGAATGCAAAAGAATTTACTAAAGATTTGGTAATTATGGGGCTGAGGTATAACCTCACCACTGTATATGTTGGACATTGCCGAAAACAAAGCTGTGCAATAAATAATTACAAAGTAATCATGAATATATACCTTCAGGACAATTTTTTTTTAAGCTGACTGTGCTAATGCCATTCCACTTACATGAAATGGTTCTTGTGGCCTGGAGCTAAGTTCCTGGGAAGAGCTGCATGCCAATGCCACAAAGCTCAGACCAAAATGAAAATAACGTGCTGGGAAAACCGTGTTATAGGATGAAAAGGGGACTGTTAACAATAGACATGCTGACGTCAAAAATTTATATGAAGCATTTGAATAAAACTATCATGAAAAAAATGAGAAAAATCTCCCTAGAGTAATATTTTACTTTATTTTAGAGTATGTCCATGCAATTACACTAACAACTTAATACAGTAGAAATCTGACGTATAATGAATTCAAGCTGACCAAAAAACCTTACATATATTTTTCTTATGGGGAAAATATTACAGTTAAACCCGCCTGTGCAGGTTCAACGCCAAATTCCACCTCAACACTGCTTGCACATACGATGACCCCTTGGAGTCTGGAAACCCCAAGTACATCTGCATCCTTCTCATCCTCTCTTGGCAGTCTCACAGGCAACCCAAACTTAAGATAATCTAACACCAAACTTGTGAGTGTATCCCCCACAAAAACAGAGAAACCAACCAAAACAAAATCAAAACCAGGTTCTCTTCCAGTTGTCCTTATCTGAAGAAAGAGTAATTCTATCTAGCTAGTGACTAAAGCCAGAAACCTGGCATTCAGTTTTGACCTTTGTTCTCAGGTACTCTTCCAACCCCCAATTCATCGTCACACTGTCACATTTATCTCTGAATTTCTGCTTGTCTCTATCTCCGTAACGGACACTGTGCACAAGTCAAATCTGACTCCAGTTTGTACCACTTGCATAACTCCCCAAATAGAGACACTTCCACTCCCAGCTTCCTCCAATTCGTTTTCTGCAGAGCAGACCAGAGTGCTCTTTTGCAAGGTCTTACCAGGTCTCCCTTGATTTTTTTAAAAATATTTTATTTATATTTAGAGAGGGAAGGGAGGGAGAAAGAGAGAGAGAGAAAAAAAAAACATCAATGTGCAGTTGCTGGGGGCTATGGCTTGCAACCCAGGCATGTGCCCTGACTGGGAATCGAACCTGCGATGCTTTGGTTCGCAGTCCGCGCTCAATCCACTGAGCTATGCCAGCCAGGGCTCCCTTGCTTTTTAAAGCAAGAATTTACCTTCGATAACTTCCCCTTACACTTAAAACTTCAAATTTCTAAGCATAGTTTACTCAGCCCTGTTTGACCTGGCTGCTGCCTACCTCTCTCTTATATTTAACTTTTCATACTACTCTCCAGCTATACCAACTTTCTTTTTGACAATTTCTAGCCTTGCAGCTTTAATTGCAGAATTTCGCCTTCTAGTTAAGTCTATTGCCTCAATTTCCTTGGTTAGTTGTATTTAGAGTAAGGAGTATGATCCTAGAATGGAAAAAAAAAACAACAAAACAACTCAGGTTCTCCTTCCCGAGTAGGAAAAAACCCTGTTCTGTTTCTCCCCTACTGTGTTTCTCTCCTGTGAGTCTCCTTACTACCCACACATGCTTTACTTCTGGTCACCGAATGTGCGTGTGTGGGGAGGGGCTCTCTGCAGCAAGCGATTCTGTGACACCAGGGGGATACCCTACAATTTAGCTCATTTCTAACATTACCTGGAGACAGTGTCAGATCCCACGGTTAAGGGCTCAGTCCCACAAGACGGCCCCCCACTACGGTCCACTTCAGATGCCTGTCCCAAGCCCAGGTGTATCACCTGTGCTTCTGACCAACTGGCAAATCAGAGGTTCCAATGACACCCTCCTTGAGTTCAATTATTTTGCTAGAGCGGCTCACAGAACTCAAAGAAACACACTTACCAGCGTATTAAAGGATATTAATGAAGAGCCAGATAAAGATATACATAGGACAAGGTCTGGGAGGATCAGAAGGGCAGACAATTTTGTATTATCTCACAGGTGCCCATTCTAGAAGACCAGAAAACAGTGCTTAAGGAGGCTTTCACAGATGAATAAATATAAGGAGTTTTAAAAGTGAAAATATGAAATTATACTAGAACATAAAAAATTTTGCTCCATGGAATCTCAAACAAAATATTTAAAAAATGTAAACTTAAGTATTAAGGCTAGAATTGAGACTAGGAAATGGATGTTATATAAAAGGTATTAAGCGAGAAGTATTAACATTTTCCAAAGTCAATGATCTAAGAACAGGCAAGAGTTTATTCGCAGGTACTGGAAACTCAAGCGATATGAGAAGACATGGCGGCAGAAGGAAGGTAACATATGCACAAGGTCTCCACACTATTCGGGATCAGAGAACTACTTACTTCCACCAAAACAGAGCGCCCTCCACTGTATCACACTGATGCCGCTGGAGTCGGGAGCAAGGAAACAACGCACACCTGAGCCAGCAGCAGGAATACTGTGCCTTCCTCTCGTCCCTGCTGCTTTGCCCAGGATAATTTCTCTTTTAACCCACACGGCTTCCCACATTAGAAGAGTATAGCCACGAGAGCCTACTAACTTCCAGTAGAGTGATGACTAGGGGTAGAAGGCACTTAAACGAACAACTACTATGCTTGAGCCAGTATAAGACTGAAAAAATGGGCCCATCACCAAAGCAGATGCATCTCTCTCCCTACTTGCCTAAGGGATCTTCAGTAAGTCCAAGCAATAAGAGAAAAAAATACATGTTAAGTTTTAATGAGAAACAAAATGGGTTTTATCAGGAGAAAAAAAATTGAGTTCCTACTTAGAGAGGGAGGGTAGAAATAAAATCGAAGCACTAAATGGAGCAGCCTTTTATTCAGTTTCCCATACTCCGTTCTCCTCCCCCTCAGTCCAATGCAGCAGGTTTTCCAGTGTTTGGCTCAGTAACAGGAGACCAGTAAAGGAGTGGGATCCTTAGAACAAGGAAGAACAATAAGCCCAACAGAACATGAGGAAGCGCATGTAGGAACAACTTTGTAGGAAAGCCCTACTTTAATGCTTGTGGGTCCTGTAGAAGGTTCTCTAGGTTTTCTTCTACCCTTTTTACACCCCTCAAAAATAAATATAACAAATTTTACTGTTGGTGTTGTGATGCAAGTAAGATAATCAATTAAATAAGGCCCTAATTACATGTGGTTCCCCCTCCACCTTAAAGCTTAAGCACTTGGGTGCTTATATACCTCCTAAATTCAAGAAATGTCCACATATATGTTTTATTTGAATGTTCTATTTCTTGACCTGAGCGGTGGCTACACAGGTGTATCTACTGTACCTGGTTTATACATCAATAAAAGTTTTCTGTGCTCACTTCGGCAGCACGTATACTAAAATTGAAACAATACAGAGAAGACTGGCATGGCCCCTGTGCAAGGATGACACGCAAATTCGTCAAGTGTTCCATATTTTTTGGCTAAGTGGCTTGAGCACCAGCTTGCAAACGCAAGGTTCACCAGTTCGATCCCCTGTTAGGGCATATGCCTGGGTTGCAGGCCAGGTCCCCAGTAAGGGGCATGGGAGAGGCAACTACACACTGATGTTTCTATTCCTCTCTTTCTCCTTCCCTTATACCTTCCCTAAAAATAAACAAAATCTTACAAAAATAATAAAAGTTTTTAAAAACTATTGTATGTGGTCAAATGGTAAATATCATGTATTAATATTAGTGTAGCTAATATCTGAACAAATTCTACTACTAGTTGAAGGATCTCTACAAACAAAGTATTTAAGGCAATAGGATAGAAGGGAATAAAAACCTGTCCAACTGTTGCTGACTCAAGACACAGGTGGCCATGAAGCAAAGTAAATGAACAAAGTAACCTGGAACTTTATGTATGAGGAATCAAGGACTCACTAAGAATGAGAAGTTGATGGAAAACAAAGAGGTATCCAGAGATCCTCCTTCCTTATTTACTTCTGAGCTTTGCACAATTCCCTCCCTCTTTGACCATGTCCCCCCGCTTTCCTCCCCCCGCACCAGTACTTTGCCTCCAGCTATCAAAACACTGCCAATTCCTCCCTTTGAGAAGATTACAAGACACCTCCGATGGCCCTTACCCTGCAGTTCCACTCCATCACCTGGAACTTCCTGTTTCCTGCTCATTCCTGTTGGAGTTTCTGTCCCACATCACTGAAGCCCTCACTGCCAACCTGACACCGAATGTCCCCAGTTATCCCAGAAATGAGAGGCATGTGCCTGAAATTCCATGTTGGAATTCTGAGTGCATTTCTAAGCTATAATATTATAAATAAATGGTAGTTGAGTTCTATACTCATTTGTTAAGGATGGCGATGGGGGGAGGAATGGGGACAAATGATATTTTGGGGGTATACCCTGGAACCTTAAACAACTTCTTATAAAATTCAGTGGAAAAAATGGAAATGTATTTAAAAACGATTCCTCTAAAACACAATCATATTAACTTAGAGCCCACCTGTTTTTCGGTGCTCTAATCAAGAACCTCTAGGAAATGGTAAAGAAATACAAAAACCTGAAGAGTAAACTTCTTTATATAATTTGGTGTTGACTATTTTATTCAAGGCAGTGCTGCTTAAAAGTTTGAAAAATTAAAATACAGAAATAATAGCGAAAAACTTCTATGGACAGATCACTTCAAATCAATTTTACCTTAAGTTTTTAAAAACTGCAAATATCAAACAACAGTGAAATGTGAGCTGGCTAACATTAATAAAAGAAATGACTACTGACAGAAACTGGAATGAACACTTAATGAGTACCACTGTGTACAACTATAGTTCTATACAGAAACTGATGTTAATAAGATTAGAATTTTCTAGTTGAGTCTAAATCAATTAGAAATTATATATAAAAACAAAAAAATTGTTAGAATTTCTAAATTATCTTCTTTAAACTGGGTGAGGATTATTTTTAAGAGCTAGATAAATATTTTGTTACACAGGTTTTTCTTAACTTCAAATAGTCACCTATGCTACTCCTAATCATCTTTAAAAAGATGTGACTTAGGTGGTAGGGAAGGGGGACATGGAGTTTTCAGCTTGTACTTTAATTAGTCCTGTATTGTTTGAATTCTTTTTTTCTAATGAAATATGTACTTTTAGTAAATAAAGAAAAAAACCTAATAGAAACTTGTGAAGGTTTGGGCAGACACAACAAAAAAGTGTATTATTAAAAATATTTTTCAAGGTGAAACAAACACCACATATTCTTCCATAATAAAACAAGTAATTGTTTTATAAGAACAAATTGTTTAATAAGAACAAATTCCTTAGAAATATATTCAGGTTTTCTGCTAAAATCACAATCAAGGACATACATAGCTTTAAGCTAGTTGGGAAAAAGCAGAACACTGAAAACTCTTGGGAAGAAAGAGCTGCAGCTTTAACTTCTCTGCAATTTCTAGTGTACCCAGAACCACTACACCAAGCTCCTTCATGCTCTGTTCTCAAGTACCTTACAGCAGTGGTTCTCAAAGCATGGTGCCCAGACCAGCAGCTTCAGCAAACTTGTTAAAATGCAAATTCACAGGCCCCATTCCGGACCTACTGAATCCAGAATTCTGCAACGAGTGGGGACAGAATCTGTGTTTTATCAAGGCTTCCAGGTGACTGTGAGTTTGAGAAGCACTGTATGTTTACTGGAGAACACAGCACCTTCATATAATTATTTCAGTTTCATAATACAAACCAGGTAATTATCACATGATTTAAACACTCCCGGATTGTTCCAGACTAATTTCATAGGGACAGTATTACCTTTTAATGATAAAAAAAAATTGGGAGGGAATAAAAGAATAGCACAAACATAAACCACATAACGCAGAGAGGAAATTTAACACATATTTGTAGTTCAGGCCACTATTAGCAGATCAAGAAAGGGTGCTTGCTATACCTAATATTATGAAGAGTGATATACAAGTATAAATTTATGTTAATAGAGAAAAACATTACATCATCTCCATTACTTCGATTGCCATCTATCTGTATTAAAGACTGTCAATAGAGGCTACTATCATATCCTAGGGGCTCTTTCACCTTATTTTTCCTCACTTAGCTGTATCTCAAACTCATGGTCCAAAATGGTTATTGTTACTGTTAAGACTGTATCATATAATTTCAGAGTACTGGACAGATGAAAGGTTAAAGTTCACCTTTACCAGCTAGCTCTTGCTCATCTTCTGCTTGCTGGATATTTCCACTTGGAGATCTGATGTGAATCTCAAATTCAATATATCTGAAATTGAACTCATTCTGCCCCCCACTCTTATCTCCCCACTGCTTTTGCTTCCTTTGCTCAGGGAATGCAGCAGAGAGCTGCCTAAGTGAAAATCTAACATTTTTTATTTTTCCCTCACCTGCCACCCCTCAGCCAATTGCCACATCAGTTCATCCCACTTCCAAAGTAGCTCTAGAATCCATCCTCTCTGCCCTGAATTGGGTAGGATTCAGATTCCTACCCAATTAATCATCCTCTATTCATGTTGCTCCTTTTAGAAAGCGTGCACTTACTAAAAAATAAATTCACTGTGTCACTCCATTGCTTAAAATCCTTCCGTGGCTCCCTGCTGCCTTAGGGGAAAAGCATAAAATTACACCATCCTTCATCATGGGATACCTCTCTAGCTGCACATCTCATGTCACCACTCACAACTCCAGTTGTACCGGAGTTTAGTTCTTGAAAAGCAGTACTATTTCTTCCTTCAACCCTTCTGATAAGATGTTACCTCTACCTGTTACTCAGCTCTAGTCACTGGGATAATTCCAATTCATCCTTCATGATCCAGTTTTGATGCTGCTTTTCTCATAAAGCCACCTCCCACCTCCACACACGTTATGCCCAATGCACTCCAAGTGCAGTATTTAGAACACTGCACAGTAACCATGTGTTCCCGCTCTACCAAGACCAGGAACAGTGTCTATGTTATTCACAATTATAATCCTATCACCTACACAGCGGTATAGCATGAAATTAAGAACATGGGCTCTGTAAGCAGACCTAAGGAGTGTCACAAGTGTAAGAATGTGGGAGTTTCTCAAACTCCCTCTGCCTATGTTTCCTTACCTGTAAAATATAGATAGTGCTACCTGACAAGGCTTTTTAATGATTAAATGTGATATCTAAAGTATTTAGCATAGTGTTTGGTACGCAGAAATGTTAGCTATTATTATTACTTCCATATCTATCAAAGGAAATATCTGCTGAATAAATACAGTATTCACAAGTTATTAAAAACATTATTTATTAATGCTAAGCTCATATAATTCATCATATTTCCAGATAAAGTTTATAATTCTACAAGGAGGCTTCAACATTATTCACGTCCACAGCACTTAAGTTTTCTTACAGCCATTACTGAGTTGAATTATAAAGCAGAATGTTCAAAGAGAATGACCTGTGCATCATTTTCAGGAACAATTTCTTTATGAAGTCGAATCTGCTCCAAACCAGGGCTTTCAAGAGCATTTGGATAAGTGTTACAAATTGAAGCAGTCACATTATACCTCGCCGACTGATAAAAGCTGTAATATTCAAGTCTATTTTCCCCCGAGTTTTCTGGTGTCTTTAGTTTTTGTTTAAACTGAACAACTTTGTAGATCAAAAACATGATCAAAACACAAGCTAAGATAAATAAAGCTAGCAAAATGTCAAAAGCCTCATTTAACCTTTCAACTTCTTGCGTACAAATTAGAGATGTTTTCCCTGACACTGAAGCATCGTCAACTGGTAGAACTCTGTTTTTCTCCAAGTTCAAGTTAACAGAAGAAGTAAGCTGTATTTGCACAGGTAACACTGCAGTAGTCTCTAGTGGATTACCAAAGGTATTCTCTTGAAAAAGTCTACTGGCAGGTGAAGTATGAATTTGTTCCCCGAAAGTAACGCTCTCAGCATTTTCCAAATGTTCCCCAATTGTGGTTACTTTACGCCAGGCCATCATTAACACAGTGGTCTTGTGATGAATATGAAGAGATTTTATAGCCCAAGCTCTGGATATGTTTGTCGAAGATGTACCGCGATCTGTAAAGTTTGTCCGCGTAATGTAATGCAATGCACTGCCAGGCATGGATGGGGGGTTCTGACAATGGATGTTTAGGGTAATGGCTGAAGATGCTAGCCAGTCGCGTGGCCCGACAGTTTGCAGTTACATTCCCAAGGATTAGAATTTGCCTGAAGATGAGTCAATGAAGACAATGGCTTAAGGACCCTTGGATGTAAGTCTGTAAGATTATTAAATGACAGGATTAAGGATCTTCAAAGATGCTCCCATATTTTCAAATGTATCATTAACAATGCTGATTATTCTGTTTAACTTAAGGTATATTACATTCTTCAACAAGGTAAATGTGTCAGAATTTAAATTTTCTAAATTAGTATGACTTAAAATCAAATGTTTAAGATTATTAATTCCACTAAATTCATCCCTGGTAACATTTTTAATTCTCGAATTTTTCAGAAGCAACTATTTCAAGTCAACAAGTCCTTTAAATGCAAAAGACAAGTCCTTTAAATGCAAAAGTCTGTATTGCTTCAATATGGGTATGAGGCACAGACAGTCTTTAAGATTCTTAAGTACTTCAAAAGCTTTTGATGGTACTTTTGTTAAATTATTACCTTCTAGATACAAATAATCCAGGCTTCCAAGATACAGAAAGTCTGCATCTGATATCCTCAAAATTCTACCATTTGATAAATCAAGTACCTGAAGTGCAATTGTATCGACCAATGAACCACTCCCAAGGACAGGCAGGCGATTTCTTTAAAGCTGTTAAGTACTAAACTGAAACTAGATCATTAAACACTCCTCTTGAAACAAAGAATACTGGATTAGACTATAAATATAAATTACGAAGACTGGAAAGCCCCTCAAATATTCCAGGATCCAAGTATTTCATAAAATTATCATTTAGACATAGAAAACAGAGGTGCTTGAAACAAACAAAGGCTTTTGGACACAAATACACAATGCCACTAGTTATCCAACTATAATGCTACCAGGGAATGAAGTCCCAGTAATTCACTTACATTTAGGAGTATATAAGATCAATTATTTCCAGTCAGATACAGAAGATCTGTACCTTCAGGAAGATTCTTAGGAATATTTCAAAGGCCTGAGTTATGGCACTTAATTCATCTCCTAGCGCAGAGCTGATAAACGGATGCACGTCCAAGTATCTTTTTATGGAATAATAATACAAGATTACAGGTATCAAGAAGAAAGAGTCACAGGCAAAGCACAGAAAAATGCCACACACACAAAGCCCTGTTCTTGCTTTTTTCTGCTTATATCAGAAAAGGCTATAGAAAGAGAAGATAAAACTTTAAATCTTCAAAAAGTTCTTACTATGTATCATAAATCATACTAAGATGATAGTGTAAAATAATGAGTTTGGAGTATGTTCTAGACTTATTAACACCTCTATGCCATTAACCCATTGTTTGATAAAATAATAATTCAAATTTAATGAACTGCAAAATAAAATGTTTACTAAGTTCACTGAAAATATTACAATTTACTATAACAAGTGAACAATGATGATGCAGGAATACCAACCAGTCTTTAGATATAGTGCATCCCTTTATTAACTTAAAGTCTAATATCAATTAAATAAAATATAAATTGCAGAACAATTAAACTCTCTTGAAACTAGTTTTTTACAAATCAAATTATTTTTTGTTTCAACTAAAGTTCATATTTAAATCAATAATCTTACCAAGAACAGGAAATTCATATTATTAACACCCGGCTGATTCAAGCAAAGGTTTTCTTTCTAAATCTGAAGAAATTTCTAAACTCCATTTCTTTCTGTGGTACCGCTGACCTCCAGCCCTCCACCTTTTTTTTTCAAAAGTCACTGTTTGCTCAGGAAACACCACTCTTCACATTGGTTCCTCTACAGTCAGTGTGTAAAACAGAGGTTGCCATGGAGACAGGAAACTGAGAGACAGGAAGTAATTTTATCTGTGTTTCAAAAGTATTGTTGAAAGGAAATCTCAGGAACTTATTTTTCAGAATGCAGTTAATTTGAGTTTTCCTAATGCATACCCCTAAATACTGCATAATTTTAAAAATAAGTACTTTTTTGAAAAGAAAAACCCCAAAACCCTAAAAACTTAAAATTTTTAGAATGAACAATTTACATCAACAACAGATAGCTACTGAGTGGAAAAAGTAAGTTGAAATGAAATGTAAATAGAATAATTACTTTTGTGAATTTTTAAATGAGTAAAATATTCAGATTGTTTTGAATACATATTAGAACCTTAAAAGAACAGGTAGCAAAACAGCAAGCAATTTAGAATAGTGAACACAAATGTTACACTATCCTCTATGGTCTTCTTTTTAATTTTTCAAAAAGAAGTCGAGAGTATAAAAAATATTAAATATTACCAATTAGTGCCTTACTACAGGGTGGGACAAAAGTTGGTTTACAGCTTTGAGTATGTGAAACACAGATTATTCTTGTATTATTAATACTTAATTATTATATTATTTTCCACACAAACAATTGTAAACCTACCTTTGCCCCACCATGTGTACTTCAGTAATGTACCTTAGGGTGTACAATGATACCAGGTGTACACCAAACTACTGACGGAGGCTACCTTTTGGCAAGAAAAGTTGAGAAGAGTAAAAGAGTCCCTTTAATGACATTTTACTATATATACATGTGAATTAGTTTTAAGTCTTTTGGTTCACAGGCCCGTGCTCAATCCACTCAGCCACACCAGTTAGGGCTTAGTTTTAAGTCTTTTAATGTAAATGCATATAATATAATATTTCAAGGTAAGGATTTAAAGAATTGATAATAAATTATTTTTTTTACTGTGAAATATCTTTTTATTTTAATTGTTGTTCAAATATAGTTTTCTTTTATTCCCATCCCAGCCCTCCCCACCTCCCTCCCATTTCCACCCCCCCTAGTTTTTGTCCATGTGTCCTTTATACTTGTTCTTGTAAACCCTTCCCCTTTCCCCCTGAAATTCCCTCCCCTCTCCCCTCTGGTCACTGTCAGCCTATTCTCTATTTCAGTGTCTTTGGTTATATTTTCCTTGTTTGTTTGTTTTGTTGTTTGGGTTCCTATTAAAGGTGAGATCATATGGTATTTGATTATAAATTATATTGTATATTGTTTAGTCATAATTTTCAAAAAAAAGCTGATTGCTTAGGATTTCTAATTCTGACTTTTATTAACATTACCAATACTCTAACAATACACTTAAAATATCAGTGATAATATAATTGTACATTACAATTTCCTTTCAGTATTAAAGCAGCTTTACTTCACATCAAGGCAATTACTGTAGCCCTGGCTGGTGTGGCTCTGTGGGTTGAGTGCTGGCCTATGAGCCAAAGGGTCATCCGTTCAGTTCCCGGTCAGGGCTAGGTCCCCACTAGGGGGTGTAAGAGAGGCAACCCACTATATCCTGATGTTTCTCTCCCTCTTTCTCCCTCTCTTCCTCTCTCTAAAATTAAATAAAATCTTTAAAAAAAGATAATTACTTCAGATAATAATATGAATTATTTCCATATGAAATACTTTGTGTAATACCAAGCATCATCCTTCTATGATAATAACAAAATTAGAGGTACACACTTAATAAAAGATCTTTATCAAATGATTCATTTCTCACAAATGCCCTTTGTGGGTGGCTATTCTTATTTTTATTTTATGAATACAGAAATACGAAAACAACAAAAAAACAACAAATGACAGAAAAATGACATGAATTAGGTAAAGATGGCACAGGAGCTACGTTCCTCAAGTCCGTTTTGTTTCGTATTTCCAGTAACATACAAAGTGAGATAAAGTATGCCTCATGGGTTTTTCAACTGTTTATCATACAACTGAAGAGTTGTGATGGGGTTCAGGACACACTACCCCCAAACACAGCACCTTGGCATACTGAATACTTTAAGCTAAAAATGTTTAAGAAGATAGCAGAAGTAGGAAGATCTCTCTCTGAGCTTCCCAACTCCCAGCTACATCCCCATACCCTCTTTCCCTTCACCCCTGAAACAGGTTACAAAACCTTCATGGGGGAGGTGCCCTCTCTACAGTGGGAGGAAAAGAGCACACTTATCTCCAAAGACAAAAGGACTCCGAACAGAATACAAACGAAAAGATCCCCAGCTTTACTACACTTATCTCTTACCCTTTGTCCTTGTATCTTTCCCCAACTTTGCATCCACTCTACATCAAACCTAGCATAACAACTCACAGGTTTAACAATTTTTCAGGTCTTCCTTTCCTCGTGAAGGTTCCTGTGTCATGCAAAACATTAAATTTGTATGCTTTTCTCCTATAGACCTTGTCTTCATTAATTTAATTTCCGGACCAAGGTAGGGACTCTAAGTCATCGATTTTCAACCTCTCTCATCTTGCAGCACACATAAATTACTAAAATTCTGTGGCACACCAAAAAATGTATTTTTTGCTGATCTGACAAAAAAAGGGTATAATTTTGATTCGTTCACACCAGATGGCCATTGTGGTGTTTGGCTGTGGTCGTTTTCTTATTTGACAATCTAAGGGAAGACAGGTCAGTGCCCCTGACTAAATCCCAGGTATTGTGTATTTTAATAGTCAGGTATTGTATGTCTCAAATTCTTGCAGCTGCTCTGAGAAAGTGAAGGAAAACCTTTTCTTCCCTTAGAGGTTAACAAAAGTCAGAGATATTATGCATCAAAATCAAAATAAAGTTTAAAGAGAAAAACCTCCAAGGTAATAAAATAGGAACATTAATTAACCTTCTCCATTGTTCCAGAAATATCCAAATCTGATAAAATTATTTATTAGAGCTTAGAAAATTACATCAAGGAAAACTGAGAGAAAAAAATGAAACCCGTATACCATAAAAACTGAAGTAAACTGCAGTAAACTAAAGTGACTATAAAAATAACAAATGCAAATAATACATTTTATGCTCTCAAGTTGATATATAGCAAAATTCCGATATCTAGATAAACAAAGTTTAGCCTTTCTATTAATGCAGGAATGGAATTTAGAAACTCTGCTGTCCTGCTTGCTATGATCACAGCACTACTCAAATTTGACATTAGAACTCAAAAGTTTCCCGGCTTCCCTGTGGTTTGATTAAGTACTGCCATTTGCAGCAATTCACATTACTTAGGGAATTTATAATCTCATGAACTTTAAATCCTATAACATGTTAAGTAAAGTCTTTATATGATCTCCAATTTATAATAATTCTCCACAATCTGAATTCTGACATTTTGGTTTTGCTCTGGAATATAACACATCAAAATGGTTCCTCACATTCCTTTTCTGATTCCTACTAGTTTTCATTAGAACTATTTCTGAACATTGCATTCAGCCTCCTAAATGGGCGCCCTCGATTTTCTTTTCAGGAAATTATCTCATTCACTGATTTATTTTTCTCTCTTTCTTCTTTTATTCTATCTTTGTCTTCAAATATTTGCATGCTTCAAGAATTGACAAAGATCTATTTTCTTTTCCATTCAGAAATTCCATTACAAGTGCGAGAATGCATAAATAAGAGAACAACTGTTTTAGTACCATATTTTAAGTATATACCATCTATATTATTTAGAGATACAGCATCTATGTATAAAACAATTAAGGTGGGTTTACATATAAAGAATGGTTTACAACAGAAGTCACTAATCTTATGGATCTTAAAAGTTATTTATGGACCCAAAAGTCAAAATTTAAAATGGTGTTTACAATTAAAAATAGCCCAGTAACAATAAAAAAAATATCATTTTGGTCAATGTCAGGTGAAATTTTAATGAGAAGCAGTATCTCGATACAGACTGCTATTTGGTTGCAAGAAAAAATAGTAACTATGAAGTGAGGAAATCAGACAACACCTTGACTAGAATCAGCATCATTAACCAGAAGCAGATGGACACCATGTGCTGCCAGATGTTGTATTTCAGAAAAGACATGACAGCACTTATGAAATATTCCAACCTGAATCTAATCATGAGGAAACATCAGAAACACCTCAGTGAGGAACATTTTATTCTGTCGAGACAGAGGGAGTGAGGGATGAATACAGGGAAGAGGTGAGGGAAGGGAGAGAAGGATAGATAGAAAAGGACTGTATTCTTCAAAAATGTTACCCGTTAGGGAAAAAGAAAGGCTCAGGAAATGACATTAAAGAGTGAGAGAGACCACAAAGACACAGCAGTGACATGCCACACCTGACCCTAGACTGAAGTTTAATCTATGCCTTTGGAGGGAAACGCTTTGGAAAACGTTCAAAGGTGTGTATGTAAATAATGTTATTTTCATATAAAAATTAGCTACAGAAACCTTTACTCCCTCTATGTAGAAATATTATGGACCTTAAGAAAGGGAGAAAATTCAAAGTTGGAATTATTACACCTAAGGAAATAGTAAAACAAAAAGAGACAACTGTACTGCGCAATTAAAAAAAAGATTGCACTACATTCAGAAAGTGACCAAGAAGATATAACAAGACCGCATGGAGTAAACAAAAGCAAATTCATGTGTCATTAAGTTGGTAATAATGCATAATACTGTAAAATATCATCAAGCAGATGGTGACATTCCTTAGGACATAGGTAGTTAGGTTAAAACATTTTTTAAATGAATTAATAAACAAGTATACAGATACTCAAAATGTAGTGAATTTAACATGAATGCATGTACAGTGACTCAAGCTTTCAGAACTTTGTATTAAAGTAATTGGATAATAGATGGATGAATGAGGAAGAGAGGAAAAAAGGAATAAAATAAAAACACCTAACTTTATCCAGACAGTTTGATGTTACATATGTCAACTCACTGAATCTTTACAATACCCTCATCAGAAAGACACGATTAGACTCTTGATTTTAAAAACACTAAACTTAGGCACAGAGAAGTTACTTGGCCGCAGTCATTCACAAGTGAATGGCACTGGGATTTGAGTAGGGTTATCAAGTCTACAGTCTTTATCAAATTTCTGAAGTTGTGGCTTAGGGCAAAAGAGTTTAGTAGTTTCCCAAATGGTCATTCTTTACAGCAGTGATTCTAAACTGGACATGGGAGGTTCTACTAAGCACATCTAGTGGGCAGAAACCAGGAGGATGCTGCTAAACACCCTATACCCGAGTAGGACAGTCCCGTAACAAATAATCACCTGGCCCAAGGTCACTAGTACTGTGGTTTAGAAATCCCGCTTTAGAACAGCGTATTTCTGCACTTGAAAATCCATTATGATGAAAGGAGAAGAAAGTAACATTTCCTAATTTAGCCTGATAAGAAAATCATTTCCAACATTATTCTCTAGACCTGCTTACTTCAAGCAAGGAAGAAGTTTTACAGCAAAGTCTAAATGAAACACAGAAACAGGAAAGTACTATTACATGGGAAATTAAGCAGGAAACTGGAGATGTGGAAGGGAGAACACTTTCCCCAAACTTCAACTATGTAATTCTAAGTAGAAGAAAGTCTATAACAGGAAATGATAAAACTGCTGACTTCCATGTCAACACTATCTTCCATTAAATTATGTGAATATAAATCTTTCTAAGTTATGTCATGGACCAATGACTATATGGCAAACTTCTAGAGCAATTCAGATTTTTTTTTGTTTTTCAGATCATTACATTTTCTGTATCTGTCAATGCTTCTTTAGTCAAGTAATTAAGAACATTTTAAAATTAAATCATTACTCTTTAAAATTCTCTATTACATTATTCAAGATTTTCTTGGTACCCATAAAATGACATGAATTCACTACTCCACAGTAGTTTTTTTAATATTTAGTTCATTTTAAAAACAAAATTAAGACCTGATCTTCCTATCACAAAGCTCCCTCTCACAACCTTTAGGTCTGAAATGTCAATGTTTAAGAGAATTTCTAGCCTTATTAACGTCTGCCCCTCAATTTACATAGATTGACATAGCCCCCATCTAAGCATGCCTTAGACTTGTAAAAGCCTTATATTTACCTCGCGGAAGCCAACTATTTCCACAACTAATACATGTAAAATATTTTTGAACTGTACATTTACATAAAATTAAATAATGAAGCAAACAGTATTCTCATAAAAAATGTTTCTTAACCTATATCATTTTTAGTGTACCCTCAATAATCTCTACTTTAACATGCTCTTTAACTTGAATATTTTTCCATTCATTAATTTTTTCAAGAAATGTTTACAGAATGTTGACTACTGCCAAAGACCAGGTTCTTTAGCATTTCATTTTAAAATGCCTGAATAATCCTCAAGTTTTTTTCACTAAGAAAAAGAAAAACAGCAAATAAGTTAAAATATAGGTAGCTTGAATTTGACTTCAAAAATAAGCAAGATGCCACTCAATTTCACAGCGAGGAAATAGGAAACTTTTATGCAAGTCCCCCTGAGAAGCAGCACCACCTGGTATTTAAAAGACCAATCGCTGGCCCTGGCCAGGTGGCTGTTAGTTGGAGCATCGCTTCATACATTAAAAATGGTTGTGGGTTCAATCCCAGATTGGGGTACACGAGGAAGACAGTAAATCAATGTTTCTCTTTCACACTGATGTTTTTCTCTAACATCGATGTCTCTGGCTCTCAAGTCAATAAATGTATCTTTGGATGAGGATTAAAAAAAAAAGAAAGAAAGAACAAGCCCTGGCTTCTAGTTGCTCTGTGACATGCTGCATGCCAGACCCCAGGCAAGTTACTTAATGTTTTTAAGCTATTTATTTGCTCTATAAAAAGAAGATAATTATACCTATACCTCAGGACTGTTTTAAAATTAAATGACATTAAGTGCAAAGCACTTAGCAAAATATAAGTAAGTGCTCAATACTTATTAACTATTGTTATGGTGTGAGGACAAAACTCTCTATGTACTTAATCCAGATTACCGTGACAAAAATAAATAATACATATATTTTTATAAAGGATTCCTGAAGCTAACTGGATTTATTTTATCACTAGGATGCATGTGCTCTAAAAATTCCCTAAGACAAAGATCCAATATATAATCATTATTCTTCCCACAGTGTTAAGTCTTAAGGCCCATCTTTACACCTTTAAAATTCAAAGCTGCAAAAAGGGGGACATATAATGCCAACTCCACAAAGCTAGGCATAAAAGCAAACAAAACATATTCTTACTTTAATTTCCAAATCAAAGCAATCTGTATTTGCTTTACAGAAATGGAAATTTTAACAGTTTGTAAAGTATAATATAATGATTTCATTTTTGTCAGAAGGAAAGAACGTGCAAGCTTCTTTATACATATCCCAAAACAAATAAATATTATGTAAGATACTTTTGAATTACCAGGAGGATAATTCATACAGTGCTATTGACATTGAAAAGATTATATGTTTCATATATTGATATAAAAAGAGGACCTAAAATATGTCTAATAAAATCTGGTTATTATTAAAAAAATGGAAATTCAAACAAGAATCAAATAAATTGGTAAAATGAATATGACCATTGAATTGCAGTGCCCATCACTTCCATCCACATATTTTTAGATCTAGACTAACACTTGCCACATCGTTAACTACTAACAAAATTAGCATAGACACATTAAGCAACACGGCCCAGAAACGCACAGCAATACCGAACGGCCAAAACAGTGCACAAAGCTAGTATTTTGACACTTTGAAGAAACAAATTTTATGAAACTGTTTCCTCACCTATTATCAGATGGTAGAAGAGAAAGCAAAGCCAAAGCTGAAAGTTTTCTTCTTTCAGGCTGGGTAATGTTGTCCATGCGATCAACCCACATTTCAATCATATTTCC
Organism: Phyllostomus hastatus; assembly: GCF_019186645.2. Lineage (NCBI taxonomy): Eukaryota > Metazoa > Chordata > Mammalia > Chiroptera > Phyllostomidae > Phyllostomus > Phyllostomus hastatus. Next base: position 29,209,478 of record NW_025333916.1, read on the forward strand.
CAAGAGCTGGTCCATCTGAAAGAAAGACCGAGAGGCATCTCAAACATCTGAAATAGTATTTACTTGTGCATAAGTACTGTTACAGGCTAAAACCTCGTGCATGGCTGAAGTTCAATTCCAGCAAACCACAGAATTAGAATATAAGAATCGAGGGCAAGCCTTGAGCCAGAAAGAAATAATTTAAGCAAACTAGAATTTGACTCGAAACCATCTTGAGAGCCAAATAATTCTGAGAACTAAATAGACTCGTTCAACTCAGCTAGGCTAAGTAGTCCAGTTGTTTGTTCAAACACCAGTCTAGATGCTGCTGTAAAAATAAGTATTCTGTACATCTGATTAACATTTACAATGAGTTGACTAAATCTAGGGGTGTCCAACCCATGGCCTGCAGGCTGCATGGGCCCAGGATGGCTATGAATGCAGCCCAACACAATAAAACATAATGAAATTGTTTTGTTTTCGTTAGTGTTTGTGTATTTAGTGTGTGGCCAAAGACAACTCTTCTTCCAGTGTGGCCCAGAGACACCAAAAGGCCGTACACCCCTGCAGGTGTGTTGGGCTTCATTCAATCAGCTGCAAGTCTCCAGAGCAAAACTAAGGTTTCCCTGAAATGAAAAAATCCTGGTTCAAGACTATCCACCAACAGATGAATGGAAAAAGAAAGTGTAGTACATATATACAATGGAATACTACTCAGACATCAACAAAAAGAATAAAATCTTGCCATTTGTGACAATATGGATGGACCCCCAGGGGTGTCTGACCCACAGTCTGTAAGCCACATGGGGCCCAGGATGGCTATGAATGTGGCCCAACAGAAAATCATAAATTTACTTAAAACCTTTTTTTTTTTGCCCATCAGTTTTCACTAATATTTATGTGTTTAGTGTGTGGCCCACAACTCCTCTTCTTCCAGTGTGGTCCAGAGATGCCAAAAGGTTGGACACCTCTAGTAGAATCTTATTAAGTGAAAAGTTGGGCTGAGAAAAACAAATATCATTCAATTTTGCTTATTTGTAGAATCTAAAAAACAAAATGTATGAACAAAATGAAACAAACAAACTCATAGATACAAAATGATGGTTGCAGAGCGGCTTGGGGGCCTAGGCAGAAAAGGTAAGTGGATTAAGAAGTACAAACTTCCAGTTAATAGATCAAAGGAATGTAACGTAGAGTACAGGGAATAAAGTCAATAATATTGTCATAACTATGTACAGTGACAGATGGTTACTAGATTTATTGTGGTGGTCACTCTGTAAGGTATATAAATGATAAATCACTATGTTGTACACTTAAAACTAATATTATATATGAACTGTAATAAAAATAAGTTTTTTCAAAAAATACTGCAACATAAAAATCCTGAGTTTCAGCTTGCCCTACAAAATTAAAACTTGCCAGTCCCTACAATCATATGAGCCAATTCCTTAAAATCTCTTGTGTGTATGTATATATACACACAAACACACATCTCTCCTCTCTCTCCACACATACACTTCTTTTTTCTGGAGAACCCTGCCTGACACAGTTAGAATCTATAAAGGACGGCACAACCAAATGTACTGACCTTGTAGACTGAAAGTGAACCAGTGAATCTCAGGATTTACTTATACACTTGCCACTTCTAGCACCCTTTAAAAAAAAATGCATTAGCCCTGGCTGGTGTAGCTCAGTGGATTGAGCGCGGGCTGCGAACCAAAGCATCACAGGTTTGATTCCCAGTCAGGGTAGATGCCTAGGTTGCAGACAACAGCCCCCAGCAACGGCACATTGATGTTTCTCTCTCTCTCTCTTTCTCCCTCCCTCCTCTCTCTAAAAATAAATAAAATCTTAAAAAATTCATTTAAAAAATGCATTCAATACCAAATCTCTACCTTACAGATTTAATAATATAAAATCAATGTAAAGTTCTCACACTTGTCTATTTTTGTGCTGCTTCTTTTTTTCCAAGAAATGCGTCCACACATTTTTAAAATAATAAAATGTCAAGAAAACACTTATTAGTAGTTTAAGAAAATTATTTATACTTGAGTCCCTTAAACTGTGTACTGTGTCATAAGATGCCACTGAACTCACAGACTATTTAAAACTGATATAAATACAGATATATCTATCAGATACTGCAAGAATTACTAGCTCAAGATAGTTCCTAGTTTTAACATTATACTCCTTGCATACAGACAACTGAAGCCATAGTAATATATCTGGTTGAAATAAAGATGCAATCAGTAAAGACAAATATCTCTATCGTCTAATTTTATTTATTAATAAACCTACATTTATTTCCTTTGTTAAAAATACTTATCAGCATTTAACAACAGTGAGTTTTCGAAGTTGATCTCCAGTGCTGAAACTGGAAATCTAAATACCTGTCCATCCTAATTAAACAAGCAATGAGAATACAAGGCAGCGGCAATCTTTTTCTGCGAAGAACCAGACAGTAAATATTTAAGGCTTTGTGGGCCATAAGGTCTCAGTTGCAACTATTCAACACACCAAATCAGTTACAAACAATTTGTAAACAAATGAGCATGAATTTATTTCAATATAAAATTTTACTTAATGCCCTGGCTGCTGTGGCTCAGTGGATTGAGCGCCAGCCTGCAAACTGAAGCATTGCTGGTTCAATTCCCAGCCATGGGCACATGCCTGGGTTGCAGGCCAGGTCCCCAGTCCCCATAGTGGGGTATGTGAGAAGCTACACATTGATGTTTCTCTCCCTCTTTTTCCTCTCCCTTCCCTTTCCTCTACAAATAAATAAATAAAATCTTTAAAAAGTACATAGATACATAAGTAGGGCCAGAGCTAGGGTGGGGCAAACATCCCTGATGATAAACGCATAGTTCCCAGTATTACAGAAACATTTAAAAAAGATCTGGGAGGATTGGGGCTAAATTATCTAGGAGTTTATTTTTATAATATAATCAAAAAGAGATTAAAAATCAACTCTAAGAAAGTAAGAGGCAGGGAGCAAGTGTTCTAGGTAGAGGGAAGAGCCTGTATACCAGGACTCCGAAGCCAGAGGGAGAAAGGTGTTTCCAAGACACTGAAAAATGTCTGGCCCTGGCTGGTGTGGCTCAGTTTGCTGGGAGTCATCCTGCAAAGTGAAAGGACAGTTGTTGGTTTGATTCCTGGTCAGGGCATATGCCTAAGTTGAGGGTGAGTACAAGAGGCAACTGATCCATATTTCTCTCCCTCTTTTTCTCCCCCACTCCCAGCCTCTAAAAAAAAAAAATTGTTACTGAACAGTGAACAGCTGGATCAAGGAGTTCTAAAAGGAGACTAAGGGATGAGGATAAGGAACAATTATGGTAGGCCTGGGTAGGCAAACCTACATTTGGGAGTTTGGACTTAATCCTAAATCTAAAAGAAAGACACTGAAGAGATATGAAACAAGGAAATGAAAATTTCACATGTATACATTAGAAAACTCAACTTGGTTTCTCTAAAGGAAATACTAAGATCACAAAAACAGAAACAGAACAACTATAACAAATGTTAATGACCATTTATAGCAAATCATGAAGCAACAAAAAATTCTACATTATGTTCAGAGAACTACTTTCTAAAATCAAAACATTCCTTAAGCATACAATGAAAAGATGATGGGATTTCTGTAGTTTGATAATGTTTGCCAAAGTCCACCCACGCAAGTGCAGATACAAACTGATATGCTGATACCAATTAAATAACTTTTTACTATAAAAAAAACCCTTTATTTCCAACTGGTTCCAGTACCGTTAGAGCTTTAAAGGGTGCAAATTATAAATACATCTTAGTAGAAGAATAAAGTCATTTTACAGCATTACACTCCTGTAAAGCAGGATAGAAAATGTTTAGGCAAATGATGATCTTTTCTCTCTAAATGTTATTTTCTTTGTCTAACCATAAAACTGCTATTCAAAAAATAAAATGTCATTTTTACATAAGATTTCATGAATCAGTTGGCTCATTGTATGGAAACAAAAAAGTACCTCGATCTCTCTAGAATTTGAAAGATGTATGCAGTCTTTTTTAATTCTCATCCGAGGATATGTTTATTGATTTTTAGAGAGAGAAGAAAGCAGAGAAAGAGAGAGAGAAACACTGATGTGAGATCGATCAGCTGCCTCCTGTACGCACCCTGACCGGGCATTGAACCCACAACCTAGGCATGTCCCCTGATCAGGAATCAAACCTGCAAACTTTTGTTGTCCATACAGGACAATGCTCCAACCAACTGAGCCACCAAGCCAGGGCTATGTATGCAGTTTTAAGTCAAATACTTAGGACTAATTAAGAAAAAAATCCTACAATCTAAGTGACAGGTCTTCAGGAGAGTCACCTTCTTAGGTTGAAAAATTTTTTGAACGTGGAGTAAGTTACCAAAACGTCTCACTCTCCCTGAAATTTATGAGGTCTAAATTAAAGAATACTGCCAGAAAAAATAAGATGACAATGTTTCCAGAAAACAAGGACATACTTAATAGTTGAGTTCAGTCTTAGTTTTGTAGAAAGATGGGTATTTCTCAAATTCAGCTGCAACACTGTACTGAATCTTTATGATCAAGTTATTTATCTTAGAAGCATACTGACATTGTGAAAACAACTCTAGTACTAAACATATACATTTGCTGACTCCTTCTGAACTCCCACTAAAAGGAGAGAAAAGAAATATAAAAAGCAAAGAAATAACCCCACAGGGTTCATGATGAGCAGAAACTACAATAAGTAAGGACAGTGACATGTTTTTAGATGGTGGCAGGAGGATGAAAGAGTGGTAAGTGACTCGGCAGAATAGAAAAGCCTGAAACCAAACTGCCTGGTGGGGGAATAACAGTCTAATGCAAGATGGTTTAGTCACAGAACCCTGTAATGAACAGGCAGCCAAGAAGACAAAGGTGTGGCAAAGATTAAAAAAAAAAAAAAAAAAACTGGCCAAGGGAAAAAAACTGGCTAAGGAACAGTCAGAACCTTCTAGATTCCCTTACCCACTACTGAAGGACTCCAAAGGTACAGTATCTAGAAAAATGAAATCGGAGAGGCTCTTAACTCAAGACACCAAGAACAAAGAAAGGCAAGGTGAGGTACAAACTAAAATGAGATGATTTTGATGAAAGTCTGGCTCCTAATGGCAAAAACACCATCATCCCGAAAGTGCTTTTCCTCATCCTGAGTTCCACAGTTGTTTATTTATACCAAGGAAAAGGCTACTACTCAGAAGAAAATGGAAGACCATGAATAAAAGGGTCTGCAAATACTACTGTCATTTGCCAGTAAGTTTTCCTAGAGCAAAAGCATCACTCTTTAACACCCCAAGGATCTACACTGTAAATTAGACTTATAAGTCTAATCCAAAGACTTCATCGTTCATTCAATATAAACAAATGGCTTTGCAAGATCTGAATAGTAAATACTTAGAGAAAAAACTATCTAATGGTAACTTCTGCAATTAACCCAGGTCCTTTCCTAAAGATATAAAATCACTCAATTAACTGGCTTTCTCTACCACCTCACTACTGTTCACAACTGTTTCCAAGTATTTAGGACAAACAAACTTTGTCCAAAATCCTTGTCTGCTTCAAAGCTACGTGGACTCATTTGCTTAGACCCATTTAATTCCTGCATATGCTTCTGATATTCTTTAAATCTGTACTCAACAGTTAAAAGCAGACATTTGCTTTTAACTCAGTATTTCATTCATTTCATTCCCCTAGGCTCTACACTCAAACATGCTGGCCTGACAATTTTTGTCAAATTCTTCGTGAAAATATTTTCTCTTCACAATGAAAAGTGGAAAAAAGTATTCCATGAAAAGCGTGGTCTAAATACAGTGTCAGAAATACGTCTGAACCAATAATAGCTCTCTCCTCAATCCTTCATAATGCCAATGGACTTGGAGCAGTGCCAGCATCTAACACAGGTCATTATTTCTCTATATTATGATATTTAGCCCAATGGAGGTGGCCTATTTTCGTGTGTTTTTAAAAAATGATGATTATTTGAAATAAGAAAATAATTTCAGAAAATTTCCCCTATGATGACTTTCAAATGCACAGCACCTAAAGAAGTATCCATTAGTTACTCAGTGCTGGGTAAGTAAAGTATATTATTTTGAGTATAAACTTGATGTTAAGTGTAAGACTACACAGAGGCAAATTCCCTTCAGGGGTGTTGAAACATGCGGCATGCAGGCCACATGCAGCCCAGGACGGCTATGAATGTGGCCCAACACAAAATTGTAAATTTACTTAAAACATTATGAGATTTTTTTTGTGATTATGTGTCACAATGTATTTAATGTATGGCTCAAGACAACTCTTCTCCCAGTGTGGCACAGGGATGCCAAAAGGCTGGACACCCCTGCAAGACTAAAAACAAGGAAAGCTGTATTTTCAGATCTCCACTTGTACAAATATACACTTTACCAGGTGACCCACTTCCAGACTTAATTCATGCTGTTACTAACAATTATTTGAGGTAAAGTGACATTAAAAATATTTAAAAATTAAGAGTAAACATAAATTTAAAAATTTAAGGCCTTATTTTTATATAAATAGATATTGTAATCCTACTTATAAAGCTATATAAATGGTAGCACAAATCATTATCATATTAAGCAGGGATACTTGCTTACTATACACAAAAATCAACTTCATTTCTCTTCACTGCCAGTGAACAAATGAAAACTGAAACTCTCAAAACACCATTTACAATAGCATTAAAATCCAGTATAAGTTTCACAAAATACGTGCAAGATGTATATAATGAAAACTACAATATATTGTTGAGAACACTAAAAGAACACCTCAATAAATGTATATCCATGTTTATAGATTAGAAGACTCTATCTCACTAAGATAAAAATTCTCCCTAAATTAATTTATAAAATCAAAATTCCAGCAGGAATTTTCAGACTTTTTTTTGTAGAAGTCAGTGGACCAACTCTAATACTGATGTAGAAACGTAATGGGCTTAGATAGAACAGCCATACCTACTTTAAACAAGAACAAAGGTGGAGGATATATACTATTTCAAGATCTATTATAACTAACCAAGATATTATGATAGCACAACAGTAAACATTCAGATCAATGAGACAAAAAGATGCACATATACAGGGGTGAGCAAAAGTTTGTTTACAGTTGTATGAGAAACAGTTTATTCTTGTATTATTATTTTTTATTGTATTATTTATTTGTTATCATTATTATTTTGTAATCTTACTTATGCTTTATCTTTTAGGTAAAGATGGCTGGCAATTTAACCTACTTTTGCCTACCCTTGTAAACAGTCAGTTTATTTTTCACAAAATGCCAAGGAAAGTCAATGGGGAAAAGATAAGTCTTAGATAAATCATTCTAGAATAACTTATAACATACAAAAACATGTATATGTGTATATATATGTATTTACATATGTATATATGTATGTATGCTATATATACACATAACACACATGGTAACCATTGAACCTTATCTCCCATCATTTACCAAAAAATTAACTAAAATTAAAGCAGTGGCCATAAAAGCTAAAACTATAAAAACTTCCAGAAAACAGGAGAAAACCTTCATGACCTTCAGGTAGAAGGACTTCTTAAGTCAGACACAAAAGTCTGATTTAAAAAACAAATTATGAACCATAAAAAACAAAAAGTGATAAACTAGTAAACTGAAAAACAGCTTCTGGTCTCAAAAATATATATTAATTAAAAAATGAAAACAAAAGCTAAAGATGGGGAAAATATTCCCAATATAAATACCTAACAAAGTCTTAAACCTAGAAAACTATTCTTGTTCTTTAAGGAACTCTTACAACTCAAGAAAAAGACACATAAATTTTAAAAAATGGCAAAAGATTTTAAACACTTCACAGAAAATACATGAATGAGTAGTAAGCACATAAAAAGATGTGGGAAGTCTTTAGTAATCAAGAAAATTCAAAAAGCACTATGAGATTTCCATTAGCAATCCATCAGAATGGTAAGATAAAGACGACTGGTTACCAAGTGTTAGTGTGGCTTAAGGAGCAACTGAAACCGACGCACATGGTAGGACAGAAATACTACAACCACTTTTAAAAAGTCTGGTCACACCAAGCATTGGCAACAATATAGGAAACTGGAACCCTTGAGCACTGTGGGAGGAAATTTTAAATGGTATAGCTGCTGTGGAAAACAGTATGGTGTCTCCTCAAAAAATTAAAAATAGAACCACCACACCATCCTGCAATTCCACTCCTCAATATATACCCAAAAGAACTGAAGGCATAGTCCCAAAGATATATTTGTACATCCATGTTCATATTTATAGCAGCTTTATTAGTAGTAGTAAATGTGGGAGTAACCCAAGTGTCCACTGACTGATGAATGCGTAAGTGAATATGGTATATACAAGGAATATTATTCAGTCTTAATAAGGAAGGAAATTCTGACATACTGCTACTAACATAGGTGAACCTTCAACACATTATGCTAAGCAGTATGTCTGTCACACACACAAAAAGAAACTAACACTGTATAATTGCACTTATCTTGGGTAGTTAATAGTAGTCAAATCAGACAGAAAGTATAATGGTGGCTGCCAGAAGCAGGGGGAGGGGAGAACAGGGAAGTTACTGTTTAATGGGTGGAGAGGTTCAAGTTCTACAACAGGGAGTTACAAAGATGGATAGTGGTGATGACGGTGCAACATTATGAATATATTTAATAACACTGATGTGTATACTTAAAATGGTTAAGAGGGTACATTTCATGTTATATGCATTTTGTAATTTTTTATTATTAAGAAAACAGAAAAATTTTAACACAGTTGATAGCTTTTCTTATTCTTCCCACAGCATGTTGGATATCTCTAACACAGTACTTACAATATTAATTTGAAATTGCCTAAGTAATCCCTCCAAGTCTGTCAAAGCCAGTGTTTGCAGGGTCGAGTGGAGAAAGGCCTGTTGTAGGATAAGTAGGAGGCAGTGGAATGTGGTCTCTGAGATACTGGGCTCTGAAGTTAGGTTGCTAGCATTTGTATACCAACTCTACCATTCACTAGCTATGAAAATGTGGGCAAGTCACTAAAGCTCTCTAACCCTCAGGTTTCTCATGTATGAGATAAACATAGGAATAATCTCATTGTGATGATTCAAAATAACACATGAAATATATATTATTGTTAAATATGTTATTATTAAAATCACTCAACAAATTTTGCTGAACCCAGCTGAATAAACTCTTAACTGTTTAACATTAAATTAAAGTATCATAGTTAAATTTAATAAAGCTAATGAAAAATCTCTATAATCTATTCATCAAAACAAAAGGTGGTTTCCCTAATTAGACTGGCCTAATTCTAGAAAATTATATGCATGCTAGAATTTGTACTTCCTTATTCTAGATTTCCTTGATGTAGAAATAGTTATATTTGTTTCAGCCCACAAACCAAAAAATTTCACAAATTGCCTATATTTTATAAATCTTAACAGACTGACTTAAAACATAAAAACTACATTTTAATATAATGTATATAGTCTCAAGCAACCAACTTACTTAAGAACCTATTCCATACTTATTACAGTGGTTGGTTTCAGTTACAGTATTTTTCAATAAGCCCTGGGGAGAAAGCTAATTTCCCCAGTAATGATAATGGCAACTCACTGCATGGAATTAAGAAGTTAATTAAAGAAATGAAACAAAAACAGTACATGATTGTATGTCTGTTTCATTTAATGTATGACTGCAGCCATACATTCATTTCTATATTCCTATTGGTAAGCAGAATAAAATTGCGTATTTTGAGAAGAAAATACAAGTTTCAATTGTCATTTACAGATTCTTTTTCTTCTCCTAAATCATAGGTACAAAGTTATTAAAGATTTAAAATATAAAAGTTTTTACACAATAAGACTTTTAAGGAATCATTATTTCACCAAATTGTTTCCCATCATTATATGGATGAAGACTTTCTTCAATTTAAATAAATTGATTCTTACCTCCTGATTAAATTTATGTGCCATCTCACTAAGAAGTGAGGAAAAGAAACTAGTGTTTTGCAGCAGGACTCGACCCATTACTCCGAGATATGTTGACATCACTACAGGGTATCTCTGTACAATTAAAATACAGCACATGTAAAATTGTGGTAAGGTACAGTATAAACCATTATAAAAAATCACTGGCATAGTAACGATCAACAGAGATATGAAATAACAATATCCTTCTTCATACTGCTTCTTTAGAATGAACTGTCCATATTACCTGTCTCTCTTAGTAAATATATATGCCATATAAGGTAATATATCTATTTATAGGTATGACAGTATGTGTGTATGTATATATATGTGTGTGTATATATATTATAGAGAACAGAAAAAGGATATTTATCAATCTTGTATTTATATACTTGTATTAACATACATGGTTACATGGATCTATTTAAGTTCTGGACTTAGAACATAACCAGTGTTTTCTTATATTCGGCATGTAATAAAACTAGCACTTTTTTTTTTTTTGCCATTCCTCTGCTTCAAATCTTTGTGTGTGAATACACATACATATGCATGAGAGATGAGATAGCCAAGGAAATCTATCCTTTCTTTTGTGGAAAAATAAAGAACAAAGCTGTATGAGTATGTGAAATTTACATAATTTACTTCAAAATAACCAAATATGTTAAAAAGCTTTCCTTTTACATAAGACAATGAAGAAATAATTTCCCAATGAAGAGGGAAAATAATTAAAACTATAGAACCCTAGGGTCCAATACCATCCTTAGAAGCTCAATAAAAATCTTACCTCCCCTTCTATAATACCTCTGAAAACACAGGGTAGAATTGGTTGAAACATTTGTGGGCCTAATACTGGGTTCACCTTAAGGGCATTTTCCACCACCTAGAAATCAGAAAGACACGTTGGAACAATTAATAACACAAGTCATTACTTCATGCAAAACACAGTTAAAGAAAACAATGCATTAAACATCACACGCCAAATCCAAGATATGAGAGTACATTAGATAAGTATTTGATATTCTGGCTCTGATACATTTTCACAAAATAATGCATTAAAAATGCAACTTGATATAAAATGTGTAATATTTAGACACAGTTCAATACCTTACATAGAGTTACGATTAACCCCATTTTGCTAACATTGCCATCATGTTATTAATGAATTGTTTTTCTTTAATCCTCACTGGAGGAGAAGTTTGTTTTTTTTAAATTGATTTTAGAGAGGGGAGTGGGGAGAGAGAAACACTGATATGAGAGAGAAAACAATAATCCACCAGTACCCTGACCAGGGACTGAACCCACAGCCTTAGTATGTGCCCTGATCAGGAACTGAGCCTGTAACCTTTGATGTATGAGACAATGCTCCAACCACTGAACAAACCTGGCTAGCGCATTGATGGAATTCTTATCTTTGCATTTTAAACAAATAACCTTCATAAGATGTTGCAACAGAGACAGCAAAAGGCATTTGAAAAGTAATGGTTCATAACAGTGAAAAGGAAAGTTAGTTAATAACTGTATACAATATCCAAAAATAAATCTACATTTGTCAATAAACTGGTCAGAAAAGGGCATGTTGTGTACATATACTGAATATTTATTAAATGAGAAATAATCTTATTTCATTTATAATATGGTCATATAGATTATTAACCATGAGGGCTGATTGTTACAGGTAATGTTTATGAACTATAAATTACTTTTATACACTCAAAATAGGTTCTCTCTGTAACAAAGGTAGCAGAAAATTAAGTGAGGTGTGATTTTCTGTTTCCCTACCTTTGTTACATTTTTTATGGAGTAGGTTGGGAAGCAGCAATGAGGACAAAGAAAGATATAGCAGGCTTCCTGTCCCCTTTGCTCAAGGAGGAGGAAGAAAAACACACCATTTGAGAGACTTGTGGCAAGTACCATGTCTCAAAGCAGAGAGCCAGGTTTCCCTTTAAATTTCAAGCAGTATTTCTCAAAATTGGCTACTGGCATTCTAAGTGGGACAGCTGTTTACTGTGTAGGACTTGTCCACGCATTAAGGGGCCTTTAGGATCTTCAGTCTGTACTACGTGCCAATAGCATGCTCGAAACACAAAGGCAATCAAACACACCTCCATGCACTTCAAAACATTCTTAAGGTAAGCGGACAGTATCCACAAAACAGCAATGTTTTCTAATATAGAGCAAGAAGTAAAGGGATGTCCAAGGACAAGCTTCAAAATAAAAAAATTTTATGGAGGCCCAAACATTATACTGTCCTCTAAGAGACACAGAATAAAAGATATCACAGTTCCTGTAAAAAGCAACAGGAGATTCAGAACATAATTAAATCTGACCTCAATAAGGCTTATTTTGTTTAAAAAACTGACTTTGGAATAGAAATAGGGAAGGCATTTAGTAAAGTGGGAATGCAGACAAGCTAGTAGACTGAGGGTCTCGGGGTAAACAAGCTCTCTTATCTGTCAGTGGAAAGTAAGGCCATCCGCTGATTGTTAGACATACATTTAACTCCATTCCTTGTTGAAAACCACTAAAATTACATGAAAAGTATTTGGAAGGGAAGGGGACAATTTTAAGAGAACAAAGACAATGGGAGTTAGATATTAAAACCTACAAAGAAGAAAATCAAAGGGCACTGGAAGAGACTTCTTTGGGAAAGCTAAAGTAATAAAATACCTGATGGGCCATTATGTCTGAACATACCAAGCAGGGACAATGGACAGAGAATTTAGTGCACATAAAATGCGATACACCACACACAAAATGAAGGATAAAAACTACATCACCATATCAATAGATGCTGAGATAGCACCTGATAAAACCCAGCACTCATTGATGATAAAAAATCTCAGCAAAGTGGGAATAGAGGGAACATACCTAAACATAACAAAGGCCATATATGACAAACCCACTGCCAGTATCATACTCAACAGGCAAAAACTAGAAGCATTCCCCTTAAGATTGGGAACAAAACAAGGATATCCACTTTCACCTCTCTTACTCAGCACAGTCCTAACCACAGCAATCTGACAAGAAGAAGAAATAAAAGGCATAGAAATTGGAAAGCAAGAAGTGAAACTATCATTACTTGCAGATAACTTAATAGTGTATGTACATAAGGAACTCCAAAGATTCTACCAAGAAATGACTAAAGCTGATAAATGAATTCAATACAAAATTAATATCCAGAAATCAGTTGCATTTTTATATGCCAGTAATGAACTATCAAAAAGGGAACTTAACAAGCCCACTCACAATTGCTTCAAAAAGAATAAATTATCTAGAAATAAATGTAACCAAGGATGTAAAAGACCTGTACTCAGAAAATTGTAAGACACTAAAGAAAGAAGTTGAAGATACAAATAAGTGGAAGCACATACCATGTTCAAGGACAGGAAGAATTAACATCATTAAGATGTCCATACTACCCAAAGCAATCTACAGATTCAACACAATTGCTATCAAGATACTGATAGCTTATTTCACAGAACCATAACACATATTTCAAAAATTTATATGGAACCACAAAAAGACCTGCATAGCAACAGCACTCCTGAGAAAGAACAACAAAGTTGGAGGAATTATGCTACGTAACAACAAACTACAAGGCCACAGTAATCAAAAGAGCAAGGTACTGAAATAAAAACAGACACAAATCAGTGGAACAGAATGGAAAACCTAGAAATAAAACCATACCTTTATAGTCAATTAATATTTGACAGAGGAAGCAAGCACATACAATGGACTAAAGACAGTTTATTCAATATATGGTGCTGCGAAAATTAGACATATATGTACAGAAAAATGAAACTAGACAACCTTCTTATACCACACATAAGACTAAACTGAAAATAGATTAAAGACTTAAATGTTAGAGATGAAACTATAAAAATCCTGGGAGAAAACACAGGCAGCAAAATCTTGGACACTGCTCATAGCAATATTTTATCTAATACATGTCCTCTGGCAAGGCAAACAGAAGAAAAAATAAACAAATGGGACTACATCAAACTAAAAAAGGTTTTGCACAGCAAAGGAAACCATCGACGAAATAAAAAGACATCCCTGTGAATGTGAACGTTAATGTATTTGTCAATACAGCTGACCAGGGGTTAATATACAAAATTTATAAAGAATTTATAAAACTCAACACCAAAAAGACAAACTACCCAATTAAAAAATTGGCGAAGGACCTAGACAGACACTTCTCCAAAGAGGACAGACACACAGATGGCCAACAGGCATATGAAAAGTTGTTCAATGTCACTAATCATCAGAGAAATGCAAATTAAAACCACAATGAATTATCATCTCACACCTGTCAGAATGGCGATCATCAATAAATCAACAAACAGTAAGTGCTGGTCAAGACGTGGAGAAAGGGGAACCCTTTTGCACTGTTGGTGGGAATGCAGATTGGTGCAGCCACTGTGGAAAGCAGTAGGGAGATACCTCACAAAATTAAAAATGGATCTGCCTTTTTACCCAGTGATCCCACTTCTGGGAAGTTATCTGAAGAAATCCAAAACACCAATTCTAAAGAATGCAAGCACCCCTATGTTCACTGGAGTGCTATTTACAATCACCAAGATTTGGAAGCAGCCCAAGTGTCATCAGTAGATGAGTGGATAAAACAATTATGGGACATTTACACAATGGAGTACTCCGTGGCTACAAAAAGAAGAATGAACCTGGAGAACATTATGCTAAGTGAAATACGCCAGTCAGAGAAAAACAAATACCATATGATTTTATCCATATGTGAAGTCTAATCAACAAACTGAACTAACAAGCAAAACTGAGACAGACTCATAGACAGAGAGCAGGCTGACAGCTCCACGGGAAGGGATTAAGGGGGTGGAGAGATTAGAGAAAAAGGACTCATATGGACAACAGTGTGGTGATGGTTGCAGGGAGAAGCTTGGGAGAAGCTTGTATAAGAGGGATAACTGGTAATGAAAAAAGCTACAATAAAAATAAATTTTAAAAATAAGTAAAAAGCAAAAAAAAATTACACTAAGCCTTGACGGGTGTCACACAGTTGTCTGGATGTCGTCCAGCAAAGTGAAAATTCACCAGCTGGATGAAACAGGGCACATACCTGGGTCGCCATTAGGTCCCCAGTAGGGACGCACATATGAGAAGCAACCAATCAATATTTATCACATCGATGTTTCTCTCCCTCTCTTTCTCCCTCCCTCCCCTTCTCTCTAAAAATAAATAAAATCTTTAAAAAAATGTTAAAAATTTCTAGCTCCAAGGATTACAAAAGTTTGTATAGAAAAGAAATAGTCACGTTTAGATGACGATGACTTAGAATATTCATTTAAATGTTATCTATCATTCAATATAAATAAGCTATCACTTTGCATATTCTTTATATATAAAGGTATAGTTACTATTTTTTGTTAAAAGGTTTATTTTACTTTTTAAATATATTTTATTTATTATGCTATTACAGTTGTCCCAATCTTTCCCCTCTGTCCCCCTCTGCCAGGTACCCCCAATTCTCTCCATGAACACCCCCACCTTGGTTCATGGGTCCTGCACATAAGTTCTTTAGCTTCTTCACTTCCTATACTATTCTTAACATCCCTGTCTACTTTGTACCTACCATCTATGCTTCTTAGTCCCTGCACCTTTCCCCCTATTCTCCCTTCTAGCTGATAACTCTCCAAGTGATCTCCATATCTATGATTCTGTTCCTGTTCTGCTTCTTTGCTTAGTTTGTTTTCTTAGATTCTGTTGTTGATCATTGTAAATTTGTTGCCATTTTAATATTCATAAGGTTTGATCATCTTTTTCTTAAATTAAGTCCCTTTAATATTTCAGGTAATAATGGCTTGGTGATGATGAACTCCTTTAGTTTTACCTTGTCTGAGAAGCACTTTATCTGCTCTTCAATTCTAAATAATAGCTTTGCTGGGCAGAGTCATCTAGGTTGTAGGTCCCTGATTTTCAGAACTTCAAATACTTCTTGCCAGTCCCTTCTTTGCCTGCAATGTTGTTTTTGAGAAGTCAGCTGTCAGTCTTATTACCTCCTTTGTAGGTAACTCTCTGGTTTTGCTTCTTTTAAGACTCTTTTATCTTTAATGTTTGGCACTTTTATTATAATATGTCTTGGTGTGGTCCTCTAAAGGAACTACAATATTCCAGGACTAAAATGGAGTCTTTGTATTAAAAAAGGTAGGGACCATAGCTAGAGAAGATCAAATTGTTTCTGAAAACGTATGAAGGAAAATGCCATTATCACACTGAATGAAGATAAATTTCAGGAAGTAGAACTGATAAAAAATAGAACACAGATTGAACAGTTGACCAGCCACAAGTGAAGAAGTCTGGGACTATTCCTAGTTTTCATGTGTGGTTGGTGGGTACAAACTGTGGTGCTGCTAAAAATAACATGGTTTGATGAATGTATAAATAAGCAGAACAACAACTGATATTTCTTTCAAATCAATTAAAAAATAAAGACAATATTGATAATAATAATGATGATGATGATGACGATGTTTGGTTTCATACATGTTGAACTTGAGATGCCTGTGGAAAATCCATACGGAATGGTCCTGTATTATTTCACAAATGACATTCCATAATCTACTTCCCAAGGAAGACATTGCAGTTGTAACTTAAAAACCAGACTTCAAACTATTTCTATAGTGAATGTTCTTCCATACTGATCAACCTCCCACCAAACATCTGACCAGCAGCAGTTTTCACTTCTGAACAAATTTTTATGCATTAAAAAATGCATCTCTGATTTCAGTGGTAATATACAATTCTGTATATTTCAAGTGAAATGCATATACATCCAGATTGTCAAACAGCTCCAAGAAGGAAGTAACACTAAAGACAACTAATATAATAAAATGTAGTTCAAAGTAAGGTAATTTGCAAATGTTAATTGGATTTAAATCACAACCTACTCCTCTAGGTAGAGATTATTATGTTCTCAGGTATTTTAGCAATTTGATGTGTTTTAATCTATTTAGTTTACTTTTGTTTTGATGCTCAAACTGTCCCATAATTAGCCAGTGGGAGCTCTTTCAAAGTTCATTCCTGCATTCTTTGGTAACACCCCATCTTCATTTTCTTCTAGCACAAAGAAAGCTCCCCAGATTATCTTGTATTGCATGCCCCTTTGTCTGAGCTCTAGAGTCAACCAGAAGGACACAATATTCACAGAGCAGATGAGGCTCTGGTGTACTTGCTGACACAGAATTGATACTGCTTCTAGGTCTTTGCTTACACATAATTAGATAATCTATATTCTCTTCCTAAAAAGCATATACCATGAACTCAACAAATTCAATTTAGGATTACAACATTTTACATAACTTCTTTGATTTTATATTTCCATCTTATATTGAAGAATGCCAGATACTAATGATCTGATTTGCTTCTACCTACTATATATAAATGTGTGTGTGTGTGTGTGTGTGTGTGTGTGTGTGTGTATATATATATATATATATATATATATATATATATATATGCACATATGGGTTTCAAAATAACACCACCATCACTACTGAATGCAATTTATAATGTTTTCATTTCTTTCTGTTCTAATGTGATACAAGTGATAGTCATGTAAAATACTACGTATTAAAGTTACTGGAAATATTCTTCTCAGATGTCTATGCCACCAACATAATAATAGTTAGATTCAAATGTTTCAGCTTGTTTTCTATCTTTAAAAATTACTTTTACTTTCAGCCCTGGCTACTGTGGCTCAGTGGGCTGAGTGTCAACCTGCGAAACAAAGGGTCGCTGGTTTGATTCCAGTCAGGGCACATGCCTGGGTTGCGGGCCAGGACCCCAGTAGGGGGCCACATGAGAGGCAACCACACACTGATGTTTCTCTCCCTCTCTTTCTCCCTCCCTTCCCCTCTCTCTAAAAAATAAATAAAATCTTTTAAAAATTGTTTTTACTGTCATTATTTTAAATCATGTAGAGCATCTACCTAGCTCTAAAGCAAAAGTACAAAACAGACCCTGGCTGGGTGGCTCAGTTGGTTGAAGCATTGCCCCATGCACCAACAGGTTAAGGGTTTGATTCCTTCCCAGGGCACTTACAGGAGGCAACCAATAGAGGTTTCTCTCTCATATCAATGTCTCTCTCTCTCCCCTCCCCCACCCCTAAAATCAGTAATCATATCCACAAGTGAGGATGAAAAAAAGAAAGTACAAAACAGATACACATCCTAAAAGATCCAGCTACCATCCTCTCTCCCTCTTCCCCCTACATAACCACTTTTCTTAATTTGATATATTTTTTCATTGCTATCTATTTTGCACTCTTTAAATAGAAGAAAACTCTAGATATCATTCTTCGCGTATGGTCTCAAAATCAATCTAAAACTGTATATATAGGTCATCTTCATTCCTTTTTAAAGCTGCATAATAGTCCTCTGTGTGACAAAATAATCATCCAATCATATGTTACTATTTTTATAAGTATTTGCTATTATAAATCTAACCATTATTATTTTTACAATCATTTTGCTCTTATAAATATATTATAATAGATTAATCTATCCCTTTTCTGAACGTACAGGAAGAGACCGTGTTTTTAAAATTTGTCAAAACTTCGGGCTTTTAGTTTGTGCATTTCAGTCAAACAATTTTACTGACTCAGAATGCCTATGTGTATACATCACAGCTCCAATACTTACTAGCTGTGTGCCCTTGGACAAGGTATTTTCTGCTTTGTGATTTAATTTCTCTTCTGTAAAAACTGAGAACAGTACTGTTATAGGTTTATGTGTTACATGAACGCAGTGTCTCTATATTATGTGTTCAGAAATGTGTAGCATATAGCAAATGCTAGTATTAGCTATTATTATTACAGAATAAATTATACCTCAAAAATATTTGTGCCATCTTTTAAATAAACCTTATCACAAAGAATGAAAGCAATGGGCTCATTACTGCTTGATAAGACCATGAAAAAACAGAAAACTAAGAAATTCAAAGTTAAATGTAGATACACAAATTTCAAATTTAGAAATTTTAACAATTAAAATTTGACTATTTTTAGAATATAATTGTATTCACCCAGATAAGTTGTTCCAAGTCAAAGAATACAATAAAGCCTATTTTTCCTCTTAACTCTTTGCTCCTAAAGCAGGCCTACTTGTCTCTCTATCCAATTTTCATAGCATTGTAATTTTCTGCTTCAAAGCACAAAGAAGTTACTTCCAGATACTGTCAGAAATTAGTATAACAGTGACACTTAGTCAAAAATATATTTAAAATGTTACATAGCACACTATATTAAGAAACAGTATCTGAGGTATTAAAAATGAAAATAATGAGCTAGTATTAAAAACTATTATTATAGCTTTAACGAAACTCTGAGAATAGGCAAATGCCAAAAATTTTTAGAACACTCAGCTTTCAAATACAAGCACTAAAGCACCACTGTCCTAAAATATTCCTTATATAAAAACACAAATACCTTATCCATGATAATTAGTATATTCTTAGAATTTAACATATATTTAATAAATTAAAAACATACTGTTTTGAGATTTTAAGTCAAATATACAGGTTTGACTACAGCAATGTTTATATAAAAATAGTCCTAAATATATGTTATTACACTGCCAAATTTCAATTCAAGTATTTATATCCTATTAATGTCCTCCTACTGGCATTATTTACAGAGAAACTGGTTTAATGTGTAACTTAGATTAAATGTTACAAATATTTTAATATACATTTGTATGATAACTGATTTGTGCTAAGCCATTCTAAAAAATATCAAGTAAAACTGAGGGACAGATAATGACATTACCTTCTTTTACTTCAAAGGAAAAAGAAGCAAGCAATTTTTTTCTATTAAAATTGTAAGGGTAATATTGTAATATTATGTAAATTTGGAATTTTCCATAATAAAAATTTTTAACATTGTTATTCTGAAAAGCAAGAAGAATCGACTACAATTAATTTTAAAGAGCCAGCTGAGATACGTAGTTCTTACTAAAGAGTAAAGATCTATCATGTTAATCACCTACTCCCTTCTAAAAATTTAACTAATGTATTCTTTATTTTAAATAAACATTTATTTAGAAGAAATGGTCAAAGGAATAGGCAGAATAACTTGGTTTGGTTTGTTTTTCTTATAGCCAGAGAGCTTAGCAACCTAATTATATGGCCTGCAAGTGAATTAATCTTGTTTTACCCCTAAAGGATATTACATATAATTAACTATATAATCAGATTAGATACAAAATAAGCAACACTCAGATTCACTGATTACATGCTAGGCATAGTTATAAGTGCTTTACACCTAGAACTTGTGTAATCCTTACCTCAACCTAGGAAGTAGGTAAGGTTTCCATCCCCGTTTTACAGATGGAAAGTGAGGAAGAGAGGTTAACGTGCTCACCTTACAGAGCTGAGAAGTAGCAGAGCCAGTACTCTAGCCGTAGCAGTGCTGCTTCAGTCCAGAGTGTAACCTGCTATGCTATACTGCTTCTGATTACTTTCCAAGAATGTAATTTTTTTAAATAGTAAGAAGAAAATAAATATTCTTCTTAGGACATATTCTAAAACACTTGATTCATTTTTCAAATGAATTTCACAATGTCCATTCCATGTGACTTAAAAAAGGTTGTCTTTCAACAGTTACTTTGCTAATACCATTGCAGAAAAGCAGGAGGAAAAAAAAACACTTTCAATTCAAATTTTTTTCTGGAAGGTGTTTAAACATAAGACACAACCTCTTTTCTTCATCACTTAGAATATATAGATTACAATTCCACTCAGAGGATTTCAGAAAATTCATACAGCTTATTAAAAATCACACAATACTGCCCCTTATATAACAAATAGCATAATTTAATCCCAGAATGTACTCAAGAACCATATAAGTAGCAGAGCTGGGTGTGCAAACCAAGGCACAGGTCAAGGAGAAAAGACCATTCTCAATGAACTCTTAGTATATATTTTGGATGGCACTGCTACTCGATGTAACGATAAATGCCATGCCATCCTCAACATGAGAATTACGGGTTCCCAAGCTTCCAAATCAGTTATACTGCATATATTCAGAGAAAAAAAAAACACGTATTTACTAAGTTTATGACCGTGGAAAAGCTTACAGTCTCAGAGAGAAAGATAAACACACACACACTGAAAAAATCTATAAAGACAACATCGAAATAACAGCAATTTTCTCTCCATTTGATATCACTCCCGCATTGCTGATCAATTTTCCCTCAGTTAGAATTAAGTCCAAAGTGTCAATTTCTTGTTATCTCCTGTACTTCCAGAGAAAAAATTATCTCCAAGGCAAAAGATGAAGACTGTGCTAGACAAATTAAGTACCTCAATATAATTATGTATTGCCACTACATCAGTTAAGAGCATAAATGTAATAAAAATACACAAAAACATTTTAGTAAACAACTCAATTATAATGTTACAAATGTTATAATATTTAACAAAAGTTACAATGTTACTTGTAAGCTTTGGGGCTAAAATACTTGAAAGCAGTGTGGGTGAGGACTGTTAGTCACTTGGCAATAGACCAGGCCTCCCTATCCAAGCCACAAACAGATTCTTATTAGCAATTATTATCAAAGCCCACATGCTTCTTGGCAATGGTGGCTTAGATTCTCAGCCTTTATCCCCTACTCTACAAAAGACAGAAGAACCTATGAAATTAAAACCAAAGAGTTCTGCCATATTTTCACTCTATTTGTCCTTTTTAGTTTGAAGCTTCTTTTGCAATTTCAAATACAAGAAAGGAAAACTCAGGGTGTGCTGAACAGTGGAATATGTTTGATAAACGGACTTTCTGAAAAAAATTAGAATTAACCAAAGAACTTTTTATTTCATTAAAGAATGAACACTCCCAAATAAGTGCAGATGTCTGGTTATTGCAATGTACCTCTGTCTTATTCTGATAGGCTTCAGGAAGCTCTGACAACCTTGTTTCCTTTTTGAATGAAAACACCAAAATCACATGCCAGTTACCTATACTCTTTTTTTTTCTTTTAAATATTGTATTTATTTATTTTAGAGAGAGGAAGGTAGGGAAAAAGAGAGGGACAGAAACGTTCATCAGCTGTATCTCCTAGGGGCCCCAACTCGGCACCAGGACCAAGAGTCATGCATGTGCCCTAACTGGGAATTGGACCAGCAACATTTGGCTCTGCAGGAAGATGCTCAACCAACTGGGCCACACTGGCCAGAGCACAGTTACCTATACTCTTCACTTACCAGTATATCTACAGCCTCAATCACTGCTATGTTTGCCAACCCAGAAAACAAACTCTTGCCTCTTTTCCAAGTTAATCCTTCCATATACCCTCTAGATTTAAAGTAAATACCAATACCTTTTATTATTTGGAGCCATCTTCCTCCATCGAGTCACTTTCACCTACAAAAACCTACACAGATCAGGTTCTCCTCATTACCTCTCCATACACAAAATCCATCATTTTACTTTTAATACTAGATTTTTGTTATGGATTGAACTGTATGTTGAAGTCCTAATCCTAGGTGCCTGAGGATGTGACCTTATTTGAATACAGGGTCTTTGCACATGTAATTAAGATAAAGTTAATCCATTATGACTGGTGCCCTTATAAAAAGAGAAAACAGAAATACAAGGAAAATGCCATGTGACAATGGAGGCTTTGTGATGCATGTACAAGCCAAGGAAGCCAAAGACTGCTGGCAACCACCAGAAGGCGTGGAAAGTCTCCCCTGGAGGAGAGGGAAGAGGAGGGGAGGAGAGGGGAGGGGAGACCCTGCCAACATTCTGACTTCTACACTCCAGAAGCCTGAGAGAGAGAGAACTACTACAAATATTACAAATTAATTTCTGTTGTTTTAAGGCAGCCAAGTTGTGGTACTTTGTAGTGGTAGCTCTAGGAAACGAATACAGTCCTTAATGATACTGTCAGCTCCTTTCTTTTCGTATCATTTTATAATTGAATGGTCTAGTAATTTGGCACATAACCGCCTCCAATTTCCAGACACCAAAGGGTTTAAGTAACACCATTATGCCTACCCTCAAAAGATAACCCTCACAGTATTTTCCATTCTTGGTCTTGCTCACTTCTTTGTGGTATTTAACCCTGTATTTAGCTAGCTTAATTCACCCTACTAAGGTTGCCAGAAGTCACAAATAAAAATACCGTTTTATCTGGCAACCCTAACCTTTACTAAACTTTTAAAACTCAATTCCCATCTCATTCTCCTTGAAAAATGTACTCTACAAAATTCTGGGTTAGAAAAAAACTTCTATATTCCCAAAATAACATAAGCAGATACATGAAATGGTTCCCAGCTAGAAGCATTCATGAAAATCACCTGGGGAACTTTAAAAAAAATACTATTGTATGTTCTTCAATTTTCACAAAGTTCACCAGCTGAATCTGAGATACTGCTAATCTAAAACCACTGTTGACCACAAGAAAGAAAATCCCTGCCAAGATTCCTGTGGTCAAATGAGCTCAAATTCTTAAGCAAAGTCTAGCAGCCATGGTTTAGCGGTGCCTCACATGCACGCTGCATTTCAGTGAAAAGGCCCAGACAGGGCTGCCAAACCTGTGCAATGCTCCTGCCATCTGAGCCTATTATAACCAATAGGACTGAGATGTCCCTGTCCAATTGGAGCTGCACAGCTATATCCTCATTTGCATATTTACTGACCATTAAGAGGGACACCACAACAACCAATCAGAACAGAGGGGCCAAGCCAATCAGGGTAGTGATATCTGGACCAATCAAAGTGTACAAATTTGGACTTTTCATTTCAATATAAACAAACCAATTAAGGACTGCGGCAGAAACCTCAGTGGAGAGCACTTTCAGCTGCCTTTCCCTGGCTTGAGCTGTAACACTTCAGGTGTAACAGAGGATTGCTTCACTTGAGCAGTTTTAAGCAAATAAAGTCTCTCCCTTCACTGCATCCCAGATTAGGGACTCCTGGTAGCAATCAATTGGTGGGAGAGAACTGTGGTTCACACCACTACTTGCATTAACACTAAATAGGGACCGGTTGTTCACTTGCGTCTCCCACCTCAACAGAATAAATTACTTAAGACCAGAAACTGATTTTCCTATTATTTATTCCTAACAGGAGAAAGCACCGAGTATCACTGATACCAATAGCCTGGCCAGACTGCAGGAATAGGCAGAAGGTGGGGAAAAGGAGGGTCAGCCAGAGTGCCACATTGTCTGGATAACCAAGCTGGGGCCTGGTGAATGCTCTGCCCCTTGTGCACAGCAACCTACTCTGGGCAGCAGATCCCCCACCCCTCAGGCAATATGGCAATAGGAGGAAGTTTTGTAGTAAGCTCACACAAGGCTAGTAAGATGGTTGGATAGGGAAAAAATCCCTCCCGCCCCCTTCCAGTACCTGACTGTGCACAGGACCAGGGGAAGGCAGTCACATTGGCTTCAGAGATCAGAATAGCAGAAAAGGAGGAAGGGACATACTCTTTTACCCAATTCCTGAACATACTGGCTGATGCATTCACAGGACCTTCCGACCATGGAAGCTGCATGGCCAATGGCAGCATTGGACCCACATGCAGGTTCTGATGTGGCAGCCAGAGGCCTGACAGTGGCCAGGAGAAAAGCTGAGCTGCCTGGACGTCCACTCAGTGACCACCTGTGGTCCCCAAAGGATGGTACTTTAAATGGGAAAAGGAACTCTGGACACTGTCTTTAGTTTTGGTCTGGCTGAGGGAAGCTGGGTTTTCCTGTTTCCAGGAGGGGATGGGCTTTGAGACAAGAGCCTGCCATTCTCCCAGACTGTGTAGCTTTTGAATGAAAACCTCTTTCCTTTCTCACCAACCTCTGCATCTAGAATTTGTCCACTGGTGGCAGTGGGCAGCTGAACCCTGTTTTTTTGGTTTGGTAACATCAATACCAGAAGGTGGCAAAACTCTGTCCATGGGCCAAATCCAATTAACTGCTTAACTTTGTAAATAAATTAGTATTGGAATAGAGTCACACTTATTTGTTTACATATTATCTATGACTGCTTTCAATCTACAATAGCAGATATAAATAGTTGAGACAGAGATCACATGACCCATAAAACCTAAAACATTTACTATGTGGTCCTTTACAGAAATAGTTTGCTGACCCCCTAACCTGTATGGTAAACAAATAATCAATGATATACCAAATGCAACCAATTTATAATTGAAATTAACAAGCATGTTAATATGGATATCGGGAGCTTTATATGTGCACCTGTGTATATACAATAAATATCTGAATACATAAAATACTACAATGTTTGAGTAAGTTCAAATTGATGACTCTTATTAGATATATAGTAACTATCATATTGGTTAAAAAGAAAAAAGACTACCATCTGAACAAACTTTTACCCACATTGTCCAAAAATATACTGTGGATTGATGCTACATTACTGTGATTAAATACACTCCTTACAATGAACCTCTTTGGGCAAACACTTCTCATTTCACTGGGAGAAAATCACACAGTTTTTAGGATCTCAAGCAATGTCATGGTTTTCACACAATAAATGCTACTTTGTGATGACAGCAACACTTCACCTAAAGAGCTCTCATATTTCACTTAGAATAGAGCTAAGAAACTAAAAACAAAAACGAATACTTCTAACAGCTACATCCTCTCACTAAGTCCATACATAAAGTATGTAATGTATATATGTGTATATATGTATATACACAAAAATATACATGTAAAGATGTATTTTAGTATATATACTTATGTTTATATGCAATTACATACATTTATTTGATACTCTCTGTATCTTTAGCATACAGGTTTAACATATAAAGATAATATACAATCAGGGCCAGTTAGTTCTTGACTATACAAAATTATATACAATATATAAAGATAATATATACTTTCAATCTGTAAAGATATAATGCATAAAGACTAACTCAGAGCTTATTTGGTTGTTTTGGTTTTGTTTAAGCTATAACTGATTATTATATTAATTTCAGGTGTACACCAGTGATTTGATATTGGTTCGTAATTACACACAATCCATAATTCTCATAGCCAGCTTAAATTAAAAGTACCAACTTATAACATGAAAATTTTATCTCAAAAGTAGGCTAACAAACTGGAGGAGTGAGAAGTATCAAATGTCACTAGCCTTCGGATAATTCATAAAAGATTTTAAAACACTGCTATACAAAGGGAGGTCTCAGGATGAAGAGGACCTTCTTAGAAATGTGGTATCTGCATTTCCCCAATGTCCTCAGGTGATCCATATGATTTGAGACCTCTGGTCCAGAAATACTAGACCAAATGAATATTGCTAAGAGAAATTACTGTTTAAAATTACTCTTCTCGCCCTGGCTGGTGTGGCTCAGTGGACTGAGTAGCAGCCTGCGACCCCAAAGGTTGCTGGTTCAATTCCCAGTCAGGCAAATACCTGGGTTGTAAGCCAGGTCAGGTCCCCAGTAGGTAGCACATGAGAGGCAACCACACATTGATGTTTCTCCCCTCTTTGTCCCTCCCTTCCCCTCTGTCTAAAATAAATACAATATTAAAAAATAAAAAATAAATAAAATTACTCTTCTCCTCCTTGCCAATCATCCTAATCCCAGTAAAGGTCCAATTTCATAACATATAAATGGAAAACTTCTAACAATAATCATTTAAAAGATGGCAATACCTTGAGTACTTGAACTTGACCTTCTGTGGTAATGTCCTTTAGCAGCTCACAAAAGGACTGACACAGACCTACTGCATATGTCTGCAATTTAATCAAAAGTCAAAATATACATATAAATGTATCTGTAATATCTAAAACCACATAAAATTCAGTTTGGGATTCATTATAACCTATTGAGAATTATATACTAAAGTTTCATTTAATATTGTTTAGGAGTCCTGGCTGGTGTGGCTCAGTGGATTGAGTGCTGGCCTGTGAACCAAAAGGTTACTGGCTCGATTCTCAGGCAGGGCACATACATGCCTGAGTTGCAGGCCAGGTCCCCAGTTGGTGGTGCAGGAGAGGAAAGCACATACTAACATTTCTTTCCCTCTCTTTTACCTTTCTTTCCACACTCTCTAAAAATTAATAAATAAAATCTTAAAAGATTTAAAAAATGAAAAATTATAAAATTCTTTACAAAAAGTTTAGGAAATAAAAATAAGAGCTATTTCTCATGCTGATTTTTATAGAAATATGAAGATATTCTTATCAAATATTCACAGAACATAATTTCTGTGCTAAAAACCTAATTCACAGAACTGCATCCTATCTCCCCTGCAGTGAGGGGCAATGTTCATATATATACCGCCCTTAATATAGGTTCATCAGTTAAATTTTGAAAAGATAACTCCTGACTTCAAAAGAAAAATAAAATGATAAGTATATAATTTTTTACAATGCAAAACACTATAACATACCTGTAAAAATTCTGTTGATGATAAAAAGATATAACCATTGATGATCTTAAAGCAGGTTCTGAGATTTTCTGAACTTAGTTCTGCCAAAATAATAAATAGTTTTTAAAAAGAACAAATTAATTCATTGTTCAGTATCAGGTTAAACAGAGTGAATTACTTAAAATTACATACACTTCTTTACAAATCCTCACTAGTATATAAATAACTACCCCCAAACTGGCATCAACCTATAACTTAATGCTTCCCCATATACCTCCCACTATAAAAAACAATTTAGAAAAAAATTAAGTTCCCTTTTTTCCTTTCAGAAAAGAACCACATAACCACATGACCCAATCTTTAAAATCAAATTAAATGTCTAGTATTAGCAATGGCAAACAACATGCAATTGAATTGTTTTACCATCACATTTTGACATCTGCTTAAATGGGTTCATGCAATAAGCATTATGCTACCATACTTATAAAAAGAATCCTTGTTATACTCTAAAAAATATTGTTTGGATATCCTCAATCCTTGAACTTCGTTTTTCCCACTCATAAAAATGTCCTTAAAAAAAGTAATTACCAGAATAACAGGAAAAGGATAGTGTTTTTATCCATGCCTTTAAAAGTGCAAAGTAGAAGCTATTTTGTTAAAATTGACTATGAGCAAATGTTATGCAGTGTTATTTTACACATCTTATCACATACACTAGTTACACAATAGAATACAAATTGTATGTACATAATTGTGTAGATAAAAAAACACAAAATATCATCTACGCCTAAAACCTGCCATTCTTTGTTGCTAATACTTAAACATTCTATTTACTTGCAATAGGACAGGTTACAAAAAATTCTTCTGGCAAAATACTGACCTATGGCCTGGGCTCTTATGTAACTCATACTTTAACAAAGTGAGAAGACATTATATTCAGATGAGAATTTCCTATATATTCTCACAAGAAAATGACAATCCTACTTTTGGCTCAAAATGTATCTTAAAGGCATTAGTTCACAAACTTTAGGATTTAACAAATAATTTTAAAATAAGGATGTGGAGGGAAAGGCAATGGCCAATTTATAACCATGCTAATGAAAGGCATAAAAAGAAATAACAAAGGTTGTCATCTAAATATTTTTCATAACAAAAGACAAAACTCTCAGGATAGACAGGTAGGCATTCATCCTGGATAGTTATCCTTATGAGAAATTCACATTGTCCCCTTCTCCTCAAGGAGAAAAGTCCAGTAAATTCTGGACTTGTTTATAATGTTTCCCAGTCCAACATATTTGGGAACTTAGGATGGCTATATTCCAGGCACGCCAGGGAACATAATTTCTAAATGACTCCCATCATTTATGATGAAGAAAACAATATTTAAGACAGGTTGATTTTCAAAGCTTTAACACCCACCTCTTCTTACAGATATTTAAAAAACTATTCCTAGATCAATCATGTCCATCATGCTAAGAGTAGGTTTTATTAAATTTTCCAGGGCATGCTGTAATCAGCATATAGTAAATACTACTATTAAATATAGTCCTAAAATCAGTAAATGTATCAATCTTTAGGCATATTAAACACTGTTCATTATATCCATGAGTTCCTAGTAACACAAAGAAATATTATTATCTGGTCCTAGTATCAGAACCATACAATGGATCTGTATTTATTTTCAGACCCTATGAATAACTAAAGCCAAATGTTTTCAACCAGGGACAAGTTTTCCCCTCTGGGGACATCTGGCAATGTCTGAAAGCTCTGGTTATTACAACCAGCACCTAATGGGTTGAGGCTAAGGGTGCTTAATATTAAGGTTCCTGCAATGCACTGGGCAACCCCACACAACAAAGAATGCCCAAAATTTCAACAGTGTCCATATTGAAAATCTCTAATTTAGGTGATCGATTTTCTTCCTTCCACAGACTGAGAGAGCTCTGAGGAAAATCTGTGGTTTAAAGTTTCTAGTTATGCTGTGTGCATATGTGATTTATATCTATCTGTGTAATTTATAGTCCACTTCTTTTTCTCTATTTTTTGGTGCTATTTTTAATTTATAATTTCAAATGTTACATTTGATTTATTCTTTTAAGTTTCTGTAAAGAGGACAAAGAGAATAAATTACTGAATTATGTCACAAAGATTTAATACGAATTTATTTATGTTTAACCATGCTAGGTAATGCTTATGTCTGGAAATGCAACTCTAATAGTTTCTTCTATTTCTGACAAAATAAAAAGCCAAAGAGTGTAAGATCCTTATGATGCAGGGGGTGGGGGGGGGGGGGTGGGAAGAGTCCCTTCTAAATTAGATAGGAAGTTACCAACAGAAAACTTCCACTGGTCAAGGAACATTAGTCTGGCATTTATAACAACAAGGGTAAGAGCCAATCAGATGCTTACCTTTTAAATAACTGTATTAGTAAATAAGTTAGCATTATAAAATAGATTTAAAGAATTTTAAAAACAAACCCTTAAAACTACTAAATTATTAGGTTCACTTTTAGTTACAGCCTCTGGTTCTACTTAAAATATCTCCAGTTCTACTTACATTTAGAGAAAACAATATAAAATGAATTTTAGCCTTGGATTTCTTCACAATTAATGTACCCTAAAAATTATTAACTTAAATATATCTTACAGTGTTTAATATTATTGATTTTATGTAATTTAAATAAAAATGAAAAACTTCCTGATAGTAACTTTATTTCTACTTAGGAAAAAAAATAACAGCTATCATATTCATTAAATACATTTTTAATCCCATATTTAATAAGAAAGAATGTTTCACTGGTAAAAAAAGTGAGTAATAATTTTGATTTGTACTCTTAAAAGATTAAAATGAACTGGTTATAGTTGAAAAAGTTTTAAACCTCATCTGAAAAATGTATATGCAAAAAGCTACATGTCAAACAATATGAATTAATTGTGCAATACTCAAATAAAAATAAAGGTAAAAGTATACTAAATGTGCACAGATATAATTATAACCAAACTTCTTCAGTATTATTGAGGCTAATATACATAAAATAATGCATAGAACAAATCACATATTAACTTTTTGTTTTGAAAAATGTACAGAATATGCAATGTTTAGTATCATATCATCTATATTCATTGATACTCTTAAATATAGGTTTTTTAAATCTTCAAAAGCCCAAAAACTTTTAACCAACTATCAATAATCACAAGATTAAAATTTCACTCGTTTTTTGCTTTTAGCTTTTTAAAAAATATATCTTATTGATTATGCTATTAGAGTTGTCCCATTTTTCCACCTTTGTCCACCTCCACCATTCCCTCCATCAACGCCCCCTCCGCACCCAGTTTATGTCCATTGGGCATGCAAGTTCTTTGGCTTCTACATTTTTTTACTGCTCTTAACCTCCCCTATTTTGTACCTTCCAATTTGTACTTCTTAATTCCTGCACCGTTTCCCCCATTCTCTCCTTTCCCCTTCCAACATATAACTCTCTAAATGACGTCTATGTCTATGATTCTGTTTCTGTTCTGCTTGTTTAGTTTGATTTTAGATTCAATTATTGATGGTTGTGATTTTGTTGCCAATTTAATGTTCATAGTTTTGATCATCTTTTTCCTTATATATTTCCTTTTAACATTTCATATAATAATGGGTTGGTGATGTTGAACTTCTTTAGCTTTACCTTTTCTGGGAAGCACTTCATCTGCCCTTCAATTGTAAATGATAGCTTTGCCAGAGTAATCTAGGTTGTAGGTCCTTGCTTTTCATCACTTTGAACACTTCTTTCCTATCCCTTCTGGCCCACAAAAGTTTCTCTTTAAAAATCACCTGATGGTCTTATAGGAACTCCTTTGTAGGAAACTCTGCTTTTCTTTTCCTCTATTAGGATTCTCTTTATCTTTAACCTTTGGCATTTTAATTATGATGTGTCTTGGTGTGGTCCTCTTTGCATCCATCTTGTGTGGGACTCTCTGTTCTTCCTGGACTTGTATGTCTATTTCATTTACCAAATTAGAAAAGTTTTCTTTCATTCTTTTTTCAAATAAGGTTTTAATATCTTGCTCTTTCTCTTTTCCTGACACCCGATTCAGATGCTGGTACATTTGGAGATGCCCCAGAGGCTCCTTAGCCTATCCTCGTGTTTTCTGAATTCTTTTTTCTTCTTGGTGTTCTGACTGAATGCTTTTTTCTTATGTTCCAAATCATTCATTTGATTCTCAGCTTCATCCCCTCCACTGTTGATTTCTTATAAATTTTTCTTTATTTCACTTAGTGTAACCTTCATTTCTTCCTGGGTTTTTTTGATGTTATTAAAGTACCCAATGAGTTCCTGGGGCATCCTGATAATCAGTGTTTTGAATTCTGCATCTGATAGATTGGTTATCTCTATTATACTTAGTTCTTTTTCTGGAGTTTTGTTCTGTTATTTCATTTGTGCCATATTTCACTGTCTCCCTCTTTTGTCAGCCTCCCTGTATTTGTTTCTGTGTATCAGGTAGAGCTGCTTTGACTCCCTGTCTTAGTAGCGTGGCCTATCATAGAAAAGCACACCTATAAGTTGGATGGGGCAGAGCCTCAGATAATTGCCAGGGAGGGGCGACCCATGTCACCACTCTGTGGCTGTGTGGGTGAGGGCTCAGAGAGGGAATAATGCCGCTGCCTGGCATCTGGACTTGTGCCTGGGAGGAAGCTGTCTCCAACACTCACCCTGATGCCAGTCACTTCACCTTCTCCCCATATGCCACTGGTGCCTTTTCAGCCGTTGTCCTGGTGCTGAATCCTAGAGTGAGTGGGTCTGCATATGCCTTAAGTGTTTTGTGGGTCCTCTAAGAGGAGTCTTCTGTGAGTCCCACAGTTTCTCCCATTGCCCCAACCCCCATTTGTTTTCACAGCCAGAAGTTATGCGGACTTAACGTCCTAGTGCAGGAACTCTAGGCTGGGTGGTCTGGTCTGGGGCTGGGATCCCTCACTCATGAGATATCCCTCCTAATTTTTTATCTACCACACATGGGTGTGGGACCACCCATTCTGTGTCTCTGCCCCTCCTACCTATCTGGGTGAACATGGCTTCTTTAAATCCTTGGTTGTCAGACTTCCATACAGCTTGATTCTGATGTTTCTGGGTGGTTGGTTTGTAGTGTAGTTGTAATTTTTCTATAGTTGGGTGAGAAGGCAAGGCATGTTTACCTACGCCTCCATCTTGACCAGAAGTCAAATTTAACTAGTTTCTGATTCAGTTAAGTAACAAATTCCATAGAGCCAATGGTTGGGTACTTTTAAAAGTAATGTTAATAGTAGAAATAAGTATAATTACAAAACACTTAAATTGTGCTCGCTATGTGCCAGATGTTCTGAACACATAAAAGTCCTTATTGACTCGTAAGACTCTGCATCAACTACAAAGCTTTCTACAGTAAAACTGTACTATAGTACTTATTAAACCCATGCGCAAAATAGGGCATATGGGTCTAGCAGGGTTACTGTTATGTTTTTTAAGTCTCTTCTTCTTGGCCACCAATCCTCTCTGAACACACTGTAAAGCCAAGGCATGTTGAATTTGGGGTAGTATACAAAGGTGAAGGGAAACCACTGTGTCAAGTCAACCATGTGAAAATGGCTTAATTCTGCTTAAGACAAAGTTCATAATGGATCTGGGTTGAGATTTCCATTCTTAGGTCAAGTATAAGGGAACACTGGATTACCCAGAATGGTGCACATTGGTCTCCTCCAAGTTAGGTAGAACAAAGCTAAAAGGGCTTCACCAGAGTAAAGGAAAGTGAAAAGGACATTTCCTACTCTCTTTCTCAATAATGTCTTAAGTATAGACAAAACTTTCCCTAGCAATAACTGACTGGTGTACTGCCAGTGTCTTCATCTTTGGGAATTTTTTCCATAATTTTATGGAAATGTTTGATGATAAATAGCACATGGCTCTTTACTAGAAAACAGATATTTTGGTACTATTTGAGATCTCACCTATACTAAAGAATGTGGTAGAAGAACAGAGAAAGGAACAGAGAAAATGTGAAGAACTATTTAAATTATCTAGAACAGAGAGCCATTCAGCAAATGAGAGTTGTTTTTTTTTTTAACCAGTTATGGTTTTGTTTCAGTCCCCATTTGTGGATACTGTCAAAAGCGAGCCTGCACTTCTCCGGGTGCATCCTTATACCACAGTAACGTTTCTGCCTCTAATAAAACCGCTCATAACAAGTAAGTTCTTAGAAGAAACAATCTTTAGATATTGTCGAAATAAATTTGCCTTTTTCCTAGTATTTTCCTATATAAATATTGTCTCCTGAACTATTAAACTATTCTGTTAGTACACCCAAGTCCTAACGAAGGAATTCAAGATGCTTCATTTAAGAGACTTGAAGAACAGGGACCCTGAATGGAAAAAATTTAAATAATTTTTACGTTTTAAAAATAAATGAGGTTTAAAAATGGTAGTATTATACAGATTGAAAAAAACCCCGAAGGGCCAGTAAATGGCACTATATAGAATTCTTAAATACTGCATCAGTTCAAATGTAATCTGGACTGATAAAATCTCTCACAAAACAACTCTACAAAAAATACTATTTTTAAAATATTTAAGGTATTATATAACTTATGAGTGGTAGTTAATACGTAACAGAAAATTGTTGATTTTCTGTGATTATTTTTCATCAGAATACATGTTCAGGTTGACAAAAAAGAATCTAATGAGATCTCATCCAAGTGGCTTCAAGGGCCTAAAAGCCCACTGCTAGCACACTGTCCGGTTCTATGAGCTCATGTAACAAAAGCATGGCTTTGATAACATTACGCTTCATGATTTTATAGCTTATACATAAGTTAAACTTCAATAAATAATAGATTTTTCCAATATTAGTAATTTCATTATATGAGGTTCATACTGTGGTTCCTTGGCTAAGTCAGAAACATGTACAGAGCTCATTTGTGAAAAACTGGCAACACAAAGTCACGTTGTAAAAGAAGCTGGACAAAACCGGGTATACATAGAAGCAGCCTCACAGCACAACCTTTTAAATACAACACCATACAGAACTGCTATGAAACAGAAGTTTTACCCAAGTTCAAACTTAATTTGTAATTAGTTCCCTAAGAACTTTTTTTTTATTTTATTTAGTACATTTACTGTTTGATCTTTAATAAGCAGAAATGATTCTTAAAACATATAGAAAAAAATCTACAAACTATTAAAACACTATCCAACTTATTTGTCAATATGAGGGACTTTAGTAAACACAGGTCATCTATAATAATGCCCAAATTATGGCTGCATTAGTGAGTTTATGCTTTAATACCTACCAAGAAGTGGTGACATATTCTGAAATATACGAAGCAGCTCTGGTGTAATACATGGGCTGTTTTCCAAAGTCACTAACCTGGGGAAAAAAATTAAATCATTTTCTATAACCATTAAAGTTATTAACAATACAACTTAAATATTTAAAAAAACTGTCCCATTTAAAAGAAGAAAGATAGACAATATGAAGTCATAAAATTATCTAAAAATAAATTATAAAATTCATCAAAATTAAAAATTTATTACATAAATCATATAATATCATTTCTATATGCATGGCAAAAAGTGTAAGAAAAGTAACTACATTCTAAAATATGTATGCTTATAATAATAAAGCAAAAGTATGATTATGATAAATGGTCTGGAAGAGATAAAAATTATTTCAGTTTTTATTTTCTTGATACAGTTTTACCAAGTGTAATTAATGTGTCCCTTCAAAGAAACACTGGGCTAATTAGTGAAAAAAGTTACGTTAAATTTTTAATATGCGCTTAGTAAAATTTAATAAATATGAACAAGCAAATCTCAATCACAGTAATAACAATCTGAAAAAAATCAATGTATAAAAAATAAATTATATATGGATTGTGGTTTATCATAGAAGTGTACAGTTAGTTTATCTCCTCACACCACCTCTTCTACCCCCCCCAACAAAAAAAAGGTTAAAGAAAACCATGATTGTCACAGTATCTGCAAGGAAAGGGAGGGAGGGTCCTATTTGAAATGGAACATTCACTATAAAAACTCTTATCCAACTATAAGTAGGAAGGAACTTCCTTTACCTCATAAATGAGTACCTACCACTCACAGAAAACACACCTACTGACAATATGAATCTATTCTCTGGAAAAACAATAACATGCCGCAAAAAGCATCATCTATTATTCTGTCTACATTCACATCTGTTGTGTGTATGTGTGCAGAGCATCTTGGAAGGACTCTAGTATGATGAGCCAAGTAAGTTAATAAAAGATACAAAGGTAGGTATGAAAAAGTTAATGTCTTTATTCACCCAAGATATGACTGACAGAAAAGAGAGCGAAAAAGAATTCATAAACAAATTTCCCAAATTACTCTGAGTTCAGCACGATTGCTTAATATATCACTACACTGTAATTGCCTTCCTCTTCTCACCAGAAGTGAGTGACACAGATGGGCATTTTATAAACATGACAAGATGTGAAAACATAAAACACAACATTCAAAAATGCTGGCAACACAGGACACTGTAAATTATTGGTTACTTACCCCCATAAACCACTGTCTAGCATCACGCAAGAATATCCTACCACAAATTTCAAAGTATGGTTTCTAGTGAATGTGTATCACTTTCGCACCATCACAGAGTTGAAAAACATTAAGATGAACCGTGCTGAAATGCAGAGCTGGCTGCCTGCCACTTCAAAAGCCAATACTCTAAAGGCAGGTGCTAATATAACAAAAAGTGGTTTATTTAGATGCAGGCCATCTGGAAGCTGGGGGACTGTATCACAAAACCCATCTTCCCAGGAAGATGGGGGACACTTTGAGACAAGAGTCCCTGGGAAGATGGGCCTCTCGCATGTTAAAGCCCATCTCCCCATCTCAGTGGAGGCAGAGGTTTTTATAAGGAAGGAAAGGGAAATAGAACAAAGAGATCAAGGGAGGGGGTTTAAAAGCTTTTTGCGTGCAGATGAGCACAGTCCGTTCTGATAAGGACAGCAATGGTCCAGTGTGCATCATCCTGGCTTCACATCATCCTGCCCTTATGTCATCCTGGCTTCCCGGATGAAGGTCAGCAAACCTCCTGGAGCTGGGATGCCTCACAACTGTAGTCTGTATTTTTTGAAATTAGTTCCTAGGATTCTCACACAAACATGTTGTTTATCTATAAGCTATATCTTTGTCAGAGTCAGCATTTACAGAAATAATGTCAAAAGAATTGCAGGGTGGGTTGTAATTCCCCACTATTACACTTACCTACTGTTATAGAACCATTGTAAGTCACAGATACAAAAACCTAGCATCATGAAGATGGCAATTCTAAGTTGTTACGCAGAATGAATAAAATGTCAATTCAATTACCTATATGGCTTTTCCTGGAAATTAGGCAAGCTGATTCCAAAACTATGTAGAAGGCAAATGAGCAAGAACAAAAAAAATTTCTCAAGGAAACAAAAAAATACAGGGGTAGGGGAAGATACTTGCTTTACCAAATATTATGACTTACTATAAAACCACCATAATGAGTATCATAAACAGAATAGAAAGCACAAGAAATACAACTTTTTGCATATGACAGAAGAGGCTCCAAGGATAAGTAAGAAAAGGTGGACTGTCTACTTAGTATTTGGTGGTGAATCTCTAGCTCATACAAAATATAGAAATTAATTCCAAGACAGGTATGAGAAAGGTAAGACTTCACAAGATATCAAGAGAACATATTCATGGCTTTAGGTTAGAGAAAGATCAAAGAAAAAAAAATAAATATGACTACATTAAATTAACAATTATTGTATATCAAAAGATAACCCCCGAAAGCAAATACATGTATCACATATTGAGAAAAGGTCATTTGCAATATATATGAGGGAGGAGCCCCCTAAAAGCTGAGGTTTAAACATGTAAGAATACACAATGTTTTATAAATAAATAACAGTTTTGGGGACCCTCTTTGTAATAGACATAATAATATGCAAAGGAGTAATATCCAAAAGGTAAGAAGAGAAAAATGGACAGAACATATGACCAAGCATTTCACAGAATAAGATATAAACACTGGCAATAAACCTATTGGCAATAAACCTGAGTATAAAAAATATAGAAGATATGCAACTTGATTAATGCATAGGAAAACATGAATTTTACCAAAACAAGGTACAATTTTACACTCCCCGCCCCTCCACAATTAGCAGAATCTTTAAGTCTGATATACTGTGTATAGGCAGAGCTGTAGTACAATGAAGACAGGAGTTGTTGGGCTGGTATAATCACTATGTAAAATAATTATTGTCTGGTAACGCTGAATATGAATTCATGTGTATGTCTATGACCAAGCAATTACATTTCTAGGCAGAAGTGTACACATTGCATAAGATCTCATACATTTGTACTTGGAATCATGAACAAGAATGCTCAGCCACATCGTCTGAACATCAAACAAAATGCCAAATGAGTAGTGAATCTGTTACATATATTCACACCAATAAATTCATCAATATGGATAAGCCTCAAAACAGGGAGCCGAAACAGCAAGTCAGACATATTTAATACAATTTATATAAAGTTAAAATACTTGGAGATGCATATACATGTCATTTTAAAAAACATCAAAACATAAGAAAGAAAACCAAGTAATGAATAAAGAAAGAAAGAGAGAGAGAGAGAGAGAGAGAGGGAGGGAGGGAGGGAGGAAGGAAGGAAGGAAGGAAGGAGCGAGCAATAAGTTATCCCTGGTATGAAAACAGGATTCCACAAACATGCCACACCATGGGCTTCACAAAATCCTCACTGTTCCATTTCTTTTATGTTTTTTTTTTAGGTGTTCTTTATTTTTTTTATTTCTGCCCTTTTGCCTGCCTCCACCCTGCCCTTGTTTCTCCTCCCCTCTGGCCATTACTGCACTATTGTTTGTGTCTATGAGATATGCATATATGTTCTTTGGCAAAAACCAAATTTTCATTTTATGTAATGGAGAGTACTTTGAAGACAACTGAGGTTTAAACATGTAAGAATATATAATGTTTTATAAATAAATACCAGTTTTGGGGGACCCTCTTTGTAACAGACATAATAATACGCAAAGGAGTAACATCTAACGGTAATAAGAGAAAAATGGATGGAGCACATGAATAAGTTGTAATTACAGATAATATGAACTCTTTGTTTTCTTATATATGAACTATTTTACAAATTTTAAATGACAAAATCAAAGATGAAGGTGTGACAGGAAAAAACAGCTACCCACAAAATGAAGTTTTTCCCAAGTGCACAAGCAATGGTAGCCTAAGATACCTTACCATGACCAACAATTACAAAATTTGATTGAACTTTTAAAAAATAAAACTTCAGAAAAGATAAATTTATTCTGTTCACTTTTAAAATAACCAAGAAACCACAAGGAAAACTATGATCCACTCATGGTACTTCACTGAGAAAAAAAAAACAAAAAAAAAACTGAAGGGCATATTCTCAATTCCAGAAGATATTTAAAGGACCTACTTTGTCAACGGGTCCACATTAAGATTCTGTCTGAAGCCTGTTCCTTCTCTGCCACTGTCACTACCATAGTACAAAGGCCATCCCGGTTATCATCGCTCTCACTTCTATGTTAGTTTCCAAAGTATAAATCATGCCATTAAAATTTTTAAAAATAATCTTAAAAGAATTTAAACTACTTAAAAATAAAATTACATAATGTATATTTACAGATTAAACATGTAATAACTTGGAAAGGATATGGAAAAGAAGCAAACAAAATTAAAGCACTAAATTCTTTATCATCAAGGAAAGGGAAAGTTACTATTTTGATGAATAATTAGACAAAGCTATATGTACCAATATCTTTCACTAGAGAAATACAAAATTAAATGTCACCCTTACACAAAAATATAAAAAAGAGAAAACATAAAGAAAAAGAGAGACATATCAATTCAACAAATGTAAGAATACCGAAATTCTTTTAAATGTAAAGAATACCGAAATTCTTTTTTTAATGTTATATTAAAATACAAAATACAAAATCTACTCAGTGTAAAACACATAACTAAATTTCAAACAGCTAAATGTAAAAAAATAAAAAAGGATAGTTAAGTCAAATTTAAGCAAAATAAATAATTTGACAATATTAATACCAGATAAACTGAAACACAAAGGAATAGACAGAAAAATTAACCACTGTATACATAAATCACATACTTCATAAAAATATTTTAAATGTTAAATACTATATTAAATCTTTCAACAATATATAAAAGTACCAAAGTTTAATAAAATGAATATTTTAAACATACAGATCAAAAATGCCAGAAATAAAAAAAAAGGTCACAGACACAAAGAAAATTGAATGGGATACTTTAATAAATTAGTGTCAAAATGAAAAAGCAAAATAATAAAGTGAACTATTGTGAACTAACAAAATACAAGTTAAAAAACATATATATGCAAGTCTGCATCTTTAATACCATCATTATTATTTATGTGAATATATTACAAAAATGGAGGCTAGAAGTCATTAAAAACCACGTTAAATTCAGAAACTGTAGAAGTGACATATTGTATTTACAATGCAATAAATTCAGACCTGAATCATATACTTTAATATCAGCAAAAAGTAAGCAATGTTGGGTCAAAGAAGTTATGTTGCCAAAGTAAAAAACAGAATATTGTCTATCAAGAATTAGGAGAAAGAGGCAGTTATACTCCAAGACAGATTCAAAACTTTAAATGTTTTAGCACTTAAGAACAACAAAGGGAATAAACTAATCATCTGTATTACAGTTTTAAGAAAATATACTTAGAACTAACTGTAGGGAATAAAAAAGATCTGATGCAGAAAGTAAGTTAACAAAAGGAGAAAAACACAGAATTCATAAATCTAACATACAGTTCTTTCTTTAATAAGAAAAATCTCTAACAAATGTATTTTCAAAAAAGATAAAACAAAAATACAACTAAAACTAAGAGATAAAGCAAACATATATTAGGTTTATTTGCATCTTAACAGACTCAACGCCAAAATTAAGACATTGAAAAACAAAACCAAAATAAATATGTATAAACTAACAACTAAGAAACAACTTGAGAATGTTATAAAACTGTGATTAAGTTCCCAGACCTGCCAAGGACCCATTCCAGTTCCCTTTATTACTGAATTTTCAAATGATCCAAAAAATATTACCATATTACTGAGAACATTCCAGTATGAAGAACAAATTTCTAAAAATTGGTAAGTTGTTAAAGTAAATATAACCTCGATATAAAATCAGATAGTATGAAAAAAGTGTTGATTAGAGATGTAACTCATTTATAGAGGAAAAAAAAACTAACTGAAGCATTAGAAGAGTATTACAATACAGCGGGGGTGTCAAACTCATTTTCACCGGGGGCCACACATCGGCCCTGTGGTTGCCTTCAAAGGGCCAAATGTAATTTTAGGGTTGTGTAAATGTAACTACTCCTTAACTGTTAAGTGAGAGCTCCGCACTGCCACCAGTAGAAACAAGGTGGAGGGCCGGATGTGGCCCGTGGGCCTTGTGTTTGACACCTGTGCAATATAGTAAAGTATAATTCACCCTAGAGAATAAAGTTCATCTCAAGATGTCAAAGTTTTCTAAAGAGTGTTTTTAAAAATAAATAAATAAATAATCAGAGTAATGTGATCTCCTGAGGAAGATGGCAAAAAAGCCATCAAATTAGTTTTTTTTAATGATGAAGAACATATTACATATAATGGTACATAGCTGATGCTGGCCGTTTACCAGTATTCATGACCCCATTCTATTTCTTAAAAAAAAATTGTTCATGAAATTCTTTTATTTAAATTCTTTTAAAAACTATTTTATGTAATTATACACTTCTATTAGAAAATGAAAAGTTACTGAACTAAATCTTAGAATGTAGGTTAAATGGCAAAAAAAAAAAACACCCTAAAGCAAGTAGAACCAGGACATAAATATAAGAACAGAAATTAATAACTAGGAAACAAACATGCAACAAAGAGAATCCAAGCCAAAGGCTGGTTTTTTGAGAAGACTTACAGTGTTGACGAATCTCTGGCAAGATGGCTCAAGGCAGTTGGGGTGGGGGGTGAAGGGGAAGGGCAGGGTAGTGGGGAGAGCATTTAAAAAAAATCACTGTCCTGATTGATGTGGGTCAGTTTGTTGGTTGGGCTGCGTCCCACAAAGTGAAATTCCTAGTCAGGGCACAAACCTGGGTCGCTGATTAGGTCCCCAGTTGGGGCACACATGAGATCAATGTTTCTCTCTCACAATGAGGTTTCTTTCCCTTTCTCCCACCTTTCCCCCTCTCTAAAAATGAATGAACAAAATCTTTTAAAAAACAAAATAATTTAAAAAATCAATTAATAAGTCTGAAGTTTCATTTTATATACCTGACCACAAACATCAGCTGCTACTGGTTATCCCTAGCAAGTTCAAATTCCCATTCTCCAATATAAAGATGTTATTATACCTTTGCTCCCCGCAAACCTCTCATTATCATTATACGCTCCCACTCTATTCCATGATACTCAGCTGATGACTACTTTTGTTGAGAAAAACAAGCTAACAGATGGAACACCTACCTATCTCATTCCACTACAATACAGAGTCCATCTTCCTGCCTTTGGTTAAAACAGATGAAGTATTCCTGCTGCTATTTAAAAAAAAAATCAACCCTCTACTTGTGCTGAATCCCATCCCTTCTTGCCTTCTTCAATTATCTCTGTTGGCGCCTCATCAATCCTTCTAGACCTTGCATCCCCCATACCAGCCAGCTGATGCCAGATTTCTACATTCCTCATCACAGTACAAGTTCTTAAACAGGTTGTCAGTGCTCACAGACTGTACTTCTTAGCTCCAATTTGTGCTTCAGTCTCCTCCAATTTTATCTTTTGTTCTAATTACTCCACTGAAATCCCTCCTAACATCTCCATGTGGCCAAATTCACTGTTATGTGCTGCTCCCACTAGG
Source organism: Phyllostomus hastatus (assembly GCF_019186645.2). Lineage (NCBI taxonomy): Eukaryota > Metazoa > Chordata > Mammalia > Chiroptera > Phyllostomidae > Phyllostomus > Phyllostomus hastatus. The sequence continues at coordinate 29,251,799 of NW_025333916.1, forward strand.
ACAATCAGTGCGGCTGATGTAGATGACTGCTCCCACTTTTAGGAAATAGTATCCTCTTGGCTTGGTATTCCTCCTATATCAGTAGACAGCTCTTCTCTGTCATCTTTGATGACTCCTCATTCGACCCCTAAATTTTATAAATTCTTTAGAATTTTGCCCTGAGCTGAAATGTTCTCTATCTGCGCTTCACTTCCTAAGCAATCTCATTGATTATCAGGCTTTAAATATTACATACAAAATACTAACCACTTTACAAACATTACCTCAGCCTCACAACACCCATGTGAAGTACAGATGAAGAAACTGAGGCTCACAGAAGATGATTACAAGCCTAGTATAGTGGTATAATTGGGGGTTAACACCTGTATCTGAGTCCAAACAAGTTCTAATCCATATACCCAAGCACACACACACATATACATATGTATACACATAAACATAAACACATATATACATATATACTGATACTTTAAAGAATTTTAGCTATTTTAATAAATTTGGTAAATTTTAAAAAATGTATTATAATCTGTTTACATGTAAATAAAGGCTAGGAAAAAAGAAATTACCATTAACAGGGCAATTCACTTTTATTATTTACTATTCATATAATCTATAAAAAGTTTACACACCTTTACTAAAACCACATTAATGTACTAAGTCTGCAATACTGTAAGTATCTTAGTTGGTCTCTTTACTAAAACTAATATTTTACATTTTTCTACCCATCAGTATCATTTGGTATCTACATGTTTATATGCCAGAGATTGTTTTAATTTGTAATCTAGATTAGAAGCTGGAAAACTACAGCTCATGGGCCAAATTAAACCCATATCCTATTTCTGTAAATGGTGTTTGATTGGAGCAAAGCCATGTCATATCCATTTGTTTACATATTATGTATGACAACTGTTGGTCTAAAAGCACTAGTTGAGAATAGTTGGGACAGAAAGCTGCATAGCCTGCAAAGCCTAAAATATTTACCATCTACTCCTTTAAAAATAAAATTGCCAACCTCTGATCTAGAGTAATCCATTCTATGCAAATGAAAATATATGACTATAAATGTGTCCAACACACGCTAATTTATAATCAGATGATCCAGAGGTCATTTAACTTAGAGCAATATAATATAGAAAATAAGAAAAACACAAATTGCAAGTAAACACCTACCTAGTTATGCTTTAAATTCATACATCTTGTATTCTATACAGATAATGAACTTATAATTTGCATCAAAGATAATTTCTAAGAATCAAAAAACTGTTCAATCCTAGACAGCTAAGCAAAACTAAGAAAATAAGGGAAGGAGAGAAGAAGAAAAACAGGGAAGTCCTAAGTATTAATTTTTTCTATGGTTATTAATTCTATATGATTAATTTGTGATTTGCTTTTTTCATTCTAATATCAGTTTATACATTGGAATTTTTAAACATTTCCTGTATTATAAACTATATTTTAAATAGAGATTGCTGCCATTAGCACAGTAAGCTTAATAAAGCAAAATGATTTTCTAGCACAGTTCCTTACCGTTTGTGGCACTGAGCTGCCAGAAGAAAAGCTTTTTATGGTGTTTTTTTTTTTTTAACCTCTTAACACTACATATTACTCAGTAAAATAATAACTCAAGTGTTTGCTTTGGCAGCACAAATACTAAAACTGGAACGATACAGAGAAGATAAGCATGACCCCTGCGCAAGAATGATACCCAAATTCATGAAGTGTTCCATATTTTTAAGCATTAAGGAAAAAAAATAATAGTAACTCAAGACTAAGTAGCACTAACATTTGGGGCTAAGGCATAACCTCAGTAGTAGTAAGGTAGTAAGTGGTTGAAAATAACTCAACAATCCCCCAAAAGTCTCATTTAACACATTGGGAATTTTAAGTAAATTTTTAATTTTGAAAATTTATCAATATCCAAATTTTACATTCCAAATTCCATAGATGAAATGTAGCTGATTTCTTACTGAAACTTCCATTTTAACTCTGACTATTATAAGCCTACACTGAGTGACAGCTACCAAGAAAAGATGGAGCTATTATTTTACCCACTTTGGGGAAACTGGTTTTATGTTTTTGTTTTTCAGTGTTGAGTTTGTAAGCCCTAGGACATGTCCTTTGCTTTACTGGCATGAGAGTAAGGAAGGCCAGGAAAAAAAAATAAGAGTCACGGTATCAAGTTTTTCTTCTTACCATAATTCTAAACCATCTTCCAGAAGATAAACATGTGGAGGCTGGGAAACATCTGTACTCAGTTGAATAACTGGGAGCAGGAAAGGGTACAGGTTCTTGCTGTCTGCTCCTAATCCCTATGGGAAGTATAAATGAAACTTAATGTAAGACACTCTAAGGTCCCATCCCCCACCAAAAAAAATTCACCTATCATATATGAAAGCCCTAAATATAACTTACAAAAAATAAATCAGATTTTAAAGGTTAGCCCTAATTAGAAGCATTACTAAAACAAAGTTAATTCTGTTTACAATTAGAAAGCAGTAGCAAAAAAATACTATTCAATTGCTTAATGGTAGTAAAACCATATATATCAAACCACATCTGTTTGTTTAAAGAGATTCCATTTACAGTATTTTCCCATTTCTGACTAATGAAGAAGTGTTAACACTGAAATACTAACTCCTATAAATTATGTCACCTAAATAACTAATCTAAAATAAACCTAACCTAAATGTTCACCAATAAGATAATTAAATTATGGTACATTAATAATCTAGAATACCAAATAGCTATCGAAAAGGATTAGACATGGAACGAAAGCAATTTCAAACGAATTATCAACTGGATTAAAAAGGTACAGAAGTGTGTATAACAAATGTAAATGCCAAAAAAACTTTAAATAGCTACATTTCTAAATATGCAGATATGTTAACACAAGATAAATATGGAAAGGGGAAAAGAATGTTGGAAGAGGATAAAGGAGTTTATTTATTTATTACTTTTCTGTAAGCTTTTTAAAAATATGTACACATTAGTTTAGTGAAGATATTTTATTAATATTTTTAGAGCAAAAAACACAAAGAGGAACAGAGGGTATTTTATCTGAAATTCTAGTTTGCCTAACTGCTGTCTTGTGAAGGATGACTACATACATACATGTATCACACTAAATCTCATTCTGAAAGAAAACTAGAAGGATGGAAAATCCATTTCTAATCCATAATGATCTCTATAATCTGACAAACATAGAAATGAAATCAAATAAACTATCAAACACCTTGCTTAGGAAATAATCAAATGTCAACACAGAGTGTAACAAATTACAGTGCAACAATATATATGTATTCCCCCCTTTTTTGAATTAAAGAGACATCTTTACTTTTAAAAACATGTATTCCCTTTTTGATGACATATCTATACTAAGTTCAACCTTTATCAGAACACAGACACTTCAGTGGAAATACATCAAGCTTATCCTTAAATATTAAGTATAAGTTTGGCCTCTTTTATAACTAAAAATAAGGTGAAAGACCCTTATTAAAGATTTTTCCAAAGAAGAGGATTATAAAAATTTCACATTTAATAAAGTAGCAGTATATTGGGTCTAAAATTCAGTTAAAATTTCACTCTCCATAGCTCAATATTTAACTGAAGAAAAAAGAACATTAAGACGGACTAATCAAGTTCATACTGATTGTCAAGGAGGCTTAAAATTCCCTAAGAAAATCAGAATCTATCTACTTAGTGCACATTCCAGCAGCACAATGTCCTAGTACCAGCAGAACTAAGGACAGCACAGCTAAACACTGAGGACTCTCGCTGTCAAATCCTAAAGAGATTCACCTTTATAATCTGGTGGCCTGAAAAACACGCACAATCCCAGATATGCAGCTTTAAGTTAATTTGAACATTCTTTTGGCTCATGGTTATAACTACAAGACATTGCCTACAATACTGTGAGGGCTCAAAAATAAATTTATCAGCTATTTATAAAATTATCAGAAATGCTTAAAGGAGGAAAATCATATTGTACTATAATTACCTAAGATGTAAGGGGAAATTAGGTGAAGGACACAAGGGAGTCTCTCTGTACTATTTGTGCCACTGCCTGTGAATCTCTAATTTTTTTTAAGTGAAGAGGGAAAAAAGAATAACACCCTAGAAAAACTGGCATTTCTTGGGGCACTGCCTTCAGCTCTCTTCTCATGTCTCATATATAACAGGTCCTTGAAAAACTTTGTTTCATTATAACATTGATGAGATGCTGTAGGAACTTACCTCTTATTTACATCAATTAGCTTAGGACTTACTACACATGCTGATAATGGCCAAACTTATCTCCAACCCAAATCTCGGAACTCTCTGAATGACTGTAGGACAGGGGTGTCAAACTCATTTCCACCGGGGAGGGGAGGGGGCCACATCAGCCTTGAAGTTGCCTTCAAAGGGCCAAAATAATTTTAAGACTGTATAAATGTAACTACTCCTTAACTGTGAAGGAATTGAAATCAACATTCAGCCCTTGAAGTCAACTGCAAGGCTAATGTGGCCCCCGGGTTAAAATGAGTGACACTCCTGCTACAGGACATCATCACCCAGAAGGCATCTCAAGCTCTTAGGTCTACCACTAAACCAATCCCTTGTCTTCTTTAAAAAAGAGTTCCTTTTCCATATTTCCTAATTTATGTGAGATGAACCAATACTTCCCTAGTAATAAATTATATTGCAACCACCTCCTGGTTCCTCTTCCTCAACTCACATCTAAATAACCCCGAATTCTCATTCTCTCTCTCTCTCTCTAATAATTTTCAAATCGTGTCCTTTCTCCCCAAGGCTTTACTTCAGGTTATCATTTCTTTTATGGGTAACACAAAGGGTTCCCAACTACTTTCCCTGACCTTAGTTTTACCTCATTCTGAGCCAATGACCCCACTTGGTACCCTGATTACCTTTCTAAAATAAAAATGGTAACACTCCTTTCTCTCAGCATCAAGATAGGTTCTTTACAACTACCTGACCAGACCACCACACCCAAGCTCTATATTCTAAGTTCCAGCTCTGCCAACAGCTCAGCATTAGAAATAACTATGTTACTACCTGGAGAAAGTTGGTAAATTTAACCTATGCACTCATAGGTTCTCAGCGAAGATCCCCTAATAGAATACAGAAGTATCTGTTTTTAAAGACCTATAACTGTTAAGTACAAAGACAGCATAAAAAGATAAAAGCATCACATTTTTGAAAGCTGGAAAGAAAGACAAGTGGTTACTGACTTAGCAGACTCAGAAAACCAAATCTCAAGGCCAGTAGTGAAAAAAGGACAACAAGCAGCCTAATTTACATGACAGAAACTCCAAAAGGCTCAGAAATTGACAGCACCAGATATTGGTGCTACCAATTGATATTTTGGCAAGGAGAAGGTTGTAAGAGAGGTGTTAAAAATAAGACACCCTCCAGAGGTGTCTTATCAGCCTTTGTATAGCCGCACAAATAAAAACACGAAATAGTGACTTAACTTAAAGTATAATATAACTATACTGGAAGAATGAGAAAATAGAAGTTACAGAGAGGGGAATGAAATAACTAAATTTTCATCCTCTATAAGGGAAGTCAAGAGAGAATGCCTACAAATTTTAAATAAAGAATGAATATAAGTATGTTATTTAGAGCTAGAGAGATAGAAAGCCTAAGGAACTGGGTTATACGTGTTGAAAGCGGATTCCCTTCCAACAAACAGGAAGATACTGCTACTTTTCATAAAAAGTCTTCAAGAACTGACTCCTTAACCTAACATGAAAAGCTGATCAATACACAAACCTAAAAAGAAGAAACAAAAAGTGCCACATTCTTTCACACTGATGGGGCTTTACACATGCTGGACAATTTGTTTTAGAATATCCTTACCACTCTCACCCTGCACCACCACCTCCTTAACACCTCTTCTTTAACATTATTTCACACCAACACTATTTGGTAACAGCCTCCTCTAATGTCCCTCCTCCTCAATTCCCACCACAGGCCCACAAAACACCATGTTTTTACTGCTAAAAGAGCACTTAACTCTTTAATCTGCACCTAGACAACCACATTCACAAAGAGCTTGTCCTATTCACTTCTGTATCCTTGTGCCTAGTACCATGTATTGCATATTGCAGGTGTTTAAAAATGTTTACTGTATGAATAAATGCCTACTTCCACTAAAGCCAACTACTGCAAACTAGAAAATTTATTTTCAGTCATTATTACACTCCCCCATCAGAAACCAGAGTCTGAGTTCCCAGAATTTAAAACAAAACAAAAACATACAAATATTTACACTAATATCTGCCTGTTAAATTTTAAGTCATAAGATGGCAGTGTTTTCCATGAAAAGAAACTTACCCAGTAACCCTTAGTACAATCTTCTCAAAAGACTGAAAAACCTATTTAAATTACAGTCTCAATTTTATTACTAAATGTTATATGCTTTTTCCCAAGAAGGGCAGTGATTGCTTGGCTGGAACCCTGCACCCCTGGCCTACACAGGGCACTTAAGTGTCATGTAAAGGAAAAGCCCTGCACACTCCCAACGTTCCATGCGGGTTACTCTGGCTCCCTAGGATTTCCTGAGGCAACACAGGCTGAAAAGACAGGGAAGCTGAGTTTTTCCCCACACATTCCTCCTAAAGTTCTCAAACTGAGTCTAAAAACACATAATGCAAAAGATGGGGGGGGTCATTCTTTACTCTGTTACTTGCAAGAGCAATCTCCGGCTAGTCACTAAACTACCTCTTAACATTCATACCCTTACAAATAAAAGAAATATAATCTTTCAGGATAATCACAAGAATTAAAGGTTAGACCAGAAGAGATGCTAGGCCAGACACTACACTTAAAAAAAAAAAAAAACTGTATTGCTATTAATGTATCTAAAACTGCTTTAGATAAAAATTTGTAACTATAAACCTCATCTATAAATATTTACTGAAAGAATGAGTTCATGCTTCAAAAGTGTTAGGGTGCCTGAAAAAGGTTTTTCTAAGCTATTAATAGAAAAGGTTTTTTAAAAACATACTAGACCACTTTAGAGCAATAATTCTTAATTTAGAGAAAGAGATCTCCCACTGGAAAATCTATCAAACTCTGGGAGCAAGGGCAGTAAAAATCACTGCAGCATCCCTAAACCAGAAATATTCAAGCATTAGGTACTTTTCTCTCTATAATCTCTCCAACAGATGATAATTCACTTTAACAGTTCAAATGAGAACTGGAGTCCCATTCTTTCTCTCTGAAGTTTAGGTTCCTCTCTGTCTGCTGCACATCCCAACACCTCAGAGTCAGGATGTCTAAAATTAAATTCATTCCTCCCCTCAAAAGCAACTCACCTGTTCTCCTGCTTTCTGATTTATGACAGGGAAATCTTTTATTTTAAATTAAGGAGAAGCAGTGAAAATGAAGAACAAGTTTATGCAGAAAAGCCCTGAACACCAAGAAAGCTATCTGCAAGGTACAATGGATTGCACAAATTATGAGTCTACCATCACGGGGAACCACTACATCTAATGAAAGAAATTGTTTTTAAAAAGTAGAGAAAATTTTTCAGGTGTCAAAAATGTCCAAAGTAAAAAACATATATAAGATGTTTTTGAAACTGTTTAGATCACACATCATATGTAAAATGTGAGGTCTTTCACTACCATTAATATAAACCACATGAAAATAATGAACATTTTTAAAGAAGAAAAAATACTAAACTAACACACTGTGGAGAACTGTCTCACCTGAACAAGATGAATAAGTGTTGTCAGAATAGCACATCTCAACATATTGTGTTCTTCACTCTGCTTCCAAAGAAGAGGCAAATATTGCACCAAACATCCTACATACGGCCGTATCTATCACAACAGAAGTAGGGACAGCAGAAGAACTGTATTAATAAAAAGGCAACTTACTTCAAGAGACAATGACAGACCTAATTAAGTAACAGACAGAAAATACTTAATATTTACTGCATATGATGTAGTAAGCATATATTATTTTGAAGATAAATCAGACATTACAAAGAGACACAGAGAACCATGGTAAATATTTTTAAACAATCTCAAACAATTACCAAATGTATTACATGAAATAAAATTTAGGAATATAAAAAACATATCAAGGCCAGTTATTTCACAGTTTAATAGAAAAATGCTGTTATATCCTGGTTCTACCTTAATAAAACAGCTTAACTGGAAATTCACTATTTTAAAAAGAGTCAGCATTTACCCATTCACTCGATAATTATCTGCTGGCATCTTCCAAACATCAGGTCATGAGTACAAAGCACCCAAAAGAAAAGGATATAAAGGTAGACACACAAACCCTTACGATGAGAAAGGGTACGTGCAATGGTGAAGGTGTGCATGAGGTATAGGGGAAACACAGGAGAAGAACGTCCTTTTGAAAGGAAAAAACTGTTAAGCCCACTATACATTAAGTTAACCAATTTTAAAAATACACCCTGAAGCCCACAGCGCAGCTTGACAGTGAGCTGCTTCCTGGACAATAAAGTGGATCTACACTGCAGCTGGACAGTGCTCCAGCTCTAGGTCTATGGTCACAGTATTTGGAACTGCTCTAACGAGAGCCCTAGCTGAGAAAACAAATAGTAGATATTCACAGCTTCAATATTATCTATTTCAAGCCCATGAGTAAAAATTAAAAACTGCTCCCAGAGTGAGTGTTTCTTTATTCTGTTTATAAAACAGCATACACTAAAAAAGTATCAAAAAACTGTAGAATTTTGTGTATCCCACCAAGGGGAATGTACAGAAAAATATGTTAAATATTTGTTCAAATAGTTCAGAGAGGTAAAATTGAGTATTAAAAGACTTTACTTATATTACCTTATTTTCAAATTTGGAATCAAACTACTATAATAGATAATATGTATTGAGCACTTCATTTTGCTAAGTGCTCTATCTCAAAGAACACCGAGATAAGCTTATACAACCATACCAATTAATATGTAAAAATACAGTTTTCAAAATACCTAACTCACTCATACTCATCTAAAAATAACATGCTTTACTAATAAGGAAAAGAAACCAAATAGAATCCTTTTCAAGGAATGGCAGAAAGGAAGTATATGCTATGAATTACAGATAGAGTAGATAGTAAAACCCATGTACCCAGTTACATTTGAAAGTCATAAAGTATTTTTATCCCAATCTTCGATGTTCATTAGAATATATGATGTTCTAAATTAGAACTAATGCTCCAAAATGACTATTTCAGAAATCACCCACAGAATCACTACTGCAAAAGTCCAAAAAAGGGCTGGGGATTAGAAAAGAGTAGTAACATAAGAGTCAAACACATACACTATTAGGCAAGGGTGAAGGAGGTCAAAAAGTATATTACTGGGGCAACTGAGGAATCTGAATATGCTCTGGAGATTAGACAACAGTGCTAAATCAATGTTAAGTCCCCTGACTCTAATCATGGCTTCAATTAAGATGGACAGGTCTAGTATTATGGAGTGAAGTGTCATGATGTTTGCAACCAAAATTCAAATGGTTTAATTTTTAAAAATATGTATAAGCACATATATCAAAGAAAGACCAAGTGTGGTAAAAATGTTAGTAACTGATGAAACTAGGTAAAGGATGTAGAGGCAGTGATTTGCTGCAACTTTTCTGAATTTTTCTGGGAGGTCAATAGCAATTACTTGTTTAATATTTTAAAAATACATGGATTTAAGAATGCTTTATAGATATTGGGCTAAATAATAATAAGCCTACAACATAAACTGAACAATCAGCATAACACAATTGAGATAAAGACTATGAATATTAGTCTTTTAAGTTAGTTCATCAAATATGGAGAAATACCCACTTTCATCCATAACACATTAGTAAAAACATGAAAATCACATATGTGACAGTATAACAAATGTTCTAAGAAATGGTTACATCCACGACGGGCATTTAAAAAATAAGTTTCTAATGACAGCTCATTTTTTGGATAGCATTTTCAACAGAATATTTAATATTACACACAGTTCCTTATACTTTATTCTCTTCCTTTGGGAATGCTTAAGTTCTAAGACTGCCTAATTTCATACCTGATGATTACATTTTTTTTTCTGACTATGTATTTATAGGATCCTTGCACTTAAATAACTTAAGGTTTTCAACTACTTTTTCAAAAAAGTAGACAAAATTTCTTCAAATAATTACATACTATGGTATAAATATGGTGACTTCATTGAAACTTCAAAATTTAAATATTATGTGTCAGGAAGCATGGTGCAAGACATTTCAAAACATATGCAACCTAATGGGTAAAAATCAAATTTAGTACATAAGATTATGTAAATAATGGTGTTATTCAAAGGTTAATGTAAGAAAAAGTTAAACAATGAGATCACTAAAAATGTTTTTTTGTAACCATTTCCTATCCAACTTCTGAAAACAAAAGTATTACTAGATAACTATATCTTGTTATTTACTTATGATGTAGTCACCTGAGCTACTTAAGTCAATTGTGTTCTGAAAGATGAGTACGGATAGAAACACAAAAGCACTTAAAACTTACTAAGAAAGAGAAATTTCAAACCTTTGGAGAAGAAGGTTTAGTTAGAAGTTTGGAAAGATGAAGGTAAGAAAATTCATTTCTATAAAAAAAATCTCAAAAAATATTGTATTTAGCTGGATGATATCTAATAAGGATTATTACAAATTGTCAAATTGTTTCTAGTCAACTTTTTTATTTTTAAAAATAACTTAATTATTTATTTTTAGAGAAAAGAGAAGGGGGGGGGTAAGAAACATTAATTGGTCGCCTCTCTCATGCCCCCAACTGGGGACATAGGTCACAACCCAGGCACGTGAGCTGACTGAGAATTAAACCAGGGACTTTTCAGTCTAAGGAAGGATGCCCGACTCACTGAACCACACTGGTCAGGGCTGTAATCAATTTTTTAAACACACAACAATTTACTGTAATTGCATAGTGATCTGAAGTATACTGGACATTTGTAATAATTTCATATTCACGAAACATGATGAGCCATGTGAGCTCAGAATTATCTTTACCATTCATACATGGAGACACAGGTTAATCACCTTGCCCAAGCTACTAAACTTACTGGCATGATCACTTTGTAAGATATATAAATGTCTAATTGCTACAGTGTATACTGCTAATTGATATGTCAACTATAACTGAAAAAGGATTTTAAAAATAAAAATTAGGACTTCTGGTCAAGATGGCAGCATAGGCAGACATGGTTCACCTCCTGGTACACCATCAAATTTACAACTAAAAATACAGAAAAACCATCACTCAGAACCATCAGAAATGGAGTTGAAAGGAAGTCTGACAACTACACAATTAAAGAAACCACACATCCACCCAAATTGGTAGGAGGAGTGCAGACGCTGGAAAGGCTGGTCCCTCATGCACAGGTGATGGATAAAAATTTGGAGGGATAACTTGGGAGCAAGGAGTCCTAGCCCCACACCAGGCCCCCCAGCCCAGGGTTCCAGTGCCAGGAAGGTAAGTTTCTACAACTTTTGGCTACAAAAACCAGTGGGGATTGGGTCACTAGAAGAAACTTCTGGAGCCCTCAGCAGTTCCTCTTAAAGAACCCACACACAGAATCACCTATTCAGACTCACTACCTCTGACCTCCAGCACCAGGATAGCAGCCCAAAAGGCACTGGTGGTGTACAGGTAGAAACTGAAGTGTCTGTCATCAAGGTGAGCAGAGGCCATGATCAAGTTTCTATACCCTCCCCCAAGACAGCTAGCTGGTACCATATCTGAGACTCCATCAACCTGACTAACACTGTTTGACCCACCTTGAAGATCACCAGAGACTCTGCCTGACCCAACTTACAGGTCCACCCAAGCTGCTTTTCCATATGAATAGCTGGTCTTGGCGCATGCTTCACAACTTCCTAAATCCTATAAAACAAGCAACAGCTGGCCTCAGTGAACCCAGGGCCCAGCACTAGTAGCAGCCAGCTGAGAGTCACAGCTTGGCTTTGCCTGGAAATCTCCCAGCCCAGCACAAGTAGCAGCCATTTCAGATTGCTTTATAGCTCAGGCAGGATGGTCCCGGGCAAAACACAGGTGGGAACTGATCTTAGCCTGCTCCAACTGGGAAATCCCAGGGCCAGCCTACCTAGTGGACAACTACAGACCATGCTGGAGCACAACCACCCTGCCCTCCCCACTGTACAGCTGATCCTCCACAGAGGGGAAGGTTGGTGGTAAGTGGTCAGTCTATCCTTGCAGCTGACTGGCCTGGGTAAATCCCTCCTATTGATCTGTTGACAGCAACCAAAACTCACCTACAAGAGGAGGGTGTACTCAGCAACCAAAAGGGCACACCAGCAGAGGTGATAGGGGAGGCTATGCCACTGGACTCTACAGGACACCTACTATGTTGGGACACACTACCAAGACAGAGAGCCAAAGCAGTTCTACCTAATACATAGAAACAAGCACAGGGAGGCTGCCAAAATGAGGAAACAAAGAAACGTGGACCAAATGAAAGAACAGACCAAAACTCCAGAAAAATAGCTAAATGAAATGGAGATAAGCAATCAATCAGATGCAGAGTTCAAAACACTGGTTATAACAATGCTTAAGGAACTTAGCGAGGACCTCAATAACATAAAAAAGACCCAGAAATGAAGGATACACTAATTGAAATAAAGAACAATTTACAGGAAAACAACAGTAGAGTAGATGAAGCTGAGAATCAAATCAATGATTTGGAACATTAGGAAGCAAAACACAACCAATCAGAACAAGAAAAAAAAAGAATCCAAAAAAATGAGGATAGTATAAGCAGCTCTGGGGCAACCTCAAGAGGTCCAACGTTCAAATCATAGGGGTGCCAGAAGGAGAAGAAGAGCAGAATTTAGAAATCTATTTGAAAAAATAATGAAAGAAAACTTTTCTAATTTGGTGAAGGAAAGAGACATGCAAGTCTAGGAAGCACAGAGTCCCAAACCAGATGAATGCAAAGAGGTCCAGTCTAAGACACATCATGATTAAAATGCCAAAGGTTAAAGAGAAAGAGAGAATCTTAAAAGCAGGAAGAGAAAAGAAGTTAGTTACCTACAGGGGAGTTCCCACAAGACTCTCAGCTGATTTCTCAAAAGAAACTTTGAAGGCTCCAAGGGCTGGCAAGAAACATTTAAAGTCATGAAAAGGAGTGACCTACAGCCAAGGCTGCTCTACTAAGCAAAGCCATTATTAAGAATCAAAGGGCAGATAAACAGCTTCCCAGGCAAAAAAAAAAAAAAAAAAAAAAGAAACTAAAGGAGTTCCTCATCACCAAACCATTATTACATTAAATGTTAAAGGGACTTATTTAAGAAAAAGAGCAGAATCAAAACTATGAACAATAAAATGGCAAAAAATACAAATCTTTCAACAACTGTATCTAAAAAACAAACTAAGCAAACAAGAGAACAGAGACAGAATCATGGACACAGAAAGTGTTTTTTGATGGTTACCAGACTGGGGGGTTTAGGGGAACTATGAGGAGGTGTGGAGATTAAGTACAAATCGGTAGTTACAGAGTAGCCATGGGTATGTGAAGTACAGTATAGGAAATGGAGTAGCCAAAGAACTTACATACATGACCCATGGACATGAACAATGGTGTGGGGGTTGCCTGAGGGAGTGCAGTATGCTGGGTGCGGGGGGGGGGGGGCAAAGGGGGAAAAGTTAGGGCAACTGTAATAGTATAATCAATAAAATATAATTTAAAAAATAAAAAAATTATAACTAAACAATACAAAATATTTTTAAAAACATGTTACCCAAGAAAAACAGCAGAAACAGGAACTCGAAATGAGCTTAAACATGGTTTTAATGACAAACCCTCTCAATATCACTTATAAACCAATACCTAAATGAAATGATGTAATTAATGTAATTAGAACCCTAAGTGCTTTGAAAAGTGTTAAGTTATTACTACTTTTATGCACCAGTTCCAAATCTACTAAAAATGATTGCAAATGCCTCCAGACTGCCACTGGGATTGCATAATGTTGAGTGTGAATACTAGCAATGTCACTAAGACATCTGGACTTTATATTCCTTAAAATCTGAAATTGTTTAAAGTAAATTCAAAACTCCTACCCAAAGGTTTCTGTGAGGATTAAAAGAGAAATATACTCAAATCTCTTGGCACAGATGCTGGTAACTTGTTATCACTCAATAATTGAGAGCAATACTCATCAACTGCTTTATAATGAATAAATAGGCCCAACACCAGAACTCAGTAACAGATGCGGAAACAGTCTCCAAGTCTGTGGACTCCAACTATGTCATCCTTCCCTAATACCTCATATATTCTCTCAGTGCTTTTCAAACCAGAATATGGTGAACTAGGACATAAGAAATTACATGGTAACTACAGTGTGATTTCCTGGGTTATCAATTTTTCACAAAGATTAGGAGTGACAAGGGAAGCTAAACAATTGGACAGTTAAATAAAAATTTAAATGTTAAAACCTTTACATACTTTACGTTAATTCAAACATAGATATAATGTGCAATAGATCACAAAACAATTATTAAGGTAAAAATAACAGACTTGCTAGAATATTTATATTTGCTCACAGACACTTGTGGCTAAGCCCTCAAGCACACTGTACTTTAACAAGTGTTATTAACTATAAACTGAATTTGACAAGAGACATAAAATTTTACTTTCTAAACACCTATACATTACTGGTTCAATTTTTAAATTTTAAGTCATTTTTTAAAATTTGAAGTATAAACATGTCAAATTTTGAACATATAACTGATATCACAACTCATAAATTAGAAGCATTTTAATACATGTTTTTTCTTCTAAACAATATATAAAAATCCATTAATGAATTCTACATATACTCTACTTACCTCTCTAACATTTATTTTCATGATTTAAAACAGAATTACCTGCATGTTGACTCTTTCAATCACACAAGAAAGGACATGTAAAACATGCATCTTTGTGTCACATTCTGTAACTTGCTGCAATAACTGAAAAAGTAGTGTGAACATAGTTTCCAAGTACTGCAAGTCAAAAGGGAAAAAAAAGGTTTGAAATAGAAATGTGAGATCTTTCCACACAGACAGAAAATAATGTCAAAGCAAAAAAGACAAAACCTTAGAATTACCTAAACACCTTCAAATTGTTCCAGTTACCGATTTTAGTGACTGTTTTCTTTAATGCTGCTAAATGTATCTGGTTTAGAGAATTTAACTCACCCACAATGTTTTCATATGAAAATTGGGTCTAACATTTTGTGTTTGAATTTTATACTGCTAAACTGTTAACTGTGCCTTGTCACGCCCTTCCACATATGCCTGCTGGTGTGCACGGTCTAAGCATCAGAGCGACAAGAACACCAACTATGGCACTCACATACCATTGCCTGATGTGGCCCTTACACATGCTGCATGGAGATACAAACTTTTATAAATAAATTCTTGTAACTCTAAAAATAACTGAATACCTCTTATTCAGAAATAGAAAACAAGTATCCTATGTCTGGCAATTAAAGCCTATATTATAAAAAGCATAGCAAGAATTAAGAAATAGCAGATACCAGATACATAAAAAAAACACTTGTTCTTTCAGATATTTGGTTCGTTTTAATACAGATTTCTTAAACATATTTCTTTCATCCAAAAATATCTAGTGATTCCCTTTTAAAGAAGAATCTCTGACTACAAGTTTGCCCACAATAAATATAGACATTTTATCACATAATTTTCTTTCTTTTTTTTTTTCTGGCAGGGCCAATATACATGAGCTATTTATTAATTTTTTAAATTAAATTTATTGGGGTGACATTGGTTAATAAGATTATGTAGGTTTTGAGTGTAGATTTCTACAATATATGATCGTAATGTTGTCTTCGTCTATGACTTTCAGTTTTAGACCCCAAATATGAGTGGAATCATATGGTTCTTAGCTTTTTCTAACCGACTTATTCACTCAGCACAATATTCCCAAAGTTCATCCCTGTTGTGGCAAATGGCAGTATTCCATCTTTTCTTATGGCTGAGTAGTATTCCACAGTATAATGTTTACTATATCTTCTCTACCCAAACATCTATCAAAGGACACTTGGGTTGTTTCTATGTCTTGGTTCCCATGAACAATGCTGCAATGAACATAGGGGTGCATAAATCTTTGTGAATAAATGTTTTCAAGATTTTCTGGTAGATACCCAGAAGAGGGATTACTGAATCGTATAGTAATCATATGGTAACTCTATTCTTAACTTTTTGAGGAACTGCCATACTGTTTTCCGTAGTAGTTCTACCAGTTTACAATCCCACCAGCAGTAAGAGTTCCTTGTTCTCCACAACCTCTCCAACAGTTGTCATCATTTGTCTTATTGATAGTGGCCACTCTCACATGTGTGAGGTGGTGGCCCATTGTAGTTTTGATTTGCATTTCCCTAACAGCTAGTGAAATGGGGCATCTTTTCATTTATAGGTTGGCCATTTGTATGTCTTCTTGGGGGAAGTGTCTGTTCAGGTCCTCTGCCTGTTTTTTAATGGGACTGTTTGTTTGATGTTGAGTTGTATGAGTTCTTCATATATTTTGGATATTAACCCCTTGTCAGAGTTGTTGTTTGCAAATATCATCTCCCATTTGGTTGGCTGCCTTTTTGTTTTGTTGGTGGTTTATTCTGCAGTGCAAAAGCGTTTTAGTTTGATATAGTTCCATTCATTTAATTTTGCCTCACTTTCCTTGCATTTGAAGTCAAATTTAATAAAATCTTCTCTAAGACCACAGTACATGAATTTAGTATCTATGTTTTATTCTAAGTAATTCATAGTTTGAGAACTTACTAGGTCTTTGATCCATTTTGAATTTTTGTATATGGGAACAAGCTGTATTTAGTTTTATTCTTTTGTATGTGGCTTTGCAATTTTCCTAGCACCATTTATTGAAGAGGCTTTATTTTCTCCATTGCTGTGTTTTTAGCTTCTCTGTCAAAAATTATTTGCCCATATACATGTGGTTTTATTTCTAGGCTCTCAATTCTGTTCCATCCGTGTATCTGTTTTTCTCCCAATACAATGGTGTTTTGATTATCATTGCTCTGGAGTATACTTTGAAGTCAGATATCTCTGGCTTCATTTTATTTTTCCCCCTCAGGATTCCTTTCGCTATCCAGGGTCTTTTGTGGTTCATACAAATCTGGTAACTTTTTTGTTCTATTCCTTTAAAAAATGACATTAAGATTTGGGGATTGCACTAAATCTGTATACTGCTTTGATTAATATGGACATTTCAACGACTGATTCTTCCAATGCATGAACACAGAATATCTTTCCACTTCATTGTACCTTTTTCAATCTATTTTAATAATGCTTTATAGTTTTCAGTATATAGGTCCTTTATATTCTTTGTTAAGTTTATTTTACTTTAATTTTCTCCTTTTGTGGCAACTGCAGAAGAATTGTTTTGTTTTTTTTTTTCATTTCCTTTTCTGAAATATTTCATTGTCAGTGCATAGGACTGCAGTGGATTTTTTTGAACATTGATTTTGTGTCCTGCAACTTTACTGTATTTGTTTATTGTTTCTAATAACTTTTTGGTAGTGTCTCTAGGGTTTCCAATATAAAAAAGCATTTCATCTGCACAAAGTGACATTCCCAATTTAGATGCCTTTTATTTCTGTCTCTTGTCAATTGGTTTAGCTAGGATTTCCAGAACTATGTTGAATAAGAGTGGTGACAGTGGGCGTCCTCATCTTGTTCCTGGTTTGAGAGGAAAAGCTTTCAGTTTTTTACCAACGCGCATGTTAGGTGAGGGTCTGTCATATATGGCCTCTGCTATGTTGACCTACTTTCCTTCTATCCCCATCTTGTTGAGTGTTTTAATCATAATAAACATTGCATTTTACCGCAGGTTTTCCTTCTCAGAGCAAACACTACTGCCCCAATTTTACTATATTTAACAAATGCTTATCGATATATTTAACAAGTGCTTTTTGAACATTAATTATGTTAAAATACCATGCCAGGTACTAGAAGTTGAGTGATGAATAAAAAGATGAGTAAGACTTATTATTCTGCTTTTCAAGTAATTTTCAATCTAATGTAGGATAAACATATAAACACAAACAGCAGAGGGGGATAACCTAAGGAGCAGAAGTAAAACACATGTGAAATGAAATTACTAGATGTTTTATAACCAAATAAAGAAAAAGTTTAGCAGTCAAGTCCAACATAGATGAAGACACAGCTAAATAAAAACAAAGAAAAAAAATTGAACTGTTTCAAACAAAAATTACCAATAAAAGTCATTACTTTCAAAATAATCAAATATAACTTTTAATTCAGCTTTAATAAATAACACACATATATAATTTCAGTTAAAGAATAACAATATGCAAAATACACAAGCAGAAATTGTCATAAAACATAGAAGTAAATGTTCTTACCGGTAGAAACTGATCCGTTCTAAACTCAAAATCATCAACAGGTAAGAGCAGTCAAGGAGTACTAAGAATATTTAAGATTTACCAGGAAAAAAAAATATATATAAAAATGAACTATAATAAGCCAATCAAAAATTACACTTTAAACTACTACATAAATTAACAAAATAATAAATAATTTCAAAGTTTTAAAATTCTTTAAGGATATTTAACTTCAGAGTTGTAGCTGTTTCAATACGAACCTAAAAGAAAGCATATCATGAATTTTGAATCTTTCTAGAGCAACTAAACATCATTAATATCAAATGACAAAAAGTTTATTCCAAATAACTTTCTTCACTCCTTTTAATATTAAAGCTACAGAACACATTAATATCTAGAAATAAAAGGACTCTCCTTACCCAGCAAGGGCTAAAAATAAAAAGTAAAGCACATAGCATATAAGAACACAGAGGAGCATTTAAAATATGACAAATAAAAATAGTAACAAAAATTAGCTCTGTCTGAGCTATTTAAAAAGAAAACAAAGTACTTCCCACAGAGAAACAAAACGAATTTTGCACTGATTCATGAGTAATGGGGAGGAAAGCAGAACTTGAATTTACAGAATGAAGAGTTGGAGAATGTTACGGAAAATGAGTAGAAGAGAGCCTAACACAGTTCCTACAACACTAGTTAGTTGTTCAATACGTAATAAATAAAGGCAAGAAAACAAAACAAAAATATTCTCTTAACAAGACTGTAAACATGACTTTTCAAAGAATAAATTCAGACCTTATGAAAAAAAATGAAACCCTAAGTATCCAGAACTGGATCTAGACTGTGAACTCAGCCTGTGAGTCCATGCTACACCTCCAGGTGAACAAAACCTGAGAAAACTCCTGAAAAGAGAAAAAAGGCTAATTCCGTAATGGGGCAAACAAGTGCCATCAAGATGTCAGAAACTTTGGAAGGACCCTAGGAAGTGTGAGAGCAACAGAGAAATTAACAAGAAGAAACTACAGATCAACATTACTTCCAAAAGTAGGAGTATTCAGACCCTTCCATGCCCAGCAGCAGTGAGAACGAGCCTTGGGGTTAAGTGTCAGGATGGTGGATTTGAGGTCTGGACCTGGACCTGCCTAATAATACCCGACCACCTCTACAGCCTGCTCCTAACAGTGAAGGGAACCCCTCACACTGAAACAGTAAGCACGCTGCTGGGGCCAGAAAGAAATGGCACTGTATCAGGGACTTAAGACCGGCAGGAAAATGTAAATAAGGCAGATAAAAGAATACTGTTGAAAGTAAGTTATCTGCTAAAGAGAAATAGAATAATGACTTCATAAACTTTTATCCCTATTTCCTAATTCTTTCAATAAACATTTTATAAGACTTGACTCCATGCTAGGCATAAGAAATACTAACATAAATACCATTATTTGTACACTGGTACTATTACTACTTGGTACTACGCATAGTACATTTTGTACTCTTCAGTAATAAAGTCAAGATGACTCCATTACACAATCTGATGTGTTGCTTCTGAAATACACATGCAAATAAGTTTCCTAAAAGGATAAGAAGCACCTTCAACTTATTTGTCTTCTTTTAAGAAAAAAAATTCTAAAACTCACTTTCATATAATATGGATACCAGACATATGATTACAAAAACCAAAACTGACTACTGAAAACTTTCTTAATTAAGGATTCCTTTCTTCCCAGTTTTGGAAAGGCCTCATATTTTGACAAACACCAATTTTTAAAAATATATTTCCTTTTGTGAAAAGATAGACTAGCCCAGAGTTTAAAACCTGCAGCAGTATTTGGAGACACAAGGATGAACAAATGGAAAGACAGAATCAAAACTTCAAGAGAGAAAGATGGATAAAACTGAGAGACCCATAAAAGGCAGAGGAGTGGAAAGACTGGAGAATGTCAATGCACTCTGTAAAATACCTGCCCATACTACAGCTGTACCTCCCAGTGCATCAAGATTCAATGTCATGTACAGGCCACCAAAAGTCCCATTAACTGCCTTACAACCTTGAAAATCTGCTGTTTTTTCAAGATGGTTGTTTCTTTGCTTGATGGACAGCAACTGCAGCACATACCACCTCCAAACTATAAATCTTCTGGTTCAACCACAGTTTACATTTTACATAGCCTCTCACAAGGTTGAAAGAATATACTAATGCTAATTTTTCTAGCAGCTTACTGCTTTTTTTATTGAAGGCTTTACAGGTAACCTAAGTAAACTCTTTTTAAAAGTTAACTGTAATTTCCAGCCTGGCTGGCATAGCTCAGTGGATTGAGCACAGGCTGCGAACCAAAGGGTCGCTGGTTCGAATCCCAGTCAGGGCACATGCCTGGGTTGCGGGCCAGGTCCCCAGTTAGGGGCCATGTGAGAGGCAACCACATATTGATATTTCTCTCTCTCTCTCTTTATCCCTCCCGCCCTCTGTTTAAAACTAAATAAATAAAATCTTAAAAAAAATTACTTGTAATTTCCCAAATTGAAAAATATGACTGGCTATGAACCTTACAAACTAAACTAGCCCCCAAAATACATTAAATGTACTGATTAAAGAATTAGCTGAGATCCCAGGGTGAGAAGTGGGGTTGGCTGGAGCAAAGGAAAGTGATGGCAGCAAAATGGAGACAATTGTATTCAAACAACAATAAAGGAAAAAAATTTTAAAATACATAAAATGCCAGCTTAATGCAAAAAAAAAAAAAGAATTATTTGAGATCCTAGGAAAAGAAGGTTCCTCTAGCCTAAAATTTAGTCAATCTGTTTACACTGTGGAAAATATCATTCTCAAACCTGAAACTTGCCATAAGCACTGCATCTGCTAACAAATATGTGCTAAGAGAAATGGAAGAGAGCATGGAGATGTTTTCTTAAAATAGGTTTTTCAACTAAGCACTGTGGCACTGAAAAGAAGATAAAAAATACGAACAGCAAAATGACAACAGACTCACAACTATCAATGACTGAACCTAAAACAAAAACAAAAATGAACTAAGCAAACAACCAAACAGGAAAAGATTCACAGAAACGGAGATCACATGGAGGGTTATCAACAGGGACAGGGTGGGGGGGGAGGATAGAAGAAAGTTACAGGGAACAAGAAGCATAAATAAATGGTAGGTACAAAATGGACAGGGGGAGGTTAAGAATAGTATGGGAAATGGAGAAGCCAAAGAACTCATATGTATGATCCATGGACATGAACTAAGGTGGGGGAGTGATGGTGGGACGTGGGGTACAGGGCAGAGGGGAATCAAGGGGAGAAAAGAATGGGACAACTGTAATAGCATAATCAAGAAAATATATTTTAAAAAATAAAAATGGAACCTTACTTTACATCATGTTGAAAAATAAATTCTAGCCTTGGCTGGTATAGCTCAGTGGATTGAGCACAGGCCTGCAAAGCTAAGGGTTGGCGGTTTGATTCCTGGTCAGGGCACATGCCTGGGTTGCAGGCCAGGTCTCCAGTACTGGGCGCATGAAAGACAACCACACACTGGTGTTTCCCTCCCTCTTTTTCTCTCTCCCTTCCCCTCTCTCTACAAATAAATAAAATAACATCTTTTAAAAAAATTTTAATAAAAATTAAAAAATAAACTCTAGATGGAATAAAGAACCAAGAGTTTAAAAAAATGGAAATATTAAACAAGAAATAAAAAAGAAAAAAACAGAAAAAGTAAATCAATAAGTCCACACTGAAATTAAAGAGCTCTGCTGAGCCTGGCTGGTGTAGCTCAGGTGGTTGGAGCATAGTCCTGAAAACCAAAAGGTTGCACGTTGAGTTCCCAGTCAGGGCACATCTGTCGGTTTGCAGGTTTAGTCCCCCATCAGCTGGGTGCCTGCAAGAGGCAGTGGATTGATGTTTCTCCTCCTCCCTTCCTCTCTCTAAAAAATTAATACGCATGTCCTCAGTAAGGATAAAAATAATTAATTTTAAAAAGCCTCTGCTCAACAAAAGGACAACAGAATGTAAAAGTGGAAAAATACAGAGAGAATGAACTGCATTTGTAACATTTTATTTCAAATATATAAATATTTCAAATATATGTAAAAAATCAGCACAATGAAAATATAAAACTGGATGGTGAGCATACAGGTGGCTTGTTACGTTAGTCACTGAATTTTCTCTTTGCTTGATTTAAATAACTTGTAAAAAATAAAAATTTTCAAACCTGCCCTTTTGAAAGAAGTCAGAAATATGCTTACAAATAAAAAATTTCAAAGTAGCAACTATGGTAAACCTAATAAAATTTCCCAACCTTTATTATAAAAAGTTTCAAAATATTGCAATATTATAAATGTTTGTTCATTATGCCAAATCAAGTTTTAGTTCATAAAATTTGGATATTTCAAACTAATAAGCCAAACTGCTAAACACTGAAGAAAATTACATTATTTCAAATAACTAAAAAAATTCACTCAATTTGCATCATGTACCCCCAGATCAAACAATAATGTTAACCTTTTATGCAACTATCAGAGATAGAGATCTACTCTACCCAGTGGCTTCTGATATTATAAAACTTATTGAGTCCTATTTTAAAAGTATATGATATAAACCATTTCTCAGTTTGAAGTTTAACATATGTTATACTTATAAAAATAACTCTTTTAAGATATTTAAACAACATACCACTAAGTCTTGGTCTTGAAGCAAGTTACAAATTGCCTCATACAACATGGGTCTTAAATCAGACTTGAATTTCACAGAAATCCACTGACCAATGAGCCAAATCACCCTGCGTCGTAACGGCTTATACCTAGAACAGAAAAAAATCATGAAATTAAAATGTTAAATATTTTAAGAAGTCTACTTCACTTGTCACATTTCATCATTTAAATTAAAATCTAGTAGAAAGCAATCTACAATTTTATATAAAAGTTTTAAAGGTACTTCTAAATGTACCACAGTATAAATCCTAATAAAGTTCTGATCGAAAAAATTAAAATGTCTTAGGCAGATATGCTTTAAATCTGATTATTTTGTATTTAATTGATTAGAGAGAAAAAGAGAGAGGAACATCGATTTGTTGTTCTATTTATTTATGTATTAACTGGCTGATTTTTGTGTGTGCTGTGACCAGAGACTGAACCTACAACCTTGGCATATGGGGATGACACTCCGACCAAAGAAAGTACCAGGCCAGGGCTGATTGTTTTGTATTAAAGAACTATAACCTAGATATGGACAAAAAACACAAGTCCATTTCTGTTCCGCAAGCAACCAAAAATAGTATTTTAAACAGGTATAATTAGCTAATGTCCCAAACCCTAAGGATAGTGAGGCCCAAAAACATAATAAAAGAACTCCCATATTCAATTGTCCAATTCCAATTCTGTTAATTTCATACATATTGTTTTTGGAACACAGAAATTTGAGATTTCTACACTTACAGGAAATATTCATATAAATTTAAACTAATTTCAGCTAAACTTGCTAATTTTGTAAGAGGTGCCCAACTATAGAATGTGACGCAGGTTATCAAAAATAATGATTTAAATTTTAAACATTCACAGTGACATGTACATACATTTCTTTCTATGATTATCTTTGCTAAAGGAAAGGAGAGTACTTTAGACAATGAGACAGACCACAAAGCTATAGTCAATTGTGTCTTAAGAATTCCATCCACAAAATCTCCTCTTGATATCATATAAACTTTAGTGGTAAAATGGTATTTATTTCTGGGTATAAATAGAAAAAGCTAATGAATGTCCCACAATTTTAGAAAATTACAATCTTATACAATGATCAAGCAAATAGAAAGAATTACTCATCCAAGGTGCAAAATGTGTGTAAGTATACCTGCCCTCAAAAAGTTTATTCCACACTTAGAAGAATTACAGAATGCAAAGCTCTATACTAAGATTTCAGAAAAGGAAAAGAGAATAGTGGGCAGAGGGAGATGAGATTTGAATAGCCTTTAAAATAAACAGTATTCTGGGCAAAAAAAAAAAAGGGAAAAAATGCCATTTTAAAAGATAGGGACTATTTGAACAAAGTCACAGAGGTGGAAATAATCAAGACTTTTGAAGAGGAATGAAGGAACTGCAACACCATCAGTTTTGGACTGAGATCTTTGAAATGACCATATTCACATTCTATTCCAGACAAAAAGAAAGAAACTCAGAAAGGTCCAACTCCAAGATCACAATCGCTTCTGGGGAGAGTTAAGATTAGGGGTCAGTTTGTACATCAAAGTGTGGGGATCAGCAGCATCATTATCCTGGAAGCGTGACAGAATCACACAAACTGACCAGACCCCAAACCATAACCTAAACCAGAACCTGAATTTTAACAAGATCATCAGGTGTTCCATATACATGCATTCAAATTTGAGAAATATTGATCCCGATCAGCTCTGTCCAAAAGATATACGATGCAAGACAACAGGTAATTCTGAAATTTTTAGCACCACGTAAAAATAAGTAAAAGGAGGTTAAATTTTAATAGTATGTTTATTTATCTCAATATATCCAATTTATTATCTTTTCAACATATAATCAATACACATTTTATACTACTAGAGTATTTAAATTTTAGTTAATTAATTTCCTCAGTTGCACTAAGTCCATTTCAAGAGCTCAATAGCCACATATACTAGCTACTGTACTGGATAGTACAGGTCTAGACTAAATAGCCTCTGTTTTAGGACAATCAAACTGCACATCTGTATCCCTGCTGAAGGCCTTCCCTGTATCAAAGGCTCACTAGCTCCCTGGGGGCAGAGTCACAATCCACCTTATTCACTATTGGCTCTACAGGAAATGGCAAATTCCAAGTGTAAAAAATATTTGTTGACTGAATACATGATTGAATAACTGAATGAACAAATAAACAGCTACTTAACTGATCAAAATTACTTTTAAAGAATCTCCAGATCTCAAGAATCCCATTGGTGTAAATCTGGTAAAATGGGCATATATTGTTGGCCTTCTATTCATTCATTAATGTAGTCAAGAAATGTTAACTGATCTATGACTATATTCTAGGCATTCTAATAGAGACCATATCCACAGAAATAAATCAACAGAACTGAACATTTCAAAGCAAGCAAAAGTCTCTTGAAAAAAATTTTGTAGCTAATATTAATCTAGTAAAAAATTTATAGAAACTATAAAAGATCTTTTCCCTTCAATTTCACTCAGTACCACAAATTAAAATAATTAGGCAAATACTTAAGTGTGTCCAAATGCTTTTGGACACTGTATCTCTATGTCCTGCTGTACCCTCCCCTCAAAAAACCTGCAGCATGCTTTGTGTGTTCTACCCTTTCCTGGATGTTACTTCGGTCAGGCTACTTCTGACACTAGGCCTACGCCCTGCTAAGCACCCAAATAGCTTCTCTATACACATTTTCTTTCTACAATTCAGACAACTCCATCTTCTGTAACCTTTGTATAAATTTCATCTTTTCCTATACCAAACTACATTATCTAACATCAAATACTTCATAAATAAAAACGATTCACATTTGAAGTAAAACAACATAATAACAAACTTTTGCTTATTTCTCAGTTACATAAAGTTCACAAGCCTTATTCCTTTTTACACTAGACACTATCAGCTAAGTCATAACATGACTCATTTTTTTTAATTTCAAACAATTTTTCTGCCTTATCTTCATTAGAGAATCACCATGGTAAAATAAGTGTATAATAAACACAAAGTTTTATACTTGCCTATTGTGAATGACTTGCAATTCTGGAAGTAGTTGGTTTTTAAACCACTGATCAAAATCAACACTGTCAAACAGCTCATAAGCTGCCAATCCAACAGCATTATACACTAAGAAGAAAATTTGAGAAAAAAAAATTTAATTTCAGATACTGGGCCATATGCTAAGTATACTTAGAAGAATCTGAGTCTTAAGTACTACTTTGAAACATGTGATGTGTTTAACAAAGGGAAATGTAAAATAGGTTAAATCATAAAATTTTTTTAAATAGACATTCTAGAAACATTGTTACTCTATTGTGTTTCTCCTAAATACTCCTTAGTGCTTTCAAATACAAAATTACATTCATTTAAAAATATTCAAGTCAAAGCATAAATATTGTAAGAGAGCATCTGCTTCCAAATGGGTGAAATGTTTTATGATCTGGTCCCTACTTACCCTCTCCCTCTCTCTATTCAACTCTCACAAATGCCTTAACCTCTATGTTTCGATTTAACTAAAATACTGCCGGTTCAAAATATAACTCTGCTTGCTTCTTTTCCCTTTTGTACATACTCCTGCTTCTGCCTGGAACCCTCTTCCTACACCAACCTCCCTGCCCCCAACTCCTACTTAATGTTTGCGTATTACACTTCTTTAGGAGTCTTTCCCCAGGCACACAAAAACTACCTGTGGTTTTCCACAGTACTACCTGATTATCACCCACTTTAGCATTAATTAACTGATATTATGTTATAATCAACTGTCTTCTTGCTTGGTTTTCTCCCCCACCAGATAGTTCCTGTATTTTAGGTACCCTTATACCCTAATTCCCAGAATAACACCTGCCACAAAACACATACACTATCTACCAAAGATATAAAGATTTCTAAATCACTTTGGTTTAACATACCAGCATCTTTGATTAATAGTGCATTCATATCTTCCACATTAGTGGGCCCTGAAAAAATAAGTATCAGTAAAAGTAAATAAAATTAGTTATTAATAAATATTTCATTTAAACTCAATGTGTTGGCTTCCAGATTCAGTTAAGCACAATACATCTCCTGACATTAAATTACATATATGTGTAAAGGGAAAGTCTGTTTTCTCATCACCATTACAGAACACAGATACAACAGACAAAGTCATTTTACAATTAAAAACATATCTAGCGTATTTGTAAAATGTTCTATCAGGCAACATTCCAGAAAAATATATGCCACAAACTACTAACAACAGTATTATATCCTAATTATAAAATTCTTAAAAGAAAGAAAAAATGAAGCCCACAGTCACAACACTACCTAAAATAGGCAATTCACACAATATGCTCTAAACATAAAAAAGCCTAAAAAGTAAGCTCTACTCAAACTACTACATACAAGATCAGAAATGTCCTTCCCTACAGAGATTCTCTTGCTGTTATTTCCTTACCTCACCACCCACTCAATAACTGACCCCTTGCAATGTGATTCGCAGCCCAATCAATCAAATAATCTATTGTCTCAGAAGATTCTGCTGCCTTCTTTTCTCTTACAGCACTGGACACTTCTGACAACCTGCTCTTCTCCAGGATTCACCTTCATACTACCCTCTTCATACCTGTGGGATAATTTCTCACCTGGCTTTTTTTTTTGCAGGACATTCACATTCTCATATTCCTAAAGATGAGGGATTCTCAGCAGTCTCAGGTTCTGTCCTTGAACCTCTTTTCTTCTCTCAAGGCTTCTTATATACACACTCTGAAAGTCAAGTTCTATCTCTAACCACTACTAATAACTGCTTTCCCTGTCACTAAGACTCCCAAGTTCAGGATTATTTTGATCACCTTCCCTTTGGCAACTCATTGACTCACAGTCAATGAGTTGCCAAAAGTCAATCAACCAACAAATAGTTACTGAGTGTGCCAGGCACTCGGAATAATGTGTGAACAAAACAGATGTGATCACTGACCTCCCCCCTGCCCCTGGAATTTAGAGTACAGCAGAAAAGTAAAAAATGATAAATCACTGTTAATAGTTAAATAATTTCTTGTATACAAAGTATAATGATCAAGTGGTAAAAATTTCACTTATCATTCATTCCCTCTTAAACCCATACCTTCTTTCAATTACCACTACTACCATTCTGAGGCTAACATTTATTATTTTTTTTATGCTATTATTCTTACAACAGCAAAATCTATCATATTCAAGGCCTACCTCGAGGCCTTCTTTTGTGAATTGTCCATTCTTGTTCTGTATCCTAAAGGCCACAACTTCAGAAAAAAAATACATCTGATCTTTCTCAAGTTCCTATCTTTAAATGAGCTATATAATACTTTAGCATTAATTAACTAGTACTATGTTATAATCAATTGTCTGCTTCCTTGGTTATCTCCCCCACAAGATAGTTCCTGTGTTTTAGGTACCCTTATAGCCTAACTCCCAGCATAACACCTGCCACAGAACATACACACATAGCAGGCAATGCACATAGTAGGCACTCACAATTTTAATTAAACATTAATAAGTCAAAATATCAAAAAAATATACCTCACCTTGAAGTGTTTGCATCATTTCTAGAAGTACAGGAGTAAGAGTCTGATTGTATTCATGGAATATATCCATAAATAGTACTTCAGTGCAAGGCTGAAGGGAAAAAAAAATTTCTAATAAAAACAATGGCATATATAATACTGATTAATTCTACAATAAAGCAAAGGATATTCATTCTTAAGATCCTGAAACTCTGAAAATGTTTCTAATTCTTATTTTTAAAGTAGATTGTTATTTTTTGTAAACACAGTGGTAAATAAAATCAAATTATAATAATTTAGTAAAGAACATATGAAAAGTTTATTTCACTATTTCAATCATTTGGCATTATGTATTTTTGAATAAAAACTACACAGAGGAAATAATTTACATTTTTAATTAATAATTCTTTCAATTAAAAAAGCAATCTGGGGCCACATTCATTTACAGATTCAGTACTATTGATGAATGTATAGAAATTAATGTTAAAAGCTTGTATTTGCTTAACAACGACATAAGAAACAACAGCAATTCATGAGTTCAATTCACTACATTGAGTATTTCTTTTAATAGACTCAAACATTAACAGAAGTCAAACAGTGTTAGCTACATAATAAGAATGATTCATTTTGGATCTTAAAAGTACTGAATCACTAGATGTTTCATTAAGAGAAAGAAAGTATCATTAAATGTTGAAGGTATTGTGCTTTATGTTTAAAAAGAAATCTTATATACATACATATACTAAAGTATGACAGATAAAATAATGTCATCTCAGACCTGTGCTTGAAAATAATCCCAGAGGGTAGGGAGGATGTATTTACATGAAACAAGACTATCCATGAATTGGTAACTGATAAACTAGGTTTTGGGTACAGAGGGTTCTTAATATTATTGTTTTTTTAATATAAAATTTTCCATAAAAGAAAATTTAAAAAAGATTAAAGCAGTCAATTTTTTAAAAAAATTACAGTTCTAATGATTTCTCTAATTTACAATCTTTATGGTTTTATATGTAAGCTTATGAAACTAAAAACATATTGTTAGAAAAATAGTGGCAAATTATGTAACACAAGTCTTCATAATAATAAATAGTTCAAAGACCACACTTGGTAAATCTTCCTCAAATGTTGGCCATATCAATAAATGTATGTTTAAAAAGCATTTTATAACTTAAAGCAATGGACTAGTCTCCGAGAATTAATCTAGATGGTAAAAGAAATACAATTACCAACAGAAGTTTTATAATAACTGAAATACTTTGTAAGAAATCAAAAATGATTCTAGCCAAAAGGAGATAGCTTTCACTTTCAAAAACGTTTTCTACTGCTGCAATGAAAATTATTTCCAAATCAATTTGACTGTAGAATGAAGAGAAATTCAGTTTGAAAATCACTAATTTAACCAAAATTTTATTTCAGATTCAAGTTCATCACTTTATTAAAGTCCTTTCATCTCAAATATACATTATTGTAATTATGAATAGTTTCCTGTCTGACTTAATAAGCTTGGACTCTTGAATATAGTATCATACTCTACTACCAGTTATAGAAGCATGAAGCTTTTCCCTATCACTTTTTCTTTCAATCAATACTTACCCTCAAACTGTATTTCCAAGAATCTCCTCCTGTTTCTTCCACTGCTGCAATAGAATCAGAGACATGGAAATAAAACACAAACTGACAGTTATCAGAGGGGAATGGGGAGGGTGATAATGGGGAGAAAGAAGAGGAAGGGTCAAGTTAAGGATCAAGTGTAAGGGACCCACAGACAAGGACAACATGAGGGAGGATTAAAAAAAGATGACAAATAATGCTCTCCAGAAATGTAATAATAGTGTTTCAAAATTCTCAGTTTGGAAAACAACAAATTTTAAATGATATCACTTTAATATTTCTGTGAGTTGTTTTAAACCTGACACAAAAAGCTTTTCCTTGGGGACACAAGGTCTAACAGATATCTTTACTATAAGCTACACATCACACCTGTGTACATTACAGTCGCCTATCAAGTGCTTTCATCCATAAGCATTCTTAATTTCATTAAAAATTCTGTACAGAAGAAAGCTCAAAGTACTTGTCACTTCCAGAGTATCTGGTATTACCTCATACACTATCACTACAATCCTCAGAATCATTTCATTTTATATAATAATCATGTTTTGTGTTGTTACTTTAAATTTATAATTTTAGAGCGAGAGAAGAAGGGAGGCAGGGGAGAGAGAGAGAGAGGGAGAGAAACATCAATTTTCTGTTCCCCTTATTTCTACACTCATTGGTTGATTCTTGTATGTGCCCTGATGAGAGAATCAAACCTGCAACCTTGGCATATTGAGATAATGTTAAAATAATTAGTCACATTTTCCATAAATTTCCTATATTTAAAGTAAAATATAATACTTAAGTGACTTTTAAGAATCTGGTGATGCAGTGTTTCATGCTACAATATTATGAATTCTGCATAAAGAAATATGGGACATTAAGATTTTAGCTAAGACAAAAGTAAAAAACAAAAAGAATGTAGAGTGTAGTATTACATATGAAGTCTGTCCAGAAAAAGTCTAGCTATTGTTAATATAACGAGAATGGTTTACATGATATCCAAGTGACCTGGAAGCCAAGGAGAGTGGACTGGAATGTACATGCATGAACAATGACAATCTCAAACTGTACTAGTTAGTTGGGGTGGTAGATATCCTTGAGTGAGCATGTGTACTGTGTGGCCATCGCATTCAAAATGACTGAGCAAGTAGAGTAATGAATCTGCATTGAATTCCACATTCAGTTTGAACATTCCTCCCTCAGAAACTATTCCTATGACTCAGAAGGCTGCAGCTATGGGCAACTATTGATTGGTAGCTTCATTACAACAATGTGCCTGCTCATGCATCATGTCTCATGCAGAGTTTTTTGGTGAAACATCAAATCACCCAGGTGACTCAGTCCCTCTACAGTCCCAATTTGGTGCCCTGCATCTTCTAGTTTTTCCCAAAATTAAAATCACCTTTGAAAGAAAAGAGATATCAGCCCATCCATGACATTCAGGAAAATAGCACAGGGCGACTGATGGCAACTGGGAGAACTGTGTGAGGTCCCAAGGTGCCTACTTTGAAGGGGACCGAGGTATCTTTGTCCTATGTACAATGCTTCTTATATTTTGTATCTTCTTCAATAAATGTCTCTATTTTTCATATTACACAACTGGTTACCTTCTGGAAAGACCTTGTATTTTATAAACCAAACTGTTTTTAAATGACAAAGGAAGACTTCCAAAATGTTTAAGGCATTCTTCAAATATTAGGAAATGTGTATAACTACACAAAGGCACTCAGCCAAAAAGGCTAAATTTAGCCCACATCTGGCCATAACCAAAGGAAAACACACACAGGTACTTTATTAGGTACACAATTATTTGATTTTCTGTAGTGATTGTAGTGAGGGCCTTCGTAGTTTTATTCTGCCTATCTACTATTAAAATTCAAACATAAAATATTTGTTAAAAAAATTTCAATCATCAAAAATTAGTTGTAAATTAAATTTTAAATAGGAAATCCATTTAGCAGTTCAAAAATACTCATTTCCAAATTTCTGGAGTAAAAATTTCTACAAATAAAAATACTATGGAATGAATCACAAAGTAGAAACTGACCTGATAATAGAGACAGGCAGCTAATTTTATATATTTTTGTTTAAAATTACATGATACATTCACAATAATAACTAAAAATTGAAAAGGTCTCTTTGTAGAGAAAATACTATATAT
This sequence comes from Phyllostomus hastatus, assembly GCF_019186645.2. Classification (NCBI taxonomy): domain Eukaryota; kingdom Metazoa; phylum Chordata; class Mammalia; order Chiroptera; family Phyllostomidae; genus Phyllostomus; species Phyllostomus hastatus. The sequence goes on from NW_025333916.1 coordinate 29,284,154, forward strand.
TTGAATGATTATGACTCATTTTCTGCTTCTCAATTTGTTCTAATGGCTAACAAAGAATGGATGATAAGCTAATTTTTAAAAAGCAAGATTCTAGCCCTGGCTGGCATAGCTCAGTGGATTGAGCGCGAGCTGCGAACCAAAGCATCGCAGGTTCAATTCCCAGTCAGGGCACATGCCTGGGTTGCAGGCCATGACCCCCAGCAACCGCACATTGATGTTTCTCTCTCTCTCTCTCTATCTCCTTCCCTTCCCTCTCTAAAAATAAAATAAATAAAATCTTAAAAACAACAACAACAACAAAAAGCAAGATTCTCAGATCAAAAGCATTACATTAAAAAATAATCTTATACTAGCCCTGGCCAGTACGGCTCAGTTGGTTGGAGTGTCATCCCTTAACTGAAGGGTTGCAGGTTCAATTCCCAGTCAGGGCACATGCGTAGGTTGCAGGATTCTTTCCCCAGTCCAGGTACATGTGATCCTGAGTCTGGGCAGGTGCAGGAAGCAACTGACCCATGTTTCTCTCTATCCCTTCCTCTCTCTCTCCAAAAGCAATGAAATAATATCCTCAAGTGAGGATAAGAGACAAAACAAAACAAAAGAAGTCTTGTATCTGTAGTTCAAATACATGATGTCTATTTATGGAAGGGTAGAAAAGCCATGGGAATACTAAAATACTGATTCTTACTAAAGCCTTCTGGATCTTCTTCCCACATTGTCAGTTCTTCTTCAGTTAACAGAAAATAATGAGAGACTAATCTTCTACAAATCTCTGTCAAAGTGGGGTATGTGAAGAATGCCATCTTAATCTTATGAGCTTCAAGGGTTTCAGGACTGCTATCTAGAAAAACAAAATCTCCAAGTTAATAGTACCAACATCCTACCCAAGGTGGATTATGTAACTTAAAAATATAAATAAATTTAAAAATATAAATTTAAATTTATAAATATATCCTTGGGGGAAAAGATACAGTGGTGTATAAATTTTCATTTTTATTATGAAAAAACCACAAAGACACCTTTTCTTTTGTTCATACCACACAAACATCAGTCTTACTTCTCTCTTACCCATTTTCATTCATCATGGTACACATGCCCATGAATGAATTCCAAATAACATAAGTTTAACTTGTCTAGAAACAACTTCACTTTATATAAAATCTGAGAAAACTTTTAATTATACAAATGAATAGACCCTAAACATGAGCTGCAGTAGCTATTTTAACTGCCACTTTAATCTTAAAGTCCCTAGGCCTCCACTGATCCTCTATTGTGCTATAAAAGTCAGTTTACTAAACGTATGGTTTTTAAAAGCTGGCATTCACATAACAAGACCTAATCCTTATCTCCATTTCAAGTTGCAGCAACATTTTATTTTTCAGACAAATTAATTTCAAAAATTTACATAAAACAGCATTTATTTCATACGTCAATTAAAATAAGAAAATAAAAAATAAAACTATCTGAAAAGCATTACCTTCAAAATTTTTGGATGGCTTATAAGCATAATTTTTGACAATCATCTTAATAAGATTCATGCATTGGACAATGAATCGTTCAAATGTAACCCCTTCACCAACTTCTGTAAATACATAGCTCACAGAAAATTCCAGTGACCTCTGAATTAGTGGAGTAAATGAAAAGGGATGTTGATCCAAGAAATCCAAAAGCTGTAAAGAAAGAAATTAAAATGTATTTTCCCCATATTAATATAGGAGTATAAGCATCTATAAGTATATCTTACAACTTCACTAGTAAACATTTGGCAAGTTTTGAACCTTGGTGAGTCTGTGTATGCAATTTCACATGTAATATACATGTAACATATGCATAATATACATAGCACCACCTATAAAGCATTCTTGCCACTTCCACCTTTTTGCACCAAAACAAAAAAACAAGAAACAAAAAATCCTGAATGTGAGCAAGCCTCTACATCTAACTATAAATTTGTAAGAAACCTGGAGGAAGTGAGGGATATGGAGACAAAGAAACATGGTAAATAACACATCAGGATGCGGCTGATTCCAAAACATGGAAAACTCTACAGAAAATAATCAATTACCTCAACAAATATACATCAATGAAAAAAAAATAAATGGAAGGAGAATTGACACTACTGAATCCTAATTCGAACCATCTACTAAAAAATTCATGAGAGAAATCTGAAAACTAAATATTTAGATAATATTAAGAAGTCATTGTAATTTTTAAATGTAATAAGTGTTAAGATTGTTTTTTTTAAATCTCTTACCACTTAAAGACACATTCAAATATTTACAGATAATACTATATGATTTCTAGACTGGCTTCAAAGTAACCAGCAAGGAGGAGAAACCAGATAGATTAAACAGAAATGACCATGACCATATGGTGATAATTGCTAAAGCTAATTCTATTTGGAGGTATATTTGAAACGTTCCAATTTTAAAAGCTTTTTAAAAAGTCACAGAGGTCATAAATATGAATTTCATAAATTAAATTATGCATGAACACTGCACAGCACCACTGACTAACCACCTTGTCTTATTTTACTTTGTTTTGTGATTTTTGTTTTTAACTAAGAGGATCTGAATCAGTTTTATACTGGGTCTTGGAAGATTAGATGGCTTTTACCGCTGAAGCTATTTGGAACATATAGTTGGAAATGAACACAACTAGAACTACAGGTCAGTGCTCCCTAACCACAAACATAAAAACAGCTCATTGCTACTCCTTTTCTCCTTTCCCAGGGAATAAACAGTCTTAATTCTATTAATGAACCTTCAATGAAAACAGGGAAAAGGATAAAGATTTAGATATTGCCACCTGTCTTCAATTGTTTCATTTCAATGAAGTCCTCAACCCCAATCTTCCTGATTGCTATAACTTAATTCTTTGAACTTTTCCCAACCCCAAAGCCCAAAATTTCATAAAAATAATTTTATAAAACTCAATTTTATCAGAAATTTATACACATTGCCCAGCAAGTACACTAATACAATTCTATTCAAAGGAGGTTTAATTTGACAATAATCATTCATTCTGAATATCATGACTTCCTGATATTATACTGCCTGCTATATTTTAACTGCATCCTGCTCCACTGCACTGGTATCTTTTTTTATCTCTCTTTCTCAAATACTTACTAGGATAGATTTTTTTAACATCAAGGTGATTCATACACTATAACTTATGGTATATAAATTTAATTATTATAGGCTTTGAGATACAAAGGTGTTTTTTCTCTCATTTTCCCATAAAAAGAAAATAAATTATGCTGAAATCAAAATGTATGCTTATTAAAATATCATTTTCCTTACTAAATTTGCATATGTGTATGTTATTTGAGATAATTAACATTTAAAAAAACTTACCACTTTAGTAAAAAGAATAATGGTCTTTTCCAATCTATCTCTACACACGTTATCTGTACCTATATTTCTACCTGTTAAAAATACATTTCAAATATTAGTACAAGTTTATAATATTCTATAAATTCACAATGAAGACAATGACAGACTAAAAAAAGTCATCTATTTTTTGCATATTTTGTATTATGAATTCATTACTGTGTATTCCCAACTCTAAACAAATTAACCATAAAAACAAAGTTTTCACAGAATATCAAGATTTGCATTTAACAGAAACAGTAATCCCCAAGACCAGTATTTCACAAAATTAATCCTAAAATATAAACTGAGTCCATTTTAAAGTAAAAGGGTAACAATTTTATCCATGAATCACGAGTCTCATTTTCAAAATCTGAATTAGTCATAGTTGAAATACTTTTCAAGCAGTATAAGTAGAAACAAAGCACTCAAAGATTAACATACTCATTATTTTTCCTTTATCTCTAATAATTTTCTACTGATAATTTCCCTGTCATAATAATTAATTATGTACATTAATTATGTACATAATAATTAATGATGTACAAAAATAATTAATTTTTGTACATCAGAATGTCTATCAGCCCATCAACTACTCTGCTCTCTAATCATATTCTTCATATTCTGCCTCATTATTTATTTCATTCTCCCTCTGCTCCCCCCAGGCAGTAACCAAAGAAAAATAACAATTTTTAGAAAAATAAACTGTATTATATGAACTGTCTTATTCACCTTTACATGTACAGTACCCAGAAGAGTGACTGGCAATAGACTCAAGAATGCTTTTGTTAAACTGAAAATGACTGCCATGAAACAATCAGCAACTCCTTGAAAGTAAGTACACTAAGATATCTTCCCAGGTTAGTAAGTCCTCAAAAACACACACATATACATAAAAGCACACACTTATACAGGATATACATACCAGTGTGTGCATACAGGACATGCATGTGTGAATGTGTGCATGCACACGTATCTGTGTATCCTAAGCAAAGATGCTTACAATCACAGGGAAAAGGACAACAGACTACCAGTATAATACAACATAAATATAAATGCTAAATTCTCTTTTGTGTGGTAGTGGATTACAATGGGTCCTAAAGGTAAGGTTAATGAACAAGAATTAAGGAATTAAGAATTTAAGGAAATTTGGGGGGTGGGCTGGCTAGAAGAGGGCGAAAGGGGGAAAAACTGGGACAACTGTAATAGCATAAATGATAAAACATTAAAAAATAAAATAAAGGAAATTTTTATCATACGGATATGTAAAATGCACTAAAAGCAACAGAATCTAATCTACAAGAGGTCTACATATCATGTGCATAGAATCTACACAATGACTATCTGTTAAATATGACTTGTGGATGTCTGCATGGAATATGGTAGTAGCAGTAGAAATACAGAATGAATAATCACAAAATAAACTTTCTGAAAAAAGGTTTCCTCGATACTCAAGACTTGTGTATGAAAACAAAACTGAGCTTCCAATTTAACTTCAGAGAACTCATTATCAAGACACAAGCTCTTAGCCTCTCTCCAGATATGCAAGTTTAGAGCAGAAGCTACTAACAAGAAAGGGTTCTACAGTAAAAATACTATCATGAAAGTACTTACTGCATTCCAGAAATTGTTTTAGACGGTCAAATATTCCATGTAAAAAACCCTAGAAAAGAATATTTTTAAAAAGTGTCTCAACTTATACTGTAATAAACATTTATCTTGTATTTTTCAGGAATACTGAAACATTTCAATTAAATCATTTTAAAAAGATAAAATTAAAATTAAAAAGTTTACTATTATAAACAAGTCTTACACAAGAAAGTAATTACAGTTAAGTCCCCCTTATCTGCAGGGGATAAGTTCTAAGATCCAATGCCCAGTGGATGCCTAAAACCTTGAAGAATAAAAGCCCTAAATATACTATGTTTCTTCCTAAATATACATACCTACGATAAAGTTTAATTTATCTAAGTTAGGTACAATAGGAGGTTAACAACAATAACTAAAAATAAAACAATTATAACAAAATACCATGATGTTATGTAAATGTGGTCTTTCTGTGATTACTAAGTGGCTACCAGTGACTGACCTTAGTCTCTACGGTGAGAATATTCTGGCCAAAGGGATAATGCACATCCTGTGGGGGTGGTGGACAGGGGTCAAGAGGGATGGGGCTCAAACAGCATAAGATTTCATCACACAACTCAGACCACTGTGCATTTTAAAAGTTTTGAACTGTTTATTCTGAAATTTTTTATGTAATACATTTGGGCCACAACTGCCTTTGGGTAACTGAAAGCAAAGAAAGTGAAACTATGGATGGGGGGACTACTGCATAGTATTTCATCTCTTCAGTGTCTCATTTCAGTTAATTGAGTTACCTCAATCACTTTGCAATAAAATATTATTTATAAAGTATATTTCATAAGTACTCCCTATTCTCCTCACTTTTTAATTTTTCTTCACAGTCCTTATAACTCCCAGACACACTGTTTGTCTATTATGTCTCCTCCCACAAGAATGTAAACTCCTTAAGATCCAGAGCTTTGCTTTCTTTTATTACTTTACACCAGAATCCACGAACAGTATTTAGCAATAATAAGTTCTCGATATATAAATAAATGGTAGTAATTATTTTAAGCAGAGGTTCCAGATCTCAAGTGTTAAAATATATTAGCCTCCAGATACCAGAAAAGGTAAGCGGCATCTTTTACCATATGGGTTCAAAAAAACATTACTTTTTTAGATACAGGGTCTGGCAGAAGTCAGTCCTGCTTGCATGGTGTTGGTAGAGTAAGAATATGGGTGTAATGATTTCTCATTTTAATTTGAACATTTTAATGCCATATGGTGTGCTTGAGAGTGATATTATTATCTTACAGAATTACATGCTTATGATTGTATAATAAAAAAGGAGCATTATTTGTGCCAAACCCTGTATATTTTAAAACATTCTAAGAAAATTTTCCAGATTAAGTATGAAAGGATAATGAAAACAACTTTATTATGATTTTTAAGAATTTAAAAATTGTAGACATCTCCACATTAATTTTGAGACAGAAACATCAAAGATGTCACATGTCCTTTTAGATGGTCTAGGTTTTTTCAACAAAGTACTGTGTAATAAATGTTTTCCAGCTAAATGACTAAAATAAATTGTCTTATTTCCCCTTTTCCTTAGAAATATATTGCTTACTAATAGATTCTTTAAAAAGAACTTTATTATACTGATTGATTCTAGAGAGAGATAGGGAGAGGGAGGGAAAGGGAGGGACAGGGAAGGAGAGGGAGGGAGAAGGAAGGAGGGAGGGAAAGAAAGAGAAACATCAATCCACCTATTTATGCATTCACTTGTTGCCTGCCTCTTATATGTGCCCTGACCAGGGATCAAACCCGAAACCTTGGCGTATTGGGACAATGCTCTAATCAACTGACCTACCCAAGCAGGGCCTATTTTCTTTAATACAAAATCAGTGTATCAGTCAGGGTTCTCTAAAGAAAGTAGAAAATTATAAAGGCCATCAATTTTAGTAAGCTTATCAACAGAATCAGGAATCTACAGAATCATAGACAGCACTAATCTGTAATTCAAATAAACTAAGTTACTTGACTAATGTTACAAAATAATAGAATAAGAATTCAAATTAAAGTTGCTATTAAATGGCAATTTATGGGCAGACTTTGATTAATTGCTAAGCTTATTACAAAAAATCATCTCTTAATCCTAAAACATACAATGAGGTAGATACTATTATTTCTTTTTTAAAATTGTTTTATTGATTATGCTATTACAGTTGTCCCAATTTTTTCCCCTTTGCCCCACTAACCCTAGATCCCCCACATTCTCTAGCAATCCTCACACCACTTCATTGTTCATGTCCACAGGTCATGTGTGTCAGTTCTTTGGCTACTACATTTCCTGTACTGTGCTTTATATCCCCATGGCTATTCTGTAACTATCTATTTGTACTTCTTAATCATTTCACCTCTTCATCCATTCCCCCGCACTTCCCTCCCATCTGGAAACCATCAAAATGCTTTCCATATTCACGATTCTATCTCTGTTCTTCCTCCTTAATTTGTTTTTTAGATTCAATTGTTGACAGATATATATTTAATGACATTTTATTGTTCATGGTTTTGATCTTTTTCTTAAGTCTCTTTAACATTTCATATAATAATGGTTTGGTGATGAACTCCTTTAGTTTTTCCTGTCTGGGAAGCTCTTTATCTTCCCTTGGACTCTAAATGATAGCTTTGCTGGGTAGAGCAATCTTGGCTATAGGTCGCTGCTTTTCATGACTTTGAACATTTTGAGAGATCAGTTGACAGTTTTATGGGAACTCCCCAGTAGGTAACTAACTGCTTTTCTCTTGCTGCTTTTAAGATTCTTTATTTATCTCTAACCTTTGGCATTTTGATTATATGTCTAGGATGGGCCTCTCTGCATTCATCTTGTTTGGGACTCTCTGTACTTCCTGGAGTTGCATGTCTTTCCTTCACCAAATTAAGGAAGCTTTCTTTCATTATTTTTTCAAATAGATTTCCAACTTCTTGCTCTTTCTCTTCTCCTTCCGGCACCCCTAAGATGTAAATATCAGATGTCGTTAAGTTGTCACACAGGCGGCTTACACTATTCTCATTTTTTCGGATTCTGTTTTTTTGTTCTGATTGGTTGGTTTTTGCATCCTTATGTTCCAAATCATAGGTGTGATTCTCAGCTTCATCCACTCCACGGTCACTTCCCTGTGTACTGTTCTTTATTTCAGTTAGCATGTGCTTTATTTCTGACTGGATCTTTTTTATGCTGTTGAGGTCCTCACTAAGTTTCTTCAGCATGCTTATAACCTGTTTTGAACTCTACATCTAATAGACTGCTTATCCCCATTTTGTTTCATTCTTTTTCTGGAATTTGATCTGTTCTTTCAATTGGGCAATGTTTCTTTGTCTCCTCATTTTGTTAGTCTCCCTGTGTTTGATTCTATGATTTAGGCAGAGCTACTTTGACTCCAAGTCTTGTACCGTGGACCAATGTAGTATGTGTCCTACAGGGTCCAGTGGCAGAGCCCCCCCATCATACAAGCTGGGTATTTGAGATGTACCCTATTGTGGGCTGAGTAAACCCCTCTTCTTGTAGTTGAACCTTGGTTGGTGCTGGCAGATCAATGGGAGGGATTTATCCAGGCCAGTCGGCTTCATGTATAGGCTGTGCCCACTGGCTATCAACCACTGCCCCTTGTGGAGGATCAGCTGTGCAGTGGCAGGGGGTGGTGCTTCAGTGTGGTCTGTACCTGTCCACTGGATCCACAGGTTCTGGGGTTTTCTGCGTAGTGCACACCAAAGTCAGCCCCCACATCGTCTACAGTCACCATGCATAAGCTATAAGGCAATCTCAGATGACTTACTTGTGCTGGGCTTGGAGGTTCCCAGGTAAAGCCAAGCTGTGAATCTTGGCTGGCTGTTGCTAATGCTGGGCCTGGGACCACTTAGCTATCAATTCGAGGTCTGTGGTTTCACTGAAGCCAGCTAATGATTGTTTCCTTATGAATCCATTCACAAGAAAAAGTCACTGTTAACAGTTTGCATGTGCTAATAAATTGGGTGGGAAGGAGTCTCAGGGGATCTCCAGGGTGGGGAAAACTGTGTTAACCCAGGTTGATGGAATCTCAGATATGGCACTTACCTCTAATTCTATTGCTCTGTTGGGGAGGGTTCAGAAAAAGGACAATGGCCTCTGTCTGCCTTTCTGTCCGGGAGAAAGTTGTCCCCAGCTCTTGCCTTGATACCAGACACTTCAATCTCTCCCTGTATGCCAGTGACACCTTTCAAGCTGCTATTCCAGTGCTGGAGCTCAGAGGGAATGAGTCTGACTAAATTTGGGTGTGGGTTCTTTAAGAGTTACTGCTTGGGACTCGAGAAGTTTCTTCCACTACTCAATATCCACTCGTTTTTGCAGCCAGAAGTTATTGGGACTTACCTTCCTGGCACTGGAACCCTAGGCTGGGGTGCCTGGTATGCAGCTGGAACTCTTCACTTCTGAGATTTCCCTCCCAAATTTTAATCTACCACATATGGGTGTGGGACCAGCACATTCCGCATCTCTGCCCCTCCTATCAATCTAGATAGATGTGGTTTCTTTACCACATAGTTGTCAGACTTCCACTCAACTGGAAGACAATTTCTGTCAGTTCTGGATGATAGCTATTTTATATTTTAGTTGTAATTTGATGTGGTTGTGTGTGGAGGTGAGCCATGTTTGCCTATGCTGCCATCTTGACCAGAAGTACAGGTACTATTATTTTATCTCCATGTTACAAAAAAGGAAACTTAGTATGGTGAAAGTAATAGCCAGCGGCCGTGCTATGAAGAAAAGTCCAAGGGAATTTGTGGTCTCTGCTCTGGTTTAGTGGTTGTGGAAAAAAGGGAAGTTACCTGAAATTCCGCAGACCATTCCTCCTCATCTCAAGACATGCTTGAGGAGCAGTATGAAGAGAGGCTGAACTAGGCAAAATAAAGACAGGTGTAATGCATGTCTGGACATCAGTGTTGCTGGTTCTTGGGCTTTTGGACTCATGTTTGGACTTACATCTTCAGCCCCCATTATGCAATCACATCAGACTTTCCTGATTCTCTGGCTTGTAGAGGGCAGATTGTGGACTTCTCTGCCTTCATAACCATGAGGATCCAAGATGGTGAATGAGTAAGTTGAATCTACACTAACCTCCTCCAAGGACCAATCTGGAATTACAACTAAATTATAAAGAAATCATCTTGAATAATCAACTGAATACCAGCTGGAGAGAAGCCTTATAACCAAGGACAGACAGAAGAAATCACTTCACCACAGTAAGACTGGTAGGGAGTGCAGAGGAGGAGCAAGAAGGCTGGCTGGGCTCCCATGAGGGCCAGCCCAACTTCTGAAGAGATATATCAGTGGCCCTGAGAAGTGTGGGGTCTAAACCTCAAGCTGGGCTCATCAGCTTACAGCACCAGAGCCTGAAAGGAAACCAGGTAACATACAGCAGTGAAAAGCAGCAGGGTTTCTGTCTGCCAGGGAGAGATGCCTGGAGACACAGAGAGCCTTTTAAAGGGCTAATGCACAAAAGTTCATTGCAGCCACTTACTCTGGGGTCCAGCAGAGGGAGAGCACAGTGAACTAGAGACACTTGAGGAGAACCGTGGGTTGGTGGCTCCAGAAAAATAACTGAAGGAATAGCTGCCAGTATCCCTGTGCTCAGCCATTCCCCATACTGCAGAAGTCATCTTTCTTAAGCAGACCACTCCTCTCTAAGTGGCATCGGCCTGAGGGTAAGCAATAGCCCTACCAGCAGGAATTGCTCTGCTCTGCCCTGTGAAGCTTAATCCAAGCTGCAGGTTACAGCTGATTAGATCAACAATGCAGTTCAATGGATGATTAGTTTAAAAACTAAGGTGGAAAATACAAAGCAGCCTGGGGTTATTTATTTAAGCCCAAATAAAAAGACAACCCACAGAATGGGACACCATACTTGCCATACATCTGATAAGGGGTTAATATCTAATATTTATAAAGTACTTATAAAATTCAACACCCAAAAAAAACAAACCCAATTAAAAAATAAGCAAAAGAGCTAAATAAACTCTTCTCCAAAGAGGATGTATGGATAGCTAATAAACATATGAAAGATGATCAACATCACTAATTTTCAGAGAAATGCAAATTAAAACTACAATGAGAGAACATCTCACACCTGTCAGAATGGCTATCATCAATAAATCAACTGGCGAGGATGTGGAAAGGGAACCCTTTTGCACTGTTGGTGTAAATTCAGATTGGTGCAACCACTGTGGAAAACAGCATGGGGATACCTCAAAAAATTAAAAATGGATCTGGCTTTTGACCAAACAGTTCCACTTCTGGGAATATATCCAAAGGAACCCAAAACACTAATTTGAAAGAACATAAGCACCCCTATCTTCATTGCAGCATTATTTACAATCACTGAGATATAGAATCAGCCCAAGTGTTCATCAACAGATGAGTCAATAAAATAACTACGTGACACTTACACAATGGAATACTACTCCGCTGTAAAACAAGAAAATTTTTACCTTAGCAACAATATGGGTGGACCTGGAGAACATTATGCTAAGTGAAATAAGCCAGTCAAAGAAAGTCTAATACCATATGATTTCACTCATAAGTGGAATCTAATGAACAAAGCGAACTAACAAGCAAAACTGAGAAAGACTCACAGTTGGAGAGCAGATGACAGCTAGTGGGTGGGGGGGAGATAAAGGGTGGAGGGACTGAGCAAAAATGAAAAAGGACTCATGGACATGGACAACAGTGTGGTGACTGCTGTGGGGAAGAGAGTATAAGGTGACTAAATAGTAACAGGAAAAAATACAATAAAGATGAATTTTTTTAAGACCAAAGTAATCTCTTTTTTTCCCCAGGAAACACCAAATGGTGGATGACACTGGTGCTGCAGAAGGGCCCAGAGGACCCAGAATGGGAGTCTGCGGTGGCTTCTGTGGAGGATTTGGCAGCGGCATCCCAGCAGAGGCAGTGACAGGGGTCAGGGTCAAGGCTGTGGAGCTCTCAGAGGCAAGGCTGAGGATAAGGAGTGGACTCCAATCACCAGGTTGGGCCGCCTGGTCAAGGACATGAAAATCAAGTCCCTGGAGGAGATCTATCTCTTTTCTCTGCCCAACAAGGAATCTGAAATCACTGACTTTTTCTTGAGGGCATCCCTCAAGGATGAGGTTTTAAAAATTATGCCCTTGCAAAAGCAGACACATGCAGGCCAGCGGATCTGGTTCAAGGCATTTGTTGCCATCAGGGACTACATTGGACACGCTGGTCTGGGCTTTAAGTGCTCAAAGGAAGTAGCCACTGCCATCCGTGGGGCCATCATCCTGGCCAAGCTCTCTATTGTCCCTGTGCAGTGAGGCTACTGGGATAACAAGATCAGCAAGCACCACACTGTCCCTTGTAAGGTGACCAGGTGCTGTGGCTCTATGCTGGTGAGACTAAACCCTGCACCCAGGGGCACTAGCACCGTCTTGGCCCCTGTGTCCAAAAAGCTGCCAATGATGGCTGGTATCAACGGCTGCTACCCCTCAGCCAGGGGCTGCACTGCTACGCTGGGCAACTTTGCCAAGGCCACCTTTGATGCCATCTCTAAGACCTACCTACAGCTATCTCATCCCTGACCTCTAGAAAGAGACTATGTTCACCAAGTCTACCTATCAGGAATTCACTGACCATCTTGTGAAGACCCATAGCATAGTTTCTGTGCAGAGGACCCAGGGTCAAGCTATGGCCACTACATAATTTTTGTACAAGGAAAATAAAGTGAATTAAGCCCGTTTTTTTTTTTTAAAAAGGCCAAGCTGAAATTCAAATCCAAATCTATGTGCCTCCAGAAATCAGAATCTCACCACTACCATTTAGCACTTCTTATTTTTAAGTTCCATGTATTTTTAAGATCTTTATGTTATTTAAAAAGATGTCCTCAATTTGTTAAAATTCTATCTTCAATCAGTACACCTTAAATGCTACAATATAGAATTTGTAACTGAGTGAAGGTTGACAAATATTATAATTTCTGCAGACAGAAAAAAAGACTATTAAGGGAAAGCCAAAGGCTTACAAAATACTAGCAGATCCAATGAAAACCACTGTTCTAGTATATGAGAATGTGATTCAAATCAATTCATTTTTTGCTGGAAAAAATTGACCAACATAATTTTAGTTAATATAATTTGATAATACTCAGCATAATATTGCATATAATAATTACTGAGTCTCTTGACATAATGCTTCTACCACATCATGTGTTCATGCACTTAACAAATAACTACTGAGCATTTTTGTATGAGAGACTGTTCCAAGCTCTGCAGTGAACAGTCAACAAAACAAAGTCTCTGCTTCACGGAACTTACATTCTAGTGAGGGAATTGAAGGAGAATTGTAAAACTGATTTCTGAAAATTGTTTTCTGGTGGTTTGGTAATGACTGCAAATATTTTAAATGTATCAGTATTTAAAATTGTGGTTGATTTTTGATATATTTTCTGGCAATCTGGTAATACATCAATACTATGTTCCATTTCTAAGAATTCATCCTAAAGAAATCATTAGAAAAGTACACAATGACATATGTACCCAAATGTTTGTTCCAACATCACTTATCAGCAATTAAAAACTGGTAACAACCTATATGTCCTATGAATAGGTAACTGGGCAAGTGAATTACAGGAAGGCTATACTAATTATCGTTTCAAAAAAATGGTCCACCAACTGTAATCATCAATTCACTGCTGACATGAGAAATATTCACAATACACTAAGTTTTAAAAAAGCAAGTAACAAAATAGCAGGTAACTCCTGTTTATATAAAATCAAGGGAAAGGGAAAGTGTATCTAAAAGAATATGCATAAGATGTCTTAAAAGGATACTTAGAAATTTTAGCAATATCTCTAATGAGTTTTTAAATGGTTTGTTAAATTTCCTATTTAAACTTGTTTTAAAAATTAAAATGTAATTAACTTTAAAATAATAAGCATGTAATGCTTTCATAGAACAAAAGAGTCATCAGATTATAATGTATATTAGCAGTTTTTAACTTCTTTTAACAATAGAACCATTATTTCAATAAAAATCTTACCAACACACACACACACACACACACACACGGTAAAAAAGAGTGGAGCTGGTCAAATCGAGAGTATATCCAAAGACCCAATTAGACGTGCGTTTTCCAAACTTTCTGTGTGGCCCTCCCAAGCAATCCACAGAAAGCAACGTTTTTGCTGACCTAAACTCACTGTGAAAACTAACTAATACATATCTCAGTAAGTATAATACAATTTCATTTTGTTTCAGGATAAAATAAAAGCAGTTATATATTTTTGCATAGAAAAAAGTAGAGGACACTATACCAATAAGGAAATTACAACTTGTTGGGCTTATTGATAGGATTTCTCCCTCTTGTATATTACTTTTTTAATTGACTACAAAAAGAAGGTATAAATGTTATGATCAGAAGGAAAAATTCATTTTAAATATATAAAAATAGGCAAAGGAAAATATCAATAATATGAATATCTATGATACATTTGGTAATGCTACAATAGCAATCAAATTCACAGTTCATTAAATTCAAATTCAAATAAACACTCGCAATGTCATCTCCTTCACACAATAGTTGCTTTGATGTAGTAAAAACAAACCACAAGTCCAAAAATATAATTAACACACAAAATGGTAAAAATAAAACTCAGGCTGTCACATAATAAAAACTTTTAAATGATTGTCAAGTAAAAAAAAAATGCCCTGGCTGGTGTGGCTCAGTGGACTGAGTACAGACCTATGAACCAAAAGGTCACTGGTTCAATTCCCAGTCTAGGGACATGCCTGGGATGAAGGCTAGGTTCCCAGTAGGAGACGTATGAGAGGCAACCACACATTTCCCTCCCTTCCCCACTCTAAAAATAAACAAGTAAAATCTTTTTAAAAAATAAGCTTCAAAATTTGCAGGAATATACCAAACATTTTCCTAAAGCCACAAGAAGTCAGTTACCTCTTTCACTTACTTACCATCACTTCCATATTCTTATGAGGTTCCACAAATCCATTAACAGTTAACTTACGCAGCACTGAAAAGTAAAATCAAGATTTATTTGCATCTTATTTTTTCATAAACTATCCTACTAAAATCATGATCATAATGATAAAAACTCAGAATCACAAAACCTCATCAAATTTGAAGGTTATAATCTTTATGCTTAACAGATACAGAAAGATAACCTCTGGTCATTGCTTGGTTTACTAAGTAGGAAAGATGGAACTAAAGCCAAGTTGTTGTGACTCAAAACCAGTGCTCTTCCCATCATAACTACTAATTTTTCTGAAACTACAATGCAAAATTTCACTTAATTTCTATAATTGTTAGTACCTCTCACCTGCAATAACCCTTATTGGTTGAAATTGAAAAGATTACCTCTATCTAGTCCATAAACTTTAAACTATGCCTCAAGGCTTCATAGTTGGACAGAATAAGTCTTTTTAAAAAATGCTATGGAATTTTTTTCTAGGCCAAATGCCTTAAAAATGCCAATGTGTATCAAGGACCTTGATATGTGGAGATACGGAAAAGCTTAAAGCAGGCTAATGTACAGTAGAGCTACATCCCTGGGGTCTGGAGTTAAACTCTGAAATCAGTAAAGCAAGAAAAGTCTATAATCAGAAGAAAACGTGAAAATTCCTCAATCATTAAATTCAGTATTTATACACAGTTTTATGTCTATAACCTTAAACAAGTTTCTCTCATTCTTTCTTAAGTATATATCTTATCTCTCTCTAAAGCCTTTGAATTTCTTCCTCAAGGATGGTTACAAAACCATCTCCACCCACTTGTTTAACCACCTGCACAATGGATTTTACTGTCAGCAGTCCTTTAACAGCATTCACCCTGTGCATAAAGTTCACCAAAATATGCTGAGAGTGTGGATTTTGTGCATCCTCTGCCTGGTTAATATAAGTGGCAGACTAGTGCCAAGAGTGTAGGGTGCCATCTTAAGGTACTAGAGTGAGTATGATAAAGGGATTGTGAAGAAAATAGAAGGATGCTAAACAGACTATAGTAAGAGAAAACTAAAAGCTCCTTGAGCTCAAACTAAGAAAAACAAACTAAAAGAGTTTTAGCAACCAGAAAAGAGACTATAAGACAAAGAGAATAACCAATCCAGTATTTTAAAAAGAAAAGGAATCTCAGAATACATTCAAGATAAAAAATAACCCAGCTTAGGGAAGGTAAAAATGAAGATTTATGCCAAGAGAATGCCTACATGCAAAGCATAGGAAAACAAAGCCAAGAGGACACCCCTCAGGCACCGTCTAAAATCTAAGTGAGCCTGAGGCACAAGCAGTAAAGTGGAACCTGAGTTCTCTGGGAAAAGAACTGGAAAACAGAGCTCAACTAAACCTTGTGGAGAGCAGAGTTAGCATGACAATGAGGGTAGAAGCCCTTAACATTACAGACATGAGCAATGTACAGTGGAAGCAAAAGAAAGTAGGAATATTTACTACTTTGAAAGGAATGCATTCAGAGCCATGAGATGACAGTATCATGAATGTAACAAAACTATTGCACACTTTCATCCATCAGAGTAAAGGAAGCACTATTATCATAAAAGAAAAACAAACTACAAATAAGCCCTTGTCTCTGAGGGAGAAATTAACTCCTATTCTCTCAGTGAGACTAGTAACAGAAAATCCATCCAGAAGAACTATTTGGTGACTGTTCTGAGGTATGTCATTTCAAAAACAAGCACGTCAAGTTTAACAGTACCTTTCAATGACAGCAGAGTTCGTTCTAGGGAACTGAGAACAACAGCAGCTTCATTGCCAGAAGAAACTTGCTGAAGGAATGTGTCTGTGTGGTGATTCCACAGAGAGCAAGCAAAATTATAAATTCCAGAAGCTAACTGTAAAGAAATATCAACAAATTTGTTCACATTATAGATTTCGGTAATCAATGAGACCTACAGATTAATACATTTAGGTTTTTAAATTGAGCACACATTTTCTATGAGATTTAACATAGTTAAGAGTCATTTATCACAACGTTTCAAACTTTCTGGGTCAAAATGCAGTGTAAATACAGTTTACATCGGCTTCTGCTATGAACACACACACAAAATCCACATAACCTCCCTAAAATATTATTTTCTTGAAAAAATACTGAGCATAATGCCTACATTACAGTCTGAAATTTTCTATTTGTACTTTTTATCTTCTGCTTACAGGTTTCAATGCTCAGTTTTTAAAACACTGATTTATGGACTGTCACTGAGTATATCAGATTAAGGCAATATACTAAAAAAATGTATACAAAGGAGTCAAATTTCTGTGTTCTGCCAGTTTTACCCATGTGGTTTTTGAGCATTTACTGGAAACATACAAACCACTGCACAGAGACCCAAAGCTTGTCTGGATGCTTTTCTAATGTGCACTGCTATCTAAAATCCCTCCTCTCACACTGAGATGCAGTTAACCTCTGCCTCACAGGTTGAGGAGGCATTATCTTCACTTTTATCTTCAGTGGCATCTTCAGTTTTCTTCCACAGGGTCTAGGACCAATCTAGCTGAGCCTGCACGGCCATTTTATTTAAATAAAAAACAGATGAAAATGCATATGACTAGCTATTATTAGTAGACTTCAGAAAAATTTTCTTATTCAAATATAAGCATATCATTTCAACTAGTGAAACATTTTATTTATGGTAAGGTTAGCCATCAGCAACCAGTCAGAAATGCAATTCTGTAAATATAACAATATTTCTATGGAAAAATCAAGTTCTATTTTTATTATTTTAATTCAGGAATTTTAACAGCTTGTGCTTACACCTGTAGGGAAAGTTAATCCGAATACTGGCTAACACCTTGTGATCTTCCCAGGGCACAAAAGGATGAAAGGCAGGTAAGGAACTACTAGACCATCTCCTGTTCACTGCCCTATCTCCTCTGCTAAGATGTCATGGGACAGTTTCTTCCCCACCCTGTTCAGAAGAGAGATGGAGAAAATAAAACCACTTAGTTACAGTTTAGAAGCGGCTCCTCAGCAATGGGGCATCCCACTAATTGCACCAGTTATTCAACCCTATTGCTTTGGTCATTCTTTAAGGCACTCAGGACAAAGACCACAGGGAGTGGGTACCAATGGCTAACTTCTGTTCCAGTCCAAAATAAATAAACCGTCTGAATCTAAGAGTGGCTCCTATCTTCACTGACTGATCCATAAAGACTAGACCTTGCCTCCCCCTTGTCCTGCATGCACTCTTGACAACAGCTGCAATAACTGCTTTTAAGACACTTTAGCATATTTTCAAGTACACATAAAACATTTCAGAAATAGTGTCAAATTATTTAATTCTTAATGTTTCGTTACAGCCAAAACATCATGATGACAATTATCTCAAGCAGTACAACAGCACAAGCAGCAGTATCATAAAAAGTTAATGGTCTAAAATTCACATCATTCCATGAAATACTGTTGTAACATAGAAGCAAATAATCTAATTAGAAGGGATATAACCTGACCTCCTTCCCCCGCCTCATGTGCTCCCAGGACTGGCCAAACCCAGTGGAGCCAAAGCAGGGGCACAGGGCACTGGAGGAGGTGGCATGGGGCCCAATGTGTCTTGGAGCTAATTCATATTAGAATGTATAGTCACCTCTTTTAAAATAAATGTATGGAGAACTTCCAGTCAAGATGGACATGCAGGTAAACATGGCTTGCCTCCTTGTACAACCACAGGAAAATTACACTAAACTATAAAAACACCAGTACCCAGAATCGTCAAAAAACTGAGCTGTATGGAAGTCTGACAACTAAGAAATTAAAGAAGTCACATTCGTACAGAAAGGTACGAGGGGCAGACACTCGGAGACATAAAATGAGCAGTCCCACACCCACGTCTGGTGGATAAAAACTGAGATGGATACTTC
Organism: Phyllostomus hastatus; assembly: GCF_019186645.2. Classification (NCBI taxonomy): domain Eukaryota; kingdom Metazoa; phylum Chordata; class Mammalia; order Chiroptera; family Phyllostomidae; genus Phyllostomus; species Phyllostomus hastatus. Next base: position 29,303,021 of record NW_025333916.1, read on the forward strand.
GGGAAAAAGGGACCCCAGACCCACAGCAGAACACCTGGCCTAGGGTTCCAGTGCCAGGAAGGTAAGTCCCCATAACTTCTGGATGTAAAAACCAGTGGGAGTTGAGGTGACAGAAGAAAGTATGAGATTCTCAAGGATCTCCTCTTAAAGGGCCTGCAATAAACTTAGAACTTACACAGACTCACTCCCTCTGCACTACTGCACCAGAAAAACAGTTGGAAAGGCAGCAGTGGCATATGGGGAGAAACTGAAGTATCTGGCATCAGGGTGAGTACTGTAGGAGAGATTCCTCCCAGACAAATCTCCAGAGGCCAGTCAGTGACCACTGTCCCTTTTCTGAGCCTTTCCCCACCCAGAGCCACAGATCCTAACACCATATCTGAGACTCCATCAACCTGGTTCACAAGGATGCCCCACCCTGGTGATTACCTGAGGCTCCTTCTCATCCATCTTATCTGTGAGCTTTTCTGCAACAGACCATGCTACTAAGACAGGGAGTCCCCTGGCTGGCATAGTTCAGTGGATTGAGCGCGAGCTACGAGCCAAAGCATTGCAGGTTCAATTCCCAGTCAGGGCACATGCCTGGGTTGCAGGCCGCAGGCCACAGCCCCCAGCAACCGCACATTGATGTTTCCTCTCTCTCTCTCCCTCCCTTCCCTCTCTAAAAATAAATAAATAAAATTAAAAAAAAAAAAAAAGACAGGGAGTCAAAGCAGCTCTACCTAATACACAAAAACAAATACAGAGAGGCTACCAAATTGAGGAGGCAAATATGGCTCAAATGAAAGAATAGAACAAAACTCCAGAAAATGAACTGAACAAAATGGATATAAGCAATCTATCAGATGCAGAGTTCAAAACACTGTTTACTAGGATGCTCAAGGAACTTGGTGAAGACCTCAACAGCATAAAAGAGATCCAGTCAGAAATGAAGGTTACACTAAGTGAAATAAAGAAAAATGTATAAGGAACCAACAGTGGAGTGGATGAAGCTGAGAATCAAATCAATGATATGGAACATAAGGAAGACAAAAAAACATTCAATCAGAACAGCAAGAAGAAAAAAGAATGAAAAAATGAGAATAGAGCAAGGAATCTCCGGGACAACTTCAAATGTACCAAATTTTGAATCATATGGGTGCTGGAAGGAGAAGAAAAAGAGTAGGAAATGGAAAACTTATTTGAAAAATTAATGAAAGAAAACTTCCTTAATTTGGTGAAAGAAATAGACATACAAGTTTAGGAAGCACAGAGTCCGAAACAAGATGGACACAAAGAGGACCACACCAAGACACATCATAATTAAAATGAAGAGAGAATCTTATATTCAGCAAGAGAAAAGCAGAGAGTTACCTACAAAGGTGTTCCTGTAAGTCTGTTAGCTGATTTCTCCAAAGAAACTGCAGGCTAGAAAGGACTGGCAAGAAGTATTCAGAGTGATGAAAAGCAAGGACCTGCAATCTACATTATCATTTAGAATGGAAGGACAGGTAAAGTGTTTCCCAGGCAAGGTAAAGTTAAAGGAGTTCATCATCACCAAGCCATTATTATATGAAATGTTAAAAGGACTTATTTAAGAAAAAGATCAAAACTATGAACATCAAACTGACAACAAAGCCACAGCTATCAATAATTGAATCTAAAAAACAAACTAAACAAACAAGCAGAACAGGACCAGATTCATAGATATGGAGATCATTTGGAGGATCATCAGCTGGGAGGGGAAGGGAGAGAATCGGGGAAAAGGTGCAGGGACTAAGAAGTACAAATTAGTAAGTACAGAACAGACAGGGGTGTATCAATAACAGTATAGGAAATGGAGTAGCAAAAGAACTTATATGCATGACTCATGGACATGAACTAAGGGTGGGGATTGCCATAGGGAATGGAGGGTACTGGGAGGAGGAGGGCAAAGTGGGAAAAACTGGGACAACTGTAACAGCATAATCAATGAAATATATTTTAAAAACAGAAGGGATATAATCAGACGGGGAAAAAGAAGCTTTAGCTCAAATGTGTAAGCTTTACTTATAGCTTCAATAAATGTTAATATTTTTCTTAGTAGGTCCTTTCTGAGAATATGAGGCTAAAATATATCTAGAGTCAGAAAATCCATCCATTATTCTAACTTTTATTATATTTACTGTGTAATTTTAAGTTATAGCATCCTAAACTTTTACAAGCATACAAATCATAAAAATATTTGTCAGCTAGAATAAAGGGTAAGAATAGAAACAGAAGGATTTAGAGTCAGGGCACAGAAGAAATTATATATAAGACCAAAATAAAGTTCAGATTTTAAACTAGGCATGTTCTCCTGGGAGTATACCCGCACCTTTCCCTTCCCCTCCTCCTCCCCCACAGGCAGGAACCCCGTAAACTCTAAGTCACTCCACAAGACTTGCAAACGGGAGCAATGGGCGGCCCAGCTCGTGCCAGCTAACTCCCTGAACCTGTCCTCCAAGGTTCCCCTTTCTCCGACCTCTCAGTGAGCCACGGCAACCCCGCCTGGGCTTGCTCCAGTTGCTTTTTCCAGTCTAAGCCCTTCCCTGTTTCACTGTTCCCAGCTTTAATAAACATACTCTAAAATGAAAAATAATATAAAACCAAAAGTATGGCATATCCAAATTTTAAATAAGAACAGAAAACTATTACACTCTGAAACAGTCCCTTGCTTACAAGAAAATGACAACTTGAATTATTTCATAGCCCTTCTTTGTGTCTCCTCCTTAAAACTACTTGTTTAATATTAACTTCTACATACACATAGAGTCTATTAAGATTGTTCAGAAGGATTGTCTACGTAAAAATTTGAGTGTTACCTAAAGTCACTTGAAATTTTTTAAAAGGTATCAGGACACAAATATTTATGCAGATAATTATCATTTACATGATAAAATAACAATATTAACAACAGAATAATAATACATTTATTATAATAACAGTAAGACACTTACTGAACCATACATACTGTCATGGGCACTGCTCTCATTAGTTTACCTGTACCAATGTATTTAATCATCACAATCTAAAAAGTAGTATTATTATTCCCCTTTTACAATAAGAAAACTTACTGAGGTATAGAGAGGTTAAGTAACCTGTCCAAAAGCGAACAGCATAATTAATAAGAGGAAGAGATAAGATTTAAATCAGGAAATGTACTCAGAGCCTGCATTTTTAATCTTTATGTTCTAATGCCTCTGAATATAGTAACTACCAATTAATTACATAGTAATTTAATAAAACAAATAAGCATTATTTGTATAAATAAGTTCTATTTAAACTTTCCAACATCAAAATATAAATTAATACTAAGTAGATACTATCCCACACATTCAGAGTCAGTATAGTAACTCCTATTCTCCAAAAGTTATATCATAATTCGGTAATGGTAGAATTTTCTTTTCATAACTGCACAAAGGAAAATTTTCCCACATGTTCACTGAGGCCAACACTGCTGCTAATATAAATGCAACAAATTGTGGAATCAGAATCTCATCTAAAAAGAGTAAATCCCGGCTCTTCTGTGTGCACCACTCAACAGAAAAATGTGTCCTTTTGTTCTATTATTTGTGTCGACTATCTATCAAAGATACAGCTAATATACACTAAATGTTTTTCACATATATGTAAAATATCATTATCACTATACTTCAGACTCAATAAAGACAACAATGGTAACCATTCTAATTTCCTCAATTAAAAGTAAAATTAAGCTTGACAAAGAGTTGATCAAATGGAATCTCACATTGGCTTAAGAAGAAAAACATTAAGGGAGACTCTGCCACTCTAAATCACCAGTATATTTTGAAATCATGCCAGAATTTATTTTAAAGGTATTTTATAGTAATGGTAGCAAACAGGCAAAACTACTTTTAACTGTTTTAATTTTTTCAGGTGCTGCTTCTATTACCAGGAGACCATCCCTTACAGAATTCCACCACTGCATACGCATGATGTAAATTATAGTATACGCACTGAACGAAAAACCCTCCCATTCACTCCCAATGCAGAGAACAAAATATACCGCAGGACACTTCTGAATACTGTACCAAGGTTCTCACCATCACGAGATTTGGATAAAAGGAAGTATTTCCTCATGGTACGATCAAAGTCATTAAAATAAAATGGTATTTTGCTCCATAAAATCATCCTCTTTTTCATTTATAATTTGATTGAAAAACATGTATGAGAAAGTTCAGTAATTCAGACAAGTCAGTAAATCAAAGGTTTTACTCCATCCCACCTTAAGTAATGTTTGAAATTCTTCATCCCCACTTCTTTAAAAATTAACACAGTAACATTTACAGATACTAATGGCAAAACCAGATCTTTATTAAGTCTTCCCTCTTTCTGGTCCCCAAAAGTAACAGTATAAAAGTTCTTTAAATTAGGACTATAAATATAAAACCACAAAAGTGGGTTGGCAAACAGCAGGCATTGCTGACTGAAGGCATACAGCACCTGAAACAGAAATCAAGAAAGAAACAGTACTTGTCCTGGCCTATGCTTTCTCAGCTCCCCTGGGCGCAGCTATAATGGGGGAGTCTGGCAGGACACACAGGCATCTCCCTCTCAGTGCAGGGGGGCCATCCTAAGTGAAGGGCTGACTCTTAAAGGCACTAGAGGATAATTTAAAAAAACAAAGAAAAGAAAAAGAAAAACAGTAGTACAGAAAAAATGTTTAAGTAATATTCTCCTTTGTTTCAGATTCTAGTTCTGGAGTTAAGCACCTGGCTAATGATATTAGGCATTTATTAAGGCTCCACTTCAAGATTCTTTTTAGCTAGCCTACACAAGGCCTCTATACAAATAGGGATGATTGAGATGATGAAGCAGCAATAAAAACTATCTTTTCAGCCCAATGGTGAAAGGAAAGAGACAAAGAAAAAATGACAGGAATTTGGGAGCAGCGCCAAGTATCCTATGCACACAAGCCCTGCACAAGCTTCTCTGTGCTCCAGAAAACACCAGCTGATGTACGCTTATGTAAGGCTCAGCTAGAAAAGAGAAAGAAAGGAAGGAAGCAAATCAGAAGAATGAAAATCTTCCTTCTATATTTCTTCTGAAAAAATGTGAAGGGGGAAAGGAATATTCAGTTAGATAATATAAAAATAAGCCCCTGAATGAAATGTTTTAGGTACTGGTACAGGAAAACCCCAAATACTGGTATTTCCTTTTTCTAAGCCAGGATAGTGCCACCCACTTTCTGCTCAGTGACTTTAACTAAGAAATACATAGACTTGACTCCATGAATATCAAAAAGAAACCATTCATTATAGGAAGTTTTATTTCTTCTGGCATTTTATATATTAAACTTTTCCCCCCTCAGAACCACCTATCTTTTACAGTTGAATACCAAAGTATTTAGCAATAAAATGTTATATAGTCTTGTAATTACTTTAAAATACCTTAGAAAAAGCAATAAAGCAAAAATAAAATGGTAACTGCTAAATCTAGGTCATGGATATATGGCAGTTTATATCTGTCCTTTATTTTTCTGTATGTCTCTATAATTTCATAACAAATTTTTAAAACACCTGTACCTTCTTAACAAAAAAGGTAGTTAACAATTGTAACTCAACACAATGTAAAAAATGTTGTGCTGGAAGTGAGCTGAGTAGGCCTGTATTTATTCTACATGGAAAGGAAGTAGCATCACACTACTAGAAAACTCAGCAAGAGAACTGAAGTGTTCAGGAAGCAAACTCAAACAAGGTGTACAGAGTAAGTCCCTGCTAAGATAAAATCTGTTGAGACTGCCTAGGCTAAATAAAAATTATACTGAAAACCAAGGCAACGCATTAGGAGCGTAAAACTTGAGAAAGCCAAAGTAAGAATTAAGACTTCTATAGAAGGGTAATAAAGAGTAACAGTAACACAGAATCTTCCATATAAAGCTTCTATATGAAAAACTTCCAATAATAAAACAAATGGACAAACATAGGTGTGAGGATGAAAACAGGGGTTGGAGTGATTTGATGGAAGGAGCCACAAGCCAAGGAACGGAGGTGGTCTCTAGAAGCTAAAAAGGCAAGCAAACAGATCTCCCCTTAGAGCTGCCAGAGGAACACAGCCATCGCAAGAGCTTGATGGACTTCTGTCTTCAGACCAGAATAAAGCTAATGAAGCTGATGACTACCAAAAAGAACTTAGAAAACTGAAGTCTGGATCCATTATTTTTGGATCAAGGCACACTGAATTGCTTAAGAGATAGAAGACTTGTTAATGGCTTGTCAACAGGTATATAAAACTTTACAGAAAGAACTGACTGCAAAAGAAAGGCAGGAAGACATCAAAAGAAGAATTAACCCTGCAGGTAACGAACTGGACATAACCAAAAATCATCTCAATCAAAGGAAAAAGCTCTAACACTGACAAGTGAAAGGTGCGGTCAAGAATAATTTCTTCCCAAAATATTCTGTTTATGTCAGTATGCCATATATATTTGAAACATCAAGGTCCTACATATTTTAATAACAATGAAATCTAAGGATTAAAGATGTAGTGCATCTGGGTGGGGGGCGGTGGGGGGGAGGGACAAATCAAAAGGATAAAGGTGAGAAAAATTAGCAAGAAATTCATAGGAAGACTTGAGAACATAAACTGTCCATTTATTTTTCTTTTTAAATCCCCACCCAAGGATATGTTTATTGATTTGAGAGAGCGAGACAGAGGGCGAAATATCAATCGGTAGCCTCCTGCACGTGTCCTAACCAGAGATCAAACCCACAATCTATGTGCCCTGGCCAGGAATCAAACCAACGGCCTTTTGGTGTACGGGATAATGCCCCAACTAACTGAGCCAGCAGCCAGGACTGTTCATTTCTTTAGTCCTAGTTATATATCAAGCAAAAATGACAACATTTTAAAAGCAACCTTTAACAAAAAGAACTCCTATACTCAGTATCTTCAGTAAACATAAGACTGACTGAACCCACTGGGTTAAAAAAACAAAGACATAGTATGGTTCTGGCTTAAACTTGGTGTATGTAAGAATCACCTGGGGGAGCCAAATGTAGATTCCCAAACTGAAGATTCCAAAAAAAAAAAGCAAGAACACTGTTAAAAATACTTTAAGACTCACCAGTGTTACACGGTGCAGTCCAAAATGTTACATTGAACAATGTTACATTGAACAACAATTGCTGTTTTGGTAAGTCAAGACAGTCCAATACAAAAGCATCAAAGCAATTGAATGAAAAAAAAGATCTTCAACAAACGGTGCTAAAACACCCAATAAAGGACTATTGACCCCCAGTGATGTCAGACTCCTTCCTACATCTACCCTACATCCATCCATTACCCAGACATGTCAATTTTAACTTCCTAGATTTCACCTCTATATACTCTCCTAAATGTTCCCTTTTGCACTGCTTCATTTAAGAGCTTCAGCATCTCATATGAACTACCTCTATAGCCTCAAACCAGTCTCTTTACCTTCAGACTGTTTCTACCCAACCAATTCCCCTCAAATCTTTCAGATATTACCTATTATTTTGAAACTCTGAAGTCATTTAGAAAAAATTCATAACCTTTCAATAAAATGTTTACATAAAATTACAATTTTTATATAAGCACAATTTTCATAATCAAATTATGTTAAATTACTTACATCATAAAACAGTTTTCTATCAGCAGCTAGACGTTTAGAGGCCAGAGTCTTGGTAACGTGATAGAAGGTAAGTAATGCCCTGTGCTGTCGAAGATCATCTTGGACTTTCACAGACTCTATAAGAGTGGGAATCAGTTCAGGCCACTGTCTGGGACAGTCCAAGCGAGCTACCTTTGCAATCAGCACTGCAATCTGAGTTGCAATCTGGAGAAGGAAAAATTAATCACTGAAAATAAACACATGCAATCAAAACAATGAATAAGAAATGCATTCACAGTTGAAAGTTACCTTTTTGGTTAACTATACATTTGACCAAAATGAGTAAAATTTTCACAAAACCAGTGTGTAAGATGTGGTTTTCAACGTGTGGTCTATGAACCTCAGATTGGGGGCCTAAAATGCTTTCCGTGAGATCTTCCCTTTCATAATAACACATTGTCTTCATGTAACTTCTACCAAAATAGTATGTTGCAACACAGTAAATGCAGAAGCAGCTATGAAGATGCAGGTATCTTCTTTTAGGAGCCAGACACTAAAGACATACACAAACATGCAGAACAATGCAATTCTTCTCATTAAATTATATATTGTTTTGAGAAATAGCTATCATTCACTTTTTTTAAATTCTGTTTATGTTAACAAGGAATGGTTTTATTTTAATTAATATTTAATTTTTTCAGTTTCATTTTCTAACACAGTAAATATCAACAGATACTACTCTTTAGAGTTTTATTTTGGCAGTATAAGGAACTTCTAAGATCACAAAATTTGAGAACTACTGACCTAAGAATAGAAATGAACATCAAATATTAGATATTTAAATAATGGTATCTGTTTAGATAAGTATATCTCAAATGCTGGATGACAGAACATCTAACCAGTGGTTTATCTCCCAACCACCCAAACCCATCCTAATAAACCCCTGCCCCAGTGAGAGTTACTCAATTCCTTTCCACCTTCCCTTATCTGCTTAAGGACCTGTAAGGCAAAAAACTGAGATCATTTAAATAAGCTGAAGTAAAGCTACATTGGATGCATGACCAAATACAGTATACTCTGTATCCATAAGCAAAACTTCATTTATTTTTAGAAAAAGAAATCCACTATGGCGGGGGGACTGTATAGTTTACTATCTATTCTCCATGTAGTAAGAATTGAAAATGTGATGGATGAAAGAGACAAAAACCTGAAATCATCCTACAGCTTACAAAAAGGGGGGAGAGATGATCTAAATCATTAAAATCAATTTCTATGTGGAAAGACTACAAATATAGAGACATTACCTTTCAATGTTTGCTCAAAAACTGAGGACATTTAAGAAGTACACAAGTATGTATTAAAATGATTTCTGTACATTAAATAAATAATAGCCAAATCGAACCAAAATTCTTAACACCTAGAACTGGGTCTCAAAATTAAAAAACCAACAGAGAAGTATGTATAAATATCACAAATGGATATTATGTAGTAACATTTCCTTTTTAATGCCAAGAAACAAAATTAGTCTGGAAAAGAAACAAAAAGGAAGGAAAGAGAAAGAATAATCAGCATTCATCTTCTCACTCACCTGGTTTACTGGTTCATTGAAGTTGGTGATTAGCCCTGCACGCAATGTAGATTTCTCCTCCTCTGAGAGAGCACTGAAAAAAGATATATTTATTATGCAAGATAATGCTACCTAACAATAAATGCAGGTAAGCACTACTGTGAATTTTAACTAGAAAAAAGCCTTTAAACAAGGTTTGATTGTTTTTGGTAAATAAATAAAGTTATTTTCATTACTTGTAATTGGCACATCAAGTAATTCTAAAGCATACATAGAAACAAACACAAAGAGGCTGCCAAAACGAGGAGGCAAAGAAACATGGCCAAAATGAAAGAGCAGATAAAAACTCTAGAAAAAGAGCTAAATGAAATGGAGGTAAGCAATCTATCACATGCAGAGTTCAAAACACTGGTTATTAGGAGGCTCAGGGAAATCACTGGGTACTTCAATAGCATCAAAAAGATCCAGGCAGAAATGAAGGTTACACTAATTGAAATAATGAACAAATTACAGGAAAACAACAGTAAAGTGAAGAAAGCCAAGAGTCAAATCAATGATTTGGAACATGTGGAAGCAAAAAACAACCAATCAGAACAACAACAACAAAAAATCTCCAAAAATGAGGACAGTATAAGCAGCCTCTGGGACAACTTCAAGTAACCCAACATTCCCATCATAACAGTGCAGAAGGAGAAGGGAAAAAGCAAGAAATTAGAACTCTGTTTGAAAAAATAATGAAAGAGAACTTCTCTAATTTGGTGAAGCAAATAGACATGCAATCCAGGAAGCACAGAGTCCCAAACAAACTAGATGTAAAGAGGCTCACTCCAAAACACATCATAATTAAAATGCCAAAGGTTAAAGATAAAGACAGAATCCTAAAATCAGCAAGAGAAAAGAAGTTAGTAACCTACAGGGAGTTCCCATAAGACTATCAGCTGATTTCTCAAAAGAAATCACAGGGTGGAAGGGCTGGCAAGACATATTCAAAGTCATGAAAAGCAGAGACCTAAGCCAAGAGTGCTCCATTTAGAATTGAAGGGCAAATAAAGAGCTTCCCAGACCCCGCCCCCCCAAAAATGGAGTCCAGCATTACCAAACCATTACTATATAAAATGTTAAAGGGACTTATTTAAGAAGAAGAACAAAATCAAAATTATGAACAATATAAATGACAAAAAAATACATTATCAAGTCAATCTAAAAATCAAACTAAGCAAGCAAGAACAGAGACAGAACCATGGATATGGAGAGCATTTTGATGAATGTGGGATGGGAGGGGGTTGTGAGAGGATGAGTGAAGAGGTGAGGGGATTATGAAGTGCAAATAGGTAGTTACAGAACAGCCACAGGGATGTAAAGTACATTATAAGAGATGGAGCAGCCAAAGAACTTACATGCATGACCCATGAACATGAACAATGGTGAGGGGATTGCTTGAGGGAGTGGGGGCTGCCAGGTGCAGTCAGAGAGGGAAAAATCAGGACAACTTTAACAGCACCATCAATAAAATATAACTTAAATAAAAAGAATACAAACCAGCAGATTTTAAGTACCAGTTTGAATATCACTTTGATTACTAATCTTAGTTCCTTTGCTCCCTTTCTCAGTACATTTGTAACATCCTTTCCTCCTAGGTACATTCATCCTTTCTAGCTTGTATCTCAATATAAACTAAGGAGATACCTTGGGGTTTCACTTCCTAAAATCATATAACACCATTAACTTTTTAAAATGAACTTTAGTTTTAACTATGTGAAAGTTAAATCTAAAATATTTAATAATTTATTCTTCCTTTTAGTCATTCTAAATGACTATCTGTACCCATTACAACCATATTCTTTTATTTTTGGCATTTTATTTTTTAATATATTTTATTAATTATCTGTTAAAGTTGTTCCATTTCTTTTCTCCTCTTTATTCCCCTCCGGCCTGCACCACCTCTCCTACCAGCATTTCCCCTCCTTAGTTCATATCCATGGGTCGTACATATAAGTTCTTTGGCTTCTCCATTTCCCATACTATTCTTACCCTCCCCCTGTCTATTTTGTATCTACCATTTATGCTTCTTATTCCCTGTACCTTTTCCCCCATTCTTTCCCTCCTCCATCTTGGCTAATAACCCTCTATGTGATTTCCATTTCTGGGATCCTGTTCCTGTTCTAGTTATTCATTTAGTTTTTGTGGGGTTTTTTAGGTTCAGTTGCTGATATTTGCAAGTTTATTATCATTTTACTGTTCATATTTTTTATCTTCTTCTTAGATAACTCCCTTTAACATTTCATATAATAAAGGCATGATGATGAGTTCCTTTAACTTTACCTTATCGGGAAACACTTAATGGTAGCTTTGCTGGATAGAGTAATATTGGATATATGTCTTTGCTTTTCATAACTTTAAATACTCCTTTGCCTACAAGATTTCTTTTGAGAAATCAGCTAAAAGTTTTATGGGAATTCCTTTGTAGTTAACTATCTCCTTATCTCTCTCTCTTTTTCTAGATTTTTAGAGAGAGGGGAAGGGAAGGAGAAAGGGAGAGAAACATCAATGTGTGGTTGCTTCTTGCATGCCCCATACTGGGGCCCTGGCCCAAAACCCAGGCTTGTGTCCTGACTGGGAATTGAACTCTCAATGCTTTAGTTCACAGTCCAGTGCTCAATCCACTGAGCCACACTGCCAGAGCAACTATCTCCTTGTCTCCTACTGCTTTTAGATTCTCTCCTTATCTTTAATCTTGGGTAATGTAATCATGATATGCCTTGGCGTGTACTTCCTTAGGTCCAAATTTTTGGGGACTCTCTGAGCTTCCTGGACTTCCTTGAAGTCTATTTCTTTTGCCGAACTGGGAAAGTTCTCCATTATTTTCTCAAACAAGTTTTCAATTTCTTGCTCCTCCTCTTCTCCTTCTGGCACCCCTATGATTTGGATGTTGGAATGTTTAAAGTTGTCCTGGAGGTTCCTAAGCCTCTCCTCGTTTCCTTGAATTCTTGTTTCTTCTTTCTGATCTGATTGAATGTTTACTTCTTCCTTTTGCTCCAAATCGTTGAGTTCCATTTCTTTACCTTCACTGTTTTCTTTTATATCACTTCTCATAGCCTGCACTTCTTCCTCTATTTTGTGACTATATTCAACCATTTCCGTGAGCATCTTGATTACCAGTGTTTTGAATTCTGTACCTGATAGGCTGACTATCTTTAAATCACTTAGTTCTATTTTTGGAGATTTGTTCTGTTCTTTCATTTGGGCCATGTTTTGTGTGTGGGTTTTGTTTTTTTTGTTGTGTTTTTTTGGTCTCAGGGCACCTGCTACATTGTAAAGGGGGAAACCTTAGGTATTCGCCAGAGTGGGTCAACCCATGTGGCTGCATTGTGGCACTGTATGTGGGGGAGGGGTCTGAGAGAGAACAATGCTGCTTGCTCAGCTCTTGGCCAGCTTTCAGTCACTTCCCTCACTACCCACAAGCAAACAGAGTATGTGGGTTTGTGTACTTCTAGGACCCTGTGGGTCTCTCCAACAAACTCTCCTATGAGGCTGGGAGTTTCTCCTACCACTGCAACCCCCACAGATATTTCCAGTCAGAGGTTTTGAAGCTGTATTTCCCTGCCCTGGAACCCTGAGTTGTGTGGTCTGTCTTACTCCCCAGTTGTTCCTCCTGGTTTATCTGCATGCAAATTTGGGACCACCCAGTCCAACAGCCGCAGCCTTGCCCGCCCCCATCCTCTAGCTGCCACCTTGCCTCAAGTCCTCTCTGCCCTTGCTCCCCATCTCTACCCCTCCTATCGGTCTGGATGAATGATTCTTCTTTAGCTCCTTAGTTGTCGGACTTCCATACAGTTCAATTTTCTGGCAGTTCTTGTTATTTTGTTTTGAAATTTGTTGTCCTTCTCTCGGTTATGCGAGGAGGCAACATATATCTACATCTCCATCTTATGCTCATTATAACCATATTCTTCATAGAACCAGTGAAAAATCAATTTTGGGCCCTGTCCAGGTACCTCCATTATTTGGAGCATCCTCCCTTATAAGCCATGATTGTAGGTTCGATCCTAGTCAGGGCACATAATAAGAATCAACCACTGAATACACAGATAGGTGGAACAATAAATCAGTGTTGATCTCTCTCTCTCAAATCAATAAACTTTTAAAAATTAATTTTAGGAAACTCCTGAAATTTAACTGGATATAGTAGCAGAAAAGTTTGTACTACAGCACTATTTCCAATAACTCAACAGTCTAGTTTCTCATCATTAAATATTCTATCTCAAAATTATGAATTAATTTTAAAATAAGAGATGGTTTTGCTTTATACTACAGTATCTTAAGTATAGCCTGGAACTATTCTAGTTGCTTCCAATACTATTCAAGACCATATTTTATATGCATTTTGAAGTACTCAGACAAGTTTTTTTTTAAGGCCCTATGAGTATAAGAGCTATGGTGCCATCTACTGGAAAGCAAAGGCTATGTTACTTCTTCAGCAAGATTCACTATTTTATACCAAATAAATTCTGGGGTCATATCTACATTGCCTTTCCATCAGTTATATAACATGTAATTAATTATCAAGAGAAGTATGTTCACTTGAGCACTTACAGAGCAATTACAACTGAATCTGATGAAATTACAAATGTACATTATCCCATTCCCACCACATAGGAAATTAGGCAGAAGACACCAGAATTAACACCCAGCTGGCTCAGAAAAGACTTTGGATATCCTTCTCAATGATTTGTTTTTTCAAAATCCTAATCTCATACTTCTTTAACAAAACAAACTTAAAATATACTTTTTCAACATGACTCCTTCAACTCAAGCTGCCTTTGTTTTGTGGCCATAAAATTAAAGATCCTTGAAAGCAGGGCAACAAGAAATCCACACAAACACCTCCCTGGAATAAAAAAAAAAATCACGGAAAAAAGCAATATGGATACTGATTTGTAATTACCATGCAGGACACTTTTCTTCTTTAATAAGTAATACATTTTTTTTCTTTTAAATGTCAAACACTTCACAAATTTGCAGGTCATCCTAACAAAGGGACTGTGCTAATCTCTACAATGTTCCTGTTTTGGTATATGGGCTACTTAAATAAACACAAACTCACTGGGATGGGGAGACTGATGAAACTTACTGAGGTGCTACGCGTCTCCAGTAACGGTCAATTCCATTTTTAAAATACAGCACAGCAAGCCACCTTACATTTATATCCAGAGTGTGGTTTGTGAAAATATTCTGCAAATAAAAATACATAGTATTATAATAAACAAATGTTAAAAGTTCAATTAATATACTCACAATAAAATATGAAAAAAAATTAATTAAATGTTTCATGTAAATTATAACACCATATTATCTGATAAATACCTATAGTTCTACATTTCATTTAAGAAGTATACCCATTCAGTAGAATGTTAATTGTTTAAGCTGAGTAATGGACAGGTGAAGATTTATTATATTATTTTACTTTAAGTATGTTTGAAAATTTCCCTAAAAAACATAAAGCAAAATAAACCTCATTATATAATCACAACGTACACACACAAAAACTGAAAATCATCTAAATTAAATAAAAATATACCCATCACAGCGCAAATTCAAAGATTCTACGGAGTCAAAGCCCTTGGGTTATTAGTACATTCTGTGAAATGAATTATTTCTAAGTATTCTCATTAAAACAAGTGTGCTTAACAATGTTTGATAGTAGAACAGTTTTAAATTATATAATGCAGATGTGATGTGAATAATTTCAACTCAGTATTAACCATTACTCAAAATATTTACCTGCTATGTTAATATAGGTAATCCTCATTTTGCACAGTCTCGGAAGACTGTAAAAATGATTGTGTAAGCTAAATGATGCAACATAATCTTAATAATCAGGGAGAAAGTAACAATTGCTCTGTGATCTTTAAATTTTTACTAAGAATTTAATTAAAATTATTATAAAAAATTTATAACTGATAATTATAAATGTATATAAAAATAGTGAAACTAATTATTTCCACTGTAATTCAAAACATCACAGGACTTCTGATCAAGATGGAAGGGTAGGTAAATGCCCTCAGTACTCAAATCTTCCCACAACCACATCAAAATCACAACTAAATTACAAAACAAGCATTATTCAGAACCTCCTGAAATCTAGCTGAATAGAAGTCCTGCACCTATGGATTTAAAGAAGCAGCCACAGTGAGCCTGGCAGGAGGGGCAGAGACATGGAGTAGGCTGGTCCACACGCACATGTGGCAGTTTAAAATTGGGAGGGATATCTCAGCTGTGGAGCCTCCCCCCCCGCCCCCCCCTCCCCCGCTGAGAAGTAAGGGATCCCAGCCCCACACCAGGACTCCCAGCCCAGGGTTCCAGTGGCAAGAAAAGAAGTCTCCATTAACTTCTGGCTATTAAAAACCAGTGGGGATTGTATCTGAAGGAGACAAGGGCTTCTGGAGTCCCAGGCTGTTCCTATGAGCCCACACACAGACTTACTCACTCCCTCTGAGCTCCAGCACTGGGGCAGTGGCTCGAATTGTATGACATCAGAGCAAGAGCTGGGGGACAGCTTTCTGCCAGACGAAAGTGCTGGCAGAGGTCACTGTTCCTTTTCTGACACCCACCCCACTCACACATGCAGAGTTGGCAGGCAGGCACTATATCAGAGTCTCCATCAACCTGGCTATCACTGTTTGCCCTGCCCTGGTGATTCCCTGACACCCCACGTCACCCAACTTGTGGGCCAACCCAAGCCATTTCTAGTAGCTCTTCAAAGCCAATGGCCTTTATTGCCTCATGCCATCTCCAGATAGCTCTATAGCTCTATAGCTCTGGTGGCTGCAGGCAGGGTACAGGTAGTGGCTGACCTTTCACCTCCCATGAGGCCCCAGAGCCAGGGCACCCCAGGAAAAGCTTCAGACCATGCAAGATTACAACCCTACCACTTCCACAAGTAACACACTCACAGGAAGACTGGGTGAGCACCAAAGCTCCACTAAAGCAAGTCCTGCTCCAAAGCATCAACTTCTGCACAGCCACTCCTCCACTGCAGGTACAGCCGAGTCTAGGAGCCAATGAGCCTGGGGCAGTGGGGGTTGATGCCTCCCAGTGATACCCACAGCAATCGAGGCTCAACTACAACAGGACAGTGCACACAGCTGACACAGGGATGCACCTAGAGCACCCAACTTAGGTGACTGAGAGGCTACCCCACTGGACCCTATAGGACATCTACTGCACAAGGCCACTCTACAAAGTCCAGGAGACAGAGCAGCTCTACCTAATACATAGAAACAAACACAGAGAAAATGCAGAGACAAAGAAGTAGGTACCAAATGAAAAAATAGGAGAAATCTCCAGAAAAAGAACTAAATAAAATAAAGGCATGCAGACAAACTACCAGATACATGTTCCAAATGAAAAAATAGAACTCCAGAAAAGGAACTAAACAAAATGGAGACAAGTAATCCACTAGATGCAAATTTCAAAACACTGCTTTATAAGGATACTTAATGAACCTAGAGGAGGAGCATATGAACTCAGAACTACAACAGCATAAAAAGGACATGGAAACCATAAAAAGGAATCGGTCAGAAATGAAGGATACACTAATGAAATGAAGAATAAGCAGGGGTGTCAAACCTGCAGTCCACAGGCCGCATGTGGTTCAGGATAGTTATAAACGCAGCCCAACACAAAACTGTACATTGACTTAAAACATGAGATTTTTTGTGTGTGATTACATGTTGCAGTGTATTTAATGTGTGGCCCAAGACAACTCTTCTTGTAGTGTGGCCCAGAGACACTAAAAGGTTGGGCACCCCTGACAGGGAACCAACGGAATAGACGAAGCCAGAGTTAAATCAACAATGTGGCATATAAGGAAGCAGAAAACACCAAATCAGAACAGCAAAAAGAAAAAAGAATCCAAAAAAATGAAGACAGTGTAAGGAGCCTTTGGAACAACTTCAAGTTTACCAACATTTACATCCTGGGGATACTGGAAGGAGGAGAAAAGGAAATTGAAAACTCTATTTGAAAAAATAATGACAGAAAACTTCCCTAACTTGGTGAAGGAAATAGATATACAAGCCCAGGAAGTGCAGAGTAACGAACAAGACATCCAAAAGAGGCCCACACCAAGACTTATCATAATTAAAACACTAAAGGTTAAAGACAAAGAATCTTAAAAAGCAGCAAGAGAAAGGCAGTTAGTTACCTACAAGCAAGCTCCCATAAGACTGTCAGCTGATTTCTCAACAGTAACTTTGCAAGCCAGAAGGGAGTAGCAAGAAATATTCAAAATATGAAAAGCAAGGACCAACAACCAAGATTACTCTACTGAGGAAAGCTATCATTTAGAATCAAAGGACATATAAAGAGCTTCCCAGACAAGACAAAGCTAAAGGAGTTTATCATTACCAAACCAGTATTACATGAAATGTTACAGGGTCTTCTATAAAAAGAAAAAAAAGATAAAAAATATGGATAATAAAATGGCAATAAATAAATTAAATTAAAAATTAAAAACAAAAAAATCGCAAACATTGAGAATTAAAGTATTTCATTTCTTCATAAAAAAACAATTAAAAAAACTTATTTAGAGCAGATGCTACCAATACCCTGCTCCATTATTTACTCACCCATCAACAAACATCTCTTAAACGCCCTCAAAGAGCCATGCCTTGAATTAGTAAATTGCAGTGCAATGGCAGCCAAACATATGGATACCTTTCACTAAGTAAATCAGTAACATAAGTAAGTTTTAAAACAATTAATATAATAGTATCTCATTTTACAAAAATACAAATAACTATTTTGAACAACTTACCAGCAACACTGAATAGAAACCCGGCTGTGTTTCCCACTGTTTCAACTGCTCCTCCGCTGGCTTTAACACAGTAGTATCCTGACTGGTGGCCTGCGTTAAGACCTGAAGAACAACACTGCTGGCACTATTGAGATCCATGGAAACCTGGCAATGATAAATTAACATATTTGAATGTATATTACACATACCAAATTACCAGAAACATGAATGGAGAAAAAGCTTCAATGATCTGAATTACTCCTACACTTCAATCACTCACCTATTCCTTCATGTTTCTGCTGGATTTCTACCTTTTCTATGTGCCACCCATACACTTACTTAAAATTCCCATAGTTCAATTTAAGCCAGCTAAAATAAAAATAAAATTCAAGTTTTAAAATAATAGCCATTATCTGAGTGTACATGTTGTTAAGCATTACATTAAGGCTTTATTAATTAATTTATTCCTAGTAGTAATTCTATGTGGTAGGTAGTAAAGGATCAGAGACCTTACCTTGCCACAGACACAATCTATTAAGTGGCACTGCCGGACTTAACCAGCAAAGCCACACTAACCGTAATCAGTATCTAACACCGCCTCACTCAAGTGCCAGCACTGACATCTAAAGCATCTCTGTAGTCCCAGGAGCTCAACAAGACACATGATATATGCTTAATAAATATTTGCGGAATAAAGAAAGGCGACCAATTTTGAATAAAGTACTTCACACTGAACCACATGGCAGCTAATTAACTGATTTATTTCATTACATTACTGAAAGCCTGCTGTGTACCAACCACTGTTCTTAGAATATAGCAAAGAACAAAAAAGTGTCCCTGACTTCATGCAGCTTACCTTCTAGTGGAAAGTAGTGATATAAGAAAACAACATCATGTTTCAAAGACTGATAGCAACTGAATGTGTTACTTTAGATTGGGTGTTCAGGAAAAGCTTCTTTGAAGTGACACAAGAGACAGGAATGACAAGAGATGCTCAGCCATGCAGAGGTCCAGACAGAGAAAACAACTGACAACAAAGCCTAAAGATTAGAAATAAATTTAAGAAGGTCAGTATGACTAACACTTATGAGAAAAGAGGAAAGTAGAACAAGATGAGGTTGGAGAAGTAGGCAGGAACAGCTTACGGATGACCTTGTAGGGGAAAATAAAGTGTCTTGACTTTAATAGATAAACCCCCAAAAGAGCCCTTGGAAGTTAGAAAGAATATATTAAAATATTAATATAAACAATAATAGTAAAATGTTCTACCAGAATTCATCCCCACCCCCCAAAAAGAAAGAAAAAACCATGTCCGTTTTGGGTTACTACTAAAAAGAGCAGTTTTCACCTAGAGCAAAGACAGTGCAGAACATTCAACATGTACATCATGCACCTTCACTTTTCACATTTCCAGACCTTCACAGCAAGGTCTTATCCTTCTGCCCCCTCACCCTCAGCCTTTACCTGTTCTAATGAAGTTGCTGGATTCCATCCCTACCTACTCCACCCAGGTCCTCCCCAGAAGTGTATGCCCTGTCCCCTCCTCCCCTTGCTTTTGATTCTTGATCCCAAGAAGCCCATCCAGTGTGGGAGGGAGGGCTCAATTCACCCACTGGAGAACCAATTTTGTGCCAAGGACTGAGGTCGTGGCTCCCATGGTAAGATCAGAAAGGGTTTCTTTCTCTATCCAAATCCTGGGAGATTATGCGGTGAGAAGCAGAAAGATATATTCTCGTCATTAGAACAAACTGCGAAAAGTGAGTTTCAAAAATAAGAGTTGGAACCCAGAGTGTATTTTCCCTACAGAAACACAACTATGAGTGGTTCAGCTAATAGAGAATAAGGCTTTTAGGTCTGAGAAACAAACCATCTTTCATAACTTCTACTGGAAACATTTCCAAGGACTAATTAACTTACAAAGGAAAGTTTAAGCAGCTATCAGTTCCTAAATTGCAAATTAAATGCATCATCAAAAATAACTTAATTCAGGAATGACAGACTTATCATGGATTATTAAAAAATACCACATTACTAAAGCATATTAAGTGTTTTAAAGATCCCAAACAAACCTATCAAAGCAAATCTGACGTGTGGACTGATATCACTGTTTTATAGAGAAAGACCTTCCAACTATAGGAGAGTGTCCAGGATCATGTAGTAATTATTAGCACATGGCAGGGTGAGACCCAATAATCAGGTCTCTGGAATTCCAGCCTTTCCCACTCCCAAACACCCACCAACCTACCATGCTCTCCCACAGTAGGTTCCTAGAGAAACTGTCAAAAAGATTTCCGAATCCATCAGAAACCTAAAAGAATCACATTAAATATTCATACAGTACTCAACTGTGGAATTCTCTTAAAAGCACAGGGATGGCAACAAAGAACAGGGAGTAAAATGTATGGAGTCATTCAAATGTAACAGAGTGGGAAAAAACTTCATTTGGGTTAAAAGATAGATGAGTACTAGGGATTACTAGTAGTCAGTCAGAGGGTGGTACACCTGAAAAACTAACCTTTGATATTTTTTTTGGAATTAGCATAATTACAGAATAGCAGAATTTTTCTCTGAATAGCAGAATTACAGAAATAGGGTTGCTACTGTTATTTGCACCTAGTATTGAAAAAGGCACACAACCAATCTCCATACAAAAAACTGGACAAAACTGTAGGTAATAAAGGAAGGTGGAGGGGAAAGAAAAAAAAACAGGAAGAAGGAGAAAAGGAAGGAAAGAAGGAAAGAAGGAGTAAGTAAGGGAGGAGGGGTGGAAGATAAGAGGAGGATACGACAGACAGGGATTTGTGGGAATGGCTACATGTATTCCTCAACGGACTTGACAGGCTCTGCATGGAGATCACCACCAGTAGACCTGAAGGCCAGGGAAGCTAGTCTCTCACAGTAAAAGCACTGTCACAGCTCCTCTGCGTACAGGTCTACATGTAGTGTGAAAAACCCTCTACATATGTAAAGGAATTTATCCTTTTCCTTTCAGCATTCCTATCAATTACTAAGACCCTTAAGACAACCAAGCAGAAACAGCAAGATCAAATGTGCCTGTTTTCTAATTAATAATATGAACACTGAGGTTGCTTTGATTTTTCATTAATTTGTACAGTTTCAACATGTTGTCCAAGAGGAAACACTGCTTTTACTTTATGAGCCCTCAATTACGTATGCTACAGAAGAGAATTATTCAAAATCTAAACTCTTCTCTAAGAACAGAAACAAAGAAGTAGAAAATTAAAAGGACACAGGGGCTTGCCCTTCTCCCTACAGTGTTTCACAATTGAGTCAGTTCAATTTATTCATTAGTGGACTTTTTCTATTCTTGGATTCTATAAAAGTCTAAACAATGTAACAAATGTGAAACAGCCTAAAAATACTCATACCCTGTGACAGGACTTTCTAGGCTTGATTCTGTAAGATACTTCCCAATGTGCCTACAGTTGGGAACTTAACTAATTTTCATTGAAAGAAACAGACAAGGGAAAACTCAGCACTTCTGCCTGCCACCAACCATCTTAGATCCACAGTGACTTTAATTTCAGCCATGATCATTTCCTTTAGATTACCACATTATGTGAGCTTGTCCTTAGTTTTAGGAGATTGCATATGTAAACAATAACCCACCCCACTACTAAATGTTAAAGCAGTGAGTCAGTAAACTTAGAAGCTCTACTCCCAGGCAGCTGTAGCCAAGAACAAGGGGCTCCCTCTCAACCCAGTTTCTCCCAAAGAGGGGCAGGCAGTCAGCACTTCTCATCCACCCAAGCTGTGCTGCCACTCTATTTCAGGCAAGTGCAGCTGAGAGGTCGAGGGCTCTCTTCTTCCACCCAAGCACCGCTGGTGGAGCAGATGCTCTACCTCAAGCACATGAGGCCAAAAACAGGTGGCCTCAATCATGCCTACCCCAGCCTGCTCAAAGGGCCAAGGTTCCACACCAGGAACAGTAACAGCTGGAGATTTCAATACTCTACTTTCAATAATGGACGGAACAACTAGGAAGAAAGTAATGGAGTTCTTAAACGACATTATACACAAACTAGACCTAACAGATATTTAGAGAACATTCCCCTCAACAAAAGAATGCACACATTCCTCTTGAGGGGACACAGAGAGTACATGGAACATTCTCCAGAAGAAACCATATGTTAAACCACAAAACAGGCCTAAACAAATTTAAAAGGATTAAAATCATACAAATATGTTCTCTGGTCACAATCAAAAACAGAAATATGGGAAATTCACTCATATTTTCAGATTTCAAAACTCACTAAACTACTACAGTCATGAAAATGCTGGTAACCGGCACAATGGATATGTATGTTAATGAAACAGATTTGAAAGTCCAGAAACAAACCGTTACATCTAAATTCAACTGATTTTTTACCCTGGCCAGGTGGCTCAGTTGGTTGGAGCATTGTTGCATAGACCGAAAGGTTATAGGCTTGACTCCTTGTCAGGGCACATACCCAGGAGGTTGAGGGTTCAATTCTCAGTGGGGGCATGTTGAGGAAGGCAACCAATCGATGTTTCTCTCACATATCAATGTCTCCGTCTGTCTCTGTCTCTCTCTCTTCCTCTCTCTCTCCTTCACGTTCCCCCTCTCTCCTTCCCTCCCTGTCTCTCTCTCTAGAAAAAATATCCTGGGGCTGAGAATTAAAAAATCATAATAATAAAAATAAATAGTCAACTGATTTTTTAAAAGATTTTATTTATTTATTTTTAGAGAAGGAAGGGGGGGAGATAGAGAGAGAGAGAGAGAAACATCAATGTGCGGTTGCTGGGGGTCATGGCCTGCAACCCAGGCATGTACCGACTGGGAATCGAACCTGCGACACTTTGGTTCGCAGCCCGAGCTCAATCCACTGATCTACGCCAGCCAGGGCTAATAGTCAACTGATTTTCAACAAGCATACCAAGGCAATTCAATAAATAAAGCAGTCTTTTCAACAAATGGTGTTGAACTGGTTATCCAAATGCGAAAGAGTAGCTGGACCATTTCCTTACACCACACACAAAAATTAACTACAAAAGGTAACTCTATAAAACTCTTAGAAAATCTAGGGGTAAATCTTCATGACTGCATACCCACTGGCATGGCTACAGTCAAAAACCCATGTACACGTACTAAGAGGTATTGAGGAGGATGTGGGAAAATGGAGCCCCAACGCATTGTTCGTGGGAATGTAAAATGGAGCAGCCACTTTGGAGAAATCTGTCCGTTTTTTGAAATGTTAAACAAAATGTTTGACCCAAAAACTCCAACTCTATTTATATACCCAAGAGAAATTAAGACATATGAATACACAAAAAAATTGTACATGAATTTTCACAGCAGTATTATTTATAATTGCCAAAAGTGAAAACTCAAATGTCTATTATCTGATGAATGGGCAAATAAAATGTGGTATTTCCAAACAATGCAGTATTACTTAGCAATAACAAGAAATAAAATCCTTTTTCATATATGCCACAACATAAGTGAACATTGAAGCATTATGCTAAGTGAAAGAAGACAGTCACAAAAGACCACATGTTGTATTATTCCCTTTTTACAAAATTTCAAGATTAAACAAAAGCAAAAAATGGGTAAGTGGTTGCCGAGGGCTGGGGGATGAGAGAAAATGTAGAATGACTGCTGATGGGAACATGGTTTCTTTTGGGGCTATGAAAATGTTCTAAAATTGACTGTAGTGACAGTTGCACAACTCTGTGGATATACTAAAATCCACTGAATTGCATACTTCCGGTAAGTGATTTGTATGGTCTGTGTGTCCTAATAAAACTGTTATTTTTTTTTAAGTGCTTTGACTGTATAAATGCCACAGTCAGCAAGATACAAGGAAAAGTGACTAAATGAAAAACATTTGGGCAGAGTATCAACAACAAAAAATGATGTTAATTCAGAGCAAGGAAGAGCATGTGTTCAAGACATTAAAGTAAAATTAAAGACACAGACTCTGGACAACAGTCAAGGTTCCAAAGATGCCAGCACCATTCGAATCCATACTGCACAGTTTGGGTTCATTTCAGTTTCTTGACAGAGCTCCTCTGGTGGTTTGGACAGGGAAATTATTCTCCATGTATGTACTACAGGTCATTTAGCATCCCTGCATGTTTTATGTAAACAGCACTTCCCAGCACTTGACTAAAGATAATTCCATATATCTCCAAACACCCTAAGAATAAAAGACAAACAGAAAACAAATCAAATTACAAAGAGTAATTGTGTTTAGGTAGCTCCAGGGATTATGAGGATTCTTATAGTCTACATATTTTATCTTTATGTTGAAAAAAACATTTTTCAAAAGGCCAAGAATTTTCACTTTAAACCTGTTTTAAATTTCCATGGGAAAATTTGCTTCATTTCTCTTCCCTACTCCTAAAACCTCCCGACTTTTCAAGACCTTAAAATCATTGTGGATTTCTCTTGTCAAGCACATATAAAGAGATCATGGCACTATATTAAATATAGCACATTTAAGTAGGTAATGCAGTCACTAATTGTACTCTGATCATAAAAGTTCAGGAGAGAAAGCTTACAACCTTGGTCTTCAGTAACAAGAGTTCTGTCATATCCCAGATTTGTGATGCCAATGATTACCAAAACAATCTTCCTCACTCCAGAAACTCTAAGTCATGTAATCAAACAGCAGTTCAATGCAAACAGTTATCTCTAAGAAGCACTTAAGAATACCAATATTCTTATTATTTGGTGTTTATAAAAAACAATAGTTTAAAATATTTAAAAGAAAAATAGCCCTGGCTGCTGTGGCTCAGTGGATTGAGTGCTGGCCTGGGAACCAAAGGGTCGCTGGTTCCATACCCAGTCAGGGCACATGCCTGGGTTGCAGGCCAGGTGCCCAGTTGGGGGTACGCAGGAGGCGACCATACACTGATGTTTCTCTTCCTCTCTTTCTCTCTCCCTTCCCCTCTTTAAAAATAAATAAAATCTTTAAAAAATATATTTAACAGAAAAATAAAACCAACCAAAAAGTTCTAATGTGCTGATTACTTTCCTTTAAGCTTCACATATTATATAGATTTCCACCACATAAAGAAAAATAGATTTGTACTTGTTAGCAATAGAGTGTCTTTAATTTCATTTTTGTTTTAGTTATATATGTATATTTCAATATTATTTTGTATCTGTTTCAGATGTAAAGCATAGTTTAATTTCATTTCTAAGTCAGTTTCCACATCAACTTCTTTACCAGATAAGGCACTACTACATAGTTCTACCATTCCTAAGAACGTAAAAATAAATTGAGTAATCTGCAGTGCCACCTGATGGTAAGAAGTAAGTGCTACAGCCTGAAGAGTATATTCCAATGATCCTTTGACCTTCAAGGACAGAGAAAGAGAATGGAATTCTCAGTGACCACTTGGCCAGGACAGTCATCTAGAAATACGAAAATATGGAAATACGGTCCAAGAAGATAGATAAAGAAATGATGCAAAAAGAGCTCCTGAGGGAAAGAAATAAATGGGAGGGTAAAGAAAAAAGTAATACAAAAAAGATGGAATTCAAAACATGAAAATGAAAACTTCACCATAAAACAAAACATGACAAGCAAAAAATTTCCTTACACCACTGTCTCTACTTCTGTAGTTAATTACTGAATCTTTGAAAAATACTCTCTACAAAAAGACAATGTGAGATGAAGATCTGAATGTGTTTTAAGCTATCCACAAAGTAATTACGGCAGAGTTTAAGAAAATGCAGTAACATAAGCAATGCTTTATAGCATAAAGGAGCCTGAGAAAATGGAACAAGAACAGGCAGAGTAATATGAGGAAAAGAATGAAATCAACTGATGAGAAAAGACCTGCAGTATTCCACATTCAAGAAATGGACAAATATGGCCAAATACAAGCCACTGACAAAGTGACATTAGTAACTTAAAAGCTCCAATTTTCCTCCATGGAAGAACAAGTAGTGGCCAAATACTTAGACAGCAGCCTTTTAGTGGAATGTATAAGCATTATAGTATTTACCATGTGTTATTGGAACATTTCCAACAGATGGGATCGAAGAAGGTATCATTTTTTTTCAATAATAGTTAAATTCTTGCAAGTGAACTCATATCTACAGCCCAAATCTACAAAAAGAATAGCAGGCAGAGGGCATATTCTTGGGGAATTAGGAATAGGAAATATTACAGAATTGCTGAACTACCTCAGGTCAAAAGCAAACTAAAGAAAGATGATGTATCCAAGACAAAAAAGAAATAAATTTCTGTGAAGACTTCTCTATGGTAACAGAAAAGTCACTATATTAGAAAGTTTAAAGAAAGAATCATTTTATTATTTTGAGAAACTAAATTCTTAAAGCAGCTTGCCAAAAACAAAACAAATAAAAAATTAAAAACAAAAAAAAAAACAGTTTAACCGGAATCTGAACAAGCTTCTAGACAGTATTACCAGTATTACCAACAGTAGTTAGGGAGGCAGTGGGTGGACGTAAGATGAAATAAGCCAGAAAGAGAAAGGCAAATATCACATAATATCACTTACATGTGGAATCAAACAAACATAATTGAAACAGACTTACAGATACAAGAGAACAAGTGATGGAGTCAAAAATGGGGTGTTGGGGAGGAGGGTGAAATAAGGTGATGAGATTAAGAAATATTAAAGTATTAGTTACAAAATAGGCATGGGGATGTAAGGTAAAGCACAGGGAATATAGTGAATAATACTGTAATAACTATCTAAAGTGCCAGGTGGGCACTTGAATTATTGGAGGGAGCACTTTGTAACCTATGTGAATGTCTAGCCACTGTGCTGTATACCTGAAACTAATACAATAGTGTGGAATGAAAACTTTAATCAAAAAATAAAATTTAAGCCCTGGCTGGAGTAGCTCAGCGGATTGAGCACAGGCTGCGAACCAAAGTGTAGCAGGTTCGATTCCTTCCCAGCCAGGGTACATGCCTGGGTTACAGGCCATAACCCCCAGCAACCACACATTGATGTTTCTCTCTCTCTTTCTCTCCCTCTCTCCCTCCCTTTCCTCTCTAAAAATAAATAAATAAAACCTTAAAAAAATAAAAAATAAAATTTAAAAAAAAAAGCAAATAAAAATGCATACGTTATGAAGCCCTAGCCGGGTAGCTCATTTGGTTAGAAAATCATCCTGATACACCAAGGTTGGATCAAGGCACATACAAGAATCAGGCAATAAATGCATAAATAAGTAGAACAACAAACTGATGTTTCTCTCTTTCTCCCCTTCCCTCTAAAAATAAATTTTAAAAAATTTTAGAGACTTCCAGCAAGATGGAGGCATAGGTGGACGCACTGTACCTCCATGCACAACCAAGATTAGAACAACAATTTAGAGGCAGAATAACGCCCAGAACTGACAGAGAATTTATCTGAATGGAAGTCAGACAGCCAAGAAGTTGAAGTAGACCCGTTCATCCAGACCGGTAGGAGGGGCGGAGAGGAGCAGCCAGGCGTGGAGCGCGGGGCACGGAGAACAGGGAGAACTGGGCACATAAGGCAACCGGGAGCATGTAAGGCATCTGGGGCTCACAAGATCGCAGCAGGTGGACCCTGAGTACGCAAGTGGCTACTGGCAGACCCAGTGAGGCGGTGATTGTGGACCAGGGCAAAGCGCGCAACCCAGGATCCCAGAGAAGGGACTGAGGTCCCAGGAGAACAGAGCTACTGCCATTGTTCCCTCCCACCCCCGCCCCCACATACAACATCACAATCTAGAGACTGGGGTGCCCAGGCCTGGTGAACACCTAAGGCTCCGCCCCTCAGTACATAACAGACTCGACCAGACCAAAAAAAAAAAAAAAAAGAGAGAGAGAGAGACATGTCTCAAACAGAAGAATAGATCAATGCCCCAGGACTCATCATTTTAAGCAACCGAGAGATAGCCAATCTATCAGATGCACAGTTCAAAACACTGGTGATCAGGAAGCTCACAGAATTGGTTGATTTTTGAGTGCAAATTAGATGAAAAAATGCAGGCTACCATAAAAGAGATGAAGGAAGATGCACAGGGAACCAAGAGTGATGGGAAGGAAACTGGGACTCAAAACAATAGAGTGGATCAGAAGGAAGAAAAAAACAACCAAACAGGAAAGAATGGAGAAATAAGAATTCAAAAAAACGAGGAGAAGCTTAGGAACCTCCAGGACATCTTTAAACGTTCCAACATCCAAATTATAGGGGTACCAGAAGGGGAAGAGGAAAAGCAACAGATTGAACACGTATTTGAACAAATACTAAAGGAGAACTTCCCCATTCTGGCAAAGGAAATAGACTTCCAGGAAGTCCAGGAAGCTCAGAGAGCCCCAAAGAAGTTGGATCCAAGAAGAAACACACCAAGGCACATCATAATTACATTAGCCAAGGTAAAAATGAAGGAGAGAATCTTAGAAGCAGCAAGAGATAAGGGGACAGTAACCTACAAAGGAGTTCCCATCAGACTGTCAGCTGATTTCTCAAAAGAGACCTTACAGGCAAGAAGGAGCTGGAAAGAAGTATTTCAAGTCATGAAAGACAAGGACCTATATCCCAGATTACTCTATCCAGCAAAGCTCTCATTTAGAATGGAAGGGCAGATAAAGTGCTTCTCAGATAAGGTCAAGTTAAAGGAGTTCATCATCACCAAGCCCTTATTTTATGAAATGTTAAAGGGACTTATCTTAGAAAAGAAGATAAAGAAAAAACATGTATAGTAGAAGGACAGCAAACTCACAATTATTAACAACCACACCTAAAGCAAAACCAAAAGAAACTACGCAAACAACTAGACCAGAACAGAACCATAGAAATGGAGATCACATGGACGGTTAGCAACAGGGGAGTGGGAGGAGGAGAGAGGGGGAAAAGGTACAGAGAATAAGTAGCACAGATTGTAGGTAGAAAATAGATAGGGGGAGGGTAAGAATAGTATGGGAAATGCAGAAGCTAAAGAACTTGTAAGTTATGACACATGGACATGACTAAAGGGGGGATATGGGTGGGAGAGGGTGTACAGGGTGGAGGGGAGTGAAGGGGGAAATGGGACAACTGTAATAACATAATCAATAAAATATATTAAAAAAAATTTTAAATGCCTATGTTCCTTAATTTTGTCCACTGCTAAAAATTTATTCTACAGATGTACTCTTACCAATATACAAAATATATAAGCAAAAAGATGTATATTGAACCATTGTTTGAAGAGCAAAACATATAAATAGAACTTAAATATCCATAAGTTAAATAAAAGGTTAGAAATAACTAAAAAATAATAATAAGATTGACAATGAGAAGAAGGGGTTCATTAGGCAATTCTGTCTACTTCTGTGTCTGTTTTTTAAAATGGTAGCTAAGCTCTGGTTGGTGTGGCTCAGTGGATTGAGCACTGCCCTGTGAACCAAAAGGTTGCTGGTTCAATGCCCAGTCAGGGCACATGCCTGGATGGCAGGCCAGGTCCCTGGGAGGGAGAAAGCAAGAGGCAACCAACTGATGTTTCTCGCACACATCATGTTTCTCTTCCTCTTTTTCTCCCTCCCTTCCCCTCTCTCTGAAAATAAATGAATAAAATCTTTAAAATGGCAGCTAATAGACAATGATACAGAAATCATTAAAGTTGCTGTTCACATTTGACATCACCTCTGTAAATCCGTAACTAGATAGTAAAGCAACCCTTCCTCCACCCTACTGTTCTACATACTACATACTTTTATTATTACATCTATTTCCTTGTTTACTTACATCTCAGCTACAAAATCATGAACAGCTTAAAGGCAAGCATTTTTGTCTTATTCATCTATATATGCCACTACATAGTACAGTGTCAGAGATATAGCAAATGCTCAGTAAATGTTTGAAGAAGTAAACAAGCAATGATGTCACTGTGATTTCTAAGAGTGGAAAGTTAAGCTGGCTTTTAAAAAAAGGGGAAACAGAAAGAGGTCAAAGAAACAAAAACCGTGCTGGAAGAATAGGAATTACATCACAGTAAAGAAAGAAGTATTAAAATATATAATAGTAAATAGTATACTGAATAGCTGAAAAAGAAAGAAAGAAAGAAAGAAAGAAAGAAAGAAAGAAAGAAAGAAAGAAAGAAAAAATGAATGAACAGTCCATTCAGTATCTCCCTCTACTGAAATGGGGCCTATTGAGCCAAGAAAATTTAACAAGACTTTTCACTGGGAATACCTAACACCATTTGGTCTAATCCTGTGCTCTCTAATCAGCTTCCTGACATTTACTTGGTTTATCATCAAACATTTCTACCTTCATTCATTCAACAAATATTTACTGAACACCTACAAATGTCAGACATTATTCTAGGCACATGAGGTACATCAATAAACTAAAAAGACAAAAAATCCCTGCCCTTGTGGAGAGTATGCAGGCATAGCTCAGAGATTTGCAGCTTCGGTTCTCAGTCACCACCATAAAGCAAGTCATAGGCTTTTTGCTGGTAGAGGGTCTTGCTTTCAATTTGTTAAAAAGCAAGCTACTTTGAAGCTCAACAAGACAAGCTGCAATAAAACAAGGCACTCCAGCTAGAGGGTGGAGAAATGCATCGGTAAATTATGCACTACGTAAGAAGGCAGTACACAGAGCCAGGGGCAGTCATGAAAGGAGTCCTGTCCAACAAACCCAAGTGTCTGTGTCTCGCTTGGGAGTCTTTAGGGAAATGGCAGTGTCACTGTCTTGCCTGCTTGGTATACATGAGAGTCCCCAGGACTGAACACCTCCTAAGAGGAAAAGTTAAGGGTCTTATCCTAAACGATGGTAACCCTCATACCAAGACAGTGCCAGCACTGTCTAAGGCCCCAACTACTGTCACCAGCAACCTCTTTGAAATCTCTTTGGCTGAAACAAAAAAATAAACATCTGTATAAAAACTACTGAAGAACAGCAATTATGCTTATTGTTTTTAAAATTTCTTCTCTGATGTAAAACAGAAATAGGGAGGAAATCTTGATTTTACACCAGATATTGTTCTTTAAATCGGAAAGCCAGTAATAGCACAGCCTGAATTTAATAGACTATAACCAATCAAATTCATGTTTCATCAAAACCTTTTGCTAGATGTTAAGGGACCATCAGTTCTGTCCAAATATATACATCTTTGATTGGTAGTTTCCAATTACTGGTCCAGGACATCATTGTCTATAACTATGTCTTGGAAGAATCTCATAGTTTTGAGAGGTTAGCCTCAGGAGTCACTACATTTATAAAAATTACTTCATTAAAACATGTACAGGCTGTATGCCCAGTAATGTTCACACAATTAGGAATTATTCTACATTAACATGTTTTGAATCATTGAAATAATTTTTCTATCACCATGAAGCTATTACTGTCCTCTAAATAGTAAGTATGTCTAAGTTAATAATTTTATTTTACTGACCAAGAAACTATGTCCCAGAGTGGCTAAAGAGATACTGTGACTTAGGTCACAGGGCTGATGAGTGACATTTCTGGAATGTAGAATTCAAGGTTTCCATCCCAACTCTGTTGGCTACAACATTTTTCTTTTTGATCACAGTGCCGTCCACTGATATACCTCAAGTGAAATTAACTGTTTTGGGAGGTTTTGTTGTTGTGGTTGTTGTCTTGTTTTGTTTTGTTTCGTTAGCTTCAGACCTAAGAACCAAAATACAACATCAAGATTCTAGCTTATCTTCCTGATAAATTATACTATATCAGAATTGAAGGCCAAAATTCATGGAGTCGATGAAAACATCATACCCAAAGTTAACAAGGTGAAGATTAGGAGAAAAAATTTTAAATGATTGAAACAGACAAAGGATTATTATACAGAGTATACAAAAAATCCATATGAATCAGAAATACAAAAGAAAACTGGACAAAGGATATAGAAAATTCACAGATGGGAAAAGCCAAATGGTTAATAAATATTAGAAGAGATGCTATCTCACTGGTTATCAGGATTTTTTTTAAAAAATTGATATATTACTTTTAAGTCATCTGAATGGCAAAAATTACAAAGTCCACATATATTCAAGTGCTGGTAAGAATGTATGGAAATCGAATTATGCATTGCTGCTAGGAACATACACTGGTACAACAACTGTGGAAAACAATCTTGTCACTGCTAATGAGATTAAATGTGTGTGTGTCCTATGACCAGGTTATATCCTATGACCCAAAAGTTCCACACTGGGTGCTAAAACCAGAGAAACTCCTGCATAAGTAAGTGTACAAGAAGACCTGGATAAGGCCGTTCATGTTTAGTGGAATTGATACATAAAATGTATCTTGTCCTTCTTTTGCATTTGTTCCCTCTAGCTCGAAAGCTCCGCCTTCAAGTATCTGCATGTCCTCCTTTTTAACTTCAATCCAGTCTCTGCTCATGTTGTCAACTAATCAAGTAAGTCTTCCCTGACTGCACAATCTAAAATAGCTCACCCTTCAGCCCAGAATCTCTCTTGTATAGATATCCTTCTTAATTTTTACAAATAACACATTTAGCTGTTTGACATCCTCGTGTATATGTTTATTGTCCAGGCTCCCCTGATTAGAATTTAAGGTCCAGAGACCAAGGGCTTTGATTTGTTCAAAGGTGTATCACTGGAATGTAGAACAGTAACTGGCCCATATGAAAAGTGATGAATAAACAGATGTTAAATAATGAATTCCACCTTGGCCAGTGTAGCTCTGTTGGTTGGAGCGTTGACCGTAGACTGAAAGGTCGCAGGTTCAACCCCAGTGGAGGAGGCAACTGATTGCTGTTTCTCTTGCATATGGATGTTTCTCTCTCTGTCTCTCTCACCTCAACTCTCTCCCTAAGTGAATGAATGAGAGAATGAATGAATGGATGAATTCAATGACTAAATCTCAATCTCTGCTTCCAGTTGTGTAAAGGCACAAAAATAAATCCGTGTCTCTAACTTTTCAAGCCCACTCGATCTAACCTCCAGGTTATATAATATTCCAACTTTTCAGCTCTGGTAATTTGACTTGCATTCAACAATGAAACAGCTTCTACTGGCCAGGCACTACTCTGAGACATAAATAAGACACTTTGTGTTCAAGTCTAGAAAGGAAAAAAGGCAGCAATTACAATATAGTATAAGTGCTATAATAAACTGTTATGGAAGAATGTAAAAAGCCTAACGCACCATATGGAGGTTGGGGAAGGCTTCCCAGGAGGGAATAATGTAGCGTTTCTGTTAAGTAGGAGTTATCCAGAAGAGTACAATTTGGGTATCTGTCAGACAGGTGTATGTTCTAGAAGACACACAACATGTAAATATCTAAATTTTAAAAAGCATCCTAAAACTTCTGAAGAATTGTAAATAGTTCAGCATGACAGAAAAACAAGAGGCAGGAAATAGCAGAAGGTGAAAACAAAAAGCAAGCAAGGCCCAAATCATTAAGGTTCTTATTTTCTAGGCTTAGTGGTTTGGATTTTAATCTAAAACTCTACAGAGAGAAACTGCAGAACAGTGCAATCTGCCTACAGAAAAAGGAAGGGTAGAGAGAGATGGTATGGATTCTTGGAAGCAAGCAAATTATTTAGGTTTACACAAACATCCAGATAATAATGATACTCTGAACCAAGGTAGTAACCACAGGGAAAAGATAGACGAAAAAAGCAAGATTTAATAAATAATTAGATAGCTAAGCAGGGGAAAGGTAGCATATAGGATAATAATAGGGAAGAATGAAGACTCTGGGCATCTCCAAATGAGTGATGCACGTAAGAACCATAGGAAGGTGGAAGAGAAACAACTTCAGAAAGGGTGAGAAACAATTTTTGACATGAGTTTAAGGTATCTTAAGACAGCAACAATGTGTCAAAGTTGAACAGCAATATGTGCTAAAGAGACAGATTTGGGACTCCTCAAAGTAGAGAGAGCAGTTGAAGTCATCAGAGCTAAGACCATTCAAGGAGAGTGGGGAGAAGTAGAAGATAGCACCTCAAGTGAAACAAATATCCCAGCGGTCAGAGAAGACAGAATAATAAACCAAGACATAGGAGGGAAATAAGGAAACTATAGTGTGGCAGAAACATAACAGCATTTCAAAGGACAACTAGTCAAATCAAATTATTAAAAAGATTCCAGTACATTTCAAAACAAAGAGATCAATGGATCATCATCCTCACTAAATTCAGTGACTGCAGTTTATTGATAGATTTCAATATATCAGGAGAAGAAAGTAATGAGGTAGGAAAAATATAACTTTCAAGAAACTTAAGCAAATAATTAGAGATGAAACTGAAGATGAAGAGAGTATTGAAAATGACTGTGTTTAAATCCTGATGAGTTAGTGCTGGTCCACAGTATATAGGAGCTTATGGACTGAAGTGTGTTCCCCCAAAATTCATATACTGGGGCCATCACCCCAGTATCCTTAGTATTAGAGGTAAAATTTTTGAAGAAGTGATTAAGTTAAAATGAGGCCATCATCCAATAGGTGTTCTAATTAAAAAAAAAAAAATACCAGAGGTTCTAGTGTACAAAGGTATGACTATGTAAAGAGGCGGAAATGGGGTGGTCATCTGTAAATCAAGAATAAAGGCTTCAGAGGAAACCAATCCCATTGGAACCTTATGTTATACTTCCAGCCTCCTAAACTGTAAGAAAATAAATTTCTGTTAAGTCACCCAATCTGAAGTATTTTATTAATGCAGCCCTAGCAAACCAATACACTGAGGAAACATTGTCATTAAGGAGAAAAAACTCAGAGCATTTAGAGATGGACAGAAAGAGGTAGACGTTTGCAGATGAAAGAGGACAAAAAGCAATGAAGTTCTCAGTTCTCATGAAAGTCTTTCATTTCCTCTTGTCAAGTGGAAAGCAACTTTATCCAGGAAAGACTAAGGAGGAAAAGAAAAAGCAGGTTAATAACTGCCATGGGTTACCACCAAAGATTTTCACTATAATTTCACAGAAATCTTCCTTGGTGATGAAAGATGGAAGAAAAGCTGTCATGCAATGGATGGTTTCTACTATGGAGTCCATCTGTCCTTAACTTGAAGCCTCTGTACTAAATAGAGAAATCTGAAATAACATGAAAATGGAGGCGTGAACTCCCTATCCAAAAGGGAGATGGTGGAAATCTATCACTGTAAAATGCTCTTTCTTACTTCCTTCTGAAAAATAACCAAATTTCAAGGACACTACTGCACTACAACGGAGCTCTTTTTCACTGGGGTGGGGAGGGAGTATGTCAGTAGCAATCTCGACAGAAGAAGGAAAAGAAGTAGTTATTAAAGACACACAGGATTATTGGCCTGCCTGTCCATTACATGATAAATGTTTGTTGTTGAATGAATAGTTAGATGTCATTCATGAATGCTTTGGTTCAGTTTTAATAATCTGGCAGTAAATAGCAAACGAAAAGCAATGGAATGAGTCAGACCCTGGGTTTTACATCTAGATATGTGTGACCTTATACAAGTCACTAGCCCTTGTTGGGTTTTACTTTCTTCAATCAGATACATTAGGCTCTATAATCAGCATAAGATCACCTTAAATTAAAATTAATGACGCTATAATTTTTATGCATGACCTCAGTCTTCCTTACCAACCAAAGGCGTGTGTCTCAAGCTTTAAAGTACATTCCTATCATGTGGAAAGCTTGTTAAAGTGCAGATTCTGATTCAGTAGCTCTGGGGTTAAGCCTGAGACTGCAATTTTAACCAAGTCTCGGGTGATACCATATACTACACTCTGAGTAGCAAGGGTGTAGAATGCCACCGATCCAGCTCAAGCCCTACAGAGATTATAAGGGTGCCTTACCATTCCCTGAGTCACTCTGATAATAAACAATCCCCATTTGATGCACAGAAAAGGATGAACAATATTGCCAGAAATAACACAAAATTAGGAGAAGCCCAAGACTAAATACAAATACACACACCTACATCCATACAACACAAAGGTTAAAATCTATCTAATCAAACATATTATCTTCCAAAACATGAATATTTCTATTTCTGAAAAAACACGTATTTATCTTTGGAAAAATCTTTAGTGTCTCAGTCTACAAATAATCTTTTGCATTTTGGTTTAATCTGAATGCAAACACATTCACAGTATCACATAATCTAAAGATTTTTATATTACCAAATAATTTCCACATATTCATTTAGAACCTCTAATCATATTACTATAACTAAATTCTTTTTGGTGAGAATTTTCTTCTGCTTTAGGAAGTCTAACTAGGACAGAGCAGCCCAGCTGCCCTAGAGCTAAAACATATTGCCACAAAGCACTGCTATAATTAAACTGTTTCTACTATTCCCTGTGCAATCCTATCATAACCAATAGGGAAAGATTTTCACTGTAATTTCACAGAAATCTTCCTCGTGATGAAAGATGTAAGAAAAGATGTCATGCAATGGATGGCTTATACTGTAGAGTCAATTTGTCCTTAACTTGAAGCCTCTGTACTAAATAGAGAAATCTGAAATAACATGAAAATGGAGGCGTGAACTCCCTATCCAGGGGGGGATGGTGGAAATCTATGACTGTAAAATGCTCTTCCTTACTTCCTTCTGAAAAATAACAAATTTCAAGGATACTACTGCACTACAACGGAGCTCCTTCCTTTTCACTGGGGTGGGGAGGGAGTGTGTCAATAGCAATCTTGGCACCTGTAGACAATCCACTTGTCCTAGCTATTTTAATCAATCACTTTGAAATAATACTTCCCTCAATCATCATGTCACAAAACACACATATACACAACTAAAGAATAATGACGAATGCAATGGGCTTCCAACAGTTCTGCTGAATCACAAATACCCCCAAATATAAAGCTGCAGAAGTCGATGGGCTTGAGCCTTGGCGGCCATGCCCCCCAGCAATCACGTCCTCTCTGAAAATGTGTAACTTCTTCACTTGTTCATTACAGGCTAGCGAGGGTCTAATGCTTCGTTAAAGCTTTCACTGTATTACTATTAGCAGCAGTGCCATATGTGCAGTAACAATGCACAATGGTTTTGCACCAAAGAAGACCACGGTCTCTCTATCCCCCAAGGGCAAATGCAACCCCTGGCCCTCAACCGCAGCCACAACGGGCACCCTACGATCTCTTCATCTTGGCACTCAGTGTCTGCCGTCTGGCACCCGACTCCTCCAGGACCATGCTTCCCACTCCGGGATGACTGGGAGAGCCCAGAGCTCCCAGGGGTTCCTGGGGTTACGCAAAGAGCCAAGTCTGCAGGCCCTCGTCGCGCTGCAGCTATCCCTCACCTCCCTGTAGACAGACCCACGTCCCTTCTTGGCCACGCAGATCTCCGCTGCCCAACCCACTCCTTCCTTCACTCGCGTGCGCTCTGGGCTCTCAGGCCCGGGCCTCACCGCTTGGTTCCGTCCGGTATAGCCCAGCTCTCCTGCTTCGACTCCCCAACACGAAGCGGCGTCGGTTGGTCCCGCGCCCCACGCTTGCTGTCTACACGCCGCCGCCTACTGATGCCGAAAGCCGCTTCTAGGAACGCGCCATGTTCAGCGTCGCAGCTCTAAACGATGCGGACGCTCACATATTGCGTCACAGACTCCCACAGCTCTAGGAATAGGCAAAGGAATGCGACGATAGGACGACGCGGGGAAGAGGAGGGAGGGGCTTTCCCTTCGAAAATGAAGGCGCCGGATGGCTAAATCGGCAGTATGCACTTGCGCAGTATAGAAAGCCAGAGCCTGGACTCCGCGGGAGCCGTAACCATAGAAACCATAGGTCGGGGTTTCCTTTCTCTCGGAAAAGTCAATTGTCTCCTGGGTTGACTGAAGCTTGAATCACAACCATTTTCCTTTCCCTATTCTAGGTATTAGCTGCTAAACTTCATTGTTTTACGGACCCGTCTCTGCAGAGAAGAGTTATTAAAATAATCCTACTTTAACTAATTTATGTTTTAGTATCCTAAACTTGGTGGGCACTCTACTCCAAAACGATAGAAAGGGTGGACAGATTAAAAAGGAAGTCCAGTTCTCCCTGCTTCTGCTGCTAACTAGCTTAGTGACCTAAGCTTTCTTAATTTTAGAATGAAGTTGTGAGGAAATACGTCAGTGTTCACAGAGGTAATAGTAGATAACATTTATTGAGTATTTAACATGTGCCAGATACAGTTCTAAGATCTTTATATGAATCATGTATTTTAATCCTCAAGTCAACACTATGAGCTGATTTTTATTATGCTCATTTTACAGATAAAGAAACTAAAGCACAGAGATGTCAAGTAACCTGCCTAAGGTCACACAGCAAGTAAGTAGCTGTGTTAAGATTTAAAACGGGCCATCCATCATAAGTCCTGCACTATAAAAATGTTCATCACACAGGGCTGTTTTTGTTTTATATTTCATCCTAACCCCAAACATGCCTATTGGTTTTGGAAGAGATGGGAAGAGAGGGAGACAGAGAGAGGGAGAGAAACATGAGAGAGAAGCAGCCTCTCCTATGCTCTGACCCTGGATGGAACCTGCAACCTAGTCCTGTGTCCTGATCTGTAATGGAACCCACCACAGGATGGCGCCCCAACCAGCTGAGCCACACGGCCCAGGCCCACAGGCCTGATTTTAAAGTAAAAACATAAAATTTACCTAAATAACCGCCAAGAAAGGAATGATTAAATCATGCTGAATGCATATGTAATAAAATACAAATTGGCCATTAAAAATTATGTGGACATGTTTTTGTTGACATGTTAACTCATTAACAATGCATTGCAAAAAGAGGTGGTTACAAAACTGTGTTCAGGATGGTTCCCTTTTGGGAAATAAATATATGCCAAAATGTTAACAGGATTTGTCATTAGTTGGATGATATTGTGGGATTTTTTTCTTTCTTTCTTTCTTTCTTTTTTTTTTTGGCTTAATTGTATGTTCTGATTTTACTGAAAGGTAAGGTAGTACTTCTCAAATTTTAAGTGTGCATAAAATCACATGGGGATCTTTTTAAAATACACATCCTGATTCAGCTGGTGTGACGTGGGGCTTGAAATTCTTCATTTCTAATGAGATTCCAGTTAATGCCATTGTTGCTGGTCCAAAGATCACATATTGAATAACAAGGCTATAAGGAACATGTAATTAAAAAAAAAAAAGCTAAATTTGAATTAAAGTGAAGAAATTGGCCTACAAGAATAAGTTTTTTCTATTTAGGATAATGGATCCTCTGAAAAATCTAAGGAAAGCTGTAACTTAGAAAAATGCACATATGCAAAATTTGGCCTACGCAAATTTCAGGACCCAAATTAAGATTCACTTGGAGGTCCTTGCTTCAGCTACTATGAATGTATAATCTAGTCACTTACTGTGTGCAAAACAAACATGTACAACTGGATAATCTCATATTACTGCATTTCATTGTTACAGCCTCATATTCTTAGGTTCTTTGGAGAAAATGGCAAACAAACACTTAAAACAATTTAAATTAAATCATTTGATGTGTTCAGAATATATTGAAAATATTAATACAAGTATAAATTCAGTGCTTTCCTCCCAAAATGGTTGAGAATTGAGACGAGAAAGCAGAAAGCTGATGAAGCAAATGCTACATTAAAGAAACATTGGCTTCTCTCACAATATTTTATTTTTATTCATTATATCCCCTGGCACATTTAAAATGTTATTTCAAGCATGCTGTGCATGTAAATAAGCCTCTTTTCCTACCAAAGGAAATGCTATATTCTTTTTGAAGTTAAGATCATTTTATTAACAACCTAAAACTGAAAGAATGGCAATGAATCATTTGTGCACACCAAAATTGAAAAATAATTATTTTTAATTAATAAAAAATATAAACATGAACCAGAGAAGCATGAAATTATTTTTATAATTACTAAGCCATTTGTAGCTACAAAGATAACTAATACATTCCAGCATAGATTTCCAATGCTTATTTCTTAACCACAGCTCATATCCAGCATCACACAATTCCCTAGGACTCACGGCTCCATGGTGCATCCAATATTGTCTCACTTCTGAAGGCTGCTTTGGCCATCAGAAAAAAAAAGGATGAAATTCAGCCAAAATAATGTGATCCCAATTATTACAACAGTTTCCCTGTATTGATGATGGTAGTCTTCCCCATCTCTTTTCATTTCTGTAGAAATTTATCATTTGTTATCTTACTGTAGAAAGTAGTGAATCCCCCACTTTCCCTGTGAATCAGAATCTCCTAGAGGGTCTGTTAAACTGTACTGGCCAGGGTCCAATCCCACTCTGATCCATAATGTTTAAGGTGGAGCTTGGAAATGGGAATTTTTGTTACATTCTACATTACATAGTTTACTGAGGCTGCCATAACAAAATCCCCCTGACTGGGTGGTTTAAATGATAGAAATTTATTGTCTCACAGCTTTGAAGGTTAGAAATCCATGATCAAGTTGTCAGTAGAGTTAGTTTTGCCTCAGGACTCTCCTCTTAGCTTGCAGACTGTTGTTTCTCACAGTGTTCTAACATAGTCTTTCCTCTGTACACCCACACCCCAGGTGTCTCTTTGTCCAGATCTCCTCCTTTCACATGGACCAGTCATATTGAATTAGGTCACACCCTGAAGAGCTCATTTTAATTTACTCATCTCTTTAAAGATCTATCTCCAAATATAGTCACATTGTGAGGCACTTCACAATTAGGGCTTCAACCTATAAATTTTGGGGGGAACAATTCTGCAGGTGGCTCAAGGTTCATAGCTAGATAAACACCAATTTAGTCTCTGCATAAACTAAATATGTACATTTACCTCAGTGATTTATTTTATGTGGCTTAAAACATGTGACCCTTTCAGGATGATCTTGCTATTTTACTCAAAAAGAAAATTACATTTTCTGGCTGGTGTGGCTCAGTGGACTGAGTGCCAGCCTGCAAACCAAAGCATCACAGGTTAAATTCCTGGTCAGGCCATGTGCCTGGCCTACAGTCCAGGTTCCCAGTGGGGGGTGTGGGAGAAGCAACCACACATTGATGTTTCTCTCCCTCTCTCCCTCCCTCCCTTCCCCTCTCTCTAAAGATAAAGTCTTTTTCTAAAAAGTTATCATTTGGTTTCCATTCTTATTGTCAAAATTGCTTCTCCCACCCATC
Source organism: Phyllostomus hastatus (assembly GCF_019186645.2). Lineage (NCBI taxonomy): Eukaryota > Metazoa > Chordata > Mammalia > Chiroptera > Phyllostomidae > Phyllostomus > Phyllostomus hastatus. Next base: position 29,344,003 of record NW_025333916.1, read on the forward strand.
CTGTTGGTCTTTTTCTCCTTTGCTTTGCTTTTTTCTTCACACTTATCACCACCGGATATAATGTCTGTTTTTTATTTAATTTTTTAAATTTATTGATATTGAGAGAGATAGAGATAGACAGAGAGATAGAGAGATTTGTTGTTCCACTTATCCATGCATTTATTGATTGATTCTTGTATGAGCCCTGTCCAGGGATATAACCTGCAACCTTGGGTACTGGACGATGCTCTAACCAACTGGGTTACTCAAGCCAAGGTTATAATCTCTGCTTTTCCTCCCAGGGATATAAGCTTCACTTTATTTTGCTCATCACTGCACTTTCACTGTGTAGAACAGTGATCTGGCAAGACGAGAATGTCCTTAAGGTGATCTTGCATTCCTTCTGTGACATAAAAGGCAAAGTCTTCTGCTGAGGAACTGGAGAGATGGTAAGGAAGGAGGAATGAGAAGAATTAAGAAGGTTTAAAGATCCTTTATAGTGAACAGAAGAGGAAGATTAGAGGGAATTCAAGAAGAGGGGCTAGGCAGGGTTCGGAACCCAGATAAATATGGAGCCCATGGATGTCTCTTTACACTGCTGTGTGGTCTCCAGCAGCTCTCACAGCCTAGAGGAGCACAGTGAGAGCAAAGTGGTTAGCATAGCATTTTAGCTCCTTCACAGTAAGTCCCTGTTTACTTTACCTACTTATTCCTCAGCTATACCAAGTTTCTTTTCCTTTCTTAAACATTTTTATATCTAAGCTTTGTTAGTGCTTTTCCCTTTGAAGTCCCAACTTTCCCTTGGCTAACTTTTTTTAAAGAAAAAGGAGAAGGGAAGGGGAGAAGGAGAGAAACACCAATGTGTGAGACCTACATCAATTGGTTGCCTCTCACACGCCCCCTCGTGGGGACCCAGCCTATAACCCAGGCACAATCCACCTGAGCGACCTTTCGGGTCTCAGACTGGCACTCAATCCACTGAGCCACAAGAGCTCTTGGCTAACTTTGTCCTTTAAAGACTCAGCTCAGAAAAATAAAAACATATATATTTAAAAACCTTTTTAAAAAAAGGGAACACTGTATATAAAAAATAAAATTAAGACTGGCTCAGATATTTTATTTTGAAAATGTCAAAATAATGACAATTTCTTCACGTATTAACCATAGTGCTATGATCGTACATTTTTAAAAGCAGTCTTTGGAATATAGACCTAGGTTCAAGACGAAGCTGTCATCTTTACTGTATGATCTTCAGCAAGGTATTAAATTTGTCCTTCATTTTTTTCATCGGTCAAATGGACATAAGACCTATTTCAGAGAATTGAAAGTGTTAAATGAGATAATGTAACTAAAGCACCTGGCACCTAAGTGATGAGGAAATGTTTCTATTATTGTAATTATTTGCATGTCTCCATCTTGACAGGAGATTCTTTAAAAGCGGGGATCGTGTCATGTTCATTTTTTTATTCCTAACATTTGACACAGGGGCTGGCACACTAGATTCTCCAGAATGAAGTAGGTAGTTGAAGATGCTACTAGGGTATATGAATCTTGAGTTAAAATTACAGCAAAGAAAGACCAAGGCTTAGGAATGCACGCAATTAATTGCACAGGGAAGAGTCAGCTTTGGTAATGACAGAAAAAACGTCTTCAAGAAAAATAGGTTACACACAGAAATATTAAAAACTGAAGCCTCTACTCAGGCAGGCAAACCAGACATTGGCCTTGTACTCATGAGCTTATATGGTGGGATACACTGGCACATCACAATACGTAGTGCATACCAACTACCACATGTACTGAATTTAGGATTTTTTGTTTGTTTGTTTCTCGATGGAATAAACTTTGAGAAGAGCAGTTTCCTGTTTAACTTTGAATCTCCACCACCAAGCAGTATTTAATAAACATCTGGAGCTCAATAAAACGCTTAGGGAGAATGGCGTGGCACAAAAGGAAGTGAAGCAACTAGTAGCTATAGTGGAACTAGACACTTACTACATTCTCGGAATTACTTGCCACAACGCAAGAAGCAGAGAACTCACTCCCTTAAAGCAGCAAACACCTCGCCCCAAGCTCCTGGGTTTCCCACTCCATCGTGTGCTGGGAAACCGGAGCGAAATACGTGACAGAAAAGAACCTTCGGACATCACTGATCCCAAAACCTGGCCTGATAAAGAATCCCAAAGGTATAATCGCATTATATACCTTAAACCTCCTCTACAAACTCGACAGTACCAGACCAAAACCTAGTTAATTAACTGTGCTCAATGAGACAGGCCACACCCCATTTCCAAACTGGCTAATCCAAACTTCCAGAATTGGTATCGCGGTGTCTTCTGGGATCTGTAGGCTCCCAAAGCTCTAGCTCGTGACTACAATGCCCGGAGGCCACTGGGCTCCAAGGTGGGTCCTTTTCCTGGGGGCGGAGCCCAGAGAGAACTAGGGGCGGTTCCTCCCCCGCTCACCTACCCCACCGAGCTGTGAGTGGTGTGGTTGGTGCGGGCCCTGAGACCCACGTGGTGCGGAGATTTGAGTGGCCAGCTTTGGTCCTCGCTGACTTTCAGGACTTTTGGGTCGGCTGGCAACGAAGATGCCGAAGATCAAGTCAGGGGCGAGCGGCCGCCGCCGCGATCGTCTGCTACAGCGTCGCGAGCTGAAGAGTGCCGGAGGTGAGGCAGCCAGGCGGGAGCTGAGGTCGGATTGGGTTTTCAGGCAGGACCAAACCTGGGGCGCGGACGGAGTTCTAGGCCGGGGCAGTGGATCCGGACCGGACCCGTGCTCCTGGAGCGCGAAGGTCTGGGGATTTCGGGGCGTCATCTGTGGGCCCTGCTCGCTGTCTCTGACTTCTTTTCCAGAAAAAGGATGGATTTAGTGTGTCAGTCCCGGCTCCAAGTATGACGTTGATGCTTCTTGTCCACCAACCCGCTTTTTCTTATCTGGGACGGTCTAATACCTATCGAATTTTAGTTGGGAAATTAAGGCTGTTTCATGTTTTCTTTCAGGACTCATGTTCAACACAGGGATAGGGCAGCACATTTTGAAAAATCCTCTCATTGTCAACAGCATTATCGATAAGGTGGGTGTGGAAAAGGAAAAGGAGGTAGTTATTGGGTAATTATTATTAGGAATATTTAAGCACTGAGAGAATGCCTAGCACAAAATAGATGCTCTATAAAGACTTGGTGAATTAATTGAAGAATTGTGTAGGTTTCACAAACTGTCTTTGCCATGATTTGCGTCATTCTGTGGGTCTGGATTTCTACTGGCCCCAACTTCTTTTTCTTTCTATAGGTTATTTACTTTGTAGGTGGACATTTAATTCCAGATTATTATTATTCCCCAATCATTTTTTTCTAGGCATCATCTATGACTATTAGTTTTTATTTACTCCAGAGCCTAAAGATATGTCTAAACTAACATCTTAGGAATTTTATTCCCCCCCACCCAAGGAAACTTATATAATCCTGTTACACATATAAACTCTTTGGTGTATTCCTCCTGTATGGGGTACTGATGTTCCCATATTGTTATGGACGATTGGTTGCTAGAACACGAAATATAGGAGGTGCAGATTACTTTTATGGCTACAAAGGAGGAATCCTGGAGCTGTGGAAAGGGCATTACACAATTAAAGGATTTCATCTGGACTTTCTGTTATTTACAAAATGAGTGTAGACCTAGCTTTTTAACATTTTTGGTTCATGGATAATAGCTGTGGACCCAGAATACCGTAGCTGTGTACAATTTCTGGTTACTCCTACATCCCTGAAAACATACATGGGTTGAGACTTGAGAAATCCTGGTACAGCATGCTATGATTCTCAGGCAAGGTCATTATATAGAGTCCTTTCCAGTTTAAACTTATTAATTACAGAGTTGGTAACAAGATGCTATTGAAGTCATTTTCAAGGTAGAAAGTAGAATGCCAATCCCAGAAAAAACTGCTGTTCTGCTTTTTTTAAAAAAAAAATTTAAATTTATTCCTTGATTTAGAGAGAAATACAGATGTGTTGTTCCACCCAACTTCGCACTCATTGGTTGATTCTTGTATGTACCCTGACCCAGATCAAACTCACAACCTTGGTGTATCCGACAATGTTCTAACCAATAGAACTAGCCAGCCAGGGCTGTTCTGCTTTTCTGACTCCTAAAGTTGCCCCAAGTTAGGATAGGTGTCAGTTTTCCATTTGCACCAAATGTTTGATAATTTTCTTAAGCATAGATATTATTAAGGAATTCCTAAAAATGGAGTTAAAATAAAATCTATTAACTGAGCACTTTCTAGCAAAGATACTCAGATGTAAAATAAGTTATGTGTTCAGTTGTGCCAGAGAAACTAAAGTGCTGGTTTGGTGGTTTTATTTGCAGGCTGCCTTACGACCAACTGACGTGGTGCTGGAAGTTGGACCTGGCACTGGCAATATGACTGTTAAGTTGCTAGAAAAGGCAAAAAAGGTAAAAAGGATTTCATGTTTGATATCAGAAATGACTATCTGAGTAAGCTCAGGTGGTTTACAAATATATATCTCTTTTAATTAATTGCTGTTATTTTAACAGTAATTCTTGATCTTTTGCTAGAAACTTTACCTGAGAAAATATGGGTGAAATGGGTAAAGATAGTCAAAAGACTTCTAGTTATAAAATACCTGGGAATGTAAGGGACAGCATGATGACTTTAGTTAACAATACTGGACTGTATATTTGAAAGTTGCTAAGACAGATCTTACAAGTTCTCATCATAAAACAAAAAATTTGTAACTGTGTGGTGATGGATGTTAATTAGACTTATCTTGGACTATATACATGTTATCATTATATTGTATATCTGAAACTAATATAGCATTATATGTTAAATATATCTTAATTTTTAAAAATGGATTAAAAGAGCCCAGACCAGAGTGGCTCAGTTGGTTGGGTGTCATCCCGCAAAACAGAAGGTCACTAGTTGTATTCCAGTCAGGGCACGTGCCTGGGTGCAGGTTCAGTCCCTCGTTGGGGCACATGCAAGAGGCAGCCAGTCCAGGTTTGTCTCTCACAGTGATGTTCCTCTCCCTCTTTTCCTCCCTCCCTTCCTCTTTCTCTAAAAATAAATAACAGCTTTAAAAAAATAAAAATGGATTAAAAGAAAATATGAGATTATATCAATCAGGAGAAGAGAAACCACATTAGATATTTCAGTACAGGAAAATTAATATAGGAATTGGTTACATGGTTGTTACAGGACTGAAAGAATAAAATGAGAGCTTTGAGGTATTCCAAGATTAATAATTGCAAAGAGCAGCTATCATCTCTGGGCTCAGAGAAGCAAGTAAGAAGGTTGGAGTTATCATAACCTAGAACTTTGGTGGAGATCTGAAGAGCTGCAGCACAGGCCCCTGAGTTTAGGGTGCCACCCGACCGCTGCTGGTACCTTCTTTGTCTCATGGCTGACCCAGTGTCCAATTAGATGGAACCATTGTTGTGTCCTCTGGTGGAAGCAGGTAGCTCATTTTAAAGCACTTATTTGAAGAGAGTTTAATGAAGAGACTACTTACAAGTTGATACTTTTGTAATGGTGGGAATGGGGTTAAAAGGAACCAGTAAGCATTAGTGAAAGACCCAGGGACTAGCAACAGCAGGTAACAGTTACCATTCAAAGGACTCAAGGGGCAAGAGGAGGAGGGAACTGTGTTACTGAGCCACTGAACAGAGGCCACTGTCAGAACACCTGCAAGGCATGGGCAGGCCTTAGGAAAAATTCAGCCTCTGTCCTTGTGCCCTATGATGCCGGTTCCTCTCACTGGCTAATCCCAACCAGAAGTCAAAGGGCAAGGGAGCTGGTCTGCATCACTCTATGGGGCACAGGGAAGGCTGCAGAGAGGAACTGAGAGACAGGCAGACTAAGCAGCACATATATCTATTCCGTAGACACAGTCTTCCTGCAAGACATGAAACCTCAGCTGATAGTGCATTAAAATTACAATTTCAACATTACCTCGTATCACTTTACATTTGCTTCAGAAATTATCTATTGTGTTTACTATGGACTTAATAGGTAAGAGAAATGATGTATTCATTCTAGCAGAAGTTGTCTTGAATGCCTCTGCATACAAGACATCTACATGTCTAGAACATTTGCTGCACAGACTTCTTGTATATTTTTTCATCTTCAGTTCCAAACCACAGAGCCTGATGAACATGATAATTCTGTCAATTATTTGGGTCAAACTCTCTAGGTTACCACATTTCTGGGTGGTGTTTTTTTTTTTGAAGTGGTAGAGAACAATTGAAGGAATATTGATGATAGAATTGGGGAAAAGAAGTTTCATTCATATAAATCCTATAAGGTTTACTATTGAGATAAGAAAAGTTTTATACTCCGTAATCACTCTAAAAAAGTTTTTTTTTTCTCAATTAAGGTAATTGCCTGTGAACTTGACCCAAGGCTAGTAGCTGAACTTCACAAAAGAGTTCAGGGCACGTGAGTATTCATAATAGAATTAAAGTGCATCTCAGTCTCATGAAACAATATTCTTTTTTAATTATGTTCTTGTTTTTATCAGACCTCTGGCCAGCAAACTGCAAGTAATGGTGGGTGACGTGTTGAAAACCGATTTGCCATTCTTTGATGCTTGTGTGGCAAATTTGCCTTACCAGGTATGTCTTCAAATTGTCAGGAGCATTATATTAAATGTTTCTCTGGTGTGTCTTTCCCAGAAATAACCAGTTAATTCTCTCTTACAGATCTCTTCTCCTTTTGTCTTCAAGCTGTTGCTGCACCGGCCTTTTTTCAGGTTTGTGACAACTACCAAAGTGACTGCCAAATCTTAGAAAGATTGACGGTTTAGGCCATGAACACACACAGCCAAAAATGAAACTTAGTTCAACTGAAAAACTACTGGACAATTTGTTTTTGTAGAAAATATCCATTTGTGTGGAGGTCTCTCTCTCTTTTTTCAGTTGACAGTTATTTGGGGAAGTGTGGTGTCAGTCCCGCTTCTGAGACCAGAGGACCTTTCCCTAGTTTCTCATCCCCTTGCCATTAACTCAGGTTACACTTTTCATTGCCTTATGTCTACACAATTGCAGTGGTCTCCTAAGGTGTCTCCAGTATAGTCCAAACCAGTTGCTTTCAAACTGCAAGTCAAAAACCCCTGAGTGTTCATAAAATAAACTCAGTGGGTCACAATTTGTTTTTTTTAAATGACACGGAATAGAACATATCTAAGGATATTAAGTACATGTGACCCAGGTGATTATAGTTTTACAAAAGTTTTTTTGTGTTACCTAGGTTGCAATATCAAATGTATTTATTAGTGTGACTTATAGTCAAAAAAGTTTGAAAGTCAAATCCCAGCTTTGAAGATAATCTTATGTTTAAGAGCCTCCGAAAGTCTTCCCATGGCTTGCTGAGTTAAAAAAAAAACAAAAACCCACATTCCTTAATCTGGACAACACTGATTTCATAACCTTCTTTAGCACTTCTGTGAAGGTGTTTGTTACTCCTGCAGGGAATTTGTCTACTGAGCCAATTTTGTTTGTTTGAGTTTTGTTTTCCTAGAATGGTGATATAGACTGGTGCTGATCTGAAATACTTTCTCATCTGATCATTGAGGGCTTACATTACCAAAGGGTGAGAGGTGCAGCCATTATAAAATGAAAAAGCCAACTGATCATGTTGTGGTAATGAAGCTAAGGCTGAGTATCCTCCTACTTTCTCACCAGCTGGACTAATTACCATGAACTGTAGATACTGTTTTGCTCTGTTTCCTGCCCCAGAAAACCTGTCGAAATGCAAACACATTTATAGCTGAAAGTAACCATTTTCCTTATTCCTTTCTGCTGTCTTTTTAGATGTGCAATACTTATGTTTCAAAGAGAATTTGCTCTCCGACTGGTTGCAAAACCTGGAGATAAGTTGTACTGCAGACTCTCAATTAATACACAACTGTTAGCACGTGTGGACCATTTAATGAAAGTAAGTGACCGTTATTGAAATAATGTGACAACTCGTCCTTGAGCATTTGGGTGTGTCTTCTGTGAGGAGAGTGTATTTGATTACTTAGTTATTTTTGAGAGAACTACTTAAACATTTTCTGGTTAACAGGTTGGGAAGAATAACTTCAGACCACCACCAAAGGTGGAATCCAGTGTTGTAAGAATAGAACCTAAGAATCCACCGCCACCTATCAATTTTCAGGTGAGGTTAAAATACTAGGTCATTCAATAAAGAGGAAAAAAATGTCCAAAGTGTAAGATGTGTGTCTATAGCAACAGAAAAATACTGATTGAACCTAAATATCCTCACTGGAAAATGTTAATCATGATGCATCCCTCTGATGGAGTAGAGGGAGTAATTTGAGTCAAGATAGTTGTGAGGGTCACAAAAGTACACAGAAAATGTTTGCAAATGGGAAAAGGATTAGAATGCTGTTGCATTTTCCTAAAGATTATAGCTGCAGAAAACGTGTCTCTATTTGAATAAGACTTGGAAAACACAATAAAGTGAAAATAGTTGTTATAGTATTATGGGTAACACTTTTTCGTCAGAATTCTTGCTTTTGCTATTTAAAAAGAGAAGGAAGCCCGTTCACCTGATGTAAAGCCTTACTGCAATCACTTTGAATAAAAACGTGATTGCTTTTGTTGTCAATAACTGGTGGTAAATGGAGTGCTTTGTCAGTTACCCTTTCCAAGGAGGTTAGGTATGTTGCCCAGGATACATTCTGAATCATGTTTGTTCTGAGTCATGTGTTTTGAAAAGGCCATATGACAGATGGCCTTTAGGTGCCAAAATGCCACGTTGTTTTTTGTTCAGATGTGGAACAGTTATGTATTTTTTCTGATTTTTAGAATTGAGGATAAAATATTCAGTAAGGTGTACGAAAGTTCAAAACAGTATACATCTTACTTTTGCATATGTGTCAGCCAAATCAAGATAGGTAACATTATCACTCTAGAAGGTTGCTTCCAGTTTTATATATTATATTAAAAAACAGACAAAATAGTCTCTCTCAGCCCTAGAAAAAAAGTTTGATGTTTTCTAAGAAAATATCCATCTGTCTCAGGAATGGGATGGCCTGGTAAGGATCACCTTTGTTCGGAAAAACAAGACACTGTCTGCTGCGTTTAAGTAAGTGTTCCACTCATTTAGAGCGTGCTCCGGACCTGTGCTCCCGACACCGTGCTCGCTGCTGGGGTTGGGTCCTCTCCCTGAACAGATCGCCTGAGCAGAACAACTGTCCACGTCTGGATGCACTTCACCTTTCTAACTGACTTTGTACTTTGGGAGGCAGGAGAATTTAATGAAGAAAGTTCCTGGAGTGGGGAATTAGATCAGCTATAATAGTTTTTTTGGTAAAACAGGAAAATAAAAAATGACCACACATCTGCCTAGTTTTTCCCTGGAAAAACGGCATGACGACGAACCCCTTCCACATTTGCGTTTGATTCATTTAATTTTATTAACTTAGGAAAATGTAACAATATTTTGGGGCCTAAGGGTAAAAGAGGTGAAAGCCATAATTTTAGATTTTGTGTGCGTGTGGTGATGTTTTGTGGAGAGTCTAGAATTTACTTAAAAATTTGAGATGTTCATTAGGACGTTACTTTTAAAATGTTAACTATGTAGTTTGTAATTATTTTGTAAGTTTAAGTATTCAACACCTTTTTTAGTTTATTTCACCATATGAAACATAGATTTAATCTTACCATAAACGGAAAGGAAATTATTAATAATCTCTAATTTTATGATAATAATAGTGATGTCATTTATGCTACAGGTCAAGTGCAGTACAGCAGCTACTGGAAAAAAACTACAGAATTCACTGTTCAGTCCATAATACTGTAAGTATAAGATGTTCGTGATTTCAATCATTTGAGTTTTAAAATGTCCTTATTTCTTTTCATCTATCATTAAAAGATTAATTTTGTATACTCCAAAGATGTATATTCTGTGGAACAAGTCTAAGCAACCTCCATTATTCCACTATCTTCTTTAACCATGGATAGTTCTTTTAGCCATAGATTCAACTGAATCATTTCCTCAGAGGTCTAGGCATGTGCAGCTTGCTCAGCTTAAAATAATTGTGACCATCCCTTGTTTGTTGCTCATATAGCAATTATAAAATTATGTTTCTCAGTAACTTTTTAATACCTGGATATTGATTAAAATATAGACTGACTGGATTTCTGGTTGTGAGCTTCATGCCTCTGCATCACCACCAGTGCGGCATTTCCTTTAACCAGTTTTGTGTCTGTGAGCACACATATGCATGTCCACATGTAGTGGCCATGTGGTAACTTACTAGTTCTTTCAAATTAGCTAAGCAGGGCAGATAGATAAAAGCAAATTTCCTTGTTTTTGGACTCAGATGGTTTACTATATCACATTGCTACCTCCATTTTCTTTTATGGATAAAGTCATTCAACATTGCCTAAGAAAATAATAAGCTAGATGAAAAAAAATCTTTGGATGAAAAAGGTGAAGTATGATATATTTAATATGCCTTAAGGGTTAGAGAGGCCATCTCTTAGAGAAAAATTAAGCTGGTATATAAGATTTGTGCCAAGAAAAAGAGTTATTTTAAAGGAGTAAGAACTGCTTTAAAATTTAGTTTACAGCTGTAATTATTTTGTTACAAAGTACTTTGTGAAGCCCAAAACTAACAGAACATTTAAGAAAGAGGGCAATATACTTGATTAATTAATTCAAGGTCTTCCAAGTATTTGGTATGTGCTGAAGATCACTTAGAGATCCAAGTTTTATCTGCACAAATAGGCTTTCTAAACTGTCATGGACAGATGGTAACTACTTTATCACTTACTGAACTACAGAAAAAAGAGTCAAGGTGACTTCATTAAAGATATGTTGTTCATTTATTCTGAATCTTGATAGATAATACCAGAAGATTTCAGCATAGCAGATAAAATACAGAAGATCCTAACCAGCACAGGTTTCAGCGACAAGCGGGCCCGCTCCATGGACATAGATGACTTTATCAGGTAATTACATTTTTCTTTTCCTACGTGTTTACACTTCTTCACTGTGACACCTTCAGATTAGAAACTTAAAGGCTTTTAAGTGGTGTGAGGTGCTACCTGGGAGTTATTGCATAGCACTTCCATGGCACAGAACAGTGTTTGGTGTAGAAGATGGAGGCTAGTTAGCTGCAGCGGAATGAACGTGTTCTTTAAGAACAGTAGTAAATAACAGTCCTAGCCTGGAGATAGCCTCTAAGTCTGTGTGTGTTGTGGTGTGTGTGCTCCTCTCCTCTGGCCCCCTCCCCTAACTCCATTCATGGTCTATAATAGTTTGTCTCTTCACACAGCTTGTGAGACAGGATTAAAATAAAAATACTTGTAGTTGGACTTCTAGTTATTCTTTATTGGGTATAGCTATTGTTAAATAGACACTAGGCACAAAATAGTTTCAGTTACAAACATACCTGGTTATCATTTCTAACAGGTTTAGTGATAGTGTTACTTGTTTTACTTGTTTTGTAATTATCTGGGCAGTGTACACCAATTTGTTTCTGTTGAATTATACAAGTAATTCTCATGAAAGCAGGGTAAGGCTTCAATTACCCAGGTAATTATTAACCTGTACTCACTGTTTTTAATCACTTAACACTGATTTCCTAACTAATAAACTACCAGTTACTGCAGAAGTTTTTGCCATTTTAGCTAATTCATTTTTAAAGCTTCCATATTCTAGGGACTGAATAAAGAATGAGGGTAGATTGTTACAAAAGTCATTGAAAGGTTTCACTTTTTTAAGCTGGAAACAGTTCTATGTAACTGAGACAAATAGGGTTTGTATTTTATATTGGCAGGTTAGTAATACTCCTCTTTGTTAGATGTTAATCTTAGGAGTTAAATATTTAAGTGCCTATCTTTTTTAAGACATTTTAACCAATCTTGACCTATCCTTACGAGTCATCCTGAAAATAATCTCAAGTCTAAATAGAAATATTTCATCTCAATTCCCTTCATTCTCACCAAATTTCTTCACAGCTTGTAAGCATATGTAGTTTGCTAACTAGGATCTAAGTATATAGGTATACAGATTTGAACTTGTGTAACAGTGAGCTCAGAGAAAGAATAGACATACGTAATTAGCTCTTCATCTGTCTCCTGTCCCTAATTCCAAATAGGTTCTTGTTCCCTTACCATGTTGAAACAAGTACTAATGACCTGTTAGGTCTGGGATAGTAAGAGGTAAGTTCAAGACACAGGCTATGACGAAAGCACCAAAAATGTAGTCTTAACCAATATATATATCTTATAAATTTTGTTGATGAATAATGTGCCTTTGATGACTAGTGTTGGTTGTGGGTAAGCTTCAGAGGTTTGCTGATGTGTTCGTGTTTTAGAATTCATAGTATGGGAACTATATGCAGTTATGCGCTACAAATGAGCTTTCCAATACCATCTCATTTTGGTTTCTTTTTTTCAGATTACTACATGGATTCAATGCAGAAGGTATCCATTTTTCTTAGGTCTGGAAGACAGAATTTTTCAAACTCAAAAGAAACTGGAACTGTATGTTTTTAATAATTTGAGAAGCTGAAGGATGCTTTTCCTCCATTGGGACACTGTGACAATTTTTTAATATTACTGTTGTTACCAGTTATTACTCTGCATTTCTAAGGTAGTTAAGTAAGTCAGTTTAAGTACCCAAATTTTTTTGGTTTGGGTTTGTTTTTAGTATCTTACATAGGCCAGAAGCCAATCTATACATAATTATCTTCAAGTTCAAGAGCCGCAGACACGCACAACTTTACCCTTCAATTTACCATTTCTAACACGTTTTATGAAGATGTTACTTTTCTACTTTCTGTGGTATATATTACTGTGAGGACCTCTTTAGACTTTCAGCTCTTTAGGTCTTTATCCCTCAGGTGTAAGTTAAAATACGCTTAACTGAGTCACGTGCCCACCATACCACTTCCTTGTTGTTCTTGTGTATAGCAAAAACAGTTTTCTTAAACTGCTTTAATTTTGTTTTGTTTACCCTACACAACTTCTTTCATTGCTTACCTCTTTAGCTAGCCTGTAACATCAGCATATACACAGGGGCTTTGGGAAAGCTTGCATCAGCTGAGGCCATGTGGTGCCAGACGTATTACTTCTGAGCACGATTCCTGTAAATGAGGAGGCTCAACTACAGTGTGAAATGAAATATAAGATGATACAATTTTTTTTCTTGGGGAGATAGTCATAGGTTTAATGAAATTTTCCAAAGGTTTTGTAAATCAAAACGATGCAAAATTTAAAATGTCTGCCCTTTGACTTCAAAACAAGCAAAAAACCTCAACCAGTCTTTTTCCCACAAGTATATCTCTAACTTCTGGATGATTATTTTAGGGTATTTCTGAAATGTATGGTTGAGAATTTCAATAGATGTCATAACCAAGTCTTAATTAGCTACTATGTTTTAGTCATTACCAATGTACTAATTGTTAATGCACTTTGTTAAAGAATTAAACATGTTATTTTATTTATATAAGGAAATAAAAGTATCTTCATTGATATTTGGCTTTCTTAATGCCTAACTTAACAGAAGGAGTGTTTCCAAAGTATTTTAACAAAAGTATACTGAGTAAACCTAGAAGGGAAATCGTTTACCTAAACAGATTTTTTTTAAAATATGACTTCAAAGTGATATATTAAAATATCTCTATACAATGAAAATATTGTATGTTCTTAGCTACTTATTAATAGTGATATCAGTTTTCAAGACTGAGAAGGTAAAGAATATTTGTTTAATCCAGATCCAACAAATTATTTCTTAAATAGCTGCATCAAGCTACTTTTGCTATATAAATATTAAATATACTTAAGAGTAGGTTTTTAAAAATATCACAAAACTACTTCTCAAAATTCCCTTGTATTATCTCTTCTTACTGGCAATTTTTAAGATTTAATTCAGCTTTTCCTCTCCACCCTAGTAACTGCTGAGTTTGTCCCTTTTTTGACCTCTAGTTTTCTCATCTGTAAAGCTGAAGGACTGGATTACACCAGCAAGATCTTTGCTAGTAACTGGTTGTTTATATATACCTTGATTACTGGTCAGAATGAAGCCATTACAGGATAAGGCAGCAAATTTGGATATAAAGGGACTTTCTAGAGGTCTAACCCATCTATTTTAAACAATAAAGACTAACCTGTTGTGCTTTACAATGAACAAGCTCAAATCTTTTTATTGCCCTTTGAAGGTTGGTTAGGCTCAAAAACTAACTTTATAAACGGACTCGGCAAGGTCAATAGTAACAATTCTCCATTATTACTCTTCTCTTTGAAATAAACACAAATAGAACATATCTTAGAGCTGCAAGAAAACCTGAGTCCCTTCCAAAACAAAGGTGATTATATTGAAAAAAATTATCTCTAAACTCATTCCATAGATTCCATTTATTAATAAGCACATTGTGAAAATCTACATTTGTTCTAGATTTCAAGTTTACAGAGGAGCATTTCACCATGGTGTTAGGATTTCCCACAACTACCCTCTGAGTTCTATGAAGTGAAGTAGGGAATCTGGCTCGTGTGACTCTATTCATAGTTTCCCTTTGGCCCATATGAATGAGCTAGTAGGTACTCTTGGGAGATTTTTTTGTTGCTGCTAACCTGCTCCTGGACTCTCCTAGGAAACTGAGAGAAACCTCCTAGAGAGATATATAAATTGTTTAACAAAATATTTACATGAAAAGTGGCCAGTTTTCTTCCTTGGAGTAGCAATCTGTAAAAATAAGTGCTACCATTTAAAAAGTAGCATACCCCTAGACCAATTTGTTGGTGAGAATCTGGTGATTCTCATCAAGTAACGGTGAGACATCACATGTTAGGTAATAGATGGAGCCTGGATTAGAGATCTGCCTTTTAAGGCGAAGTCAACTCTTTTTAGCTTAATTCTTTTTCAAGGGAGTTACATACTGTCTACACTTGGCTTAAACTAACAGTTCTATTATGGACTACTTTCAATGTATTATGTAAATGGCCATGCATCAAAAGCCAATTTCCTTTAACAGTACATTTAAAAGATACATTTTAGGGTGCTAATGGACACTTCAACTTAAGTAATGGTGTTGGTAAGGAGCAAATTGCACTATTAGTCTTGTTAATAACACACTGGAACACACTGCATATATATGTATTATCCTAAGATAAAACTCTTCTCAGAATTTCATTACTTTTTATTATACACCAACTAGTTTATATTTTAGTTCTTTACAAAGAAAATGCTAAGAAAATTATATCCACATGTTATATGTTTTAAAATCATAATTCCAGATTTCTTTACATATAAGATGGAGTGGTCCAGCAGCTATGTCCACTGTCACAGACTTTAGTTCCATTCAATAATATGGCACATCCTGCAAAATTAACTAGTAACACACAAAAAAATGTCTCAAATACAGTAAAAATGTACACACAATAAAGGTAATTTACAAGGACAAATAAGGAATGTAATTTAACTTGGCTGTGCTTCAGAAATTTAGGGTTAATAGCCTTAGTCAAGGCACAAAGCAGGAATAGGTGAGCACAGCTGTCTCTAGGAGTGGGCAAGGTATGTACAATCACATATGAGGTATGCATGCACGCAAAGAATTTAAAACTGCTCAGTCTTGCTACAGAAATTGAACTGAGTTAGGAAATGCGGTGGCTGCCCCCTATTATTCACCCTTGGATCAAGTCCACAATCTTACTTCATCATACAGAAAATAAAATTGGCAGGGATCTCTAAAAGTAAATCACTATTTGGGTAAATGAAACAAAATGCTTCACCATCCCCAAATCTTCGCTGTGCCTCCTGAACTAGAAGCATTTTGTAGACAATGTTGTGTTTCACAAAACTGAAATGTCATTCAGGCGAAGGGACGAGACATTTCCCACAGACACTTTACATTCCCAACTCTCAAATGGCCCTTACAGCTGAACCTTGTGTGTTAAAACTGAGGGTTCTAGGGATCCGTTAGCAGCAAATGCCAATTTAAAGGGCACGGGGTCGCTTCGGGTTGATTTGCTTGCTGGCCTGTTCTTCTTCTTGTAGAGCTGCACGAAAAGATTTCACTTTATCTTTGAAAAAGAAAAGAACGGGAAGTAAGTATTATGTTACATGCAATCGGTATACAACTTTAGGGGTCCTATTAAGTCAGCTCTTTTATTTCATAATCTTAACATTTTTCTTTTTGTTCTTTCTTGTCCAAAAACTGTAATAAATACAATGTTCAAGTATACCGACAGTCTCATTATAAACTCCTGGAAAATATCTGCTTTTTTCCTATTGTCAATAGGTTTCTGTTATATGGCACATTTTATAGTGTTCAATTTTAATTCACTTACATTCCTTTGGAATGCAGACAGGCTATACATGTAAAATATGTACAGTCATGTCCAAAAGGAAAACTATAAATGTTATTAAACTGTAAAATAGACATCTCTCAATGTCAGAAAATTTCTGTTCTCAATTACTATTTTACCTTTTTTAAAAAGTAATTTGAATCAAAAGAATATATATCATGTTTCCTTATCAGGGATTGTAAAAGGCAGAGGGAAGGGAGATTACAGGATAATGCCTTTCTTGGTCTTAGAGTTCGATCATACCATCGACCATGTACTGATTCAGAGTCACGGAAGAACAAAAAAATAGGTAATTAAACTGGCAGAGGCAAATACCAGCTATAAAGATGAGATACCGTCCTATAACAGTGCTTCTTAACCAGTGTGATTTCTGCCCCTCCCCTCCGCTCTGGGAACATTTGATACTTTCTACAGACATTTCTCATTGTGAAAGCTGGAGTCGCGACCAGGATGCTGACAAGTTGCGCAATACATAGGCAACCCTCAACAGAATATCCAACTTAACATGCGTAATAATGCAAAGGTAATGGCCTTCTCAAGAAAAGATACAAATTTCCTTCCCTTCTTCAAAACTATAATGATGTTTTTTAAAGGTGACTTTTCTAAAATTTAAAAAGGAATTTAAGGATTCTGGATGTGGTGGCTGCTAATATAGTAACTCCCAAACTTATTATATTAATACCAAAATTATTTTTGGATAGTAAAACACTGGTTTTCTAAGAAAGGACTGAATAATACAATATCTAGATAGTGATTTCTGATAAGTAATGGATATGCTTGAAATACATGAATTCTGAGAAAATTAAGGAAATCAACTAAATTGAATGCTACAGACTAGCAGAAAAAATAGAATACATTACGCTCTATCTTCTGAATAAAATTTGTGAATTATGGCAGATTAGAAAAATGATCAAAACACTTTAAATCCAGGCTTGAGTATAAAGAACATGAAAAATAAAAGTAAATTTTAGAAACTCTACACCTGCAAAAACAATTCTGAAACTGGGGAAATGGTCACTGTTGACTCCATGGGATATGATCTCAAATAACCAACTTTACAAAGAACCTGGCTTGAAAAATTAAGCAGCTTGTTTGGTGCGAAAAACTAGCAATTTCAGTCTCACTTCCTGTTGTGTTACATGTTCACACACACATGATGGCTCACATATAAATAAAGACAGCTAATTTGCCAATGCCTAAGATATTAGCACATATAATAAATGCATATCTGAAGCTGCAAGTAAGTTAATTAAAAAGGCCAAACAAACATGATGTGGGTAAGCCACACACTTCCCTTCCTAAGCAAAGAAGAAAGGATATCTGTCTTGAAATCTTCCTCTTTTTCAAAACCAGTGTTCAAAGGGAAAACATGACAGAAGATATACTGAGAAGAAATGCAAATAGGAGACTACAAAATGATGACCCTAAATGTTGGGAACCACCCTGTCTGGTATCAGGAGCTGTAACCCCCACAGCTAAGGCTGAGTGAGAGACCTTGGGACCATAAGCCACTAAGGAGACAAAGCTTATCTCCCTGGCAGGGGCACCGCCTCTGCCCCCTTTATACTTCACCCTGCTTGGCCCCGGGCGGATGACTGGTTAGCCAATGACAGGTAAGATTCCTCAAGGGAGGGACAACCTGAGACAGGTAAGGACTTAGGGGACGATAGAGAAGGGGTGAGGGACCTTCACCCCTTGGCTTTGTCATAGCCTGTGTCCTCATTCTATGTAAGAAGCCTCCTAATCTCTTGGCCACCTTTCTTCTCCAAGCAGATCATGTCTTCGTAGACTTATTCTCATCCTCAGTGGAGGGAAGGGTTCTGTGGGCGGAGCACCCCACACACCTAAATAGATTTAAATTCTGAAACCACTGACCTACTAAACTAAAAACACAAATGGGTATATAAAATTTACAAACTTCTTAAAATAAATTTTTCCTCTATAATCATATCTTTTCAAAACACTGAAAGAAAAAAGATGACTAGAGAGCACTTGAAATAATTCTCCATGCTCCTTTTTTAGAAAAACCAGTGTTTGTGGTGTGTCTATATACCTTTAAAAACATGTTAAATGTTACCTACAATTTTCACTTAAGATGTCCTCTTGCAGTATGAAATCCCCCCACTAAATATATACATATATATATATAGCAGATTTCAAACACTAAAATGAAGAATTACCCCGCAGCTCTGTTAAAATGTCTATTTTTTGCTCAAGAATAGCTTCAAGTTGCGTAGCATATGAATCTACGTCATAGTCTACTTCTTCAGTCATCTCTAGGAGAGCCTTTTCATCTTCTAACCATCGAATAGATTCCTAAAAAAACAAAAATTCAATTAAGCTAGTAAGCCTCATAGTAAGAAACCAATTTACAAATTTTACATATCAAACATACTCAAGATGATATTTTCTAAAACAATAACCATAAAACATCTTTACTTACAGAGTAAAATTAAATATTTCTAGATTCAAACACATATGATAGACCATGCAAGATGACTTCATTTTTATACTTTTATTCTACCTTATATGTGTGTGGGGGCTGGGGGGGACACAAGGTAGTGGATACAAGTCTCAAAACCTGAACAGCTATCACTAAAACAGGGAAAGAAAGGGTGTAAGAGAGCTACTGAGCAATTTAATGAAGTCTATGGCAGCCTAGAACTTGTAAATTATTTGAATTAACACATCCACTTGGAGCATCACAGCGGCTAGGCCAAGAGGTACCCCTAAATTCTAAACACTAGTTCTTCAAAATTATTGTAACGATAAGGGACCAGTGGATAGTGGATCTTAGAAGAGTCAAATGAACCACTAAATAGTAGCTACTCACTATTCATAAGTTCTTCAAGGAAACTCCTCATGCTTAAATGATTTCACATATGTGGAATTTATGAATTTTCTAGCAATGCCTTGAATCATCTGAGTTATTTAACAAGGTGAGATCACTCTGAATTAGAATTTTTGGACGTAAAAAAGGACAACTGCCTAGCTTTTTAAGGTACATACAATTTGAATTTTCTAAACATCAGTGCAATTTAATGGCTAATTATAACTAGACTATGTATCATATGGCAGAACTCATTAACCTAGCTATAGATATGTATTAGACAACTACATATGTTTCAATTAAAACACACCCACAGTCCAGAAGTTTTTCTTCCTTCAGCTACACAATAATTTAAAAATAAAACCTTACTTTGAGAAATGGCAGATCATAGTATGGAGGAATAGTAAATGGAATTGTAAAAAGAATACTGGCTTGAAAGTCAGAACACACAGTTCTGCCACTAGTCAAAGAACTTTTAAAATCTGTCATAAAAGGCAGAGTAGGAAATGGTCTTTACACGACACTCTGTTCCAAAAGGGCACAATTTTCTGAAAACTACAAGGGTCCCTTCTTGATTTAATCTAAACACCGTCTCTAAAGTGATTCTCATAAGGGTTCTACTAAAACTGTAATAGTTTTAATAATGTATATACTGTACTAAAACAGTAAAACTGTTTCTTATATTTTTGAGCCCTTCAACCAGGTGCTTGAATGGCCTAGAGCTGAGAGGCACATTAATAACTGTTTACAGAAGATTTCTTCAAAATCAGAGAAGGAATACAGGTCAACAGGGAGAGAGTGAGTTACTGTTCACTCTTTTTCTCAGAAGGTATTTACAGTACTGTAGAAAGGCAGGGTGAGGGGTAGGGCTGCAGAGATAAGCCAGCTATACAGTCTCCATAACAATGTCCAAATGTTCTCACTTCTCCTCACTTCCTCATAGATACCACCTTCCAGAACATTTTCTTGTTTAAAGGGGCAGGGGGAGGGAAAAGAGGATCATACAGTAAAAGTGCTTCTAATAGACTGAACACACAATGAAATGAATACTGTACCTACGGCCTTACTGCTACACCCCTCATTCATCTGCCACAGACAGCTCAGTCAGAGCCGTAAGTCTCCCTCCTCTAAAGCATTCTTCCTTTTCTGCAAAGACCGATACTTCCTCAACTGCTCTGATACCCTCTACTTTTAAAAAATTACTTTATTTTTAGAAAGCAGGGAAGGGAGGGAGAAAGGAAAAGAAACATTGGTGTGAGAAACGTCAATGGGTTGGCCCTCAAACACCCCCAAATGGGGACCTGGCCCACAACCCAGGTTATGTGCCCAGACTAGGAACTGAACCAGTGACCTTCTTCTTTGTGGAATGACACCCAACCAACTGAGCCATTCTGGTCAAGGTGCTCTGAAACCCTTTAAACGAATTTTTCCTTCCTGCTGTCCTGACATGAAGACACTCCAATATACTGACCTAATATGAAAAAAAGGGATATTAGCGGGCAGAAGTTCACACCTTCTCTAAAAATGGACAACTGACAAAAGAAAATAAACCAGGAGAATGGTAGTAATTAAACTACATCTTTAAAGAAAGGTTATTTGTAGCCACCATTCATCATATTCAAAATTTGCCATGTCCTATGCCCTACAAATATACATCTGCATACCTATAAACAAGTGTTTTACTAGATTTGCATGGGAGTCCAAAAATTAGGACAATTTGTAGTTAGTTTCTCTGAAGAAATATCTGATGAAAGGTCCTGTCTTGTCTTTACCTGGAACACTGCCCTGTGATCTTCCACCACTTGTTCTTCCATTTCTACCATTTGTGAGACGGCTTCATGGAAAGTAAACAGTTGTGGGGAAACCTCTTCTTCCTTAAAATAAAATTAGTTTTAAAATTAGGACAGTTTACATTTTAAACGTTATTTGAGAAGTAGGTTTTCTATGTCATTTACAAAAATATATTTACAAACTGAGGAAGCTTGAATGGTAAAGACTCCTAAAATACACTATGAAAGGCAAAGCCACAATCTCTTTTTATGGGTCAAAAATATTTAATGTAACATTCAAAAAGACAACCCAAACTTAATCATATCAGTGAATATTTTTCACTCAGTCCAAGCGCATTATTGAAAAATTATCCCCGCAAAAGAACTCTCTTTTAGAATAGTGGAACTTTTCAAAAATACCTTTATTGCTGACCTCAGTATTATTTAATTTTCACTAACAATATAAGTCATACATATGTCTTAAGTTTCTTTTCACCAGAAGAGAGATGTATGTTTTTCAAGACTGTAACTATCAAATTGGTACTGTCAGGTTTTAATTCTTATTAAATCTTCTTTTTAATATATTTTATTCATTATGTTATTATGGTTGTCCCATTTTCCCCCCTTCACTCCCCTCCACCCTAGCCTCTCCCACCCACATTCCCCGCTTTAGTTCATGTCCATGTGTCATAAGTTCTTCAGCTTCTACATTTCCTATACTATTCTTACCCTCCCCCTGTTTATTTTCTACCTACCATCTATGGTACTTATTCTCTGTACCTTTTCCCCCCTCTCCTCTTCCCACTCCCCTGTTGCTAACCCTCCATGTGATCTCCATTTCTGTGGTTCTGTTCCTGTTCTAGTTGTTTGCTCAGTTTGTTTTTGTTTTAGGTATGGCTATTAATAATTGTGAGTTTGCTGTCATTTTACTGTACATATTTTTTATCTTCTTTTTCTTAGATAAGTCCCTTTAATATTTCATATAATAAGAGCTGGGTGATGATGAACTTCTTTAACTTGACCTTATCTGAAGAGCACTTTTTCTACCCTTCCATTCCAAATGAAAACTTTTCTGGATAGAGCAATCTTGGATGTAGGTCCTTGCCTTTGATGACTTGGAATACTTCTTTCCAGACCCTTCTTGCTTGCAAAGTCTCTTTCAGGAAATCAGCTGACAGTCTGATGGGAATTCCTTTGTAGGTAACTATCTCCTTTTCTCTTGCTGCTTTTAAGATTCTCTCCTTATCTTTCATCTTGGGTAATATAATTATGATGTGCCTTGGTTTGTTCCTCCTTGGGTCCAACTTCTTTGGGACCCTTTGAGCTTCCTGGACTTCCTGGAAGTCTATTTCCTTTGTCAGAATGGGGAAGTTCTCCTTTATGATTTGTTCAAATAAGTTTTCCACTTGTTGCTCTTCCTCTTCCCCTTCTGGTACCCCTATAATTTGGATGTTGGAACGTTTAAAGTTATCCTGGAGGTTCCTAAGCCTCTCATTTTTTTGAATTATTTTTTCATTCTTTTCTGGTTGGATGTTTCTTTCTTCCTTCTGGTCCACTCCATTGATTTGAGTCCCAGTTTCCTTCCCATCACTACTGGTTCCCTGTACATTTTGCTTTATTTCACTTAGTGTAGCCTTCATTTTTTCATCTAATTTGTGACCAAATTCAACCAATTCTGTGAGCATCCTGATCACCAGTGGTTTGAACTGTGCATCTGATAGGTTGGCTATCTCTCTTCATCGCTTAGTTGTATTTTTTCTGGACCTTTGATCTGTTCTTTCTTTTGGGCCATTTCTTTGTCTCAGCATGCCTGTTATATAGTGAGGGGCGGAGCCTTAGGTGTTCACCAGGGTGGGGCAACCCAGTCTCTGGGTTGTGATACTGTGTGGGGCAAGGGTCTGAGAGAGAACAATGGCACTTACTCAGCTCTCTGCCAGATTTCAGTCACTTCCTGCAGTTCCCACAAGCAAACTGGGCCCTTCTGGTGCTGATTCCCATGTGGGTGGGTTTGTGTACATTCTAGGGCCCTGTGGGTCCCTCCAACGAACTCTCCTGTGAGCCTGGGATTTCCTCCCAGCACCTCAAACTCCACAGGTGTTTTCAGTCAGTGTTTTGAGGCTTTATTTCCCCACACTGGGACCCTGGGCTATTGGTCTGTCTAGCTCCCCAGTTTTGCCAGGTTTATCTGTGAGCGAATGTGGGACCGCTGGGTCCACCAGCTGCCTTGTGCGCTGCACCTGTCCACAACCCACTGCCTCCCTGGGTCCGCCGGCCACCACTTTGCTACGACTAGCCACCCAAGTCCGCCCCTCCTACCAGTCTGGATGAATGTTTCTTCAAGTCCTTGGTTGTCGGACTTCCACACAGTTCAATTTTCTGTCGGTAATGGTTTTGTTTCTAAATTTTTGTTGTCCTTATTTTGGTTGTGCGAGGAGGCACAGTGCGTGTGTCTACCTATGCCTCCATCTTGGCCGAAAGTCTCTAATTCTTATTAAATCTTAATTTCTAATTTTTTTTTACTGTCACCTTAGCCCTAAATGATGTTACTGCATTTGTCCATTTCCTAAATTTTGAATTACAGTTGGCATTCAATATTATTTTGTGTTAGTTTCAAGTGTACAGAATAGTGGTCAATTTTATAATTTATAAAGTGATTCCACCCAAGTAATTTTAGTACCCACCTGATACCATACATAGTTATTACAATATTATTGACTATATTCTCTATACTGTACTTACATCCCATGACTATTTTGGAACTACCAATCTGTAGCTCTTAATCTCTTAATCCTTTTCACTGCCCTCCAAATCCTCCCCACATCCGGCAACCCTCAGTTTGTTCTCAGTATCTATGAGTCTGTTTTATTTGTTTTTTCTTTAGATTCCAAATAATAAGTGAAATTATATGGTATTTGTCTTTCTGTTTGGCTTATTTCACTTAGCAGAATACCCTCTAGCTCCATCCATGTTGTCACAAATGGTAAGATTCCAACTTTTTATGGCCACGTAATATTCCATTGTACATATAAACCATGTCTTCTTTATCCAATCATCTGTTGATGGGTACTTTTTTTGCTTCCGTATCATGGCTATTGTAAATAACACTGCAGTGAACACAGGAGTACATGTATCTTTCTGAATCACTGTTCTGGATTTCTTAGAATATATACCCAAAAGTGGAATTGCTGTGTTGTAAGGTAGCTCTATTTTAAATGTTTTTTGAGGAACTTCCATGTTTTCCATAGTAGCTGCACCAATTTGCAATCCAACGAACAATGCACAAGGCTTCCCTTTTCTCCACATCCTTGCCAACATTTGCTGTTTGCTGATTTTTTGATGATAGCCATTCTGAGGTGATATTTCATTGTGGTTTTAATTTGCATTTCTCTGATGACTGGTGACACTGAACATCTTCTCAATTATCTATTGGCCATCCGCATGTCCTTTGAAGAAATGTCTATTAAGGTCCTCTGTCCATTTTTCAATTTGTTGTTCTTTTGAGTTGCATTTTTATACACCAATGATGAATTCTAAATCATGCATTAAGGTACTAGATACTTCTACAGCCTAGCCCTGGGGCAATGGCTCCTCTGCAGCAAAGCTAAAGCATGTGCTCACAGAAATGGAGTGGGCATGGCAGGTGGTGCATTCTGCTGTGGCAGCATCATGAGCATCTGTCTACATGTTGCGGGCACTACTGTCATTATCCCAGTATTTCCTTCAGTACCTGTTCTCATTAATGCTCTGCCTTGTGGATCAGCTGAGAGTCAGCTGTCCCAGGCATTCAGACTCATGACCTCTGGGCTTCAGCACCAGGGTAGCAGCTTGAAAGGCACCAGTGGCTCACAAGAAGGAAATGAAGTGTCTGGCATCAAGGCAAGAGCTGGGGGATAGCTTCCTTCCAGACAGAAAGGCAGGCATAGGCCATTGTCCCTTTTCTGAGACTAAATTTCACTATATATTTTGCTTGTTTTTTTTTACAGAAATTTTAATTGACAAGTCACGATTTTACTTCATCAACAAAAAACCCACATACATATACAACATATTTGTATTTTGTTCCTCCATCAAGTCAAAACGTCTCTGGCCTTGCTTTGGAGCATCTTTCCCAACTCCAATAATGGCTATAATTTGTGCAAAATATTGCTTCAGCTTACTCCACATTGTTTTATGTGAGTAGAAAAAGCAACATTTTAGAACTAAAATACATGATGATAAATATATGTACATATTTTGGCTAAATAATATAAGTAAATATTTGATTCATTCATTAGTAAGCTATCAACCCTGAAAGCCTCTATAATCAAGTTGACAAAGAAGTTTTCATCTTCTCTTTGGGAAAAGAGGCATCTGGTTTTTCATTTTTTAACAGGATATTCAGGCATTATATTTTCGTATTCTCTCTCTGATAAACACACACTCAACCATCTTTACTCATTGTATCTACCCACCTCCCCCACCCAAGCCCAATGCCTTTTCTTTCTTTCTTTTGCTTTAAGATATCATGCAAGTTTGTAACACTTCTATGTAGCCTACTCAGAATATTTTTTTGTCTATACAATTAATTCTAGAATTCTAATGCACTTGATTGTCCTCCTCTAGTTTACCTATATTAGTTTTATCTCTAGGGCATGTCTTAGACTCTATCCCATCTTAATCTACCTTGTTAGATGTAATATGGCAATAAGAATGTGTCCACAAGTATCAATACTTAACTAAAGGCTAATGCCAATTCATCTCCAGATACTTCCATGGGGATGGCAAAGTTGAAATAAATCCACACACTCTCAAATACAGAGGAGGCTGCCAGAACACATGATGTCATGCTGAAAGCCTCTGAACTGGTTCTGGTCACTAGCTAACCTCTTCAAATTAAGGTCCTGCAGAGACCCAACAGATGTGAGAATAAAACAGAAAAGATCTGCTATACAGAGTATCTATCTTGTTTTAGTTTTCCATATTCCATATCTGGTACAATGCAGGGTTGGCATAAAGAATTTTATAAGTAACTATAGTCTCCTTCAAAACTTTTGGGGATGGGGGACAGACTAAGGCCAGGATTCTCATTTTTAGTTCTTTATGTTCTACTAAAGAGTTCTAAAGTTTAGAACTCTTACTTTAAACCAGGTTTCTCAACTTCAACACTGCTGATATTTTGGGTGAAGGAAGGCTTTCTTGTGCATTGTATGATATAGCAGCATCTCTGGCTTCTATCTTTTAGTTTTGGCTGTCACTCCAGCTGTGACAAACGAAAATGTCTCATACATTTTTTCCTGGAAGGCCAAGTCACTCTGGTTGAGAAATGCCGCATTAAGCCCTGCTTTACTAACAGAGAGTAATTTGGAACATGATAATAAAGAGTATGTCCATCCTTTACTCTATAGTATTATGGACTTTAATACCTGCTAAAAATATTAAAAAATAAGTTATACTATTTACAAAGAATATAGAGTGGGCAAAAGTAGGTGTACTGTTGTAAGTGAAACACAGTTTATTCTTGTATTATTTATTATTGTATTATTTTTCATAAAACTGTGAACCTACTTTTGCCCATCCTTTGTATTTTATTGCAGCTAGCAATAAATGTAGCTGACATAAGCTTTAGCCCTGAAATAACAAAGACACAGATTTCAATCCTGCCTAGCTTCATCACTTACTTGTATGATTTCAGTCAAGTTACTTAATCTTTTAGAAAGTCAGTTAAAAAACAAGGATAATTACAGTACCTACCACATCAAGTTGTGATTACATCAGATAGTAACAGAAATGTTTAGCAAATATGTCATGCAGTAAGCAACAAACAAATGCTACCTTTTATCATGATGAGAAAAGGCCACTATAGAATTTAGTGGGAAATGAATGATACAAAATGATATATATTATACATTTTAAAAACTAAGTTAAACAACTACACTCATATAAATAACTTTTACAACTTACTGTATGGAAGCCCTCAATATAGTAATTATGTGAAAATGTGTATTATTTATGTCTGTTTCTTTACATGCTTGTCCTTATGTTGTGGGCACATATGTTATTATTTTTTGAGTATCTGAGGAATCAAAATTTTAAACTAAATGACACTAAACATTTCAAACATAGAAAGCAGTCAGATTTAACAAATAGTAGCATTTTGCCACATTTGATTTTTTTAAAGGTTTTATTTATTTACTTTTTAGAGAGAAGGGAAAGGAGGGAGAGAGAAAGAGGGAGAGAAACATCAGTGTGTGGTTGCCTCTCATATGGCCCCCACTGGGGACCTGGCCCACAACCCAGGCATGTGCCCTGACTGGGAACTGAACCAAAGATGCTTTGGTTTGCGGGCTGGTGCTCAATCCACTGAGCCACACCAGCTAGGGAAGTCATGCATGTTTTTAATACATGTGCATGAATCTGTAGTTAATTTTGTTTTTAAGCTTTATATATGTTATAGGGTATGTAAAGTTTTTAAATGTTTTCCCCCTAAGTTACTCTAAAAATACCTAAATTTTAATATCGGTGTAAAATCTAAGAAAAAGGTTCAGATCAGGGGTCATCAAACGTTCTTAAAAGGCCAGATAGTACATATTTTGAGCTTTTGAGCTATATGGTTTTTTGCCATTTCTGCTGTGGTAAGAAAGCAGCCAGTCCATAAATGAATGAGCACAGCCATGTTTCAATAAAATTTTATTTGTAAAAACAGATGGCTGACTCATAGCCTGTAAAGGCATACCTTGGAGGTACTGCAGCTTCAGTTCCAAACCATTTCAATAAAGTGAGACCTAATCGTTTTGCTGGTGGAGGGTCTTGCCTTCAATTTGTAAAAAATGCAACACCTGAGAAGTACAATAATGTGAAGCATAATAAAATAAGGTATGCCTATAGTTTGGTGACCCCTGATTTAGATGATAGATTTCATTATCCAGTTGTGTTACTGATGAAATGAAGATTAGGTCATTACAACTGTATTAAGTCACTCACATTTTGTTCACAAAGAAGTTTTAGATCATCTCTCTGAGGGGAACTCCCCACTCCCCACTGTGCCTCTAAATCATCAATCTGATTCGGTGGATGGTGCATTATTGGACGAACATCACCAGCAGCAGTTGGATCCACAGTCAATTCTTTCACCCTATAAACACATAAGAAGTACCTTAAGTTAACACAGACTTATGCAGAGTAACAAGAATATAGACATCTTTTCAATATAAAGGCAATCAATTAACATATTAAGATTGATGATGTCAGCTTTCCAGATAAAATTTACCTGAAATCTGTGGCAACACTAAAGAGATATTTAGCTGTATAACTTTACATATTTATTTAGGTAACTTTACAATTACTTCAAATATAATTATTATACATAATGAGAATTATAAAGTATGTGGATTCAGTATTTCAAAGTAAGTAAGAGACTGCTGTTGAAATTAAACTATATGAACAGAAAAATGCTAACAATGGCACTCAGATCAATAAATGAATCATTGCCAAAAATCAGAGAATTTGATCCATTTGGCAGATTTTTGGTAGTTCTAATGCTCAATTAAATAGCTATATGTGAATAATCTTATTTAACGTGTAAAGATTATAAAATATAAATTAGTTCCATCATTTAAAAAGTGTTTACCTAGTATATTAAATGTACACATTTGGGAAAATGTACATTTTCTAAGTCAAAAGGATCCTTGTTATTTCCTTGCAGATAAGGAATATAATAGCATACAGAATAAAGGTAAACTTTTCAATTTAAAGGAGAATTTATCTTTCAATGGTAAATTTGCAGAGATGACATCATCCTTAATAATATGAGGAAAAATAGAAAACCTGAATTCCAAATCAACATTTTAAAGCAAATAAATTAATAAAGTACACAGAAATAAAGATCATGCAGTACAACCATCACCTGCCAAACAAAATGAAAATGAAAAATAAAATGGTTCATGACGGAAAAATGTAAATGAAATATTTATACACAGCGTCATTCAAATGAAGCTATTATAATAAATATCTTATGTACAGAATGAACTAGACCTGGTAATCGAAGGAGAAAAGTCGTCATACTCATAAGAAGGAGAGAGGTCAGGGCGACTGCCACTACCCTGTGAGAAGGGAATGTCTGATGGACTAATTCCAAACTCCTTTACTCTGCAGCATCAAACAGCAACAAATTAAAAGAAAATGCTCTTGTAAAGACAGCAATGCATATTTCAAATTTTCATTTAATACTCAGTTTGTTTAGCAAAGAATATTAACATTGTTGTGACCTAATGTGTTTAGAACACTTCTAAAATAATCCATTTTAAGATTTAAAAACTGTCCTACTGATTCCCTACTACACAGTCCTTCCCTTCCAGTACTTTCCCCTTTCCTCATGATTCTTCCTAAAAGTTTAACTAGATCCTCAACCAAATTTGAAATGGCCCTTATTTAACTACATGACCACTCAATCTAATTTCCTTGTGCAATCAATACCATGGTTTATTAGCATTAGTAAGTCCTCAATATTCTTGCAGCATTTTCAAACTGAACACAAGACAACTAAGTTCTAATGGCACCCACTGTCTGTAACGATTAATTTCTTTTTTTGTGTACATATGAAGCATCCTTGGTGTACCAATCGAGAAAATACTCATTCAAATAATTTTTGTGTTTGGTGATTCAGATGAAAAATGCTGGTTGAGAAAAGCCTTTAGCAATGGGATTCAAATTGCTTTTGCTAATGTCTTTAGGTTATATTTAACCAAATTATGGCTTTTCTGATCCAATCTTTGTGATTTCCCCCATTTCTTTTTGGGCCCATCCCACTTCATAATAGTAGGCAGTATTTGTTAAGTACTTCCTACACATCAGGTATTATTAGAAATTTTTAGGCATTATATTCTTTAATACTAAAGATAATCTTGCAGATGAGAAATTGGCTCAGAGCAATAAAGTACCTTACCTGAGGTCATTCAATAAGAATGTGGCATAACTGAGGTTCAGACCCACTTTTTTTTACTATAAATCTTATGGTAAACACTTCCAGTGTATATTAACCATATTCTGTTTCTCTCACTAGTTTTCTTAGGTAGAACTAAATGAAATTACTGTTTTATACATCAGAAAGAGTAATGTAGGTCAAACTATTTACTATACATCAAACTAATATCTTTAGTACATCAAACTTTCTTCTATCTATAATCAAACTTTCTTCTATCTGTACATCAAACTTTCTTCTATCTATAATCTTTCTTTGACCTACTGGTAATGTCTGTGCCAAAGGTTCAATACTGGATTCATCTGCCTTTTATCCTTTATGTTCACTTTGGAAAGCTCATTTACCAGGCATGCTGACAAATCTAAATTCCTAATACCACTTAATTCTTTTTACTCCCAACCCCATTTCTTATCTTGTTCTTTTAAGAATCTCCAATTTTAGATAGCCTGCCAGCACCTAACCATGCCTTCCCTATATTCAAAGCCCTCTTGCCCAACCTAAACTTTTCTACATGCAGGAATTATTCATGTTCCTCCAATGAGTACGATCCAAGGAGGTTGAAAAATCTTTATTACTAGAGATTTGGAGATAAAAGGCAGAATCATTTGTCCTAGAAGGTTAATCATGTGCAAACAGATTGCATTACATGATAATAAGTTAAAACATTTTACTTAGACCTAAACAAACTAAAGAAAAGACAAGAAGGAACATTCTCACATTAGGGGAACTCCTCTGCAGCAAGTAGTCTGAAGACATGGAGGGTTTTTATTTGTCTTAATTTTACAACATGGCAATATTCTACTATATTAAGCTGTTCCTCATGTCTCCCATAAACAATTTTTAAATAAGAGGCATTTTAAATTAATGATGAATACCCTGCAATACCAAAAATGTTTATTATAGGCTTGCAGCTAGAAGCTCATAATTCGAAGTTTAAGAGAGATTAAATTTAGAAATAAAGTTATATATTAAAGAAGCTACTATATTTTAATCTCTTTACAAAAGTTCAGTAAGTTTATACTTTCCAACAGTTTTTACTATGATTTAAAAACATCTCTTTAGCTGAAGCAAAAGCAAGATACAAAAAAACAAGGGTGCAATCTCATTTATGTAAAGTTCAAATGAGCGACCTATGTTGTTTAGGGATAAATTCATGAGTAGTAAAACTACTTTTAAAAACAGAGGGGAAAAGGGGGCCACATGAGAGGCAACCACATATGGATGTTTCTCTCTCTCTTTATAAAAAAGACAGAGGAGAAAAATTTTTTTCCAAAGAAGTCAGGGCAATAGCTGCCTCAGGTTAGAGATTAATTAATTAATTTGGGTATGTTATTCAGGAAATTTCTAGGGGGCTGGAAATGCTTTCTTTCCCAATCTAATGATAGGAATTTTCATTTTATAAGTATTCATCAAATTATTCACTTATGTTTTGGGTACTTTTCTGTATGCATATGTATTTCACATTTTAATAAAAGATTAAAACTTCTATCGTGATTAAAACAAAGAAATAGGAGACTTTTTATTCAATAAAATTAATTGACTAGGAAAGGACTGCAAAGAGGAATTTTTCTCTAGGTTTAAATCACAAATGCAGTATGTGTAACAGAAATTTAAAGCTATAGTCACTCAAAACCAGTGCAATGGAAACAATCTACGGAACAAACACAAATATGCCCATCATGATCCAAAATTCCAAGGGCATTTCCGACTATCAGATATGAACTGCTTTACTACTCTGTAATTTTTTTTGACCTTTCATCTGTAAATATTCAGTTATCTATTATAATTTGTAACACTACTGACATGAATAATAAAATGTAACCCATCTAGAATACCAGAAAGAACTATGCTGTCATTACTACTTTAAACTCTAAATTCCATGTATAACATTTAATATTATCAGAAATAATTTTCAGCAAAGAGCAAAACAATTTAAGAAATACAGATCGGCCCCCTTATACTTACTTTAGAGTCTTAACATACTAGGAAGGATTTGTATGATTCAAAAGTAGTAAATTATGAAATGTTCTAGAATAGAACAATTCTACTAAAAATATAAATCTCTTCTCCAATTACACATTTCCAATTATTTTGAGAACTTTACAAAATGATCCCAAATATCATGCAAAAATTTTTCTTAATTGAAATAACAGTTACTCTATCAGATATTAAGTCAAATCATATTGCTCTATTCCCCTCGAATTTCAAAGTGGATAACCATTTCTCATACCTATTCGCATATCTTAATGTATTAAGAGTATTTTCACAGGATGCCATTCCTGGAGAGATTGTGGCAATCTATGGGAAAAAAAATGCAAAGGTAAATAAAATGTTATAAACAATGAAGACAAAAATGCTGATATACAGAGTGGGGTAAAAGTAGGTTTACATTTGTGAGTACATGAAACACAGTTTATTCTTCTATTGTTATTAATTATGTATTATTTTCTTTTTCTAAAATATATTTTATTGATTATGCTATTACAGTTGTCCCACTTCCCCCCCTTTTAACCCCCCTACCCTGTACCACCCCTCCCACCTACATTCCCACCCACTTAGTTCATGTCCATGGGTCATACATGTTCTTTGGTTTCTTCATTTCCTATACTATTCTTAACCTCTCCCTATTTTCTACCTACCATCTATGCTTCTTATTCCCTGTACCTTTTCCCCCATTGTCCCCTCCCATCGACAACCCTTCATGTGATCTCCATTTCTCTGGTTCTGTTCCTGTTCTAGTTGTTTGCACAGTTTATTTTTGTTTTGTTTTGTTTTTCAGTTCGGTTGTTGACAGTTGTGTTTGTTGTCATTTTACTGTTCATAGTTTTGATCTTCACTTTTTCTTAGATAAGTCCCTCTAACATTTCATATAATAAGGGCTTGTGATGATGAACTTGACCTTATCTGGGAAGCACTTTATCTGCTCTTCCATTCTAAATGATAGCTTTGCTAGATAGAGTAATCTTGGATATACATCCTTGCCTTTCATGGCTTGGAATGCGTTTTTCTGGCCCCTTCTAGCCTATAAGGTTTCTTTTGAGAAATCAGCTGATAGTCTTATGGGAACTCCTTTGTAAGTAACTGTCTCCTTTTCTCTTGCTGCTTTTAAGATTCTCTCCTTATCTTTAATCTTGGGTAATGTAATTATGATGTGCCTTGGTGTGTGCTACCTTGGATCCAACTTCTTTGGGACTCTCTGAGCTTGCTGGACTTTCTGGAAGTCTATTTCCTTGGCCAGACTGGCGAAGTTCTTCATTATTTTTTCAAATAAGTTTTCAATTTCCTGCTCTTTCTCTCTCTTTCTGGTGCCCCTATGATTTGGAAGTTGGAGTGTTTAAAGGTGTCCTGGAGGTTCCTAAGCCTCTCATTTTTTCTAATTCTTGTTTCTTCATTCTGTTCTGGTTGAATGTTTATTTCTTCCTTCTGCTCCAAACTATTGATTTCAGTCCTGCTTCGTTTCCCATCACTCTTGGCTTCCTGTACATTTTCTTTTACTTCCCATTTCATAACCTTCACTTTTCCTTCTATTTTGCAACCATACTCAACCATTTCTGTGAGCATCCTGATTACCAGTGTTTTGAACTGTGCATCTGATAGGCTGGCTATCTTGGCATTGCTTAGTTCTATTTTTTCTGGAGCTTTGATCTGTTCTTTCATTTCAGCCTCTTTTTTTGTCTTGGTTCACCTGTTACATAGTAAGGGATGGAGCCTTAGGTGTTCACCAGGGTGGGGTAACCCACATAGCTGTGTCTTGGTGCTGTATGTGGGGCAGGGAGGTCCTAGATGGAACAGTGCTGCTTGCTTGGCTCTCTGCCAGCTTTCAGTCACTTCCCGTGACCCACAAGCAAATTGGGCCCTTCTGGTGCTGATGCTGGGGTGAGTGGGCTTGTGTACATTCTAGGACCCTGTGGGTTTCTCAAATGAACTCTCCTGTGAGGTTGGGAGTGTCTCCTGCTGCCATAATTCCCACAGGTATTTCCAGTCAGAGGTTTTGAGGCTTTATCTCCCCATGCTGGAACCCTGGGTTGTGTGTTCTGTCTCCCTCCCCAGTTGTTCCCTCTGATTTATCTGCACACAAATGTGGGACTGCCCAGTCCTCCAGCCATCGCCTTGCCAGGCATCCTCACTGTCTTGGCTGCCTGTCTCTGCCCCTCCTGCTGGTCTGGATGAATGTTTCTTTAACTCTTTGGTTGTTGGACTTCCATACAGTTCAATTTTCTGGCAGTTCTGGTTGGTTTTTGTTTTTAAATTTATTGCTGTCCTTCTTTTGGTTGTGCGAGGAAACAGTGTATCTACCTACACCTCCATCTTGGCTGGAAGTCCTTATTGTATTATTTTCCATACAAATAACTGTACACCCAATCTTGCCCAACCCTGTTTGTGTATGCATACGCAATAAACACAATGAAGTTTAAGCTCATTAAACTTTAATCTTAACACAGCTATTAAAAATTTATTAATAATATTTTAACTCCAGATAACTGGCTATCTTGGGGCCATAGTTAGATAATAATTAAAGATTCCAGTTAAAATATAAACAGTTTTCTAAATGCTAAATACACCAGCAAGTGATCGAAATCAGGCTGAAAATGGAGGTCAACACCTAGAAGAACGAAATAACATTAAATGACTTCCCCCCAACCCTCTTTAATAGCTTTATTGCCTAAGGATGAGCTCTGCTGGACAACTAAAACTTCATCAGAAACGTCGAGTTTCACTTGTTAAGAAAATTAAGGACAGAGTTAGGAGGTGGGGATCATAGCAGCCAGAAAGTGAAGTTTTTCCCAGAGAGACAACTACAGAGGGAGAAACTCAAATTCTGCATAAAAATGCCCAGATGTCTGACTCACCCCTAAACTAGGTGTAGTTAAGGCAGACTCCAACCACATAGCTGAAGGCTAAAACAGCTAAATGGAGATTTTAATTTCTATTGCTACCCACAGCAGAGGAGATGAGAGTTTAGAGTAAGTTCAGCTAAGTTAATTTCCTGCTACAAAAGAAAAATCAATAATCTTTAGAAGAATATAACAGAACCCAGAGTGTCTATATGGTATTTATTCATAATAAAAATGATGTAATACAAAGTTACTAGACATACGAAGAAATAAAAAATATAACCCATACTATACTCAATGTAGACCAACCTCAGGAAGATTCAGAATAGAATGCACTATAACTGCAATATAATCCTACCAGACTGCAAGGGACCACATCTTAAGTATCCTGTCTCTCTCATAATAGAAGAGTTTAAATGACTGTTATTAATGTATGTTATAATTTTTCCATAGGTATTATGTAATTATTCATTTGGAATTGAAAGAAATAAACAAAATAAACCCATAA
The DNA here is from genome assembly GCF_019186645.2 of Phyllostomus hastatus. Classification (NCBI taxonomy): domain Eukaryota; kingdom Metazoa; phylum Chordata; class Mammalia; order Chiroptera; family Phyllostomidae; genus Phyllostomus; species Phyllostomus hastatus. Next base: position 29,379,224 of record NW_025333916.1, read on the forward strand.
ACTTACCATGCAGGTACGAGAGTTTTCACCTATGAATGAATCTCTTAACACCTGAGTGAGTTTACTTGCTCGGAAAGGGGTATGAGGTTTATTTCTACCTAAGGCTCTGATGCACTCCTGAAAATTAAGAAAGCAAGTTTCAGATATTAGGTTTCTTATAAAGAATAGTACTCTCAATGTATTTGAAAAGATCTCTTACTATTAACTCTAATAATTAAGATCTGATCAGCTCTGAAAATGCTACTAACAGGTGTACAGCATAGTAAAGATGTTGCTATAAATCCTAATTCAAGAAAATGAAATTAAAAACAAAAACCAACAAACTGTTATTTCAAAAAACTCTTCTGGAGACTATGAGTAGTGTTTAGGAGTGACAGAAAGAGGGATAACTGTAAAAAGAAACCTTTAAAGTTGTACGATGAAAGAAAAAATACAGAATATTTTCTTGTAGTCCTGCCAATCTTTGCTTTTCTAGCCAAGGAAGAGGTATAATACTGGCCTAACTTTTTGAAAGGAATTCCAGATTTTCCTGAGAAACTATTTCTTCATTCAGTTTTGTGGTTCCTTGACCTCCTCTGTAAAAATATGACTGATTAGTGTTCTCTGGAATCTCCCTAGTCTTAAAACTGACCTGCCAACTAACATCTTTTATTCACCCAAAAAAGAATGAATAATATGTAAACAAAATTTCTGGGTATAATATAAATCTATACCTACAAATATAAAAAACTAAATTTGATAAACTCTCTTACTTAAACAAATATGGACTATTATTCTGTAGCTGAGTAGATACAATTAAAACCAAAAATAAAAGATTTTTCACAAGTAAATATACTTTATTTACCTTGAGTGCTAAAAGGCTTTTATTAATTTCAGCACCTTCAAGCCGAGTTTGCCTATCTGCACTGGAAGTATCAGCTCCTCTTTCATTTCCAGCCAAATCGATGAGAGAAAATTTGCCATGTAGTTTTCCTTTCCTTCTAAGTATAATCTGAAACACTGCATGGCTCCGAGATGAATGTGCATTCGCAGATGTCTGCCCAGATGTTCTACAATGTGATTAAGGACAGTTTGATACATAAAACCTTTAATTTGTGTTCAAACCACAGTATTTTCATTAAAAAAAAAACCTATCTAGTTTTCATGATTTAAATACAAAGGATACATTTTGAGTTAACAACACTCAAACATAACCAGATTCATACAATTTAATCTGGCACACCTCTAGTATATTTGTAGTGTGATACAACTGAATCTATTTCACTCAAAGTTACATGTAATGACAAGCTTTTATGAACTATGATTTTTACCTCCAAGATGCATTGAATAATATCCTTGCTTTGCTTTTATGTTAAAGCCAAAATATCTAAAAGTGATTAATAAAGTTGAGTTTCCCTTTCTTAATTAAAATGAGATTTACCTGCAACTGTTGCCTATGTCAATGAGTTTCAGTACATCTTCAACACATTTGACCTCCCGTTCCTGTAATCCTACTACTTGAACCTGCTGTTTTCCATCTTCTAGTACTCTTAATTTTGTCTTCCGGTTTAGCAAGTCAAACACCTAAAAAAAAAAATCAAATTAGAAAACTATCCTTAAAAAGAAAAGAATCAGTTCTATAAAAATTAGTCATTCAAACCCTGAAAATCAACTTAGAAATTAATACTTAAAATAAAATGCTCAATATCTGAGTTGAAGAGTTTCAAAGGAAATTTTAAAAATCTCCTAACAAAATTCTAACATAGAATACACATAAAAATTACATGGTGGCAATGGTTGCATAACAATGTGAAAGTACACGCCACCAAAATTATATACTTATAGTTAAAATAGCAAAATTTTTGTTACACATAGTTTAACCACAATTTTAAAAACTACAACAAAATATTTTAAAGTTTCCACTTACCTTTCCACTATAAATTTCAAAAAAGGTTGCATACACTTGAAGCTCTAATTTCTTATAGTTTGGCTTCTTCAGCATTAAAAAGACATCTCGAGCTATCAAGAATTTCATATGGAGAAAATTTGTTAAGATGCAACAAATACTACCTTTAAAAGGAATTTCACATAATCTTTACTAAAATAACAGCATCAATAATGAAAATGAAGACTAAAGCAAACATTAATTTTACATAAGATAGTAGTAATATTTTTTTTACACTTAAGGTTTAGATGCCATATCCTTCACTATTTAATAAAAGGATGCTACTATCTATCCTTATAAATTGCATAAAATTACAGGTGTTATAATAAGGTTGCTCTGATAACCACACAAAATGGAAGCTTTCCACAAATCATTATTCAACAACAAGTAGTAAGTTCCAGCAATGTGATAGATTACAATGACATAAATATAACCAAGATTTCCACCCCGAATGTACAGTTCTTTTCAAGCAGTGTGATAACCTAACACTGACATAATATACAGTAAGTATAGTACTATATAGTACTATACAGTAACTATAGTACTATACAGTAACTATAGTACTATATCCCGGACAGTATGTCCAAGTCCTATTTCAAAGCAGCCTGAATAATATTTAAGAAGAATATTATGAATGATATGCAAAAAGGTACATTACCTGCTAATGCATAAATTCCTTTAGAACAATCTTGGTTCTTTCCTGAAAAGTCACCTCCCATAGTCTTTATGTAAGAAGAAAATAAAAAATAACAGACATTATTCAGGAATAAATATTAAGAATTTAGTTCTAAAAAGTGAGCTATAAGGAAAATAAACTAGCTTCATATCAGGATGTAACTTAATAAATTACTTACATGAGTTTTTCCACTTCCAGTCTGCCCATAAGCAAAGCATGTAGCCATTCCCCTTTCAAATATAGTTTCCACCAGTGGTCTAGCTGTAAACCTTAAAAATAAGAAAGCACCAGTCAGATTGTGCCTTCAATATTCCAATCAAACAAATAAGAAATAAAATATAGAGTTTTATTAATAAATAAAGCTCCTAACAAGATTTTTAATAAACCAATAAGCTCACCCGTGAAGCCACAACTGAGTCTATTAATTTGTTAAAAATTTTAAATAACTGTACTGTAGAATTGCTTAAAGCTCTTTAAAGCATATTGTCAACCAGTAATTCCATAATAAATAATGATCACAATACTGATGGACAACAAAACCTGAGAGTAACTGAGCTATGATATATATATATATATACATATATATATATATATATATGTATATATATATATAACCACAGTAAAATTTTAAAAGAAAAAAAAAAAAAGATAGTAATATTAGCCAGACAAGTAAAACATAGAGGGTAGGGCAAAAGTAGCTTTACAGTTTTCATATGGAAAATAATACAATTAATAAATAATAGAAGAATAAATTCTGTCTTTTGCATACTCACAACTGGAGACTAACATTTTTGCCCCACCCCATATATAATGATTTAAAAAAACCCACAATCTAAAAGTTTCAACAGAAACAATGAAAAAGTGGTAGTCTCAATAGAGAAAAGCTAAAGGGGAAAAGAAAAATACAAAAACATTATCTTAGACCAACTAAGTAAAAAAGTGTAAGATTTCATCGAATGTGGACAAGTAAAAATAAACTATGCTTATAAGACATTGAGTTCTGAGTTGACAGTCTTGATTTAAGAAAAGGATGTTGGATTAGTTTTCAAAGTTACTGGTGTAATCACCACTAGAGTTAAAATTAAAAGGCAGGAGAGACAAATATTTTATTGAGCAGAGCACTAAAAAAGTATAACAGAAAACAAATCTACTTTTTACACAGGCTTCAAAATAATATATGTGAAACACAATATAGCTCCGCTAATTCTTTTTTTTCTTTAAAGATTTTACTTACTTATTTTTAGAGAGAGGGGAAAGGAGAGAGAAAGAGAGGGAGAGAAACATGGATGTACAAGGATTAGTTGCCTCTTGCATGCCCACACCTAGGAACCTGGCCCACAACCCAGGCATGTGCCCTGACCCAGAACTGAACAGGCAACCTTGTGGTTCACAGACCGGCACTTAACCCACTGAGCCATACCATGTAAGGTTTTTTTCTTCTTTTAATTTAATTTTATTTATTAAAAATATTTGTATTGTATTTTTCCCTTGTTTTTTTTTTTTTTAAAGGGCAAACTGGAGAAGCGACAGAACAAAAGGAGCAGAGAAAGTTCTAGAAATGAGTCTGATTAGACAAGAAAAGCTCTAACTCCTCAATCCATAAATATTAATGGTAAGAGAAAGGGGTTAGAATAAATATTGGTAAAGTTCATAACTATAAATATAGGGTAAACCACAGAATGTTTACTAAATCTAGCATTTACATTAACATACTTTCATTTATAATGATTTCTTGAAAATGATTATAAAGGGCAGACAGACATATATTATGGACAGAAGTTGAAAGAGAGAAGAGAGTAAGGGGGCAGGAGTGTACTCCATTCTCAGAAAAGGTAAAAAATATACAATTTATAATTATAATTCACTTTTAAAATAAGTTCTTCACAGTATCTCTTTCTAACATTCACCAGTCCTTTAATTTTGTCCTTTCTTTACAACTGAACTCCCAGTTTCCTAGCTTAAGACCAATGGAGTTGGTTTCAATAGCATATCGTTTATAACATCTTCAAATTCTTGGACTCTCAGTAACTCTCTAGTTTTTTTTTTTTGCAGTCATATTTATTAAGAAAAAGGACAACGAAACATAGCAATCAAGTAAACTGTCAAGTTTTATATAGCAGTATTGTTATTTCAAACTGAAATAAAACTGACCTGTTATAATATTTACAAGTGAATATTTACAAACAGCATAAAAATCTAAACTTGGCATACAAATTATTGGAATATCAATATATTCTACATGTAAATTTGAGTAGTTTGGAAGTGGAATATGTTAACACACAAGAATTTCATGTATTAAAACTACCCCAAAGCTTAAAGATGATAAAAATTAGACAAATATGAGTAGATTTATAGCAACTTTTTTAAAAGTGGTGGTACAGCTAAATAAAAATTTAGACAGATTAGGCTGATGTATAAGTATTTCAAATTTCTTTACTAGTACAAGAATTAAAAGTAAAATAAAACTCCTCTTCTAATCACTTTCCATTTGTAGAGGTATGAAAATGTCAACATCTCTTTATAAATTTCCTATCCATATATATGTTGTGTAATATGCATATAATAAATTAATCAGTAATGAAAACTACCACCTGGGGGAGCATTAAAGAGAACACGTGTTAATATTTATTATAGTGTGTATTACACATGCTTCTTTGTTTAAACTTGGAATACAAAAGCATATTATACCTCTGGAGAAATATTCCAAGATCAATGTAAATTTCAAAGTAATGATGAATACATGGTGTAAGAAGAAAATTCTAATTTAAAACAAATTTACCTACCTGTAAACCATTTCATTAGGAGCTGAGTCATCAAAGGCATAATCAAAACGAAATGTTTGGTTTTCTAGGTACCTTGTTAAATCTACTTTTTGTTTTGGTTCATGTACCATCACAACATCTTTACTAGGGATTGTGATTACATCAAGATCTTTCATTTGAGTTTCTAAAAGAATAAATGAAAATCAATGCCCAGAAACTTTTACAGCATTTGAATTAACATACAAAAAATTAAAGTTTTGTAAATATATATCCCATAAATATTCCATTCAGTAAGACAGAATATTTCAACAACAAATTTTTAAAAATCAAGATTTCTGTGAGGCAAGAACCAGGAATGGAAGTAATTCAGAGCAGTAACAATATCAACAGATTAATCACAGAAATCCACATAATGGTTATGTACAAATGAAATGATTTACATTTATTTAACTGTCCCAAACCAAACTGACTTCTGCTACTACAAAACAGATTACAAAGAAGATAAAATCAACCTTTTATTATAGCTCAATAAGCATCATACCTTTTTTATTGAGTGGTCGTTTTCTTACACAAACACATATCCTATGTTCATCAATCTAGAAATAAAATACTTTATTTCAGTGATTATCAGTGGTATATAAAACACTGAAAAAGTCTATGCAGTATTTCTTCCAAAGATTTTAGAAATTTATGCATGGCATAAATAGGATATGTAAGCTTAAAAAACAAAGTAGCTTACACAAATTTTAATAGTTATCAGATACAATTATTTATAAAATTCTGAGTATAATAGAGACTCCTTTTATTTTGTTATTTGGTAAACCACTAGGAAATAACCTTGCAGAAGGCACTAATATTCTTAGTAGCATTAAGTTCACATTAAGAAGCTGCCTTATTCACTTCAAGATGTGCTGTATACAACAAAAGTAAAATTTCCTCCAATTGACATATTTTCAGGAGGATTATAGGGAAAGTTGTTGGCAAAGATAACTACATAGACAAGAAACATGATTCCCAGGAGATTACTGAACAAAATAATTTGAACATGCCAATTCTCACACATAAATACATTTCATAAAATTTATGTTCCCAATACTTACCTTTTAATAATAATTAACATAAAGCAGGGATGGGCAAAGTATGGCCTGCAGGTCAAAACCAGTCCACTACCTGCTTTTGCAATGTTTTACTGAAACAGTCACACCCATTTATTCATTCTGTCTACGGCTGCTTTCATACTACAAAAGCAGGATTGAATAGTTGTGACAAATACTGTATCATATGGTTCAGACAGCCAAAAACATTTACTATCAGGTCCTTTTCAAAAAACGTTGGCCAATCACTGTCATAAAGTATGAGCTCAGAAATAGTAGGTTAAACACATGGAAAAGTATCAAGCAGGAGTACCCACATGAAGGTACCCAAATACATGATATGCAAATGTTATAAACAACTCTATTAAATCCTATATAATACACCTGAACACAGATGTATTTTGTGTTCCACATTCTGTATGTGCTAGTTGAAATGGATTATTTTTCACAAGTACCAATTACTCACAAAAGTATTCCCTGTCCAGTAGAGAATATTTAATTCTCATTCTTCAATAGGACCGGAGTTGAGTAATAAAACAGCAGAACACTTTTTGAGCACTAAATTCCTGGTCTACTGCAATCCTTAACCACCGCCACTTACTGTTAAAAGCCAAAATAACACTTATTGAGAAAGTAACATGATAGTAAATTGGACAGAGGGATCTACAGCAAAAGCCATAAAAAAAGTGAAGGAAATTGGGTGTTCAAACATAACTCCTTTAATTGTTGTCCTGCCCTACCAAGACAGGAAAGGCTTTGATTTGAAACAGACAGCTCTGTTGAACGCATGTCTGACACATCAAATTACGGAAGAGAAGCATAAATATGGGTGATTTCTTGATTTTCTTAAAATGCAGGAAATAAGCACATAAAGTAAAATTTACCTAGTAAATACAATATTAACTTAGTGGGGATTAAGCATGTTTTTAGTTTAGCACAAAGAGTTCCAGAGCAATGATTTACAAAAAAAATCTTACAGGATCTGCTGTTGTTAATGGTCTATAATCCAAACTTCCTCTAAAGTCTCGGATCATACACATAATTTCATAATTTGGGTTTGTAGCATCAACATCCTATAAGAAGACAAAGAGAATCATCATGTATTATAATTATAGTAATGTGGTATTTGTTGCATTTATTATATATGGTTTGAAAATTAAAATTAAATAGATTTGCATCATTTGCCCTAGCTAAGTCCACACTCAAACTGAAGATGTGATACAATTTAGTTTCAGAGTTATGACTAATCATATGCTTAGGAATCATTTTTATATTAAAAATATAATTTTGGTAGTCTACATGCATTACGTTAATTCTTCTTTAAAAATATTTATTTATGTATTTATTTATTTGTGAGAGGGGTAAGGAGGGAGAAAGGGAGAGAGAAACATCAATGTGAGAAACACTAATCAGTTGCCTCTCATACACACCTGATCAGGGACTGAACCTGAAACCAAAACATGTGCCCTGACTAGGAATCAAACTGGCAAACTTTCGCTTTGCAGGACAATGCCCAACCAATGGAGCCACACTGGTCAGGGAGCATTCTGTTAATTCTAAATCAAACATTCCTCATTAAAGCCATCCTTGACCTATTTCAAAAATTTATCTGTTATACATATACCTTAATTATCCTAAAAAATAGAGCAAAGGAGAAATAGTGCTCATCTTAAATTCTAGAAAAATTCATTTAGTCAGATTCTTCTCAATTTTTAATTCAATGTCAACAAGTAGAGATATGTATTCATTTATGTTCATTTTCTATTTTTGTTGGTTTTCTTAAAAAAACAAAACAAAACTAAGGCATGGTAAAACAGTTCCAAATCGACAGGACTTAGAATTTAAAGGAATCAAAAGCCAAGATAATTTTTTAAATCTTAATTATTCAAATTATTGAATACTGACTGCTGTGGAGAAGAGAATGTTCTATGACGTGGCCACTTCCTGGTCCTATCTGATTGCTGCTGACTCTCCCACTAGATTCAAACAGATGCTGCTAGATATGGCCAAAACAATGATGCTTCCCCCAAATCCCCTCAGACTGTCTGACTCCTCCCCTGTGCCACAGGCATGCCAATTCCTGGAACAGGCCCTTGGCCCTACCCTGGGCAAGTATATAATAAAGCATTTTCACCTCATCTGGGGCAAGTCACATGCCAGCATCCCTATCCATCCTGCCTTGTCCTATAGAACACCTTAGCCCCTGCCACATGATGAATGATATCCATGTCTTCTTGTCTCTGATCAAGACACACCTCACTTATAAGTTCCCTGAATAAACTTTTAATGTAATGATGGAGTTGGCAACCTCTCTCTCTTTGGTTTCTTGGCCTTGGGAAAAACATAAATGTAATTTACTTTTTTGTCAAAACTGAGAAAATTCAAATTAAGATATAATAAAGAGCAACAGTTAACAGCCTCTCCCAGCCACGGGCAATAAATTACTGAACATTCTAAGAAGTCATATTTTCTTCATATACCATTTGCAGATTGGCTTTGAATATAATTAAAGTTCAAAACTGTTAATGAAACTTACTTTCAGGTAATCTTCTCAGAAATAATACCAACTATGTCAACTGAGGAGTAATATGTAAAGTGGAAATTAAGATCACAAAGAGATGTGAAAATATTACGAAGCACCCACAGGAAACACCAGGTGGCATCTGTGCTAAGTTATCAGTACATCTATCTTTTTTTGTGAAATATTTATTTCAAAACCCACTGGTCATTCTCAGATCATTTACTTAGGATGAATATTATACTGGTTTCAAAATTCCCAAACACAACATCTTTATGATTAAGGCGATTTGAACATACTCCTAAATTGAAAAAAAAATCCTGATTTTTTTTTTAATAGGAAATAAGTTCTGAGGATACAATATAAGCACAATGGAAGAATTATATGTACAATAACTGAACGTCTAATACATGAACATCTGTAGGAAGATAAAAGACCAATTCTCTATGTAATTTTTCTAATGCTCATAAACAGTTTTGCTACCATCTGAAGGGAACTAGAGGGCACAACACAGATACCACTCTCAATATCTAGTACAAATCAAAACACGAAGAATTTATCCACTTCAAATGTGCTATGTTGACCTTATTATTAACCATGGAAAAACAATAATTTATAACATAACCATGTACTTTAACTGAATATTCTTCTAAATGATGTATTTTTAGATAGTTTTTAAAAGTCAGAATCCTATTATTCTTGCATTAGAGTTCTGTACACAAGAGCTTATTATTCAAAATGGAACAAACTTTAGGACTAACACATACTCACTAAAACATGAAAAGTACATGTAATGAAAACCATTATAACTCTTCTTCACAAGAGTTTATATTATTCCTCAATATCAATTTAATGAACTACATTGAAATCTTTAAATAAACACAATTACTTTTTCCTAAGCCAATTACTTTCACTTACACTCTAATCTTCAGTTGGTGCACAAACAAAACATATTTCCATTACAAACCTGAGCTCTTTTTTCTCTAAGTTCTTGTTGTTGTAGTCTCCTTTTTTCTCGTTTCTCTTGTAACTTTTCTACTTCTTTCACACAATTAGATTTTCTACGTGCTGAAAGAAAAAGATGAGCTATAGAAGCACTTTTTTTTCAGAGTACTGTACTTACACACAAAATTTTATGTATAATATCACTACGTAACCAAAAGAAAGTACACAGTGACAAAGCATGCTTATTAACAACTATATGAACTTTATGAGCTGCTTTAACAAAACTAGGAACAGGACAATATACAAATAAGAGTCAAGAAAAATGACTCTGAAACATACTGATACATGTCATCTCTTGGTTTAGAATCACAGATCTTTGAAGCAAGAAGTGTAAGAATTTCTGGTACAACATCTGTCAAATTATCATCTGCCCAGAATTTTAAATTCAAAGCAACTGAAATACTTAAAGTTTTATAGTAAAATTTTTCTCTCCAAAATATCCATTAAAAAAACCAATTAATAAACTAAACTAACAAGAAAAAAATAATTTTTCACAGCGGTAAAATGAAACCTTCAGTCAAGTTGGTAATTAGACTGTTTACCATTTGGGGACTTACAAAGATGACCAAGAGAGAATACATGTATGCCTAAAATGACTGAATCCTTGATACATGATTTACATACAAGGGGGTCCAAATTCCTTTTTTGCAGCTTGAACTGGAGATATATCTGAAACACTACCATTCTGTTGTGCAGAAGAAGACTGTTCAGGAAGCTGACTAGGCCGTGCACGGGCAGAACCAACCACTGTAAGTAAAACAAAAATTTTTAATTCAGAACAAAAAATCAGTAAAAGTATAAACCTTAGTAAAATGAAGAGATATATCTGAAGAGAAATGATATTTAAAAGCTGCATTAGCAAATTGTCAGATTTCCTACTGATGTATACATAAACAGAATAGATAATAATTCTGTTCAATAAACTGATAAGCTAAGAGGTTTTTGGCATAATATGTGCAGACTTAGGTGCCACAAATGTAGTTTTAACTAAAAACTCAATCTGAATAATTTATATAAAAACTAAAGCCAAGCTTAATTTTTAATAATATAATTGTACAAAATAAGAATGTTAAATGCATTCTCATTTTGAAAAATTTATACAATTCAGACTACAGAAAGTAAAAACCTAAGTCCTTTAACCCTCCCTATATTCCAAATCCAATTCTTTGCTCCTCAAACATGCAAAATTTGTTTAATTTTTTTTATAAGATGGTATTTATTTATTTTAGAGCAAGGGGAAAGGAGGAAGAAAGAGAAGGAAAGAAACATCAACCTGTTGTTGCCTCTCACGTGCCCCTCACTGAGGACCTGGCCCACAACCCAGGCATGTGCCCTGACTGGGAATCAAACCAGCGAACCTTTGGCTCGCAGGCTGGTGCTTACTCCACCTAGCCACACCAGACACAGCTGCAAAATTTAAGCAGAGAATTTCCTACTGTGGTTGTTATAAAAGTTGAAAAAGACATATAAATATAAATATCACATTTTACAAAGAAATATAAATTTTCACAAGATGCAAATGACAGTGTATAAAGTACTGGATTTCCCTCTATTTCCGGTCTCTCCTCCAATGCCTATGCCCGTCCTTTCTCTGTACGTATGTATGGATATAAATACATACATACATACATACATACATACAGAAAAACATCACTATTAGGAAATACATGCTGAACTGCTGAATACTAAGAAATTAACTATACATCTCCTGTTTGAAAATATATGTAAGACCTGCAATTAACTAAAATTTATACCTGTTCAACTTTTTAGTTGACTACAAAGTTACTCATGACCCTTTTTTTGAAGCTTGTTAGCCAACAACTTATGTATAATGTCATGATGATTAAATTTACTCTTGTGAAATTAATCAACTGACTAGTTTCTCATTCCCTTCTTTATCCTAACACTCTCCTAAAATCTGAAAAATTACTGGGTAAATGAAATGAATAAAAAATTCATCACTTACCTTTATGAATATATATTACTATATTAGGAAATCAAGATACCAATCTTAAAATTAGCCATATAAAGTTTAAATAAACAGTAATGTCAAGGGTAATATTTACTTTTGATTTACCTTGTTAGGGCCAACAGGCAAAATTAATAAAATTCTACTTTACCTCTATTATCTCTTGGAGGAGGGTCATTCTTAATAGAAGCCACAGTCCGTCGATTCTATAACAGAGAAATATTCATGTTACTGCCTCTCTTTACTTCTTATCAATATATCATAATCAGTCCCCTTTAATTAAACAAAATTAGGTGGACACAATTTAAAATTAAATGGAGAAAAACTACAAATAATCTTCTAATGAATTACTGCTTTTAATATTCAAGTTTCTCTATAAGTATTCTGTGCCCCACAAAATATTCAGAAATAATGAGCCAGGCACTGCCCAAAGAATTTTATATGTATTAATTCATTTAATCTTCACAATGACCCTATAAATTCATTGTTATTCCTAGTCCAGTTTGATAGAAGAGGAAACTGAAGCAATTTCAGTCAAGTGCAGTGCACTTTTAATCATCATGCTATCCTGCCAAAACTATGTAACATATTTCATCTTTGGATGTCAGGGGGCAATTAATAAAATACTAATTTTAGACAACTTACAGCCCACTGTTAAACTGAAACACCAAAATACAATGAGATGCACACTCTCAGTTATACTAAAAGGTTTCATTGACTGCATAGATTAGGGCACAGATTTTTGTCCTATTATTTATTTACCAATATTTCAGTTTATTTACTTAAAAGAGATATCAGATAATGCAGTGGTTCTCAACGCTAACAGCACATTCAAATCTGATGGGTACTGTGGAAAAGGTATTGATGCTAGAGCCTTTCTTTAGATAAAATTAATTTCTGGGAATAGGCCTAGCAATAAATATTTTTAAAAAATTTTCCAGGTGACTCTAATGTACTGCAAATGTTGCTAATGCATACTCAGAAGTAAAAACTATGAAAATCCTTCAGATTGTGAAGCCAACTATAAAAAATTATCCACTTACAAGTGGTAACTAATGATCTCTAAGCAGTGTCTCTCAATATGCTGAAATGATATGAAATGAAAATCTGCCTTATGTTTACATGCATGGTTTAAAAAGCAGGTTTTACGGATATTGTTAAGCTTCTATGTATGTCTTCCCTGCAAGATAGGGAGTTCCCATAGGGGAGTGGTCCCCAACCTCTTTGGCACCAGACACCAGTTTTTCCACAGACCTGGGGATGGGGGGTAAACATATACAGGAGGCGGAGCTCAGGCAGAGGTAGGGGAGAAGGTGGAGCTCAGGCCTCCACTATAGGTTAAAGCCATGTCATATTCATCTTTGTAGGTGACAAAACCAACAATGTAGAAAAATTAACAAATGCCTGTTGAACACACAAAAAAACTGTAGATTCAACAACTTTTAGGAACTACTTAGTTTAAAAAGAGTTGTATTTTGATACAAAATTTTAACAGTGAGTTTCAACAGCAATGAGGGGGAATTATCTTTTAAAATTTAAAAATATGCCTTTTATTTTTATATAAATAGAACTGTTAGGGAGGATATAGCAGGGTTTTAGAGTTTATTTTCACAGATAATACAGAAATAGTTAAACTACACTGTCATTTCCCATTTCTACTTAATAAATTTGAAATGAGCAGAATTACTATTCCAAAACACAATTGGAGTAGGAATGTATTATGAATAATAAACATTCTTTCCTTATCGAAGTCATTTGTATTCACTCAACAATTTGATGAGCAAATTGTTTTGACCCCTTATCTCCTGAGAAGCTACAAGTTTTAGGAAAAATTCTAATCAGGGAAGACATTTCTAGAATTTTATTTAATAATTGTTGTAACTGTGAAATAGACAACTTCAACCCTTGAAAGTATGTGTGTATATACATGCATGTGAATGGTAGAAAGCATTAAGGTTTTATGTTTTTTTTTTTAACAAAACAAATACTTGGAACATACTCCTACAGCCTGCCAAATTCAAACCATAGCACACACACATAACACACATGCAAAGACACACCCCTGCTCTGAATTTTCATTACTAACCTTTACAATTTTGTTTACTTTGGCTGAGGATGTTGGAGGTGGAGGTGTTTCTGGACTGGGTTCAATTTCTTCATCAGGTACAAGGTCAGGGTTAAGTGAAAAGATGCTCTCCAAGTCAATCTATTTTAAAAACCACATGTATTTTGAGAGTCTATTTTGACAATTAAACTTTTATTTTTCAAATAAATTTACAGAGAATAAATGTTAAATAATTTTAGACTAATGAATGGTATTGCTTCAAAAACCAGATGACCTAGAATTGTAACTCACATACATTTAAAGAATCTCACCTAAAATTGCATTCCGTGATCTTGATTATGTGTCTAATCACCTAAGATACGCAGGAGAAAGCTACCTTTCTGAGTGAAATTTTTTCATCACTTGAAAGCTTTTCAAGGAATAATACATGTACAACACAAAAATTATATACTTTTCTGCTTTGCTTTATATTCAAAATTTAACTGCAGGACTAGAAATAAAATTTAATTCAATGGTCTTACCTCTTTGCCTTTTGTATCTCCATTTTCTATCCATTCAACAGTTACGCTTTCATTATCTTCATTTAAAGATGTTACCATTGCCTGATGTATTCGGCCTAAGTAGAAATAAAATATGCATTTTTTAAAATTTATTAATTTTTAGAAAGAAGGGAAGGGAGGGAGAGAGAAGAGGAAGGAGAGAAATTAACCAGTTGCTTCTCTCATGCCCCCAACTGGGGACCTGGCCTGCAACCCAGACATGTGCCTTGACTGGGAATCGAACCAGCAACCTTTCAGTTTGAAGGCCAGCTCTCAATCCACTAAACCACACCAGCCAGGGCCACATTTTTTAAAACATATTTTATTTATTTATTTTTAGAGACTGGAAGGGAGGGAGAAAGAGAGAAACATCAATGTGTGGTTGCCTCTCATGTGCCCCCCACTGGGGACCTCGCCTGCAACCCAGGCATGTGCCCGACTGGGAATCAAACCTGCGATGCTTTGGTTTGCAGCCCGCGCTCAATCCACTGAGCTATGACAGCCAGGGCACATTTTTTAAATGTCATAAATTATGGAATGCCTAACACTTTAGATTCAATTTTATAATTTACAAACTATTAAGACTATCATAATGCTTTCTTACAAGGAATTTCCCATACTCTCTCAGGATTAGGGAATGAACTTTGCTGGTGGCAAATCAGTTTACTATTTGTCAAGACCAGGAACTCAAGGAATTGTATTACATTTAAAAGTTTATTTTCAGCATACATGATAAATGGTTACACCATGGCACAGAATACCTAAAATTTTATACTGTAAAATGGTTATAGTTGGTAGAAAGTTTCCTTATTAGAAGCCAACAATGATTCTGTTGAACACAGAACAAATATTCATAAAGCAATTTTAATACCATACTGATATAAAGTACTTTTTTCTTAAAAATCATTATCATATTACACAAATTAATGATGTTAGTAATTATTGAGAAAAGGAATGAGAGTCCAAAAAAGCTGGGAAATGCTAATGTAAAATGTTCTTTTTCTGCAAGTTGCCTATCAAAATCCATCCTACTCCTTACTTTCTCTCTTGATGCTAGCTAGCATTTACCATCCAAGGAAAGAACATTATATTTAATGTATTAAACTTTTTTTCCCCTCTCTTAATAGGTTGTGGCTCTTAATCTGTTAATAACTACAGATCCAAGTAATTACATTTATTATTACATAATATCTCATTTTTATCCTGGCTTATTTAATACTTACTGATGGTTACTGAGGTTATGTGCAATTTTTTTACTATTATATACATTGCAGTGAAGACTGTTACTGCACATTTG
Organism: Phyllostomus hastatus; assembly: GCF_019186645.2. Classification (NCBI taxonomy): domain Eukaryota; kingdom Metazoa; phylum Chordata; class Mammalia; order Chiroptera; family Phyllostomidae; genus Phyllostomus; species Phyllostomus hastatus. The sequence continues at coordinate 29,395,073 of NW_025333916.1, forward strand.
TCATGCACTTGTTAGATTATGTTTTTGGGATAAATTCCTAAAAGCAGATCAATAGGGGGTGTGTGTGTGTGTGTGTGTGTGTGTGTGTGTGTACAGTTGACCCTTGAACAACATGGAGTTTAAGGGTGCTGGACCCTCAACCCCAAAGCCGAAAATCTGTGTATAACTTTTAACTACCCAAGAACTTAGTTGTCCCTCAGTACCTGTAGGGTATCCATTCCCAGATTTTGGAGACCAAAATCTGCAGTTTGGACATAATATAATATTTAGTGAAAAAAATCCATGTATAAGTGAAACTGCAGTTCAAAACTGTGTTGTTCAAAAATTACATGTGTACACACATGTGTACACATACACATATTTTACTTATTTGTTTTCACCTTACCCATCCATTTGATTATTAGTCAATTAAGTATAGAAACTATTTGTTACATGGCTCCACCTTTAATATTATCTAATAAAATACTGAACATGGAATTTTTACATGTACTCTGTAAATAAATTCCTTGGGGCATCTATAACTTACTTTAGGATAATTTATAGTTATTTAAATATCTTTAAAAAACACTGATATATAGTACATAAACAATAATATTGAAATAACAAGACATATAATATATTCAAAACCATGAACACATAATTTTATAAGTACCATTTTATATGAAATTACTGTCAATATCTTCTCTATATGGGCTCTTAAGAATCTGAAGAATAAATAAATATAATCTTATTTCAAAAATTCAAGTATTAAAGATATAAGTACTTTCAAGTCATATATTGGCACTTTTTTAAAAACTAAAATATATACTGGCAATCTTTCAATGACAGACTAATATAATAATTTAAACAACTATATAGCATTCCATAAAAGAAATGTATTACCATTTAATTATTTCTTTACCAAGAGTAATTCAAATTGTTTCCAACTGTTTGTCATTAAAAGATGTTGCACTGAGTATCTGTATGCAGGTGTGATGTTTTTGTAAATAAAATTTCTACAAGCAGCAATAACGGGTCCAAGAAGTTGACACTGGTATTTCAAAACTGCCCTCCATTTACCTTCCTACCAACAATGGGATCTATTCCTCTAAACCCTCATGTCATGCCCACTAGTAGGACAAAAAAGATGACTACAACAAAAGTTTGGGGGGAAGTGATGTGGTTTGATATAAAACACTGATATAATTTTGTCAATAGGAAATGATCCCTAAGAAGATATACATGAACACCAGACTACCATAAAGAATAACTTGTAGCAGGAAATGGAGAGGCTGTGGTTGAGGCTGTGGAAGAAAGGAGTACAGATAGGGGTTTTCACGCCATTAGCAACAGAATTACCACAATGAGAATGGGGGAAAGCATGTGCATGTTCCAAAAGGCAAGACCAACACCACCATTGCTAGAGTTAAGCATCTACCACAATATCCCAACTTTCGTAAGGAGAGAGGAGTGACACAGTGCACTGATAACTACTTGTGTGAGAAGAGACAAAGCAGAGACACAAAAGCTGTTTTAGGACTACAGGCCGCAATTTCACAGGGACCTTAATCTCTATAAACAGCCCAGAGAAATTAGCCATGGAGAGGATAAAGAAAACCAAAGAGATAACACAGTATCAGCAATCTTTTCAATACCAGCACCTTCACAACTTCAATGACCAACACAGACCTTCAGAAAGCCTTAAGATGTAGCCGAATCAAAAGCAGCTGATCCACCAGTTAAGACTAAACTCTAAAAGTTTAGCAGGGGAGCACTGAGAAAATGCTAGCTTACTGCTATCATGGTCCAGTTTATTCACTCAAGAAGAGTAAATAAAAATGAAATTCCAGCAATAAGAAATGACTAAAAAGCCTGGAGCTCAATGAAGTCTTAAGTGTTTCCTTTCTGCCAGTGGATCAGATCAGTAAAAATATCTGACGTACCTATGTAGCATGGAATTTTTATTCTTTTTTTTTATATTTTATTTATTTACTTATTTATTTTAGAGAGAAGAAGGGAAGAAGGGGAAAGAAACATCACTGTGTGGTTGCCTCTTACACACCCCCAAGTAGGGATCTGGCCTGCAACCCAGGCATGTGCCCTGACCAGGAATTGAACCAGTGACCGTTTGTTTCACAGCCTGTGCTCAATCCACTGAGCTACACCAGCCAGGGCGGAATTTTTATTCTTTTTACCAAAATGCTTCTTAAAAAAATTTAAGCCTGACTTTTCCCAAATGCCTTTAAAGTTTTCAAAACAAGTTGTTTTATATATGGTTTAATTAAGATACATTCAAATACCTCATTTTTAATTGTAATGAAAGAGCACAAAGGTGTTAATAAAACAAAAAGAGGGACAGATATACGTGAGATTTTTCAAAGGAAAAGAAACATTGATTTGGTGATAACAGGTATAATAGGAAAAGTTTGAACCTGGATGACTGGAAAAGTGATACTAGTGGCAAAACAATGAGATACTTTTATCCAAAGTCTCCGTTAACAGGAAGCCCATGAGGGTGTTAATAAGACAACTACAGATATAGAACTACAGCTCAGAAACAAATGAGAATTAGAAATATCTTTCCCTAGGACCTGAGACAATATTCCCACATGGCCTTCCAAATTTTTCCACCCCATTTTTCTGGTTTGAGAAAATCTCTGTACTTCATCCCCATTAACACTGCCCTTTGACTCTCTGATTCCCTATTTACTTCATTGTGTGTTATATCATAAATATTTCTACATTAAAAAAATAATAATAGGGCAAACCACCAGCCAGGTTAAGAATCAGTATCTTTGAAACCTGGTATGTCCCCTCCTTAAGTAAATCTCCCTCTCCCTCCCCCAACACCTCCACCAAAAGGAACTATAGCTATCCTGTTATTTGAAGTAATTATACTGTGGCTTTCCTCTGTAGTTTTACAACTTGTAAATGTAACACACACAAAAATATAAACAGCTATTTTAATGTATGTATGAATGGATTGGCACTACTTTAAGACATGCACAACACTATATTTCAAAGATACATTTATATCACTGTATATAAGCGTAGTTCACTCATTTCCAGTACATATAAATATGCCAAACTTTACCTATTATTCTGTTGATGGATTTCATTATGCTCTTGCTATTTGGATTAATAGTGCTATAAGCATTCTTATACATGTGAACCGATACAAGTATGCAAGAATTTCTCTGGAATATATAACAAGGGAATAAATATAGAATACACACATGTAACTTTTCTAGTTAGTACCACAATAGTTTCTATACTAGCTGTACCTGTAACTGTAATCCCACTAGCAACTATTTCACATCCACGAATTAGTATTTGTCAGGATTTAATGACTCATACTGTGGTTCTAATTTCTCTGACTTCATGAGGTTGTGCCTATTTTTGTGTTTGTTGGCTATTCAAGCCTTTTCTTCTCCGAAGTCATGGTTTTTCTTTTCACTTTGTTTATGGTGTCTTTTTGATGACCTGAAGTTCTTAATTTTACTGCAGTCAAATATGTATTTCTCAATTATGGCTTTTTGTGTCATAAAATTCTTCCAAGACCCAGGTCATTTAAGCAAGTTTCTTCTAGCAGGGGTGTCCAAAATTTTGGTGGCTCTGGGCCACACTGGAAGAAGAGTTGTCTTTGGCCACACATTAAATACATAAACACTAACAAAAACTGATGAGAAAAAAAAATTTAAGTAAATTAAAAAACTTGTATTGGGCCACATTCATAGTCATCCTGGGCTGCGGGCTGCCCACAGGCTACAACTTGGATATCCCTGTGTTTACAAAGTCTCTCTCTCTTTTTTTTTAATGAGGATCTTTTTTTCGGATTTTAATTATTTATTTTTAGAGAGAAAGGAAGTGAGGGAGAAAGAGGAGAGAAACATCAATGTGTGGTTCCCTCTAGCATGCACGCTATTGGAGACCTAGACCAAAACCCAGACATGTGTCCTGACTGGGAATCAAACCTTCAACCTTTTGGTTCACAGGTCTATACTCAGTCCACTAAGCCACACCAGCTAGGGATATAACCTTGAACCATGCTTCCATTAAGTGTGTTGGTTTCTTTGTCCTTATGTAGGGGGCATATATTTTATTATTTTGGGGGATAACTGGGGAATCAAATTTTTAAATTGTATAATGTCACTAAACAATTCCCACATATAAAGAGCAATCAGATTTAACAATAATAGCATTTTGCCATGTTTGATTGTTGATAAAGTTCATGCATCTTTTTTCTTAAAAAAAAAAAAAAAAGCTATTATTTATTTATTTTTAGAAAGAGGGGAAGACAGGGAGAAAGACAGGGAGAGAAACATCAATGTGTGGTTGCTTCTCGCACGCCCCGTAATGGAGACCTAGCCTGCAATCCAGTCATGTGCCCTGACTAGGAATTGAACCGCTGGCCCTTTGGTTTGCAGGCTGCACTCAATCCACTGAGCCAACCAACCATCCAGGGCTACAAAGCCTTGTATAATCAAGACTGTAATCCATTGTCATTTTGATCTTTCAGAACCGTAACACAATTTCCATTTTCCCCTCCGTGGAAAACAAACTGTTCTAGCACCACTTCCTGAAAAGCCCTTCCTTCTCTTACTTATCTGCAGCACTGTCAAATTTCAAACTTGTAAGCATAAGTCTATTTCTGTGTTCTTTAACCCAAATTACACTGTCTTAATTATTACACCTTTGCAATTAAGTCTTGCTAACTGGTAAAATAAGCCTCCCTGCCTATTTGTCAATTAACAGTTTGATATTCTTAGTCTTTTGCATGTCTGTATAAATTTCAGAACCATCCTGTCAAGTTCCAAAAATCAAATAAACTAACAATGATGACAACAAAAAATACCCACTATTAAGAGTTTTAATTGGAACAGCAGCTAATTATTATGTTTTGGATTTTTAATCATTGATCAAAAATAATACTGACCAGCAGTTTTCCTTTCTCATTCCAACCTTATTCTGGAATATTGTGCAAAACTGGAATTATTTGAACCTTGAGTGTTTGGTAAAAAATGGTTAAAACCACCTTGACTTAGGATTTTATTTGTGAGAAGATTCAGTATCTTTAATAATCATGGAATGATTAGTTTTCTATTGACTGTATGATAATTTCACTTTTTAAAGGAACTTAGACAAGTTTACACATTTGCAGCATGAAGCTGTTCATAATTATGTTGAATGCCCATGGCATCTGTAATAATGATCACTTTTTCATCCCTCATTTTTCAACTTTTTTTCTTTGTAAATCTCACCTAAGATTCACCAATTCTGTCCTTTCCAAGAACACAGTTGGTTTTGTTGAGACCATTTATATTATTAAACATTGAATTACTGTTTTTAGTATTTTTTCAACTTACTTTGAGCATATTTTGATGTTTTTTCCTTTAAGTCTTCTTTGCCATTTTTCCTACATAAGCGATTACTTGTTTTTCTCCAGGAAATGCTTTGCAGCATCTTACGAATTTTAAAGGTAGTACTGTTATTGTTTCGTTCAAACTATTTTCTAATTTTCTTTATCATTTTTATTGTTATTCTATTATGGTTATCCCAGTAGTCCCCCCTTAGCCCTCCTCCGCCCATCCCACCCCTCAATCCTGCGGTCACCCCACACTGTTGTCCATATCCCTGGGTCATTCCTACTTGTCTCTTCTTCTTTCCACCAGCATTCTCCTCCTCCCTCCCCTCTGGTCACTGTCAGTCTGTTCTATGTTTCCATTCCTGTGGTTCTATTTTGTTCGTTAGTTTATTTTGTTCATTTTCTTCACTAGACTCTTCTTATAGGTGAGATTGTATGGTATTTGTCTTTCATCAACTGGATTATTTTACTTAGCATATTATTCTCCAGTTCTATCCATACTGTCACAAAAGGTAGGAGTTCCTTTCTTTCTGCTGTATAGTATTCCATTGTGTAAATGTACCAGTTTTTAAAAATGTTATTGCTTATGCTATTACACTTTTGTTCCACTTTCCCCCCTTTATTCCCCTCTACCCTGCACCCCCACCAACTGCATTGCCTCTCCTTAGTTCACGTCTATGGGTTGTACATATTAAGTTCCTTGGCATCCACATTTCCTATACTATTCTTAACCTCTCCCTATTTTCTACCTACCATCTATGCTTCTTATTCCCTGTACCTTTTCTTTTCTCCCACCCCCCCATTCTCACTGATAACCCTCCCTGTGATCTCCATTTCTGTGATTCTGTTCCTGTTCTAGCTGTTTCCTTAGTTTGTTTGTTTGGTTCAGTTGTTGACAGTTGTGAGTTTGTCGCCATTTTACTGTTCACAGTTTGGACCTTCACTTTTTCTTAAATTAAGTCCCTCTAACATTTCATATAATAAGGGCTTGTGATGATGAACTTGACCTTATCTGGGAAGCACTTTATCTGCCCTCCCATTCTAAAGGATAGCTTTGCTGGATAGAGTAATCTTGGATGTAGGTTCTTGCCTTTCCTGACTTTGAATACTTTTTTCCAGCCCCTTCTTGACTATAAGGTTTCTTTTGAGAAATCAGCTAATAGTCTTATGGGAACTCCTTTGTAGGTAACTGTCTCCTTCTCTCTTGCTGCTTTTAAGATTCTCTCCTTATCTTTAATCTTGGGTAATGTAATTATGATGTGCCTTGGTGTGTGCTACCTTGGATCCAACTTTTTTGGGACTCTCTGAGCTTGCCGGACTTCTTGAAAGTCTATTTCCTTTGCCAGATTGGGAAGTTGTTCATCATTTTTCAAATAAGTTTTCAATTTCCTGCGCTTTGTCTCTCCTTCTGGCACCCCCATAATTCCAAAGTTGGAGCATTTAAAGTTGTCCTAGGGGTTCCTAAACCTCTCATTTTTTTGAATTCTTCTTTTTTCATTCTGTTCTGGTCTAATGTTTATTTCTTCCTTCTGCTCCAACTCATTGATTTTAGCCCCCATTTCCTTCCTGTCACTATTGGTTCCCTGTATATTTTCCTTTATTTCCCATGTCACAGCCTTCACTTTCCTTCTATTTTGCAACCGATTACCAGTGTTTTGTACTATACATAGGATAGGTTGGCTATCTTGGCTTCACTTAGTTCTGTGCTTTCTGGAGCTTGATCTGTTGTTTCATTTCAGCCTCTTCTTTTGTCTTGGTGCACCTGTTACGTAGTAAGAGACGGAGCCTTAAGTGTTCACCAGGGCAGGGCAACCCATGTAACTGCATCTTGGTGCTGTAGGTAGGGCAGGAGGGTCCCAAGAACGAACAGTGCTGCTTGCTCGGCTCTCTGCCAGCTTTCAGCCACTTCCCCCACGACCCACAAGCAAACTGGGCCCTTCTGATTCCAGGTGGGTGGGTTTGTATACATTCTAGGACCCTCTGGGTCTCTCTAATGAACTCTCCTGTGAGGCTTGGAGTGTCTCCTGCCGCCACAACCCACCACAGGTGTTTCTAGTCAGAGGTTTTGAGGCTTTATTTCCCCATACTGGAACCCTGGGCTGCATGGTCTGTCCCACTCCCCAGTTGTTCCCTCTGGTTTATCCACACACAAATGTGGGACTGCCCTGTCCTCCAGCCGCCGCCTTGCCACATGTCCCCTCTGCCTTAAGTGCCCGTCTCTGCCCCTCCTACCAGTCTGGATAAATGTTTCTTTAACTCCTTGTTTGTTGGATTTCCATACAGTTCAATTTTCTGGCAGTTCTGGTTGGTTTTTGTTTTTAAATTTGCTGTTGTCCCTCCTTTGGTTGTGCAAAGAGGCACAGTGTATCTACCTATACCTCCTCCATAGCTGGAAGTCCTAAACGTGCCAGTTTTCTAATCCACTCATTTACTGATTGGCCTTTGGCTGTTTCCAGCACTTGGATATTATAAATTGTGCTGCTATGAACACTGGGATATATAGGTTCTTTTGAATTGGTGTCTCAGGGTTCTTAGGGTATAATCCCAGCAGCGGAATCACTGGGTCAAAAGGCAGTTCCATTTTTAGTTTTGTGAGGAAATTCCATAGTTTTCCACAGTGGCTGCACCAGTCTGTCATGCCACCATCAGTGCACTAGGGTTCCCTTTTCTCCACACCCTTCCAGCACTTGTTGCTTGTTGATTTATTAATGATCTAGTTTTCTTTATGATTCCTGACTCTAGGCATTCCTGTTCAGTTTCTAAAAGTAAGATGCCACACTCATCAGAATAAAGAAAGCCCCAAAAATTGGAATGACTTCCCCCGTACACAATGGCAGAGTATCACCCCTGTATTTCTGTAATACTTTACTTACACTGGACTGCCTCCCTTAGAGGAAAATTTCCTATAAACTTAGCTCCAGGGAGCAAATCAGCAGCAATTTTTTACTGACATCTTTTAAGAGGAGTCACACAAGTCTTTGTCTTCAAACAGTGAACCTGATTCTCTGATTTTTTTTTTTTTAATCTGGTCTCCCTAATCATTCTACAGAGTCAATCTTCTGTAGTCCTTGCCTGCTCAGCCTGCCTCACCCATGCCTGGGTATTCCCAATCTGTTTCCACTCCCTGCTGATACCTTGTTCTCTCACACAGCTATGCCTTTTTGTTTTTTTTTTTTTTAAGTGTATGTGAGGCAGAAAGATACCAATACATGAACTGCATTGAACTATTTTGACCAGAAGCCCCAGTCCACCTTTAAGTCAAAAATTATATTGACAAAAAATGGGAATCAGATCTAAAAACTGTAAGTTCGCACTGTTATATAAAATCAACACTATAATATAAATTATACCTGTATAGTTTCAAAACTATGATTTTCTAAAATTAAAAATCGGGAGATATATTTAAAAGTTTTCAGCTTTATTTCAATGTACTTATAAAGATAAGTTACAGTGTAGAAAATGTCATTTGTTAAGAGTGAAGTACAAAAAAGTACTTGTAAAGAGTTTTAGAAGTACAACATCCCCTCAACCATTTTCCCAGTACAAGTCCTCTGGGTGTTCAACTAATATCCAACCTTCATAAAACTTATCTGTCAATGCAAAATATTTTGGCCAAGGTTTATATTTGTATATGCCAAAACTCAATTCACGTTTTAAACAAAAGAGTGTGCAAGAAAAGTTCTGAGTTATATTCCAAATATAACTGAAAGATGGTCAGAATATTATAAAGCATACCAAGTATCAAAGTGTAAGCACAGGATGATGTGTAAGCTATTTTCTCGTACTGTGTGCTTGTCCTGAATATATTTCCACAGCCTCTCATATTTATTTAGTCCTTGTTTTGCCTACTTTTAAGTAAGTCCCAAAATGTTTAAGATAATGTAAAAAGAAAACTCCGGGATGGGAAAAAGCAATTATAATAGAAGAAAAGATTTTACTTCATATAAAATTGATTTGCTCCCCTTATTATTTCTTAAACATGACAGTATTTTACTTATATGTAGGTGATCTATAAAAAAGTGTCAGTTATACATTTGAAATTGGTTATAGAGTTTGGGTTGATCATTAACACCATCATTTTTTTTTCCAATTTAAAATAAATGCAAATAGGCTCCCAGTCAGCATTTTCAAACACATCTGATTTTCAGAAACAGGTTATGTATGACCTTACTGGATAGTGACTGTATTGTTTAAAAACAGGATAGTCACATGTTTCTGGTATTGAAAATAGACTTTTAAATATAATTAAATTATAAAAGAACCACAATAATTCTAAAGAAAAAATCACAATGTGTCCATCTGACCATTTTATAACCTAAAAGAACAATTTCATATGGTTCAGCATAAAAATATAAATTTTACCCCAAATTTAGATGTCAGAAAAATTTATACAAATATTACCTGCTAAATCAAACTATATATATACACACACATATATATATTCAAAAGCATAACCTTTATTTCAAAGGCACTTTACACTTAGTCCATTTACAAAATATCACAACGGTATGGATGGAACTGGAGAGTATTATGCTGAGTGAAATTAGCCAGGTGGTGAAAGACAAATACCATATGATCTCACCTATAACAGGAACCTAATGAACAAAACAAACAAGCAAACAAAATAGAACCAGAGACATGGAAACAAGGAACAAACTGACAGGGACCAGAGGGAAGGGGGAAGGGGGATCAAGGAGGAAAGTAGGGGAAGGACCTACTGTATTTTGCTGGGTATAATATGCAATTTCTTTGTCCAAATTTTTGAGGGAAAATAAGGACACACATTATACATGGAATAGTACTTATTCCATATCTATATACATGTTTTTAATTATTTTATTTATGCTTATACTGTAATGTAGGAATTGAAGATATTTCTGATATTGACAGTGACAAAGAGTTCTTGCATTCTATGATGCATAAATATCATAAATTTTTAACTAGTGCATAAAATTTCTTGTACCTTGTATCTGTTCTTGTGATTTATATTTGTTACATAAAATTTCTTGTACCATTAATATGCTGAAAAATAAATAATAAAGTTCCTTTTGTAAATCATAATATTTACAAAAACATGTAAATATACATTAACAAAAATTGAAATAAAAAAATTAAAACAAAAGATTTTTTTCCTGGAAGTTTGGGCCAAAAACATGGGTGTGCATTATACACAGGAGAGCATTATACATGGCAAAATATTGTAAAGAACATATATAAATGATCCACAGACAAAAGGGTGAGGATTGACTGTGGGAGGGGAGATGGGGCATGGGAGAGCAACTTGGGAAAATTGGGACAACTGTAATAGAACAATAAAAAAAGATTCTAAGCATATTAAACATGGCATCTTTAAAAAAATTTTAATGTATAAAACAGTTTTTTAAAACAGACACAAAGCACTGGCTGGTGTGGCTCAGTGGACTGAATGCCAGCCTGCAAACCAAAGGGTCGCTGGTTCAACTCCCAGTCAGGACACCTGCCTGGGTTGCAAACCAGGTCCGAGGCTACCACAATTGATGCTTCTTTCCCTCTCTTTCTTCCTCCCTTTCCCTCTGTCTAAAAATAAATAAAATCTTTTAAAAAATAAAAAAACACATACAAAAAAAACAACAAAAACTAAAATATTACATAATTTAATCTCAACTTTTTGTTATGGTGAAATCAAAGAGAGAGTATTTCAGGTCTCAACCTTTTAATGTTAGTAAATAAGGCAAGTGATTTCTTAAAAATAAACCAACAAGTGAACAGAAGAACAAATGTGAATTCTAGCCACCTCTGCCCCAGTGAACAAAATAACAAATAGATTAATTCCGTATTTCAGACTTTCTAACCTTTAAAATTAAGATGGTTACTTAAGATTGCTATTAGTGCTATTTAACTTGCCACGAAATCTCACATATTTACTTAGCTGTCAAAAACAACTTTTACATGCTGACAATTGCCTTTTGGTCTTTGAGAACAGGATCCTATTATATGTTTCCTAGTTCACAGCTGAATTCACAGCAGCTGTGAGGCTAAGAAATGCCAGCAACCAATTAGGCTGGCATAAACCTTGTCTAGCATAGAAACTATAATTTGGTTGCAAATGCAGAAGAGCCAAAATAAAACATACAAGCATACAAAAAAAATCACTGGTGAGTATTTTAAAGTCTGAATATTTAAAGTGCTAGCAAATATTTGTATTTTATTAAAAGGATACGGTGGTAGAACATTAGGAAAACATGAAAAAGCAACAATCAATTCTTTTCAGACCCACAATGTTTTTAAAAAAAGGTTGCTGCTGTTTTTGACATACCTAGAATTACAAATCTATGCTTTCTAATTTCTAATTACCTAATAGTTGAGGTATTCATTAGCATACATGTGACAAGTCTACCCCAAAGTAAACATTTTATCAGTTCCCCTGGAGCTGTTTCTATGAAAATTTCTTCTCATACTTCTAAAATAGTAAAACCTTAATAAAGATTTCAAACCCAAATCATGTACAAATAACACAACTACAACAATTAGTAAAGACAGAACTTGAAATCTAAAATTGTTTGCAATGGTGATTTCTAAACCCTTTAAAGCTATTAAAATCTGTTTTTGTAAATTTAAGATGACAAGAAATTAATGCCATATAAATATCATTGCCTAAAAACACTATTTGCCAGTTTGATTCTAGGTCAGGGCACATGCCTGGGTTGCAGGCCAGGTCCCCTAGTTGGGGGCATTCGAGAGGCAGCCCATTGATGTTTCTCTCACACCTTGATGGTTGTTCTCTCCCTGCCTCCCCCCTCTCTAAAAGTAAGTATACAAAATCTAAAATAAAAATTTAAAAAATGATCCTAATTTTAAAATGAATAAATAAATAAATAAAATTAAAATGCTATTTAATATTAGTATAGTACGTCACTCTAAAACCTAGTAAGTCACTGGGCATTCATGTGTATATAGCCATGTAATGAAACTAATACAAAAATCCAGTTTATATGCTAACAAAATATGTAATTCTCAAGTATATCTATTCTTGATAAAACCTCTAGTAACCAGATTTTTCAATCATAATACCAATGCATAATTTGAAAGGCTCTTTTTCATTAATTTTAAAAATAGTAATAAAATCTAGTTTTCTCCTTTTGTATCTTCTTCAGAAGTGGAGACTAGGGAAAAGCAAACATCAATATCCATTCTCAGAAGAACAAAAATATAAATATTACTCTGAAATATAAAATAACACACTCAGAACAAGTGTTTGGCAGAATAATGTTATTTCCAGAGAATAAAATACATGATAGTCCAGGTAGCTGGTAAACAGACATCTAAAAGAAGTACCTTTTTCCAAGTTAGTTCCTACCAGAAGAGAATCTTGATAAATTACCTTTTTCTAATTTTCATATTTTTCAATTACAGTTGACATTCAATATTATCTTAGTCTCGGAGTACAGCACAGTGGTTAGTCATTTATGTAACTTACAAAGCAGTCCCTCTGATAGGCAGCACCCACCTGACACCATACATAGTTTGGTAAATTATCTTAAAACACACCTCAAAACTTCTGGGACTTCATGTGATTAAAATAAATCATTTGTACAGTTGTTATAAGGACCAAGTGTCAGTGTAAAATGCAAATTCAAAAATTTGAGCCTGGGCTGGCGTAGCTCAGTGGATCGAGCACAGGCTGTGAACCAAAGGGCTGCAGTGCTCAATTTCCAGTCAGGGCACATGCCTGGGTTGCAGGCCAGGTCCCCAGTGGGGGCCACATGAGAGGCAGCCACACATTGATGTTTCTCTCCCTCTTTTTCTCCCTCCATTCCATTCTCTAGGAATAAATAAATAAAGTCTTTAAAAAAAACATTTGAGTGCATCTTTCCAAGTACTCACAGCAACTCACAGCAAAACACGTTATGTTAATTAGCTTTTGTTGTCTAAGGAGGTTTGTTTTAAAACTGTCTTTTAAAACAGATACAATTCTTTTCTTCAACTTATTAAAAGGATTCCAAAACAGAAATTTGCAAAATGCAACTTTAAAATAGGAAGACTAATTCACAATCAAAAAACACTACTAAAAAAGCATTATTTAGAAAATGAAAAGCATTGTTAACTACACATATTTATACAGTATTTCTTGTCTTGCCAACTACCTCAAAGCAGTTTATAATTAATAATTTACATTTTCTCAAACATCAAATGTCAATCTGTTCCTAGATGCCACTGACCAGGAAATGAGGGCAGAAAAGAATTTGATCTTTGTTGGAGATCATTACAGAAGATCCAGCAGAAGTCAAACTCACAAACTCTGTCTGATGTCCAGGTTTTGTTAGGTAATCTAAGCAGCGATAAAAAGAATCCCTAATGACTATGTAGGCGTCACACCTTCTTCAATAACTTTGGGGGAACAAGAAGCCATTAGAAAAGGACATAAATAATGCCTCAGCTGACACTGGTAACAGTGCTGTTGCTGTTTAGTAACTCCCTGGGGAATGTGACTTTGCCAAACATAGAGACCTTTTGTTTTTGTTTATCACATTTAAGATGTTACTGTTTGTAACTAAATTTACAAAGTTCTAACATTTCCCTTCTTAGACTTTAAACACAAAGCTGGAATTGTGTCACAAGAAGAGAAAAATGAGTATGAGACAGCTAAGATTTTTCATGAAGAAAATACAACTTAATAATGGGACAAACTTCATTTATACAGTAAACTAATTTTCAAATTCTTACCTCCTCTGTCCATTGTTTTGAAATGGATCTGAAAAATTAATATTGCTCAGTTTCTCTGGGGTAGCAGGAAAATTGAATCTTTTTAGGATTTTGGTGATGAGCGCATCCATCACACTGCACACTAAAAATTTGGTAGAATTATCACGTAGAAGGACCCACTGTGCAGCTGTTTAGAAAATTTCCATCCCAAATTTGCACAAAGGTACTAAGAAAAATGTCTTATATAAAGAGGCCAAGATACCATTAAAAAGTATTAAATCACTAGTTTCCCAATATTATTCTGCATATTTGGGGGTGGGGGAAGAAAGGATTAAAAACTACTCAAAACTACTAATGAAAAAGAACATAATAACTGAATTTCTAATATCATAAATTATATGATTAGGATTCCAGCTGAAACAGTGAAAATGTAGGGGGAAAAACATTAAAAAAACTTCATAAAGTATTTTTTAACTAAAGTTTAATAACTAAATCTCACATTTTAATTAAAAAGTCACTCTTCATATCTATATTCCCCTTGGTGACAGAATATCTGAAGCATATCTTTATTCACTGGTTGAGAAAGAAAATATTTCCTATCTAGAAGTCCAGAGCTTTACAAGTGGTGTTAAACTAACATGTTGCTGATAGTCTAAAGTTTTTTAGTGTATGTGCTGCCAAAGCAAACACTAGCCCAAAGTTTTGAGAACTGCCTTTCACAGATGTTCTGCTTGGATATATTATGCAATACTAGCTTAAGTTCTTACTTATTCAAAAGGGAATTCCAAACCAATAAATCTGTGCTATTCTGTGACCATTTCATAGCTGTATGTAGATATCATCTTTTCTTATGCTTAAATCTATTCTAACAGGAGACAGGGATCTTTTAGAATGTTTTTCAACAGTTTTTCAACAGAAGTATCCCAGGCAATGTAGGCTTGTATATATATTGATTAACAAAATTTAAATGTAATTCAGAAGCTGCAGATGTGGTAATGAGGATACCAAGCAGACTGATAATATCAGAATCTTTCAAAAGAAAAAAAAAACTTCTTATTGACAAAGAGGCTAAGCAATCTGAATTATTCTGAGATGAATCTTACCACATAACACTTTAGAAACTTGTGCTTGTCTACAGAAACAGCAGCATGTGCCAGCATTAAAAGAAAAAAATCCCTGGTATTGAAAAGCTAGACTGTCTACCTTTCCTGTATTCCAGGATAATGGGAGCGAAGAGCTTCCCTGGAAACCTTAAAGAATGTTATATACACATAAAAAAGTATTTTGTCACCAGAAAAGGAATATGAGAAATGACTAAGCCAAACAATGATACCTACTCTACACTTGAAAAATAAAACAGATAGAGACACAGATGAAATATTCATTGAAAAATCCTAAATCTTGCTCATACAAGTAAAATGTTAAACTACTCATCACCAAAAATAAATTAGTTTAATTTAAAAGTCACATTCTTCAGCACCACACAAAAATGTGCCTCTCTGTGCAGTACTATGATGCTATGGTCTTGAAAAGCAGTCCTGATTCAGAACATTTACTCATAACTTTTGCTATGGACTGAATTGTGCCTGCCACCCCCACCCCCATTCATGTATTGAAATCCTAAACCCTAATGTGATGGTGTTCCGGAGATAATTAGGCTTGAATGAGATCATGAGGGTGGGGTCCTAAGGATGGGACCTGTGGCTTTATAAGGGGAAGAGGGAAATGTTTTCTCTCTACCACAAGGAACCATGAGAAAATAGCCTCCTGCAAGACAAAGAAGGCTCTTCCAGGAACCCTATCAACCAGCACCCTCATCTTTGTTGGACTTTGCAGTCTCCAAAACTGTGAGAAAAATGTCTGTTGTTTAAACCACCCATCTATGGTATTTTGTTACCAAACCCAGGCAGAGTAATACATCCTCTTTCAAGTGTTATAAAGGCCATGATCAGGCAACTGAAATACAAGGATGAGTAGAGTACATTCCCTGTCCTGTGCCAAAATCTCTAACTCTGGTTGCAATGTTACTACTTCCCCCAGGAATCTGCCATCACAATCTCTGCTCACTCTACTTACGGAAGCCTATGATGGCTGTGACTAAGCCAGAGAAATTTCTACTTTCAATTTGAATTAAGAGACTAGATAATCACATCTTTAAGCCTCTTTACCACTTAGCCAAATGTAACTTGAGGACTGTATAAGTATAAATGTAACTATTCCTTAACTAGGGGCAAGGAGCTCTACATTCAGCCCTTTAAAGGCAACCACGAGGCTGGTGTGTGTGGCCCCCGGTGAAAATGAGTTTGACACCCTGCACCAGGGTGAATGAAGTGTGGATTAGGAAATTCAGTGTTGCTAGAGCAAAAGGTACACAACTAAAAGTAGAGTAATAGAAACACATTATGGAGGGATAGGCTAAAATCAAATAATGAGTTTGGTTTTGTACATTTAAGTTTAAGACATCTCCTATCTCCTAGACATATAGTGGAGAGATCAGTCGCTCCGTGTGTGTGTGTGTGTGTGTGTGTGTGTGTGTAGTATATATCTGATAGATTAAGTCCAGGTTGAAGATAAAGCTTAAGAACTGTCACCATATAAAACATGCCTTCAACATAGGGCAAAAACTGGTTCCTTGGAGTGGAAGAGCTTAGAGAATACAATGGTTTGTGGCCATACAAAGGATCATATCACATGAACAAATACACAGTGTATGTGATAATAAAATTTCATGGATCCACTGATAAATAAATGGATAAAGAAAATACATACATATATAAATACACACAATGGAATATTGCTCAGCAATAAAAAAGAATGAAATCTTGCCATTTGCGACACCATGGATGGACACAGAGGGTATCATGCTAAGTGAACTAAGTCAGACAGAAAGAGAAAAAAACTGATTTCACTTATAATGGAATCCGAAAAAATGAAATAAATGAAAAAACAGAACCAGACCCATAGATATAGAGAACAAGCTGAAAAGAAAGGGGGTGAGGGAATGGACAAAATAAAATAAAAAATAAAATTTCATGGGAGAGTGTGCTTAGGAAAAAAATGTCTAAAATGACTCTTTGAATGGGGTCAAAATTGAAACAGAGTTTGAAAAACTAGATGTAGATAATATTTAAGGCAATGAAAGTGAATGTGATCACCAAGAGAATAAGGGTAGAAGTCCTTGTTTTCAGTGTACAGAGATCAGGGAGATGATGAGTTACCAGCACTGAGCAAGAAGTTGCTGGAGAAAAAGAAGAAAAATCAGGAAAGTAGAGTCCCAGAAGCCAAACAGAGAGATTGTTTCAAGAAAGAAACAGAGAATGAATCAACTGTCAAATGCTGTTAACAAATCAAGTAAATTAAGAGCAATGCCTAAAAGGGAAAATGAATCAAGATTTTTTTTTAAGTGAAAAAAAAAAAAGGGGTAACATTCCAGTATGCTAATGGAAATGATTCAATGATGAAGATGGTGATAAATATTGAGGATGCAGCACAAAGAGAGAACAAATGAGGTGGTAACTTTGGGCAGGTGGTAGGGCATAAAGTGTAGTATACCCATGGAGAAAATCAGACTAAAATAGGAACAGAAAGAGTTTATCCATGGTAAAGTAAGGGAGGCAGAGTTACAGGTGCAGATACTAGTACTTGGGTAGATGTGGAAGACTTATATAAGTTCTTTTCAAATCGCTTTTTTATTTTTCAGTGGTAAAATGACAGGTAAGGTCATCTGCTGAGAGTTAGGGTTAACAAGTAAATATTAAGAATTTTATGATTAACAGTCAGCTAGGAAAGAGTGAATGGGCTAGAGATATGACCGCTCATTCAAGGAAAGTAGCCATGAATTTAAATTGTGATCAATTGTCAGTTCTCAGCCTTCTGGCTAAGATCAAGTGTAAACTGTGATCAGTCAGCATAATTATAATTCTCTTCCCATCCCAGTCAATTTTAAACAATCAAGAAAGGGCAAAGAGGTTTATAATATATAAAAGGAATGATTTTATAAAATATATAAAAGGGATTTTGATCAAGACAGGAGCAAGGTAGTAGAGAAAGTATACATATAAGGCAGGGTTTATAAGAAAGAAAGCGAACACGCGAGGGGAGCAAGGAACAATAAAAAGTAGTAGGATTAGGCCCTGGCTGGGTAGGTCAGTTGGCTGGAGCATTATTCCAATATGCCAAGGATGCAGGTTAAATCCCCAGTCAGGGCACATACAAAAACTAACCAATAAAGGCATAAATAAGTGGAACAACAAAGATCGATGCTCGTTCTCCCCCCCTTCCTGTATCTCTCTAAAATCAATCCATTTTTTTTTAAAGTAGTGGATTATAAATCCTGGTGGGGTCAAAAGATTAGTGGAGTCACGATACAAGAAGTTAATATGCTGGACAGAGTTGTGACTGAAAAATGGGATGCTTCCGACTAAGAATATGGAAGACACTGCACAGAGATGGCAGGATATGGTGAGCCAAGGGCAAGATCTCTGGAAACAAGGGAAGGACAGAAGTTCAAAGTTCTGAGAAGCCAGGGAACAGGAAGGATCATCTACATATGAATGTTTCAATTACCAAGAAGAATGGTAAGAGTAGAGTAGGAGAGGATAATAGTGAGTCAGAAGTTCTTTGTATATTTTGTATAATAACCCCTTATTAGATGTATGATTTGTAAATATTTTCTCCCATTTGGTAAGTTACCTTTTTGCTTTACTGATGGTTTCATTGGCTGTGCATAAGATTTATAATTTGATGTAGCCCCATTTATTTTTGCTTTTGTTACCTAAACAGGGTGAATTTTATGTGAATTATACATCAATTTAAAAAAGAGCAGGTCACAGTAACTAGAGAGAACACAGGGAAACTGAAAAGGCCAATAGCAGAACTCTGGGTAACACCAACATTTAAGTGGACAAAGAACAAGAATTTAGATTAAGAATAGTTTGAGAAGGAGGAAGAAACCTCAAAAAAAAATGGTACAATCAAGTTCAAGGAAACAGTTTTTAAAAGTAGGAGGAAACAGACAAAAAGTACTATAATTGACAAAGAAAAAATGTTCACCTCTACTAGTAATAATGCCAATTTAAATAACAATTCACTATTTCTGCCTATGAAACAATTTTATTGAGATGTAATTCAAATAACACACAATTTACCCATTTCAAGTTATACGATTTAATGGTTTTTAGTATATTCACAGATATTTACAACCATAACCAAGGATACTTTTATAACATTCTATTCACCTCAAAAAGATATTCCCTCACTTCTATTTTTTATATACGTTTTTCAACTTTTAGAAACTGTTTATTTTCTGTCAACCTTATTTCCACTCTGTTAAGAGTCTGTTGAAAAATAGCTTAAGACTGCTCAGTGGTTGTTCCAGCCCATTCAGTGGCCTGAGTAGTGGGAGATGAGAACCAGTCTTCAATAGGAAACTGCTGAATAGGCACAGAGGGCACCTGCACACCTTCAGACCAGCCAGTGACCTCAGGGAGAGCAGCAATGAACTTGGGAGCTGGAGCAGTCCATTCACCCTGGAATTCCTCCTTGGTCACAGCCCTTTCAGCAGCAGCCTATTCTTTTTTTAACTTCTTCAGGATCCCTGTAGCAGTAGGCATCAGACATGACCTCCCACAGATGTTCATGGGGGATGGTGCCACACATGTGCAATACTTTCCAGGCTAGCATCCACCACATCAGACCCACTCGGTGAGCCCCCTTGCTGTTGCAAGGGATGGCAATGTCTGCATAGCGTTGAGGAGAGTCTGTGTTACACAGAGCAATGGCAGGCAGGTTAACATTAAGACACCTCTGTGAGAGTCTGGTGGTCAGCCCTGGGATCAGTAACCACCAACAGCTGCCTAGATTGGTTAGTGAAGATTCCAGGAGTGAAGTAGCTGGCAATAGAAGTAGTTTTCATGGTAGCAGCAAACTTCACTACAGCTTCATGGCCAGTATTCCTGGACAATATGACACTGACATCAGTGGGGTTCTCAAGGGCAACAATGGCATAAGCTCCCAGCAGAAGCTTCTCCCAGGTTCTCTTCAGATAAATGATGCAGAAGCCATCATCTTTCCTTTTGCAGATGTACTGTTCCATTTAAAAGTCAAGGCTGGCCCCACCTAAGTGGGTTCCTGCTGCAAGGAATCTGAGGACATCCTCCTCCTTCATTTGCAGGACATCAAGGGCTCCAGACACTGTGAAAGTTTCCCTTTAAGTTATGTGGGAACCAAGAACAATGCTCAGTGCTGTATGGGCCCCTCTCTGGGTAGCACAGATCAGTGATATCCCCAATCCTTATCATTCCCTGATACCCTCCATTTCCATTGTAAGCAATCACTCATCTACTTTCTGTCTCTAGATTTACCTATCTTTGACATTTCACACAAACGGAATGATATAATGTGATCTTTTGTGACAGGCTACTTTCACTAAACATAGTATTTTAAACATTTTTCCATGCTGTAATATTCTATTATGTGAATAAACTATAATTTGTTTATTCATTAGTTGATAGTAAGTGGGTTGTTTCCACCTTTTAGGTATTATGAATAATGCTATGAACATTTATGTACATGTTATCATATGGACAAATGTTTTTGTTTCTCTTGGACATACTCCTAGGACACAGCACTGCTGTTTGTTTTGACTTGATTTTCTTGGAGCATTACTGAGTAGAAGGTACAAAGATTTTTCATATACCCTCTTGCTCTCACACATGCATAGCCTCCCCTATTATTAACACCCCCTACCAGGGTAGTACACTGATTACAGCCAATGAACCTATACTCAAAAGCCCATTATGGTTCATTCTTAGTGTTGTACATTCTACAGGTTTGGCAAAAGTATAATGACATGTATCTGCCATTACAGTATCATAAGCAGTATTTTCACAGCCCTAAAAATCCTTTGTGCTCTGCCTATTCATTCCTCTCCCCACTCCCAACCACTTGAAAATGTTTTAAAAACCCTGAATTGTTAAAGAAGTGGGAACATGGGTAATCTATTCCTTGCTGGTGCTAAGTTCACAATTCATTCAGTTAATAGTCAATGAATGCCTGCTATGTGCTGGGTACTATACTAAAAGCTAGGTTTATAGTAGAGAACCAGACAGACATGGTCTGTGCCTTACCAAAAAAAAAAAAAAAAAAAAAAAAGAGAGAGAGAGAGACCACCACACCCACAGAAATAAATGTATACAGATGGTCCCAACTTAAGACAGTCTGACAATATTTTGACTTTACAATAGTGTAAAAGCAATACACAATCAGTATAAATTATACTTTGAGTTTGAATTTTGACCTTTTCCTGGTCTAGCAATGTGAAACACAATACTCTCATGAGGCTACGGAGCTGCAGTGAGCCGCAGCTTTCTGACAACCAAGCAATCACCTAGGTAAACAACTGATAGTCTACAGCAGGTGTGTCAAACTCATTTTCACCGGGGCCCACATCAGCCTCGAGGTTGCCTTCGAAGGGCCAAATGTAATTTTAGGACTGTATAAATGTAACTACTCCTTAACTGTTAAATAAGAGCTCGGCGCCGCCGCCAGTAGAAACAAGGTGTCGGCCAGATAAAACAAGGTGGAGGGCTGGATTTGGCCCTCGGGCCTGGTGTTTGCCACCTGTGCTCTATAGTACACTGTGTTGCCAGTGTTTTTTGGATACTCTGTTTTGCGGGCATATCATCATGTATACAACACACCCATCTGTTTTCTGCTTCTGCTGAAAAGAAAAAGGCAATTACAGATAGCTTTTGACTTTCAATGGGGTTACATTCCAGTAAGTGTTCTAAGCACATTTAAGGTAAGATAGGCTAAGCTATGTTGTTCAGTAGGTTAGGTGCATTAAGTGTATTTTCAACTCACAATATTTTCAACTTATGATAGGTTTATTGGGATGTAACCCATCCTAAATTGAGGAGCATCTGTACTTACAAAGTATGACAACATTTATTAAGGAAATGTAAACTCTACTAAAGAGAGTAAGAGAAGAGATAAAATTTAGATACAAGAGCCAGGAAAGGCCCCTCTGAACAAATACAGAAATAATATTGAAGGAGAGAACTAAAAGCAAGAATTTAGTCAGGAACAGTGGGCAAGGAGAAAGTTTTAGGTGTAGGGCACAGTTTGGGCAAAAGCTCTTGCATGGGAAAGTTGCTTAAAAAAAAAAAAAAAAGGCCATTGAGGCTAAACACTGGGAGCAAGGGGTAAAGTGTGTGAGATGAGACAAGAAAGGTAAGAACTGGATCCCATAAAGCTTTGAAATGTCATATCCTCCAAAATCCTGACATACTGAAAATCTTCCCTTATTCTTTATTTTCAGTATCTTCTCATTCCTCTGGCTTTTCCCCTTCAAATACAAATATGCTAATTTGATTTCTTTTCATTAAGCAAACAAATTATTGGGTGGCATAACTGTGCATTGTGTATTTCCTCTATACAAATGAAAGCTCCATGCAGACACAGATTTTTGGTCTTTCCCCTACCCCCAATGATGTATCCTCACTACCTAGTACATTGCCTAAACTAAGTATTCAACACATACTCATTGAATGAACAAATATATAATACACATACTCTTATCCAACTCTCCTCCCAATAAAAGGCTGGTGTTTTGAATAATGTCCTAGAATTAAGAAAATATAGAACAGTTAAAGAACAGAAGTTACTAGCATTAAGAGATTAAGTTTATCAAGTCTGGCCTGCGAAACAAAGCAATCTATTTACATAAGTTAACCAACTACAAATCAGTAGAACTATAGAGAAGTAATTTATTACCATAATTTATTTAACTGTGTTCAGAGTTTGAAAAATCCCAACCCATACGGCTGTTCAAATGTATTAAGTAAAATATATATATATATATATATATATACAATGTTTATTTTTCAAAGCTTTTAAATTAAAAAATCACTTCCTTCTCAATCAAATATAACATATACTATCTTGTTTTTCTTTACTGGCTATCAAAACTAGAACTTAAAAGGTTTCATTATATGGCTGGACATCATAACCATTTTATAAGTTAAACATGTTACTATTTATGGGCCATTTAACTTCAGAAACAAACAAACAAAAAAAACACACTGAACCAGCACAGTACAAACTCCATAATCCAAGCTGGCAAACTCCAAAAACATATATTGCATACTATGTGAACAAGGATACAAGAAAACAGGTATTTTTGCAGATAGGAAAGTAACACACTCTCTATGGAAGCAAACTGGCAAGACCTATCAAAATTAAAAATACTTATAGGACTTTATACTACATGTATGTACATATCTTACATACATAGACATGTATATAAGAAATGACAAAAGTTCAAGATAATTCAATACAGTATTCCTTATATAGTAGCTACACATGGAACACAATCTAAGTTGTAATATATTTAATCACTAATAAAATGCAGCTATGAGAAAGGATAAGGCTATTACTTAGGCATGCAAAGATTCTTTAAGATAGTGTTATTTTTAAATGAAAAAAATTAAATAGCACCTGTGTACAATATACCACCTATAGGAAAAAAGTATGTGTTTACACATACATACATAAAATACATATACACAAACACATTTGCTTGAAAATGCAAACCAAACACCTCTACACAAAATATACAAGAACCCAGTAATAAAGATATCTCAGGAGAAGAACCAAGTGGCTCAGAGGCAAGGATAGAATAGAGACTTTCCAATATATATCCTTTTGCAACTTTATCATCAACCATGAGACTGCACTGATACTCAAAACACGTAACTAAATTCAAAAACAAAGTTAAGGGCAGGAGTGGAGGGGGCGATTGACTATGGGAGCAGGGTGTGGGCTGAGGGGAGGAGAGCAGAGGTGGAAAAATTGAGACAGCCATAACAGAACAATAAAATATTCAACAAAAAAATAAAAAACAAAGTTAAAAGTGTACATTAAAAGCAATGGCACATACCTTGTCATGCCATACTACTGATGACTAAAGGATGAACACAAATTGTTTTCAGACTATCAAAATTTGAATAGACAGAGTAGTGAAAGAACAGAGTTCATTTAATCAGACAGAAGTTCATTTAAGCACACTGGTTAGTAAGTATGTAGAGGTCCTGTGCTAGGCACTGGAGATACAATGGAACCTGAGCCTAACCAGAGATAATCAAACAGATAATACAATCCTATAAGAATTTTGACAAAGTAAACAGAGGAGATTCAGAGAATATAGAGCAGGGGCACCATCCTAGTCTAGGAATTGAAAAAGGATGGAATGTTTAACAGAGGCAAAAAGGAGCAACAGTAGTCAGCTAGGTTAGGTATAAGTGGAGTGTTCTGGAGTACCTCAAATAAATGGCAGGAAATGAGACTAGAAAGGGAGGTCAGGCTGTTTAGGATCTAGCCTGTAGGGGTGTCCCGCCTGCAGGCCCACTGGCCACCTGTGACTCAGGATGGCTATGATTGTGGCAAAACACAAAATTGTAAATTTACTTACAACATTATGAAATGTTTTTGTGATTATATGTTGCAATGTATTTAATGTATGGCCCAAGACAGCTCTTCTTCCATGGTGGCCCAGAGACCCCAAAAGGTTGTACACCCCTGGTAAAGTAAATTATATTAGAGTTGGGCTTCATACAAAGGAATAATAAAAAAAAATTAAACCGTTGATCAGGGAGTCAACTTTATATGTCTAAAAGGTTATTCTGAAAAGTAATCTACCAAAGGTGGAGAGACCTATTAAGAATTTGTTGCAACAGCACAGGCAAGACATAATGCTAGTCTGGCCAAAGTTATAGTGGAAGGATGGAAAAAGTGTATGGATTGAAGAAGTACTTGAGCAGCTGAATTAAGAGTACCTGATGCTAGCATACAAAGTTAAGAGAGAACAAGGAGTCAAGGAAGCCACCTGAGTTTCTCCCTTGAGCAACTGGGTGAAAGTGATGAGAGAGATTGAAGAAGTAGATTTGGGGTAGTAGGTGATGGGTTGGTTCAATATTGGACATGTTGACTTTGAGGTATGTAAGTGATAGCCAAGTGGAAATAATTAATAGTCCATTAGATATACAAACAGTACCTGTATGTAGCCAGACTGGGCTAAAAAGAAGCCTCAGTTCAGTGAGAGAGAGAATACTGTGTGAGAAGTACTTCAGGGTTAGGACACAGCCCTGAAGCACACCAACATTTAGAGACTGGAGAAAGAAGCACATGCAAAGATGAAGAAGGAAAGGTCTGAGGTTAAGAGGAAAACAAAAGTTTTATTTACTTTTTAGTTAGATCCCTTAAGTTCTCTGTTTTTCCTTCCCATTCCCTTCCAGGAATTCTGAGAGGGTCTTGGCTAATACACTATGACGGAGTCTTAAGCAGGCAAAGCAGGTAGCTATAGTTTAAGTAAATTCTTCAGCTACATATAAACATTTCCTGGTCATGGCTTATACCTTAAACTCACTTACTTGTAAGATATCAGTGGCAAAACTATAAACAGCCTAAGTTGGATGATCTTAGATATTACATTGTACACAGGCTCTATAGCCCTCTACACTGGATTCATGAACAGAATTAGCTTGATGAAATGGAACTGAAGAGACTTTATAACCTACACTCAGAATCCCCCAATGTTAAGTCCATTGCTTTCAAGACATCTGTCCCTTATTTAGCATAAGTGACATATCACCATATAACATCAATTCTTTTTGCATTGGTATGTATCTCATCTGTTCCTTAATCATTGCTCACCCTCCTAGACTGATGCAATCTTATCCTTGCTAGCTCATTTTCAGCACTACTCTCCCTCTAATCTATCACTAGCAATAGCTAACTCCTATTACTGCTGTTAAGAGATTAAATGCTACAGTAGTTTCCAAGTGTCCTAGAAATTAATTCCAAGATGCCTTACCTTACCTTTGTTTCTAAGTCTTTAACAAGGTGCCCTAGATTACCTCTCCTTCCTTTATTTTTCTTATCTACCATTCTCCAGTCTGCCCATTCTAAATGCTCTTTACCTGACAAGCCCTTCATTTTCAACTCAGGGATCTCCCAATATATTGTGCCACATGCATGAAATGCCTCCTTCCCTTCACCACAATCTACTGATCATCTTCCTCCCACCATTTAAACTGTACTCTCCAAGAAGTCTTGTCAGATCACTGATAGGAGTCCCTACTTTTTCCAAAATAATAGATCAGAACCTTGGGTTTACACTGGAAACACTAGTGTATGAAGCATTTAAAAAAAAAAAAATACTGATGTTCGGGCTCCATGTTAGACCAATTAAAAGAATCTCTATGCAAAGGACCCAGATACTGGTGGTATTAGGAATGTGTGGGGAGCGGAGTGTTTGTTTATGTTGGGTTTCCCCCAAAGTCCTAAAGGTGATTCCTATGAGCAGCCAAGCTCATGAACCCTACTAAACCTACTCAGTCTAGAAACAGAATACCCACAGCTACATTTTTTCAGTATGTTCTCTAAATATATCATCCATATCCCATACCCCTAAAATACACCTACCACATAGTCTTGACTAGTGCACATAATTTAAATATCTGAAACAGGTCTTTTAAGGTTTAAACATTATACAGTAGTTTATATACTCTGAGCATACATTTCCTTTTCTGTAAATTGGAGACAATACCATCTACCTTACAGACTTGTCACAAAAATAAAGCAAGATACTGGATATTACTCATTTAGCAAAGCCACTGACTTATCAGGGCACAAATGATAAAATCCTTCAGGTGTCAAGAGTAATACCTGGATTCACTTTTTTTTACACTTAAAAAATAGTCTTTTTTAAAATTGATTTTTAGAGAGACGAAGGGATAGGGGAAGAAAGAGAGAGGGAAAGGGAGAGGGGGGAGAGGAGGAAAGGGGGGGAGAGAGAGAGAAAGAGAGAGAGAGAGAGAACATCAATTTGTCATTCCATTTATTGATGCATTCACTGGTTGATTTGGTTGATTCTTTTACGTGTCCTGACCGGGGATCAAACCCACAACCTTGGTGTATCAGGACAATGCTCTAATCAACTGAGCTGCCTGGTCAGGGTGGACTCACCTTTTTAAGAAAGAAACAAAATTCAAGTGGTAGTATGGAAGATACAAGTTATCTGGATGAAGCTGAATAGATATTTGCGGCCAAAAGTTATAATCAAAAGGGTCATTGTTTGCCCCATGTAGACATTCAGCAAATTTTACCATACATATGTCCCATTCTGATCCTGTTTTTCCTTTAAAATGTTTTTATATAAGTGAAATATGGTTAAAATTCACACCAAAACCAATGAAAACCTTGAGAAAAAGTCTTTAAAAGTAAGTAAAATAGAGCCCAGCGAGCTGCCTGATACATATAGTCCCTTGGCCACCCTGTGTAGGCGGGCTGTACCCAAATTACACAGAAGCACCAGCAGCTGGCTGACTCTGTTTTTATGCTCTGCTTCCTTGGTCCCTGAGTTTACAAGCATCCTAACCTGGGATATCTAGAGAGAAACCTGGGGCAAGGGCCTGGTCTGCCAGAAATTTAGAACTGAATAAACCTAGTCCTTTAAATATCAAAACCAAGATAAAACATTGTAAAGTTAAAACTCAAATGGGTATTAAAGCTAGAAAATAGGCCAGTAATGACCAGTAAGGCCAATTTCAATGGACTGACAAGGCTACCAGGACTGGTGGTATTGTATTAAGAAAAATATTTAGGTTAATTATGAGTTCTTCAGGAAAGCACACCATGAGAAATAATGGATAATACTGGTCATGGGGAGGACATGAAAAGGAGAACGTGTATGACATTTATTTTCTATCGAAGAACTACAACTTCATGACTAAAAAGCCTAACCTAAAAAAGGTAAATGGTAATAATGTACACAGAGAATGGCACACTTATATCAGTATGAATCAATCATTTATTCAGTTGCTTTTGAGGGCAAGAACTGCACATGCCTTATTCGTTTTTGTATCTCCAATACCTATCAGAATGTCTGATATATAATAGGCTGTTAACAATAAGAAAACAGAAATATGAGACTCCATTATTTTGTGACATGGTATAATCATTTAGGATTTATTTACCAAAATACCCTCACACCCCAGTCAAGGCCCATTTGACCGTAAGCTTGATTGTAGTGGGTAGTGAGAAAAATAAGTAGTACCAAAACTGAGAAAGTCCTAAGCAAAGACTAGCTTTAGGAGCATGACTTTTAAAAGGGACTTCTCCACCCTAATTTTATTCTCAGGAGACAGCAGTAAAAGTTAACTGAAACTTAAGGTTAAGTAAGCAACAATGAAACAATACTCCATTTCATTTTTGTTTAAATTTTCACTAGGCCGATCCCAATGACCATGAACTTTAATTTATTTAGCTCTCTATATTAAGTATATGGCCCAGCATCTGCTACATGAAATCAAGCACTTAAAAGTTTAATATGGTGAGGTTCTCAAGTCTATTTTCACTTAGGCACTACAATATCACTAGTATTACTTTAAAAAAAAATGCATTGGTATGTAATGTAAGGGCCACCTAACCAATACTTGCTCCACAACTGGATCGAAGAGTGAAAATTAGTTTTATCTAGGAGTTAAAAATTATATCTATTTTAAAGGTCAGAACTATGAACTCAAAACAAACACCTTCAAAGATAATTTTTAGGTTACAGGACAGCAGTGTTAAAAGCAAAGGGACGTTGCTAAATCCAAAAATTAAGCTTTGCAAAAGATTCATGAAATTTTAATGACAATTAAATTTCATTAAAATTTAATGAAATTTATGACTAGAAAGAATGGGACCAGATGATCTCTAAAAGAATACTGATTTTCTAAACTCACACCTCCTTCCCTAGTTGAACAGACACGGGTTTAACTGGCTCTTTGCTATTTTCTCCAGTTTTTAAAAAATTATGACACATAAAACAAGTTGACACATAGCTTTTCCCCAGAGTTCCAAAAATTTGTCATGGGAATAAAGTGACTGGGCAATGAATATAGATTCCCAGCTCTCAGGTGAAATTCTGGAGCAACTAATGAATGGCTAACTACTGAAGAGGGCTTTAAAAGGCTTACTTTGCTGAATCTTAATTCTTATGGTCAGAATTCAATTTGATCTCACCAATTTCGAAATTTTTGTTTTTAATCCTCACCCAAAGACATACTTAGAGAGAGGGGAAAAAAGGGAGAGAGAGAGTGTGAAAAGAAAATATTGATCAGTTGCCTCTTGTACACATGGACCAGAGACCAAACTTGCAACCTAGCCATTTGCTCTAACTGGAAATCAACTGCAACCTTTTAATATGGGACAATGCTCCAACCAAGTGAGCCACACTGGCCAGGGCAATATGGCAAAATTTCAGCAATGTTATCAATTGTAGGTTTTCTGAGCCTCTTTGGTGGTAGCAGTAGCAAGGATTTTATTACAGGGGCTTTTGTATCTCAAAAACAAAAGTATGCATAGCATACAACTTCATACCATCAACAGCAAACATCTGCCAGCACTTAAAGAGAGAGATAGGAGAGAAACAACTTACAGTCTTTGGTCCAGGCTATGGCCCCTTATTAACCTTGTCATCATGACAAATAATGCAACCTCAGATTCATTTGTATAATGACGAATCTACCACCTTCCTACCCTGCTTACCTCATATAGATTCTGGTAGGATCCAATTAGATAACCCATTTGGAAAACCATTAAGGCCTAACAAATACATATATGGAACCATTATCATGTTAGTTATCATGTAAAAGGAAATTATTAATCCACAAATTCCTCCATTCTACCCATTCCATCATCAATAACATAACTGTACCTAAAGAACAACTATTGAATGCACTGCTTAGTGGTTTATTTGTATTACCTAAATTTATAAAATCTATTCTCCAAAAGTCTATACAATGACAGTAAAGATGAACTAGCAGAAGAGTAAATGTAGCAAAGTAGGTAGAGAATTAGGCTGTTTAAAATAAACTTTTCTAAAGATTGCCTATCCTTATATGCCAACATCCCCAACGAGTCCTTTGAAATCTTCAATTTCCTCTGGATTTCTGATGCTTAATTAATGCACTCTTTTCATCAATGTTTAATTAAGAAACAGGAATATTTTCCTCTCACAGTATTGAGTTTTGTGACCTTCTAACCCACCACACCATACTACTTTTTATCAGATCATTCCTAATTGGCCTCTACAAAACTGCTCGCTTGTGGCTTTCCCACAAATGAGAAGCAATTTCCTATATCTTGATTGGGCTGTAGAAAGCTGTATAACATGGTTGCCAAATAATGGAGAACTCTCTCTTTACTGTCACAGTTCTTGATAAATTGTCTGGTTTGAATCTTGACAAGTCACTTATGGTTACTTGAGACTGAGTTTCCACATTTATAAAAATGACTACTAGATTAATTCCAAAGATCTTTCTGGTTGAAATAATCTATGATTCTCTTCCAATCACATATCAATACGGTGACTAAGGGACCCCAAACACAAACCCATCTTAACTGCAGCCTCCAAATATTCAAAGTATTTCTCATTCCTCCCCTAGTCCTCAAAGGGTAGTCACAGCTACTGTAGAACATTTTAAAAATGTTTCAACAGTGTAGTTTAAAATTTCCCAACAAAGACTATCTTGCCATACAACAGTAATACTGTACTAATAGTTTAGTTTTTAGAATCACTGGATTCTAAAAAGGAAGTGAATCAGAACAATAATAGGAAGACACATATAAGAAAATAAACTATACTGGAAAAATACAATAAAGATTAAATCCATAAAACAAAAGAAAATAAAATATACATGAGTGTCCATTTCCAAAAACCAGTTTAATTTCACACCGAGTTATGTCCTGCAGCTGGGAACAACCTCAGGAGTCCAAGCCTAACCTTTGTCCTTTCTAACCTTAGTCTGACTCGCCTTGGACGATCACTCAAGTTCAGTCAACTCTGGGGATTCTGAACTAAACAGTCTGTATAGGATGTGAGAGGCTAGAGGCGGGGAGGTGGCAACACAGGATGAGCACAGATTGTAGGGTTTCACTTCCTGGTAAGAGTCCATCTGAATGGTTAGTTAAAATAACATTTGAAAACCCAAAATCCAATAATAAGTGGTTTACTCGAAAACTACATGCAAAGAACTCTGCAAGGCACAGAGTGGATACACAGATGAATTCAGGGAATTTAAGTCTATTAGTATTTCAATCTTGTAACACACTGGTTGAAGTGTGGGGGGTAGCCTGCCATCTTTTCATTGCATTCCCCACTCCACCCTCTCTCTAGTGCAGTTTAAAACAAATATTAAGAGAAATAAGCCCAAATATCAATACTTAAGGAAATACACTGTCTCATGAGTGATACAGATGACAGGAATTCAGAGGTGAACTGGCCATCTGGTTTTAGTAATGAGTGAAGATTTACTGGGATTAGTTTTGAGTGGTGTCTTGAAAGAGGAATAATCCATCTTAGTTTACCTGTTTGCCCTTGGAATATGTTTTATTAATAAAGAGTATCACAGATAGGAGAAGCATGCTCTAAAAGAAGGACAAGGATCACCATTAGCAACCAATCAAGTCACCAGTTAACAGCAGCCTGGAGCAGCCCTTCCTCAACCTTCTGATTTCCATTGTCTCAGGCAATCACACAATCAATCACATTTGTCATTGTTCATCCAACGACAAAGTTTATTTTTGTTACAATTACCACTATTATCTTGCCCAATACAGATCTGCTATAAAAGTAGGAGAAAACAGCTTCTTTAAAGTGAAAAAGGAAAAGCTTAAAGGCAGTCTCCCAGACATCAATTTCCACTGTGAAATACTATCCTCCAATGCAAATAATCATCTCTTCAAGTTCTCGACTTATCTTTTACCTTTCAAACACCATCATGCATCTGAGGTGCATAAATACATATGTACATGAGCACAGGTCAGGATAATACACATTGTAAAGACTTCCATTATTTCTCATGGGCAAACTGCTTTGAAATCTGATTTTAGCTTACATGCACTTATGTAAGAACACAAAGCTCTTACTGCCTGGGTTTCTGGTACAGGTAGAAGGTGAAGGCTGAAAGAGTATTAAAACCCTCTATCCTAGAATCCTGAAAGAACCAAAATTATTTCAAGTCCAATACATTTAAATAAAAAGATGTTGGTCCAAAAAAAAGTACATATATACAAACCTTGCAAAGTCATATTGCCCCCCTTTTTTGTGGGGGATAGATTTTAAACTAACATCTATAATCACAGTTAAAAGCTTGGAATGTAAAAACTTACACATTTAATTTCACTCCAAAATTTTAAATTATATGCAAATCTTACTTTTGCTAGTACACAGTGAATGAACCTGCATTCACCTAAGAAATGACACTAACAATATTGTTTAAGGGAAGTAACTTGAAGAGAGTAATATAAAGAAACCCCAACCCAAGTAAAGGAGACATCTTTCTCACAAGTGTTATTGGTAACTTCTAAACCTCTAAGTCGCATAATTTACCTTTCCGCATACAAGATATTGATGCTTCTAGTTGTTATTACAAATCTCAAATATAATGAAGGGAAAAATCATTAACTGTATGGATCTTCCAATATATCACATAGATAAGGTAAAAATCAATCTAGTTTCGCATAACTTGGTCAAACTTGGTAGAAACCAAGAGGGTGTAGGTGTGATAGCAACACTACTACTGACGAGGATAGAGGATAATCAACTGTAAATTAAAGGTATGGGCATAACAGAGATGGAGTAAAGAACACCGCACGCCTCTAATTCATTCTCTCCATGCGTTTTCTCCTTCACATTATAAATTATTTCCAAGCCTGGCTGGCATCTCACTCCACACCCCAAGCTAGTGACATAAAACATTTCCCCCATAGGAACCTATAGAAAAATACCTAAGCCTACGGGTTGTTGTTGTTTTTTTTTCTTTCTTTCTTTTTCTAGTTAAGCATGTATCTGCACTTCGCCTTACACTTTTCTCTCGGTTACCTCTCCAGGGGGTGTGAAAATACCAACATCCAGTCGCCCACCCCCATCCTCAGTGGCTCCTGGCATTGACTAGGCTCATCGCCTCTCCTTCCCTTGCAGTCTCTTCACCTTAGAGAAGCTCATCGAATACTTCCTTCACCTACTCCCCCACCCTTATTCATGGCCGAGCAACACATTCTCCACATCCTTCTTCCAAGGAAGGGACTAGTGAAAAAGGACGCATGTTCGAGAAACGAAAGCCGAAGAACCCTGACAACCACACAGCAGTTGAAACCAAAGGGGTTGGCCTTCTCCCTCCACCTCGGCCTCTTACCAGTAGGGTTCTCTAAATACTGAAATCACTGGTCTCCCGCTCTCCCCAGCCCCCACCCCTCAGAGATGAGGCCGGAAAATGAAAAGAGCCGAGTGAAACGCGACGGTAGGTCATCCTTCACCAAGCCCGCTGCCCTCGTCCGCCTCCCCCGGACTGGAGTCCCCGGGGAGGATGGTGATCACGGGAGAAGTGAGGGGCCCCTGGCCCAGGACCCTGCACCGCGCCCGCCTGACACCCCCAAAGACTCGGACAGTGACACCCAGGCCTTCCGCGCTGGCCTCCCCTCGGCCCAGCCCCGCCACACACAGGGCATCTCCCCGCCCCCTGCACTGCAGCGGCACCCGAGGTGGACCCCAGGCCGGCCTCGGTAGCACACGAGCCACACACAAAGCGCCGCGGCCGCCGCCTTCCCGCCCCCACACCCTGGCGAAGCAATCAATGAGGCGGCCGGCGCCCGCGTCCCCACGACGCACATCCGAATGCGGGACCTGGCAGACAGGGGCGGCGGCACGGCTCACCATCGCTCCGCTTGATCTCCACGTAAATCCCGATCTGGATCTTGCCGAAGTTGGCCGTTGCCATCACCTCATCTGGAGCAGCGGCGGCGGGTCGAGGGAGGGGGACGGGAGGGCGGAAAAGGCGGGGAGGGGGCGGGGTAGGTGCGGGAGGGGGAGCGGTTGCCCGCGGCCGCGCTGGCCCGGGCGACAGCGTGAACGCGAGCCGGGGCCGCGAGGAGCAGCGGCGGGCAGGCGAGCGGAGGTCCGAGGCCTGCCG
This sequence comes from Phyllostomus hastatus, assembly GCF_019186645.2. Classification (NCBI taxonomy): domain Eukaryota; kingdom Metazoa; phylum Chordata; class Mammalia; order Chiroptera; family Phyllostomidae; genus Phyllostomus; species Phyllostomus hastatus. Next base: position 29,429,117 of record NW_025333916.1, read on the forward strand.
GCAGGCGGGAAGACGCACACCCCTGGGCGTCGGGGTGAAGCTAGGGCCGAGGCAGACCGGCTGCGCCGGGGAGAGTGGGAGGGTCCACGACGCCCGCCGGGAGCAGACGCTAAGGAGGCGGGGCGCCGCTCGCATGCGCAGAGTGCGCCTCTCGCGTCCCTTCCTCTACGGCCTGCCTTTCCCGGCTGCCTCGAGGCGGCCCCGCCCAGCTCCGCAGCGAGGATGGCGCTGGTAACAGCCTGCGGGGGGGAGGGAGGGGTGCGCGCGGCCCGGCCCCTAACGAGCCCGCGTCGAGTTTGATTTTAGCGCGCGGTCTGGGAGAAGTGGCGAGACGGGTGCCGGAGCCTTCCGGTCTCTCTGGCTTCCCCGAATTGGCGCTTTTGCCGGAGTGGACTGTGGGCTCCGTGGTTTCAGGGCTCTCCAAGTGGGACACGGGGCTAAGGGGCCGACCGCCAGGCCTCAGTGGTTCTTTTGAGAGTGTCGCCTCTTTTGCTCCTTAGAAGTGGCTAGCCCAAGCAGCCAAGCCCAGGTTTCCTATCCAGTTATGGAAGAAGAGAAGAAGCACCTTTGAGGTGACACGCACCCTAAGCCAGAATGAAGATCCGCTTCTTCATGGCCTTGTCTTACACTCCTGGCCTTTCAGAAGAAAAAACAAAACCTTGTGGTGGCGCAGCCTCGACAGTTCCATTTATGATGCACCTGTTGCTGGTGTTCTGCCTCTGCTCTAGGATTTAAGACTCTTATTTGCCTGGGCCCATAAACCCAGTAACTATGATTCAAGGACAGAGAGCAGACAAGGTTGACACTAAGGTATGTGCCCTTTCTTCAGAGTCACTTGACTAGTTTGACCACATCTGCTTGTGGGAGAGCAAGACTCTCCCCAGCAGGAAGGCCATGTGGACACGAACTATGGAAACTTCACAGCACCATGTAAAAACCTCCGAACTGTGACTTTTGCTTCCAGTATTGCAACTTAATAAGAGGAAACACACTTTTCAGGCCCTGCTTTCTCTAGTCATTGTTAATATCTCTGTAATAATAACTAAAAAATACAGTTTTAAAGTTTTTAAATTGGAAACTGGATAATGTGTGTTAAGGGCGTGTGTGCATATATGCATGCACATGCCTCGAGTTTTCAGCCTAGTATAAGTAATCAAGTAGACTCTTTAAAAAAAGCTAGAAGTCCAGGCCTCCATCTGTAATTTAAACATATTGAAGGCATGCTTGTCAAAAGCCATGCTAAACCAGGAATAATTTCTGTGGAAAAAACACTGGGTAGACAACTTAGAAAATAACTTCTTTTACATTCTAGAAATAACATTACTGTAAATCTCACTTCAGGACCTCTTTCAAAATAAGATTTGACCAAACCAAGTCTTTTTTTTCAGTTATTAAAAATAATCTTAGGAATTTCATCTGAACTCTTTGAGCTCCTGTCTAGTGGAACTCATTCTCTGATGTCTCTATGACTGAGGTATAAATAAAGCATCTATTTATTTGCTTGCAATTTCTTTAAAGAATGCAAATAAACCAAGCTATATAGCTATTAAATTTAAAATTACTTCATAAAATGTTTATCATGGTTGCTGACACATACATTACACCCTGTGGGTTATGTAATTAAGAAGTCTGAACCTTTAATTTATATACAAAAGTATTTTTAAAATTTGTGCATCATGCTCCATAAAACTGCATGAGATATGCAACCTGTCAAACCCAAAAATCTCTCCGTTGTAGCTCATACCCAAAAAGGCTTAAGTTTTTTGGTACACCCAAGCATGTATATTTACCATAACTTGCATCTTGGGCTTTTTTTTACAAGAGGTCTCCTGAAGAGCAGCCATAAATAAGTGCAGCATGGCTATGGTTTCATCAACATCCTGGATCAAGAATTCTGACTCTGGCTCAGGCATTTGGAAAATATATAACTCTAGAACAGTGACTGGCTCATAGCAGGTACTCACACATTTGTTCATAGAGTTAACTTGTTAAACTCCTCTAAATCTTCATTACCTCTTTGAATAGCTTAGAAAAATAACATTTTATCTTTCAGCTGTAGAAAGTTTTTGTGAGGGTCAAATTAAATAATAAAAATGTGGTGATGCTTTGCTATTTATATAGCATTGAAAACAAAGTATAACCATCCTATAAAAAATAATCTGGTACTCTACTATAACCATCAAATCATTAATTAGAATTTTACATCTAGTGATATAAAATTAAACACCCTTTGGAATTTGGCTCTGGCCCTCAACTCATATATGACAGGATAGCAACAGTGTTACAGACCTGTCTGTATTCTTTTACCCACTCGGGTCCATCCTACCTTAAGTGACAGAATAATCTTGCTTAAGGATTTCCATCAAGTCATATCCTATTAAGAGTGGCTGTTGTTGCCCTATTCTGAAATAAACCATTTTGAAAGAAATAATAATTATTGTAACCCAATGAAGTCAAACTCCTTATTATGTCTAGTTTTTTGAAATATTGCTCTGCTTTGGCGTCATTACTATATAAACTTTAAGAGGTTATTCCAAGCAAGAGGCTGTTAAGATAGTGAGAGTTGAAGCAGAAGCCAGCATTCACTGTCCTTAACTAGTTACCTGCTCCTTTGAAGAAGAGCAGAGGCACACCGTGACTCTAGGTCTGTTCAGATTAAAAGTACTTATCTACATCTTCTTACTGAAATTTTTCATTCAGTGTTTGCATCTATTGTCAATAGTTCCACAAAGTTTATGGATCAAGGATCAAGTGGAGAAGATGTGTAGGGTTGGCAGAAACTTTCTTTGACTTTATTGTCCACTTCTGCCCTGGACTCTTTTTGAAGACTTTTTAGTTGTCAGAGATTCCCATTGCCATTAAATTTACTCATATTTTAATTCTAATTAAACTGCTATATTTTCACTATAACTTACTTTAGTCCTTAAACAAATACATTAGAAATACCTGGTAGGTATAAATAGCAATCTGCTGTTTCTAAAATATCCACTCTTTTCTTCTCCATTGGATTTCATTCCACAACCTACAAATATGCTTAAGCTCCTGTCTCTTGAAAGCAAAACTCTGGACTTCCGGCCAAGATGGAGGCGTAGGTAGTCACACTGTGCCTCCTCAACAACCAAAAGAAGGATAACAACAATTTAAAAACAAAAAACAACCAGAACTGACAGAAAACCGAACTGTACGGAAGTCTGACAACCAAGGAGTTAAAGAAGACACATTCATCCAGACCAGTAGGTAGGAGGGGCAGAGTCAGGCAGCCAGGGACAGAGAGGACTCTTGGCAAGGCAGTGGCTGGTGGACCCAGCCAGGTAGTGTTACAGAACAGACAAGGGGGCGGGGGCGGGGGGTGGCAATTATTGGCCCACCCAGGGACACCAAAAACTGTTACAGAACAAAGGGGCCAAAGTGGGTGAGGACAATATACTGTTACTGAAAGGACCCCCCACTAGGTTTGATTGTCTATCGCCTTTAGGAAAGACAGCTCTCAAAGCCAAAAATTTGTGAAAAGGAAAGGAAATGTTTATTTATTGCAATACAGACTTAAAGTAGTGACCTAATGTCTTCATTAAAATATCAAAGTCCTTTTGGATACCCTCAGCCGACCATAGTGCTTCCTTCCCTCCCTGCCCTAATTCAGGGTACCCTTGCTCAGGAAAAGAAGCAAACACCTGGGATCCAGCCTCCTAACACCATCAGCTGTGTCACTGTCCAAGCAGGGTCTCTAATTCATCCAAAGCCATGTGGCACCTTCTCATGGCCTACTGACGAGTTCTTTCACCCTTTTTCCAGGCAAAGTCTCTCCTGCTTCCCAGGCCACGTGGCCTAAGGGAGCACCCCAAAGCTGCATGATCCTCTTCTACCAAAGCTGTGGAAGTCCCCACTCTGGCCAAAACCACATGGTTCTTCTTTCCACCAAAGCTGCAGGGGGCGGTGGAGTGGGGTTGCCACTTGGCTTCTGGGTCCCAAAGAAGTTGGACCCAAGGAGGAACACACCAAGGCACACCATAATTACATTACTCAGGATTAAAATTAAGGAGAGAATCCTAGAAGCAGCAAGAGAAAAGGGGACAATTACCTACAAAGGAGTTCCCATAAGACTGTCAGCTGATTTCTCAAAAGAGATCTTATAGGCAAGAAGGCTGGAAAGAAGTATTCCAAGTCATGAAAGGCAAGGACCTACATCCAAGATTGCTCTATCTAGCAAAGCTTTCATTTAGAATGGAAGGGCAGATGAAGTGCTTCTCAGATAAGGTCAAGTTAAAGGAGTTCATCATCATCCAGCCCTTATTATATGAAATGTTAAAGGGATTTATCTAAGAAAAAGAAGATAAAAAACATGTACAGTAAAATGACAGCAAACTCACAATCATTAACAACCACACCTAAAACAAAAACAAAAGCAAACATCTAGAACAGGAACAGAACCACAGAAATGGAGATCACATAGAGGGTTATCAATGGGGGAGGGGGAGAGGGAGAAAGGGGAAAAGGTACAGGGAATAAGAAGCATAAATGGTAGGTAGAAAATAGAAAGGGGGAGGGTAAGAATAGTGTAGGAAAAGTAGAAGCCAAAGAACTTATAGGTACAACTCATGGGCATGAACTAAAGGAGGGGAATATGCAGGTGGGAGGGAAGTGAAGGGGGGAAATGGGACAACTGTATGTAATAGCATAATCAATAAAATATATTTTAAAAACAAAAATCTCCCCTGGCTGGTGCAGCTCAGTGGATTGAGCGCAAGCTCTGAACCAAAGTGTCGCAGGTTCGATTCCCAGCCAGGGTACATGCCTGGGTTACAGGCCATAACCCCCAGCAACCGCACATTGATGTTTCTCTCTCTCTCTCTATCTCCCTCCCTTCCCTTTCTAAAAATAAATAAATAAAATCTTTAACAAAATCTCTTGATCATTCCCTTCCTATTTAAATTCTATTTTATTTTTTTATTTTCTGCCCCTGTCAAATTCTCAGATGAGTGTTTTGAATAACCGCCTTGATTCCTCATAACTCATTCATTTTTCTAACCTCTAAATCTGGTTTCATTCCTCTACTGAACTGTATTTTTAAAACTAAAAAATTACCTTCTAATTACTTCATTCAGTGGACATTACCATCTTTATTTGCTTTGAATTCTTCAAAGAATGGCCTACCTACTCTCTCCCCAGCCATTTCTTGCCCACTTCTGCCTCAGTTCCTGCTCATATAGTAAATGATTTGCCCTCATCTTTCTTCTATTTAAAGATTTTCTGTCTGGCAAGGCACAGCTGAAGATTCTTTTCTTTATGAAGATTATTCCACCCAATGTAATATATAATAACTGCCCTATCTGGGTGATTCTCCCCCAGCCACGATCATCTGAAACACCTAAGAAAGATTTTAAACAAATACAGAAGCACAAACCCTACTCCAGGCCTAATGGTTTAAAATCTCCAGAGAAGAACTCAATGTGATCAATTTTTAAAGAGATTCTGATTTGTATGTACAACTAGCCAGTTCAAAACTATTGATTATTCCTAAATTCCCATAATTCAATATTTTCTGAACATTGGGCACTTAGGGACTGGGTACAGAATAGATACTGATTTTTTCCTAGTCCACATTCTTCATTATAATTCTTTCACTAATATACCTTTTTTTTAATGTTGCAGAGTGTCTTCCAATCACCAGCTACGGAGCAAGTGGGAAATAGAGTGGGTACCTCTGCCAGGCTTGTTTTCCTCCCATCTACAAAGCTGGCAGAATATTAGCCATTCTCCAGATGCAATAATATACTTTTGGATAGTATACTTATCAAACTTATTTTGATATTATACTTTCACTTATACTATTTGATAGTGTTGGATTATATTAATGGTTAACTATTGGTACAGAGCCAACATACAAAGCTTTTGAAGGTCCATATAGCACTTAGATTTATACAGAAATATAAAATATGGGACTTCTGGTCAAGATGAAGACGTAGGTAGATGCACTTAGCCTCCTTGCACAACCATAAAAAAGCACTACAACTAAATCTGAAAACAACACCCAGAACTGTCAGAAAATTGAACTGTATGGAAGTCTGACAACCAAGGATTTAAAGTAGCCACATTCATCCAGATGGGTAGGAGGGATGGAGGCATGGAGAAGGGGCAAAGATGTGGTGGTGGTGGAACAGGACTGGGTGGTCCCACACTCATGTGTGGTGGAAAAAAATTGGGAGGGATGTTTTGGGAGCCAGTGATACCAGCCCAAGGACAGACCATACAGCCCAAGGTCCCAGTGCCAGGAAGAAAAGAATCCCCATAACTTCTGACTGTAAAATCCAGTGTGGGTTGGGGCAGCAGAAGAAACTGCCAGATGTACAGGAAACTTTGCTTAAAAGGCCCATATGGTCTTAAAACATACACAAACCCACCCATTATGGTATTCAACACCAAGGCAATAGCTGGAAAGGTGCCAGTTGCATATGGGAAGTGGGTGAAGTGAATGGAAACGGGGCAAGTGCCAGGCAACAAACTGAGTAGTCAGACAGCATCACAGTCCCCTCTGTGGGCCCTCCCCCAAAGCAGAGCCACAACGTGGTGAAGCTGGTTGCCCCATGCTGGCCATTTCCTAAGGCTCTGCCCAACATAATTTCCAGGTGCTTTTACAGGGAGTCAAAGCAGCTCTACCTAACACACAGAAACAAACACAGGGAGGCTGCCAAATTGAGGAGACAAAGGCTGAAATATGACTGAAATGAAAGAACAAAACAAAACCTCAGAAAAAGAACTAAACGAAACAGAGATAAGCAACCTATCAGTTGCGGAGTTCAAATCACTGGTAAGCAGGATGCTCAAAGAACTCACTGAGTACTGCAACAACACAAAGCAAGAAACAAAGTTTACACTACGTGAAATAAAGAAACTCGGAATCAACAGTGAAGAGAAGGAAGTCAGGATTCACATCAATGATTTGGAACATAAGGAAGAAATAAACACGCAACGAGAACAGAAAGAAGAAACAAAAATTCAAAAAACAAGTATAGTATAAGAACACTCTGGGATATCTCCAAATGTGCCAATATCTAATCATAGGGATGCCAGAAGGAGAAGAGGGAGAGCAAGAAATTGAAAACTTATTTGAAAAAATAATGAAGGAGAACTTCCCCAAACTGGCAAAGGAAATGAACATACAAGTCCAGTAAACATACAGAGTCCCAAATAAGTTGCATCCAAAGAGGACCACACCAAGACATATCATAATTAAAATGCCAAAGGTTAAAGATAAAGAGAGAATCTTAAACACAGCAAGGGAAAAAGAGAGTTACTTACAAAGGAGCACCCCATAAGACTGTCAGCTGATTTCTCAAAAGAAACTTTTCAGGCAAGAAGGGACTAGCAAGAAGTATTCAAAGTGATGAAAAGCAAAGACCTACAACCTAGATTACTGTATCCAGCAAAGCTACCATTTGGAATGGAAAGGCAGATAAAGTGCTTCCCAGACAAGGTTAAGCTAAAGGAGTTCACCACCAAGCCATTATTACCTGAAATGTCAAAGGTACTTATTTAAGGAAAAGAAGATCAAAACAATGATGATTAAAAGGGCAATAAATTCACAACTATCAACAACTGAATCTAAAAAAACAAACTAAGCAAACAAGCAGAACAGGAACAGAATAATAGGTGTGAAGATCATTTTGAGAGTTATCAGTTGGGAGGTGGAAGGTGGAGAATGGGGGAAATGTTGCACTGATCAAGAAGCATAATCAAAGCCCTGGCTGGCATAGCTCAGTGGATTGAGCGTGGGCTGCGAACCAAAGTGTCACAGGTTCGATTCCCAGTCAGGGTACATGCCTGGGTTGCAGGCCATGACCCTAGCAACCGCACATTGTTGTTCCTCTCTCTCTCTCTATCTCCCTCCCTTCCTTCTCTAAAAATAAATAAAAAAATATTTTAAAAATTAAAAAAAGAAGCATAATCAGTAGGAACAAAACAGAGAAAGGGATGTTAAGAACAATATAGGAAATGGAGAAGCTAAAGAACTTACAGGCACGACCCATGCACATGAACTAAGGGTGGGGATTCCTAGCACAAAGGGGGCTACTGGGTGGATGGAGTCAGAGGGGGAAAAATTGGGACATTTGTAATAGCATAATCAATAAATTATACTGAAAAGTAATATAAAATATGGTGTCATATTCAATTATTGTCTACATTAAGATGTTCATAATCTTTATAATTATTAATGAAATGTTTGATTAATTTTAATTTACATGATTAATTCCTCTCAAATGTAGGAAATATAGAGACTTCCCTTCATACCAGATTTTCAGTAATTTGAGTAGGAACTCAGATGTTTTGAAAAATGTTTCTTTTAATTTCATTAAACATGTATAATTATATCTGTATAATTTATATTTTAAAGAAATCATGCTGCATCCACTGTTCTTAAAGTTTCTTTTCAAATATACTTTGGACCTCTTTCCATGTCAGTGTTCATAGACCTAGCTCTGTTTTAACAGCCAGCTATTACTTCCATGGGTGTAAATAAAAGATGAAAGTATAAGCAAACAAACATTTATATGGATATTTGAGTTGTTTCCATTGTATCTCTTGATCTTATCAACAATATTGAATATATAATGTTATACAGTTGTGTGAATATTTCTTTAGGATATCTTCTTAGAAGTGGAATTGTTAAGCCAAGGGTAATCACATTTACTATTTTGGTAAAATAGAGCAATTTTTATGTTGTTTTAATGTGTTTGATATTATACATTATGTTTCACACACTAAACACATATCATCATTTTTATTATTAACGCATGCACTGATATACTCTCTCTTATTCTTATAGATTTCAAAATCTCTAACCAAATTCTTGGCCTTTACATACTGTCTTGTTCTGACTTCAGGCTCATGTACAAACTTCTGCCTCAGGACTCGCTCTGGACCCCTGCTCTAAATTCACAACCCAATTTCTGTAATTTCCCAGGGTTAGCTGTTTTCATGCCTCCCTCGCACTCATCCCCATGTCATGACTATAAGTCCACACCGTAGCCCACATTCCCATAATACAGTTCCATCCACATCCTTGTAACCTACTCTTACACACGTGTAACAATAACAGACAGCACAAGCAATACATTGTTAAATAAATGCTAATTGTGTAGTACAGGATCTAAGAGAGCATAGGACAGTCAATGAAAAGAGAGCAGTCAGGGAAGACTACTGGTTGCAATTTTTTAAATGTTTTTTATGTTTTGTGTATGAGCATTGAAGATGTCCTATTTTAAAAAGCGAATAGGGTTCAAGAGGTGTGACTTCAGCTAGGTCCTGAAAGATGATGAAAGGCTAAATAGGCAGACAGCAGAAAAGAAAGCAAACAAGGCAAGAAAAACCAAAAGGAGGACATTGTTTTACATGGCAACTTTGATGAAACCATTTTGATGCCAGGTAAGATAGCCTAGTTAAAATGTAAAAATCATGGTTTCTTTTTAAAATTAAAATAGTGTGTGCAGCTAGACCTCTATGACTTATACTCTAACCCTAATGCTCACTCAAATATGAAGGACTTCCATTTTCTACTTCAGCATCTTTTATATTGCTTGACCTTTAAGTTGGCATGAATTATTTTTATAATCAAGATTTTTTTCTCAAAGTATATGATAACAAACATGAGCCAGTTTACAGGGGGAGGCAAAAGAGACATATCTAATGAGAGATGTACACATTAAAAGTAACTAGAAAAATTTCTAGGTAGGATATAATTACTGTGAGCTTTGAAAGCCAGGCAGAGATGTTGAACTTTGATAGGAGCATCAATAGGGAATTCCTTTGAGAACAGGCATGATATGAAGTCATAGAGTAGCATCATAATGTAATGGAAAAGCATAGGCTTTGAAATATGATAGACCTGTTTTCAAGTATCAGTTTTGTTGCTTCTTATATGTGTATCCTTGGTCAAATTATAAACTTTCCTAAGTCTCAATTTTGTCTTCTATAAAATGTGGATAATACCTATGTCATAGAGTTTTTGTAATCATTAAATAAAATAAGTGCTATGAAGCATTTGGGACAAAGTAGACCCTTGACAAATAGTTGCTATAATTATTTAAGGAATATTAGTATAGAAGTATTTTGTTTAACAGACTGGAAGAAGAAGAATTTTGCATCAGGACAATCAGTGAAGAGACTCATGAGAAATCAAGACTGGAAACTGATCACAGTCATCCCTCACTATATCGCGGTTCACTTATTGTGGCTTTACTGTCGCGGGTTTTACTGGTGAGTACCCATACAGAATTTCATATGTTGTTAAAATTACACAGGTTTAAGAGTGTAGAAAGTGTTTAAGAGCATATGAACTGTTTATAAGAGTGTGGGAAAGGTTAATAAGAGAGTGGGAAAGGTTTATAGGAGTGTGGGAAGGGTTTATAAAGCCTTAAAATATATATAAATAATAAAATAAATATAACACCACTATTTCACAGATTTTCACCTATTGCGGGGGTCTCTGGAATGTAACTCCTGCGATAGGTGAGGGATCACTGTACATATGAAACATGGAAGATAAAGGAAAGTAATATATGCAATGTACTGATTCTTAAGAATGGAGATATTGTCATTACCAGATGCTGGAATTTTTCTCATGAACAATACATAAAGTAGGTTATTGACATCTCTATAAAATGTAACATGGGAAGCCAGAACCATGCAAGATAGAAGTCAAAGAATGTATAGATAACCAATAATTTAGAGAAATTTATTGAAGAATACAACTTCAGATGACAATATTTTGTTGGAATTTACTATGCTAGTTTATTAGTATCAAGTAGTGGTGCCATGAAAATTTTATAATCTCATTTAATACTTATACAAAGAAATTACTTGCCAGAAATAAAAATTAAATAAAGTAAGTTTTCACCTAAAACCTCTTTCAGAGCTCAAATTTTTATATACAAAGCAAAACCAAATTATTTGAAGCTGTATTTCTTTTTATTTTGATAGAAATCCCAAGTCAGTCTCTTTGGAATTAGTATTGACCAGTGAACATTTGTTGCTGCCTTCTCAATAATCCCTTCTCTTGTCCTAGAGGTACCTTGAATTTTTCAATCACATGGTTTGAGGGGGATTTACCCCTTTTTCAATAGCTCCAGGGGTAGGTCCTGATTGGCTTAAGCCTTTCAGTACATTCATCTCCCTGACCCAGTGGCTCATTCATAAGTGAAAACATGTCCCACCATTCTAGGTCAATGAGGTGCAAAGAGACTCAATTTTCAGAACTAATTTAAGTTGTTGGGAAACTAAACTCTCTCTATTCTTGCTAGAAAATGGAACTGAAGAAAATAGCTCCAAAGTTGTTGACAACCATACTTGTGACCACAAAGAGGGCCTGGTGAAGATGGAGTCAACACTGAAAAAGCAGAGCCAGAAATTTGAGGAAGAGAAACTGGGTACTTATTCCTAATTCTTGAGCTGCTGGGCTGAATGAAAGGTTATCTGTTGTCAGATATATCTATGGACTTTTATATAACATAATCCATAGTTCACTTCAATGTTTTACCTAGGTAGCAGTTAAGTTCCTGCAACCTGCAACCAAAAATCCCAACAAATACAATTGATAAGGCACTTATGGATGTCAGTATTGTCCTGAGCTCTGCAGGAGTTTATCAATATCATGAATCATGTACAGCAAATGGATCTCAAATTAGGGGTTGGTTTTGTGCTTTGGTAGAGTTTATAGCAGAAACTGAAATCACTGGGGTGAAAATTTCCATTGGGATATAGAATTTTTAGTAGAGTTTAAGATAGTCTCATTAGTAGATATATTACAAATCAGCTTCTAGAAATATTTTCAGAAATCTCCTATTAAGCTTTATTTCACCATTTAACTGAGTACTAGGAGAGGCAGGATTAAAGATGTAAAGAAGCCTGGGTGAGTAATTTTAGTTATTTTTTAACCTCTTAGTGAGAAGTATTTGTGCTACATTTAAAGATGTAAAAAATGCAGAATTTAAGTTTTCATTTTGAAATCAACTCACTCAGTTTTATATAAGATGCCAACTATAATCTGAAGACATAGATGCTGTTTAAAACAAGTCATTGAGGAAACATATATCTTTATTGTTGAACTGAAAGGTTTGGGGAATATTTTTAAAGAAGCAATTTTTTTTTAATTTCAGACTGTAGAAGCAGTTTCCTGTAAATCATATTAGTCCTGAAGAGACTGTAGCAGGAGTGGCCCCAAGCTTTATGGCATTTGTGAGAGTTGATATTGAAGGGCTAGCCAGTACCATGGTTAAAGGGTGATTACTAAGAAAAAGGATGAAGACTATTTGCAGAAAACACAAACTGCCAAATGGTCTCAGAGAATCTAAGAGACTTTGTTTATGGTTTTGAAAATGCCCTGGCTATAATTGTGACAAAGTCAAAGCAGTCCAAAGAGAAGGAGTAAATGGGTCCTGCACAAGATTTGGCGAAGGTTTAGGTGTAGCATTGACTTGGCCAATGCTGCCACTCTGACAGAGCTCTCAGTAACTCTCCTGGAAGTCAAAGAACTTCAGAAAAAGACTTCGAGGAACAATCAGAAGAAAATGTATTCATACTAAATATTAGATATACTAAGTCATTATCAATTTTATTGGGTATGACAATGATATTGTGGCTCTCTGTTTTAAAAAGCTCTTATTTTGTAAGTGCCTTAAATTCTCCAACCAAAAGACATAGGGTAGCTGAATGGATAAGAAAAGAAGACCCATAATATGCTGCCTCCAAGAGACCCATCTCAGATCAAAAGACACACGCAAACTAAAAGTAAAGGAATGTAAAAAAAGTATTTCATGCAAATGGGGAAAAAAAGCTGGAGTAACAATACTTATATCCAACAAAATAGACTTTAAAACCAAGGCTATAGTAAGAGACAAAGAAAGGCACTACATAATGATAAAAGGACATCCAAGAAGAGGATATAACCCTAGTAAATATTTATGCACCCCACATAGGAGCACCTAAATATGTGAAGCAAATCTTGATGAACAGAAAGGGAGAAATCAACAGAAATACAGTCAAAGTCAGGGATTTTAACACACCATTGACCTCAATGGATAGATTTTTCAGGCAGAAAATCAGCAAGGAGACAATAGCCTTAACACACTGGATCAGATGGATTTAATTGATATCTTCAGAGCATTTCATCCCCAAGTAGCAAAATAGATGTACTTTTCAAGTGCACATGGAACATTTTCTAGGACAGACCACTTGTTAGGACACAAAACAAGTCCCAATAAATTTAAGAAGATTGAAATATTAAGCATCTTTTCTAACCATAATGCTATGAAACTACAAATCAATAACAAGAACACTGAAAAACAATCAAAGATATGGAAGCTAAATAACATGTTATTAGACAATGAATGGGTCAACAATGAGATCAAGGAAGATATCAAAAGATAACTTGAAATAAATGAAAATGAGGATACAACAATCCCAAATCTGAGGGACATTGGGAAAGCAATCATAAGAGGGAAATTCATAGCATTACAGGCCTATCTCAAGATTGTAAATGAACATATATAAAGGACCCATAGATAAAGCCAAAGGAGTTAAGATTGAGCATGGGAGATGGAGGTGGCTAGGGTGGGGGAAAGTGGTGGTGGGAAAATGGAAACAACTGTATTTGAACATCAGTTTTTTAAAAAAGAAAAAGAACTACATATGGAAGTATTTACAAATTTAAAAAAGGAAAAAGCTAAATAAACAATCTAACTTCACACTTAAAGGAAATTGAAAAAGAACAACAAAGCCCAAAGTGAGTACAAGGAAGGAAATAATAAAGATCAAAGCAGAAATAACAAAATAGAATCTAAAATATACAAAAAATATCAATGAATCTAAGAGCTGTTTCTTTGAAAAGATAAACAAGATAGACAATCATTTAACCATACTCATCAAGAGAAAAAGAGAAAGGAGCCAAATAAGTAAAATCAGAAATGAAAGAGGAGAAATAAACTGACACCAAAGATGTATAAAGGATTGTAAGAAAATATTATTAACAACTATATGCCAACAAACTGGACAACTAGATGAAATGCATAAATTCCTAGACACATACAATCCTCCAAAACTCAATCAGGAGGAAGAATCAAAGAATCTGAGTAGACCGATTACACCCAGTGAAATTGAAGCAGTAATCAAAAAAACTCCCAACAATCAGAAGCCCTGGACCAGATGGCTTCACAGGTGAATTTTACCAAACATTCCAAGAAAAAATAACACCTCTGCTTCTCAAACAATTTCATAAAATTCAAGAAGAGGGATAGCTCCCAAACTCATTTTACAAGGCCAGCATTATCCTAATTCCAAAACCAGATGAAGACACTACAAAGAAAGAAAATTACAGGCCAATATTTCTCATGAACATAAATTCTAAAATCCTCAAAAAATATTAGCAATCTGAATACAGCAATGCATCAAAAAGATCATATGCCGTAATCAAGTGGGATCTATTCTGGGAATACAAGGTTGGTACAACATACACAAATCAATAAATATGATTCACCAAATAAAAAATGAAAAACAAAAACCACATGATCATATCAATAGATGAAGAAAAAGTATTTGATAAAATCCAGCATCCATTTATGGTAAAAACTCTCAGCAAAGTGGGAATACAGGGAACATACATAAATGTAATAAAGGCCATATATGACAAACCTATTGCCAGTATCATACTCAACAGGCAAAAACTAGAAGTATTTCCCTTAAGTTTGGGAACAAGATAGGGATGTCTGCATTCACCTCTCTTATTCAACATAGTACTGGAAGTTCTAGCGGCAGCAATCAGACAAGAAGAAGTAGAAGATATCCAAATTAGAAAGGAAGTATTAAAACTGCCTTTATTCACAGAAGACATGATACTGTACATAGAGTACCTCAAAGATTCCACCAAGAAACTACTAGAACTGATAAATGAATTCAGTACAATAACAGGTTACAAAATTAATACCTAGAAATCAGCTGTATCTTTAAAAATTATATTCTATTGATTATGCTTTTATAGTTGTCCTGCTTTTTCCCACTTTGTCCCCCACTCCCTAGCACCCCCCCTACCCCCTAGGCAATCCCCACACCATTGTTCATATCCATGGGTCATGCAATTTATTTGCTACTCCACTTCCTATACTGTACTTTACAGCCCCATGGCTATTCTATAACAACCTATTTGTACTTCTTAATCCCCTCACCTGTCCACCTGTTCTCCAACACCCCCGTCCTACTATCTGGCAACCATCAAAACCTTCTCTGTAACCATGATTTTGTCTCTATGTTCTTGTTTGCTTAGCTTCTTTTTTAGATTCAATTGTTGATAGATTTGTATTTTATTCCATTTTGTTGTTCATGGTTTTGATCTCTTTCTTGAGTAAGTTCCTTTAACATTTCATATAATAATGGCTTGGTGATGATGAACTCCTTTAGCTTTACCTTGTCTGTGAAGAACTTTATCTGACCTTCCATTCTAAATTATAGCTTTGCTGGATAGAGTAAATCCAGGTTGTAGGTCCTTGCTTCTCATCACTTTGAATACTTCTTGCCAGTCACTTCTAGCCTGCTTAGTTTCTTTTGAGAAATCAGCGGACAGTCTTATGGTAATTTTTTTGTAGGTAGCTCTCTGGTTTTCTCTTATTGCTTTTAAGATTCTCTCTTTATCTTTAACCTTTGGCATTTTAATTATGATGTGCCTTGGTGTGGTCCTCTTTGCATTCATCTTGTGTGGGACTCTGTTCTTCCTGGACTTGTGTATCTATTTCCTTCACCAAATTAAGGAATTTTTCTTTCAATATTTTTTCAAGTAAGTTTTCAATGTCTTGTTCTTTCTCTTTTCCTTCTGGCACTCCTCTGAATCAAATGTTGGTATGTTGGAAGTTGTCCCAGAGACTCCTTAGCCTATCCTTGTTTTCTTGGACTCTTTTTTCTTCTTGCTGTTCTAATTGAATATTTTTTTTCTTTTTTATGTTCCAAAACATTGACTTTATTCTCACCTTTATTCACTTTACTGTTGGTTCCCTGTACATTTTTTTTTTAATTTCACTTAGTGTAACCTTCATTTCTGCCTGAGTCTTTTTTATGCTTTGGAAGTACCCAGTGAGTTCCTTGAGCATTCTAGTAAGCAGTACTCTGAACTCTGCATTTGATAGATTGCTATCTCCATTTTGTTTAGCCCTTTTTCTGGAGTTTTGTTTTGTTCTTTCCTTTGGTTCATATTTCTTTGTCTCATTTGGTAGCTGCTCTGTGTTTGTTTCTTTGTATTAAGTAGAGCTACTTTAATTCCATGCCTTTGTAGTATGGCCTAATGTAGTTAGTGTCTTATAGGATCCAGTGGCACAGCCTCCCCTATCACCCAAGCTGGGTACTCAACATGCATCCTTCATGTGGACTGAGTACATCTCATCTTGTAGTTTAGCCTTGGTTGCTTTTCACAGAAGGTTGGGAGGGGTTTACCCAGGCCAGTCAGCTGTAAGGACTGGCTGTGACCACTGACCACCAACCCATACCCTCCATGGAGGATCAGCTGTGCAGTGGTGTGGTGGTGGTGCTCTGATATGGTCTGTACCTGTCCACTGGGTGCACTGGCTCTGGGCTTTACTGAGCAGTGCAGGCCAAGGTAAGCCCCATCTCTGTTCTGCCCAGGGCCACCCTGCCTGAACTATAAAGCAATCTGAGATGGTTGCTGTTTGTTATGGGATTTGAGATTCCCAGGCAAATCCAAGCTGTGAATCTAGGCTGGCTGCTGCTAGTGCCCAGCCTGGGGCTCACTGAAGCCAGCTTTTTGATAGGATTTAGTAAGTTGTTAAGCTTGAGACAAGATTAGCAATTCATATGGAAAAGAAGCCTGAGTGGGCCTGTATATTGGGTGAGGCTGACAGTTCTAAGTGATGGTTGTTCTATATTTTAGTTGTAATTTTGATGTGGTTGTGCAAAGAAGCAAGCCATCTCTGTTCTTGCAGCCATCTTGACCGGAAGTCCCAGTTGCATTTTTTATATACCAGTAACAAACTGATAGAAAGGGAAATTAAGAAAACAATCCCATTCACAATTGCTTCAAAAAGAATACAATATGTAGGAATAAACCTAACCAATGATCTAAAAGACTCATGCTCAGAAGATTATAAGATACTGAAGCGAGGAATAGAGGAAGATACAAATAAGTGGAAGCACATATAATGTTCATGGTTAGGATGAATTAACATCATTAAAATGTCCATACTACCCAAAGCAATCTGTAGATTCAATTCAATTCCTACCAGGATTCCAATGACATATTTCACAGAACTAGAACAAACATTTCAATAATTTATATGGAACCACAATAGGCTCCACATAGTAACAGCAATGCTGAGAAAGAAGAACAAAGTCAGAGGAATCATGCTACATAACATGAAACTATATTACAAGGCCATAATGATCAAAACAGCATGGTATTGGCATAAACACAGACACATAGATAAATGGGACAGAATAGAGAGCCCAAAAATAAACCCAGACATTTATAGTCAATTAATATTTGACAGAGGAAGCAAGCACATACAGTGGGTTAATGATAGTTTATTCAATAAATGGTGTTGGGAAAATTGGATTGATACATGTAGAAAAATGAAACTAGACCACCTTCTTATATCACAGACAAGAATAAATTCAAAGTGGATTAAAGAGTTAAATGTTAGACTCAAAACCATAAAAATCCTAGATGAAAACATAGGCAGCAAAATCTCTGACATTGTTTGTAGCAATATTTTATCTAATATGTCTCCACAAGCAAGTGAAACAAAATAAAAAATAAACAAATGGAACTACATCAAACTAAAAGTTTTTGCACAGCAAAGAAAACCATCAACAAATAAAAGACAGCCCATAGAATTGGAGAACATATCTGATAAAGGGTTAATATCCAAAATCTATAAAGTACTTACAAACTTCAACACCAAAAAAGCAAACAACCCAATTAGAGAATCGGCAAAGACCTGAATAGACACTTCTCCAAGGAGGACATACAGATGGCCAAAAAGAAGCTTAAAGTCACTAATCATCAGGGAAATGCATATTAAAACCACAATGAGATACCATCTCACATCTACCAGAATGGCTATCATCAATAAGTTAAGAAGCAACAAGTGCTGGCGAGGATTTGGAGAAAGGAAAATCCTTTTGGACTGTTAGTGGAAACTCAGATTGGTGCAGCCACTGGGAAAGCAGTATGGAGATACCTCAAAAAATTAAGAATGGCAATCCTACTTCTTGGAATGTATCTGAAGGAACCCAAAAACACTAATTTGAAAGAACATAAGCACCTCAATGTTCATTGTAGTGTTATTTACAGTTACCAAGATGTAGAAGCAGCCAAAGTATCATCAGTAGATAAATGGATAAGACAACTATGGGATATTTACACAATGGAATACTACTTGGCTGTAAAAAAAGAAAAGTTTACCCTTTGTGACAATATGGATGTATCTGGGGAACATTATGCTAAGTGAAATAAGCCAGTCAGAGAAAGACAAATACCATATGATTTCACTGATATGTGGAATCTAATGAACAAATTGAACTAAGGGGGAAAATGGTAACAGAGTCATAGATAATGAGCAGAATGACAGGTAGTGGTGTGGAAGTTTGGTAGTAGAAGGATTGAACAAAAAGGAAAAAGAACTCATGAACATGGACAACAGTATGGTGATTGCTGGGAAGAGAGGGATATAAGGGGAGTAAAAGGTAATGTAAATATCACAGTAAAGATTGAATAAATCAAAAGTAAACAATGAAGAGCCCTTATTTGTTGCCTTGGCTGAGGACTCAGTGGATTAGAGTGTTGTCCCAATATGTGGAGGTTGTGGCTTCCATGTGAAGTTGGGGCACACACATACAAGACACAACTAATGGATGGATAAATAAGTGGAAGAGCAAATTGATGTTTCCCTCTCTCTCTCTCTCAAAAATCAATTTCAATTCAAAAATCAATTCAATTCAAAAATCAATTTTCAAAAATCAACAAATAAATAACCTTATTTGTTAAAGATACACATATAGAACCTACATTGACTTTTATTAAAGGTGGAATCATGACCCTTTTTCAAATCTTTAATGAAGGTAGAATTTTCAGTCGTTACAAGTGGAAGGGTGATACAAAAATGTCACCTGTCATTGAGAAGGGTGGATTTGAAAATCACAAGTATTCCATAAATGAATGGCAGGGACTGCTAGTGATCATCAGACTCCCTTGACTTAGTGTAGCCATATGACTGAGTTCTGACCAGTAGAATGTTAGTAGAATTGATGTGTACTCTTTCATGTTTTCAGACCTTTCATGTATTTTCTTGTATTCTTTCCTTATCACTCAGGAGCAGGATAAGACCCCTAGAAAATGGTAGAGCCAAAGGCTGCATGGAGTGTGGACCCCTGGATAATTGTTCCTCTCTCCGTTGAACTTTGATGCACCATGAAATGAGTAAGAAGGAAGTTTTTGTTTTGTTAAGCCACTAACATCTGGGATTGTTTACTTCACAAGTTAGTCTACTGTGACTAATATAGAGGTCACCATCTAAATTTGAGATTATTAAATGAAAACAGAAAGTGATGGTTTGATTAGGACCGAAAGACTTCTCACAGATTAGGCTTCCTGGGAAGCAGGCTCTGAAATAGAGATTAGCATGTAGGAAATTTACTGTGAAGTAGCTTTGGGATCAACACTTTTGGGACACTAAAGAAGCAGGACAGGGCAGCAGGAGAAGTTGAACTGTAAGGCAGTGACAAAAAAAGGCCTCTGTGAATTCCATGGGTAGCATTAGAGCTAGGATGTTCTTTCAGACTTGGCTTAAACTGAGATGAGGAGGCAATAGTATCCTGCACATGGTCCACTTTTTGCATATAGGCACTCTTGTAGGAGGGGAGTGAACCTTAGATAAGGAAGCTTCCTTTGGTGGTGAACAATCTGGAGAAGAAATTCAGCTGTGACCCCTTAGTAGCCAACAGTCCTGCAACTAGAGAAATGAGTATCTTGGTCTTAAAGGTGGATCTGAGCAGTGCAACACACATCCACTTCAGGAATATTCTAGAAGCTGGTTTGTGAGTGGTAATATGTTTCTAATGAATAGGCCAAAGGACTATTTATTATACATGAAGAAGACTGCTTACTGATGCCAAGGAGTAAGTATACTGAGGTCAAGGAATAAGTAAAGTCTGTATTTATATGCCCAGGAGTGAGAAAATAATTAATATCAACATACCAGGAGATGGTAGATGGAAGAAGCAAGAGAATCTTCCCTGAGGTTCTAACTGAGAGAGAGACTTGGCTCAAGATTACCACAAGAAATAAGATACATCTTGCAATATTCTCTCCACTGGCTTTCTGATGATAATAATTGTTTCACTGAAAACCAGTTGGAGGTTGGTAAAATGATCAGAACAAGGTTCACTGAGGTTTTAAAAACTTGATCCTTAATACATTTTTAAACATGACAATATTTCTCTCAATGAATCTTAATTATTTGTTGTAGGAAATAGAAAAGTTGCCCAATGATAAACTCCATTCAGAGCTTATGTCTAATGTTTTTAAATTACATTCTGAAATCTTCTTGCGTCAAGATCTGAATGAATGAGGTGTAGACAGATTAGTGCAACATCACTTCAGGGGTAATAAAAGAACTCCAGTAATGGAGTATAAATCCTTTCTCTTGAAGTTCCTAACATACCCCCCAAAACAAAAGGAGTAATATAGTCATCTATACTATAACTACTCCTTATTCATAACTAATAATTAGTAATAAGTAAAATAAATATTTTATTCATAGTCAGCCCGATTATATTTTTTTTTACTTAGAAGTGTTTTAAGTTATTTTCTTTGTTTTTTTTTTTTAAATCATTGGTTGGAATTATACTCAGTCATAATCTTATGACTGTCTTCCTGATTCACAGGATGACATTTAGATAACCTTTACTAACCCTTAGGACTAATAGTGAAAAAGTGGGCACTTGCCCAGGAGAGGAAAGCCCCCTGAGAGTTCAGAGCTACAGAAATGAGTCCTCAGGCCAACTCCATTGGTGCTGAGTTGATCTAGTTCATGTTTTATGGGAGTGCTGACTTCAAAGGAAACTTCCTGAACTCTCACAAATACTGACCTCTTTCAGAATCTGGTAACATAAAACAAAACAAAGTTTCCAACAACTCAGTTGCAAGGAATTGTACTTGAGAACAGACAGTTCCTGTTAGAAGTAACTGTACCCTGTCATGTAACTCAGTCAGCTGTTCTGGATCACCACACTTGAGAATTTCAGGTTTGCTTTCTCTAAGTTTGCTGTTCTAGGGAACATCACTCTTTTCAATGGCCATCACTTTGAAACAGAAATCACAGGGCTTACCTAGGAAATAAGGCATCATAAAATTTAGAGATATGTATGTGTGCATGTGTGTAAAAATGTTAATGAATATAAACAATAAAAGGAGTGGTTTAGGGTACTCCATAAAAATACATGACCAATTGTTTCTTATTAGAAAATATAGAATGTATAATACTTAGTGAATCTGCTACCAAAGAATTATTTACAAACCATTTTTGGAATTGAGGGTCCTGAATATCTGCAAAATTCTCCTTGAAAATTATTCATGTATTCACCCATTCAACAAACATTTACTGGGTGCCTGCTATTGCCTGATATTATTGTGGGTGCATGGGATGCATCAGGGTCTAAAACCAAAAATATCTGTTCTTAAACTACTGGGACCTTATATCCTACTGGGGTAGAGAGAAAATAAATAAAAACATAACAAGTAATTAAGTGATACAATATATTAAAGAGTGATAGGTATAAGAAAAAAGAAAAAGTAGAGCAGGATGAGGAGAATCAGGAGTGTTGGTGGGGAAGATAGTCTACAGGATTAAGTTAGGTAGTCAGAAGAAACCTCATTGAGACAGTAAGTTTTGAAAAAAAAACAAACAGAAGGACGGGAAGGAGTTTAGCTCTGTGAATATGTGGGTGAAGAGCATTGCAGCCTGAGGAGCCGCTATACAAAGGCCCATTTGGTTGGGTGAGGAAGAGTAGGAGTGAACAGAGAGAAAAGTCAAGCTGTGATAGCTATGGCCAATCCCTCAGAGTTGTCTTGAATTAGGCTGAAATGGTCATCAGAATGGCTGTGACCTTAATCAAGGTGGCTCTCTGAAGTTCAAGGAGCTGCAAGTGATGGGCCGTCTACTGACATCACCCCCAACAGCCTTCATTAAAGGAATTGTTAGAAGGTACATCTAGGTACCAATCCCTTTGGCTTTCTCATTCTCATGTTCACATGTGGTCCATGAAGACTCCTCTAATTTTGACATTTTAACCAGCTAGAAGAAGGGAAAGAAGAAAAAGGGAATATCCTGATAGTTGCATGCACTACTTCTACTTGCAATCTATTACTAGAATCTAATCAAGGAAAGCTAGATTATATAGTCTTTATTCTTGGTGCCCTGGGAAAGCAAGCAAACAAACAAAAAAAGATATCAAAATACAATGAGCAGTCCCTGCTGCTATCATACTCCCTATTTTTGTGTGGAAAAGAATGTGGCTTCACCAGACAGAAGAATAAATGAAAAGCAGTCCTTGCATCTTATTTAGGATTTTGTTCTTTGGGTTTTGGGCAATTGAGAGGCAACAAAGAAACAATATTCTCTTGAAAAGCTTGTAGAAAAAAGAAGACTTAAGGGAAGGAGAGTAACAGCAATTATACATATAGGGGTACAGTCTGTGAAATTTGAGAATTAATGTAATTAAATTTGTATTCATGGGCTGAGATCATTGAGGTGGCACTTATGCAGCATACGTTAATGTAAAACTGCTTTCCTCTTGACCTTCTCCCTTGCCTCTTCTGATTTTTCAGCCATCTTTACTGTGTCTTCCCATTCTTGACCCTTTAATGTTTGTATGATCCTGGGTGCTGCCCTTAGTCTTCTTATCTTTTCACAATGAATCACAGTGCATTTTTTTCCTTTATTGAGTCATATAACTCTTTGAGAATATGATGACCTTCAATCCCAGAAAAATGTCCATCTGCATATCACCATTTTATTGATGGAGTACATTAAGTATTTTATTTTTCTCCCATCTCTCTTCTCTATTGTGCTATATCAGTTCTTCCTTGCTAAGTAGACTAGGTAGGTCCTTTATGATGTATCAAGAACATCTCATAGACTGCTGGATCCTTTTAGTTATTAAAAAACAGTTCAGTGTGCCTTGACTGGTGTGGCTCAGTGGATTGAGTGTTGACCTGTGAACCAAAGTGTCGATTCCCAGTCAGGGCACATGCCTGGGTTACAGGCCAGATCCCCAGTAGGAGACACTCAAAAAAGGCAACCACATATTCATGTTTTTCTCCCTCTCTCCCTCACTTGCTCCTCTCTAAAAAATTAAATAAATAAAGTCTTTGAAAAAAACAGTTGAGTCCAATTAAAACTTTAATTGCATCTCTACTTTTTCACATGCTAATGCTTGATCCACAGTCCAAGGACCACCAAGTCAGCTCTTTTTCTCTTCCACCTTTCTCTTTTTGATTCACTGGACTGATGATCACTAGGAGGGAAGATGGGATTGCCTTGTGTGACTGGTCTCCCTCTGGTTCTGTCTGGCTTTGTCCTCTATGTCTGGATTCTGCTAAGGTGATGGCCTCTGCCTTGTAGATGGTGAGTAAGGTTTTCTTTAGGTACTTTTCGGAGTCACCTTGGTCCCCTCTGATGCTAAGTACCTCTGTCAGCCTCTACTCCTAATGAACTGAATGATGAAATCCTAACCTCCAAAGCGATGGCATTAAGAAGTGAGTGAGCCCTTTGAGAGGTGATTATTTTATAGAAATGGAGCCTTCATTAATGGGATTAATGTCTTTATTAAAGACATTCCAGAGAGCTCCCTTGTCCCTTTCACCATGTGAGGATGCAGTGTGAAGATGGCCAGCTATGAACCAGGAAGCAAGCCCTCATTAGACATATCTGCCAGTGCCTTGATCTCAGACTTCCTAGCCCCTACAACTATGAGAAATATATGTCTGTTTTTATAAACCACCCACTCCATAATATTCTGTTATAGTAATTTGCACACACTATGAGACAACTCCCAAGAACTTCTTTGAAGGAACATCACCTCTTTTAGCTGTGGCTCCCTGGACAACCTGATAGCTTCTGCTTTGTCCTCCAGTCTCCTTCAATATTTTATTTTCTACAAATAATTGCACATACATACAACATATGCATTCTTCAGGTAGGCAGATCTTAAAGAAAGAGGAAAGACTGGATTGAGTGAATGTATCTCAATTCCTTCCTCCAAATTCACCAATTAGGTGCCTCTCTTCTCTGTGGAAAGCAGTAAGTGAAGAGGAAAAAGGAAGACTGCAATTTTACTCCTTTGGAGGTCCACAGTATGGAAACATCAGATATGGGGAGAAAATATTCCTGATTAATTAATAGTCTACATGTAACTATCTATTATACATCAACACTTAAACATGTCACACAAGCATATTGAACATAAAATCTAACAAAATTAACTCACTTTAAAAAATATATTCCAACATCAGAATCTGTGTTTCCATCTGTATTTTCTATCTAACTATCCACCTACCTATATAACTATCTACCTAACTATCAGGGGGAAAAATCTGGAAATTTTCTCGGGCCCTTCTTGGCCTCCCCACCATTCCAGTCAATCACTAGGAGATTTTGTCTTTTAAATTCCCTCCCTCCTTAATCTTGCCACTTCTACTACCTTAGTTGAGGCTACTACTACCTCTCATTTGGATTATTACAAAAACCTTCTAATAAATCAATAAATTTCTCTATATCCAGATTTACTGTTCTCAAATCCATTTAGCAATACTGTGTCTAGAGTAATCTTTCTAAAATTCAGATTTCATCAAGTGATACTCCTGCCTAAAACACCCCTTTGTACTATGATGTTATCAAGATGTGGTCCTTATATTACCTTTCACTTGAATCATTTGGATGGCATATTAAAAATAGAGTCTTAGACCTTAACACAGACTTAATAAGTCAGAATCTCTGGGGATATGACCCTGGAGCCCGCAATTTTAACTTGTATTTTTAGAAAGTGGTTTTTATGCACAAAATTATTTTGTGAATGCTCATCTGTAAGATAAATGAACTTTTGGGTATATATAAGGCTCTTTAGTACTTGACTTCTATTATCTTTTAAACATTTTTCATCCTACCACTACCTCAGCAATTTCTCTAGGAAAAATATATTTCCTAATGAGCCATTTCATACTTCTTTGTCTTTGAATATGCTGGTTGCTTAGCTTAGAACATTTTTCTTCACCAACTCCCTTTGTCTTATAAAAACCTACTTATCCTTTAAAACCTTATTAGATTTTTCCAGTATATCAATGTATTATACCTGTATAAGTATCTTTCTCTATATATTTGGTCTTATGCAACTATGGGCACTAGTTAAGCAGTCTCTGTAATGCTGTTGCCTCTGTGTCTGATACTGAATGGAAAATGAATGTATAATGAAAAGATTGTTAAGGGCAGGCTGGAATCAATAAGCTTGATATTCAACCCCACAAGGATGGACAGAAACCATCCTTGTTTGTTCTTGTTGCCTCTGACCTGGGTGGTGAGGGTATCCTGCAGAAGCTTGGGATCTTCAGCACAGAGTTAATTATATGTACTTGGACCAGAAGTTAGAGGAGCTGAAAGAGGATCCAAGGGAAGATAGAGTAGTTGAAAGCCCAGCTGCTGCCTCCGTATCTCCTTCGAAATCTCTCAAGAATCTTCCTCATGGCCCACTAACTAGAAAGTGAATTTCAGGAAGTGTCTCATTTAGCCAAATTGAGAAGTTGAAAACCCACCATACATTGGATAATCTGTGTAAGGCAGGGTGGTCCCATTGGTGAGATGGCATTTACCAAGCAACTAAAGTGAGGGATTGGGCCAAGAAAGTAAATAAGAGATGACCAAGATATGCAAAGACCTTGAGGCAATGATATCAGAATGGAAGACTGTGGAGAATAGTCAGATACCTAAGCCAAAGAAAGGGCAAGATCCAGTTGAATGTCAGGAATAGTTGGGACTAAGTTCCTAACAGCATTACAGCTTTCTCCCTGCCTTTCTGTTTCTTTTTGTGTCAACTTCATTCTTTTTCACTTGAGACTGGTTTTCTTTACCTGGTAAAAACATAGTCACTGATGGCATTTAAGTTTTACATCTTATAATTTCAGCCATCAAAGACAAACTGTCTTTATGTTTACCGAGATAGATCATCAAAAATTTTGAGAAAAATTACTGAATGATCTAACTTGAGTTAGCTGTCCCAACTATTTGTTCCTGCATAATAAATTTCTCTAAAATTTAGCAGCTTTAAACAGCAATAAACACCTGCTGGCTCACAGTTTCTGTGCAACAGGAATTTAGGAGCAGCTTGCTGAGTGGTTCTGTCTTGAGGAAGGCTGGAGGAATCTTTGATGAAGTTGCAGTCAAGATGTCAGCTGGAGATAGTCATCTGACTTGACTACCTGACTTGACTAAGGCTTGACTTAGCTGAAGGATTCACTTCCAAGGGGACTCATTTATGTGCCTGCTAAGTTAATACTGGTTGCTAGCAGGAGGCCTCGGCTCCATGCAATGTGCAGCTCTTCATAGAGCTGCCTGAGTATTCTCATGACATGTCGTCTGGCTTCCTCCAGTGTGAGTGATCATAGGAGCAAGACAAAGGCTGTAATTATTTGTTAAAAATTTATTATTCTATTTACTTTTAATTTTAAAATTTTTATTTTTTATTGAAGTATAATTGACATATAACATTATAAAGCTGTAATATTTTCTATGACCTAGACATGGAAATCTTACTCTTGCTTTTCCTTAACATAGTTATACAGGTAAGCCCCATTCAGTGTCAGAGAGGACTACACAAGTAAGTGAAAAACAGGAGATGAGACTCTTGGGAGTAGTTTGGGAGCCTGGACACCAAGGACACAATAATTTGCATAGCTTTCTTTAGGTTCCCAGTCTTTGTGGCCAGAGTGGAAATGGAAGAGATGATCATATGAAAACATTCAACTCTTTGGGGTGAAGAGGCATTCACTATATTGATGGAAAAGGTAAAGGAGATATTGCCAGAAAAATTGGAAGAAGAGTGTTGGGGAAAAAGTGTGTCTTATTAGTCAGAGTGTTAATAACTCCTTTGTTTATACCTGGAATGCACTTCTGTGGTATCTCTTGGCACCACATCTTAATTATTCATTTACAAATATTTCTTTTCTACCAGATTATGAGATCTCTTTCCTCATCTTTGAGTCTCTATCACCAAGTACATTGTCTAGGACAAAGCAGACAACCAAATATGGCTGAACTGAACTGAACCAAACAGACAGAGGATGTAAGGAAAGTTCTTAAATAATTAAAGGTACAGTTAGGGTTAACCCAAATTTAATATCACATCTCAGATTACAAGGCATTTCTGGACACTTGAAAGACATACTCTTTAGATGAAATGAGTTAAGAGGTTGTGCAATTTGTGCCTTCAAAGGGTAGAACAGGCTAAAGTATAAATAAATTATGTTAAATTATTTAAATAAATAAAAATTTATTGAATAAATAGATATTAGTTAGGACTTATTTGTTGTTGGTACAAGGAACAGAAGCTGTAGTCAAACCAGCTTAACTATAAAACAAGGGTAGATGTATTGGAAAGTATCTGGAGTAATTAATGGAATCAAAGAGGCACTGGAACCTCAAGGATGTAACTACCAACTGGAGCACAAAAGGAAACCCAGGAATTCTTCTCCTTGTGACTCTTATTTTCTGTCCCTGTCTTCACATCTACTTCACTTTCTCAATGCAGACTAGCTTTCTTGTTTGCAATCCACATGTCAATAGTAACATTTGTCAAGTTAGCATTATCAGTGTAGCTACTTAAAGAGAAATGATCTGTTCTTCTCAGTTCCAGTTTTAAAATTCCTGAGAAAGAGACCGATAGACCTCTCTTTAAGGTCAGGTGCCCACCCTTAAGACCAATTGACCGTGCCTGGTGGCAGTGTCACATTACAGAAATATTGCAAACTGCACTGAAACCCTAGAGGTTAATCAATGGGGTAGGGGCAATTCTTGGCAAACAGTTACTGGGTGGACAAAATAATAGGTATATGTTCGGTGAATATTTAGATCAAGGATGGCATATTCATCCTAAAACTCTAAGGTTGTTCAAGGTCCAACAAAGTCTCTAGAGTTTGATATAATGTCATAACAAGATATTTTCAGTGTTACCATAAGACTCATTTGGTTGGAATCTCTGTCTGAGATAGGGTAACATTTCTTATGCTCTAGTCATTTTATTACAACATCATCCTGGCTAGGGTGAAAGCATTGTCTCCATTGCTACATTTAATGAAAAGGGTTTAATTAAGGTTTTAATTTCCTTTGTTGATGTGTTGAGAACAGTTTCAGTAGAGATCAACCAGATTACAGCTTTAACTACATTATTTAGCCATAAAGAAGGATTTAGATGGCTTTTATGACACCTACCTCCTTCTAAGATTTTGGTGGCAACAGTAGTAGAATTGCTAATAACTGACTTCAGCATCTGGGAGTTTAATGCCGATCTGAAACTCAAATGTTTTTTTGATGCTACTTCTTTTTGTTTCATGTGCTTTGGTAAAAAACAAAGCATTCTCTAAAAGGTATAAAAACTGCCATTACAAATGTTGTTACGGTAAAATAGAAAACAAAACTATTGAATGTGAAAATGTGGAAGAATATGTTTCTGATCTACTTTTTAAAAGGAAGAGAAAGTATGATTTGAGTGAAGTTATTTCTGTAAAACATAATTGTCTTAGTCTGTTTGGGCTGCTACAGCAAAATGTCATCATCTGAGTAGCTTATAAATAACAGAAATTTATTTCTCATAGTTCTGAAGGCTGTCAAGTCCAAGGTCAAGGTGCTGGCAAGCAAATTTGGTATCTGTTGAGAGCTGACTTCTTAGATTTCTGCCTTTTTGTTGTAACCTCACATGGCAGAAGGGGTGACAGAGACTTTCTGGGCCTCTTTGATAAAGGCACTAATTCCATTTATGGGGGCTCCACCTTTATGACCTACTCACCTCCCAAAGACCCCAACTCCTCCTCCCATCACCTTGGAGGTTAGGATTTCAATGCATGAATTTTGAGGGAGCACAGACCTTCAAACCATAGGAGTTACTATCAGATGAATGGCTTCTAATCAGCAGGGATATTGTGTGTGGAGCAGGGCCTGGGAAGATTGAAGACTATTCTTAGATTTTTCCTTCAATGCCTTCAAAGGAAAACATTCCATTTGTTGTTTACCACATACTGTATTCGCCACTTTTTAGGTAGTGCCACTGGAGTCAGTGGTAGAACCAAAACATGATCTCAGCAACACTGGTGTTCTCTCCTTATCCCTGCCTTTGTATGGGCTGAGAGAGGTGGAAGCATTTGCCAACCTCCTCCACTGCCTGTTGCATTGGGTTGGCTTGTCCATTTTTTCCCTTGGTCTCCATGTTTCTGGGGTTTAGGCCTTTCCACATTGCTGGGCCTATGTTTTATGTCTTTAGCCCTTTCCAAGAAGGTTCAGCTTTCATCTGCAGTGTTGTTACTCACTTGGTTTCTGCTGCTTTGAGGTTCAAATTTTGATGTAATGATATTCTCCATCAAACTTATCAATACCAATGTTTACTTCCTGTTATAATTATGATTCTATCTCTTTTAAATAATCTAAAGTGAGTTCTATGAATTTTGGTGGATTTATATTTTTTCTATCTTCTCTTTTCAGATATTTTATTATCAAAATGTCACACATTTTCTAAAATCTGTGTGTTTTCTGCTCTCATGAATATAATAATGACAGACAAAATAAATGTCTCTAAGATTCTTGATAATTACTCCATGCAGTGTCTGTAGTCTAGATGAGAAAAATTATAAAGCCTCATCAGGCATACAGAGGCACAGACAACCCAAAGGGAGGTAGGAACATTAAATTGTAAGACTTTGCACGTAGATGGGGAGACAGAGGCCCAAACAGCTACAATTCACTTGTTTGGACCTGCCCAGCATTAGTCATTTGTCAGCCTGATTATATAGTAATCAGATGCTTAGCAGTAACAAATTATATAGTGCTAAGAAATCCTTCAAATGGATTTGTCCCTAAATTTATGGCTTTCCTTATGTCACTATTTTTGTAGCATTTATGTTATGGTTTAAATTAATACTTTACTATGTTCTATGCTTCTTTTTTAAACTCATCCCCCCAAATTCATCCAAAACATTTTTGAATAGGAGTTTGTACATGGAACAAAATTCTAATAAACAATTGTTAATTGAACAGATATAAATAAGACAGAATAATACATTCTGTTATCCATGGGTTCTTAACTTTTTAGTGTCTGGGGCATTTTGACAGTCTGATGAAGCCTATGGAAACGAAATATATTGAAGAAATAAAGTATTTTTGAAAACTGAGATAAAATTTCTTTATTGATCCATTAACTCAAATCATCATGTCCAGTAACAATCATTATTTCAAAAATAGTGATGAATGTAATGATATTTTGAGATATATGAAACAATTGTAATGAGATGTGAAAATATCTGAAATTTCTGTTGGTGACAGTGTCTGTGCTAAGGTTGCTATCTTATGTCATTGTTTCTTTACCCTGGGTTTGTGTCCTTTCTTGCCTGGGTCCCAAAGTACCACTGCGTGTGCCCAGAGTCTCTCGAAGGCTCTTGAGAAAGCTGACCCTTCAGACTTTTGCTGTTTGCTTTTCATATCCTACAAGGAACTCTCAAAAGGTCCTCAATTCCCACCCTTTCCAGAGGAACAAGTGATATTTCAGTTTAGTCAATGAATATCTATTCACCACCTCCTCCCTGCCCCAGTCAACAAAATCTTAAAGATCATTATTCTGGTTTTATGTTTTACCTTGTGTAGCTTTAATTGCATGGATGGCAACATCACCTTATTTATTTGAGATTTATTTTCAAGCAGTCTGCTTTTGGAATTTTGGAATTTATAGCTATTGTATCTCTCTGTGCTTATTGATGTTGTAGCTCAGAAGTTGTGCTGCCAGATATGCACCAGTCTATCACCCAGCTGGCTAAAATGATGGTTCCAGTTGCCCCTAGACTTACTGGGTAGCCACCTACATCTTACTAGCAAATGTAGAGGGGTCATTAGGTTGCAACTACATTTTATGATGAAGACCAAGACAAACCCTTTTACCTAAGACCTGATCCCATTTTAAATATAGATATTCCTAGGGTTCACTCCTGAGCAGTCCTCACTTCTTTTAATAATCTTTAATAATTCCCAGGCTTGGTTTCTCTGAGTCCTTCACTCTATTCCCTTGTTTCTTTCTCTGGAGAGTTGGATTCTGCATTTTGTGTTCTTTTTGTGTTGGTTGGAATCCTATCATGAATAGACTGTTGAATGATTTATGTTATGTGTCAACTTGGTTGGGCTATGGTATGCAGTTGTTTGGTCAAACATCAGCATTGCTGTTCCTGTGAAGGTATTTTAAAGATGGAATTAACATTTAAATCAGTACACTTTGAGTAAAGCAGATTGCCCTTTATAATGTGGGTAGGCCTTATCCAAATGGCTGAGAGCCTTAAGAGAAAGACCGAGGTTTCCTGAGGAAGAAGGAATTCTGCCTCCTTAGAACAATTTCCTCCACCTCTAGCCTGCTGACCTGACCTGCAAATTTCACACTTGTCAGCCTCCACAATTGCATGAACCAGTTCCTTAAAATCTCTCTCTCTCTCTCTCTCTCTCTCACTCTCACTGTCCCTCCTTGTCCTTCTCCCTCTCCTTCTCTCTCTTCCTGTTCCTCTCTCTCTCCATCCTAATGGATCCCTTTCCCTGGAAAGCCAGATGAAACAGATTGTCCTGAACCATGATGACTTCACCCACCTGACTTTGATTTTTGCTCTTTCTTTTGGCTTCTCCCACTGTCATGTGATTTGGACCTGTTCCCAGCAACATCTTCACCTGCCTGTCTCAAGCACAATGTTTTTCTATTTCTTGGAATACTGGACATTTTATTTTGCAGAGAACCTTGCTGGCATCAGCTCTGTAGCAAGATCAGTTTTCTCCTGACCTCCCATTGTTTCTGGCTCTTTTCTGTCTTCTCTCCATGAGCTGATGAGGTCCCAGAAATTCTTGTGTAAAAGTCTGATTATGAGAGGAATCTTGTTCCTTCTAAATATACCTCTAAATGTTCTAAGCATATCATTAGTCCTAGTTAGTAAAACAGAGATATTTTCCTTGGTAAAGAAATATATTCATAATTTGCTTTTCAATTCATTTCTTGTGATTCTGATTAGTGGGAAGTACTAATCAAGGATCAGTGCTCTTGTGATTGAACTAATAAAACTGAATTTTCAGGACTGGCAAAGTTGAGGACCATGGTGAATTCAGTAAAGTTACTTGTGTTAGCTTCCTAAGGCTGCTGTAACAAATCACCTCAAATTTGGTGGCTTAAACAACAGAAATTTATTCTCTCACAGTTCTGAAGGCCCAACGTCCAAAATCAAGGACTTCTCTCTGCAGATTTTAAGAGAGCATCCTTCTTTGTCTCTCTCATCTTCAGGTGCCTATTGGCATTTTTCAGATTCCTTGGCTTTTAGTCCCATCACTCCAATCTTTGCCTCCATCTTCCCATTGTCTTCTTTTCTGTGTATCAGTGTCAAATTATAAATCTTATAAGATTTCTTATAAGAAAAATCTTATAAGAGAAATACAAAGGAAACTACTTGTGTTGGCATTTAGGGCTCACACAAGTAGATTAGGATGTGGACAGATCTTTGAGGAACCATTTTTCACCCTGCCTTTTTTTTCCTTCTTTTTTTTTTTTTTTTAGTAATAATCAATCCCTTTTGGCTTCTCTTAATTGAACAACAGTTTCTAATATAAGTTATATTGGAAAAATGCAGGTGGAGTTCTTCCAAATGGGTCAATATAACATAGGAAATACATATTCCACAGAATGGAGGTGGGGAAGCATATCAAGCCAGAAGTGTTATATCCACATTTTCAGCAGATTTCTTTGCACATTCAATGACATGAGGCAGAAATTCTGTATAAAAATTAACATTGATAGAGCTTGCTATGCAAAATGAATCAAAACAAGGCCCAAGAGCAAAGAATGTCCATCAGTTGACTTCTGCTGACCTTAATTATTCACAAGATAATGAAATCCAAATGTATAATTTCAGGTTCAAGATGAGATAGATGCTCTACTAAAATGGATGTTTGCAACATTATTAAATATACTGGCAAGAAGTGCAAGAAAAAAGTCATATAGTTGTATTTATGAATAATTGTCAAAAACACTTTCTATGACATTTATTCTTAATAATATTTTAATAATCAGTGAAGCTCTGCTCAGTAAACATTTGGTGGATGAATGAATGGATTTCATGGACATTGTGGTTTTGCTGGAAGCTGCAATGGCACAGTCTATGCTCTCCCTCACTGTTATAGGACAGTCAGCAAAAGCATTTTAAGAAAGAATTTTTTCACAAGAGTATGAATCTTTGTTTGGAAATCTAATACCATTCATAGCCTCAATTTACCAAGGTATTTTCTCCTGGATGACTAATCTACAAGGGCAAATCTGTGTCATTCTTTTTGAATTCAGCCCTTTCCTCAATAGTCTTAAAATTGAGAACTAGGGCCAAGATGGAGGCATAGGTGGATGCACCATACCTCCTCGCATGACCAAGATTGTAACAATTTAGAAACAGAATAACATCCAGAACTGATAGAAAATTGATCTGAATGGAAGTTGGACAACCAAGAAGTTGAAATAGCCCCATTCATCCAGACCAGTAGGAGGGGCGGAGACGAGCAGCCAGGCATGGGTGGTGCAGGTCGCGGTGGGGAGAGCAGAGAGAGTTGGGTGTGTAAGGCATCCAGGGCGCATAAGACCGCAGCGGGTAGACCCTGAGTGTGCAAGCAGCAGCCGGCAGACCCCAGCTAAGGGGTGGCAACCGGCAGACCCAGTGAGGCGGCGATTGTAAAGCAAGGCAATGTGAGCAACCCAGGATCCCAGCGCAGGGAAATAGAGCCTCGGAAGACTGATTGAGGACACCTGTGGGAGTTGAAGCGAACAGAGAGACACCCAGCCTCACAGGAGAGGTCCTTGGAAGGTCCCACAGCGTGCACAAGCCCACCCACACGGGAATTGGCACCAGAGGGGCCCAGTTTGCATGGGGGAAGCAGCAGAAGGGGCTGAGGTCCCACAGAGAACGGAGCAACCACCATTGTTCCCTCTCGACCCTGCCCCCATATACAACATCACAATCCAGTGACTGGAGTGCCCAGCCCTGGTGAACACCTAAGGCTCCACCCCTCACTGTAACAGGCACAACTAGACCAAAAAAAAAAAAGAGAGAGAGAGAGAGAGAGAGAGAGATGGCTCAAACAGAAGAACAAATCAAAGCCCCAGAACCCATCCTTTTAAGTGACTAAGAGATAGCCAACCTATCAGATGCACAGTTTAAAACACTCGTGATCAGGATGCTCACAGAATTGGTTGATTTTGGTCACAAATTAGATGGACAAATGCAGGCTATGATAAGAGAAATGAAGGAAAATGCACAGGGAACCAATAGTGATGGGAAGGAAACAGGGACTCAAACAATAGAGTGACCCAAAGGAAGAAAGAAACAACCAAACAGGAAAGAATGGAGAAATATGAACTCAAAAAAATGAAGAGAAGCTTAGGAACCTCCAGGACATCTTTAAACGTTCCAACATCCAAATTATAGGTGTACCAGAAGGAGAAGAGGAAGAGCAACAAGTGGAAAACTTATTTGAACAAATAATAAAGGAGAACTTCCCCATTCTGGCAAAGGAAATAGACTTCCAGGAAGTCCAGTAAGCTCAGAGAGTCCCAAAGAAGTTAGACCCAAGAAGGAACACACCAAGGCACATCATAATTACATTAGCCAAGGTAAAAATTAAGAAGAGAATCCTAGAAGCAGCAAGAGATAAAGAGACAGTAATCTACAAAGGTGTTCCCATCAGACTGTCAGCTGATTTCTCAAAAGAGACCTTATAGGCAAGAAGGAGCTGGAAAGAAGTATTCCTAGTCATGAAAGATAAGAGCCTACATCCAAGATTGCTCTATCCAGCAAGGCTTTCACTTAGAATGGAAGGGCAGATAAAGTGCCTCTCAGATAAGGTCAAGCTAAAGGAGTTCATCATCACCAAGCCCTTATTTTATGAAATGTTAAAGGGACTTATCTAAGAAAAGAAGATAAAAAAATGTACAGTAAAATGACAGCAAACTCACAATTATTAACAACCACATCTAAAACAAAACCAAAAGAAACTAAGCAAACAACTAGAACAGGAACAGAACCATAGAAATGGAGATCACATGAGCAACAGGGGAGTGGGAGGAGGAGAGAGGGGGAAAAGGTACAGAGAATAAGTAGCATAGATGGTAGGTAGAAAATAGACAGGGGGAGGGTAAGAATAGGATGAGAAATGTAGAAGCTGAAGAATTTATAAGTATGACACATAGACATGAACTAAAGTGGGGGGAATGTGGGTAGGAGAGGATGTACAGGGTGGAGGGGAGTGAAGGGGGGAAATGGGACAACTGTAATAGCATAATCAATAAAATATATTTTAAAAAATGGTAAAAAAATTGAGAACTACACTTTTTGCTCAGTGGATTATTGATAAATTTAAATATTAACATGTCACTTAATTAGTGACATTTGCCTCATAAAAAACAGCAATTGTATCAATACATATCATTATATTCAATGAAAGTATTGCTTTGCCTTAAAATACTACTGTAAAATGTTTTGAATTTGAAAATATGATTTTTATAACCCATTTTTAATGATTGATGCCTATGGATACTATTATATTCCGTATCTTTTAGATGTGTGCTTTATCTCCCACTTCAGTTTTGGGGGAAAGTTATTTTTCTACCTAGAAGATTGCTTTGGTTGTAAAAGGGTATTTGTCAAGACCCTGAAAAAGCATGTAAAATTTTTTCTGAGAGCAAAAACAATTGCCCTTTAGGAGGTATTACCAGTAAGAGCTCTGACTAAGCCTTCACAGATGCTTGCCTTCATTGGCTGCTATTTCTGGTTCACACTATCAGCAGGAACCAGAAGTGTGATTCTCTTTTGACCCTCAATTTTAACAGGAAATGTACATTGAAGCATATGGATGGGGGAAATAGGATTAGGAAATACCAGTAGTAGCAATATAATCAACATGCTCAACTAAAGATATTTTTCTATTTTAAAATATAACTGTCTTTATTTTAATACTACAATAAAATTGCATTCTCTCTCTTTTTTTTTGGTTTAGAGAAGACACAAATGTTTACACAGGCATTCTCTGGACTCAACATAAAATACTGTGTAGGAGAAATTATACTCTCTTTTCATTAGGCCAAGTGACTTG
Organism: Phyllostomus hastatus; assembly: GCF_019186645.2. NCBI lineage: Eukaryota > Metazoa > Chordata > Mammalia > Chiroptera > Phyllostomidae > Phyllostomus > Phyllostomus hastatus. The sequence goes on from NW_025333916.1 coordinate 29,465,563, forward strand.
CCTACTAGTCAAGTTTTTAAAGAATGAGATGAACTATATTTCTCCTTCTTGGATTGAAGCAAATTAAACTTTGTTATTAAACATGATGATTATCTGCCAATGTCCAGCACATATTCTTTAATATTTTATTTTTATTGTTACCTGAATTTGTATTTAAGATAAAAACATTTTCTTACAGTACAACTCATTTGTATAACTCTCAGGACATCAGAAAACTTTGAAATGATAAAAGCAAAGAAATACTTTTTTGTTCTCTTATTTTTAACTTTTTTATGCATCTAAATTCCTTTGGATTAGTTCTAATTTCTTTGAGTTTATGGAAGGTCATTTGTACACTAAAGCACTAAGAGAGTTATATGTCCACATTCAAAATTCCAATTAAAAGAAAGGAACCTCTGAAAAAGGCTACAGTATTTTCAATTTTCTTACTAAAAAGAAAAAATTTGTGTATTCCAAATTCATATTAATTACCTATTCAAAAACCTATGAAGATAAATATCTTGTGAATTTATATCTGTATCTATTTCCATCTACATCTATATAACATTTGGTATATTGACAGATTCTTTTCTTACCTGTTATACCAGCAATTCAAATTTGTGTTTATATTTAAGCTATCCAGAGTACCAACAAAAGTGCTAGTACTGTCATTTCAAGTTAATGTACTAGGTGGAGCTAAGGGTTTGAAATAGGGAAGGCAGAATTTGGGGGGAGTCAATATGCTCAGGTGATTAACTCCTTAAAAATAGATTCCGAGTAGCTGTCACACTAGGTTAAAATATATTTGTAAGATTGTAATCACAGTTATTATCATGAATCTTCCTAACTCTGTCTCCAACATAAACATATACTCAGAAATCAGGAGACTAAATTATGATAGAACAAGTATGGACTTTGGAGTCAGACACACTTGGATTTGAACTGCAGATCTGTCCCCATTTTGTCACTCTAAGTTATCAGTGTTTATGACCCTCTGTTTTGTCATCTTTAAATTAGAGATAATATCACCCTTTGTAAATTAAATAAGCAAGTATATATAAAAAGGTAATTAGAGTACCTGATATATCAGGTCTATTGTAAATATTAATATTTTCCTACCTTTTGAAAATGGAATTAAATTAAAATAACTTTAAATATAGTCTAATAAAGCAAAAATCCTTCTGCATATACATTATTTCAGGCATTAAAATAAACATAGATTCCTAAAAGAAATACCGTTGGGTCTATCAGCAGCTAAACTGAGGTGTTTAAGCAATAAACTTTCTCCTTTAATTGTATAATATGAATAAAAACAAAAATGGTATAGCAAGAATAATAGACATTTATTCAGTACTTTGGGCAAAACATTTTTGTTATATGCACTATTGTTCAATTCTTAAATCAATGTCATGAGGCATATATACTTTTATCTCCATTTTAGAAAGGTTCAGTACCTTAATGTCACACAATTAGGGGTGGCAGGGCTCAGGTCTATATGACTTCAAGTTGTGCACCTTGAATTAAGGTGCGGAAGTAGAGAGGTGTGGATGACTGAATAGGTTAAAAGTTACAATGGATTGCATTTCTTGGTGGTTTGGGTGTAAGAGAGAGAGAGAGGGGAGTCAAGGGCACTAGTGGTGCCCTTCAGGTAGTACAGTTGCCAAGTAAAAAGAAAAAAAAACACTTATGAGTTAACTTAAGCTCCTAAAAAGCATTTATTGTAAGGCTTCCAGGAGTGACCCACAGAACCCAAAGCCAGGAATGTAGCTGTTGTAGGAACACAGGAAGTATTTATCTTTTCTGAACTTTAGTTTTGCTTGTCTTTGTGTAGATGGGCTTCCTTGTCTCCCAACACACATAGAACAATTCATGGCTAGCCCAGAACCTCCAAATTTGCATATTTTGGTTCAGCTTCATAGAGAGACATTCTCTCTTTCTTTCTTAATTCTAAGGGAGTCAAGCTGACCCAGCTGGAGTCAGGTACCCCTAGTCTAAGAAACTGTTGCCAGGGCTGCAGGGTTATATAACACAAACAAGGCTTCTGGGAAATAGTCCAGGACTAGAGATCTATTCCCAGAGAAGAGGGTCTAGGTAGACAATTCCATGTGTGACTACCAAAGTGCCTGACATTCACTGAGAAGAAATGCCCAGGGGCCTAGGAGACAGTGGCATCAAGGAGGCAGTGAATGAGGGCCTTCACTTTGGAAATGATTATTCTACTCATGGAGAAAAGTTTGTGGGTAGTAGCGGTGAGTTGGAAATAGTTTCATATTTCAAGACCTTTCATCTTGAAGATGTCCTTTGATATAAAGCCCCATGTCTGTTCCTGGGTATGGGTATCAACAGCATCATCTCTTCATGTCATCAAAGATAGACAATATCCTGCATTTACCTCTCTTAAATCAAACTTAATTTTAGGAGCTTTTAAGTTTAGGCAATGGGGTTGTAGTATAATGGGGTGCTCAAAATAGTGTTTTGGGGAGAAAACTTAATGGGTGTGGCAGCTGTAGAGACTCGTCATTTCATAATTGTGTGCATTTTCTACTTTCTAAGGAATGAGGCTTAACCTCTGGACATAGCAGATAGTTCCTTTATTTTGGGAAAAGCTATACTACAAAGCAAATTAAGTTATTTCCATTGTTCTTAGAGAAAAAACTTAATGCAGAGGAGTAATTCAGGAACAGATGGAGCAGCTCTATTTAGTAAAATAAATTAGGAAACAATGTTTCTACCACTGATATTTCCCTCACAAATGGGACTTAGGCCCCCATTCTGGCCTTCATGTGGCCTACCACCCTCCATAGAGTGAAAAGTCCTCAGGGCCAAGGGGATATGCCCACCTGGCTTGTTCTACTTCTTGACCACATGTTGTTTCCTGTTCAAACCCCTTAGTTTCCTGTTCAAACACCCCTGCCCCTGTTCATGGGGTCTTTTCAGGCCTCTTTACTGAGGAGTGTATGGACAGAGCTTAAATGAGCAACTTGAGGTGACCACTTGTGAGTCCCCTTGTGGTAAAAGATGTAGCTGGGTAGAAAGAAAAGAGGGGTAGGCCAAGGGTTTCTCTTTATACTCTCGCCCTGGGCACCACAAATGTTAGGGGTGGAGCTACCCTCAGAACAGTTGTTCTTAAACCTTAGTATACAGGAGAGTAATTGGAAGGGATTGTTTAAAATACGGATTCCCTGGGTTCTGTCACCAGACATTCTCATTCAATCATGTCTGGTATAGCATCCATAAACCAGTATTTAACAAGTACCCCAGGGACTTACACAATGAAAATCGCTGTTTTTGAAATCTTATTTTCTTCCATGTGAATTTAGAAGCATTGTATTTATTTATTTTTCTTGTTCTTGTGGAGAGAGTCTGTACATGTATATGGTTTTCTTATCCAGGAATTTTCCCTCAGGATACCAGCAGTAGAACCCTCCAAAACTGTAGGAAATACACTTAGGGCTGACATTTCAACTTCTTTTTAGGGGAGAGACCCAGGCAGCCTTGGTGTGGCACAGATTATTGTGGGTAGCACTGATGTTGTGCTGTTTGAGACCGGAGCACGTGGATCATGGGAAATGTGCTAATGGTGGATGGTGATGGTTCTGATGTCTTTTGGAGGCTATGGTATAAGAACAGTGTCCTCTTCATCTAGAAAATGAATCATCGAGAGAAGAAATAAGTCCCATGGCAGAAAAGGAGGGTTTAGGAGGTAAACTTTCTCTCTTTTGAACTTCACGTTTTGTCCAAGAATCTAAGTCTTGGAAATATTTGATCATGCTTGGAGGTAGAAGTGAGTTGGCCCGTAAATAGGAAACATGATATTAAAGGCCACCTTTACCCCCATTCTCCCTTTTCTCTCTCCCAACTGATAACCCTCCAAATGATCTACATGTCTATTATTTTGTTTCTGTTCTGCTTGTTTGATTAGTTTGTTTTTTTAGATTCAGTTGCTGATAGTTGTGAATTTATTGCCATTTTAATGTTCATAGTTTTGATCTTTTTCTTAAATAAGTCCCTTTAACATTCCATGTAATAACAGTTTGGTAATGATGAACTTCTTTAGCTTTACCTTGTCTGGGAAGCATTTTATCTGCCCTTCTAAATGATAGTTTTCTTGGGTAGAGCAAATGTAGGTTGTAGGTCCTTGCTTTTCATCACTTTGAATACTTCTTGTCAGTCCCTTCTTGCCTACAAAGTTTCTTTTGAGAAATCAGCTGACAGTCTTATGAGATGCTCCTTTGTAGGTAACTCTTTGGTTTTCTCTTATTGCTTTTAAGATTCTTTCTTTATCTTTAATCTTTGGCATTTTAATTATGATGTGTTTTGGTGTGCCCCTCTTTGTGTTCATCTTGTTTGGGACTCTTTGTGCTTCCTGGACTTGCATGTCTATTTCTTTCACCAAATTAGGGAAGTTTTCTTTCATTATTTTTTCAAATAAATTTTCAATTTCTTGCTCTTTTTCTTCTCCTTCCTGCACCCCTGTGATTGAAATGTTGGTACATTTGAAGTTGTCCCAGAGGCTGCTTATACTATCCTTATTTTTTTTTATTCTTTTTTCTTCTTGCTGTTCTGATTGAATGTTTATTTTATTGTTGATCAAGTACAGTTGTCTCCATTTCCCCACCACTACTACCCCCTACCCCAGCCATCCAAATGTTTTTTCTTCCTTATGTTCAAAATTATTGATTTGATTCTCAGCTTCATCTACTCCACTGTAAATTTTGGTCCTCTGCACATTTTTCTTTATTTCACTTAGTGTAACCTTCATTTCTGCCTAGGTCTTTTTGATACTGTTAAAGTACCCAATGATTTCCTAGAGCCTCCTAATAACTAGTGTTTTGAATTCTGCATCTGCTAGATTGCTTATCTCCATTTTGTTTAGTTCTTTTTCTGGAGTTTTGTTCTGTTCTTTCATTTGGGCCATTTTTCTTTGTCTCTTCATTTTGGCAGCCTCCCTGTGTTTGTTTCTATGTATTAGGTGGAGCTGCTTTGACTCCCTGTCCTACAAGGGTGGCTTAATGCAGAAAAGTGGGCCAATAAGTTGGATGAAGTGGAACTGTAGGTAATTGCCTGGGCAGGGGCAACCTGTGTGAACCAGATTGATGGAGTCTTTGATATGGTATCATCCATGTGTGGCTCTGTGTGGGAAAGGGCTTAGAAAGGGGATAATGCTATTGCCTGGCCTTTGGAATTTTGTCTGGGTTGAAGCTGTCCCCTAGCATTCATGCTGATGCAGACACTTCAGTTTCTCCCCATTTGGCACCAGTGCCCTTTCAACTGGTGCCCTGGTGCTGGAGCCAAGTGAGAGTGAGTCTGCTTAAGTCCTAAGTCTGTTGTGGGCCCTTTAAGAGACATTCCTGAGAAACTGCAGTTTCTTCCACTGCACCAACCCCCACTGGTTTTTATAGCCAGAAGTTATGGGAACTTATCTTTCTGGCACTGGAAACCTGTGCTGGGTGGTCTGGTGTGTGGCTGGGATCCCTCCTAATTTTTGTCCACCACACGTGAGTGTGGGACTGCTTGTTCCTCATCTCTGTGTCTCCATGTGTCTCTGCCCCTCCTACCTGTCTGGATGAATGTGACTTCCTTAATTCCTTGGTTGTCAGACTTCTATAGAACATGATTTTCTGACAATTCTAGGTGATAGTTGTTTTGTAGTTTAGTTGTAATTTTTTGCTGTGGTTGTGCAAGGAGGCAAGCATGTTTACCTGCACCTCCATCTTGACTGAAAGTTCTGTTTCTACTTTTAATGCTGACTTGTCAGGTGTTGTGTTTGTTACTGTAATTTAGGATGTCTAATAGAATCTGATTAATTAAATGTATAAATATCTAAATATTTGAAAGAGTTTGAGCTGTCAAGTGTAAGAGATATTTGAGCATTAATCAAAGATATACACTAATTTTTCTTTTTGATATAAAAATTTATAAATATATTTTAAATTTTATATTTTATTTATTTTTATTTATTCATTTATTTATTTTTAGACAGAGGGGAAGGGAGGGAGAAAGAGAGGGAAACATCAATGTGTGGTTGCCACTTATGGGCCCCCTACTGGGGACCTGGCTCAAAACTCAGGTCTGTACCCTGACTGGGAATCGAACCAGTGACCCTTTGGTTTGCAGGCTGGCACTCAATCCACTGAGCCACACCAGTCAGGGCTAAAATTTATATGTTAGTAAATTGAGTAGTAATCAAAATGTAAATAATACTAAATATGCTTTCTGTATACAAAATTCCCCTGAGATAATAAAAATCTTGTTTGGACCTTAGGTGGTGCAAATCCTGGCTTCACTCCTCCTTTTCTTGTGACTTTGAACAACTTGCTCAATATCTTTGTTCCTCTCTCCTTATTGTAATGTGGAGATAATATTAATGACATTTCATGGGGTTGTTATGAGTCTTAAATTAGATAAAAGCAAGAAAAGTACTTAGTGTTTGGCATATGCTAGGTGCTCAACAATTAAATGTTATTTAATTACTATGAATTTTAAAATTTAAAAATCTCAGTGTACAATAACTAAATATAGCTGCACATCACTGTTGTGGCACTAGAAGGAGTCCTAGTTAAGGTCTATGGCAAAAGGGGGCACAGATGACTCTGGTCTGCAGCACTTGAAGCTTCACCTGATTCTTCACATCAGCAGTTACCTGGGTTTTGAAGTTCAACTATTATAAAACATTTTCACTTAACTAGTTTAAAATCATCTGTACCATAACAACAAACTTCCTAAAAGAAAACCAGATATATGGCTCTGTCAGGGCATTTGTAAATGGTAATGGGTTACCATAGTAAACCAGTAAAACATACAAATGAAACAATATTTGACTTCAAGGGTAAAGATAAAGATTGATGCTGTGTCCACTGGATGCAACAATTTGATTGCTATCTAATGATGTGATTACTAGCATGTAATTACTGCAGTAAATTGTATGGAGAAGTCAAGTATGGAGACTGATTGTGTCTGTGTCAAGCTAAATTCTGTTTTGATTTAATAAGAGACATGGGCAAGCTATATTCAAGCCTTATACTCTCTTATACAAGAGGCAGAAAGATTGAGCAGAGAGTAATAAAGAGCAATAGCTTGAGTAATAAAGAGCCACATCCTATATTCTACCCACATCAAAAATTTCTGTGTGCCACCAGAGTTTGGAACTACATGAGAGGAGGGAATTGGGTTACTATCAGATATTAAATAGCAAGTCTGATTTGCTAATTGTGTCATGGTGAATACTGCACTCCAACTTAGGTGAAAATTTTATTAAGCATGAAGAAAGTGAGAATGTAGTTAGCATAAATCTGTGGATAAAAGACCCAGGGAATGCAGGAACCACCAACTCTGTCAGTTGATTGTTGCTTCTTATTTTTAATTAGCAGTCCATCTGTTACTACAAAATCATAAAATCAAATGACACTTCACCTGTTTCAAGTTTCCCACCTCCTCCTAATACTGCTTCTCAACAAGACTCATTTGATTTTGCTTTTCATAAACATTCCCAGGGAAGAGATTTTTTGCTTCCCTTGTTAGTACTTCTATAGCTGTCAGCTCTCATTACTAGCAAATCTTTCCTGCTGTCTCTTAGGAAATCCCCTTAACATTAATGAGTAACTCAATCTTGCTCCTATGTGGGAGGGAGAGATAATGGAATATGAGCGTGCAGAACCAAAGGTGAATGGAGCCTCAGTTCATTATTTAATGTCAAGCTTCCAGAAGTGGTGAGGAAACTTCTGCAGGTGAATCACAAATGAGGAGGACATGTGATTGGTTTCTGGCTCACCACCCCCTTTGTTTTAGGGGCAGTACAATGGAACTGTGCTAGAGAGTACTATGGTAAAACACAAGAGAACCCCAGCTCTTGTCGGAAACCTTTACTAATTAGAAGACTGCCACATACATATGTATTTATCATTTCTAGAAATATTTTATAGTAAAGAGATCTTAAGGGATACTTCCTTACTTTTGAGTATATAGGTATGTCATATTACATCATTTTTGGGCTTATATATACACATATATATGCATATTATATATTCAATTTTCTTTTTTTATATTTCTTTTTTATTGTTGTTTGAGTACAGTTTTCTCCATTTTCACCCCACCACGCCCCCCTGCCCCACCCATCCCTGCCTTCACCCTTGAACCTACCCCCTTTGGCTTTGTCTACGTGTCCTTTATACATGTTCCTTAATGGCCCTTCCCCTATTGTCCCCTATTATCCCTCTCCCCACTCCTCTCTGGTTACTGTCAGTTTGTTCTTTATTTCAATGTCTCTGGTTGTATTTTGCATGCTTGTTTGTTTTGTTGATTAGGTTCTACTTACAGGTGAGATCACATGGTATATGTCTTTCACCACCTGGCTTATTTCAGTTAGCATAATGCTCTCCAGTTCCATCCACTCTGTCTTGAAGGGTAGGAGCTCCTTCTTTCTTTCTGCTGCATACTATTCCATTGTGTAAATGTACCACGGTTTTTGGATCCACTCATATATATGTATATGTATATGCATATGTATATGTATATATCCAATTTTCAATGACTACTTTGAAATTATAACACAGCTCAAAATAGAATGGTTTATTAAAATGTCAGGTTGCTAAGTCAGGGTTGAGGCAGATGAGACTATTCTAGAAATGGCACAGGTGATCTAGTGACATTATAGCCCATGGCCATTAAAGCAAAAAAAAAGGATGTTTCTCCAATGTTTCTCCAAATGGAAGCTACTCAAGGGAAAAAAAGGCAGATATGAATAAAGATTGAAAATCAAGTTAAACTCAGATTAGAGGACTCTAGGTAACTTGGTTAATGGCAAAAAACATTTTTAAACAACTATTTAAATGCTGGAAAGAAGGCCCAAAAGAATTATTGCAGTTTCTAAACTGGGGCTCAGGGGACAATGGAAAGTAACGGACCAAGAAAATTGGGGGGGGCAGAAATCTATTTAATAAAGAACCCTAGAACAAGGACAAGGGCTTAGGGATTTACACAGCCTAAGTGTAAGTAGGATTTAGGGTGGAGGAAGGAAAAAGATAGGCAAGATTCAAGTATCGTGAGCACAGCTCTAATTCAAGCCTCCAGTTCAGGTTTCTCTCCTAGTAGAATCAGTGAGGACAACAGCCAAAAGTTCCAAGTGGCAGAAAATCAGCACAGATCCAGACAAACAGGAGCAGGCTGCATTAGTCTTAAGGTACTTTCATACACATCAGGAAAAGACACCCCTTCTTCCAGGGAGTTGTGTTCAATGTCAAGTCTTAGGGGCTGATGAGTGGATTGTAGGCTGGATGTCAGTCCCTATCACCCAGGGCCCAAGTGTGGGACCCAACCTACACAAATGCACACAATGGCTCTGCAAGGTGACTGTCAGTCTGTCACTGCATCATTGGTTCTTACCCCAGGACCCTACTCCAGGTCCACTGATTCAGAGGTCAGGAACTGGAATATGTATTCTGTACCTTAAAATTAAAAAAAATTATGTATATGAATATTTTTCAAAAGTTGTACCTGCTGTTAAAGTAAAAATCAAACAAGATATGCATAAAGAAAAAAACAAGAGCCTACCTTTCCCTTTCTACACTACTTCCTAGGATTAACCACTTTTCACAGATTTTCTTTGTGCACATAAAAATGTAACCATATTATCTACATCAATGTCTCATATGGTGGAAATACTGTGAAGTAAATACTGTTCACAAGGTTCCTCTATACATTCCCTAATTCCCCCATCATGAAAAAAAACCGAGTTTTTGTCTACTCAGAACTCAGGCTCTTGGTTGTGGAGATGAAGAAAATTAAAAGAGTTAAAAGAGAACTTGAAGGAGCCTCAGCTGTTTGTCAGAATCCTGGCAGGAAACAGATGGCACACTCATTGAGAAGTGCTTAACTAAGGGACTGTTTACAAAGGGGTGAACAAGGTTTAAAGAAACTAACAAGAGATGCACATATAGCCCCAAATTAATGACAACTGGGAGCTGTTACCTTCCCTAGGCCTCATCTTGCAAAGAGTGGGGGGCTACTACTGGAACCCATGCTGACAGCTCAGCATGGAGGGTTTGAGAAAAAATAACTGACCCCACCCTACTCCCTTCCTTCTACTATCTGCTCAGGCTCCCCACTGGCCTGACCCAACTAGAAGCCAGAAATCAAAGAGGACTGATGATACCATCTTTTTAGGTTGGTATCCCAGGCCACAGAGCAGGACAGACAAAGGAATGGAAGGGAAATTGCAGGATATCTAGTGCAACATGTTTATGAAGATAAATATCTTAGGAGGCAAGGGTGGGTGGGATGGAAAAAACCACTTGAGCACTGTATGCAAAGAAAAAGAAGGGCAGGGGTATTTAGAGAAAGCAGAAGAGTCTTGAGTTCTATCACTATGTTGTTGCTGCCATGCTGCTGTTTCTAATGTGTGTAGTGGTGTGTGTGTGAGAGAGAGAGAGAGAGGGAGCAGAGACAGAGACAGAGAGAGACAGAAAGAAAGAGAGAGAGAGCAAGATAGGCAAGAGGGTTTTTAAAGAAATGTGGTCCAGATTATTGTATTTTTCAGACTATAACATGCACCTCCCCGCCCCCCAATTTGGGAGGAATAATGGTTGTTAATGCTGCTGTTGAGTTCTGTTTACATTTACATTGGTGAAATATTATGTTATTTATGTTATTAAATATTTTACTACATTTTTTTGCTTCAAATTTTTTTTCTATTTTCCTCTTCTAAAACCTAGATGCGTCTTATGGTCTGAAAATACAGTATAAATTGAATATGCTTCAATGCTCTGTAAGTCACTCCTGTAAAAATCGTGTTTCATTTTCCAATATGTATTCCCTTCAAATGTGTACTATGATTTTTATACAAGGAGGTTCATAATGACATATTCTTAGATGCACAATAAAAAAGACTGGAAGGAAACAGTGAAATGTTAATTGATTTTATTCTCCAGAAAGTAAAATTATAGATGATATTTATTTCTTATTTTGTGCTTTTGGGCATTTTTCCAAAATTTGGGCATGAACATCCCAACAGTAACTTTCAGTAAGTTTTCAGTAACTTAAATTGATACTCCCTCCTTTTATTTTCTTTAGTTTTACTTTCCCTAGGTGATGCAATCCATTCTTATGGGTTTAAATATCATGTATTTGCTGAAAACTCCCACATTTATATTTCTTTCCCAGACTCTTCTGAGATCCAAATTTGTATGACCAACAGCCCCCTGACATCACCCTTTGGTTGTCTAATAATGTCAAAGTCAACATGTCTAAAAACAAAGGCCTTGATTTACCCCTTCTCCCTCTAAATGGCTGACCTCTCCTTTTGGGGGACTGAGGTAAAAAATGTGTGCTTTGCCTAGTCAATTCATATAGTACAAAATTTAAAAGGTACAAAAGGTTAATCATTGTAAAATATGTGCCTGTTCTAAACCAAGTTTTTTTTTCCTTGTCTGGGGCAATATATCCATTAAAGAATTTCTATGAGCCATGTCTGAGATTTTGCTGTCTATGTTTGTGCCTATGATTTTTATGGCTTCAGGTCTAATATTTAAGTCTTTGATCCATTTTGAATTTATTCTTGTGTGTGATGTAAAAAGGCAGTCTAGTTTCATTTTTCTGCATGTATCTGTCCAATTTTCCCAACAGTGTTTATTAAATAAACTATCTTTAGCCTATTGTATGTGTTTGCTTCCTCTGTAGAATATTGACTCTAAATTAGAGGTTTATTTCTGGGCTATTTTGTTCCATAGATCTATGTGTCTGTTTTTATGCCAGTACCATGCTGTTTTGATTACACTGGCCTTATAGTATAGTTTGATATTAGGTAGCGTGATTCCTCCAACTTTGTTCTTATTTCTCAGGATTGCTGTTGCTATGTGGGGCTTTTTGTGGTTACATATGAGCTTTTGAAATATTTGTTTTAGTTCTGCGAAATATGTCATTGGAATCTTGATAGGAATTGCACTGAATCTATAGATTGTTTTTGGTAGTATGGATATTTTAATGATGTTATTTTTCCTGTTCATGAACACGGGATGTGCTTCCACTTATTTGTATCTTCTTTAATTTCAATCTTCCCTCTCTTACAATTTTCTAAGTATAGGTCTTTTACACCCTCAGTTAGGTTTATTCCTAGGCATTTTATTCTTTTTATAGCAATTGTGAATGGGATTGTTTTTCTAATTTCCCTTTCTGTTAGTTTGTTATTGGCATATTAAAATGTGACTAATTTGTGGACATTGATTTTGTATCCTGCTACTTTGCAGAATTCGTTTATCAGTTCTAGTAGTTTCTTGGTGGAATCTTTGGGATTCTCTATGTATAGTACCATGTCATCTGCAAATAAAGACAGTTTTACTTCTTCCTTTTCAATTTGGATGCCTTTTATTTCTTCTTGTGTGATTGCTGTGGCTAGGACTTCCAGTACTACGTTGAATAAGAGAGGTGAATGTGGACATCCCTGTCTTATTCCCAATCTTAAGGGGAACACTTGTAGTTTTTGCCTACCCCTTTCCTTTTAATCACAGCCTTAATATTTTATAATATGAACTGACCACAACTTAGTTTATGAGCATGTAGGTTTTCTCCAGTCTTTTGCTTCAAAAGCAATGATGCGATGAATAACTCCCTCCAATTCCCTATAGTAGTGTTCTCATATGTTGCTTTTTTTTCTCCAGGGCACACAGCTAATCTATATTCCCCAGGTTCTCTTCCGAGTAGATAGGGCTTAATGATCATGTTGTGGCTAAAGAATGTGGGTTAAAGTGATGTTTGCTACTATATTTGGTCCATAAAAGTCTCCAGCACCATTCTCAATACGGTCTCTCTCCAACTTTCTTTTTCAGAAAATGTATTCATTTTTAAATTAATTTTAGAGAGTGGAAAGGAGGGAAAAAGAGAGACAGAGAGACATCAATGTATGATTGGCTCTCATGTACCACCTATTAGCGACCTGGCCCATAACACAGGCATGTGCCCTGACTGGGAATCAAACTGATGCTCAATCCACTGAGCCACACCAGCCAAGACCCCAACTTTCAGTTTAATGGATGGGATTCCAAGGACCTCATGAAAGGTGGAGTCCCCAGATAGATATCTGATGACTTTATGAGCAAAGACCCCCTTGCATTGGAGTATGTTATTAGCACTAATGCACATTTATTGTATTGAACCACTGAGATTTTAAAGGTTACTTTTACTTCAGTTATTCTTCCCTAAGTAGTAATCACTTATATGTTCTTCTATACATATTTTTGTAGGATGGATTTTGAGAATCACTAAGTCTAAATGATGTAAAACATTTTAAATTTGACATTTATTTTTATTTGTTCTACAAAAAGTGTACATCAGCTTACATTCCCACTAATAGTATATGAAAATGGTCAAGGAGATTGAAAATATCTCTTGCATTTATTTTATTAAAGAGGTATGAAGAAATAATTGAAGTGAAATCTGAAAAAATTACAGCTATAAAACTGCAATAACATTAAAAGTTTCAGTGTAACATAAAAAGCTTCTGCACAACTAAATAAAGCATCAGCAAAATGAAAAGGAAACCAACAGTATGGGAAAATATGTTTGCCAATGATACCTTGGAAAAGGGTTTGATCTCCAAAATATTTAAAGAACTCAGATGACTCCATTCCAGGAAGACAAACAATCCAATTAAAAAGTGGGCAAAGGACCTGAACAAACATTTTTCTGAGGAGGACATACAGAGGGCCCAGAGACATTTGAAAGGATGCTCAGCATCACTAGCCATCAGAGAGATGCAAATTAAAACCACAATGAGATACCACTTTACACTCATCAGAATGGCTATCATAAACAAATCAATAAACTATAAGTGCTGGTAAGGCTGTGGAGAAAAGGCAACCCTAATACATTGTTGGTGGGAATGCAGACTAGTGCAGCCACTATGGGAAACAGTATAGAAGGCTTCTGAGACAGGTCTTCTTTTTGAGAAGAGACACAGGAAGAGCAGATATGATGTTCATATAGCCAGCCATCTTGCAACCATGAGGAAGCTAGCCTGAAGGCAAACTCAACAGAGGAGACAGCCTGGAACAAAGCTGGGAAGTACTAGCATCCTTGATGAGACACTGAGTCAGTGAAAGCAGCAGCTCTGGAGCTGCCTTTCAGTGAAATTCCAATAATGGGAGATAATAAATGTCCATTGTTACCTGCAGCTAAGAGCCAACTGCTTGATACTTTCCTGACAAGAGTCACTACAAATCACCTGATGGCAGCAACTTGAAAATAAGTGCTTGATGCTAAGAAGGAAATGAAAGGTCTTCTTTAGAGTTTGTCACAAAATTGTAAACAGTAGTGAAAAGGACTTTGATTGCTTGCTAGAGAAAACTTCAAGAGGTTTCCAGAACTTTTAGGAATTTTGAAGACAACTGTGAATATGTGTGTGTGTGTGTGTGTGTGTGTGTGTGTTATATTCATGATCTTAAATTTCATGGAGAGCTCTTTTCACACTTTTATCAGTCAGTGAATGTTTTTAAAATAATTTTTTATTCTTAATTACAGTTCATGTATATTATGATTAATTTCAGATGTACAACATAGTGATTAGACATCTATATAACTTACAAAGTGATCACCCCAATAAATCTAGCACCTGACACTGTACATACATATTGTAATATTATTTCCTATATATAGCCTGTGCTGTACTTTACATCCCCAGGACTATTCTGAAGCTACCAATTTGTACTTCTTATTCTCTTTAACTTTTTCACCCATTCCCCCAAATCCCCTTCCATCTGGCAACCATCAAAATGTTCTCTGTATCTGTAAGTCTGTTTCTATTCTGCTTGCTCACTTATATTGCTTTTTAAGATTCTACATATAAGTGAGATCATACAGTATTTGTCTTTCTCTGTCTGACTTATTTCACTAAGCACAATACACTGTGGGTCCATCCATATTGTTGCAGATGGTAAGATTTCATTTCTTTTTATGGCTGAGTAATACTCTATTGTGTATATGCTCCACTTTTTCTTTATCCACTTATCTATTGATGGACACTTAGGTTGCTTCTATATCTTGACTATTGTTAATGATGCTGCAATGAATATATGGATGTGTGTCCCTTGTAGGTAAATGTCTTCCTCTTGCTGCTTCTAAGATTCTTTCTTTGTCTTTAACCTTTAGGTGTGAGCCTCTCTGAGTTTCTTTTGTTTGGGATTCTCTGCCTTTCCTACTTGTGTGCCTTTTTCCTTCATGAGGTTAAGGCACTTTTCAGTCATTATTTCCTCAAATAGGTTCTCAATCCCTTACTCTCTCTCTTCATCTTCTGGTATCTCTATGAAGCAAATGTTTTGACACTTGATGTTGTCTTAGAGGTTCTTTAAACTTTATTTATGTATTTATTTATTCATTCACTCATTTATTCATTCATTTATTTATTTATTTTGCTGCTCTGATTGTTTTCTGATTCTTTGTTTTCCAAATTGCCAATTTAATCCTCTGCTTCCTCTAATTTGTTGCTGATCTTCTATTGTATTCTTTATTTCAGTTATTACATTCTTAATTTCTGATGGTTCTTTTTTATGGTTTCTATGTCCTTTTATATGCTCTTGAAATTCTCGGTAAATTCCTTGAAAATCCTTAAAACAATTGTTTTGAACTCTATATCTGGTAGTTCTTTTTATTTGCTTCCACTAATTTAATTCTTTTTCTGGAGATTTCTTCTATTCTTTCATTTAGAGTGTCTCCCCATTTTGGCTGCCTCTGTGTTTGTTTCTCTATAATAGGTAGATCTGCTATGTCTCCCAGTCTTAATAGGATAGTTGTATATAGAAGGTGTCCTGCAGGGCCCAGTAGTATAATCTCACTGGTCACCCAAGTGGACATTCCAGGTGCACCCCCATGTGGGGTGTGTGCACTCTCCTGTTGTAGTTGACCCTTGATTGCTGTTGGCACATCAATGGATTTACCCCCAGAGCTATCAGCTATGAGGACTGGCTGAGATTACAGTGGAGCAGCTGCTATGCTCCTCATGAGCATGGAACAGAACTCTGTTCAGTGAGGCTCTGGTTTCTACCAAGTCCACTTCTTGAGTATTTTGCTCATGGAGGTGGTTGGGTGGTGCACCAGCATGGTCAGAAGCTGGCCACCTGGTGCACTGGCTCTGGGGCCTTCCAGGCAGTGCAGGCCAAGGCCAGCCACCACCTGTGCCCTGTCTGGGGCTACCTGGCATGAACTACGAAGTAATCTTCAAATGGCTGCTATAGGTGCTGGGCTTGGAGGTACCCAGGAGAGGCCAAGCTATGAACTGAGTCTGGCTGCCACTAATGCTGGGCTTAGGCCATTTAGCAAGAAGTATGGGGCACACTAAGGCCATATGCAGCTTTTTGGAGGTTTGTGAACCTTTGAGAGATTTTAGGAAAGTTTGCAGCATGAGACACGGCAGGCTGTTTGTACAGAAAAGCCACTGGAAGCAGCTTGGGTGGGCCTGACATTTGGATGATGCAAGGTCTCAGGGAATTTCCAGGGCAGTTTAAACAGTGTTAGCCAGGTTGATGGAGACTCAGATGTGCCACTCACCTGTGTATGTTCCTTCCTTTATGTCCCTGATGCCTTTCACGTAAATCTGAATGCCTGGGACTCTGGAAGACCTCCATCTCCCTTAGCCACAATCCCCACTGGTTTTCATAGCTAGAATTTATAGGGATTTATCTTCCTGGCATTGGAACCCTGAGCTGGTACCAGGTTGATGTGGGGCTGGCACCCCTCACTTCTCTAGGAGGACCTCTGTAGTTAAGATATTCCTCCTGATTTTGAACCACCACATGTGGGTGTAGGGATAGCCCGTTTTGAGTTTTTGGGCTTTCTACCAGTCTCCATGTGGCTTCTTCTGTATATCCCTAGTTATAGGACTTCTCTTAAGCTAGATTTCAGGTGGTTCTCAATGATGGTCATCCTGTAGTTTAGTTGTAATTTTGATGAGGTCATGGGAGAACGCCAGTACTGTGTTTACCTACTCTGCCATTTTGACTGGTAGCCAGTACATGAATGTTTTAAAGCCACTGCAGTTATTATTTCTTAGAAAGGACACTAGATAAAATAATTAAGATTGCTGATACTTAGTGAATGCTCTGGGCATATACTAAGTGCTCTATGTGAGTTATCTTCATTGTTCTTTAAAACAATTTTATAAAGTATGTACTACTATCATTCCCATTTTACCAAAAAAGACATTTTGACTGAGAGAGTTTAAATAACTTTCCCTAAGTCATAGGTAAGTAATAAAAACTGAAGTCTGAATCCCAGGTCTGTGTGACTTCACTCCTCATGCACTGAAGCTTAATGCTGGGCACTAGGACATATTGGCCACTTTTCAAAGTCTTTCTTTGGTTTTCCTTCACAGACCCAGCAACAATATCTGAAGGTTCCCTTGTTAGTTATGCAAATAGCCAAGCTGGTTACACAATAAAGGAGAGAAGGCCAATCCTGCCACTAATTTTAGGGCAAACCACAGATGTCTTTGATGTTTTCATTGTACATGAGAACAGAGCCAGTGATCTGACAGCTGCTGGTAGCCCTGATCAAATATGCAGAATATTAAGGCAGCTTTATTTCAGCACCTAATTACAGCTGGCACAGAGGAAATTTATTTTGCATAGGAGGATATGTGAAATGATACAAATGCAAAATATAACCAAATATAATTGCCTCATTCTATTTTCTTAAGGCTGTCCAATTACAGAACACTTTTTGGGAAAGCTTTTATTTAATGATGTTCTTATCAACCTATGTATTCTAAACTCTGTTTTAGGTATTATTGGAACAGCTGAACTACTTTATTGTCTTATACTTTTCAGATATAATATATATCCAGGACTGAATTTCAAAAGCAAATAGGATTATGACATTTTTTCCAGTCCAAGTTTTCACACTTACCTAACCAATGTGTAGTGCCATCATTTAATCTTTTTAGCATCAAACATTGTTTCATATTTGTATTGATGGAGGAAATGGCCTTATAATGCTGATATGGGATGAAGAACTAACAGTTGGATACTTAACCACCTGTAATTGTAGCTGAACGAGGCTCTGCTTCACATGTTTGGCCAAAGACACTGCAAATCATGTGAGGTTGGAATGAATGTGTGCTGCCCAGACCCTTTTTAAGGAAAGGCTTGTTGCCAAGCTATGAAAGGGCACTTCAGCTATTTGTTCCTTTAGGGTCTTCCTCACCTATAAAGAGCACCTCCTGATGCGATGCCCTGCTGGCAGTCGTCCACATCAGTGACTGAGTGAGGTGGAATTAGAATGGTCTAGGTATGTCAGCCTGGTATGGGGCATTCTCAGGGGCAATTCTTGCTCTTGAGTTCTCCTTCTGTTTGTCTTTCCTTCATCTCCTTCCTTTCAGTGTTGATCTCTCTTAAATATCTCATACTCCAGATTGTATCTTGGCATTTCTCAGCATCTGCTGCTAGAGAACCCAACTTGTGACACCATGTAAAGTGAATTATTTAGAGCAGTTCTACTTTTGAGAGTTGACTATATATTGAATTAAGATCCAGTGATGACTTTCAGTACTAAATTACCACATTAATATGTATCAATTAACTGTATACCAGAAACTTAATTTTTTCTCAACACACTAAAATGCATTGTTAAAGCAGTACACATTTCTTCTTTTTTATCTTTCTTGACTTCAGTGTAGCATATGCCACTCTAAGCCCCTTTCTCCTTGAGCCCTTTTGCCTGTTTCATTTCAAAGATATACTATATACTGTTTATCTTTTACTTCTATACTAACACTTCTGCTTCTCAAACTACTTCATAAAATTTAAGAATAGGGAAGGCTCCCAAACCCATTTACAAGGCCAGCATTATCCTAATTCCAAAACCAGATGAAGACCCTGTAAAGAAAGAAAATTATAGGCCAGTATCCCTGATGAACATAGATGCTAAAATCCTCAAGAAAATATTAGCAATCCAAATACAGCAATTCATCAAAAAGATCATACACCATGATCAAGTGGGTTTTATTCCAGGAATACAAGGTTGATATGACATTCACAAATCAATAAGTGTTATTCACCACAACAAAGGATAAAACAAAACAAAGGATAAAAACCACACAATCATATCAATAGATGCAGAAAAAGCATTTGATAAAATCCAGCACTGATTTATGGTAAAAACTCTCAGCACAGTGGATTGAAGGGAACATACCTAAACACAATAAAGGCTATATATGACAAACCCACTGTCAGCATCATACTCAACAGACAAAAACTACAGGTGTTCCCCTTAAGATCAGGAACAAGATAGGGATTTCCTCCTTCACCTTTCTTACTCAATATTGTGCTGAAAGTCTTAGCTACAGCAATCAGACAAGGAGAAGAAATAAAAGGCATCCAAATTGGAAAGGAAGAAGTAAGACTGTCTTTATTTGCAGAGGACATGGTACTATACAAAGAGAACCTCAAAGATTCTACCAAGAAACTGTAACAGGATGCAGCCAAGTGGAGGAGGGGGCAAGTAGGGATTTGTAATGGGACCCAGAACTCAGGGTATTCAGGAAATATTCGAGAAAAAATATATATGATGTCCTCACCCTCACCAGTCTGAGCTGGGGGATGGGACACACATGGAGCAGGGCCATTGAAAGCTGTTTTGCATAGCAACAGCTTTGCAGCTAATCTCTGGAATGGTCATTTAACATATCTATAGCCATTAATTGGTTTCATAGATATGTTAAATAGCTGTGGGCATGCTTGGAGCCAGGGGGACGGGAGTGACTTCAATCCAGGATGTAACTGGGAAGCAACTCTTCCCATTTATAGCACCTGCATGAAAGCCTGGAGATAATTGGCTCCACATTATGGGGTCATGCCTGCCTGGACTTACTATGGCAGCACAGTAAAGCTGGAAGAATACAGGAATGCTGGCAGGTGTAACTCATGGTGGGAGGAGTCAGAAGTGGGGCTACAGAGGAAGATTGGCATGGGGATTTAAACCCAGGCAGCCATACCAGGTTGGGACCACACGGCTGTGGCAGGAGAGGGGGGCCATGTGGCTTGGGTGAGAGTTAGGACCACACGGCTCTGGGGTGCTCCCTTTTGCCACGTGGCTTAGGCAGCAGGAGAGACTTTGCCTGAAAGAAAAGGGGTGGAAGGAATCTTGCTGGTGGACCATGAGAAGGTGCCACATGGCTTTGGATTAACTGGAGATTGTGGTAGCGGCACAGCTGATGGTGCCAGGAGCCTGAATCATGGACTTCTACTTCTTTTCCTCAGATATGGTACCCCAGACTGGGCAATGGGGAGAAGGAAGGACTGTGTGCATTTGTGGGTATTCTAAAGAACTTTAGTATTTTACTGAAGACATTAAGTCATTACTCTAAGTCTGTATAACTTTTAAATGAATAATTCCTTTCCTTTTCACAAATCTCTGGCATTGAGAGACATCCTTCCTTTGGCAGCAGGCAAAGTGAACCAAATATGGTGAGGAGAACCCCTGGAGAAAAAAGGGGGGTCCTTTTGGTAATAATTATTCACCACCCCCGGGTCTGTTCTGTAACAAAACTACTGGAACTGATAAATGAATTCAGCAAAGCAGCAGGATACAAAATCAATATCCACAAAATAGTTACATTTTTATATGCCAATAACAAACTAACAGAAAGGGAAATTAAGAAAATGATCCCACTCACAATTTCTGTAAAAAGAATAAAATGCCTAGGAATAAACCTAACTAAGGTTGTAAAAGACCAGTACTTGGAAAATTGTAAGACACTGAAGAAAGAAATTGAACAAGATACAAATAAGTGGAAGCACATACCATGTTCATGGATAGGAAGAATTAACATCATTAAAATATCTATACTACCCAAAGCAATCTATAGATTCATGCAATTCCTATCAAGATACCAATGATGTATTTCACAAAACTGGAGCAAATATTTTGAAAATTTATATGAAGCCCAAAAAGGTCCCACATGGCAACAGTGATCCTGAGAAAGAAAAATAAAGTTGGAGGACTCATGCTACCTAATATTGTTACAGAACAGAGGTGGGGGTGGGGCTGAATGGTCTAAAAGACCCTCCCTTTTTCTCTAGGGCTTCCTCCCCACCTGCTGGGTCCATTTTGCCCACCACCTGAGGAAAGATGTCTCTTAATACCAGAGATCAGTGAAAAGGAAAGGAATTTATTATTTATTTGAAATAACACAAACTAAAGTTCCCCACAAATGCACACAGTCCTCCTGGCACCGTCCACGTGGCAAAATGGGGCATTTCCAAAGCCTCGTCGTCTTGACTCTCACCCAAGGTGCAAGGTCCTAAATAGATGCATGATCCCCAAAAGAGAGATGCCCAATGGCTGTCATGCCCCTGTTCAAATCCCAGGGCCAATCTTTCTCTGCAGCTCCATTTCTGGCTCCTCTCATAATTGGCCACAGCTGCCAGCATTCTGAGCAGATGTGGATCTGTGGTGTGGAACCAATTATCTCCAAGCTCTTATGGACCCTATTACAAATCCCTATTTGGGGCTACCCACTTGGCTGCATTCTGTTACAATATGAAACTATATTATAAGGCCATAGTTATCAAAGCAGCATGGTACTGGCATAAAAACAGACACATAAATCAATGAAACAGAATAGAGAGCCCAGAAATAAACCTACATCTTTATAGTCAATTAATATTTGACAGAGGAAGCAGACACATACAGTAAGCTACAGATAGTCTATTCAATAATTCAATAAATGGTGTTGGGAAAATTGGACAGATACATGCAGAAAAATGAAACCAGATCACTTTCTCACACCACACAAAATAATAAATTCAAAATGGATCAAAGACTGAAATGTTAGACTCAAAACCATGAAAATGGTAAAAGAAAACATAGGCAGCAAAATCTCTTACATTATTTGTAGCAATATTTTATCTGATATAGCTCCCCAGGCAAAGGAAACCAAAAAATAAAAAAATAAAATAAATAAATGGGACTATATCAAACTAAAAAGTTTTTGCACAGCAAAGGAAATCATCAACAAAATAAAAAGAGAACCCCCAGAATGGGAGAACATATTCTACAGTACATCTGATAAGGGTTTAATATCCAAAATTTATAAAGAATTTACAAAACTCAACACCCAAAAAACAAACCATCCAATTAAAAAATAAGCAAAGGGCCTGAATAGACATGGCCAATAGACATGTGAAAAGATGCTCAACATCACTAACCATCAGAGAAATACAAATTAAAACCACAATGAGATACCATCTCACATCTGTCAGAATGGCTATCATCAATACATCAATAAACACTAAGTGCTGGTGAGAGTGTGGAGAAAGGAAAACCCTTTTGCACGGTTGGCAGGAGTGTAGATTGTCGCAGCCACTGTGGAAAGCAGTGTGGAATTGCCTCAAAATATTAAAAATGGAACTGTCTTTTGACCCAACGATCCCACTTCTGGGAATATATCTGAAGGAACCCAAAATACTAATTCAAAAGAACATAAGCACCCCTATGTACATGCAGCATTATTTACAATCACCAAGGTATGGAATCAGCCCAAGTGTCCATCAATAGATGAGTGGATACAACAACTATAGTATATTTACACAATGGAATTCTACTTGGCTGTAAAAAAGAAGAGAAGTTTTATCCTTTGCAACAGTATGGATAGACCTGGAGAAAATTATCCTAAGTGAAATAAGCCAGTCAGAAAAAGACAAATACCATATGATTTCACTCATATGTGGAACCTAATGAACAAACTGAACTTATGGGGACAGAGTCATAGATGGAGAGCAGGCAACAGCTAGTGTAGGGGGGAGGTGAGGGAGGAGGGGCTGAGCAAAAAGGAAAGAGGACTCATGGACATCGACAACAGTGTGGGGATTGCTGGGGGAAGGAGGGTGGAAGGGGACTAAATGGTGCTGAAAAAGATACAGTAAAGATTAAATAAAAATTAAAAATTATATAGTTAAGAAATAAAGTCTATTTTGTCTGTTATGAAAAAATAAATTATAGAGAACTTAATATGTAATATAAAATTATCTTAATATAATTTTAAAAGGAAAAGCTAATGTAGATGTTGCTTATGAGGACATTTGTGTAGGTGTAGTATTTTCCTTGGAGTACTAACACACTGTTTCTGCCTCTTCAAACTGGTTGTCAACATATGGGTAAATAACAATCTGCTGACTTTGAAAAATTAGTTATAATCCATTTCACATAATTCATGCAAAGCACAGCAGGCAATGGCCCATAATTGAAGGATTAATTTTGGGCCTTGGGTGGTTTTTAAAATTCACAGGCTGATAGAATGTTACACCCCATATGAGCCCAGAATATTTGCATCAGGGATTTTCCAGTACTCTCTTTCCTCCTGCAGAATACTATGTGTGCTGTGTGCTGTGTGCTGTGTGCCATGTAACAGGAGAAAGAGTAGCTTCTGCATCCCTCAGCGTAGCAGCTGGAAATCTTCCTGGTTGAAAGAGGAGCAGGAGGCTGAGAATGCCTTAGAAGAACTTGAATACGGCCTGAAGTGGAACAGAACTGACTTAGGTCAGTTCTAATTTTTCTGCTCTCAAAGGTACACTGAAGCTTTTCTTGTCTCGTGCTTGAACCTTGCATCCTGCTAAAACTGCTCTATGCACACTGCTCCTTTCAGATCTAATGGCCTGCCAGCATGGAATAAGAGGCTGCCCACGTGACTGGTATCTCTTACATATCTTTGCTGACTTTATTTTTCTCTTTACTCCCACCTGTCTGCATTGATCTGTGCCATTTCCTTTAAACGTCTGTGCCTGCTTTTTATCTCCAGTTACTGCTTTCCTCTCATTTGTCTTGGTCTGGTAGGACTCTTTCTGAATCTCTGAGGGACCTTTTCAACCCCAGTTTTCACTGGTGTAATCCTAACCAGCACAGGCTTCTTGGGAAGGAGGAGAAAAGCAACCCTTGCTAGTAACTAGCATGGTATTCTCTGCTTCTGAGTAGGAGTATGAACGTTTTTATGAACTATTCTCATTAGTAGGAAATGCCTGAACAAAGCAGTGATTTGGCAAGCATGAAGTCACACACTAGGCCACATAGCAACTTGCTTCTACTAGCAACATGAGGATTAGAAACACTTCCTTGCCAAGTGGTTTTGAATCAACTAGAAGTGGGGGGAGCAATGTGTCTAGATTCCCTTTGCTGAGGGTGACAAGGCTTCAGATTGTTTTTAAATTGTCCAATCTTTTGTTTAGAAAGGCAAAATATACACACATATATAAGAAAAGATTTCTTGGCTACTTATTATGCTTCATGACGTTATTAGTAAGAAATTTTGAGTTTGCAAGGAAAGCTTATAAATTACCTCTCAGACATCTTTGCAAAACGAGGCTAAAACATGATTTAAAGAATCAAAAACACTATACATCTACAGTGATTTATAGCTGAATTGGAAAGGCATTTGATGCTTTTTATAAGAACTAATTGGCTAAAATGTAAATTAATCTGCTTTCCCTAACAATTCAGAGCTAAGCAAAGGAAATGGTGAATTATGCTAGCTGTGTGTGAGGGGCGGAGATAGTGTCTAAACTGGGAATGGAATTTCTTGGAGAAATTTGCAAAGTAGGCCAAGCACACTTGGATTGTGTGACTTCATTTAGTTAGAGAAGGAGTGCTGAGCATCATGCTGATCTCAGATGTTTTCCCCTAGGAGAAATGATCTGTCTTGGAATGGCTGTAGCACTGAAAGTCTATTCCATCCTTTGGCACTTATCTTATGATATCCTGTAATGCTATCTTTTTTAGACATGTTTTATCTCTTCATTATAACAATTATCTTTTTATGTGTCTAACTTACCTCAGATCTATTCATTCCAGGTTGCCTGGAGCAGTTCTGATTTATGCCTGCGGTCATGGTACAATTATTAATAGTGCCTCCTTTCACTCTCAAAAGTCTCCTGGTTTGGATGATAATTTATATGTTTACCCTAGTTCACAGGTGGCAAACACAGGAAGGCCCACAGGCTGAATCTGGCCCTCCATCTTGTTTTATCAGGCCCGGCACCTTGTTTCTACCCAGTGGCAGTGCTGAGATCCATGCCCCTAGTTAAGGAGTAGTTATATTTATACAGTCCTAAAATTACATTCGGCCCTTTGAAGGCAACCATGAGGCTGATGTGGCCCCCCGATGAAATGAGTTTGACAACCCTGCCCTAGTCTTGCCCTAACTAAACTGAATGCTCCTGTGTCAGTCACAATTCTAGGAAGAAATGGCACACTCTACTGGGATTCTGAAAAGAACTTAATGAAGGGACTATTTACTAAAGTGTGGGCAGGCTTAAGGGAGTCCACAGAGGGTGTTGAAGCAGCAGGCCTGAAAAGGCAAAGGGAAGAAATTATATTATGGGAGCCCAGAAGAGAGGCAGAGCCTTAGGAGAAGGGCAACCCTAAAGAAGCCATGGTCTGGTAGGGACTCAAACACTGCAGAACTGACCCAGCAAGGGAAACAATTCCCTCCCATTCTCTCTCCTGTTTGTGCCTTCTATTGGTAGAACCTAGATGGAAAACAGAAGGCAAAGGAGCCCTGGTGAGAAAGTTGAAAGGGGTAAACTTCCCTGGGAGAAAATGCAGAGAAAGGAAGAAAATGGATGAAGAGGGTAAGAGTTAGGGTTTTTTGGAAGAGGCAAACAGACTATAGCTCCTGAAGTGGAGTCTCTTTGTCTTCAAGTCAATTAAGAAACATCTGTGGGCACACGCATGCAGAACACTGCAGTGAAGGCCACGATGAGCAAGACTTGGCAGCTACTTCAAGGAATATATTCTTTTTTGTTGGATAAATTGAAGCATGCATAAGAGAGTTAACTACAAGACTGAAAATAAATAATGGTTGAATACAACAGCATAAAAAGGTGCTTAGCAGTATATGGTGATTGTTGGATTAATAGTATAGACCCTGGATGTATTCGAGGGATAAAAGATCACAGTGGACTGGAAGAATTTGAAAAAGGGTTTATGAAAGAGGAGAGGTTTTCAGGGCACTGAAATCAAAGCTAATTTGACATTGGCAGAAAGGAGAGGTAGGCCTTCTTTGGATTAATGGCATGAACAAGAGCATAGCTGTCAAATTGAAACACATCGTCTCCTGGTAGGAGGATGGGGAACCCTTCTAAGATTTTCAAATATTCTGAAATTTTCCTCAGCAATTACTTATGGAAGTGCCTATGGGTTGTAAGATGCAAGAGTTATGAGTAGCTATTTATTCATTCCTTCAACAAACATTTATTGAGGGCTTGGTATGTGGCAGGCACTGCTCCGGATCTTCTGGGGCCAAGTAAAGTGAGACATGGACCTTTCCCTTCAGGAAAGGGAATGGGAAAGGTAGCCAAAGAAGAAAGTCATTATTTTGCCCTGCTATCATAGATGTGTGCATAGGTGATATGTGAGCACATAGGAGATCATCTAAACGAAATTCAGGCAGAGGGTAGGGGCTACTAAGAAAGACTTCCTGGAGGAGATAACACAATCCGAAGAATTTTACAATTGAATATCCATTTATTTATATCTATCTCGATACATTCTAAAAAAGGAAGTAAGATGGTTGGCTTAGAAAATACACAGATCAGCCCTGGCAGATGTGGCTCAGTTGATTTGAGTGTCATCCCCTAGCCAAAGGGTTGAAGGTTCAATTTCCAGTCTGGGCAGGCACAATCCCCTGTTGGGGCATGTTGGGATGCTTCTCTCTTGCACTGAAGTTTCTTTCTCTCCCTTCTTTTCTCTCTATAAGCAGTGAAAAAAATGTCCTTGAGTGAGGATTAAGAAAATACACAGATCAAAATGTAAAGAAAGTTAGATAAAACATGGAATGAGCTTATTGGCCTTTTATACCATATTTTTCTGTGTGTAATTCATTCCCATGTATAATGCACACCCACGTTTTTGGCCCAAACTTTCAGGAAAAAATCTTTCATTTTAATTTTTTAATTTAACTTTTTATTTACTTATATTTAGAAACAAAACAGATTGTCATATTCCAGGGTATTATTTTGCATACAGATATCATTATTGTTTTCTAGAGTTGTACTTTTAACACACAGGCATTAATAAAAGAACTAAAAACATTTATATAGATACAGAATTAGTACTACCCATATATAATAATGTGCATCCCTATTTTCCCTAAAAATTTTGAGCAAAAAAGTGCACATTATACATTGCAAAATATGGTATATGTAGTCACATTTAATCTCAGAGTAACTTTACAAGGTTGTAGTTTTACCCTTATTTATTGGTGAGAAGCTGAGCCTCAGGGGTTAAAACACTTTGCCCAAAGCATAGTCTTAACAGGCAGTGGTAGCAGAAGAGAACCAGGCTGGTTTGACTTGAGAGTCTTTGATTTCTGGTACAAGAGATGTACTTATGGCTAAAGGTGCTTCACAGTACAGTAAAGGATATTGGGCATTTTGAAGTACTAGAGAGTGAATCAGTGAAGAGAACAAGAAAAAATGGTCCAAGCAAAAGTATCCCTGTGTTCAAAAGAAAAGGAGTGTGAGAGAACACTGCATGTTGGAAGGATAGTAATAACTCATTATGAAAGGAAGTACTGAGAGAAGTAGTGAAAGATAGAGCTGGAGAGGTAAGCTGAATTTGTAAATCCCTTCACCTGGAGATGGTGGAAGCTATGAAAGGATCTTAAACAGAACATGGCATGACCAGTCCAGATTTCAGAAAGTTCACTAGGATAGCAATGCAGACAAGTATGAATCAGAACAAGACTGTAGGTAGGATGGCGAGTTACAGAGCTTCCTGCAGTCATGGGGCAAGAAGATGGCAGGAGTGGCATAAGAGGGCATTAGAATTGGGAGCTATTGTGGAGAAACCATTAGACAGATGTAGACACCTGGATTTGGGGGTAAAGGAGGCAAATTCTTACTTGAGCAGCTAGCTGGGTAGTACCACTCATCATGAGTAGTGGATCTTGGAAAGAGCCACTTTGGAGTTTGTTGGGGTTGAGGAGGTGATGAGGGTGATGAATTCAAATAATGATGGCCAAGGGTAACTGATAAAGGAAATGAGCTTAGCTTTTTAACTTTCTGTTTTGTCTGATTGCTCATTTTAGCCTTAGTAAAAATATGGCAGCACCAGAGAAAATATTGATTGTCAATAAAAGTTAAATGTATTTATTTATTAAGATAAGTTCATTTTTTACTGCAAAAATCTTATATTGATATAGATGCAGAAAATTTAGAAAATATGAACAAGCAAAGAAAATTGTTATGTAAATACAATTTTACAGATTTTGGGTCAAAATGGAGGTATAGGTAAACACAGCTTGCCTCTTTGCACAATCACAGCAAAAATAATAACTAGATTACAAAACAATATTACCCAGAATTGTCAGAAAACCAAGCTGTATAGAAGTCTGACAACCAAGGAATTAAAGAAGTTACATTCATCCACATGGGTAGGAGGGCAGAGATGTGGAGACATACAGAGAAGATGGTTCCCTGTAATCAGGGAAGGAGGGAAGGATACCTTGGGAGGAGGGATCCCAGCCACACACCAAACCACCCAGCCCAGGGTTTCAGTGCCAGGAAGATAAGTCCTCATAATTTCTGGCTATAAAAACCAGTGGGGGTTGGAAACTGCAGGGTTCTCAGGAGTCCCCTGTTAAAGGGCCTACAATGGTCTTGAGACTTCCTCAAACTCACTCTCTGTGGGCTCTAGCATCTGGACAGCAGCTGGAAGGGTACCAGTGGCATATGGGGAGAAATTGAAGTGTCTGCATCAGTGTGAGTGCCAAGGGAAAGCTTCCTCTGGGACAAAACTCCAGAGGCCGGGCGGTGGTCACTATCTTCTTTCTGCACCCTCCCCTATATAGAACCACAGAGTGGCCACACCATATCAGAGATTCCATCAACCTGGTTCACATGGGTTGCTGCACCCTGGTGATTACCTAAGGCTTTGCTCCATCCAGCTTATTGATGTGCTTTTCTACATTAAGGTATGTTACTAAGACAGGGAGTCAAAGCAGCTCTACCTAATACACAAAAACAAACCCAGGAAGGCTGCCAAAATGAGGAGCCAAAGAAATATGGCCCAAATGAAAAAAACAAAACAAAACTCCAGAAAAAGAATTAAACAAAATGGAGATAAGCAAACTATCAGATGCAGAGTTCGAAACACCGTTTATTAGAAGGCCCACGGAAATCACTGGGTACTTCAATAGCATCAAAAAGATCCAGGCAAAAATAAAGGTTACCCTAAGTGAAAAAAGAAAAATTTACAGGGAACCAACATTTTCCTGTAAACACTGATTACAGGGAACCAATGTTTTTTCTTCTTGCAGTGGAGTAGATGAAGCTAAGAATCAAATGAATGATTTGGAACATAGGGAAGAAAAAAACATTCAATCAAAATTGCAAGAAGAAAAAAAGAATAAAAAAAATGAGGGTAGTATAAGCAGCCTCTGGGACAACTTCAAATGTACCAACATTTGAATCATAGGGGAGATGGAAGGAGAAGAGAAAGAATAAGAAATTGAAAATTTATTTGAAAAAATAATGAAAAAAAACCCTTCTTTAATATGGTAAAAGAAATAGACATGCAAGTCCAGGAAGCACAAAGAGTCCCAAACAAGATGGACACAAAGGGGACCACAACAAGACACATCATAATTAAAATGCCAAAGGTTAAAGATAAAGAGAGAATCATTAAAGCAGCAAGAGAAAAGCAGAGAGTTACCTATGAAGGAGTTCCCATAAGATTGTCGGCTGATTTCTCAAAAGAAACTTTGCAGGCAAAAAGGGACTAGCAAGAAATAGTCAAAGTGATGAAAAGCAAGGACTTACAACCTATATTTACTCTACCCAGCAAAGCTATCATTTAGAATAGAAGGACAGATAAAGTGCTTCCCAGGCAAGGTAAAGCTAAAGGAGTTCATCATCACCGAGCCATTATTACCTGAAATGTTAAAGGGACTTATTTAAGAATAAGAATAAGAATTGGATCAAAACTATGACCATTAAAATGGCAATAAATTCACAAATATCAACAACAGAATCTAATAAACATACTAAGCAAACAAGCAGAACAGAAACAGAATCATAGATATGAAGATCATTTGGAGAGTTATCAGTTGGGAGAGAGAAGGGGGAGAATGGAGGAAAAGGTGCAGGGATTCAATTGGTAGGTACAGAATAGACAGGGGGGTATTAAGGACAGTATGGGAAATGGAATAGCCAAAGAACTTATATGCATGACCCATGGACATGAACTAAGGAGGATTTGCTGGAGGGAATAGGGTACCTGGTGGAGGAGGGCAAAGGGGGAAAGTTGGGACAACTGTAATAGCATGATCAATAAAATACATTAAAAATACCATCTTACCAAGACTTGTAATATTTTGGTGTATATACTTTCATTTTTTCTAAGTATATTTATATGAATAATGTTCTCATGACTAAATATATCTTGCACATCTTTCAATAACATTAATAATCCCATACGATCATTTTGGAGACTGCATGGTATTACAGTTTTGAATGCGCTGTATTTTTTGGAACTATTTTTCTGCTGTTTAGGTTGTTTCTAATTTATGTTTTACCATTAACAACACAGCAATAAAATAATTATAATTCAAACTTACTAATTAACCTTTGTCTTTTCTGTAGCAAGTTTAGATTTTGAAATCAAGTTTGGACATGCTTTGTTTTTATGAAATGGTTGTACAAAGAACAGATGATTCTAAAAGAAATATATAGTGATCTCTTTAGTTCTCAAGTGTGAGAACAGACTGATATAAATATATATTGAAGGAAAATAGTTATAAAGGAAATTGGTGTGGCTATTAAAATGGTAGCATGGAAATTATCTGTGAGTTGAGTCACTGTGTATTTTCAACAAAAACAGAAACCACATTTCCTAGTAGAATTCCTTTGCTTTAATTACTTTTTCAGTGTTTCCCCAAAGAACATAAAAAATGTGATCAACTCTTCAAAATGATCTTGGAATTGCTCAACTTTGTGAATAACTGTTGACATAATTTAGTTTAATTTCCTTTTGATTGTATACAATGAATACACCTTTTTAAAACTTTTGCTTAATTTAGAAGCAACCTTTGGGTCTAGACAATATATTATATATTTTCCCTTTTTGACTCATCACTGACCTCTTCCTCAGAATTCTTACTAACTACAGTCTGTGCTAGGTGCCCTCATTAGGCCTCTAATAGTCACACATCTGAAATACCCTTTTTCCAATGAAGATGCCAAAGAGTACTTGGAAGAGATAATTCTGGACAAGGCTAGGCTCTTGATGCCATCACAAAAAGGACACAGGAGGCCAGTGATAAAGGTGTGGTCTCTCTCCAGGCAACAGAATACATGGATTCCCCCAAAGTGTTTAGAAAATCACCCACAGTTGTGAACTCCAAGACATCTTGGCTGGATGTAGATGCAGCTCACCAATCTCAGTACCCTGTTTCTATTGAAAATACCTTCTACTCTAAAATAAAATCAATAAATAATATAATCTAACCTCATACATAATTGTAAAAATGGTACCATAAGTGTAACATAAAAGGGAATCTAAGAAAATTATAATAAGGAAACAGGCATCGTAGTCAGATGCTTGCACTTACACCTAGAATCATTGTGAGTGTGACAGCAACAAATGCACACTGATACTGGGATGATGTATTAATGACTCAAATACTGTATGTGGTGTCACCACTGGTGATATGATTTTACAAAATGATAATACTGGGTGCAGCTATGAGGAAGACAACATCCAATGTTTCTTACATTTATATGGTAGTTGTATTCCTAGAAAATATAGGACATTTAAAACCATTCAAAAACATTTTGTATTTTATGTATAAAATAAAATTAGGCTCAGATCATTGTAAACAGGGTTTTCACCTATGAATGACACTCACCACTTGACCCTGACATGAGACAGCTCTTTGTTTGCGTCATTGGACATTTCTAGTCCCAGGGCCTGGCCAGTTGTGCCTCATTCATTGTGCAAACCAAAAACACCCACAAAATTGTAAAATGTCCCCTCAGGGGGCATATTTCTTCTATGTTCATTGCAACCATGGCTTTAACAGATTGATTCTTTTTGACCTAGAAGGATTTGCTTGTGGTGGAGAAAACTAGATCAACCTGAATTACCTCATGATTTTTTTAAAAATTGTAGTAAGATATACAAATAATAAAATTTAGCATTTTAACCTTTTTTAAATGTACAGTTCAGTGGCACTGAGTACATTTACATTGTCTGGCCATTACCAGCATCCATCTCCATAATGTTTTCATTTTTCTTCCTTAGTTTTTAAGAAGAAATTGTGTAATGTGTTTAATTTCTAGTTTTCTTAGGTCTTCCCAAAGGCACCTACCTTGGGTGTTGGTCTGTTTCTTGATTCTGGTCAGGCCAGATCTGAGACTCAACTTTTTGCCAAATTGTCCAGGCCTTGACTTCCGCCTCTGCTGCCTATACCCCTACTCCCAGCCGTGTTGTTACCACACATCTCCCTCACTCCTATAGGCCTTGGCCTACAGAAAGCCCCATCGCTCTGATAAAGGTTGAATAACCCCTAAGAGTGCTCATCAAACTCTATCCCAAAAAATTCACCTCTCCTTCGGTACATCATTTCACATTAATTTGATAATTTTAGGTCTTCTCATACTCATCTTTATATTCCTGCTTTGTTTGTCTACACCTACTTATCTGAAATCACATATTGTTAGGCTGTGTACAGTTGACCCTTAAACAATGCCAGGTTGGGGTGCTGATCCCCGCGTAGTTGAAAATCCTCACGTAACTTTTGATTCTACAGTTGGTCCTCAGCAGCCACAGATTCAACCAGCTGCAGATCAAAAACAGAATTTCTGATCATGAGTTGAGAATCCATGGATGGGAATGCAAAAATACTGTTTTGATTTATGGTTGGGCAAATCTGTGGGTGTGAAACCCACAGGCAGAAGGACTGACTCTATTTATTGAAAAAAAATCTGCATAAAAGTGGACTCCCAAAGTTCAAAACCCTATTGTTCAAAGATCAACTGTAGTTGTTAGAAGAGACAACTTGACAGTCTGGAAAGGTCATTAGACTTGGAATAAAAAAACAAGTGTAAACAAACGAACAAGCAAAATAGAAACAGAGTCATAGATATAGAGAAGAGACTAACAGCTGTCAGAGAGGTGGGGGTTGGGGGCTAGGTGAAGGGATTAAGCAAAAAAACAAAAACAAACCCAAAACAAAACAAAACAAAACAAAACAAAACAAAACAAAAAAACAGACTTCTGGCCAAGACGGAGGCATAAGTAGATACACTGTGCCTCCTCCCACAACCAAAACTAAGGACAACAAAAATTTAGAAACAAAAAAACAACCAGAACAGAGAGAAATGAACTGTATGGAAGTCTGACAACCATTCATCTAGACCAGTAAGAGGGGCGGAGTCAGAGGCCTATGGAGAAGGGTCCTGGCAGGAAAAAGAGGTGGCTGGCAGAGCGGGCATGCAGGGCACAGGCAGCAGTTGGCGGACCCCAGAAGCACAGGGGCAGCTGAAAGACCCAGTGGCAGACCCTGGCTGCAGGAGGCAACGAGCAGACCCAGTGATGAGGCACAAGGCAGCTGGCTGTCCGCAGTCACACATTCGCGCGCAGATAAACCAGGCAAAAACAGGCAGCGACATAGACTGTGCAACCCAGGGACCCAACGCTGGGAAATAAAGCCTAAAAGCACTGATTGAAAACACCTGTGGAGGGTGAGGTGCCAGAAGAATCTCCCAGCCTCACAGGAGAGTTCCTTGGGGAGACCCACAAGGTCCTAGAATGTACACAAACCCACCCACCTGGGAGCCAGCACCAGAAGGGCCCAATCTGTTTGTGGGAAGTGGCAGAGGGGACTGAAGTCCTAGAGAGAACCGAGCAAGCGCCATTGTTCCCTCTCTGACCCCGCCTCCACATAAAACGTCACAACCCAGCAACTGAGGTGCCCTGCCCTGATGAACACCTAAAGCTCCACCCCTCAATATGGAACAGACGTGACCAGACTGGAAAAAAAAAATGGCTCAAACAGAACAAATCGAAGCTCCACAGTCAATACTTTTGAGCGACTAAGAGATAGCCAATCTATCAGATGCACAGTTCAAAACACTGGTGATCAGGGTGCTCACAGAATTGGCTGATTTTGGTCACAAATTAGATGAATAAATGCAGGCTACAATAAGTGAAATGAAGAAAAATGCACACAGAACCAATAGTGATGGAAAGAAAACTGGGTTTCAAATCAATGGAGTGGACTGGGAGGGAGAAAGAAACAACCAAACAGAAAAGAATGAAGAAATAAGAATTCAAAAAAAAAAATGAGGAGAGGCTTAGGAACCTCCAGGACATCTTGAAACGTTCCAACATCCAAATTATAGGGGTACCAGAAGGGGAAGAGGAAGAGCAACAAGTGGAAAAGTTATTTGAACAAATAATAAAGGAGAACTTCCCCAATCTGGCAAAGGAAATACACTTCCAGGAAGTCCAGGAAGCTCAGAGAGTCCCAAAGAGGTTGGACCCAAGGAGGAACAGGCCAAGGCCCATCGTAATTACATTACCCAAGGTAAAAATGAAGGAGAGAATTCTAGAAGCAGCAGGAGATAAGGGGACAGTAACCTACAAAGGCGTTCCCATCAGACTGTCAGATGATTTCTCAAAAGAGACCTTGCAGGTAAGAAGGGGCTGGAAAGAAGTATTCCTTGTCATGAAAGGCAAAGACCTACATCCCAGATTGGGATGCAGCTAAACTTTCCCAATCTGGGATGCTTTTCTATCCAGCAAAGCTTTCATTTAGAATGGAAGAGCAGATAAAGCACTTCTCAGAGAAGGTCAAGTTAAAGGAGTTCATCATCACCAAGCCCTTATTATATGAAATGTTAAAGGGACTTATCTAAGAAAAAGAAAATAAAAAATATGAACAGTAAAAAAAAAGACTTCAAACTGATAGTTATCAACATCCACACCTAGAACAAAGCAAACTAAGCAAACAAATAGAACAGGAACAGAACCACAGAAATGGAGATCACATGGAGGGTGAGCAACAGGGGAGTGGGAGGAGGAGAGAGAATAAGTAGCATACATGGTAGGTAGAAAATAGACAGGGGGAGGGCAAGAATAGTATGAGAAATGTAGAAGCTAAAGAAGTTATGACACATGGACATGAACTAAAGCAGGGGAATGTGGGTGGGAGGGGGTGGACAGGGTGGAGGGGAGTGAAGGGGAAAAATGGGACAACTGTAATAGCATAATCAATAAAATATATTAAAAAAAAACTTAAAGACACAGACAGAAGTATAGTGATGGCCAGAGGGAAAGGGGGTAGGGGACAGGTAGAAGAGAGTAAATGGGGATAAATGGTGACGGAAGGAGACTTGACTTGAGGTGGTGAACACACGATACAATATACGGATGATGTATTATAGAATTGTACACCTGAAACCTACATAATTTTATTAATCAAAGTCACCGTGACAAATTCAATAACATTTTTTAAAAGAGTGCATTGCTTGCATTTGCCCAAATACCAAACAATATTATTAAAGAAAACACATGACAGTGTAAGTTTCTAAACTGATAAAAAATAGTAAAATTATTTCTATACCTTCTATAAAATGGGCCTATTGTTTCTTTGATTACACTGGGGACAGTAATGATGCATAAAATGTACATGGAGTACATGAAAATGTAACTCCAATGTAGTATAAATGTGTGCTAAAACTAATATTGTGGTGATAATAAACATTAAGCATTTAACTAACAACAATTTTGCTTTTTTCTCAGAATAGAAAAGCTTTTTGGTAGCATTGTAGAAGGCTTGGAATTCTTTAAAACATCTGTCTTGGGAAATTTGAACTAATTTCTCTTTTATTTCCCTCTCATAAAAATTCTCATTAGCAAGCAAATGCATTCAAAATCATTCCATTGATCTTAAAACTATTTTATAAAAATATCTTTAAGCTTTTCCTTTTTGTCCTGTAGACTGGAAGTGCTGTGATAAGGTCTGAATGGCCCTGGGGAATTAGGGACAGCCAAGCTTGGAGACAGATGTCTAGTCCGTCTTTCTAGTAGCACAGTAAATGCCTGGCAGAAGGGTTCAGCTTCATCCTTTCTGTTTTCTGACCCTGTTTCCAAGGTCATACTGTAAAAAGTAAAGACTTCCTGGAACTTATTTAAAACTGTAACAGACATTAAAGAATGGTTAGAACGCTGGTTTCATGACAAATCAGTGTGGCATTCTTCCTCTCCAAAAATCAAACAACTCCTGCAATGCAAACCACCCACACCACATTCAGTCACACCTCATCCTTACGTTCCTTCAGCATCTTCTGGTCATCTCAGTTCAATGTCATGCTGAGGCCACGAACTCTCAGTCACAAGTACAGGCAGGGGACCCATTCAGTTTACCTGATGCAACCCTGCTGAGATTTTCTTCCATGGACCTTTAATCAAGTCATAGGAGAATTTAACTACCATTATTTCCTCATTTTCTACTCGCTTACCAATTTTCGTATCACCTCACTTAACCCTGGAAAGTAATTTGACCCTTATAATGATTACAACATATTGAGCCATCCTGCCAACTATGAGACAGGAATAATGTTTCGCATATTATGTATATTATTGGAATTAATCACTATAAGAACTAGTTTTACTTTACAGTAAGGAAACTAAGACTCAGCAAAGTTCATTAACTTGCCCAAGATCATACAGCGAGTAAGTGGTAAGGCTGAGATTCTAACTCTTCTATCTGGCTTAGAGCCCATGCTCATAACCACTGTGAAATATGGTTTCCTACCTGGCCACTGCCCTACTCTAGGTATCTGTGTGTTCTCATGAGGCACCTCTGGCTTCTGAAGTGCCCTATGGCAACTCATGCATGGGATCTTGCCTAATATTCTTCTCAATATTTAAACTTAACCCTCACTCATTCGATACATATATTGAATACCTCTTGTGCAAAAAAGGCCACTTGGAAACCAGAGCTCTCCTAAGGAAAAACAAAGCCTTCTTAGAAATAACATTCTAAGCATTTTAAGTTTGCTATGGAAGAAACTTAAAAAGCCCCATGCCTTCCTCTTCTATTCTTGGGTGGTTTTGGGTCCCTATTTGGTTCAGAAATTCTTTACCCTCATTTAGACTCTCTGAGGGAGTGGCTCATTCCAGCACAGCCCAGCCTCATTCTGCCCATAGCAGCCTTCCCTCCTGGCTCCACGCCTCACGAGGCTTGCACCAAGAGTGGACAGCTGTGGGGCCCACTCTGCACAGGGACATGGGTGTATGTCCCCAGGAAGGACGTGTTCTCATCCTCTAAAAAACCTAATGGCTGCATTCTTGCTTTAGTCACTTTTTTTTAAAGCTAAACTGAATGACTAAAACATTCTGTGTCCTGAAATTGGGAGTGGTTTCGAAAAGTGACCTCAATTATTAGATTCCAAAGATCTAAGCTCCCATGCCGATTTGCAGTTACATGTGGTAAAGAAGTCTTTCCCTTTTTCTATTTTTTCTTTCTTCTAGGAGCAAACACAATGTATCTTATTTGCATTCCAAGTGGCTCAAATTTCAAGTACCATTCATTAGGGATGAGTTATTTGTTCAGTTGATCCCTAAATGCATACATAGGTGCTTCTGTGTACATATTCAGGTACTGAGTGGGAGGAAGGCAAGAGATGTCAAATTCACAGCTTGTTTTTCTTCACTCTCTGTAATCAGACTCTTCTATCCTCTCTTTAAACACCTGTTTTTCTTTGTTTTCCAGTTGTCAATAGTTATTACCTCAGAATCTGGAAGTAACCTCTAAATGCTCCTGGGCTGAGAGTACTTTTAATACCTAATCAACAATAAAAGCACCTATCATGAAATTGTAGGGTAATCATGGACATAGGACATGCACAGATATATTTCTTATCACCATGTGGAGAGGACACTCTATTCACCTATGGACAGGTAGGAAGGCTACTGACAGGCGAGATTGTTTTCCCAAAATGGTTCTTTCGTAATCACAGCAGGACGGCTATAACTTCCACCATTCATTACTTCCGTTTTTTTAAGCCGGGTTTTCCCATGCTGATGTTCAAGGAAATGTTAATACCCTGAGAAGTGCTCAACGCTCAGGTAAATTTGGGGAGTGTTGGGGTTAAACTAGGCTGAGTATTGAGTAGTTCTTTTTAGCTGCAGGCTATCCAGAGCCTTTACCAGGTGAATACGCATTGTAAGCATTGTAACTGTTCTCAGAGGGGCTCCTGCAGTGTAGCATTTTCCAGTTATTTGACAATGGGGCCTCCTTTTTTCATAGCAAGCCTAATAATAGCTCCTAGAAAGAAGTTCCAACAATCATATGTAGTGAACACTGAAGGTCTTTGTCAAAAATCTTTGAAGGTTCTTGTCAAAAAAACATGTATTATCTAGAAGAAGTAATGCAGTTGACACCATTATCCAAGAATAAGCTGGCTGAAATTAGCTTGCTAGTTACTTGGCAAGGCCAGACAGCTTCCTCTGTCTTGACTTTGAAACCCTGTTCTGTCACTGCTGTGTGGCCTGAGGATAACTGTTTCTGTAATTCATGGTCCTCACCTTTCAGGGTTATGGTGGGCGTCAAAGATGATGTTTGTAAGGCTCTAGCAACAGCCATTCTCCAATGCCCCTGGCCCCATAGCAAAACACTGTAAGAAGCATTGTCTATTTCAGACATTCTCTGGCTTAAAAGGAAGAAAGAGTTTTCTTCCTAATTGAACATAATCCTGACCTAAATCTTCTCATAGCCTTTCACCTTGGAAAAATGTGAAATCAAACTTAATCAAACATGACTGCTAAATATCGGACAGGGTGTGAATGGAATGGCAGAGAATTAAAAGAGAAAGTGCTGAGGAAAATTTCGTATTAAAATTTCCTGGGCAATTTAAAAGAGGTGTTTGATACAGAACTCTCAGAGGAGTACTCTCGTGAAGGTAGAATCATCGTACCATGGCCGTGGACTTTGTAGAAATCTTTTCCGTCGGCAGTGAAGACAGACTGTCATAGATGCCACACCCTCCCCTCCACCTTTCCCGCTCTGTAGACACAAAAACAGATAATTCAGGAGTGAGGTGGAACAGACTCTCAACGCACCTCTGGACAAACTTTCAAGAGTTAAGTTCTTTAAGATTGTATTAGTTTCAGGTGTACAACATAATGATTTGATATTTTCATACATTGCAAAATAATTATCACAAGTTTAGTTCATATCCATTACCATGCATAGTTACATTTTTTTCTTGGGATGAGAACTTTTAAAGTGTACTCTTAGCAACTTTCAAATATGCAATACGGTATCATTAGCTATAGTTACCATGCTGTACATTACATCCCCATGATTTGCTTATTTTATGACTGGACTTTTGTACCTCTTGACTCCCTTTATCCATTTCACCCACCCCATGCCCCGCCCCCACCTCTGGCAACCACCCATTTGTTCTTTGTACCCATGAGGTTACTTTACCCCCTAGATTTCACATGTAAGTGAGATAATACATTAAGACTTTATTCTTTAGAGCAGTTTTAGGTTTACAGAAAAATTTCTGAGAAAGTTCAAAGGGTTCCCATGTACTGTCCCCTCCTCCTGCACAGTTTCTCCTGTGATTAACATGTTGCATTAGTGCAGTATTTTAATTTTAGTTAATGAATGAATATCAGTATGTTACTATTATGCAAATTTTGTAGTTTACATTAGGGTCCACTCTTTGGTTATGCAGTTCTGACAGATACATGGTGTCATGTGCCCACCGTTACACCATCAGAGAGAATGGTCTCTCTGCCCTGAAACACCCTGTTCTTCACCCATTCGCCCCAGACCTCCTGGCATCACTGATCTCTGTCCTGTCTCTGTAACTTTGCCTTTACCACAACGTCATATAGTCGGCCAGATTTATTTTAATCTTCATGACAACCCTGTAGCTAAGTCAAGGGGATACACTTAGCAAGGCGACGTGAGGTATTTGAGGTCCCACAAACTGAAAGTGCCAAAGCCGGGACTAGAACCAGCCAATAGCAGGGAGAACTGCCAATAGGCTCATTTCAAAGGACACTTCCAAGAGGCCTGTCAGCCAGGGACTTTAATTTCTAAGGGTGTGTAGAAGGAGGAAGTTGTACATCTTCCAAGGAGACTGGATGCCTGATTGATTAGATGAGACTCAGAGGTGACTTCAGAGACAATGGGCCTCGCACCCCATCATTAAGAAAGAAGGCCAGTCCCTGCGTCTGACTCAGAGGCTTACTGAGTCATCCTGTTTGTCCTCTCTGCTGCTATTTATGGGCTTCCCAGTTGGTGATATTTGTTGGTTAAATGTTCACACAACCAGTCTTGCCTCAGGCAGTGTCATGAATGGGATGTTGTGAATAAATAGGGTGACAGGTGTTATGGGGGAGTCATTTTAAAGGATCTCTAGTAGCTAATTCTTTTTAAAGCTCTTTATACTTAAACTGTAAGTATTCTGAAAGGAAATAAAAGCCAAGACCCTTTCTGTAGGGAGCTGCCGAATGCTAAGACTTTCTGAGGGTGTTGGCTTGGGCAGAGATGTAGGTCAGCATTATTGAAATTGTTGATGAGAATAGCTCAGGAAATGAGGGAATGAGACGATAAGAGAAAAAGACTGAGATGCAGTCGCTGAGGCAAGGGAGGTATGTCTATCACTGGAAAGAGACAACAACAAAACCCTCATATATTAATCTGACTCCTGGTGGTAGACAGATTTCTCATACACGTGGAATGGTAGAAGAAAGATCAATGAAGAGACTTTTTACAAAGGTGTAGGCAGGGTTAAGGGAAACACCTTGGAGCTAGCAACAGCAGGAACTAATTACCATCCCCAGCCCTGAGAGGTGAGGGGAGGGGGCAGCTGCTAGAACCCAGAGGGAACTGTAGTTTAGCAGAAGGATGCCTGACTCCTCTCATTCCTTTGAGAGGGGAAAGCAGGTCCACAGCAAGGGAGCTGGGGAATGAATAACCTACACTCTCTTTTCTCTCGTTCTCTTATCTCCTGCTGATGACTCCCATTCCCAAACCCCTGAATAAGACAGAGACTGAGAGAACCCTGTGCAATCCATGAAGGGCAATGTCCTGGGCCACCGAGCAGGACAGACAAGGGTGGAGAGTGGATCTGGAGGGCTGTACAACAAACATCTTCAATTGCAGGGAAGAGGCCTGTTTAATGTTGGAGTGTTAGACAATGCCAAAATATTTTGTTGAAATCAGTTTTCTTTAGCTTATATTGATATAAAGATATTCGTAATTAAACATTAAAATATTAATGTGATTGTATTGAGCATGAAGTTTAAACTTCCCTTGGTGCATGAAAATTCTAAAGTGCCTTTATAGGAGGGTGTATCTCTCCCCAAACCTCTACTGAAAATCACTTCTAAGAAACAAGACAAAGAGAACTTGTGTTAAAGTTGAGTGTTATGGAAACTAGTTAAAACCTTAGTTAAAAAACCATTGAAAGGTTGAGATAATAAAGAGAGAGCCTCAGCAGGGCACCTAGATTTCATATTTTAATATTTACCCTCTTTGCACCTAGATTTAGCTTAAATTTATCTATTAATTTATTCAACAAATATGCACTGTGTTCCTGCTTTCTGACTGCAAAAGGGCCCGTAATAGCCTTACTTGCTGTGGTTCAGTGGGTTGAGCCCCGGCCTGTGAACTGAACAAAGGGGCCTATAATAATGTCTTTCTTACTGTAGCCCAGTCCCTCCCTGGGCTCCCAGCAACCATGGGCAGGACTGATGATAAGTGGTGAGGAAAAGCCTCTCTGAGGAGATGACATTTGAGCAGACTCCTAAAAGAAATGGGACGAAGCCAGTCAGGAGACCTGGGTGGAGAACAGAGGGATCATCAGGCTCAAAGGCCCGAGGTTTGCTGGAGGAACAGCATGGATGGAAGGCCAGTGGTGCTGGGGAGTTGAATGGAGGTACAGCCGGGGCCTGTGCACACCAGGCCTTGGAGGCCCTGGTAAGAAAGTTGGATTTTGTTCTGAGAATGATAGGTAACAATTAGAAGGCTCTGAGCAGGTGAGTGAGATGACTGAATCTGTCATTTTTTTAAAAGACCGCTCTAGGTCCTATGTGGACAACGGATTCCAGGGACGTAGAAACAAAGGAACTTGTTAGGAGGCTATTGCAATTAGCTGGCCAAGGGATGGCTGTGGTCAGCAGAAGTGGTGAAGAGCAGTTGGCACAGACACATTTTGTGTGGATATTCACACTCTCCTTTACCATCAGGATGATTTTGTTTCTAAACGAAGATTTTCTTTTGTGGAAGAAGCTCAGGGAAATTATACCAGTTAAAAAGAGTTCAATTACCATTGTCTAACGTATCTCGTCTCAAATTCACCAAGGATGCTTATTAAAAAGACAAATTTTTGAATCTCATACCCTCAGAGATTCTGACTCTGCCCAGCCTAGATATCTGCATTTTGTGATGCAGAATCTGACCATTACCAGTTAAATATTTAGCAGCATGCCCTAGTTGTGGCTACTTGAAATTGCGGATGTAACTAATGTATTTTGGTCAACAACGGACTATGTATAGGACAGTGGTTCAGTAAGATTATAATGAAGATGAAGAGTTCCTATCACTTAGTGACATTGTGCTGCCCTACAGTGTGGCACAACGCGATACTCCCCAGTGTGTGGTGGTGCTGGTGTAAACAAACCCAGTTGCACTGCCAGTTATATGAAGTACAGCACATACATAAGATTTGATAATGATAATAAATTACTATGTTACTGGTTTATATATTCACTCTACTATACTTTTTATCATTCATGTAGACTATACTCTTATGCTTATTAAAAGTTTATTGTAAAACAGCATGTCATGTTATGTTGACAGCAGCCTCATGCATCTCATGTTTACTGTGTCTCTTGATTGCGTAATTTTTTTCTGTGCTTAATTTAATCTTATGTTGTTTTGTTCATCATGGACTTTATTTTTAATTTTTCTTTTTTAATTACAGTTTTTTCTTTACCATTTATTCCTTTTATATCCACCCCACCACAATCACCACACTGTTGTTGCTCATGAAGCATGATTCCTCCAGCCTGTATAGTCTTTCTCAGGATTGCTGTTGCTATGCCACGCCTGTTGTGGCTCCATATAAAATCTTGAAATATTTGTTCTAGTTCTGTGAAATATGTCATTGGAATCTTGATAGGAATTGTGTTGAATCTATAGATTGCTTTGGGTAGTATGGACATGTTAATAATGTTAAATCTTCCTATCCATGAACATGGTATGTGCTTCCATTTATTTGTGTCTTCTTCAATTTCTTTCATCAGTGTCTTATAATTTTCTGAGTACAGGTCTTTTACATGCTTGGTTAGATTTATTCCTAGGTATTTTATTATTTTGAAGCAATTGGGATATTAATTTTGTCTCCTGCTACTTTACTGAATTCATTTATCAGTTCCAGTAGTGTCTTGGTAGAATCTTTAGGGTTCTCTATGTACAGTATAATGTCAGTTGCAAATGAAGACAGTTTTACTACTTCTTTTCCAAGCGGATGCCTTTTATTTCTTCTTCTTATCTGATTGCTATGGCCAGAATTACCAGTACTATGTTGAATAAGAGAGGTTAAAGTGGACATCCCTGTCTTATTCCTGATCTTAAGGGGAACACTGTAGTTTTAGCCCACTGAGTATGATGCCTGCAGTGGGTTTGTCTTATATGGCCTTTATGGTGTTAGGTATGTTCCCTCTATTACCACTCTGCTAAGAGCTTTTATTATA
This sequence comes from Phyllostomus hastatus, assembly GCF_019186645.2. Lineage (NCBI taxonomy): Eukaryota > Metazoa > Chordata > Mammalia > Chiroptera > Phyllostomidae > Phyllostomus > Phyllostomus hastatus. The sequence goes on from NW_025333916.1 coordinate 29,509,300, forward strand.
AATATGTGCTAAGTTTTATTTAATGCTTTTTTTGTATCTTTTGACATTATCACATAGTTTTTATCCTTCACTTTCTTCAGGTGGTGAATCACATTTATTGATTTGTGAATGTTATACCAACCTTGCATTCCTAGAATAAATCCTACTTGATTGCAGTGTATGATCTATTTGATTTACTGCTGGATCCAGTTTGCTAATATTCTGTTGAGGACTTTAGCATCTATGTTCATCAAGGATATTGGCTTATAATGTTCTTTTTTTGTAGTGTCTCTTTATTGCATCATTTTCTCTGTGCTTGATTTAATCTCACATTGTTTTATTCATCCTAGCCTTTAAGCACACAAAATCCACTCTTAATGATACCAGTAAGAGCCCACGTTGAATGACTGGCCTAGAATAAAAATAAAGTGATTAAGGACTGTGAAGTTTGAAAATCAGCGATGGTTGTTTTTTGCCAGTCAGGCATGTCCCATTCCACCATAGCCATGATCTTGCCAAACAAGAACAAAGTGATGGAAGCAGTTCAAGGATCTGCTTGATTGAAGACAATGAGACTAACAGGGATTTGAGAAGGTGATTCATGGGAGTTCTTCTAATGACCTGGACTGAAGACCAGACACAGATGTGTAACTTTCACTTTCAGCACCATGCAAAAAGTTTGTCAGCCTGTTCCCTACTTCAGTGTCTTTGGTTATATTTTGCTTGTTTCTTTGTTTTGTTGACTAGGTTCCTGTTAAAGGTAAGATCATATGGTATTTGTCTTTCAGAGAACAGGCTGACAGTGTTCAGAGGGGAGAAGGGAGGGAATTTCAAGGGAAAATGGGAAGGGTTTACAGGAACAAGTATAAAGGACACATGGACAAAAACTAGGGGTGGGTGGGAATGGGAGGGAGGTAGGAAGGGCTGGGTGGGTGGGCTGGTATGGGAGTAAAAGAAAATTGTACTTGAACAATAATTAAAATAAAATTATTTAAAAAATAAAGCAGAATAGAAAATTCAGAAATAAATCACACAGATGTAGTTAATTTATGTTTGATAAATTATTTGATAAAAGTATCATGGCAATTTGATGGAATAAGGATAATCTTGTTTAGAACAATTTATGGAAAAAAATGAACTTCAATCCTTACCTCATATCATAGACAAAATGGTGTGTGGTATATATGTCCACATTATAGATAACTATTGAACAACATGCAACTCTATGTAACACCATTAATACCAAAAGTTGATAGTTACAAAATTATGCCCAATAAAAGAAGCAAGACTCCAAAAAAAAAGTTTGTTTGTGATGTTGAGAAAAATGGCTGGCCCCAACTACGATGTTGAATTTACTGCTACTTCTGGTAGTTTAAATGATTCAAGAATTGTTATTCATTACATGATATGAGAATGAGTGGTAAGTCTTCGAATGCTGTTGTGACAGCAGCTAGGGAATTTTTGGAAACTCTAGGTAAGGTAACTGTAGATAAAAATTATTGCCAGAGCAAATATTTAATAAAGATGAAACTTCCCTATTCTGGAAACAGACACCTGAAAGGATTTTTATCCATAAGGAGCCAAGTAAATGCCAGGTGTCAAAGCTTTTAAGAACTGGATAAACAGTCTGGCTTGGGGGCAGTGTTGCAGGCTACAAGTTCAAATTCTTTGTGATATGGCACAGTGAGAACACCATGGCCTTCAAACATGATAAGAAACATAGACTACCAGTGTATTACACAAGCAATAAGAAATCATGGGTAACCCAGCTTCTTTTCCAAGATGCCCTCCTGAATTACTATGTCAGTGAAATTGAGAAGTACTGTTTAGAGAATAACATAATCTTTCAAGAGTTTGCTTATTGTTTATAATGATCCTGAACTTGCTACCTTTATTGGTGATCTCCATCCCACCATCAAAGTGGTATCTCTCTCTCCACACACCACCTCTTTGATCCAACAATGGATCAAGGAGTTATAGGAGCTTATAAGGCCTACAGCCTGAAGAGGACCTTTGCTCAGAGTATCACTGCAACTGAGGAAGACACTGATGAAATTCTGGAAAGATTGCAACATCTATGACTGAGTCAAGAACCTTGCTTGGGCTTGAGGTGTATGAATGGCATCTGGAAGAAGACACTCAAGAGGTTTGTCCATGACTTCAAAGGATTTTCCAAGAATGTGAAGGCTGCAAAAATCAGCAAGGCTCTGGTTGAGCTGGCAAACAACTTTAACTTGGGTGTTCATGAGGAGGACATTGAGGAGCCCTAGAGGTAGCTCCTGAGGAATTGACTTATGAGGAGTTGTTGGAACTAGAATAAGAACACATACCTGAGGAAGAGTCAAGAGAATAGGAAACTGCAGGAGAAGAAAAAGAAGAACCTCCAAGGAAATTCACAGTGGAGAATTTAGCAGAAGCTTTTGCAGACCTCAACAAGCTCCTTAAAAAGTTTGAAAACATGGACTCCCATATTGAAAAGTTTTCATTAATAGAGAGGAATGCTCATGGTGCATTGTGTGCTTACAAGCCAATTATGATGAGAAAAGAAACAAACCAAACAAACCATCATGGACATATTTCTGAAAAGACTGACATTTGCTCCAGAAAAACCTCAGGCAGGTTCTTCAGGAGATATTCCAGAAGAAGCCTTATCACAGGAGATGACAGTTCCATCCCTGTTATTGCCCCTGAAGACCTTTCAGTGGGACAAGATGTGGAGGTTTAAGAGGCTGATATTGATGGTCCTGACCCTGTGTAGGCCTAGGTTACTGTGTGTTTGTGTCTCAGTTTTCAACACAAAAATTTAAAAAGAAAAAAGAAAATTAAATATAGGAAATGGTTTATAGAACAAGGACTAAAGAAAATATTTTGTATAGCATACAATGTGTTTGTTTTAGGTGTTATTAAAAAAGGACTCAAAAACATTTTTAAAAATCAAAAAGTTCATAAGGTGAAGACGTTACAGTAAGCTAAGGGTAATTCATTATTAAACAAAGAAAAATATTTTTAGTAGATTTAGTGTAGCCTAAGTGTACAGTGTTTATGAAATCTGAGTAGTGTACAGTAAGGCCATCACATTCACTCGCCACTCACTCATTGACTCACCCAGAGTGACTTGAAGTCCTGCCTACTTCACTCATGGTAAATGCCCTGTGGAGGTGTACCATTTTTTACCTTATGAAGATTTTTTTTTACTGTACATTTTCTCTTTAGATATGTTTAGATATACAAATACTTAACCATTGTGTTGCAATTGCCTACGGCATTCAGTACAGCATTCACTATAGGCAATAGCCTCATGGCCTTGTGGCCTTGGTGCTTGTGGCTTGTGGCCTTGGAACTACAGGCTGTACCATGTAGCCTAGGCGTGTAGAAGTCTGTACCATCTGGGTTTGTGTTAATGCACTCTGTGATGTTTACACAATGATAAAATCACCTGAGGCATTTCTCAGCATGTATCCTCATCATTAAGTGACACATGACTGTATATTTGTTGTAGGCAAAATAACAATCTTTTGCATTTCAAATAGAGCTAGTTTTGTGGGAAAAACTGAAAGGGGTGGAAAGTCTTTTTCAGTGATCATCTGGTGAGAACTCTCAGACATATTGAGATAAAAAGAATAATTGAAGCTTTGTAAGTAGTAATTAATCGGCTATTACAATGTCAGAGAGCAGTAATAGCTCCAAACCCACAGCCCAACTGATTATTAGGATGCTACAAGATTAGAGTTATTGCACCTGTGCAGATAATATAGAAAGATAGTGGCCTTTTCCAAAAGTCATGTAAAGCCAACATTTATTTAGGCAGCCGAGCTTCCAGCAGCCATGGAAATGTGGCAGTACTATCCCCATGGCTGTGTACTTCTTTTAACCATTGCTCTAACTAGCCATGGGTCAGATGAAAGATTTATTAGTTTGTTGTTTGGGGTTAGCAACTGCTCCCCTGTAGCTCCAACCAAGACCAGTCCACCACGCCACTGCTGTGTCTTTGCTTGAGTGTTCAGAAACCTGTCTTCCCTGCATGTCCCAGAGAGAAGGACAGAGGGCAGCTCAGTGTCTAAGGGCTCTGGCCACATGAGAAAATACTGCAAAGGGGAGTCTATGTAGGACACTGTTTTCATGCTCAGATTGCCTGGAAGAAGCCTCCAGCTTCACAGTCTGTTTGTTGGTTTGTTTGCCCGTCTGTTTAATGGTTGCTCTCAGAATTCTCTGTGAACACTCATCCTGCATTTCCATCCCTGCCCTCATGGTTTCTCTCATTCAGGATGGGCTCATATTTGAAACAGATGATCATCTAGTATACGTGTCTCACATGCTAGACAAGACAGCTGAGATGTCAGTGGAGTGACTGCTCTAAGGCTATGTAAAGGGGCAGCCATCCACTTGAAGCCAGAGTCCTGCACCACTTGTGGAGGCCCAGTAGGGCTAGCTCACAGGCCACTGACCTTTCTGTGACCTTCCAGCCATCCACATCTGCGTGCTTTGTCCTTCCTCTAGCCTTTCAACACCCCCTCATGTCTGTGGACAAACGTATATTTAGTCTCTCTTGGTTTTCTTTCTCTAAATCCCCTTCCCCCTTTTCCCATGCCAACAAGCTGGCAAAATGGGAAAAATTAGGCAAATCCAAACTTAAAAACCTCTTTATTTAAAAATAACAAACCCAAAAGAAGCCTTAGCTTTCTAACCTTTACCAACTAAATTATGTGATGTTTACTCGTGTTACCTCACCTTGATTTATTTTTGTGGGTTAAGCCTCTAAGAAAAAAAAAAGGTTTATTTGTTACAATCCAAAGAACTTGAAGAAGGAAGTAGAAAACAAAAGGAAAGGTGAGACCAGAGGAAAGATCGCATAACTAATTAAGGGAACACAAAACACAAATCTGGACGTGCCAACGCGTATTTTTCCATTTAGAAACAAACCTAAGAAGCCAGTGGTTAGCCTTTTATTTTTAATTCAACTTGCTGGCTCTGCTTAGTGGTGCACCGGGAGTAAGTGTTAGCCTGCTCTCTAGTGGTGACTAAAGGCATGCGCATGTACACGTGCACAGTGTAGAGCTGAGGCTGCCCAGGGATCTGTCTGTGCTTGAAAAATTCTCTACTAGAAGGCATGCTTTGGCTGCTTTCCAGTAGCTACAGCAGGTGGAGACACACACTGGAAAACCCGAGCTAGTCCACTTTGCTTTCATTCGGCTCTTAGAAGATTGCTAGGCACCCAGAGTTTTTGAAATTAAGTTGGACCATAATTTACTTGTGATGCTTTATATTTCCTGCTTGTTTTTAATTCTTGAAAAGTGATAAGATCTGGAGATTTTAAGCATATATAGTTTCTAAACCCGTTGCTTCCTACGCACCATTCATTCACATTGAATACCCACCATGTGCAGAGATTTGGGGTGAAGTGGTGGTACAAAGGTTAGTATGACACAGATCTTGTCCTTAAAACTTACCCTCTGATTGAGAGAGAAGATATATTTGATATAATTATAATGCATGATACTGTTATAAACAGAAAAGTAAATATATATAAAATTACTATATGTAGATTTGTAATTATTATTGATCTTATGATACAATTAGATAAATATCAATATACCACATTAATAATTATGATAATATGCAGACAATAATATATTATATGCAATTACTAATACATTAAAATCAAGTAAAATATATTAACAACCACAAATTTATTAATATGATACATTAATGAAATATATATCAAAATCTTGATTTACTTTAATATTAATAATTATATAATTACATATATTATTATATAATATATAAATTACATTTATAATATAAGTGCATAATTATAATATAATATAAATGTATAATAGAATATATCTTATAGTAAATATTTTTATATTACATGAATATTATTAGTTTATATATATAATACATGAACATATACAATATATAAACATGTACATATATATATACACACATAGAGAGAGACAGAGATGTAGGCAGAGGGAGAGGGTACAACTGACACAGATATTGGCAGGCAGTGTCTGAGGCCCTATGGATGATATTGAGACATTCATACAGGCTACCGAGTCCTGTGGAGGAAAAGGGATGGCACAGCTACCCTTTCAAGAGGAGGGTGCCTCAGAGTGGCCTGGCCACTATCTCAAGAGGAGAGCGCCCCGATCCTTGCCTTCACCGGTTTTTTATTGGCTTTTAATTTGCACAGAAATACAGGTAAAGTTCATTAATCATTGTCAGTCAGTAAGGATCAAACAATAGATAGCATACAAAGAACTATGAGGGCTCATTCTGAGTCAGGGTCTGTTAGCTAAAAGGCTACAAAACTTTGGGAAACAAACTCATTTCCTGCTCAGACCTATTTAACTAAGAGCATTCTTAGCAAAGCAGGTTTCACAGGAGTTTATGTATTCTTTCTTAGGCCTGATCACCCGGAGAACCTGCCCTTTCCAGCACAGGGCTGCACCGCCCTCTGTCATTGTTTCAGGATTAAGTCAGGCAGAGGAGGCAAGATAGCCAAGAAATTAGGAGACTTCTCACAGGCAAAATGAGGACTCAGGCTTTGTCAAAGCCGAGGGGGCTAGGGTCTATCACCCCCTTTCTCCATAGCCCCCCAAGTCCTTCCCTGGGGCCTCCACGTGATCATACCTGTCTTAGGTCATTCCCCCCTTGGGGAATCTTACCCGTCATTGGCTAACTGATCAAGCATTGGGAGCCAGTTATGGAAAAAGGAGCAGAAGCGGGGCTCCAGCCAGGGAGATAAGCTCTGTCTCCTTAGTGGCTTATGGTCCGAAGGTCGCTCACTCAGCCTTGGGGGGGTGGGGTGGGGGAGGGGTTACAGCTCCTGAAACCAGGCAGGGCGGCTCCCAACATCCCACTATGGGCCAAGGCCTGTGGAAGGTATGTCCACATTTTATTTAATACAACTGTATTTTAACATAAGAGGAAAGAGAGGTTCAGAAAGATTAAATAACTTTCCCTAGTTCACATAGCTATGAAATGGCAAAATTGAAATTTGAATTCAAGTTATCTGATTCCACCTGTATTTCAGTTAACTTCAGACTTTTATTGAGAGTCTGCCATGTGCCAGGTACTGCGCTACATGCTAGAGGTGCAAAGGTGGAAGATGCTGTCACTGACCTCGGGATTGGGATGATAGTTTTGTAGGAGACTGGCATGAGAAGAAATAATTAGACTGTCATGATATGCAATAATGGAAGTATGCATAAACTGCCTCTGAGCAAAGTAGCAAAGGCTCTTCATTGTTCATAAGTTGTCATGCTTTCTGTCATTTAACCCTGACAATCCAATTCAGCCATGACTGAATTAACCGGAAACCTGTAACTTGGCCAAGGCCACGCTCTTTAGGCTTGACAATGGCTCTGGGAAAGGCAAATATCATGGTACTGCCCAACAGGGGCCACAAATTGCTGACCCAGCATATAATCTCTCTCAGGCAGTTTCTGGTGTGAGAAACTCAGAAAGCTAAAGAATCAGAGTAGAATTAGGAAGAAATAAACGTGGAGGTAGCAGGAGAAAAAGGTGAAGGGATTAAGAATAAAAACAACAACCTGTAACAGACAACAGCATGATGATTACCAGAGGGAAAGGTGGGTGGAGAAGGTAGAAGAGCTAAGGGGGGATAACTGGTGACAGAAGGAGACTTGACTTGGTGTGGTAAACATACTATACAATCTATAGATGATGCACTCCAGAATTGTGCACTTGAAACCTATATAATTATATTAACCAATGCCACCTCATTAAATTCAATAATAAATTCAAACGATCGCTAAAAAAAGTAGAGTTAACTGCTGAGCTGATAAGAAGCAGCAGAGTAAAGATCTGGAGAAAGAGAGAAGATGAATTTTGAGGATGGCATAGTCGTAAGAATAAGGAGCCAAAGATTCCCCTTCTCAGAGGAAAACCTGTTTTTACTGTTATTTCCTTGACATTGTTCCAAGACTTCAGAGTTGGACTATGTAACTGCTTAGACTGCCCATACTCCTTACTGTCTTAAATGTCCTTACAATCATCCACATCACCTGAGGTCAGCCAAGGCTATGAGACTGCAAGAGAATCTAGGTCCTGCAGCACTGAAGTGGTCCAGACAAGGCAGTAAGGAGTGTGGCTGGGAGGGTGGACTTAACAAGGCTTCACTAGGAGGTGGTGATGCTCAAGCAGAGTTTTGAGGTATAGCTAGGAGTTTGCCAGAAAGAAAGGTGTGCAGGATGTTTCAATAGTTCAATGCTCATTCTAGTACTGAACACGACAAGGGGCAAGTTTTAATTTTCCAGTTTTCTTTCCAGTGTATGACTCCAGAAAATCTCTCTTCACAAACCTGGGCTTGGAGAGAGGGGAGTGGGATAGGAGGATTTCCTCTTTCATGAGGGCTCTAAGTCATGAAGCCTGGTGGCTTGACCATATGATGCAGCTTCAAACATTAGCATTTCCTTCTAGCCTGGGATATTTATACCTTTATGGGCATGCAGTATTGGGCCAGGGGAAAATATAAAAGTACAGGATATATACAATGAATCTGCTTGTGGTGTCATATGATTTGGGAAGAGAAAAATTTTTAATTTTTACAGTCTTAAGGTTTTGTCTTGTGTGAGCCAGTAAAAATCTGCTTTTCCAAGTTGGCTTAATTTTGCTTATTTTTACACTAACTTGCATAAAAGCTAGGGACTCACATGATTCCAGCATGGAATCGTACTCAAAGACACATAGATTTTCCTTGCAATGGTAATTAAAATATTATTTCTATTTAAAAATAAACCTTGATCTGGTGTGAAGTGGTAGGCAAAATTTGCATGTAATTTATAGACAAAGTACAAGGCTTTAGAAAAATTTCTGCTCCAAGCTATGGCCTTTCACTTCATTGACTTTCTTTTCCCCTGAAGGGACTGTCAGGGAAAAGGAGAAACACTCTTTCAGGCTGTTGCCTCAACTTCTTTACACTGTCTAAATTCTACCCACTAAAAATTCATGTAGGTTGGTTTTTTTAAAATGGTGGTGAAAACAGTACAAAATTTATTATCTTCACCATTTTTATATGTGTAATTCATTAGTTTTAAGTATATTCACTCTATTGTGCAACAAAACTCTAGAACTTTTTCGTCTAGCAAAACTGAGCTCTCTATTAAACAACTGCACACTCACTCTTCCTACCAGTCCCTGGCAAACCCCATTCTACTTTCTGTTTCTATGAATTGAGTTACTTTGGCTACCTCATGCAAGTGGAATCATATAGTATTTGTCCTTTTGTTTTTTGTATCTAGTGTATTTCAGTTAGCATGATGTTGTCAAGGTTCATCCATGTTGTAGCACGTGACAGGATTTCCATCCTTTTTAAGTTTGAGTAATACTCCATCATATGTAAATACTGCAGTTTGTGTATTCATTCATCTGTCCATGGACACTTGGGTTGCTTCCACCTCTTGGCTATTGTGAATAATGCTGTTATGCACATGAGTGTGCAAATAGCTCCTCAAGGTGCTGCTTTCAGTTTTTTCATATATACCCAGAAGTGGGATTGCTTAGTCAGACACTAACTCTAGTTTTAATTTTTTGAGCAACCACCACACTGTTTTCCACAGCATTTGCACAGGCCATAAGGGTTTCAATTTCTCCACATCTTTGCTGACACTTGTTGTTTTCTGTCTTTTGTTCTAATAGCAATCGCCCTAATGGGTGTGAAATGACTTGTAAGTTGATTTTAAAGTGCATATTTCACTTGAATTGGTGAAACTATCTGGGAACTTCATGCCTTCTGGTAAAGTTTTATTTTAGCAACCAGCTGAGATCACTCACTACACACATGTTATTTTTATGTAGGAGAAAGTGTCAAAACCCTAGAAAGAGATCCTAGGTCTCCTCAAAGACTGTAAAGCTTTAAATTGGGGGCCATCTCAGAAATCTCACGTAGGACAATTCCCTCTCTCTTGTTTTGACCCTGAGGACATTTTTATTGAATGAATACAAATATTTTAAAAAATTGATTTTAGAGAGAAAGGGAGAGAGAGAGAGAAATCAATTTTTTTGTTCCATTTATTTATGCATTCATTGGTTGCTTCTTGTATGTGCCCTGACTAGGGATTAAACCTGCAGCCTTTGTGTATCTAGACGACATTCTCACCAACTGAGCTACCTGACCAGGGCAAAAATTTTCATCAGAATTACTTCAACATTGCTGAGAACATCATCAAGAAATTATTTTCTGGAGACAGCTATTGTAAGTTAATTAAATTCTTTGATCAAATTTCTCACTGTGAAGCTAAATAATTTTCAGTATTTTTATTTTACTGAAATAATTTAAATTTACTTCAATGATTTTGTATACATATTAAATTTTCCCAACTTTAGCTGAAGCAAATTTGAGTTTTCTTTTGTTATCATTTTTCTACCAACCCTAACTTTTCTGGGTCATTTTTTTGCAGGTATAATTTTTACAAGAATATTAGATTCTTTAGTAAGTTTTTTAAAAGTAAAAAATAAATTTTGCTGTGTGCAGTTTTTACTTTTGTCAGTCTTATTTTGTGTTATTTTTACAAAGTATAATTTTAACTGGGTCAATTTTCATAGTTTTGAGAATTTTGTACTTTTGAGAATTACCAGCATAATGAGATTCTTCAGTCAGTTTTTTATCAATATCAAATTTAACAAATATAATTTTAGCTATTACAAGTTTGATTCTGTGTTGATCGCTTCTACTATGTCATTTTTTTCTGGTGACCAATTCAAAATATACTTGAAGTAAAAATATCAGAGCCATAAAATCTTGTTTTTACCCAAAACTGTTTTGATGTGTGTGTGTGTGTGTGTGTGTTTAAAGTAGTTGTCAATACATCTTCATGGAAGCATTGGTTTTGTGAGTAAATCGTGGGTCTATAAGTGAGAGGTTCTGGGTTTTTCCTTGTTCTGTCAGCATCCTGTGTCTAATACACTAATAGTCTAGTAGTCCTCATCTAAAAATGAAGTGATTTAAATATGTGATTTCTAAATCCCCTTGAAACTCTGATAGTTTGTGATTTAAATTTTTATGTGTAAGGGCTGTTCTACTTGACCACTATTTGCATTTATTTGATGCCCTCCTCTCCCCATCCCTACCAACCAGTGCTTCCTGACATCCAGCCTGCCTATGTGTACTCAGTCCTGAGCAAGAGCCCCTGACCGTCCCCACACACTGCTGAATGTTGTTCCTGCCAGTCTTGGCCCTTGACCTGCTCCAGAGCTCTATTACACTTAGGTCTTCTGAGCCCATGATTGCTCTTTCTGATCAAGGACCTGCCAACTTGGGCTCCAAGCAGCCTTTTTTTCTGATCTCCATCTGTGTAGAAGCTACAAGGTCATCAGTGTCTGTCCTGAGCTTTTTCTTTCTCTTCCCTACTCCTCAATCAGTCTTACCTCTACTTTGTCTCTCTCTCTTTTTTTTGTTTTTGTTGGGCATGGAGCAGAATCTTGGGATTATGTGGGTGTGGTTTAAGGCAGACCATCCTGAGGCAGCAGGGGCTCAAGGCCATCCTAGGTGGAAAAAAGAGATAGGATAGACCTGACCATTTAGATACTCTTATATCAGGATCCCATCAGGAAACTGATGGACCTTTCACTCACATTAGATTAATGTGACTATTTACAAAGGTTAGTAAAGGGGCTATTTACAAAGATATGGACAGTGAGTAAAGAATCCATAGAAAACAATGCAGTACCACTGGATTCAATTACAACTCCTGAGCTCAGGAAGACATGGGAGGGATCAGTTACTAGAATGTGGAAGGAGAGAATCATGCAGAGATGACTGCAAGGCCCTCCTGCAGGGTAGGAGCCAGAGGCATGAATTCCCCCAGCTCCTTTTCCTCCTCCCTCTTTCCTTCCCTGCTATTTTGTGTCAGGGATCCCTAATTGGCAGAACCCATTGGAGTCAGAGAGTGAGGGAACCCATTGATGAAACCCATTCAGGTCAGCGTCCCTAGGCAGAGACTCAGGTGAGAAGGGTGAAGAGTGGCTGCAGTAGAGGCTGCTCCTCTTACCTGTTCACTTATGTCCCAGTGAAATCAGGCTAAAAGGAGCATCCAGAGAAGACTAAAAGGGAAGGCGGTCAGCATACCTGCTTCTTGGGTGAGGAATGAATCCAACCCCATGACCTTTGTTAATTCCAGCTGATGTCATTGTTTAAGGCATCTCTTTCCCTGCCAGCTGCTTCCTGTGCCATGACCCTGGTCCTGCAGTGTTTCTAGGTTAATGAAATCCTGGGCTGAACTGATTACCTTACTTCGCTGGTTCCTGGGAAGCCTCTGAGGAGTTGGAGCTTTGGGGATTGCAGACCAGAAGCTCTTGGATATCTGCGTGGGGTGGAGGAAGTTCTAAGAATAGATGCAAAGGAAGAGAAGAAAGTGTTGAAAGGGTGCAAACAGCATGCCTGGCCAAGGCACAGACCTGGGCTTACATAGAGGGTGTTACTATGGGATCAGGTTTAAGAGGACTCTGATGTGCTTTCTATGGAATGATGCCTTTTCCATTGCCTGAGGTGCAGGGTGCAGACTGAAATGCTGTGTATTAGGGGAGGGGAGAAGGGGGTGCACTATCCCTTCAGAGTCCTGTAGCAGAGAGGTTTTTCACAGAACACCACACTTCTGTAACAGACACCATTGCAAATGGTCAACTTTTACCTTAGCTCAATTTGGAGAGAGAGAGACAAGGTAGAAAAAGAGAGAAGAAAGAGAGAGAGAATTTGTCTAATTCATTTGCCTATGGATAAATTAATTCTGATACTCCCTTACGATTCAACTGACACTTCTTATTTGTGGGTGGGTAGGGAGGGTGCCCCACATACAGCAGAAGCAGAGGGGGCTGGCTGTGAGCTGAGCAAGGACTTAGAAGCAGGACGATTACAATCACGCTTTGCTTCTTGTCAGTGACACAATATATACTTAACATGTTCTCCTGGGAATATTAAAATTCCACATAATATAAGCCAGTAGCAAATAATCTTTCTTGCATTGTGCTCACTGGGCAGTGCCTGAGAAGAAAGGAGGGGGCGGCTCAGGTGAGGGGAGACAGACCAGAGCTGTGTGGAGAAGATGACCTCACCGCGCTAACTTATGAGATATCTGCGTGGGGTGGAGGAAGCATCCACCTTGACCAGGATCGCCAGTTCTGAGAATCCATCAGAAGAAAGGAACAGGGAGGTGAGAGGAGAAGAGGAAAGAGAAAAGAGAACTATAACAGATAAAAGTAAGCTCTTCTAGAAAGAATTTTATTGCCAAGTAATTCCCTCAGGGAACAAAGTCTGAGAAGTCTGAAACACACTTTCCTCTTTCCTTCTGTTGTTTTTTTTCCTATTCCTTATGAATACAAAAAAATCTGTTAATTTTGTATTGAAAATAAAACCTACTTCTTTTTCTTGAGTACTCTATAATTGTAGAAGAATGTGTATCATTTGTGCCCCACAATTTTGAGAGTATTTTTGAAGACAGTGACATATTCTGGCTCTTTAAGAACAAAACAATTCAATTTAAAAATCACTGAGTGACAGCAATCAAAGTTCTGAAGTGATGCAGTTTGCTTCCACGCTTGTTCGAAATGTCATAGAAAACCAACATATAGTGGGTTGTTATGGCAACTGGAATACCAGAGTTTATAACATCACTGTAATTAATGTTATCCAAATGTTATTAATCTTTCAACATCACTCACATTCTCTGAAAGGACAGCAAGCAGCTCTGGTTCTCCGAGGATTTTTCAATAGTGTAATCTGTTGCAGCTTTCTTCGCATTCACTTTGTTTTCAAACAGGTCTTACTTTGACTTTGCTTTAGTGAAAGTAGCTACTCCTTTCCTTGGTCTATTTTTGCTGCTGTTCTCTGATAAAACTTAAAATGAAATTAAAAAAAGGATTACAGTTAAATAACAGAACAATGTCTAAAGATAAAAAAAAGTAAATGTGGAGAACCTGAGAAAAATATTAAAATATTTGCAAACAGATGTGTAGTAGTCACTCTTATTTGCATAGCACTTTATGATTTTTAAAGTGGTTTTAGATGTATTTGTTAATGTAACTACCTGCAAGGACAAGTAATATTTTGGGGATGCCTATTATGTGACAGTTAATGTGATTTGCATAGATGAATTTTTTAGATCTCACAACCTCTGAGGTTGGTGTGGTTTAAAAATATACCTCCATGACTCAACGTCAAGAACAAAAAGCCCATTTAAAAATGGGCAAAAATTCATGGACATGGACAACAGCGTAGTGATTGTGGAAGGGGAGGTGGGTGTTGGGGGGATTAATGGTAATAGCAAAAATCAATAAAGAAATAAAAAATGGGCAAAGGACTTGAACTGATGTGTCTTCTTAGATGATGCTATATATAAATCATCAACAAGCATATGCAAAGGTGTTTAACATCATTAAATCATTTGAGAAATGCAAATCAAAACTACAATGAGATATCACCTCCCACCCATTAGGATATCTGCTACAAAAACAAAAACAGAAAGTAACAAGTGTTGGGGAGGGTATGGAGAAATTGGAACCTCCATGCATTGTTGGTGGGACTGTGAAATGGTGCAGCCACTGTGGAAAACAGTATGGCACTTGCACAAAAAAAATTAAAAATAGCATTAGCAAATGATCTAGCAATCCTGCTTTTGGGTATGTAGTCAAAGTAACAAAAAGCAGGGTTTGGGAGAGATATTTGCACATGTGTGTATAGCAGCACTAGACACGATAGACCAGAGGTGGAATTAACCCAAGAGTCTGTGGATAGAGGAATGAACAAACATACTGTTATATACATATTTAATACAATCGGTGTATTCAGCCATAAAAAGGATGGAAATCCTGTCACATGCAACCACATGGATGAATCTTGAGGACATTATGCTAAGTGAAATAAAACAGGTACAAAAGGACAAATACTGTATGATTCCAGTTACCTGAAGTATCTAAAGTAATCACACTCATAGAAACAGAAAGTAGAATGGTGTTTGCCAGGGACTGGGGAGAGGGGGAAGTAGGAAATTGCTTAATAGAGTTCAGTTTTATGAGATGCAAAAGTTCTAGAGTTGTGTTGCATAATAGTGTGAATATACTTGCCACCCCTGAACTGCACATTTAGAAATGGTTAAAGTGGTCATTTTATGTTAGGTTTTTTTAAACCTCAATTTTTAAAAAAATGCATCCAAATTGATGCTCCTTCTTTTAAAAGGTGGAGTCAAATTATCTTCCTCTGAACATGGATTGGATATTGTAATTTGCTTGTAATGAACGTTGTGGAAGAGTGACAAGGTATGACTTCCAAGACTAGGTCATAAAAGACATAGCTGTTTCTGCCTTCCTCTTCTTTGCCTTTGTGAAGAGAAGCAGATGCTCCAGCCCCAGTCAAGGCTCCAGATGACTGCAGCCCTGTTTGGTGTCTTGATTACAGCCTCATGAGAAACCCTGAGCCAGAAACCTCTCAGCTAAGCTCACTCACAGAAACTGACCCACAGAAATTATTTATTGTTGTTCAAACCACTAAATTTTGGGGTAATCAAACACATACGACAATAAATAATACAATAAATATTTTCCATTAATCTGAAACAATGAAGATCTCTGGTGTGTTAGAAGGGCTCCTTGAGCTTTTTGTGTTGATCTATGGTTTTGATGATGCATCTCTAGTCTATTCTGAACACTGGCTCTGGGTCAGAATCAGACGCATGCCGTCTGTGAATTAACTGCAACCCCAGCCTCAGGAACAATGTCTGGGAACTGGCGGTCCAGTAACCTGGAGGCTGCTGGATTTCTTTAAGTTCCTTTATCCTCTCTCTTCACGTGGCATCAAGAAATGTGAATGTCCATGAGGTATTCTTATTGAAAGTTCAATCACATGTAAACCAGTGAGTTTAGATATCAGAGGTCACATCCCAATATCATACTACACTCAAAGAAAGTTTTTATTCACCTTTTTGAAAAAAGTGAAAGGGC
Source organism: Phyllostomus hastatus (assembly GCF_019186645.2). NCBI lineage: Eukaryota > Metazoa > Chordata > Mammalia > Chiroptera > Phyllostomidae > Phyllostomus > Phyllostomus hastatus. Next base: position 29,525,233 of record NW_025333916.1, read on the forward strand.
AAAATGGCAATACATCTGAGAAGTTTCCAAAAGGCCAACAAGAAAGAAAAACTCAACATTATTTCAAGTAGGAAATGTGGGGGTTCATCCTAGAGTGTCATTTGGGAATAATTTTTCTTCTGTTGGACTACATAAATTTTGTTCTTCCCTCTTAAGTGTAGGAATTAAGCTATGAATTCCAGAGAGTGGGGCAACTTCGCTAACCTTGCTACGCGGGCTGCCTGAGGATTGCGTTGATTCTTAGAGAAGGAAAATACCTATGGAAAATACCCATCCTTCACTGTCTTAAACAGTTCTTTTCACATGAATGAACTTGCTTTACTGCCCATATTTATGAACCCTTTGGATAGTGAAAGGGAACTTCCCCAGATTTTAAATTTGTGAAAGGCATATTTTCAAAAAATAAAGCTTTTTTAAAAAAATTGGACTTATTGGTGTTACATTGATTAATAAAATTATGTAGGTTTCAGGTGTACAATTCTATAATACAGCATCTGTATATTGTATTGTGTGTTTACTACCCCAAGTCAAGTCTCCTTCCATCTCCACTTATCCGTTTACCCCTTTTATCTCCACCTACCCTCTTTCCCTCCTGTAATCACCATATTGTAGTCTGTGTCTATGAGTTTTTCTTTGTTTAATCCCTTCACCTTTTCCACCCAGCCCCCAACTCCCACCCCCTCTGACAGCTGTGTGCCTGTTCTTTGTACCGATGCATCTGTTTCTGTTTGGTTTGTGAGTTTATTTTGTTCATCAGAGTTCACATATAAGTGAAGTCATATGGTCCATGTCTTTCTCTGACAGGCTTATTTCAATTAGCATAATGTTCTCCAGGGCCATCCGTGCTGTTGTAAAAGGTAAGATTTCCTCCCCCACCCCCACTACAGCTGAGTAGTATTCCATAAAGTTTTGCAAAGTTAAAAAAAAAGGGGGGGGGGGTGGAATCAAAGCTCTCAGAATTTCTTTTATTTACCAAGTTCACATATCAGGAATGTAGCCTAAGGCTGCAAACCCAGATTTTTATGCTTCTAAAGTCTACACTTTCTACACCACCAAGGAATGATTTTCATTTTGGGTTGAGGAAGCTTATTCTGGGAGAGGCAAAGTAACTTGCTGTGGTGTCACTTTTGGTTGGTGCCAGCATTCAGATCACAAGGTTTAGGCCCATGCTCTTTTGATTGATGCCTTATTGTTTTTATGTTTAGATAATGTACTTTGTAAAGCTCTTGAGATATAAATTTGAATAAGGTAATCAAGTAGAAAATATTCCAGCATTGAGGAAACATGTTCATAAATTAGAATTGGTTTCTCAGGGTTTCAGTTGAGGATTTCAAATTTTAAGTGAGTTTATAAACTTGGTGGTGGTTTATAAACTTTTCCATTAAATCATTGAACTGTTGAGAAAATAACTATTTGGAACAGTAATAATGCACAACAATGTCTCACATTTACTTACTGTGTTACATTTTCAGAGCACTTGCACACATGCCAGCCCATGTGGCCTCTTCGCCCTGTAGTGCTTGGTCATTCAGTATTGGTTGTAAATAAAACACGGTTACATCTCCAAAGCCAGCATCAACGTTCTGCAGCCAACATGTCAAAGGTGACTGGAGAGATAACTGAATGGCAGACAGAGGGTTCCACTCTAGTCCCTTGGTAGACAAACTGCAAAACAGATGGCTTATCTTGGTTTCTCTTCAACCTCCTAGCGTCCCCTCTCTCATGGGTCTTCCAGGAACCAGGGCTCTCCTGTCATCGGATACCTACCCAACCCTAAGCTCTTGCTCTGGGAGAGTTCCCCTCTTTCTCCAATTGTAACTCTCTCTTCTCTGCTTTGTAAATAGATAATCATGCATTTTCCCCTCTCTTGCTTAGGAAAAGTTTAGTTCATTAATAGTTGATGAAGGAAAGCTGCTTTTTATAGAAGAATGCCAGCTGAAAAAATAGAGAAGCAAAGAACAAAGAAAATTTCCACTTGCAACTCTTAATGAAAAGCTGGACACAAACTATTAAGTACGTGTAGTACTTAAGGGAGTAGTATGTGTTCAAAATGTCCAAGTAACTCCCCACAGATTCCACGCTACTTGCAAATGGAAAACCATGCCTTTGCAGGGGCTCTCTGGCTATCACTGCTTTAAACTAGTGGTCAAATTGCTTGTTTTAGTAGCGGGAAACCAACACTATATGTCCCTGATATGATGTAATATGAGGTATACAGTGTCATTTGTGAGGTATTCTGGTTAGAAATATTTCACTTGATCTTAATTGAACCTTTAGATCTATCTTAGAGTTTATAAGAAATTCAGAGGACAGAAAACAAACACCATGAAGAAACAACTACAAAGATCTAGGATGTGACTCAATCTATAAAACAATGGACTTAATTTCTTCTAAAGATCAATGTCATTAAAATAAAGAGGTTGGGAGGGAGTGCTCTAAATCAAAAGAGATTGAAAGGACATAAATTTAACCTTTATTGGGTCCTGGTTAAAAAATAACTACAAAATATTTCTCAGACAACTGGAGAATTTGAACGTGCCTGGGCTTAGATAATATCAGGGAATCACTATTAATTGTATTATGTGTGTGCCAGTTATCAATTCTTGCCTCAGCTCCAGCTCACCACTCAGTACTTGCTCAGCCATACCTGACCAGATTCTAAGCATTTCTCCTCTACAGTCAGCACAATGTTAAACTTTGTCAATAGAGAGCACAGGAGGGAAATTGCAGGAGAAAGGGGGATTCTCTGCCTGGTTTCAGAATGCTGTGTTTTGCTTTTTTGCTCCACTTGTTCAGTTGGTCAGTGGTGCATTATAACTAGGGACATCTGGTATAACATTGTCCCAGCTGTGTACCACCGTCTCTTGGTGACCTTGCACACCAGTCCAGACCTTCTGATCATCTTGATATGAATTTCCCAACAAGGGTACTGGGTGTTCCAGACTGCACACCTGCTGCAGAGGTACCTGCCTTTCTCTGCACACCTGCTCTCTAGCCTGAGGGTTCAGAACCCTGAGGGTGGTTTTCTGCTTGCTGGGTGATGTTGGACCATCTCTGGCCTAGGGAATCCGGTAGACTATTCCATCATCCATTGAATACAACCAGATCTTCTCTAATGAGGTCTGAACCCTGCTGTGTTTGAACCCCTTTTCCAATTTGGTCCTTCCTTGGGTATTCTCTCTCAGCTTTACTATCCTCTTTAGAGTTCTCTTTACATTTTTATAATTACTGTCCTATCATGTCTTCATAGTTCTTTATATTAAACTTCTCCTTTGAAATAATCATGTAGCTTCTGTCTCCACATTGGACCCAGATAGATATAGTATGATAGTGGTATTACGATCATTTAGGAGAAGTTTCTTATTTCTAGGAGATTCATGCTGAAGTATTTGGGAGTGAAGGATCACACTGTTGCAGCTTATTTCAGATGGTCTGGCAATATATATGTGTGTGTACTGATCTTTCTGTATACATGTGTATATACATGAATGAAGCAAATACAGCAAAATACTAAGTGTTAATAATTATTGAATCTACAAGGAGGGCATATGTGACTTAAGAGTACCCATTTGCCCAATTTTTCTGTATGATTTAAAATTTTCATAATTAAAAGTTGAGGGAAAATCTTCTTCCTTTAGTGTTCTTGCTTAGTGCAAAGGGGGAGAGATTCTTTTATTATTTTATTGAAATAACACAACCCTAGTAAGAGTGATTGGAAAACTTAGCCCAGTTTCTGTACCCTAGCTGTACTCCACAATAGCTTGGGAATCTTTTTAAAATTATACATCCTCAGGACCCCCAAAATTTAGAGAATGAGAGTCTTAAAGATTTGTATTTTAAGGGGAATTAGAATTCTAAGAAGCTTACTGATTATCAGGGTGAAGGTGGGGCGCATAACTAAATTATTGAAACCCAATTTGCAAATTACATTTTGTTCTTTGCCAAATATTCTGATGTGCTTCCTTAAAGGAGGCATGCCTTTTTTGAGGAAAGGGCTGTAGTCAGAAAATACTCCTCCTCATGAAGTTGAAATGTCCCCTCAGGGAAAAGCCACAGATCCAAATGAATGCATCATTGACAGTACATGTGGATATAAATTTGAGTAGAACTGCTTACTTCAATGCTCTGCTGGTTGTCCCATCCTGCTCTGTTCTTGGCAAAGTCCCAGTAGAAATATCCAGTGGTTTAGCATCAGTCAGTACTAACCTCCTCTTGCAGCAAATATGCAGAGGGAAGCTTAACTCAGTGTAATCTCACTGATCAGGAAGGTACAAACTGACACCTGTTAGCAAATGGATACTTCTTACACCCACCTTTCATAGTTTAAAATTTTCCACTATCAAAATTACAAATATTTCAACCTTTCCCCATTCATTCATTCATTCATTTGTTATTGCAGTGGGCACTGTTGACTCTCTGCCTAGATGCCCTTGCATCCTTTTGACCATATTCCTGCTGCTATTGGCTGATATTTGTTTCCTTCTTCAGAGGTTCTCTCTTGCGCTACTGGAGCTGAGAGGCAAGAATGCCTGGCAGTTACACTCCCCGGGGTGGCCAGTGACTTACTGGTGAGGGAATATAAAGCTCAGCTTCTTTGCCCCTGAGTGACTTTAGCTCTGAGCTGGAGTTATACAGTCTAGAGCCCCCTCAGAATTAGGCTGAGGCAGGGAGCTTCCTGCTGCCCTCGCTCTGTGGCACTTTGGTAGTAAATCATCACACACTTACCCTTGCTTGGGATCTGCCTTGGAGATCCCAACCTAAGACAAATATTTTCTTTCATTTATTACAAATGCTTACTGAGTATCTGCTAAATGCCAAGCCTCATTCTAGGGCTGAGGTTATAGCAGGGAACAAAACAAATCCCTTGTTATTAAAGAGCTTTCATTCTAGGAGGCACATGAGGGACAGGCAAACACATGACAATCCCTGGGTCTGATGGTGATAAGTGCTGCGGTGCAATAGAAAGCAGGGTGGGGGACAGAGTGATGGTAGTGATAGTGAGGTGCTATTTGAGCAGGGATCCTGAATGCAGTGAAGGACTGAGGCGTTCCAATATTTGAGGATATTTGGGGAATGTTCCTTAGCGGGGAAACAGGTCATGCGAAGGCTCTGCAGGAGGTTTGAGTAATAGCTTGGAGGCCAGTATGACTAGAGCAGCGTGAGAGAGGGTGAGAGCGATGGGCTTCTCGGTCTGAAAGGACAGGAGGGAGGAGCTGGTGTCAGATTCTCGTCTAGGGTCTCGTAGTTCTCTGTGATGTCTTTGGCTTTTACTCTGAATTGGATGGGGACCCACTGGAAGGTTTGAGCAGAGGAATAGCATAATTTGATTTTCATTTTAAAAGGGTGCTTCTGGTTGCCATGTCCAGAACACACTATGAGAGTCAGGGAGGAAGCAGAGAGAGAAGCTAGAAGGCTTCTGGGCAACCACCTGGGGAGAACTAGCTGTGCATGGGGTCCGGGCAGCAGAGGCTGCGGTGCAGGGAGGAGGTCAGGTTCTAGATCTATGAGGTGAAAGAGAAAGATACTTGTTGACTCCCGGGTTTTTGTCCTGAGCAGCTAGAGGAGTGGGCCATACACCGACATGGGGAAGACTGAGGGACAAGCCAGTGTGTTTCCTTTGTCCCGGTGACTCAAGTTCACAATTTCATGTAGAAAGATGGCCTTGAAAAGATGATGCACATCTAAAGGTAAATACCATAAAAGATTGATTTGATTACAGAAATATCTCAAACTTCTGTGTGAGAAAAACTTGCAAGATGAACAAAAGTGTAAACAAGTATCATAAGCCTACTTGAGAAAGGATTTATATTCTTACTATATAAAGAAATCTTTTAAATCAAAGAAAAATTAGTGTATCTTCAAAAGAAAAAATGGAAAATATAGGAATAAATACAAGATAAAAATGGGATAATTTTCCACCAAATATATTTTAAAATTGATTATACATAGTATTAGTGAAGGCTCAGAGAAATAAAATATTCAACAATTCATGATTGAGAATGCATAGTATTTTTGCAGCAATAAGACAATATGTGTCAATATTCATAATCTTTTGACTCATTCTAGAAACTGAAGGGAAAATATCTGTGATATGCCAAAAATGATGGTGTATTCAAAGAATGAAACTTTAATAGTCATAAAAATTATAATTTAAGATATATTTTTGAAAAAGCACAATAAAATTATGTAGAGTACAGTCTATATATTCATAGAAAAAATGTAGAAAAATAGTTAAAGTGGTAAGAGCAATAATATGGGTTGGAGAATTATGAATTATTTTTATTTGTTCCTTTGAACTTTTCTGTTTAGCCCCTTTTTTAAAAATTCCAGAGAGGGAAGAAAGTGAAAGTGAAAGGGAAGGAGGGGACAGGGAGAGAGAGAGATTGAGAGAGAGAGAGAGAGAAAGAGAGAGAGACACTGATTGCTGCCTCCTGCACATGCCCTTACCAGGGACCAAACCCACAACATAGGCACGTGCCCCGAACTGGGAATCCAACCTGTGACCTTTCAGGTCACAGGACGGGATGGTGCTCCAACCAACTGAGCCACATCATCCAGGACCTATTTAGCACTTTTAGTTATGAGCATTTATTTTCTTTAATCAGTAAAAGTCCTTCAATAATGTTCTTAGAAAAACTTTTCCTCTACCTCTTCCTCCCTGTGTTCATCTCAAATCCCTCAACTCTCCTAAGGTTGAGGGCTCGACTCTACTTTTTCATTCAGTTTTTTTCTCTTACCCTGATTCCTGTTTGTTTGGAATCCTAACCTATTTCTGTTTATGTCTTTCCTTTTTTTCCTCCCAGTGTTATTGAGATACAATTGACAGGCAACATTGTATAAGTTTAAGGTATGTGGCATAATGACTTGACACACGTGTATTGTAAAATGATTACCACAATGAATTTAGTTACCACCATTCCTTCATGTAATTACACATTTTTCCCTTGTAATGAGAACCCTTAGGGTCAACTCTCTTAGCAACTTTCATATTACATCCTCTGTATATTTGTTTTATAACTGGAAGTTTTACCCTTTGACCAACCCTTACTTAATTCCTCTATCCTCCACCCTCACCTCTGGCAATCACAAAGCTGATCTCTTTTTCTATGAGTTGGCTCTTTTGTTTGTTTTTACCCACATATTATTCTTTCACTCAGTTGTATGGAACTCCTCCACTAATGTAAACCAACTGTCTCATTTTCCATACACTCTTCCATACACTCTCTGGGATTCCAGGTGTGGATTGGATGATGTTTCCATACTTTTTGGCCAGCTTTCATTCTAGAAGCTAAAAAGGCTAGATACCACTTTCCCAGTCTTCCTTGAGTTCAGGGCATGGCACATGCTCCAGGTTTCATCAACCAGATGCACCTGCACCTGATTTGGCATCACAAGCTAGAGATGCACGGAAGCAGAGACCATAAGGAACCAGGTCTGTTGGAGCTGGTGCTGGCAGCAGTGAGTCCAGTTTCCAGAGAGGGCAGCAGTGGTTCCAGAAAAGGCAGTATCCTGGCTGTTGTCTCTGGAGGTGTCCAGGCCAGTTCCAGTAGGTTCCAGCATGTTAGGTGTTAGCAGTGCGAACAAAATAAAGTGTCCTGTAGCTGCAGCATTGGTGTCTTCCCAGGACCAGTTGTGTGCAGTAAGACAGAACATTCTGGCAGCACGGCTTCCAAGTCAGGTTCTCTGGCCCTGTTGAAGATGTTATGAGCGACCAATTATCGTTTAATGAATTCTTTTCTATATGAATCAGCCAAGAGTTGATTAATGTCCATTGCAACTAAAAACCTGACAGACACTTGTTCCCTGCTTTTTGGTGTGACCTCAAAACCTCATCATTTGATGTCATTCCCTTTCACACTTCACCAATGGTGGAGGAGGAGTTATTTCTCTTCCACACCGAAACCACTGTTTCTGTCCCTTGACCACAGGCCCACAGCAGCAGCACCCAATCAAGCTCATCACTGCTGTTGGTTGACTTCCGGAACCACTTTTGCACCCAACCCTTTGCTTTTATTCTCTAAAATGTGTCCATTCCCATGGGTAACTCACTGCACTTTTCTCAACTTCAATGGCATTTGTTAGAAAATGGTTTTGAATGAAATGAAGAAGACACTGAGGTGGGAGGGACAGGTCTGAAGCTTGCTCTGAGATGTAATGCGCCTATCCACAAGCTAGTCCTCCCCATTAGTGTTAGTGTTAAAACTCAAGCCAAGGGGGCGAAAGCTAGAGCAAAGATGGTAGGAAAGGGAGTTTAGAAACCCAACTAGCAATAAAAAGGTGGACGGGTCAGAATTTAGTGGCTGAGTTCATAATCAAGATCTAAGAGAGATGTGATAATAATGTGCAACAACACAACCATCAGGTAGCATAGGCTCATTCCATTGGCTTAACAACAAGCATTTATTATTTTGTTATAATAATTTTTAGCAATAAAGTCCCTTCAAGTCCCTCAAATGAAACAGTATGCTTGTTTAGAAGAAGAGACGACCAGGGAAAGAAGTTTCAAGAACATGCTGTCTACAGTGAAGGAGAGAAACAAGTAGAAAAGCTAATGAAAATAGATGGACCCTACTGGAGTAAACAGGGAACTACCCTCCTGTCTGAAAGCACAGAGGTGCACAGTGGTGCACATGTGAGGGAGGACTCTGACATCATAATGCTGTTTGCCTCCCCAGACAACCTCAGGCTTGTTTCCTCTTCGTTCTCTGTCATTGTTCAGATCTGTTCCAGCTGCAGGGGCCCAAACTCAGAGCTGCTTCTCTTCTCCCCAACACGATGTCCCTGTCCTCCATCTTCCATAGATACCTTCCTCATCTTTACAGATTCAGATCACATTCCCTGAACCCTTTATTTTCCTCTCTTCTCTCCCTCCTTATTATGTGTCTTAGGCATTCGCTTGCTTTATCTACCGAAGTTTGTCTGGAAGGTTCATAGTTTTGGGGCTAATTTACTATTACTTTTAACATCCTCACCAGATAATCTGTTCATTGATTTTTAGAGAGAGAGGGTGGGAGGGAAGAGGGGAGAGAGGGAAGAAGAGAGACAGACAGGCAGACATACATGGGTGTGAGAAACATTGATTGAGTGCCTCCCTTATGAGACCCTTCCAGGGATCAAACCATGACCTTTTGATGTACGGGACTTGGTGTATGAAACAATGCTCCAACCGACTGAGCCGCCTGGCCAGGGCTGGAGCTACTTTAAATGTGCCGATTTCCATCTGCTTGTCACCCATACTGAAGCTCATCCTGAGTTATTTTTATTGCCTGCTTTAAGCTTTCAGTTAATACTGCTGCACCAACAATAGTTGTAGGAAGAGGCATGAAGACACACAAACTGAGTTCATTTGTCCATTTTGCTCTTCTCTTTCAGACTCTTTTCTATGCATATGCTTACATATACATGTAACATTTTCAACTTATATTAATTTTTTATTTTAAAATTTTTATAAAAATGAGATCATATTATACATATTTCTATTTATTTTCTCTGAAAAATATCTCCTGGTTATCTTTCTATTCCATTACATGCATACTACTTCATTCTTTCCTCAGCAGCTGCACAGTCAGTATTTTATTGTATGGATGTATATACTTTACGTTCTCAATGTCTTATTGAGGTTGCTTCTCATTTTTTGCTATTTCAAACAATGCTGCAATAAATAACTTTGTGCATATATCTTTTTGCACCTGTGTTTTTCTGTAGGATGATTTCCCAGTAATGGAATTGCTAGTTTGAAGGATGTGCATTTTAAATGCTGACAGATTTTTTTAAAAGTTAACCGAATTTACACTGTTAGCAAATATGTATGAGAATGTGGTTCTGTTCTAAATAAACACTAGCCTTACCTGGGCTCTCAACGTACCTTGGGATTCCCTATTAATCATTTTTCACTGGTTCTTGATTTTACTGCTTAAATAATACTGCCAGGTGCTTTAATTTCTAAGACCCTGATTTTAATTCTCCCCTTCTGATCTCAGGAACTGACTTAAACTTTTCCTCTGCTATCTTCAATGTGATCACTGTTCATCCTCTGCTTGTTACCTCATGATCTTGATGTTGCTGTTGGAGCTTCACACATCACATATGGGTTAGGAAACGGGAGGAAGGATGGTGCCAGCAGCATCTATCCCGTTTATCAGGAAAATAAAGCCTTCTTATAAGGCCCTGGTACACTTCCCATTCCATCTTTTAAACCATAACTGGGTCTAATGGCCATTTCTAGCTACAAAATAAAATTGGGATATTTAGTGTCTGGCACAGTGAAATGAGATTATCATTAATATGTGTTCAAATATGGATTTATTACAAGAGCTCAGGCATGCTGCCACCCAGAATAAAATTAAGGTTCTTTTAGTATGGAAGAGGGGAAGAATGGATATTGAGTAGTAAGCCACAGTATTTTCCAACAACATATATTTTGCTCAATACATAATTGTTGAATGCATGGCATAAGAATAGATCAGCAATCTGCTGTCACACTCTGAAATGAATGTAAATCTCTGATTTATTGATTATTCAAAGTCACAGTTTGGTTCCAAGTTACAAATGTTGGATAGTGGCCTCCAGAGTTGTATTTGTGTCCTGATGGGGGCCACAGAATGCACCAGGGTTGAGCGAAATTTTATTCTCATTTAAATTCAAATCAATTCTGTCATCTCCAAGGGGCAGATGTTATCCATCAGACAAGGGATGGATTGTGATTTTAATTTAAACAGTAAGTAAAATTTGGTTTATAATGTGTTTATCTTTATGAAGAAAAAATATTCAATGATGTCACCCAAGTATTTTCTGGATTAGAGTAATTTTTTTAAATGATAAAAAACATGGAGAACAGCTAGATCCTAATAGATCGGTTTCATGAAAGAATGGTGGAGACTGCAGCGATAGGCACTGCTTCTTCACCTTTGGAATAAATAACAGTTCTAGTGCAGTGACAGGATATAGATGGTGGTTGCAGCACAGGAGGAAGTTGAAAGAAAAAAATAATCATGGTAGGAGGGTAAGACCAAGGAAGAAGAGAGGTCCGATGGGGAGTGGTACAGGTAGAGAGCAGCACTCTTGGTCCCCTGGTCCTTCACCACAACTGGAATCTGGTTGGTTGGTTTGTCCTTGTAGCTTGGATGATTCCTGTGACAGATGTACATCTGAGTTTGAGAGTTAAGTCATGTAGAAGAATCAAACATCAAGGAGTTGCAGAGTCTCTAACTTTAAGCAGCCATGCCCTTTGATTTCTCTTTTCCCATCTTTATTGAGGTTAAAACACATCCAGTAAAGTGCATGAAGTGCTTTAGTCTGCAGGTTTGCTGAATTTTCACACATGCATACAACTTTGGGAACCCCTGCCAGACAAATATATAGAATATTCCTTTGACCACTAGATTCACAAAGTTCAGCAGGATTGAGTTTCTCTAACTAATGGAATTTTTAAAAATTGTATTTTATTGATTATGCTATTACAGTTGTCCTGATTTTTTCCCCTATGCCTCCCACAACTCAGCAACCCCACTCCCTCAAGCAATTCCCCCATCATTGTTCATGTCCATAGGTCATGCATATAAGTTCTTTGGCTACTCCACTTCTTATACTGTACTTTACATCCCCATGGCTATTCTGCAACTACCTATTTGTACTTCTCAGTCCCCTTGCCTCCTCACCAACTCTCCCACACCCTGTTCCCATCTGGCAAACATCAAAACACTCTCCATATCTATAATTCTGTTTTGTTCTTCCTGTTTGCTTAGTTTATTTTTTAAAGATGTTATTTATTTACTTTTAGAGAGGGAGGGAGATAGGGAGAGAAACATCAATGTGTGATTGCTTCTCATGAGCTCCCTATTGGAGACCTTGCCTGCAACCCAGGCCTGTGCCTTAACTGGGAATCGAACCTGCAGCCCTTTCTTTTGCAGGCCGGCATGCAATCCACTGAGCCACACCAGCCAGGGCTGCTTAGGTTTTTTTTTTTTTTAGATTCAATTATTGTAAGGTATGTGTTTTTGCCATTTTATTGTTCATAGTTTGGATCTTCTTCTTAAATAAGTCCCTTCAACATTTCATGTAATAATGGTTTGGTGATGATGAACTCCTTTAGTTTTTTCTTGTCTGGGAAGCTCTTTATCTGCCCTTTGATTCTAGATGATAGTTTTGCTGGGTAGGGCAATTTTGACTGTAGGTCCGTGCTTTTCATGACTTTGTGTATTTCTTGCCAGTCCTCTCTAGCTTATAAAGTTTCTTTTGAGAAATCAGCTGAAAGTCTTATGGGAACACCCTTGTAGGTAACTAACTGCCTTTCTCTTGCTGCTTTTAAGATTCTTATTTTTAACCTTTGGCATTTTAATTATGATGTGTCTTCAAGTGGGCTTTTTTGCAAATCCACCTTCTTTGGGACTCTTTGTGTTTCCTGGACTTGCATGTCTATTTGCTTCACCAAATTAGGCAAGCTTTTTTTCATTAATTTTTCAAATAGATTTTCAATTTCTCACTCTTTCTCTTCTCCTTCCAGCTCCCCTATGCTTCTAATGTTGGTACATTTGAAGTTGTCCAAGAAGCTGCTTATACTATCCTCATTTTTTTGCATTCTTTTTTCTTTTTGTTGTTCTGATTGATTGTTTTATGGTTCCTGATGTTCCCCATCATTGATTTGATTCTTGGCTTCATTCTCTCTACTATTGTTTCCCTGTAGATTGTTTTTTATTTCAATCAGTGTATCTTCATTTCTGACTGGATCTTTTTTATGATGCTAAAGTCCTCACTAAGTTTCTTGATCATCCATATAAACAGTGTTTTGAATGCCACTTCTGATAAATTGCTTATTTCCATTTTATGTAGCTGTTTTTTGGGACTTTTGATCTGTTCATTCATTTGGGCCACATTTCTTTTTCTCTTCATTTTGGCAGCCTCCCTGTGTTTGTTTCTATGTATTAGGCAGAGCTGCTTTGACTCTGTGTCTTGGTAGTGTGGCTTAATGTAGTAAGTGTCCTATAAAGTCCAGTGGCACAGCCTCCCTACCACCCAAACTGCACCTTTGTTTTGTAGTTGAGCCTTGGTTGCTGTTGGCAGGTCAATGGGAGGGATTTACCCAGGCCAGTTAGCAATAAGGATTGGCTGTGGCCACTTACCACCAACCTTTACCCTCTGCAGAGGATCAGCTGTGCGGGGGCAGAGTGGTGGTGCTCTGATGTGGTTGGTAGTTGTCCACTAGGTGTGCTGTCCCTGGGTTTTCCTGGTGGGGCAGACCAGGGTCAGCCCTCACCTGTGTTTTGCCCTGGGCCACACTGCCTAATCTATAAAGCAATATAAGATAGCTGTTACTTGTGCTGGGTTTGGAGATTCCCAGGTGAAGCCAATCTGTGAAGTTCAGGCTGTCTTGCTGCTAGTGCTGGGCCTGGGGCTCACTGAAGTCTGCTGTTGTTTTTTTGGTAGGATTTAGGAAGTTGTGAAATATGAGCCAAGAACCCCCATTCATATGGGGAAGCAGCTTGGTGGGCCTGTAATTTGGGTGGAGCAGAGGCTCTGGGGATCTCCAAGGCCAGGTTGATAGAGTCTCAGATATGGCACCAGCTTGCCAATTCAGTGGCTCTGTGAGGGGAGGGCTCAGAAAAGGGACAATGGCCTCTGCTGGCCTTGATTCCAAACACCCCAGTTTCTCCCAGTACGGGAGAAAAAGTTACTGGTGCCTTTCAAGCTGCTATCCTGGTGTTGGAGCTCAGAGGGAGTGAGTCTGAACAAGTGAGTCTGTGTGTGGGTTCTTTAAAAGGAACTGCTTTGGGCTACAGAAGTTTCTTCCACTGAGTCATACCTCACTGTTTTTTGCCGCCAGAAGTTGTAGGGACTTATCTTCCTGGCACTGGAACCCTGGGCTGGGGGGGCCTGGTATGAGGCTAGGACTCTTCACTCCCAAATTTTTATTCATACGTAAGTGAGGGACAAGTCTGTTCTGTGTCTCTACCCCTCCTACCAGTCTGGATGGATGTGGTTTATTTAATTTTTTAGTTGTCAGACTTCCATTTAACTCAATTTCTGTCAGTTCTGACTGATGGTTGTTCTATATTTTAGTTGTAATTTTGATGTGGTTGTGTGAAGAGGCGAGCCATGCCTGCCTGTGCTGCCATCTTGACTGGAAGTCAGAATATTTAATTTTTTAACCACTGTAAGAGAATTCACAAACTCAAATCAGGGCAAGGCTATCAAAGTGAATGAGTGAAATGGATGAGGCAGACACTGCCATGATTAACTGGAAGTGATGCTGAGTTTTTAATTTTTGCTATTATATATACTTTCAGTGAACAGCTTTGTAACTCAAGGTATATTCCCTATTTTAGGATGTTTCCTTAGGGTAAATTTAAAGGGGTAGACTTACAAGATAAAAAGAAACAAGTAGAATTAATTTTAAAACTTTTAATATATACTGCCAAATTTGTTTACAAAAAAGTGACTGTGGCAGCCCTGGGAATGTGTCTCACAGTCCTCCAAACAGAGCATACTTGACTAAGGACCTATCCAAGGCCATGCTCCCATGGGCTGCTCCCAGCCAATGACCTAGCATGGTGGATTCATGAAAGGCCTGGAGGACCCATGACTCCTCTGATGGCTGCCACTGGCTGGAGGACTCCTCCGTTGCCTTGCTGACCCCTTGTTGGGCTGCCAGGCACTCCAGGATGCTTATAACAGACTTCCCTCCCTTTACTGGAGGCCAGACTGCATCATGGTCTGACTGCTCTCTTTGTCAGCATTTGATAGTTTCAAAATCTCTGCTACTTTGAAAAATGAAGAGAAGAGCCTTTCTTTAATTTGTATTTTTTAATAGTGAAGTTTTACATTTTTGTCACATGGCTTTTAGCCATTTGGACGATCTTATCTATAATTGTCCTTGAGGAGTCCATGGAAACAGCACTCACTCTGAAATAGGTGCTGTTGGGGAAGTGTTCTCTATGGGCTTTTATTCCCTATTGGGGTTGCCAACAGTTAATCAGTAGGTTGCAATAGGGAGATGATATCAGCTGCTGCAGTTGCTATCAGCTGCTACAGAGGAGTGACTGTGATGACAGTGTAAGCTTCAGGCTGAGTGACATGAAGATAACCCAGTCAGTTCTTCCTTGTGAAATGTAAAGAGTTAATCATGTGTTCCAGCACATGGTCCCACATGACCTCATGCGTTCCTGTGAGAAGGAGAGGAGACTAGCATTTATAGAGCCCCTACTATGTGCTATGTACTTCCCTTCTCTCATTTAATCTTATATAATAGGTATTATTTTCAACATTATAACTGATGAGGAAAATTAGGTTCAGAGAGTTGCCCAAGTCACATTAAAGGGCAAAAATCAGACAGACCTAAGTTTGAAGTTTCCCATATTCTTTCATTAAATCAAACTTCTAAGACTCCTCTGCCCCAAGTGCTTTGTGTCAGTTGCATAGCTTTTCTACGTTCTACACTGTATTGCATAGGTATTTGCTTACTTAGATTATAAGTTCATATCTTCAGTAAATATTCAGTCATGAGTGATGCTAATGATAACTTAGCTTGATTTTCTGGAACATGAGTCTGCCTGAAGAACCATAGCTCACTCTTAAAAGTGGACACCAGTAGTTAAAAGTGGAGGTGTGTAGCATTCATTTATTAGCCCTGTCAAAAGATACCTTCTAAAATGAGATTTAGCTCTGGCTGATGTGGCTCAGTGGACTGAGTGCAGGTCTGTGAACCAAAAGGTCACTGGTTTGATTCCCAGTCAGGGCACATCCCTGGGTTGTGGGCCAGGTCCCCAGTAGGGGGTGCGTGAGAGGCAACCGCACATTGATGTTTCTCTCCCTCCTTTCCCCTCTCTCTAAAAATAAATAAAATCTTTTAAAAATATTCTTTAAAAAATGAGATTTAAAAACAACTCCTTGACCCCAACCCACCCCCCAAAAACAAACCCAGTGAACCAGAGAGCAGGAAAGCAAAAACACACCTCTGAGAATCCTTATACAAAATCCGACCTTTTTAAAAGTAAAATACCACACTGTTTAACTCCAGTACCAAAGGATTCCTAGGATAAAGGAATCAAGTTCTTTGTGGGACCTCAGTTATTTTTAGGGTTAGGAGAAGACAGTTACTTGGCCTTGTCTTTTCCAGGTGTGGGCGTCTGGGCACTCTGAGTTCTTATCCCTTCCTGCCCCCACCCACTCCCATCAAGTGATTAGTTAATAGGGAGAAAATATTACTGCATTCTCAGGTTTCACATCCCTAATAAAGCCCATATTTTAAAGCATTTATGGAACTTTGCACAGAATCCAGGTTTAAAGGCAAATTAAATACATAAAAAACTAAGCCCGACAGCAAAGTTTAGTTACCTGAGAAACAACTACTAAATTTATCTCTTCAGTCAGGAACATAAGATAAATACTTCAAAAACTCACTATGCTTTAGCTTTCAATTTTACTTTAGCCTTTATTAAATAACACCTTTGGTAAGAAATGTAAATGTATAATGTAAAATTATCCTCATCTGAATGAGCTATATAGTAACTTGACTATATAAAAAATTTGTCTTTCTGCTACTGTAATGAAGCTTATCTTTCTGTCAGCTTCAGCAGAGTGATTTAGGTTACAGGGCATTGCTGTTCCATTCTATCGTCAGTGCAGGTAATCAATGCCAGGGGTGGTAGCAGCCTCAAGACTTATGCAACCTGTGTATGTCCCTCCTGTATATGAGAGTCTTCATCCAGTGACAGCTGCCCTTCGCTGGGTGACAGATGGCCAGTGGAACACTTTGTTTCATCGTAACCCCTCCAGAGACTTCTCTTACTTCTTCCTTTTTCCTTTCACTTACGTGTTGTTGCTGAGGATAGCTGTCATCTTTCTTCTGCGTTCTCTCTGCTTTTCTCTTACTCTGCCCAATAACCTACTGAAACTATTACCTTGGGTCCAATCTCCTTACCTCTATCTTCAGTTTCTATTCATTTTCTTTGAGGCTTCCTTCCATTTCTCGTTGCTTCTTATTGTCACAGCTTCTGTAATGAAACACTCAAGATGAAGATAAAAGGTATCTAGTTTCCTTTAGAAACTGGGTGAATCTTACTTTCTCCTGTGTATAAAAAAATTGTCTATCATTTATTAGTGTTACTTCATGAGCATTTAAGTTGGCAAAGAGAGATAGGTGATATGAATAGTTGTGAATCCTAGAAGCTTCTACTTCTGCTACTGGACCAGGTTCTGTTCTGAGTTATTTGATCAAATTTCTTCTCTCCAAATCACATGGGTGGCATTTTTCTCTTTGGGGATTTTCCAAAAGCAACAGCTATCATCTCAATCACTGTCATTCAAGCAGGATGAGATTTGAGGACGGTTGTTACAAGAGCTACGCCAGCTGGGCCAAGCAAATGTAGCTGGCATGCTGCACGAGCATGATGTGTGGATTGTGATCATAACACAACTTGTTTTTCCCCTTCCACTGCTTCTTTAAACTTTGTTTAGTGAGGAATAATTGTCCCCTAATCATGGTTGAAAACTACCAAACCCATGGTTTTTCTACTCACTCTGAAGCAATGGAAAACCTAGAGTTACTTTAAGTCACACTCAGACATGCTTTACAACTAGAATGCACAGGTGCATGTTAACAAAATTCCAGCCCTGCTGATGGTTTTGCCCAGATAGACCTGTTTCTTTTGGGAAGTCCTCAGTGGGTGTGGAAGGGGTATGGTCCTTCCTACAGTTTTCCATCTCCTTCCTACCAGGCCTAACTCCTTTTTCCTGGGAGCAGAAGCTCAGGAAGGGAGGGGAGATGGCAGCAAAGCAAAATTCTTCCTTGGCTGGGGGCTTTGCGCCCTCTGGGCCCAGCAGGTAGTTGATGATGGCATCTTTGTGTGAGCTTGGCAGATGCTTCCTGCTGATGCTTTTCTCTCCTTTGTGGGCTTCACAGAAGTGGTCCCGAGCAGTGTCTCTCTCCTCTGGCTCTTTATTTAGAAGAAGCACCTCTGTTTTGGGTGATTTCTGGTGACCCTTTTCTTCAATTCCTAGACATTATGGGCTAAGTCTCTGGTCTTTTCCTGAGATCTCTTAACTCCTTCAGGTGGCCCATCTGGACTTTTTCACCTGGAGAATCAGGCTCATCCCATTTCCTGGGACTACCACTGAAGCAGTTGGTTAGTCAGCCTTCTGCCCTTTAAATTTCCATGGGAGGAAGAGGGCCAGGTGTCAGGCCCTACTCCCTAGTCCACATTAGCTTTATCAGACTCAGTCACCAGTCCTTGGCATCACCCAGTTTAGAGAACATATTTCCCAGCTCTCTGAGAGGTAGGGTATAAAACATAGGAAAAATAATAACTTGATATCATGAGAAATCAGAGGAAAAAAATGAAGTGTGATCATTGAGATAATTCTTAGCAGCAACTTGATACACCAGCAAATTTCTATCTAAGCTGAGAGGCATTTTATTCAAGCAAAATTGTACATAGATCAAGTATATAAAACAGTTAAAAAGCAACCCTGCTCTAGCTGCAGTAGAAATGGGGTTTGGAAACCGTGTACTCCTTCCACTCTACCTGTGTGATAACTACAAGTGAGCTATGCGGGACCTCTGAGTCTATGAAAACAGTTTGAAACCACTGTTAAACACCACTCTCTCCTCGGGCTGCTAAGAAACCCCAACAGTCATGCTCAAACATATCCAGGTGCGGTAATACCTGGATGTCATGGGAGCATGGTGGGCACACCTAGAAATGGTAATATTTTAAATAAATTATAACTGATCTGTGAGTTCTTGCTAAATCATATGCCACATATGCTGGTCCTTGGCTTCTTTGTTTTCAGATTCATTTATTGTTCTTTCCTGCTCCCTTTAGTTACTCAGGAAGTGAGTTCCTGCAGCCTTCATTTGTCAGGTTCCTGTGACACCTGGTTCCTAATGGGTTTGGCCAAAGGGAGGCCAAGGCAGGAGATTTAGAGCAGGCAGTAGGGGAGAAAGCAGGATCTTTTTTCTTCCCCCTCTTCTACTGCTAACCTTCTCCCCTGCTTCCACTCCTCCCTACTCCCACCCACCCCTGCCCCAGCTTGGATGACTGCTCATCCCCAAAGCAAGATGCTACTGTACTCCTAGAAACCAGTGTGAACTACTGACTCAAGACTCCTACTTGCCAGGTTTCAGCCCACAGCTCAGATTCTGTGGTTATCAGTTCTCCCTTGGACATTGTAATGTGGACTACTGGTCCCCCTTTTGGGGACACATTGTATAACTTATTATTTCCCTCTGAGCCCCAGTCTCAGTTACTGCCTCTACCTTCCGAACTGAGATTAGGTTCCCAGCATAGGTTCCCAGGAATGTCGCTGCATTCCTGATAACTGAGTCTTGATATCTGGGTCGGAAGAGATGTAATATCTGGCTTGATTTGCACTGGTATAATTTTATACATGTACATATAGTCTATAGATCTATGCATACTTTTTTTTAGTACATTTGTCTATGCATACTTTTAAAGTGTAAATACCTTTTTTCCTAGTAGAATGAGATTATTGTAAAAAATTCAAAAACAGAATGTAAAAGGTTTCCCTACCACAAATTGTCCTTCTGATGAATAATATTAGCAGTTTATATTGGTATAATTCTTTCAAACCTTTTTTATACAAGTATAAATTTAAATGTGTATATCATATATTTGAAGATATATAGTATATATTTTAAAACAGAAATCACATCGTATTTTTCTGTAATCTGCTTTTCATTTTAACTTTATTATTTATTGCTGAACAAAATCCTGCCCTCATTGCAAATCTGGACTTGCTTTGGCTCAACTTCAGAGTAGTCTGTGATTTAAACATGAAGGAATAATTCTTCCTCTCTTTTTATAGTCTTTTGAGGGGGTATGCTTGTTAAATTATTTATAGTGATAGTTTTTACAGAAATAGATGTTTTTTATTGAGACCATCAGAGCCCTCAGTGCCTTAATGATTCTGCTGATTAAGTGGCAACCACGTGCAGGCATGCCAACCCGTCCAGGAAAAGAAAATGCTACCTCTCTCTAATGTAAATGGATCACACAAAGGCCTGCTGTCCCGCCACATCAAGTTCTGGTGCTTCGTGCTCTAAAGGCCAGGTAGGCATTACTTCGCACAGTTGTTGTAGAATGTTGAACTTTTAAGACGAAGAACCAAATTTTAAAACTGTCGTAAATCTGAGTCTGGCTTTCAGAAGGCAAGAATGCTATTTTTAGTGCGTCTGGATTTCAGTCTTTCCCTTTGGTAGTTGGTGATGACGGCACAGTAAGAATGAAAAATGAAACTTCTGGAGAGTGGATAGCTAAGGAGATTGAAAATAACACCCAGACAGTGGAGCCTTTGGGTCACTAATTTGAATTTGGCTCAGATCAGTGATGACTACAAATTGTTCTGTCTGATGGCAGTGAGGCTTGCAGAAAATACATTCCTCATCCTTATCTATGTTAATTATTTCTCTATGCTTGTCAGAGCCAGGTTTTCGATTGCAGTACCCTAGAGGGCAGGGACCATATCTGCATAATGTACTTTTTTCACCGTCCCTTAGATAAGTTCGATTAGATGCTTTTTGATTAAGGAGATGAAGAAGTGCCCTTCCTGGAGTGAGCTGGCTGGTGTGAAATTGTGACTGTCATGCATTCTTGTGAAATATGAGAGTGCCACTCCTTCTAGTTGGTTCTGGGTCGGCTTGGAAATAGTTTAGACCCACACAGTGACAAATAGTCTCCTTTTATAGTCCTGTCAGCAAGCACTGCATATCAAACCCTGAAATATAAAGGCATGTTTTTTTTCTTCTTTTCTGATTTGCACACCTCTATTGGTGTCTGCCTTGTCAACTGTCTACCTTGATTCACTGTCTTTCTTGATCACTTCAGCACACTGTGCTCATAACGTGTTATTATAGATTCCACTTATTTTGCCTGTTAAATGATACTGGTCTTTTTGTGAAAGTTTCCTTTCCAACATTTTGGAGGATTAATACCGTATCTCCAGTCAAATGGGAGAAGATATTTGCAAACAACACCTTTGGTAAGGGGTTAATATTCAAAATATATAAAGAACTTATACACTCAGCAGCAACAACAAAACAAACAAACAAATAATCCAGTTAAAAAATGGGCAGAGTACCTGAACAGATACTTCTCCCAAGCAGATATGCAAATGGCTAACAGTTATATGAAAAGATGCTCAACTTCACTAGCTATTGAGGAAATACAAATTAAAAATTACCCCTGTTCGGATGGCTGTTGTCAACAAGACAAGTAATAACTAGTGTTGGGGAGCCTGGGGGAAAAGGAACCCTTATTTACTGCACCTGGGAATGTAAACTGGTGCAGCCACTATGGAAAACAGTATGGAGGTTCCTCCAAAAATTATTCATAGAGTTTCCATATGACCCAGTGATCCCTCTTCTGGATATCTACCTGAAAAATTTGAAAACATTTATCTGTAAAGATATATAGTACGTATCCTATGTTCACTGCAGCATTATTCAAAGTGGCCAAGACATGGAGACAACCAAAGTGTCCTTCAATAGATGATTGGATAAAGAAGATATTGTACATATTTACAATGGAATACTATTCAGCTATAAGAAAAGATGAAATACTGCCATTTGCAATAACATGGATGGATCTTGAGAACATCATGCTAAGCAAAATAAGTCAGATATACAAAATCAAGAACCATATGATTTTACTCATGTGTGGAATATAAAACTGAAAACAACAAATGAACAAACATGGCAAACAGAAAAACCTCACAGAGGTAACATAACAGTGATTACCGGACGGGAAGGAGGAGTGGGTGGGGGTATAGCAAAGGGTAAAGGGGGCCATACATGGTGACGGAAGGAGACTTAGCCTGGGGTTGTGAACACACAATGTAATATACAGATAATTCATTATAGATTTGTACACTTGAAACCTATATAATTTTATTAACCAATACTACCCCAATAAATTTAATTAAAAAAAACATAAAAAGACCATATTTTGCATCTTTTTTTTGGTAACCTCCCAGCTACTAGTACAATGTTTGCAATGGTAGGTGCTATTATTTGTAGATTTTACTAATGATATTGTTGAAAATGGAATAAAAGTCTTCCTTAAAAGTTTGCATAGTCTTTTATACTAACAATTATTATGCAAGTTATAATTCTTTTCTGACTCTTTCTAAAATCATGTTACCAGTGTTATGGAGGTGGTGCCCACACAGTCATGCAGGTTGTCTACTACACAACTTTAGGAGGGCTATTTGTAGCGATGGTCTCTGGCGGTTCTGAAAAATGGGGGTCAAAGAGCGACAGCACTAGTGCTCAAAAATGAAACTTAAGTTAGTAACTGCAATAGGCTAGGCAGGTAAGAATCAGTCCCTAAGGTGTGAATCCTAACACAATTGTTTTTAGACCCAAAACAAATATGACAGGGACATTTTTCAAGTAGTGTCTTCACTACTTTCACCCTGCTTTACTCATCCCAGAGGGATTTTTTTTCCTTGAAGGCTCAGTTTATTCCCATCCTCAGCACTTTAAATAGAGTTTGACTTTTGTCAACTGAAATTTTGGGTTTATGTGACACAGAATCAAGAGACTCTATTGGGACAGACAGGATCAGAGAGCAGGGAGGACAAGGGAGGGATAAACAGTCCAGGGTCCTGATCACTGCACTTGGTGGGGAGGCTGAGAGAGTGAGTGTGAGGCCCTTGACCAGGGCAGTCTGGGGAGAGAGAGGAGTGGACAGGGTGTTTCAGGAAGTACTTCTCTGTGTATGAATGCATTCTCTTTAATGCTTGCAGGTCAAGATAGGCTACATTCTGCTATAAAATTGCAAGCTGCAAACAAGTAAATCTCTTTGGCTTAAAACAACAAAAATTTTATTTGTTGTGCAAAATCTGGTGCAGGACCCAGGGACCCTCTTGGACAGGTGTCTGCTATGTGGTACCTTGATCTTATGACTGCTGTTGTAAGAATGGCAGGGAGAAGAGAACATAGAGCCCTCGCACTCTTCCAAGCTTTGGCTGGGAAGAAACTTTGTTCCAAGCCCGTTGCCTGGCCCTGGCCCTGTGGCCTGCCTGGCTGTGGGAGGGCTGGAAAGCAGTCTTCCATGAGGCTGGAAGGTGAGAAGTATAGGTCAGCTCTGCTAATATCGGCCAGTGGCTCTGCAGAGGCATGCAAGGACTGGAATTGCTTTTACTTTTGGTGGCTGGATAGTATGTCTTGTAGGAGATCCCTCTCTGAGACTGGGCCACAAAGGGCCTTGGCATTTACTTGGCTTATGTAGAAAAAAAGGCAAATGTATGTGATAAACCTTCTTTAGTAGTTTCTGAAAACACAGCAAAGTAGTTGTTATCCTGCTAAGTATTATAAGAGATTTGAAAATTTTTCCTGTCTCTTTTTTTAGTGAGAAAATACAAATGCAATTACTCCTATAACTTATTCAGAGGAAGTTTTAAATTTGGTTTTATTTCCTTGGCTTCTCTGATACCCACTTTACTGGGCATCTGAAGATGGAGAAAAGGTTATAAATTCCCTTTAGCATCATTAAAAAGAAGCTTGTCTAGAATGACATAAATGTGATGGTCATTCATGATTCCTTTGAGCTTTATGACTCTTCCACGAAAATAAAAAGTCTATATTGTAAATCCACAGAAGAAACGAAACTGGCAAGATGTGCCTAATATGATTTCTTAGCAAGTGTGTTTCAGTAAAGGACAAAAGAATATAAAAGTATGCATGTTTTTTAAAATAGTAAGATAAATTAGGAAACAATTTTAGGTCTTGCTACAATTTTCTCAACAGGATCAACTATGTTTTAAGTGAGATCATCCCATTATTTGTGTCTTGACGACATTTCAATAATTTCAACAGGTGTCATATACTATTGACGACAACAACAACAAAACCCTGGGTGCTATAAATGAGAGGGACAAGGCGCGGCTGAATACTTCAGTATGCAATTATGTTTTCTGCATAATTAGTCATAAATTGAACATCCAAACATAGATGCACATGTTAATTAATTATGACTTATTTAAAAGCACTTGGGTTGTGACACCTTGTTCTTCGTTTCCTGCAAATCAAATTACCGAAGTTTTCATTTGATTTCAAAATAATTTTCCCTATTCTATTTTTTTAAATTTCAGCTGAGATGTAGGTTTGATTACAACATAAATAACTGATGCAGTAAGGCAAATACCAGTGAGGGAAGGGGAGGCAGGGATGATATCTGAAGGTATCAAATTGCAGAGGGTTAGAAGAACTTACCATGAAGCTGGAGGAAGTTGAGGACAGGTCTCACAGGGTTAAGGAATGGAAACTACTCAATGTTTTTAATTGGCTTACATTGTCCAGGAAAGACACCACATTAAGAGAGATCATGCGGATGAAGAAAGTCTAATGATTAAGTACTAAGGATCTGAAGATTACTGTCTTTTAAAACATGTTCAGATGAAACAGTCCGGCAACTAATGGATGTTTTCAGCAGACTTAGGTCACGTGGATTCCAGACTGTCTTTTTTCTAGCAATGGCCATTTGTTGTTCGAGGAAAGTTAAGGCATATTGTGTGGACACGTGTGCTGTCCAGATCATTACCTTTTCACAAACATTAAGCGATGATACTTTGATAACTATGTCTATAGGGAGGGGCTTTTAACGGTTAGCAAGTACTTTTCCAGCGTGATCAGTCAGGAAAGCTGGGCGATTTATACTTACTCAGCTTCTCTGTATATAGACTCCAGGCCAGTGCTTTTAAACCTTTTCTATTAAGTATCCTTAATCTTGTGGACATTGAATTGATATCTCTGGAAGTCTGGAGCCATATTCCAACATCACCACTCATAAAATTAAAAAAAAATCCTTACTTTTTTAATGTTAGAAATTCATATGAATTTTTTATTCTACAATGTACCCATGTCTGTTTTAGCATAAAAATAACACTTTAAATCATAAATTTTGTCATAATAGTGTTTTCTGCATAACTCAGTGGTTAATGAGTGAGATTCTTTTCCAGTGAGACTCTTCACTGGGGAGAACCCAGATGAGCAATGGAGATCTGCCACAGCAGGCCAGTTTCGGTGTCCACGCAATGTCTCTTAATATTTTAAGAACCCTAACTCTGAAATATCAGGATATAAATATCTATAGACATTTCAGAGTTTTACGAGCTACTTCAATGCTGCCTGAGAGGAGATTCAGGGCACGTTCATGCAACTGTTGGTGAAATCTCACTAATTGTATCTTTTCACTGGTAGCTGGTCAAGTGACGGCTGTGGTGCGGCCGGCGGAAAGCAGCTGACCCATTTTCACCACCTCGGTGAACACAGTGAGAAGACGGAGGCAGACGCTTTGGGGCGAGGCACTCTTGGCAAACAGTGTCTACTGTTACAATCAGATCATCTAACGGTTTTGATGCATTTGACTGCTCCCACAGTCCTGCTGGTCACGGATTTGATGCTGTTTGTATGTGTGCCTGTATTCCCACCCCCACCCCAGTCGACAGCAGGTTTGGTTCAAAAAAGGTCACATTATCTAACTGGAAGTTTCTTCATTAGGTAGAATTATAGGCACACCGTGGAGCACTTTGAAAATCAGTACAGGACTTCTTTACTATAAATATAGGGAATAAGAAACAATTGCAGGACTAAATCCCTTTACCTCTCTGCTCTTTTTGAACTTTAAGGTAAAAACAACTGAGTTGCCTTCAGTCCCTTGCCCAGTTATCTAAATGTGTGTATGGATCACATGAAAATGTGTAAAACAATGGAGGTCTTTGATAGAGGTAATTTTCCTAAATGTCTCCCTTTTCCCCAGGCTCATTCAGTCATTTCTTCCAAATTTTTTTTCAATTAGTTTATATTCAATATTATTTTGTATCGGTTTCAGACATACAGCATAGTGTTTAG
The DNA here is from genome assembly GCF_019186645.2 of Phyllostomus hastatus. Taxonomy (NCBI): domain Eukaryota; kingdom Metazoa; phylum Chordata; class Mammalia; order Chiroptera; family Phyllostomidae; genus Phyllostomus; species Phyllostomus hastatus. Next base: position 29,551,100 of record NW_025333916.1, read on the forward strand.
ATAATCATATACTTCACAAAGTGTTCCCCCCAAATTCCAGTATCCACCTGGCACCACACAGAGTTATTACAATAGTATTATGTTCCCTATGCTGCACTTTACTTCCTGGTGACTATTTTATGACTACCAATCTGTATTTCTTAATTCCTTTACCTTTTTCATCCAGGCCCCCACCCTCCTTCCTTCGGACAGCCATCAGTCTGTTCTATGAGTATGTTTCAATTCAGCATTTCTGTAAAGCAGTGTTCTCCACTGCATTCTCTCCTCGTTGGACCTTAACTGTAACAAGGTCAGTGTGACCATCTCCGCTTTGGCTCAGAGGAATCTTCCCAAATGATTCTTTACTGTTCTGTTGCCGTCTAGGTCAGGGGGCAAGTTTTCCCTTCTCATCTTCAACCACACCCATGGTGTCCAAGTCTCCCACCTTCAATTCTGGAGGAATAAAAACACCCAGGACTCTCACATGATTATCCTTGATTACAGAAAGCCCTTTTTAGCTTCACTTTGAGAACTTCAGGGAGTTCTCCTTTTCCAATTTAAATTTATCTTTTGCCCACTGTTCTCCCTCCCCCCTCCGCTTCTTCTGTCTAGTCTTTAAATGGAAAGGATTTATGCATAGGTTTCTTTCAGTCCCCCTCTCAGGCTAGCACCTTCTCTGAGTATTGTTTCTCCTTCTGTTTCTGCTAAAAGGAAGAAAAAAAGGGCCTTGAGCATTGCCGAGAAAGCAGAGGGTAATAGAACCTATTCACAGATTTAGATTTCGAGATAAAAATCTGCCACAGTGCAGATTTTCCTCAGATTTTCCTGTCAGTTTTAAAGTGACTTTGAAACTAACTTTGAAGGAAGACTTCAGCAACTCTTTGTCTGAAAATGCTTTCCATGATCTCACCATGATGTCGTCCTTTTCTCGATCTGTAGCATCTCTCAGTTTCCTGGGACTGGGCTGAACAAGTTTTGGAAACATCTGGAGAAGGTCTTTAGGGCTTCTTGATTGTTCCTTGGAGATAGGACAAACGCTGCTCTTTCTTGTGCCTTCAGTTAGTTTCTGTGGCTGGTCCTTCTGCTATTGCGTACCAGTTTTGTGGGACTTCATGTGAAAATATAGGCTAATCTCTTCTCTGGATAGAGGCCCTGTATTAGCAAGGGGCTTTTAAAATTGCTAATGGGGAAGGAAATACTTCAGTAGAAGAATGACAGGGAGGAGGGACTCTGAATCAGAGTCAGCCAAAGAGAACTTGTCTGAGAATTGCACTCAGGCCTGAGGGCTCAAATCCAGCCCACCCTCTGGGAGATGCTACATCGCCCTGAAGAGGGGGTGTTTGTTTTTTTTTTTCATTTTTTTTCTTGAAATTCATCTGCCCAGAGAAGTAGTTTTTATTTTATTTCATTTTTATTTTTGCACTTTGCACAAAGGCGCTATATATACTAGCAGTGACCCTGAGCACTGCAGGATTAAGTTTCACTAGACATTTTGAGGTCAATGTTATGACTTGGGTCCTCCCCTGGAGTCCAGAATGAATTGACTTGACAAATAATGAAATACCATGGATGCTACATATCAACTAGGATGAATTCGACCACAGTTTCTACTGAAACAAGAACAGAGTGTGAGTTATTTTCAGATAACTCTGCCATATCTAAGGAAATGAAAGACATCAGAAGATTGTAACCAGAGACCGAAAGAGATGTCTCCAGACCCTCAGCCTGTAATGGCATCCTCAATTCTGACTGATGTCACTATCACCGAAGAATAGGTGCCATGCCAGTGGAAGCTCCTGGGCTATGAACGAAAGGTTTAGTTGTCTCTGGGTCTTGTTACTCCATTCAAGCTCCTGGGTATGGGCTGATCTTATACAAGATTCTTGTTACAAGTCATCAGCTAAGACCTCCTCAACCACAAAAGAAAAATTACCAAATGATTTGAAAGAAAGATTATTTCAAAGTTTGGAAAGAGAGAAATCATTTAATATTTCACTGAGCTTAAATGGTCAGGTCTTTGAAATCAGCATATTAACATGATGATGATGATGATAAATCATTTCTTCTAAAAATGCCTTTTCGGCACAAACTGAGCGACCACTTCACGAACAATTGGGCAGCCAAATAATTGGAAATATTTCAGAAGAGCAAATGAAGCAAAAGAGATCATGGAAAGCTGGAAATATATGGATGCAATTTTGAGCCTAAATGAACATGCAGCGCCATATACAAAATAATCATTGAGATGTGAAAATGGATGTGGATCCCTTTGATTTGAATCAACAGGGTGTGAAGGGCTCTTATTATTAAAGGAAAACCTTGATGCCACCTCATCTTTGTCTGGACCCAGACATCCAAGGTCCTAGTTTCAGAGATGCAAAAAGCCATTTCTAAGCTGCATCCACTCTGGAGGCCTGAAACCAGTACCCTTTGGCTGACTCTAACTTAGAAGGCCTCCTCCCTATCATTCTTTTCCTGAAAAATTTTACTCCCCATTAGCAAGTTTAAAAGCCCCCTGCCAATACAGAGAATAGAGGTGGCCTATATTTTCACACTACTTCATAATATGAATAGATGCACGTGGAGAAGCAGAGATAAGACAGGGTCAGAGAGCGCTCTCTGGCTTCCCATCTGCTCTTCTGCCTTTGGGTGTCATGAAATACCTCTGTAGCCTTTTAAAAAACATTTCCTCTTACTTATCCATGAGCTTCTCAACTTAGGAATGCTAGTTCAGATACTTGCACACAGAGAGTCCTTCTTAAATGTAATATGATAAACAGAATTTGTTTTTTTTATTGTTATGGGCACTGCTTTCACAGATATTTAGTAAATGCACACACTGTGCAAAGGACTGTCCAGACATTGGGAAAATGGTGGTGAAGAAGATAAGTAAGATCCCAGCCCTCATATACTGTTTGGTCCAGCCCAGTTATTCTCAAACTCTAATGTAATTAGAACCTAAGATTTATTCAGCTATGTGAGACTCTTATTTACCCCTATATCAAATAATTCCATTCTTTGGTGCTTTTTAAAAATATTTGATCTCTATAATTTATGTTTTCCTTGTTTGTAACTGATAGTTTTATTTTGTTTTCATGTTATTTTATTGTGGACATAGATATGAGGAATTCAACATTGTTAGAATTGTGTGTAAAGTAAGAGTAAATAGCTCACGGATGTGGGTCTAAAAATTTCATTTTTCTGGAGACATCACAATGTATATCACCTTTAAAGAAAGCACAATAAGAGGTTATGCACTTATTCCAAAACATTTGGAAGATATGTACCACCGAGAAATTTCAAGCAAGCTAGTACCATACCTAATGAACAGGGAATTGAATTCTTATTCAGCAAATATTCATACCCTTCTCTCTCCCAGTTGGGGTGAAGTATACTTCCCTACTTTGCTGACTCTGGGTTTGTCAATGTGATTTGCTTTGGTGAATGAAATTTGAGCAGATGTAATGCAAGCAGAGGCTTTGCATGTGCATGTAAGTCTTGTCTTCTTACACTTTTGTGATTGTGCAGAAAAGACCACGCCCCAGACATTTACTGCTCCTTCATCCTGGACTCCAGATTGAAACATGTACAACAGACAGAAACTGACTTGAGCCCTGGAGCCAAGCCTCCTAAATCTCAGCATGAAGCACAAACACCCCAGGTGATCTACAACCCTCAAGTGAGAAAAATACATGCCTGCTGCCATAATCATTGAGTTTTAGATAGTTTATTACAGATTATTGCAGCAATGGATGTCTATTACACTATAAATTCAGAGTGGCAAACAACAGATTGTTGTGGTAGACAGAAGAATGTCGCCCCAAAGATGTCCATGTCTTAATGCCTGGAAACTTACAAACATGCTACCTTACAGAGCAGAAAGAGGCTTTGCTCATGTGATTAACTTAAGGATCTTGAGATGGGGAGGTTATCCCGGCAAACAATGAGGGCAGGCTCCAGGTGCTATAAAAGGAGAACTTTTAGAGAGAAAGCAGCATTGCTGACACCTTGACTTTCATTCTGTAAGATCTATTTTGGATTTCTGACCTCTAGAACATAAGATGATAAATTTGTTTATGCCACTGTCATGGTAATTTGTTACAGCAGCAACAGGAAATTATACAAATATATTAAGAGTAAATGAAAAAAATTACCTTTTCTCTTACTGTTAAAGGAAAATATTTCTATTGAAACCTTAGAATAGTACACTATGAGATTATCCTACTAATCTGTTTAAGAAATATCATTTTCTTAAATCAGTCCCCACAGGGCACTTCCACTAACTTTTCATTAAATATGATTAAAGAATCAAGATGGTGATATTATTTTTAAGGTAGATTGTTGTCCTATTATGGAAGAATGAATATGTAATACACAGTAAATACTTAAAAAATTGTTTTTACTTCATGTGGGAATGTTGGGGTAAAACTTGTCCAAATTCATAAAATGTTAAAATTATACAGCATTTTATAAGGACTGCAAATTTGTTACTTTCAGTTAGTATAAGAAGCTAAAATTACATTAATCTAGAGGTAGTAGAGGTTCCTACTTCTTTTTTTAAAGAATATTGTATTGATTATGCTTTTATAGTTGTTCCACTTTTTTTCTCCTCTTTATTCCCCTCCATCCTGCAGCCCCCCATAAGCATTTGCCCCTCTTAGTTCATGTCTGTGGGTTGTACTTATAAGTTCTTTGACTTCTACATTTCCTATACTATTCTTAACCTTCCCCTGTCTATTTTGTATCTACCATTTATGTTTCCTATTTTCTGTACATTTTCCCCCATTCTCTCCCCTCCCCTCCCTGCTGATAATCCTCCATGTGATCTCTATTTCTGTGAATCTGTTCCTATTCTAGCTGTTTGCTTAATTTGTTTTTGTGTTTTTTAGGTTCAGTTGTTGGTAGTTGTGAGTTTGCTGTCATTTTACTGTTTGTATTTTTTTTAAATACATTTTATTGATTATGCTATTGCAGTTGTCCCATTTTACTCCTTTATTCCCCTCCGCCTTGAATACCCTCTCACACCCACATTCCCTCACTTTAGTTCATGTCCATGGGTTGTACATATAAGTTCTTTGGGTTCTACATTTCCTATACTATTCTTAACCTCCCCCTATTTTCAACTTACCATTTACCATATACTAGTTATTCTCTGTACCTTTTTCTCCATTCCCTGTTTCCCCTTCCCCACTAATAAAACTCCATGTGATTTCCATTTCTGTGATTCTGTACCTGTTCTAGTTGTTTGCTTAGTTTGTTTTTTTTTTAGGTTGGTAGTTGATAGTTGGTGTTTTTGTCAGTTTACTGTTCATATTTTTGATCATCTTCTTTTTCTTAGATAAGTCCCTTTAACATATAAGTTCATATAGTAAGGGCTTGATGATGATGAACTCCTTTAACTGACCTTATCTGGGAAGCACTTTATCTTCCCTTCCATTCTAAATGATAGCTTTGTTAGATAGAGTAATCTTAGATGTGGGTCGTTGCCTTGCATGACTTCAAATACTTTTTTGTAGCCCCTTCTTGCCTACAAGATTTCTTTTGAGAAATCAGCTGATAGTCTTATGAGAACTCCTTTGCAGATAACTGTCACCTTTTCTTTTGCCACTTTTAAGATTCGTTCCTTCTCTTTAAACTGGGTAATGTAATTATGATGTGCCTTGGTGTGTGCTTCCTTGGATCCAACTTCTTTGGGACTCTCTGAGCTTGCTGGACTTCCTGGATGTCTATTTCCTTTGCCAGATTGGAGAAGTTCTCCTTCATTGTTTTTTAAAATAGGTTTTCAATTTCTTGGTCTTCCTCTTCTCTTTCTGGTACCCCTACAATTTGGATGTTGGAATGTTTAAAGTTGTCATGGAGGTTTCTAAGCCTTTCCTCATTTTCCTTTAAATTCTTGTTTCTTCATTCTGTTCTGGCTGAATGTTTATTTATTTCTCCCTTTTGCTCCAAATCATGGATTTGATTTCCTTCTCTTCGCTGTTGGTTCTCTGTATATTTTCCTTTATTTCACTTTGCATAGCCTTCACTTTTTCCTTTATTTTGTGACCATAATCAACCAATTCCGTGAACATCCTAATTACCAGTATTTTGAACTGTATATCTGATAGGTTGGCTATCTCTTCATCACTTAGTTCTATTTTTGGAGTTTTGATCTGTTCTTTTATCTGGACCATATTTTTTTTTTGTCTTGGAGCACTTGCTACATTATAAGGGGCAGAGCCTTAGGTGTTTTCTAGGATGGGGCAACCCACTTTGCTGTATTGTGGCACTGTCTGTGGGGGAGGGATCAGAGAAGGAACAATGCCACTTGCTTGGCTCTAGGCCAGCTTTCAGTCACTTCCCCCACTACCCACGAGCAAATTGGACTCTTCTGACACTGATTCCCAGGTGGGTGGGTTTGTGTACATTCTAGGGCCCTGTGGGTCTCTCCAACAAACTCTCCTGCCAGGCTGGAAGTTTCTCCTGCCACTGCAATCCACACAGCTTTTTTCAGTCAGAGGTTTTGAGGCTTTATTTCCCTCTGCTGGAATACTGGGTTTCACCGACTGTCTTACTGCCCAGTTGTTCCTCCTGGTTTATCTGCATGCAAATGCAGGACTGCCCAGTCCTCCAGCTGCCACCTTGCCAAGCATCCTCTCTGCCTAGCTGCCCATCTCTGCCCCTCCTATCAGTCTGAACGAATGTTTCTTCTTTAACTCCTTGGTTGTCAGACTTATATACAGTTCAGTTTTCTGGGAGTTCTGTTTTTTTTGTTTTGTATATTTGTTGTTGTCCTTCTTTTGGTTGTGTGAGGAGGCAAAGTGTATCTAACCTATGCCTATATCTTGGCCAGAAGTCTGAGGTTCCTACTTCTTGATGCTTGAAATATATACCTGCTTATACCCTATGCAGAAATTTGTGTTCAGAAAACGCAAAAGGGGTTTGGAGTTAAGGAAGCTGTGTTTCAAAAGAATCTTTTAAAAACTACTATATATAATTATGCAAATATTCATTAAACTATGGGGTAGTTTCTCATGTTTGGGAGATTATATACTCTTACTTAGATTTAACAATTATCACCATTTTGCTGTATTTACTTTATATGTTTTAAGAATTTTTTATCATGAAAAACTTCAAACATTAAAGTATAGCACAGTGGACCTTTTGTCACATTGGTGAGTTTCAGCCATCACCAACTCATGCCAAGATTGTTTCACCAATATTATCTCCCACTCTCCCTACCCCCACTGGTTTATTTAAAAGCAAATCTCAGATATACATATTTTTTAAACAATTATTTCAGCCTATATCATACAATGATAGAGGAGTTTCTTTTTTAACAATGTAACCACAATGAAAGCATCACACCTCATGAAACTAACAATTTTAAATATGTTCACAGAACCAGTTCAGATTATGTACAATCTGTAGTCTTAATAAATTCTACAGATTTCCTGCTCTTGCATGGTTGAAAATTGCTGCTATTTTATAATGTGATATTTTGGAGGTATAAGGGAAGGTTTTGGAGACTATAGATCACAGGTGGCAAACACAAGGCTGAATCCAGCCCTCCACCTTGCTTTATCCAGCCTGGCACCTTGTTTCTACCCAGTGGCAGTGCCAAGCTCCTTGCCCCTAGTTAAGGAGTAGTTACATTTATATAGTCCTAAAGTTATGTCTGGCCCTTTGCAGGAAACCACGAGGCTGATGTGGCCCCCAGTGAAAATGAGTTCAACACCCCTGCTGTAGATGCTCAATCTTAGTTTGTTCTTTGAAGTGTTTCACATGTACATATTGAATGTTTGCTGATATTTAATTATTAAGTGCTTACCAGATATTACAGGGGGTTAGAAGACAGGTGAGAGGCACGGTCTCTGATCTCCAGGAGATTATAAGCTGGCACAAAGAAAGGAGAATTGACTAGGAAGAGAACATAGTTTGAGACTGGAGATGACCATGGGTGCACTTCAGGTGGGTACCACAAGGCAGGACATACATTTTTGCCAGAGGTGGATGGAGCGTGGCATCCTGGATAGGTAAATTCAGCCTGTAGGATTCAGAGACCAGCCGGAGCTAGTCAGTGGGTTAGAAATCCAGGTTGTGAAGAGGCAGTATGAAAAATTCCAATGGAGAGACTAGAATAGAGATATAGTGGATATATACATTACACATTTTAGATCTATATCTACTACCAAGCCAGGAAGTGATCTCAGAGTGGGCTGGAAGTGAGATTCTTGACTGGAAAGAAACTACTGTAGGTATGTATATCTTCTGTTGATGAAGCATTTCTGACCTGCTATTTGGTTGCTTCTGCTCTTTAGGGGGAACACAGAGGAAGCTATGGTCAAGATCGCCTGCTTTCCTTCTGTTCTCCTTCAGGCTCCACTCCTCATTGTGCCAGGCTGCCTGTCTCAGGGAATAAATCGTGCCTGCGTGAGAAGTGCACTCTGGAAAAAGAAGAGACAGGGAAGGGACATCCAACGAGCACGGCTTCATTTACTGTGGCAGTTTCTGGACAAGCTCCTGGCTACTGAACCAAGGTCACAAGGGATCCCTGGAGAGACAGGATCAGAACCCAGAACCTCCAATTCAGGACCTTGTGGGACCTCAGTTCATTTCTCTCTAAATATAAAATTGAAGTAATTACTGATCCAATGTGCCACTAAGATAAATAATGAAAAGCTAATAATTGTTTTCCTTCTCTTTAAAAGAAACACACCACACTCAGACGCCCATTTACAGATATTTTCAGTTAAAATGTCACATAATATTTGTTATATCAGCAGGAGAATGGAAATTGAGTTGGCAGTGAAGCATTGCAGGACCAACTGTTACCTTGGAAACTGTAGTAAGCAATCATAATTACAATTAGCAAGACTTGCACAAAGTATACATAAATATTCACATGCCAGAGATGAGTGTCACGTTCACCAGCCAGTGGAGTAAACTGTGGGACTGTTTTCTTTCTCTTTAACATGCCCTTGTAGAGATTTAGGTTCTGTTAAGAGATATCACAGCATCTTTGAATTTAGAAGAATATATTTCCTTATGTGCTGGTTTTGGGGCCTGTAACATAATGATATTTGACATATAGCAGATTACATGAAAGCTTCAACTGACTCTTAGTAGAAGTTTGACCAGTCCTGAATGGGCTTTTAAACAAAGGCTAATCTCAGAAGAAAATAAGGCAATTGTAAATAATAAATGGGGTGATAGCGCAATTACAGGGTGCTCTAAGAAAAAATGCTACAACTCAGAAGGAATGATTAAAATGTGATTTAATCATTCACTGTAACTGGACTCTAGTTTTCTTCTTTATTGCTGTGGAATCGTTTTCTTTGATTCAGACTTTCCTGTCAAGTTGTAAAACACGTAGGAGGAAGAGCAAGTGATAGAATTGTTTTCACTTGGACACACTAGGAGTGCCTTGTCCTCTGTGAATTCTTCCATGAATGAGGGAGAAAAGGCAGTTAAATCAGGAGTATGTGCAAGTCTGTATTTCTGTACACTTGTGGGAACAAACCTTGAAAGTAACTATATCTTCATAGGAAAGACATTGTTATTTTTAGGGCCAAAGGGCATGCCAAAAACTCCCTTCTCCTGTGTACAGTAGACTTTTCTGTTCAGCTTGTCTGAGCATGTTGGCTGCCTGGGGCTTTCTGGATAAACACATGTTGTGAGTGGTTGCCATGATATGAGGGGCAACACAGGGAAGAAATGTTGACATGCTTCCTTTGAGAGCAGAGACCTGGACCTGAGCTTGAAAGAAGTCTGCTGAAATGAATAAAAGCAAGTGACCTTGGCATAAACATGAAAATAATGGCAAGAACTCATACTTCAGGCGGCAGCATTTGTATGGAGATTGGGGTGGAAGTGAGGACCGTGGATGCCTGGCAAACCACCCTCACATCAAATCCTGCATATATGCTTCCCACCGGAGCCCTGTTCTCTTAGCAACTAAGGTTAAGTCATACCTTGTGTATGACCCCTCCGACCCATGAGTTATGAACTCATGCCTGCTATCTGGATGATTCTGCTCTTTAGAACAGGTGGTGTCAGCAGCCACAGTGCTGTGCTGTTTCTTCCTGGGCTCCCCACTCATCAGTCACTAAAGGCTGCCTGTCTCAGAGAACAAAAGGTGACTGGCCTTGAATAGGGTCCTGGCAGTCACAAGCATCTCACAAACCTGACAAGTGAAGTGTGTTAGATCCCCTGCATCACAAGTCAATGAAAAATAGGGAAAGAAACTTGTTTTAGCCAAAATAAGAATTTTCTGCCTCCAGTAGAGTTGTTAATTGTTTATTTGAAGCCCAACACTGTGCTAGGCTCCTTAAAACAGACAACGGGATGTCAGGATTTCTTCTTTTAAGAGAACTTATGATCTAGTTAGGAAGAAGGGGTTAGGACACTTAAACAATTGGTAAAGCAAATGGTACCTACTGACTGTTATGAAAGTGTTGAACCTCATGGGGTTCAGCAAGGAGAGTGATAAGGGCTGAGACTATTGGGGAAGACTTCAAGATGGTGGCCCTTGGGAATGGCCTTGTACTTCGGTATAACTCGTAGAGGCTACAGTGTTTGTATGTGTGAAGGGGGAGAGCAGCTGGGCAAGCGAGAGGAAGCCTGTTTGGGGAAAGACCTAAGGGAGCTAGAGCAGAGCTAGTGACTGCCATCACTTGAACTATTTATTGGTCTATGTGAACGAGGCCCCAGATGGTTTCTCTGGGCTTTGACTGCTCTCTAACCCCCTTCTTCCTGTTGGAGGAAAACCCCACCCAGAGGACCTGCCAGTTCCATTCTGAATCCAGCTTTAGCAGTTTGAGCCTTCCAACAACTTTTCTGTCTGGATTTCCCTATTATTTCCTTTCCCCTCCCTCTTTCTTCCCTACACTCCCTTTATTAACATAAGAATACAGTGATTAACTATAGAGTCTATGACTATAATAATGTATAATCATGATCATGCCTTAAATAATGGCGACAAGGCAATGTAAGATACTGAGTCATCTGGGAAACAGTAGCCTGCCAATAATTGAAGATCTACTAGGTCCCTAGTACTTTATCACTTTAACACTTATATTTATTAGAGAAACACATGCACATGGCAGAAAGAAAAGTCACATAAAACTGACGAGTTTATGAAGAAAGGCAACAACTTTCAGCCCTCTTTCTCCATCCCGTCCATTCTCCAGAAATGACCTCTAATGTTCAGGTCTTTGAATTCAAGTTTCCTGATGGTTATCTCCATACCTCTAAATAATATACTTCCATTTCTTGATTGTTTTTAACTTTAGGCAATATATGCTGACTGTCAGCTAAGAAAGGCCAAGACTTAACTGCCTTGTATTTTACCCCACCTTCCTATCCCTACAGTATCTGATCTTTATGTTGTTTACTTTTGAGTTATTTTATTAGATAATGTTATGATATTAGGACTGTATTTATATCTCTACTTTCTGTTCTATACTATACCTCTTTTGTCAAATTCCACTTTATCTCATCCATCCCTTAACTTTTTACATTGTCAAGATTGTTAACATTTATGTCTGTCTTAAAACCATAACTAATTCTTAAGAGATTTTGCTATTGAAAACCAAAAAAATCATTGACATTATTATAACTGTGTGAATGTTGCTCACTGCCAAGCCAAGTTGTAGGCTAGGATTGCATTTCCTTCTTTATGAGCCCAGTGACATGTCCTCTGGGACACTTAGGATACAATGGTTGTAGCTTCAAGGTTAAAAGGTTTCTTTTCTCTTCCATTGCAGCAATTGCTTAAAGGCATAGAATGCTTCATAATTGAACCATGAATTTCTCAAGCATCTTTTGGTTGTGTTTTCTGTTGCCCTTTTCCCCTGAACTTTCTAATGGATTAATATTGCCCATTCACATTTACAAGAGAAGGACTAAGTGGCTAATATGGGTTTCCCCACCCTATGGACCTGCGGCACAGGCCAGGGGTACATCACCAGCACACTTAGCTCTGGGGTGGGCAAGCCAGGAGTCCCTCCTCAGGTCAGAGAAGGACATATATCTGGGTAAAAATATCCAACACAGAACCTTAGTTTCTTCCTATCAATGTTTATTCAGTTTCCTTAAAGAGAAGTCCTCCAGAATTTTTGCCAGGGATAAATGCTGGGCTGCCTATAGCAAGAAAGGAAAAGTAAAGGGAGATGGTGCTACCTAATATAACTGTTTTGTGTATAGAGGTTTAAAGAGTCCTCTTTTAGTCCAACATTTCAGGATTTCCCTCTGTCTTAAATGCCAGCTCCTAAGCTTGAAGCTTGCGGGGGCTATTCCAAGCAAATTAGTTTCTACCTCTTCTGCAGTCTCCTGACTCAGATGTTTTGGGTTGTGGTTCCACGTCTCTAATTCATCAATCAGCATATTTCCATTCACTTTTCATCTTCCAAAAATTTCTTGGAATACCTTACACATCAATAAGATGCATAAGATGGGGGTGGGGTTGGAGAATGAGTAGGTGTAAAACTCACTCTCCCTCTTGAACAGGAAATGTCATACTTCTGTTCATGGCAGTACTTCTGTTCCCTTACCTCTAAAATATTTAAGTCTTCATATTAGTTTTCTATTGTTACTGTAACAAATCACTCAAACATAGTGGCTTGAAACAATGCACTTTTATTCTCTGTTAGTTCTGGAGGCCAAAAGTCTAAAATGGGCTAATGGGGCTAAAATCAAAGTGTAAAAAATCAAGGGCTATGGTTTTCTGGGGGCTCCTGGAGAAAATCTGTTCCTTGTTTCTTCCAGTTTCTGGTGACTGCCAACACACCTTGGCTCGTGGCTGCATTATTCCAACTCTGTGTTTCCATTATCTCATATCCTACTCCCTCTTGTGTAGTCAAATCTCCCCTGGCCTTCCTCTTACAAGGGCACTTGTGATTACATTTTGGACCTGCCTAGATTATCCAGGATAATCTCCTTGTATCAAGATCCTTAATTTAATCTGCAAACTCTGTAACATTCTTTTTTGGTAAAGTCCTTTTTTTTTTATCCTCACCTGAGAACATTTTTTCATTGGAGGGAGAGAGAGAAAGAGATGTGAGAGAAAAACATTGATTGGCTGCCTCCCATACATTTCTCTGATCAGGGATGGAACCTACAACCTAGGTTATGAGCTCTGACTGGAAATCGAATCCACAACCTTGCAGTGTACAAGACCAACCAACTGAGCCACACTGGCCAGGGCAGCAAAGTCCTTTGTGCCACACAGTGTACGATAGTTTCCAGGGATAAGGACCTGGTTGTCCTTGGGGGCATTTTCTGCCTACCAGTCTTCCTTGATTTCTCCCTTTCTGTTACTACACACATCTAGTCAGTGATTGATTTGCATGGATCGATTAGTCTGTTGGCTCTTAACTCTGAATGCACATAGAAATTACCTGGAGAGCTTCAGTGAACACCATAGTCCTGGCTCCATTTTGATGCTAAGAGAAGTAGATGTTCTGGGAGTTAGATCTGGGTATTATGTTTTAAAATTCTTTTTATTTTGGTAAAATTTGAAGCTGATAGAAAAGTTGCAAGAAAGGTACAAATAACTCACATATACTCTTGGTTCACCAATTGTTTACCTATTGCACCATTTTCTTTTTCATTCTTTATTTTTCCTGAATTATTTGATAGTAAGTTCTTCACCCATAGAAGTTCTTCAGTATGAACTTCCTAAAAATAAGAATATCCTCATTCATAACCACAGTGCCATTACCAAAATCAGAAATTTAATATAGATACAATATAGTTCAGTTTTCCACCAGGTATATATGTAATTATATCAGTATTAAAAACCCTACTTTTTTATTGTTTTCATTTACCTGGAATATCTTCACATGTTCCTTTATCTTCAGCCTTTCTGAGTAGAGTGTTTCTTGAGTAGGGCATATAGTTGGGTCTTGCTTTGTGAGCCAGATAAAGAATCTTTGAGCAAGTGAGTAAAGCCTTCTGCACATTTATGAACAAAACTGATGTGTTTGCTCTCAACTATCCTGTGTTATTTTACGCTATTATTATTACTTTTCTGTTACATTTGCTGTTTTTCTACATAATTTGTTTTCTTTCCTTTAAAAATAATTTTTGTATTTAGGTGACATGATTTTTTAGAGATTTTCTTTGTATTTATACCCTTAAGAATGCCCTTATTCACACCCACTGGGGTAGCTACTATAAAAAAAGAACAAAAATAACAAGTGACAGTAAGGATATAGAGAATTTTAACCCCTGTGCATTGTTGACAGGATCGTTAAATGGTGTAACCAGTATGGAAAATAGCATGGGGCTTTCCCCAAAAATTAAAATTTGAATTTCCGTATGACCCAACAATCCCACTCTTGGTATGTGTCCAAAAGAATTTAAAGCAGGGTCTTGGAGAGATATTTGCATATCTATGTTCATGGCAGCACTATTCACAATAGCCAAGAGGCAGAAGCAACCCAAATGAATGGATAAACAAGGTGTGATACATCACATAGTGGAATAGTCTGCAGCCTTAAAAAGGAATGACATTCTGACACATTCTACAACACGGATGAATCTTAAAGACATTATGCTAAGTGAAACAAGCCAGTCACAAAAGGAAAAACACTATGTGATTCCATTTATAGGTGGTTTTTAAAGCACTCAAATTCATAGATGTAGAAAGTAAAATCATGGTTACCAGGAGTTGAGGGCAAAGGGAGGTTGTCCAATGAGCATAGAGTTTTAGTTCTGCAAGATGAAAAGTTTCTAGACATCTGTTTCACAGCAGTGAAATATACCTAACACGATTCAACTGTTCACTTAAAAATGGTTATGATGGTAAATTTTATGATATCTTTTTTAACTACAATAAAAATGATCTTAGCTCTTTGTTTTAAATTTAACTTCTTTTTTAACTGTAAGCTTTAAATAGTAACCTTTGATTTCTACCTATTGTGTATGTAAAAGTCAACGAGTTTATGCATTAGCAGTTTAAAAAATATCTCCAGGTGCTATTATGCAGCTAGAGCTGAAAACCTCTGTGCTGCTCTCTCGTCCATCTCTCCCCCTTCAGTCTTGCATCACCATTTTATCCCAGCTTCCATCAGTCCTCACATGTTGTGAATGACCCTATCTGGCATTTCCCAGACCATCTAGTCAATCTTCTCTAAATACTACCCCCGGACCATTCTTGAAAAAGTTCACTTTGTATTGAGCGCGGGCTGCAAACCAAAGTGTAAGTCTAAGAAAAAGAAGATCAAAAACATGAACATTAAAGTGAAAACACACTCACAACTATCAACAAATAAACCTAAAAGAGAAGAAAAACAATGAAAACAAAAACTAAGCCCTGGCTGGTGTAACTCGGTGGATTGAGTGCGGGCTGTAAACCAAAGTGTCTCAGGTTCGATTCCCAGTCAGGGTACATGCCTGGGTTGCAAGCCATGACCCCCAGCAACCGCACATTGATGTTTCTCTCTCTCTCTCTCCCTCCCTTCCCTCTCTAAAAATAATAAATAAAATCTTAAAAAAAAGTTCACTTTGTGTCACATTCTTTCTGCTCCTAGAGTCATCAATGGCTTTAGTTTTCCTTTTTCCATCACCTCAAACTTGAAAAGCAAATTGATTTGATTCCTAGCTGGGTCATTTACCAGATATGTGACCTTTGTTAAGTAATTTAAGGGGCAACCACAGTTGTGGAGTCATAACAGGTGTTCAGTAAACATCCTTCCATTCTTCCCTTGTTAAACTTTGGTTTTTCATTGTCTCTGTCTGCTTACACACTTCCTCAACTCACCTTCCTGCCCTCCCCCACAATCTCTCGCAACTGTCTTTGGGTTTGAAAGCCAGGCTTATCTTTAAGATCAAGTTTAAGTACTACCTTTTGCCATAACACTTCATTTAAAAATGATCCTGCTTTTCTCTGAGCACCCATAGAACTCTCTCTAAGACGTGGAACCTTTTAGTAACTATTTATTTACTTGTTTTCTGCTTTTTTATATAAAAGTATAAATAAAACTAATTAAATGGAAACAAAAACCCAAGGACAGGTGAAGGAGAAAGCAGAGGGAACACTCCCTATCAGAGAATTGAGAAATTACATACTTGGCTTTGAAAACATATAGCCTTGCTTGAACATTTGCTGCCTCATATCACCCATGTCCCTCATACTATCTGGCAAGTTACACATTGTACAAACCTATTACAGTGAAAGTCATGGAGTGCAGGGTTTGGGTGTTAAGCATCTCTGTATTTAATACAACATTGTTGGAAAGCTGTACGTATTTCTCGTGTAATGGTATCTAATAGCTGACACTTATTGAATGCTTATTATCTACTGGGCCCTGTTCTAAGTACTTTACATTAAATCCTCACAGTAACCATTTGAGCTGGATTCCATTGTTAACTTCATTTTACTACCATTAGCCTCTGAAACGGAGATTCGGAGAATTGAAGTAGCTTGTCCAAGTTTGTGCAGTAGGTATGTGGCAGAGGCTGAGCTGGGGTAAAAAGCTGAACAGTCTGTCTTCAGAATTCATGCTACCCTTCCTGCTCCTGCCAGTCATTGATGGACTAAAAAATGCGAACATTTAATTATATGCCTGCAAGTTATAATTGTTCATATTTTGTTCCCAGAAGTAGACCATATTGATATTTTCTGTTTCGCTGAATTTCTAAGCCAGTGCATGTCAGTGATCCCCTCAGTGTGACCAGGTGGACTGGAGTGCCCTGTGGGGTCAGTGCCTCTGCATTTCAATGCTGACCCTGCCATCTACTTGATGTGTGGCCTTGAACAAGTCACTTAACCTTTCTTGTTTCTCATCTCAGACTTCTGTCACTGGGCATTTACATAGGATTGGTTGCCATAGTAATAGAAAATAATACTGACCTATCTTTCAGGAGTGGGTGTCATGGGGATTAACTAATTTACAGCTGTGAAGAGCTTTCAACATATGAACTGCTAAACAACAGTGAGATCATAAAGAGAATTTAAAACACCATCAGTTTGTGGAGCATGCCCATTTGATGCCTATCATTATATGTTTAACTATTAGCATTACTACTCATAATAAACTTTTATGAGGTACTTTAGGTGGTTGAAGTGTTTTTATGAGAGCTAATTAGTTGTTCCAACCAGCTGTGTGAGATAGGTCAGTGTTTTTATCATCCCTCTTTCGGAAATTACATTAAATTGGTGCATGCATCATTTAAAAAGTCTTAAACTTTCAGGTACAGTATTTGGAAGTACTGTGATTACAGAAAATTCTCATACAGCTATCACACCTAACACAAAGCGTCAGTGGCAGGGCAATGAATGGGAAAGTGGATTCTGCCTGTGGTTCCCAGCATTGTAACATTGGGAGGTCTTTCTATTTTTAAATGTACTGATGTTTAACGATTAACTATGAGGTAGTTCTCATGCTAGGTTCTTCTGTGTATCACTAAAGGTGCATTTAAGAAAATCAAGGCCATTCTGGATATTTCAAACACAAGAAATTGGTTAAGCATGTTTTTGATGGGCTATAAGAGCAAATGGGGGAGTAAGCACTGGGAGAGCAATTAAAAAGAAAAGGTTGTACCCAGAGCAAAAGGGAGCAGATCAAGTTAGCAGAGTCCTGCAGCTCCACTTGGGGCTAGGTTGGAGCCATGGAGAGAAGGTGCGCTGCAGGAGCTAGAATCAAAAGGAAGGCAGTCACTTCCAGAGATGCTGCCAAAGCAGGAAAGGAGAATAGCCTCTCTCCTCTGCTCCCTGCCTCTGAGCCTGCACCAATCATGTAGCCTGGAACATGTGGGTTGTAGGTTTCTAGTTCTAGCTTCACACAACTAAATGGAGAAGGGTAGGTGCAAGGCTGAGAAGTAACTGGCCAGTCTTGTAAGTTCACTAAATTTTTCCTGGAGCTTAAGGAGATTCAGAAGCTTGTTCCAAGGCCTTTATACCAGCAAGTGGTGGACCTGCTATTCAAGCTCAGGTTTGCCAACTCCAAGTGTAGTGTGTGTTCCCAACACCATACTTCCTCTCTCTGTCTTAGTGGGCTACCTTCCCAGTGGGGCTCCAGCGACAGATGGCAAGAATGCTTACTTCGACATGTATTCAAAGGTAGGATGAGGATTAAATTAAATCCTATACATAAAAGCACTTGGTTGTCACTGATGCAAACCACAAATTCAAGCTAGTATTGTCATTTGCAAAATTTTTTTCAAAAATGTTTTGTAAACATCTCTTAAATCCAAGATTAAGATGAGATTTCTCTTCCCTTAGAATGTAGCTGGAATGCTTTATATTTAGGTCGTGGCTGAGAATCGAGTGTGCAGGGGGACCGTCTTTAAGTTGGCGGTTGCTGCTGTTGTTCGAGTCAAATGGAGCTTACAGTGCAGGGTAAAGAAGTGCTCACGGCTTCTATTTTGTCCTGACAGGCTCTTAAAAATGTTGCCTGGTTTCAATTATACAGCCCTTATTTCACAATAGATACTGTTTTTGTTAGTAGTAGTATCCCCATTGTATAGAGAGGGAACTGCTGAGACATCACACATGCTCATTAAGCGGTTGGTTAGAAACAGATGATGGATGTCCAGTGTCCTGGCTTCCATTCTGTCAGTGGGCATGGTGCTGTATCAGAAGAAACATTCTTGGCTGGGTAAACTGAGGCCGGTCTTTTCCTCTCTGAACCTCAGTTTCGTCATAAGTAGAAAAATGAATGCTTGTCCTACCTATTTACCATGTGAGTTTGAGGATCCATTGTGGTAATATGTGTTCAAATGTTTGGTAAAATTTACAGTGCTGAACTAAGGTCAAGGACTACCGCCAAGTTGCCTTGCTGCCTTCTGGACTGTATAAAAATATGTCTTCTGCAAACATTGAAACATCCTTATGAGGAAACAAGATTATAGCATCCTATCATCTGTCATTTCCCAATGTCATGAACTGTGCTTATTGTTTATGCCCACCCTTCCCCATCAGAGACAATGAAATCACTCTTACGGCCAGTTGTTTTCTTCCCAAGTAAATAGCCTTATCATTTGTTTTGCTCTGAGGAAGGCTATGTTGGAATCACTCTCCTGAACCTCTGCTTTTCATCAATCTCTTTTTGGCTGCAGAACCCCACAGAGGGAGACAACATCCAAATTGCTTTCAATCCAGTAACTCACCCCAGACAATAAAAGCAATGACAGCAAATCTAAACCCCAAACTCTGGATGTTAAGCAAAACATGCATTGGAAAGTGTGCAACAATTTGTGGGGATCCTTGTACCACCTTTGATCTGTTTGTCTAAGATGCCGGCCACGGTTTTCATCTCTGGGAGCTGTTTGTTTGCTTATTTATTTATTTGGAAATGATCTGACTATTCTCCCCTCTGTAGGCTCTGTTATCTTCCCTTTGACTGAGCTGGGTTGGCAGGGACTCAAGCTCTGCTCCTTCTCCCTTCCCACATGGTCCCAGTGCATGAGGCCACTCAGGGTCAGAAGCACGTTTTTAAATGAGATCTAGGGTGGAGTCTCTCTCCTTTGAACAGAACCCAGAGTCCAGATTCCATTCTACTGCCCAGGCTGTTATCCTGGCCAGCAGCTGATCTTCATACAGTTCCTTCTCTATAGTGGTCTTAATGTGGACAGAAGAGGGGCCCGTGGAACCATGCGGTTCCCAAATTCTTGGGCATTCTCTTTCATATCAATGAACATTAAGTAGGCATACTCTGTTATGCAACACTTATCGAGTATGCATCTGTATCACTCTAAGCAGGGTGATGAACAATAACAGTCCCGTTAAATCCCACCCTAGATAATTCTGGGACTGGGAAGGAACTACTGGGGAAACCAGTTTGACTTCACCTTCTCAGATACTTTAAAAACAATTTGTGGATGAATAATACAAACATCCAAAATTAGTGTGTTACCAAAAGGCAACTATACCCAAAGGAAACATTCCTGTTTGAATTTCATTGATTTAAAATTAGCGTTCCCTTTTTTAGTTGACTCCATCATTGTTTACTGGGAAAACATTTGTAGCAAAACACATACTGTGTGTGTGCCTGGGCATTGATATTCTCACTGGCAAATACTCTCTACTAGAGTGCCTAGATACATATTTGCCTCAGGGACCTGAACCGCTCTGAAGGAGCCTTTCCGGTCTCCAAAGGAAATGCTATCTTTACTTGACAAGAATGATGCTAATGCTTAAAATCACCTTTCAAAATAGTCCTAAAGTTATTCCTTGGTATGACAAACTACTGAATTTGGAGAAAAGAGCAGAAGATACTCTGTTAAGAATTATTTGTTCCTTTTTCCCCCCCTTGGCTTTTTGGAGGGGTGGAAAACAAGGGAAATTGGTTGACTGGTTGCCTAGCAAGAAATGTTTGTCTAGAAAGAGATTTTTGTTGTTTTTTGGAATCCCTTTGTTGCTTCTTCATCTGAAAGAAGGAGACGATTCTTCAGGGAATTCATAGCATGCAGAGGATTCTGAGAAATGTGTGAGGGATTCATACGATCATTTTAGATAAAGGTTCCAATTTACCTTATGGTCCCTATTGCTCTAGGAGTTTGAACACAGACATATCTATCTGCCTGTGTGTGTATGTGTGGACACACATATATGTATCTGCACAAACACATATATTTCTTTTTACAAATGTGATGCTTCTTCATTGTGGAAATAACAGTAAACAGAAAGGAGAAAATAGCATGTCTTGGTTTAACCACCCAAAAATAATTTTCAAATGTGTTTTCTATGTATGTCTACAACCTATAATGTAATATTTTAGTAAAAAAGGGTCATATAAATTTCTAACTTACTTATTGTATTAAATGTGTATTTCCATGTCCCATACCGTACATATTTATATTAATAGTTTTATGGAGTTTTATTATTTAGAGTACTTCCATTTTTTCCTTAAATTCTAATGTCATGTTAAATATCACAGAAGCTACAGTTTGGTGTTTCTCTAGGATAAACGACTAGAAATGAAATGTCTCAGTCAAAGATAGGCAGAATTTTAAACTTTTGAAATGTATTGTTAAATTTTCATCTCTAACAGTTGTGCCAGTTTTATTTTATTTCATCACCAGTAGTGTAAGAGACTGGCCATTCCCCATATCATTACCAATGTTGGTCAATTAAAAAGGTCTTTTTGACCCTATGGGAAATACACAGTGATGGGTAGACTACTCAAAATCATTGTGACACTAACATGAACACTAACAAAACCAAAAATTGGTGCCTGTTATGGACCAAATGGTGTCCTTCACCTCCTCTAATTATCATGATGAAGCCCCAAATCCCATGTGACTATTTGCAGATGACGATGCTAAGAAGGTAATTAAGGTTAAATGAAGTTATAAAGGAGGGACCCTAATCCAATAGGACTGGTCTCTTGATAAGAAAAAGAGGCACCAGAACACATGTGCTCTCTCTCCCTGAGCACATAGAGAGAAGGCAGCCATCTGTAAGCCAGGAAGAATTCTCGCTGGACATCAGCTCTGCTGGCACCTTGATCTTGATCTTGGACTTCCAGCCTCCAGACCTGTGAAAAAAGTAAATTTCTTTTGTTTAAGCCTCTCAGCCTAGGATATTTTGTTAGAGCTTCTGACTAATAAAGTGCCTTTATAGATTCTTGGCAAAACCCAGCCATTCAGGATGGCCAGAGGCTACACTGGGAGATATTTAAAAAGCACACGCACACACAAAATAGAGTGGAAATGCTGACTTGGGGACACTGAGGTAATGTAGACGAAGTGGAGCTCCGAGCCAGTGGGGCTGCTGGTAAGGTGGGCACAAGAGGAAGTGCAGCCTGCCACGTGGGGAGAGCCACACAGGTGCTTCTTGTTATTCATTTTAATAGAGGTAAGCGGGCCCCTGCCTGTACAGCTGCCAGACTGGGGGGATTTTAACTTTGTGCATTGTGGAATACCCAAGGCCACATCCTCCCCTCACCCACTGGGGGAGGTGGGGCTGTGGGACAGGGCCCATTTTAGTGTAGATCTAGCCAGAATTTGGCACCTCCTTCTTCTTTGGTTTCTTAGAACAGCTCTTGTATTTGTTACATATGATTTTCTTTGGAGAAAGGTCTGTTGTAGACTGAAAGTTTGTGTTTCCCCCAGACTCATATGGAGGATACGAAGAGAAGATGTCGGTCTGCAACACAGAAGAGGGCCCTCACCAGGACTTGACCAAGCTGGCACCGGGTCTCGAACTTCCAGTTCCCAGAACTGTGGGAAATAAATGGCTGTTGTTCGTAAGCAACTCAGTCTACGGCACTTTGTTATAGACGTCTAAAATTACTGAGACAACATCCTTTATCTGAAAAGATTTGAAAATCATAGGACAGGATATTAACTCCCTTCTAATTGTTACTCTGTGATCTCTAAAATTATTTCATTACTTCCATGGGACTTTGCATATTTTATAACACTCTTTAATATATATAGAGAGAGTATGAATATATACTCTCATCTGTTCTACACATTCACACCTTTATATAGTGAGGACACAAGTCAACATTCTCATTTTATATACTTGGGAACATGAACTGACTTCACCAGGTCATATGACCAAACTGAACTAAAGTTTAAACTCAGGTCTTCTAACTTCAAGCTTCACCATTTTCTCACTATTCCAGGGAGAGAAAGTTAAAAGCTACATTCTTGGAAGCCATAAGGAAAATAATATAAAGGATAATAATCATAATAATTAAAAAGTATAGTAGGTTATACGTTTTATTTTTCAAGAGATAATTCTATAACATTGTTTTTCTACTTATTTTTCATTCCTGTTTATCTTAGTAAGAGTTAAGTTTTGGGGGAACGTAAGGTCTAGAATGATCATTACTATGAATCTAGTGAGTTTGAATAGAAAACCATCATTTTAGGAAATGCCAATAAACACAGAACTCTCTCGTCAGTGTAAAGTACTGTATTTTGCCATATATAATGCACACTTTTTGCCCAAATTTTTGAGGGAAAAATAAGGATGTGCATTATACATGGGTAGTGTTAATTCTGTATCTATATAAATGTTTTCAATTCTTTTATTTATGCTTATGCATTAAAAGTATAGCTCTAGAAAGCAATAATGATGCCAGTATGCAAAATAATATGATGGAAAACAATAATCAGTTTTGTTTCTAAGTATAAATAAATAAATAATTGAATTAAAATATTAAAATGAAAAATTTTTTCCTGAATGGGCCAAAAACATGGATGAGCATTATATGTGGGAGCACATTATACATGGCAAAACACCATAATAACAAACACAGAATCCAAGGGAAAGTTTTCCTGAGTTTAGAATGTACAAACTTACGCTTCGGAGGTGGCAAACATTGTCTCCCTCAAGTGCACGTCCCCTGCCTTTTTCCAGACTTTGTATCTTTTCCTATCAAGTGACAAATGCTTTCCTCCCGCTGGTCCCATCATTTTATTTCTTCTGTCCGGCAGTACTGTTTATGGACTCCAACCCTTTAGCCTTCTGATGGTTAAACAAGCCATGCTCAGTGGCCTGTGAAAGTAAACTGTGGCTATTCCAGCATCACTTTGGACAACCTCCTTGGATCCTCCTTGATTTATTCCAAACTGGCTTCTTTTCTACTCTGAGCTCTACCTGGCTCCTCTCTACTTCACCAGCTGTGTTTGGATTTGGCTTTTGGCCCTGGCTTCCCTGGCTCTGACTGTTGGTACTTCTTTAGGTCTTGGCTCAGTCTACCCCTCTGACTCTTCATATTGCAGAGAGCTCAGAGACAGAAATCTATTCCCAGCTTCTGCCCCTGGAGACCACCCTCCAGCACAGGCTGATTGCCAGGCCTCCTGGCTCCCTACAAGGGCTGGGAGGAAAGTGGATGGTAGCAATGTAAGCAGTGAGGGTATGGGTGTGTTTCTCAACATTGTTCTTATGCTTTTAACAATAACCTTATATTAATAAAAACAAACATAATAAAACTAATAGCTGATGTTCTTTGAATCCACATTATTGCTAGGTATATATTATGCTAAAACTTACATGGATAATCTCCTGTTGTGTTTTCTTCTCTATTTACTCTGCTGTATGTTGCCTAGGGCTGGGGGTTGTGCCTTAGGTTGACGCTGTAACCTAATAGAGCTAACGGTCTTGTGCGGCGTTTAGTTAGCCTCATCACATTATAATATGTGGTAGCACTTCTCTGATTGGTTTGAGGAGTTAAAAGAGAGAGGAAAAATATTGAGCATAAGTGTAAGCTCCTTGACATAGGTTTTAGAGTTTCCATCATCTTTTATTTCATGAAATATAAATTTTGCATATTATCAGAAAATCCATCTTACTACACTGATTTAAACAGACACATTCCCTATTTCTATCCACATGAATTGACTGGGAAAGTTTTCATCATCCTCCACCATTGTCTTCCTGTTTGGATTCCAGTCTGTTACTGCTCAAAAAATATCTATCTTTGACTCAAAACCTCACTTCTATTGCTTGCTACCTGAAAGTGGCTCTTGTGTACTGCTTACCTATTTTTGGATAAAAGATAACTGTGCTTTAGGGCTCCTAGTATCACAGAGCTGCAAGAATGACTGTTCTTTTATTTAATTTCTGTTGAACCACAAGACAGACTGTTAAAAACACAGTAATCCCTGCCTCTGACTGTGACCCTCTCTACCCTTATCTCTGTTTTTCCTCTTTCTCTCACCTTTTCAACACTTTACATCCTCCTGGCTCTAAGGAACTCAAAGAAGAAACCAGAGTCCAGCTCTGATGTAACATTTCTCTGGAACACTTGGAGGGGGCATGGTGTATGTCCCAGAGAGGAACATAATTTTTCCCTTTCATAGATTTGGAAGAAAGAGCAATCAAAAAAGGCATACCTCCATTCAACTGAGAAAGTAATAGCCCAGAGCCAAATATATATTCTGATTTTATAAATGCACAAACCCACAAAGCTGAATGAAAAGAAACTTGGGAGAAGAAGATGATCAAATTGCTTTAGGTGCCCTGCTTGATTAATTTTAGGTACTGAGTACACGTGCCACTTGTGTGACTGATTTAATGGTTTCCCTTTATGGCATTGTTAATGATCATAATTATAATAACTTACATGGGTATAGCGCTTCATAGTTTTTAAAGCATTTTTTTATCCATTATCTTATTAGGTCTTCACAACAAACTTGGGAAGATATACTTGCCGTAAGAACAGTCTTTTTGCTGAGAGAGTCATCTTCTTGTAGCAGGAATCTTCAAGAAGGGACACATGCAGAGTGTTGAGGGAGGGAGCAAAGTCAGCTGATTCCACAGGGGCTGGGCAGAGGTAACCCTGCCCCTGCCCCTCCACAGTCTGTGTGGGAGTACCAGCCGAAACTCCACTTAAGGAAGCATCGCTTTAGTCCCATTGAATCACTTTGCTGAAAAGAAGGTTACATCCAACAACCAGCCTTGGATTTGCCACATTTCTGACCCAATGGGTATCAGAGGGAGCTCCCCTATCTCACCAGAAACATCATTCTCCATCTAGTTTTTAATATTAATTGTAAGTATTTTGTTAGCAACTGCTTCAGTTCTGGAGGCTTTAACTCTCTAAGAATTTACAGCTCAGTTCTTCCAGCGTCCTGTAGATAAGGCTGATGGTGATGGGAGCCACGCCAGCGTTGTTCCTTCTTGTGCCTAGCTGCAATAGAGTTGCAGTCTCTATGTGGCATGTACTTATTAGCCACGGCACACCAGACTCTTCTTAATTCCCACCTCTCCTCTATGTACAGCAGCGCCTTCCCCTCTCATGCAGCCCTATGACACAGACAAGATAACAGCTGTTGTTTCTTATTTACAGATGAGAAAATTGTGCTAGGGGATTACATCACTTGCTCATATAGTCAGTTCAGTGGAGCAGTCCTCATATCCTCTAGCTCCCCAATTAGCTACATTTTCACTATATAGTAAAATACAATTTGGTGCCACTTCTTCCTTTTCCCTTCTTAAAAAGTTTTCATAAGTGGGAAAAATTCTAATACAATTTTTTCTAAAAATTGCTCATTATTTTGCCATTTCACTTCAGCTGCACTTTATGGCCCTTAAGAGCCAATGTGAAGATGTGTTTATTATTAGACTTTCTTCCTAGTCTATAACCCTCTTTTATAAGAACTGTCACCCCACACATAGGGGTGAATCTGATAGCTGTGTTTATAGTGCATATCGTTCCTTCTTTTTGTGGCTGCTTAGAAAACTGGTGAAACTAAGCAGGATGGAGCAAATTCTTTCCTGGAAATTTGGAATTGAAATAAATGGATACTAGTTATTCAGTTTTATGGGTCATTTGAACTGAGGACAAATAAACTCTGGGGCCGTGACCCCCATGTTTGGACATGTAAACATGAAGCAGAGATTAGAGACAGAAGAAAAGAGCTGGGACAAAGCAAGAAAAGACGAGAAACCACGCGGTGCTGGAGGAATGGAGTTAGAGAGGCAGCAGGAGCTGTTGCTTGGTTTCTTAACTGGTTTTTAGTTCCCAGCTCCAGATACACAAGCGGCCCAACCTTCATTGTAATCCCTGCCCTCGGATCTTCTGAGACACTCCAGAATTCTTTCCAACAAATTCTGTTTTTCGGTTAAGTTAATGAGGATTTCTAACACTTGCCACCCAAAGAGCTTTAACTTGGGTGTTCTGAAAACTATTTGCTGGAACATTTGCTCCAAGCACTTCTGTCATTGGCTAGGTACAGAAAACATACTGCTCCAACCATTGCTGTGGCTGTGCACACAATGAAGTGCACACGTGCCCGGGTGCACATGTCCCTGTCCCCAGGTGGCCTCTGCCCAGCTGTATGGCCAGGAAACAGCATTTCTCAGCTCGGCTTGCCTCTCACCTTTCTGTTCATCCTGAAGCTCCCAGTAAGGAATGCAGCTTCCAGCCTGATACTTGCATAATTTTCCCTCATTGACACCCTCCTCATACTTCTCTGTGCTGCTGCCTGCTCATTTCCTTTTGCTTTAGCAGTCGCCCTGTCACTCATTGTTTGCTAATGACTAGTTGGCAGGCAGAGAGAAGAGAAGTGCCAGCCAGCTTGGCCTTCAGACTGGAAAGAAGCATGTTTTCTAAAGAATGAAAACATTATTTGGTAAGAAACACGTTCCAGCACTGAATATTTCTTTTTCAAAGTCCTGCTGGGCTCCTTCTGTCTCCCAGTGTCTGCTTTCTTTTGTCATTTCCTCCCGCCTCCTTCCCAGATGGAGACTGGCAGGGTCATCTTATATGGGAACAGGGCTCCTTAAAGGCAAATGTGGGGTCTAGAGGAGACTCTACTGCAAAATAAGTCTCCAGATCCTGTAGATTGGATTTACCCTTGTCTTGGACTTACTGTTCCAGAGAAGGATGGGACTCTTGACACCATTTCTCTCATTACTTTTTGGCTCACCTGGGGAATGGCCCACCCACGTATCTTCCCTCCGGAGCTCCTAAAAGACAGGCAGCTGGGACCAGCCCTGCAAAGCCAGACCTTACCCTGTCCCTGGGTGTGAATAATGTTGCCAACTTCGACAGCAGTGCTGGTTATTTGCTTGCTACTCACTATTTATACCAAGCAATGTTCTAAGGCTTGGTCAAAACGCCTCTCTGGTTTGCAGAGTGCTTCTCAGCCAGAAGAGGGCGTTGTGTCCTAGGTTTTACTTTTACCTATTAAACTAAGTGGAAGCCCTGGTAGAGCAATTGATTTTTAGATCCACACTGTTCTCTATGCATAAACAACAACACAACAACCAAAAGTTCATCTGTTGAAGATAAATAGTCAAAATAAATATTAGTAAATACAAACCAGGCAGCTAGTGTAGAACACTGCTCTGAGTACTGGGGCGCAACAGCTTCTGGTGACCACATTTTTATGGTGCTTGCTCAGGTTAGAAATGAAGTGACGAAAATGCAGCAAGTGCTTCTTGCTAGTGAGGAGCAGTAGGTGATATATTTGTTTGTATTATGGGATTGCAGTTCTACTAGAAGGAACACTTGACATTTTGATGAGTGCCTCCAGGGAGAAAAGGTACTAACTTCAGGACTTAGTTTTAATTATACTAAGGAGATTACATTATTCAAAAGCATCCCACTGGTAAGGTGCAACATTTCCTGAAACAGTTTAGTGGAAAATGCCACATTAATCAGTTCAATATTTCACTCAGAAGGCTTAATGATGGGAGAAGTTTAAAGTACCGCAGCACAATAATGCAGAAGGGAAGGGAAAAAAGGAAGATTCACTTAGAGGAAAAGGCTGAAATAGTTGTTAATCCTTGTGCCTTTCCCATTAAAAGCTGGCTGTACTGCAAACCCAGTAGAGATCACGGTGTGCGACCCTGCTGTTCCTGAAATAGAAGAACCTGGAAAAGGCAACAAACACAGGTGAGAAAGTATGTTGTGCAGAAGCACGTTTTCTGCCCCAAGCAGTTTACCTCTGCTCGGCTGTTAATTGGCCAGACTGATAATGAATAGCTGAGGCTCTCTCCCTACTCAGACAGACAGCATATCTCAGACAGGTTGCTACTTCATCTGGGGTGGGGTCCTACCTGAAAGGCGGCCAAAGCGCGCGCGCACACACACACACACACACACACACACACACACACGCTTGCAAGCACGCACACCCCCCCACACACGGGCCCATTGACATCCTTTAAAACCGAGTGACGAACGATGGAGGTTGGAAATTCAATTCAGACCTCAGTGTTTGTAAACATACAAACCAGGCTATGGTCACTCAAATTAGAGGAACAATTAAAAAATGACTCAAGATCCATTGTTCTCATGAGCAGGAGTCCAGCAAACAAGTATAGGAGCCTTCGTGGCCTCTCGGTTGAATCAGGGAGGGGCACCTGTTAAGGGGTAGAAACAATCACTGACCATGGATGTTTCTTAACATTTTGGGGGGTGCATTGTTAGTTTAATTTCAGGTTAGGGCTCACCACAAAGAAACCAGAGTATGTTGGAATAAAAACGAAAATCAATATGGAAATAGCATAGCTAACTTACCTAGAATGTATACCATGTGACATTTCTCTGCTCTATTTTCTTTTCTCTGTTTCTTAGTAAATGCTGTAACAGACCTTCACATTTGCACAGTGACTCCCTCCAGCTTGGTAAATCAGAGTCACCTTTGCTTTTTCCTTCAAATCTTTCTGTTTCTGTCTGACACTTTCCTTCCTCCTGCAAGTCACCTGTTTCTTTCCCAGAAGCAGTTGCCTGTGTAACTGGACTCTGTGTATTTCCTTTCACATATATTCTCCATTGAAGGAATCTAACTTCAGTGAGCTTTGCAATACTAGCTCACTTTTCCTAATTCAGGAGTCCCTCAGCTTTTGTGATAGCATTTTCTATCTTTGTCCTATTATTGTTTAGCTTCCAACATCCTATCAAAGTGATACAATATATATTTATTGAAAAAGTTGTAGTGAATCTGAATTTCATTTAAAGATGCGCACTATAGCCCATGAGATTTTAAACAACCTTTCAGGGAAACAGTGCATATAATTTCACTGCTGAAATTAATATTGACACCACAGTGCCAAGGTTGATACACAGTGTGCATGCTTGAAAAAGATACAAGCAGAAGTATTTGGTCTCCTAGTAAAGTGGCTTCTGTCATTTTCTTAATGGTGTTGGAAAGTCACAGTTGGATGTTTCTATTTTTGTGTTGCTTTGTTTACTATCTTACAAAGTCTTTTGTTTGGTTTGGGGCTAATTCTTCTAATTAGATTGAATGCAGAGTCTTTGATTAGCTTGTTTTGGGCTCCTCATTTGTTTCTTCTCTGAAGCCCTGCGGCCTGGTCTGACCAGGAGCAGGGATGCTGAGATCCACGGGATTATCGTCTGTTTTCTTGTCCTGATAACTGTCTTCCCAGTGCTGTTCCATTCTACAAAATGTGGTTGGCTCAGTCTGTGAATTTTTACCCAATGAATTTTCTATGCCTCATAACCTTACTGTATTCTTAACAAAAGGTTGGAAAAGTATGGAACACTGTTTTTATAACAAAGTTAGAAAACAAATCTAAATGCTAAATCACCTAGGAATCATTGGATATGATGCATTAGGCTGTAGTCTAACTTGAAATATGGAGTGCTCATTAACTGTTAGGAAAAAAGCACAATTATATTTCATACACTGGCATAAAATCTCCCTTGTTGGTTTAAAACAGCTGATTTTTCACTTGACGCAAATATTCTAGTGGGAGAAAAAGATGAAGGACACCTCAATCCTACTCTATGAAGAATAGGGCCTGGGTTTGAATTCTTTAACTATCTCTCCTAAATTCCTGTTTTATAATCACCTTTTATGACTTTATGAATCGTTGCTGGCTTTTGACAAGAACTGGAGCTGGCTGCTGGCCCGACCTCCTCCTGTGCTGATAATCTCTCCCCTTATTATTTTTTCATCTCTTATGATGTGATTTCACTACCACCATCATAATTATCATTTGCCAAGGCTTGTTATCTGTCTCTTATTGGGCAATGCCCATCTATTCTTAAAAAATTGAAGCTCAGAGAGCCCTGGCCTTCCAAAGAATTTTTCTATGGCTTTGTGCTTCAAAAGCTTTTATTTGACTCACACTATCTATGTTGCATTAACCTTTTGTGATTCTAGCTATTCTTTTTTTCTTCAACATATCAACTTATTCTATTGTGTGGTTTCTTTAGAATCATACATCTACCCACCACAATCACTCTTCTCTTTATCACAAACAGGTATTTATTGCATGATGTTTAAATGAAGAAAAACAAATATTTGAAGTTGCATTTATTTTTACAAATTCAATCCACTTAAAATTCAGAAAATTTAATATTCTTTTGCCATTTAATATTCTTTTATTATTGCAGTGTCACTGAATGCTTGCATTACTTTTTTGCTAAAATTTCAGAAATTAAATATCAACAGGACTGTAGTTGTTGTTCTTAATCTTACCATATTTCAGAATCACCTGGAAACATTTTTAAACTCAGTTGCCCAAGTCACACCTCCAGAGATTCTGATGCAAATTGTTCTGGGGCTTAAACAACCCTTCAGAATAACGGTGAGAACCACTGCAGGGAAATATCAGGCAACGACGAGGTTCCAGCATATGTCGTTATTGAGCACAGTACTTTGGAACTCGTTTATTTTGTCTTCCTCTGATTTATCTTTTAAGCTTTAACTGCAGAATATGGTTTGTTTCATGATATACCTTAATTTTATGTTCTCCAAAGCAGAGTTAAAAATTATTTAAAATAAGAAAAGCATTATTTTAAAACAAAGATGTGTTTATTCATCCATGCCCTTCCTTTGGGCAAAAGACCTGAAGAGACATTTCTCCATAGAGGATATACAGATTGCCAACAGACATATGAAAAGGTGCTCAACGTCACTAATCATCAAAGAAATGAAAATTAAAACCACAGTGAGATACCATCTCACACCTGTCAGAATGGCTATCATCAATAAATCAACAAACAACAAGTGCTGGTGAGGATGTGGAGCAAGGGGAACCCTTTTGCACTGATGGTGGGAATGCAGACTAGTGCAGCCACTGTGGAAAGTAGAATGAGGATATCTTGAAATATTAAAAGTGGATCTTCCTTTGACCTGGTGATCCCATTTGTATATGGGAATCCCAGATATATATGGGAATATATCTGAAGGAACCCAAAACAGTAATTTGAAAGGATGAAAGTACTTCTATGTTCACTGCAGTGTTATTTGCAGTTGCCAAGATGTGGAAGCAGCGTAAATGTCTATCAATAGATGAGTGAATAAAACAACTATGAGACATTTACACAATGGAAAACTACTCAGCTATAAAAAAGAAGAAAGTTTTACCCTTTGTGGCAGCACAGATGAACCTAAAAAACATTATGCTAAGTGAAATAAACCAGTCAGGGAAAGACAAATACCATATGATTTCACTCATATATAGAAACTAATGAACAAACTGAACTAAAAAGCAAAATAGAGAGACTCATAGACAGAAAGCAGGTTGACAGCTAAGCAGTTGGCGGGGGTGGAGGATTAGGGGGTAGAGGGATTGGGCAAAAAGGAAAAAGGACTCACGGACAGCAGTGTGGCAATTGTGAGGAAAGTGGGGTATAAGGGGAATAAATGGTAATGAAAAAAGTACAATAAATAAATAAATAAAAATAAAAAGTTAAATTCTTATCAGTAACATTTTTAACAGAAATTTGCATTTTATTTAGAAATCGTTCTTCTCAATTTCGAACATCTGTTCAAAATTTAAAAATATATGTACATGTTATTACCCGGCAGTTTCATTTCTAAGAATCTTTCTTGCAGAAATAGTTGTACACGTGTTTGAGAATTTTCACAGACACATTGAGTGCAATGGCAACAAACCAAACCGAACAACAAGAAAAACCAAAATGACTGTCATTGGGGCAATGGTGAAATAAAATTTGGAACTCAAGACAATGGAGGAGTATGCAGTTTGTAAAAACAAGCTGTGTGTTCCATCTTGGAAAGTTGTACATGATATATTTTAAGTGAAAAAAAAAACAAGGTGAAAACACCTGTAAACAGTACAGCCCTCCCCATCTTTCCTTTTTTATTCGTAAAAGGGGAGCGCTGTGTATGTGTGTGTGTTCTCCATATTGCTAACTGGGTTGTTTTTCTGGGGTGTGTGATAAAGATGTTGGGTTAAGAAAGGACTCTCACTGTATTACTGTACAATTTCACAGCTTTTCTTCAACAAACATACATTCATTTCTAGTGTAGTTAAAAGCAGAAGGAAAGGATAAACAACCAAAAGTAGAAACAGCAATTCCCAGGCTCTCAATCTCAGACTGGACTCTCCTGCCCCCTCTCCAGAGGGGCAGAATACACCTCGGGTGCAGTGATCCGGCTGGCTGACTAGGGTGCGCCACTCCTCCCAGGAACTTGGGTCCCGCTGGCTGATTCCTGCCCTGACTTCATTCCCTCCTACTGCCCAGACCAATCTGCCTGCCTGGCAGAACTAAGCGGCAGCTCTCTCTGCCTTTGGTGGCCAGTGGTGAGTGTGGCCTCAGTGAGTGTGCACAGTGCACTGGGTGCGGAGCAGGGGCTTGACTGGGTTGGACCTTCAGAGACCAGGGGTAAGGATTTCAGAAATTAAACTACTGGTTACATCTCCAAGCTGAGCAGATCTCGTGGTTGCCCTCATGGGTGTGGACACCATGCACATAAAGAAGAGACTGGCTCTATCAGTTTTCAGTCTTCTGTTTAATTCTCATGGTAATTTACTGCCCAATATCCCAGTGTGATTATTGGTTTTTGTGGAGTGCTCACCATGTGCCAGGCACTGCAAGTACTTTATGTATGTAACTTCAGTTAAGTCTCACAACAGCCTATGAGGTAGGTAATGTAATCATCCTCATGTTATAGATCAGGAAACTGAGGCACAGAAAGATTAAGTACTTTAGTCAAAGTCACACTAGTAATAAGTGGCAAAGCCAGAATCTGAACCCAAGTGCCTGTCACTACATTTCATTCTCCTGTGTAGGCCAAACCATCTGACCTCCCCCTACCCTTCCCTCTTTGAAGTTATAAAGCAAATTGTGGAGACAAAAATGAAATACTACTTATGAGTGCATGACTCCTTCGTTTAGGAGAGACATATCTTAGAATTTAAGGTTAATAAGAGAATGATTTTAAAAATAAGATTTGAGAGAGAAACAGTCCATAAAAATATATTCAGGAACATCTATTTGCTAAATTTTAGGTTTTCACTTTTTTTTGATGTGTTAATGTTTTCCTGGTGTTCCACTAAAAAACCGCCTCTCAAAAATTGTGAGCATAATTTAGCACATGTAAGAAAAGCAGCATAGCATAGCAGTAAAAACAAGGACTTAAGCCAGGCTCCCTGAGTTTGAACCTTAGATTCACTACTCATTAGCTGTGTGACCTTAGGCAAGTTACTTGATCTCTCTGTGCTCAGTTTTCTCATCTCTAAATTTCTTCTTCTGTAAAACAGTAGTAGGGCTGTTATGACAATCAAATGAGTGATATTGTTAAGGACTTACATGTACCAGTGTCTGATACATGGTAAGTGCTATACATGTATGTGTTAAATAAAAAATAATTAAGAACGAAGTACAACACAACCAAACTGTAGAATCTAATCCACTTTTTTTTTAAGAGGGAGAAAAGGGTAAAGAAACCCATATTTCTTGAACTTTTTCTCTGGCAGCTAGCAATAGCTAGTACCCAGTACAGCCTTTAGAATTTCCAGGTAAGTAAAAATCTCCTTCTAATTCAAGCAGATGATCATGATTCTTAAGAAATGGATTCTGGGTCCACAGAGAGCTGGGCTTAATAACAAATGGGAAACAGGCCCGAAAGACAGCATGCTGGCAGCAAGGTACTTGGGCTTCTGGGGCTCGAGGCTTGGGGTTTGGGGACTTTGGAATTCAATGCTCGTTCAGAGTTGTTAATGGGGCTATTAGCCTTGAGACTTTCCTGCTTTCACACCATATATGTCCGTGTTTTTCTATTTCAACCTTCTACTCATTTCCTCTAAATCTCATACTCTCTCGGACCTTACCCTGTGTTTCTTTTGTGTTTCACATTTTTAGAGTTGGCATTAAGGCTTTAGTGTCTTTAGGGCATTACAGTCTATATTTCACTGTAACGAACAGGAGCAAATCTTAAGATTTCTATCTGCAATTCTTTGCGGCCTTTCCCCTATTGATGCTTGCTGCTTCATTTCGCTCTAATTGTCCCCGGTGGTGCAAATAGGCAGGAACTCAGGCCTCATCAATGGACCCTGAGTCACCACCACCCTTTTCCTGCCTAGAAAATGTAATGGATTATAGGGACAAAGATTAGCCCCTTTTTAACTCTGGGCAGAGTTGGGGGCGGGAAACTATAATGTTTAAATCCTGGCTTTATCTATTGATCATTGTTATCGTCATGGTCTCTGTTGCTAGTAAGAGGCTCCCTGGGAGGAAAGGAAGAGCAATGGCTACATGAAAACAGTGCAGCCACACACATCGAGTTCGCCAAAACCCTTCAGGATCGCTCCAGCTGAAGAGGAGCTATAAAATGTAAAATAGCATCATTAATAAGAATACTTTTATGATCATAAATAGGAACTAGTAAAATTGAACTGCTGGTTCTCTGAGTGTTCCACCGGGCTTCCCTACACAGCTAGGCTGTGGTGCCCTTCCTCTCCTTTCTCTTTATTGCTCATCTTGTATTCTATAACACATATTTCTGCAATTGCCACAAGCAAATCATTTAACCCATAGGAATAATCCAGGGAAGGTGATGTCAGTGCAAACAGAGCTGTGGCTGTAAAGACCAGCCATGCACAAACACCCGAAGGAAAGGACCTATAAATCTGAAGTGTTCTGTTAATAGCAAATACTGCCACTAATTGATAATAACAGTATACATGCAGAGCCTGAAGCTTGTAGGGAGCTGTATTTCAGAGTTCTAGGCCAATGGAAGCTGGAGAGCTGGAGGTCAGAGCTTTGTCTGCACAGCAGGACCACATTCCAGAAGCACTGATTTCATCTCCGTGTGGTATCACAACAACCTCTAGAGAGGGTGTTGACAGGTGGTTTATGGTCTTTGGCTTGGTTAGGTGCCAAAAAGGTTTATCCTCACTTGGTAAGATTAGTGAGTATATTAATTAAATTATGTTGGAAGATACAGAGAAAGCAGATCCCTGAGATAATTATGGCAGTCTGTTCTCCCTCACCTTCAGGTTCAATACAGGCTCCCTCGTGATATGCCTGCCAACACTCAGTGGAGCAGAACAGCAACCTTTGGGATGTCAGGAAGGCAACAAGTATGGCCTAACAGTTCAGAGCACTGCTGGGTCTGAGCCCTGGCTGCACCACTTACTTGTTGTGTAACCTGGAAAAAGTCATGTTACTTCCTTGTGCCTCGGTTCCCTCTGTAAAATACCAACTTCATAATTCTATGGGAGAATTAAATGAATAACATGTAAAAATCTAGAACACTGCCTGGCACATAGA
The DNA here is from genome assembly GCF_019186645.2 of Phyllostomus hastatus. NCBI lineage: Eukaryota > Metazoa > Chordata > Mammalia > Chiroptera > Phyllostomidae > Phyllostomus > Phyllostomus hastatus. The sequence goes on from NW_025333916.1 coordinate 29,586,964, forward strand.
AGCATTCACTAAAGATTATGTGCTTATATCTATCTTAAATAATTTGGGAGATGTTTCCAAGTGCCCAAATTGGACACAACTTACTTTACCAACTTAGAGCTAAGATATAAAAGCATAGCTTTTTTTTTAGGACTCCAATTAAATGACTTGAACCTTCTAATCCACCTGAATGTCTTGGCTTCCCTGGTTATACTCTCCTGGGCTAATCTTTAAGAACCTTGATGTCCTAAGTGTCTCTCTCACTGCTAGAATCAGAGCTCAGTCATGACCCCTGGCAGTGAAAGCATGCTGTAACTGCCCCTGGAAACTTGCTGCAGCATGGGCTAATGCATCGCCAGGATGCAGACCTGGTGATACAGCCAAAACTGGGAAGTCAAAAGGCCTCATCCTTGCTGGGATGGCAGTGTTTGAGGAAAGGGACCGGAGCCTCGAGCACCAGTGCAGTCCTGCCCCCACTGCCTTTGTATGGTCTGAGGAGAGACCATCCTCCACCCCTTACTAATGACTGGCCAGAGGAATTTCACATAAAAATTCAGCAGATGGGCCGTCTTGGAGGGCTGACATTTTATATACCCACATAGCCACTTCCCCAGAGGACATTACAGGTCCAGAACCACTGTTCTTTTGACCCCAACTTCATACAGGGGGTCAAGAGACTGAACCTTGACTCAGTCTCTTTCTACTCTCCATGCTGACTTCATTTCAGTAGTCTCCTTGTGTTTGTCACTGAGCCTTGACCAGGGACACCTGACAAGTTTCAATGATCCTTTTACTTGAAGAAAATCTATTGTCTCGTACAAATTTCCCCACACTTCCCCAGCTCTGAATGTCTATAGTTTCTTTAACAAGGGCAAGTAAAGTTCTGCCTTACCAAACACCCTGCCACACTCTTATTCCAGTCTTTGCTTTGTTTCACAATTATTTTTATGGATTATCAGCAGTCAGGGAATGTTCTTAGATTGGTCAACAAAAGTGTCGAGTAGAATGATAAGCAGCACGTATCAGTTCCTTGTGATCTTTACTTGATTGTGCATTTGAACAACTCTACTTTCTCAAGAGAAGGTAAAGAGGAAAAATATTTTTTAAGGAAGAAGGAACATCTTTACTACAAATATTTATTGAATACTACTACAGTATTTTGAGTCTATTTTAAGATGGGAATATTTTGAATATTTCTCAGTATAGGAAAATTTACTGAGAGAAAAGTAGAGATTGTTTAGTCTTCCTCGAAAAGCTTTTTACAAAAACCCAAAGCCATTTAAGTCATATCATAGAATTGCAGTTAGCTGTCACTGCATAATACCGTCCCAACACTTAGTGTTTTAAAAAAACAATTGTATCTTTCATGACCCTATGGGGTTGGCTGGACTCAGAAGTTTTTTCTGCTCCCTGTAATGTCAGCTGGGCTGATGTCATCTGGGGGCTCGACTGGGCTGTAATGACCAAGATGCTTACTCTTGTGGCTAACAGTTGGTGCTGGCAGTTGGCTGGGAACTCGGCTGGGACAGTGTACCAGAGTCCTTGGTTCTTCTCCACGTGGCCTGTCCATGGGTCTTGGGCTCTTTACAGCATGAAAAGAGGGTGTGTTTCAGGCACTTAGTTTTTTGTTTGTATCTTGCTTGCTAAAATCTCATTGGCCAAAGTCATTCACATGGCCAAGTTCAGAATGTGGGTGAGGACTGTACAAGGGGATAAATACTGGAGGTTCATATTGAGATTCACAAAAGTAACAGTAGACCATTCCCCAGAACTCTGATGAATTCTGAGCACAAAACAGCAGCCCTACAATTGTGGAGCTAATAAGTTACCTTAGAGACTTAAAGCTCGGCTTCTTTATTTTACAGATGAGCAAACAGAACCCCAGAAAAATAATTTACTTACTCAAAACGAAAATCCAAACTGGGACCAACCACTGTAAACATGATTCTGAGTCAGGCCCTGTGCAGGTGCTCACCACCTACACGGTCAGGCCCAGCCTCTGTCCTCACGGAGCTCCCAGTCGAGGGGGCAAGGCTGCACCTCAGGTCTCTGCTCGCCCGATGCCGCGCTTTAACCGTGGCACTTCACTGCCTCCCCACTGTTAATTAAGTGTGTAACGACTATACTAAAGTTAGTTTCAGGCCCTAATTTATGACACAGTGGTTATATTTTAATGTACACTTTATGGTACATTGGAGTCCCTGAATAATCGATGTGTACTCCCTCTAATCCTGCCTGGTTTATAATACTTGGAGAAAATTTTATTGTTTGAAACAATTATAAGGATTTATAGTTCTTGAATCTTTGCTTTTGTGAAATATTTTTGCTCATGTCTACTATTTACATGAAGCCAAGTCTTTTGTCAGGAATACAGCCTCTAATTATAACATTGCTCCTGTGGGAAAACGTAATTTGCTTTTCAATGATCCACTTTATGACATGGTCTCCAGGAATGTGCTGTTCTGCGATAAAAAGCACGTATAGACCGTGTACTCTTGTAACTTCTGGCCAACTGCCTGGCACGGTAGGAACAGTGTGTGTAAAGTTCTAATTTTCTTGTTGACATGTGAAATCTGAGCTAGGAAATAATGGCAGGTTTCACTGAGATGGATTTGGAGGATGGATAAAGAGGGAAAATAGGAAACAAGAAGGTTCTATGATTTTTTCCACAACCATCCTGTCGGCAACCGAGTCCTGTCTGTTGTTCACAGTGTCTCTTCTTTTTGTCCTTCCTCCCCAGGAATAAAGCAGCGTTACCATAATAAACGGCCAGTGCAAGGAGAGGGGACGCCTGGGGGCTGTGGAATGACACAGAGGCTCTGGGTGGTCCCAGAAGGTTTTCAGTTGGAAAGGGAACACTCTCTCAGGCCCAGTCCTGCCTCCTTTGAGAGGAATTTCCTTGTTGCTTTAATCAGGGGTAATGTCTAGTGACTTCCATTTAACACGTGCTTTAGAGGACAGGTATTAACTGAAGTGGAATATTTTTGATGAGAAGCTTCCAGGCCCAGTCAGCTGTTCTATTCCTCACAGATGCTCTAATGCTCCTGACCTTGGCTTTCTCAGGCTCTGGCTCTGTCTCCCTTTCTGATATCCTTTACCACTTGGCGCAAATAATAACTGATGCCTCGTGATTAAAAACAAGTACCAAACTAAAAAGTAAAGGAGAATGGAAGAAATTATAATACAGATTCCTCTACCCCTTAATTTGAATACTAGATATGAATTCTGCCTGAATCCAGAGACCAAGGCCTCCCACAGTATCCCCATTGGGTCTCCTCCTCAACTACTGGTCTGCAACGTTTTGCAGGAGCTTAATTACCTCCCTTCCTTAAGAGACACTTTTGCTGTCTTTCATATCTGGAGTTCAGGCCACAGCACATAAACCTCCAAAACAGAGGGTAGAAGAACCATATTCTTCCTCCTACCTGGTCTTCACTAGCAGCCCATTTGACCCATACATAAAATCTGCTGGGGGCAAATTCTATCCACAGACAAAAAAAAACAATTTTCTGTATAGTGGAGCTGGATCTTTGCTGGGGATTAGGTTCTAAAGTCAGTGTGTAAGGCAAAATCTGTACAAGAAATTAAGTTTTGAAAACACTTGAGGGAGAACCAGCCTTATTGCAGGTGGACGCAACTTTCTTAGTGAGCCTAGCAGAGCCTGGCTGGCCCTTCAAGTTTGGAATAGGTAACCATCTCCTCAGCAGAACACCAGCTGAAGTAGTTGTTCAGGATTTAAGGTTTATCTCAGCTTCAGAGTTCCATTTACTGCAGCGAGATACTCATACTGTTCAGGGCATGGGGACTGAACACTGTGAAGAGAAGAGCAGAATTTCAATTCGTACCCATTCCTGGAGCAGAAGTGCCCACACTTTCTAACTAGCTTCTTGCCCACTCCCTGGGTCCCTTTCTCTTCCCTTCCCTCTCTAGGTGTCTGTAGGTGGAATACTGCGAATTTCATGTAAGCCTAATGGGATGGTCTCAACATTATTTTGCAAAGTAGTTGAGCATCTCATTGTCAAGAACTTTATATTTCCAGAAATAATATATTTATACTTGCCTTTGTAGGATCAAAAAGCCCATTAAAGTGCTTTGTTTTTACCACCAAAACACAAAAGCAATATACTTTCAAATGTAAATTTATACTGCAGTCTGTAGAGAAATAGAAAGTTTGCTGGCAGTTTGAAATATGGCCCCTTTGCTCACTCTAGCTCTTAGCCATAGATAGACAAGCAGAGATTAGCTCCTAGCCCATCTAGAGTACCTAGTTACATCCCCCTCCCCTCTCAGAGTCTCCACTTGGAAATTCTGACCCTTCTCTTGATTTTATGCCAAATTTTCTTCACACAAACTTGGCTCTAACCCTTCATTCAGCCATTTGACTTTCATGGAATGTCTGTCTGGCCCCTTCTTCCTCCTTCACTCTCCCTCCTCTGAGCCTTCCCAACCTCCAACCCCTAGATCAAGACCCCTAAGCCATTCTTGACTACAATCTTTAGTGCTCTCTCCCCTCTCAGTTATTGTACCCCAAGATGTCCTTATGTTCAGCTAACATTAACTGTGCCCTATGTATGTGCCAGGCACTGTTCTAAGGATTGTTACTATGTTAACACATGTACTCCTCACAATAAGCTTATAAGATCGGCATTATTATTATTCTCATTTTACAGATGAGGAAATTGAGGTTAGAGAGGTTGTGTGACTTGCCCAAGGTCATGTGGTTAGTTAATGCTAGAGCCAAGATTCAGACCCAGAAGGTATGATGCCAAAGCCTGTACTTTTTAATTCACATTTATGTTTTTTGATTGTGTTTTTTCCCATCACCATTCAGCCCCCTTATAGTGCCCTCCCGCCATCATCGCACTGTTGTCCATGTCCATGAGTCCAAAGCCTGTATTTTGAATCACTGTGTTATGCTGTCTCCCACTTAGTCCTCACGTATAGACTCTATTTCTAGCTGTCTTTTTAAATGGTGTGCCTTACATCAGCCAGGAACTCAATGAGTATTTGTTGGATGAGAAACTGACAAAACCCAAAATATAGATCCTTATAAATTAAATGATTCCCTGGATATATTTTAGGTTTACCAAAAGACCTCTGTTGTTTCTCTTCAACATAGAAATGACAGTTTAGAGAATGCTTGAATATGATTTGATTCCCACAATACCCCGATGATATGGATGGAGCACATGTTATGCTATTTAATAGCTGGGAAAACAGAGATAGACACAAAGGGCAATTGCCTCCATCTCACTGAGTCCTAAACTCGACCCAGCACTCAATGCTCATGGCTTGTAGTCCTACAACATTCTCCTTCAGATTTTGCACAAGTCTGGCTCAATCTTACGCAAGACCTCTAGCTCTGGGTTTGTCCATAGTGAAACCAGGGTGTTCTGTTGTAAATGGATATAAATGTAACATTGGAAGGACTCGGGTGGGGCAAGGACACATTCCATTCACAGTTTGGACTCAGTTTAAGAAGAGGACAATACCCTCATGATGACCATCATGGAAACGGGTTTAAATGAGTACCACGTTATTTAATGATACCTTCATCCATTGCTGAAAATCCAATGGTGGGAAACAGGAAAATACCAGAAAATATCAGAAATAATTTTAGAAAAAATATTTTAAAAATGGAGGAGTTAGTTACAGAATGGAAATCAGAGGATTTTTCTTTTTATTTTTGAAGGATAAGATAAAAAGAGGAAATATTTGTTCTAACAAGTAAAATTTTGAATCAAAGCCAGAATTTGAGCTGGCAGGTCTTGTTTGGAAACTCCTTTTGTTTACCATGTAGGTTGCTCCCTCTTTATGAAGCAGATGCTTATACAAGCATTACCAGTGTTGTCAATAATACTGTAACATTTGCCTTCCATCCCTTTGTTGCTCAGGGAACATGTTGGGTTTCGGCACATTTAGCTTTGCCATTTACTTCACAAATCGCAGCTGTGTAGTGCTACAACTAAGTCGATTTTACTGAGAATAAAAATTGAAGAAAAAGAAATTCTCCCAACAACCTTTCGGGTAATCATAGGCCTGAAATACTTTGGAGTGTTTTTTTTTTTCTTTAAACAACTTGGTTTCCCTACAATGATGCTTCAGTAAGAATCTTCCTGCAAATTTAATTCAAAAGGGAAGGCTTTGTTGTTATTAAACACAATGGCAGTTTGTACATCTCCACATCATTATGTTGCTTCTCATTATGGTAATTCATTTGCTTCTGCTTTGTATGGATATCAAATAAAAATCATTCTCGCTCCTGGCAAGTGATTGCCATTACGGAGACACTCTGGGAGCACAGCGAAGCGGTGCTTGGTGTCGTAGCAAACACAATTAGCAACGTGGCATCCAGAGTGGCTTTATGAAGTTGCCCTGTGGTGAATCTCTGTGTTTTTTATTTAGCAGGGCTGTAGGTGACTAGGTTTTGCCATGTGCCTTCTCTATTTTCATCTTTGTACCATTTTCTATTCAAGTGGAATAGTGTGAGGACTTTGTGGATTTCACTTTCTTCTTTTTTGTTTTTTTCTGATGGACTTTTCCTCAGCACTTGCTAGACTCAGAGAGCCCTGGGGTTATTCTGCCTTCCAAAAATCCCACATTTCTCTAAAAAGGGTCAATCACAGGGTGGGCAACTGTCCACTCTGATATCATTGTGGATTTCTTTTTTTTTCATTTTTATTGCTCTTTACTGCCACTAGCCAACTATTTGAAAGGCACCAAGTTTTGTATAAAGTTAAAATAAAACTTTAAAGGTCATTGTTAACTACCTCTGTATTAACAAAAACCACTTACATTCTTTTGCGGTGGACGAATTTGAGGTGGGACTTCAACTATGGCCTGGGAATCTTGTTCAATGACTAGCCTAGATGGAATGGACGGCACCTGCTGCCTCTTTAAGACAGACACTGGCATGGTGCTTGGCAGAATCATGAAGAGAAAGAGGGTCTGGAAGCAGGTGGAGTGGTTCTGCTCTGGGGAGGCACAGGGTTGGGCGGGTGTTTATGGTCACCCTTATTCCACCTTTCACATTTATTTTCCCTGTGCTGGGAAGCATTTCCTGGCACCTCCAGGCAGAGGTGGTCACTCTGACCTCTAGGCCACTGCAGCATACCTTGTGAATCATCACCTTAAGAGCCATCTAACTTTTGTCTTCTTCTCCTCCTATCCTCTTCCTTCATCCCCTCCCCCTTCTACTTTTCTGCTTCCTTCCTGATAAGAAAATTGATAGCCTGTGCCCTGGGAATAATCCCATTTTATCTCTAAGGTGTGACTCCATCATTGGTCAAAGTTAATTGGGGGCTCAAATTTCTCCTCCAAATAATTAGTTTAGGTATGGGCTTGAGATACATTTCTGACCACATGACGGGGACTCTACTGGGACACTTCTGGAACAGTTTTCCTCTCTTATTAAAAGAAAGACATATTAAGGGAAATTGTCTTTTTTTCGCCCTTGTGACTGTAGTTATGGAAGAATGTGATGCCTGGAGCTGTGGCAGCAATGTTGTGACAATTAGAGTCAACCATAAGGATACTAGTTAACATGCTGAGAATGATCATGTGGAAAGGTGAAAATAATCTGGGTTTTTAATGAAATGTTGAGCTTCTTTCAGATGACATAATAAATGGCTTTCATTTAAGGATTTCTTAGGTTTTCTCATATTTGTAGCCCATCCACCATAACTGATGCACTATGACTCTACTTTGTACCTTTGGAAATGGTCTTATTAGAAGGTGCTTTTATGATTTTTTTCAAGGCTAACTTCTTGATTAGACAGCAATTTCTTGAGGGTAGAGCTCATTCATTTTGTAGTCCCTGGTACCTAGGATACAACCTGTTACATACAGGTGCTCAACAAATGTTTGTTGGATAAACACTATATATGAGGAATGCTCATTGTAAGGCATGCCAGACACTGGCTGAGCACTTCTTCATATTTTAGCCCAGACCTGTCAAAAAAAGAAGGAAAGTCGATTGAAGTTCTCTCACACCTAAGCAGAAGTAGGATGGAATTTGCCTTCTGTGCTATCTTTTCTGCTGCAATTGGTCAATATTTTTCAGATGAGCTACACCCAAGAACATTTTGCTTTTGTATCTTCTTAACAAAATATGTTCCTGCATCATTATTCATAAATAAAAAATTTATAAGTATATTTTAACCATTATTCAGTTAATAGCTAAAGGAATCCCATGATTCATTCCTCTTAGAAAGCAAAAAAGCAAAAAGGGGAAATTTGAATAATTTCATTCTAATTTATCAGGATTCCTAAAATTTGCATATGCATGTACTAGAAACTCACTTTTATTTCCAAATGAATGTTTTTATTTTTTAAGTATACTTTGTTGATTATGCTATTATAGTTGTCCCATTTTTTTCTCCCCTTTATCGCCCTCTATCCGGAACCCCTCCTCCCACCAGCATTAGTTCATGTCCCCACTTAAGCCCCACTTAGTTCATGTCCATGGGTCATACATATAAGTTCTTTGGCTTCTACATTTCCTATACTGTTCTTAACCTCCCCCTGTCTAATTTGCACCTACCAATTATACTTCTTATTCCCTGTCCCTTTGCCCCTTTCTTCTCTATCCTCCTCCCCTCGGATAACCCTCCATGTGATCTCTATTCTGCGATTCTCTTCCTGTTGTAGTCGTTTACTTAGATTGTTTTTGTTTTTCAGGTTCAGTTGTTGATAGTTGTGAGTTTGTTGTCATTTTACTGTTCATATTTTTGATCATCTTCTTTTTCTTAGGTAAGTCCCTTTAACATTTCATATAACAAGGACTTGATGATGATGAACTCCTTTAACTTGACCTTATCTGGGAAGCACTTTCTCTGCCCTTCCATTCTAAATGATAGCTTTGCTGGATAGAGTAATCTTGGATGTAGGTCCTTGCTTTTCATGACTTTGAATACTTCTTTCCAGTCCTTTCGTACCTGTAAGGTTTCTTTTGAGAAGTCAGCTGGTAGTCTTGTGGGAACTCTTTTGTAGATAATGCTTTCCTTTCCTCTTGCTCCTTTTAATTCTCTCCTTATCTTTAATCTTGGGTAATGTAATTATGATGTGTCTTGGTGTGTTCCTCTTTGGTTCCAATTTCTTTGGGACTCTCTGAGCTTCCTGGGCTTCCTGGAAGTCTATTTCTTGTGTCAAATTGGGGAAGTTTTCCTTCATTTTTTTTTTCAAATAAGTTTTCACTTCTTTGCTCTTCCTATTCTTCTGGTAGACCTATGATTCGGATGTTGGCACATTTAAAGTTGTCATGTAGGCTCCCAAGCTTCTCCTCATTTTTTAAAATTCTTGTTTCTTTAGTCTGTTCCAGTTGAATGTTTATTTCTTCCTTCTGTTCCCATGTGTCTAATCGCAGAATAGAGATCACATGGAGGGTTATCAGAGGGGAGGGGGATGGAGAAGAAAGGGGAAAGGGACAGGGAATAAGAAGTATAATTGGTAGGTGCAAATTAGACAGGGGGAGGTTAAGGATAGTATAGGAAATGTGTTTGAGTCCCAGTTACAGGAAACTCATTTTTATACAGAACACAAGTAGTTAAAGTTACTGCCCTTTGGGGGAACCTATATTTTACTATGTGAAGAGAAGAAAATGACAAGTAGACAAGCTAACCTGACATTGATTTTTTAAAAAACTTTCCAGTTTATGTCATAGGTTGTGTGCACATCCAGCTCAGTCTTCTAACTTTTTACAACTACAGTACATGCCAATTTTTAGATTAGTGATGAATCTCTTTTTAAAATGCAGGAGGGTTTAGAAAAGGGATTATTCCCAGGCAGTTACTTAAAAGCCCATCTGAGCATAACATGTCTACATGAGAGGAAAGAAAAGGACAAAGAACAATGGTGGTGATTTGCAGACCCAGTTGTATGTGCACCCTTATGCCTGGTTCAGTGTTGTGGGCAGGCCTGGAGGCCAAGGGGAGCCTTTCCCTTTCTGCTCCCACCTCTTGGAATTTTCTTTAAAATTAAAAAAAACTTTTTATTTTGTTATGTAAAAATTTTTATTACACGTTTTTATTTTTACCTACATTTTGGGATTGAATTTCCCTTTCCATGGTAGCCTAGGACCCTGCCTTGCTTCCTGTCTCACCCCTGCACCAGGATGAGACCAAGTGTTGGGTGGAAGCAGACTCAGGGCAGAGTGAGGAGGTGAAACCTGGCCACTCCTGTCCCTTTGCTCCTGTGGCCCAGCTGGAATGTCGGCACGTTCCCACATGCCCACAGCCCCACATGAGCTCTTCTGCCTCTATGTTTCTTCTCCTTGCCTCTCTCTCACAGGTCCATTCTGTTTTATCTTCTTTAATATGCACTGTACCTGTGCTTTATACCCATTTCTCTGAAAGGCAGGAGAAGCTCACATCTATCCACTGAGCACAATCAGAACATCAGTCAGGGTCCATGGGTAATGGTGGTGGGGCAGGGCTGGTCCCTTCCTTTCTCTGTTGGTTCCCTGGCTACCTCTTCCCTAGTAAGTGAGCAGAGGAATGAGGATACTGCTGAATATGGATCCCTACCTTGCTCAGGGCCAGTGTTGTGCTAATTCTGCTTTGCACAAGGGCTGGGACTAAGGAAATGAGATGAAGGCTCATCATCTGCTCATGAAGCTGTGTGCCCCGGCATAGGTCTCCTATGCATGGAAAAGCAAGGTGCTTTCCACTCTGGTGGCAACAATCTGCATTCCCATCAATAATTAAAAATGGATCTGCCTTTTGACCCAACGATCCCACTTCTGGGAATATATCCAAAGAAACCCAAAACATTAATTCAAAAGAACATAAGCAATCCTGTGTTCATTGCAGCATTATTTGCAATCACCAAGATTTAGAAGCAGCCTGAGTGTCCATCAATAGATGAGTGGATAAAACAACTATGGGACATTTACACAATGGAATACTACTCAGCTATAAAAAAGAAGAAAGTTTTACCCTGTGTGACAGCATGGATGGACCTGGAGGGCATTATGCTAAGTGAAATAAGCCAGTCAGGGAAAGACAAATATCATATGATTTCACTCATATGTGGAATCCAATGAACAAACTGAACTAACAAGGAAAAGGGGGACAGCCTCATAGATGGGGAGCAGATGACAAGTACTGTGTGGGGGTGGGATTTAGGGGGTAGAAGGATTGAGCAAAAAGGTAAAAGGACTCATGGCCATGGACAACAATGTGGTAATTGCTGGGGGGAGGAGTACATAAGGGGACTAAATGGCACTGAAAAAAAAATACAATAAAGATTAAATCAATAGAATAAAAATCTAAGGAAAAGGAAAAAGGAAAAAGAAAAGCAAAGGAAAAGCAAACTTGTTCTAGTTTGTGCAAAGGCTCTGGAATGACTAGCAGAGCCCTTGCCCCACTGCTGTGAACCAGAGACTGGCCTTGAGATGCACGAGAGGGGCTGAAGGCCTCTGCCAGGGCTTTCCAGACCAGCACAATTTGTACCATGACAGAGGTATAAAATGTTCCTTTTTGAAGGGCCATGTAGGTCTCAGACACCAGTGTTGGGGGGGAGGGGAGAGAGGTGGCAACTTAATCTTTTGTGGCAATTCAGTTTTTTTAAGCATGCAGTGGAAGTACCTGTAGACAGAGCCTGTGGATGCTCTGTCTCTTCTCAACTCTTCCTTTCCACATAGCCCTCTCTTTGGAATTCCCTAGTCCAGTGCTGCCCCTCCTGGGGCAATTTTTATTCCCCTTTTCCACACAGGAGGAATATTTTCAGACCTCTCCCCTCGACACCTCTTGTGTCTCACACAGTTGTGAGCCTCAGGCTTTTGTTGGATGGAAACAGCACCTCTTCTTCATTTGGTCATTGCCAGCTGCACAGGGTTGGGGTGTTGGTCTCTGTCCCGTGAATTGAGGGTGCTCTAGTTCCAGTTTTGTTTTCCCATGAGCAAGAGCTTCCCTCACTATTCTCCTAAGAATCCAGACCAAATAGCCAAGCCTAGCATTGATGTTGTAGTCTCATATTAAGAAAGCATATTTTTCTTGTTAGCATGACTTTGACATTTTTCATTTTAAAACCATAATCGCTGATATTATTGTGCTGAGGAGCATTTGATATTTTAATGCCTTATTTAACAAGGGTCATCACCATACATCTGTAAATGGCTTTCTCTTTGCCATTCATTGCTACCAGTACTGATTATATTATTTATTATCTTGAACCTTCTCTTACCTCCAATAGAAAGTCAACATGAGTTCTAGTTTATCAACTGATTCTAGTATCAACTTTTCGGCCCCAATATAAAGATGAAAATGAAAAGTTGCACTGGCATACAAGGGCACTTGTTGATCCCCGACATTCCCCTATCTCTGTTGCTAGGAAAAAGTGTGAAACACATGTGCATTTCCAAAGGAGAGGAGGATGGCCAGACTGGCACCAAGGATGAAGGAGAAGCTGAAGTGCAGGGGGCATGAGAGAGCTGACAACCCTTCATCCCCTCTTCTCCTCCCATCCTAATCCTCTCTACCTTTTTCCCTTTTCTTTGTCTTTGATCTCTCTCGCTGTCTTTTCTAAGCTGCTCCCAGTTTTTTCCTTTTTCTCCTCCCTTCCCTCAGTAGCACCAGAACTTCTCAGAAGCCAAGGGAAAAGCTGAACACAGGGCTTTTAAGATGGTTCTTGCATGTTCCTCAATGACAATTAGGAAGGGGTGGATGGAGAGTAGGGAACTCTCTGGCAGCATCTGGAAGGGACATGGTCTTACTCTCCTTACCACCCGGCCTGGGGCCAGTCTCCACACATAAGGAGTGCAGACAGGCTGAGCATGGGTGATTAGGAACTGCCTAGACTTTACGAGGATAACTGATACTGTTGATGGGAGCCTGACATTTTGTCCCTCCCTTCCCACACCTTTCCCCTTCCACTCTAATCACTCGCCAATCTCTGTTGATTATACCTCCTAAAATCACCAGTCCCCCCTTAATGTACTTCTTAATGTACTTAGTCCTTAAAAACAAGGAAGTCAGCTGTCTGAATTTGGATTTCCCATTGAAGCAGAACACAAGAAAAAGGAATTGAGTGAAGGTATAGTTGCCAGAAACAACAGCAAGGGAGTAAGGAGAGTGAGAGAGAGTGTGAAAAGCTGACGGAAGTCTGTATTATTGAGATTGCCATGGTAGGTGATAGTGCACAATTGCTCTGAGGGGCCTATAGAATGCCTCCCAGGACTGCCCATATGCAGGATGGGTATTTCTACCAGTTCCTGTCTCCTACAGGTGAAGGTGTCTCCGGAGATGTTAACCCCGGGCTGACCTGGGTTGGGAGGCTGAACGGGCTCCTGGGGCATTGGAGAAGGCCCTGAGGCAGAAAGAGGAACAAGGCACAGCACGTCGAAGTGGCATGCTGCCAGGGTGAGGCGAGTCTGGACTCCCACGGAAACTGTCCACCACGGTTATGGCTGAACCCAAAAATGGGCTGATGGTGTGTGGCAGGGGGCACCAAAGCTGTCTGTTACATGACCAACAAAGTAAAAACAAGGGGTCTTAAAGTTTGTTCTTAACTCTGGCCTGAAATACATTCTAACAACAAGGTGACAAAGAAAATGTATGGTCTTTTACTATTTTACTCTCGGTCTATCCATATGCTTATCTGGAAGTTTCCTAATCAATTACATACTGTTTCAACCATAGTTGATTTCCATAGCCAAAATCAAAGTAAAAAAAGTAATTAAGGAATATAAATATTAAAAAATAAACTTTAGAATGTAATTGTACCTTTTATTTCTATGAGCCTACTTTATATGTTATTTAGACAAGAGAAATGAAGCAAAGCAACAATGTACAAAAGGACTTAATTTTTAAAAACATATTTAAGTACAGTGACTGTAATGAGGAAGGTTGAGGTTTGCTGCTGTAGTGGAGGAGGGAGATGTGGGGGGCTCAACCATCCCAAGAAGGTAAGGACAAGGTGAGGGAAGAGCATGCAAGAAGTGATGAGTCCTCAACTCCTCTGACTCGTAGGCTCTGACATCTGAGTCCAACTTCTATCATGAGGACAAAGGAAACTTAACTATATGGATATTTTAGAGAAGGATAAGGGGCTAGGGAAGAGAGCTGTGGTTGGTTGATTGGAAGAGATAGAGAGATTTTTGTTTAATAAAAAAGAAGAGGGGAGAGAGAGAAAGAGACTTGAAGATAATTTATTGCTCTTTTATTCTGTGATAGCCCCACATGCAGTTCTTCCCACCACGTGGAGTTTTCAGGCTCCTCTGAAGCAGAGGCTGGGCTTTCCCCGCACTGTGGAGAAGGAAGCGTCTGGCCGGTGATTGTGAACACGAGAGAGCAGTCCTCACGAGGGGCCTGGGCTGCTGACAGCACTGTGGTGCCGGTCCAGAGCTAAGGCTGTTTCTTTTTTGGTTATTTCTAAATTGTAAAAATGAACACAAATTCCTATGAAGTAGCCTTTTCAAAAAAAAAAACATGGAATAGGAATTCAAATGTGCATGTGCATGTGGGTTGTACCTGTCCCGTCCACCCATTCTCTCCATGCCCACAGCAGCTCCAGTCTCCTCTCCGTTCACATCACCACACTAGGTTAGGCCGTCATCAGCACTTCTGTGGGTCATAGCCTTTAGTCTTTCCCCTAAAATACTTTTCTCACAAATTTTTCATAGAGATTTTTCTAAGAAGAATATGATATCATGGTATTTCCTTGCGTAAACCCTTCAAGCTCTTATGGTTGCTCTTAAGATGAATTCCAAACTCCTTAGCATGAAATAATTCTTAGGATTATAAGGTTAGGAAACATATCTATCTTCTCAGCATATGTCTTCACCATACGTAGCACACCGACTGTGAAATAGTAGGATTTAGTACATTTTTGTTGTTAGCTACCTTTCCAAGGTAACTTTAGCTCTCTAGGGCAGGTTCCTTACAGGAAGTGACTGAAAGAAACATCCAGGCCATTTGTATCTGGAAAACTTAATTTCTGTGACCACTGTGGTACAAGAAAAGAGAGATGAAGCGTTGTACAAGGACTTTTCACGGTCTCAGCCAAGAAGACCACACATAGAGCCCATTGACCAGACTGATGTATGGTTCTAGCCTAACTGCAAAGGAACCTGGGAAAGGTTCTTTTCCTGCGTGCTCAGGAAGAGGAAAATGAAAGGGAACTTGGGGATTATGTAGCATGGAATCGGCCACAGAGTTCATTAATGATGAACAACCTGTTCTTTGGGAAATGTACTGTTCCTATTGTGATAGCCTTGTTTGAGCCACGAAGGTTGGATTTCAACCTCTAAGTGGGTATGAACGATTCCCTTGAAGGTCTTGGTTGTTTCCACTCTCAGTCTTGCTTGTGGAATAAGAATGGGCTTTAACATTTGGGCACTGAAGAACCATTTTCATTATTTGGGCCAGAGGATTAAGAGCCCATGACCATTGGGTGGCCTAGAGAGGCCATCACAGGTATTGGGAAGAAGAGCACAAAAGGAGTTGATCCTTTCATTATGCTGGAGTCATCTGAGAGCAAGGCTGGGACTCTGCAGTTGGTTTTAGGGTTTGTGAGCTCTAGGAGGGGCAACAGCAGTGGAAGAGTAGATTATTCTTAGCACTCACTTCCATACACCAAAACTTTCAATGTATCTTAGATTAATCTTACTTAGCTGTACCTTCAAGGCAACTGGAGAGAACAGTATTTATGCTTGGATAGAATCTGCACAGAGTGAGTAGTTTGGCACAGCACTCCCTCCTCCACCACACCACACCAGCAAACCTCAACCTTCCTCATTACAGTCACTGTACTTAAATATGTTTTTAAAAATTAAGTCCTTTTGTACATTGTACATTTGAACAGAATGAAGCACAAGTGTTCTGTGATGACACAAGGAGGCATGAAAGCGCTGGTATTGGAAGGGTTGGAAGGCAGACTGGGATAAAAGAACAAGCAATCACTAGGACTGATTTGTAAAACATATATGTACAAATGGTCTAAAGAGCTGCAGAAATTACTTGGATTGGAAGAAACCTACAGTAGGTTATGATTTCCTTTTGTTGTGGACATTTGAGAGCATAGTGTCACTATGGTGAGGACGTGAAAAGATATGACCTTATTTTGTAACTGAGCGGTGAAGCAGGACATTTAAGTTACAAATATAGTGAATGTTAGAAGAGTATTTCACAGCCTGTGCTGACATACATTAGCCTTGACTTTTCTCTTCTGATAATAGAAATTACACTTAGCAAAAGAGATAGAAAAGCACTTTGCAAGAGAAGTTGAATAATATTATTCATCATTGTTAATGATAAATAGTAACCAGAACAATGACAATGACAGCAAATTTACCATGACAATAATAGACACTGCAAACTTATTTGTTCTCAATAATTCCTGGATGCCCACTTTTCTCATTTTAATATTTGTTTTGCTTTTAAAATTATCTAACTCATTTTAGTGTCAACTTTAGTTGCTACATTCATCAACTTGGAAAGCCCGTAGCCTTGGACAAAAGTGTCATTCAATATGTTTGATATATTCAGCTCTGCATCAGTAATCTATTTGCAAAATTGTCCAATTTGAAAGTGACACTTTTGATTCACCTGACTTTCCTTTTTCTAGCATAGTAAAATTTGAAGGAATTCAAGAGGTGCTGGGCACTAGTCACCAAGGAGAAAGGACAATAAAGGGATGTGTGAAGTACTCAAGAGAAAATGGTTGTACATCATTAGTAGTTGAACAGAATGAAGAGCCCTATGGAGCTGAACTTCAAACAAAAGGCACTGACATCTGGAAGGGAATGGAAACTTTTAAAGTTTTTGGTGTTAACTGGTTGATTTAGATTTTTCAACTTTTTAACATAATTTATTCAAATATTTAAGTATGCCTATGCATTGTAGAAAATTAAAGAGCCCATTTAATATAGGAATATAAAGAACAAAGAAAATAATTACCCATAATTCTGCCATCAA
The DNA here is from genome assembly GCF_019186645.2 of Phyllostomus hastatus. Classification (NCBI taxonomy): domain Eukaryota; kingdom Metazoa; phylum Chordata; class Mammalia; order Chiroptera; family Phyllostomidae; genus Phyllostomus; species Phyllostomus hastatus. The sequence goes on from NW_025333916.1 coordinate 29,603,856, forward strand.
AGAGAATTATTATTTTTATTTTTATATAATTCCTTTCATTCTTTTTTCAGTGTGTATATAAATTGTTACTATTATTATAATCTTTTCAAAAAGGAAATAATTTTTACATAAAATGGAAATCCTTGTATTAAAAAACATAATTGCAGGTTGAACTCCCACTGTAAATTTGTGACCTAACTTTTCAATGTACCCATTGAATCTCTTTTATTAATTGAATTTATTGGGGTGGCATTGGTTTACAAAACAGTACAGGTTTCAAGTGTATGACTCAACAAAACGTGACCTGCACATTGCATTGTGCACCCATCACCCCAAGCAAAGTCTCCTTCCATCCCCATTTATCCCTCCTTTGTCCATCTCCATCTCACCCCACCCCTCGTTCCCTCTGGCTATCACCACATTGTTGTCTGTGTTTCTGTGTATTAGATTCCACATATAAGTGAAGTCATATGCTATTTGTCTTTCTCTGACTGGCTTATTACATATAGCACAACAATCTCCAGGTCTACCCATGTTGTCACAAAAGGTAAAGTCCCCCTTTTTAATGGCTGAGTAGTATTCCATTATGCAAATCTACCATGAATCCATATAATGGAAGGTATTATCAAACATAAAGGAGAGCCAACCCTGGCATCAAAGGGCCTATTACAGTATGAGGAATGAATCAAGGCAGATAAACAGTCAGTTAAATGAATGAATACTTATTGAGAAGTTGGAATATGACTACTACTGCATCAGGAACAAAGTTGTGGACATAAAGGAGTAAATACCTGAATCCTGGTAACAGTTTCATGGAAGACAAAGGACATGACTTGGACACAGTGCAATAAGGAAAGATCCCAGCCATTGTTACAAACAATAAATATCTCAGGAATTCAGAGGAGGGAGCAATCGTCACAAGCTGAAGCCATAAGGAGAATTTTATTGGAGAGGTGATTTTTGAGCTGGATCCTTCAAAGATGAGGGATTGGAAAGAAAACAGTGAGTGAGGAGACAGAGCACCTCACCCACTTCCCGTCCTGGACCCCAGCAGCCTAACAGGACTATGGGCCAGGAGGACTGAGAGAGAACCAGGGCTAGCAGGAATAGAAGCAGGAGAAGCTACCATCTCTGCTTGGGGGGAGAGCAGGTTCAGTTAGAGCAGTCCAAGGCCAATGCTGCTTCTGTATTGTCCAATCCTAAATTCCAAAGGAATAAGCTGCTTTTTTGAATGTGGATCCCAGCAGTTTTAATGAGTGATTCTTTGTTTGTAATATGGTCTTATTTCTTAAACGGAACAGAATTATTTTCTTTCACAGTATTTCATGGACTTAGACCCACAAGAAACTGCAAGGATCATTGCAATCTTGTCTCACCACTTAATTTTAAACTTGCAATGCTTTTCTCTTTTCTTGTATGAGTTAATTCCAGTAAAAGGAACACCTAGTAATACTCAATGCTCAGAAACTGGTTTTTGAGATGATCCATGAGAAACACCCACGCCAATTTAAACATGTGATTAGAACACATTACTGCAAGTCTTACAGAATGAACGATAACTGAGAGCATAGGTGTCAGACTCTGCCACTGTCCAGCTGTATGGTCTTGGATAGGTTATTTGATGTTTTTGAGCTTCAATTTCCACATTTGCACCAAATGGAAAATAATTTCCACTGCATGTGGTGTTATTGTGAGGATTAGGTGAGATACATACAAGAGAAATTTCTTCTGGCAAAAGAAATGTGCTTAATGGATGGTAGCAACTACTATTACAGATATAGAATACATAGGTACTTCCTCACAGCTTGCTGCTGGGTTACTTAAGGATTAGAACTGGCTGCAAAGCGTAGTAATTCCAACGTGCTGCAAACTCCACTGGAGCAGTGTTTTAAAGTGGCAGTTAGGCCAACATAAACACAAGAATGGTATAAACTCTTAACGAGTAAGCATTAAGCTGTTGAACACAAACACCCTGTGTTCATAATCTATTAGATGGTCAAGGAAACTCAACCACCCTTAAAGCATTTTTTATCTTTTAGCATGAGAAGGGTTTATTTCTCATCTTCAGTATTACATTAGGGAAACATTTTGAGGTTATACTCCAATGAGAATGTAAAGCATTAATTTATGTTGCAGATGAAGGGAAAACAAAAATTGTATCCATTAGATATCAGATGAGCTGTTTGGAAATGTAGAAGTTTCACCAGTTATTGCCAGATGAAAGACCAGTGCACCAATACAGAGATGGATGGTGGAATTTCTTGTATTTCCTGGACTGTGTGCCTTTATACACACACTTCTATTTGCCCAGATACATCTGTATAATTACCACTTCCTGCTCAAAATCTGGCTACCTCCTGTTTATCTTTCAGGTTAGCTTCCCTGATCCCCCAAATCTTGGTGTTGGGGCCTCTTGTGTGTGTTTTCACAGAATTTTATTCTTTAGTTAATGTCAACCTTTTCACATTTTTGGAGGCTAAATCATGGGAATGTTGCTGAATAGTGTAAACAGTTTATACATTTACATTATAAATATTTAGTATAAAAGCTAAAAATAAAAAAAAGAATTCTTCTCTCCCTAAAGCCCCAGGTGCCTCTAGCTTTTAGTAAAATGCAATTTCTGCAGCTCAAAAATGGGTAAGATCATAATGTTTCAGGCAGCTTTAGTGGGCCTGTTCCCATTCCTTCAGAAGTCTGCTTTTGAGTACGACAGCAGCATAGGTTCCAGATGGTCTGTGTAATTCAAGTAAATCATACATGCCATATAACAAAACCTAAAAAGTGAATTTGCAAATGTGTTTTATAGACCTTACCTAAAAACCTTTTGTCTAGGCCAAGTCTGATGACATTGGATTTCTCTTATTTCACTGCTGATCAAATGATGCTTGCCACCTACTGCAGCAGGAGAAGGAGGGGTCCACGGTGCTCTGAGAGAAACTGCCTGTGTGTGTATCTGCTTTTCCTATGGGGCTTCGAGTTCCATACAGGCAAGGGCCATGCTTGCTCTCCTGTATCCTCCTAGCCCAGTGCAGTGCCCATCGCCTCACAGGCGTGCACAAGTACTTACCGAGTTGGCTTCCTCTTCTTTAAAGTTAAGGAAGGTTCAGCTTCAGGACATTACTATTGCTCAATTGCTTCTCCAGAGAGTGGAGGACATCTGTTTGTCCTGCTTAGAAGAGTAGGCCAAAAAACTCCTTTTTGTGCTGCTGAGAAAAAAATAAAGCAAAACTGTTCCTTTCATTCAGAACTACACTTTGGATTTAAGAATTCCTGAAATTGTATGCAAATGTCCTTTTCCCTAGAGAAACAGTGCTTTATTTGATCAGATTCTCAAAGTTGTCTATGACCCTCAAAAGAATGAGACTCATTGCTCCAGAACCTTCCTTCAAATGGGCTCAGAGGGATCCCTTTTGACATCGTCACCAGATGAAAAGACACTGAATGTGCCACTGTAGGGATATTTTATCCTCCTCCAGGGACCAGTGCCATTTCTGTGTCTGGTGATGCTGTCTTTGCCAAAGAGAGCCCCACGTGATGTAAAACTTCTTAATTTCATGTAGAGGTTACCTGCCCCCTTCTGTCAACTTCCCTACTCAAAATTGAGTTCAGATTCTGGTTTTATCACATGGAAGCTTTGTGCTTCTGCAATTTACCTACCCTTTCTAAGACTTGTTTTCTTCATATCTAAATATAATGTTCCTCTCCTCCTAAGTATAATGCTTTTAGCTCACAAGGTTGCTCATTTATTCACTCAATACATGTTTGTGGAGGACCTGCTATATGCCAGGTATTGTTCTAGTGGTGAACAGGAAAGACAAGAAGCAAATATTCCAGGAGAAGGAATCAGACAAAAAAACAAATAGGAAGACAGGATGATGCCAGATGGTGATGAGTGCTCTGCATAGATTTCAGATAGAATGATGCAATAGGTAGAGAGTTGGCTGGGTGGCTAGTTTAGACTGGGTCATCATGGAATGTCTGAGGGGTGATGTTTAGGATCTGAAGATCAAGACAGGAGAAATAGTTAGTGCCACAGTTCTGAGGCAGGCGCGGACTTGATGTGTCTGAAGAATGCCAGGGTGGCTGAGGGGATCCCAGAGGTCAGCAGGTATGGCTTTGAAAGTCAACATAAAGATTTTAAGTACAATGGGAGACTTTGGGATGTGTTTTAAACAGAGGAGTGATGTGCTCTAAAATATTTTATGAAAGATCACTCCAGCTGCTGTGTAGAAAATGAATTGTAAAGAGCCAATGATGAAAGCAAGTAAACTAATTAGTGGCTACTCTAGAAGTTCAAGCTATCAATGATGGTGGCTTGGACAAAGGTGGAGGTGTAGAGATGGGAGAAGTGGTCAATTGTAGGGGTGTGCACAAGGCACCTGGGCTCACACCTGATGTACCGTGAACACTGAGTCTAACCTAACTCTGATTATCATCATCATAATTATTATTAGTAATCATTATTATTAGTAATGATAAAATAAAATTGAGCCAAGTAATGGGGCAACATAACAGTGGCTTTAAGAATATTACTAAATTTAGAGCAAATTAAGTAGGATGAGCCATATATTATTTATATGTAGAGATTTAATTAATGTTACTTATCTGACACTATTTTGAACATAGTGTTTTCAACACTTTTCTCTTTGTGTTTTGAGAACAAATCCATCATTTACTTTTTTCAGGATGCACTGTTTAGTCATTTTGTAGTGAAAGAATCCTGATTATCTTCAAATGACAGATGTGAAACAGTGAGTTCTAAGTTGTGTAGAAGATGTGATATAGTGCATTGCTTTGGAATTTATTATGAGCAAGGAGTTGGAAAAAATTAGGGAGTTAATATCCAGGAAGAAAGCAAAACTAAAAAATGATACAGATACATTAATATATTTATGGATACATGTCATGCAGTTTGATGCCAGCAAAGCCAAATGAAGAAGTAATGTTCTGAAAACAACTCACAATTACCAAGACCACTAAGCTCTGAGTCAGAGAAATATGAAGATTAGGGACTTTCATACATATATGGTTGCTATGGAGTTATTGAAAGTTACCAGAGAGAGAGAGAGTCTTTCTCTCTGCACTTTAACAAATGCATGTTTCTTTCCAGTCTACCCTTATCAAGCAAGCTCGTATTTACAAGCTAAATTATTCTGAGACAGAGAAGCTTTAAATGAATGACAGACATCATTGCAATCCTTTAAGGTCATGCCAATCTCTTCAAATGTTAGAATTCACTAGAGTAAGGTTGCCTTTTCAACTAAATGACCCCATCACTTTAGAGTAATCCTTGTAATGAGTATAAATCTAGCAACACATTCTAAGAAAACACTAAGTTCTAAATGATAATATTGTAATAGGGCAGAGAGACTTTGTTTTCAAAATGTGGGCACCAGTATTCTCCAAGAAGTGTGGTTTCTAGATATACTGGAGCCATTATTTAGGTTTACTGAGGACCAACAGTGGGGCAACAATTTTGGCAGTGGATTTCTGCCACCTTCTAAATTCTTCTATTTTCTTTTTCCTTCCTTCCTCTCTCTCTCCCTCCCTTCCTTCCTCCCTTCCTTACTTCCTTTCTTTCTTCCCTCTTTTTTCCCTCCCCCCTTCTCTCCCCTTCCCTCCCTACCTTTTTTCTTCTCCTCCTCCTCCTTCTTCGAAAATTCAGATGATAAAAATGAAAGTATCTATTAGTAGTTTAATAAAGACATATTTGGATCATTAGAAATATACATTTAAATCAAGAAAACAAAATCATCTAAAATATAAGCAAAAAATAGCATTCCCCAAAGTATGTTCTGTGGATCACTAGTTCTTCAAGGCATCACTCAAAAGAAATCTCAGATATACTGACTGTGGTACCTCAGATCTGTTTGAGTGCCACATTAAGTCCATTTTGCCACTATGTGGCATGACCTCTTTAAAGTCATGATCAGCTACAACCTCATTAAAACAATATAAGAAACTTAGCAGAATAGGTACAGTACCTGCAGCTGTAGCTGGTCCCGAGACTGCAATCAATATTTATCATCTTTCTCTTCCACCATTCATTCCAGATTTCCTCTACCTCTAGTCATCACTTTTGCTGCCTTAGATTACTTGCCTGATGGACTAATTCAGACCTTTGTCTCTGAGTATCTGACTCCTTGGGTACTATCTATCAGGCATGGAAGCATCAAGGCATATTTCAGTGAATCTCCTAAATTCCAGGCCTATTCCTCCATCCTCCTATTATATAACAACAACCCTAGCACCTCATGACAATTAAGAAAGACTTCTACCACCACTATAGTGACTCCTTCCTTTGATCACTGTTCCACAGGCATGAAGAGCTCAGAGTGACCAGGTGGCAATTGTGGGTGTAGGCTCAGAGGAATGGAACCCTTACCATAATACCTGTGGAAGGGTAGTTCCTTGGAAGCCAGGGCCTCTAGTCCAGTCCTAAGTTGTAGGAATGGGAAGCACAAAAATGAGGTGAATTACTGGGAATGATGGTGAGAGGGGCTAATTTTACTTTCAACCCTTCTTCCCTAGGCTACATATAACATTTTAGCTATTATGGTACAGCACTATACATCAGATATTGGCACAGTGCACCTGAGGGAGCTCCTCAAGCTGAATGGTTTTGTCTCTGAACTGCTATCTTACTCGAATCTTCAATAGTCCATGCAACAACCTGTCAGATCTATTGTTTCTGGCTAATCTAGTTTACAGTGGGACAAATGGACCTTTGGCCATGTACCCTTATCAGTGATATGCATCCTTTGCTGCAAAATGTGTTTCTTCATGTGAGATCCCATGGAGGTAAATCAGAAATCCTGTAAGTCCTCAGGCAGTGGTCAGGGAAGGCAAACACACAGATAGCAGGTTTCATTTCTGCTCTCTCCAGAGACAAATGTCTCAAGATATAGGGAATGGCACTAACCTCTATAGTTCTACCTAAGGTATTGGACTGCTTCTAATTTAAACTTTCTGCTTAATCAATGAACTTGGTTATTATTTCATAACTATTGAATGCCCACAATGTGTTAAGCTTTTACATTTTCTAAAAAAAATATTTACATTGTACAATGAGTTTCTGTCCCTGACCCTTAGGCTCCAAGGATGAAACAAATTCACATAAATTTGAATTTTTGAGGATGCTGCTTTTATGTAAAGTCATGCTAAGACATTGAACATCTGATAAGCAGACAGAAAAGAATTTGTTTTGTTGTTGTCTATGGAACTAATTAAACATATGGACAGACAAACAAGTCAAATCAGCATGCTCCTCTGATTGGTTCAAAAAATCCCAAGAGAATGAGATCTGTTTCTATCAATGTCTTAATTGCTTTAAACCACCCTGGTGCTCCCAGACCTAGGTAAATATTAATCATAATGTAAACTTGTTTGGCATACTGTTCTTAGAATAGTGACCCAGAATTCATTTTTCTTTTTTTGGATTGGGGAACTAATTTACATTCTTATATGTAAAAATACTGAAAAATTTAGTATTAAGTAGATCCATTCTATAGGCATAAAAATAAGAAATAAATGCTGAAGATAACATGGCATTTAGGGCTTGGCCAATGCAAATCAAGATGCCTGCTGCATTGCCTCCCAAAAGACCGTTGTGGGCAGGTAAAAGCACATTCCTTGTCACGTGGGAGGGGAAATGGGACTGATTTAAGATAAACAAGACCAGCTAAGTGGTTCCTTCTTGCATTCAGTTTTGGAGGATTGGGTGGGTGAAAATTCTTCTCTAAATCAGGAAGCTCCACATTGCAGTACGACCACATTGAGGCCTTTAGAGCAGACAATGGGGCTAGACTTACTGAGATGCTGCAGTGGCATTTCTGCTGGCTTCTCTGCTCCAAACCAACTAAACTAAACTCTCTGTGGCCCAGCTTCCGTATTTGTAAAGTGGAAACAGTATTAGAAACCTTCCTCCTGAGGTAGTCAGAAGGACTAAATAAATTAATGTATGTAAAATACTTAGAATACCACCTGGCTCATAATAAGTATTCGGTGTTAGCTGCCATCATTGTCGTAGTCATTGTCGTCATCATCATCATCATCATCATCATCATTTCTATCTCACATGTATCCTCCTGGATATGAAAGTAAATTGAACTTAATAAATATGACTCCATTAACTCGTACTCCAAAAACTAAGGGAGCTCAGATGGCCTAAAGTGATGAAGATTTTTTTAAATAGGAGATTTTTATTTATTTTTAGAGAGCGGGAGAGAAACATTGATGTGAGAGAGAAACATCCCTTGGTTGCCTCTTGTGCATGCTCTGTCCAGGGACCAACCCCACAACCTAGGCATGTACCCAGACCAGGAGCTGTACCAGTGACCTTTCACTTTGCAGGACAATGTCCAACCAACTGAGCCACACAGGTCAGGCCATGAAGAGTTTTAATAACTGACTTTTATAATTATCAGCTAATTTCCTGTATATCTTCCTTGATACTATTTCTGAGAGAAGGTGTTATGGGTTAAATTGTGTTCTCAGGAAGCTATGTTGACGTCCTAACTACTTGTACTTCAGAATGTGATCTCATTTAAAAACAGGGTTACCTTATATACATCATTGCAGATGTAATTAAGATGAGGTCATGATGGAGTAGGGTGGGCTCCTAATCCAATGTGACTGTGTCCTTATCAGTAGAGGGAAATTTGGACGTAGTAATGCACAGAAGGAAGACGATATGAAGACACAGTAGAGAAGATGGCCATGAATGATGGAGACAGAGATTAGATTGGTCATCTTCTAGCCATGGAGCATCAAGAATTCAGGGCAGATGCCACAAGCTAGAAGAGGCATGGAAGGACTTTCCTCTACAGGTTTCAGAGGGAGGTTTCAGAGGTTCAAAATATCATGCCCATGCTGATATTCTGATTTTGGACTTCTAGTATCAGGACCTGTGAGAAAATAAATTTCTGTTGTTTTAAGCCACCCATTTGGGGTGCCTTGGCATGATAGTCCTAGGAAACTAATGCAGAAGAGGATACAAAAATACAACTGAGGGGATAACATAGCACTCAAAACTGAGAATAATGTTCAAATGCTGAAGGTGTCACTTTACGTTTTCTCTGTTATGACAAAATCCTACAATCTGATCTTTTTCCCTCTCCCATTCTAATCTAGCTTCAAGATCTGCTTTTTGGGGGAAGACTTTCCTCACCATTATGTAAGTGGCAGGCGTATGAACCTACATTCTTTCCCATCAGGCATTTGAAGAAACCTCCTCAAGTTTTGTGCCTCATTCATTTATTTATTTTTTTCATCAGAGCAGAGTGCCGAAGCAACAGTCAGCCTTGCTTTCTTGTTTAGATCACAGGGAGTCACAGCTGTTCCCGCTCCTGCGGGTCTTTAGAAAGAGGGGACATATCTGGTTTTGTGCTGATTTCCCCACCATGATTTTCCCCTCTTACCACCCAACTTCAATATCCTTTAATTATTTCCAGAGGAAAAGCGGCTTGTCTTTGCACTGCAGGCACCGTATACGTTTATACCACTCAACTTTTCCTAGGTCTAAAACAGCTGCTGGACACACACGTCTTTTCGGGGCCAGTCTTATCCTTCCAGTCACCATCTCGGATCCAGGGTGGCCAGGCCAAGGTTTATTTGTTTTCAAATACTTTTCCTCCCAATAACCTAGAAAAGCCTTCCAGAATTACCAATAAGTCTTATTTTCACTTTGTACAAGGGACCATACAGTCAAATTCAAAATTTCATAGATGCCTAACCTGAAAGTAATAGAAGAAAGAGGTGAGGTTTGTAAGAATATCTATAACTCAGCTAATTTTCTCTTGACTTATGTTTACCACCTCTCAAGTTCTGTAGGATGATAAGGTTTTATCCAAGTCAGCAGGTACATTTTTTGTTGTTGTTTTTATGACTAATCCCCAAAATATATTTGTGGTCAAAATATATTGGTAATATATTACGTTATTTTCAATAGTACAAATGAGTGACTACTTGCCCTACTGATTCCACTTGCTAGTTTTAAAGCTACTTTTGTAATGTGTGTTAGATACAAAAGTAGCTTTAAAAATATATACATATGTGGTATACTGTTTCAGAGGTATCAAGCAAGGGCATGAACAAGGGCACCAGTCTATGCATCAAGCAGCATCCTGCTTTGTATATTTTGAAAAGAGAACTGTTAAAGTGGCTTAGGTCCTTCTGTTCCTTGATTAAATCTTGATTAAAATCAGTGCTGCAGTTAGAATGGGAAACAGGCTTCTTTCTTTCCCTGCTGTAGGTAACATCACTTGATTGCTTGAGACAGTTAAGGGTGCTTTGGTAGTAAAAGGACAGCAAGATTAATGGGCAGGCATTTCCATAGTAACAGCAAAGCACTCTGGGAGACAGAAGCACTTGGGGGTGGAGCTACATGTGCCAGGATTTCAGCTCCATGGCAACAGTATAGTGTAGGGTGGGGATGAATACACTACAAAACTTAGCAGAGGTCCGTTTAGTGGAGACAATGTATAATCAGATATGTCAATCTATTTTAAAACCCAAAGTTAAATAAATCAAATTCGAGACCACAGCTGATGCAACATTTAAAATACACTGTGCATCCACTCAACATTTCTGAAGCATAAGCACAAATAGTTTAAGAACTATCCAATTGTGACAACTTGTTAGTTTAAAAAAATCCAATTACCAAGATTTTTGTCCCAGAGTAGTTGCAGAAAATTACACAATTAGAGCAATTTTTTTCTCAGCTGCTCCACTACAGAAAACGAAAGTAATTATACAAAAATAGTGTAAAATACTTTTCACAACATGCAAGTTAAATTTTTGCTTTCTTTAGAAGAAATTCTTTTTCTTTGTAGATATCCATCTCAACAGAGTTGAAGAGAGACAGCAGTAAAAAAAGGGAAAGCAATAGCTAGAAGAATAAAGAATAGAGCAAGGGAGTAAAATACTAAATAACTTGGGAGAAGCTGAAAAGAATTCAGAAAGACCTAAGAAGCCAGCATTCCAGTTAAAATGAGTAAAATAAATTTGACACAAAATTGTATTCCTCCCACTTTTAGTAACATTAGAGTTAAAGTTTTTGAAGGCCTTCTTTATTCTACGCAAAATTATAATGCATTCAGAGAGTTTACCATCCACTTAGGAATAAGCATTATTTTCTATCTAAACCTTTTGAGTCAGGTCCACACAACCAGTGAAACAGAAGGTTGGAAATCGTCTGGTGAATTGGGGATAGGTTCATTGTTAATAAAGTCCATTAAGGTAAATCTGTATGTTTGTATCTGCTCTCTATTAGAATATTTGTCACCTGGAAGTATTTACTGAGATTTTACTCAATGTACACTATGAGTTTGGAAAACAGATACTAGTAATTCAACCCAGTTCCTGCTCCAGGCTATCTATTCTCCAAGGGCACTTTGTGCCCAGAAGAATCTGGATGTGAAATGTCATTTAAGAATGTGAAGAGGCTGGTCCCAGTGTCTTAGAGAAGAGTAATGCCTATTACTAAGCATCCAACAACCATATTATACATCTGGAAGGGAAGGTTTACCATCAGGAAAAATGGGATTGCCTGCTGAGCAGCGGTGCCCATAACCTGGAAGCTGTCCTCCTCCCCTGCTGTCCACACAGTTAGCATAATTGTGCTGTGACTCTGTAGTTGATTGAGTTAAGAATGGGCACCTAAATCTAACATGGCTACTCAGGGCATTGCCCAGGATTTGGGAGATTTGGGATTTGGAGAGCTGAGTCAGTCTATCACCAGTGATGAAAGCTGTAAGATGTAAAACTCGGGGGCTGTTAGTGACCACGTTTTCTGTCATGTGGATACAATCTCAAAAGAAAAGAATGAAAGTAGAAGAGAAAAACAAAAACAAAAAGTAACAGAAGTCAGAATTTTTTCTAATATCTCAACAGCAAGCCTGTTAGAGCAATGCCTTCATAATTATTTCCAATCTAGAATTCTATGTCCATCCCAACTACCAATTAAAAATGTAGAATGAATTCATCTTAGATATGCAAGATCTCAAAAATGTATTTCCCAGACATACTTTCTAAGAAAACTATTGGAAAAGGTGTGCCACTAAAAGAGGGAAGTCAACTAAGAAAGAGAAGAACATGGGAAAGGGGAATAAGAAGGCAAAGGGATCTGAAGGACCATGGGGACCCCAGGGTGACTGTTGTGCACCAGCTTTAGAGGGCCACCAGTCCACAGTGAGACAGGTTCACCAATTACTCTGATTCTGTGTCTTTAACTACCCTTCCTTCCAGAAAAAAAATGGTATAGTGACAGTTAGCATAACTCTGTTATATATTGCTGTAACAAATTGCCACAAATGTAGTACCTGAAGACAACATACATTTACCATCTTATAGTTTCTGTGGGTCAGGAGTCCAGGTACTGCTTTGCAGTGACTAATAAAGTGTATGCATATTCAATGACCCAGAAATTTTAGATAACATTTTTAGGAATAAATTCAACAAAAACATGTATATATGTATACCAAAGTATATTGAATTGAATTAAACTAATTGTTTTTATCCATTAAATGAATAATTCTTAGAGCTAATCAACAATTCTTGTCCATTGGAGCATTGACCATAATCTGTTACATAAATATTCCAGTCAGGAAAGATAGACTCTTCAGCTACAAAATACAAATTCCATTTCAATCATAGTTTTGGCTTAGAGTGTCCAAAGAGTAGGAATATGTATCTGGCTTGCTTTGTTCCTAAAGTATTTTTTACTATGGGTTTGATATCTGGAACCTAACTCAGAATTGGCATTAAAAAAAAGACATACATGGATTGATCATAGGAAATGAACTTGGATGTAGATTAAAGAAGTCTTTGTGGTTTGGGTGGGGTTTAGGTGATGATGCTAAATGGCTGTACGACTTTGGGTCAAATGCAACATGAAATCACCAAAGGTTTGAGGATCCTGGCCACGTAAACTGAAGCTCTCTGTTGCTGATTTGATTATGAGAATACATAAACTAAAAAACATAAGGATTAAAGGTAACAAAAAATAATAGAACATATCTAGAAAGGCTCTGTTACTGACCAGTGAGGTTTTCTTGGAAATTGAGAACTCATCACTGTCTCTGAAAAAAACATTGGCAGAAGCAGTTTAAGAGGGATAGAGGAGAGAATGTCATTTTACCCAGAATCCCTAGTCTTCTCCTTATTTCCTTTAAGGTCTATTTTCAGAGCTATGTTTTGCTTCTTTGAGCTTGCATTCATCCTCTATAATTTTATTTTCAGATTACCTTTTTTATTCAAATAATAGTCTGCCTCAATTTGAGAATTTTGCAGAAATATTAAGGTAGCATATTTTTATCCATTGTATTTAATATCCATTTCCTCTTTTTCCTTCCAACCTTTACTTTGTTCATTCTCTTCTTACCTTGTGATCCCCATTATCTCCATTCTTTCATTCACCTTTTCCCCCATAAAAACCTATATGCAAGAAAAGAGTCATAAATGTATTCACTGAAGGACAAAATTTGCTTCTGATAATGCTTATGTGTGCATCAAGTAAATTGCATTCAACTACTAATAAAAAAGATATAACTATGGTGGCTTCAGCATATAAGGGTTTATTTTTCTCATGTAATGAGAGATCTGGAAGCCAATAGTTGATGACTTTGGCATAGCAGCTCAAGGTCTCTGTGATTATTTTGACCTTCTCCTTATGGTTCTTAGATAACTGCTCCTGTTTCTACCATTATATCTGTATTCCATGTACGAAAAGGCAAAAAAGTTGGAAGGGAAAAAGGTCAGCTAAGACAGTCCACTTTAAAGAGCTTTTCCAGAAGCTCTACCTAATGACTCATGCTCCATAGGTCAGAACTGTGTCACATGACTATCCACGGCTGTAAAGGAGGCTGGTTGCCTAGTCTTTTATCCAGGCACATCGCTGTCCAGAATAAAATTGTGTTTGTTAGTATGTAAGTAAGGGAGAATGGATATTGGCTTGGCAACTAGCTGTCCCTGCCACCTGTATTCTTCTGTTTTGCATTCTAACAGGGGGTAAAACTCAAGATCAAATGAGTGAATCTCTAGCCATAGAATTTCAGGTGTTGGTCAGGGAGTAGGAGGCATTGTGTTGTCCAGAGAGCTTTTCCTGGGACCTCTAAATTCTCATCATGTAGGCCGTAGCTTACTCTATCTCCTCTTAAGGCTGGCCTCTATAAAGGTACGTTGGAGCATTAATATGTGACCTGAAATCTTTTATCAATGAACTGCTGCTTTACCTCTGGGATTGAGTGATGCCTGGAAGGGGTGGGGGAAAGAATGCTAGGGGAAGGGAAGGGGGGGTCAGATCTTCTGCTTTATAGACTGCATGAATCAAATATTGGTGGTGGTGCAGATGGTCACTCTTAACAAAGGTAGCATCAAAGACACAAGTGAGAGAAATCTCAGTATTGAAATAATCAACTGGTCTATATAGATATCAATGAATTTACTATAAACTGTTCCTTTCCAGAAGACTAAGGTTGTGCCATTGGCATGGTTTCAAGGAATACAGGGACCAGTGCGGGAAGTACTGTTCTCTCCAGGTACTTCTGGGACTTCCCAGGAAGCTCTCATATCTTCAGCGATGAGCTCTGGTTGTTGCATGACACAACCTAGGTGGGCTGCAACTCTGTAATGTTAGAATGAAAAGCACAACAATTCTGCAGTGCTTTTTCAGGGCTAAATACAACACACTTCTGCCCCATTACTTCTGATGTTGACATTGCTGTCACCTAGACACATCTGGAGCTGGAAATCTTCCTGTCTGTGGCAATGGATATCACCTGCTATGTCTCAAGGCTGGTGATTCTTTCTGCTTTATTTGCAATGGAGAAGAAAAATGTTCCCCATATGCTATACTCAGCTGTAAGGAAATGCCACATGAAGGCTTCTTGAGCCCTCCAAATTACAGGGATTAAATGACAGTCCTTTAGATTTATACAGGTAACCCCTTCTGCCAGTGTGCATCCATGCCTCCAGGTGGGCTATGTTAGGGTGAGTTTCAGTATCAACCGTTGTGCTTTCTTGGAAGGACCACTCACTCTCAGCAATCAAGATCTGTTGCTGGGTCTAATTTCTCTTCTTCCCCATGGCAAATCCTCTCAGAAGGTCCCCTTTTCCCTGGTCATTATTGGACCAATCCAAACACAACTATATCAGTCTGATGTGTATGGTGGGCTGGAGTCAAGTCTTTCTCAGTAGAAACTCCTTAGCAATGCTAAAAATCCAGAGATGTGTATAGGCATAGGTATGCCTATAATTTTTAAAATTTGAAAGCAATACCTCAAAGGCTAATAGTAGATATTTTAGCTTTGGAGAATACTAGGATTTATCCTTTGCTTAATTGACTTATGGCCACAAAACACACAATTAGCAGGACCAGGTCCTGGAATGAAAAATATCCACCTTAGTTATTCTAAGTGGGTATGTGTTGGAAGTGGTGGAAAAACCCACTTAGTTTAACACCTGTTACCCACCAATGATTCTCAATAATGTGAGAAATAAGTAGGAGAGGCAGGTTGAGAACCAAAATACTAACACACTTACTGATAGAAATCAGATGGGAGGGCGACTTCATATCTATTAGGCTTACCCACCAGTCACTATAGCACTGGGCTGGGGCAGGCCATGGGGAGGCATGGCATTGCTGAACTAAGCATGCCTGGCTTTCCTTCCACATGAATCCAACCCCTCACTAGAGGTGGTGTGAGTAAAGGGCATCAACAGCTAAAGGCGTGTTTAGGGAACCCCTGCCTTGTGGAACCTGAAAGTGATCAGTAGCCTTTCCTTCTAAGGGTCACCTCCTGGTTTACAGTGGGTGGGGTGGTTGTTATGCCATCCTGCTTCCAGTTGTATGTTCACACGTTTGCTCTTTCTACCTTATCTGTAGTTTCCTAGATTTCAGTTCCCTCTTCAGGGCCTGAGTGAGCCCCTGACTCTCATGCTCATTTGCATTCATTCTCATTCCAACCTCCTAATCAGGAAGTGCTCAGTAACTGTAAGTTTGTCTTTGATGTGGGGAGGCACCATCCTCCCCTCAAAATATTTTCTTTTTCTGTGACTCTGAGGAGAAAACTTCCTGTTCAGACCCGAGCTCCACAGTGGAGGAGCTCCACAGTGGAGGACGTAGTAAAGTGGATTAGCCAGAACCTGCAGGGGCCCTCAGTCACTGCGCTCCACTTCAAAGACCATGTGCCCACCGAGCCCTCTTTTCACTCACGGCCTTACATCTAAAGATTATGCTCCCCTAGAATATTCTGAAGTGGCTACTGAAGAATCTTGTGAAGTCAAGGCACAAAGAGCCATTCTGTTCTCAGAAATGCCTACATTTATACTCTGAGAGTCTCGCACTTATATATTAAATCTCCTGCTCTCTATCCTGCGGGTTTCAATCTGGCGGGACTGCCACATGTCTTTGTGCTTTGCACCGCGCACGTGCATATGGTGCATGCTAAATATAAATGCTGTTTGGCAGGATCCTTCCTTCCCTTCCTTTGTTTCTGAAAATGTAGTGAAGAAAATGTGTAATGTGTGCCCTCTCCAAAATGAGAGAGACTTTCAGGAAGTAGAACTATCTTGACAACAAGCCACACATTTTACATATTTCAGCATGTGGCAGTCGTGGCAGCAGTAACTGTCCGCAGCTTTGTCTGGTCAGATCAGGACTGCCGAGCGGTTTCGTACCCTCTCTTCAACAGAGGTCAGTCAGCTTCCTGCATGGCCACACCATTTGACTGAGGTTCCAGGGGCTGGTTCTCAGATACTGCCAGAGCCTCCTTCTACTTGCATACTAGTCAGATTAGGTCAGTGTATGATACAATAATAAACAACTAAAGCTCTCAGTGGCACAGCATCATATATCTTTATTTTCTAATCATGCTATATGTCCAACGACAGTGACTGCTCATCACACTCATCCAGGCCAGGCTCATAGAGGCTGTGATTCGACATGTGTCTACGCCATCTCTGCAGCCATGGGTCAGAAATGTGGTGAGTCACACTCTGGCTATGAGCTTCCTCTGGAAGTGACACATGTCACTCACTTTTGCTCTCACTCTACTTAGCAATTCTCATGCTATGCTTACCTTCAGAGAAGAGCAGGGCAGTACATCTAATCAGGTACCTGAAGGGCAGGAGCTATAAGTATTTTGCTACTGATGCCAATGACTAGCATGTCTCCTGCCAGAATTATGAAAAGAGCAGACAATTGCTTATGCTATTATTGAGGTACACAGGTAGATTCTAGGTGCACCAATAGCGCTGTTGAAGATGAGAGCAAGACATGACAGAATTAAAGCTATTCCATACAGGCATCTCATAAGATAGCATTGTCTAAAACAGATTTTGAAGACAGTGTCACAGTTTAAAGAAACCTGGATTAGGGATAGTAAGGTGAAAGACATAAAAGCACACAGCCACATGTACAACTTTCAGTCTCTGGAGCCAGGCCAAGGTCACACCCATACCGTGTCACATCCAGAATGGAACAAATGTGAAAAGTGGTAAAATGTTGCTGGAGCCTTTTAGGAGCTGACCTGCTTCCTGCTCTCTCTGCTAGGCTTCCCGGCACCCCCGAGGGCTCTGCTCCTGCCAGTAGAGCCTGTTTCGACTTCTTATGCTGGTGGCAGGGACCTCAGCAAAGCTGTGATTGCAGAGAGTGTGTTTTGTTAGATCTTAAGGACTGTGGAAAGTCCCAGAGCCACTTAGCAGGTGAAGAATCATGACTGTGTCTGTGCCAGCTTCGAGGGCCTAACATCTCTGGACTGATTGCAGTGAGCCTGAGAAAAACCCGAAGGAGATTTTCAGATTCAGAGGGCAGTTGAGAGGGCTTTGCCTAGTGACACTGATCATAGCTGGCAGGGAGTCGCTTGAGGGGAGGCAGCCGGCTTGTTGCTCCTCACAGCCTGCCCCAGACAGAGCCCTTCGTGTAGCAACGGAGGAGAGCTGAAGAGAAGAGCCGTGGGCTCTCTGGAGAAACTGAGGAGAGGGAGCAAGACTGATTTGACTGTCCACGACTACTTGACGCAACGTGAAGCTCGGCGATTTTTAGCAGGATTCTGCTAATGAATGTGGAACCTAGGGATTGGCAGCTCCACTTCCTCTGGTATTAACATTTTTTACTTTATTTTAATGAGGAAAATGAGATTCCTCTCAGTTTCTTATCACTGAACCCGGTTTGGGAGGGTATGACATTTAACAACAGGGCTTGGAAAAATATTAAGCATTATACAAATACAGGGAATTGTTGCTGTTATCATTCTGATGAAGCACACATGCAGCTCCGACTCGGCCTTAATATTGAGGGGATATTTAAGGATTAGGAGGGACTCTGTACCTATTGGGTATCAAGTCAGGGTGGCCTTCGTAAAAAGAGCCAACTAATCTGGCCATATTAAATCCATTTTTCAGGAGCTAAATATCCAGACTCTGAGTCAACAAACAGCCAATGCAGACATAGATCATAAAACTTGATCATCTCACATCAGATGCAACACTCTCATAAATTATAAAATATGTCAGGCAATTAATTCTAATTTGAGGCATAACTTGATTATCTTCTTGGCAAAAGGAGGAAATGGCTCTGGGCAGGAGATATGGTCCCAAATTTCTCAATATATAAATGCAGCCAAAGTGAAGTGGGAGGGGAGGACTGCCATTATATGGTGGACTTGGGGACAATTCTAGATAATTCAGGAGAAAATGACGTGTGTCATTAAATCAGCCCCAAAAGCTTTGAAAAACTACAGGTAAGCCTTATTAATTTGGATGAATTTGGGGTTAAGGTCAGTCTGAATTAGTAGAAATTTGAATTACAAAGTGTTTTGAAAGACATTCACTTGCATTGTTTTTCAAGCATAAAAAAATGCAAAACTAATGGATAGGAGAATGGGGCCAAATACAGGTCCACCAAAACTGCTTGAATATCCTAATGATTGCATGCAAATGGTACTACTCTAAAACCGTTCAGCCTTATAGTAGGTCTACTGTTGTCTTTTATTTTTTAAATATTAATAAAATAAGCCCCTTTTTATTATTCAGAAGGAAATTTCAACCATATGGAGGATATCCCCAATTTTTGATGTGCTCATATATACAGGAGCCATCTGAAGGCCAGATCATCAGTCCCTGCAGTCCTGCTTGTCTCATTGTTTCAGGTGCAGTGGGACAGTGTCTGCACAGCTTCGTGAGGAATTCAAAACCACTTACTATTTTGGGTAATAAAGTCAGATATCGATTTTTTTAAAAAACCTCATAATTATCTAAATCTTTTACATACATTGTTTCTTCACCTGCTAAGTCAACCAGGGCAGTTCAAGGCAGCAAGTTTGAGTAGATAAAACTCTCTTTGATATTCTTTATCCTTGCAGCTTTTAGTTGTCTTGCAAGTCCCTTCATTTCCCTCTGTGTCCTCCCCTTTCTCTTAAGCAAGTACACAGGGAGACTTCAAGTCTGCTGAGGGCAAAGCTCATGAGCATATTGTTCTGTAGTGTGTCTGGGACATAGTAATCTCTTAGTACATGATTACTGTAAGAGTGAATCAATGCATCACTTAGCTAAACAAATTCACATTAAGTGGTAAATATTAATAGTAGATTAATGGTTGGGCATTGTAGAGGGAATAATTCTTTTTAAAAAAATATAGATTCTTGTCTTCCTTGAAAGATCAAAAGATTCTTTAAAATCCTTCAGCCTCCAGTGAAATAATCAGATAGGAGAAAACTTTACATGAGAGTCTTATCATCAAAAATAAATACAGTTGAGCCCTGGTTGGTATGGCTCAGTGGGTTGAGCACAGGCCTGTGAACCAAATAGTCACTGGTTTGATTCCCAGTTTAGGGCACATGCATGGGTTGCAGGCCAGGGCCCCAGTTGGGGGCACATGAGAGGCAACCACACATTGATGGTTCTTTCCCTCCCTCCCCATCTCTAAAAAAATAATTAAATAAAAAAATAAAAAAATAAACACAGTTGAATGGAGCTGCTCAAGATCTGACCCAAACTGAAAATGGGAAGGCAGGTTAACAACCCACCAGCCCTGGGTCACTCTGTGGGTTAAGGGAGGGCAGGGCAAGAGGCTTGGCCACACTGTCTCATTTCAGGAAGCCACGGCTGGATCGGATCTAATCTGGTTCTGATGGCATGCTGAAGTGCACTTGTGACACCAGAGCTGAGTCCGAGGAGCAGGGCAGGCAGTGGTGGCAGAGCATGACCTTACTGGTAC
Organism: Phyllostomus hastatus; assembly: GCF_019186645.2. Taxonomy (NCBI): domain Eukaryota; kingdom Metazoa; phylum Chordata; class Mammalia; order Chiroptera; family Phyllostomidae; genus Phyllostomus; species Phyllostomus hastatus. Next base: position 29,624,050 of record NW_025333916.1, read on the forward strand.
TGCCACAGCTCCTGCGTTCTGTTGAGAGCTCAGCCAGCATGGGACCACTCAGTTTGTGTCTCATTAAAAGTGTGGTTCAGGAGGATGGTCCTCTCAGTCCCATTGGGGTGCTTGATGATGCATTTCAGGGGCTTACCAGGGGCAATGTCCTTCAGGCCCTGGATGGCTGGCTTGTCCACAGGGTGAATTTTGTTGTAGTTGGCTGGGTCAGCAAAGGCGAGGAGCTGCAGGCTCTGCTTCTTCAGACTGGTTTCATGGATCCTGGTGAAGCTCTTTGTGATGATGGCCCAACCCCCAAGGCAGTGGAGCTCCAGTGCTGCATGCTCCCAGCTTTAGCCTTCACCATAGTTCTCATCTACAATTACCACCCACTGGATGCCATGTTTCTTGTAGTAGTGGGCCAGTATCAGGGACAGAACCAAACTCCTGGGTGATGGCATTGTGCATGAAGTTGGCCTTGCCATTTTTGGTGTTGATGGCACCAATGAGCAGGTTGTTGGAAATGTTGTCCAGGTGCTCATAGAACTTGAACCAGGGGCCTGCAGCTGAGATGTGGTCAGTGGTACACTTCCCTTTGACCTTGATGAGGGTTTGCAGGTCCTCCAGGTCTTTGTCATCCCATTTGTCAAAAGGCCCAAGATGCTGTAGGTGCTGGCTGGTGGGGACCACATCCAGTCGCTGCCCACTGCTGTCTTTGGGAGTTTGGTGGTAGGTGTCCTGCTCAGGGTCGAACTCTGAGCAGGGAAGCTCATCCACATCTGGAGTCTCCAGCTTGAACTTCTTGCCATCCTTGCCTGTCAGGAAGTCAGTCTCTGGGTTGAATTGGAGGGTACTAGTGATAGCCAGGGATCTGATGATCTGGGGGTGTGACAAAGACATGGGTCTCAGGGTTTGCATTTAAAGGGAGTAATCCTTAAATCCAGAGGAATGCGTTTTGTTTTGGACTTTAGACACTTGGCTAGGCAGGCAAATACCTTCAACCTAGGTGGGTGATTATTGCCTCTGCTCTCCTAGGCACAAGCTTTCTCTAAAAATGATAGCAACCGTTGCTACCACCAGTTGTTAAAAACCTACTATATATGAAATGTGTAATATATCAACACTATATTTTATGTGGTCATCACAGTATCTACTTGAAGGAATTATTCTAGAGACAGGGAAACTGACGCTGATAAAAGGCAAATACTTGCCCAAGGTCACACATTGAGTAAGTGGGGGCTTAAAGAATGGAGTTCTGACTGGTTATAAGTCACTGTTCTTTGCATGTCACAGCTCTACCTATTCTTTGTATAATTGGAACTTAGTGAATGTTTGTGCAAATGAGTATGGCTTTAGCTTGTTCTATCTGAGACAGTAAATGGCATCCCAAATATTCTAGTTCCATGAGAATCATCATCAGCTGTCATCCATTGAACACCTTTCATAAGCAAGGCACTAAGTTCTTCTGAAACAAACAGGTGTTCATATTGATTTCATAACCCACTGCTGATCTGGAAATCTGGATTCCATGTCATTTCTTTCTTGTCCGTGAATGCTATTCACTAAGGGTATAGTCCATATCATATGAATAAATTCAGAAATGAGGAACAAATGAGTTTTCAGATCACATTCAGATGTCATAGTTATTGTAGTCATATCCCATGACCCTGCTATCAAGGAATTTGCAGTTCACTCAGAGACACAGCGTTTATGTTTACAAATAAACAACAACATGAATGCATTTATGACATACCCATATTAGGGATGTAAAAAATATACCATCAAGTTCAGAGAAGAGACTGCTTAGAGCAGTTGGAGGGGGTGTTTGTGGTGGAAATAAAGGTAGGAATGCAGGTAGAACTAAGAGAAGATAAGGAGTGGTCCCTGTTGCCAACATCCGCGTTCACTGGACAGTTTCTACTTAATTTTGGCTGCAAATCCAGGCACAAAGAGCTCTCACATGGTGATTCTTTATGCTTCAAATTTCTTTTGATGTTAAACATTTAAAAAATTGTGTATTTGATTTATGAAAAGGAAATACTACTTTCTCAACCAGTGGAATAACTGGATCAGAGGCCTGGATAGAATTTTCACTACTAATAAATTAGCAATAACACGTCAATATAAACAGAACCAAAGGTCAATTTTTAAATTGAAATTGTTATGAGAATGTACATTGTGATCCACTTTTTAGCTACCTAAATATCTGGAGTATTTACCAAATTGTTGCTATTTTCTTTTTAGAGGAATTGCCTCTATTTTCCACTTTTGCTGTGTCGATGGGGATCTGGTCTGAAATAAATGTATTGCAGGAGATCTCCCAGGCTTTTACTTTGTTTTAAATGAAGTACATTCTAGTGGACAAGATAGTGCAGGATATTGTGTGTCTTGCTATTTATAATAGAGAAGTTTTCCTGGGAGTTCCAGGACCTATTATTTGGGTCCAACATTTCTGAATGTTTGTTCTAAGGAATGTTAATCTCATGCCATACTTCACACTAAGTGGGTTCCATGCTCCATTAAGTTTGGAAAATGTCCTTCACTTGGAAATTTGCAGTGCACAGTAGCATATGCACAGGCCCTGGTAAGTCCTGTTGCAGAGAAATTTGTTCAACTTTGCTTAACTCAGTGTTTCTTAAAGTTATTTGACCATAAACTATCTCTGTTCCTTCCTTCATGTTTTTTTTGTTTGTCCCTGTCCCACCAGCCCCCACCCCGCAGAAGACACCTATTACACTACTATACTCAAGGATCCATGAGGACCCAGGAACAGGGACAATATGCTAGCTGGTTTAATGGAGAAAATGTAATATAAGAAATTGATAGTGGGAGTTGCAGTGCTGAAAAAGACATGAACGAGAACACTCATAGATCTCAGAGATAATAACTATGAGAAGGGAAGAGGTTGGAATTATCAGAATCTATAAACTTGAAGGACAGGGCATCACCCAACAGCTGCTTTAGTTCAGGACCTTGAAGGCAGAGCTCCTGACACCCAGGAGCTCATAGAAGGAGGCCTTAGGAAGCTGGGGTTCTGCTGCTGGTACCACTAAGATGGGTGTAATGAACCTGGCTCTGGGAGTGCAGGAAAAGGCTGAACATGGAAATAAACCGCTGCCTGGGGTGAAGGGTCACAGATGGAGCAATGTCGACAGGAACAGCCAGCAGGCAAATAGGAATGAGCAAATCCCTTCTCCTGCCTCCTGCCTCCCAATTTCTTCTAGCACCCCCTATTGGTAGGATCTAACCTGGAGCCAGAGGACAGAGGAGAAATGTGGCTTGCAGAGGCCCCCCCCCCCCCATAGAAATGTGGGTGTGGAACTCAAAATAACAATTACAATAGTGCATGTAGTAATACATATTATATATAATAATACAATGGCTTGGTGACTGTCACATTTCTGTCTATTACTCACTCAGCACCCACTGAACTCTTGTAGAGCAACAATAACTTATGCTTTTGCCTGACTAACTAGATGAAAACATCCTTTCTCAGAATAAAGATGTTCCCAGAGTCCCAAAAGTGGTGCCACAAAGTCCTGACTTCACCCTGGAAAATCTTAATTCTTCCTCAAATTGAGTCACAGACCCATCAAAGTATTTCATAATTAAAGATGAGGTTACGAAGTTATCCCCCACCAACAATATTTATATGAAACCATAAAGGGAAAGAAGTAGAAAAGGAAAAATAAACATGCTTACTTTCAAAAATTTATTGGATTGTTAGGAAATACTATGTTTTTAACTACAACTGTTTGATTTTCTCCAAGTTTAACTTAGACATCAAGATTCTAGATCTTATTTGAGCCTGTTATTCAGAGGACAGAGTAGAGTGGAGACCTGCCAATTCATCAGTGCATTTAAGCTGTGTAGATAATCAGCACACAAAATTTATCTTAGGACACACTTTTTTTGCCTCATCCTGATCACAGTTGTTTCAGATAGAAATTACCTATTATTGATTAAGTGCATGTAAAGTCTAGTATCTACCTGAATACCTCAGTCAGGGTTGTAAGCTTTCTCATTAATAATTGGTCTTGAGTCTCACACTAGAGAGTTCCATTGGCAGCACTGTTGATATGGTGAACTCTGGCAACAAACTTTACAGAATGGAGGCTCTTATGCTACCTGGGTGTCATAATGTAGTTTCCAACATTGGTGGCAGCAGCAGCAGCTTTGAAAAATGTGAAGTGTGATCTTTGCAAGCACACCCTATGTTCCCACAGCATTCTAACTTTCTCTGGGGAACTAAAAGAGGCCCCAACTTGTTTAGCTAGGAGACTAGCAACCAAGGGAGCAGAGAGAAAAGGTATAATGAGATCACAGAATTTGGTTTCAGCTATAACTAGTAGTACTCCACTCCCGTGAAGAGTAATTTGCATGTTAATGCACTTCACCTTTGAGTATGGTGCTGCCTTTCAGAATTGTTCTCAATAATTGGGCCCAGCTGCCTTTCTCAATACACAGGGTAAAAAGCACACTGCTCTCCATGCTGGGAGTTGCAAGGGTCACATATCCATCTTTGGGAACCACATAGTATCTTTTGGAGACAGATATAAAGTTTTAGTTATAGTCTGGTTATGTCACGGGTCAGATGAATTTTCTGTTGGGAGCTCTAAGTTCTAAAATAACAGTGGTTTTTAGGCCTTTTGGATAAGAGCAAGTGTGGTGCAAATAACAAATTCGGGTGTTGGAAAAACATGTCTACAACAGGCACTTTATCTGAAAGCCTGAGTATTGCAGACCCACGTAACATATAAAATGAAGTTTAGGAAGGGAGGCAAGAGGACACAGGTCCTTGAATACAAAGATCAGGTAGAGGCTGGATCTGACATAGTGTCCACCAGTTGGTTCACAATTTTTGGAGCTGGATTTTTAATTCCCTTCATCTGGATTGAGTTTACAGGCTTAATCTAAGTTTACTGCCCTCATGTCCTAAGGGAGTTTCTAGATCCCTTCCTTCAGTGTAATCCTAGATCAGCTGGTCTTCCCTGGCTTAGAGCAGCACCAACTGAGGACCAAGCATGGAGCAGCTCATTGTCATCTGGGGTAATCTGTCCACAGACGGAAGTAATATCTCATATCTCCCTGCCTGAGTCTTACAAAGTTGAGTGGGGGAATGCTTGCTTAATAAATAGCCATACTAGCATGTGATTTAGCCTCCAGTCCAGGGATTGCACATGTCAGATCCAAAAGCTCTTGTGCAAAATCTGGAATGGAATTAAAACTAAATTTCTGGAATGCAATTAAAACTAAGTTAGGGATGGAGTGTTTGGCACCATGTCTGCCACCAAGTGCTTAACAAATATTGTTACTACAGGGCACAGATCAGGCATAGCAAAGCGGGCAAAACTTCCCAGTGACAGAACAGTCTAGAACAATCAGAACAATGTGATGGCCCTCCTGTCCAATCAGGCCATACACTCATTGAATCCCATCTAACAAATTTGGTCCAAATTCTTGTGGGACTTCTAGGGAATTACCTGGAACTCTCAGTTCATTGCTGGTGGGCCCAGGGTCTTAATTTGTTTTTGTTTTGTATGTGTGTGTGCATCTAGAGTTGGATAGGAGCTCTATATCATAGATCCCTTTCAACTTTCTTACCACAGATTGTCCATCACAAGTTCTTGCCATCACTGAACCACTTTCTCAGATACTGCAGTAAAGTAGTTTCTGTCCTTTCATACTTTTTGGTGTTTCTGGGGATTTCAGACTGGCTGAACAAATTGGGCAGAGAAAAAAAGTTGCCTTTATTGAAACTGTAATCTCTCATTTTGAGAATTATTTCAGACTTCATTCCCCAATTGTAAGTCCCGAGGCACCAAGTACTTTGGTCATGTTCATGAAAGAAACTTATTGAAAGAAATGATAAAACCACCTATTCATTTATTCACCTCATGAGTCTCCATTATTTTCTCCCCCTCTTTTTCACAGCTGTTGAAATGACAATGTATTGAGTATCCACTGCGCGCCAGGCCTTGTGCTAGGTTTTGGAAATATAGTGGTGAACAGAACAAAGTCCCCATCTCGTTGGGGACCACAGATAATAAATGGCTGTGCATAATGGTGAGGGATAAGAACGAAATCAACAGAGTGAGATGACAGAGAGTAATTGTCGGGGATGGGTGTAACTTCTGATTGGGTGACAAGAAAGACTCTCCTGAGGAGATGAGACCCGAGGGGAGATCTGGAGCATGAGAAGGAGCCAACCATGTATCAGGGAACAAATGCTTCCACCAGAGGGAAACGAATGCAAAAGCTCAAGGTAGGAGTGTGCTCCTTCCCTCCGTAGGCTTCACGCTCCTAGATGACATGCATAAGAAGCTCTTCTGCAAGCCCACGTGAGATGGATGAACGGGCGAGGGCTGGGAAATATCTTTTGGTCACTCGCAATGCCTGTGGATGTAATTGGATCTTCTTACTGATAGATGTGCTTTAAGTGCTCTATAGATAGGCTGGGGACTGGGTGATTTTCTTGAAACTTCCCCCCATAGTCAAATTTTTCAAGAACTAAAAATAACAAATTGGCAATCTACCTACATGTGTTCTTTTGTAGCATCCAAGGACACCACCATAGCATGATGGATAATGTTATGAGCTGTCTCAGTTATTTGATAAGTTGTGTTATAAAAGTGAAGCAGGTTTCATCTTGGTGAAATGCTTAGTGGAGAGAGCAGTATTTCCAGTCTGATTATATAGTTACATTTTTTTCCTGTTTTTCAGTTTTATTTTTTTTTCCTTCATGCACAGGTAAGTACAAACAACATACCTTCTTAGTAAGAACAAGGACCTCTGTTTGCTTGTTACCGCCATATGAGAGGGAAGGTTGGAGGGGAAGGGGTTGTGACAGCCATTTTTTCAGTCTTGGTACAAAGACTGGTATGACTAATGGATACTTATGAGAAGTTATGCAGCTGATGGAAAGAGATCCTGCAATAGCTAACTTCCCTTTGGTCCCCAACCCCACCTCGTGAGGTTTCAAAGACATGGACAAAAAAATCAGGCAAATGCATGATCTTTATTACTCTTAAGGTGTTCAACCAAAAACTGATATGATCCCCTGGAGACCTAGACCTGACCACTTGGTAGCCTCTTACTTGCTTCTCAATGCACTTTATTTCTATTTAGTTGTTATAAGGCTGCACTTATAGTCCATTTGCTAAGGCTGGAGGCAGGCTTTTGTGTCTTAGAACACCAGAGGCTGAGTGATCTCCTTGGTGCTTTCTTCCACAGGCCCAAACCTAAGCTTGTATAGTTTTTTCTCTGTGGGTAAGAAATATCCAAGGAATGGGGAATGAGAAAGAATATTTCTGCATAAGGGCACAGTGCACAGCTAGTCTAATTTGCTCGGCCATGTCTCCTGAGGGCGAACAACACCCAGGCAGCGGAGCTGGTCTGCCTCACTGGTCGAATAGAGGCTGATTGACTTCCATGCTAATGCAGCCTGAGCTTCAGTATCCTTCAGTGGCTTGAGCCCTTTATAAATAAACATTCACTTTCATGACAAATTTCTAATTTTAATGTTTTTATGTTTTTCTTAAGGAGTGCCCCCCAAACTGTATAAGATTTAGGTCCTACAAAGCTGGAGCCTGCTCCTATGTACCTGTTGGGCTGCCACAGGAACCCCCTGCAGGCCAGTCCTCTGAACACATGCAGAAACTGAGAGGAAGGAGTAAGCCATGGGTACAACATTAAGTATCTGTCTGCACTGCGAGGGCCAGGGATCCAGGCAGGATCCTTTTCAAAGTATAACAGGAAAGAATGAATCGTTGCAGAAACTATTGATAACTGTGTATCTTTCACCCAGATTCCCCAATTGTTAACATTCTACATTTGCCTTCTTATTCTCTTTCTCTCTTTTTTACACACACACTTCTCATACCCTTAACTACTTGAGAATTGGTAGGAGACAAATGACCCATTCCTCCTAAACTCCTCAGTGTATACTTATTAAACAAAAACCATCCTCTGATAAAGCCACAATGTATCCACCAAAATCAGGAAATTAATGCTAATTTTAGGCCAATTTATAATTGAGAGATCCCATTACAATTTCACCCATTTTCACAATAACGTTCTTTACAGGTTAAGAATCCAAACCAGAACCACATGTTGCATTTAGTTGTCATTTCCTCTTAATCTTTCAATAGAGACTGTTCTTTAGTCTCTTCTTGCCTTTCAAGGCCTTCATAATTTTGAAGCAGCCAAACCATTACTTTGTAGAATTTCCTTAAATTTGGATTTGTCTGGTTCTTCCACATGATTAGATTAACGTAGTGAAAATTTTTCTAATCATACCACAGAAGTGAGAGTATGCTTATGATGTTGATTTGTTCTCTTACGATCTTTCTGCTGTAAAATTAATAAGTGCTTTGTGTAGTACTTTATTGAGACTACATAAATATCCTTTTCCTCATCAATTTTTCACTCATTTATTTTATTTATTGATGATTCTTGCCCAAATCAATTACTATAATGATCATCAATTAATAATTTTACCTAATTCCATTGTCCCTTCTACATTTATTAGTTGTCAGTCTTCTCTAAGGTAGGCATTTAAAAACTTTATTTACTTGTGTACTTATTTATATTTGTGTGGGTCCATGGATTCCTATTTTATTCAATATGTTATAATCCAATGCTATCATTTTTTATTTTAATGCTCAATTTGTCCCCAATTTGGCTGGTGGGAGCCCCTTCTGTTTGACTCCTATATCCTCTTACCAAGTTCCTATCAGTCTCTGAAGTCTCTGGGAACCTCTCCATGTTCTGGCACAAGATGTTCTAAGCTTATCTGTACTTTCCTTGTCCTAGCCCTGGGATCAGCCATTTCTCCAACATTACCTGGTTCCTTTTAGTGGAAAATGGTATTTAAAAACCAATATCTGGGGGCTAGGTGTGCTCATTGCTTTGGGAGTATTGCTTCAGGTACTCTCAACAGAGAGCTAGAAAATAGACGTTTATTCTAGAAAGTAGATGTGCACACACTTATGCACCTATAGTTATTTCTGTATTTTTCTATCTATATGTATTAAAATGATTAGTTTATACAGACATGTGCAAATTATAATATGACATCATATGGTTTATTCTGGCTTTCCTTTTTTCCATTTTGAAGACAATGAGAATCCTGTCTCTGTTATCCTCAGTCCCTGTTTTCTCAGTCCCTTGTATATAATTTGCTCAGTCCTTTGTATGTAAATAGTCCAATGTGCTGTCTCTTTAGTCCTGTGCTACTGACTCACACCAGCTGAGAATTACCATGCCTAGCACATACCTGTCGAGAAAGTTCCCCTGCTCCAACCCCAAAGGTACTTGGACCAAGAGCCACCCCTGTCCTGGCCCTGACTGAGCACTACTTAGAGTTCTTCGCTGACCCAGAAGTGACTCACACCAGCCCCTAGTAGCTAAAAGTTCTCTTTCAGTCTTTGTTGCTGCGGGCCAGGAGTTCCCTTTAGCTTCAACATTTCTCCCGCATATTTATTCCCTCTGTGTATTGGTTGAGAACTCCTCAGGGTCTTGGTAACCCCTTAGACCCAGAAGTGTGCCAATTCATGCTGCTTGGGCACTGAACAGATGTATAATAGCTGAAACTGATCAGTAAATTAGGGAAATATGCCCAAGATATTGTTAATGTATCTTTTACTGATCAAGGAAAGGAGAGTCAATTATGTTTGAAGGTAATTATGACAGAGAAATTAAATCATTTTATCTTTAAATCCTGTGGTGGTCATTTGTCTGCTTGCTCTCAGATCTATTCCCCTACTCTTTCCCTGCTTTGTATTATAGGCAACTGCATACTCCAGGCTGCCTTGCGAACTGGCTTGCAACTAGGTTCGTGCACTGGGAGGCACAGACAAGAGATTGGAGAGCAGGAGGAAGAGGCCAGGATCACTTCCAATTTCCCTTCTACCTTGGCAACCTCTCCATAAGTGGCTATTTCCCTTCTATGACTCTAGTTTCTGTTTTCCAGACTTGTCATGGTTCTTGATTCTTTCAGTTGATCTATGTTTCTTGGTTCCCATAACACCACCTTCTCGCTTTTGTCCTACCAGCTCCAAGAGTGGTAGTGGCCTTCTGCTATTTCTAATATCTTGATTGCCCTCCTTCTGGTTTTTACTTCTTCCATGACCGATGTAACCAATTCCTTGAATTAAATTTCTTTTGCTTTAAAAACTAACATGTTTCATGTTTTCCTTATTTGATCTATTTTCAGGTCCAACAAATTGACTTTCCTTAAACCTGTTATACAAGTCTGAAGCTATTATCGCAAACTTTCTTCCATTTGAAGAAAGTCTGTCTAAGAATGAAAGGAAATGGAGCCAAAAGACATCAAGAAGTAGATGCTGGAGACTCTGAATAAGTCCTTGACAAACCTGAAGCCGCACTGGCCCCTGGGCTTTCCAGTTACTTGAACCAATCAAATTGTCCTTTGTTTTCATCACAAGGGTCACATCTCTGTTTAGGTATCCTGACCATCAAATTAATTACAAATTATAGGCCATTTACTCTTTGATCCGTGCAGCTGACTCAGGTTGAACTTGAAAGTCACATATCCTGATAGGAACACCTATTGGGTGATTTACTTATTTGCATCCTTAAAAGAGGAGATTTCCTTACAGCACATGCCTTTTACTGGCCTTTTTGTCTTTTAGTGTATGATTCCCCTGTTCTTTTCTGAGCTGCCACATTCTGACAGGGTTTCATATATCCACTACATCAGTGGAAGGGACAAAATAAAAAATTTATGTCATCTGCATGACAGACCTGAAAAACTAGCCTCTCATTTAAATATTGCAAAAAATTGAGTTATATGCTACATAAATGACAGGAGAATGGGGCTCTTAATCTATGTGAAAGGAAATTAGATTCAAGTTGTTTTATCTCTTGCAGATGTTCAACATTATTTTTGTCAGCTAGTAGTTAAGTTGAAGAGAGACATCTTTCTCAGAATAGAAACATGAAATAATAATGTCCTCCAGTATCATCTCATCATGTTAAGCTATGAGATGGATGATATCCTGATGTGAAAAGATGCAAATGATACTGAGTTTTGAAGTATTTGTTAGGAGTGGAAGAGAGGCTGAAATTTTGTTCTATAGTATACTGTTTCTGAGTGAAAAAGAAAAGGAATCCCTGAGAATCTGTTAAAAAAGGGGAGAAGGGCATCTAGGCTATAGTTTCCTAATTGACTTATTTTGGACAAGAATTCAGTAATGATTTGGGCTTAAGATATCCCTGCAGAAAGTTGGCCCTAACATGAATGAGGACCCAATGTCCTAGGTGGCTGAGCTCAGAATGTGTTGCTTAGATTTACTCTGATCTCATTCATGACACAAAGGATCTAAGGCTTCTTAAGGTAGGTTGGTCCTGGGTACGCTGTGGCCTCTGGCCTCCTGCTTCCATCCTCTTCTGTAAGTGTGCTGGCTTTTTTCTCCTGACATAGATCTATTCATCACCCTTGTGGATCTCAGTTTTCATATGTGAATCATTTCATGCCTTCTGTCTGCAAGCTTAGCCCTATCCTGCATTAATCTGACAAGTTGGGAAGATATCTTAGCAGCCCAGACCACAGAGATCTGTGATTAGATGTGCTGCTTGAGACGTGCTGGCTGGTGGGCTGGAGGAACATTCTAGAGTATCCCTGAGCTCTGGAATGGTGGCTTCCCCTAAACAGTGCATTGTTGTCTCAGTTTCCCTATCTGACACTCTACTGACTAAATGAGGGCTGGAATCCTGATCAGCTCGGCTGGGTTCATGAAGCCTTGGGAGAGAGTGATGGATTCTGCTCTTTCTACCAGCTTCCACAGCTGTTCTCAGAGAACCCAGGCTGATTTCTCAGTTTATTTCTTTAGGCCCCAGGGTGTTTTGTCCAGACTTCCCTTGCCATCCTGTTTGTCTCTGTCTTTCTGTGTTGCTAATGCCACACATCTGATGATGACTGTTCTGACACATGCCTCAGGACTGTGGGTCCTCCCTGGATTACACACAAGTATTAGAATATAATTAACCCATGAAGAAATTACTTTTTACCTTCATCCTAACTCTTATTCTTCATGAACAAACTTTTAATGTTACTATGGCTTAAACTGGAATGTGTTATAAATTTTTATAATCATTATTATTTGTAATAATAATGATTTAATTTATTTACAGATTCTGTGCTAAGAACTTTACCTTCCTTATTTAATTCAGACCTGCAGGAAGATATTTATGTCATCATTTTTTCAGATGAGCAAAGAGCCCCTAAGAGGTTAATTTCTTCTCTCAGATCATATAGCATCGGAACTCTAGTCCATGTCTGTTTGATGTTAAAGTCGAGCTTATAACCATGACATGATCCTGACTCACTCTCACACTAGGCATGTGATTTATAACTTCTTTTCTATAATAATTCATAGCATGAAGGCAATCTCCCTGTTAGTTAAAATGAGTATGTTGGGTTTCGTTTATAGGGAGAAACGGTGCAGGAGGTGGAAATGGGAACAAAAAAATTTTTATTTAAATTTTTTTACAGTGACATTTATAAGGATGTAAAAAATACAACAAGAGTGTGTCATGCATTATATAGCGCATGTGTACTCCTGCACACATACGGCCCCGCGCCCCTCCTAAGTTTATATGTACGCATGATACTTTTGAGGACTTACTATATGCTGGGTGCATTATATTAATTATCTACTGTCTTAGGTTCAGGTTTCCTAGAAAGTAGAGCAGAGCCTGAGGCAAGGAATAAAGTACTAATAATTTATTTTGAGGTACAAACCCAGGGCAGCAAAAGTGAAGAAAAGGTAAAAAGAGGCAAGAAGCAATGCTAAGTGACTTGATTGATTAGTGCTTTGTGTGTGAGCATAGAGAGACAAGGCAGGCCACTCAGCAGGTGTGTTTGCAAAACTACATGGGGCCTTTCTGGAAAGATTCTATAGAGAAACCATGTCTCAGAGTTGTGAACTGGAGAGCAGAAGGCGAGGCAATTTATCTTCTCATATTCCTCCTATATCTGTTTTTCCACTGGTTAAATTTTGTCCAATTGAAAGTTAATTTCCGCACAATTCAGCAGCTGCTGAAATGTGAGATCCTAGGTCTTGGGATTCATTCAAATCTGAAAATGTCAGAAAGACTGAGCAACTCTGAGCATGTTGCTGATTGGCCCAATTGTGTAGCTGTAGCCAAGGAGGCTCTCCCCTGGTGAGTAATTGGTTGGCCTCCAATGGGCAGTAAACTGGCAGAGCCTGTCTAAGGAGGTACATGCATTTGTGGTTGATGTTCCTTCTTATAATTCACGACAACCCTGAAAGGTGACTATTATGTTTCTCACTTTATAGCAGAGGAAATGGGCTAGTTTGCCCAAGACCTTGTAACAGTGAGCAGTCAAGCCAGAGTTTGAAACCAGATCAGTTTGCTTTCAAATTTTACACTCTGTGCAGTGTGCTACCTAGATTTTCCTGGGTGCTTTCATTTTAATTTAAAAAAAATGGATGATAGTCAGAGAAAGTTCTTGTGGAAAATACTGAAAATGTAAAGAACAAAGTAATCATCTATAATCTATAGACCCGGAAATAATCATTTGAAATATTTGCAATTTTTCTGTATTATCTTATAGTTTTTCTGTACTATTTTTACTATGTGGATGAAAAAAGGGGTTCTATGGAAAGTCACCTCCCAGGGTGATCTGACCATAAATTCCTAACTGGGCAGGTCATGGTGGGTAGTCATACCCAAGCCAAAACTTTCTTTACTGAAAAGTGCCCACAGAAGAGAGTAGAGGGAATTTAAGGGGACAGAGGGAAGGGTTCACGGGAACAAACTTAAAGGACACAGGGTCATAAACTAAGGGGAGGGTGGTAATGGGAGGGAAGTGGGGAGGGTTGGGAGGGGGGACTGGATTGGGAGTAAAAAGGAGAAAACTGTATTTGAACAATGATTAAAATAAAAAAAATTTTAAAAATTAAAAAAATAAAAGAGAAAATATGGACAACTGTAACTGAACAATAATAAAATAATTTAAATTAAAAAAACTCAATGATAAAAAAAGAAAAGCTTGTCTTTGCTGTAAGCAAGCCCTGCCCACTGAGTCTATGCATCTAGTTTAAAACACCTGTGAAATGCCCCCTCTGAGACCTCTCCTTCTAAAGCATTATCTTAACTAGCCTGCAATTCGATCCCTACCTTGCTTTCTCCCATCTCATGTCATCTTCCTTACATTCCCTCCTTAATTTCAAATGCATAAAAGTGACTGTAAAGCTGTTATTTTCTGGAACATTTGAGATCTTCCTCCCCAGCATATGTCATCAGTTTGACTTGAATAAACTTTTATAAAAATTCTCTACATGTTTGGATGTTTCTTAGATCGAAACATAGTTGAAATAATAATGTTAATACTAGAGCTTCTGCACTTGTCATTGATCGGTGTAATGAAAGTAGTGTCCTCTGTTAAGGTAAATTTTTGTGGGTCCATGAAAGTACCTGGATATAGCATAATATGACTTGAATGCAGCCATTCTCTTCCTTCACTGGGGACAGGGGGTTTGTCCCTAGGTCAGAAAGATGACGAGTATAATGGTCTAATATTGTAAACTCACTAATGACAGACCTTCCGACGAACTAAATGATTTTTGCTAGCTGATGAGTCCTTGTCCGTGGAATGCTTTTAGCAGAATGCACTTTAGTGTCTAGGATTTCTTAGGTAAACAAACCTGGAATCTAAGGATTTACAGGGCATGGATTTCTGGAAAATGTCATGTAAATTGTGTAAACATCTGAATATAAAATAGAGATGTTTCTGATGTTTCTTGAACTGAGTAACCCCTGGGGGAAGTAAGGTGGCTGCAAACCTTTCTTAGAGAACTCATTTATTATTTAGGGCCAGAGTATCTCTGATTCAGGGAGAAAAAAGCTCCAGGGAGTGTGGCTGGGGGATTTGGACCCCTGTCCTGTTGTACCTGCTCCTCTTTATTACTTACATCTTTGAAATTATTAGTAAAGCTTGGTACTGAGTAAACTCTCTGATGTGTGCGAGTCTTAATGGAGAATCAGATCTTTGCTGTACCTGTGCTATCTCGATTCATAACAATTTCCTCATTGATGGCATTTTAGTTAAATAATAATACTTTGTAACTTTAAATGTTACTGAAATATACAACTTTGGTCAAATCGATGTCTGTGTTTTATGTCATTTCTTTCGGATGATTCCAAGAGGACTCTGCTGTTCCATACCTTTCCGTAGCTACAAGAGGGATACCTCCGCCATACCTCCTGTAGAGGAAGAAGTGGGAGCAGAAGGGATCCCCTCTGCAAGCCCGGGATCTTTCTTTACTCTCAGATATTGTTCCTGCTGCAATCCTTCCCTTCCTAGCTCCCTGGAAACACTACTCCTGCTCCAGACCCTGGCCTCCTGAGCTCCCCCAGTTTCTCCCTATAAGGACTGATGCCTGCCCTGTCTACCAGAGAAGCCTCCAGCAACTTGGTGGTTCAGCAGGGGAGATACATTCCTGACATTTCAAATTGGAACTGGTGGTTTGTTGCACGTCTGGATTCTTTATCCAGGGTCTATGGAGAGAATTGGTGGGGGAGATGGTCAGTGAATTTGGAGGGGGAAAATGTACACCTTTATATTCACTAACATCTAACCAAAATGTATCATTTCTTTCCATTTTGCATTCTAGCAAAACAACAACACACAAACTCGGCCCTTCTAAAAGACAACTGATTGAAGCAAGTTGCAGTGGTGCAAGCTTTCCCTTGCTAAGAATGAGTAGGGGTTTCTCGGTTAATTAGTTTTTCCTATCATTTAATAAGGATGGTCCCTTGTTCCTTTTTTCTACATTTTTCTGTGGGGAGGAGCAGCATGTGATATAGTGGAAGAAGGCTAGCCTGGGTCTCAGTGAGTCTGGGTTTTTACCTTGGCCCTGGTTATAGGTAAATTGAAGGGCTATACTCAACAGTCTTTGTCCCTATCCATTTGGCCTTCCCGGAATTTTCAAGTGTCGAACGGCAATGTCATTCAATAAGTTGAATATTTCATTGCTAGTGAGAAAGTTATATTCCCACCCCTCCCTACAGTTCTAATGCATTGATGAAGTGGAAAACTTATCATGGGAAGCATACCATATAATCTTTCCTCCTCTGTGCCCTCCTCCCCCAACCTTTGGGGGGGAATACGCTTCTACATAGTACAAGCTGGCCACAGAAAAATTCCACCTAGCCAATTTTTTACAAGTGAGAGAAAATCAGAGGTATGGAAGAAGAGGGAAACCTGGGGAATGCTTTGAACTTTGATAGGCAATATTAAGCAGTAAGATAACACTAATGTAGTCTGCAGAGGGGTCTAATGTGGTTGTCCTCTAAGCCTGGTCCAGGGATACTGCTCTCACTCCCCTGATCTCAGACTGAGAGCAATTCCATACATGTAATAATTGATTTCATGTTTTTTTATTCCTAAAAGAGAGAAGCTATAACTTTGGGCGAAGATAGCTCTGTGTGTTGCTGAGGTGTGTTAAGGATGGGGAGGCAATGCAAAACTCATGGGGTAACATACCTGTTTTCACTGCCTTCATTCTTCTCCTTTGTTATATACCTATGTTGACTTTTAGGTTGCTCTCCTATAAATACAGTTTTCAGCATTTTCTTCAAAAACCTTCCATGAATGCTCTAAACTCCAGGTTGAGGGAGTATCCCAAAGGTGAGGTGAAGAAGAGAGCAGTGACCAACAGAAGTCCCTGTCAGCCTGAAGCTGAGGGGAGAGGAGCCACGAGGCACAGGAAATAAAGATTGAGTGTGAGACTCATACCACTTTTTCTAGCAAAATCTCACACATTTTTTAGACACAAAAGTAGCAAGCTATTCAATGATTCAAAGATTACTAATAATGAGACTGATGCCCTGTGGATAGGTTCTGCAATAATGATAATAATAATAATAATAATAATAATAATAATAATGTGGGAAAGAGAGAAACAAAGTTGATATAAAACATAATACCAGAAAAAAATATTGCCTATAGAACTGGAGAAAGAGTACAAGGAAATTGTTCCGAAAGTCTCAAAGAGGTTACCCATAACAGACATTATAGTCAGAGAAAAATATTTCAAAGAACAATAGAAAAGCTCAGAGAAAAATTAAAAGACAATAGGAAAAGATGAGAAATAAGCTAAAAGAAATGGAAGATAAAAACAACAGACAGAACAAATGGGACTGAAAACAGTTTTATATATAATGGCAGGTTTAACAATCTTACCCAAAATGAAATGGAAAGGAACAAAGACACAAAAAAGATTATAGATAAGGTATTGGACATGGAAAAAAAAACAAAGGTTCAGTATATACTATTTGACATTTCTGAGAAAGAGAACAGAACAGATGGAACAGAAATGATTTCAATAATATAAAAATCTTCTTCGATAAAAGCCTGAATCACCACATCGAAGGGTAACAGTGTGATCCAGTAAAGATTGGCACAATGCAACCAACATCTAGCCATATCCTTAAAAAGTCACTGAATATGAGATAAGGAAGATTTATATGAACATGAGAAAAAAAGAATTAAAGTCATGAGGAAAAGGAAAGTCTAGCTGACTTCAGACTTCTTCATAGCGATATTCAGTGCCAAAAGATAGTGAAGCCATGCCAACCAAGTATAAATAATTTATTAGCCATGCAAGTTCAAGTCTAAAGGCAACAGATAATCTCAATAATGCCAGAACTTAGGCAATACAATAGATAAGAGTTCTTGTAAGAAATAAATCCAGTGGATCAGGAGATTATTTAAAATAAAGGTAACCAGATTATTGAATGAGTTGAACTTGAAATATCCAAATATAAAATTGTTTTTCACATTCTTCAAACAGTCTTCAATGCACCTTAGTCAAATCTTCCTTCTTGTTCTTTTAATAATATCTTGACCTGATCCCTTCACTTCAAAATCCAATAAAGCTTCTTCTATGTCATATTCAATTTGACTCTCATTTCCTTTCGGTTCCAAGGTTGGGCACCTATGGCACATGCTGGGCACCAAAGTATGTCCTTTTGGCCTATGGATTATTTTGAGCTAACACAATTGAGAACCAGCAGAGTTAGGAAAAGTTCTTCACCTCTCCCTAGCTATCTAAAAATAGAGCACAATTCTTATCACCTGAGAGAATTTTACCTGCATAACAAGACAACTTTTATCATATTTATTTTCTCCTATAACTCCTCTCTATCCCTCAGGCTCAAAACCCTTTTTCCATTGTTTAGCCTAAGATGGTATATAAGCCTCAATCAGCCATTTCCTTGAGCCACATTTCACTTTGTGAGCTCCCATGCATAGTACAGAATCACAGCTGTTTTTCCTCTTGTTAATGTTTTGTATCAGTTTTATTTATGGCTTCAGCCATTGAACCTGAAAAGGTAGAAGGGAAAAGATTTTTCCTTCCCCATACAGTGGTCATTCCTCCTCCCTCTGCTTTCCCTTATCTCCTTTCCTCATGTCCTCTTTATTCTGAATCCTTATTTTCTCTGGTGTATTATGGTGAGAAGGACAGATGGGGGAAAGGGGTGAACATCCCTTAGACTGTGCCTTTTGGTTATTTATTAGGTTGTTGCTGCCTCTAATTCACCTTGTGTGACAGAGGCATAAATGCTGGTGTCCTCAAGAGGTATTTCTGTGAGTTCTTTGGGGTCCTCCAAGGATCTTTTCTGTCCCAGACAAGTGATAACGCTCTGATAAGATCTCTAGCTGAGCTCCTACATCCAGTAGTGTACTCCACAGCCCCTAGCTGCTGGAATCCTCTTGTCTGGAAGGCTACCATTGAGATGGCTCAACTTGGCTGCTTGCAGCCATCTGACCCCTCAGAAACTCATGCATCTTGCCACAAAATACCGGGACTACAAGTTGCTCCACCACCTCCTGCACTCTGTGCCCTGATTTCTTTCTCCAGATCTCTTTTTGTCAACCTAAGTTAGACATACAGCAGAAGAGCAGCAAGTGTACAGATGCCCAAATAGAAATAAGAGGCTTGTCTCAGATTTTTTCAGGCATCAATCTCTACCAGTGATTCTTACATTGGTCCCTCCTTTGGCTTGCTGAGTGCATGTGTGTATATGTGTTTGGGGGCGGGGTGCAGAAGAGAAAAAGCACAGTGCTAACCCTCCTAGCTGATCCCCACAATCTCCCTCGAGTTCTTATCTTCTGCATATATAGGCTGGAGTGGGAGATGATAGCAGGGTTGGAACTGCCCAGTCTCTTAAAAGTTCTGGAGGGTCTGTTCCTTGAGACTTCTCTCTGAAATGTGGGGGGTACTTCACATCTATGTACAATGTGGAGATTCTGTCTCCACTTGTAGAGAGGTCCCAATGAACACCTGCTTCATAAACACAGGAATGAATAGAGAAGCTGTGGAAAAGGACATGGGGTGAACTTGGATATTTTAATAGGTTACTAACTGTCAGAATTATAGTTACAGAATACAAAGTAAGTGTTCTAAATCTTGAAAACATGAAAATAATTGCTAACCAATGTTGGGAGTTGGAAGGAGCAAATGTAGAAGAAATTAAAGGCATCAAATTTTTTCATATTTCATGGTTAGGAGTAAATAGATATTGTTTAAAATTGAATTCTGTGTTTAAAAATTATGATTTCAAGCTATTAGTATATTTTCCCTTTAGTTCTATCTTTTTAGAAACCTTAGAGTTGTGGTTCTCACCTAGAGCTGGTTTTGACCCAACTTCCCAGGGGTATTTGGCCATGTCTGGAGGCATTTTGATTGTCCAACTGGAGAAGGAGGGTGTTTCTACTGGTTTCTAATGGGTAAAGGCCAGGGGACATGGCTAAAAGTCCTATGAAGGGATTAACAGCCCGCCATTGTGATATGAAAATTACTTTAAACTGAAAACAAATGAACAATCAAAAGCCACAAAAAAGAACATTAACCTAAACTAACTAAGTAAATTCTTCTGAAAACATAGCTGCCATTGGTCTTTCTCTGAGGGAACTTCCTATGTGGGAGAAGAAATAAGAAGTTTGAATTCAGCTCTCCTTCACCATCAAAAAGCTGAGTAGACTCTTCCATACTTCCAACCCCGCTCTTTCTTTTCATTAAGTTAGTACATAAACCTTAACCTTAGGCTTTTCAGAGACTTACTCACTACTGAATGTTCCCAAGAGCATGTGCAAATGAAATGTTGCTTTTCTCCTATTAATCTATTGCCTTTATTTTGCAGGCCCCCACGCTTCTAAACCCAAGTGGGTTGAGGAAAATGTTTTCTCCCAATACCTAGAATGCACAGGTCAGACCACCCCCTGCCAAAAAAATAAAGACACATACTTTAAATATTAAAATAATTTCTGAAGAGAAGTTTTTCTGAAGTTCAGTAATTTACTCAACATTACTGCAGGTTGCTGTTGTTAAAGTAAAGTAAAATAAAACTGAACACTTCAAAATATATAGCTTTTATACTATAATCCTGCTTTTGTAGAATTATTCCTATTCCTTCTATTCATATCTGTACATACAGAGATGTTTGAAGTGGTGTTCACAGAATGATAAATGATTGATATTTCTGAGTAGTGGGATTTAGAGTAATTTTTTCTCTTTTCTTTTTGTTTTTTTCCCTTTGATCATGTAAAGTTTATTTTTTCAACAATGATGAATATAATATTTACAGAATCTGTGGATTTTCTCTTTATTTCTACAAGAAAAAGGAACAGCAACAGTAAAGCCATTTTAATGGATCTCCATGTGGCACAGAAGAAAAGTCCAGCTTATCTTGCCAGTCCCTTGTCCATACTAAAAAAAACCAACACATATATGATTAACCTAGGCCAAAAATGCATATGTCTGCATGACTGAAGAATATATTGAACAAACTCAAAAGGAGCCTGGAGTCTTTGGTAAGAAAACATGATAAAGATCTATTCAAGGATCTTAGGGGTTTGCATATTGGAAACACATAGGCAAAAACCCAGAAGTGTTCCAAAGAAAAAGAAAAGTTAAGAGTTCTTATGAGATAGTAGGGAGTTAGACAGACGTGAGCAAAGTAGGAATGATAAGCCAGGTACTGAAGGTCACCAGGACAGAAAGCCCTGGGTGTCTAGCAACAAAAATTCTAAGGTAGGACCTCACCCCCAGATTCCTAACATACTGCTGGTCATGTGGTTTAGAACCCCTGACCTTTCATATTGCTGTTCATGTGGTTCATACCCTCTTTTGACTTGTCATCCCCTATGATATTGCTAGCCATGTGGTAGTCCCCCTGAGGGGAGGGAAAAGGGAGCAGGAGAATAGCCTCATCTGACTCCCATGCAAGTCCTTGCATGGCCACTCCCTTAAGCATTAAGCCCTAGAGATAACAATTAGGCCTTAGTTGTGTTTCAGCTCTAGGCCTAGAAAAGCAGCAAGGCCAAGTGAGATGATGCCATGGCTGACATCAGGACCAGCTTCATAATTAATGACTCCCTGCCCTAGTGCCAACCAATCTGTGGAGACCATGACGCTGAAAGGACACACCTGAAAAGCTGGTGAATATTCACTGAAGATCCTGAGACCTCCAGGCCCTTAAGAAGAAGGATCTAGCTCATGCTCTGTTGCTTTCGAGCACACACACACCTCTCTCCACTGCTGCCTTTCCCCAGTGTTATTGAAATGGGGTGCAAAGTGGGGGTTTCCCAAAAATAGCAGAGCATACTCCTCACAGCCCTTGGTTGGGGGAAGGGAGAACAGATGGTATGGCTTAAGATACCTTTCATAACAATGGCATATTGATAGATGTGTTCTTCCTGAAGGCAAGTGTACTGCCACCTGAGTAAATGTTTGCATGATTTTCAGACGTATAGTGCTGAATACGGGATCATGTAAGGAACTCTGGGTCAGCATTTAAAATAGGGAGCTGGTCTGCCATCAAGGCAGGAAGAGTAGAGTAGCAGCCATGAGTAGCAGCCATGTGGTCTGAAAGGGTATAGAAGGGACCCCCTCCCAAGTCTGCCATGAGGTCTGGTGTGTAAGGAAATGCCATGCATTTTGGATTAAGAGCTAGGAAACCTGCCTAGAGAGCATGGCAGCAGAGCTGATGCGGCTGGGAATTGCAGGGACCTCCCTAACCAAGTACAGATTTGTGGGAGATGCCTGGAATGCTGAACTGTGACTGGGAATGCGGAGCCATGGGCTTCTACTTTTCTGAAAGACAGTACCTCTGACTAGTGTCGTCTGGAACTGGCCTGGGTCAGCAAAGGGAGTCAGCACTATGTGTTTTGGGGTGTTTTAAAGGGAGTGGAACTTAACAGCAGAATTCCACCATTATTCTAGATCTATATAACCTTTAAATAAACAACTGCTTTCCTTTTCCACCAAATTCTTACATTGGGAGTCACGCTTCTTGGCGGCAGGCAATTGAACCCCATAGCTGTTCCAGAACAACTTAGGCAGGGCCCTCTCTCTCTCTCTCTCTCTCTCTCTCTCTCTCTCTCTCTCTCTCTCTCTCTCTCTCTCTCTCTCACCTGTGCTTTTCCCCATCTTTTTCTTTCTCTAGGCACACATTCTCTGGAGCATGCTCATGCCTTTTCCCTGTTCTTCCCCCAAATGCATTCTCTTTGCCTTTCTTTCTCCTAAGCTCCAAGAGCCCTTCTTTTGCCTTTGTAATTTGTTTCCTGAGTCCACACAGTCCAGCTGGCTCTCTTCTTTTACAGCTTACTTCTACCTCTGTGATTTCACTTGTATTTGAGTCTTGGCTCTGAATTCTTTCTGAGCCCATAATTCTTTCTTAGCCAGAACTCAAGGACCAAGGTCTAACAACATCTGGTGTTCTTTGCCATTGACGCTTATAGTAAAAAAATATATTTTTGAGAATAATCAGTTCTGCATTCTTAGCCCTAGGATTGGTTCAGGACAGTTCTCAGTCAACTATCAGGTGGTTTAAGTGATGGATACCAGGTGGCCTGAAGGATGGGTGCCAGGAGGTCTGGTCATGTTTGATGTTCTGGATATCTGATGAATACCCAGGAATTGACAAAGGACCAGAAAGTTCAAAAGTTTACATTCTGTAGTTAAAACAAGAATAGAAGTGTTTTTTCATGCCTCAACCTACTTGATTTTAGTAACTTGGCAGCTTGACTATAGCAACTCCATTTTATTTATTCACTCAATTCTGTAAACGTCTTGGGGGCTGCTTGAAATGCCATTTCTGTTCTGACAGGTGCAGATCAGTCCTATCTTAACCTCTTTATTTTTGCTCTACTTCATTTTCAAGAGCAAACACACACACTGGAAAATAATGCCTCTGACTATTCTTTATCAAAACCTCTCTTCCCCCATTACATGCTATTTAGGTGAGGGTCTGTTTGTGTTCAGGGAATTGTCTCATTGCTTGGTTTTGCCAGTACTGATCTGTTCTTTGCACACTCACTGGAGACATGCAGTGAAAAGGAGGGATGGGAAAGGCCTTTCTCACACAGTTGCTGCCCTCTTTCATGGAGGAACAAAGGTCTTTTATTTCTGTATCTCTTATTTTTGCACAAAAGTTACAAAAATTATTTTATGTCTAAAGAATTTACTTAAATAATTTCCATCTTGCGCATGAAACAAGGGCCCCTTTTCACTTGTAAAAGCACACAAAAATAAGTAAATGTCCTTTCTTTATGGGCACAAAGCAAAGCATATGTGCTCTGTTTGGAGAATGCAAATGCCTCAAGCTGCAGCATTTCTTTCACCAGCACTCAGCAAGTGGCCATTTAGGCTTAATTGCTCCTCACAGCATAGTCCAATTAAGATCGGTCATCAGCAGGGTGAGGGCTATTTGTTAATCCATAAAAGGTATGAGAGACAGTACTTGTTTTGCCTGCAGTTTTTATTCACATGTTTGGGTAAAAATCTAAACAGCTGGAACTCTCACAAGTGATATGTGTGTGTATTTAATGTTGGTTATGAGCAAGACAAGTGTATGAATGTATTTCACAAAACCTAAACTTCTTCTAATACAAAGGAGAATTGGTCAAGAGACTGCTTAAACCTACCAAAGCATGCTGTTTGAAGTAGTAGTGGGGGAGTAGAGCTGGCTTAAATGAGGAAAACCCTGAACCAAAGAGGTTTCTCTGCAACATGAAGATGGTTTTAGTCTTTGGGAAAATAATTTCCCTATTAAAGTGCAAACTTCTATCAGAACATATTGTGGGGTTTTTTTTTAAGCTTTTTTTTTTAAAACAGAGGTTTTGTTTTTCAAGAATTTTCTTTCTGTACATCATTTTGATATGGTACAGAGAGAACCTCTATTCTATGCTGAAGACAGGCTAAATTGACAAGAAACGGGAAGTGTGGGAGTGATGATGTGTCTCTTGTGATATGATGAAAATGTTTCCGGTGGAAATAGGATTCTGTCACAGAGTCACATGAAGTATATTTTGGGGACCCATGCATAGGAGGACTTGAGACATAGTAACTAGATTTAGTGGAGTGAAAACAAAGGACTGGCCCCAGGTGCCTGATGTCTTATCCACAACCAGGTGGTTTAGTTCCGTCTTGCTGGGGAAGAAATCCTGGCCTTCGTGAGCACAGTACCCACCAGGATCCAGAACAGTAATGCCATTACCCTGGGCTCTGGTCGTTCTAGCATAATCTCTGATCCTGGCTGCCCTCTGGCCCAGTCGGCCTGGCACTTCAGCCTGTGCAGTTGCTATAGAGAAAGAGTGTGTGTTTGAGAACAAACAAGCCTTGGGCCTTTGTGAAGTTTCCCTGGATTTGGGAAAGGGCAAACTTTCTTTCAAACTAGCCAATCTTCTCCCTAATTCTTCCTGGACTCGTGCTGGGCCCTCTTCCTAAGCAATCCCTTCCCTGGATCTTTTGGGGTTCCATGCCCTTATCCTATTTAATCCTTTCCCAAAATTTTCCTAGGCTAGACTTCTCTCCTTTATGTCACCATTTTGACTCCTACTACATTTTCCTCATAGTTGAAGGATCTCCCCCAGCGCCGCCATCTCAGCTTCCACCACATTGGCACTCAACAAAAGAAATCCCTCCACTGTTTTATTCCCATCTCTGTAATCATGGCTAAAAGGTCATTTACCCCCGGGGATATTGGAAAGCCAGTTCTTCCAGCCTGCTTGGGGATTAGTGTTTGTTTGGCAGAGGAGGCAGCTGTCCCCTGGGGAGCCTGTGAATGCTATAGCTTCTTAGTTAATCAGACTTAATGTCTGATTCTATTTGCTCCCTTCCTTTGTTAATAACTAACTAGCTACATATGCTCACAAAAATAAGCAAACATAGGAAGAAACATATACAGGGTCCAGCAGAAGTAAGTCCTGCTTGATTGTGGTTGGTAGGGTTGTAATATGAGTGCAGTAATTTATAGTTTTAATTTGAACATTTCCACTAAAATGTCATATGGTGTGCTTGAGTGTGATATTGTTATGTTACAGAATTACATGCTTATGATTTTGTAATAAAAAATTTTGTAATAAAAAAGGGGTATTATTTGTGCCAGACCCTATACATTATGTAGCTATTAAACATTCTCAGCTTCTTTAAAGGTTTCTACACTTCATTCTTTATGAAAAGAAATTTGATGACTACCAGCCAGGCTGAGGGTCTGTCCACTGCTTTCTTACAAATTCAAGGTTTTTGCAAGTCAGAGAAGAGGAAGGTAGAAAAAACACCTGGTGACCTGCTCCTTCAGGCTGCTCATGAAATCCTGGGGTCATGCAAAAAGATGTTTCTAGAAAAGTCAGACTCAAGTGGCACTGGGAATTTGGGAAGGTAGGAAGAAAGGATATTTGATATCTTTGCCTTCCCAGAGCATCAAATGGCAAATATCTTCCATGATTTACATGGTTGGACTCTGAAGATAGGCAGAGCCATAAATTCATTTCCTTTTCCTTCTTCCCAATTTTTCCCCTTCCCTGACCCTCATCCCCCTGGGGAATTTTGCTCCATTCATAACCTGTCTGGTTCCTTGACCTTCCCTCTACAAGCACAGAGAGGGAAGCAAGGCCTGAGCAATTATTCACGTATCTGGGCTGTTCAGTGGTCAATCAACCCGACATAGCTGGGGCTGGAGATTTTCTTGTTCTTTCGCTAAGTAAAAGCCTAGTTTCCCCCCTTTGGTTCTGTTTTTTCCTTACTGTCAATTGTTAATCAACATAATGCTGATGAGTGAAACCTTTTCTGATTCCAGGACTGTCCCTACCATCAGATTAATGATTCTCCTGGGGAAAATGTCCACACTCTCATGCTTCTCGGTCTGCATCCTGGTGGGATACTGACTTCACGTAATGATATTTACCCAGCCCATTGAAATGTCACACTTAGGACTGAGCCCTATAAATTATTATTGTGCCTGTGTTATATTGTAAAGATAAAGGTCAGATCAGAGCTCAGATTTATTCACACCCTTGATGCATTTCTGAGAGTTAGTAGAAAAATAAACTGTTGGGTCTTTCAGTTAAAAGTACATGCAAGTGGAAGTAAGGTATTTTTCCCCCAATGAAGGAAAGAAATAACTATAGAACTAGTTAGTTTTGGGAATAAATAAAAGGAGAGATTGGTTCATCTAAGGTCTATAAGTACTATTTCCAATTTTCTTCAGTTTCTGGCAGCCCTTTAAAACAACTGGACAAGGTAAAAAAAAGGTCAAGGATAAGTTCAGGAGACTAAGGGAACTTCTGAGAATGGACCTTTGCATAGTGACTGTGTAGGTTACACCTCCATCACAGGGCCAAGGTGGCGCAGAAGTGTCCCATGCAAAGTTGTTTGGTGGCTGGAAAGCCTGTCATTGTAGCTGAACACTTTTGTGTATGGTTAGTTACAAAGTATGTGGCTTTTTATGTTGAACTACAGATTTCAAAGAGCAGCATTGCTAACCAATTCTAGACCCTGCTGGCTCTAAACTCAAAGAGGGAGCTCAGTAAAGAGGAAATGATGAATGGTGTTATTAAGCACTGGAGGTGGCCCTGCAGTGTGGATTGAAAGTCAGTGCTGGGCAGCATGAAGTGCATGTTGCCAGTGTCTTTGCTGCACCAGATCTTTGAATAAATCACAGGCTGAGTGTTGTTAGCTGTCAGGCCAACTGCTCTTGCCAGCACTTAATAAAAAGTCCCAGACCATCTACATCAAATGATTTTTCTTCCATAAAATTTGGCTTTTGAGATTTGAAAAAATTTACCAGGCTCACCCCCATTTTCTCCCAACCACTTATCCTTTCAAGGATTATCTCCACATAGAGAGTTATACTTGAAGGGTTTAGACTTCCAAATTATTAGAACAAGAACTCATGGTAATCTTTTACTTGCCTCTCTCATTTCTGTGATTCCTCTTTCTCCTCCTCCTCTTCTCTCCTCCTTCTTACATTACTCAGGTGATTCTCAGTGCCTTTTAAAAAATATCCCCCTTTTCCCTGTATTTGCTTAGTTTTTTTTCTTTATTATCTCCTTCATAATAATTGCCACTTCAAATTCTAAGTGTTAACTGTGGTAGGCAGTGGGACAGACATGAACAGAGCAAGGACAACGGGCCAGGTACAGAGGGTCACCAGGGTGGAAAGTCCTGGGTGCCCAGCAACATTCAAAACTGGGAAAGCAAGGACTGGGCCACCAGGGTAAACTTTTCTCCCCTAGCTTATCGCTGGTCATGTGGTTTAGACCCCCTTGCCTTTCATATCACTCACTGGTCATGCAGTTCAGACCTTCCCCTGACTTTTCCTCCCTTACCTTGTTGCTGGTCATGCTGGTTAGACCCCTTAGAAAGGGAAGGAGGCTGGAGAATGGCCCTTAAGCATTACGCCTTCAGGACAATGAGGTTCTGACCCACATCAAATACATCTAGGCCTCAATGGTGTTTCTGCTCCAGGGCCAGAAAAGCAGAAAAACCAGACCAGTGACATCATGGCTGACCTCATGGCATTTACTAATGACCTCCTGTCCTGGTACCAACCAATTAGTGGAGACCATGCCCCTGAAAAGACACACCTGGCAAGTTGATGAATATTCTACTGAGATCCTCCCCTGGGACCTCCTCTAAAGTCTCCACCCTTAAAAGCCCTTAGGACGGAGGACCCAGCATGCTCTCCCTCTAGGAAGTATGCCCACACTTTTCCCACCCTCTTCTTCTTCCCTTAGACACATACCTTCACCCTTCTGTCTTTTGCCAAAGATCCAAGGGCCCTACTTTTGCATCTGTAACTTGTTTCCTGAGCCCATATATTCTATGGCTCACTTCTTCTACCTCTGCGACTTTCTAAATAAACTTTTTCTTATAGTTTGAGTCTTGACTTTGTATTCTTTCTTAGCCAGAACTCAAGTACTGAGGTTGCTGAACTGAAGTCCAGCCTGTCTCCACCAGTCTAACCCCTGATGCTGTTTTCACCACCAGCACTAAATACGTAGTTGGCCCTGTACTAGATATGAAAGACAGGAGTGTTTGATATTATTTGAGGCATTTGCTTATTTTTGTCATTTTAATAAAGAAGGAAAATATGATCGTGTTTTTTAAACCTTATAAATAATACACAAATTGGGAAATAATAAATACATATTCATGTCTACCTTATATTATTACACTCATAAGAGAATGTTACCTTATTTACTTTTATATTTATTTTTAGTATTTCTTGCCCCTCTTCCACACCATTTACAAAAGAAAAAATTGGAGAAAAATGTCTGTCTGTAAGCCCTTGCCATCACTTTTATTTTGGTCTTATTTAAAAACAAAACAAAACAAAACAAAACATTATTTTGAAAACGCTAATTGTTTTTACAACAGGTTTCTCTGAATGGTACATATTTTGTCTTTAAGGGAAACAGGGTCAAGGAACAGGAAGTGGAGACAGCTTGCCCCTGGGAGAATGGAGGAGGGGAACTAGATTGGCTCTCTTCTCTCCCTCAGCCTGGCTATTTCCTGCCACAGTTTTCTGTATTCTTTTATTTTTCTCTTAGATGGAGTGTTTTCGACCCATCAAAGAGACTTAAGCCGCAGGTTGGAGCCATAGCATGATTCCTCTCCCCCTCATCCCCACCCCAGATATTTAGCTTCAAACCAGAAGTTAGAAGATAAGAACTACTAAATGTAAGTCATTTGTAAATCAATCTTCATTAATGTCTTCAGCAAGCATGCGAGTACCTTCTTTTCCAGGCACTGTTCTAGGCACTTGGGATATATCTGTGAACAAAACAAATTATGATCCTTGCCGTTGTGAGTCTTAGATTCTAGAAGAAAACAATAAATAATAAATCTAATAAATGAGTTAATTATCCAGCTGAAGGGGTGGCAAAATTCTTTTTCCTCTACTCATCTTAGGTTCATTGGCTGGGGTCCAATCAATTAGACTGGCGAAAGACATTAACCTGAGAAAAAAGAACCAAAGAAATGTATTAACATGTACATCATACAAATGCATGGGAATGTGCAGGGATGGTTAGAACTTGGGCTTATATAGTTAGTATCTTAAAAAAACAATACATTTTTGGAAAAGTGACAAGACAAAGGAAAAGGACTTTGAGTTACTAGGGCAGCAAATTGTGGAAAACTATACTTATATAGGGGAAGTAATGGAAACCAAAGACAAATTAATGTAGTTTATTGTGCACATTCTTCTGGTGCCATCTCTGTGCAGACAAGGGTCTAGCGTTGTCTCTGGTGATTCACTTCTGTCCTTCCCAGTAAAGAAGGGGGAGGGGGCACATTTACAAATTTACAAGAGTGGGCAAAAGTGTGTTTATAGTCATGAGTATGCAAAATAGAGTTTATTCTTGGATGATTATTTATTTATTTATTATTGTATTATTTATTTCATATTGTTTTTTTTCATATTATGATTTATATTTTAGGTAATGATGGCTGGTAATTTAACACACTGTTGCCCACCTCTGTATGTCTTGCTTTTAGTCAAGGAGGAGGAGACCAGAGAACTTTTCTTACATTTGGTTTTTCTTAATTGCCTTTAGCTCAAAATAATCTTTATGCCAAAGTGGCGTATTTTGGGGTGATATATTTTGCAACTGTTCACAGCTTATTAGGAGATGATAAGTTCTATGGAAGGAAAGATAACAAAGAGCAAAATAAGGAGATCAAAATCATGGGGGTTTTTGCACTTGAAAAATAAGTGTTGCGAAGTTGGTCTCATTGAGATGACATTGGACAAATATACCTAATCTAGACCCCACAAATGCTCACAGAGGTATTAGAGGGCTGGGCTACGATCAACTTTGCCATGGAATATCATCACGCAATGTGGGAGGAGCTGCTGTTTCACAAAATGAGCCACTAAGAGAACAGTGATAACAGGGCTGCAGTTTTTACCTCTTTCTTCCTGGTGTGGGGGAATGGTCAGTACAGAGAAGAACTATGCAGGTAAAGACAGATTAGAAACTTTAGAACATCCCCTGAATGATATGTTCTCTATTTCATAGTAACACTTGGATAAAACTTTTTTTTTTGGTTGATGCCTTATTTCTGGGCCACTGGGTGGTATCCATATAAAACCAGTTTTAATTTAGAGATGCCTCTCCAAAAGTACATCGAAAAGTTTCTACAAAGAGTTTTGTTCATCCACTTGAGATTTGTGAATATTTGTGTCTTCATGTTTGTGTGTTTATGTGTGTGTGAACAGAATTGGTCTTATTGGTAAAAGATGTATCTCTGTACACTGTATTACATGTCTTTTATTCTATGTAGTTAATAACTTGTAATCATTGCCTTATTCATATTCAGTTATGTTGATAATTAGACTTTGTAGCATTTCTAAACTCTGAAACAATGATTCTGCATGTACCTTTTTGTGACATCTAGAGTAAGCCTCTTAAAATTGTTTGGTTGTTCATTGCAGTTCTAATGGAGACTGACTGTTTAATTCCCTTCTTAGGGAGAACTTGGACTCTGATAAGTAATATGTCAGAAATGATTATGGAAAAGAAAACCAGGAATGTGTCCCAAAAGAATAAGTACATCTCTGGGAAATGAAAAGAATCTCCTGTATTTCCATCCTGTCACATGTTAAATTGAGAACCATTTAGATGAGATCACACCCTAAGCAGTGCCCAAACTGGATGTTTTAAAACACATTCCCCCCCACCCCCCACCGCACCACCCCTTTCTTCTGAATGTGCAGGCAAGAGCACCTATGGTTTCCCAGTAAACTTTTTGCATGATTTGTCTTGGAATGAGGTGGGGTTTCCATAGAATTTGGAATAGGCTGGTGGTAACTTTCTTTAGAATAATAATATATGTTCTAGAGATCAGGCTGGGGAGCAAAAGCACCCATTGGAGGGAAAGGTGGAGCCACCCTTCTCTGAAAGGGAGCCAAGTGTGGGTGGTGGGTGAGGAAGGGTGAGCAGACACTCTTCCTGCTTGGGGGAAAAGGAAGACCTGGTGCTAAAAGGTTAGAGTTCGTTTCAAGTTTTCCAAGCATGGAATATGAAGGAGAGGTGATCAGAAGCTGCAAAAAGAGAAGTAGGAAATGTGTGGTTCTGACTTTTCCCCCCAACACAATTTTTGCTGTCAGAAACAAACACCACCTTTGCTGAGTGTTTGTCCCTGTTGTCCAGGCTAGCCAGCCAGCCAGCCTCTCTGCCCAGGCCTTGCATCCAGAACTCTGAGCTGGAATTCCTGCTCCCTCCCACCTCACTGTGTGGCTCGAGTTCAGGCCCTTCACTCACTAGGTCTCTCTTTCCATCTGAACAGTGAAGATAATACTATTTGTCTCCATCAGGAAAGTATGTGAGAGTTCCGTGCTTTTTAGGGGTAAAGGATTAACTAATACTGTAACTAGTTTTGTTATAACACATGTAGAGGAAAATAAAGACTCTAGAATATTACATCATTTACAAAGAAAAATTTTAAAAATTATATGGGTTGGCTGGCACAAATATAACATATATAGATATATACACACATATATACGTGTGTGTATACATATATACACACACACACACACACACACACATATGTATTTTCCAGGCTCCGTGTGAGGTATAGCTTTTGTTCTTTGAAGAAAATATTTGATTAAAATCATTAAAGGTCTAGAAACTATTTCAAAACTTTTTATTTTTCTGATGGATATGCTATCTTGGATGATAAGAAGCATAGCAAAAGTTCTGGATTATGACATGTTATTTATGGCTAGAGTGAAGTTTGATGTAAAGTTTTCATTTTGCTTTTCTAAATTTAATAGTCTGTGTCCTTTATAGTCAAGCATGCAATAAAAGAATTTAGCAAATTTATTTTTTATGTGTTTTCTTAGAATCTTATTTCTTTGGGCATGGCTGAGGTATCTGCTTGGCTCTCATTTTTTAAAACAAGGAATTACATTTTAGTCAATGTAGATTATCCAAGGACTGATGATGAAGGAAGTAGATTATTGAGCCCCTTTGCTCCCTTATTTGCCTCGACCCCTTAATTTTGGAGAGATTTTGCTGCTTGTTAGTACTGTATTACAGAAAGGATAGAGATAAGAGAAGAAAAGAAAGCAAAGACTTCACTATGTTATTACCTGTTAGTCAATGAGGGAAGAGTGGACATTGTGTCAAATAAAGGGAGGCCTGTGGATTTTGCCCAGATCAGGTTTCCTCACAGATAATTAAGAATTGCTCGCACCCAGGCTCTCTGCACCTCTAGCTTCTTATGGTGAGTAGGTGAGCGCTGAGTAACTCTGTGCTGTCACTGTGTGGCCACCAGCTTCTCAGCTGACCCCCATTGACCCCCACTTCCTGATATTGCTGTCTCTGTAATCCCCTCCCCTGGAATGACTGGTTTCTAATAAAAAAAATACTGCAAAAGTGATGAGTATCCCCTCCATGGCTAGGTTTCAAAGACGGTGACTTCCAGACAGGCAGCATCTTTCCATCGCTCTCCCCTCTGGCATGCTGGAGAGGCCTATTGCAGTGAGGAGCTGAATGTGGTCTCTGGCCAACAGCCAGAGAGGAACTGAAGCCCTCAGTCCAACAACCTGTGAGGAACTGAATCTAGCCAACAACCACATGAACCTGGAAGTGGATACTTCCCCACTTAAATCTTGAGATAACTATATCCCAGCCAAGACCTGATTGCAACCTATAAGAAAACCTAAAGCAGGGGACCTAGCTATGTCAGATTCCTAACCTGCAGAAACTGAGATAAATGTGTGCCGTTTGAAGCTGCTAAGGTTTGAGGTAATTTATTATGCAGCAATAGATAAGTAATAAATAAGTAATACAGTCTTTTACTATACTTTGAAACTATTCTAATTGCTCTTGGCCAGAGAAGAAAGATCTGATAAACTCATTCATACTATGATGTTTGGAAACCCAATATGTAACCCTTGCTGGAATAGAGTGTCCTCAAAGGGCAGGTAATGCCAACACAACAGAGTGCATGAATAATGGTAGAATTTTAAGATTTGGGGCAATAATGGGGAACATGTTTTTTTGAGGATGGAGAAACTTTTCATTTTCCCTCAAAATGATAATATGTAATCACTTGTAGCACACACATAAGTTAGGCTTTGCCGTCTTAAGTCTATTTTAAAACCCAGTTATATTTTGATTATTTTAAAAGTAGGATTCTGAAGAAGAAACATGATCCCAAGGCATCTTTCTAGAGGAATGAATCGAGCTCACAATGAACTTAAAAAACGATTATGAGATAACTCTCTTCTTGGGAGTAGGGAGGGGCCAGCCATGAGGTGACCCCCAAGCAAAGGAGGAGGCAGTCACAGTGGTTCCTCTTTCCCTGGAACTGTAGGAATCAAGGATTTTGGCAGCCAGAGCAAAGGCAACCTAAGTCATTTTCTAGGATTAGCAGGGAGCAAAGTTTTAATATCAATACAAAGAAAGGAAGAGTCAGAAAACTGGAAAGACTGGGAGGTAAATGGAAGAAACCATACAGAGGCCTCCTCCACTGTAGAGCAAAATATCAGGTCTGTGGGCTACTTCAAAATAAGCCCAAACGGGTTAGGATGAAATCAGAGATGTGCTTTCTCATGCTCAGAGGTAGAAGTAGATGAGATGAAGCCATGATTAAAAGCTAGAAAATTCATTAGAATGATTCCAATTCAACTTAATTTATATTTCTAAATCATACTCTACCTTGGAATCTAATTTAACTATAATTCTTTTTTCTAAAAGGTTGATGTCAAAGAACACGTATAAAGGACCCATGGACAAAGACAACAGGGCAGGGGAGGATCGAATGTGGAAGATGGGGGAGAGCAGGGTAGGGGAGAGGAATGGGGGAGAGGAATGGGGGAGAAAATGGGGACAACTGTAACTGAACAACAATTCAAAAAAACAATGAAAACAAACAAACAAACAAATTTTTAAGAATAGGAAATTGTAAGCCCTGGCTGGCGTAGCTCAGTGGATTGAGCGCGGGCTGGGAACCAAAGTGTCCCAGGTTCGATTCCCAGCCAGGGTACATTCCTGGGTTGCAGGCCATAACCCCCAGCAACCGCACATTGATGTTTCTCTCTCTCTCTCTCTCTCTCTCTCTCTCTCTCTCTCTCTCTCTCTCTCTCTCTCTCTCTCTCTATCTCCCTCCCTTCCCTCTCTAAAAATAAATAAATAAAATCTTAAAAAAAAAAAGAATAGGAAATTGTTTCAAAATGAATGGTACAAGTTCTCCCTTCTGCTCTTGTCCCAGCTACCCAGGTCACTTTCCCACAGACAACCAAAATTAATAGTTTCCTGTGTATGCTTCTGGAGACATAATCAATACTATATCCAAATTCATGGATGTAATCTTTTAGAAGTCTTTTTAAAAATTGAAATGGTAGCTTACCATATACAGTACTGTATGCCTTGATTTTCTTCATCTCTAATCAATATCTCTTTGTATCTCATATCAGTACATAAGGGGATTCTTCATTCTTATTTATGGTTGTACAGTATTTCAATGTATTAACATTTTATATTTTATTTAATTATTTACATACTGATACTTAGGAAATTCTAAATTTTCTGCTATTATAAGCAATTCTGTAATTAACGCTCTTTTTATATACATCATTTTGCACATGTACATCTGTAGAATAAGCTGTTGGAGGTAATATGCTGGACCCAAGAGTATGTGCATGTAGTATTAGGCAGATTCTGCCAAATTAGTCTCTGTAGAGCAGGGGTGTCAAACTCATTTTCACCTGGGGCCACATCAGCCTTGCCATTGTTTTCAAGGGCTGAAATAATTTTAGGACTGTATAAATATAACAATTCCTTAACTGTTAAGGAGTTGAAATTATATTAGGCTTCTTGAAGGTAACTGTGAGGCTAATATGGCCCCAGGTGAAAATGAGTTTGATACCCCTGCAGAGGTTGTACCCAGTTACACCCTAACCAGTAGTGTATGGGAATGCCTGTTGTACGTAGTTTCACCAGTACTGTATGTCATTAAAGTTTACCTGACTGATAAATAAAAAATGATCTACATAGTTCAAATTTTTATTCCTCCTATTATAAGGAAGTTTTTAAATATATTTAAAGGCCATATGTGAGGTTTTTTCTGTGACTTGACTATTCATATCCTCCCCCCTTTATCTATTCAGTTGTTAAATTTTATCTATTATTTGTAGCAATTTTTTTATGTGTGAGGAAAACCAGCTGTAACCTACAAGTAACTAGTAGTTTTCCTAGTTTGTTTCTTGTCATTTCATTTTGCTTGTTGTATTTTATGCCATGAAAAAAAATTAATTATAGTTAAATTGAAAAATCTTTTTATTTTTTATTTTTCCTTGTTTTGACTTAAAAGAGTACAGATTTATCCTTTTACATTTCCAGAGTTCAGAATTCTTAAATGGGTCATTTTCCATGTAAAGTAACATATTCACAGGTTTAGAAATCAGAAGGATCATAGCTTGGTTAACATGTTGGGTTTAACCCAGTAAATTTGGAATAAAAGAGAGAAATCATGAAATATTTCTGAGTTTATGATTTGAATAACTAGAATAATGACAGTGCTATTTATTAAAAGGGAGAAATCTAGAGAAAAAGGAGGTTTAAGTGGGAAAATCATGATTTCTATTTCAGATATGTAATATTTGAGATGCCCACTAGATCATCAAGTAGAGCTGTTGAGTGGACAGTTGGATGTGTAGTTCAAGAAAGTGTTTCGGCCTGAATATAGTCAGTTAAAGAGAAACAATTCATAATGCTAACAGCTTGATTGTCAATTCTAATGTACATGATTTTAATAACAGAGATTTAGTCAAAGACTGCCAGAAGTACAAAGAGAAATAGACTGATCGAAGTCATATCTGGAAGTTTTAACATTCCACTCTCAGAAACTGATAAAAGAAGCAGGCAAAATAATCAGTAAGGATATAGAAGATTTGAACAAAATAATTAGCAAAAGTGACAGAATAGGTTATATATAGACCATCGCCCACAACAAAGAAAAAACATTACTTTCAAATATACATTAAACATTTACCAGCTCTGACCACATGCTGGGTGGTAGAGGGAATTTCAATAATTTCAAAGTACTGAAATGCTACAGAGTAGGCTCATTGACTACAGAGTTATTAAGCTAGAATTCAATAAAAACAAGAAGATAACTAGGAAACTCCCTTGTTCAAATACAGTTGTCTCCATTTCCCCCCCCACCACTCTCCCCCACCCCACTCACCCCCACCTCCCACCTTCAATCCTACCTCGGTTTGGCTTTGTCAATGGGTCCTTTATACATCTTCCTTGATGACTCTTCCCCTTCTTTCCCGAGTTATCTTCCCTTCCCTTCTCCTCTCTGGTTACTGTCAGTTTGTTCTTTATTCCAATGCCTCTGGTTATGTTTTGCTTGCTTGTTTGTTTTGTTGATTTGGTTCCCCTTATAGTTGAGATAATATGGTATTTGTCTTTCACCACCTGGCTTATTTCACTTAGCATAATGCTCTCCAGTTCCATCCATGCTGTTGTGAAGGGCAGGAGCTCCTTCTTTCTTTCTGCTGCATAGTATTTCATTGTGTAAATGTACCAGTTCTTTGACCCACTTATTTACTGATGGGCACTTAGGTTGCTTCCAGCACTTGGCTATTGTAAATTGTGCTGCTATGAACATTGGGGTACATGGGTTCTTTTAAATTTGTGCTTCAGATTCTTAGGGTATAATCCCAGCAGCAGAATTTCCAGGTGAAAAAGCAGTTCCATTTTTGTTTTTTTGAGGAAATTCCATACTGTTTTCCACAGTGGGTGCACCAGTCTGCATTCCCACTGACAGTGTACTAGGGTTCCCTTTTCTCCACAACCTCACCAGCACTTGTTTTTTGTTGATTTGTTTATGATAGCCATTCTAATCAGTGTGAAATTGTATCTCACTGTGGTTTGAATTTGCATCTCTCTGATGGCTGGTGATGCAGAACCATTTTAAATTTTTTCTTTCGTTTTCCTTGCCTGAAGTGACATATCAGAAAAAAAAATATTGCTATGAGAAATGTCTGAGATTTTACTGACTATGTTTTCTTCTAGGATATTTATGGTGTTGAGTCTAACATTTAGGTCTTTAATCCATTTTGAGTTTATTCTTGTATATGGTATAAAAAGGTGGTCTAATTTTAGTTTGTTTTTTGCATGTATCTGTCCAGTATTCCCAACACCATTTATTAAATGGACTCTCTTTACTGCATTGGATATTTTTTGCCTCTTTTGTGAAATATTAATTTCCATAAATTAATGGATCATAAAGGAGTAGATTTATTTCTAAACTCTTTATTCTGTTCCATTGGTTTATGTGCCTGTTTTTATGCTAGTACCACACTGGGTTTTTTCTTCATGGTGTTTTGATTACTATGGCCTTGTAGTATAGTTTAATATCAGGTAACATGATTCCTCCAACTTTGTTCTTTGTCCTCAAGATTGTGGTGACTATTTGAGGTCTTTTGTGGTTCCATATAAATTTTTGAAATATTTGTTCTAGTTCTGTGAAATATGTTATTGGTATCTTGATAAGAATTACATTGAAACTATAGATTGTTTTCAGTAATATGGATATTTTCATGATTTTATTTCTTCCTATCCATGAACACAATATATGCTTCCACTTATTTGTATCTTCTTCAATTTCTTTTTCAGTGTCTTATAATTTTCTGAGCATGGGTCTTTTACATCCTTGGTTAAATTTATTTCTAGGTATTTCATTTTTTTGATGCAATTGTGAATGGGATTGTTTTCTTAGTTTTCCTTTCTGATACTTCACTATTGGTGTATAAAACTGCAACTAATTTCTGTATATTTATTTTGTATCCTATAGCTTTACTGCATTCATTTATCAGGTTTTTTTGGTGGACTCTTTAGGATTCTCTACATACAGTATCATGTCATCTGCCAATAATGACAGTTTTACTTCTTCCTTTCCAATTTGGATGTCTTTTATTTCTTCTTTTTGTTTGATTATTGAGACTAGAACTTCCAGTACAATGTTGAGTAAGAGAGGTGAAAGCAGACATTCTTGTTTTGTTCCTGATCTTAATTGAAATGCTTGTCACTTTTGCCCATTGAATATGTTATTAGCTATGGGTTTGTTATATATGATCTTTATTATGTTGAGGTATGTTCCTTCTATTCCCACTTTCCTGACAGTTTTTATCATAAATGGGTGCTGGGTTTTATCAAATGCTTTTTCTGCCTCTACTGATATGATCGTGAGGTTTTTAATTTTTAAATGTTTTATTTATTGATCTTAGAGAAAGAGATAAATATAGATTTGTTGTTCTATTTATTTATGCATTAATTGGTTAATTCTTGTATGTGCCCTGACTGGGGATTGAACCTGCAAACCTTGGCTTATAGAGATGATGCTCTAACCAACTAAGCTACACAGCCAGGACTTCATGTGGGTTTTTATCCTTCATTTTGTTTATGTGGTGTATCACATTTATTGATTTGCAGATATCATACCAAATCGCATCCCTGGAATAAATCTCACTTGATTGTGATGTGTGATCATTTTACTGTATTGCTGGATCTTGTTTGCTAACATTTTGTAGAGGATTTTAGGATCTAAGTTCATCAAAGATATCGATATATAATTTTCGTTCTTTGCAGTGTCTTTATCTGTTTTTGGAATTAGAATAATGCTGGCTTTGCAAATTGGGCTTGGGGGTCTTCCCTCCTCTTGAATTTTTGAAATAGCTTGAGAAGGGTAGGTGTTAGTTCTTCTTTGAATGTTTAATAAAATTCATCTGTGAAGCCATCCAGTCCTTTTTTTTACTGGGAATTTTTTTTTATTGTTACTTTAACTTCACTAGTTGTAATCTGTCTATTCATATTCTCTGCTTCTTCTTGGATTCACTTGGAAGATTGTGTGTTTAATTGGTTAGCATATAGTTGTTTATAATATTTTCTTATGATCTCTTGTATTTCTTTGGTGTCAGTTGTTACTTTTTCTCTTTTGTTTCTGATTTTATTTTGGGGGTCCACTGTTTTTCTTGATGAGTCTGATTAAGGATTTGTCAATCTTGTTTATCTTTTCAAAGAACCAGCTCTTGGTTTCATTGATCTTTTGTATTATTGTTTTTAGACTCTATTTCATTTATTTCTGCTCTGGTCTTTATTATTTCCTTTTTTCTACTCATGCCTGGCTTTGTTTACTGTTTTTTTTCTAGTTTCTTTAAATGTAAAATAACAGGTTGTCTCTGTCAGAGCAAGTCATCAGCCAGCTCAGATTCAAGGGGTAAAGAAATAGGCTCTGCCTTTTGATGGGAAGTACTTAAGGAGATGGAAGGAGTAATTGATGGCAATGTTAAAGACCATATACACATGGCCCATCTCATAGTGTTTTGTGTATTAAGGGATACCAATGAAATAGCTTGGGTCCAGGCATTTCCAAAGTGTCTTTAGGGAAACTCATGTAACCTTGCTGTGCTCAGTTGTGGGGATGCTGACATTTATCCTCTTAACTTTTTAAGAATACTTCAGCTACTTGAGGTGCTCTGCAGCCCTGGTGGTTATAAATGGAGTTGTTCAACAGTCCTCAGTATAGTAGAAGGGGTTCCTTTGTGGTCAAGCCCAGACATCTGAGAGGTTTGAGTCATTTTCTTAGAGCTTCTATTCTTCTCTTGGCTTTGAGAAGGGAAATCACCTACTTCTCTCTCCTGATGCACTAGGAAGGGATCAACCCAGTGGTGATGTGCAGCCATCACCCAGAGACAAACTAATTAAAGGTCAGGGAAGGTATGTGACACTATGCAACTCTCCTTTCCAATCTACCCCAAGTCTCTTAACAGAGTCAAGCAGAATTATAAAATGTGAAAGATAAAATTAACTCTAGAGATTGTCTAGTTCAGTGGTTTCCAACTGTGCTTCATAAACTATTCTAGATTTTATTACCTTCCTCCTGAAGCAAAAGAGTAACAACAGGGAGGGATGAGTAGACTCATCCCAGAAAAGTGGACTTCTGGTGACTCCCTCTCTCTTTTCTCCAGCTTATATGTGTTTGTTTACATTGGGCTTACATCTAGATTTTGTTTATACAAAAGTTTCACTGTTAAAATTAGTCTGAAACCTCTGAGGACAAAGTCCAGTAA
Organism: Phyllostomus hastatus; assembly: GCF_019186645.2. Classification (NCBI taxonomy): domain Eukaryota; kingdom Metazoa; phylum Chordata; class Mammalia; order Chiroptera; family Phyllostomidae; genus Phyllostomus; species Phyllostomus hastatus. The sequence goes on from NW_025333916.1 coordinate 29,664,466, forward strand.
CAAGTTAAGTAACAAGTTCAGGCACAGCTGGATGGAGAGGGATAGGTGCAGCCTAGCCATTGCCTGGGGTAGCCATCTGTTGTGTTAAATACATCCCTGCATGTGCAAGGAGGTGAAGTGAATTATTTATCAGACCTCTGCACAATAGATGGGGTTGAAAGGAATATGAAGATGAGCCTTAAGGGTGTGTGGTGTGACAACCTGAAGATATGCTCAGGGGGTCAGGGTAATGAAACTGCCTTTGAGGAGGATGGAACCAAGAAAATGCACATTGTTGTTTTGATAACTAGGATATATGTGTTTTTCTTTTCCCTTTTTTATATACCTAGTGCTCAACTTTCCCCTACATTTTAGACAAGTGTTTGAAGGGTCCAGGTTTGAAGGGAGATCAGATTTTTGGCCTGCCTGCAGCCCCAAGTCTGCCTGGCTTGGTGCCCTCAGGAACTTGGGCAGCTAGTGGCTGAGCCAGAGTGAGGAACCAAATTTCCAGAATATTTCCCAAGCTCCTTCTCTATGAAACTCCTCCTTCATGAAAAAACTGCACACAGATTATTGTTAATACACAAAGAACATATACAAGAAACTTGTCTTCCCACTGCCTCATTTTCTTTATTCAAATAAATCAAGAATATATTTCTCTCTCCTCTAGCTATTATGAGACTTGCTGATATAGTGTGTCTGACCCTTTGGATAAAAGCACAATGGAAAACAGAATTGTATTAATAAGATATTGCTAATATTAATCAATATGAAATGCAATAGTGTTCTGGGGTGAGGAAGTCAGGAAAGAACACTTATAAACTCCTCTGGGATCTGCAAGACCAGACACTTCCCCATGCTTCTTGGTAAATACTCAGCCTAGAAACGGTCCCCAAAAGTGCAGTAAAACATGCAACTCTAATGTTTGTGTTAGGTGGAAATTATGGCTTGGAAAATTCTAGCAAAGCTCTTCAATCATGAAAACAGTGAGAGATGTTAAATTTTACATAATTATCTAGTCAGAATGGGAGCTGCATCACATTCTGTGCTCTGTGTGATAACTGCTTAAAAAAGGTCAGCGTCCTTGTAGTCCTAGTCTATAGGCCATATTCTAATTGAACTACTTTATGTGTCTGACAGATGAGAAATATCTCATTTTGACCCTCAGTGACTAGGCTTTTGCTCACATAACCTAATAACATGAGATTATTACTTTTGTATTTTATACAAGTCTGTAATAAAGACCCCAATTCCAAGGATAGCAATCAAATTTTTTATATATTTTCTCATTTTGCTTTAAGGAGCTTACATTTATGAACATTCTCTCATTAAATCAAGAGAACACGGCTCTATCATTTTCATTTTGTAAAGTAAGCCTCTGAGTTACATGAGGGTTGAACAGCTTCTTTGAGTTTCATAAGCCATAGGTAGAACTGGGAATCAGGCCTGTCCTTCTGATTTGTTGGGTTTTCCAACCTTTCAAGTATGGAAGATCCTTTCAGTTTTAGGGTTTAATTCTGACCCTAAAAAGCCTAGAACCACATACCTTCTCTTTGTCTCATTTTCCTTGTCTATCAGGTGCTTACTGTTCTTTGGACAGAGCCAATGCTAATTTGCACCACGGAGATAAAAATGATTTTTCTGGGGGTGGGCATACAGGGGAGAAAGGTAATAAATTAACTGAAGCCAAAGTCAAACTAAGCCAGAGAAAACACCAAATGGCTTTTGAGCCCATATGTCAGCATTAGATTAATACATATAGCTCTAAAGACCTACAGAAAGAGTATCACCCTGTGAGAACATCCAGTCCCTACCCCATAAGCATTCACACTTAAGAAGGAGCATAGTATCCTGTCCTCTCTCCCCCTTGGAAATGTGTTAAACATCTTAAGGCAAGTTCTTTGCCATGTTCTTTGTCAACGGCCCTTCCACTCTTTGATTTCTACCTCTCCTGTGGTCAGTCCTCTTTTGTTTCTTTTACACACATTTCTCCACCACTAATACTTTATATCCTGCCAGTCCTTGGGGTTATAGTCCTTTTTCTCATCTCCACTTACACTCTCTCTGGGTGATTTTGTCCAAGTCCTTGTTTCAGTTAACATAAAGATATTGGCAATAGACAAATTTGTGTCAGCAACCCAGGTCTACTGCCTTACCATCTCCACATGGCTGTATCTTGGGCCACTCAAGTTTAACATGTCTGAAACTGAACATATCATATTCTTCATCCCTCATATCCTCTGCTTACCCATTACTCCTCCTCTAGACTCTCTTACCTATCACAGTAAAAGGCATCATCATCTACTTGGTTTAATCAACCAAAAACTGGGGACCAACCTTAACTCTTTGTTCTCTATCACAAGTTACATCTAATCCATTGCAATGTCCTCCCAATTTTATCTCCTATATATCTCTCCCATCTGCCCACTTTGATTCATCTCCACTGTCACCATCCTAATCTAGTCTACAGGTCTCACACCTTTCTGCTGTAGCTATCCTCATACATGCAATGCACATCCACTACTTCTTACCCATGGGTGCCAAGCCCCCTTATAGAAGGAGGCAGACATCCAGGAGATGAGTTGTGGTCCTGGTTCTGCTTCTTACTGGCTGTGTGAGCTTGGGCAGAGCACATGACACACAGGACCCAACTACTTCCTTTTTAACAATAGAATAAATAACAATACACCTTCTTGAAGTTGGAGGTTCAGCCAGCTGATCTCTGAAAGGCCCTCTAAGTTTTCAGATCTGTGACTCTGTAAGACCTCAAATGTACTGACATATTGAAGGAGCAACTGGGCCTACACTGAATAAATCCAAACAATACCACTAGAAATCTAATGATAGTGGTATTTTAGGATTGACATTTTCCATGCTTTTTGGAGCTTTTCTCCACTAAACACATTTCAAACTTTCTATGTTTTAGTGTTTCCCATCTTGTGCTTCCTATAAGTCAAAAAAGACAAGACAAACTCAATTTCTCAGTCTACACTGAAGTTAGAACACACTCATCTTACCTCAAACATGGCAAGAAATACACCTTTTCTGAGATTTAAGTTTATAAAGAGGTAACATGAGGAAAGAAAGGCAATTTTGTCAAGAAGGCAGAGAGACCGTTATCTTCAAGAAGAAACATCGCTCTTGCCACATCTCAGCTCAGCCACTCCACTGGAGAGTCTGTGCCCATGCCAGTGGCAGGAGAGTCCTTACTAGGTAATCTGAAGGGTTAATTTGGCCATTACTTAAGGCTTTATAGCTTTCCAAAACCAGTTCTCTGACCTTCCTGGAGATTGTGTAGGCTACGTAAAATTCTTTAATAAATTACATATTTGTTTAAATTATGGGGTCTCTGTTGTTTGCAGCCATGAATCATATATACTATCTCATCCTTCAAGTTTCAGGTGGAAAATCGCTTCCTCTGGGAAGTCTTCCTTGACCCCCAGATAGCATTAAATATCCTTGTGTGTGCTCTTAGTACTTTTCCTCTTCTAACATGTATCATATTTGCAGAGGGATTTTCAACTACGTGATCATCTCTCCTGCTCCATTGTAAACTCAGTGAGGGTTGGCCTATGTCTTCCTTGTTTCTTCCTTTCTCTCTAGCACCTAGTGTATAGGTGGCATAGAGTAATCACTTAACAGATGTTAACTTGAATCAAATTGCTGATACCTACACCATGCTATAATTAAAGACCAGTTTTTTAAAAATATTTTCCTCATTAGAGATGAAAAACAGCTGCTCATGCTCTTTCTCTGTGTGTGTGTGTGTGTATATATATATATTTATGTATATATATACATATATAATTTTTGGCTTAAGATAACATTAAAAGGTAACCTGGACCAATGTGGAGGTTACTAAAACTTTTGGGAGTTAGTCTGCTTTACTATTAAGCATTTTGAGTTCTTACAGTTGCTAATTTCATTGAAATTTCCACTTTTAAAGACAGAAATAAGATTTTTGGTTTAAAATTATTAGATTAGCTGCATACTCTTCATTCACCCCCTCCTTAAAACTCCATTTAATTAGCAATAAAAATGGTGTAAACCCACATGGACAAAGAAAGGGAGCACCAGTCCCCAGCATACAGAGGAGGGTACCGGAGATAGTAGGGCAAGGGAGATCAGAACCTGAATGTTTGTAGAGAGTTATGGACCAGAGTCATTCTTCTTCGCCCACCGCCTGACAGGCATGGTGTCAGGCACAGTAGAAAAGTGAGGGTAATGTGTAGGTGGTAGTGTTCCAGTTAATGTTTTACAACCAGCTCTCAGAAAAAGCAAGCAAGCAAAAGAGCAAGAAAGGAAGGAAGGAAGGAAGGAAGGAAGGCCTTGATTCATAGCATTTACTAATTTCTCTGAGGGGAGTACATCCACCATGGCCAAGGTTGAGCTACCAACAAGCAGATTTTCCCCTGGAGAGAATGAACCCAGGGTCTGGGACTCCGAGCTCCAGGTGCTGCCAGCAGGAGCAATGTCCATTCCTGTTCACTCACAGGACTGCTGAGAAAACTCCTGGTTCAAAACAAGCAGACAGAGCTGGGGTGGCAGCTCTGCCACTTCAGGGCTGTGTGATCAGAGGTGAGTAGTTAACTACAGTGATTCTCAATCTTTTTGTTTCGGGTAAACTTACCTACAAATACTGGAATTTTGGGTGACACAGTTGAAGAGATTAAAGATTCAGTGTGAAATGGGGTAAATTGATAATAATTTAAATGTAGCCATTACTACTATATAATTGTGTTTCTCAAGGTTTATACGATACCCAGAGTTTTGTGCTTTTAATTTGAAAGATTTACTCTGAGCAGAATGTCACTGTTTAAGCAGAAGTGCCCTGATGATTATATATATACCTCCATCCATGGAGCCATGCTTTATGTATTTCAGGACACGATCTTCCCTTTGGTGCTGACTTGCGTTTTTGCTTTCCTTCCTACCCAGTCTAATGTGCAGCAAAATTGTTCCCAGTCCTTCATTTTGCAACACAACCCACTCAGCAAAATGCTCCATCAGGCAGTTAACTGTCTGAATTGTCTGCTTAGATGAGAAGTTGTAGCAAAAGGCAATTTTATACCTGGATTAAGATTTGGCAGAGCCCCAGGAAGATTTAAGGTTCATAGACATGACACAGCACACTGGTTCGTCATCTCTGACCCTAGAACAAAGCACGTAGGATGCTTCTCTACTGCACTGTTCTCCCTCATAACTCTCTATGGGGTAAGGATGAAAATTCTAGTTTTACTGAAGAGGAAAACTGCTGCTTAGAGAGGTAACACTTTGGTTCCATTTGATGGGAGTGGATTTTTTTCTCTTACATCCCTGTTCCTGCCTACCTCCCTATATATATTCACGTGATGTACTTTCATTTGTCATCTAGAAATGTCTGATGTAAGCTAGTTTTATAGGAGGGAGAGAGCTGCCTTATCACTGCAGATGTCTGAACCACCTTCCCCAACAGCTGGTTATGGGGGAAATTATTATTGGGAAACAATGTAACAAAAAATGTACTGGGGAGTGTGAACATTTAAACCAGTTGTCAGTAGACATTCTAATACAGATGCAAGTGGCAAATTACTGTGGCATCCCCAAATTTAGTGTTTTCTTGTTTTTTGTTCTTGTAGTTTTCTTTATGGGGACACTTGAAAGCCTTTGGAAATTAGAAGTTGTATTCCTTTCTTGCCTAATGACACCACTTCCCACTCTGTGATCTGAGTCACAGATCTGGGATTCACTGCAGACTCTCTCCTCCCTTACTCCATAATTACCTCTCTTTCTTCACCACCTTCATTTGATCCATCACACAGACCTACTAACCTGAATTCCAAGGGGTCTCTCAAATTTTTCTCTCCTACTCTCGTCATGAGTGAGGCTTCCGGGTCTCTGTCTGTTGGTGTCTAGGAGCCTTTCCCATCGGGGTGCTGGAGCACTCCTGTAGTAAGTCCACCCACATCAGCAGGGAGCATAGTCATGTTCGAGTGACCCCAGATAGATGTATTCTTCCCAGGCCGTAATAGCCTCTTGCTTTAATTTTCAGGTTTCTTTTGTAGAAAGCTTAAAACACTTTCTTATTATTTAGTTACCCTGTTTACTGCTTCCTCTCTGTACTTTCCTTCATCCATTTACAAAATTTGGACTATTTTTAATGTTTTATTTAATAATAAGTATATTCATATTTCAACTTTCTCTTCAGAAGCAATTTATTTAATGTTCTTCTTCATATATCAAGTTACTCTTAGAAGCAATAAAATGTGAGTGAAAATAGTGAAATAACACCACCAAAGCACTAAATATCATCCAGAAGTAGAGTTTCCCTAGAAATTATCTGTAAAAAGTGAGCAAAATTTGTCTTTAGGATGTTGATGCTGAATCATATTATTATCAATGTGAATTATTGTTATTTATAAATAACACTGAAAATGGCCAAAGGACTGGAGTTTAGAAGGTAGGAAAAAAGTTAATTGGCTTTATTCCTCTCCCCTTTTATTCCCATCCAGATCCTGATATTAAACTTTCCCAGAGAATGCAGGATCTATGTGATGTTTCTTTTCTACTTCTTAACTATTAGTAGAATAAAGCTGATATGCCATTATTATCATTCAAAATACATCACCTAGTATGTGAAAACCCAAATGCATATACTTTCCTATTAGTAGAGAAAGGAAAGTCCTAGGACCTGTATTTATATATTCAAATTTTGTTAGAAAATGATTAAGGGACAGTAACTATCCTTTGGTTATTATGGATTTTTAAAAACTTTTCATAGTCTCTCCAATCTGTTTTGTATAGAAAGCTACAAAAGTTGCAGCGCCTTCAAGCCCGTTTCTTTAGGACACAAAAATCACAGTAAACTGAATATCAGCCACCTGGAAATACTGCAGATATTTGATGCTCTGCCATTTCCCCCATCGCCTGTCAATTGCTTGTCAGGATTGGAGACCAGTTGCTTCTGGAACGTGGGACTGTGTGCTTCATTTGAGTTCCTGTCTGTCCTCCTAGGTTACAGCTAATCTGCATCACTTTCCAGTTTCAGCCACCAACTATATCTGTAACTGCAGTGACATTTTTACACAAGGAAAGATGTGTGCTGCCCATCTGTCATGTAAGGACATAATGTAGCTAAACCATCCACCTTGTTTCTTACTACATTGTGAGTGATGAAACACAAGGGGCCGGGTTTCTGTCTCCTGGGAGAATTGGTGACAAGAGATACTCATTTGTATGCTATGCTGCCAAGAAAATGAACATTAGGTGAGCCATGATCAACAGACTGCAGAAGCACCTCTGCTAGAGGACGTGGATCTGGGCTTGTAATGTCTTCAGTCTCTGCTTTGAAAGTCTAAGCTCATAAATGTGTCACTGCATATGCCTGACTCAGTGGGTCAGGGAGACTTCCCCAGAACAGTGGGCAGCACGACGGAGGGAGGCTGGGAGGCCTTGTCACTGACTGAGGGAGTCTCTGGGCAAATCTCTTCACTTTATCAACATTGATTTATTCATCTCTGAAAAGACAGAACTGAGCTTAATTGTCATTTCTAACATTCTATTTATTACCATGCCACTTACTTGGGCTGCCTTGAACACAAAGGTGACAGACGGTATTATCTTGTTATGAGCTGGATATGGCTGTTGGGTGGGCTATCTGCTGTACAGAAGGGTCTGCCCTAATTCATCCATGCTTTATCTGCCAGACACCCACCACTGACCAGCAGCACAAATTTGCTGTGATCAAGTACACATCCTGTGACTGTAGACTGAAGCAAAGCTAACATACTCATGAGTGACCATACCCTGTGTGACCAGGAAATATGACCATGATACTTTGTTTGCTTGGTGGATTGGATTATATCCCCTGTTTTTAAGACCCATGTGTGCCCTTTGCCATGTATCCTTACTGTGTCTCCCTCTGTGGGCAGAGTGTATTTTCTCTTGCATTGACTTTGGGCTTGGCCATTGACCTGCGCTGGCCAACAGCAAGTTATTACTAGCTGTGCCTCTGAGGCAGAGCCCTTTTGTGTTCTAGCATCATATCACTTGCACTCTGGCTGTTCACTTTGGAAAAAACAAGTCTTCAATAGCTGCTGATCCTAGAGAATGAGAGACTTGCAGAATAGATCTAAACCCAGCTGGCAGCCAGAAGCAGAACTGACCTGAAGACCCATAAGCAAGCAAAATGAATGCTTGGTGTGAGCCAGTGAGATTTCAATGCTGTTACACAGTGAAAGCTGACCAGAATATATTTTTTCTAGGAACTTGAAGTTCCACAAATAAGTATGCGTTCCTGAGGCTTTGTTCTCTTTAAAAATGTGCCTATCTGGAATAAGTTTTTTAAAAAGTTTGTTTATACTTCCTACCTTAGGGAGACTAGACTTACAAAGTCTTTTCTGGAGAGCATATTGGAGGGGGGAAGGAACAGGGGACGGAAAGGCATAAATGTACTAAAGATAGGGGAGGAAAGACATAATGATGTGTTCATGGGGATGGCACAGGTTAGAAAAAGGAGATTCTGCAAGCCAGTGGTAAACTTGGTCAACTTTATAACTTGGTTCCAGATTTCTTTAGGCCTAAGAAACTATGTGTCTACACTTTCCCTTTAAGTGGTGATAGTTCTCAGGATTGTGTCCTGAGCCCTCTTCTTCCTCACTCCGTACACACTCCCCCTGTGCAATCTCATCCACCCATACTTTACATGTTGTGTTTCCTGGCACTCCTTCTCTGTTACACACAACACAACAAACACACAACAAACCTGTGTTTGGTAATCTCCACTTGGACGACCATAGACTCTTAAACCCAACAGTCCAAACTGAGCTGGTTAACTTTTTCTCTGTCCATTTTATGCTACTGCATCTTCTCCTGTAGTCATGATCTCAGTAAATAACACCCTGTTCACACTATTGACCAAAGAAAAACTAGAGTGCTTGCTTGACTTCTCTTCCCTCATCTGTCAACCCATCATCATTAGAACTCATCTGTGGTGTGCAGATAAAATCAACCCCGCTAGCAGAACAGGCCTTCCCACCCTTCCAGCTTCATATTTTTCTGCTCCTTCCTCAGGCTTTACAGTAGAGCCCTGGTGAGCTGCTTCTGTCTTTAGAGCCTAGCCACATCCTCTGCTTCTGGGTCTGTGTACATGGTCTTGGTTCTGCTTAGTTGGCCTCCCTAACTTCTTTATCTCTAACCTGGTTTTCCTAATAGCTCCTATTCCTGTGGAGTCTTAGTTTAGATCAGTGGTTCTCAACTGGGGATGATGACCCTCGGAGGCTATTTGGCCATGTCTAGAGACATTTAGGATTGTTACAGTTGGGCGAGGATACTACTGACATCTAGTGCACAGAGGCCAGCAATGCTGCTAAACATCCTACAATGACCTCCACAAGAAAGACCGTACAACAAAGAATTATTTGTCCCAAAATGTCAATAAGTGATGAGAGTGAGAAAACCTGGTTTATATTTCATATTCTCTGGGAAGCCTTTCCTGACCTTCCCAGAAAGGGTTAGGTGCCCCTCCTATCTGTTCTCCTGCCCCTCTCCTTAAATGTTTTACTGTTCTATCCCTGTTGCACTGATAGGTTCTGTTCACCTGTCTATCTCCTCTTCTAGAATGTGAGCTCCTGGAGGTCAGGTATTGTGTTGTGTTTCTCTTTCAATTCCCAGCTACCAGCACAGTTCCTGGTAATAGTGAGAGTGCAATACATATTTGCTAAATTAGTTAAAAATAAATACACAAAAATAATTCTAAAAGTGAGGATCTTACACACCAGATTTTTTTCAGAAAGTTGATTGTTAGCATGTGGTACAGGGCTGTCTTCAGAGTCTCAGCTGTGGCAAAGGAAACCACCTTCAGTAATGAAAGCCAAGAATTAAGAACAATCACTCTAATCCGTGCCCTACCTGTACCACTAGGGAAAAGCATTCTTTCAGAATTTTTTTGTACACAGCAAATTGGCACTCTGCTCAGGGAAATGAGCATTTGGATAGTTATTTTGTTTTCTACTGGTTTCTCCTGCCAATAATACCTTGGTTATAGAAATAGCCACACCCTCAGTATGATGCATGCTGCAGATTATCATCATCATCATCATCATCATCATCATCATCATATATTTCCATGACATGATTTTTTTACATGAAATAATTGCTGAAGCAGTTTGTGTAATGAATTTCTTTTATAGGTGAAAATGCTGCACAATTCAAGTTAAGGCAATGTGAGCCAATGTATTTCATCACCCAGCACCATAATCTATTAAGCCTGAGATATTTTCCAGGAATTGCCTTAAATCCTTTGGTGGTTTAAAGTAGCTTCAGAGGGATTAGTGGCTTAGAGGTAATTGTTATTGCTAATATTTTATTTGAAATGTCCTGTTCAGCAAAGGTAATGTGACATTTTGCTCACTGGAAATGCTATCTTTCTAGGGAAAGGGAAGAGTCAGAAGGTCAATGCCTGGGAGAGGGAGGGAAGGGAACATATGAGACAAAGGACAAGGGCTCAAGATAAGGCGACCAGCAGAGTTAGCTGAGTTGGCGCTGACTTTTGTGTGGACCGTGGGGAGCTGGAGTTTTAATTTTATGTGAATTGTGAGATTAATCTAGAAAGTTAATCAGCTCTAAATGGAAACTCAAGCTTTATTTTTTTTACTGTTTTTAATAAGTAAGGAGAATGAAACACATGGAAGTATCTCTTTGCAGGCTCACTCTCTTCTACTGAGATAGTAAATGTTGGAACTCCTCAGGGCAGCTCTGTCATTCAAAAATAAAGATTCCTTGGACTCTACTCCCACCAACTCTGATTCTATAGTTTGGAGGTGGCTCCTCAAATCTGCATTTTAACCAGAGAGCTCCAGGGAATTCTTATGCAGGTATTTCTTATGCCTAAAGAAACATTGGATTAACCAGTCTCTTTCTTGCCCATAATGTTGTTTCTCAAATTTCTGCCCATGGCCCAAATGCATCCTGTGAGTTCTAGACCCACATATCAAAATGGCAATCAAAATCTCCACTCAAATGCCTCAGATACTTCAACCTCAGCCTGCCCAAATGCAAATGTTGTCCTCTTCTAGTATTTCCTTCCGCAGTGACACCAGTGCCTATCTGGTTCTGCAGTACATCTCCCTTTCTCTCCTTATGCCCACTCCCTCCGTCACACGGGCCTGGCTCCCATCGTCACTCACCATCTCTCATCTAGACAACAGCAATGGCTCACTCACCAGTGTCTGCATTCACTCTTCAGCCTGCCTCCTCAGTGAGCCAGAGTGACCTTTGCAAGATGTAATGTTTTAGTGTTGAAACATTACCTGTGAAAACATTTCAATGACTTCCCATGGCCTATTGGATTAGGAACAAAGTCCTTCCTTTGGCTTGCAAAGTCCTAGTTGGTTGATGGTGACCACTACAGCCTTGTCTCACACAACTTTCTCCCTGGCTCTGTGTTCTAGCTTTATTGCCCCTTCTTTTGTTCCTTAAAACTGCACACTTGCCCCAGAGCACAGGCTATTTTTTTTGCACTGAGCCAGTTTTTCCTCTGGTCCTCTCCTCTTCCTTTTGCCTAGCAACCATTTACATCTTCTTCAAATGACTTTCCAAATTTTGCCTTTGTGATCTTCTCCTAACCTAGCTCAGTTTCCCTTATGATATGCCCTTGAACAACTATATACTTTTTGTAATTATACATTTAGTCTTGTGAGTGTTTGATTAGTGTCTGCATTTCCCTAGGCTGTAAGATCCACCAAGGTGGCAGTTAGGTCCTTTCTTACCCACTTTGTACCTCTTACAGTGCTAAGTGCATGGAAGTGTTCAATAAATGTTTGTAGAATTAATGCTTATTGAATGACTGAATGTATCTTGTGTGATGTATTGTTGAAGGAACAAGTTCATTTGAACTTATTTAGAGAAATCAGAGTAGGCCTAGCAGAGACAGACATCAGGAACTTCAAGCAAAGTGAAGTGAAGTGGTAAGATCATTAGCTAGATAATGAAGGCAGGTAGGACAATATAATTATGACCTTTAAGTACAGCCATTAAGTGTACACAAACTTTGTCCACAGACATATAATTTTAAGCTCCAGCTGGCTTCCCAGTGATAGAGGGATGGTACAATTCTAAAATAAAAATAATCCTGATTAATAAGTTCTTGGATTTTACTCAACATTAAGAATGGCCTTTGGTTTATTATATAGAGTCTAATGTTGGGTGTCATCTTGCTGGGCTATTTTCCTAATTTAAGGTAAGGGCTTCAAGTGACTTGCTGGCTTATGCAGAGAATCTTTTAGCCCAATTTTCACACTGACCTAAAAGTGAGATCAGCTCCTGAAGTCTTGAAACTATTGGAATTTTCTGGATGTAAAATAGCTGCAAGTATCTGTTACATGGGTCAGCATTTGTCAGCCAGATTCTGTGTATCACTGGGGCCTGTCATTTACTAGTCACACTCTTTCTCAATGGTGTTTTTCTTAAAGAAGGCCAGAGAGTTTTTCAAATAGAAATCACAAGCCCATAGATGGAAGACAGAGACAAATACAAGGGACCTTCATAGTAAAGGCCAAAAGGGAAAGAGATCACTAAAAATAGCAAGTGGAGAGGATAGCATAAAATACAGATCCTTTTTATGAAATAAACAACACATTTGACTCTATCATAGCTGTAGAATATGCTCAAAATTTGGAACCACTTTGAATTTCTATAGCTGATATTGCAGAATTCAACCCAAAAGGTAAAAATAATTTATTTAACACTCTTGCTTCATAGAGAAGAAATCCCCCCACTTCTACAATGTCTGGAGGAGCTCCTTTTTCATGGTTCCTCCCTATTAGTACCTGATAGAACTGACTTCAAAATTGTGCCAAAGCAATGAGAAAATATAGCGTTTCTACCTAACATGTTTGCTTGTGTGCCTGCTCTGTGCATAACATGATGCTACACACTTTTATATAGATCTGAGGTTGTAAACTGAAGAAACAGAATTTTTACTCTGGAAGATTGTTCTCTGGAGAATCTGAGAAGCCAAAAAGGAAGTCCCTAAAAAGACTGACATAAGGGAGCTCACTAAAAAATGCACAACTGGATCAGCCTATCCAGGACCTTCCACTGATAGGTCTTATGCATGCCTTGTGCTTCCAAGTAGCTCTTTAGTGCTCCACTGTACCTATAGGATGATAGACAAGGAGCACAAGACATTGAAGACTGTCTATAATGTGAAAGACAGAGGCCAAAACCACTGGAAAAAAGCAACATGTTGGAAACAGAGACCATACATAGAAATGAAAACATGAAAAAATACATAATCTCTTCCTAGAAATAAGAGGAGATATTGTATCTATGAAACAAGACTAACATGGTATAAAAAATTCAGAGAACAAAAACAAGTCCCTGGAAATAAAATGTATATATAATAACAAATAAAAACTCAGTAGAAGGTTAACAGATAAAATTGAGTCAGCCTTCCAGAAGTACTAAAAATTGTAAGAAAGATTGAAGTTATAAGAGAATTAGAGGATTGTTTTAGGATGCTCAAATACCAATACCAGGAATTCTAGAAAGAAAGAATAAGTAAAATAAAACTATTTTTTAAACTTCTGGAAGTAAAGTATATAATTTTTCATATCAAAAGAAAATATCTAGTGCCCAGGACAAGATCCACAGTAATGCATATACTGCAAAATTTCAGAATGCTGAGAATGAGAGATTAGATCAAAGTTTTTGTTTTTAATTTTTATTTTTTTTCCTGTTGTTCAACTATAGTTGTCCCCATTTTCCCCCACTCCCACTCTCCAACCCCACTCTCAATCCTACCCCCCCAATTGTCTTTGTCCATGGGCCCTTTATACATGTTCCTTGATGTCCCTTCCCCTTCTTTCCCCCACTACCCTCCTTTCCTCTAGTTACTGTCAATTTGTTCTTTATTTCCATGTCTCTGGTTCTGTTTTGCTTGCTTGTTTGTTTTCTTGATTATGTTCTACTTATAGGTGAGATCATATGGTACTTGTCTTTCACTCCCTGGCTTACTTAGCATTATTTACTTAGCATAATACTCTCCAGATCCATCCATGCTGTTGTGAAGGGTAGGAGCTCCTTCTTTCTTTCTGCTGTGTAGTATTCCATTGTGTAAATGTACCACAGTCTTTTAACCCACTCATTTACTGATGGGCAACTAGGCTGCTTCTAGCACTTGGCTATTATAAATTGTGCTACTATGAACATTGGGGTGCATAGGTTCTTTTGGACTGGTGTTTCAGGATTCTTAGGGTATAATTCCAGTAGTGGAATTGCCAGGTCAAAAGGTAGTTCCATTTTTAGTTTTTCGAGGAGATTCCATACTGTTTTCCACAGTGGGTGCACCAGTCTGTATTCCCACCAACAGTGTACTAGGGTTCTCTCTTCTCCACAGCCTCACTGGCATTTGTATTTTGTTGATTTGTTTATTATGGCCATTCTGACAGATGAGAAGTGGTATCTCATTGTGGTTTTAATTTGCATCTCTCTGATGGCTAGTGATGCTGAGCATCCTTTCAAATGTCTCTGGGCCCTCTGTATGTCCTCCTTGGAGAAATGTCTGTTCAGGTCATTTGCAAATCTTTTAATTGTATTGTCTGTCTTCCTAGAGTGGAGTCATTCAAGTTCTTTATATATTTTGGAGATCAAACCCTTGTCTGAGGTATCATTGGCAAATATATTTTCTGATATGGTTGGTTCCCTTTTCATTTGCTGATGTTTTCTTTAGCCATGTAGAAGCTCTTTGTTTTGATAAAGTCCCATTTGTTTATTCTTTCCTTTATGTCCCGTGCCCTAGGGGATGTATGGGTAAAAATATTGCTGCATGGACTATCTGAGATTTTCCTGCATATGTTCTCCTCTAGTACTCTGTGCTGTTGCAACTTATATTTAAGTCTTTTATCCATCTTCAGTTTATTTTTGTGTATAGTGTAAGTTGGTGGTCCAGTTTTTTTTTCTTTCTTCCTTCCTTCCTTTCTTTCTTTCTTTCTTCCTTTCTTTCTTTCTTTCTTTTTTTGTTTGCATGTAGATGTCCAGATCTCCCAACACCATTTGTTGAAGAGGCTATTTTTACTCCATTTTATGCTCCTGCCCCTTCTGTCAAATATTAATTTGCCATAAAGACATGGGTTTACTTCTGGACCCTCTGTTCCATTCCATTGATCTATTTATCTGTTCTTATGCCAGTTTCAGACTATTCTGATTACAGTGGCTTTGTAATATAGTTTGATGTTAGGTATAGTGACCCCTACTACTTTTTCTTTTTTCTCAAAATTACTGTGAGATGAGATGGGATCTGGGAAACAAAAGCAACATAAGACCAAGGCAAAGAAAATCTCCACAGTTGCCATGGAGGGAAAGTCCAGAGGAAAACTAGACACCAGGTATAGAGGACATCAACTGAGGGCTGAAGAAGATCCAGAGGTGCAGGAAGAGAAGTTTCCAACATAGAATTAAGAGACTATGTGTCATTTGAATGTTCTTGGAGAGATTTAGATTCATGGGGAAAGTCAGGGGTTGATTCAGTAGTAAGTACATTAAAAAATCGAGCAAACACACACACATGCACATACACAGTTGTTAATTTCTTCGAGGTTATGCAAGAAAAGAAATCAAGGCCTAGAAGTTTTATAGTTATAATAAAGTCAATGTTAAAACTGTTGCAACCAAAATTATGCTGTAGCTCTACAACTCCGATGGGAGTGTTGCAAGATGGAAAAGGCTCATGGGTGAATTGGGAGGAGGAAGGCAGTGAGAAAGTGTGGTAAGTGAATAGATAATGTCTAAGATGGGAAGATCAAGAAGAAATATTGTAACCATGTTATTTGGGTAATGAGGGTGTAAATACTGGAAGAGCAATCATAGTGATTGCCTTATAGAACTATACATGTCTTTTAACTCTGTGTGTGTGTGTCTTTCATGAAACATGAGAACTAAGTTAAAATGATAAGGAAAGCATTTTGGGAAGCAAACGGGTAAGAAAGTGAAAGCACTGGTTTAATGAGGAAGTGATACTTGTTCCAAGGAGGTCAAGGATGGGTAAGCGTGTACATGGCTGGATAGCTTTTCCTCCGTGAATACCTGATTAGACAATTCTCTGTAGGCACATTTCTAAGTCATCTTTGTGACTCAGGCTGGTTTAATAATTCTACAGTCATAATCATGGCAGAGGCATTATATCACCAGGGAGTGATGCCTAGATTTTTAATGATAAGAAAGTAACAGGTATGCTCATTGTTCAGGATCTCCTTCTCCCATCTACTAAAAAGGCATACTGAAAGCCAGGTACATGTTAAATTCTTTGCAGATTAAAAAAATGTACAATAATAAGCCTTTGTGTTGTGCTTCAGAGTTACCTCTGGCTAAAATTGTCCTCTTGGCCATTTATCACTTTGCTCCCCAGGCAGGAACACTCAGGTGGGAAGCAGACTGAGTTATTTGTAAATTCCATTAATAACAGATACACAAGACATAGTTTCCTTTATCTTCCTTGCTCCAAAAGGCAAACTGTGATTTGTTCTCTTTTTATGACCTGCACAAAGTAATCTTCCCAAGTAATAATATTAACATTTAGCATGTGCAGTCCCTCAAATGATCACTGGACCCACTGCTTGCTCATCCCAAGCACCACATATTAACAACATTTTTAAAACATCCATACCTGACTTCCTGAGTTCCCTCTAGAGACTCAAGGAGAAAACACTGGAAATACAGAAAACTTACTTTGTTCTTGAGGAGAATTTGTAAGAGCAATTTTTCCAAAGATTGGAGAATTCTTGAATATTTTGCCATGCAGATTTGTGGGTGTATTGAACTACAGTCATTTTAATTAACTGATTTATTTGATCATATTCCTATAGCAGGCGCTTCCCAAATACCCACCTACATGACAGAAAAATAAACAAACTGCAGTGACTCAGATGTACCCACAAACTGGCTGAGAGAGGGCAATATTTTCAGCCTCTTATTCTACCTTTCCCTTTAGTAGTCTGGGTTTCCGTCCTATTCATAGTCCATGTGCTCCAGCCCATTCAATATCATGGTAAAGAAACAAAGGAATAAGTAGAGCTGACAGAGGTAAAATGGTCAAGTGTGACCATTGACTTCCACTCTCTGTATCATACAGTGTTCCTTAAAGGTCATTTTGACTCTACAATGGCTGATTCCATTTTAATCTGGTCTAGGGCAATTGGCAGAACCCAGAGAGTTGGTATCAGGAGGCAAGTTTCTCAGACTTGAAATACGACATCTGGTTTTGGCTGAAGTTCCATAGAAATGGCAGGAAGCAAAAAGACAGAAGCCTGCTAAGGTTTTAAGAGAGCTGTATTGCCAAACAAATCCCAGACTTGGCTAACAACAGCTGGTGACTGATTTTAGGTCTTCTGCAGTACCCAGAAATAAAACCAATAAGAAATATACTACTAAAATGGTACAGCTTTCAAAATGGGTATTCTCCCTTATGCCTATTTTTGCTGTGGTCATAGGAAATGAGGTCAAGGGAGTTCCTTTTGCATGGCAGATCTGGGGGGTGTCAAGATTAGGTATCAGCACTCTCTTTACTACCACTTTTCTCCACCACTTTATGTTGCATGGGTTGAAGATGGACAACTCATCATTCAGCCTAAGGTCTGTGCACCCTTTGGAGTCACATCTGGACTGTTGGAATCGATGGCATATCATTCAGATGTGGTTGACCTGGGAACTTAAGGTATTAACTGGATAGGATGTAGGACCTTTTTTTAAGGGGGGAAGGGGAAGGGAGTGACAGTGCTTCAGTTTCATGAGCAGTTTAAAAAATAGTGTTTGTATGGAAAGGACAGCCTTTGTGTGCATTGGACAAGCAAAGACGAACCACCATAGACATTGTGGGAGTCCCTGAACACTCTTTCTACCCCTTCACCATTATGAATAGTCTTGTGATTTGGGTGATGTGTACTCTGCCCTGATTAGTCAGAATTAATAAAGACAATCCCATCTCTTTTGCCACAATGATTGTTTCAGAAATAGGTTTAGGCGATCCTAAGTGCAATAATTTTTTTTGTTTTTTGATGTTGTGGGTCCAACGCTGTGTCCTGGGATATAAATGGGAAGTCTATAGTTTTAGTTACAGCTGCAGAAATTTCATTGCCATGAGAAATAAGTAAGTTTATCCATCTCTTTTACTCATATTCAGAATTCAAATCCTCCAGTGGAGCATCTGCTTGGTCACAATGACTTTCATCATCAGCCCAGTTTCTGGCTGTCTGGGCCAGGGAGAGGTAGGCTCTGGTCATTTTAGATTCTGAGTGGGAGATTAGCAACTGAATTCAGCAACCCACCAGCATCCCACACAATACCAAGGAAGTAATTCTACCAAAGGGAGCCCAGGTGGTGGTAGGAAGGGGGAATGGATGCTTGAAAACCAATAAGTGACACACATGTCCACGGCCACACCCCTTTCCTCCCAGCCTTGGACACCTATGTAACTGACCATTAATAAACCCTTAAAAAGTGCTAGTTAACCCTAAAATTTTGTGACATTTATCAAGAATGAATAATTCACTTGATCTTCCCAATAACCAAATACAGTGGAAATTACAGTTCCTTTTTAGTGTAAGAAAGGTGAGTCTTGTACATTAAAAATCATTTTCCCAAGGTAACCCAAGTAATGATGGAGGAGTTGGAATTCAATCTTACTCCTGTTTGGCTCTAGACTAACACCAGTGCTACAATAATGGGGAAGTTCTGGGTGCTGGTGGGGCAAATGTGACTGACTTGACGTTTCTAGAGAAAAACTACCACATTAATTAGCATACAGTAATTGTGAGAGCTTATATTAACAAAACTTAAAAATTGAGCCTAAACTCCAGAGAACTGGGTTCACTTGCCACAGATCATGGGATACAAAATACATAGGACAAAAAATTCACCAATTTATTATTCAAGACTAAAGAGGAATAGGTTTCCAGAGCATCTTCCATGAGGAAAATCAGGAGGGTGCAGACAGGGAGTGTTTGAGTTTGCTGCATGACATGAACAAAAAGATGAATAACTTTCAATATTCCTCAGATTCATGCTGTTAACTACTGACAGTTTATGGTTTATATGGAAACAGAAGCCAAGTATAGACACTTAAGTTCCTTAGTGTGGCCCTAAGACCAGTTCAGGGAGGCTTATTTTTTTAATATTTTATTGTTCATACTATTACAGTTGTCCCACTGTTCCCCCTTCAGCCCCCTCCACCCAGCCCACCCACACTTCCACAGTCAATCCCCACACCATTGTCCATGTCCACGGGCCCTTCATATTTGTTCTTTGACTAAAGGGCACTAAGAAACCAAAGCTTTTGGAATTCTTCACATATCCTTTCTGATGAACCATGCTACTGGACAAACTAAACTTGAAACAAAAGGAAAAAATAGAGTACAGCACTTTATTTCTGGAAGTATGGGCTGATAGACATAAACCAGAGGTGTGTGGCTAAACTGGTGGTACCTGGTGGTGCTGGTTATTTCCCATTGCAGAAATGCCTGAGAAGGCCTGAGAAGTCACCATTGTTTTGAATGTTGCACAATTCTGGATAAAAAGGAAGTCACATTTTTTGAGCCATAGATAGTGTTGCTCATGCTTTGAGTCTCCAGAGCTAACACTATCCTTCGGGTATGAACATTAGGAGACAGGAATCATCAACCATCTGCCCTTGCTGCGTGGCTGTTTTCCTGAGAGACGGATGAGCAGAGTGTGGATTGGGTGCACCAGGAAACTCGACATCCCTTAGAATTTGAGCATACATGCACCTGAGAGCTAACCCCAGGTTTCTAATGATGTGGTCATACTCAGGACAATCTCAGGACAACAATGGGGCTGGGTGGGTCTGCAAATACATTCTCTTAAACCAATGACACAGAGCTGAGATGCAAACTTAGAGTCAGTATTGAGGTATGCTCTGTAGGGATAAAGTGCAGTGCTGTGGACTGGAATGTTTGTGTCCCTCCAAAATTCATATGAATTAATCCTGACCCCCAGTGTGGTGGCATTAGGAGGTGGGGCCCTATGGAGGTGATGAGGTCATGAGAGTAGAGCTTTCATGACGGAATTAGTGCCCCTATAACAGAGGCTCCGGAGAGCTCTGTGCCTTTTTGTCATGTGAAAGTATACAACTAGACAAAAGCCATCTACAGTCTAGAAGGGCACTCCTGGTATTTTCACCTAAAGCATCTTTGCCATAGACATCTTTGCTATAAGCATTTTTACCACATAACTAATTGGCCATAAAGCACTTTTTTCAGTAAAAATGATAAGATCACAACAAATAGAAGAGGGGCATTAAAAATGAATAACAAAAATGTTACTGTGAAATACAAAATATTTTAATACATTTAAAGTGTAGATTCATGGTAATACTGTTTAAATAACGGATTTTATTTTGTGGATTGTACCTTAAATACAATAAGTTTGACAAAAACAATTGATTTGTCAATAGAGAAATAAAACAAAACAAACAAAACCCAAAACTGTCAACCAGTTATTTTTATCTTTTTTTACAGCAGAATTGCATTATGGTCGATTAGTTATGGGGTGAGTGTTTGCAGCAAAGACATTTAAGGCAAAGGTATCATTGCAAAAGAACCAAGAACCGGGGGAAAACAGGGCCCTCTCTAGAACTGACCTTGCTCACACCCTGATCTCGGACCTCCAGCCTCCAGAACAGTGAGAAACAAATTTCTGTTGTTTCTAAGCCACCCTCTCTGTGTATTCTACTATAGCAGCCCGAATGCACTAAGACATACCGTATCCCAGGTTCAGACGTATTCATCCTTCAGCATCCTGCCAAAATGAGATCTAGTGCACAGGGAGACTTGGGCTCTTCACTTACCCTTACTGGGTCTCTGTTTCCTCATTAATAAAACAAAGCAGTTGAACAAAATGATCTGTAAGTTTCCTTGGGTCTTTAACACTTCGTGAGTCAGTGAGTACCACAGTTGTATCCTGTAGAGTTAGGTTTGAAGACAGGTGGTTTTGTGAATGTCGCAGGCAGCACGAGCTCTCCTCCTGCTCACTGGGCTGCGGAATCCCTTTCCCTGCTGCGGGGTGCCTGAAGTGAAACTTTTCCCACTGGATCCTATTTGTTTCTCTTTTTTTGAGCACTTTATTTATTTTTTATTGTTCAAGTACAGTTGTGTCCATTTTCTCCCCACCACTCTCCCCCATCCACCCTCACTTCCTATCATTAATTCTACTCCTTTTGGCTTTGTCCATGTGTCCTCCATACATGTTCCTTGACAACCCTTCCTCTTCTTTTCCATGTTATCCCCCTCCCCCTCCCCTCCAGTCACTGTCAGTTTGTTCTTTATTTCAATGTCTCTGGTTATATTTTGCTTGCCTGTTTGTTTTGTTGATTAGGCTACACTTCCCAGTGAGATCATGTGGTATTTGTCTTTCACTGCCTGGCATATTTCACTTAGCATAATGCTCTCAAGTTCCATCCATGCTGTTGCAAACGGTAGGAGCTTCTTATTTCTGTTGCATAGTATTCCATTGTGTAAATCTATCACAGTTATTTGATCCCTTATTTACTGATGGACACTTAGGCTGTTTCCAGCACTTGGCTATTATAAATTGTGCTGCTATGAACATGGGGGTGCATAGTTTCTTTTGAATCAGTGTTTCAGGATTCTTAGGGTATAATCCCAGCAGTGGAATTACTGGGTCATTTGTTTCAGATGTAATTTGCTGGTTCTCATGTCCTTTCTTCCTGCTTCTTTAGCTTTTATTTTTATGATGTTTTACCAGCAAAGGATAAATCAGCAGTGTTCCCTGGGCATGGTACTACACTTAAGGGCTTCTTGGTCTTTTAGTAGAGTCAAACTTGAATATTTAGATGTTGAAAACTTTTGTTTATAAATTACATTAAATTTTTAAATGAATATGACATTATATATATATTAAATTATGTAGATAAGCAGGTTATGCACCTATGAATTTTAGTTCAGGATAGTACAGAGGGCATTATAAAAATATTTATTTATAAGAAGAGTCTGGTATGGTTGAGGATCACCGTTCTAAATATACTCTGAGGCTGACTTGGATGGTAATGGGGAGAAAGATGGGAAATATATTGTTTTATATTTGCCTAGTAATTAATGGTCAGGTGCTTTGCTCCATGTACTATCTCACTCCTGTATACTATCTCATCCTTCTAAGGGAGGTGGTGTTATTATTCTCCCTTTCCCAGATGAAGATACTGAGGCTTAAAGAGTTTTAACTAATTTCTTTCATTCCTTCATCAAATACTTTTGTGACCACTATGAGCATTATAGGTGTTTGGGAGAAATCTGAGAACAGAAAATAAACAGTTTCTTCTCTCAATGAGCCTACATTTTAGTAAAGAGAGAGATAATAAAGCAAAGCAATAAATAAATACGAGAAGTCATGAAGACACCTGAATGAAATGACTTGAAAATACTTGCCCCCAAATCACAGAGCTAGTGAATGGTGGCGGGTACATCTGAGTATAGACATTGCTTTGTTTGTAGTAACTACTGCACTGCTATTACTAGTGTTGAATTGCAAGGCCATCACCTTGGAATAGAAAGATGCCAGAAGGTGTGAACAAAAAAAAAAAAAAAAAACAAGGACAAAGGGCTTTTCAAAGTAACTATCACTGGATATTTTTTTCTTTCTTCATTCCTGTCATGAGAAGTTTTTTCTTTCTCTGCTCAAATAATACCATACTCTACAGTATTTCAGTTTATAAATATTACTAAACTTAAAATGCATTTCTAAGTAAATAATGTTAACTGCTTTTCTGATTTTTTAGAAATAGCCTCAGTTTTATTCCCCTGTGTCAATGTATTTATCATACCCAACTTCTGCTAAGTGTATTGCTCTATGAGATGAGAAAAATGTATGTTGAAAAAGGATGTAGATACTCTTAAAAATGAAATATCAGGGGCTTTGGACCAGATATTTGAAAAGGTGATTATAGTCATTGTTCTCTACCAAATAATAGGGAGGCAAGAAAGGCTTCTGTTAAAGAAAAGAGGGAAAAAAAACAGCAGTTAAAAAATGACCTAAATACAAGCCTTAAGCCTAGACTGTGAGAACGCTTGAGAAAAGCTTGGAAAGTTCTGTTTGGTCCTTAAGAACAGTGTTAGAAAATCTGGTGACTGCTACTCTTAATGGTTACAAAGGCACAGAGGTCTTCTTGCGTCTTAAAACTTTGTTCAGGTTATGTATTCCTTTAATAAATACAGTGATTAGCAGATCTTATGTCTGGTTGTTTCAATCATGATTTCAACTCTCTAGAAAAAAAAGTAGAATGAATTATAAGGGAGAGCACTTCTCTATGGGTCCTGGTTATTGGTGCCGAAGAAATCACCCTTCTGGTCCTCATAGCCACAGACTCACCAGGACTTTTGAGGCCATAACTATTTTTCTAGAAGAAAAGAGCCTCCAGGGAGAAATAAAAGCTTCAGGAGGTCAAACCTTGCAAATTCTAACTTAAAATGACATCCTACCTGGGCATCAAGCAGAGTTCATGTAAACTTTGAAATTAATTGCCTTTAGTGAAAACATCAAATACCTAGTCATCTTTTCCATTTATTCTTTAGTTTTTACATGATATTCTTCACAATACCCAATAAGAAATAATATTCTAACACTGTATTTACTATTTAAAATAGCTACAGCAAATAAAAGGTGATTTTACATGTGTATTACATAAAAATTTTCTTATTCCTTTCTTCACTACTCCTTTTATTTTTCATAGATGCTCAATATTTTGACAAACACAATCTAACATTCTTAGTCTAAGTTTATTGCTTTAAAGGCACACTTCTTCCTAATAGTAATTAGCAATCTTATGATGAACAGCATGATTAATTTCTCAAGCTGCATAACTTGCATTGATTTCATAAATTTGAGGGTTAACTTTAAATTGTTTCTGTAATAATTTTTTAGTATTCCTCACCAAGTCTGCACTGGTCAGCTCTGACTCTGGGGAATTCAATATCTATCTTGTACACTCGGTTCATCTTTTGCAATTCTATTGGCCAACTTGCAAATTTATCTATAGCATGCCTGGATGGTTATGTAGAGAAAGCAGCTACTCTCTGGGGCCTAATGTGTCTTCTCCACCAATCAGAGTGCAGTTCATGATTCATTAGGTTTGTTGGCTAGATTATTTAACTTAATTCAATATAAATTATTTAATTCCTAAAGCCTTCCTGGTATTCAGTATGAATGAAACAATTATTCCGGGACACAATCATCGAAATAACACCACACCATTTTACCAAGCCCCAAGACAGCCGTAAATCCCAGCTATCCACTGCTTTCCATAAACTACTCATGCTGAGTTTTTGAGCGTTATAACATTACTGAAATTGTCTGGCTTCAATGAGGGACTGACTATATGTTGTTCTATATTTAATGAAAGAACATCTTAATTGCATAGCAGTGGGAGAAATCGTGAACTATTCCTACGTAGCAATTCTGCCCTTGTTTTGATAGCTTCTTTTCTTTTGTCATCTGTTCTTGTCCATGGGGAAAGAATCAACTCCATTTTGTCCAAATATAAGTCTGCTGCTTAGAAGCATTCCTTTAAGCTAACCATCTCTTGACATCATTACTGTCTGGTCAATGGCTGGTGGAAGTAGCCCATAAAGCTACTGTCTTTTCTCTCTTGTTGTAATTTATATGACATGTTTCCAAACATGTCTTAGATTGGGTGTCTGGGAACAGACTTTGAGGCAGAGATCTGTGTGCTTCCTGTAGCAAATTGAGGAAGGCAGGATTGGTAGAGGATCGGCATTGCACCTGAGGCTCAGCTGAGCCTACCAAGCACACTGGAGCCAGATGGCCTTTGCATCCCCGCATCAACCCGTCTCTGCCTGTGGCTGCTCCCTGGGAGGAGTTATGACCCTGTTGTAGCCAAAGGCAGTTGCTAGGGAGCTATCAGAGGCTAGTATTTGCAGCAGCCAGAGCAATGAGGAGCTCAGTCCTAAGGGGAAATCTTGCAGTGCCACCTAACCACTAAGGAGCACTTGGAGCACCACCTATCATTCTAAGGAAAACCTTGGTGAGGCATATTGACAGGGGCTGAGATATGGAGGGGTAGCATTATTTCTTTTATGCACAATCTTGGTTCTTTTCCCAGTAAAGCTCAACTCAACTATGTAAAAAATTTATTACCCTCTTTTTCCTTTCTCTTTTCTCTCTGCTTTGTTCTAAACAAGGCAGGGAACGAAATAAGGTAGACCAGAAAATTTCAAGCCTGGAGAGTAATGGTATCACAGTATAGTGAACCGTCTGTGAGACGTAGCTGGAACTGTGGTTGGAGGTGGAGTTACCATGGCTGCTTAGAGATCTGTGAATTAAAGGGCAATCAAAGGAAGGAAAAGAAGATGATTAAGTTTTGGAGAGGTAGGTTATATAAGCAACACTTTGTTTCTTTCCTTCATTACACCTTACTGAAGAAAGCAAGATGCATTCACATTGGCATCTCTTTAGCCAGCCAAACTAATTACCCCCTCCAGTCTTAAAGCACTCTCCTTACTATGGTTCTCCAGTAGAAGCAAAAAGAGTTTTTGTTATCGAGGTTTTCTGTCCTTCCCTTCCCCTCCAACACAAACACACCTTGTACCTCTCCCACTGCTTGCTTTTCCAGGATCCCCCTTGTAAGCTAATATTCTCAAAATGAGGCTTTTATTAGAAGAGATAAATTTGTGCTAAGATTTTGCTAACCAGTCAAGTTCTTCCATCCACTTCAAAAGAAATTTAATATCCACTCAAAATGAACACCCTCCTCCTTCTTCCAGTTTTCTATCTACACATTATCTTCATGGCATCAACACCAGTCAGCATTTATTTTATGTATGGTGCTGGGCACTCCTTAGACTCATACTCCAAGCTTTGGATTTCCCAGGTTGGGGGGGTTAGGGGTCAGGGAGTGCAGGGGGAGAAGTTAACATATAGATTTATCCTGATAACTGAGATATAAAGGCCTTTATAAATAATTCTGAAGGAATACAAGGCAGAAAGGGGGCACCATGTTATATTTTCATGGGCCGTTTGATTACTTTATCATTTTCACTGAAAACTGGACATGGCCGCTGATAAATGGAATAGGGTACCTGCTTCCTGAATGGAATTGTGGGATATGTAGTAGCTTTTAGGGCCTATATTTCAAGATAAATGGCTGGATTAAGTTTACTTACTTTTGGGAAATGAGATAAAAATGACTACCTTTGAGATGGAATTGTTCTTCGAATTCTGTGCAGGACTTTGAATAGAATTTTTGACAAATTCTGAAGTGACATGTATGTATTCATTAAAACCCACTGCTGTAGGCAAAGTCCATTGTATTACTGGGATCAGATATCTTGGAGAGATTTTATTGTTTTAACTGGAATTAATTCTTTATGGCAGTACACAAAGAAACCTTTAATACTATATCTCTCCCAGGAAGTCCCATGATCCTTTCATTTATTTATTCACGGTCATTAATTTATTCATTCACTTATTGGCCTTCTACTATGGGTCAGTTCTATTCCAGAACTTCTGATGCTTGTTTTGCTCTCTGGTTCTGGACCATTGGCCTGATTTCTAAGTCATAGCTGGTTATGATCTTTGCTCTCTATATAGGTATTAGATGTGGTTGGTCTTCTTGTTTCTTATTATCAGAAACCACTTATGTCTTCATCTATTTCTAAGAACTAGTTTGGCCAAGTCAGTACTCATTTCCTCTGATCACATATAACTCTGCTGGCACCTACAATCCTCGTCCACCAGATCCACTGTGAACAAAAGTAAAACTACCACTAAATAAGAGTGGCTAAGGCAAAGGCTGCATGAGAAAGCCAAGTCATGGAGGTTGAGGACAACATGTAGGAACATGGAAAGTTTTATACAGAATTTCTTGCCTCTTTTTCATCATTTCTCTCCCAGGAACTGAGCATAATTAAATAATTGCTCTACTTTTATTTTTTAATTTTTTCCTACTTTTAGTTTGGAAAACATTTTGATATTTCTGACTTCATTCTGTTCTGGTGGTTTTAGGTCAGTTCACCTTTGGTTTAAAACAGTTTGTTTAGTTGGTTTTTTATTAAGATCTTTTTTATTTCCTTGCTCAAAAATGTTGAATTTTTGTTTTATGACTTGGTTCAATAGAAGTTTCTTATTTCAAATGGAATAAGTCAACAGATTGAGTGTACTTGTTCTGAGGTTTAATGCTTAATGTTGACTTTTCACCATATCAATCTGCCTTGATGCCAACATGAAAGATGACAGTGTAACCACAATCCTCCTAAGTGTGTCGCATGCATTACTCCTGTCACCCCACAACAGCCATATGATGCAGGCACTGTTATTTCCAATTTGCAGGTTAGGAAACAGACGGATAGAAAGTACTTGTTCTCCATCACCAGAAAATCCAACTCCAAAGCCTGTGCTTTTGTTCATGAGGTTATAACACTGGGTTAGATAATTGCTAAACAAACCCAATTATAATGTGCATTTTGTTTTGAATGCCTGTCAGCTACTCCCTCATGTTACAGTTAACTTCTTCCAAATATCTGTTCTGTTTATTCAAGCCAGTAGGCCACATCTGGTAAAAATTCACTTGCTATGTTGCTTAAACATAGGAGCCTGCTTTTCTGTCTCATGTCTTTATTGACTTTCCATATATCTCTTATATTCACTTGAAGATGTACTGGAGTCCCTTGGCTGGACCTGTTCATTTTTTCCCCTTGCCATGTTTTGTTTTTCATTTAAATTTTGTAACAGTGTTATTTGAGTTAGTAAAGATAGAACTTTTATGAAAGACTCAATATCAAAATTAAGTTGCGTTGCAAGGTATTATGGGTAAAATTGTAAGGAAGGGCATTTAAAAATCTCCATTGAGGTTCTCTAACTGAGTCTATCTGAGGCTAATGCAATAACCTGGGCTTAATTTATGATTATATATTCTGACGTGTGAGATGCTGTTTGTAAATAGTTTAATAAAAGCCTATTGCTCCAAATTCCAAATTAGCAATGAAGGTGATTTCTATTAGAGTAGACATTTGTGGAGAATTTTGCTCCTGATGCTTAATAAAGAGAGTTCCTTTTCTCAATACAATACCTACTGTTGACTTGTAGCATGGCTCTAGGGACCTGATGTTGTATTCAAACTGTAAAAACACATCTCTGTTCATTGTTTATTTACTACATTTTGGGGTACATATGGCAAAATTATTTTCCTTACAGTTCCCAGTTCAGTTTTTTCTTTTGATTATATGTTAAAATATGTGCATAATGTTCCTCGGTATCTCAGTTTAACAGTATGAATCTCCAAGACTCTTTTATTAAATGACATTTCTAGTATTTTAATAAGGGTTTGACATTTTCACATGTTACAATTTTACTTTATTTTTATATTCATTGAAGTGACTTTCATGCTGCCTTTGTGTGCTGTCGATTTACAATTTCTAAAGGTACTTGGAGACACCTTTTCAGAAAGAAGTACATCAGGAAATCACTCAAGATGCTCAGTGTTAATATTCAGAGGAGTGTATTTTTAAAAAATGACTTGAAAGGTTTTAAGTGTAGAGTTTTTGTTCTGAGCAACATCCAATACTAGGTTTTCTGGAAATGGCAAAGGCCAAACATGATTCAGACCAGGGCTTACAAATACCTCCAGGTATTTACCTGGAGGGCCCTGTGAGTGACTTCAGTCAAAGCGGCAGCTCACAGCAGAGACTACAGCAGGCATGCCCCACCCAAAGAGGGCGGCTGTGAATTTACCCTTTCTGATGGTTGCTATAAGGGAATGTCTGGTGTTATAAGATTTTTCAGTATTTCAGGAGAATCTGGAAGTATAGATGTTTAAGTGAAATATTCTGACTTAACTTTGGCAATTTCTGGTCTAGATTGTCTAGCACACCATGGGGCACATGCTGTATTCACAGTAAATGACTGATGCATCCAAATAGTCAAGAAGAAAAGGTATGGTTGGGGATTGCTTTCTAATGACTCAGAAAAGCAGAATCTCATTCAAGGACTCTTCAGTTGCATTGTGTGGTATCATTCTGAGGTGGCAAAAGTGACAGAGCTGTACCCTCATTTTTTAAAGAACCCACAATCTAGCAGGAAGTCTAAGCCACAACAAACATAACTAAATGGAAGGTGAAGTCAGATAAATTTTAAAAAGTGATGTTCAAATGAAATTCAAAGGAGGGAGAAAGAAGTCACACCTGGCTGGTGAGACAGGGAACAAGTTCATGGCTGTGGAGTTGCGCCTTTACAGTGAATATAGGATTGTGGTGAATGCAGGCAGGAAGACATTGCAGGGGAGGAAACAGAGAGCAGTGCTGTGGAGGTGAAAAAGAGGAGTGTGGGGATGCTCAGAAAGGAGGATCTAGGCTAGCCTAAAGGCAGGAGAGCTGTGAGCAAGAAAGCAAGCAAGGGTGGTTGAGTGTATGCTATGGGGGGACCAGACAAAGTGTTCATACAATGATTCTGGTAGACAAAGACAAGCTGTCCATGCTTTTTGACTTGGAGGGTACCATGCCTAATATTTCTTATGGGTGAAAAGTTAAAAAAACAAGACACAAGACAGGAGAGAGCTGTGGTTAACACTTCAGTACATTTTTGGGGAAGGGGGCAGGCAGGGACACAATCTTTCAGTCCATAACAGATGAGTATGTGAAGAATGCTAGAACTGTTTCTTTTTCTAAAGCTATTGAAGTAAAACCACCACAAAGTCACCTTTTTTTGTGGTGGGATCACTTGAGATTTTCTCTTAGCAAATTTCAGGCATACAACACAGTATTATTAGCTATAGCCATCATGCTATATACTAGATCCCCAGAACTTATTCATCAGGTATAAATAAAACTGTGCATTTGACTAATATTTCTCCATACCCTGCAGCCTCTGGCAAATACAATTCTACTCTCTGATTTTGTAAGTTTGACTTTTTAAAATCCCACAAATAAGTGAGATTATGCAGAATTTGCCTCTGTGTCTGGTTTATTTCACTTAGCATAATGTACTCGAGGTTCATCCATGTTGTTGCAAATGGCAGGATCTCCCTCTTTTTAAAGGCTAAGCAATATTCCATTGTATATGTGTATGACACATTTTCTTTCTTCATTCATTCATCTGTTGATGAACACCTAGTTTGTTTTCATATCTTAATAGCTTCATCTCTTTTTGATTGTGGGATCTTTGGAAAAGTGTTGTATGATAATAATCCCTGATAGGGTTGTTGTAAGGATTAAATGAGCAAAAATGTGTAAGGTGTTTATCTCAGGACTTGTGACATGCTAAGCAACCAAGACATGGTAGTTTTCTAGCTTCTTGCTAACTGTGTGAGAAGTATGATAAACAAAAAATAACAAATAAAAATAATACCATGTAGCTGCTACACAACTAGACATAATTTACAGACTGGCAAAAAGGAGGTGATTGGTGCAGAGAGCACTGCACAGTGATCAAGAGACCTGGCCTCCCATTCTGGGTGAAGCTTGGTCAAGTCCCCTCTCCTTTTTGTTCCCTTTACAGTAAAATGTGGAACTTGGGTCATCTCTAAGATTCCTTTCAGTCCCCAGCACTCTACATCATGTCTCTCCTCAGAAACTTTCAGTGATTCTCTAATGTCTTCTAAATTGAACCCATTTCGTTGTTCTTAAATGCTTACCACAAAATAGCACCAGGCTCCCTTTGTAGTATTTTCTTCTGCTCTTGTCTTAGACAACCCAACACTATGACAAATTGTCTCTTTCTCATCTGTTCCATGCATTTTTATCTCTTTCCCTTTGTTCTTGATGTTTTCTCTACCTGTAGTCTCTGCCCCTCTTCCTCTCTAAATATTCTGCTCATCCTTCGCCATACACCATGTGATACCATTTCCATGAAGCTCTTCTGTATTTCCTCAAGATCTTTGTGCTGCATTCTTCTCTGGGTCCCCAATCCTTTATGTGCCAGCTGGCAATGGGGAAACACTGGAGGAACAGAGAACAGGAGGTTCCCTGTCATCTTGTGACCACTTCTCTGATTATTCCTGGCAGTTCTACCATTACATGGGGCCTAGGAGTGTCACATCTGCAGGGAAGTACACGGACTTGGCTGATAATTGAAGAAAAGACCCTTTAAATGATGCTTTTGCAGAGCTCTGAAAAAAGTGCTGTTATTCACAGTCAGGTTCTGGAAACAGTGAGGCGTAGATGACATTTCTTTTAAGCAATATGCAAAGTTTTTAAGCAATATGGAAAGAGATTAGAAGACAAGATTAATTATTCTCAAGACTGGGAGCCCTGATTTTCACTAATTGCTTAAATTTGCCACCTTCCTTTTCTGACTGGTGACATTCTACTGGTAGGAATCCAGACCTGCAGAGAGAAAAATCTTTCCTTCTCAAAGGGCCTACTGGACACGTCCTACATGTCTAATGTACAGGAAGGCAGAGCAAGCATTCACCAGTCCCAGAGAGGAAGTCTGGGTCTAGGACACTTGAACACCATTTCTTACCAATAGAAGACTTCAGGAAGTCTTCTAGTACCATGTACTATAGTGATGATAGCACAGACCTTGGAGCCATACTTTCTAGATACAAATCCCAGGCTCTACCATCTCTCCTGGTTAGATTTATGACCTTGAGTAAGTCACCTAACCTCTCAATGTCCAAGGCTGTAGCTAGATTTGAAGACAATTCAATGAAGACCCACCTCTTCTCCTCTTCCCATCTCCTAGGCTCCCTGGGGATACTGTTGGTCAGTGGTAGAAACACCTGATCCAGAGGCATGGAAAGGCTCTTCCACCTTTTCCTCAAGATTTTCACTCCACTTCTGAGCAGGCCCATTTCCTAGTTAACCTTCAGGAATCCTCCTATTCTGTGCTTTGTGGCCCACCATTTCTCTGTATGAGGATGGGTAAAATGAGTCAGATTAACAAATTGCTGGTAAGGTATGAAGCAGCTACAATATGTCTCCCTTTTCCTATATCCTGATACTACATATTATATTATCTTCATTTTTCTTTTATTCAGCTAACATTAATTAAGCATCTATATGGATATACTGGGCCAGTCAGATTCACAAATGTCTGCCAAAATCTGAGGCAGTGAAAATAAACTATCTCCAAAATATACATAATACATAATTCCCTCAACTTATATTTATTAAGCATGAGACAAACCCGGCTTTTCCCTTTATCTAGCTTATGACCCATTGGAGTATTCATTGCAATATAACATGATGAGCATCATAAGGGCAGGAATACAGGGAGAATTTAGAAAGGACAGCTAATTCAGAACTAGGGCTCTTGGAAGATGTGATCTTTAAAGAAGATCTAAAGACCTGAAAAATGAAAGGAACTTCCCACCCAAAGAGCAAGGGGTGAGGGAAGGTCAGGACCACTCCACTGAGAAGGGCAGTACTATGAAGTCTGCATGGAAGTGAGAGTATAGTCCTGTCTGTGGATCTAAACTAATGACTTTCAGGTAGAGGAAGAGGATTAGGCCTGAGGAGAAACACTGAGGAGGAGTTTGAACTTGAGGACAAACATGGCTAATGAGATTGTGAGAGAATTACAAGATGATATCCGGGTTTTAGAAAAATCGCCCTGGTCATAGCAGGAGAATACAAGGAGGATACCCAGAGTGGAGGCCGCTGTTCAACGCTGCCCCTGTAAAGGCCATGCTGGGGCAAAGGCGGCGGGGTGAGTAAAAAGATCACTCAGGATAATGTCAGGATACCTAATGGCAGCATTATGAGCAACTGATTGTGACTTAGCACAGTGATTTTTCTTTCTCTGACCTTCAGTTTTCTCTACTGTAAATGATGATTTACAGTAGGTCATGGAAGTCTATTTCTGTGTCATTTTTTAAGTCCTACTATTAATATGAGCTTCTTCTCTCCCTCTTTTTTTTTTGCTTTTGTATTTTAAATTTTATTCTCTCTGTCTCCTGTATTAGTTTGATTGGGCTGCCATAATACATACAACCAGCCGGGTGTCTTAAACAATGGAAATATATTTCCTCATAGTTCTGGAGCCGGGAAGTCTGAGATCACAGTGTCACAGGTCTGGTGAGGCCTCTCTCCCTGGTTAGCAGATGGACAGCTTCTCACTGTGTCCTCATGTGGCTTTTCCTCTGTGCACACGTATCCCTGGTGTCTGTGTATCCCCCTTTCCTCTTACAAGGATACCATTCGGCTTGGAATAAGGGCCATCTAATGGCCTCATTTTAACTTAATTGCCTCTTTAAATCCTGTCTCCAAACACAGTTGTATCCTGAGATACAGGGGGTTAAAGCTGCAACATATGAATTTGGAGAGAACTTAATTCAGCTCATAACTCTTTCTTTTTAAATCTGCTTTGATATAAATTGTGTTGAAAGTAGAAACATCCGGGCTTGTTTGGAGACACCACCGTTCCTAAGTTTTGATTTTTTTTTTTTATGGCTTTTCTCCTGTGTTTGATCCTCATACCACTTTTAGATGATGATTATATAGGTCACCCATTTGTGGGGAGAGCTGGAGCTGCCTTTTTTCCCTTTATATGCTAGCCAAGATTTTCTCTGGTAGTAAAAGAATTCTGAATTCTGTTCTCTGCAATAGTAAACCTGTTCCTTCCTTTGTTTGGTCCTACTTTTTATGACCCAATGAGATTCTTACTTTTTGGCTAGGCCTTGTTTTCTGTTGCATTGCCTTGGCCTCCCAGAATAACTTTCAAATGAATCTATATCCTGTCCTTTCCTCTTTCAAAATCAGTGTAAAACCCCACCAGAATCTGCAAAAGCTTATTGCATTAATGTTCTCCCAGTGTTTCTTGTCATCAGCCAAACTGGACTTGTTCACACGTTTCAACTGCAATCTCTTTAAGGCCAGGATTTCATTTCATTTCATTTTCTTGCTTTTGTCCATTGTGTTTTATCAGCTCAAAAGGGCCACACATTCCTGGCACCCCATGAATAAATGAAACCGCACACTGTAATAATGACAATAGGGCATGCTCTCCCCTACCTGCCTACAGAGCAAACTGCTCTTTACTATTTTGCAAAATCATAATGACTCACTGGAGATTTCTTCTCACTTACCTGATTCCAAGTCCAGTGAATTATAAACATATTTTATTTAACAAATTCACTTTTATTGCTGCTGTTTGCTCCTCTCACAATAGTTAAGGTTCTGTTCCAAGGTTCATAACTAGGACATAAAATTTTGCTTCAGGCAGATACTTTGGTCTAATGACTCTAAGCACAAAATGTCATTATTAGAATCTTTTTCTTTTAACACCAAAGAAAGTTTTTTACAAAATGCTTTGACTTAAAAAAAAACTTTTCAAACTCTATTACTTTTATTAAAGAAATGCTCCTCCCCTAACCCAACAACAACCAAGAAAATCCCAAACCTCAGCTATGAAGGTTTGTAGAGGCAAAATAACACTGAACTTCCTCCCCAGTGTTTCTCAATGGGGTGCTATTGGCATTTCAGGTGGGACATTTATCCTGGTGCAGACCTGCCTAATACAAAGCAGAGTACACATTTGGCACTCTGGGTGCCCATGCACCTGCTACCTGCCCTCCTCCCCTCTCCCCACAAACCAGAGGAGCTGGGTTGTTCAACAGATTCCACGCTTTGTGCTTTGTCTGTTTCACTGGCACCCTGCAAGAGGACTTGGGCCTCCTGGCCTGGCACAACTTTAATTTACCCAAAAACGAAGTGTTGGAGTAGGCAAAGAGAAAAGTTAACCTAGTTACCTGGTCAGTCATTGGCAAAATTATAAAACTGAAGAGGTCTAGTCTCAGGAATCATCAATATTCCCTTTCCCCCTCTTTTCTGCAGGGTTTTTCTACCAGTCAAGAGCAACCTGGTTGCCCTTTAGAAGTCTGAGTTACTTCCAGTAGCCTCCTGGCTGACCCTGTTTTTCCCTCCATGCACCCATCAAAATGGATCTGGCTTTTCACCCATGCTCTCAGGGTCCTACTCCCCTGTCCAATAGGGCAGTTACTACATTGACTAAACCTTAATAATGGCTCAATTTGTCATACTTCTTAACAGGAGCAATACTCCAAAGGTGTAACAATTGACTTAACACAGGCACTGACAGATCAGAATGGACACAGATGGAGACTCCACAACCTGGTATCTCCTTCAGGTATGGCTCCTCCAGTTGCTGGCTCTTGGGGTGGTCAGAATGAATCTTGTGGGAAGGATGGGGTGGCCAAGTGATAAAGGGAAGACAGGCACTGGTGGGATATCAGGCAGTTGCTACTTATAAATTAGAAGTGCTTCAACATATTAACAACATATTGCCATGTAGTACATGCTTGCAGAATATCATCTCTCACTCTTGAGGGTTTTGTATGTTGACAAAAGACTCCTGCGTTCTCCAAATCTTATATAAAACAAAAAAATGAAATTTGGGGCACCATGGCACAGTAGTGAGGAGTGACTTTTGACCTGTAAAATTTTTTGATTAGTATATAGCCAAATTACTGTTCTCGTTTATCTCATTGTTTTGCTTTAGGGTTTGCTTTTTGTTTTGTTTTTGTTTTGTTTTTTGGTATCATCTCTATCAGTGAGGATAGCATTTGAATTAATTTTTTTTTGAATATCTAGTTCTTACAGCATCCTCCCTACACTGACCTCAGTTTTAGGTCTGTCTAAACAATTTCGTTCTTCTGTCTGTTGTTTCTTGTGCTAACCCCTGCCTCCAGTTTTGATTTTTATGGCTTCATTAACAGATTTGATATAACATGAGTAGTGTTAGCACTCTCAAATTTTCTCAGTAATTTTTCTGAATGAACTTTTGTACAGTTTTATCAAATTCCTCTCCCCCATGAACCCCACTATGATGGCCAATTTTATGTGTCAACTTGATTGAGCTCATGGATTCTGGTAAAACATTATGTCTGAGTGTGTTGCTAAGGGTGTTTTCAGAAGAGGTTAAAATTTGACTCTGAAGACTGAGTAAAGAATATTGTCTTCCTCAATGTGGGTGGACATCATCCAATCAATTTAGGGCCTCAATAGAAGGAAAATGCAGAAGTGAGAATTAGTGCTTTTTGCTTGATCTGAGTCAGCTATTTTCTCCTGCCCTGGGACATCAGTGCTCCTGGTTCTCAGGCCTTCAAATTCAGTCTGAATTACATGCCAGCTTTCTTGGATCTTCAGCTTGCAGGTAGCAGGTTGCAGGACTTCTTGGCCTCCTTAATCCCATGAGCCAATTCCTGTCATGAATCTCCTTGTATGTATTATCTCTATCTCTATTTATCCTATTGGTTCTGTTTCTCTGAAGAACCCTGAATAATACAAGTTGTATTAGAATTGTATTTGATGTATATATTTGTTTTGTGTGTTTTTCCTCCTGCATGTTTTTCCTCTACTCTCAATACTTCTGTATTCTGGTCACCAAATGTGTAGGGTTCCCCCCCAACACACACACACACACTACAAGCAATCTACAATACCAGCTGAATGTCCATGACTGAACTCAATTCTGCCACTGGGTACCTGGAGATAGTGTCAGATCACACAGGTCAAAAGCTCAGCCCACAAGACTGCCTCCATCCCCTCTGCAGGTGCCAACCACAATTCTAGACTGTTACCTGTGCTTTGGACTAAATGTCTGTTAAGCAGAGGATCCCATGATTCTTTCCTCAGATTTGATTAATCTGGTAGAATGGCTCACAGAACTCAGGAAAATACTCT
The DNA here is from genome assembly GCF_019186645.2 of Phyllostomus hastatus. Taxonomy (NCBI): domain Eukaryota; kingdom Metazoa; phylum Chordata; class Mammalia; order Chiroptera; family Phyllostomidae; genus Phyllostomus; species Phyllostomus hastatus. The sequence goes on from NW_025333916.1 coordinate 29,701,101, forward strand.
ATTTACTAGATTACCAGTTTATTATAAAACAAAACAACTCAGGAATAGTCAGATAGCAGAGATACATAGAGCTCACTCTGTTGGAAGGGGAGCAGAACTTCCAAGCCCTCTGTGGGTATACCATCCTCCCAGTACCTTCATATGTTCACCAACCTGGAAGCTCTCTGAACCCCATCCTTTTGGGGTTTTATGGAGGCTTCACTACAAAGGCATGATTGATTAAATCACTGAATATTAGTGATTAACTCAACCTCTAGTTCTTCAAGCATACCAACATTCACATCATAGAGGGGCCAGAAGGAGAAGAGAAATAGCAAGAAATTAGAAACCTATTTACAAAATAATGAAAGAAAATCTCCATAATTTGGTGAAGGAAATAGACATGCAAGTCCAGGAAGCACAGAGAGCCCCAAACAAGATGGATGCAAAGAGTCCCATTCCAAGACACATCACAATTGAAATGCTGGAGTTTAAAAATAAAGAGAGAATCTAAAAAGCAGCAAGAGAAAAGCAATTAGCTACCTACAGGGGAGTTCCCATAAGACTGTCAGCTAGCTGATTTCTCAAAAGAAACTTTACAGGCTAGAAGGGATTAACAGTATTCCAAGTCATGAAAAGCAGGGACGTACAACCAAGATTGCTCTACCCAGCAAAGCTATCATTTGGAATTGAAGGGCAGATAAAGAGCTTTCCAGACAAGAAAAAGCTAAAGCAGTTCATCACCGTGTTAAAGGGACTTATTTAAGAAAAAGACAAAGATCAAAACTATGAACAGTAAAATGGCAATAAATACATATCTATCAACAATTGAATCTAAAAAACAAACTAAGCAAATAAGCAGAGCAGAGACAGAATCACAGATATGGAGAGCATTCTGATGATTGCCAGATGGGATGGCGATTTGGGGGAATGGGTAAAGAGGTGAGGGGATTAAGAAGTACAAATTGGCAGTTACAGAAGCCATAAGGATGTAAAATACAGTACAGGAAATGGAGTGGCCAAAGAACTTATACGCATGATCCATGGACATGAACAAAGGTGGGGGGATTGCCTGAGGGAGTGGAGGTGCCTGTGGAGGGAGGGAAGGGGGAAAATTGTGACAATCGTATAGCATAATCAATAAAACATACTTAAACAATATTAAAAAAGAAAGGATTTGTTTTTTTAATCTATTCAGTCTTTTCAGTTAGAAACATTATATATTTATCCTTGTATAAAAATCTTCATTTGTATTTCCCAGTAAACTTTTTGAATTTTCTTGTTGTAGGCCCTATATATTTATTTTTGGTTTTCTCATAAGCATTTTTCTTTTGGCTATTTTTGTTAATGATATAATTTTCCCCTTTGGTACCAACTAAACCAACCAACCCCCTTGGCAGAGGCAGGCACTGGGGCCCTTCGAACAAGACCACTCTACTGTGCACTGGGCTGGCAGGCACTGCCAGGTGGTCTCTCCAAAATGCAATGTGGACTCCCTTCCTTGGAAAGTGTATTCTATCAAGAGTGTATGAAACCTGAAACTGCCTATGGTGCAATCTGATATTATTTTAAGCTTGCTTCTGGTGAATAAATCTTTAGAAGAAATAAAAATAATTGCCTACTTTGACTAAATATGACTTTTTCTTAAATAGTCACAGTGGGAAGACAGGTGCCCTCGTCTCTTAGGAGTTCTTGTTAACACTTATGAAAGGGCTCGGAAGGCATGTTCAATAATGGTTTCTTCTAAATGCTGGTTATTTAGTGAAAGGAAGGATAGCTGCAGAAGGATTAAAAGATTTCTTTTCTTTTGAAATCTATGGCCTCTTTAAAGTCTAGGGATAAATGTGCAATTGCCTGTGCCTTACCTGCATCCTTGTAAACAACCAACAAACCTGCTCCAGAAGAAATGCAATTTCCCCCTGAAGGAGTGTAAGTGAAGAGAGGCTCACTCAAATTCAGAGGTGGATCACCTTGACAAGCTCTCCAACAGGGAATGAAGCCAGATGGGGATTGAAATAGTTCAGGGGCCACTGGTGGGTCCCCAGTTCACTGGGGAAAATGTGGGGCAAGCTGTGCTCTGCATGCAAGGAAGAAAGAAATCATGGCTCAGGGAGAGGTGCCCTTAAAAGACTCAGGATCCTAAATCATTGTAATGATGTCATTGCATGACTAATCCCAGAACTCAAATAAAAAGATTTGATACCTGGTATTCTCTTTTCAGCCAGCTAGGGGAGCCTGGAGGGGAGATCCATTACTTTTTTGTTGCCAGTTACAACGATATTTCTATGCTTTGGGTTTTTTAAAAGTATGGGCTATTGGCAAAAACATAAAAGGTTAAACATATCAGTGGCTGTATGTGTTTACCAATACACATTCTTTCAGTCCCCTTAGCTAGGAAATGGCCAGGGTGCCTGGGATGCTGGGATGCTGGTTGACATCTGACAGCAGGTGTTGCTTAAATGTATTCAGTGAAGCTGCTCTAATGACTTCTGACTGTAACTTGGGTATATTGTGAGGGCAGTGTAAGTGGCTGGGGAGAAAGAACTGTAACATTTGAGACTTCTGTTATTGTATATGTTCCCTTTCTGCCCCTGAAAAAAAACTGTAGCCCTTCATAAAAAGCAGCCACCTTTACTTTTTGGCTAAGGTAATTAGTCCCTAACCAAAGGCATCATAATCTCTAGGGAGCTTGTTAGAAATATAAATTATCAGCCCTGCTTCAAATCTACCAAATCAGAAATTCTGGGTGTGGGGCAATGTGTCTTTGAACAACCCGTCCAAATGATTCTGATGTCCTTAGGTTTGAGAATCCTCAGTACAGGAAATTGTGTCCATTCCCACCTCTCCCCTGGTCCTTTGACTCTCACTTCATTCTGGTTTCGGTAGCCTTTCCTTAGTAACCTTAGTTACTTTCCTTAGTTACCTGCAGCTTTCCTTGGTGTCCAGCCCCTTTGGACAGATGCCACCTTTAGTTGGTCAACCTGCCTTTCTCTACAGAGTGCTTCATGGGCTTGTAAGGCTAATTGTTATGGATCCATATGTGAAAACACATAAACACATCCCTTGTTGATGCCCAGCCCAGGAGCCAGCCTGTGATCAAAACCTAGGCATTCTCCTATTTTAGCAAGACCACCACCCACACCTCCAACGCTGTTAAAGTCAGCACCAGCAACTATAAAAGCAGGTTGATTCATGAGAGAGAGAAGATAGCATGGGATCAAACAAAGCAGATTCAAATCCTGCCTTTACCATTTATGAAGTGTGTGAACTTGTGAAGCAACTCACTGAAAATATTTATCTCCAAGTATTATCTTGCAGAGTAAATGAAACAATCTATCAGGGCCAGGACTTACTTTCATACTATAAAAGGAATCAAAGTAAGTTGAGATATTGTCCCCTCGGCCCTCAGGGCTCCTTTTCAGAACAGCTGGAGCTCTAAGCTAGTCACCTCCAGCCCAGGCAGCCTCATCCGTTTATAGTAATGTGCTATGAAAATATTGTCAATTTCTATGTAGGCCATGATGTGAAAATGATGAGAATCACAATTTTACCTAAGTACCTGCTCAGCTTGTGGTGCCCAATAAAGCCTCAATAAATGGTGGTAGTTTTGTCTTCGACATAGGTTAGGACCACCGTGAGGACTAGTGGCAAGTAGTGTGTTAGCTGCTCTGAAGACCTCAGTGGTCTCCAGGGAAAATGCTTCCAGAGGGAAAAAGGAACCCAGAGGGGCCCATGACCTCAGCCATTCCATAAATTGGGGGTCAGTGTCAAAGGCTATGTTTATTACCATGTTATTGCCCCCCACCAACTGTGGGTACCTTGCCTTTGGCTTGGTGGATCACTGGGAAACAAGAGTTTCCAAAGCACACAGCTCCCTTATTCCTTTGCTCTGCCTAATGAGCATCCTGGACTGCCCAGGTGTTTCTACTACTGCAGATGGCAAACCTCATATGGTTTAGACTGTCTCTGTCCAGTAGAAGCATATACAAAACAATCCTTGTAAGTTTTATACATTTTTATCTCTTAACCATCAATTTAGCAGGATTTCTGGAGTGAGTAAAGAGAAGGCACAAGGTCATTAGGTAGACCAGTGTTTGCTTTTGAGAACTAATTTTCTTTAGCATGAAATATACAGATCTCCTCTCAAGTAAGGTGATGATAGGGAGGGTGCATATTTTATGATGTTTATCTTTTATTTACATTCACAGTTTAAATATACAGGACCTTTGATCTGATGCCAAGGGAAAAAAATCATCAGGACACCTTTGGACCATGCATGGAGCTTAGGAGGTGGGAAATGGATGGCACTAGAAACTGGGTAATTAGTTTCAGTGCATAAATGAAAAAGCTGAAGCTCAGGGTTTTAAGTAACTAGGTTAAGGTCATGCAGCTAATAAGAGCAAACTGAGACTTACACCTGGTGCTGTCTAATGTGGTTTCCCAAACTCTAAAGCATGTTTTCAGTGGCTCCTCTGTGCTGCCTTCCTAGAGACTAAAGTGGAAAGGGGTGTGGACAGGGGGTCTCCCTGAGGAGACACACTGGGAGCAGGTATTCACGTTGCGGAAAATGACTTAGTTAAAGACTTGGGTCCAGTGCAGGCAAAGTGTGTGGGGATGGAGCACAGCTGGATCCCTGGGGTGGACTATGTGGATCAGGGCACACAGGAAATAGAGCCAATTAGGGAAGGATGCATATCTCAGTTAGGCTATCGGAGCCCATAATTTGGGGCTTTTATTAAATTATAAAGGAATTTTAAAATAGTGTATCAATCTTTTAAACATATTATGTTTCAGGCTATGGCTTCAATCACTTTTTAAATTCTTGTATGTTGAGTATTAAATAAGTGGAAGATACAGATATTGGCTATATTTTATTTTACAGATTTATCTCTTGCATGTAATGGTATAAATTACACATTAAAGAAAGGCAAAGAAAGGGAAGACGGATGAGGAAGGAAATAACATTAGGGATGTGCCTGCCAACCTTTCCAATTTGTCTGAGTTATATAAGTGGGTAGTAAAAACATACCCAATAATGGGACTGAAGAGCAATAACTAATGCATATGTGACAGTGTCCCCACCATGATCTGAACTCAAATGGCAACTCAAGTGACTGTCTAAGGAGCAGCAGGCAAGGCCTGGCTGCTAGCGTGGAACATGCGGACTAGTGGGCCACTCAAGATGGGTAATGGAGTAACCATGAGCTCACAGATCTGTCATGACAAAGTTATGACACCTTCATCACACTTCAGGTTTGAGATTCACAGAGCAGAGGCAGGATGCCATCTGAGTTGTTCCATAGGCAATGAATGCAAAGGCAAAGCGAAACCTTGGCCACCACTTGTTCACCAAAATGAGGATCAGTTCTCCTGTACGGGTGGTTTCTCTACTGAGCAAGATTCACAGCCTCAGACAGCATTTCCTCAGATAGTGGTTTTTTCACACTTCAGCCTCAGACAGTGGTTTTTGCATACTTCTAATTTAAGTTGTAACACTTTTCCACCCATCTACCTTGCACACTCCAGCAAAGTAGAGTGTCATGACTATAGAGAGGAGTGTCATGACTATTTTCGGACAGTGGTATTAAAACGCCACTTAGAGAAGGAGTACTGGCTTCAGGAGTGAAACAAACAAGAAGCCACAGAAATCAAGACCACGAAGTTAAGGAGGAACAGGGTAGGGAAGGCAGTCACAGATATAAGCTCTTTCTGAGCTCTGCAGTCCTGATTGGCTCTTTTGATGAAACATTATTATGGCTCCAAGATGAACAAGCTGTGAAAAGCTAACCAGTTACAAACACTTGAACAGTAGATTCTACTGATGTCCTGCCCATATAGCCTTGGCATTCACTGTTCCTCTTAAATGCCAATGGGTTTTTACAGCCAGCTCCTACAACTCACAACTCTTTGCTGGATAGCCTTGTCAAGTTGGGAGCATGCTCAGCTCATCTGGAGCAGGCCAGAAATTAATGCCCCTGGAAACAGACCTCATCAGTGACCAAGGAGAGTTGGTGGATAAATAGCTCAGTCTCCTTACCATCAGGTGGGACAACATGGAAGTGGGTTCTCTGCAATCTTCCAGAGCTTCCCAGTGGGGCTGAGCCCCTGCTGATCACAATGATAACTTATTCACAAATGCATCTGTCTTGATATTTTTCCCTTCCCCATCTCACTTCTTTCCTTACCGGTGCCTCCTGGATCACTGCACAAATACGTCACTTGCTCTCAAATCCTTATCTCAGACTGTGATTCTGGGAGAATCTATCCTAAAACGTTAGGCTAATTGAGAGACAGGAAATAATAAAGAGCATATCTCCAACTTATTAATGTATAGCATTTTAGAGTTGGAAGTCTCAGAATTTTTAGGCTTAGGAAGGAAAGTGATTCATCAAAGACCATATGTTTTTCTCAGGTCCCTGGCTTTGGCTAATACCACCATCATTGTTTTAGTTACTCTGCCTGGAAATCCAGAATTTGGACCTTGAGCACAGCGGCAAATACCTGACACAGTGGATCAGAGTCCTCCTGGTGACGGGGTTCTGAAAAAACTAATAGATTTTGCAGCCTAGATCTTTGGGTCCCCATGGTTTTTCAAACTTTTTCTTGGGTTCTCTGAGCTGCCCATAACCTTTCATTACTGTGGGGTTTTGTGTTTTATCTTTTGAAAGTGAGCATCAGTTTCTGTGGTTGACAAAGTACTGTAACAAATACATTCTCCTCTACATGCCACGCTTACAGTTTCCAAGTCCTTTTTGATTCTTTCTCCAAAATGCCCGGGATGCTTTTGTTCCTCACCATATCCGAATGCAGATGCGTGCTTTTCTCTAGCTTCCCCGACATTGCAGTCTCACGCCTCCCGACCCCTGGGGACAACAGTCCTTGAACTGGGGTCCCGACATCTGTGCTCCTGTGCCCCAGGGCTTGTTCTACATCTCTTAAAGGTCTTGGGGAGGCTGGATCTCGTCTTCACTTCTCTTATCTACAAAATAGGGAGTTTCATCTAAGTCCTTGATTCCCACTTGAGACCTTGGTCCGTTTGTTGTGTTTAAAAAAACACAGCTATATCATTCTGTGAACATAGGCTCAGTTAAGCATGTGGCTGACTTATTTTGGCTATTATTATATCAGCTTGGTGCAAAAAACACTGGTCAGCTCATGTTCATTAGAAGCCCTCATAGACAACTCGGTGTTTCTGATGAGTGAAAATAATGAATTGCTACTAAGTAAATACACATTGTTTCAAATCCTGGGCTCCAGTGGGGTGAGGGAGGCAGGTGAGCCAGAGAAAGAGGAGTGGGCGTGAAAGGCCCAGAAATTACTTGATATAATGTCCTATAAGTTACCTTTTAGCTGTTTGACTCCTCATTATGTACATGCTTTATGACCTCTATCACCTCTAGGTCACACACTTTTCTCTGACCTTCAAGGTCCTCCACAGTCCTTAGGGTTCCCTGAATCCTTAACCCTCATGTGGCCCTGAGTTCATTCTACTCACGCCTGACTCAGTTGGAAAGTCATCCCTACTGTTCTTTGCCATAAAAAATCTGGTCCATCTTTTAAGACCCAAATCACATTCATCCTCTTCTGGGAGGTCTTCTCTGGCTGTCCAGCCCTCTCTGAACTTCTCTGTTGGGACTTGCCGGCTGACGAGTATCTATACCCCATAATTTAGCACTGGGTTTTGCCCTATTTCACATGATTCCCTTCATCACAAGCATATTGATCTTGTATCTTTAACTGGATGTTAAGCTTTTACTTACCTTATTCAATATCTCCCATAGCAGCAGGTAGTATTGAAAGATGGCCTATAAATAGATGGAATGTTAGAATCAGGAATGTGTGATGGCCCAGTGAAGTCACACAGAGTTTGTGGCAGTATTGAGGTGGGAACACAGGTTTTCTGACTTCATCCAGTTTTCCTTCTGCTGAACCACAGTACTCTCTGTGATTGCTGGCAGATCAAACAGTTGCAGCTCACCTTCTAGAAGTCACAAATGACCAGAATCTGAAAGGTACCCACAGTCTAATGGTTCCAAGCAGTGTCTGCAGCAACATACATGCAAATTATATAAGGACAGACAACAGGTAACAAGAGTTCTGAAGTTACTGATAAATGGGATAACTTTAAGCAGTGTGGGAGAAAAAATGTATTAATGATGCCTGACGCCTGACCCCATGCTGAACAGAACAGCCTTGGGCTCCTGAGACAACCAAGGAGCAGGCAGACATAGCCACCTGACTTGACTGAAGCTTTTATAAACAATGCAAGCTCTGCAGGACAGGTAAGCCAGTTAGTGAGCAAAAAGGGATGGTGCCTGATGTCATGCCCTTCAAGTTATGAGATGTTATATGCATAGTCTGGCTAAAGAGTTGATCACATGTTGGCTTTCCAACTTGTCTCGAGTATCCTCTTCAAATGAGAGACATTGAGGTACATTTTTGCTTTGCTTTGCTAAGTGCTATGGTCCACCCTGCCAGCTGTAGAAGAGGGTATTGCCAAAGCAAGCTTTCTCTATCTATAGCTTTAAGCAGGGAGAAACAATTCTCTCCATTTGAGGAGGGGTATATGGGAGACCTTCTCTCCTTGTCATTGGGTGAGGTCTTGTAAAGCATCCTGAAGTTGCAAGCCAGGAGAACTGTGCTAAATAGGGAGAGACTGTTGAGTGGGGCTGACTAATAGGCAGTCTTTTATAGAGTAAAAGAATGCCCAAAGGTCTTTGTCAAGGACCTTGAGGACTTGAGAAGAGATTTGAGCTCTCTGCTGAGACCTAACACAATCTCAAAGAGATAGCTAAGCTTCAAGGACCAAGGCCACCTCCACAAAATGATTCTGGACAATAATTAAAGTAGCTACTATTGGGCCAAGATGGAGGTATAGGTAGAAACCCTTCCCTTCCTTGCACAACCAAAAGGAGAATAAAAACCAATCTAAAATTAATAAACAACCACAATCGCCAAAAAATCAAAGTGTATGGAACTCTGACAACCAAAGAATTAAAACTAAAAATCAACCAGAACAACCAGACCAGTAAGGTGGACCTTTCCAGCTGACTCAGAAAAACCGTTGAGAGGTGGCTGAGAGGCGGGGCTGACTGCAAAGCTGGTAGAGCTTCAAGGGAGGGGCTGACTTAAGGGGAAAACTGAGACTTGGAGCCGACTGTGGGCTAAGGCTGGGGTTCCTGTGGTGGGAGATGTAGTTCCAGTCTGACATGACAGTCTGCTGGGAAGTGCACTAGAGAGGAACAGGTGAGCTGCACTGCTCCCTCTCTGGCCCCTCCTCCACAGGCAGCACAACAAAGAGGGTCGCCCTGCCCAGGTGAATACCTAAGTCCACGCCCTTTATAACCTATCAGATGCACCAAGACAAAGAAATGTGGCCCAAATGAAAGAACACAGAAAAACCTCAGAAAGAGAGCTAAGCAATGAGGAGATAGCCAACCTATCTGATGGAAAATTTAAAGCCCTGATAATCAAAATGCTCACAGAACTGACTGAGCTTGGTAGAAAAGTGAAAGAACAAATGAAAGATACCCAAAATGAAATAAAGCAAAATATTCAGGGAACCAACAGTGACAAGAAGGAAACCAGGATTCAAGCAACGATTTGGAACAAAAGGAAGAAATAAACATCCAACTGGATCAGAACAAAGAAATAAGAATCGAAAAAAATGAAGAGAGGCTGAGGAATCTCTGGGACAACCTGAAACATTCCAATATCCGAATTATAAGGGTGCCAGAAGGAGAAGAACAGCAACAAAAAATTGAAAACCTATTTGAACAAATAGTGAAGGAAAACTTCCCCAATCTGGCAAAGAAAATAGACTTTCAGGAAGTCCAGGAAGCCCAGAGAGTCCCAAGGAAGTTGAACCCAAAAAGGAACACACCAAGGCACATCATCATTAAGTTACCCAAGATTAAAATCAAAGAGAAAATCCTAAAAGTAGCAAGAGATAAGGAGACAGTTACCTACAAAGGAGTTCCCATAAGGCTATCAGCTGATTTGTCAAAAGAAACTTTACAGGCAAGAAGGGGCTGGAAAGAAGTGTTTGAAGCCATGAAAGGCAAGGAACTACATCCAAGATTACTTTATCCAGCAAAGCTTTCATTTAGAATGGAATGGCAGATAAAGTGCTTCCCAGATTGTGGGAGGCCGCTCTGCGTGGTGTGGGCCCAGCTCCCAATGGGAGATGCACAGGACCCACACCCACGGATAGGTTCTCCCATGAGGAATCAGGCCTATCAGGCCTGCAACGTACTTAGGCTGCTATGAGTCTTGCTTTTTGCTAAAACTCCCTCACCCTGAATTGAGGACATTTACTGCAAAGCAACTCCCAAACACCCATGCTAAACCTTCCAAGGATGAGCATAAGCAGTCCAACTATTTTGCCTTTTTATTTGCAAATATCCCTCTTTTGTGATGTGATTACCAGCACCCCCTCCTTTGTTTTCTGTATAAGGTAACCACCTAAAGCAAGCCTGTGCATAGTTAATGAGGACCTTCTTGTAATGTGCCCAATAAGATAACAAAAGCTCACTGGAGTGAGTACCAGGGTTTTTGCTCCCCTTGAGAGAAAAGCCATGCCATCCCTTTTCCTCCACAGGACTCGGTAGTCCATATGAATTTGTCTCATATTTTATCCATAATGATGTGGACCCCACGAGTCAGGGTCCACATCACCAGATATGGTCAAGTTAAAGGAGTTCGTCATCACCAAGCCCTTAATATATGAAATGTTAAAGGGACTTATCTAAGAAAAAGAAGATCAAAAACATGAACATTAAAATGACAACACACTCACAACTATCAACAAATAAACCTAAAAGAGAAGAAAAACAATGAAAACAAAAACTAAGCCCTGGCTGGTGTAACTCGGTGGATTGAGTGCGGGCTGTAAACCAAAGTGTCCCAGGTTCGATTCCCAGTCAGGGTACATGCCTGGGTTGCAGGCCATGACCCCCAGCAACCCCCCATTGATGTTTCTCTCTCTCTCTCTTTCTCCCTCCCTTCCCTCTCTAAAAATAAATAAATAAAATCTTAAAAAAATAAGAAAATAAAAATAAGTAAATAAAATATTTTAAAAAAGAAAACAAAAACTAAGCAAACAACCAGATCAGGAACATAATCAGAAATGGACATCACACAAAGGGAGTTCAGTGGGGAGAGGAAAGGGAGGAATGGGGGAAAAGGTACAAGGAAGAAGAAGCATAATTAGTAGGCATAAAATAGATGGGGAGAGATAAAAAATGGTATAGGAAACAGAGGACTCAAAGAACTTATAGGTGCAACCTATAGACATGAACTAAGGAAGTGGGGAATACTAGAGAGTTGAGGGGGTAAGGTGGAGGGAGGTAAAGGGGGAAAATTGGGAAAACTGTAATAGCATAATCAATAGAAAATACTTTAAAAAATAAGGTAGCTTCTATTTAGTAAGTGCCTGCCATGTGCCAGCTGGCTAGGCACATGTTATCTAATTTAGTACATTTAACCTTTCCTAAGTCCTGCAAAGTGGGCATCAGTGCCTCCATTTTACAGACACAGAAACTGAGTCAGTAACTGGCTCAAGGCTACACATTAGTCAGTGGCTGGGGCAGGTTATTGAAATTAATTGCTCTAACAGAACCTGAACTAGATGAATCCAAGCCTTTCTTACTGCCCAGCAAAGTTCCATGAGACAAGGCTGAGGCGAGCCATGCTGGAGTTGGTAAGTGCTATGGAGAAAAAGCAGCGGCAGGTGGGTGCAGGTGGGAAGTGATGGGGTGGAGCAGGACAATGACAATTGTACATGGGTAGTCCAGGAAGGTCTCCAACGATGGTGACGTTTGAAACAAAGCCCTTTGGAAGGAGGTAAGGGAGTTAGCCATGCTCATGTCTAGGAAGAGGTCCAGGCAGCAAAACAGCAAGAGCAGAGGCCCTGAGCAGGAGTGTGCCAGGCACAGGTGAGAAACAGAAAAGGGAACAGAGTGGCTAGAAAGCAGCCATCCAAGTGGAAATTAGTAAGAGGTGAAGTCAAGAGGTAATGGTAACAGCCCAGATTGTGTTGGGCTGTATGAGTTTTGCAAACAACATACATCTTTCTCTGGACAATCCAGAGCAAGTCTTTTGGACATTTGGAATTCACTTGATCCTCCTTCTCCCAGTATGTCAAGATATCATGAAGTGAACTGAGGGAATCCATTGCCTAGGGCCACACCTAACCAAGCAGACTGGGTTTTGTTTTGTTTTGTCGTTAGAGTCTAAGACTGGGTCTCCCAGAAACAGACACCGATTCAAGGATTTGAGTACAAGTAATGTATTGGGTCATAAAGGAGACACCAATAGAGGATTTGGGAAGGGAAGGTAGCCAGTAAAGGGTGTGTTTCCAAACCAGTTACTACCCAAGGCAAGGGAAACATAACCCTGGGAGCCAATGTAGAACACAATCATCCTGTTGGTAACTGTTCTACAGTGAAGCCTTAGGGTTATTCCACCCAAGGGGGTGAGAAGTGTGGTATTTACACACCCATCCCCGCTAATCAGTGAGAGAGGGCTGCTTCTGGGAGGCCTTACTTTTCCAGCATTTCCAGTGGGCTGTATGGGTGAAAAAACTGGCTCAGTGCCAGGGTGCCAGGGAATACCCTCTACAAAGCAATGACAGTCCTGGTGGTTGAAAGTCAGAGTTTTGGCCCTAAATTGTTAAGGTGGGACAAGGGGAGGGCACCAACAGAGTTGCTAGCCTCTCTTCAATGCTTTTGAATTTTGTCTCTTCACCACTTACTAAGAGAGGAGAAACAAGAAGCTTCCCACTTCTCCATTATGGTAAGAAAACTTTGGCTGAAATTCTCAGAGGCAATAATTGAAAATGTGAAATCAACTCATAAATCACCTGTACTCATCTTTTTAAAAAATAATTTATTTACTTATTTTTAGAGAGAAGGGAAGGGAGAGAGAAAGTGAGAGAAACATCAATGTGTGGTTGACTCTTGCACGCCCCCTACTGGGGACCTGGCCTGCAAACCCAGGCATGTGAGCTGACTGGGAATCAAACTGACGACCCTTTGTTTTGCAGTCCAACACGCAATCCACTAAGCCACACCAGCCAGGGCCCACCTTTTATTTTACTTTATTTTATTTTTAGCAAGTGATAACTAATTTATAAAGCATACATCAGTTTCAAAAACCAGTCTTTTAAAAGAAAAGAGAGAGAAAATTTAGTGCTAATTGCTGTTGTCAGGGTGAGGATTATTTCTTGGCAAACAGCACAGGGAGCATTTGCAAAGATGTTCATTATCATGATCCTCAATTCATGAAAACCTAATCTGACAGATGAGCAACTCTGCGACTCACACTGTCAGGGATACTGACCGTAAGAATCGGTGGGGAAGGAGTGTTTCTTCTTACGAGGAACTCTAGCCTGCTAAACTCAGTCCAGGATGTCCCCTCGGGAATGAGATGCGCGCAGCAGCACAGTAAGGAGAGTGATCAGTAAACTCTCCCTCCCCCAGTGAGCCTCCCATGCCAAACATCGTGCCCCAGGGTGAGTTATATGGCCCTTGGGAGTGCTGGGTAGATGCTGCAGAATGGGGCTTCTATGTGTCCCTATCAGTTGCTGGTGTTCCAGTAGCTTGGGATAGTTTGGTATGGATAACATGCTAAGAGTGCTTTTTACATTTTTTAAAGGTTGAAAAGAAATCAAAAGAAGAAGAAGAATTAAGGACAACTGAAAATTCTATGATATTCAAATTCTAGTATCCATCAGTAACTTTTTATTGGAACCCAACTGGGTTTGTTTGCTTATATGTTATTTCTGGCTGCTTTTGCTCTACAGTGACAGAGTTGTGTAGTTATGCCAGAGACCACATGATCCACAAAGTCTAAAGTATTTACTATTTGGCCCCTTATAGACAAGTGTGCTGACCTGTACAATGAAGAATGATCTTGTTGAGAATCTGCTCCCCTTGGTTAATCTCTAGCACTGAGAATGAGATACGTATTCAAACCCAAATGACCACAGTTGGGTAAATCCACTCTCCAGGATTACGAGCACGGAACTGAATATAAACCAGGTCTTGGTCCTGAAACAGACCCACTCTTGTGGCTAAGTTAGAAGAGTTTTGTATTTGTCACCCTGGTTCCTGTGTTTCTTAAGCTGAGAGGCTTCTCCTAAAGTAAACAGGTCCCACAGAGGGCAGTTAGTAGGCCTTACCATAGTCCCATCTTCCCATTTCCTACTTATGCTAAAGCTGCCATCTCAGATATGTGAGATTATTGGAATGCAGCTGTTCACTAGTCCTATAACTCATCACTCAACAATGCAAACTGTAAATGAAATAAAAAGCCTGGTGAAGACATTGCTAGAGTATTCCAGGATATTGCAGAACTGCACAGAATGTCCTCTCAGTAGCATTGAGCACACAGGTTCTGGAGTCAGAGTCCCCAAATTTAAATTCCAGCTCATTAGCTTGCTAGCTGTGCAACCCTGGACATGTTACTTAATCACTCTGTTCCCTATTCCCCCATTATAAAGCAAAAACAATAATAGAATCTCCCTCTTAAGGATTCTCTGGGGTTAGTGACATATATATGCAAAGCAGCCTAGCATGGTGTCTGGCACATAGAAAAAGCCCAGACTCTAAAAGAATCTTAGCGATTGCTATTGTTTCCAAATTGGTATATGTGAAATTTTGACAACATATTGTGGAATCTGTGTGCAAATGATATTCATAAAGAAGCACTTCGCCAGCACTTCCTGACTCACCAAATGACATTTATGTGGCTTTAAACGCTGAGTCTCCCCTTCATGCTCCTCACTGTCACTATACGCAGACCTTACTGCTTCATACACACTTCATACAGTTGATCTGCTAAGATGACCTATTCCTCTAATAAATTGTAGCTTTTAGGGCCAGAGTAAATTTTAGTCATATTTTATATCCAGTTCTAACACTTAAATTTGAGTGTAATAAATGTTGAATTAAAACTGGCATAATAATATATCGCTGTATGTCACAGAAATCAAAGCTTCTAACATCCATGCTAGCTATAGTACCAGCTATAAAACTCTTGCCAGAAGGATCAACATTTAATCTGTATGAGTATTTACGGTGCATCTACTGTATTCCAAATACTGCAGTAGTGCCTGACTACACAAAGATGAATAAGAAATAATCCTTGAACTCCAGGAACTCACAGTATAGTGACTATTGAGAAGAACGGAGGAAATATCTGTAGATCAGTTCATACCCTATTCCCACTCTGGCCTGGCCAGACTGAAAGGCTGTAGAGGTAAGGGTATAAGGTGTTGGGTAGGTTAGAAGGGCCACCTTGGAAAAGCAAGCTTTTCACAACCCATTAGAATGAAGTCCAAGAACTGTTATAACAATATATTACTTGATATGAACAAATCATTCATAAATAAATAGTTCCTGTGTTCCTGATGCTATGGCTCTCTCAGCTGTCAAGCAGGGTGTCTGGGAGCCGGGTGGCATTTGCAGGGGTTCTCAGCCTGAGGCATGAGGGCCAGGTAGGAGTTGGCTCTGAGTATTCTGTCTCAGTAACCACTAACTGAAGTTTCCACAGTACGTCTCTCAAAGCCCATTCCTGCTGTCACATGGTGGCATCACAGTGCTGTTGCTGGGCTGTGTGGGCCACATGCAGTGTGCTCCGTCATGGAGATCTCTGCTAGGTAGCACGGGGGCCCGGTGGTCCACGTGACCAAGGGGCCAGCTCAAGGCAGCCTAACACTGAATAGCCAGTCTGCAGAAAGTTGCTAATTGTATTGGTCTCAACGTATTCTAACAATTGCACCAATTCACTACATGTTTAGGAATCTAAGTTTTAAGAAACAAAGTGGGGAGAAAACAAAAAGTCGAGCTTGCACATTTAGTTAAACACAAGCATTTACCCACAAATCACTTACAAATCTGGTAATATAAGCAATGCATAGATGTCTTAGTGACAAAGACAATGATAAAATGTGAAGGAGATTCAGCCAAAGCATTCTGCATAGAGAGTTATCTTTTTGAGTGTGTGCCTGTGTGTATGTGTGTGTGAGATCAACAGTGACATTGATCAAAACACCAAGGAAAAGCCAGTCTCTCCTGAAGCAATATCCATCATTTATAGCAGAGCTAGCATATATATCCTAAAGATAGAGACAAAGGCACATATGGGGCCTATGGAATTTCCAAGGATTTGGCTTCTGTTTTCAGATGTGCAGCCACCTGGCTGGAGCTCCAGGTGGCCTAGCTCTGATGTCCAGTCCAAGTTTGGGCACCATGATGAGATACACCCAGCTACCACCAGCTGTCAGGTGTATGAGGTGATGTGCATGAAAGGTTGAGAACAGAAGAAATTATGGGTAACTCTCAATAGCAGCTAAACAAATTCAGGCAAAACTTTGTCTACAATAGATTTAATGAACAACAATTTACTTAAAATGGCATCTAATATTTAGGAACACATTTCCTGTTCTACAGATGCTATCAAAGTATAAACATAATGCAAGAATAATGCATAAGGGACTCTAAACATCACATGCATTGATGAAAAGTGGCAAAATAATCTCTTTATTGTCAGCTCCTTGGTGAAGTTCTTCTTTTATTGAACATTAGAATAAAGTGACATCAGATTGTCACTTAGCAAACAGTCTTCTGCTTCCTAAGTTATCCAGCAGATGGTCTAGGTGATAAAATGCAGCATCAGCTTGATCGGGTTTTTGCTAGCCGCCTCTGCCCAGCGCTGCTGCAGTCATTCAGCACCTCTCGCTCCACCAGGCGACTTCGCCCTGTGTCATTGCTCAGTGTCTCACACCCCAGGCCCCATGCATCACAGTCAAGCCACACAGCTCTGCAGGTAAATTACTCACCTTCTTAACAGCAGCTCCTTCAATGTCTTTTCCTCCCCATGCAGGTTTGGTCCCTCAGTTTTCCAGTACTAAATTAAATCTCTAGATCCTGAGGTTTTGCAACAAGATTCAAGCTTTGCTCAGCAGAGCACACCTCTCCTCTTTCTGTAATCTTGGAATGAAAGGACATACAATGTGAGGAGCAGGGAGAGTTAAGAACCCCTTGGTTGACCAACACTCAAAGGAAAGGAACTATGCACTGGTTTGAGTTTACAACCAGCCAGAAATCCAAGCTGCTGGTGGGATCTTGTACTCTTTCCCCGCAACCCCACCCTGTGCGTGGATGAAAACATGGAGTTCCCAGCAGAGGAGAGCATTTACAGAAGGCTGGGTAGCAGTGACATCTTAGGTATACAGACCCAGATAGTTGATCTCTTTTAAAATATAGAGATTTCTGTTGATTTATATTGTTACATTGTTTTAAAATATTTATTTACTTATTTTTTAGAAAGAGAGGAAGGGAGGGAAAAAGAGAGGGAGAGAAACATCTGTGTGAGAGAGAAACATCGATCAGTTGCCTCTCACACTGATGGGAACCAAACTGGCAACCCAGGTATGTGCCCTGACTGGGAATCGAACTGGTGGCCTTACCCTTGGCGGGACGATGCCCAACCAATTGAGCCACGCCTGCCAAGGCTATTGTTACATTTTATATTAATCTACTAACTATAATATTTTTTCTATGGTGAATCCATGAGCTAGTTAATGTTGAATAAGAGCCAAGAATTGACTGTGCTGGAGAGGCCAGGAAAGACAATACACAGGGAAGGAGAAGAAGGGGTGGCCCCTAAAATGTGAAGCCGCCAGCTCTGTGGAAGTTCTACTCACCTCTTCATAGAGAGCAAAGGCACCTGTGCATATGGGTGCATAATCAATACCCAAATGTGTTTCTTTCAGTTTAGAGTGTCTATGAGTAGCTTGTGAATAAGCATATGCAGTTGGTGTTAATACATATTTAAATTATACTGATCTATGAAAGTAAGACGTGATTCTATTATAGTTGTTTCAGAGTTATTAAAAGGCCAAGAGTGGAGTGCCAATATAAATTTAACCAACCCAATACCCTCAATAACAGTACCTGTATCCATGACCTAGTAACATAGCGCCTTATGTTTCATGCGTAGGGGCAAATAGAGGGGGCTGCTGGTGGTGGTGTGTTAGTCTCCTTGGGCTGCCTTAACAAAACACCACAGGCTGAATGGCTTACACACAGAAATTTATTTTTGCACAATTCTGGAGACTGGAAGTCTAAGATCACCATGGGTTTGTTTCTTCTGAGGCCATTTTCCTTCGCTTACAGATTGCTGCCTTCTCCCTGTGTCCTCACATGGTCTTTCCTTCGTGCACACACCCCTGGTGTCTTTGTGTTCCCAGATGTCCTCATATCATAAAGACCTCAGTCATATTGGATTAGCCCACCCTAATGGCTTCGTTACATCTTTACAGGCCCTATTTCCAAATATAGTCACACCCTGAGGCACTTCGGGGTTAGGGATTCAACATAGGAATTTCGGAAGGACACAGATTAGCTCGTAACAGGAGGGATGGGAAAGGCTGTAGGACTTTTTTAGCTAAAATTTCTATAAGGTTTGGTAGTTTTAAATGCTCCATGTAAAGCTTAATTTCTAAGATTCTAGGGACTATATTTTAATCATGCCAAACAGCAAAACTTTAGAAGTCTTTCCTCAGAGATGAGAGTTAACAAAAAAAGATAAATAGGAATTTACATTTTCATTTTATGGCCATAGTAGGCATAAAGTTTTACTTCACATGTTCAACTGCATAAGAAATATTACATGTCTTTAGATTTCTTATTCTAAATCTGAGTCCTCATCCACCCCATCTGGTATGAAATTCCACCCCAGTTGGACCCCCCTTTCTGTACCAAAGTGGCCATGTAAAACCACAGGGGTCCCAGGCAGAGCAGAACATGAGGAAGACCTTCTGGTCCTAGATCTACACTGGCCACCTGAGTGTTCAAAAATATTTGTCGTCTGGCTCATATGTTCTTATTCTAATACAAAGAATGTATTAGCCTCATGGTGTATTATAAGCAAATGATTTCTGTATTAAGCTTGAGCCGAGAATATTTGTCCATTTTGGGGTCTAGCCTGAGAAGGCTTCCTGCCCAGAGGAAGCCTTCATGCAGAGGCCCTCCTGTCTTCCGGAGCACTGTGAAGGTGCTGGTGAGGGTCTCTGATGGACACTGATACCATCTGCAGGTTGTAATGCTGTCTTCCTTTCCATCTTAAAGGGCCACTCTCCACTTTCTTTTCTTGAGGCTTTGCAGCAGTTATGATTGCATGCATCTTCAAGTAACAGAACACTTAACTATATACAAGTAGCAGGTTTATTTGCCTAATGCAACAAGAAGTCTAGGGATGGGCAAAATAGGGCTACTCTGATGGATCAGTGACAGCCTCAAGAATCCAAATTCTATTTACCTTCCCCTTCTGTTACCCTTAATCATTGCTTTTATCCTCAGGATCTCAAAATAAACATCACATGCAACATTTGAGGAAAAAAATTAAAAGGCCAATAGCTGCATATCAAGTACCAGGAGCTGAGTTGATTTGTTCCTGTAAAGATGCTACATCTTGGACAGCAGCTGCAATTAGTGTCACCACCTGATTAAGTCTGCAATAGTTTACAGTTGTTCTTTGAGTTTCTCCTGACTCCTGCACAGGCCAGACTGTGAGGCTGTAATAGACATCGCCACTCCTGCTTCTTCCAAGTCCCTGATGAAGTCACTTCCCCCAAGGACACAGTATCACTTTGGATTTACTATTTGGTATGAAGGGAAAGTTCCCAAGGTTTCCTCTTAGCCCTTCCTACAATTATGACCCTCACCCTGTGGGTCAGAGAACCAATATACAGGGAGGGGGGAAAGTATGGGAAAGTTGTTCATATGGGAAATAATATCATAATTAATAAATAACAATAAATAATAAACTCAGGGTTCTGCATACTCACAACTGTAGACCTACTTTTGCCCCACCCTGTTGAGTTTCTGCTAGTTGACAAGTATACCTATTCCAATTACACATTCTGGAACTGAGGGAATAACAGCTCTGTGCACCCAGGGATTGACTTTACCCACCGTGTGTCAGAGTAGAGCTAAGACTCATCTATCACCTGACCACTCTGAATTCCTACTGTGGTCAGTCACAGTGGAATTTTGGATCCCCAGGAATTAGCGTCAGATCCGGGTTGACATCTAGTAATCCCTGAAAGGTCTGGGCATTTCTTCCTTCCAGGGCACAATCACTCTAGTAAATGGCATCAGGTCTCTTTGGGAAAAGCTTGTAGGAAGATTTATGGTGTATACTGTAGCAATGGTGCTGGGTTCTTCCTCAAGGAGATCCAACCTCTTTTTCAGTCGAGAGGCTCCGAGTCTGTGAATGAGTTCTGTAAACTGGAAGAGGAACGTGACTCACTGCTGTGGCATTTCAATCAGGTTTTGGGGTACCAGACTTAGGGTTTCTTTCTGTTATATTGATCAAGCAATAACCTAGCGGGCTGTTCATCTGTTTTATTCCTGGCAACCTTGTGATGATGAACCACCTCCAAAGATTTTTGTGAGCCAAAACACTCTGCCTACTGGAATGTCCCTGCAGCCCTTTGTGGTAGATGCACCCACTTTGTCTTTGGCAGTTCCTACTCATCCCATCAAAATCAGGGAAGTCATCTCCATGATGGCATCCCCCCAAGCCACTCCTGGTCTACAGAACAATCAACCACAGAACTTTTCAGTGAAGCAGGCACACATCTTTAGTAATATATTTCTCATTGTTAGTAAAGACAGTGTTTTCTGGCCCTCATTGTGGAACATTGTTGAGGGTGGGTACGCATGATAAATCCAATCCAATATTCCTATCTCCCTAACTCTATGAATTCATTCCTCAGCATCATGCAAGTGCTGCTCTGGCATCTCAATATTATCAACTATTGAGTTCACATTTCAGTTAACTAAACAAGTGTTAGAACTATTTCCAGTTATACAAGCTAACATAACAAATTTGGAATCTCTAGTAAACTCACCTATATCAATGAATTTGGCCTGATCTAATGCTATATCTTCCACTCTCCTTGGTCAAATGCCCTTATAGTTCACTTCCATACATGCTCTCCACACATCTCCATGTACATTTGCAAATTCCTGCAAGTCCTTTGTTTTGTAAACTATTCTGGATTATAGTGTGCACCTATCTCTTTGGAGCATGTTGACATGGGTTTAATGGTAACACAGGATGGATGTGGTGGGTCTTGCGGAGAATGAGCATCATTTTTCAAGACATCTGCCTCAAATGAGGTATTAAGTGGTGTTAAGTAAAGGAAGGTTAGTCTTCTTAAACACCAGAGGAAAAGCTACTTTTATTGATAAAGAAGTCTCAAGGGATTTGGGTGTTCAAGAGCACCAGGTTTACGCGTCCAACCAGATGTCCCTATTCCAAGTTTCAAGATCCCATTCATTCCCATCTGATGCTCTAACTTTCTCATGGATACTTGGTGAGATTGTGAACTCAACTATTGTTGTAATTCAGTAACCTGAACAGTTAAATTTTGTGTTTGACTCCCAGCATTATCAGTTCTATGGCTACAAGGTCTATATCATGAAGATTTTCTGGGCCTCAGACTATGACTCGAGTGTAGATTTGCTTATACTCACAAAGATTAAAAATTCAAGTGAATGACTTGAAAATTGATGATCCACTGTCACAATGACCTCAGCCCTGGAGCCTGCTGGGACCTTATCAGAGGCCCACAGAGGAGAGCTGTTGGCTTGGGTAGGCCTGGAATGGGCAGGGCAGGTGGTGACTTTGTATACTGCAGTTTACATAGTACAGGTTGAACACACATGTTCAGACATGTTTATGGATTGACTTTTTAAAAATGAGCAAAATATACCGTGTAGTTCAAGCTCCTTTTTCAGTCACTTTGTGAGAGGTGATGTAAAATCTTTAAGACACAGTGTCATAAAAGCCCAACATAGGTGTCCCTCAAAAATAACACATGAAATGATTTAATCATCTCTATTTCTCTGTAAACAGGAACATTACAGTGTTATTATTCCGGTTGTACACATCCAGGAAATCAGGTTGAAAGGCAAAGCAAATTGGGCAAGACCACATAGCCCCCTGTGGCAGAGCCAGGTGTTTTCCAGGTCAGCTTGAGGCCCAGACTGGCCAGTGGTCGGCCCGCTCCTCCTCAGGAAAGAAGTCCATGACTCATGCCCTGTTAGCTCCCAGAGCACTGGCCCAGAGGAAGGTCATTTTAAATATGTTCTCGTCTCAGCTGTTCCTCACTTTCCTTCAATAAACTCATTTCATCCATACCTTTTTCGATTATTCCTTGTGCAGTGGCTGGAAAACCAATAAGGTATTGGGCCCCTCCCCTATCCCTTTCTCCTGCTTTTTAATTCTGTGAATGGTTTATTGTCAAAGGGCAAAAGGAACGTGGCAAAGGTGAATGGGTGACTAGGGCTGGAGAGAAGAGGGAGGAACTGCTCACTGGCAAGGCCGTTATGTAAGAGACTGTGAGGGCTATGCACATACAGTTGAATTTTCAAACAGAGCCTTTTTTCTTCTGATTTCTCTTCATTTATTTTTTCTTTTTAATTGTTATTCAAGTACAGCTGTCTCTATTTTCTCCCCACCACTCCCCCCACCCCCCCATCCCCACCTTCTACCTTTGATCCTGTCCCCCTTTGTCTTTGTCCACGTGTCCTTTATACATGTTCCTTGATGACCTTTCCCCTGTTTTCCCCCATTATCACCCATCCCCTCCTCTCTGGTTACTGTCTATTTGTTCTTTATTTTAATGTCTCTGGTTATATTTTGCTTGACTTTTTCTTTTGTTGATTAGGTTCCACTTATAGGTGAGATCATATGGTGTTTGTCTTCCAACACCTGGCTTATTTCATTTAGCATAATGCTCTTCAGATCCATCCATGCTGTTACTAAGGGTAGGAGCTCCTTCTTTCTTTCTGCTGTGTAGTATTCCGCTGTATAAATGTGCCATGGTTTTTTTATTGTTCAAGTACAGTTGTCTCCATTTCCCCCCTACCACTCCCCACCCACCCCAATCATCCCCACCTCCCACCCTCAATCCTACCTCCCTTTGGGTTTGTCCATGTGTCCTTAATATCACATTCATGTACAGAGCTCATAAAAACCTTTTTCTTAATTCTCTTGAATGGTTAGGATCAGGTGGTCATACATATACAGTGTTATTCTGAACATGAAAAAATTCACAGTTTTCTGAGCCTCGGTTAGGGGCCAGGGAACATGGAGCCAAGCCAGGCAGGCAAGGGTTCCCAGCGATGAGGCAGCAATACCCTGCAGTCCTGGTGTAAGCCACAGGGAGAACAGGATTTCAGAGGCTCAGAGGACAGAAATCCTGAGATGATCTCTAGCCACTGTCCCAGATGGATCATTTAAAAACATCCCTCCCAAAGCAGGACATCCTGCACTTCCCTCGGTCACCTGTTTCCGTCTTTCTGAGCAGCTCAGTGATCACAATAAAAAGGATGGCTTTATAATAATTCCTCCTGGTGGTACTTGAATTAAAACAAAATCCTTCTATGTTCTCTAGCATTTAAAAGCTTCATTGTAATAAATGTTTGCAGAAATAAAGCTTTCTTTTGTGTTCCTTTGCAACACAGGAAAGCTGGCTACATTTCCATTGCAGTGGGGGATGCTGAACAGAGAGGGCCTCTTGAATGTGCTATGCAAATTTATGAAAATACCATGCAAATCAGTATAGTTCTAGGGATTCAAAAAACAAACAAACAAACAAATGGCAGTAAAGGGAGTGATTAGTGTGCCTGTGGAGGATTCCTGACTCTACTCATGGGGTTATCCAGGTGTATGTGAATATCTCAGTACATATGTGCCCGTGTGTGTGTGTGTATGTGCATCTGTAGTGTGACAAAGTAATAACATATTAATGCACGAAAAAAATTAGCACTTCAACTCTGTTTGCTATTTCCCCAGTCTCAAGAACTCCCTCCCTTGATAGGAATAATAATTATGATCAGGTAACATAAGATTATGGGAACATTAAATTGTGCAGAAAGAAGTGCTGTAACCTGGAAAAAGCAGGCCTGGAGAAGAATTCCCCTTAAATGCCAGTAGGAGGTGCCCTGCCCAGGCAGTACTTTAAAGCACTCAGCTCTGGCCCTTTTCTGGTCTATGTCTCTGCCACCAGGGAGGAGTGGCAACAATGGCACATGCCTCTCCAGAGTTCACACCTCCCTTCTGAGTCACATTCTGGGTAGCCAGAACAATCCCAGAATTATAGCATGGAACCTGGTCCACTGGGTTGTTAAGAGGGTATGTCTGGCAAGAGAGGGGGATAGACTATACCATTTGTCAGGTTGTCTTATGACATTTAGATGCCCAGTCCTACAGCACATCATTAGCCTCTAGTACTCAAGGCTGGTCACCACCACTGTGAGGAGCAGGCCTGGCCAGGGGACATTTTCCAGGGCTGAGTCAGCCCTGTTTCCTCGCTGAGCCTAAGTCCCACATTGGCCAGTAGGAGTCAGGGTGGGGTTGGACCAGATGAGTACTAAGTGTTTTGAAAGATAAACACCTCTAAGAAAGGTAGGACATTTACAAACACCATCCTGGTTCTGGCCGGGTAGCTCGGTTGGTTAGAGCATCATTCAGATATACAAAGGTTGCAGGTTTGATCCCTGGTTAGGGCACATACAAGAATCAACCAACAACTGTATAAATAAGTGGAGTAACAAATCTATGTCTCTGTCTCTCCCAAATCAATTAAATAATAATAACTAAAAAAAGTCCTCCTGTGCCTGATGATTGACAGGGGTTGGGATGTTCAAAGGAGGGTACGTATCGCCAGTTCCATGAAGGACGTGTATTCATGGCTTATGAGTTGGAATGGAATTCACTGGTTGAAAAATGTTATATCATCACAGGCGTTAATCTTGGAATATTAGATTTGCACACAGAGGTAGGGTGTTGCACTAATTAATTTAATTGAATTTAATTGTGCATACTTAGATTTATAGCATTCTGAACTTAATATGCAAGCTTATGCAAATAACATGCAAATAAGAATTTGAGTGCTTTAAATAACCCACCCAAAGACTATAGCACCAAAACCCAGAGCTCATAATTATCAACATTTATCCAACATTTAAACACTGTGCCAGGTGATACAGCTTATGAATGAATTCTTGCAAGTCCTCTTCATTCAGGACAAATAGGTGCCTTGCAAGCTCAGTTTGTGGTGAATTTTGAGGTGAACTGCCATAGAAGTTACCCTGAACGAGTGTATTTCCTCTTCTCACTCCCAGCTCAGCCCCCCTCACGTTTGCTCCCATTCCCTTCTCCCCTCATGAATGCTTAGCTTACAGGTCTGGCAGGCAGGCAGGGGCCTACCAAGATGGGGTGTTATAAACCCATGGTTTGCTTCCTCTTCATTCTGCAGGTGAGTAGCTCAAATATTCCACCTGCCTCATTTTCCTTTATTTTAATAAGTGGCTGGTACCCCAAAAGATGGTCACCTCAGTGTGCTGAGGGTTGCCTGCTCACTTGATTCACCACCATCCTTCGCAACATGGAGAAGCAGCCTCAGGCTACCCTCCCTCATATTTCGCAGGTGGGAGAGTCACAGCAGCCAGAGTGTGGCCCAGGGAGCCCTTGTGGTGCCCTCCTTGTTTCTAGCTTCCTCTCAGCCCCTGCAAGCAGATTCCATAGACCAGAGTGACATTGTGGCCCCCAGCCCCACAAAAAAAGAAAATGAGCCACAGATATGAAAAAGTAAAAAAGAAACAGGGAAAATCAATTTTAATAATAAGTTGTGTTTAACTCAAGTTAGCTAAAATTTTATCATTTTCACTTGTGATCAATATAAAAATTTCTGAGAGATTTTATATTCTTCCCCCAACCCCCCCCCAAAAAAATTAAGCCTTCAAAGTCTGGTGTCTGTTTTACACTGGCAGCACACCTCATCTGGAACTACAATATTGGAAGTACTCAGTAGCCATGCGTGGCTAGTGACAGTTGGGGTAGACACTGGAGGTGCAGAGTCCCTACCTTCCCTGACGGAGGCCAGCTGCAGGAGGCTGGAGATGGGAGGAGGGGAGAAGTCTGGTTCTCAAGTGGTGAATGTGCTGCCTGTTTATCTTTGCAATAATGTGAATAAGCACCCATCCTGTAGGCCTGCTTATGTAATTAGTTAACATTTATATAGCAGTTGATGTTTGCAGAGTGCTTTATTGATATAGTTGCCAGTATATTTATCTGCTTGAATGTTACACTTTCATGTGTGCCAACCTGTGCTAATTACTGCTATAATTATTGAAGTTATTTAAGAACACAACTCATAGTTACCTTCAAGAAGCCAGCAACCACTTTAATAACAACTATAAATTCCATTTTCCATCTCCAAATTCTGCCTAATTCACAAAGAAATTTTATACCTTCCCCCAATATTATCCAAGTTCTTGGTTAGCCTCAGAGTGAAAAAAAATGCATTTAAAAGCAATCTAGTAATTGTCTTTTCCCCCTGTCAGCTTAAATTTCACCTGAACAAGATAGAAATATAATGGCATATCTTTCAGCAACAACAGCCTCCATACACAGCATTCCAACATGAAAAGGATAATTACAAAGAATGACCACTACCATCAAATAATGCCATCTCTAATATCACATGATATTTTCCACTCTCAACCCAAAACTTCTTTCTGGCAAACAAGAGACTTCAGGAGCAGGAGGGGGCAAGAGCTCAGGCAAGGCAGAGCCCGGTGTTCTGTGCCCTGGTCACCAGGTCACTCTGGCTTTTCTGAGACAAGAAGCAGCCTGGGCCTGCTGAAGAAACTGGAAGGCGAATGGAGCAATGAGGGAGCTTGAATGAGCAGTTCTGAGGAGGAAGAAACAGAATTGTGCTGTGGTTGGGGGATTTGAAAGAGCATTCCACCTTACCCATTCCCCTCTCCAGCCCCTGTCTCCCTCCCCCCAAATCAATGAGGGGGGAAAATTACAGTGCTCCGATTCATTCGTGCTTCTGCTGCTCTCAGTGATTGGAAATGCCAGGGAGCGGAATGATATACATCATGTGATGAAAGGAAAGTACAGAAAATATTCACCAGCAGCTATGAAATGCAGCTGCCTCCACAGCAGATCTGGGCGGCTCCGAATAGAACACAGCACCACCACCCAAGAGACTTAAGACCAACTGTGCTCCAAAGCAATTTTGTGAGCCCAATATTAGGGATTAAAGGTGAACATAAGAAATCTTATGCCACAAATCACTACATACCCAGTGCTTCTGCTACCTACTCGGGTCTCCCCTGGGGAGAATCATTAAGCCTCTTTCTGTCTCTCTTTAAAATGGGAGCTAAATTAGTAACTTATCACAAAGGAGAGTTTTCTTAATTACTTGCATACAAATTGCTTGATATTATTGAATGAAAGGTATCAAGGAAAAATGTAAGCTATTACATGATTATTATTGTTCTAATATAAAGCATCAGGCCCAAACCTTTGCTATCTTTTGGATTATGTTCCAGTTCAGTGATACTTCAGGGAATGGCCTCGTACTGCTCTGACCGCCATTAGTACAAGCAGCATTTCAAAGGCAAACCCAGACAGACAAGAGGCCAGTATCCCCAGGCCCAGGCCTGATCGATGTGCAAGTGCAATCGAAAAAAAGGGAGTGAGGGCATGGTTGGTGGCCTTGTCCCAGGCGGCCACAAAGTGAAAATACTCATCTTTTGAAACCCACTGCTTCCCTCCCTCTGGGTGTGTCCAGAGGGAGGGCTAGCCCAGAGGGGGTGGGGCACCCAGACTGATCGCTGTCAGAATGACATTCTCATACATACTCCTTCTGGGGCTTCAGGCCTGATCACGGGCATCATAAATAAACATGGGTTGATACGCTGTTTCCTTCCTAGAGATGAGAGACAAGCTTTCCTCTCTGTTATCTCTGAGGTCACGGGGAAGGAGGGATGTGAGAAATGTGAGAACGGCAGTTTCCTGGAAATCTTACTGGAGCCAGGGGTTTGTCCCTCTACAGCCCAGTACCTGAGTGAGCAGCAGTCATTCAAAAAAAAAAAAAAACCGAAGGTCCTGAGTAGGAGGGTCTGTGAACCCAACCAGTGGGCCTGGGGATTTTGTGCTGATATGACTGGCCCTGATTCGTTGTGGCGCCTTTGAATCATACTGTGATTGCATCTTCAGGAAGAATGTAGGGTAAAGAAAAAGTGACACAGATAGTAATTATCCTAGAAAATTGGTGGCATTAGAATAAGGCCTTGGAATGGTTTCTATAGAACTCTTTTGATCAAACATTGGCTCTGTTGGAAAGGCTACTATAGGATGCTTTTGAATAATTAGACCAGTTCCATAGTCCAGTGGAAAGGGAAAAAAAGGAAGTCTATCACTTGCTGAATCTCTGTTACACAAAGAGATGTGTATTCATTTTGTTAAAAAAATCTTCCTTATAAATTTCAGTATATTATTTTTATTATTAATGTCTTAATGTAGTGGCAGGAGAATGATGAAAGCCCATTTAGCTTCTGACTTCCATGTAAAAAAATTATTTCTCTCCCCATATGCAATTTTCTGTCCATTCATTAATTGTACTACTGCTTTCCTAAGTTTATTTACTACTTTCTAAATACGTGTCTTACTTTACACTTGTAGTCCCATAGGGAACCTATAAAATGTAAAATCTCATATAATAGCTGGAGAAGCCACAAATATTTTAATATCCAGAGCTGCATCTGAATCCTCATTTTGCAGATGGTGTGAAGTTCATTTTATAAGAGCAATTGAAAAAGAATAAATGCCATCCACATCACTCAGCATTGTCAATAATCCACCAAATTGTGTGCCCAGGGATTCTGGGGAAGCAAGAGCGGCTCCCAGCCCTTCCCTAGCCAGCCGCCAGCTGTAGACCCTATAGCTGCTTTGCCTTGTCAGCTGCCACAATTCTATTCAGGTCAGTGATGAGGTGCGTCTTTTTGAATTTCTAATCAGCCAGTGGAGAGATACTCAGGAGAGGGTAATTGCTGCACAGAACATGTAGGGGAGAGAGGTGAGCTAGTGCCTCCCTGCTTATCCTATCTGTGCTCCTCAAATGCAAGAGAGAAGCAGAGGGGGCAGAGCAGCAGGGTAAGGTCTGTGAAACTACCACCACATCTGGTTGGAAGCTAGCTGAGTTGTTTAGACTAACTGTTTATGTCTCCCCCAAACCACATGTTGAAACCCTAACCCCTAATGAGCTGGTATTAGTGGGTGAGGACTTTGCAGATAATTAGGTTGATGTGGGGTTATGAGAGTGGGGCCCCAGGATGAGATGAGTGCTCTTATAAGTAGAAGAGACACTAGAGCTAGGTCTCTATCTCTCTCCCCCTCCTCCTCCTCTCTCTTCCCCTCTCTCTTCCCCACCCTCTCTCTCTTCCTTTCTCTTTCTCTCTGCTGTGCATTAAGGAAAGGCCATGTGAACACATAGCAAAAAGGTGGCCCTCTCCAAGGCAGGAAGATGGCTCTCAAACCCACCATCCTGGTACCTTGACCTCAGACTTCCAGCATCTGAAGCTGTGAGAAAATTCGAATCTGTGATTCAGCCATCCAGTCTATGGAATTTTGTTATAGCAGCCTGAGCTGACAAAGTCAGAAGTCACATATCCTTTATTTTAGAATTTTTTTTCCCTTTTTGATAAATTATCCCTTTAAGAAAAAAAAAGCTCATACGATGATAGAAGAGTAAGGGGGTCAGAAACAGATTCAGTGAATTTATCATTTATCCTTCCATTCATTCTTTTGCCAAATAGTTATCAAGTTCTTACTGTGTCCCCAGGCACTATGCAAAATATATACTGTACATCATATTCATATGTAGATGATTTTTAAATTTACATATTATGTTTATGTTAACCTACATGTAGTCATAAGTTACATAAGGATTCCCAAGTAACCCTTCCTCTCAAGGAACTCACAGTCTAGAAGGGGAGATCATCATAGAAGCAAGTCTAGCAGTAGGCAGTGCCTGAGGGGTGAGGGCAAACATTTCCAGGTCCAAGGGGAAGGGGAAGAAGGGAGGAATCCAAAGAGACCTGCAGGGAAGATGCTGCATGAAGAAAGTGGTCCCTTGACCCTGTAGTCCTGAGAGGTCACTTAATGTCCACCCATGCAGAGTCCCGGCCCCTCTCCTTGTTCTCCTCTGCTTCTCATGCAACTTGCTGGTTGTCCCCTTGTGAAATCTCCTTTGCTATTCCCTTTAAAGGTTGCTTTTGAGGTCTCCTGGAGCTGGATTTCATCTGGAATCCAAATTCAAACAGAGTATGAGGGTAATCTGCTTTTAGGCAGCCCCAGGAGATGGTCAGCTAACCTCGGGGCAGAACAGCGCCTCGTCAATTTGATGAAATGTGTTAGTTCAGAAAAGTCAGGGAACACCTGGTCCCAGAGCAGCTTGGAAGCAGAGGAGCAAGCAAATGATCCAGTCAAGTTCTGTCTTCAGATTCATCCAAGTTACCTGGGCGGCACTTACCAGGAGGGGAAGCCTGGGTGCAGAGGTTCTCTGCTGGGCAGTGCCCCTGGTCTTAAACAGTACCAGTCTTTTAGAGATGAAACACGTACGTGTCTACCATGGTTTCTCTATTGTGAAGCCATTTTTTACCAGAAGCAATTTTAAATTGACTTGTGGTAAAATTTCATCTTTCTGTGGCCTCCCTGTCTTCTTTGTCTCCTCCTGCCCTTCCCTGTCTCCCTCTCTCTTTCTCTTTTTCAGCTTTGTGCAAAGAGAGACGAAATAAAAGAATCAAAATATCAAAGCAGCATGCCATTGCTCTTTGGCAGGAAAGAGGTCATCCCGTCCAGTGACACTCACCATTGTTTTCATGCCAGACAGAGAATCCCCACAGTGTGGGAGCCCCCTGATTTCACCAGAAGCATGTCAGATAAGGACCTTAGGATGTGGCGTGGAGGCACCACCAAGGCGGGGCTGGGAGAGGTCCCATCAAGTCGTGTGCTAGAGCTCTCTAGAAAGTGTTGGGCCCTGTCTTAGAGCAACAACAGGAATCAGGTGCATATTGTGAAAAACTTTTTTTGTTGTTGTTAATGGAACCGCAATGGTCCCCTTTTATTTGTTTTTGGTTATCTGTGATCAACTGTGGTCCAAAAATATTAAATGGAAAATTTCAGAAATAAATAATTCATAAGTTTTAAGTTATATTTCTGAGCAGTGTGATAAAATCTTATGCCATTCTCACCAGGACGTGAGTCATCTCTTTGCGCAGAATATCCATGGTTTATACCCTACCTGCCACCTACCCATTAGTCACTTAGTAGCTGTCTTGATTATCAGATCAACTGCCATGTTTCACAGTGCCTGTGTGCAGGTCACCCTTACAGTAACCTAGCACTAGGTCACAATGCCTGCATCGCTCACCTCACTTCGTCTCATCACACAGGCACTGTGTCATCTTACATCATCATGAGAAGAAGGGTGAGTGCAGTGCAAGTAGGCATTTTAAGAGAGAGAGACCACATTCACATAACTTTTATTACGGCATATTGTTATGTGTTCTGTTTTATTACCAGTTGTTGGTAATCTCTTCCTGTGCCCAATTTATAAATTAAACTTCATCATAGGTATGCATGTATATACAGGAAAAACCACAGTGTATATAGGGTTTGGTAGTACCTGTGGTGCCAGCTATCCACTAGGGGTCTTGAAATGTATCCCCAATGGATAAAGAGGGATGGCTGTAGAAAACGTTGGAGCTGGAAGGGACATCTGGTTCAACCACCCCATTATGTAGGTAGGAAACTGAGGCCCAGAGGGTGAGCTGATTTGCCCAAACTCATGGCAATTAGTTGTGGGTGCAGCTCAGATAAGAAGCCAGAAAGCAGTGGAAAATGGAATCATGAATATTCTGGATCTCCCAAGTAAAGCATTCAGATAGTGGCTCTTTACAGTTATGCAAAATGCTGACCTTAATCGTCTTCCTGGGGCCGGCAGAAAGAAGTGATGTCCAAGCCAACAGATGGAAATGTGCTTCACTGCCTCACCTAGTATAGCCAATAAGACAATGCCCATTATGGTAGACTGGCAGCTGGAAACTCAGGCATTATGCCTCCTTGGTATTATGGATTTGGCAGGAAGGTGGTGGAACAGAAACTTGGGGACATTTGCCTGGTGGCCCAGGATAAGTAGGATGTAGGGTTCTCACATGGCTGAGTAGATAGTCCCAAGGGGCTATCTGATAGCTTGGGTACTATTTACCAGTGATTGGTCCTGGACCTAGGGTATTTACTGTACCATAATATATGTTTATAAATGTACAAGATAGAGAGTAAATAAAAATATGTAAATATTTACAGTATATAAGGATAATATATGAGAAATTTCATTTTATATATTTTAATTTTTGAGAGACCATGTGTACATGAATTACCCTAAATTAAATGCATATATCGTACCACTTGACTAAGATATCACATATTCTTAAGGTAGTTGGAGCAAAGATTAGAGCCAGTATGTGTGGGACCCTCTGCCACTAAAAGAACAAATTCTAGCACAAGGCCTAGCATGTGCATTCAATAAATAGGTGCTGTTTTCCCTCTTATTATGGCATTGAGGTTCAGTAGCCAAGAGGGTGGGGCCATTATTCTCTGAAGAATCTGTATTTCAGTAGCAGGACTCCAGCCCTGGAAGCCTGGCAACAGGAAGGCAGCATCCTGGTTCTTTGCCAAGGAAAGGTGCAATAATGGTCCTGTCTTTCAGGGGACCATGGACTAGGACTAGGCTGAGGAATGTCAAAACTAAGGGGAAGGCCCAAAGCTAGAAGTCTGTTCCTGGGACTGGGCCACTGTGGTGTGCAGTGTTAGCAGACAAGGAACCGGGAGCCAGACAGTCAGATACCCAAGAATCCTTGGGACCACCATGTACTCTTGGGTTGTTCCATAAGAGAAGGCCTCATTGCAGGCAATAGTGGAGGCCAACGCTCATGATGGGCCTGGGTCTCAGGCCTGAGAGGAAGGGGCCGTAATTCCCAGCACACCTGGAAGAAGCAGGGGTGCAGGGGAGAGTTAGGGAGGGACAGAGGCATCAGGAGTCCAGCTATGAGTTGGAAGCATGTACTCTCTACAGCTTGGTATAAATTCCTCTTGTTAGTATTGCTGTTCCTGGTGGGAG
Source organism: Phyllostomus hastatus (assembly GCF_019186645.2). Taxonomy (NCBI): domain Eukaryota; kingdom Metazoa; phylum Chordata; class Mammalia; order Chiroptera; family Phyllostomidae; genus Phyllostomus; species Phyllostomus hastatus. Next base: position 29,734,141 of record NW_025333916.1, read on the forward strand.
ACCGAGCAATGGGCTTTCCAGTGCAACTCAGAACATCCCGAAGGATCCAGTGCTGAAATGGTGAGCCAGGATGGTGATTTATCTATGAGAACACAACAGAAACCAAGGATACATTTGCTCTAGAATGAGAAAGGCAAGGCTTGTGAAAAGCACTTATTTCTGTCTGCAGCCTGAGTTGTACCATCAAATACAACTTCCTTCACACCAACCAAATCCACTGAAAGAACACTCCATTTTTATTTTAAGGTAGCAAAAGTCACTATATTTAAAATAATCATCTAAGAGAAGTGAAGAGTTGATAAATGAGCTCAGTCTGCATACTGACTGGTAAGAGCAGAGCTGTGTATAATTACAAGATTGCCCTCGGGGCTTTCCACTCTGCTGAGTGGAAAAGGCATTGGTTTGTGGAATGGAAGGCACTGGTTTGTGAGACGTCATAGGATTTTTACACGTGTATACACCCAAAGTTGCTACAACAAGGCCTCCAACACAGATGTATTAAAAGATGCAAGGTAGGATTATTCAACATCTACTGAAAAGATAGAAATCATAATGAGAGGGAGAATGAATGTGAGTGGAACTGAGAGACAAAAGTCCCAAAGAATGATGAAAGCAGCCAGGGAAAAACTGTTACCTGTCATCCACCATCATTAGCTGTGTGTTTCCGCTTCTGGTACTCGGTTCCTCCACGAAACAGATTCTTTCCTCAGCTGCTACCTTTCTTCATCCTTCATTATTCATTAGGCTTTCTCTCAATTTTTTGTTTCAAAGATTTTATTTATTTATTTTTAGAGAGAGGGAAAACAAAGGAAAAAGAGAGGGAGAGAAACATAGATTCAAAAGAGAAACATTGATCTGTTGTCTTTCATATGCACTCTGACCTGGGACTGAACCCACAGCCCAGGGATGTGCTCTGACTGGGAATGAACCAGTGACCTTTGGCTTTGCTGGACGATGCCCAACCAACTGACCCACACCGAGTGTGGCTCATTAGACTTTCTCTTTCAGCCTATTGGATTTCTTTTTTTTAAACTTCCCTACCAATGGAAGAAAGTTGAAAGCCTCGTGCTATACCCTTATTTCACACTGAAAGCCAACACCCAGGGCTTCAAACTCAAATTTTCTGGGGGAATGTGGGATTAGAGGTATGAAAGAAACACTGGAGAGCTAAGTCATTTGAATTATTTTATTCTGGAATGGCTTTCATCACCACATCCACTCACTCTCATGGCTCCTGCCCCTCCCATTTTAATGTGAGCCTATTGATTTTGTATTAAAATTGGATTGGCCACTTTACTCAAAAGTTTATGAAGTATTCGTGGTATAATTTTGTGAATTCCAAAGTACTGTACAACTGTGGTTGAATCTTCTGTACTAAAATTATCTGGGAACTGGGTGGTTCAGAAAGCATTTGCTTGCTGACATTCTGGGAGTCCCTTAGAAGGGAGGCCCCATTTCACTCCTTGGAAACACTGCTCTTCTGATTATATCACACCAAATAAAGCTCACCATGCAGCCATTTTGGTTTGGTGTTCTCATTGGATACTATGTAGCGGACACTTAATTGTCTCCCCAAATGTGCTCTTTTCCTTTTCTTTTAGTAACAGACCTCCCTTAGAATTTTAGTAGGCAAAAGATTGTCCCTGAAATAGGACTACATTTTATAGGTTACCTAACTGCTGTATGCAGCCATCTGGCTAAATTTTAACAAACAAAAGGAAGCAGGTATCTCATATCTCACTTTTATGGCTGAGATGCAAAGGAGAAGGCAGGAGCCGGGGCAGCCATTTTGAACCAAGAGAATAACCATTAGTTGAGATTTGCTCAATGTGATTGAAAAGAAAATGAAGTTCTGGTGAAGTGTTGGGCCAGGAGTAAGATCCCTGGAAGGTGGTAGTCCCATTGCTCACTAACAAGGCATATGATTTTGAGGAAGTCATGCAATGTCTAAAGCCCTTCAATATCTTTACGCACTAAATGATGGCTTTAAGACATGCTCTTACTACCCCAGAGGGTTATTGTGGGGACTCAGTGATATCATTTACATAGGAGCTATTTGTAAATGAGTCATTTTAAAACTGAGGTAGGTATTGTATGACTGATACAATTATAACCAAAATTTATCCTTTTGAGTAAAAGCAGATATTTTAATGATGATATATTATAAAAGAAGCTTCTCAGTTCACAGGCTTCCAGAGACTTGCCTATTCAAGAATAATATCAACAAGAGAAATCATTTGTTTCCAAGGTCTGAAACTTGTCCGAGTTCTTAGTGGTCTTCCAGTGACCCTACACTTTTCCCTGCAAAGGAAAATTCTGCTATTATCAGTAACAGATAGATGGGTTTCCCATTTTTGACAGATTTGATGAAGAAAATTATTCTGCCAAGAATCAGATAGATATATAATAGCTATACCCATATGTGACAAATTGATTGTCATGGTGGCTATCTGTGCACCTATATTTGTAAAGCTGAAATTGGAGACCCCTAATATTGTAAAGCTTGAGGGCAGTTGTCTGTAATTCTGCTCACTGAATGTGGTCTAGTTTCATTTCAGGTGATTTAGTTCAGCCTTCCCATACCCAGCAAGATGCTCACACTACTGATGCTTACAGACATCAGTAAGTATGGCATCCAAAGTCTGAACACATTCCCTGACTTTCTGCATAGCTCTGAAAGCAAAATTCAGCATCACCCAGTTTTGACCCATTCTTTTTATCAGTACCACTTAAGTGTCACAAGGTAGCTTTTGAGCCATCTCTCAAGACTCCATACAAAACTTCTGGAGCAGGAAGGCATTGGGAAGGATTTCACCCGACCATGTAATAAGCCCAGGGAAGACTTCTTAAAATGGGCAATACCATTGGCAAATACAAAATCATTGGTAGGATCTTATTATATCATATCTGTTACCTATCTTGTTCCTAAAGAATTAAATGTATCAAATTGTATTTATATAGTTTATTCCACAAAGTAACCTTGTTGAGCATTGTACAAAGATGAATAAACCTAAGGCAGAGACCTGGCAGAGAACGTTTGCCAGAGGACAAGTGGAAGGAGAAATCAAAGTGATGTGATTGTCATCCACCACTGCCATAGCATTAAAATCAGGCATAGGTGTGTAGAATCTCAGATGGTAACATGGGTGCTGTCTTTCTTAAACTTGGTACAAACATGAGATTGCTGAAATACCTCATTACTCTAGTTGGACATAAGCTGGAGATATTGTTATGCTAAAAACAGAGCACCTGGTAAATTGTTAACTTGTCTTGTTGACAATTTTATAGTATAGAATTTAGAGGAAGCATGAGGACAATTTCTACTTGATTCCCAATTTTGACCAGGAAGAAGAAATGGCCAGCGATGTGAAAATAATAGAAATTTTGGCAGAAATTGACCCCATCATCTTGAAATTGGTGATAGCAAAGGAAGATTTCATACTCAGAGACATATTCTAAGTTTTATCAAAGCATATCAAAGCAAATTTTGTATAAATTCAGAGAAATAAAGTGCAGAGATGTATTTTGGGGTGTCCACCTCGACCACAGTCCACTTTTCTAGGCACTTTGTCCATCAGTGATCCCATCAATGACAGCATCCATTAATGGCTTGAGACCAAGAAATCAGCCTAGAGAACCCTGCCTTCACCCCATAACCTGGATCAAAGATGACCTCTGACCCAAAGCCAGCAAACCCGTGGACTGGCTAACTGTAAACTTTTAGTTGGTACACTCCAGAGCTGAAAGGTCATAGAGAATCAGAGGCAATTCTGTGATACATTGAGCCAAAGCCGATCCCTGCTGATGTTATAGAGAAGCTGAGACTAAGAGTAAGCCAGGAAAAGTAATTTGTAAAGAGAAGAATGAAACAGGTGTCAGATGGCTGCAAGGGGTAGACATGTGGGAGAGAAACAAAAGAGTGCCAGAATGCAAGATTCTACAAGGATGCAATATCTGAATGCTTGGTTTACTGATGTAGATTTCAATAAAATGTATTGATTGGGAAGGAGGGGGAGAGAAAGATCTCAGGACCTCAGTTACTGGCTCTTAAGTTCCAAACTTGGGGCCCTGTGGGGCCCAGCTGGGCTTTATTTTATATCCATGGGGGTCTAGGGTTGCCAGATGAGGTCTATCAATAATGACCTGCCTGTTTGGTTTATGCTTGTCTGTTTTTGGATTTTACTTTGAGCTGGTTAGAGTGGGCATTCACCCTTTGTAACCAAAAAATTTTTGCCATGTCTAGATATGTCCCAAGACTCTAAGAGAGAATACACACTCTAAATTGTCACTTTAGAGACCCTCTCCTGAGTCTCAGCTAACCAAAATTATTCTGTCCTATGGCTGATGCTTCAGGAAACCTTCCACTATGGAATCATTTGCAATCTGCTGAGCAAGATATTCCTGGCAGCCAGTAGCCTAATCATGATTCCTTTAAATAAGTTTTCCCATGTCTTTTCCCAATTGAGGTTCTGCTTCTCAAATGCATTCCTATAATATCATTCTCCCAAGTCTTTGATCAGGCACTGTGTGTTTACTAAACTTGTTTTTTAAGCCTTTCTCCATCTCAGATGGAACAATCCAGAAAACCACAATATTCCCACTACAAGGCTTCAAAGTCCAAATGAGTCAGCCTGACTTGTCAGTGACACCAGAGCTGGACAACCCAGAGATCCAAGTTCCAAAGCACAAATGGAAATGTCATTCCGTGTATCTCTGAGGATTCCACATCCTCTCCCGGAATGTAGCTAGAGGGGAAGCAAATATAACTCTACTATTTTTCTAATCTTTTCACTTAACTCTTAGATTATGCTGTTTGGTGATACCAAGTTTGAGGATATTTCTTTATTGTGGAAAATACAAAAGTAACTGAACTTTTCCTATTATGCCTTCTTGTTAGAGGCTGAAAACATGTACTCACTTAGAAAATGCAAACTGAGAAATGGGCCCCAATTTCCATGCCTGTAAAATGGGAATATTGGACTAGTTGGTGATCTTTACGTTTCCTTTAGCTCTGTCCACTTTATGCAATGTGCTTATATCAAATGAGATTTAATAAGCAATGGAAAAGGGAGGGTATCATCCCAGTGAGTATGATCTACTCTGTAGATCATCCCAGTGAGTATGATCTATCATGATTGGAACCCTATGGATTTAATTTATTTGGGAATGAAATAGCCTTCCGATTAAAGGAACTGGTGTTTTCTTCATGGGATCTCTTCCAAAGGCTGAAGAAGTGGTAAACTGAAAAGTGTAAATCTGGTCCGACAGGTTCTGAGATTTCGAATCTGAACCATATTACAGGTTTCTGTCAAGCTACACTGGGAAAGCCCATGGGGGAAAAAAATCAACCTATTCATAGTGATTTGCAATTCCCATTCAGATTCTTGTTTCCCAGTAAGAGGTCTGCCCTCTTCAGAGCCAACCTGGTGGTGGTGTGTAAAGGAGTTCTCAGTGCCTTTGATTGGTCCAGCTCCATGCTTTGCCATTGCAGTGCTACTGTCTAAAAAGAAAGCTATCTCTTCATGATGTATTTGCCTTTCAAAATCCCTGTTGCTCTACAGTTCATAGATTGACATTAGAAAAGTCTGACCCTTCTTCAGTTGTCTGCGTAGAGGAGAATCAAGTTTGCCTTCTTCTTTTCTTTCTTTCTCTTCACTGACTTGTGATCAGCTTATGTGGGCCAGGACTCCTTGTATTCTTTTGAAATAAAAATTTTCTCTCTTAAAAAAGACATTTTAAGGGAGAAATTCAATGAGCAGGGAATGGTAAAATTAAGATTGTTTACCCAGTGGAAGTAAATGAAGCAGGTTGCCACACTCTGGCTGGCCCAGTGCCCTCAAAATTAGGAAGCCTAGGCACTGAACATGAAGGTCTTGGTGCATTTAACAGGTTTCTCTCAGGGCTGAGTCAGTGGAAGAAGATACATGGATGTTTGATGGACAATCCTATAGGCAACCCCCACTGCCACTCAGGACACCATAGGCATGACAACCAAATCTTGACACCAACTCTCCTTCAACCCAGCTCATGTTAAATGCATGCACTGTCCCTTACCAAGTCCCAGAGGTTCTGGGAACCACAAGAGCCACTGCCAAGGCAGGGGTGGTCAGCTGGGATCCAACCCGTGGGGGATAGTTGGAGCCTGGCACACTGTGACCAACACAATGAGCCACTGGATGGCACTGTGGGTCCATGCAAATATGTCTGGAAGGACATTTATCTTTCTTTTAAAAAGGCTGTTGAGCTTTGACAGGTAATTTGGCACATTTTGAAATTAAATGTGCCAAATGATTTGGCAAATATTCCACTTACCTGCTGTTCTGGTCTTCAGGGAATGGAGGTGGGTAGCTTTCCCCTCATCCCTCTGTTGTTGCTAATTTCTGAACCTAAAACAAGATTTTGGTCAAGGATATGTGGGATAACCCCATTTTAAGTGTGGTCATGTTTTAAAAGAGTAGGAAAAGTTCAGCGTTTGTAATAAAATTAGTCTCTTCAGTCTAAAGACAGCATCTTTTAATCTCTCTAGGGTTGTCCATCCTGCCAGTAGCCGACTCATCTGGCTCATGACCAGATGGAATGGGATTCAGGAGAGGAGCTATGTCCCCTACTGGTCCTCCAACCAAGATCATTGAGGAAAATTTATTTCCAAACTTTCCTATTCCAAAGAAATTTCTGCCTCACATTTAGTGTATTTAATAGCAAGAAAAGCAAAGCAGTGTGAGAATGTCTCAGAAGGAACATCTGAGCTGCCTCTTGGGCATCATGAAACCACGGCTTTGCAGACATTGTGGTAATATTCACAAGTGGACATTCTCATTCCCGCTGGCGAGCACAGATGACAGGAGCAGCATTGCTAAGATGAGCTTCATATTAGGTCAGTTTCCTGGTGCACTAGCTCTAACTCCACCACCCAGTTATTTGTTAAGTACTCAAGAGAGCATATTGGGATGCAACTGAGTAAAAGTGGTTATTAATGGTATAATTGTGAAGTGATCTAATTTTTTAAATGGCAAAACATTTGGAAGCTCAATGACTGTAGCTAACATATCTAAAAAATAACTTGGACTACTTCCCAAGTGGCCAAAACACATACTGGGTTGGGAATAGGTGGTTTAGAAAGGAGAGATTCACAACTCTCTTTGAGTATTGGCTCAACTATTAAAAGGCACATCTCATTGTATCAAATACATCTTGTTTAGAAATACATCAAAGGACCACAGTATTACAGGGCTCTAGCTTTGAGTTCAGAGACTTGGCTTCTAGTCCTAGGTCTACCAATACCTGCTATGTGATCTTTGGTGAATCATTAACTCTCTAACCAACAAGCAAGGCAATTTATAATGGATGAGCTCCTATGGCTATACAATATTAGAATCTTATTTGGCTTAGGCAGCCTCAGCAAATTTAATATTATCTCAGTATATGTTAGAGTGATAGTAGCCATAGTGAAATTGGAGGGTGTATGTGTTTAAATAAGATTTAAACTACTTACCAATTTTCTTGAACATAACAAATACCAGTGTAGTAAGGCAAAGAAACTCTTGTGGTAGTATGATAGTTTACAGAAAGTAATGTATTTCTGTTTAATGATGTATTTGCCTTCTATACTTAGCTTAAGAGTTTCAGTGAGGATATTTCATAAATTATTGTTATGATCTGTAGATTCCTATTTTTCACCTGTTCTTCTGTTTTGTGGTGAATATTATGGAGTTTGTGGGTGGCCTTGACAAGAGAGGTTTCTGTGGACTGATGGAGCAAAAGCCTCATCAGAGCAGGCTGGGGAAGAAAGGGAAATGAGGAGTGGCGGCAGGCAGCATGAGCAGGCTGCACACAAGAGGAGTTAGCAATAAGAAGCGGCAAGCAGAGGCTTGTAGCTGGCACAGGGAATCTAGGGAGGGGTTCTTTTTTTGAGATAGAAGAAAAGACATTCTAAGAACCACTATATACAGAGGAATTCATGGATATGTTTATTCGCAAACACACAGGGAGTTCTAACCGAAAGATTGAGATCTGGTTATAGAGCTTGAACTCTTCCTGAATGGAGATCACAGCTCTCTGCTGCTGTTCCATGCCTGGAAATAGAGTTGTCAGGGGTTTTAGAGAGTGGCTGGAGACAGGCTCAGGGGCCCTCCTTTTTCCTGCCAAGTTAGCAGAGTTTTCCTTAACAGATTAGAACTGAGAGATAGTGTCCTCCAGTCTCCTCATTAAACTGGTTGAGGAATCCGAGGCTTCGGATAAATCAGGTCTTGAGATCTGCTTTCAGATCAGTGTTGGGTAAGAATTAAGAAAATAGTTTTGGTGCCAGAAATCTTAGGTTTGAGTCCCAGTGCTGCCTCCCCTTATTGGCTGTGTGACCTCAAGCAAGTCACCCTCAGTTTTCTCCTCAGTTAAATAAGAGGATTGTGTGGTATTTCACAAATAAATATCCTGAGGGGATCTTTTCTTATAAGGTTGTTGTAAAAATAAACTGAGATAAGGCAAATAATACATTTAGTACAATACCAAGTATGTAGTCAGAGCTCCACCACATAATTCTCACCATTATGTGAGCATTTGCATTCATGAAAATGATACAATATAAACTTGCATGCACACAAAGATTTTTAAATATGGAAGATTTCTACAAAAGGAATGTAGTAAACACCAAAGACACACAGTCCACATTGTTTAGTCTAAGCCTTGTTAAAGGACAGGCCCGGCTGCAGTCACTCTATTCGAAGATTATTACTCATGATTGACTCAAGCCTAGGCCCCTTTCAAGCGCCTGTTTGTCTGTTTGATGCAAAATCAATACCTCTTATGTAAAAAACTTCCAAGTAGCCCTCCCACTGTCTGCATGCCATCTATCTCTTTTTCCTTTTTCTCTCTTTCTTGTGTTCCCCTGCTTTCCCTTCTGAAGCCAGCCATGGGTTTAAGTAAAGCTGGTTGTGGGCAGCCCACTGGCTGGTGAGAGAAATAGTCAATCCTCTTTCAACAGCTTTAGGGTTGGCTCGGTTGGAATGAAATCAGAGAGACGTGAATGCATGGCAGAAAAAAGGGAAAGGTAGCGGGAGAGAAAACCAGCCCTTCCAGTCTCTCTGCACTCCCTGGATGTGTGTGTCTTCAGCAGGTCTGCCAAGCACAATCCATGATTCTGTTACAGCCATTGGGGTGGGCGTCTACCTTCGTTGTCAGCCCTTACTTAGCCCAAGCACTGTGAGGTTATCAGAGATTCTGTTTATAAAAGTCAAAGTAGCTTAAAATGTTTGTTCTCCCTCTTGGGGACTTTTTTTTTTTAACAAATTCCCAGCCACCACTTTGCTTAACCTCATTTCCTATATTGGTTTTCTTCTCACTGAAGATGAGCAGCACAGGCCTGACTTAAAACCAATATAACAGCATATATTTAGAGTGTGAAAAGATCAAGACACTTGAAGCCTGGGTGCATAAAACTGCACAGGATTTGGGAATGAGCTTACGGGAACCAAAAAAAATCTGGTTTCCATTGCCCCAAGGATCCATTTACCATCTTTCTATAGTAATCTCTGGGCTATAACAGAATGCTTAGGTTTAAGTAAACAGTATGTTTTGCGCCTCTATTTTACAAATACTGTTGGAAGGGTGGTTATATAAAGAAATATAAAAAAAAATCCCTGTTAGTCTTTCTAGCTACTGACATAAGTTCTAATACGGTAGGAAAATATAAGAAGGTTGTTTAGTCTAACAATAGTCTAATTGTAGTCTATAGTCTAATCATATTTAAATGAGAAAAAACAAATATATGTCAGCTCATATATTTGTCATATATGTCAAATATGTATTTGGAGCTGACATATAGTTAGGTTTTTTTCTCATTTAAATATATCAAAAAGTGTTACACTATCTTTTAGCCTTATCTAATACGCCCTCTGTATTTTTTTTACTCTTTCTAAAACTTATGTTGCTGAAAGAAATATGTTGTTTCCCACTAAAGAGAAAGTGTTCTAACCTTCAAACAGTAAGAAATTTGACAAAGAATCTAATGGAGGCTATCGCAACATGAATAGGAACTACCAGCCTGGGCTGCTGGGTAATGGGAAACAGAACTGCTAGCCTTTAGTCTATCAGCTGAATTTTGGCTCTGGATATAATGACACAAAGTCATTACCCCCTGAAGGTCCATGGTCTTTGGGGAAATGAATGTATAGTGGTTTCAGCTCTGTCCCTAACAGCCCAGAGTCTCCATCACACTGGCTGCCATTACAATTAGAGTTAATTGTCACGAGTGCAGCCAGAACGGGGATTGAATGAGATGGGAGAGCGAACTACTTCGCCTTTGCTACTGAAGGTGGTCCCTGAGCAGATAAGGGCTGTTCTTCTCCTAGGCTGTTGAAAACCTGTTTTAGAAATTTAAAGAAAAGGAATGGAAGGCTTGAAAATGTCTATTCGTATGTTCAGTCACAAAGTCTTGCTTTTCACACAGAATAATGTTTTAATAGTAGGTGTCATTTCAAATTATGTTTGATTAAAGTCCCATCTGTGTTCAGGCCACAGAAGAGGGAATGGTAAAGCAGCTACTCCACTTCCAATGTGAATCAAGTATCTCCTTTGAAGGGTTTCATTGACTCTGAGTTCTTTCAGGTGGTAGCTTTATTTTACAAATTGCTTATCCAGGCAACAAGAAGTCAATGCTGTCTCTTCAGAAGAGGCCCTGTTGGAGAGTTTTTAAAATTGACTTTGGTTGGACATTTTAGAGGCATGGTTTGTTCATTTTCCTGTTTATTGTAGGTTGCATATAAGCTTCAAATAGCAACAATGGTGTAGTTTTAGAATAAAAAGGGTGACTAAATATAAACAGTGGATAGAAATAACCCTAACCTCTTTCTTCACATATTTATAAAAGATGTCTCCTCCTCTTTAGCCTTATGCTAAATACCATGAGGAATCTTGGATAACTTCTCTTCCGATTGATGCTTCTAAATTGGTGACATGCAATTACCTTCTCCCTGTTCACATTGCTGAATAAGCTGAATTTTTAAATTATACACTTGTAGATGGTTGAAATCTTCCCTGAGTATAAAATGGATGTTAAGTGTCTAGAAAGTTGATTGCAAGATTTTTAATTTTTTGCTCTCCTGACAGGCAAAACTAGTCTTACTGGAAAACTCTTAAGAAAGATCACTGCCATGCTAACCATTTTGTGATTTTCAGAACTACCCCCTGATTGTATCTCATGTTTCTGTGTGACCGTCATCAGGTGAACTCTAGCCAATGGGAAATTCTCAAGATATTCACAATCTGAGAACCAGAGACTTAGAGTTTGAGTGGGGGTGGGGCAGGTGGATTCTATGATGTGGTGACATACGTGGTGATCTCATGAATTTTTGGGTTATTTGTAAGACAGCCTGACATAATTGGGTAAGTTCCAACATGTTCTAATACAAGTGCTTGAGAAATAGCAGAAATTGAGTCATTCAGGTCTGTTTTTGTTTTAATTGCCCAGTTGTGAAAAGTGAAATCATCACTTGGAGAGCTGTCCACAAGTGACATGAGGTCCCATCTCTTACCCTCAGCAAATCAACCAGGGTGGAACTGGATGGGAGTTCTGGAAGAGCTGGTGATGTCAATGAACATAGCCATGCTGATTCCAAGATACACAGAAGGGAGTGAGTTGGGCACGGCAACTCAGGCAAGGCTGGAGGGAAGCCTTGGATTTGAACACAAGAAATAGAGAAGCCATAGATCCAGGCAAGTTCATCCATAAAGCACATAGAAAGGAAGAAGGTCAGGTGGCTCACAATGTCACCCTGGGACACAGCAGTATTTAAGAGGAGAGCAAAGATACCAGTGAAGGAAACAGAAGGAAATCATATGAGGGCCAAAAATTTAGAAAGCATAGTATCGCTAAAGCTAAAGAAACATTTTCAAGCAGGAATAAGTAGAGTGTACAGTGTCAATGTTGCAGATAAGTTAAATAAGGATGGAAGCATGTCCATTGGATACATTAACACCGAGGCCATTAGTGACTCAAAGCCCAGAAAGGCAGTTTCCATGGCACGGCAGGGCAGAAGCCACATTGCAAAGTGTTAGATATTCGTGGGGAGAGAGGAAGTTTGGCAGTGAAGGGAAATAAGGAATAGGGAGCCAGTGTGAATGATAGTTGGGATTTCAAATGTTTAGACATTTTTGTGTTATTATATTTAATGTTTTAAGGAATCGAGAGCCCTAAGGTTGTGTTTACACTCAGGAGTCCAGCGTGTGTAGCAGGAGAGAGAGACTGAATGCACAGGAAGGAGAGCTGGGGACTGACGGAGTGAGGTGCTGAGGGTGGCGGAGTGGCTGAGACTGATCGGATGGATTGAGGAGCCTCAGAGTTGAGAAGGAGCACCTGACTCATGGCCTGGATTGATGGGAGGAAAGAAGAGAAGGAATATAGGTGGATACATTTGTGGGCGAGGGTACAATAGGGAGTCCTATGATGACCTTTTTTTCTGCGAAGAGAAGTTAAGGTTCTTCTGAACAGAATAGGGAGAAAGTGGAAAGAAGGGAGGTCTTAAAGGGGGGTTAAATCTGCAATAGCCATGGAGGGTAATGGGGGAGGTAACTAACTACACAGGTAGGGGTAAGAGCTTTCACTTGACTACCTTGTGGCTAAACCAACTAATGTGATTGAGATACTGAAGCCAATGAACTTAATTTTGTTTCCTCATAGAATGCACCCCAACTCATGTCACAAATGTATGTTGTTGAAAAGAAGAGACAACAGATGAGAGACTATGGAAGGACCTAGCATTTGGGGGGTGGGGGGAAGACAGCAGGTAAAGGATGAAAATAGCTTAAGATGGCATCCTTCATCCTAACAGCATTCAGCATGCATATCTCCCCCCCTTGGCAAATCACCACCTTCATTTTATATTTGAAGCACAGTTTATGGTCACTATTATTGTTGGACTTCCTATTAAAATGAGAACTAGTCCCTTAATTTAAAAAGGAAAATTGTCATATCCCCCAAATGGTGCCATTTTCTATTATTTTGAGCACACACATAAAATCACTTTTACCAATTTGATTTTGGTGACTTAGAAAACTCGATTATTATATGATTCTTCAGAAAGTCTTAGCCATTTGGTAATTTAGTATTGAGAGGATATTTTTACAATTTTTAGCTAAATTTGAATCTTTGTTAAATTTTCTATTTATTTTCAACTGTTAGGTTTTTTCTTTTCTTTTTTTTTAATGTAATTGTGATGGGGGGATTTCTGTTTGCTTCACTTGGAAGAAAGAGTGACTTATGATGAGAACTTTTTCTTCCTATAGCCATTTGTCACACAACTAATACTACCTCACTTATTTTTAAAGTTATTTTTCATGTGTTCTCTAAAATTTCTAGGATGTCAATTTTTTTTTGGTAGAGAGTAAGATTTTTATTCACTCCCTGAGATAGCAGAGGGCCCTGGTGTGTAGCAATACACCAGCCTCGAAGTATCTTTAAAAACAAAAGAAAAAACAAAGACAAATAAAAGTATTGTCTTATTTTCTCATCTTTAAACAGTTTTGGTGCTGGTAATGCATTCACACCAATGCTGGATGAAGTTTTCTAGTATTTTAAGTTCTTATTTTCAAGATAAAGTAGGGAAAGTAGCATTAAACTAATTCATTCGTGAAAACATCTTAACATTATAAGTGAACAAAGTCGTACAAAATGTATTCAGCCTCACGGATTTCTCGAGATTGTAACCAGAATAGAAAATGGCAGAATGTATTAATTCCTAAGATAAAATTATAATGAGAACAGAAAATGGTGCGGGATGAATTAATGGAGTGGCAGGCCTCTGTCTGCAGAGCTCCGTGCTCTCTGAACACCACATTGCGGCACTTTGTCATCAGCCTCTCTCTTGTAATCTATATTTTAAAGATGCTCTAAAGATACAGCCAGACTCTACCCTTCTCCCCAGGAGCACTGCCACAGCGCTGCGGACATGGAATGGCCTCAGGGAAGCGGAGAATGAACTTACCTTGCAGAAACAAAGGAGATTTAAGTTAGATAGCAGGAAGATTTTTATTACTGCAAATGTATATTGACATGCTTCCTTCAATAGCAGGTCATCTTTAAGTCTGGCACTCCAGGGAAAACTTAGTTGAAATGGTTGTGGTTATATAAGAAAAATTTGCTTTTGGTCCAAAAAAATAAATGCACCCCCGTCCCCAAAAGACCCCATAACACTTCACATTTTACAACACATAAAGAATTACTTGGTACCACTGCTGCTCAAGAGTCCAGGTTTTAAAGAGGAATGACCACCTTGTGTCTGGTCTGATTTTCAAATGGGTGCTGCCCAAAGTATGTGTCTAAAAGTAGAGTGCCTTTTACAGTATCTTTTATTCATGTTATAAATCTACTTATTAATAGGCCCAGTGTGGATTTAGGCAGAGAGTTAGTTACTAAATGCCGATGAATATTATATACCTGCAGTGTCATTCTGATGTATATTTTTAGAAACTTTGTAATGTTTAATGAAGGCAAATGCATCCCAATAATAGGCATCTGAGACTCACAGCTTCAAATACTTCAAAGGTGACTGCAACTCCAGAAGCCACCGTGGAAAACCTCGAGTGGCTATACTAGAACTTTGAAATGTTTAATAATGTTTGGTCCACATAGCTCTGTATCTTCTAAAACCAAATTTCAATTTTTTACATTTTAATAAATATTTTATTTATTTTTAGTGAGAGGGGAAGGGAGAGAGAAAAGGAGGGGGAGGAACATTGATATAAGAGAGAAACAAAGATCGGTTGCTCTTCGCATGCCCCCAACCACAGGCATGGCCTGCAACCCCAGCTCATGCCCCAACCGGGAACTGAACTGTCAGCCTTTAGGTTTACAGGATGATGCCCAATCCACTGAGCCATGCCAGTCAGGGCACATTGCAAATTTTTGATTAAGAAATCTGGTCTTTGAATCAGAATGTCTTTGACCATTTAATTGACAGCAATATTCTTTTTGTTTTGAATTTCCATGATGCAGGAAATTTGAGTTCATATTTTCCCTCTCTGCATTAATACTGCTGCACAGAGCATGGTAGATTATCCAAACTGTGAATTAGAGTTTTTAATAACATCAGCATAAGGCATTAGCAGTGCTGTCTTATCATGGCTGGTTGTGACTGTGGAAGAAATCTGCTAACTTGAGGATAATAAGCAAGAGTAAATTGTGAATTACCAGAACATGCTAGCCCCAAATGATATTGTGGTGCAGGCTTAGGCACTTTTTAATTTTGCTTTTTCCATATTAGCAGTGCAGACAGTCCTGTGACATAATCTGTAGCTGTGGCTGTGCCTTTCCTGGAGCAGATTCTTGCCCCCACCTCCCTTCTGCCCTGCCCCCACACAGTCAGGCATCCCCACCTTAGGAGTGCCTTGGAAATAAAGCTGTTTATTTCTTCTCAGCCCTCTGACCTGTCTCTAAAGATTCAATTAATGGTATTGTAGCCCCTTCGATGTTTCACTGGAAGAAAGAGGGACTCAGAGAATAAAAGCCCAAGATTACCTTAAGTTTTGAGAAATCAAAATCTTGAACAAATAGTGCTTTTGAGTTTGTGCTTTGGAAACCGAATGAATCAAGCAGCCTCTCTTTCTGGAGAAATTTAACCTAAAATATGTTCTCCCCACTGTTTGTGTGGCTGATGTATATAATATTTGCATTTTCTTTTAAAACCATAATAAGGAGAATTAAAACATTATAATTAAGCATTTAGCATAAAATTAAAAGTCCTTGGTTATTCATTAGGAAAATAGTATGTACCTAGAATTCAATCAAATTTCAATAGACTTCTTTCTTTCTATACAAATTGCATGTCACAGATTTGACATTTCTTTCTATCCTCTTTGTTTTCAAGGCACATTTACAATATCTTATTTATACTGCAGTGTTTTAGGGGTGGGATGCCATAGTTTGGAAAATTTCGCATGAGCTGGGCTTTCAATTTTTTGCAAGAATTTGAATTCGCCTTTGTTCCCCTGAGTTTCTTCAGGCAAACCAGAGAGTCATGTATAATGGGCATGAGGCGACTGCAATACATACTCCTGCCTGCATGAAGCCTGTGGTTTAGAAGGGAAGACACAGTTCAGAAACAGACCTTTGTATGTACAAGGACTTTATGCATGCTAAAAGAGCTATAATAATTTCACAGGACAGGTTGAATATTTGGAAACAGAATTTAATGTGGATCTTAATCTTCTGCCATATTGCATGATCTATCCCAGTAGATTAAAATAAAAATCATGAAAAGAAATCCAACGGTTAATATTTACTGGTCTCCATATGGGAAAGGATTGTTTACATTTGAAATCAGGAGAAAAGTAATATAGGGAAAAAAGTAAGTTTGAATAATGTTTAAAAACCCAATTAAAAGTAAATAAAATTAAGAGACTGAAAATAAACAAGAAAAAGCATTTGCGCCACCATAAAAAACAAGGTCAAAACTGTTGATTATAATGAGTTCATACAAACCAATACACAAAGAAGACCGCAACAGGTAAATGGGCAAAGGACACAGACAAATTACAAAGGAGAGAATTTCACAGTCCAAAGTGAAAAAAAAGAATTTAACTTCACAAATGTGAAGATAAGTACAGAATAAAGCTATAGTAAGTTACCATTAAATAGCAAAGATTATAACAGAATCAGTGTTTTGTGATGATGCTAGTTGAGTGAAATGGGTACTTAATGTCCTTTTGATGAGAGTGGGCATGATGGGGCCTTTCTGGACACCAATTTAACATCTACAATAACAAGAGCATATCTTTAAGATATTATGCTTTTTGTGTGTACAGTATATTTCTAAGTTAAAAAAAGCAAATTACAAAACATTTTTAAGTAATAGGATTCTACTTTTCTTCTTACAAAGCAGGGAAGGAAGAAAGAAACGATGGAAGGGAGGAAAGAAAGAGGAACTGTGTGTGTAGGTAAAGACAAGTAGTGGTAATTTTGTTTTCTTCTTTAAATGTCAGGGTTTTTTGTTTGTTTCTTTGTTTTTGCAATATGTTGTATTGCAGTCAAAAAAGAGAATAAAATTATCTTTAAAATGAGGACAAAATTTTCAAAAAATGATCCTAGCCTTTGACCTACTAGCTCTCCATTTAGAAAATCATCCAAAGGAAAAAGAAAAATATAGACAAAGATTTGTATACAAATCTGTGGTTAGAAAATGAAAACAACATCAGGAGTCCATTTAAATAAATTCTGGGACATCTAAAAGATAGACTGATCTGCAGCTGTTATAAACTGTATGTCAGAAAGATTTTCAATGATATGGTAAACTACATTTGACAAATTTTAAGCAAACAGAATAAAACAAAGCAGGGCATAAAATTGTATAAAAAGAATGATCCCTACTTCAAAAAATGTGAGAAAGACTATAAAAAGATCACACCAGCATCTTAATGGTGGTTGCCTGTGGGTAAGTTAGTTATGGAGGATTTTAATTTGCTTCTTCCTTGTCTTTTGTTATGCTTAAAAATTATTATGTACTATCTTTATAAGCAGGGGGAAATACCCTGTATCTTCTGACTCCCCAAATTAAGTCTCTCCACAATACCAGAGTATAAAAGTTTTCTTCAATAAAGACCTTTTTGCCTTGGCTGGTGTGGCTCAGTGGATTGAGCATGGGCCTGTGAAGCAAGGGATCCCCGGTTCAATTCCCAGTCAGGGTACATGCCTGGGTTACAGGCCAGATCTCCAGTAGTGGGCACATGAGAGGCAACCACACGTTGATGTTTCTCTCCTTCTCTTTCTCCCTCCCTTCTCTTCTCTCTAAAAATAAATAAAATCTTAAAAAAAAAGGCCTTTGCCTTAGACTAGAAACTAATGTCTCAGAAAGGGATCATAAAGTCTGCATGCCACTGGGGAAATGAAATTCCTACCAATAAGAAGCAGGCATCAGTGTCCTCCACCTGCTTTGCCCAATGACACACCGGCTAGCTAACGTCCATTATTTAGAATGACATACTATTCCACTAAACACAAGCAGCCAATAATCCACACTCAGGGGGACATCATTTCTAGAAACACAACCTCCAGAAGATCTGCTTTCTATGAATGATGCTCTAACTCTTAGAAGCAATGATCAGTGGGCATTGCAGTGTGCAGTACCTTGTATGGCTGCATCACTGGGTGCATTGAGTAATCGCTAGATAAACATCTGAGCGCCAAATGCAAAAAGATACTCTTGTGGGTAGTAAAAAATGTTCTCTGTTTGCAAGTCAAGGCTTACCCCTGTGTTTTGGAGATACCTGAATTGGTTTGGCTCTTTTCCAATTACAATCTGTTCGTAATCACCCAGGGTCTGTAACATCAAGCAGTGTTATGAGGGAATTAATTCTTTCTATGTGACAGTTGTTAGTGTAATTCATGTCCTTGTTTTTAATTGCTGGATCAAATTACTTTGTAGATTATTTCATATTTCATCCCAAGAGAAAGAAATAGAGAAAAAATGCACACTGCCTGTGGTGACTTATTTGTTTAGTCTACCCCAGAAAAAAAAAGGCAAAATTAAAAAGATTGACTTTCTAAACAGAATGGCTTTTCTCTATCCTTAGAGTATATTTTGGATGATTTTAGATGGAAAGTTAGCCTGAGTACATTCTTTCTGTTTAAACATTCTGAGAACTAAGTTTATTTTCATAACAGTTCTGCCAAAATAATGGCCATAAAGGTCACAAAGCAACATCTCCTAATAAATACCTTGGAAGGATTTACAATTCAATGCTCCTTCATTAAAAGAAGCACCTTGAAGATAAGAAATTAATGAGATCTAGAATAATTTATTAAGGAACACCTAATAAACTCTCATGAGATTCAAATGTCAAGATGTTAAAAAAAAAGACACAAAAGAAACTTAGTAAATGCAAATTCTATTTGGAAGTAAAAGGCGAAGAGTATTTGAAAAATCTTATAAACGTTTGTTTTTGCAACACTGAAATTTAATTCATGTATTTAAATACATACCAAACAGGCATTTCATCCATTTTTGAGTCAGACGCATTAAATGCTTTTCACTCTAATGTTTGGAATTTCAGAAAGGATCAGTAACTGTTTCTCATGTGTCTGATGAGTTGAGTTCACATATAGGCTGACAGAGAGGTGAAAGCCTAGACAAGACATAACTGAAAAGCTATAGAGAAAAATTCATTGTTCTATTTATTTCCACTTTGTGATGAGTTGAGTCGAGAGCAAAATGAATCTATAACAATGGGACACGTGAAGTGAACTGTTGCTGTTACTGTCCAAGGCCAGCCAACATTCATATTGCCTTGTAAATAGTCGTCTGTTAAAATAGACCTGAGTGATAAACTAAAGAGGAATTATAGATCAGTGATCACTTAAAAGCAAGCAGCAGGGAAATTGATAAATACTGCCTGGCTGCCTGGCAAATGAAAAACCCAGTCTTCATTACAGAGGGAGCTGGAACTTGCTGATTGCTGGGAAATCACGGCCATAGACAAATGAGCAGACCTGCTCACTCAGGGCAAAGGTACCATGTAGTTCAGGTAACAAAGTACTGTCAACATGGAAAGGTTGTTGAAATAGGAGCAGAACCTGCTACACAAAAACAGGAGACATATATACAGACTCAGTGTTGAAAGACTGGCAGCCCTGAATCAGTTTTCTCAGCCAGAGTACTGAATGTATTATTGTCACTGTTGTCTTTGAAAAGGGTAAAGAGATATCCATAAAAATAGATGTCTTTTCCACCACTGGTACTATCAAATGATGACAAAGAATTTCTGTGGCCACTTAACGTCTCTCATTATACACCCTGTCCATTTTAGTATAGTATAAGAAACGAAAATGGTTATATTGGTTTAAACATTGGTTCTATGGTTCTCTATTTAAAATATGTTGGCTTGTTTCACCAAAGAAGCAAGTACCTGTTACAGGCTAAGCTGATGACTATGGGTTTTCCAGCTATACTTGGGCCCCAAAAAAGCAAATTTCCATTGTTGAATCAGCTCAAATGCATCCAAATAAGTCCCTCTAGGAAGACAAGGAGGAAGTGTGGAATCACAGAGACAATGTGGAAGGATGCCACTTCACTTTTGTGCTCCAGACCAATTTCATTTTGATTGCAGCACAAAACCATTTGAGGACCCAAGGACTGCTCCTGTGTAACAATAACTTACTGTATGAAATGTGTTAGCATTTACAAAGCTAATTGACATAGTCAGGACAGCTCTGTGAAGTATGTTATTATCCCCCATATGAAGGGAGATTGAAGCTCGAGAGATTTGGGACTTGTCCACAGTAGCAGAGATGGAATCTCAGTTCCAACAGTTACCAGCTCAGATTTTCTGATTCTAGCTTCCAATGGCCTTCCCCCAATTTTAGCTGTAGTTAAAAAATTATTGGTCCCATCCCATTCTGTTTGATTCACATAAAGACCTGTAGAAGAAGTAAAGAGCAGACATGTTTTTCTTTCTATTGCTGTCTTTATCACAGATATTCATGGTTCAAATAACCAAGAGAATTAATTGAGAATGATCAAATGGCAACATTAGAAAGAGAATACCTGCACACTTGCAGGTAGCTAAACTTGCATACCTGATGAAGCAATTGTGAACCCAGAACTAGAAGAGTTGCAATATCAAAGAGGATGAAGAGTTAATACTCCCTAGAACATCATCACAGTGTGAGGGAACTTTGCCCACAGAGCCCCCCATTCACCACGGATAAGAATAAGTCTACCAAGACATGATCTGCTTGGGGAGGAAAGGTGGCTGATCTCTCAAAAGAGAAGGGCCAAGAGCCTTTTCCTCAATGGGCTTTTATTGGGTTCGTTTGCACAGGAATACAGGTAAAGCTCATTAATCACTGTCAGGCAGTAAGGATCAAACAATAGATAACATACAAAGAACTCTGAGAGTCCATTCTGAGTAAGGGTCAGATAGCTAAAGAGCCACAAAACTTTGAGGAACAAACTCACTTCTTGCTTGGCCCCTTATCATTTAATTGAGAGCATTCTAAACAAAGCAGTTTTCACAGGATTTTACATATTCTTTCTTAGGCCTGATTGCCTGGGGAACCCACCCTTTCCAACACAGGGCTGCACCACCCTCTGTCATTATTTCAGGCTTAAGTCAGGCAGGGGAAGTGAGACAGCCAAGAGATTAGGAAACTTGTCCCAAACAGAATGAGGACTCAGGTTTTGTCAAAGCTGAGGGGCAAGGGTCCATCACCCCCTTTTGCTATAGCCCCCCAAGTCCTTCCCTAGGGCCTTCCTGTGATCGTGCCTGTCTTAGATTGTTCCCCCTTTGGGAAATCTTACCTGTCATTGGCTAACTTATCAAGCATTGAGAGCCAGGCAGGGTGAAGTAAAAGGAGCAGAAGCGGCGCTCCTGCCAGGGAGATAAACTTCGTCTCCTTAGTGGCTTCTCGTCTGAAGATTGCTCACTCAGCCTTAGCCATGGGGGTGGGGTAGGGATGGGGGTACAGCTTTTGAAACTAGGCAGGGCAGTTCCTAACATCACAGCATGACAAATATAAAATTATTGGTAAAAGGAGAGTCAGTGTAAGAGGTGGCCAACATAGATTTCAGTTTGTGTTTGTATACTTGCACCAAAGGGAGAGTTTTTATTTCAAAATATAACTATAATGATGAGTTATTTTGAGATGCTTGCTATAAGATTTCACATAAAGATTGAGTATTACATGGATTATCTTTTGCTGTATAACCAACCATCCAAAACTTGAAAGTTTATCACATCTCTTTAATTTACTTCATAATTTTGTGGGTTGGCTGAAATAATTGGGCTATGTGAAGCGGTAATTTTGGTTGGGACGAGCTTGGCTGGGACCAAATGGTCTAAAATGGCCGTATGTCTCATTTTTGGCAGATTGGCTATGAGGGCCTCAGTTGGATGGCTTGTCTTGGTTCTATGTGGTTTCTCATCCTTTAATAGGCCAGTGTAGTCTTCTTCTCATGCTGGTCTCAAAGTTCCGAAATTCAGAGAAGAGAGAGGGCAAGACCTAACATGGTAGTGCTTACCAGACTCCACTTGTATTGTGTTTGCCAGGAGAGTGAAGGTGTTTGTTCAGGAAGGAGACAGCATGTTGAAACCTAAAGGATGAGTAAGACACACTGAAGAAGAGCTGGGGGCCAGGGTTGTTGGGTGTAAAGTCAAAAGGAATAAGAAGAGAAAATGTCTGAGGGACTAGACATTATATGAGGGACTAGAAGCCTTTTGCTATGGCTCAAGCATGAGGAAAGGGATAGAAAGTTGCGAGGGGTGAATCTGGAGAAGGCGGCAAGGGTCACACATTGGAGTGGACTGAGGCTGTTTTTTACGGACAGTGGCAAACCAGTGAAGGGATTTAATAGGGATATAATAAAAATAGGCTGGTGCTCCAGAGGAACAACTTCAACTGTAGCTAAATTTGATCAGAGGGAGAACAACTGTAGTAAAAGAGGCTAATTAGAAGGCTGGTGTGGCAACCCCTTGCCTTGAATCTATTTTTGTTAGATGTTAGTTTAGCTATTCCAACTTTCCCCTCTTTTTGGTTATTGTTTTCATGGTCTATTTTTTTCATCATTTTCCTTCTAACCTGTCTATATATTTATATTTATCATGTATTTCAGATAAGCAAAATATAATTATGTTTTACTTTTCACTAAGTCTGATAATGGACTTAACAGGAATATTTTTAATTGGAATACTTAATTCACTCACATTTAATTTAATTAATGATAGAGTGTGTTCACATTTACCATCTTACTATTTTTTTATCTGTTATTGGTATTTTTATTTTTTATTCTTCACACATTTTAGGTTAATCAAACAGTTTTTATTCTATATCCCTCTCCAATATCTTTTTGATAATATTTATTTTTTTATTCTTTTAATGGTTACCTAAAGATTACAGCATGCATTTTTTACTTACTAGAGTCCCTTTTAAATGATTCTGTATTTAAATTCTTTTTAAAATTTTCTTCTTCAGTTAATGAGTTTTGGGGATGTCTTATTTTTAGATGGTTACACTGTTAGAAACTACTTTCTGAATGTAATTTGTATAATAAAGTGTTTTCAGAGCAATGAAAAATAAATGAGTACTTTTTCAACAAATCACAATGCAAGGACTTTACCAAATTTTAACATGCACACATCTTTTTTATCACACGTGATTTTATTGTTATTGTTCATTCGGTGTTCATCTGGGTTTGCCCTGCTTTTACCTTTTTTCTTGCTCTTTATTCCTTCCTGTATTTTTGTGCTTTCATCTAGGATCATGAAGAACCCATTTAGTATTTCTTTTAGTGTAGGTCTGATGGTGGTAAATTGTCAGTTTTTTAAAATACGTCTTTAGCCTTCATTTTTCTTTTTTCAAATCTTTATTGTATTTTTTCCATTATCATTTAGTCCTCTTACACCCTGCCCCCCACCCTGCATCAATCACCACACTGTGGTCCGTGCCCATGAGTCCTCTTTCCTTTTTGCTCAATCCCTCCCCCTTACCTTCCTCCCACTAGATGTGATCCTGTTCTCCACCTATGAGTGTGTCCCCGTTTTGCTTGTTAGTTCAGTTTGTTCATTAGATTCCACATATGAGTGAAATCATATGGTATTTGTCTTTCTCTGACTGGCTAATTTCACTTAGCATAATGTTCCCCAGGTCCATCCGTACTGTTGCAAAGAGTAAAAATTTCTTCTTCTTTTTTTTTACAGCAGAGTAGTATTCCATTGTGTAAATGTTCCACAGTTGTTTTATCCACTCATCTACTAATGGACTCTTGGGCTGCTTCCATATCTTGGGGATTGTAAATAATGCTACGGTGAATATAGGGGTGCTCATGTTCTTTTGAATTAGTGTTTGGGGTTCCTTCAGATATATTCCCAGGAGTGGGGTCACTGGATCAGAGGACAGTTCCATTTTTAATTTTTTGAGGTAACTCCATGATGCAGACACCGGATCGCAGTTTCCGTGTCATTATGGATGAAATGAGACATTCACATGGACTACCGAGTCCGGTGGAGGAAAAGGGACAGCATGGCTCTTCTCTCAAGGGGAGCAAAAGCCTTGGCCCCCACCGTGACAGGCCTTTATTTCTTTCCTCTGCCCATTACATGATGGTCCTCATTTACTATGCACAGATTCGCTTTAGGTGGTTACATTTTACAGAAAACAAGGGAGTCAATGCTGCTAATCACTTTACAGAAGAGGGATATTTGCAATTGAAAAGGCAAAAGTACTTGGACCAGTTACACTCATCCTTGGAAGGTTTAGCATGGTTTTTAGGAAGTTACTTTGCAGTAAATGTCCTCAGTTCTGGGTGAGGGAGTTTTAGCAAAAAGCAAGACTCATAGCGGCCTAGGTACATTGCAGGCCTGATTCCCCATGGGAGAACTTATCCATGGGTGTGGGTCCTGTGCATCTCCGAGTGGGAGCTGGGCCCATGCCACACAGAACAGCCTACTACAACTCCATACTACTTTCTACAGTGGGTACACCAGTCAGCATTCCCACCAACAGTGCACAGAGGTTCTCCTTTCTCCACATCCTCACCAGCACTTGTTGTTTGTTGATTTATTGACGATAGCCATTCTGACAGGTGTGGGATGGTATCTCATTGTGGTTTTAATTTTCATTTCTCTGATGATTAGTGACATTGAGTACCTTTTTCATATGTTTATTGGCCATCTGTATGTCCTCTTCAGAGAAGTGTCTAATCAGGTCCTTTGCCCACTTTTTAATTGAGTTGCTTGGTTTTTTTTAGTGTTGAGTTTTGTAATTCCTTTATAAATTTTGCATATTAACCTCTTATCAGGTGTATCAGTGAATATGTTCTCCCACACTGTGGGTTGTCTTTTTATTTTGTTGATGATTTCCTTTGCTGTGCAAAAACATTTTAGTTTGATGTAGTTCCGTTTGTTCATTTTTTCTTTTGTTTCCCTTGCCTAAGGAGATATATCAGATAAAACATTGCTGCCAGGAATGTCCTAGATTTGGCTGCCTATGTTCTCTTCTAGGGTTGTTATGGTTTCGGTTCTAACATTTAAGTCTTTGATCCATTTTGAATTTATTCTTGTGTGTGGTGTAGGAAGGTAGTCTAGTTTCATTTTTCTGCAAGTATCTAATCAATTTGCACAATACCATTTATTAATAAACTATCTTTAGCCCATTGTATTTGCCTGCTTCCTCTGTCAAATACAAATATCAATTGACCATAAAGGTGTGGGTGTATTTCTGGGTTCTCTATTCTGTTCCATTGATTAGTGTAGCTTCTGCTTACTCCTCTACCATCTTGATTCTTCATCCTTCATCTTTCAAGGATACTTTTACTAGGTATAGAATTTTATATTTTCGTTTTGTTAACATTTTAAAGATGCACTTTCAGCTTGAGATGCCATCGAAGGCAGGAAGAGGGGGTGAAACTTCCTAACTTCTCACTTCTTTTTGTTTGCCTATCTCCTGAGTGCTTCCCAATGCTTGAACCCAACCAGAAATCAGTAGGTATCAGAGTCCTGGAAACACAGCCTATTGGTTTCAGTTCTCTTGTGAGGGACCTCAGAACATAGGGAAGGCAAGGAACAGGCGTTAAGGCAAGCAGGACACAGGCTTGCATAACAGCTAACACTTATGAAGTGTTTACTTTGTATCATGCACCAAACGAATCATATTACATCAAGTATTCATGAGGATAGACTAGGTTACATGACAGTTTTTTAAAAAAAACAAGTATCTCATGATTTAATGAATACAAAAGCTTATTTTTCACTTATTTGCTTCAAAGATGCCAGTGGCAGGCTCTGCTCCACACACAGGGACCCACACTGACAGCGGCTCTATAATCTTGCAGCTACATTATATGGAATATGTCACCTATTTGGTTGCCACAGGTGATGAGTCTTGGAAAATTATGCCTGGGTTCTTTATTTCTCCTCACTCATTCAACAATACTTACCATGTGGTGCCACCTAACTATATAGATGCTAGGAAGTGTTCAGAAACATATGGAGTATTTGGTGAGCATGACTGTTTTTGCTATTTATGGGTTATTGCATTTAATACCCAGCTGACAAAATCTGAGGCTTCACTCCACAGACCTTTGGAATTTTATTTTTTACTGGGTTCTCATTGCCAGGTGATTTCTGGGAATTCCTGAGTCTTTCCTGGAGGTCATGTGCTACCTCCACTGCCATCTTTTCTCCAGATGCTGCATCAGACCCAGCAAGTAAGTCAGCTCTTGCAACTTATGTTTGAACTCTCTGAACTACATCAGCTTTCTCCATTCCATTGTCATGTATAGCTCTCTTAACCCGACAAAGCACACATAGATTGGACAGTGACATCCAACACAATTCTACAGAAAGCTTGGGGAGGGATACTAGAAGGGAATTACAACACAGAAGAGGGAAACTTAGATGTTAATTATACTCCTGCTTCTAGATTTTGTCCTTTAATAAGTGGTTTCTTTTGGACTATGTCCCTTTCTTGGATTCCTCAGCCCACCGTGACACTTAAGTGAGCAGCCCATGATTGGCAGTGCCTTTACTTGTTACTCCTACTCAAGAGGACACATTTGTTCACAGAATTGAAGAGAGGAGAATTACTTCTCTCCTTTGGATTCACAACCATTTTTTTCCCAGAGGAAAACTCAACTTTCACCCAGAGTGTGTGGTCTGGTTCTTAGAACTCAGGGCAATCACAAAATTTGACATTCGATTTCCCCAAATCTAGATTATACCATCTGAAATAACACTACTTGTGGGTTTTCAGCACAGAGTAAACTTCAGCATTTTCTATCTGGTTCCTTGTAGATCCCTACCCTGGCTTAAGGTAAAGATGTGGCTCTCCTCCTATGCTGTCATTATCTGCTTCTTGTGTGGGCACACACATATTCACACACAAATACATCCCAAGAAAAAAGAATAATGTACAGAGATAACTGAGTGAAAAAAAATCACATTTAAGAAAAAAGTCCTTTCAAGGGTACCATCCTGCTAAAAGTACTCCAGTTTGCATTGCTAAACAAACTACATAACATGTCAGTTCAAGTCATTTACATCTAAGATAATGGGTGACAGACTTCTTAAAAACTGATGTGTGCACATTTGCTTCACCTTTGAATCAAAAAAGGGTCCTTTCCAATTGTTTTTTTAAACAAAGGAAGTCTTTTGCAAAGATAAATTGATACCTTTACTAGTAGAGTTAGAAAATTGGTAGAAACTTCTAAAGGACACCTCACTGATTTTATTTTTTAAATATGTTTTATTGGTTATGCTATTACAGTTGTCCCATTCCTCCCCGCTTTATTTCCCTTTGCCCTGCACTTACCCCTCACCTGCATTCCACCTCCTTGGTTCATGTCCATGGGTCATACATTTATGTTCTTTGGCTTCTCCATTTCCTATACTATCCTCAACATCCACCTGTCTATTATGTACTGACCATTTATGCTTCTTATTCCTTGTACCTTTTCCCCTATTTACCCCCTCCTCCTCCCTGCACTGATTTTAAAATAAATGTCTGTCCCACTGGAGATCTTGCTGCATGTGGGGCTGGTACCTAGAAGAAGGAACTGGGATGAATATATGTCTGGTTGTATTATGAAGAACCTTATGGTTTCAAACTGTTACTTGTATTTATGTTTTACAGACTTACTAAAAAAGGAAATAAGTGAAAGATCTACAGCATCATAGTCCAATAGAAATATAATATGTGCCACATATGTAATTTTAAATGTTCTATTCACATTAAATAAGTAATAAAAAAGAAAAAGGAAAACAGGCAAATTTTACTTTAATAATATATTTTATTTAACTGATATGTCCAAAATATATTAAAATGTATTTATTATATTTATATATTAGATAAACATAAAATATACTAAAATATACAAAAGGTTCAATGGCCATATGTGGCTCGTGGCTACCAGATTGCAGTATGTAGGTCTGGAGGCATGGCTGGATGCAGAGATTCAAATGCAGAGTCTGGATCCATTTCTCTCTTCTGCTTCTTCTCTGTTGGCTTTATTCTCAAAGCTGCTCTCTCCTCATGGTGGCCAGACAGCTATAGCAGCTCCAAGCTACATCTTTTCAGACTCAGGGCCCATATTAAAGGGAGCTTCTCTCTTCTCAACAGTTGGAACAAAGTCCTGAACCAGTCGGCTGCATGTCAATTCCTAAAGCAATTCCTGGAGTAAGGAGAATAGAGCAAAGGCCCTAATCACATGAACTCCCCAAATTCCATCCCATCAAACTACATACGCTGAGACTAAAGACACGAGAAGGTCCTCAGAGGCCAAAAGTAGGTGCTGGCACCACAAGAGTGCTGGTGCTAGACAGAAAATACTAAAACAGAAGCAAACCAAAAAATCAGAGTTCCTCTTTCAGGACTCAGCAGAGTATACATGGTAACCGAAGCCCAGGTGTTGATCAAAACTTTCAGGGATATGTGGAGAGAGGGTGAGGTGAGCACAGCCCTGAAAGACATCCATAGTCCAAGGCTGAGCAGAGGAAGAGGAGACTAAAAGGGGAACAGGAGCCATGAGACTGGTGAGAGGGTGATGGGGAACAGCTAACTAACAGAAGTCAGTGTGAGAAATTGTTGTGAGAAGGCTGCCAAGAGTCAAGCCAGAGAAGCACCAAGAAGTGTTCTACAGATTCAATGAAACATGGGTCTTACTGACTTTAGCAAAAGCAGTTTTGGTGGAGCGATGGGGCAGAAGGTAGATTATGCAATAGGTTGAGGGATGGTCCAGTAAAATGTAAGAAAATGTAGTCAAAATGTGAGAACTTGTGTAACTCAATACCAGGAAGACAAACAATCCAATTAAAAACTGGGTGAAGGGCCTGAATAGACACTTCAAAGAGGACATACAGATTTGCCCATAGACATATGAAAAAATGCTCAACATCACTATCCATCAGAGAGATATAAATCAAAACCACAATGAGATACAACTCACACCTGTCAGAATGGCTTGACTTATTTGTTAATAAATCAACAAACAAGTGCTGGCAAGGATGTGAAAAAAAGAAGACCCTAGTGCACTGTTGGTGGGAATGTAGACTGGTGCAGCCACTGTGGAAAACAGTATGGAATTTCCTCAAATAATTGAAAATGGAACTGCTTTCTGACTCAGAAATTCCACTGCTGGGATTATACCCTAAGAACCCTGAAACATCAATTCAAAAGAACCTATGTACCCCAATATTCATAGCAGCACTATTTACAATAACCAAGATTTGGAAACAGCCTAAGTTCCCATCACTACATGAGTGGATAAGACAACTGTGGTACATTTACACAATGGAATACTATGCAGCAGAAAGAAAGAAAGAAGGAGTTCCCTTCACAACAGCATGGATGGACCTGGAGGTTATTATGCAAATTGAAATAAGCCAGTTGGTAAAAGACCAATACCACATGATCTCATTTATAAGATAAATCTAATGAACAAAATAAACTAATGAGCAAAATAGAAGCAGAGACACAGAATCATGGAACAGACTGACAGCTGTAAGAATGGAGGAGGGAGGCAGGGACTGATTGGAAGAAGGTGAAGGGATTAGTCAAAGAACATAATATGAAGGACCCATGGACATGGACAATGGTGTGGGAACTGACTACAGAAGTGAGGGGTGGGCTGGGTGGAGGGGGGCAAAGGGGGAAAATTGGGACATGTTAATAGCATAAACAATAACATATTTTTAAAAAAACATTAAAAATGAGAACTTTTTCAAGAAGTTTAGGTGGGAATAGAAGGAGAAATCTAAGATGG
Source organism: Phyllostomus hastatus (assembly GCF_019186645.2). Taxonomy (NCBI): domain Eukaryota; kingdom Metazoa; phylum Chordata; class Mammalia; order Chiroptera; family Phyllostomidae; genus Phyllostomus; species Phyllostomus hastatus. Next base: position 29,763,876 of record NW_025333916.1, read on the forward strand.
TGGCTTAGGGAGGTTATCATGTTGAAGAAGAGTTTATTAAATACATGTATATAATTTATTTAAGTACAAACACTTTAATAGTAAACTAATATAATATGCATTATAATGTTGAACTGGATTTGAATCCTAGCTCAATACTACCTTTAGCAAGTTACTGAGTTTATCTGCCTCAGTTTTCTCACTCGTAAAATTAAAGTAATTATGCTGATTTCATACATAATTTAGAAGGATTAAATGAGATGATGGATGTAAAAGGTATTTAGTAAATGTAATTATTATCACTGTTCCTCTTCCCTAGCCATTGGTGAATGAACCATGTTGTTACCTATTTCTGTGCTTTTGCATTTTGCTTTAGAATGTTCCCTCCCTTCTAACACCAGCACAGTGAACTCCTGCAAGACCCAAACATGAGTGACCTTCTCTCCCTATTGCTTGTCTGCCCCCTTCCCCACAAATGTCCTTGCAGATGAGCAGGGATTTGCCATCCTGGTTCTTTATTACCCTTGGATTCCACTGCTGCTTGCTGACCCACACTGCCTTCCTCTAGTGTCCGTCCATGCTAGTCCCACCCAAAAGGCGATTTTTTTTCTACTAAAGTGGATGTACTATCCCAGACAGGTATCAAGCATTCCTGTCTGTAATTCTGGAAATTCAGTCTTCACAACTCAGGGACCTTCCCTTTTGAACTATTCAGACTTTATCATTTGCATTTTTCTCTCTAGATTTTCTGTTTCTATTGGTGACAGACAGCACAATTCTGTGCAACACTGAAAAGCTGGAGGTACAGTTTTCCATGTGCTGCCTTCAGATGACAAATGTATTCTGCTGATGCCTTGGGCAAAATGCCTCCTCCAAAATGCCACTGTCTGTGAAGGCTTCCTCCTGCAGAGCTCCAGCGAGGTTCCTGGGTAAAGGGTTTTATGGACAGAAAGAAAAGTTCCCTCTCCGAGATTACTACGAAGTTCACTCCTCTCTGGTTGCTTTCTGTAATCCACTCTGTATGCCTCTCCTAGTCCTTTACGCACCTTCCACACTCACTCAGCTTCTGCTGTTGAATCTGCTTACTGCCTTCTCAGCAGGTTTTGCTACTTAATTCTTTCTTGCCATCTCGTATGTGATGACAGTGACTTGCCTGTGACACAGAAGAGGTGTAATGGGCTCAAGAAGGCTTCTAGCTCTGTATTTTGTATGTCTTTGTCTCCTCCTTTCAATACAGTCTATTTTTTTAATTAGAAGTAGAAGAATAAAAACCTGGTATATTTATACACTTTGACTTTCTCCATACCTTCCTCCCACTTGGGACAAAACTAAGTGTGGTGTTTTTTTGCATTCCTGTGCCCTAGAAGCTGCAGTGCAGTAGTACAGATGGCGGCAGAGAGTTAAGTCAGGGGAATTAACAATTCTCACCTTTCAAACAATGTTACCATGTTAGATGTTATCATTCTGTTGATTATTTCAAAGTACTGCTATCAAAATATCATTGCTTAGAGACTGTTGGGGAGATGGTTGAATGGATGAATAGAAAGGAAGGAAGGAGGGAGGGAGGAAGGGAGGGAGGGAGGAAAGGAGGAAGAAAGGAAGAGAAAGAAAGATAGGAAGAAAGAAAAATTTTGGACACAGCAGATTGGCTATATTTCTGAGACTAAATATTTTGCTATTTAGATGTGTTTATTTCCTGATGGGGATTTCTTTATATTCTGGAAACCTGGAAGATTCAGAAATACTCCTTGTTGCTGATGAGATAGAGACCAGAATGCACCGCACAGTGTCTGGAACGAAGTGGAGGCACAATAAATGTTTATCGGGGGACCTAATGCTCCATTTGTCCTGCTCAAGTTAGTGCCAGCTCCTCTGTGCTCTGTCCTTGTGAACAGACTCTCAGTCACGGAGGTAAACCAGTGCTGACTGATGGATTTCACACAAAGCTGTTAATCCGTTAACAATTGGCTGTAGAAGTATGCTTATGGAAACAAAATGGAAAAACTAAAAAACCAGATTTGCAGTTGCAGTATAAAAATATAATTGCCATGCGTTAGCACAAAGAAGGGCCTCTCACAGATTGCAAATGTTATTTTAATACATAAGGAAAATGTACTGAATTGAATGAATTTGCTTTGACCATCAGCAAAATGGAATTTCAGGATTGGAGCACAGAACTTGACTTTTTGTTGCTGCTGCTATTCATTTTTTTCATTCAATCATTTGAAAATAAAATGGGCTCCTGACAAATTGATCAGGCAGTTCTGCCACTCACTAGGTAGACCTTGGGTACTTAGCTCTATGAGTCTTGATTTCCTCATTTGTAAAATGGGTGTAGAAGTCTCTATTTGTTTGGTGATTGTGTGAGACCATGTGTGTAAAGCACTAGCACTGTGCCTGGAACACAGAACAGATACTCAAAACTAGCAGAATTTGCTGTGATGGCTGTTGTTATACTGCTCAACATTGAGTGGGCGTGAGCCCCCTGTATTAGTCCTGGCTCCAGAGAAACAGAATCATAAGATGTGTGTATATATATTGAATAGAAAAAAATTTATTTCAAGGAATTGGCTCACATAATTATGGAGGCTGGCAAGTCCAAAATCCTCAGGGTGAGCTGGCAGACTGGAGACCCAGGAAAGAAAGCCAATGTTGCAGTTCAAGTCCAGAGGCCATCTGCTGCAGAATTCAGTCTTGCTCAGTAAATGTCAGGCTTCCTGCTGATTGGATGAGGCCTACCCACATTATGGAGGGCAATCTGCTTTACTCAAAGTCCACCAGTCTCAATGTCCATCTCTCCACAGCACCCTCATATAATGTCCAGGATAACATTTGAGCATATATCTAGGCACGGTGGCCCAGCCAAGTCAGCACATAAACTTAACCATCACACTGCCTTTTCTTCATTAGCTAACATTGCTTCAGATGACAGCAGCCTCCTGATGGGTCTCTCTGCTTCCACTCTTTTTTCTTCCAGTGCATTTATAAATAGTAGCAAGAGACAAAACTTGATTTCTTTTCCCTCAAGCTTAAATCCAATGACCTACCACTGCCCTTAAAATAAAAGCCAATTTCTTATCAGTGCTTATAAGGTATTGCATGACCTGGCCTGTGCTGACCTCACTTTACTAGAACCATCAGCTGTTGCTTCTCCCTCTGTTACTTAAGGTAATGCCAAATGCTGTAATGATAAAACCTGGACTTTCTTCAATAGCTTAACATAACAGGTTTACATCTTACTGTGGTAGGCAACTTCTCACGTGTCTTCCAATGGTCCCTGCCTCCAGGGATTTATGCCCTAGTGTAATCCCTTCCCCCTGAGTGTAGGCCTGACTGACTTGCTTCTCACAAATAGAATATGGTAAAGCAATGGGTTGCCATTTCCATGGTTAGGCTGCAAAAGACTGTGAGTTCCACCCTGCTAGCACCTCCTCTCTCTGGCACTTTGTGTTCTCTTGCTCTGGTGGAGCAAGCTGGAAGGGCCCACATGGCAAGGACAGAGGGCAGCCTCTGGCCAACTACCAGCAAGGATCTGAGGCTCACAGTCCGACAGCCCTCGAGGGACCCGATCCTGTCAATAGCTACGGAAGTACGCTTACAGGCATATTCTTCCCCAGCTGAGACATTAGATGAGGCCACAGACTCAGGTAAATCTTTGATTCATGCCCAGATTCCCAACTCACAGAAACAGTGATATAATAAATGTGTGTTGTTTTAAGCCACTAAATTGTGAAGTAAGTTGTTACATAGCAGTTGATAACTAAAACATTCACATAATATACTCAGTTGGTAGCTGGGAGCAGTCATTCAGGATCCTGGACTGATGGAAACTCTGTTGTCTTCACCAGATGACTTGAAGGTCTCCTTGGGTGGAGGAAGAGAAAGATTGGAACACTGAGAGGGATGGTGAGTCTAGCCAATACTATCATTTGATCTCAACTGAGTCATGTGGCTTCACCTATCTAGGTGGGCTTGGAAATGTCATCTCTGATTGGGAATCCACTTCCCATCTGCAAATCAACCCTGTGGAGGGAGACATTTGTTGAAAAGATAGGAAATCTCAGCCGTATTCCTAAATCTACTTTTTCTCAGTTGCATGACACAAGAAACTCTGCCCTCCACTTAGGGTCTCTGCACTTCCTCTTGCATGAAATGCTTTCCCCACACAGTGAGCTCCTTCTCATGGGTCTTGGTTTAGATGACACTTCTTTTTTGGGGGCAGGATTTCTGGAGTATTCTACATAGAATAGCCCCCTGCCCCCAATATTTTCAGTCTCAGCTCTTTCTTCCCAATATGACACTTGTCACAAGTTGTGATTATCTTATAAGTCATTGTTTTTAACTGTCTTCCCCACTCAAGCCTAAGCTCCACAAAGGCAAGAACACTGTGATAGGTCCTGCTCCTCACTGCATTCTTGTGCCTGGCGCAGTGTCATTGAATAGTGAGTAAACAGCTGGAGTAGTGCTTTAAAAACTGTTAAGTGACAGACACACTTCCTAAAAATTAACTGATGTTAACCAGGTAAATACCTTGACAAACCGCTAGGGGTTGGAGATAGGAGCAGAGGCAAAGCAAGAGAACACTGTGTGTTGTATGAGGCAAGCAGAGGATTTTGAAATGTTACTCCTGGGATGAGGAGAGAAGAGGAGTAAAGCAGGTGAAAGCAGAGAGAAGAAGCATAAAGCAGTTTCTTTCTCAGTGGCAGAACTATCATGGATGGGAATCTGATGATCCAGAAATGCCCATGACCTATAAAGTTTTGGTAGGATCTACTTTATTCACATGCACTTTAAGTGTGTGAAAAGTGTGTGCATGAGAGTGGAGGATGTGTATGGGTGTGTGTGTGTGTGTTCATGTGCATGCACAGAGCTATTCAAAATTAGGAAGGGGCCACCACTTGCACTTCCACTGACCCACACACTATGGAGCTAGCAGGTACAGTCGTGGAAGTCCAAAGGCAGAGGTCAATCTTGAAAATGTAAATCCTTAAGAACTCACCAAGATCTTTGTAAAACTTTCAGCCTCCCCATAGGGTGTGGAATAGTTTAAGTTTTCACACTGGGTTTTACAGGTCTCAGGGATGCCAGCTGACATGTTTCTCACCAGCCTTCTGGTTTTCTGTTATTGCAGTCTTCAGCACCATCACACTCATGCCCGGCTGGGAGGACATCTGCCAGCCCCACGTGAATGGAGGTAAGATTGTATAACTAGTTCTGGCCAGTGGAACATGCCTAGAAGTGACATTCCACAAGAGGCTCGGCATGGGATTAACTTCCCTGTGTTCTTCCACTTTTCTCTTCTCCATTGACCAGTCGAGTGTTACTGTTTAGAGTGACCTTGGAAGCTGTACATTAAAGGTGGCATCTGTGAGCCCAGGCTCCTGGATGTCTACATGTTCCAGAGATTTCAGGTGTTGGTGAAACAGATGCTAAATCATAACCATGACCTTTGCCTATATGTACCTTATGTACTTGCAGGAGATAGACAAAAGACATAGTCATATAAAAAAAAATACAGGCAAGTCAAGTTCTTGGCAAGTAGTGCCCCAAGAATCTTTAGAACCAGAGGGGCTCACTCAGTTACTGTCTTATCCCCAAGGGGATCAGCTCATTGTAAGCAAACCATTTCCGTGGTCTGTTCAAAACTACTCAATGCTTGGGGAAATCCTCTCTGTGTGGGTTTACCGTCCCAGCTCTGGGAGATGTTTGAGTCTCCCCAGCATCCTTTACAGAGAGCAATGAGACAAAGGAATGACGTGGTTCTGTGTCCGAGCAGAGTAACATTCTTGCATGACTCTGGAGTGGGAAAAGCAAGGGGTAATTGTTAGCCATTCTTTCCCCTCAGGTGAAAGTATTGGGAGAATATGCAGAAGGCAGTGATGGCAGCAAGATTTGCTCAGTCTTGAGACAGCTAGAGAGTGAAATGCCACACTATTCCAGGATAGATAAGAGCAAAGGCCATGGGACATACCTCAGGACAGAAGTAGTGGTTTCTGATGCTTTGACGGCCCCAAACAAACCTCAAAGTGAACAACACGAGAGTGACTTCCTGAGAGTCCAGGGACCCAATAGACTTTAGCCTTTCCAGAGAAAATCTTCACTCCTCATGAGAAGGGATCCTATTTCATTTTTTCCTTTAGAAACGCACACCTTGTGGAGAGATGTATGCCACATCCTTCTCCTTGTTAAATAAAACACCTAGGAAGAATCTTGGCAGGATCCTAGGTTGAGAACATCTTTTTGGAAGCCGGAATTGTGATTCAAAATTAAAGGAAAAGAAACAGCATTTCTCCAACTTCAGTTCCAGGAAAGCATTTGTCTTCATCAGCCTCATCCAGACTAACAGTTTGTGCTCAGGAAAGACAGATGTGTCCTGCAGGTCTTTTCCCCCTTCACATGGTGTAGGCGCAGTGCATCATGCCTGGCTTGTGAACAAACAGAGAATATCAGCTTGCGTTTCACAAATACATCCATTCACGGGGAGGAGTTTTTCCCTCTGGCTGAGGGAGCAAAATGCCCATTACAGTGTATTCTCCATGTCCCCAGGCTTTAATATATCTCGGAGCAGCTCTCCTCAGCATTCCACATTATAAAATCAATCTCTATTTAAGTAAGAGGGGGATATTTATTTCTTAATTTTTTAATAATGTATTTTGTGATTTGTTATAGCTTCAGTGTTATATTATTTATTTATTGTGCCTATAGGGTGCACTGCCACTTGGTAATAGAGGAGCTGTGGAAACTTGAGACCTAAGCAGAAATGAGTTCAGTAATATTGCTACACTCCAGGACTTTATCCAAAATTAACAAAAGAACAAAAGTGCAAGGCAGTGATAGCCTATCAGACAGCATTTGGGGGATGTTTGTGTAAACATTGGTGATGGAGCTTTTAAAAGAATGGCAGGCGAGAGGAAGTGACAAATGGGCAGACTGTTTTAAAATTCAGAACCATTTTATAAATCTCGTAAAACTGGATTTACTATGTTTTGGAGTGTGTGTGTGTGTATTTTTATTTAATGTTTCACTAAGGGGAAAGCTGTCTAAGGATCTGATTGCACTTACATGTTTCCCCTCCATCCTCTTGCGAATCATATAGGCAAGAACGGTGATGAATGTAGCTTGGAACAGAGATGGCTTCACTTTGATTCCAAGGCTAGCAGGCAATTGGTGGAAAAGAAGGGAGGTCTTCAAATGGAAAAAAAGAGAAATGGCTTTATTTGTTTGTTTTTATCATTTGTTAAACATCATAAAATGTGCTTCTTACGCTGAATTTTTATCTCCCAAAGTTCAAGTCATAGGAAGTAACCACAGTTAAAAATTCTCTAATATACATACAGATGATGTCATAAAATTGGGGACATTTACAAGAAAACCAGGGTTAAATTGACATGTTTAACTCACAAGACTTCTATACCTGTAAGACATTACTCAAGCCCTGTTACTAATGATATGACACTAATTAGGACGAATACCCTCCAACCATTTGGATTTCTTTAACTTTCTTAATAATCCTGATGTGCATTTCAGGAAAATTACATCATGCTGATGACACCATTTGACATTAAGCAATAAATAAAGGCAGCAAAGAACACTTGCCCTTGGTGGAGAGATGCCATCTTTAGTCAGTCAGGCAGTCAGCCAGCCTGTCAACAACATTTATTAAGTGCCTAATGAGAGAAGTGCCTCGAGACAAGGAGGAGACATGGGCTCTGGCCTTGAGGGGCAGCCTGGACAATGACGGAGTCAGAGAGAAGACAGGAGACATGAGTACAAAATGCTGGAGAAGCAGCATCACTGCAAGGGCAGCCGGGGATGGAGCCCCTCATGTCTGTTGGGCACCCAGGGTGAGGCAGCCCACGCCAAGGGCCTTTTTATCAGTGAGCTCAGCAGATGCCCAAGCAACCCTGGGAGGGAAGTGGCCTTCACTTCTCCAGGTCTCAGTTTCCTCAAGTGGAAAATAAACTCAAATGAGTGGCCAAGAAGTGGCCAAACCAGGGTCTGTACAGCTTGATCCACTGCACAGGAGGTCAGAGGGCACTGAAAACTGGCAAGGGAGGGCAAATAAGAAGAGAAATGCTTCAGCTACAGCTGTTCTAGACTCTTCACCTTTTCAGGTCCACAAAGAAAATGTAAGTTTTCAAAGGAAGAGGAGAGTTATAAGATTACTGTTTTAAGATTTGGTTGAGGAGATGACAAAAGAATCATAATATGCACATTTGGCTTTAGCACATGTTCGGTTCTGTCATATTTGTGTGATTTATGCTAGTGGAAGCAAATTTATGGCTGGATGCCTGTGTAATCTAGTAACTTCTCAGTAGCATAGCAGGGCAGAGCCTGCTGACTCTCCCTTCTGTTTTCCTTCATGGTGTAGCTTAGGGTGCTTCTCTCTAATGGGCTGCAGATCTTCATCCATTTCCTGTGTGTCCTGGAGACAGAACCAACAGACAGAGTCTGAAGCAAACTCACACCCCGTTGTCTTGTAGTAGAGATGGCTTCTCCCACATACTCTCGCCAACCCCATTTTGGGCCCCTTGGAGATCACAGCACAGAAATCTTTGGGAATAGACAAGACCCCTGAAGACTTGATTTGTAACCATAGGAAGCTATAGAGACTGGTTGAAATAATAGCAGTCCTTCATCAATGAGCTGGTTGTTCAGCCTTGCCAAACACATGAAAAGTTTGATTTTTCCTTTTCTCTCTTTTTCATTCAAGTGATTGAGTTGGAAGAAGTAGAACTGGGCAGAATGACTGTGTTCTGCTCAGCCAGACTCAGCTTTAGGAAGCCAAGTCATAGCTCACATGAATGGGAAGTGAGGCCATCGAAAGTTGGGTATAACATAGCCATATTTGCCTGCTGGAAGACTTGAGTATGGGATGTACGTATTCTTTATTTCCATATACAGTATTTCCAAATAAATCCCTTCCAAATTAAATAGGCCTAACTTTCAGTATGAATGAATTAGGCCATTCATTCACTTAACAAACACATGTAGACCACCTACCATGGGTCTAATAGAAGAGCAGGTAGTGGAGTTTAGAAAAGACTGTCCTGCTCCTGTTCTCAGAGCTTCATCTATGGGGAGGAGCAGGTGTGAAGAGCAGCACAGAGCACAGTGTGACATCTGTGTGTGGTAGACGTATGTTCAAGGTGCCATGGCTGTCCAGGGGAGGCCATGTTTCATGGTAGACATGTAGATGGACTGTAGGAGGGTATGAAAGAAAGTGAATGACTTCATGGCTTGGGGGCCTTGGAAAGCCTCAATGAACTTTACAAGTGTAAGGTCTTATGCCCAGAAGGTGGAGACTTAGTTGCTGTGTAGTTGCTGTGGACCACTGGGTAAAAATGGGATGGGACAGGCTTGGAGATGTGGAGTTGAAGTTACTGAAAAGCTGAATGTCCATTTCCCCCCATTTCCACTGCAGGCCTTGCTGGCCTAACCGAATCTCTGAATGGAGAAATTTGCCATGACCCCAGTAGAAGGGAAAGAAAATCACCTATCAAAATTGTGAAGAGCCAAATCGGAAGTGAATAGATGGGCATTTTATATATATAATGCACATTTAAACTTTGTCAGGGGCAGGGCATGTAAAGTGAATTTTGATCAACTGAATCATGATTTTAAAAAATTTAAAAATCTGGCTCATTAAAATGCCCTATGAAGTAAAGGCACACTATTTTGAATAAAAAATAGAACCTGAATCAAATCAAACCAGATTAAAAAACAACAACAACAACAGAGCATTACAGAGGCACTGATAAGCAAAATGGAAGAAGACAAGAAGCAGCAGAGGATCTTAAACTTGTTTTTGTTTTTCTCCTTTTAATAATGGAAAATTTTAAACATAATCAGAAATAGCAGGTCTAGCATAACAAGTACTCATGTACTTATCACCCTATTTCAATGACCTCATGAGATCCTGACCAAGCTTGTTTCATTGACACCCCCCATTCCTCCACTCCCTCTGTCCCACCAGCCAGGGACAAGGATGGTAACGTTGAATGTGAATTTGGGACCAGACATTTCTAGTAAAGAGAGTGGTTAGCAAGGAAGAATCTGTGCCAGCTATGAGGTTGTGCCAGGTGGCACCAAGTAAAGTGGTGGCATCTGTGTCCCCACGCTTATTGGTTCCTTTGCCTGCTTCCAAGCTTTCTGTTTCTTTCCAGGGCTTGAAGTTAATGATTTCAGAAAGTAGGGAGCCAGTGGTTTAGGTATTTTCTGCTGTAATAAGGGACCATATCTGGAAAAGAAGATGTGAAGGAGGAAGGTAGGACTGAAGAATGGAGCACAGTGATTAAGATGACGAGTGGCCAACCCAGGCCTTGGAAGATTAGGAGAACCTAGCAGTCACTCTGGCTCTCACTCCAGCTTTCCTTCACTGCATACTCTGCTGGATGGGCTGAACCACTTCAAAATCCCCAATAATTGTTGGTCTCCCTTGATTCCAGATTGCTTCAAGTGCTGCCACACAGCCTGGATTTCCACCCCCTCCCTTTTATATGACCTACACCATGAGGTTCCCTGAGCCCCAGGTCTGGGTAGAGTGCCCTTCCCCAGTGTTCCCCAGCTTCCTGTATCCACACCCACTGGAGCACTTCTCACATTGTTGAGTAACTCCCCATTCAATCCCTTGTCCTCCCCAACAGACCGCAGACTCTGTGAGGACAGGACTGCGGTTGTTTTGTAATTGTATTCCCTTGTATACCAAGTGCCCAGAAAGTAGTAAATGGTAAATGAAATTTCTAATGAAAGCATTAAAATTAAAAATAAGCTGAAAATGAATATGTAGGATATGTGGCAATATATATCTAAGAATAAGGGGATGACCTGGGGCCTCCTTGCAGGAATTAGACGAAAGGTGGTTCTGTTTTAAGAATAAATGCCACCACCAAATTAGGACACACTGTGTGTGAGCTGAATTTCAGTCCTCACTGGTTCCTAAGTCAGGTGTCCTTCTGCAGTGAGCAACCTGCCCAACCATGTGTAGCAGGACTAGAAGGATCTTTCCACAGCAGTTCTCAATTCTGTCCACGTGTTAAAAAAACACATGCTGCTCTTCGAAAATATCCCTGTCCAAGCCCCATTTTAGAGAGTTAGATTTAATGGATCCTGGGGCATTGGTTTATTTTTAAAGCCCTCCAGGTATTGCAGCCTGAGCTATGAACTGCAGCTTTAAACTCCCCATTGTGAACATCTCAATGAGCTCTGTTGCAGGTGTGTGCTCGCATCACATAGGCACGTACTGACCCACACCTCGGGCCCACGTTCCACCTGAAATACTAATGCCAACACTAGCACCAACACCAACACCAACCACTGGCACTTTTAGATTTATGGGCAGGAGCCTTTGCTTTTGTCACCCACCCTAGATGGGTACCTAGATGTCCAGGTACACCCTCCAACTGTTCCCTCATTAAGGAGGGAGCCAAGTGGCAGCTGAACCATTGCCCCAGAACTGCAACTCAGGATTCTGGGAGCAGGAGTTCTGAAGTAAAGCCCTTGGCCAGCCTGCGCCTAGCTGTGTGACCTTGAGAAAATTCCTTTACAAGTCCCTGCTATGATTACCTTGGCTATAAAATTAAACTAATGATATGAACCTACTTGCCAGAAATGTCACTGGATTTAATGAGCAAATAATTGTAAAGTGCTCCATAAATATGCATTGTTGTGCCATTGCTGAATAACTTCATTGTGTAAAATTCCACAGAAATCTATGCTGTTCCTTTGGGGCTTTTTTTTATCACTATTTATTTGATTTATGCGTACAAGACAGCATTTGCCTAAAAACCCTTTCTTATATGGGTATTCTCTTTGATCTATTCTCTTTCACTCTGCCAGCACACAGCCTGACATATGTATAAAGGATTTGCAAGAAAAATTGCTTAATGCATAGTGTTTCCTTTGTTGTGACTGTCTTATCATGAGCTGTTATAGTTGTCATTTACTCTCAGAATTGTTTGTCTAGTTTTTGCTCAGGCTTATAAATACTCACCTTGGACATGGTTTATAGACAGTGTAGAGAAAAACAAATACATATGTTGGAATAGTCAACTTAGATTTATTCTTACCTAAGGAAAAAAAAAGGCTTAAAGGTTTAATGTGTGCTTGATAAGCTATAATTCAGCCTGAAAGATGCAAGTGGTTTATATTTATTTACTCTCCTGGGTAGGCTCCACATTTATGGTTTCCACTCTTCCCAGTCCCTCTCCAGCAGGTTATGCCTTTCCCAGAAGAACTGATCTCAAAGCCCTATTTCCAAGAATGTTATTACCAGAGGAATAAGGACTTTTAACCTACGATATACGGGAGGAGTGGAACATGAGGGGCTCAAGAATTTGGGTGTCTGTGAAGCACTGTGAATAGACTTAGCTACTGATGGACCTGCGGTTGCTGAGAATACCAGCCTTTTAAAAAGTTTTAAAGTAGACAATGTAACATCGTCCTCAAATCTCCTGACAGCAACCTCCACTCTTAGCACACCGTTACCTTTTCTATTCCAGAAGAAAGCCATCCAGTGTCACTGGGCAGGAGTCTTGGGTCTGCTCTCTGGAGTCCTAGTCTTGGGTCTGCCCAGAGCCTGGCGTTAAGGCAGGAGGCACCCCCATCGCCCTTCCCCAGACATGCCGTGTACCGTGGTTTGGAGCCACAGGACTCAGCTTCCCTTCACACTCAGAGGCTGTGGGTAAGTCACTTCCTTTTTCCAAGCCTGCCTAAGTAGTCTGTAAGATGAACATAATGATACCCAAGAGAATTGTTGTGGGGACAACATGAGATGTCTAGCATGCTAAAAGAATTCTTCAAAGGTTTGCTGAACCAGAATGATCAGATTCCAAGATCCTAATCCACAGAGAAGAGCTACATTTAAAATGAGAGCATTGTAAAGGAAAAAGCAACAGGCTTTGGTTCCAGGAGAGCTCTACACCTCCCCCTGCTACTGAGCTGCTGTGCAACCCTGGGTAAGTCACTTCACCTCTCCTACCTGCCATTCTGTGAGTTGGGAAATGGAGATAACGCTACCTACTTCACAGGGTTACTAGGGTTACTAGTAAATAAAATAGCACAAGTGACTCGCTGAAAAAGGAGAAATGTTTCATAGGGTTGATAACAATGCCTTATTTTTTAGGAAATAACTCTTCAATAGTCTTGCTATCGGTGGTGAATTACAGATTTAAAAACCAGTGTTATCTTTACAGACCCCCAGTCTTTACTGACTATACACTGAAAAGTCTCTTACTAGTTGCGTTGTGCAGTCACAGGGAGACAGATCAGCTACTCAGTGCAGTCCAGTGCTTCTCTCAGCTGAGACCCACACAGCAGCACTGATTAAGAGCCGCTTGCAAACCTTTCCTCTCATGGCTTGTTAATAGGTTAAGTTTCCTTCGTGATTTCTAATTTCATATGACTTCACGGAATGATTGCATATGTATGTATTATTTATTATGCAAATCTAGCATTATATATTATTTAAAGCCATATTAACAGTATGTATTATTTATGAGGGAACTGTATTAATATATGTTATTTCAAGTAACTTTGGCTTGGGTATTTTTTTTTTCCTGTGGAAGTTAGTATTCCACTCCAGAATCAATGCAGCTCTCTCTTCAGGGACATCACTATCAAGTCCCTATCAGCAGAATGTCTGCATGGCCATTGTCTGCTAAATGACTCTAACCTGAAGGGGCAAAGATTGCAGGGCTCGGAGACTGCCTGCAATCTTGGCTGGGTAGTGCCACTTCTTTGAAAAGCTGTGAAGTAGGTGCTTTGCCATTTGGATTCCACTTCCTTTAATAGTGAATTCCATTCCCAGAACATCATCTGTTCCTGTTCTGGAAGAAAGTGGCAAGGTAAATGTGAGCCACATAAAAGTAGATATTTGGTTGCCAGACACAGAAACCCTGAAAAACAGTGTCTAAATATTAGAGATGCATAATAGTCCTAATATTTATTAATATTTCTCCAGAAAATTGGGGGTCAACCTCTCTACAATTTTCCTGTCTATGTTTGACAATATTACTCTTGATTGTCGCCACATAGGTGCAAACTGGTTGACACAGATTCAAGCATCAAATCCTCTCTCAAAATCTTCTAAGAACACCCCTGGCTGGTGTGGCTCAGTGGATTGAGTGCTGGCCTGCAAACCAAAGGGTTGCAGGTTCAATTCCCAGTCAGGGCACACGCCTGGGTTACAGACCAAGCCCCCAGCAGGGGGCACACAAGAGGCAACCACACGTTGATGCATCTCTCCCTTGCTTTTTCCCTCCCTTCCCCTCCCTCTAAAAATAAGTAAATAAATAAAATATTTTTATAAAATCTTCTAAGAACAGAATGAAGGGGTGGCAGGAAAAGGGCTTTGTTCCATCTCCAGCTCTGTTTAGTCTGAGAGAAAATCTTTTCTAGAAATCCTCCAGCGGACTGAGCCACGTCCCACAACTTCACTGAAAAAAGCAGTAGAGACAGGAACTAATGATAGAATTTGCTCGACTGCTGCTCGCCCATGGCTACCTGCAAAAAAGGTGGGACAAAGGTAAAGCATTTGCCAGTATGCTTTCCTTCTGTTGTCCTCCCCAACCTCAGTCTCTGGCCTTAGCTTCTCTGATGAACATTTTAGCCTAACATCAAGGTTCACTGATTAAAGAGCCAGAAGCACAACCAAGGGTCTAAGGGCTGGCCCAAAGGAGCTGCTGTGAAGGGTCAGCTTCAGTGTTCTAAGCTCTCCTTTGATGCTTCTAGTCTTTATGACCAGAAAAGGGTCTGTGTGGGCTTGTCTCATGAGTGGGAGAAGAGGAAGACCAGGTGATTGGTTGCTCTTCAAAAAGCAAAACAAAGAAAACAAGCAAAAGCAACCATCTCTGCTGCTCTTCTCTCCACTGCTAAACCGAAGACCTTTAGAAGACCATCTCTAGTCACTGCAGGTGGTAATGGCCCTGACTCCTTTCCCCTGGTTAGAAAGATGAGCTCTTTCTTCCTCTCCTGCTTCCCCACTCACTTAAAGCAGATGAATGTGTCACCTGCTAGGCCCCAAGCCCAGCCATTCCTGCCACTGAGGATCCCCATCAGGAGGCTGGACCCACAGGATATGTCACAGAGAGGTTGTCTACTCCTTGTCTATACAGCTGATCTTCATGAGGGCCTGCTCATTCTCACCAGACAATGGCTCTGAGAGTTTTGTGGTGGGTGATGAAGGCAGCCCAAGCCCAGAGCTTCCACCCAATGACAAATGACAGGACAAGTGGGTGAGGGCCACTGCTTGAAGTCAGGACTTACTCTGCCTCCCTGCTGTCAGCAGAAGCCACTGAGAAAGCTCTTGCTCTGGAGGAGGGAACAGATAAGCCCTGTGGAAAAGATGACCCTGCTCTGGAGAGTTCTCCATCACTTCACCATGGACGATTGCTTCTACAGGACAGCCCCTTCAGTGGCTTAGGTGCAGCTGCCCCACACAGCTGAGACTCGCCTACTTCCCCTTCCACTCAGGAAAGCAAATTGTTGGGTAAGAGAATGAGAGCTACATTACTTTGGGTTTAACTTTGAATCCATGTACATGTATTAAAATTCAATTATTTCTCACCTTTGGTACACATTTACTACAAATATTTTGCAAAACAACTTCTGAAAGTGAATTGCGAAAGTGTGATTAAAACTCTGTGATTAGAGTGAGGTGGAGTGGTGAGAGTCGTGTGTGTTTAAAGACTATAAAAAAGAAATTTCTACTTGTCCTTCCTTTCCACCCTCACCCGTAGTCTTTGGTCTAGATTGCTGCCCAGAAATGTAGAAAGACCAGGAAAAGGACTGAGAGAAATCTTTGCTTCTGAATTGGGAAATACAAGTATAGAATGCTTTAAAAAGCTAGAAATTGGTGTTGAAGAAAACAGTGATTATTGAGTTTGTCATTTAACTGGATATTACATCATGTAAACTAACTGCATAATTCCTGGGTATCTTTGGAAAAAATAGGGAAAGAGCTGTAGCATCCTTTTTTTAAAAAGTTTCACAAGGAATTATCTGGTATTTCTCTACATTAATCATGGCAACGGTTTCACTAGGTTCCACCTAGAGAAGATGTTTCCCTAAACCAAGCAGACGGCCTCCCTTTGGGAGACATTTATGTATATAAAATGAATTTTGAAACTTCAAACATCAGATAAATAATGCAAATTATTTAAATAGTCTCGTTATTTGATGGCAGAATGACTCAGACTCAAATCAGAAAATAGTCAAGTAGAAAAAATCCAGATGGGTCTGAAAAGAGTGGTGGAAGAATCTGGCTGCTAATCATCCTTAACTTACCTCCTACTCCTCTTGGAACAAAAAAGAGTCTGAAGCTCTAATAGAACTGTAAATGAGAGAAAAAAAATTCTGGAAACAAAATTAGCATGACTCAGAGCCCAACAGTCTAGAAGGCCAGACTGGCCTGGCACATACTCTAGGCAGACCCTATTATCAGCAGGAGAGAGAGGAAGCTGCCCGCATAGCTCCAGTGTGGGTGGAGCAAGATCAACAGACTGGAAGCCCATAGAGAAGCCAAAAAGAGGACAGACACAGGACGGGCAGACCTGGGCATAGACCTGGATGCTGAGAGTTTGAGCAGGGATGGTCTGAAGTCAGGTGTGCAGCCCAGTGTTATAGCACAGGTACCAGAGGTTGGAAAATAATTAGGAGTCATAGAGTAAGCAAAGTTAGAAACTACGCTGTATTTTCACATGTACACATGTACGTGCATGTGTGTACATACACAGTGAGCACCTTGAGCACATGACAGTCTCTCGATATCCCCAGCACTTACAATAATGCCAGGCAACAGCAGGTGCTCACTAAGTGATTTGAAATGGAAAATGTGGGAGTTAGTTCATATGGGCAGGTCTGCAAAGATACGGATACAGATGTTAAGTCAAACACAATGGTCAAATGTGGGTGTCAAATCAAACACAATGCGCTGGCTTTGGTGGACAAGCTAGGAATCAGAGGGAACAGAAGTGTTGCAGGCAGCAGCACGATTAGAAATCCTGGCAGCAGGTCCAGGCAGCTACGACTGGCTCTGGCAACAAGGAACTCTCAATTTTGAGCTATTTTTTTGGCAAGAGACACTATAGCACAGTGTTGACAAGGACAGGGCTGGGGTCAGGGTCCCTGGGCCCATGTCCTTGCCTGCTGCTTACTAACTATGAGACTGTGGGCCACTTTTGTCAATTTTCTCAATGCCCAATTTCCTCATCTGTAAAATGAAAATAATAGTACTTAGCATAAAGTATTGTGAGGACTAAATGAGAGATTATACATTCGGTATTTAGAGCAGTGCCTGGAATATAGCAAGTAACTGATAAATATTTGAGATTACTGTTATTATCTTTCATCACCATCCAGAAAGTTTCTGCGTGCTTTGTGCCAACACAGAATGCGTCCCAGGACTTAGAGTACCTGGGGCTGGGTTGGAAATGTAAGCTGATCTACCTCTTAAGTGTCTGTCCTTCAGTGCCACTTGCATAGTTCAAGACATCACCTTTTTTTGCATACAGTCTTTCTTTTTTGCAATAACCTTTCTGACTCTCTCTGCCTGTGGTCTCAGCCTTATCCAGCCAGAAGTGATCTTTCTAAAATGCAACCCTAATCAGACTGCCTCACTTGCCTGACTAATATCCTTCATGATTTCCATTTGTCCTCAAGATCCTTTGGGTTTCCATCCCCAAGTGGGATTGGAGAGCTCCTTCGGGAAATAACTGACTCTAGGACTGGGCAGGAAACACATAAAAGGCACCCAGAACATCTTGTCTTGCCAGAAAGTAAGGAAGAACTCACATACAAACACCTGTGGTGATGGAGGTCTGTCAAAGAGACCCAGGAACCAGCTTAAAAGATCTCCAAATGGCCAAAGCTAGAACAATTTAGCCAACAAAATAAATAAGATAGCAGTAGGTTATAACTGAAAGTATAAAATAAATAGCCATGATTTTATATTAATGTAATTAAATGATTGGATAATTAAATGAATAAATAAATAAATAAATAAATAAATGGTGAAAAAAAAAAAAGACGAGTTTCCCCTGCAGAATTCCAAATAAATTATGTAGCTACTTTGCCTTTGAGGTGGGAGCATAGCTCCCCACTCCTAATCCTAAAGTGTGGGCTGTGCATGCTGACTTCCTTCCAAAGTGTGTAGTATGGTCAGTGGGGAAGAGTGGCCTTATGGTGGAGAAGCCTGACCAACACTGTCTCAGCCAGGTGGTCAAAGTCAACCTCAACAGTGTAACTCAAGTGATACACTTCATGTGTTAAACAGCATGTATTCTTGATATAATGTGATAGGAATGGACCTTTCTCTAGAGTGTTTCTTCTACAACTCATAACTCCAGTCTAATTATGAGAAAAACACTAGGAAAACCCTGTAGGGGGACATTCTGACCAATACTTCTCAAAACCATCAAGGTCATTAAAGACAAGAAAGTGTGAGAAACTGCCACAGCCAAAAGGAGCCTAAGGAGACATAACAACAAAGTATTATGTGGGATCCTGGGACATAAAATAAACACTAGGTAAAATCTAAAGAAATCTGAATAAAGTGCAGGGGTGGGCAAAAGCAGGTTTATGATTGTTCATATGGAAAATAATATAAGAATAAATAATAAAAGAATAAACTCTGTGTTTTGCATACTCACAACTGTATGCCTACTTTTGGCCACCCCTGCACTTAATTAATAACAATACTTCATATTGGTTTGTCAGTTTAACAAATGTGCCATATTAATGTAAGATATTAATAACAGAGGACAAAACAAACAACCAACCAAACTCACAGGCACAGACAACTGAATGGTGGTTACCAGAGGTGGAGGGGGTAAGGAGAAGATGAAGCAGGTAAAGGAGGTTAAATATAAATATAAAAGAGAACAGACCTCAGGTGGCGAACACACAATAGTGTGTAAGATGTTGTATAATAAATTTGTACACCCAAAATTTATGGAATGTTATTAACCAATACATTTAATATAATAATAATAATGAGCTAAAACTCAGAAATAAAATAAAAAGAAATAAAGAAAAATAATAGGAGAAACTGAATGATGGATTATACATGGGATCTATTTGTACATTTTTCACAATTTTCCAGTAAATCTAAAACTGTGCAAAAAGTTAAAGTTCATTAAAATGAAAGAAAATACACAGAAGAGAAACAAAAGGCAAATTCACCTGTTTCAGAGTTCTGGCAGACTCAGTTACTGTTAGACCAAACACATTCCTCAATCAGCAGCAACCTCTCCCTACCTGTAGACTCACTCTTACTCAGTTCTTCAGAGACGTGACAAGGGTGATTACCCCACTCTCTCCATTTAGAACTCAGAAAGCACCCAGATTCATTGACCCATCTTGTACAGAGAGTAGGACATAAAGTTGATGGACAACCTGGGCTCTGGAGTGAGGCCAACTGGCACTGCCATGAACTTGGGCAAATCCCTGACCCTCTCCAAACCTGATTCCTCATCTATAAAATAATAAAGTAAGAAACATTTAGCACATAGTACTGTTGAGATAACTTAATTAGATTATGTATAAAAATGCTTAACATGGTGCCTAGCAGATAATGATTAGGGAGTGTTATCTCCTTCTTCTCAGACCTATATACAAGAGCCCAGTGTGTAGACTACATGAGGGAAAACAGAGATGGTGGCTGTTCTCTAGAAGATTCTGGTCAAAACCAGAGTGTACAGATATAGCTGTGCTTAGAGGATACCTCAGACAGTGAACTGCCTAAGTGACTGGGCTGGAGCTAGCTGAGGAGCACAGGCTATGGTTTCTTGTGGATCCGCTTTCAGAGGCTGCGCATTTGGAGGGGAGGCCACGTTGGGGCCTCATGTGCACCCCAAGGCAACTCATTTGGCCATCTCTGGCTGCAGGGATTTCCACGGGATCAGGAAGCTCGGTTTTAAAATGTTCCAGCCAGTGTTCTGCCTGCACAATGATTACAATCAGGTCCAAACCAGTCTGAGCAGAATTTGCCAGTAAAATGTCATGAGACCACACAGCCAATTCTTTATTACTTCCTACATCTAAACATACAACTATAGTTTTACCAACTATTAGCTATGTTTTTGTCATTTTAACATAAATAGCAATTGTGTCTCGTATCATGTGTTCTCACTGTTTTGAGATCACCCTGCTGATTGAGATAATTCCATCCTCCCCGCCGATGTTGACCAAGGTTCTCCTTTATAACTGTTTGGCTATTTGAGCAGGTAGGTGCCAGGGGAAGAAGCAGTAGCTGCTGGCATCACTGTCCTTCCTTTCCAAGGAACAGAGAACAGTTCCCCGTCTCTATCCAGCTGGCAATTTCCCGGCCAAGCAGAGAAGCTCCCAGAATACCCAATCTTGCAGCCAAGTGTTCAGCCTATGCGGGCCCCTGCTTGTGCTCCTGCTCCCTTAAGCCAGACTCTCAAAAAGGTGCACAATGGAAGATTCCCCAGGATCATCAGGCCAAGGCCAAGCCACATCGTAGGATGCTGTGCAGTCCTGCCTTCTTCTAGAATCTTGGCACATTCTTATTTCTTTCTCATTAAAAATTACATGTTGAGTAGGCACAGAAGACCGATCCTTTTAATATAGTATCAATCAATCTCTCTATTGTGAATCCACTTGTCTAGCAACATAGTAGAGTCTTAGATTCTTCTCAGATCAGGTCATTTATAAGACGTGCTTTGTTCTTTCTTTTAGCATTATATTTCCTGTTTTAGGTACCTCACAATTTTCACAATAGATTTAACATTTTATATTTTAAAGTTTTCTTTGTTTCTCTTTCATTTTATTTTTTCACATTATAAGTTACATCTGTGTTCATATTGGGGGAATAAAATGATGAATTAAATAGTTGTCTGATAAATAAATTTAAGTACAATAATAATGTGGGTCCTTCTGGGTAAAGGAAGTGAGAGTTTCTAGTAAGAAAGTCTCTAGTAAGAACTTTCCATTCATTTTACTCCATTATAAGTAGTTGATTAATTCCATTCTCAACCATGAGGGGAAGATAACTTAAATATTTATTGAGCACCCACTATGTTCCAGTCATCAAAAAGTTATGATTTCTTTAGTTTTCAGGTAGTTGAATTTCACATTTGCCTGAAGATGCAATACACAATGATACACAAGAACAAGACACCTGACTGGCACAGACATATGTGACCTTCAGGAGGCCAGTGTGCTCATGCTGAGTGTAGCATTTTCGTATATTAGCTACTCAGTAAGTTTTGAATCTAACATATAATCTCAGTTTAAAATCTTTATACCTACTCATCTCTATGTACAATCATGTAATAAAATCTTGTGAAAAAACAGCTAAGCTTATACTAAAAATTATTCAACATGTATACATGTATTTTGGAATGGTTTCTGACATTTACATCTGTCTTGGCCCAATATTTGGATGTCTTGATAAGAAACAAGAACTAAACAAATATTTGAGGTACTTAAAGGATCAGGTAACAGGTTAACTCACTTTAAATATAATTTTGGCTTCAAAAAAACCCAATAGCAAAAGTGGGAATTAAATGCCAGCAAAGGCTCTGTCTGCAAGAGAGTGCACAGTCAAGTCCGAGTTTGCCCCCTGCAAAATCAGCCACACTGGCTGATTGCACACGGTGGGCTCAGGTCACATCGCATCCGTATGTGTGGGAGAAAACGAAGCATCCAGCCTTTCAACCAAAATGGATCTGTTGAAAATCCACTACAGATGTACCTATAAAGTATGATCTGGGGAATACAGAGGGTCACTAAGACAGGCTCCCTCTCTTTTTTGAGATAAGACTGGCATAGTTAAAGTAAATATAAAGGAATGTAAAATAGGGTCCAGTTCAACTTAATACATATTATTCTTCACATACACACATCTGATTGAAACCATTGAAAACTTAATCCAACAAATACTTTTTGAATGCTGACTATACACAGGGCTTAGGGAGGCTTGTCTTATCCATCTTTGAACCCCTGTTCCCACAAGATGCCTGGCAATTAGCAGGTAAACAGTACATTATTAGTAAATGAATGAATACATTTTACTGTATGAAAAAACCTTACAAAGGAATAAAATAGTAAGATAAGTACATAAAGAATGATAATATTTAGTACCACAGGGCTATAGAAATTTAGAAGTGGAGAAGACACTAAATTGAAAATTGGGAATATGGACTCAGTGACAGATAATATAGTTTGGGCCAATTGCAGGAGAGGGGGGAGGGATTCCAGGTGGGGTTATGAGGTGCATGTGGCATATAGTGGAGGCCTCCTTCTTAGGCAATGGGGAGCCCCAGTGGGATTTTAAAAAACAACTAACTAATTGAAATATCTAATGTTAAGAATAAGCTGGAAAGTTTGTCAAAGGGATTGGAGTAGGCAGAAAACAGAGCTAGGAAGACTGTTCAGGAGCATCTCCTACAATTGTACAGACAATAGGAAATAAGAGGTTGAACTAGAGAGGACAGGGGGAAGAAGTAATTTTCAAATCTGTAGCAAAAGTGAACTCTTTGCTCTCTAACCATTTCTGGGCAAAGCTGGTTACAGGTTTTGTCTACTGCAAGTATCGGTGTGAGGGAGATGAGGATAAATCCAAATGTGAGGGTGAAAATGAGGAGGTTTGTTTAAGTTTTATGTGGCATTGGGGAGGGGCAGAGGAAGAGATGGAGTTTTTAATTTTTTTGTTAAAGATTAGAAACTTATAGTAATTTAGTGAAAGGAGGTTTCACTCTGAGCTGGAGAAGCCAGAGATGGTGAGGATTGGGGACATGAGCTGAGCTGGACAAAAAGACAAGACAAGCATGTTATTGCTCAGAATGTTATTGTGCAATTGTTCTGTTATTGTTGAGCTTATTGAAGCAATTATTTAGATGTTAGATCTATGCAATGCCAAACACTGCAATATTTTAAAACAAACCAATAAATTAAAAGGATGTTGTTTATTTTGTTTTGTTTTGTTTTGTTTTGTTTTTAATCCAAGGGTTTGAGATCATGTAGTAACAGCTTCAGCATTTGGCTTGTTTTTCATATTAAGGTTTTCAGTCTCTTAGAAGATCCATTTAAGCAAGAGATATTAAATGCCATCAATTTAGCTGGGATCTCATATAGAGACCATAAATTACACGAGGATATGTATTTTGGAAAACATTATCTTTCAAGTGAAATTTTTGTTTAGCCTATCAGGAAAATTAAGATCTCCTACAAAACAAAAGAAGACAAGAATCATTTTGTTCATTTTGGAAGTGACTTAACGAGAATTCTAAATTATTTCTAGTGAGGAGAGGCATTTTAATAAAGCGAAAGAAATGAATGAAAGAATATAAAATAAGAAAGCAGTGAATCTGCTGTTTCATTCCGACATTGATAAAGGGTCAATTCTGGGGGAAATTAAATCTGTTCTGTAATAACGAGATCAATTTTAACAACATACCATCATTAGGTTTGTAGTAACATGCCATGGCTGATTTTAAAATTGTATTTTATTTAATGTTATAGATAAAAATGTTACTGTTTTGGTCACAGATCACTTGGAGGATCTGTTGAAAACTTCATTCACTGTCCTCGGGAGAATGTACAACTTCAAACAAACAAACAATGTTGCATAAACGAACTCCAAATTAACATCCTCTGCTACCCATTCCACTCCTTCAAATCGCAACTCCTAAGCTTTTGTGTGCAGTTGCTGGATGATCGATCGTAAAAATGGGTCTGAAGGATTTATCACTCCAATGTTACTTGGTCCTTGGCTAAGTCTGACATTATGATAACAATAATTCTCCTAACCCTATATATTCTTTAAAGACATTGGTGTTCTGTTTTATAAAAACTCTTTGTGGGCTTGAGATGTGAGGTAAACCTCTAAAGATTCACAGACACAAACGGAACCTAATGTGATCTGCCAGGGTTCTCTGTGCAGCAAACGTGCTGGCCCTGGAGTCTCTGTGCCTGACCTCTGCCGAGCTGCCCTGAGGTAGTGCAACAAACTCAAGCTACGCGAGATATCTTCTGTTTTCAAGAAAAACACAGTGACACGCAGCAGGCGGCATGATAACTGCTGGCCAGAGGTAGTGGAGGTAGTGCACAGGTTCGCTGTTAGATCGCATTATGTCGTCTTCGGTGACGTCATGTCTTCGTGCAGCTGGGATTGGGCAGTGGCGGTGAGAAAAAGCAAGTGCTGCCTGAAAGTCAGTGCACCACAAGAAATGACAGTGGCTACCCTTTGAATTCTAAGATTTGAGGGGTTGAACACTGCCCAGCAAGCACACAGTCCACTAGTAAGTAATTACGATTTATTTAAAAATGAAATGCAAATATTATTTTCCCTTCAATTTATATGTATTTTTTCCAAATGGCTACCGAGTTATTAGCACATAAATATTTATTGGTTTTATTTTGGCCTAATTATTTAATAAATAGAACCAATGGTATTTCTTTTGCTATTTTCATAGGTGCCATGAAAAATTGCTGACACTTTAAGGGCACTGTGAACCAAACGCGTCTGGGAACAATTGTCCTAAAGGGGAGCTGACTGGAATAAGGTCCAGTCCCTGCCTTCCAGTTGCTCAGAGAGACCTAGGTCATGCTAACCACAAGTAAAAGTCAATTAGGACATTTGTCATAAAAGGAATATAAACAGAATTCAAAGAGCGGGAAATCTCAGGTGTCATCCTGTTAGACACAGAAAAGAGAGAGTTGAGGTGACATAGAACTTTAGTCTTAAAGAAGAGGAAGATTTTTAATAGGTAGGAAAGAGAGGAAGAACATTCCTCTATGATAGAATAGCATGAACAATGGCACCAGGGTAAAATAAACATCGTGTTTGGCTGAAAAGAGGAAAGGCAAGGAGTAGCAACAGATAATCTGCAGATTTTTACCATGAACAACAGTAAGCTTCTGGGTAAGGGTATGATCAGAATCAGGTATTAGAAAGCTAAGTATTACAAGATGGTTTAGAGACTGCACCTCAGGGAGAGAAGGTGTTAAGGATGACTTAGTTTCCAGTTTGGATAAAACCTCTTCTTTGCACAAACTATGCTTTATTAATTTATGTATTGATATTACGTAGCACACACCTGGTAACCTGAAGCACTGAATAACTTTTGGAATTTGAAATGTCTCGTGGTAACTGCGGGGAAATATTCTACAGCACAGGGGAGAGGTAAAACTTGCTGTGTCAATTTTGGAATCATCCACCTAGAAATGAGAGAAGGAACTGACAAAACAAAATTTCACAGGGAGCAAATGCAGATTAAAAAGAGAAGCAGCCCAGTGACAGGCCCCTGGGGAACAGCCACCACTGGAAGCAGAGGAGGAGCTGCCAGCAGAAGAGATGGGGAAGGAGAGCGGGTCACTGGTGCTGAGACCCTGAGAGAGTGCAGTCCCAGGAAGTGGAGTGGAGAGTCTATGGCATCATACAGAGGAGGGAAAGTCCTCCTAGGAAGCTACCAGAGGTGGTAATCAGCAGGTGCAGTAGCATTTAGAGGCAGAAGCCAGACTGCAGTAGTGGCAATGACAAGAGAGGCTCTTTTGGAGAATTTTGGGGTGAAATGGATCAGGAATGGGAGATTTAGGGGAAAAGAGGTTTTCTGGAAGATGGTTTTAGAACAGGAGGGATCTAAAGGAAGCACACAGTCAGAGAGGAATAGAATACAAGCGGATCTGTATACAAAAGAAGGAAGAGACCATTCAAGTTTCCAATGAAAGAGAAAGAAATGGGATTAAAAACATGGTTCCTTTTCTCTTTTTCTTTCTTTCTTCCTTTCCCTTGCTCTTCCTTCCCCACAGCCCCAGAGCCTGAGCAGGGTGGGGAGGGGCACTAGGCAGGGGTGGGTGAGCACAGCCTGTGCAGGGTGCAGATGAGTGGGGGGAGGAGGGAATGGAGCAGGGAGCTAGGGTCCCAGTACCGTGAGTGAGGAAGATGTCTGTGCAGGAGCAAAAGTAGGTGAGGTGGCCCCCTGTGCAGGTGGGAGGGTGGCCCAGCATGGGGTGTCAGGCCTGGGGGGTTGACAGGAAGGTTGTCATGTGCCTGGCAGGGGGCATCAGAGCCGAGCAGGGTGAGGAGGACAAGTGCATGTGATGAAGTGGGAAGGGGATGGCACTGGAGATTTCTCACACACAGGAGGATTGATCAAATAAGTAAATATGCGAAGACAAAAGAGGCTGAGTTGCTCACTGGTGGAGAAGGAAGTCACACATATGAAAAGGGAGAAATAGAATGAACTCTGTAGTTGTGGATTGGAATTGAAGATATCAGTGTAAGTTCATGGATTTCAACATATATAATTATATACAAAAACAAATAGATACAAGTGCCTCCGTGTGTTATGAAATACACACACACTCATTTCTCTAGCTCTGCCTACAGAGGAGCTGGAAAATCCTAGAAACAGCAACATTTCAGTAGCAATGAACACATTTAACATAAACTTGGCTTTTATATAGCATTCTTTACTGAAAGAAGCCAGGAGAGACGCTGACTGCAGGGTTGGGGTGGGAAGTACATGATGAAACCAGCATCTGTTGTCAGAAAGCAAGAGAGTGCTCACGGGGGGCATGTCAAAAGGACACGGAAGCCAGCCAGAAGTGACTCCCACTGGCCAACATGGTGACAAGCTGAAATGAACACAATGCTAATAAAAGGTTATGCCCAGAAAGAAAAATAGATCGTGTGTCTATACAAATAAATACGTAGGTGAATTGATAGAAAGCTTGATGAAGAATGGGATATTTACTTAGTTGGAGAGTGCCTCGCACAAAATGCTTATTAACTGCAAAGGAGCAAAGGGTAACTTTATACAGAGAAGCCTGGCTGACACCACTTTAATCAAGCAATCCAAGGGAATATCATTAATAACAGGTCAAATTGAAATCATGTGCCACCCGACAGGCGTCAATGAGAGGAGCATAGTGCCATTTCTGTGGTATTTCTGCTGGAGATGCTTAACTTCAATCTAATCATCAGAAAACATCAGACAAACTCAAACTGAGGGCCATTCTGCAAAATAACCTGCTTGTAATCTTCAACATGTCAAAATCTTCAAACGTGTCATGAGAGTTAAGGAAAGACTAATGAACTGTTTCAGACTTGAAAGGGATTAAAGAGACAACACAACAACTAAACATAAGGGCTGTGTCTAACCTGAGTCTGTTTGCTATAAAAGACATTATGGGGACAATTGGCTAAACTTAAATAGGAGTCTAAGGATTAAAGACTGCAGTGAATCAACGTAAATTTGCTGATTTTGATGGTTGTGTCAGAAAATGTCCTCATTTGTAGAAGTACACATTGAAGTTGGAGGTATGTATGATCCCAGTAAGTTTGGTGACTTATCTCAAATGGTTCAAGAAGAAGGCAGTTTCCAGGCCCGTACACTCATCTCTTCTATATATTTGAGATTGTTTCAAAATAAAAAAACTACTTAAAAAATGGTGTTTTTGCACTTCTATCATTGCCATGAAGCGTTTCCCTGTGGGTAGCTACGCCCTTGAGCGAACACACACAGACCAGACAGGAGCCCAACCTGCTGTCCTTGCAGCCTGAGGCAGAGCTGTCCAGCCATGCTCAGCCAAAAGCCATGACGCCCAGGGACCCACAAATGCAACTTGAATCTTGAGTGGAATAACACAAACTGAAAACTGTGAGCAAATTTCAGTCTAGGCGGAGCATCGCAGTGCAGAACAAAGTCACCAAGGGAACTGCAGCCTCTTCTCTGATCAGCAAACCACTAGCTCCATTTCTATCGTCAGGAAGCCAGAAGGTTCGGAAACAGCCACAGCCAAGATCCTGCTGCCGCTGCTGCTTCTGGAACCGTGTAACTGGCTGTGATCTGCACCAGCAGGAAAGAGGCCCCATGTCCTGCTTCTCAGTACCTGCAAACCAAGTTCTGGGCACTGGGGTGTCTATCACTGCCACAGAAAACCAGATCCCTCCATGGCTCTGCTGGACAGCAGAAACAGTGGGAACTGCAAAGCCACAGCCATTGCCTCAGTCCTGCCTGCCAGACCTTGTGTAAGTGAACCTGGTTGGCCAGGTCTAAATACTCTCTCCAAGGGAATCTTGGAAATGCATTTCTGTATACAGAAAGGCACGCCAGAAGGAGGGTGAATAAATGTTGAGTGTTAAAGCATCATATTCATCAAAGAGGGAAAGGAAAGAAGTGAGGGAGGGAAAGAGGGGGTAATAATATATTATAGTTTATTGAGGCAATGGAATACTACATAGCAATGAAATTGAAGGAACTAAAGCTAAGAAAATCAATCTGTGTAGATCTCAATGTAATAATTTTGTACAAAAAGGAAGTCATAAAATAATACAAAGAGCTTAATACCATGTATATATTGTGAAAACACTGTAAAACAATACCATATATTTTTAAAAGAAACACAAATAGGTAGTGACATCCTAAAAACATGCATTAAAATGATAGTGTTTATGTTTTGGCAAGGAGGAATATAGAGAACAAAATGAGGGGTGTTCCACAGGGTGTCTTGATTGATGCATAACAGCCCACCCAAAACTTAGTGGCTTTAAAGCCACAGCTATGTATTTGCTTGTGGTTCTAGGGGCTGGCAGTTGGGCAGGGCTCAGCTGGGATGGCTCTTCTCTGCTCCATGTGATGTCAGTTGGGCTCACTCCTCTGCCTTTGGTCTGTCAGCTGGGCTATCGGGTCCTGATGCCCTCACTTACAAGTCTGGGTATCAGCCCTGATGCCTAGACCCCTCTTAATGAAGTTTCTCTCCATGAACTCTCTCCTCCTCATGGAGACTAGCTTGGGCTTGTTCACAAAGGGTGACAGAGGTAGGCGTGGGTCTCCTCTTTTACTGCCAGAGCATACAAGTCATATAATGTCACTTCCACCATATCCTATTATCTAAACAAGTCGTGGGGCCAGCTCAGAGTCAAGGGATGGATAAATAGGTTCTTGATGGGAGGAGCTACAAGGAATTTGCATCCACATTTAATGTACCACATCAGAGCTCCCACTGGGTATATAGATACAGCAATTTATTACATTATTTCCTATACTTGGTTTTTATGTTTGAAATATTTCACACTGTAGAAAAAATAAACGAACTTAAAATGGTTGCAATGGATCAATCCCCTGTAGGCATCCTATAGAGACCATGCAATCATTATGCTCCTCGCAGCCTCAGAACTGTTTGGGTTCCTGCCCTTTTAGACCCTATTGTCCAGCTGTCTTTTCAGTTCTGGAATATAATCCATAGACTTCCAAAAATATACTTTATGATAAAGAGCAAACAGTAGTTGGAGAAAAGTGTTTTGTATAATAGTTCATGGCCAAGTTGGAGTTGGAGCTACTGGCATGAGCACTGTAGGCCTCTATTTGTTGACATTGATTTTCATGGAGGTTGAGGAGACTCCTGGACTTTAGACTAAATTAAGTCTCTAATTAAGGTGCAGAGACATACAGATAGAAGGTGAACTGGGGTGGCCCTGGTGGGAGCTACAGAGAGTGGGGGGTAATGGGGTCCCTTGATGAACAAGGACCATCAGGGAAAAGGGAGGGCAGGAACAGCACACCAGACTCAGCAGCAAGGCCTAGCTGTGAGATGAGGTCGTGGTTCCTGGCACATGCAGCTGCTAGTACTGAAAATGGTCCCAGGCCAGCCAGCGCATCAGGAAGAGAAGAACACTTGAGAATTGATGTTTGGGGCCCCAAGCAATTATGTTTGGGAACCCACAAAGTGATAGGAAAGCAGTAGTGTTTTCCTTTTCCATTTGAATGAGATGCACCGAAATTCTGACCTCAAAGCATTTGATGCTTGCCCAGTGTCTTTAAGAGGCGTGGGGCAAACCTGCCTTATAAGTAAGGCAATGCCCATGGGCAGAGAGCCCGCAGCCTATGAGCAGCTTCTCTGTGAACATGCGTGCTTGGTCTAGGTAGTCCAGACCCAGGGTTTGATCAGCTATCTGGCCTGTTTGTGCACATACATAAGCATAGGCTTGGGTTGCCCAGAAGTATATACTTTAGGAGGACTTTTCAAAAGCATCTTATACTAGTCAAAGGAATGGGCACTTGTGTTCCTCAAGATTGGAGTTTTACTCTTAATGGGCCTTAAGAGATTCTGACTCTCAATGGCTTTAGATGAAACACTCGTATTTTCTCAGCATTAATGCAAGTAACATTTAGCATGTTTTTAATTACAAGAAGTTTATGGCAGCTATACAAAACTCATTTCAGATTCTGAAGCCTCAGGACACTGAAAACATATGCAGAATATGCTTTCTTTAAATACTGAATTTAGTCAGATGATTCCAGAGAACAAACTCCCCTTCTACCAGTGTTGGGTATTTGCAGGCTGTTTCTTTTATTACCTGATGATTATGATGATGTCAGTAATGACTACGGCTGCTTAGGGGATCTGACATCCTTTTCTTTTCTTCGTTATTATCAACCCATGATGAATCCCAAATTCCGCTGTTTTTGGTTAACTTGTGTTAGGGTTCTCCAGAGAGATAGAACCAAAAGTGTGAGTGTGTGTGTGCACACGTGCATATCTTTGTTTATCTTAAGGCATTGGCTCACACGGTTGTGGAGGCTGAGAAGTCCCAAGATCTGCAGTTGGCAAGCTGGAGACTCATGAACTGAGGTGGTTTAAGGTCCAGTCTGAGTCTGCAGATGTGAGGACCAGGAGAGCCGATGCTGTAGCACCACCCTGAAAGCCAGTAGGCTCGAGGCTCAAGAAGAGCCAATATTTCAATTCAAGTTCAAAGTAAGGAAAACACTGATGTCCCCACTGAAGGCAGTCAGGCAGAAAGAGTTCCTTCTTACTCACAGGAGGTCAGCCTGTTTTTTTCATCCTTTCTCAAGGATATTTCCATTGATTTTAGAGAGAGAGAAAGGAAGAGAGAGAGACAGAGGGAGAAAGGAAGAGAGAGAAAGAAGGCGAAAGCAAAAGTGAAAGCGAAAGAGAAAGCAAAAAATCGATGTGAGAGAGAAACATCAATTGGTTGCCTCCCATCAACGCCTCAACCGGGGATTGAACCTGCAACCTAGATATGTGCCCTGACCAGGAATCAAACCTGCAACCTTTTGGTGTACTACGTGATGCTCCAACCAACTGAGAGCCACACTGCCAGAGTGAGGGTCAGCCTTTTGTACTATTCAGGCCTCCAACTGAATGAATGAGGGCTACCCATCCAAAAACACACAGACACACACAGAATATTGTTTACCTAAATATCTGGGCACCCCAAGTCCTAGTCAAGTTGATACATAAAATTAACCACCAGAGCTCTATTACAATATAGTTTATATACAATTCACAAATTTCAAGTGTGCAATTCAGCAGTTTTTGACAAATGCATAAGGTAGTATAAGCACCACCATGATGATATGGAACATTTGCACCATCCTAAAATGTTTCCCTGTGGCTTTTGCAATCCAATTGCCAGCCCCCCACCTCCTGACCCCTGGGAACCACTGATCTGCTTTCTATCACTATAGCTTTGCCTTTTCTAGAATTTCACATAGATGGGATCTTCCAGGACACTGTCTTTTGTTTCTGGCCTCTTCACTTATCATAATATTTTCAAGATTCATCCATACTGTTGAAATCTCAGTAGTTCATTCCTTTTAATTGCTGAGCAGCATTTCATTGTATGGATTTACCACATTTGTTTATCCATTTACTCACCAGAGGACATTTGGGTGGTTTCTAGTTTTAGGCACTTATTGATAGAGCTGATGTAAATATTTGTGTACAGGTTTTTGTGACATCAGTTTTTATATCTCTACAGTTAGCACCCAGGGGTGGGATTGCTGAGTCATAAGGGAAGTATGTGTTTGAGTTGGTAAGAAGCTGCCAAACTGCTTTGCAGGATAGGGTGGCTGTATTCTGTTGCCTTTCCACCTGCAGTGTATGAGGGTTCTGGTTACTAAGTATATTATAAATAAATACTATTTCAGGACAGTTATGGAAGGGTGCACAAGAAGGAGTGGAGGGAGGAAAATGGAACAGAATGTGGTTGCTCTAGAAAAAAACTAAGCTACTTTCCCTGGGAGAACTTCAGAGTTTAGATATTTGAGACAAGAGAAAAAAAGAAAAAATGATAAAGAGTCAGTTATTACTTAAAAATATAGTGAATATTTGTTAACACAAAAGAAATTACAGGCTGTGAAAATGGCCTATGGCAGAGAGAGTTGGAGGAAAAATAAACAATATTTATTCAGTACACAAGCCAGGGTTAGTTAGACAGACCTGATGACCCAAGACAGAAAAAAAGCATCTAAAACAGGACATTCTTCCTCTTGTTTTTTTGTATTACTGTAACTGCCAGGCATTCTTGTTATTGAGGAGTAATTTATATTCTTAATATTAATTCCCTATTAATATACATATGAGGTATACGAGTATATCTATATGAGGATGTATAGCATAGTGCAGTGTTTCTTAAACCTTATATGCATAGGAATCTCCTGGGGATCTTTTTAAGTGCAGGTTCTTATTCAGCAGGACTGGGGCAGGGCCTGAGCTTCTGCATTTCTAATAAGGTTCTGGGTGAATATAATACTGTTAGGTTGCTGACTTTAGGCTAGTGGCTGTGAGTGCAGACTCTGGAGCCAGACTGCACAGGTTCAAATCCTACCTCTGTCATTTCCAGCTGCATAAACCAGGGCATATTTCCTAACCTCTCTACCTCACAGGGGTGTTATGAGGATTGCACAAGTTCCAGTGTGTTGAGCACTTAGACCAGTGCCAGGCACATAGTAGGTGCTATATCTTATTCCTCTAGTGCTCAGTAGGTTTCAGTGGCCAAGCCAGTGGTATATCGAAGAGCCTTAAACCACCTCGATTGAGTTCTGCAGCGTTTTAGTTCCTACTAGGTCCTGTGCCACTCTGGCAGCCACCAGTTCTACTAGTGGTGCTCATTAAGGGAGTCCATTCAGAGCCACTAGACTGAGATTGCCTCAGAGATAGAAAACCCACTAAGAGGATTTCAAAGAGAGATGGAGAGAGATTGGCCATCTAATGTGCCTCACCTGTTGGAAATATCACCAGGTTAATTCCCATGGGGTGACTGGGACCTTCACACAATAGATATTGCTCCGTGCAGGACTAGTGCTGGGGTGGTGCTCTGTGCATTTGAAAGTATTTCCAGCCTGGGGGCCCAGGTAAGAGCTAGGAGGGCTGCACCCGTGTGCCCTTCTTTCCACCAGAACCAGCAGTCCCTTGGCCAAAGCAGCCAATGAACAGACTCGCTATTGTTGTTTGCATCCTGCCCCTTTCATCTGCCTCCAGCCCCCTGTAGACACTCTAATTGGTCCTCTGGATCCAGGCCTCTGGCCTGTCAGCCTGGCTCTGTGTTCATGGCTCACTTTCATCTCCCTGCTTGCTTGGCATATTGCTCTATTCTCTGCTTCCTGATGTCAAATGCAGCTTGTGGAACTTGGATGATCTTCATACCATTTCTGCCTCACTGTCAGTGACTGTACTAGAAAAACAGCTGTTAATCTCAATTAGGTTTTGATTGCTAATTAGCAGCTACCTGTCAGGATCAAGCAGCCCTTTTTCTGCTCTCTTCAGCTATTTCTCATGCAACTGGTACACATGGTTTCCATGAAAACTATTTAGCTAGATGCCTCCTCAACCAAAACTGACACCTCTTCTGAGGCTTTTGTAAAATCTCCCCAGTAAGCTCTGAGGTCCCTTGTCCACTTTCCTGCTCCTTTGCTTTCTTAATTTCATTGTCCAGCCAGTTTCCAATGAAAGCCACTTTGTCCCTATTGCCAGTGTGTCTTGGAAGGGAAATCAGGTGATGAACAAGTCCACAAATTGAACTCAGGTTAAGAACCCACGCTTTAAAATTTCATCTTTAGACTTCTGGTTTCCAGTTCTGCATCCAAGGCTTGGAATTGCCACTCTATCCTAACAGGAAGTAAAAAGCTGAACAAACTAGAAAGCCAACAGCTGGAAGATTTAATTCTTTTCAAATGACTGTCTCTGTCCCTTCCATGGATATAGGGACCAGAGAGGATAGAGACATGGATGCTTCATCTTTTGTTATGATTAATTTTCTTTGTGATTTCTTCTCACTTTTATGCTTAAAGCAGATTTCTCATTCTATCAATATATTTCCCTTTAGCTTTAATAGGTTTAGGTCACCCATTGCAATTTATTTTAGAGTGGTAATTTTTGTTTTTCCAAAGAGTTAACCTCCTGTCCCAGCATGATTTATTCAACAATGATTCTTTTTCTTACCAGTTTTTGATGCCACTTTTAATATATACTAAGTTCACATACATCCTGGGGTCGATTTCTGGGCTATCAAATCCATTACATTGATCTGTCTGCCAATTCTTTTGTCAGTAGCACACTGCTTTAATTATTGAAGTTGTGTTATCGGGCAGGGCAAGTTTGCTTTCATTAGTCTTTTCTTTCAATATGTTCTTGGCTATTTTTACCCTTTATCTTTAAAATTACCTTGTCATATTCCCCTCTTCCCATCTATCTTTGATTTTTAATGAGGATTGCGTAAATCTATTATTTTGTGAAAGATTGGCATTTCTTTTCCAATGTAGAAACATTATATCAATCCATTTATTCAAGACTTCTTTTATATATCTCAAACTTTCATAGTGTTCTGCAAATGGGTCACATGCTTTCCTTGGTCTTTTACCTTTTCTGTTGAAATTATTTTCTTATTGCAGTTGCTTATTCTCATGCTGAGAGAGATTTGGGGGTGGAATAGAAAGAATATTTGCAAAAGGCTGTTTTAATAAAAGAATTTGATGTGAATTGGGAGTTTTGGCTCATGAAAGTGGGTGTTTATTTTGGATTTCACTATGTTTGAATTAATGGCAATAGTTGGTGGTTCTTGACTTAATAACATGCTTGCTTTATGTTGAATTTTAAACAATAAAACAAAAAGAATGGCAAAAATTTAATAATAACTGAAATGTAATTTATAGTTATGTTGCCCTTCAGTAGCCAGGGACAATGAGTGCACCAAGCATACAATTAAGCAGATCTCTCTTTTTCATTTTCATCCAAGACCAGTTCACTCAGTGCCTGATTACTGCTAGGATAGATCAGCCTCTTAACAATGTTTTTTAATTTAGTTGATATTCCCAAATGACCTTCCCAATTTTGTATGATGTTTTGCATATTGCCTTTAGTTCACAAAACAGAATGTCTTCTTCAGGTAATAAAATCTTATTCTAGTACTAAAATTCAGCTTGGCAAGCTTCAAAGATAAGCTAACATGAAAATGCTGCTTCATAATACTGCAGCATATATAAAACTTGAGGAAAACATTATCTTAGAAGAATAGCTTACATAAAAAGTTAAACCATAAATACAAGAAAAAAGAAAGGAAGGAAGAAATTCCAAAGTTTAAAATATTCATCAAATCTGAAGTATTCTCTTAGATATAAAACGCTACCAATAAACACCATTATTTTCTGTACTGCAAAGAAGGAAAAAGATTCTACCAGGTAAACTGTCATGATATAGATTGTTAGACTCATCTCAGTTTTAGAGATTTTAAAATGGCGGGGGGTGGGGGATGTGCTTCTTAGAATCAGTGAGATGTGTTAAAATGCTTTGGACTGTAATTAACAAGTACATGATTCAGAAATATGTTGGTTCACATTGCTGAAAGCTGAGAGGAAGTGGCTGTTGCGCGTGGGTCACCGGCCATCAGTGACCACGGAATGCTGTGGATGGCTCGCCGAAACACACGCGAGAAAAAACAACACATGCACAGAGACAAGCTAGTTTCTGTGGGGAAATAGGGACGAAATGGCCACCCCCCCTAGTGGGGAGCGTGCCGATTTACAGTCCATACCTGCTTTTATTGGGCTCATGCTGCATAATAATTCAGGTAAAGTACAGTACTCATTAGGGGAAGTAAGGAACTATAGAAAACAAAGAATTCTGCCGGTCTATTGAGTTGGGGGGTCAAAGAGCTGTAAGACTGAGGAACAAACTAACTTCCTCCTAAGACCCTTCTCATTCAACTGAGAGCATTCTAAACAAAGAAGGTTTCACAGTAATTTACATGTTCTTTCTTAGGCCTGATCACCCCGGGAAATCCGCACTTCTCAGTACCGAGCTGTACCACCCTGTCATTGTTTCAGGCTTAGGTGGAGCAAGGGAACTAAGGCAACCAAGAGATAAGGAGATTTTCTCCCAGACGATGAGAACTCAGACTTTACCAAAGCCGAGGAGCGAGGGTCCATCACCCCCTTTTGCTGCAGCCCCCCAAGTCCTTCTTTTGGGGGGCCTCCCAAAGTGATCGTGCCTGGCTTAGGTCGTTTCCCCCGTGGGGAATCTTACCCGTCTTTGGCTAACCGACCAAGCTTTTTGGGGTTCAGTCATGAATAAAGCAGCAGAAGCAGCATTCCTGCCAGGGAGATAAGCTTTTGTCTCCTTGCTGGCTCACGGTTCCAAGGGTGTTCCCTTAGCTTTAGCCTAGGCGGGGGTTTCAGCCTCTGATACCAGTCAGGGTGGTTCCCAACAAGTGGCAGCACCAGGAAGGGGCTGATCCAGTTCAATACTGTTATTAAGGACCCGCCGTCCTATCACAGGATCAACTTCATTCTCCAAGGTTGGTCCCTGTAGTAGATAAAAGACAGGTAAATGCTAGCAGCAATTGAGCTACAGAATTTTGTGTTCACATTGAGTCAAAGGCAGAGGATTATCTCTGAAAAATTAAAAAGAAATTTTCTAGATGTCCCTAGCCAAATTGTCATTGTCTTCTCAGCAGTCCAACTCCAAACAGAGTCACCTACCCATCCCTAAACAAACTCCTCTCCAAGCTGTGATGTCCAACTTAGTGAGGACTTGATGCACGGTCACCTGCAGAAACTGATGCTATTGTACACACACCAGGAGGGTAGAGAAAGGCTCTAAACTTTCATTACTGAGGTCTCTGGGAAGAACAGGGCAGGCTTCTTAAGCAAGTTCAAAATTGCTCAAAAGAGCAGGGACAGGTGGTCAGCCTGGCTTTTACTTTTGTCTGGGTGGGGCCAGTGACAGAGTTCCTGGGTGCAGGCAGTTCCTTGGTGCCAAAAAAGGGAGCACCCAGGCCTTCTTAACAGCTTGCATAGAAGGGGTCACAAAGAGAGAGGGGTGAGACCCAAAAGCTATCAGCTGTCAAACATCAAAACATGAAGTGAGGTTTCTTATTAAGTTTGCCAAAGGTAATTATTTACATTTAAACTAATTAAAATTAAATAGAATTAAAAATTTCATTTCTTAGTCACATGGGACACATTGCAAGTACTTAACAACCACATGTGGCCGATCTGGAGAACATCTGCACCGCCCGCCCTAGAAAGTGCCGAGGGGCGATGCTGGTCCCTCGGGCACGTGTCAGCAGACTGCCACCCCCGGGCCAAATTTGACCTAGTGTCTGTGTTTGTGTAGCCTGCTAGCTAAAAATGGCTTTTATATTTTCAAATGGTTGAAAAAAATCAAAGGGAGAATATGTCATGAAGGGAAAATTATATGAAATTAAAATTTTTGTATCCACAAATAAAGTTTTCTTGGAACTTGGGCATGCTCAATCATTTCATGGGTTATCTTTGCTGCTTTCACACTGCAGTCACAAGAGTGGTAGCAACAGAGAGCAGATGACCAAAGCCTGAGGTACTTGTCATCTGGCCCTTTCCAAGAAAGGTTTGCTGACCTCTGGTCTGCAAGAACAGGATGACCCTTACTCAGTGAGGCCCACTCCTGGAAGCTGCAGTGGACCAGGCTCCCTGAGTCTCATCAGTGTGCAGAGGCCCCAGGACACCTGAGCAAACTTGGAGTTCCGTTGGGAAGGGACAGGCAGAGCTGGATGCTAGGTAGGCCACCACCAATTCCCACTACATCTGCTAGGAAACATAGACTAACATTTAACTTCAGTATGGAACTGAGCTGATGGTCTCCAAAGCGAGTGTCTCTACTCACTAAACAAATGGCAGTTCTTGCTATGGCATTGCAACCCTTCCACACTGAGACACAACCCTTGGATTCTACTGCACATTTGTGATTTCACTCAAGAGAGACACTTTCTCAGTCCTGGCATAACATTTTACAGTTATCCATCTTATTTCATTGTTACTTGTGGTACACATGTGATACAAAATTTCAAACCAATTCCTTGTCACAGCTTTCATCCTCACTTTGTCCCCCAACCCCTTCACATCTAGCTTTTCTGTCATTCACTTAAATTTCTTACTTTATAAAGAGCCCTGTCTAATTAACTTTCATCAGACAATTTGAAAAAAGTAATACCCAAGTAAAAGAGAAGTTTTGACATTAGAAATTATTGATCTTATAGTCTGTAGAAATGCCATCAGTATCGATTCATTGACTGAATTCTTTTTCCTCAAACAGAACATGCATTCTAGAGTATGTACTATAGCAGACCTTGTTAGTGTTACAGGGATGAATTATTAAAACATCTCTTCATCTGTTTTGGATATGATAGTTGTGAATAATAGGAAATAGTATAAGTGAACAAGAATTAAAGAAGTTCATTTCAAAAAAGCTCTCTCATCTAGAGAATTTGAAATAAGTTTGATTCTAAACTGTCTTAGCTTTTTTTAAAACATTTTCTTCCAGTGAGCTTATCAAAGTGGAATTTCACTGCCATTCAAATAGGTGAGTGCTCTTGTGAATGGTCAATGAGCTTCAGATGAGAAGCCTTGGTCCTGGCTCTGTAAGTATTATAACATCACCCCTCTTTCAAACATTGAGAAAGGTGAACTGAAGCAGGGGAGGGATTGAGTTAACTAAAAACAGAAGAGGGATGTCAGGTGAGAATATTCCAACTTGCCTGGTTTTGGAAGAGCTATTGTGATTTTGATGCTGTGCAAGCCTAGAAAATCCCATTGTTGCTCTGATTGCTAGTTGGTTTTGAATGGAGCAAATTGTGGATTTAAAAATTTGTGTCTCCCCAAAAGCTATTCTCTTCTGAAAAACAAGAGAGGAAAAAGTGTCTTTATTGAAAGCAGTTACAGCTTTTGGCAGAGATGGAGTTTTGTTTTTTTTTTAAGGGCACCTGGCCCTATTGAAATAGCTCAGCACCTCACCCTTTGCCAGCAAGGGTGAGGGGAACAGCAGGTGCTTCTATCAGAAATGCCCGTGTGCATCATTGTGGGGAGGCAGGTAGCTGAGTCCCTAAGGACTGGGCTGTAGGAACCAAATGGGACTGAATTTCAGGAGAGAAGAGGCAGAGGCATGCTTATGTCTGTTCAACTTCCTTTCCTGCTTCTCAGCGAATATAAAGGTTAATCTTCAGGAGGCTAATAAGACAGTAAAAGACATGACAAAGAAATTGTTTGCACAATGTACTCTAGTCATGTAGAGAACACATGGTCACATCTGTCCACTACAATGCCCTCTGAAGCCAGGCTGGGAAGATGGTCCCCAGCAGCTGCCCCCATTATAAGGCCCACCTTTGCATCCTCAATCACCAGCCGTGGCCACCCCCATTATTCCAAAGTCTTCAGTCTGTTTAGAAGAATAGCAACGAATGGGGTCAGGTGGGGCTTTGTCCTTCCTCTCTCTACCTGAATAGATTTTGTTTGGAGGAAGAAACCAAGGAGTAGAGCTTGAATACTAGGTATCAGCTGAGCATAAAATGTTAGTACTTTCCTCACCCCACACATCTGTTTCTCTAGTTTACACATGCTTTTCACTGTGTATCCTTTGAAGCTCTTTGAAGACAAAGAAGTCCTCTATCCTTTGCCCAGAAAAGTTCCACATGTAAAGAGGTCCTTTCAAGTGAGCTTTCAATCACACCAAAAACAAGCTTGCCCTTGGTCTCCTCTGCGAGGCTGGCATTCTGCAGGCTGCATTGTTCTCAGACTGAACATGTTATTTCCCAACACCTGAAAGTACGTGTCCAGATATCAAGAATAGAAGGGATGTGTGGATAATCATATTAAAATCATAACAATACCATTATGTTTTTCGAGGTAGAGACAGATTTTAGTTCCTCACAATTGGTTTGCATGATTCCATTTGTTTCTACGTTTAAAATAGTGTCAGGCTGACAAGTCTTTTGTTCCCACTACCACATTGGCTTCTCTTCGAATCTGCGTGATACCTGGATGATGCAGATAAGCCAAACGTGGGTTAATCAATTCTGACTCTTCTGATCTGACTTATATTTCTGTGTGGATTGTGATGAATCAGAAATGTATAGAATATTCATGCCTCATCCTGTA
Source organism: Phyllostomus hastatus (assembly GCF_019186645.2). Classification (NCBI taxonomy): domain Eukaryota; kingdom Metazoa; phylum Chordata; class Mammalia; order Chiroptera; family Phyllostomidae; genus Phyllostomus; species Phyllostomus hastatus. The sequence goes on from NW_025333916.1 coordinate 29,804,033, forward strand.
GTTATGACAGGTGCAGGCTTTGCTTTCCATGTGTTCAGAATGATGCCACAATTCAAAGTGTCCCTTTCATCTGACATACTACTAATTGAATGATTTCCTTTCTTTTTTGAAATAACAGGATTTTGAAATAAAGCCTGTTGGCTTTATACTTTTGAAATAGGAAATGGGAAATGTGGTTTAGAAAGGCTTATGTAAAGTGTTATCAAGGGTAAATAAATTTGTAATGATATAATTCACATACCCTCAACACAAGGGAATTTCTGAAGGCTTTCTTGACAATAAGGAGGAAAATGGAAAAAAACATGCAAAATGAAATTTGTAGCAAATGTAAAAATTTCAAATCAACATAAGAGGTGGATATTATTTTACCTTCAAGGGAAGTATATATTTCTGTTCTTTATCAGTACTTCTAATTCCGAATGCCTGAACATACTACCAAAGCAAAGGTCAAGGCATGGGGGTACCAAATGGGATCTGGTCTCAAACACAGGGCAGATTTCTGGTCATCTCATCAAAAGCAAACAGATACTTCCTGTTTCATTTGCGGAGGTGAAAAGCTGGAGAGAGCATCTCATTCATCCTTACAAAAACAACAACAGTAACAAAACGCACACACACACAGAGACAAACAACAAATTCAAAGCTTTTATTTACCCTATCAGAGAGGTAAGGAATGACAGGTGTCTGCAGAGAGAGAGAGGAGGTGAGAACGTGTTCGTACTTCAGACAGATGCAGTTGAATACTGGTAAGAAGAACTTAGCTGAAATTGTTAACGAATTATTAAAGACTGAGTGTAGGTTATCAGAGGCTGAGTGTAGATGAGTAATGTAGAGATAATAGAATTGCCAGGGGCTCTAGATTTCACCTATTTTTATGCTCTTTTCCATTAACCTCACCCTGTGCTCAGAAACAATAATGGTGACAGTCTTGAGAAAGCAGCCCTTGAAGTGCATGCTTGCAGTGAACGGTAGGGCTGTGGGGAAGGGGCGGTTCCCTTCTCCCTGATCCTTTGCTCCACCTCCCTATGGAACATAAGCCTTACACTGTGGAAAGAAAGGCAGAAAACACTATCACCTTAGGCACTGATGAAAACCCATTGTAGCTGGGGAAGAAAAGAGAAAATATAAATTTTCTAAACTTGGGGAAGGGGCAGGAGTGTTGATACAGCAGTGAAAACCTATGAGACTCAGGGGAAGGGGACAGCTAAAGTCTGAGGTATTATCTGAACACTGAGAATAGTCCTCTCTCTGTCATCAGGCTAACAAGTGTCAAGTAACAATGGGATTTTGCTGGGAGAATTGCAAGCACGTGGTAAGAGACTCTTTCTGAGGTGCAGCCAAATAAAAAGGATGACCTAATGCTAAGGGTGAGGCATTGATACTGAGAGAAAAAAAAAAACATATTGAACCAGCTGCACTTGAAACACCAGTTATCACTGGAGAAATCTGAAGCCTGTATTTCACTGTGGGTCATCAACTCAACAAAACACAAACACAAGCTTCCAGTCAAGATGGAGGCATAGGTAAACATGCTTCGCTTCCTTGAGCAACCACAGAAAGAATTACAATAGACCTCAAAACAAATAACACCCAGAACCATCAGAAAATCGAACTGTACACAAGTCTGACAACCAAGAATTTAAAGAAGCCACACTCACCCAGATGGGTAGGAGGGGTTGGGAGATGCAGTGTGGCACAGAGAGGTGGTGGCAAAACAGGCAGCCCCACATTCACATGTGGTGGATAAAAATTGGGAGGGACACCTTAAGAACAAGTGATCCCAGCCCCAGGCCAGACTGCAGAGACCTGGGATCCAGATTCAAGAAGATAATCCCCATAACTTCTGGCTGTAAAAACCAGTGGGAGTTGGGGTGGCAGAAGAAACTGTGGGGTTTTCAGGAGACTCCACGTAAAGGGCCTGAATAGTATTAAAATGTACACAGAGACTCCTACACTGGGATTCAGCACCAGAGCAACAGATGAAAGGGTGCCAGTCACCCAGGGCAAGCACCAGGCAAACCTCCAGAAGCCAGGCAATGGCATTGTCCCCTCTCTGAGCCCTCCCCCAACAAAGCAGTAAAGTGGGTTGCCCTACCTTGGCGATTACCTAAGGCTCCATCCCATACAATTTACAAGTGCCTTTTCTACAACAGGTCAGACTACTAAGGCAGGGAGTAAAAGCAGCTCCACCTGATACACATAAACAAACACAGGGAGGCTGTCAAATTGAGGAGACAAAGAAATATAGCCCAAATGAAAAAACAGAACAAAGCCCCAGAAAAACAACTAAGAAAAATGAAGATAGCCAACCTATCAGATGCAGAGTTCAAAACATTGGTGATAAGGATACTCAGACAACTCCTTGAGTACAGCCACAGCATAAAAAAGACTCAAGAAGAAATGAAGCTTACACTAAGTGAAATAAAGAAAAGTCTACAAGGAACCAATAATGGAGGGAGTGAAGTTGAGGTTCAAATTGATGATTTGGAACATAAGGAAGAAATAAGCATTCAACCAGAACAGCAAGAAGGAAAAAGAATTCAAATAACAAGGATAGTATAAGGAGCACCTGGGACATCTCCAAAAGTACCAACATCTGAATCACAGGGATGCCAGAAGGAGAAGAGAAAGAGCAAGAAATCAAAAACCTATATGAAAAAATAATGAAAGAAAACTTCCCTAATGTGGTGAAGAAAATAAATATACAATTCAGGAAACACAGAGAGCCCCAAACAAGTTGGACCCAAAGAGGACCACACCAAGACACATCATAATTAAAATACCAGAGGTTAAAGATAGAGAATCTTAAAAGCAGCAAGATAAAAACAGAAAGTTACATACAAAGGAGTTCCTGTAAGACTGTCAGCTGATTTCTCAACAGAAACTTTGTAGGCAAGAAGGGACTGTCAAGAAATATTCAAAGTGATAAAAAGCAAGGACCTAGAACCTAAATTATTCTATTCAGCAAAGCTATCATTTAGAATGAAAGGGCAGATAAAGGGCTTCCCAGACAAGGTAAAAGCTAAAGGAGTTCATCATCCCCAAGCCACTATTATATGAAATGTTAAAGGGACTTACTGAAGAAAAAAGATAAAAACTATGAACATTAAAATGGCAAAAAATTCACAACAATCAACAACTGAATCTAAAAAATCAAACTAAGCAAACAAACAGAACAGAATCAGAATCATAGATATGGAGATTATTTGGAGAGTTATCAGCTGGGAGGGGGAAGGGGCAGAATAGGGTAAAAGGTGCAGGGATTAAGAAGCATAATTGGTAGGTACAAAATAGACAGGGGGATGTTAAGAATAGTATAGGAAATGGAGGAACCAAAGAACTTACATGCATGACCATGGACATGAACTAAGGGGACGTATTGCTGGAGGAATGAGGGTACTTGGCGGAGGGAGGCAAAGGGGGAAAAATTAGGACAACTGTAATAACATAATCAATGAAATATATTTTTAAAAATTGAAAACTAAAAAAATAAACCAGCTCATCTCCTTACTAGATTGATTCTGAACTCCATGGTAAATGTCTAACATGAGAAAGGCATCCCCATTTCCATCACAAAATTATTTATCTCAGTCTCTACTGTTCTGTACAGTTGTCCAGCTTTGAACTAACAATTATTAGTCAGGTAAAAAAGCAATTGAAAATACAACACTTTTTTTGCAAAGAGACAAAGCAAACCATACAAACAGACTCACCATGACACAGTGTCACAACTTTCCGACAAAGAATTCAAAATAACTGACTGATATGTTAAAAACTCTAATACTACATTAAGACAATATGTAAGATAAGATGGGTATTTCTGCAAAGAAATGAAAGCTACGAGTAACAGTAAAATAGAAATGGTTAAAATGAGAAAAGAAAACCACAGTAACTGAGGTAGCGAGTGCCTTCAAGAGGCTCCAACACAACAGAGGAAAGAATTGGTGCACTTGAAAATATCGCAGTGTAAATCACAAAAGCTTAAATGCGAAGAGTAAAACTAATGGTGAATAAACAAATAATACAGGGCATCTAAGAGCTGTGGGGAAACAAATGGCCTAGCGTATACATACTCAGGATCCCATGAAAAGAAGAGACAAGAAATAATGGCTGAAATTGTCCAAATTCAATGATAACTTTCAAGTTACCTATTTAAGAGAACATGGATAAAGCCAAAAGGGAGTGGATCAAGGGTGGGAGGTTGGGGTCAGTGTGGCAGGGGAAAATGGAGACAACTGTCCTTGAACAACAATAAAAAAAGAGGGGGAAAAAAGAATTTCAGAGAAGACTACACAAGATAAATACTACACACACTCACACACACAAAGAACTCTAACCACATCTGCCCCAAACTGCTCAAAACTGAAGTGGGAGAAAAAAGACATCTTAAAGGCATCTAGAGAAAATAAAACAAAACACGCTACAAATAAAGATAAGAATTACAACAGACTTCGTGTCAGAAACTGTACAATACAAAAGACAAAAGACGTCAATAGCACCAAAGAACAAAAGAATCCCTAAAACTGTCAACTCAGAATTCTATTCCTGGAAAATATATTCCTTTAAAAATGAATCAGAAATAAAGACTTTATCAGGCAAAAAAAACATATTATTTATTGCCATCATATCTATCTTGTAGGAAATGTTTTTAAGAGGTCTTAAGGCAAAAGGGAAATTTCAGACAAAAACAACAACAACGAAAAATGGATCTACCCCAAATTGAGAACTAAATGCATATTTCCTTGCTTTTAACTCTTATAAAAGATAACAGAGTAACTGAGCATAAAATAATTATTTGATGCTCAAAATAAATGCAAAATTTTCTTGACAAAATTCAGTATCCCTCTATTATTAAAATCTCTCAGCCAATTAGGAACGGGGGCGGGGAGCTCTCTTAACAAGATAAAAAATATCTACTAGGAACCTACAGCCTACGTTGTATATATACGGAGACTGAGTGCTTTCCCCCCAGGATCGGCAAGAGGCAGGAATCTCTCCTCTTACTTTTTCTCTTTGTATTCAACATTGTACTAGAAGTCCTAGTCAGAGCAAAAATGCAATAAAAATAAAGGCAGATAGATTGGAAAGAGATAAAATTCTCTATCGCAGATGACCTAACTACCCATTATAAAATTCTAAAGAATCTACAAAAGAGTTCCTAGAACTAATAGGTCAGTTCAGCAAGGCCACGAAATACTTTGTCAATATGCAACAATGAATTGCATTTTTATTTATAAGTAATGAAAAATTAGAATCTGAAGTTAAAAACAAGATCATTTACAATGGCTCCAAGAGCAGGACATACAGGGTGGCACAAAAGGTTTAAAGTAGGTTTAAAGTTGTGAGTACACGAAACATAGAGTTTTTTCTTGAATTGTTGCATATTAATTATTGTATATTTTCCATACAAACAACTGTAAACCTATTTTGCCCCACCCTGTGTATCTTGAAAACTACAAAACACTAATGAAAGAAAACAAAAGAGACCTAAAGAGAAATGGAAATGCATACTGTGTTCATGGATTGACAAAATATTGTTAACATGTCAATTCTCCCCAGATTAACCTAGAGATTCAAAGAAATCTCAGTGAAAATCCCAGGAGGATGTTTTATTGCTATTGAATAGTTATAATGCTCATATGAAAGCAGGAACTAAAATAGCCAAAGCAGTTTTGGGAAAAAAGGACACAGTTCAGTTGCAACACTCACAATAGCTGATTTCAAGGCTTACTATAACAGTAACCCAGATGGTGAGTTATGGGCACAAGGATGGGCACACAGACCAGTGGAATACAATTAAGATTCCTGAAGTAGACTCACACATATGCGACAACTGGTTTTGGACAAAAATGCAAAGAAAATTCAGGAGGAAAAGACAGACTTTTCAATAAATGGTGCTAGATGTCTTTATTCAAAAAATAGTAATAATAACATACCACTTTGACCCAGACGTCACACCTTTTACAAAATCTAACTCAAAGTGGACCATAGACCTACAGATAAAGTGTAAATGTATTGCATTCAAGCTCCTAGAAGTCAAGGGAATGAAATGTGGGTCAAATTATACTTAGTGAGTAATGGTAGATTATGCAAAATTTTAAGTTCCTCTGCCATTCTGAGATTCCATTCTCTGAGTCCCCTCTGAGCACCGACTCACAGAATATGAAGTCTAAATGCAGAACCTGGCACACAGTAGGCCTCCAACAAATGTTAGCTCCCATGAGTGTGTGTCTAACAGATCCCTCTCTATTGCCCATCTTCTCCACCAAGTCTGCAGCCCTACTTTGCTATGAATTCTCATTCTACTCACTGTACGAAGCAGTAAATCAAAACAGATCTAAAAACATTGCTTTTCTCAGTTGGCTCTTGCTTCTGTCCAATTTTCCCCTTTCTTTTGGGACCCCTTTGTGTCGGTCTCTGGCTGATCAGTGTTCACACCACGTCCTGATTTAGTGTAACCCGCAGCTTTCACGAACACCAAGAGACTCACTCCCCCTTCCAAATTAAAGATGAAGGCGTTAAATAAGACCATCCTGACAGCCATCTCTGCACCTTCCTACAACTAGATACTTCACAATTTATTAACAACCTTTCTTTGTGATCTCATAGCTAATTTTGCAAATAAAATTTCCTGAGACCTATCAAATCTTTACCAACATAAGATATATTACATCTCTTGCATTTCCCCTTCATCTATTCATAACTCTGTCAAAAAAGCCATTGTGCCAGCGTGATTTGTTTCTTTGAAGCCTGAGCCACTTATTGTTCCTGATATCATCACTCTCCTGCTACATATATATACATATATATATAAAATACATAATTATTATGGCTGGAAGTGATGTTTACAGGGCAATAATTGCCAGTATCTTTTTTTCCTTCTTTCTCACTTTGAAGATTAGGATATGTTTCATATTCACATCAGCCCATTCATCTGGTAATTTCCCTGATTCTACACCAAGTGCTCAGCTTGATTTTCTGTGATTACTCATGAATCTTATCAGAGGGTCCATCCTCTGGATCTTGAGCTACATCCTGAGTCATACAGGTCGATGTCAGGGAGGTCCCTGGCCCCTCGTGATGCCTGGAAAAAGCACTTTCTAGGCTCCGAAAGGGAAGCACAAGAATCCTAGGTTCTGATTTTGATGGATATATTTTTTTCTGAGAGTTCCTATGGACATACAAGGTTTCACAAAATGTTAAGAATTACAGAAATCAGTTCAGAGGTTCTGCCTCATTTACATATGGCCTAAAAGAGAAATTTGGCTATCTTAGTCTCCTACATATCTTCTCTTTTAAAGAAAGAAATTGGTATTTATTGAAAGCTTATCCTAAGCCAGACATTCTTCCAGTTCTCATTTAGTGTACACAACAATGCTTAATATATATTTTATTATACCCATTTTACAGATGGCATTGTAGAGACTGTCTTGAGACTACAGAGCAAGGGATAGGTCTGGGACACATATGCAGACTGTGTAACTTCAGAGACCTGTCATTTTTCACAATGCATTTTGTTATTTATTTTGCAGTAAGTCATTCCACAACTGTAGATAAGTCTCCTAACCACTCAGACCCCAGTTGCCCACTTGTGGAACAGAGGGATCAGAATCACTCATCACTAAGGTGTCTACCTGTCCAAACACTGTGAGAGCCTTGAAGAATTTGAATTCAAGGTCAAGAGAAGATCTATCTGATTATATTTCTTAAAGGGAAATATTAACTTTAAAAATAGAAAAATATACATAGAGAGAGAGAGAGCAATAAAAGGTGGGAGGTATTGGCTAAAGTAATACCTCATGTAGATTCTGAAATTTCAAATAAGAGGCAATTCTGCAGTTTTAGGATGCATGAGGAACTCACATTCCTATGCCAGGTGCCTTAGACATCCTGACCAAAAAAAGGAGGGGGGATCACCTAGATTTAGAAGGGTATGACTTCTAAATTGCTGACTCCAAGCCTTGAGTTGCAGTCCTTTTACCAGCTAATCTAGAAGAGACTTCCAAGGAGAGTGCTTGTGCTGAGGACCAACCTTCTGAAGAGCATCATTCTGTTTAGTGATATTTCCAGAGATCCTCTTCTCTTCCGTTTTACATTCCCTTTTTCTTCATCCTTTACACAGAGTAGACAGAATGCCTTTCCACATAATTTAGTGCTTTCGATAGAGGGAAAAGTGATCTAAAGTTATGAGAGGTGCCATTACTTGTATAGTTGACTGTTCTCAACATTCTCCACCTCTTTCCTTCTTCCTTCCCGCCCTTATTTTTTTAATATTGGACTTTTAATTTATTTTCCTTTATTTTTATTGCTAACACTATTACAGATGTCCTCATATGTCTATTATGTGCACCTCCACGCAGCGCCCGCCCCACCCCTTCCCTCTGGCCCTTACCATTCTGCCTTTTTTAAAGCAAGGTTTTGCTTTCAGGAGCTATTGCATTCTAATTTGTAGTTTCTACAAACCATATAATATTTTAAAGTATTCAATGGGCACACCTTGGCTTAAAAGTTTTCTATATTCCCATGCAGTGAATGGACAAAGTACTTACTTTAAGCAACTGCTCCTTTCTTGGCAGCTTGAATACAATTAAATCTTGTAGGCTAGCTCCCTGTGCATTTTTGGATGCTAGGGGAGGAATGGAGAAATGTAAGCTAGCTGGCGAAAACTCGAGTCTGAAGTACTCAATATGATTTTCAATCATATTGTAAAATATATGTATTTTAAAAATTGAAATTCATGTAATTTTCTGACTTGATTGAACTAGAAACTCTCAGCAAGAGCTTGATTTCCAGCCCATTATCCAGACTAAGAGGTTTGGATGAGCTCCTGTTAAGTATGCAATTCTTAGGCTCTCTGAATTCTGCTCATCAACAGGAAAGCCATGTTGCAGGCGACAAGCAGAGGAGCTTTTTGTATCCGCTAATTTCCACTGCCTGGGCCATCAGCGTGCAGTGCACCACATTCTGAAGCATAGTGCCAGCACGTGTCCTTGCCCAAACGGTGGCTTTCCTTCTTCTTTTAGTTACTTCTCTGGGCTGAGAACACAGAGGGAGAGCAAGTCTAGAATAATGAATGCTCTGCATAATATCATCAGGGATGCAAATTGGTGGTAAAGGTTTTAGACCCACTTGGGGCCTCAGTTTTCCTATTTTTAAAATGGGGGTAAAACCTACTGCTCAAGTGTAGTAAAAAAAGAAACCTGAGGGAGATATATAAATATATATAATACATATATAAATAAATACTGTATTTATTTATTTATATTTATATTTATATTGTCACACAAAGTGATTACCTAGAGAGCCCAGTAAAGTGCCCAAGGTATCTGGTGCCTGTTGGTATTATTTAATGAAATATACATTGGGGGTCGAGGGCCCCTGTCCAGGCAGAGCCTGCAGAGACCCTTCCCCCAGCCAGTGCTCTGCTCAGGCAAACATGCCCAGAGCCCATCACCGTCCGCAGTTCTTGTTAGCCCTCCATTGTGTGCTGCACGGGCTAGAGTGCTGCCTCATCTCATTCAGCTCAGCTAGCCTGTTACTCGTACAGTTTCAGGCATGGAAGAAACCTTTGCCAACAGAATGAAACAGGAGTTCTAACTTCTTTCTCCCCCAGTTTCTGAACGTAGATGATCATGAGAACTTAGGTATATGATTTTTTCCCCAGTGTCTCAAAATGCATGTATTTCTTAGCTCAAGACCTAAAGATAATTTGTCCTTTATGAATATAATACTCAAGGTGTTACTGTTCGATCTGAACACATCTTTAAATTATAGACATGATGCCTTTTTAATAAAAGTGCTTTGGGAAGCTGCAACTGTCTGACATGTATAGACAGTTAAAATAAGTGTGTGTGTGAGTGTGTGTGTGTGTGTAGCCTAAGTTATGCGTGCTCTTTTTAAAAAGTTATAGAATTGAGATATATCAATGGACATTAAAATGTAAGTGACCTCAAATCTCACTATCTACAGTTTATTTAATTGTTAATCTTCTAGACTCATTCGGGTTGTCTATGTATGTGCATCTAAATTAAAAATGCAGGCAGCCTGTAATAAAATAGAGCTACACTTTACATACTGATTTTATTCCACTCAATAATATTATAACCCTCTTTGCATATATATATATATTTACATCTCTATTCCCAATTACTATAAATACTATAATTTATTTCATCAATTTTTTATTCTCAGATTGTTTCAGTTTTTACTCATAAATGTGACCTGAATATCTCAGGCTTTACTCAACAGTGAATACAAATATAATCTCAGTAACATTAGTTTCCCAAATATAATACCTCTAAAGCCCCAAATTCCATAATTCTCAACTTTCCTCCTCCTTACATATGTCCAAGTGTCTGCAGGACTGCTTACCTCTGTCACTGGATTGGTCCTGGCTATTGCGTGCTTCTGTGACCAGCTGAGCCAAGGGGATGGATGCATCTCAAGCCTGATTGGTCCACAGGGAGGCACTCTGGGCTGGAACTTCGCTCCTGTCACACCAACTTATCACCATATTCTGAAAATCTGCCATCCCAGATGTTGGCACAACCCAAATACCATTTTGAAGTACATTAATACTTACTTCAAATGTTGATCATCTTTATTGCTATTACCACCCCCTTGGAGGTGAGAAGGAAACGGAATCTCTGCTCTGCTCAGCTAGGCTCCATAGTGAGTCTGCCCAAAGCCCAGTCATCCAGTGTTGAGTGGAACACTCTCATTCTTACACAGCTTCTTTTTCTGAGTGTTCACCCACACCCCCTAGTAGAAGCTAGAATGACCAACCATTTTAGTACTTTCCCAATTTTAGCACTAGAAGTCCCATGTCCTAGGAAACTCCTCAATCCTCAGAGAAGAGAATGGTAAATCGCTAGTGGATGAATTGGTTCAGGGGCTGGTGTCAGCTGTGTTTAGAACTGCAGCTTATTTCCAATGACTAGGCCCTGTGTCTAAATCTCTCTTACTCTTTCCTTTTTGGTAAAACTTATTTTAGGATCCTCCCCTCTGGTTTCTACAGGGGCCACAGGCACCAGATGACCTGTGCATGTCTCAATTTTTAAAAAAAATACAGTGTTTCAGTTATTTATCCTCAAGAAGTTCTTCCCCTCCTCACTTAGCCTTGTGTTCAGTCTCTTAACATAGTAGATGTGCATGCACATGTGATGGGAGAGATGTTGCCTGACCACACTCAGCAGAACCTCTGGAATCCCATTGCTTTCACCTTAACACCCTGATGAACCTCTTGTACTTAGAGATCTATGCATGAGTCAGATTGTTTCTTCAGGTTAAATCCCAAAAAATGTCATTGCCTTTTGATTTTTGATATATATTACCAGAGTGCTCTCCAGAAATCTATTCCAGTGCACTTCAGTAGAGGAGGATGGGATGGGTATTTTTTTAAAACCATGCAAATTAATGTCTCAGATGAAAAGAAGCTTTGACTTGTTTCTAGGATAACAGAGTACATTCCATGCCAGAAAGTCCTTGTCAGAGAGGAAAGGGAGAGGCTAGGAAATGAGGGCTGAGGCAGAACAGCTCCAGAATCACCTGAGGACATGGAGCTTTACTGTGTCCTTTGCTCTCAGTGCTTTGTGGTTACTGGGCAGCACCTTCTCCTAGGGCATCCACGCAGTATCCCAGCATAATGCTTTCTCATTCACTCAGGCCCAAATCCCTGCAGGCTGTACAGGCAGGCCCCTTCCAGGGAATCTGCACTTGGAAGGAAAATAGAGGCGGGAAAATTTCTACTCGGACTTGCTCTTGTTTCCTTGTAGATTTCCACAGAATCTGTGACTGCAGGCTCCCAGGAAATAAAAATGATGAGAAACCCAGATACAGGTCACCACTAGCCAAATGAAGTCATTGCCTAGTTAGTTGGACAGCACCCTGAGGTGGTGTGAGTGAGACAGCCTTGGACAGAGTTGCAGAAGCCATGTGGGAGACTAATCCGGGTTACTGACAAGGCTTTGGGCCTCATGCAAGCCCTGGTTAACAAGCCTGCAAGCTGCCTGGGCCAAACCTCTAATGAAGGGATGGTGCAGTAGCTGCTGGAGTCAGGCAGGGAACGGTGAAACCCTGGGAGCCTTGAGCATATCAACTGATTTCATCCCATAAAGTATATTCAACACATACTCTGGGATAAAAAGCATGGCAAATGTGCGCCAAGGCCATCCCACTTCCATCCTGCTTCAAATCCAAGCAAAGAACATGTAAAGCATTCAACATAAAGAGGATGCCATATTTGTGTGAACAGTTTATAATTCCCCTCATGCAAAAGCTCCTGGCAGTGATGTGTTCCTCACTGGGCACTACGGGAAACAAATCAAAATTATCATTAGATCTGAGAGCACTAAATAGACATACATCAACATGATTAACTACCCAAACTAACTTAATAAAAGACCCAATTCTCTCAACAGCCCTACAGAGTCCAGGGCAAGCAGATGGTCATGATCTTAGTCTGAGCTGGCTGAGGGTCTCCAATCAGAAACCAGGCTTCCAGAGTGCTCCCACTTTGCTCATCCAAAACATTCAAGTCCACCCTGAGCTTCCTGAACTTGAATGAAAAACACAAGATCACAAATTCTCTGCAATGAAGATCATGGCCCAGACAATGTTTTTATTTGGGTGCTAAACCCTCCAATGTTTCCTAGAGAGAATTATAGAGGGACTCAGGGGAAACCTGGTTTCTAATCCCAGTATGTCCATTGTCCAGCTGTGTAACCATAAGCAAGTTGCTTCATTCTGAGCATCAGTTTTATGGCCTTTAAAATGAAAAGTTTGAACTATATTGTTTCCTAAGATCTTTTACCTCTAATATCATCAGCAAAATACCTCTTGCCAAATAAATAGCTCGTATCTCTTTTGAGATGGGAGAAAGTTAATTTTAAAACCATTGATCGCCCTGGCTAGCGTAGCTCAGTGAATTGAGTGCAGGTTGTGAACCAAGCATCTCAGGTTCGATTCCCAGTCAGGGCACATGCCTAGGTTGCAGGCCATGGCCCCCAGCAACTGCACACTGATGATGTTTGTCTCTCTCTCTCTCTCTCTCTCTCTCTCTCTCTCTCTCTCTCTCTCTCTCTTTCTCCCTCCCTCCTTTCCCTCTCTAAAAATAAATAAATAAAATCTTAAAAAAAAACAACATTGATCGACTTTCTGCAGCCATCACCTGGAAAGCCCATGCCGAAATTCAGATTCACCTCTTTGTCCCCCATTGCTTCCCTATTGCCCTGGGTGGTCTTGGGCAATGGCAAATTTTCCAAGACCTGTGGGAATGTATATACAAAACCAACTCTTACAATGGTAATGGCCAAAGAAAGAGTAGTCTTGCTTCTTTGGTGCCATTCTTTGGGTTTCTCTGGCTTCTTGGGAGGAAAATTAAATGACCCTTTATCACCTTCACTTCCACACTCTATATTTTATGCTTTTCTGAAGCAGCTCTCATCTAGAATGCAGATTTTACATAGACAGATACTAACTCCAACCTTCTCCAAGCTCCAATGGAAAGAAACACTCATATTGGTTATAATATTGTCTCCTGGTTTCCAATGTGGATGTTGAGAAGTCAGCTGTCAATTTGACATGACAGTAACTTGTTTTTTCTCTGGCTACTTTTAAGGTTTCCCTTTTATATTTTATGTCCTAAATTTTCACTACAATGTGTCTAAGAGTGGATTTCTTTTCATTTATCCTGCTTGGAATTCCTTTGGCTTCCAGAATCAATGATTTCATCTCTTTCATCAAATATGGAAAGTGCTCAGCCATTTTCTCTTTGTCTATTGCCTGTTCTGCATTTTTCCTATTATCTCCTAAAGTTATGACTAGTCTAGATCAAAATATCTTACTCTATTCTCCATAACTCTTAATGTTTCATTCATAGTTTTCCATTTCTTGGTCTTTCTATGCTATATTTTAGGTGATTTGCAGATCTAACTTCTACTTAATCAATTCTTTTTTTTCAGCTGTATTTAAACACAGAACTTTGTATTGTTTATAGAATTTATTTAAATTATTAAAATTTTTATTTCTAGAAGTATTTTTGGTTCTTTCTCAAGTGTGCTTTGCCATATGTTCAGTACTCTCCTTTATTTCTTTAAAAATGCTGTTTTATATAATTATTTTTTACTTTTTATACTTAATATCTAAAATTTTGATATCTGCATGTTTTGTGAGAATAACTCATTATCTTCTGTTGTCTTTTGCCCACATTTGCTTGTTTTCTCATGTTTTTAGTGATTCTTGAATCATCTCATATTCCCTGAGATTTATGTTCTTCAAAAAGGGCATTATCAACATGGGATTAGTTTTAAACAAATTTTTAATTTTGGGTTTTTAGGCCATTGAGATGGTACAAATTTTTGTCCAAATTCCCAAATCTAAGGCACAAGCAGACAAATGTCCCTCTGTGAGACAAGTCCTCCTACAAAGAAAGCAGCTATTTAGAGGTAATGGTTTATTCAAAACCCCAGGATTTGTCTCTGATTCCACATGGATGTAGCTCTAGGCCACCACCGTCATCACTGAATTTGGGCAAATGCTAGCTGTGCTGGTTTTGAAATGAGGTGTGCCCAGAAAGTATCCAGTCATGTACTATGAAAAAGAGATATTTATTGAAGAAGATACAACATATGAGAAACATTGTACATAGCACGACACCTCAGTCCCTTTCAAAGCAGGCACTTTGGGACCTCACACAGTTCTCCCAGCATCTCTTCCACTGTTCAAAACACTCCACAAAATCCTTTGTTGGAATCACCATCAGCTGCCCCATCGTATTTTCCTGAATCTCATAAATGGTTTGAAATGTTTTCCCTTTCAAGGGTAATTTTAGTTCTTAGAAAAGCCAGAAGTTACAGGGTGCCAAATCTGGGCTGCATGGGGGCTGAGTGACCTGGGTTGCTAGTCTTGGTTGACTGAAGCCCATACACATTCAACATTCTCAGGTATTCTGCTTGTTGCAGGCCTTCCAGAACATGAATCACTTTCAACAGGTTCTTGACCATCTTTGAATCAGTTGTGCCACACTTTTATTTGCACTGCACTCATTGCACCATCCTCAAAAGCCTTCTAAATTGTCTGAATAGTTTCCACTGAGGAATGCTCAAGCTTACCACAAAATGTGATGCAGATTCACTGCTCTGCTTGCTCAGTCATTTTGAATGCTATGGCCACAGTGTATACATTCTCATTCAACGGTACCTACTGTCCCCACTGACTAGTACAGTAAAGTCATCATTATTCACACATGCACATTCCAGTCCACCCTCCTTGGCTGTCAGGTTATATCAATGTTATACAAACCATTGTTGTTATATTAACAATGGCTGGACTTTTCATGAACCAAGTATGTATGTCCACAGTTTCTTCAATGTTTCTCCCATCAACTAGTGAAACCTAATTCTCCTCCCCTTGAGCATGGGCTGAACTTAGTGTCTCTCTTTTAATGAATATAATATGATGAATTTGATGTTGTAGGACTTAAGACTAGGTCATAAGCATTTTGGCCTCCTCCTTGCTCTCCTTGGACCACTCACGGTAGGAAAAGCCAGCTGCCATGTGGTCAGGACGCTCAGCCAGCCCCTATGGAGAGGCACGCATGGCATGAATCGAGGCCTCTGCCGAATGCCCTGTGAGTGTGCTATCATGGAAGCAGGTCCTCCCGCCCCAGTCAAGCCTTCGGAACACTATGTCCATGACCCTTATCTTAACTGCCATCTTTGAACCAAAAACCACCCAGCTAAACAGCTCCAAAATTCCTGACTCCTATTTTTTTAAATACTTAATTATATTTGATCTAGCTTTTTGGGAGTTATTTCTTGGAAGGAGGTTTTGCACATTGCCCGGCATATTTCTGAAAACAGAACTCCTCGCAGTTATTACTAAATCCTCTTACCTCATCTAAATCCAGTTAAGTGGTTTATTAACTTCATTATGTAGGTTAGGAAGGCAATTCAAAGAGGCTAAGTATTCTTCCCAAGGTCACACCACAAGCAAGTAATGCAGTGGGGTCCTGAACCCAAATATGGCAAATGCCGAACTCCATGCTCCTTTCAAAATCACAAGTTGAGAACTGAGAGCACTGTTGTCATCTAATCTAGCTGTCTATCCACTGGGAATAGTTTGTTTGAGAAGCAGTAGGTGAGAAGAAATAGAGACAGAAGCTGGGAGTCCTGCTCTCAGTGTGTTAAGGGCATGGGGGAACTCTGGTGCACCTTTAGTATGGACTGCCGACACTTCCTTGAAAAGGTCCTTTGGCCCCAGAGCTGTCTCCTCTTCTACTTCCCCAGGTGTCCCCTGGGAACCTACTGCAAAGAACAGTCTTGAGCAGTTTGCCTCCTCTCTGTGTGTTCTCTAGGGGGACTGGGTTGCTCATATGACTTCCATTAGTGCTCATTCATGGACAACTCCTTGCCCTCCTTAAAGTCCCACCGCTCTGTCTTCCCTTGGCTTGTCTTCCTGTTATCAGCCAGAAGGTTGCATGATCAAATGATGAGCTCATGATAGCACACACCCAGTGGGCAAGTAGTTTAACTTTCTGAAGCCTCTGATTTCTCATTTACAAAATGGGAGCAACAGTGCTTGTCTTTTGTACTTGTGAATATTAAATGTTGTGAAGTGTATAAAACCAATGCTTGGCACATAGTAAATCCTGAATAAATGGTAGTTATCTAGACATTTGGTTGATGTTGGTTGGTGGCATAGTGTGCAATCGGGAAATGTTCATTTTTATGTATTTTTCAGATTCACATTTCATCATAACACAGATGTAATTTCAGCAAAAGCAACAGGAAAAGAATATAGACAGCCTTTCCTATGGCCTCTATCAACCCTGGGATTTAACAACATCAAGAGGGCTATTTAGACAGTTTAAGGCTACATATTTGCAGATGGGATTTTAAGGGTGAAAGCCCATTTGTAACCCTAAGGTGTTTAAATAACCCTGTAATTTGAACTAAATTCCCCTAGCAGTATCTTAACTCCTCCAGGCTCCTGTCTGCCAATCCAAGCCCCACTTCCAGGACCACCTGTCAATCGCTGGAATGGCTGGGGTTTTGTGAGGCTCCCAGCTGTAACCTGATCTCCACAACTGTTCAAGAGATGCTGCAGCTGCCACAAAATTTCTCAGTTTTCGTGATGCGCAGTAGCAGAGGTTCAATGGCACGCTTCTGGAAAGTTTCCATTCATTCACTTACTCATTCACCACACATGTTGCGTACTTACTTAGGGCCAGGCCCTGTGCTCACTATGCAATGGGAATAAAACAGGAGTAAAATAGGGCCTCTGTCTTCAGGGGCTCACAGGTTAGCAGTGGGCATAGACAGACAACAAAATATTACAAGATAGCATCATGGTACAGGAGTAGAAATGGACACACACCCGAGAGAAAGTGATTAACCATCCAAGGTGAGAGGAGACAAATGAAGGGAGACTTCCCACAGCAGTGACATTTGAGTTGGCCATTAATCATTTCTCTTGGCTACCTAATCCTTTTCAAGTTTCCATGTCACCATCAAATAAGTTCCTAGTTTCTTATTTACCTCATTTTTGCACCCACGTCTCCCACCCTCAACATCCACTCAGAGGTCCTCTGAGTTCAGCATTAAATCCTGCTGTTTCTTCTTCTGTCTACCTTCTCCTTTCCGCCACTTTGGCCCAGGATATAATCGCCGCACACCTGGACTCCTGCCTCCCAATTAGCTCTCCTTTCTTCAGCCAGTGTGTCTCCCCTCTCGTCTATTGGATACACATCATTGAGAATCATCTTCCTCCAGTGTCACTTAGATCACATCATTCTTCTATTCGCTTGCCCATAAAAGCTCCCTGCTGCCTCCCAAATCATATTAAAACTGCTCTAGTCTTGGGCTGCAAGGCCCACTACCAATTAGCCTGGCTTTACCTAACTGCCGGCCATTCCGGCTCAGCTCAGGTTGACATGCTCCGCTCTAGCCAGGCACAGCTCTTCCACCTGCTTCTTTCCAGCTGCCCTGCCATCCCCAGGTATGTGGTTAAGATCACTGTGTGTGTTCCTACTAGTGTGTGTGTTGGTGGGCACGTGTTTGCAGGAAAGAGAGAAAGAGAGAAGAGAAGCCAACCTTCCCTCAACATTCTATTATAGGGGAAGGTTATAAACATGAGCATCAAGGGTAGAGATGAAAGAAAAGCCCAGGAGAGAGGGGTGTGGACGGCTGCCATGTGGCAGAGCCCACTGACCAGTACTCCGCTGCTGGGTGAGAAGCTGACGGGGCATGCAAGCCAACCCCAAGTGTCTCTGCTAATTGCATTGCCCTGTCTCCCTGCCTTCCTTCAGGGGTGCTCTGCCTTATCTTTCCTGGGCTGATCTCTCAAGTCCCTCTCACTTGTAAATCAAACCAGGATATTCCTATCTTTACAAGTCCTCTCAGCTTTCTCTCAGGTAGAGTACAGCTCTAAGCTTTTACACAGAAGGCCATAGTCTAACTCTGCCTCCTTCTGCAAAGTCATCTCACAACACTGTCCTCTTTCCTCACTCTGCTCTAGGCAATGTGGTTGTTTTTCCAGTCTCAGGAATGGTCCATATTCTCCCATCACAGGGTCATTGCATATGCTGTTCCCTCTGCCCGACATTTTCTTGATCACATTCCACACCTGGCTGAACCCTTTTTATCCTTCAGAACCTCAGCTTCCATATCCCATTCCCTGATCACCTCCACTATGAGCCTTCATGACAACAATACTCTGTACAGTCCTTTCATCGTACCAGTTATAATGTGTAGATCTACATGTGATCATTTGTTTTCTTGTTGACTTGTCACCTCTACTAGTAGATGGCAAACTCCTTGAGACAGGAAACCATTTGTCTCGTTCACTGATGTGCTCCTACAAAATGCCTGGCTCAGAGCAGGAGCTAAGCCATCGCTCACCCAACATCATCTGGATTTCTCCAAAGCACAGGCATCCTGTGATGGGCCCAACTTATGGTCAAGAGGAAACACTCTGGTGCTCCAGGAAGCTTTCTTCTAAGATGCCTCATGTACACCCAATCCACCACATCACTCTATCTTGCCTTTCAATATCTGTTCAAGAATCTCCAACTTCCAAGACAGTTTTCCAAATTAACCCTTCCCGAGGCTCGTTCAAGACCTGCAAATTCAAATGCCTGCAGAGACCAGGCAAGTAATCGAGAGGAGTGGGCCACGTGGAGGGTCACAGAAAGTGCTGTCAACTGCAGAGCTCTGTCCCTTATAAAGGGAGATAGCTCCAGGGGGTGTTAATGTGCAAGAAAAGCAGGCCCCATAATATTAGATTTTCCAACTTTTCAAAAGAAATAAAAACCGTGAATTTCTATAGGAAACATCTTGGTTTTTAAAACATGGTAGAGGCATATTTCTGCCGTCTCTCTTGGCCTGATGGTCAA
Source organism: Phyllostomus hastatus (assembly GCF_019186645.2). Lineage (NCBI taxonomy): Eukaryota > Metazoa > Chordata > Mammalia > Chiroptera > Phyllostomidae > Phyllostomus > Phyllostomus hastatus. The sequence goes on from NW_025333916.1 coordinate 29,823,426, forward strand.
CGTCTGCTCCATTCTTTCAAGAAAGTTGCTCGGCACTTGCATTCGTAAGTGGTGGGCACACTTACATTCCGAATCTTGTATTGTGTCCTGTAGCCAATACCAGGCTTCTCCTGAGGGCAGAAAGTATGCCTTTGTCTTGTGTGCAATCCCTCCAAATCACCAAGTGAGCACAGCACACTACTCTCCCTGTCAACACTGGGGCTAACAAAGCATTTCTTACGAAGGCAGCAGGCAGCTTTGCTGTTCTGTGAACAGAAGCCTTGCCTATTATACACAGAAGCTCGGCACTTCACGCAAGGCTCATATATTCCGTTCATTAGGCCTTCATCCCTCAATCAGTGGGAGAGTTACAGACTCTCTCCACCTCATCCATTCTCCTTCTGCCTTAATGCCTTGTTGAAAGGTATCCCCATCCTTTGTTCTAAATTCCAGTCTCTTTTGTGCTATGATGATAATGTTAACTTTGTGATTGTGCATAAGTCAGCAAATCAGAGTAATGCCTTATTCATCCAGCATTGTCAGGAAATGAGGTGTTTCACGTAATTAAATTGTCCAGATAACTAGTGTTAGCCAACATTTTAAAGATCAACATTTTAAAAAGAGTTCATCAAAACGTCCCCAAATATATTACATAACCTCTTGCCTTCTTTGTTTTTAAATTATTTTATATCATTTCTTTTTCAGAATACAGACAAAAGTGGAGAGTGATAATTAAGTTTTCCTCCCACCCCAGCGCCCCAGCCTCCCTCCTCCCCTGTCCCTAGCAGATGCCCTGCTACCACCATCACCGGGTGACAGGGTATCTCCTTCCTCAGAGAGTGTATACATACACGAGCACATTTTTTAAATCAAAGAAGGACCTGCCATGACACTGCCCTGCACCTTGCTTTTTAAAATTATTGCTTGGTCATCCCTCGTCATCAGTACACGAAGAGTCACCCCATTCTATGTAGCGCCAGCACCCTGTTCCGCTGTGCAGGGGCAGGACCACCAGTTAGGCAGAGCCTGCCGTCTGGGTGCAGGAGGGTTTGTTTAAGCAGTCCCCTGCTGACGGGCATCTCGTTGTTCCCAATCTTTGGCTATTCTAAGCAATGCTGCAGTTATAGTCTCTATATTGACTCCATTCTGCACGTGTTCGAGTTTCCCCACAGCTTAAATTCCCAGAAGACAATCACCAAGTCTCAGAAAGGATATGTGCATTTGTGATTTTGAAAACTATTGTTACATTGCACTTCATAGAGTTTGCATCAATTTTCTTCTCTTGCCATCACTGAATGAGCAGACCTATTCCCCTAACAGCTTCATCAGCAGAATGTGTAACCGGATTTTTATTGGAAGTTTTATCAATTGGTGAATGAAGAATATTAATTCAATTACTTTAAAAATATTTTATCGTGGATGTGGCTTTTTATAATGTGTTCTTTGTCTCTCCTCACATGGTTCAGCTTGAATTTTAATTTGACACTAGGATTGCAACACATGGATTCTTACTCTTTCCACTTTTCTTATAAATCTTTGTCCATCTTCTTTTGTAACTAAGACTTATTTTTTAGATCAGTTCCAGGTTTGCAGAAAGACTGAAGAGAAAGTAGAGTTCCTGTATTCCCTGCTTCTGTCCCCCTACTCTCTCAGCCGCCACACAACTCCCTCCATGATTAACACCCTGTATTTGTGTGGTACATTTGTTAAAATATACATTATTGTGAACTAAATTGGGTTTGTGTTTTGATAAATACATGTCATGTATCCACCATTACAGTATCATACCAAATAGTTTCAGCCCTCTGAAATTCCTCTGTGCTCTGCCTGTTCATCCCTGCCCCCATGCCCAACCCCTGGTAACCACTAATCTCTTCACTGTCTTTGCAGTGTTGCTGTTTTCAGAGTGCCATATGGTTTGAATCATATAGTGTCTACCCTTTTCAGATTTCCTTCTTTCATGTAGCATTATGCATTTTGGATCCCTCCGTGTCTTTTCATGGCTTGATAGCTCATCTCTTTTTAGCACTGAATAACATTCTGTTGTCTGGACGTACTACAGTTTATCTAGTCACCTATTGAAGGACATGTTGGTTGCTTCCAATTTGGGGTAATTATAAATAAAACTCCTGTAAATATTCATGTGGAGGTTTTTATGTAGACATGAGCTTCCAATGTGCAATATGCAGATAAATACCTAGGAGCGTGTTTGCTGGACTGGATGGTAAGGCTCTGTTGACATGCTGTTTTTTCCGCGGCGGCTGTACATTGTACATTGCCACCAGCTCTGAAGGAGAGCTTCTGTTGCTCCGCATTCTCCCTGGCATTTGGTGTTGTCAGTTGTCTGGGATTCAGCTATTCTAATAGGTGTGTAGTGATAGTTCATCATTTGCAATTCCCTAATGACATATGATATTGAGCATCTTTTTATATGTTTATTTACTATCGTCAGGGGTCAGGGAAACTTTCCCCATAACTCTTTGTTTCTGCTGACATGCAGCAGATTAACAGGAAAAAATCAAAATTTGATACCTGCACACAGGGAATTTACATAAGCATAAAAATTCCGAAGACGGTGAGGCAAAATTCGGTATACATGTCATTTTGGACAAACTAGAAAAGGGGAGGGAGGGGCGTCTTAGATTTCGTAAGTGAAAATGGGCACTTTGCAGGGAGCGGAGACAGAGGCCAGCACACTCCCGCCAGGCGAGTCAGAAACAGTGGAACGCGAAGCAAATCCAGCTCACGCCCCCAGCCTGGATCCTCCCTAGCTGTAATGCTAAGGTGAAAATGCTTAAGGTGATTATGCTAAGGTCCCCTTCCTGAAGCAGGTTTTTCTTCTATGTGAATCTCTTAAAGGAGAAAAGGGGAAGGTGAAAAAAACTCTTCCTGTGTCAGTTGGGCTTTAATGGGGCTGTAGTTTGAAATAATCTGCATGCCAAGGCGGCCCATTCCGGAACGCTCAGTCCCAATCCTCACGCTGTTTGTTGTATCTTTGGTGAGATTTTTTTTTTTGTCTACCTTTTAATTGGGTTATTCATTTTATTATTGATGAGTTACAAAAGTTTTTTTTAATGTTGTGGCTACAAATCGTTAATCTGATATTTGTTTCGCAAATATTTTCTCCCAGTCAGTGGCTTTCACGTGAAGCTGTATTTTGAATGAGGTTGAGTATCACTGACTTTGTAAAGATCACTTGTATTTCTTGTTCTGGGATCTGTGCAGCCATATCTTTTGGTTCTTTCATGTTAATGACTTAACAGGCCTAACAACATTTAACCATTATTTGAGAATTAAATCATTAATGGGAACATTGATTGCTGCAATATAATGTGATTGTCCAAACTGCTTTGCTCACTTGAGTTCTTGTATATATTTATTTTTAGTTTTCTCTTCTCTTTCTAGGTTTTAGGATATGCGTTATCGCTTTGCTTCCCTCGTATGTCTGTCTTTCAAAACCCATGCCCCCTCTCGGAATTTATTGCCTTTAATATCAATACTTTCTGACACTAGAACAAAATTTGTTATAATAGCCTGAGAAACCTGATTCATGGGTCCCCAGCACGTGTATTTATACACCTATGGTGGCCATTCAGGAGTATTTATCATTTCCTCGTTCTTAGCCTTCTTCAGAATATTCAGAATCCCCCCCCCCCAAAAGAATCCCTAGTTCTAGCCTTCTCTGCTAGAACATTTCAGGGCAATCAAAGAAGCCCTAACTATGAGTGCAGCCCATTGCCCAGATGTTATGTCCATGTAAATATAATTACCTTGAATAGAGGAAAACCTGCTCTCTCACTCTCTAAAAGTAGCAATATGAACTTATATTTCTGGAGAACTTCACACAAATGAACTTGCAGTGATACCGTTGTGTGGGGGGCCCCTGTGCTCGCAGTGCGCCAGCGTTTCCGCCTGGCTGTGTAACTGGAGTTGCCCGGGGGGTTCTTGAGACGATGACCCATCCGCCTGCTAGCCCAGCGGCCTCCCATAGATGGCAGTCGACACACTTTCTAGCGCTGCTCTCCATCTTCATTGGAATCTGGCGCCTTCAGGGAACGAAAATGAATGCAGAAACTGTGGAGTAATAATTAGCAAACAGACTCTAGTCATTTGAAAAATTGGCAAGAAGCCTTATTAAAGGAGGTTATAATAGTCATATTTTGCACTTCTAATAGGGCCTTTTATCTCTAGGCCTCCAAGAGCCTGTCTGAGTCATGTAAAGGGGAAAAAAAAACAACCCCGAGGTAGGTCAGAAGTCAGGAAACAAGGCGTCCGTTTGACATTCAGTAAGGCTTTCTCATTTCAAAGTGAAGGTAGACTGTCTCTGATGCATTTAAATACCAGGAATGTATGCTGGTTTGAAAAGGAAAGTCAAGCCATGCACTGTGAGATAAACTGTACATTCCTGGGTTAATACAGAAAGCATGCTTTTCTCAAGTTGTTTTCCTATTAAAATAGCAACAGAGCTTTAAATACTTTGCTTCCTATAAACCCATAAACAGCATTCTTATTCACAGTGCCCTAGACAAATTGAGAAAGCATTTTTATATCCTCTTCCGCGTATCAAGGTGTAATTATCAGCACATCCTTGTATTTATTCCTACAAGGCTGGAATAAATAGTGCAATTGATGGATATCAGTCCCGTGAACTCGGTATCATTCATTCTTTATCTCTGGCAGTGGAGGCAGCAGAAGAAAACGACTCCTAACATGTATACACAGCAAAAAGCCTTAAATCTACAAGATATGGCTGTCCTCCTTGTCCCACATTCAACCTGCGTCTTCAATTTCCCACATAAACTCCAGATCTATTGAAATCTTGGAACATTAAAATTCTCCTTCATTGTTGCAAGGTTTAGTAACTTGACAGCTAGAAGACAGACACCCTGACTATTTGAGGGAACGTAGGTTTGGGAATAAAGAAGAGCAGCTTTTCCTGGTACATTAAAATTTGCTTGGGGCTTGGTTGCAAGAATGTGTTTCATAATAATCATTTTTTGGCTGTGTGACTTTGACTTTGGGCAAGCTAATTAACCTCTCTGAGCATCAGTTTCTTCACCGTAGTAATTTCTACCTCATGAAAGATGGCTAAAGGAGTGAATGAAATCATGAATGTAAAAGCATTTAGCACAGTACCTGTCAGTAGGTTTTCAATAATGGGGGGCGAGGGAGAGGGAGGGATTTCTACCAGGCTTTTCTGAGCCTCAGAGATTTAGGTACATTGGTTCAAATCCTTAAATTCTGAACCCATCAGTCCTCCTGACAATTCCTTCAAGTTCATGACCTCGCATCCTCTTGATTTCTTTGAATTCTTCCAAATCCTAGTCTCAGGTTAATTCAATGCTGGGCCAGCCAATACATAGGAAAATGGCTTCTTAGCCATTTTTACACATGAAAAAAAAAATCCCATCCTCTCTCACAAATAGTGTGAATCTGGTCAATTGAATGGAAATTTACATTTGAGAAGAGATCAGATCTTGCATCCCTGGGCTTTCTGGCTTTCTGTCATTTTCCTGATCCCCCACCATGCTCTACTGTCTTCCAAAAGAGCATCTTACAACCCGGAACTCATACACCCCTGCAGCCCCAGGCCTGGGAGGTGTAGCCTGGTTCCTCCCAACCTTCTCTAACTGCTTTCAGGTGGAGAACAGCTCACGCTGACCAATTGGGTTGTTCCAGCCTCCCTGGAATTTGGGGAAATACATCTTCTTTCCTATTGCCTTTTTAATTCACTTCAAAACTCAGTAGTCAATATTCTCATGGATAATGGCATTTCCTTAATTCTGTGGAACAATCTATTTTTGACATATATATATAGATATATAGATATATATATAAAAGCCTATTGCTATATCATAGCTATTCTTTTAAGAATTACCTAGTTTTGTTTTGTTTTTTAGAATTTTAACATTTGTATGTAAAGTTTTTTTTCTGATAATTGTATTTATCTTTGTCTGATTTTTTTTTCATCCAGAACACAAATTCATCTTTTGCTGGTGGCCCTGAGTCATCAGTATGCATGACTATGAGGACACCCCACCCTCCTGGGTATTGATTCTTTGCTCTAAAGGCCCCAGACTCTTGTTTGTTTGGAGTTGCTGTGTCTGATTGTTGAGTTTTTCTTTTTTTTTCTCTTTTGTCTCCTTGTCTTTTTTTTTTTTTTTTGCTGTCACCACTGTACACTGTCTCCAGCAGTAATTGTTCTGCTATAGTTTCCTTTTGCAGCTTCTAGTCTCCTGACCGATGGAAACAAGGCAAACATTAGAGATGGTTTTAGAGTCAAGACCACTGGTCTAGAATCCCTCAGAACTTTCCATGAGCTGAGCATGGGAGCTGTGATACGGAGACTCTTCTAGATAGGTTAAGTGACTCAGTCCTCTTTTCGCTCAGCTTTCCTGGTTCTTGAATGGTTTTTAGATTATCTAAATCATAGGAAAAATGACCTGAGAGGAGTGATATGTTGCCATATTATTTTCCCATTGGCCTCATTTTCGAACTCCAAATCAGTGATGTCTGAAGACTCAGGTCCAGCTGGTTGTCAGGGACCCCATCCAGGGAGCTCGTGCGCTGGCTGGCGGGGCCCTGGCCCTGGGGTGTACTGCTCTAAGACTTAAGGAAGGTTATATATGAAGAAAACCTTAAATCAAAATATTTCCTGTGAAGGCAAAAGTAATCACGTCAACAAAAGAGAATCAATAAGGCCAGATAATTTTGGGTGACCAGATTACATCCTCATTACCATGCTGTCATAGTTCAAGAAAATTTTCCTTTCTCCATCCCCTCCTTCCTTTGTCTCTACTTCTTCCCTCTCTCCCTTTTTTCCTTTATTTGTCTTCAATAAGTGATTTTCTTTTTTACTGAAGGCAGGGAAAAAGGGGGTACCAAAATGTTTTACAGTTAAGCTGAGACAATCAAACTATTAACAAAGGCTAGAAAAGCAAGAAAATGTTTCCTTTCTAACTTTGAAAGTAATTGTGCTAATTAAAAAAAAACGAAAACAAAAAACCTTAGTATCCTGCAGGATTTCCACCACAGGAACATGTTTCTCCCAGGTTTCCCACGATTAGCACTTGAAAATTAAGCCCTTCTTATAGTTCAGGAAACAGTCATGAATCCTCTCTCACAGTGTGTGAGGTTTCAGAGACAAGGATGACAATGAAGAGACTGTACATGACTGTCATTCAGACAGTCTCTGCCTGTGGAGCATGGCCAGATGAGGTGCCCTGAGTCCAGGCCGAGTGTGTGTCATTCCTGCAAAGATCCTTCCTCGCAAGTCAGAAGTGTGCACTCTGTACACTTCATGGCCTCATGCCCTAGCATTAGAGGTCAGAGCCCGGCCACCTGAGTTCAAATTCTGACCTTAGGCAAGTTCCTTAACCTCTTCCTGTCTCAATTTGTTCAACTGTGAAAAGTAGAAAACACTCATGTTTGCCTCACAGCATTGCTTTCACGTTAATGGAATTAATAAATGTAAAATCCTTAGAACAAAGCCTGAAGTGCTCTGCCAGTGTCTGTTAATCTTGTGTTCGGAACAGAGACTGAGGCCCTCCAGAGCAAGACACTGGAGCCGTCCTGTGGATTTTCAAGTTTAGGTTCCGGAGTCAGTCTCGTGGGGTTTGTGGCATTTGTCCTCTCATATCCTGTCTGGGTGAACTTGGACAAATTATTCAGCCCCTCTAAGCTTGCTTCTTTATCTGTGGAAAGAGGTTAATTATACTGTCTTTCTCATAGTGCTGGTATGAGGGTGAAATGTGTGGAGAGAACCCACAGGATGCCTGGCACATAGAAAATGCTCCATGAATGTCAGCCATGGGGATGTGGAGGAGGAGGAGGTCGATGGTGTGATGACCCGCCTACTGAGAATTTTTTAAGGCAATTTCTGTGTCTTCCTTTGTGAAGTGAGGGAACAGCTACAGCAGTGCTTTGGGAATTGAGGGACACAATTTATACTGTTTTTTCTGTGCTGGGTGGGGACAGAGAGCAGAGAAATTGAAAGCGAAATAAGACTTGGGGGTTCTGCCAAGTCTTGCAGGTAGTTGAGTTCAGATATTTCTAGAAGGGAAGTCCTGAGCTTTCCCCTGCGACCCCTGATCAGCAGTAAAGCCCCTCAGCCAGGGAGATAAATAAGTATCCTGGGTATAGGACTCAGGACACAGCAGACAAGGCCCTAGAAGACACCAGGATTCTCTTTTCTGAGTTTTCCTTTGATTCTCCTTTTCCCTGAAAGAGGGCCGGCGAGGGTGACAGGTTGGTTTGGCTTCCATTCTGCTACTTCATTCCCCTGGCACGTCTTCCTCCCTTTTCCTCTTGGAAGACTTCTACCTTTCTTTCATGGCCAAGTTCAAATAGCAATTCAGAAGGGCAGTCTTCTTTAGCTGTACATGTGTGTCAGGGAGATAGGAGAGGTTGGAAGGTGCCATGGCATTTTGGAAATCACTGCTTACCTTGTACAGCTGGGATTCCTATTTGCCACAAATAAACCAGGTGAATTCTGTAGTCTACTCAATTTTGTAGACTTGTAGAGACTTGTTAAGTGCTTAGATGGGATGGGAAGACATTCAGTAGACAATTCAAAGTTTTATAAGAATTGGAAGATCTGTATCAGGTAATTAAATTTCCTTTCTGCCCAGTATTGATTATGAATATCTGCTCACAAAACAGATTCCCGTTCAGGGTGAAGACCCTGCCTTGCCTGCATTTGACTCCTGCCAGCACTGCATGCCTGGTGCAGATGTCGTCCAGCAGTGCAATGGGGATGAAGCTCTCTCTGCACCCTGAGCCAAGTCTTCTCTTCCACTGTCCCGCATCTTCCAAGTGCAGCCCTCGGAAGTCACGGAAATCATCTACAACTTCTCCTGTCTGCTGGCAACTGCCAAACTTATTGCCCATCCTCATTTCTTCCCAAATCAAAATCTCCCTGGCCCTGACCTACACGGTTTCCCATGTAGCATAATTTTAATTCCCCTTCCTTCTCATTCAAGTTCATCAACACTCCTTTTAAAATGCTGCCCACAGAGTCGAACTCATTCTCCCCTCCTCTGGCCTGCTGCCCTTCTGCCTTCTTGTCTCTTTGTTAATTGAACTACCCGTCATTTACACTGGCCACTTCGGTCTCCTTAACTGCACCTCCTCCATCATCTGCCCTGTCCACCTCCCGTCAGGCACTAAGTCCTATTGATTGTTCCAACTAAATATTGAACAACTATAGTAGGTATTCAGACAGTATATGGTGAAGGAATATAAATGAATAAAATTCATCACTTTATATTCATTCCTGCTACTTCTGACTTGAGCAAAGCTTTTGTTTTGTTCTGCTTTTATTTTTAAATATTTCAAATGTACAGCAAAGTTGAAAGAAATTATGATGAACACAAATAAAACCTTCCCCTAGATTCATCAATTGTCAACATTTTGCCTCAGTTGCTTCCTCTCTCTCTCCTCCCAAAATACACACACACACACTCACTCACTCACTTAGAAAATGAAGTAAGGAAGCTGCAGGTATGTATTGTGACACATCCTCTTTAAATACTGCAATACACATCTCCTAAGAACTATGACATTCTCCACAAATTACTTCCCACAAATACCATTAGAGTGATGACTTAAAAACTAAGGGTTATGGGTAGGCTTTTGGGAATGTCCATGACATCCTGTGCAGAGTTGTGAACGGATGAGCAGTTTTCTGGGGAGGCAGTTCACAGCCTTCATCAGAGGCCCAAACCGCCAAACAAATGTCTTTCCCTCTTTATGCCAAGTAAGGTAGCAACATGGTCAGTGGTGGATTTTCATCTCTCTCAAACTAATGATAATTCATATGCTATCTAAAATGTACTCAATGGCTTCCTATTGGCTACAAGAGAAAGTTGTTTCTTAGCATGATACCATGGACCTTTGCAATCATGCTTCCAATACATTTCCACTCTCTTCTTTCATAGCCCCATCTCCCCAAAGGAAACTGGCCACCGGTCCCTACCCAGGTCACACTCTGAGCTTCACCGCACCACACTCCCCCTTCTTAGCCTTGTCCCATCTTGGCCAACTTCTGCTTTTCTTTCCAGGCGCAACTCAGTTGCCATTGCCGCTGCAAAGCATTCCCCAATGTTCTTCTCAGTTGCTTCAGCCTATAATTTGTGCATTCTTCTTTTATATTATACATCACATGTACTATGCTTTATTTGTTTAAGTAGCTTCATCCTCAGTGACAGTGTGAAACACACAACATATGAATCAATGGATACCAGATGAAAGGATCACACAGCCCTGGCTAATCTCCTGAACTTCTGACCCTCCTGCCTGCTCTGTTCTCTGAGGCGTTCTGACTCGGTGGGCTCTCCTGGTATCAGACCCCTGTTTTGCCTTCACCAAAGGCTTCCGTGTCTCTCCCCATATGATGCTCTCACTCCTCTAATTTTGGCAGATTACCCCATATCCATATCCCTGTTTTCCCTTGGCTGTCCAAATGCAGCTCCTTGAAAAGACAACCCAACACTCATCCATGGTAAAGATTCTACAAGGTTTAGAGGGATAGAGACACCAGGAAATGGATGTCTGTCCAGACACTGGGACACCAGGAAAAGAATGAAATGAAGCCAGTTCCAACACCCTGTGAAAAAGTACTGCGCTGTACTGTAGGGCTGCTACTACTTGGAATAGAATGTGATGCTGTGGTGGGCTGAACTGGAAAAGCTGGCATTGGAGAGGTGAGAAGTACCCTGGCAACCTCCCTGCACAAGCCTGAGACTGTGTTTGCTTTGATTTTTCCAGGGTGACTCCATTGTGCCTTTCCAACATTGGTACTAACACTTCTAATCGAGAAATCAGATCCTGACTTGCAAGGATGGCAAGCAGCTGGCCTGTTGGCTGGTGTCCAGATCTGTAGCACAGGTAAGAGACCTGCATTGTTATTACTCCAAAGCCTAGTGTGGCCAAGTAAAATAGCAATGGGTTGGAGTAGGAGGGGTGGCCCTTCTATTGTGATTTTACTAGCCTATTTGAGGGATTGCTAAAAAGGAGTCTCAGGAGGTGGTGTGGATTCTGAGGAGAGGGGTTGGAACATTCTGCTGAGCCTCCAGTTCCCCTCCCCCCGGAAGAACCCCCCAGCAGCCATGGGCCTGTGCTGGGACTCGAAAAGGCTGCTAAGCTGCCTGCTAAAGTCAAAGCTGACCTCAGCTGGCAGCACCCTCCTCCTCCTGCTTCCCTGGTGGATTGGCCCCTGTGGGATGTTAGCCCATCTGCTTTCAGAAATGTGGCCACCCCAGCCCCCTGCCCCCTGTGGCTGTCTTCCTCTCCCCCAGCGGGAGCATCTGGGCCCCCGGTGAGTGATGCTTCTGATCGGGCTCAATCCCCGGTGCTCCAGTCGGAATGCATTACCAGGCAGGGCGCATCAGCTCGGCGATTTGGTTTCCACAATAAATCTCCTTGCTTTCATGAGTTTAAATCAGACTTTAAAACATCGCCCTTAATGTTCTTTTAATGCAGTTTTCTTCTGAATGAGTTCCCTTTAGGTCCAGTCCTTGTCATTAATACACTCTCTTGGCAAACGAAGGAGGGCTTCTTCGAGGAAAGCCCTGCCAGTTTAGGAAACCAGTTGAATTGCCTTGGTGATGCCAGGAGCCTCTTTTGCATTTTACAAGGACACTTGAGAAAACAAAACTCTCTGACTGTAAATTTAATTTTCTTTTGACAGCCCCAGTGTCTCTGCAGCCCCAGAAGTTATCCATTACTTCTTTCTTCTGTAATTAAAAATCAAGGGGGGAAATGTACAGGATTAACAAGTTCTAATTTTCATTGATGAGCTCTAAGAGCTTATCAATAATGGGATCAGAAAAGCCGCTTCCCCTAAGCTGTATTTTTCCAGGGCATCTGATTTTGATGGAGAATCTTGCTTAGGATGGAAGAATACTGATTTGCCAAGGAGCCCCACTGCCAAAGTCAGGAAGCCAGGGTGGGGCAGGCCAAGCGAGGGTTTAGCAGGAGGAAGCAAGAGAGCGGCCTGGGCTTGCAACTCTTACAGACTCAGCATTTGGGCTCGGGGGAGCTGATTACAGGGAAAGATTAAACAGCCTGTCGTTCACACACATGTTCCTTCTCTATGGATGGCTTCTGCAGGAAAAGGGGCTTGCACGTATCTGCTTAGGGGAAGAAAGATCCTTCCAATTAAGAGAATATTGGTGGTAATTCCTTTTGAGTTATACATTTGTAGACATAAATACTTTATCAGGGGATGGGGCATCCATCCTGTTTATGAACCACAGGGAAGTAGCTGCACATGAGTTTCTCTGAGACATACTGAGCTGATCGATAGTGTCTGGGCTGTGTCATTTCAAAAGCTGTGACATACAGGCTCCCAGTGAATGTGACAGGCATGTGATGGGAAGGAGTTGTCGAATTGATATGCACAGGTTCCACAAAACTCCCAAACAATCAGGTGCAGAAATGATTCAGCTAAGATTCTTTTGTTTTTTAAAGATGGGGCAAGTAAAGTGTAGGTAGCACAAAGCAGGAGCCCTAGCACCTGATCTTGAGGTTCTTCTGTAGGAGAACAAAGGCCTCTGCTATGTTCAACAGGGGTTGGGCTTATGAGTTGCAGGCACAGATTGGATGATTTGGCTCCACAGCTTTCTTGCTTAGATCTGGAAAGTTCAGGCCATCTCGGGAGACCAAAAAATGCACAGTATAGCGGAACAGGCCAGCAGCTGGGGATTCTGTACAAAGTATACCATCTTAGCTCCGGCCACAAAGAACTTCTTAAACCAAGACTAGGGAACTACAGACTTCTGAGCTGCCCACTTCCAGAGGTCACCTCTTTGGGGCATCCTGCCAGCCCTCCTGCCGAGCATTGCTCCTTCCCCCCAGGTGAGGACAGACTGCAGCCAAGTCTGGGCACTGAGGACAGTCTTACCCATAGTCTTACCTATTAGAGGTGATATTATATGGATAGAGTAAGCACATGGACTCCAGCCAAATGGTCAAGTTTGAATAAAGGAGTCCATTCTTATGAGCTGTATGATCTTGGACAAGTTACTTAAGCATGAGCCTCCATGGCCTGTTCTGTAGGATACAATTATTTTAGTCTCGTTGCTTAGAGCTATTATGAAGATTAAATGAGTGAATACAAGTAAGTCATGTAGAACAGTGTCCAGCGTGGCAGAGGCACTCAGTAGATGCTAGCAACTTAAATATCATGCCATTAAGCAGTGATCTTGTCAAAGGCAGAGTGGTTGGCCTCTCAGAGCCCTCTCCAACTCTGTGATTTTAGACAGCCAGAGGGCCTAATGTGCCGCTTTGAAAAGGTGGGGTAGTTGTGGTGGTACCCGAGATGAATTTGGGGCAGGTATATGGATGGACCCGTTAATTTTACTATATATTTATTTTGTATCAGAAAAAAATCCAGTCTACTATTCCCTAAACATTACTGATCAGATTGAAGATAAATGTTTTAAAAAGTGAAATGTATATATCTCAGAACCTGTGCTATGTACAATGTGGGCAAAATCGTAATGGCACTTAAGCTGAATCTTGAAGGATGAGTAAGAGTGCTAGAAGGGCCTCCTGGCAGGGGCACTCTCTGTATAAAGGCCCAGGACATAATCCAGCATAACAGCATGGAAGGGAGATGAAGCTGGAAAGGGGTAGTCAGGACACAGAGGGACTTATCTGCCATGTTAACAAGTTCAAACATTGTCCCAGAGGTGCCGGGAAATGTTGGTGAATAAGGTAGAAGGGAAGTAGAAACAGGGAGCTGGTTAGGACACTATTGTCAATTAAGAAATGATAAGGACATAAACAGGAGCTGTGGTCCTGGAGAGAGTGAGGGAAGCAGGTGAATTCAAGAAGTCTTTAAAAGGTACAGGAAGATGTCTAAGATGCTCTCTGGGCCCCCAAATAGATGATGCTGTGTCAACATCCAAATCTGAGATGAGGGGTTGGTGAGGGACATGATCACTTGCGAGAGCAGGGAAAATGATCGATTCAGTTTGGGACTCTGGAATTTGAAGTCCCTGTGGGGAAAACCTGAGCAGACAGATCTGGGCCAGAGTCTTCTTTAAAGTCAGTGGAGGTGAGCATGTGGAAATAGAGGGTGCAGACTAATCTTTCAAGAAGCTTGGAAGAGCTGGGGAGAAAAGAGATGAAGGACACTTCTGGAGGACTGGAGAATGCCAAGGGTTCTATATTGGCTGAAGATGAGAAGCTGGTGGGAGGGTGGGGGACAGTTCAAGTGCAGCAATGCTTTGGAGCCCTGGCCTGATCTCACTGGTATCCTGAATGTGAGTGTGGGTGTCATGCACTTACACTGGTACACACTTTTATCTCTCGGTCTTCCCTGTCCTCCAGCCCAGTTTGGCCAGCCTCCCCCTCTACCTTCTTCAGTCCATCCTTCCTTTCTTCCTTCATTCACCAAATATTTATTGAGAATCTACTGCGTGTTCTAGGGGCAAACAAATAAATCAAACCAGACACTCTAGTGAAGGGAGGTAATGGGCAAACCAAACAATAAAACATAAAGTGCATGAAATGGAGATAAGTGCTCTTAATAAGAGTAAAGCAGGGCAGGAAGGGAGGGAGTGCCTTGTTGGGCAAGCAGTGGAGAGCAGAGCATAGTACATGAGAAGGTCGGAAAAGGCATCACTGAGAAGACGATATTTGAGTAAAGAGCTGAAGGAGGTGAAGGAGAGATGATGTAAACATCAGGGGGAACAAGTTCTCAGTAGAGGGAGCAGCGAGAACAAATGCCCTAAGTCAGGGGAGGGCCATGGTGGTTCAAGGAACAGCATAGCCTCCTCACCCTGGACACTTCCCAGGCACATCAGGCACTGAGCCTTGATCATAATATGATTTTTATCATTTCATCTCATCTTTCTATCCCCTTTGGCTCCTAGTCCTTCTTTTCATCAAGCTAATTGAGATCCCAACTCATGGGGCCCAACTTTCCCCAAACCCATGGGGAGCATTTAGAGAATACAAAACATTCTTTGGGCTTTTGGTATGGACTCTGCCATATTGCTGGAGCTGGTTTTCAAGTCTGGGATCCAGGACTTAGGAGCAGTGAGGAAGACCAGGTTGGGGGAAGTTCAGGATCATGAGTTTAGGCTGAATCCTAAGATACTGGAAAAACTAAATTCCAGCAGTAGGGGGGAAAGGATAAGTAGTCCCAGTCCAGAATCTGGAGGTAGTTCTGGAACTCTGATTTTGTTCTGCTGGAGAAGCCAGGCAAGGAATATTTACTGGTGTTTTTAAGATCAAATGTTAACAAAGTCAGTTCAGTTCAGAGTTGGGTAGCAGGGTAACTTAGGGAACCAAGAAGATGATGTAGGAATGTGTTGAAAAGCTGGTGTGTTGGTGTAGGTCCAGCAGACTTACACTAGAAGTCTACTGTAGCAGAAGACTTCTGGGAAACCCAAGTTCAGGGTCAAGAAATGCAGTCACCAGAGCTCCTAGGACTCAGACAAGACTTGGTTCCAGCTTACTTGGATCAGGCCTAACTCACTGATGAGCCAGAGAGTTATCAGTTTGAGATTCTCTGATCCCCTGCCTAGGGACAAGACTAGTTCCAGAATCTTGGCTGGGGCCACCCTTAATTGTGGGATTAAATGGCACCAGCTTTGAAATATGGAGATGGCCACAATCCCAAACCCAGCCAACCTTAAGAAACATATGAACAATTTAATTGTTG
Source organism: Phyllostomus hastatus (assembly GCF_019186645.2). Taxonomy (NCBI): domain Eukaryota; kingdom Metazoa; phylum Chordata; class Mammalia; order Chiroptera; family Phyllostomidae; genus Phyllostomus; species Phyllostomus hastatus. The sequence continues at coordinate 29,839,081 of NW_025333916.1, forward strand.
GGTCCACTTATTTGCCAGTTCCTAAAACTACACTTTTGCCTGTGGCCAGCTCATGGAGGAGAATACTTCCCAGCCTCTTGACTTAGGAATTGGTCATGTGACTCACTTTGGCCAACAATAAATGAGTAAAAGTTATGGTGTGTCAGTTTTGCAGATAGGCCTTAAAAGGCCTTACACATTTCTACCTGCCCTCTTGAGAGTCTGCCATCAGCATAAAAAGAACAAATATTTGCTAGTCCACTTGTCCCAAAAGGAAAATGGAGACATGAGGAACAGAGTGGCCCCAGCCACTTGCAGCCTGAAGCAGAGCCGCCAGTCAAAACCAGCCCAGAGCATGCAGACCTCAGAGGACCTGTTGACACGGGGGCAACAATTGACTGAAGAAAAAAACATAGCAACTTTCACCCTGCCTCCTGCTGCCTAGCACAGTGCTTTGCCCCCAAAACCTCAGAACTGACTTGTTAGTTTCATTTGAGATGCTCACTGTAAATCAACTGGATATCTGGACTCCCTGGGGCAAGGGAAAATCTGGATGCTCCCGTACAGGTGACAGAAAGCGAAAAGCTGTAAGGAGGTTTCCTTAGACACCAAGGGCAATGACTGAGCTGGCTGTTCTGCGCTTGCTTGTTGCGTAGTCACAATATCTAAAGGAGAACTCCGAAGGTCTACAGTAGTTTGGGACTCACAAAAAATAATTCATTATGCATAATGGTAATGTTGGCAGTGCATGCCAAATGGTTAAATCTAATGTAGCATACAGTTTCATTAAGGCACAACAAAATTAATCTATCCCTTCCCACCAGGAGGTTTAAACAAAAGCAATGGGGAAGGAGCTGCATGTAAAAAGCAGCAATTCATTAATGAAATGAAGACATGTAAAATAATTAGGCTTATAACAAGAGATTAGAGAACTAAATTAACCCTTCTGTTTACTTTGCACAGAATGCAACAGAGAACTTTGGCAAATGTGAAGTTATTATAGAAATGTCAGCTCAAAAGATTAACCTGGTAGCCTCCCCTGAAAGGAATGACCTGTGTCAGACCCAGACTAATAACTTCGTTTTATGATAGTGAAAACCGTATCTGTGAGGTGTTTCTGCGTTGGCCCCAGAGGCATGAAAGAAAGCAGAGACAGCCACGGAGCTGCAAATGAAACAGTTAATTCACAAAAAGTAGGGGCTTGGTGTTGACGTGTTGTATGCTAACTTGGGTAATTAATAATCTTGAAACGAAGAGGCTAATCTAAATCAATGGTGGGTTGAAGCTTTCCTCTGCCTGGTTAGTAATGATAAGCCAAGGGGGACAATTGAGCTCCTTTTCTTAATAATTCCAAATCCTTGTCTGCATGGGGGAATGGTGGGAACAAGAACCCGTCCACATGACCAGGTAAAATGCAGCTTAAGACAAGATGGAAAGGGGTTATGCACATCCAGGCGGGCACACTCTTGGCTTTGGGACTTGACCCTGATTTCTTACATGTTGGCTCCCTAACTTAAGGGCTCTGATAGAGATTTGCAGGCTGGTATTTCTCCACTGCTCCAAACTCTTCCAACATGTGTTGTTGGAAGAAGTCTAGGCCCTTAAATAGAGTTACACTATAAATCTAAACTTGTGCATCCTATCACGGAGGTTGGGGACATGCCACGAGTTGGGGAGTGAATGACCACGGTAAGAGTCCACACCCGCCCTTCGATGGGGACAGTCAGCTAAAGCACTGTGCCCGAGGTCCGATGAAGAAGCAGCAGGAAATGGCCTCACTGGCTGACTCATGAGGGATGGATCTTTTTGATGGAGAGGGCAAACAGTGCCCGCTTTAGGATGCTACCCACAGTGGCAGCCCCACAAAGGACAGCTTGGGTCTACAGTAACCCCACGTGCCTTGCCCAAGGTCATACTTGCTCTGTGTTTCTCACACTGGTGATATCATCTCTTTATAGCTTGCCTTGTGCAGATGGAAAACAGTAGCCACTCATTCATTCTACATGATGAAATGAGGAGCAGAAGGTTGTGTGATGTACTAGAATAAAAATCAACATTTTTTTTATCACCAAGTATGTGACTGATGCTTTTCTAGCATTATGTTTCATCAGCCAATGTCAAAGGTATCGTGTTCCATTTTACAGATTGGTAAATGACAGCTGAGATGCATTAAGGAATTGGCCTCATGTCACTTTAAAGATAACTATGACTTTTAAAGTTTTTATAGATATGCCAGTCATCTTCTGTGGCACCTCCCCCAAACTATTTGGAGAGCACAACAGGTAAAATCATGCTGAGGTAGGGAAGGAGCAGAAATTAAGTTCCTCAAAGTAACCGTAGTTGTACCTCTCAAAGCTCTTCGTCCAGGACTAAGTCTGGAGGATGTGACTTTGTGGCGCTCTCCCTCCCCTCCCCAGCCCTTGAGCACTTAAGCAAGGCAGAGGGAAGAATAAGGTGAGAGCATGGCCAGACAAACTCACAGGCTGCTGAAAGGAATCTTCTAGGCCTGGTTTCCTGAAGAGGCCCAAGGGAGCAGCAAGTATCATTTCCAAAGTGGAAGTAGGGCAATTGTTTCAATGTAAGTATAAGCATCTTTAATGAAGAATATTTGAAATTCTGGGATTTCTGTAGACATAGGACTATCCTATGTGATGGAGCAATTTGGGGAACTGCATCCCCTAACTCTCTCTTGTCCCCGTTAATCCATAAAACTCCCGCTTTCAGCATTGGGCCTTTCCTCGCACTGCTCTCCTGGCCCACCCTGGCCTAAGCCAGAGAAAAAGAGCAAATGTAAGAAGAAAGACTCTGCTTTTTCCTCTTTGGTGTTCCTGATGCTCAGTCCTATTCTCTGTCTTCTACAAGAGCTACTTTTCCATTTATTCCTTTGTTTGTTCATTCAGTGCTTACTTGGGTGCCTACCATGTGCCAGGCATCCTGCTGAGTACTTCTCTCATGGCATCTTATTTGTCACAATATCCTGTGAGGAGGCCAGTGTTATCCCTGATTTATAAATGAGTAAACTGAGGCACAGGGCAGCTGAATGATCTCCCCACGTATCCCAGCCCCCAGGCACTGGGGCCACCCTATGCACCCAGAGATCTTCAGCCCCTTCACTGCACACACTGTCTTCCCTGCCCCCGAGTCCTAGCCATCATTTTTTTTTTGCTAGAAATTTGCTATTATAATCCCCAGGAGAGAAGGCATTTCTCCCATTATCCATATATTCAAATTGAGGTCCTAGGGTCATTCTGGAATAAATGAGAACTTAGAACCCCCTTAGACACTAGTAATCTTTATTAATCTTTACTAATCTACTTGGCTTGCTGAGCCACGCTGCAATTTCCAATGCTAACTAGCACCGTTCCCCCTGAGAGGAGCTGTGTCCTTGATGGTACTTCAAACAAAGGAAACAAATCGTAAAACTTTTCAGACCTGTGAATACATGGTGTCCAGAGCCTAGCATAGTGTCTTGTGTGTATTAAGTGTTTAATGAAGATTTGAATGGAATGAATGAGTGAATGATGGAACAAATGAATGACCCTTAAAGGTCCCCAGGGCTTCTCAGACCTTCTGAATTTATTGCTATTGATACAGATGTGTGAGCGGTGGATAAACAGCAGGCTGGGCTGTCCGGCTCTAAAGGTAGCCTACAGTAAGGTGTAAAGTACACAGTTCTTTGTGGAAATACTACTTTATATTCATGCTGAGCATTTGCCTGAGATTCCCTGCGAAAGCTGGTGGAATTTGTGTTTAGGATTACCTGACATGCATTAAAAGCAATTGACTTCAGAGCAAATACTAAGGAATCACTTTGTTCATTGTCATTGATTTCATGAGGATCAGAAAAAAAAATGGGTGTGAATCTATCATTTTTTATTTATTGAAAGTGGTGAAATCTTCATTCCTTGACCCACTTCTTAGCTAATTAAATAAAGATGGGAGCAATTATGGCGGTAGTAATTTGCAAGTGTTCACAGTCCTGAGGAAAAATGTGCATGAAGTTTTCCATTTCAAATACATACACACACACACACACACACACACACACCATAAATAAAAATGAATTGATTCTTTGTGCCTAAATTATATGAAGGTGGTTAAGACCATAAGTCAAATCTAAAGATTTCTCTTTTGCAATTTTCCCCCCATAATCTGCCTCCTGCTCATACCCCATATCTTAATCTAATCTCCTGAGTCTGGGGCTACTTGAACTGAAAGGAATACACAGTCAACCGCAATCAGAAGGCAATTTCCATTTGCCTCCTAGTGGAATTGGTGCCCCATGTCATGACATCTCTTGGACCATTTTGTTGCTGCCTCTGCAGACACCTCTGCCTGTCTCTGCCTGCAGTGCTGCTTGCTTTGGATTCTTGCAGTAGCTTTCAACAGGGTCCCAGTAAAGTGTCATGAGTATTTGAGAAATCCCCAAACTGAATGAGAACACATCCGTACTTCTGTTAGTGGTTCTGCATCAAATCCCTCCCATCCAGAACTGTTGGGAATTTTTTGAGCTTCAGCTGAAGTTCTAATCTGTGCATGGATTGAGTTCCTGCTGGAAAAGCTTTCTCTTCACACTTCTGGAAGGGAGGCAAGCCAGTTGCCTAGGAGGTATATAATTCCAGAGGTGCCAGGAGGTACCCTGGGAGAGGAAACACCCTGCCACCATGCATGAGGTCCTATCTTTTGGGTCCCCTGTGTTCAACCGTGGTACCTTGGGTTGTTGACATATTACATTTGTTGTAATATGTCAACAACCCAATTCTTTTGTCACCCAATTCCCAACTAAGATGCCTGAGTACATTTGAAAAGGGGAAAAGGAATCTAAACTGGCTCTGAAAATAATCTCAAAAGGTGAGTTTGAAAAGTTTTGAGTGATGAAAATATCACTTAGTGGGGCCTCTACTATGTGCAAGTTTTGATAAGTTAAAAAATTAACGTCAGTTTTTAGTGCCTTTGATGCAACTTTTTGTGCTCAGAAAAGATTATTCAGTGTTGCTTTTGCTTTCAAAATTAATACTTAATTTATTAGGTTTATACTTTTAAAAACATTTAGTTTCCAAGTTCAACTTTCAAATATTACTTACTTCAAAATCCAGTAAATTTTAACACTTGCTTTTAAGGGGGCCTTTGATTAATTTTCAGTCTGATTTACAAATTCATCACTAAATTTCTTTAAACATTTTAAATTGAGTGTATAAATTTCATATATTCAATTTTATTTTTCAGTGCATCCTTTGTCCAACTAGTAAACACATTTTTTAAAAGGGTTTATTTATTTATTTTTAGAGAGGGAAGGGAGGGAGAAAAAGAGAGAGAGAGAAACATCAATGTGCGGTTGCTGGGGGTCATAGCCTGCAACCCAGGCATATACCCAGACTGGGAATCAAACCTGCGACACTTTGGTTCGCAGCCCACGCTCAGTCCACTGAGCTACACCAGCCAGGGCTTAGTAAACACATTTTTTAAACAGGTTTCAGCTTAAAATCACAAATCTACTCATTTTAAATTGGGATTATAACTCTCTCCTAGTATTCTAAAAGGCTAAGTTCTGTTAATCATTATAAGATTAAATATCAAACATCAAATATGCACATGTTACTGATAAAGGGATTAATTTTCTTTAAAGATGCCTGTCTACTGAAGAAAAAATTATGTCATTCCAAACAATTTTGTATAACATTCATAAGCAGTTTTCAGGACTACATTTTTTGCTGAATTAGGTCACGTGGTAATTGGAAAGGCCATAGGCCAGGGCGCGAACTGCATTTGTGCCTGCGACACAGATGAGACTCATAAAGCCCACCAGGTGCTTTGTCAGTGCTTGCCAAATGTTAGCATCACACCATTATTTTACATTTGAGTGACTTTTAGAATCTCCGATCCCTACAGTATTTTGCTTTACCACCTGCTTGGATTCACCTTCTCTCTTTACTGCTTCATTATATAATTTTTTTCTAAACTCTTCACATGACAGCCACTATCGAGAGATTTAAATAATATGTAGTTGAATCTCATTGTTTTATCTAAATTGGGGTCACTATCTTAATTAGGTCATGCCAAAGCCAAAAATTAGTCACAGTGTTTTATTGTTATGCCTCATCAGGACAGATGGGTGTTGACATTTCAGCTGTCACCCTAGGACACTCCCTGAAGTGACTGAGTTCTCCCTCCGCCCACAACACACACACTTGCTTGGCCCACATGCGGCTTCGCTTTCTTACACTGTGGCTGAAGGAGCGAAGACAGTGTTCGTGGTGCTCTCAAACGGAGTTCAGGAAGTACTGCCCATGTGAACGTTGCTAGGCAAACTGCTTAGTTCCCGTGTGAACATTGTGGAGTGTGCCACTAAGCTAGACACTCGGTTATGTCATGGTCGTAGAGGACGATGGGCCCCTTCACAGCCCACATCTCTTCACGTGCTGTTGGCGCAGGCAAGGCACTCCTGGGCAGTTCAGGAGGCAAGTGAAACGTTCCATTTCCTAGATGCTCTCTTCTGTTCCTGACTTCTCCTCTGTCTCCCAGAGAAAACCTCTGTCTGTGGTTACCCACAATCTCCCAGGAAAGAAGCACAGTTTGGCTACCTGCACTGGAATTCTTGCTGATGGTGGTCAGGGGCAAGTGAGGGTACAGGGGAAACCCTAAAACGGTGCTAATGTTAGAAAATTCGCCACTTGGAGCAGAAGAAAGCTGCTCGGTAGACAGGACTGACGTGCTGGTGGACGCGGACTAGAGGAGAGGGGCAGGGAAGACTCAGTACTGATCTGGCAAGTCAGGTGAGGTGAGAAAGGCAACTGGAGCAACTCGCAGTGAGATTCAAGATCGCTTCCTTTTTGTTCCCCCTTCACTTAGTCTTTTGATGGGTCTGCTTGGCTTTCTCTCCCCGAAAGTTTCCCAGGGAGCTCTTGTGTCCTTCATGGGAATTGTCGTCAACAGGCCCTAGAGTCACTAAACCTCTTTCAACAGGGGTGAATGTGCAGCTTGTAAATAGCCCCTTGGTGTGAGATCCCCCACTGCTCCCTACCCAGAGACAAGTCAAGATGAAGTGAGATCTCTGGAGAGCTGATGATTCCCCATCATCATTTCTGGAGGCATTCAAACAACCCTCTGATGTACTCAGTGAGAATCAAGCAGAGGAAATTCAACTGCAGAAACAGGAGTTTATGACTTAGGCCATTCTTGGGCTGGGAGACCTCATCCCACATCATATCAAAAACTATGCTCACAATGAACACTAAAGATGTTATTTTTGCTGCAAAAAATTGGAAGGAATTTTGTAACAATTTTATTTTGGGATTATTTGCTTTAGAATGTCCAACTTATAATCATTGCAATCCGTGATCACTTTTTCCATATTCAGTTATCTCAGCAGCCAGTGGCCCCTCTTTGCATTGATTTACAATGGCATCTTTGTCAAACTCCAGTTTTATTTCCAAACAAGGCCCTACTTTTCCTTTGCAACGTTTGTCTGCTGTTCTATCCCTGTGCAAACACTACTGCCCATGCTTGCCACCTGCAGCCTTCTTCCTCTGTAAAACTGTCTCTGTTATTCTGAGTTGTTTGTTATCCCATATGATGTTTAGGATCAGCTACCATCCCCAAACACTCTATTTGTATTTTAGTCAAAATCGCATTTAATCTACAGATTAACTTGGAGAGGATTGACATCTTTTCTATCCTTCAATAAAGTTTTATAGTTATATCTACAAATGTCTTGCACATCTTTTGTTAGATTTGTCCCAAAGGCTTGTTGCATTTTAAGTGGACATCTAAATTTACATTTTCTAATTTTTGTTACAGATGTATAAAAATGTTATTGACTTGGGTATATTGATCTTGCTGAGCTCTTATTAACTTAATAGTTCACCTGGTAGACATTGCCAGGTCTCCCTGAGCATACAAAGAGGAAAGAAAAAAAACACACTTCCCAGGTACGCTACAGTTAGGGGACATGTGACTAGCTGTGGCCAGTGGAATGGGAGTGGAGGTGATGTGGGTCACTTCCAGGCTGAAGCAGTGAAAAGCGTGGTGTTTTCATCCCTCTCTCCTGCTGAGACAGATGTGGATGCACCGTGTGGAGACAGCAGAGCCTGGGTTGATGAATCACCACGTGGTAGACAGTTACTAAGAGCTTCAACTGCGGGAGAAGGAAATAAACTGCTGTGATGTTAAGTCACTGCTGTTTCAGGACTAATTGTTACCACAGCATAACCCAGCTTCTACTGGCTAAGACAGTTTGTCTGTGGGTCCTCTAGGATTGTTTTAAGTGGACCATTATAGCAGCTTTGAATAATGAGTTTGTTTCTTCTTTTCTAATTTTTAGGTAATTAAATTTTCATGAATATCAAACTTAATGAAGTTGACACAATGTTATATTTTGTAGATGTTTAATTAAACACATTGATTTTAATTTGCAATTTTTTGTGTTGTTGTTTTCTTTCAGTTCTCAGACATCTTAAAAAGCTGATAGGCCCTGGGCCCTGTCATAAGAGGGCCTAAGAGCTAACAGGTCCTGGGCAGGCTGAATGTCACTTTGGGAACTTACCAGTCTAGCCTGCAGTTCCAGAAAGAACTAATGTAACAGGGCTCTCAGTGGAGAGCCCTGGTTGAGGAGGGTTAGCTGGGCTTAGACCAAAAGAAATAATAGCACCTTGGGCATCCTTGAAAACCAATGCTGGAAAGTCTGCCTTTGTTCCAGTTCATCCTTTACTTCAGAAGGAGAGTTAGTTTTCACTCTCTCCTTCTCTGACATCTAGAATTTGGCAAAAGCTCCGAATATCTTATTATTACTGGTTTAACAATGTAGGCATGCTCTAGTTCAGAAAGGTCCAAAATAATAAAACCTGACCTTATCAAAGAGTATATGAATTGGAGGATGGTAATTTGCTTTACAAAGTGTTCCCTGCTCCACAAAATGAATTCAACTCTGGTGTCCCTAAAATAGCCAGTTCCCTTGGTGCATGTTAAATATAATTCAATTTACAAAAATTCGATTTGCATATAACCTTTTCAGTAGCACATCTATTGTGCAAAGCAGTGTATACTTGTAATTGGCCACAAATTGCCAGGAGACCTGCCTTGCACACATTGTTTCTAGATGTGCAGTTTTTCTTAATCTCTGTGAGATAAACGAGCAGAGTGGCTAAAGTTCCAGCTGTTTACCTGGTCCCGACGACTATGTTGCCAAAGGACATTTGTCGATTATTTGGGACAACATGTGCTACCTGTGGGTTAATACTGGGGACTTAGAAACAGGAAATGAGGAAAAGTTAGGAAAACCTCACATGGATTGCCTGGCTCAGTGCGTGATAGCTGTCTCGCTGTGCTGAAGATGCTCTCTTTATCTCAGTGGCTTGACAGGCATCAGGAGGAAGTAAAACGAAGCAAGGGACAATTTACGATCATGGTTTGATAACGTTTTTCCCCATGAGGCAGTGGGACTGCAGGAGCGCCTTCTGAGGGACACGAAACTGAGTGTGGTGACCTGAGCCCTGTGGTTAGGAAGAGTCACAGCTGACCCAGCCAGCTATGGCGGCCTGACCCCAGGTGTTCTGTGAATGGTGTTTTTTGGCCACAGGAGTATAGCCAGGTACTTAATCAGGCAAGCATGGCATTTTCTCATGTGTTATGTAAAAAGCAAAAGTGGCATCTTTTTATGGCAAATTGAGTTGAAGTAGATTGTTGTCAAAGATGCCAAGTCACATCTAAAACCCTTTTCAACCTGAATATTAAAAACCCTGCCTGGAGCATCACACTTTGTTTTCAGAAATGATACCTTCCTTGCATTTCCCACTGCTCAAGACCCCCCCTTCCCCACATCTGATGCCAGGACACTTCTCTTCCGATTAGGAAGCTCCCCTCTGGGATTTCACCCAGGGCAGTGAGCAGCTCTCCTTCCCTGGGCTTAGCTGCAGGGTGTGTCAGACACTTGGCAAGTCAGATCCCTTCCTCCCGGAGACACGGGGCTCCAGCGCCAGCTTTGGGGAGGATGCCCTAAAGGGAGCTAAATGAGGTCTATCTAGACCCAGATATTTTCTTCTTTGTTTTTTGTTTTGTTTTGTTTTGTTTTTTGGCTGGAGGGAATGACTCCTCATTCCCTAGTTCAGCTGAGCCATCTCTTACACTGCAAGTTCAAATCCCAGGAGGCAAGACTTGGCTCCTCCCGCTTCTGAGGCAGGTGTTCTAAATGACCGCCATAAACTCCTGGGGGCGGGGCAGTGAACAACTTGAAAATGGAAATGTCTGCTAAGCCAAATGGGAACACTGATGTTTCTTAGAAGCCCCAGTTTAGGGTAGCTGATTATCTCAGACCGCCTCCAACAGAAAATGTATTGCTTAAGTAAAATTTGGTTTTGCTGCAGGGAGAGTCAGAGCCGCACCTTGGAGAGAGCATATTGCGCCCCAGAGGACTCCAGGGCATCCCATTAGCATGGCCAGGCAGAGACAGGGCCGCAGAGTTAGGCAGTTCACAACTTGCATGTTGTGCCCTGTGGCACTGGCCCAGGGGACAGTAGGGCTGATGTACATCTACCGAGGTAGCCTGAATTCGGGAATGAGGGCAGCCTGAGGTGCAGACCAACCTGGGTTCATGCAGTTGCTTGGCCTCTTATAATCTCTGCAGTCCTGGAAGTCTGCATAGCCTTTCCCACAAGAACCACACACAGCACAGCAGTGTGCAACTTACAGACTAAAGTAAAGATTAAAAGGGTGAGGTGGAAGTGTCTGGCATGTCGGCCATCATAAATGTGATGTTCCCTTCCTGCAAGTGCTGCTGGGAGCTGGGTGCATTCAACAGCCAGGGTCCACAGGTCACCAGTTTTTCCTTCTTCACCTGCTTTGGTCTGGGAGGTCAAGGGGAGAATGAGAAAGTAACAGACGACCTGGTCATGGCTTTGTGACCCCCATGGGGTCTGTGTTGTGTGGTGGTGAGATGTGGGAAGCCCTAGGCACACCTTGATGACCTTAGCCTTTCGGTTATCTCCAAGACATCTCCAAGGACCCAGACCTCAGCCAAACTCAGTGAGACCAACATTCATCTCATTTCCCTGGGGAGAATCCAAGTTGTCAGTCCTGCCGATGGAACATAAGTCTTGGGGAACTTCAGAGGATCCCCAAAGCAGCTTCTCAAGCTGCTTTGTTCAATTCTTCTCCTCTCTAACTCGTAGCTGCCCAGAACTGATTTTACTCTCCTGGGTTCAACACATTTTCAGGGCCTAACTGCCCCCCTGCTCCTCTGTCCAGAGAGAGAGCAGAAGTGTGAGCTGTGGACTGGGGAGCAGTGCTGACTCAGGTAAGGTACAAAACCTCCCTGGGCCTGTTTTCTATAAAAAAGAAAAAAAATCCTGGCCTACCTATGTCCCCCGTTGAGAAGCTCAAGTCAGATGTAGATGTGAAAGTACTCAGCATTTCGTAAACCGTGGTACAGTGCCCGGGGAAAGAGTGTGATGGCTCTCCTCGGAGGGCACGGGTGCTGAGAGGAGGCTGGCCTGGGCTTCATCCTGCTGTCTGTGGTAGAGACAGCAGACCCATGGCCCTTGGAGTCCCAGGCATATTGTGTTTCCTCTACACAGTATTTAAAAACATTTAAAATTCATTGCCAAAATTAAAAACCAGCAACATTTTGCATTTAAAAAATGGATTTCTAGCTTCACTTCCAAAATTAGAAGAGCTGGCTGCAGAGGCAGCGGTGGCCCCTTGGACTATAGCGTCTGCCCTGTGTACACTGGTGTGTACTCACTCTTCAACCCAGTCTCCACTACTCCCTGCCACTTTACACCCTCACCATTCTCTCACCTTGTCTGCTTAGCCCTTGAGGGCATCTGAATTTGCAGGCCTGGCCCTCTAGGAATTTACCTGACCAAGTTGCCTGTTACTTCCCCCTTTACTTGCACTGCCCCACCCCCCACCACCATGCTCTCTTCCCATGGACAGGGGATTTACCTTTTCTGAAGCAGGTGAGGAGGGAAATCCACAGACCTCTCCATAAGGCACCAGCAGAAGCTCATCTTCAACAGCTGTTCCAAGAGGACCAGATTAAGTTTTCACCAACCAGCATCTATTTAAACATTAAGAGCAGTGCTCTGGTTCATTATGACTAAGTCAGCAACCACCCCAAAACTTAGTGGCTTAAAATAATGTATTTATTCATCTGACAGCTCTGTAAGTTAACAAGGCTCAGATGGGCAGTATTCACTTACACCTTCTCACCCTGGTGCAGCCCGGTGGAAGCTGGGGTGGGAGTTATCCAAAGGCTGAATTGAGCTGAAAGTCCAAGGCGGTGTATTCACAAGGTTGGCAGTTCATGCTGGCTGGGGACTCAGCAGTCCACTGGAGCACCTCTGTGTCTTCATATGCGGCTTGGGCTCCTTACGATGTGGCCGCTGGGTTCTATGGGGGATTGTCTCAAGAGGGAGTATTCCAAGAGACCCAGGAAGAAGACTCAAGTCTCCTTATGCACAGGCTTCAGAAGTCACACAGGGTCACTTCTGTCCTATTTCATTGGTCAAAAGCTAGTCACAGAACCTGTCAGTTTTGAGGAAGTGGGTACACAAAGCACAGCTAATGGGAGGCAGGGTTCACCGAAGGAGCCGTCGGTGGAGACTAACCACCATGGGCTGCATGGCTAAGGCTGGTCGTCATTTCATATGTGCTTTCGAGTGTGGGTTTTTCTTTTGTGAACAACTCATCTCCTCTCCCTTCAGCTTTCCCCAAGGTAAGATATTAATGAGATCATATTTGAATTCCCTGACAAAGTAATGCCTCCTTATAAAGTATACTGTTATTTCCAGCCTGCCTGATCACTCCCACCTGGAGTCCGCAGAAGACAGGATGAGGGATGATACTGCACACATCTCAACAACAAACAAAACTTCATTAAATCCATTGACACAACACAGACATTCAGGTTTAGTACAGATCAAATCCTATTACCGACAAATTGCATCAAATTGCCTCCAAAAATCTGTAGAACCAGATGTTTTCCAAGTCCTACTTCCTTTAGGCAAATACCCAATGTAAGCAACGTGAAGGACTACCGAAGAATTAGAACATCCGCTGAGATTTGTTAGGATGGGATTTGACCCATTTTCTTTTAGTCACAGGTTCAGGCATCTTAAAATCAGAAACAACGATCATTGCAGGATTCATGAGTGTGAGCTGGCTGAGAAATGGGCCTCATTTAAATTGTAGAAAATGCATCTTTATGCTGTTCTTATGCTCCCCTTCCAGGGCCCTGGGGGATTCCCACTTGATTCTCTGGTTAGCATCTGGGGGTGCTGACAGTGGGAGAGTGTGTCTGGCAGCTAGGCCTCCCACGCCAAACCCAGAGCCTTCCCTATGAGAGAAAAGAACCTCAAAACACAGGTGAGGGCTTCAGGCCATAGAAACTTCTGGGGTAGCAGTTGCACAGCATTTAGACATTTTTAAATGTCTTTGATTGTATTTTTTCTGAATACACGTATGTCTTCATGTTTTTCTGCGTATTTTGACAAAAATTTAGGAACCTGTGGGCCCTAAAGGGATGCTTTAAGGTTAGGCCAGGTGTTCTGCCCAGACACACTCCTGCTTCCCACCAACGACAGCCCCTCTCCCAGTGCACAGGGTCCCAAAGGCCCTGCTGGGCCAGCCTTCCACTCACTAAGCCCTCTTCTACCAACTCCCGGTCTCGTTTCAGGCAGCATCTCTCCTTCCTACAAAGCTCACAACATCTCAGGCATTCCGTTTTACCCCACTAAGACCTCAGCCTCCCTTCCTTCCCTTTGGACAAGGTACACATGGGCAAAGGGAGCAGTGTGCACGCTGTCGGTCAGCAGCTGGCCAGACAGCGATCTGCCTCCTATCAACCTTTATGACATATCTAAAGTCAGAGACCCCCGTACTCTTAACCAGAGAGGCCATTTCTTCAAGGCAACTTCATGTGCCCATACCTTTTTCCTGTGAAAGAATGCCATCCTTACTTCACTGCCAAATTAACCTCGCTGAAGCTCCCAGCAGCCACACAACTAGCTCCTTTCTCCTAGTTAGGCCCCAGGTGCACTGCATTACTGATGTTTGGTTTTCCTCTGAATTATGTCTTTTAGGCAATGAGCATAGGCTGGGAACTTGCTCAAGTGCTGAAGATTCTGCTAAGTTCCAGGATACAGAAATGAGCAACACCATACAAGATGAGGCAGCACTGGGGAAGGTCCTTACCCAGACTGTGCATGGTCTTTCGTGTATGTTTGTCTTGCCAACCCCAATAGATCCTTCAGCACTTTCAAGACTAAAATCAGGAGTTTGGTTTTCATTCATACCTCTCTCCCGCCCGCCAGCCAGCACATAGCTCTGCCCACAGTTGACCCACAGTATTGATGGTGGGGACAGGGGCTGATGGGTCAGGCTGCACCCTCGGGCCAGAGGCTTGCTCTGCCTCCACGAGGACCTGACGTTCTGGGTTGGGCTCAGAAGCCCAGGTGCTACATGGGAAAAGTGGTCCTTAACTCCCACTGTGTGTCATACAAGAATGTTTCAATCAGTCATGGAAAGAAATTTGTTCCTAGTAGCTTAAATATACATTCTTAAGGAATAAGCTTTATTTTTTATAAGTTGGGCAGCTTCAAAATGGTCCCTATGTTACTATCCTCTTTCTCCCTTATATTGGAATATTCTTTCCTGGGGTCGTGTCAGCAGTCTTGAGTGGGGGGAGGTAGGCTGAAGCCCATCCCCTGTGGCCTAAGCCACACTAGTGATGTAACCAATGAGTCTTTGGCAGCTATAAATAATCACAGAGATGAACTTTTCCCAAACTGTTAATTTTTTTAATAGAAATCTGCATGTTTCCTGGGGAGTCTTATCAGGCTTGTGGACACCATGTTTGTATGTGTTTGGTATGTGTATGTGTTTGGAAAAGAAAGGGTTGAGAATCATGCCTGTAAGAGAACCTCTTGCCCAAGCTACCTGCACAGCCACTGAGGACAATGTCGGTGCCTTGCTGGAAACACCCAGACTCCTTCTGCGAGGAGTGGCAGCGGGCAGGTCTTTGTGGCACTCGCCTAAGGAGTGTTTGCCTCTCCCAAAACGTGACAGAGACTCTGTGCACCAGCCTCAGGGTGCAAGCGCAAGCTGGCCTTTCTAAATTATTGGTTTATTGATCACGATGTGTGCCAGCAATTGCCCCTTCTGCTTTATGTACATATTTTAATTACCTGCTTTCTCTCCCATCTTTGATTCTCCGTGTGATTGAATCACCAAGGGTACAACAACTTCAAGTAATTCTGAGAAGAAATAAGTCCTTATGATGTTGGCAAGTTGACCATCTTTATGAGACTAGCTCCAAAATGAAAATCACTCTTAAAAGATGCTGCTTGTGGAATCAGAGCTCACATCTCCTCGGAGCCTCAAGAGTATGAGCAGGAATTCCTCCAGGATGCACACACCAAGCAAAGTAAGGCAGACTGCCAGACCTGTGGGCTGTGCTGTGTGTTTGCATGTGTGTACATGCACATGCATGCAGGTACCTGTGCTTGCATCTGTGCATACTCCAGGCATGCCTCTCCTAAAGACAGGAACCACAAAGCTTCCCGACTTTACCCAGGGCAATAAGGGCACATTCCAGGATGGGAAGTGCAACTCAAAACCAAGATCAGCTGCTCTTTATGTTCAAAAGGAGCTGCTGTATGTTCAGAAAACTTTCTTTCCTCCCTTCTAACCTTCCTTCTCCATCCCTGTGGGGCTGCAGTGTTCTAACTGTAGCTTAGTGTAGGGGCCAGTGGAGAAAAGCAGGCTGTGGCCCCCTCAAGGCACCAGGGATTGCCACTCAAACTGGCCCTCCCTCCACTTCCCGCCCACTGCCCACCTCTCTGGGGCTGAGTCCCACCATTGAGTCACCTGTGAGTCAGGTGGTTCCGAACAAGCATGGGTGAAGCAGCATGTCACTCTCAAAGGCGGGGGCATGTTAGAGAAAACTAAGTTAACATCAGACCTCAGAAGTAGAAGACATTTTTTTTAAAATTCCTATTTCACTTGGTGGGAAACTTTTTTTAAAAAGCTAAAATCTAGCCTTAAAATTCTAAAATCTGACCAATTCTGAAAAACTGTTTATATAACATCTTTGGTTACATACTTAAAACAAGCAAGTGTATACATCTTATTTCTTCAGAAGAGTTTTTAATACATTTTCTCTGTAACTCCACAAGGAATATAATTTTACTTTCACCTGACAGCTGAGGAGACAGACTCAGAGGAGGTAAGTGGCTTTCCTAGAGTCACACAGCAGTCAGGGCAAAAACCAGGCCTCAGATCTCTCTTTTTTGACTCCACAATCACTTCTTTCTAAAATATTTTTTCTTCTTAATTCTTTCCTCATCCCAAGCCTATGTCTCCCTTTTTATTTTGACAGGAATCTCAACGTCACTTGAATGTTATGAAAGCACTTTTCCTCCTTCGTACGCCGCTTCAGAGACTGCTTTTCTTCTTTGGGTTTTGGGAAGTCATCTCATTACAAAGTCGTTCCAATACATATGTCCATAAACAAGAGCCCTCAGTCCGAGTGTTTAATTGTTCGGCTGTGAGAGCGTCAGAGAGACACAATGGGACAGCTTCTTCCTGTGCCGTGAACACTTCAGGCCTCTGTTCCACAACAGAGCCAGCTTCACAGGCTCAGGGCTTGCAGTGGGGTTTTAGAGGACATTTTTCCTGCCAAATGGTGATTATTAGGTATTTACTATGTGCCAGTCTCCCTGCATACTTTTTTATCTTCACGAGAACCCTGTAAGACATGGATGAAGATGATGACAATGATGATGGTGGTGATGATGGTGGTGATGATGATAACGATGTTTATAGTTTACAGAATAGGAAACGAAGCTGTCGTCTGCGCCAAACTGAAATTTACTTTGACTTTAAAGCACACATTTTTCTTTACACTCTTTTTTCCTTTGTGATTTGATATTAATTACTTGGTGCAAGAAAACAAAAAGGATTTTTTAACACCTCAATGGCTAAAAATATGGAGACCACCAGCATCATCAACTCCTGTGGCATCACCCTTAAAGCCCCAGGATGAAGCCTGGAGCCCGAGACTCCTGAGTGGTGAGTTGGCCTAAAGGGTAAGAGAATCAGGAGTCCCAGGTTCTAATTCCGATGCTCTAGCTAAACACTAACCACCTGTGTGATTTTGGGCACGCTGCTTTGCCTCGCCAGGACTTCCATTCCCTCACCTGTATAATGAAGAGTTTAGAGGAGCTCTAAAGCCCCATTCTGTTCTAAGACTCCCATCACACCCCTATTGGGACATGTTCTTTTTCAGAACATTTCTGGCACCCAGAATCTTATGAAGCAATAAGACTCAATTCCCCATAATCACAGCATTCAGTGTTCCCACTTCCCCAAAACATATGGCGCCATGGATACCTGCCAGGAAGCACTGTGAGCGGAAGTGAGGAATGAATGAACATCAGCAAACGGCGTGTTGGGTTTGTCCTTTTCCGTGTCTTTACCACTGAGCACCTACAGTGGGTGTGGGACATGGTCCTCTTCACAGGTCATTGTAAGGATGTGGTGTCTGCCTTGGAGTTGATTTTTGGGGGGTCCTCACTTTTACCTTACTGCCTAACTGTCATGCCTCAGTCTTCTTCATGGCATTTTCTATTTCTTGGTGTCTCTCTGTATTTGGTATACTAACAATAACAAAACAAATAAACAACAGCAAAATAAAACCAAGGCTTTAAGTAGAAAAAATAAGGCCCAGTGTTTCAGGTTTTCCATCTTAGTAAGGGAAGGGTCAAATGAAGACCTATTTCTTTTGTGCAAGAGAAGTGTCAAGTGAAGTGTGAGGAAAGTAGGAAGATGTTGTGATTTTTGTTTTGATTTTAATTGGCTTCTCTGTTCTTTCTCAGTCTCCTCCAACTCCACCTCAATTTTACCTTTTACGGTAAAGTTTAATACCCCGATGGAGAAGGGAGTGGGAAATACAGGGATAGAGAGAAAGAGAGGAATACAGCAATTAAATATATTTCATGAGCTATCACTGGGTGCAGAATCAATCAGAATCCTAAAATTCAAAACTGAATCAGATTTTTATTTTTAGAAACCTAGAGGGTTTTTTTGATTGCTTTATTTTGTTGTTTTGCCATTTGCAAGATAGTGATTTAAAAACGTTGTTTTGCTCTGTTGATCATAGAAGCCTTGGCCCCTCAAAGGTTTTCCACAGAAGACCTTTGTTGCCAGGCTGTGAGAACCCCAGGGCCTGAGGGAAGCCCCCAGCACAGCCGTCCTCAGCCCAGTTGGTAGGCTGGCAAGAACGGCCATCCTAGTCCTTTCTGCCCCAGGGAGAGAAGGAGCTGGGGAGAGGAAGGGCAGGGCCACATTGGGGTATGCCAAAGTTTCACACACACTTACAGTAGGAGCATGTCCAGCAGAAATTCCCTTGCCAGGGCTTCCCTGGACAGCAGGATGACAGGGCGGGAGTAGCAGGGATGGATTAAAAGTTGATCAGTGATGACAACCTGGAGAGGCATGAAAAAGTTTTTCTTAATGATGCAAGTTGCAGACAGTCCTTCCAGCTACAGAGGCCATTGTGTGTTGGATCCTATGTCAGAGGCTAGCATTGTGGGGAAGGCTCATACATCTGGGGCAGTCACTGCCGACTCCAGACTCTGTGCCAGGAGTTATTATGTTGGAAGTGGGTGGTGAGCAGACCCAAATCTGGGTAACAACAAGCTGCTTTATGATGGTGAGGGAGGGGCACTGGTGGCCTATTTCCATGCCTGAATGGATTGCCCATAGACCAAAAAGAAAGGCAGTGTGAGATGTTCAGCGAGACCCTCAGAGCACTGCAGCTGTGTGTCCATGATCCAAGGATAACACTGAAGTGAAAAGAAAAAATCTAATCAGTCGGTTACTTTGTCCTGATGGGTTAAAAATTGGTCTGTTTCCTTCTATTACCTTAAGTAATGTTTGATCTCTGAATTCATGAATCTGGTCTCTGTTCCCTTTTGGTTTGACTTGGATGTAAATGTTGGGAGGAGAATTCTAGGGTGTGTATCTATTTTAGAGAGTTGTTTGTATTTGGGCAGCTGAGAACTGGAGACAAAAGGAGTGAAAAGAAACAGAGAAGTATCTATTCAGGTCCTTTGCCCACTTTTTAATTGGATTGTTTGCGGTTTTTTGGTGTTGAGTTTTATAAGTTCTTTATAAATTTTGGATATTAAACCCTTATCAGATATATCAGCAAATATGTTCTCTCACCCAGTGGATTATCTTTTTATTTTCTTGATGGTTTCTCTTGCTGTGTAAAAACTTTTCAGTTTGATGAAGGCCCAGTTGTTTTTCTTTAGTCTCCTACCTGAGGAGATAGAAAAAATAGTGCTATGAGCAATGTCCAATTTTACTGTCTGTTTTCTTCTAGGATTTTTATGGTTTTGGGTCTAACATTTAAGTCTTTAATCCATTTTGAACTTATTCTTGGGTGTGGCATAAAATGGTGATCTACTTTCATTTTTCTGCACATAACCTGTCCAGTTTTTCCAGCACCATTTATTGAATGAACTCTCTTTAGGCCATTGTATGTGCTTGCTTCCATCAAATATTAATTGACTATAAAGATGTGAGTTTACTTCTGGCCTATTCTGTTTCATTGATCGATGCATCTGTTTTTATGCAAATTCCATGCTGTTTTGATTACTTTGGCCTTATAGTATACTTTGAATTTAGGTAGCACGATTCCTTCAAATTTGTTCTTCCTTCTCAAGATTGCTGTTGCTATTTGGGACCTTTTGTGGTTTCATATAAATTTTTGAAATATTTATTCTAGTTCTGTGAAATGTCATTGGTATATTGATAAGAATTGCACTGACTCTATAGATTGCTTTAGGTAGCTATGGACATGTTAAAGATCTTAATTCTTCCTGTCCAAGAACATGGTATGTGCTTCCACTTATTTGTATCTTCTTTTATTTCTTTCTTCAGTATCTTATAATTTTCTGAGTACAGGTCTTTTACATCCTTGGTTAGATTTATTCCTAGGTATTTTATTATTTTTGAAGAGATTGTGAATGGGATTGTTTTCTTAATTTCCCTTTCTGATAGTTCATTATTGTCATATAAAAGTACCTTTGATTTCTGGATATTAATATTGTGTCCTGCTACTTTGCTGAATTCATTTATCAGTTCTTGTAGTTTCTTGGTGGACTTTTTGTGGTTCTCTATGAACAGTATCATGTCATCTGCAAATAAAGACAGTTTTACTTCTTCCTTTCCAATTTGGATGCCTGTTATTTCTTCTTCTTGTCTGATTTCTGTGGCCAGAACTTCCAGTACTATGTTGGATAAGAGAGGTGAAAACGGACATCCCTGTCTTGTTCCTGATCTTAAGGGGAACGCTTGAGCTTTTGCCCATTGAGTATAATGTTGGCACTGGATTTGTCATATATGACCTTTGTTATGTTTAGGTATGTTCCCTCTATTCCCATTTTGCTAAGAGTTTTGATCATAAATGAGTGCTGGATGTTGTCAAATGCTTTTTCTGCATCTATTGATATAATCATATGATTTTTGTCCTTCATTTTTTTATGTAGTGTATCACATTTATTGATTTGTGGATGGCCAATAGATATTTGAAAAGATGCTCAATGTCACTAATCATCAGAGAAATGCAAATTAAAACCACAGTGAGATTCCACCTCACACAGGTCAGAACAGCTATCATCAATAAATCAACAAACGTGCTGGTGAGGATGTGGAGAAAGGGGAACACTTTCTGCACTGTTGGTGAAATGCAGATTAGTGTAGCCGCTGTGGAAAGCAGTATGGAGATACCTCAAAAAATTAAAAACAGAACAGCCTTATGACCTAGTGGCTCCAGTTCTGGGAATTTATCTGAAGAAACACAAAACACTAATTCAAAACATGAGCACCCCTATGTTCACTGCAGCATTATTTACAGTTGCCAAGATATGGAAATAACTCAAGTGTCCATCAGTAGACAAATGGATAAAACAACTATGGGATATTTACACAATGGAATACTACTCGGCCATAAAAAAAGAAGAAAATTTTAGCTTTTGCAACAGCATGGATGGACCTGGAGAACACTGCACTAAATGAAATAAGCCAGTCAGAGAAAGACAAATACCATATGATTTCACTCATATGAGGAATCTAATGAACAAACTGAACTGACAAGCAAAATAGAGACAGACTTAGAAAGAGAGAGCAGGCTGACAGCTGAGGGGGGTTGGTCAGAGCGTAGAGGGATCAAGCAAAAAGGAAAAATGACTTGTGGACATGGCCAATAGTGTGGTAATTGCAGGGAGCGGGGAGTATAAAGGAAATCGATGGTAATGGGAAAAATACAATTCAAAAAATATTAAAACAAATTTTGAATTAAAAAAAAAGGAAGAAAAAGAAACGAGATGACCAAAAAGTGGGGCAAGGTAAGAATTGTTGATGGATGGTGGCATAAGGGACCAGGACAAAATCGAGATTTGTTTGAGGTGAATTACTTCTGAAAAACAACTTTTAACACAGTCCCATATACCTTACAAAAATATTTCAAAGTCCTTGTGACTTACTTGGAATATTTAATAAAGACATGCTTCTAATATTACGAGGCACCATTTTAAGTTGAAATGGGTTTGTGCAGGTTTAATAGAATATTCGCCCTGAGTGGGTGGGGTAGAGAAAGGTGATAAAGATAATGATCTACCTGAGATCTGAGAAAGACCCCTGGGGAAGGCACTTGACTCTGTATTGAATTAATCACCCTCTAAAATCTCAAATTCATTTACATGTATTTCTGAGACAGTGAACCACATTCTTTTCCTCAGAAGCTCTATTTGTTCAGTTTGCTGACACCAGGCTCTATAAGGCTATTGTC
This sequence comes from Phyllostomus hastatus, assembly GCF_019186645.2. NCBI lineage: Eukaryota > Metazoa > Chordata > Mammalia > Chiroptera > Phyllostomidae > Phyllostomus > Phyllostomus hastatus. Next base: position 29,860,910 of record NW_025333916.1, read on the forward strand.
ATTACACACTTGAAGTCTCGCTGGTAGAACATCCTTTGAAATTTTTTCATACCTACTTTTCTCAGAATGTGTATAATGAGGAAAATTCATTTCCTTCCTGTCAAGAAAAGTTAATGATCATTTTCTATTATATTAAAAAATTACCCATTGTTATGACTTCAGTTCAACATTCCTGCAGATATCACCATGTGTTGCAGAGCTTAGCTATGCCAAGGCGAAGGCACCCATGTGTTATTTCATAGTTTCTCTTTTAAAAAATGGGTTGTTTGGGATGAGGCATGACAAAACACACACATACACACAAAGAAAGAAAAGAAAAAGAAAAAGACAAATCACACCATTTCAGGAGAATTAATAGGTAATTATATATTTTTAAAAAATCACTTTAAGCATGAAAACCCAAATTTTAGCAATGTTGTCTCCAGAATATAATTATAAATGCCACATGAGTCTCTGAACCAGAAACAAGAGCTTTCCTTTAAGATATAATAAATGCTTTAAGTATTGGGACAATGCTTCTCTTTCAGGAGAGATGAAAAGTGGAATTACAGGCTACTTACTCTATTGTAATTCCTTGAATAGTCTAGTTATTATTTTTTTTAGAAATTCATCTCTCGTTGGGGGTTCATTATTTGTATCCAGAGGGGACAATGACAGGTCAGGATGTGGAGAGACAGAAAATCAGAGTAACCTCAGAGGATTCTCAAACTCCATGAGTTAAGAAGTTTTCTCCCTATATTTTGGCAGATATAAGGTCACCAAGCCCAGAATTTTGGCACCGTGAAGGAGCCTGTGGTCAACCAATGAAAAAAAGAGGAGTAAGAAGGTGAAATCTTAAAGTGGGGTAAGATGCTATTAGGGATAAGGGCGAATAGTCTGAATCATTCCAGCAGGTCAATCCAGTATTGCTTTGTTCCTTTTTGTCTTAGTTTGTATTAGTCAGCTCTGGCTGCCATAACAAAACACCATAGACTAGGTGGCTTAACCAATAGGAATTCATTTTCTTGGGGTTCCAGAGTCTGGAAGTCCAAGATCAAGGTATCAGCAGGGTTGGTTGCCTCTGAGGCCTTGCTCCTGGGCTTGTAGACAGCCACCTTCTCTTGCTGCCTCTTTACATGGTCTTTCCTAGGTGCGTGTCTGCCCCTGGTGTCTCTTCTTCTTGTAAAACCACCGGTGATGTAGGCTTTGGGCTCCACTCTAATGACCTCAGACTAACTGAACTGTTAGCCCTTGTCCAAGTAGCTCACATGGATTAGGGTCCACCTATATGACCTCATTTTCTCTTTAAAGGCCTTATCTCCAAATACATTTGCTTCTATAATATTTCCCTTTATTTTACATAATGTCTCATGCAAAATACACTAATAACAGGTATCTTTAGATATTTCAGTTGCTTTATGATTAGCCATTTATACTCTAGATCTCAGCTTCCCACACCCCCAACTGCCCCACCTTTCGGAAAATAAGATAAACTGGATTTAAAACCAATTGAACCACCCATTAAAATCCAGACTCCTGGACCATCCCTACCCCTCCGATGCTCACAATCATGGGTGCTGCCTCTATTTCACCCACCACAACCAGACCCCACACTCAGCTCTTTTAGGGGCCTTCAAAAACCTCCACTCACACCCAGCATTTTGTGAGCCTTGTCACTTTACAAATTGGGGGCTGGGCCAGCACCGTGGAGAGGGTTTTTCCTCACACAGGTTGCAACCTTCCATCTCCTGCTGGTCTCCGACTCACCCCCACTCACTCACTTCCCCTCCATTCCTTTTCTTTTCTCTCTTCTCCCCCTTATGGTTATGACAAATTCCTCTCCTTATCTCATGCAGAACAGATTAATAATAACTTTTCTAGCTTGAATATACTCTAGGGTCTCACCCTCCACCCCAAGTGGCTTGCTAAAGTATTTCTTCATTTAAATATATTCAGGGCTGTCTTTAAGGAAAATTCTGGTGAATAGAATATTCTCTACCTCATTACAAGTACGTAAGTCATCTCCTGTTTTTAATCTAGCTCCCAGGTTTATCCTACATGTTTATAACAGTGTACAGGGGGCATCTTGCTGAACTTCCTCTGACAGAGCAGTACACCAGGCATGCTGCCTGCCTGGTGCAGCCACAGCTGTTCAGAAAACAGCAACAGGGTGATGCAAAGTGATGCCACCCACACTGGAAGCCTTTTTTATTTCATTGAAATGCACCACTCCCGGGGCAAGAGCTCAGCTGGCTCCCGAGGTATGCAGCTCTCATCACCCAGCAGGCAAGCCTGTGGCTGCAGGCAGACTGTTTACGCCTGCCTCTTTCAGGCTTCCAAATTTTCTCAACTCACAATCAATATTCCCGAAGCCAAGGGTTCTTGCTTGCCACAGAGAACAAATCACCTGAATATTTGTGTCTCACCCGATTCAGCAGATCACAAAGGATAAATGATACATTCTCTTTGAACTTGGGTTCAGGAGTATGTCCGTCAATCCCGGTGAGACTGGTGCCAGGGAGGGGAGAATTCGTGAACCTGGGACCCAGTTCCACCTGAGTGTCTTGACTCTGCTTACAGTTCCTCCCCCTCCCAACTGGAAAAGGGATGGCCAAGGTTCTTTATATTTTCCTTCTTTCATGTCCCTTCTGTCACTTTCCTTAGTCCCCAATCTTCTTCAACTTGCACAATCTCCACAGAACTCGAATACCAGATGGTATTTAATTATTTCACAAAAACCCTCCAACCAAGGGCGAGGTTGTTGACTCTGAGTCTAAGGGCATCCGAGCTGTGTGATATTTTCAACTCATCCAAGCTGCCTACCATGCAAAAATGCACCTCGTGGAATAAATGGGTGTACTCACTGATTTCTGCCAGGTCTCATGGCCCTCATCAGAGGTCACAAAGTACAAGTTCCTTAGATTTCGGTTCTTGAAATAAAAGTATCATAACATTTTAGTTTTTCCTTTTCTGAGCCAGTGCGCCTACCATTTATGTAAGTTCTCAGAACTTCTTGTCAAGAAAATACATCCACTCTCTGACCAAGCATTTTCCTGGGTCTATTTGCAAAAGAATATTCTAATGGGTTCAGTGCTTGAGGACCACTGCATTTCCATTATACCTGCCTCATTATCGCACCGGAATCTATCTGTCCTTTGTTTGGAAATGCACTTATTGTGGAGTCTGGTAATTCTCGGGCTGAAAACAGGAGATTTATGAGCTGTCCTCCAGTTCCTGTCTGCTCTCTCCTAAGGCCACAACCCCAAAAGATCAGTCACTGAAACGTGTCTTGGTGTCAACTCTGAATTTCTGCTTTTTAAGAGGATATCATAATGAAACCTTGGAAATAGCACTTGAAGGTTTTGCTCCTGCCATACCCCAGAAGGTCACATGCTCTAATTCAGCTTAAAGGGACACTAATCATATTCAGTGCGTGAGTAGAGAGGCTTACACTTGGAGATGACACCATCATTTGCATAGGATGTAAAAATGAAGGACCATTAATTTTATAGCATTAATTGAAGAGCAGAAGTGTTAGACCTCTATAATTATCTTCAGCGAATACATTTCAAAGACATCTTCACAAATGAGGCTTGTGTGTGTGCCTGTGCGAGGGCACAGATTCCAAGAGCGACTGTGAGGCTGAGGCTCCACGTTGTCCCCTTCGAGATGCATAGATTAGCGAATCATTAACTTAAAAGCTTAACTTAAATCTGAATAGCTTCCCTTGTGTGAAAACAAGACCTGTGTGGATTCTAAGCTCCTAGGAGGATATTCTGTCCAGACAGGGGTGTCCAGAGCTGCGTGCGTTTCACACTTCAGAACCACCAGGATAGAGGAGAGGGGAGGAGGCCCAGCAGCCCTGGGACATGGGCATCGTCTCCATAGGGCCTCCCAACTCCCTGTGCTCCCATCTGTAGCACCACGCCGGAACCTGGCACCCCCTCTTGCTCCTGATTTTATCTTCATGCCCTCCCTACATTCTAAATTTACCATCTTATACATTATTCCCACAGGTCAATTTCAGCAAAATGGCTGTGGACCCACAGAGGTAAATCACACTAAACAATCACTCTGCAACATTAGCCACCTTACTGGTGGCAACCCCAGGCCAGCATGGAAAGTAATATTTCTCAGGAATTAAATAGAAGATCATAAAGAACCGTTTGAGTGACTTCTTAGCCTTATAGCCAAAAGAAACAAAGTAGAGCGAGAGGTATGATTTCTTTTCAGGGGGTCGGGGGTGGATGGGCATAAACAACTGCAAGGAAAATTCAGCTCCATGATCACGAGCAACATGAGGCCAGGGTCAAAAGAAGCAGTCACAGTCCTGCTGGCCCATCTTTGTTTCTGCCTGAGTCGGTGAGGGGACAGCAAAGGCGCTGGGTGCAGAAGGACTAGGCAAAGAATAGGTGCAGCTTAAGGTTTAAGAGCTAGCTGGGATTCTGGTAATGATGCTGACGTGCAGGACTCATCACTTGGAAAACTATGAGCTACTTTTGAGCCCCAGAGTCACAGAATCTCCCTGGTGTGTAATTTAGGGTTCCTGGGGGGAAAGGTTGGGAGCCACTGGTGTAAATAAAGTAAGGCATTAGCTAATGAGGTAACACGATGCCCACACTCAGTATAAAAGCCTGTCTCCAGGGGCTCTGTTGGGGGGAAGATACTGGAGGGAATTTCAGGTACCGCTGCACACAGGTGGAGGGAAAACCTGGGGCATATGGGCCTCTCCAGATATCTTATGCTAGGGAACATTTTCTAACTTCGAGATAAGCCTTTCTAGGTATAAGGATCTCACTCAGGATGGTGAAGGCTTCCACTAAATTCCTATATACCTCACAGCTTAATTTGTTCTTCATTTCACACTTCATTTACTTAGTTTAGTACCATACCCCCCTTTTCTTTTTACTGCTTTCTGGAGGAAGATTTTACATACAATAAACTTTACCATATTTAAAGTGCATGATTTGTTGAGTCTCTTGGAGTCAAGGAAGACGGAGGGCCTGTGAGGCCGAGTAGTCCAATCCCTGCACTTGGCATTTCCGGTTCCTCCAACAAACTGTTAGGAAAGCAAGCACAGAGAAAACCATTCTCACTCACAGGTGCGTCAGCTCGGTTCACACCCCACAAAGTGGATGGACCACTTCATGCAAATAGTAAAATGAAATCAGGATGCTCCACACCCAGGTGCTAGACTGTTTTAAAAAGGGCTCGTCTAAGTCCTCGGAATTTCAATCACAGAACAAGAACAAATTATAGGAATTAATGCACCTTCCAAAAAGAAAATTTCACTCCTATTTACCACTAAGATGAGGTGGCTGTACAGTTCCCTGAGCATCTCAGAAAAAGGTTATATACAAAGCCCAATGTTTTCTTTGTCTGCAACATATATATTTTGTCAAATCATGATCATCTTGGTGCATGAGACAATTTCTGGTTTGGGTGGGGGAAATACCTCTAGGGGACTGCCAGGGAATACAATGCAGCTGAAATGAAAGAAACCTAACAGCAACAACAAAAGAGTATATGCTCCATGATTCCATTCATACAAAATTCCTGAAAATTCACATTGACCTGCAGTGACAGAAAACATGTTCGTAGTTGCTGGGGACAAGGGTAGAGGGAGGGAGAGATTGCAAAGGGACACAAGGAAACTTCTGGAAGTAATAGAAATGTTTGGTATTTTGATTTCATGAATGTGTGTGTGTGTGTGTGTGTGTGTGTGTGTGTGTGTGTGTAGGAGCTAGCCACATGTGGTAATAGGTATTATTCATGCTTTCAACATCTTTCATATAGTGAGGACATTTTCTACCTTGTGAATCCTACCATCCCCTACATTTTCCAGTTTCTTCTAAGACTTAGGATCAAACATTCTTTTGTGAGATTTCAGTTTAGAAGAGAGTGACATGAACAAAGAAATACTGAACAGACTCCGTGTCGGGGAGAGTGGTGGAGAGATGATCATGTTTCACAAGAAGCCGTGTCAGAAGGCCTAGTGGAGGCATCCTGTGCCTGGTGTCGGCCAAGCAGGCTGTGGGGCTGCACGGGGGTCAGTAGTGGAGGATCTAACTGCAGCAGGCTGGTGGTCATTTGGACACTGTTTATGGTTCCAGTCCTCTATATTGGATCTTCTTGGCACTCTGTGAACTGCTTCATATGGTTTAATACACTGAGCATCTGCACATTTTAGCTAAAGTGGATTCTGCTGTTTGCATCTAAGAACCCCTTGACCAATAGAGAAACATCATTGGAGTGACCTCAGGCCACAAACACATTCAGAGCCCTGAGGGCAAAGCAAACAGTGGTGTGGTGTGGGGGAAGAATGTCATGAACACTCTTTATACACTTGTGAGCACCTGCAGAAACAATGACAACAACAGCCTTCATTTCTCTTCCTTGCCATATACGTGTACTGACTAATCTTCCTGTCTTCTCCTTCCCTTCCATTTTTATAGGGTGTGTGGGTCACAGAGGGTGGTAATTAACTTTGTGTTTTAGTGTCTGGGGCACAGAATATCAAGATGGGATTGCAACTTGATTGTAGAAGATGATTGTAGAAGATGTAGAAGCTTGGAGCTCAACATGGAAACTGACAAGACCTTACTTTGCCCCCCTTTTGAGGAGAAGGCAAGTACATTTTTCAATTGTACAAGGAATATGCAATTGCATGATGTTCTTATATTTGTAGAAGACTTTTGTTCTTATAATTAAAGTTGTGTAGAATTTTAGTATGAAAGGAAGTTTCTAGGGCTCTGTTGAATAGTCAAAGGGTAGACATAGTGGACATATTTTATGTAGTGGGTCCTCATTTATCTTTTGAACATCCTTTCAGCATCTGGGAAATCCTCCACCTTCCCCAAAAGAGAGGTCAGACACTTGGTTCCTCTGCCTCCTTTGTAGCTTGAGATGTGTTTCCACAAATGTGACCTAGTTTCCACTCATCAGATTTGTCACATGAGATTTTACTTTGAAAGGGAATGTCATGAAGAAGACGATGCTGTAAAGAGTGCATTCCAGTGAGGGAGGTGGAGACTCAGCCAGCCCTCCGAGGCCTCCAGATCAGAGTTCCTGGCCATAGCATCCCAGCTCATGCTGGCATCTGCTGCTGTGGAGCAGCCTAGCACTGCAGCCTGGGCACTGTTGTTCATGCACCTGCCTGGCTCCACCCTGTGGCCTCCTAGAAACTCCATTAGCCACCACATTTTTTTTTACCAACTTTCCAACCTGTTTCCACTAGCTATAGTGGGTTTGCTGTTTATAACTAAAGACCCTCACTGACGTCCAGAGCAGCTTTTTCTGCCTGTCGCAGTCCATCCTAAAGAGTGCAAAGAAGGCAATATTCCTTTTCTGCATATATTGGCATATCCTGGTTATCCCTGGCTCAAAGCTCTGAAACCAACTCAGGTAAAGGGAAGTAAGTTGTTCAACTTATACACTCCTTTACACAAAGGGACATTAGTGCAGCTGCAGTTTGCTTAGGAAACTTAAGAGTGGCCCATAAAGGGAAAGCCCATCTGTTTGGGGACACTAAATCTGCCTGTAGTCTGCAGGATATCACGCACCCAAAGCAGGGCCTCTAACTGTGAAGTCTAATTCTACAGACAAATCGTGTTTGTCCTTATGGCAGCCTAGTGGGACACATCGCTGTGTCCAGAGGCCGTGCATTGGAGTATTTGGTGGCTGTTACAGGTTAAGAGATTTGCACATCATTTTACTGCACCTACATTTCCTACTGGCGTTGAAGAAAATTCTGAAACAGTTCATCCCGAAAGAACACAGAATGTATTTTCATTTCAAAACTCAAGGCAAGCCCTGTGAAGGGACTTCAAGATTTCCAGCCAAGAAGCATATTTAATAAGCCAGAATTCTAAACATGCTTAATGAATTTCTTATCTATCAATCATTCACAACAATTGTGGGGATTTCTTATCATTTGAGTTAAAAAGAAGGACTGGATAGGTATGCGTCAAGTTGTCCAGTCAAAACTCATGTCATCCTGGGTTACTAAACTAAAAATGATGAAAATTATCCAAAGGATAGTTTGCTTCCTGACTATTCACACATACAAACTATCTTTCCTTTATTGCCCGTTTTAATGCTGGTGCCCAACATCCCCCTGCTTTGCGGAGACCATATGGTGTTGATGTAGGTTTATTTAGGTTCTGTGTTATCTGGGGAACTGAAAATTGACTAGGGAGTTAGATGTGCTCTTATCTCCTGCTGACTTCTTTGCTTGCTTATACTGCACTTGAAATATATCCCTCAACCTCTGAGCCTTCATTTTCCCATTTGGAGAATGGGATCATGATATCTTCTTTGCAGGCTCTGGGCAGCTGCACAAATGACAAGGCTCTGTGGTTTTCTGGGCAGCTAGGAGCTATTGGAAGCAAATGCATTTGTTGTATTCATAAGAAGGTAGCAACAGCCTGCAAGAGAAAGATACTGGCTTTTCCTATACTCATTATTTAGAGAGCTCAATGCCTCCCTTTTTCACATTTTGCTCCAGAGAATGTCCTGGTATTTCCCAGGTATTAATTGAGGGTAGGCACCCACATTCTGAATTCTCGAAGGAAGGAAGTGCTTCCTACTCTTGACATTGCTTATTTTCTTTTTCATTTGTTTTATTTGTTTCCTCAGGGGAGTACGAAGGAGGGAACATGGCTTCTTGGGTTAATTGTGTGGGTTACTAGGTACATGCATGGAATGGTCAAGCTAAGCTCTACCTGCTTGCTTTCCCCACAGAGCTTTCCTCGCAGGACATGTTTTGGGCAATGAATGAGAAACTCATTGCTGAGTCAGGCTCTTCACCCTGACAAAGTTGCCTGGGAGACATGATCCCACCATATTAGTTACAGTGAAGGCTGACTTTCTGTAACAGAGACACAACCATATCATGATTTATGGGGAATATTCTTTCACAGGTAACAGTCTTGATGGAAGCAGGTCAAGATGGCAGGGGGCTCCTCGCCAGTCATTCTAAGACCCAGGCTCCTTCAACCTTGGTGTTTTTTATCCTAAGGACAATTCTACTCAACACATGTAGTGAGATGACTTAGGTTCCATGTGGGATGTGGGCATTTCTGTATTTTAGCATGTTCGAATGAGGTCCCCAAATTAAGAGCTCCTGGGTCATGATACAGTCCTGAAACAGCCCAGTGCTCCTATAAATAGCACTAGGCCACCACTTGCTTGCTTTTCCAATTCTTATTTACTTCAACAACTAGGTGATGCTGCAAAAATACTCAGTAATGGGTCTTCACCAGCAGGGATGTCTTATTACTTTACCTTGACACTGCTATTTTGATGGGAACAGAAACAGTTTCCAAGTTTTTCCAGTGTTGTTTGTTGACCCTTAGAGACTGAGACCTAGGGAAGTTGCCCTTCAGGCTCACCTCTGCCCATCATTGTCTCCTGTCCCCTAACCAAACTCCCTGGAGACCAGGTCAGTACATGATTCATGCATGAGCAGCCCTGGCTCCGGTGGGGGACACAGACCAGTAAAGGGTGAAGAGAACACACAGCAATAAATGCTCTGGGCAGGGGGCAGCCAGAGCACTGGAAACACAGAGGTGGGGCCCTTCCTTAGTCAGGAAAGGGCAGCAGGACTTTCCAAGGGGAAGAGTGATCTAGTCAGTGAGCCAGGTATAGACTGGGGTGAGGGCCAGAGGGTTCCAGGCAGAGAGAACAGTCACAAAGCAGTGAAAGTCCCATAGAGCCCAACTTAGGATGACTGAAATGAAGAAGACAAGGAGCAGGTGGTGAGAACTGAGCTAGAGAAATAAGTAAGGGCCAATTCCCAATGGGCCCTGATGTGCCATGTAAGGAGTTACAACCAGATCCTGATGACAATGGGAAACCATCAAAGAATTTTTAAGGGGTATATCAAGAACCTGTCTGTGTTTTCAGAAGATCACTCACAGACAAGAGGAAGGGATGTTCTTAAACATGTGGTCCCAGATCCATCAGCATCACATTCACTTGGGGTGCCAATAAAACCACAGAATCTTGGGCCCACTTTGTATGCACTGAATCAGAATCCCAGGGGGTAAACCCCGCAAGCCTACACTCATCTAGAAGACATTCTCCCAGTGATGCCAATGCTTACCAGACTCTTACACGTCAGTGGTGGCAATTCTCTTCAGGCTGAGGGTCAGATAAGGGTCATCCAGTCCTAGGAACACAAAATGAGTCAAATATGGTGGCAGGTGCTGATGAGGAACATGGGGAAGCACTAATCCCCAGACTGGGGAATTAGGGATCTCTGACTCTTTGAGAACTTTGGTCCTAAGAAACAATTGCTGTGATTCCTCTCCACAGAAGCAAACTCAGGAAAGCCTGGTGGAAGAAGATAAGAAATAACTGTCCCTCCTCTGGGTGGGCAGCGACACTCAGAGAGCCTGTTCACAGGAGGTAGATGTGCTGGAGACAGCTCTGTAAAAATAGATTATACTCCAGGCCAGGGAAGTCTGCAGCATGGAAACATTGATTGGTGGGTTTCAGCAATAGTGCTGCTCCTTCTGGCATTTTTTATTTGTTTGTTTTTTAACTAAGCAAAGTCAATATTCATCCGATGGCTTAGAAAGTTGACACTGACAAGGACAGAGGCATTTTGATTGGTGCATCTGCAGTCTGCCTGCACCAAAGAAAGGTCAAAACACTCTTCTCAGCCTGCCAGACTTGGAATCAGTAAGCAGCATGTGTAGGATTGGGAGGCATCACACGTTAGGACTAGCGAAGCCTGGCAAAGATGAGGCAGAAGGGCATTATTTTCTCCTGTGGCAGAAATCGCCATCACCTGCATTTCTGCTGGGGAGATTATTTTTGCTTTTATGTTTTTTCCCCTTGGGTGGGCTATTTTAGCATCCATGCTGTCATTTTCCTTGGCTGGGAACCCAAAGCCAGTGGGGGGCAGACCCAGGAATAGAACTGAACCTCTCATCCTCCATCCATTGCTCCAAAACTTTACCCAATGCCTCATATCACGAGTGACCTTTTTCTTAAAAACAAGAGGCCAGAGACAACAATGAGACTTTCCAGAATATAGTTCTGCCCTGTATGTAACATTGACCACATTCAGAATCTGGTTTGAACTGAGAAAGTTCTATTGGCTCCTATATTAGTTAGACCAATGTTAGCTGTGGAAACAAATGAACAAAAAGACCCCCAAAGGGATGCAGAGTCCCCCGCCAGCAGCAAAGGAAACATGGAGGATGCAGCAAGGACATCTGAAGTCCAGGCTCAGAAGTGGTACCCGTGCCTCCACTTCACTGCACTGAAATGAAACCAGTTCCATGGCCATGACTGACTAAAGGGGGGCTGGAAAACACAGGACAAGTAAGTTGTAGTGAGCAAATAAGAAATTTCTAGTAATCTGTGGGCCAAGATGGCAAGAGATTCCAGGAATAGTTGTGACAAAAGCCAAGGAACTCTGGCAAGGTCTCTCTTAATTTGTTAACTGCCATTTCTAATTTATTCATTCACTGTCTATTCCATAAGCACCTATTACACTTATTGTGTGTGACATGTTGTGTTAAATGCTCGGAAGGCATTTTAGGTGTATAAGACTCAATGTGCTCCCTCAAGGAGTTCACAGAATAATGGGAGAGACAGACAAAATGATGCCACGCAATGAGGTAAATGCTATAATAGAGAAGAACATAGAGAACTACATAAGCATGCAATAGGAAGGTGTACATCTGCAGAACTTTGAGGATGATTAAAGAGCTTTCAGGAACAAAAAGACAGGAAAGGTCAATTTCAGATGGGGAACAGCATTGGCAAAGGCATAGGGTTATGAAGGATCAAGAAATATTCAGAGAATGGAGTCTGGCATACATAATAGGTAAAGTTTAGGGTGAGGGAGAGAGATGCAGAGAAGGCAAATGTGGGACGGTAGGTTAGCACTACATCACAAAAGGCCTTGGAAGCCTGCAGAATATTTTTGATTTTTACCCCTAAGCCAAAGATTCTTCTTTTCTCTGGTTATACATAGTTTCCCCCTCAGTCTTCTCAGATACCTGGTTCAAGTTTTTGTTTCATATCTGTGGAGTGTCTTGTCTCTGACTATTCCAAAATAAGGCTGTAGGTATGACCAGATTCAGGACTCACATTATGTCATCAGGAGTCAGTGTCCAGCCAGCTCTAGGCTGTACCCTCTGCTGTGTTTGCTGAGTTGAAGGCTCAGACTTGCTCAGTAGCAAAATGGCAGTAGCAGAGCTGACCCCTGTACTCTTTCAGGTTCCCATTCAACAGAAGTTCCAGCAATGTCCTCTTGGGGTGTCACTGGTTTAGGTGGTCTTGTGTGCCCCTTTCTGAGCCACTTTCTTATGTTTGTAGTTATTTATTGTCTGTGTTATGTGTCTTTCTGTGTTTTGGGGGGGATGTTTATAAGGACTGTAACTTCCTAATCTTCCATCTTGCTGATGTCTAGAATTAATATTTTAGCCCAGGAAACGTAATCATCTGTTTAGCCTTGAACATGTTTTCCTACTGTGCTTAGAGCAGTGACAGGAGGATGTCCAAAAGGAAACCTAGACACAGTTACCAGATAATGAGTGAATGAACATTTAAGCAAGGAAAAAGAATCCTTACCCAGAATTCCACTGGACAGACTGACCAACTGCCAGGACCAAAAACATGCCCCGGGCTTTTCTAACATGCCCCGGGCTTTTCTAACATGCCCACCTTTTCATAAACCACTTTCTTTTTTTGATCCTTCCCATCCTCTCAGCTGATACAAATCCTCTCTATCTTTAAAAATTAAGGGAAAAAAGCTCAAATCCACTTCCTTTATGAAGACTGAAGTGTTCACTGCTTCCTAACAATCACAGCACTTCTTTCTATACAACTCTTTAGGAAACAAATGTTCTCCAATTTCTACTGCCTCCATTAACTTTTAATGACTACAGTTTTTTGTCCAGCTTGATTCTAAACTTCTGTAGGGAAACAATTTCACACACCTTTATCTTCCCTTGACACCTAATTTATATTTCACTTGATTTATACCACTATAATTCCTTACGTTGGGTTTCTCCCCCCTCCCCATACCTGTCTTTCTCTCAAGACTGTGAGCTTGAGGGCACTCATCTCTCATTCATCTTTACAAACAGCACGGTGCGTAGCCCAGCTGGCTCTCAGTTAACAGACCCAAGATTTGGTATGTACATAAATAAACAAGCATAAAGATTTGGGTAAAAAAAAATGAATGAACTCAAAGTAGAACATAGATCTAAATATAAAATATTTTAAAGTAAAAATTTTTATAGAAAATATAGGAGTAAATTTATGTGACCTGTAGTTAGGCAAAGTTCTTTTCAATATCTTACCAAAAACCTAATCTATTAAACTTAAAATTAATAAACTGAACTTCATTAATATTAAAAACTTCTGCTCTGCAAAAGACACTATTAAGAAAATAAAAGTACAAGCTGCGAACTGGAGGAAAATATTTGCAAATCACAGAACTGACACAGGACTTGTATCAAGAATACATAAATAATTCTCAACATTCAACAATAAGAAGAAAGCAAACAATGTAATTTAAAAGTGGACAAAGACTTGAACAGACACTTCATCTTTGAGGGAAATCTAAACTAAAATCGTGAAATACCACTGCATGCCTAAGAGAATGGCTTTTAAAATACAATAGCAAGTCCTGGTGAGGACAAGGACAAATGCACCTCTCATATAATATATTGCTGGTGGGAATCTGCAATGGTACAATGACTCTGGAACATTGTTTGGCAGTTTCTTATAAAGCTGAGCCTGCATTTACCATGAGGCAGCAATCCCATGCCAAATGCAGGTCAACACACGAATGGATAAACAAATGAGATGCAGCCTTACAAAGGAATATTACTCAGTAATCAAGTGGAACTAACTTAGATGAATCTCAAAGATATGGGTTACATACTGTATGATTTCATTTGTACTCTCAAAAAGACACAATTGTAGTAACAAAGAACAGGTCACTGACTTGGGAGGGAAGAGTATGACTAGGAAGCACAAGGGAACTTGGTGGGGTGATAGAACTTCTCTGTATCCTGATTGTAAAGGTAGTTGTTACATAAATCTACCCATGTCCTGAAATTCATGCAACTGTACACTAAAAAAGATGAATTTATGTCCATTTTTAAAATAGTATTTAAAGGGTGAGATGGAAAAATTATACCCAGATGATTGTCTATAATGGAAAAATTGAAAACTCAGTACATGATGGAGGAGGAGCCCTGAGAATTCCCCTAGAGAAACAAATCTTGCCTTTGAGCTTTGATGTTTCCGGACTGTGACTGCGATGGGGCCCAGCTCCCTGGTCCAGGCCATTCTCTTTGCTGGAGACTCCCCCAGCATGAGCCATTATATCCTGACAGCAGCTGTTGGATTGAAAGACATTTGTGTGCTGACAGCTTGCGTAGGGGTTAACTATTCCTTGAGGAGGAAGTTGGAGGTCTTGACTGACCTGTGGCAACAACATACATCTCAGCCATCACCGGTGAGCTTGGTGACTAACCTCACATTGCCCTTACTCTTAACATACTTGCAAACACTTTTTTGAGTTCTACATCTTTCAAATTTCAAAGGAACTCTGTGAGGAAAAGTGAGGTACACATAATTTATTGTCTTTATTTTATGTAGGATGAAATTGAGACTGAGAGATGAAGTGATTTGGCTGAGATTAAGCAACAGGGGCTAAGTCCACACCCAGACACCCAGGATTCCTGGCTTGTACTCTTCATTCACTCCCTCTCTCATCCATCTAAGAAATATTTATTGAGTACCTGCTCTATGAGGAGAGGCACCCCTCCAATTGCTTAAATTCCATCTGAGAGAAAAGATATGTATGGGTCTTCAAAACAAGGTACTAAATAATACAAACCATATGTCTGGTGAGAACAAAGAGTTACAATAGGAATGCTAGTTGTTGAGTGATCAGAGAAGGCATCACAGAACGGATAGGCTTTGATCTGGGTATCAAAAGTGGGAGAGAATCCTGAAAACTTGAGAGCGAGGGAGGGGCATGTTTCAAATGCAGGGTATGTGTGGTGGCCAGCCTCCCAAATAGCCCCTGATGATTTTTGCCTCCTGATATCCACAGCTTTGAGTAGTCTCTTCTCACATTGAATCAGGACTGTCTGGGTAAACAAAAGAATATAGCAAAAGCAACAGTGTGGGATTCTGAGGCCAGATGATAGAGGGCCTTGTGGCTTGTTCCTTATCTTTTAAATGCTCGTTCCAGGAGAAGCCAGACACCAGGCCCAGAGGTTGCTCAGGTAGCCCTTTATAGGGGCTCACATGGGAAGGAACTGAGACATCTTGCCAACAGTCAACACCAATTCACCACCCGTGTTGAGTGAGCTGTGTTGGGAGTGGACCCTCCAGCCCCAGTTAAGTCTTCAGATGACTACAAATCCCAGCAGATATCTCAGTGCAACCTCTTGAGAAACACCAAGCCAAACCACCCACCTAAGCTGGTCCCCAAATTTCTGACCCATGGAAACCATGAGAGATATAAACAATTTTTTGCTATTTTAAACCACTGAATTTTGAGGTGTTTTTATACACAGCACTAGATAATAACAAAATGCGAACCAACTTGTAAAAAAAAAAAGATCTGTTCAGGACATAGCCCTCTGCAGAGGTTAGAAAGGTAGAAGTTCCAGCAGGAGGGGCATGAAGTAGAAAAGACCTGAGCAAAGGCAACAGCAGAGAAGCAGGGCCAGAAGGTAAAGGTGCCACAACAAATTTGTTGTTCACTCTGAGGTTCAATGCCAGAACAACCCATGGTTATTTCTGCTAACATTAACAATTCTGCTAATGCTATTAGCAGAAATATACTAAGAAACACAGAGCGAGCTGTTTCCTTTATACTTTGCTATTCATGTTTTGTGACAAATCTTGGCTAGTCATTTACCATACCCATTTCCTTTCTTCCCAGACACAATGCTAGATCACACTTCTCAGCTTCCCTTTCCAGCCAGTGTGGCTGTGTGGCTGCACCGTGAAACCTCCTGCATGACCCTTTATTCTTTCTCTTCACTGTGTGCTAACTCCATGCAGGGGGTGGGAGGCCCTAAAAGATGGGAAATCAATAAGGTGAAGGGATTGTGGTCCTCAAATTACCTCACAGAAAGCCACCTACCAACTACCTGCCTTTCAACAATTATGTGAGAAAGAAATACATTTCTATTGAGTAAAAAAATTAAAAAGTGAAACTATCAGTTCAATAAAGTGAGTGTAGGGAAAAATAGGATGGAGTGAAGAGTGAGGCCAGTACACATACACACATGCACACCCACACATGTGCACATACACATCTCAAAGTCTGAGTGAATGCTTTTTAGAGATGAGCCACAACATTATGACCTGAGCTTTCCAGTAGTCAAAGCAAAAAGAGAAACATGATCAGTGACATGATTCACAGAGACCATAAAATTAAACAAAAAAAAACAAAAACAAAAACAAAAACAAAAAACTTGCTCAGGTGAAGTACGGCTACCTCCAATAATGAAATTAAATAGAATTTTTTCCACTAAGTTCTCATAAAAAAACACACTACATCATATAATAAACAATGTCCTCAATAATAGCCTAGCACCCAGTAGAACCTCATGTTTACTCCATTTCTTATAATATCCTCCAACGAAGGATAAAAGAAGTGACAAAGTGCCAAAGACAAATCCAGTAAAATCAATCCTGTGAATTCTGATGGGAAAGTACAAAATTTTGTTGTTGAATTAGTTCTTTATTGGTCTTGTTGTACATGATAACAAATGTGAGAGCATCTAGAAATATAAATAAATTGTGACTCTCTTAGGTAGTTCACTAGTAGATTTTGTACAATATATTTTGATTAACTGGTTCCCTGGCATTTATGTGTTTAGTTTCAAGGGTAGAGAAAAGGAAAGTAGGAGAAAGCCAAAACCTATGGCCCTATGACCCCACATTACCTACCAAATGTTATCTGGCTGTGTGTGGTGGCCAGGATATGTCACCATCTCATGTGTTTTGTTGTGTTTTCTCCCACTGAATTTTCCTGGGGCATGTAATTAAGAGTACTGACTAGAGAATAAAAAAGGAAGAATAATAGAGTTTAAGAACAACTATAAAAAGTCATTATGATATGCTTTCAAAGCCAGTAATTACTGCTCTTACTTAACATGTAAATCGCTATTAGTGTTCTATCTGAGCTACAACTGGATGCTTGTTATCTGACACAGGATGCTTTTGAGAAAGACCTAACATCTGCCCACAATTGGATTCCTTTCCAAACATTCCTAGGAGGAGGAGGAAAGGGATACATCAAGAGGGTAATTTAATGCTTATAGTTAAAACCTTGGGAGAGCTCCATTGTAAGGGGGAAAGCAGAAGGGGATGAATTAGTAATCATGCAAAATAACTTCTGGTTGGCCTTGTAAAGCAAATTCAGAGAGTTGTGAGGATGGAGGGAATGTGGAAACATGGGAGGGCTCTGGGCCTGGAGAGCCTGGGGACTGATTTAGTAACTGTGGTCAGTGAGTATTGCCAGTCATTTCAGTGAACATTTAAAAGAAACTAGAGGGAAACTGATCTATGGTAGGTGGTGAAGGTTTCTACAATAGGGAACATGGTTCCACAACAGTAGTTTTATGAGTACGTCTTTGGATGTGAGGTGTGGCAGGTGGAGGGTATTAGGAATTAAATGCATTTAAAATATAAGTTGTACACCATGTGTAGTAATAATCATTTAGATTCCCCTAGAGTCAGGCAAACTAGCTGTGAATCTGACAACAAGATGGATAAATTATTATCCTGACAACTCAAAAAACTGGCAAAAGCAGTAATGACAGAAACAGGTCAGGCTAGGATTAAGCCAGAGCTATGTAACAAATATTTCTAGTATTTTATGAAAAACACTATTCAACCATTCTTCTCTCAGTTCAGTGAAGCTTAGGCAAAACAAGAAACAGTATTTATATGACCAGAGGAATTCAGGAAAGCTGAGAGGATGCCTGAAATCACTGGAAAAAAAGACTTGAAGTTGGAAAGATGGAGGCATATGTAAATATGGTTTGCCTCCTTGAACAACCACAACAAAACTACAGCAAAATTACTATAGAACGAATATCACTCAGAACCATCAGAAAATCAAGCTGGATGGAAGTACAACAACTAAGGAATTAAAGAAACCACATTCATCCAGACAGGTAGGAGGGATGGAGGGGCAAAGACACAGAGACTCGGAATGGGCTGGTCCCAAACCCACGTGTGATGGGTATAAAACAGAGGGATATCACGGGAGTGAGGGATCCCAGCCCCACACCAGACCACCCAGCCCAGGGCTCCAGTGCCAGGAAGATAGATAATTCCCCATAACTACAAGCTATAAAAACCAGTGGGGAGGGGGGTAGGCAGAAGAAACTACAGGATTCTCAAGCATCTCCTCTTGGAGAGCCCTGCACAAGGACTTACTCAGACTCACTCCTTCTGGGCTTTAGCACTGAGGCAGTACCTTGAAGGGCACCACTGGCATATGGGAGGAACTGAAGTATCTGGTATCAGGGCAAAAGCTGGGGGACAGCTTCCTCCTAGATAGAACTGCAGACAATGGCCACTGTACTTTTTCTGAGCACTCCCCGAAACAGATCCACAGTGTGGCAGCACCATATCTGAGTCTCCACCAACCAGGCTCACATGGTAAGCATCCCCCAACAATTACATAAGATTCTGCCCCATCCAACTTATGGGTCCACTCAAGCTGATAACACTGGCTTTTCCATATAATGAGCTGGGCTAGGCACAGGCTTCAGACCTTCCTAAATCCTCTTAAACAAGCAACAGCTGAGCCCAGACCCTGTATCTCTTACTGAGTGGTCCCAGGCCCAGCACTAGCAGCAGCCATCTGCAGATCACTTTATCACTTATGCCAAGGGGCCCCAGGCAGAACGCAGGTGGAGGCTGACTTTGTGGACTGCATCATCTGGGAAACTGCAGAGCCTGCACACCCAGCAGATGGTTACAGACCACATTGAAGCACCACCCAACCACCTCTATAAGCCACAGATGGAGGTGGTTGCTGGCCAGGGGTCACAGCTAGTCCTACCAGCTATCTGGATTGGGTAGATCCCTCCCATTAACCTCCTGACAGCAATGAAGACTCACCTAGAAGAGAAGGGAGTACTCAGCCCACACAAAGAGTACACCTTTAGTACCCAGCTGGAGTGATAGGAGAGACTGTGACACTGGACTCTGCATTAGGGCACACTACCAAGACATGGCATCAAAGCAGCTCTACCTAATACATAGATACAAACACATGGAGGCTGACAAAAGGAGGAGACAAAGAAGGCTGGCCAAATAAAAGAACAGAACAAAACTCGAGGAAAAAGAATTAAACAAAATGGTAATAAGCAATCTATCAGATGCAGAGTTGAAAACACTGGTGATAAGGATGCTCAAGGAGCTCAATGGGCACTTTAACACCATAAAAATGATCTAATCAGAAATGAAGAAGACACTAAGTGATATAAAGAACAATTTACAGGGAATCAGCATTGGAGTGGATGAAGCTGAAAATCAAATCAATGATTTGGAATATAAGAAAGAAAAAGATTTCTCACCAGTACAGCAAGAAGAAAAAAGAATCCAAAAAATTGAGGATAATATAGGAATGTCTGGGAAACTTCAAGTATTCCAACATCTGCATCATAGGAGTGCCAGAAAGAAAAGGGAGCGAGAAATTGGTAATCTATTTGAAAAAATAATGAAAGAAAACTTCCCCAATTTAGTGAAGGAAATAGACATTCAAGTCCACGAAGCACAGAGTCCCAAACAAGATAGATGCAAAGAGGGCCATGCCAAGACACATTATAATTAAAATGCAAAAGGTTAAAGATAAAAAATATCTTAAAAGCAGCAATATAAAAAGAGAGTTACCTGCAAAGGAGTTCCCATGTGACTGTTAGCTGAGTTCTCAACAGAAACTTTGCAGGCCAGAAGGGATTGGCAAGAAGTATTCAAAGGGATGAAGAGCAAGTTCCTACAACCTAGATTACTCTATCCAGCAAAGCTATCATTTAGAATGGAAGGGTAGATAAAGTACTTCTCAGACAAGGTAAAGCTAAAGGAGTTCATCATCACCAAACCATTATTATATGAAATGTTAAAGGGACTGATCTAAGAAAAAGAAGACCAAAACTATGAACATTAAAATGGCAACAAATTTACAACTATTAACAACTGAATCTAAAAAAACCAAACAAACAAAGCAAACAAGCAGAACAGAAACAGAATCATAGATATGGAAAACATTGGGATGGTGGCCTGTGGGAGGGAGATCTGGGAGAATGGGGGAAAAGGCAAAGGGATTAAAAAGTACAAATTGGTACTTGTAGAGCAGACAGGGAGATGTTAAGAGCAAGTATAGGAAAAGGAGTTGCCAAAGAATTTATATGCATGACCCATGGATATGAACAAAGGAGTGGGGAATGCTGGAGGAGGTGGGGGTGCTGGGTAGAGGAGGAAAAAGGGAGGAAAACTAGGACAACTGTAATAGCATAATCAATAAAATTTTTTTTTAAAAAAAGGTGAAGATGGATTTATGTTAGTATTCTTTTAAGAGTAATTTCAGACCTCAGGTTCTACCTTCAGTGATACAAGCCTTAAAGCCTTTCCTGGTCTTGAAAACATTTCTTCTCCTCCAATTTCCAAGGATATTTCTTTTGTGTCAGTCTCCTAAACAACCCTGAACCATTCCTAAGACAATACTAATACTCCTCTGCTCTACAGATATGGCAGACACCTTGGTTGTTTATTCCACAGTCATTTCACCCTTTGTTTGTAAACAAAACCCCACATTTGTTTGGCAAGTCACCCTCTTTCACCTGGCCATGTGCCTCACTGGACAAGTCATGGCAATCCATTTCTATTGACAGTTCTTGCTTAGGAATGAACATGTGACATCACTTTACGCACTAACATGTGAGAAGGAATTTATTGGAGGGTTTCTAGGAAAGATTTCCAAGGGAAAAAGGGACATGTAGGGGAAAATAGTCATTCTGCTGCTGAACATTGTTATAGCTGTGGGTGCTTGGAACTGGGATAATAATCTTGCAACAGTAAAGGGTACTAGTCAAGGAAAAGTCAACTGACTAATGACAGGAGAGCAGAAAGATGGAAAGAACAACATTTTTTATATCATTAGGGCCACTGAATCGGCCAAGCTGGAGCTCCTCAATTTAGGACTTATGAAAGTCCTCATTGTTTAAGCAATTTTTACCTGAGTTTTCTAGTTTTCTATTATTTGCAGCTGAAAGTATCACAGGTAAAAAAGACATGTGTGCATTTGATACCCTTCATGAAATTTCAAAGAAAACATCTTTGTCTGCTTTGTACCAGGTGTCAATGAACTGAATTGAATGAGTTGGTTCCCTAAAGAGGTAAATGCATGTATGGATAGATAAACATGCCACATCTTAATACTAGCTGCATTCCTTAGCTCAATGAATTGCATAGCTATCCATCCAAGTGCATAAGCTAGAAATTTATTCTAGATATTTTTCTATTCCCCTCTCTCCACAGCCAATCCATCAACACATTCTGTTCATTTGCCTTCTAGATTCATCTCAGATCCATTCACTTCTTTTCATCTGTACCCTCATTCTATTTCAGGCTACGATCATGTCTCCTAACTAGTTTCCTGAAATTTGTCAGAGCTGTTTTATACTATAGACAAAGGGAATCTTTACAAAATGCTACATCCCCCAACTTTTCCACCTCCATTCCTGATTAAAGGATAAAGGAAAAAACTCCAAAATTCATAAAATGCCCACAAGGCCTGCATGGCCTGGTGCCACCTTCCCTTATGGGAACCTCTTGCCCTTGATACTCCAGCCACAAAGATCTTATGTTGATTTCTTGATGGTCCTCACTTTGCACATACTATTCTATTTGTCTGTCAGGCTCTCCCCACTGGCACCCGGACACAAGCATATACCCTGTGTGTTCCATCCTTCATTTTTCAGGTCAGTCTTGCCTTACCCAAGAAAGCCATTTCTCTATTCCCCAAGTAGGCAATTCTTCCCATTGTGACCTTATTAACAACAAATACCTCTCAGTCATAGCCAGGATGACGATCCAAACTGGGACACTTCTGAGAGTGAATGGGGGTCCCATTAACAATTAAACTGGGATCACCAGACTTCTGGCCAAGATGGAGGTGTAGGTAGATACACTTTGCCTCCTTGTACAACCAAAAGAAGAACAACAACAAATTTAAAAACAAAAACAATCAAAACTGCCAGAAAATCAAACTGTATGGAAGTCCAACAATGAAGGAGTTAAAGAAGAAACATATATCAGACCAGTAGGCAGGGTGGAGATTGGCAGCTGGGGTGGAGAGGACTCATGCAAGGCAGCACTGGAGGACTGGGCAGTCCCATATTCATGTGCAGATAAACTGGAAGGAACTGAGACAGACCACGCAACCCAGGGTTCCGGCACAGAGAAATAAAGCTGCAAAACCTCTGACTGAAAAAAACCTGTGGGGGTTGAGGCAGCGGGAGAAACTCCCAGCCTCACAGGAGAGTTTGTTGAAGAGACTCACAGGGCCCTAGTATGTACACAAAACCACCCACCCAGGAATTAGGAACAGAAGGGCCCAATTTGCTTGTGAGTAGTGGGGAAAGTGACTGAAAGCCAGCTGAGAGCTGAGCAAGCAGCATTGTTCCCTTTCAGAACCCTCCCCCACATACAGTGATGTGGGTTGCCCCACTCTGGCCAATACCGAAAACTCCGCCCCTTACTATGTAACAGGCACACTGAGACAAAAAAATAATGGCCCAAATGAAAGAATGAATCAAATCTCCAGAAAAAATACAACTAAGTGATAAAAAGATAGACAAACTACCAGATGCACATTTTAAAACACTGGTAATCAGGATACTCACAGAAATGGTTGAATATAGTCATAAAATAGAGGAAAAAGTGAAGGCTATGAAAAGTGAAATAAAGGAAAATGTACAGGGAGCCAACAGTGACAGAAGGAAACTGGAACTGAAATCAATGGTTTGGACCAGAAGGGAGAAATAAACATTCAAACAGAACAGAATGAAGAGGTTAGGAACCTCTGGGACAACTTTAAATATTTCATCATCTGAATCATAGGGGTGCCAGAAGGAGAAGAGGAAGAGCAAGAAATTGAAAACTTATTTGAAAAAATAATAAAGGAGAACTTCCCCAATCTGGCAAAGGAAATAGACTTCCAGGAAGTCCACAAAGTTCAGAGCGTCCCAAGGAAGCACACACCACGGCACATCATAATTACATTAGCCAAGATTAAAGATAAGGAGAGAAACTTAAAAGCAGCAAGAGAAAAGGCAGGAGGCACCTACAAAGGAGCTCCCATAAGACTATCAGCTAATTTCTCAACAGAAGCCTTACAGGTAAGAAGGGACTGGAAAGAAGTATTAAAAGTCATGAAAGGCAAACACATACATCCAAGATTACTCGATCCAGCAAAGCTATAATTTAGAATGGTAGGACAGATAAAGTGCTTCCCAGGTAAGGTCAAGTTAAAGGAGTTCAGCATCATCAAGCCCTTATTATATGAAATGTTAAAGGGCCTTATTTAAGAAAAAGAAGAAGATCAAAAATATTGATAGTAAAATGACAAACTCACAACTATCAACAACTGAACATAAATAAAAACAAAAATGAACTAAGCAAACAACTAGAACAGAAACAGAATCACAGAAATGGAGATCACATAGATGGAGATCACATGTGATAACCCACATAGGGGGTTATCAGCAGGGAGGGGTAGAGGGAGAGAGGGGAAATAGGTACAGGGAATAAGTAGCATAAATGATAGGTAGAAAATAAGGTGAGGTTAAGAATAGTATGGGAAATGTAGAAGCCAAAGAACTTATATGTATGGCCCATGGACATGAACTAAGGTGGGGGAATGCAAGTGAGAGGGGTGAGCAGGGCAGAGGGGAATAAAGGGGAGAAAATGGGACAACTGTAATAGCATAATCAATAAAATATATTTTAAAAGAATTACATAGAGGGAGTAAAAGATATAAAATTGTTCTTCAACAACAATTAAAATAAAAATATTTTTTTAAAAAGTAAAAAAAAAAAAAAAAAGCCCTGGCTGGCATAGCTCAGTGGATTGAGTGTGGGCTGTGAACCAAAGTGTTGCAGGTTCGATTCCCAGTCAGGGTACATGCCTGGGTTGCAGGCCATGACCCCCAGCAACCGCACATTGATGTTTCTCTCTCTATCTCCCTCCCTTCCCTCTCTAAATAAATAAATAAATAAATAAATAAATAAATAAATAAATAAAATCTTAACAAAAAATACACACATACTCTTTAAAAAAAAGATTGTTATAAAAAAAGTAAAAAAGAAAAAAGAATTACACTGAAACAATAGGTAAAAATAGAGATTTTCCTAGGCTAAAAGAACATTTGGTCAACTGTTCTTTAAACTTGCTTTTTGCTTGTTAGTGTTTTCATTTTTTCAAATATTTTTTCAAATATTTGCTTCCCCCAGATTTCTCTATGGACAGAAAGAATATATTTCATTTTGCACACCATCACATTCTCCATGCCTAGCATAGTGCCAGAGTAATAACATATACTCAATAAGTATCTGTTGGCAGAACATTGGGAAGAATGAATATGATAACTCAGTTCACATTTTCCTTTCCTATTATTTTTTATTATTCTCCTTAGACTAGTGTTCATGTAGTGTTATACCATATTCTTGCTTCTAATTTTTAATATCTGATCATTTTGCACAGTACTGCTTTATCAATAATTCATTAATTTAATCAACAAGTACCTACTGAACATCTAATGTGTGCCAAATATGAACAAGATGCTGGGGATATAACAGCAAACAATACACGTTCCTGCCCACAAGGAACTCACAGTTCCATGAGGGCGATACTTGAAGTCCACTACCATTCTACATCAGTATTTATCACATCAATGCCTAGCCAATCAGGACCCATCCTGAGCATGAAAAAGATAGTTTGACTTTTTCATTTTCTTCTTAGTTATATCATTTCCTCCATTTCAGTTCCAAGGTCAGTGTCCTCATGATTTCAATTTCTTACTAAAACCTAGCTCCAGGAAACATTCAGCTACTTAGTGGTAGTTTCAGATTCTGGTAATATGTTAAAAATCATATTCATGCATATCAATTTGCAAAAAATAAATGGAAATCTCAAGGTTCCTGAAACTAAGAGCTATAAGCTTCGGATCTGATCCTAAAGCTTTCCCATGGGTGATTATCAAATTCAGTAATACCTAGTATGTAGTTTGGGTTTTAACACACAATTAGGCTAGGATATAAGGTCATGGGTCTTATGAGACACTGAATGGGAACTAATACCCTTTCATGAAGCTGGGATGTTCAAAGGGATGTAACATCAGTAATGACAGGAATAGAAAAAAGATCTGCCCACCTTAATAGGGAGTTGATAAAGTTTGCTATTCCTGGACTATGGAAAAGAAAAAATATTCTCAGAAAAATAAAAATATCAGCTTCTGCCTCATGCTGTATTGGAGTTAGAATATATACTTCTGTCATGATTTGAGACTGTCAAGATTAGAAATTTACATAAAAATTAGTCCTGGGACAGTGATATCCCTGCGGTACCTGGCAGAAGTGAACAGAAAATCTCTATGGAGTGATTCTTCCACAGTCTAGGCCACACAGGATTTTCATAGGAAAATTACCATTCAAGATGAGTTTATAATCCAAGATGTAGATACAAGAACAGAAGGTTGGGTACCCAGTAACCCATGATAATAGAAGTATTATCTGAAAAAGATAATGTCTTGTAGAATCTCCTGAAAGCAGATTCAGATATGGAGATTTGTATGCAGGAAGTTATTTGGAGAACATCTAGGGACACCATTAAGGGAGTGAAAGAAGGATCAGGCAGAAGGAGATACAGTGATACAGTTACAATGAAAACCTCAGCTGATTCCACAAAAATCTCTCGAGCTGGGATGGCCCTTAAGAGTATCCCAAATTGAAACAATAAGACTGGGCCTTTATACCCAACATCGACTAGTCACTGGATACAAGTTGCCCCTGAGAAGAGTTTATAAACTTGGGAAAGATGGCCCCTTTGGCCAAAGATAATTCCCAGAGAGACTCAGACATGAACCATCAGCAGCCAATGCACCTAGCAACAAAGAAATGAGTGTCTCAGTCCTGGAACTGGAGATGGGAGATGGGGACTCTGATGAGAGATCAGCATCTACCATACATAGTCCACCCTCGGACTGCTCGGTTTATTTCCATTTGCAATTTGTAGTAACTTTGTCCCATTCAGGAGGAGCATCATCAGGTTTCTGGTTGGT
Source organism: Phyllostomus hastatus (assembly GCF_019186645.2). NCBI lineage: Eukaryota > Metazoa > Chordata > Mammalia > Chiroptera > Phyllostomidae > Phyllostomus > Phyllostomus hastatus. The sequence continues at coordinate 29,887,246 of NW_025333916.1, forward strand.
CTCATTTCTGGAGGAATTTTGTATAAGAAAAGTTAGTGGAGAAAGTTAACAGTCCCTGCTGCAACTAGTTTTAAGAGCACAACCAGTTTCCATAAGGATAAGATGCTGCACTTATGTATTAACCATCCAAATTGGGCAGCAGAATGTCAAAAGATGACCCAATTGTTCAATGACTGTGAAATATATTCTTCCCTTTCTTCTCTGTGTAACAGCAGCTGTACCTCCTCCTAATGATCAGTGTAAATTACCCCTGCAGGAGTGGTGAGTCCTTCCCTTGCTGACTGGTCTCTTGACATGACAAACAGTAAGTGGCCCAGTGGCAGCCACAGTGTGAAGTATGGCAGTACTCTTACTGCGCCCTGTAGTGCCAGGAGTCACCCTCCAGGAATCAGAACTGCTACCACAGAGCCTAAAGTTGTGAGGATAGGAAATCAAATTCCACAAGTGGGTCATTGTGAGTGATACTGATATAAAGAGACAGAAAATAGAAAAGAGTAATTAAGAAATATGGTGGATAGAATGTGACATTCTGACACATACATAATATGAGTAAACATAACATGTTAACATGTTTACTCATGTTTACTACACTTCAAAAAAGGTGTATTGTGGAAAACAAGCAAAGTAATAATATGGCTGGCTGAAAGCAGAAAATAATAATAATAATAACATGGTGAAAATGAAACCAAATGTGTATAATCATAATAAATATGAATGGATTAAACTTAACAATGTTAAAAAAAGGCTGAGATGCTCAGATTGGATTTAAAAATCAGTTGTGTAAGTGACACCTATACACAATGGTATAGAAAGTCTGAAAATTAGTAATGAGAAAAGATTTATTAGACAAATTCTTAGCAAGAGAAAGCCATTGTGGCTATATTACATCAAATAAATTACTCTTTAAGGCAAAATAATTTTGTGGATAAAGAGGGTCATTAAAAAAAATGACCAGGAAGATATATGGTTTGAATCTATATGCACTTGACAGCATAGACTCGAGAGATTCAAGGGTTGGTGGCAGCCTACCTGAAGTTCTACATCTTCCAGGAGTTTTGTATTTCTGCAAAGCTCAGTACCTCAAGAAAATAAGATCAAATGTAAGAGAGTACTTGTTGGTTTAACTTAATTCTAGCTACTCAGAAGCAAGGTTAATTTATAAATACATTCTGGAAAGTGATTAAACAGATCCTTTTTATCTTGTTAAGTTTGTTTGCCAAGTACAGCTGTGTTTATGAAGTTGAAGTTTTGCTTACTGATTCTAGAAATTAAATTGAGTAAATGAATTGTGGAATTGAAAGTTTTCATAAAGAAATCTAAAACCTGAGCCAATTGTTAAAGATTCACACATCAATGTAGACTTTGCAGGTGAGTTTCTTCTGGAACTGAAACAACTTTTGAGAACTTTAGACTGGCTGACCGCTCTGTAACAAAGCCAAATTCCAGAAATAAAAGGGAATCTTAAAAACATTAATTGTTTTATATTTTTTGTTTGTTTTATTTGCTTGGCTGTGAAAATTTTCTTTAATAAAACTCTGGATGGGTGGTGTCATGGACTGGGTGAAGAGTTGAGGGATTAAGAAGTACAAATGGGTAGTTAGAGAACAGCCATGTGGATATAAAGTACAGTAAGGAAATGGAGTAGCCAAAGAACTTATACACGTGACCCATGGACATGAACAATGGTGGGGGGATTGCCTGAGGGAGTGGGGGGTGCTGGGTGGTGGGGGACAGAGGTGGGGAAGTCAGGACAACTGTAATAGCATAATCCATAAAAATAATTTAAAACATAAAGAAAAGAAATCTCAGTGGTGTGGTTTATAAAATCATAGTCTCAATCAAAAAGGACCAACCCATGAACTAAAATTTCATCAGAACCACATACCTATAGTTTGCAATATCTACTTATAAAATCAGACAATCAGTTCTCTGTTATGTGCAGATCCTTCCCCTTCTTTATGTCTCCGAGTTTCTCACCCATTCTTGCTAGTCCTTTCTCAAAGGAAAGTGAAAAGGAATAAATTAATCAGGGCTTAAATCAGGCAGGATTCTGTAACTAGCAATGCTGTGACAGGATGAGGAGGTGGAGAGAGAGGGGAGGGAGGGAGGAAGGAGGGGAAAGAGAGAGAAAGAGTGTGAGCATGGAAGCTTTTGCAGGGAGGGTAGATATGCTCTTGATGGCTTCACAAAAGGAGAGATTTGGCTGCTAAATTTGACCTTGCTCTCCAGTAATTGATGAGATGTAACATTATCATCAGAATAATGGTAATGAGCTATAGATGCAGATTATCTGCCTGTGGAGATTGCCGACAAAAAAAGACTTTAAGGCAAAAAGCATTGTGCAGGCTAAAAAGACTCATTACATAACTTCATGTTAGGAAAGCTTTGGTGGGGTTATTTGATTGTGATGAGCTCAGTTCTTCCACATCTGAAGAGTAAAAGGAAATTCAATGGGAAATAAAGGGGGAGCTTAAACTAGATTTGGTGGTGATGTCTGAACGTCAAGTCTCCTTGCTTCTGTCATCCTAAAAACCTGAGCCTCACTAGTGCCTCAAAACCAGGTTCAGCCTCAAGTTCATTATTAGGCTCTTACTTACACATTTAGTGCTCCTCCTCTGACACTTGAAAATGCCAAATATTTTCCTAGTTGTGGATTTAGAATACATTAACTTCATTTCTACTTTCTTTGTATTCTTTCTTGAGAATTTTTCTTTGAAGAAGACTTGTGTTTTTATCTGCTGTGATCTGACTAGACATTTTGCAATTAAGGCATCTCATTTCTGATATATGCAGGGGTGGGCAAAAGTAAGTTTACAGTTGTGATTCCAATAAATAACACTATAATTAATAAATCATCAGACACAAATAAACTCTGTTTCACGTACTCACAACCGTAAACCTACTTTTGCTGGCCCCTGTAGTTTGTCTCGTTAAATGGGATTTCAGCCATGCATCTTTGTGAAACCCTGCCTCTGGAGTTTTGGGTGACCCTTGTGAATGTCCTCATTGACATTGGAAGTGATCTCTCATTGCTTTGGGGTATTTTTCTGTGTTTGGCAGCAGCCTTTCTACTGATGTCTACCTTTCAGTGATTTGTGGTAGTAGGTGACCAGTCTGTTTTCTTCTGTCACTGACAGGTTGACCTCCTTAGTTTAGGTTTTTCTAGTACTGGCTCACAAGGTGTAAGCACAGATAACCTTGTAAATTCAGAGGCTGGTTCCACTGAGTGAAAGTTTTATAACATCAAGGTACTGGAACTTGACACTAATGAGAATTTAAATATACAGCTTAGTGCTGGATGTCTCACACTGTGAATGGTTACCACCAATTTAGGTTTGTAAACCTGGGTCTGTGACATGTCTCTTTTGAGTCTGGTGGCCTTTAAATTCTGGTGTGCATCAGAATGATGCAGTAAGGCAGTTAGAAACACAGACTTCCAATCTGTCTTTCCTCATTATGAATTTTTCTAATGTTCTCTCTTTCTTTTATTCAAGGAATATCATACAAGGGATGAAGCCATGCTGTGTTCCTTTCAGTGCACTTGGTCAGATATTGCAGTTTTATTTGTCCCACTACTGATGATATTCATCTGGATCGCTTAATTAAGGTGGAGTCTGAAGGACTTTTCCACTGTAAAGCTACTTTTTTTTCCCTTCACAGTTCATAAATATTTTGTGCGGATATACTTTAAAGCTATGGAAATACCCTGTTCCTCATTCAACTTTCAATTCATTCATTCTTTATTTATCTCTGTAAGGACTCATAATGTCCCACTTTATTCAGGAGTTTTAATATGCTACTTTAACTATTTTGAGGCACAAATTGCCGCCAGTTTTGCCAGTAGTATCCCCCTCAAATTGGCTTGATATACCCAGTCATTCTTTGAGCAAACCCTTGCTTTTGGCACAAAATTCTTTGGGCTCATCTTATACTTTTCCTGCCCCATTCAGGAATCAACCACTTCTCCAAGGGGTCCCTGGTCCTTTTACTGGGAAATGATAGTAGAAACTAAGATCTGGGCACTAGGTATGTGCCACACAGTGGATAGAGCCAAGGAGTATATGTCACATTTATATTCCTTTCTATATCTATTTATATATTAAAACCACAAGTCAGTTATACTGATATCTCCAATTCCAAACCATTTTTACAAAGTTCATTCTAGGCTTTTTCCCCTTTCCATATTGGATAAAGGGGGGAGCATTATTTTGTCTATCACATATACCAACTCATTTAATTCTTATTAAAAACCTTATGATTTGGGGGTGCGGGGTGGGAATTGCCAGCCTGATACCTCATTATCCCCAAACACTATAGTGTGTATTTCAAATGGTTCATGAAAAAATTCCCTGTACTCTACTTGCAACTTCTCTGTAAGCTTGTAATTGTTTCAAAAAATTTTAAAGTTCATGCTTAAAATACCTGCTCTGGATCCACAGACTATGAAATACAATGGTATTCATAGTGTGCCTGGCCATCTGAATGAGATAAAGGCATTCATACATTTTCCAAATGGGGGGGTGGGGGGAGGAGGAAAAGGGTGAGACCGAATTTTAATCTAAATAAAAAGGCAGAAGCCAGGAAAGCTGACTCATGCTGCCTTAACTTTAACAGCCTATGCCGGTGGTACCCAGTTGCAATCTTTAGCGTGTCACTTCATTCATCATTCACATATGGCCCTGCGACAGGCATCCAGGCCTGAGGTCCACTCAGGAGCTGTGGGATCCTGATTAACTAATCAGCCATCTTGGCTTGGACACAGCTCATCAATAGAGCAGAACACATTAGCCTAAAACTAACCATTGGATGAATTTCTTAAGGCTTATTCAGCTCCCTCAATGAGAGAAAAATAGAATGAAATGTGAAGATTCACAGGGACCTTACAGATTCTCAGGGCCAAGTCCCTTACTTTACAGAGAGAGAAAGCCACAAACTGGTGAAGGGTTCAGACAAGGTTTCTCAGCTGTTGGGTGTCAGGACGCAGAAAACACTCAGGTTCCCTTACATCTCATCCCTGACAAGCCAGAACTGACTGATGTGCTCTCAGACTTTGTTGCAGTGGCGACAGACTTGACCGAGGGGTAGAGCAGCCCTCCTTACCCCAGGTGATGAGGGTTGGGGCCTGTTTGTGTAGTTAGTCAAAGTGCGAAAATCATGAAGAGTGGCATATAAGTAAATACCTTAAACATTTTATTTGATAGTTTTCCTATGTGACCCAATGTCCTAATGGGAGTTCCGTGTTGTTGCTCTTGCATAAGCCTCAGTCATAATGTGTCATCTCTGATTTCCCCTTTCTGTTTCTTTACAGAGGAGTTGGAACTTAAAGATATTAGTCAAATAATTTGAGTGCAGAACCATTCTAGATGTTAATTTTTTCCTCTTACTTTTTAGAGTTGTCTCATCCACGTGGAACAAAGCAATTTTACAAGACATGTGACTTGAGCAAGTTACCTTAATCTCTTTGTGACTCATTTGCCCTTTCTGAAAAATGAGATGCTACAGGCTCATCTTGCATTTCCTCTGCCCCAGCCCTGGAATCAGCCATTTCTCCAAGGAGTCAGGCTCCTTTGAGTGGAGAAGGGTATTAGAAACCAAGATCTAGGCAGTAGGTGTACTCATCCCTGTTGGATTGGTACTGTTTCCAAGTTCTCACAGCGAATTGTGCCTAGGAGTATATCTACATGTATATTTATTTCTATATCCACTTTTATACATTGAAAACCATGAGTCACACTGATATCTTCTATTCAAAACCAACACCACAAAACTTGTTCAAGTTTTCTTACTTTCCAATTGCAATGCCCTTCTCTAACCATAAACAATCTGGCTCTCATTATCCTCGATATATTTCCTATTTGAGCAACAGTCCTATATGTAACCAAATTATGATTTCTACCACCATTTCTCCCTGTGTGTACTCTGTCACCCCCATGCCATCCCCTCGGTCACCTTTCTGTATAGACAGCCTGCAACACTAAGCAGGCTCTACCCGCCCATGCTGGGCCACCTCACATGGACATACCCACTTCATTCTGCTGAGATTCTCACCCACTGTGTCACACTGTCCTGCTCTCAGTGGATGCCCTCCTCGTTTCACTTGGGCTCTGACTCCCCCACTGGACCAATTCTCCGTGTGGCCACACTTGTAACCTTGCTCAGTCTCTGACACCCTAGGTCAGGCCACCCTTGTCTACACCATCCTCAGTCCACTCAAGCTCTGATATCTACTGTGGCTCCCCCAGCCCCCTTCTTTTGGAGTAGATGCCAACCTTGCTCTACTTTCACCTAAAACAAAGATTTTCAACCTTTTTCTCCTCCTGGCACACATACACTAATTATTAAAATTGTGTGGCACACCAAAAAATGTATTTTTTGTTGATCTGACAAAAAACAGGTATAATCTTGATTTATTCACACCAGACAGCTACTGTTGAGTTGGGTGTTGTCAATTTTTCATTTGACGATCTAAAGGAAGAGAGGTCAGCATCCCTCACTAAATAGTCAGGTACTGCATGTTTTAAAAATTCTTGCGGCACACCAGTGTGCCTCTTCTGGCATTCGTAGACCTAAAGGCTTTAGAACTGCATTGTTCAGGAAGCAAAGGGGGAGAGGCGGGAGAAGAGCTCCTCTTTGTTTTCCACACCTTCTCTGACACAATGAGACTGTCAATACGGTAAAGAAAGGACTATTTGCTTTCAACAGGACAGTTTGGTGCTTCACCTGAGTATGTAGGGAAAATTATGCCCACATTTATTTATCCCCCAAAGGGTTTTGTCATCAAAGGCTCTGATTACTTCTACACTTGGAGCACCCTCAGCATTCTAATATTTAATTGCTATTATTACCAAGATCACTTATTTGTGGATACTGCCTCCTATTTCTTTTTTATTTCATTTCTGTATTAGCTCAGAGGTCCTTACCTGCCCCATCTCATGGTACTCAGCTCTTTATGTATTTTTTTATATATTAGTACACATTGTTGAAGGCCTGGCCCACATTGGTATAATACAATCAGGGTGGGCTTAGAAGTCAAACAGACTTGCATTTAAATCACTCTAATTTATCCTTCTTTAATTTTTTAACATAAGATGTATACGCCACATGGTAAAGCATTCTCTAAATGTCCGTTCCCATCAAGCCTCCCTTCCTGACAAAGTCTCATGTTTGTGCATGTGTGTGTCTATCGGCCTCTTTTTTCATTGCTTTTCCTTTGAGAACTGAAACCTGGGAAGAAGAACTTGAGGCATGTGATAACTGATAGATAACAATGGGCTGAAAAATAGAAAATCGGTCTAATTTCTCATGAACTTTTAAAACCTATGTCATCTGTTTTTCTGAGAAGTTTGTGACCCACTGAGACTTTCTGGGACTCTCCAAAAATTTGGATCTTGACAGTTTCAGAACTGTCTGAAGGTCTTTCGTGCTGTCCCTGCAGTGTTCTCAGAGCCAATAAATACACCATCAGAGGAAAGGGAAGGTGGATCTGCCTCTTTCTAAGCTTGATATACCAAGAGCACATTCTGCCATCTACTCCTGTCAGAGTCCTTCCAGGTTTAGCTTACTTGCCTCATTCTCTCCCAACCATGTATCATTGAGTCATGAGGATTCCCTGTTCCTTCCATGCTTTAAAGACCATTCTAAGGGAAGCTAAACTACAAAACCTGTAAAAACTGTGTTGGTCCAGTCTGCCCCAGTTAGGTGGGAAAATCTATGTTCATTGCTATATAAAAAGATTTATTCTGTTGGATTCTGCATTATGTTCTTGTCTTTGAACCACTTCTGCCAAAAACTGTACTTTTTCCTTGGCTATTCTATTGTAATTTTACAGCATAAAATCCGCCCTCTGATTACACTGAAGCTGTGCAGAGAGAAGGCTAGCCTCTCTCTCCTATGATGGGATGGAAACTGTTATCCTTGCCCCTGTGACACCAGGGTACAATGGGAAACTGTGCTTAGGTAATCATCAGAGTTCAGACCATGTCAGAGAGGTGCAGAATGGTTTCCTTTTTGGAGGGTTTAATTAAAATCATTACTTAAAAATAAGCATTGTGACAATATCCTGATTGGGCTATTTTCAAACTGTGGAACACCTATGAGAATCCAGGATTTCATGAGAAAAAGTGCCTCCTCCTGTTTCATACATGTGCATTTGCTGGATTCCGAAATTTAAAGAAATCTATTAGTGTTCTGGTAATGGCTGCATGGGTTATTTTATAGTTGTCTAAAAATGAGAGGTGTATCAAAATAATTTAATATTTTGTAATATTTTAGAGGGTCATTACAATACATTCTCTTTTACTCAGTAAGGATTAAATAACCAAGTCTATGTTTTTTATTGCTGATTTCTACGATTAAGGCAAGTACATATAAGCTGAGCTGATTGCAATATAAAGAATTATTCTCTTGGGTCCTACTTGTATTCATTCTCCTTCTACATTTTAAAAACCCATTTATCAATTACTCTGCAGTAGTAACCAGGACTCAGCATGCACATAACATCTTCTCATATTCCGTTGCATTCTTCCCAAATCATAAGTGTGTAGTGGGTACGTGTACGCCCACCCACACTCACAAACACATATGAACACCAGCAAGCACTTATGATAGCATCCAAATATATTTACCCATAATTACATTCTAGGTGTTTTATTGAACACAGATATTTTTGCATTCATTTGCAGAACCTGAAAAGAAGCCATGCTAATGTTTGGAGTCTTAAAGCAAACTGTAATCTTATAACAGTGAGGTGAACCTCAGAGGCAGTAGTCTTTTGATATGCGGCATAAGTGAAATGCTGCATAATATAAAATGATGGCGCTATTAATCCTACTGGCACTGGTGGTGCCCAGCCCCCCCTTCGGTATTGATACCAACACCATTGTCTCTGGCTTTAAACTTCATCAGTATGCAAACGGAGTGTCACTATGATGGGTGGTAACTTGGTTGGATGCACTTTCTACATTTCTGGCAAATGAGTATAATTATTTTCAGAGCTGCGGGCAACTCATGCATGTTTTATCCTCCATCTGGACCGGCACGGTACACAATAGTGATAAAAGATGATTTTCCCCCTTGGATGTTCACAGGCCATCATCGACACAGTCCTGATGAAATGGCCATGTATCCCCTAGCAGTTCTATATCTGCCACAGCTTGACAACAAAATTATTTCCCCATAGTACTAAAACACTTCAAATATTCAAGCCCTCTGTGCATATATTTGTGTTTTGAAGCATTCAGCGTTAACATAATGTGGTAATTTATAAACTGACAAATTAACTATGCAGAAATCACAGAGAGGCCTTATGAGGTCTGCAAAGCAGCAGAAAAGAAAGCAGAAGCTTTTTGCACTCGGTAATAATAATAATCCTATCAACTGTCGCAGATTGCCCGGCCTCCCATTGTTAGAGCCTCGCGCTCTAAAGCTTGCTTACTGTAGGTGATTCTGCCGGAGATGTCTCGCCTCAAACCACTCCAACCAGGAGGCTTGGCTCAGGCTTAATGTGCCATCCCTCTCCAGGTCTGGAACTAATGGGGAAAAGGGCACCAATAGAAAGACGCAAGTTGCTCATATCAATCACTGAGAGCCAGAAATGGATGTGTGGGATGGAATTTGGGGAGAGTGAGATTTGCCTTCAAGACAGGAAGTGAATTTAGGACTGGCAAAATCAATAACAGCGAAACTGAGATTATGCATGTGAAAGGACGATCAGCCTTCTTTGTTTCGTGGTTATAAAATCATTTTAATGATTAAAATCCATCATCTTGCTGGTCCGCTTTAGCAAACGCTGGCAATCCTTACAGGCCCACTATTGATCCTCAGACAGACAGCTGAATGCAGGCAGCATTCATCAAAGGATGCAAAAGAGCACATTTTCACTTTTATTGTATTAGCCTAATTCTCTTTCGGATGAATTAAAGACTCATTTTGCTAGACCAAGGGGAGTGTCTGTGTATCTTCTGCTGCCCCCCTCTGTTTCAGGTGTAGATTCTTAGAAGGCAGAATTCATTTTACAGAGGCAAGAAAGTATTTACAAATTCTTTCTGAAAACACAGAACATTCCTTCATGAGATGGCACACCAGCCTCCCTTCCTTCCCCACTGTACCCCGTCTCCACCCCGCCTCCCCCAGCCACTCCACCCACCCACACAGGCACACTTGCTCTCTTACAGATCCACACATGCATGCTACACACACACACACACACACACACACACACACACACACACACCGTCCTTTAAATGGTATGTACCATGCTACGAGGCCTACCAAACATCAGACACTCTTTATCAGCAGTTGTGCCAGGGTCTCCATGGCAACAGTATAATAGATTTGCCCTTATTCAATCCCAGAGGCCACATTGAAGCGCAATGCAAAATTTGCTGGGGCCTGAATTCCTTTCAAGCCATGGCTCATGTGTCAGGAAACAAGTCAATGCACAGACAGCACTGCACATAAAGATGGAAAGGAACCTTTTCTCTCCACTGCTGTTTGCTCACAGTGACATTCAGAAGCTCGGGCCCTAGATCTCATTTCTGTTTCATTTCCTAGTTATTAATTCACTTCTTTAGGTGGAGAGGCAAGTGGGGGAGGGGAACACCATGCTTTGCAATAATAAACCGCCAACAAAAGTGCAAAGCAAGCTGCATAAAAACGAAGCAACAATCTCAGCCTCCAAGGTTATATAGGATTCAATATGGCTGAAGCCCACCCCAGCTGTGAACTAAATTCCAGGGTTTGTTGCGCTCCAGTGCCAGGCATGGCTGAACAGCCCAGCCAACTTCCTCAACCCACCCTGGAGTGGTGGCATCTTGTGATCCTCAAGCAGCCTTCCCCAGGGAAGGACAGGCAGAGGAATGGAAGCGTACCCTTGTCCTGAAGCCAGTCTCGGCAGGCAGGAAGAATTCCCGGGAGCTCACACCTGAACTACGCTGTGGCTAAAACAAGCACAGCTTAAAAGTTAAACAATCATTTGTTTCAGGTTTATTTTAATCATTAGCTTTGGGACTTACAAGATGATTACTTTGTGGGTTAATTATTTTCTGTGCTGTGGCTTTCCAAACCTAATTGCTCAACTTCATTATTGTACATAGTGATCCATAGCTGCTTCCTAAAATTACCCGTCCAAATATTTTCCCTTTTGATTATTCTGAGAATTTGCTATTTTTCTCCCTGAGTTGGAACTTTGCATAAATGACTTGGTTGTGAGATGCTTGTGTGATTTTGAAGATTACTAGAGATATCACGGGCATGTGATAGAACTCAATTGGCGATACTATTAGAATTTGAAAGAAAATCTGTAAGGGGCCTTTGCCTGATTAACTTCAGGACAGTGGTTCTCATACTTTAACATGCATACAAAGCACCAAGTATTATGAAAACACAATTTCTTGAACCTCATCTTCAGAGATTCCGACTCAGTAGGTCAGGGTCAAGGCCCAGTAGTTTGTATCTTTAAGTTCACAGCTGATGCCAATGCTGCCAGTCCAAGGCCCAGGCTTTGAGAAGCTCTGCTTAGGTCAGTTTCCATGAGTGAATGTTCCTCAGCCTCTGACTTAGTTTCCTTGGACTGTTTACCATGGCATCAACTTGTGTTCTCCTTAAAGGGCATTCCTTACCATCCTAATGTAATTATTCCCTTGCCTGATGCTTTGGACCTACAATTTCACCCACTGCCTGGGACACAAAGAGGGTGGAAGCCGTGGAGAAGAAAAAGAGTGTCAGGAGCTCAGGATGCATCCTCAGGACTAGTACTGTGGCTGCCATGTATTAGGACTTAATCAATATTTGTTGGAATACATGAGTGAATAAATATGATAGAATTTCAAAGCTTTCTTTAGGAAAGAGATCTTAGTCAAGGATATAAATGCTCTATGTCTTATTTATATTGAAATATATGTTTGTTTTTAAAAGTGACATATGGATGCTTTTTGGGCAGGTGATTATATAATCAATTCTTCTAGGGAGCTGGAGCTATTGGAGGAACCACTATAAAAAGCCAAATCTTTTATAATTAAAGAGTCACTCTGTAATTTATTTTTACAAGTTTGGGATTTCAGGTGAGAAACATTGCATTTTCATTTGAAGAATCACCAATTTTACTTTTTACTGAACAAAAAAGTAAAGGTGTACATTTTTTCCTGATGCAGAAATTTGCAATCATCATTTGCAATCATCATTTATTTATTTTCATTTCCTGCTGTTGCTGATTTGACCCTAAAATCTGGGCCATTTTAACAAATTTGTAACAACAAAAAGTTGAGTCAGTATCACATAACACTGATTTTAATGATTCCACTCATTTTGACCAGTGTTTGGTTACCTGTACAAAGTGAGCTGTGACTTGGGACAGTGGGGGGCTGGAGTGGGGAGGGATGGGAGCGAAGAGGGAAAGAAACTGAATTACAGTGACCTTCTTTGTGAATCCCTTAATTTACATGAATTGGTGCTAGGTAATGGCAGTGTTTTTTCACCATAGTTCACAGTATGTCTTCAGTTCTGAGATTTCTCTTTCCAGAATGAGGCCAAGGACATGAAAGTGGGCAACCTCTCAGCAAGGACAGAGTTGGGCCCTCTCTGCCCCTCCAGCAGGGGAGACCTGGTGGAGACTAGAGAAGAGTTGGCTTCTCTTCCCCACCCTGCCCCTTGCTTCTACCCTAAAATAGCATCATCCCACATGCACTGGTGGGAAATAAAAGTCTCTTAAAATAAATCCAAATATACAGAATTATATTATTGTTAAACTAGATCTTTGAGAGATTGGGACTTAATGCCTTTTGCCAGAGAAGGTAAATGCCAAGATCATGCAACTTGTCACGGGCAGAGAGGGGACATGAAACCCAGAGCCTAAACTCTGACAGAAGTCCTATGACACCGACCTGCCAGGTGCTTCATCCTCCCAAGAAAAGAGACCTGTCACACTGCTTGAGTAAACGTCTCCCACACTCGCCATCCTGCCACAAGCTACCTAAAGGGGAAAGTGAATGCAGAGTGCTATCAAGCTCCAATTCAGCAAATACTTCCTGAGCCCCTGCTCTGTGCCGAGTGCTGCACTGCACTCGGACAGCACCAAGTGAATGGGACACAGCAGTTCATGACAAGGTGGTTACAACTCGGGGAGTCTATTTTTCATTGCTTTACAATAGCCGCCTCCTCTGTAATGCTTTACACATGAGAGTACACCCAGAGAGTCTGGAGCCACAGATTAAACTGTGAGGAGGTTGCTACCTCCTCAAGTTTCCATTTTCCTTGATCATTACTACTCTATTTCCCTGATTTTATGAAATCAAATTTTTTTCTTACACACATTAAGCTTTGGAAATCTGAAAGGACGATTCTCATGCTCAAATGATGCCTTAACTTGGTGGTTGTCCTCTTCCTTTTTTTCAGATAGAGACCAAGCTGTATCTTAGAAATGGGGAAGTCAAAGAATTTGAAATGTTATTTTTATTGTTAAATATTTCAGAATACTGCACAATGTGTCAGTTTTAGGTACTTTTTTAAAAGCTAAACAATTATAAGACTTCAAGAAGTCTCTCCTTGTGGATAACACTTGCAGGTTCTACCTCCAGAGTCCCTGAAGTTTGACTTTGACTTTTAGCTCCTCTGCGTGCCAGGTACTTGGTGGGGTGGGGGTGGGGGCACTGAGAGGCACTGGTTTAAATGATGCAGTGTTTCTAAATGCCAACACGAGAATGAGAAAAGGTCTGAAGGGGGAACACAGTGCTGAGCATCTGAGTTAGAACCTGGACCTGAAAACAGTGAGGCACAAACGCTTCTCCACGAACTGATTCATTTTATAAACATGCCCCACCACATGCGCGCGCGCGCACACACACACGCGCGCGCACACACACACACCAAGAAAGCTGTTCTATCATTTCCTGCTGCATTTTTGTGTTTTTCCACCTTTCCCCTCAGCTCACTCCTTTGTGACCCCCGCAAACTTTAGACCCCACTTCTTCTCACTGCCCTACCCGGCCACCTGCCCAGCCCTGGACTTGTCGGTAATGACCCGCAGACTAAGCCTTTCTTGCCGAGTGGAGCGAGGCCACACTGCTGTCCTCATCGCTGTCCTCATGGCTGCCCTCATCACAGCCCAGACAGGACCCTCATCAGCAGCTGCACGAGGCTTCCCATCCCAGCCCATATAAAAAGAAGGCCTGGAGAGTCTGTCAGGAGCATCAGTTCAGGGGTCCCACGGCCAAACAATCCACAATTGTTCAATGGCTCCAATTCATTTTCCTCTGCTCCACCCCCACCGTTACCCTTGAGAGAAAACTAATTTGCAGAAAAATAGCCCCTTCCAGCTAACTTCTCTTCCTAAATGTACGATGACCTTAAATTCTTGTCTCTGTGGACACTTAATTCTCATAGTAAATGCACAAGAGCTCTGAAACGCAGTCTTCTCCTTTAAAACCTCTCCCCTCCAGTCCCCACTCTGGGAGATGCTTTCTTTTCCTTTTAGTCTCGCTTCTCTTTTTAACATGTGTGCTGAAATTGGCACTTTCTCTTTTCAGTTCACTCCCTTCCTAGTATTAATGCAGGCAGCAATGGAGAAATGTGCACAATTTTTCCAGCCTCTGCACTCACCGAACCCAGGGGTGATGGATTAAATGTAACAGGCTCTACCTTACATATCACTATTTAAGCGAAGCGCTGTGCGGCCCGTGATGCATGGTGTCATCCCCAGCGCCCACTGCAAGCAGGGGAGCAGGCTGCCTCCACTGTTGTCTGAGTAAATAATGGGGCTAATGGCATTTGGTGCAAATGAGACTCCTATAGAACGTATGGGGCTGGTCGAGCTCCTTCTTATTTTTCTTTGTCAAGAAGCCTGCTCTCTCCTCTCGGCAGCTTCACCAGGGTGGCCTGCTTTGGTTATCTGCGGGAGGAGGGAAGGTCTCAGGGAGTTCAGGATTTTGTACCAATATTGAACGCCTGGGAGAATGGAAGCCAAGGTCAGGTTAAGAATAAAGAAAATTGATTTGGAGGTCAGGGTCACCATGTGAAAGGCCCTGAATGCTACCAAAATATTTTCATTATCGCTGTTTTTGTTATGGAAAAGACTGGGCCCTGTGTAAGGAGGCTGAGAGGTGAGAGCCAAGCCTAGAAAGGAGTGTGAGAGCAAGGAGGGGACCAGGCCCCAAGGATTTACTCGCTTTGCGGCCCTGAGTCTCTTTGCCTGCAATTTGCCTCCCTTGTATGAGTATGTGGATGGACAACGACGCTTTTTCAAACTGAACAGGGCAGTTCTGAACCCTCTCTCTCCTGGTGCAGAAAGGCCGGAGACAAACTCTCCCAGTGCTGTTTGCAGAAGTAAGCTATTTTATGCATCACCGTGACTCTACTTTTCACCCATGCCTACAACATATCTGCAGCGCGGGGCTGTATATTTTAACAAAATCCTGTTATTATTGGAGCTCTGACCCGATTTTGTTTCTATATTCTGAAGGAGAAAAGACTCCAGCGGCATGAAATTAGCAACACATTCTGCTAGTGTGTTAATTGTGTGAGAGTTTTTGGCAGGAGAAAATCTCTGAGCACAACACAGAATTTATTTTTTATTTAAATTTGGTAGTGATTTCATACTGTATTTAAAGAGAGGCACCATGGCTCAAATCACTTGGGATTTACTGTGCATTCAGAAAAAAAAAAGTCTGCCTAATGCAGTAGTGCAGAAGGAATTATGTAATTTTTTTTTTTACTTAGCAGGGAAGCTGCTAGTGTCGATTTCTAATTTGTTATGAGAAATTGGCATTCCCAGGCAGTGGTTTGGGACATCCTTGGGCCCCAGTGCAGTATTCAAATGCAGCTGTATCTGGCCAGTAGCAGATTACCTGCTTTGATAAAAGCAAATACACCCAGAAAATAGAAAGTCAAAATCTCCCAGGCCACAGTGGCTGTTTTTCTCTGGTACCCCTTCTGAATTTTCCCCAAAGACCAAAGGGGACATTATATGACCATGGCTGTCCCCATAAACATGTAGATGGGGGAGCAAAACATGGAGAAAGGGGAAGGATGGACAGATAAGCCCACAGACGTGTCCCACCAAAGAGGATGGACTCCTGCCCTCATTGGAAGGGCAGGAGGCAGCTCTGAAGGAAGAAAAAGGTGAAATAACATTTGCTGACTACTTACTGTCTACCAGCTACTGTACTATATGTCATCTCATTACCCTGGTCATACACTAGTGTGTGTTTCTTCCCTCGCCCTAAAATCAGCAGCACCTCTGCTCCTGGCCACTTGCCCATCTTCTCTCCCTACATTTCCCTCTTTGCTCACCACTGAGCTCTCATGTGACAGGCTTTGAATGGACTCCAATCCAGGTTCTCTCTCGGTGCCCTTAGGAAGATGACTTCCTCCTTGGGCTTGGGTTTCTGCATCTGTGAAACAGATGGCTACACTTTGGACCAGGATTACAGGAAGTGATGTGTGTACAGCGCTCAGCCCCCAGGCTGGCCCCTGGCCCCCAGAGGTCTCTTTGCTTCTTGATCCCATAGTCATGGCAGTTATATCTGTTGAACCCACATTAGGGGCCAGGCACCACGTCAGGCTGGGCATGGACAGCAACTATCCATGGGGTACCTATCTCCCCTCATTTAATTCTCACTGGAAGGGGCTGCATTTCTTCTACAAATAGGAATCCTGAGGCTTAAGCAAAGAAAGTGCAGCATGAAGAGCAGGGCCAGGATTTCACCTTGATGAGTTTGATTCAAAAGACTCTTTTTTTTTTTAAGTTCCATAGTCCTTCTCCCTGGTTGTTGGTAAGCTTTTAAAACATTGACACCAAGATCCCTACCCTAGGCCATGTGAATGGAGGTGGGGTTGAGCATCTGTTGCCCTTAAAAATTATACAAGGAATCCGATCTGATGCTCAGTAAGTGATGAAACCACGGTCTTAATTATGCTCCACTCCCAACCTTATCATCACTTCCTGCCATGCCCACAAATTAAGTCTTCTTAACTAAGGGAGGAATTTCAAATACTGGACACTCAAAAGTAATTAAACTAATATTTGCCTTTTATGAAAGACCTACTGTGGGACGGGCACTTCATGTTATCTTCGATTCTCATGGCAACCATTCAGGAACGAGATGAAGTCGATTTTCCTGGTTCACAGAACTTATATAAATAACTTAGTGCCTGGTACAAATAAGTCCTCTGTGAATAGTATTATTAATATCATCATCATCATATTATCACCACATCATCTTCATCTCTTGAATCCCCACAGCAGACTCCAGACCTGTCGACTTTGTCTCCTAAACATCTGTCTGCTTCTCACCAACTTAATGCTACCCCTTAACCCAAATGCCCGTCATCTCTCACCTGGAGAGCTGTCAGGCTTCGAACAACTCCCTGCACCCAAGCTTATCCTCATCCAATCCCTTTTCTACAAACAGCCAGGGTGAGCTAAAAAGGTATTTAAAACACAGATACTTAACCTTTCCTGGCTGCAAAATGGTCAGGCCACTGGGTAAGGTTTGGTAGGTTGAGCCCTTCTAAAAGCTCACAGTGGAGGGGCAGGTGGGTGTTTGATGTGTGCTTTTCTAATTCACACAAAGGTTTCATAATAACAGCAACTGCCCTGAAATTGAACCTACCTCACTGAGTTATTATGCTAGACAAATGTGAAAATTTAAATAAAATGAAGGCTCCCAAGGGAAGTTGAAATTTGAACCCAGGCTGTCAGCCTCCAAAGCACCTATCCTACCTAACCCCTGTTTGCCCTGGAAAGTGAAGACATAAAGATCTCAAGGGGCTTCCACAGTGGAGAGCTTCTTTGGGCAGGCCAACTGGGAGAAGCTTCACTGCAGCAGAAGGTGCAGTCTCTCCCTTCAGGGCCAAAGTAGGCCAACAAAAGCCAGTCAGCTTGTTGCCCGTGCCTGTCTAGTTAAGGCCTCAATTCCTTTGACCTTCAAAAAATGCTGTAAAACTTTTGGTGATATATATATTTAGGACAGAGGGATTTAGGTAACAAGGGAAATGCTTGGCAGCTGACCTGTCTTTCAAGCAGATTCATTCCAGGCTACCTACTTGATAGGTAAGGTAGAGATAAAGAAAATGAGATTTTAATGTGATAATCTATCATTATTCTTCCTTATCAGATCATTGCTTTTGCCAGCCCTTGGACTGAATACTTGGCACAACATTTTAGAACCAGAAGATCCCTTAGAAAAATCTAAATGGATTTTGGCATCCAACGATCTTTTAAGGGTGGGGGGTCTTCACATGACCTTTCACTATTTCTGAGTTTATATGTGTGTGTTAAATTGGCATGTGCTAAACATCTTACTTACTCCTTACCTTGGACGAGAGCTTCAGTAACTTACTATGTTAAAACTCTAAACATGTCCTGCTAAGTTCTGGCTAGTAGTTATATATCTTTAATTGATAAAAATAAAAATGAAATCACTGATCCAAAATCCCACTTGGAGTCCCCAGCAGGGCTCTGATCCCCAGACCAGGGTTTAGTTCCACCACAGCATCCTGTCATTTTCTTGACATTTAGGTCAAGGATGAATTTTTTTGATAATTAGTTTCAAATCACCCAGCTTGAATTTTAATACAGTAAATTCTTTTTCTGAATTTCATTTTAGAGAAAACTTAAGCTACTGTACATTTAAAATCAGATCAGTTACCATCAATAGAAATAAGTACTATGGAAACAGAGCACTGTGATTGAATTACAGCTAACTATAGCTGCCTACTAGGGCTCTTAAGCTGAGGCCTATTCACTCTTTATTAAGGAAAGGGGGTGGAGAAGATCAGACAGAGTTGGAGAGGTGTTAAAGGCTCCAAATAGTGGCTTTTGCTAGATTTATTCAGAATATGGGAAGGCAGTAAAAAAGGGAATAATACTTTTCTCACAAAAATCATCTCATGTTCCTGCTCCCTTCAACTCATATGAGAAATACCACACCACAGAGGCTGTAAAAGAAGTTTAACCAAGGCCTCACTCCTTTTTCCTCTTGGACAGGCAGTCTCCCCTCCATCTTCTTCTCCAGGGCATTTCTCTCCTCTTCCAGGGCCCTGCCTCTGCTCTATTAGATCTCAAGTCACAAGTTTCCCAGCTGGGTGGGTGAGGACTTTGGATCTTGGAGACAGAAAAAGAGGGAGTGGCGGAAGCAGAGAGGTGGAAGTGGTGGTGGTAGTGGAGGTGGTGTTGGAGGTGGTGGGTAGAGCACACTGTTCTTAACCAGGTCTGATATTCCTGCTCAATAATGCAGGTTTGCTTAGTTCTCATTCCCATTTCCATTAGGCTATGGGAGTATAACTGAGCCTAAATGCTAATTATGACATATGAGAAATACCTGAAAATACTTTAGCTTCTTCTTGCCTTCACCCTCCATGAAAAGCAGGAGGCTCCCATCTCATCCTTATATCCTATACTCTGTCCTCCCTTCCCAAGGCGTTCATAAATTGCAAAACTATTTTGTCATTCAGTGATGTAGGCTAGATAGATTATATAATTATCCACATTTCTTCCTGCTCATGACTCTACCTTGGTGATTTCTGGAAATTTAATCATCCGAAGCCAGAGTGTGGTTATAGATGCCAGCTTCTTCATTACTTGAATCATAACAACTAGTTCCTCCTGCTCCTTGTCCCTGTGTTTGTTTATGCTTCCAAGCCCTGATTATCTAAAACTCCTTTATCCAGAAACTGTTATCTGAAATGAGGTTGTGTTACTGGACATGTTTTATTTACCTTGAAAACTACTTGGCTCACCTGAACCCCTGCTTGTCCGGTTTAATTCAATGCTTGACTAAATTCTTCAGATCATTGGGGCCTTGGGGACCCCTACTCCATTTTCATATTGTTTAACCTCTGCTGCAGAACAACTCCAATTTCAGTCCTACTTTCTACTGCGGAAACACACACCATGTTACCTGAATTCTACAGCCGTTCTACTATCTTTGTTTCTGCCTACTTTAAAACCCACATTTAAAAAAAATATGAATTGGACTTTTTTAAACCTTTTTTTGGTATTCTAAGGCAGCATAGCCAAAGAGAAAGAATGCTGTCTTGCTTTTAAGGACCTGTGTTCTTGGCTTGGTTCTATAATTGACTGTGTAACTTAACACAAGCCCCCTAAACCCCATGTATTTTCATTGCTCTATCAGCCAATCAGGAATAATAGTATTCAGGCTTCCTTGTTTTCTGATGTTCTTTAGGTAATAGAGAAAATAGCTGTAGAAAAGTTTAGAGGAGAATATCATTTTTATAATTAATCTAGAGAGAGGGAGTCACTCACAACTAATTAATAATCTAGAGAGAGTTCTTAATAATTATGTTTATAATATTTCACTTTGGCAAAGAATAAGATTGAGAAGTGTTAACAGAAAACTGGCCTCAGACTGAGACCTTCTCTGAACAATACAGACATGGTGATTCCCAGCAAACAAGTGCCCTCACTCTGCTTAGAATACTCCCATCGTAGCAAGAGTGCTACTTCTTTTAAAACTGAACTCTTCAGTTTTTCACCACTGAACTCTTAGTTAGATACTTCTTTCTTGTATAAGTCAAAAAATATCCTACGGGAAATTTTCACTTAATTGTCCTATTCCAATTCAATTTACCAACTATTTACCTCGCACCTACCGTATGCAAAGTCCTGTGTCAGTCATCTAGGGTTACAGAGATTAATTCAGCTTGGTTCCTGCACTCAAGATCTCTACAAATATTCTTTCAATGAAAGGTCAAATGCAGCACTGGATGTTTTAAAGATAGGTGTTTCACAGCAGGCAAAGGTGGGGTAATAGAGACCAGATTTACCCTCTATCCTGCAACAACTAAAATAATGAACAAAATACATCCAACAACAGCTTTTAAGACACTGGATATCAGGCAACAACAACAACAACAACCAAGAAAAAACAAAACAGTGATTTCCAAGAGATGGGAAATGATTGAGATATATAGTAAGCCCTATAAAAACTATCTGTTTTGAGAGTTTTCAGGCCCCCATGCAGGGAAAGGAGAATGAGGTGCAGGAGTCCAATGGACTCCTTGAGAGAAGATGGAGCTGATTCCTGAGGACAAGACAACTAGAGTTTGCAGGGGAGTTTACTGAAGACAAGAGAGCTGCAAAGAATCGGAGCACCAAACGTCTACAGAGGGTCCCCTTGAATAGTCAGCAGAGTACTGATGAAGGAATATGTGTGAGGAAACTACCCAGTGAGGAGGGTGCCACTCAAAAAATTAAAGGGAACAGGATTATGAATAGTGTCCTGTTTCCACCAGCCAGACAGAAAAGCCTCATAATTCATGGGACATTGAATAGAGTACTCAGAAGGATCTTTTCTCCGTAATGAAAAATAATTCACCCTAAACACAGTTCTGGTTCCACCTAGCAAATTTTAAGAACAAGATCGAAAAGGGGCAAACTGTTTATAAGCAATTTAACTGAATCTCAGAATAAAGCTTGAGAATATTTATAGGAACACAAAAAGAGTCAGTTCACAACAAAATAAAATTCACAAAGTATGGCATCTAGCAAGAAAATTACCAGTTATGCAAGGAGGTGGAAAAATATGGACAATAACGAGGGGGAAATACCCATGAATCAAAATCAACTGAGAAGTGCTGTGGATGTTAGCATTAACTGACAAGGACATTCGAACAATTATTAAATCTGTATTGTGGGTGGTCAACTAGTGAAATACAAACATAGAAGATGTTTAAAGACCCGAAGTGAACTTCTAGTAATGAAAACTACAATTTCTGAGATAAAACTACATGAAATGAATTTATTGACAGATTGGGTATTGCAGAAAAAAACTTTAAGGAACTTTAAGAAATAGTAGTAAACACTATGCCCAATTAAACACATAGAAAAAAAGAATAAAAAAAAAAACAAAGCCACACTGAGGTTGTTCTTTGGAACAACTTTAAGCAGTCCAATATCCATGTAATTGGGGCTACAAGGAGAGTAGATAGGGGAATGGAAAAAGAATTGAAGCCCAAGCATGGGAAACATAAAGAAAAGTAAACCAACAGACATCATAAACAAATTGTTCAAACCAACGATAAAGAGAAAATCTAAAAAGCAGTCATAGTAAAAAGAAACATTAGGTACAGAGGAGCAACAATGGAAGAATGGCAGTAGTTTCTCATCAGAAACAATGCAAGTGAGATGACAGTAAGCAGTATCTTTAAAGATGGAAAGCTGTCACCCTAGAATTCTATACCCAGAGATAATACCTTTCAGAAATGAAGACAAGATAAAGCCTATTTAGACATACAAAAGAAGAAATAATTTGTCACCAGCAGATCCATGCTGCAAGAAGAAAGGAAGAGAGAAAGGGAGAAAGGGAGAGAAAGAAAGTGAGAGAGAGAGAGAGAGAGAGGAAGGGAGGGAGGGAGAGAGGAAGGAAGGAAGGGAGGGAGGAAGGGAGGGAGGGAGGAAGAAATGGGGAGGGAGGGAGAGGGGGGGAGGAAGAAATGTTCAAGAAAATCTGGCTTTACACAAAGGAATGAAGAACACTGGAAATGGCTGTAAATATATGAGTTTTTATAATTATAAGTTACCCTCTCTAAATATAATTGACTGTTTAAACAAAAAATGTAAAGTAAAATTTATAATTTATGTAAAGGAAATATATGACAAAATAACACACAGATTTAGAGGGGAGAAATGGAAGTATTCTATCACAAGGTTCTTAAACTGTGTGTGAAGTATGGTATGACAAAACAGTTTCAGCTAAGAGGACAACAGAGAAGATCAAACATAATCATAAACAATACTCAACTTTGAAGAAGGCAGAAATAGAAGAAACAGGTAAAAAATAATAGATAGGAAAAAAATAGACCATGTCATCCACTCTGGACTCAAACTAGAGTAAGTAAAAACTAGACCTTCCATTCCAGAGTAAAACAACCTCCCCCATATCAAGGCCTCAGCTGAGGCAGGTGCTTCATAAATGATGCTCGTCCTCCCAAGATCTGACCTTGCCCTCCTCTCATTAATAACTGGAGTCAGGTCTCAGCACAGCAGGAAATCCAATGCCTGCTCCTTGAATACCAAAAGACTTTCAAGACCTGGTGGATAGGCACTGGCAGAAACCAACAAAACATACATGGACATGCATCTTGTGAGGGCTGGACAAGGGAGACCTGAATATGAAGGTGGATGGCAAGAATTCATTCATATGGGAGCATTCCTCCCTGACTTAGGATTTAACACCCTGGCAAAAATACTAGAATCCAGCCATAATACACTGCTGACAATGACTGTTTGAACTTGGCTATAATAATGGATTATCGTAAATAAGGTAGAATTGCTAGAATGACCTTGGCAGATATCAAAGAAAGGTTGGGGGGATTCGTTAGCGAGATCAGAGAACTCTTCATCTGTCTAGATTCCCCAGAAAGTCCTGGACAACATTCCTGTGATTAAAGCAATAAGAAATTTACTGTTGAAGAAAGCACTGGTGCCTTTTGAGAAACTGCCACGGTGGTTGTCCCCCATAAACTGAGGTTGACTGGAGGAGATGCTGCCATGGGTCTGTGCTCCTTAGCACCCATCATGAGGATAGGACACTGGAATGTCAAAGGCTACGTGGCAATTCTTAGTGAAAGCTATATGTGATCACTATATGGGCACCAAGGCTGGAAGATACTTTGACTCTGAGACATCTGTGCCATGACTAAAAGGCCAGAGTGTTCCTAGTGATGAGACAAATAGCCAACTGGAGTGGTACCTCACTCGCAGAAATAAGGAAAAACAATTGAAAGCTGGCACAAGTATACCTCAAAGTATATCCAATAGGTCCACAGACTCACTTTGTAGTTAGTTTCCCCACTCCCCAAATACATAATACGAATAGATAAACAAAGTAGCTGGCAGAATCTTCCCACTGGTTCCCTGACATAGTAAGAGCCATGAGGGTAGGAAGGGCCAAGTGGAAGCCTCCATAATTATCCAACCTTATTCCCACCACCCAAGAGAGTAAGCCCAAGTCAACACTGCATCCTGTAAGACAGCTGGTGCCATCTTCAGGGACAAAATATAGGGGGATGATGATCTCCATTAAATTCCTATATTATTCATCTGTATGGCCCTTGAAAAAATAAACTGAAAGATTATGGTGGATGATAATGGACTACCATAAACTTAACCAAGTGGGAGCCTCAATCTCAACTGCTGAGCTAGATGTGATAACTTCATAAAACAGATCAGCACAGCCTCTGGCATTCTGTATGTTGCTATTGATCTGGTGACTATGTTCTTTTCAAACCCTCCTCAACAAACAGGATCAAAAGCAGGCCTCACTTAAGTGGGAAGGACATGAGTGCACATTCATAGTCTTGCTCTAGGCTATGTGAGGCCTCTTGTGGAATGTCATAAAATAGTCTGCAGGCATCTTAATTGCCTTGATATTCCATAGGCATGCTGGAACAGTATATTGATGACTCAAATAAAAGTAGCAAGTTAATAGAGACAGCAAGTTATATGTCAGAGAAATGAAACCCCACAAAGATCTCCCATTCTGCCCCATTAGTAACATTTTTAGGAGTTCCATATCTGGAAGGTGCTGGCACAACAACTTTCAGGTAAAGAACACAATGTTAGATCTTGTACCATATACTTTTCTGTTGCTGCATAACAAATCACCCCAAAACTTAGTGATGCAAAACAACCACCATGTTATGTTCACATATTCTGTGGGTCAGGGATTTGAACAGGACACACCAGAAATGTCTTGTCTCTCTAGTTCTCAGTTTCTTCCAGCCTTTCTAAACAGAGGCTCCATGATAGAATTAAGCCCTAATGCTCTAAGACATCCATTTGTATGCAATAGACCAGTTTCTCTCCATTGTATCTAAAATGGTATTAGTTTTGTACCATACTGGAGAGAACTGAGAAAATAGTCCTTCAAACCATTTTCTGTCTTCTGTGGCTGAGGAACCTCAGTTGAGGAAGGCTGGTTGGAGCCTTCAGTGGGGAAACTCAAATGACTGAAGGTGACTCCACTGGACAGGAATCTTAGGGCATCATCGTCACCTGTATTTCCAGTGCTTAGGCTACATGACTTGAAGGCTAGGCTTAGAGAGGACTGTCAATTTGTAACATTAATGTGTGGCATTGCCATGTATCTGGGATTTCTTCACAGTGTGGCAGCTTCAGAATAGTTGGAAGACCTTGTGAAGTGTCCCAATGAACAAGAAAGAAGCTGCATGACCTTTTGTGACCCAAACTCAGAAGTCACATTGTATATCTGTCACTATCCTCTATTAGTTGAAGCAGTAAAAACCCTAGCCAGATTCCAGAAGAGGGGACATGGACCCCATCTCTTGATGGCAGGAGCATAAAAGAATTTTGAGGTGTTTTAATATCACTAAAAATCTTTAGAAACTATAGGCAGCATATAACTACTCTTGGGAATGCTGACCCATAATTTGGGTGACTTGGAAGGTTGCCAGTTTTGAGTGTCAGAGCAAAATATGCAGCAGATCCTGCTGTGGTACAAGTGACCCTGCCACTCAGGCCATATGACCAGCAGACCTAATGGTGCTATTTCTTGTGAATAAAGATGCTGTGTGTGTGTAGACTCTGTCAAGCCCAATAAAGAGAGCTGCGGAACAGATCCCAGAGTTCTAGAGCTAGACCTTCCTTCTGCAGCAGAAAACTATAAAGCATTTGAAAGACATCTCCTGAGCCCTGATAGAGATGGATCTTCTGACCATGGGACATCCAGTGACCATGCATCCAGAGTGCCCATTGTGAGCTGGGCATAATCAGACAAAGTTGGGCAGGCATGGCAGTAATGTGTCACACAATGAAAATGGTTCATTTGAGACTGGTTCAAAAGGGATCCAGAGGGCACAAGTAAGTTCCATCTGCCTCAGATTCCTGCATTATCAACTTCTTTTGCTTGGTTCACACCTAAAGCCTTATAGTTCCCAACCAACCAGTGAGAAAAAACTTGGACCTAGTTTGTTAGATGGGTTACCTTGACAAGTTGGTGCTAGTAAAAACTGAACCACCACCAGACTACAACCTCATTCAGCTGTCCTGAAGGATGGGGAAGGTCACTCCTCTCAGTGAGCAGAGCTGTGAACAGTGCACTTACTTATTCACTCTGTAGGGAGGGAGACGCAGTCTGAGTTAAGGGTACATGTGGACCCATAAGCAGTGGCAAATAAGTCCTTGGCTAGGGCAGAAGCCTCAAAGAAGCAAACTTGAACTTTGGAGATAGGGAAAATAAGTGTGGAGAAAATATTCAGATGGACCTATGGTACTGGACACAGTGCACATGGATCTGTGTCTCACAGCCGGGGCCCCTGGAGCGCCTCCCTGAAGGTGTGGCACTGAACCACCAGGTGGGCTGGATGTGCTGAGGATGTCAGCCAGCCTCTCTCCCTAGCTGCTCCAGGACTTGCGTGATGGAGGGGACATGGCACAGGGACAGAGGGCCTGTAAGTCCAAAATAGCATGAATGCCATCTCACCAAAACCAGCCTAGCAACTTCTGTACTAAATGTCTGCCTGTGACCAGACAGCCTGACACAGAACTCTCCTCCCTGTAGCCTGTGTCCCTGAAGGAGACCAGCCAATCACTCGGTACTACATTTTTTCCTGTCAAACACTCTCTTTCCTGGAGGGAGAAGTGACTCAGCCTTGACCAGAATCAGATATGGGTTTACCTTCCTTAACCCAAAGCCTCTGCCAGCACCACCATGGGCTTTAGCATTCTGGCACATTGCACAACTGGGTATTTGAGGAGTTCACATTCCAGGGTCAACCTTTGACTGAACGGTGCCAAGAGCCAGGAAATGACCCTCTCTTCCTCTCCTTGAGAGGGCAGTCTCAAAGGTCCAAGCAAGATGGAGCCCCATTTGACCACTCTAGGGACCAGCTCAATAAATCACCTTAATTTGCTTTCCCCCTTTGTTTGACATCTTCGTCTCCTATTCCTGGCGTCCGCATTTCCTAAAATAAACCACCTGCCTCATCCTTCTTTCAAATCAGGCTCTGCTTTCTGAGAGAATCCAGGCTAAGACACATCCGATATCTAGTCACAAAACATATCTATTCCTGTCAAGTGAGAAGTCCATGTGTTGTAATTCCAGCAATCTCTACTCACATTAGCACCGAAGGTGTTCTGTGTTTGTTTGCTTGCTCGTTTTTAGGTGAAAAGGAATTTGGAGAACACAAAATATCAGATTCCTGCTTAGGTATTACACAATAGATTCTATTCATGGACTTGACGCACATTGCACTGGTCTCTGGCAGGTTGTGCAGGTGATGCCCTGTACAGAAGACTTGGCTGAGGACTAGGTGTGGACTCCATTCACCAAGCAGAGCACCTGGCACAAGCCACATCTGCCCAGAGGATGGGTGCTTCTCCTTGATGCCCAGGAGGAAATGTTCACTCACTAAGCCATGTGCCTGAAAGACACTTCTGCCCAAGCAGGGCATATATTCTAATCACCAGAAAATCATCCTATGATCCAGCAAATGTTCGGCTCCCATTCACGCTCCCACGTCTGCCTTCAGCTCTTGATGACCCCATATTTGGTTTAAAGCTAAGAAGCAACCTCTGGATTAATTAATATCTCAGAACATAACTCAGCATATATTTTAAAGTTCTCAGATCAGGTCCAAAACTAGTGAGAAAAATATACTTTTGAAGTTGGAAGAAACTTTAGAAAGTATCTTAAGGTTAGGCCAACCTTAAGGATGTCCACTTGCCATCCGAGGAAACTGAGACCAAAACTACTTCTGTATCTCCTGCTACTCTCACCAGGCCAGGTGCCAGGCCCAGCAAAGGATGCTTGCTAAGAAGCTTCTGTGACCAGCTCAGTATCAAGTTACTATAATTGACTAAATGACCGCTTTCATTTGCAACTTTATAAAGATAATCAAAGTAATAAAACTGTACAACCTTAAACTATACACTTTTCACTTCTGCATGTTTCTGGAGGAGTTTGTTTTTTTATGAACACTAGGCAATGTCTATGACTTCAGTTACTAGGCACCTGTAAAAGTGAGGACATGCTATGGGATTTATATTAATTTTTTTCATGAATATTAAAACAGGCCCCACCTTCCAAAAAAAGAAAAAGGATTTGTTGAATGGCCATTTCATTGCTGTATTTTCAACAAGCCATGGACATTCCATCGGGGCCTATTGACTTGCTGGTGGCACAGCTCTGAGCACACTTTGTTGTTGGTGGTAATTGATCATATTTCACGGCAAAATGAAAGACGAGGCTGGTGAAAAATTTAGTTATAAAGCCAGTGTTTAAGAAAAAGTCAAGAGAGATGCACATAAGCTAGTTTCCAAGAAGTGAAATGAAGAGCCCAAGG
Organism: Phyllostomus hastatus; assembly: GCF_019186645.2. Taxonomy (NCBI): domain Eukaryota; kingdom Metazoa; phylum Chordata; class Mammalia; order Chiroptera; family Phyllostomidae; genus Phyllostomus; species Phyllostomus hastatus. Next base: position 29,915,563 of record NW_025333916.1, read on the forward strand.
GATCATGTGAATTCCAGTCTGAGCTCTGTCGGGTACCTTGATACATTATGCTAGCTCGCTCGCTCTTTCTTTTCTTTTTCTTTCTTTCTTTCTTTCTTGATATATGTATTTTTAATTTAATAATTTATTGTATTTTTATTACTGTTTGCTCCTCTTATACCTTCCTTCTCATTACCTTGCTCAGGTGACTGCTCCTGACCCTTCTCAGGTTAGTACCCAGGTTGGCAGACACACTGATGATGGCAATGTCATAGCAACCTCCACACAAGTAAGTAGTCTGCCCCATCTTCTTCTTTGGCCCAGAGTGGGCAGCTCAGCTGAATGGAGCACACATTTTCCATGGCTCTCCACTGTGCACATTTTGGAAACTGAGGACCCACCTGGCTGGTCCTGGCCCCCAAATTCCAACAACTCTGCTCTCCATTCTGTCTGATATCAAGACATATGAGAAGCAACTACGTACACACCCTTATCTGCTAGGATCTATATGCCTGTAGGAAGTGGCCTTGGAGGAAGTGAGGTTTGAAGGAAGGATGGGATGTCTGCAGACTGTTACAAGCACAATGGGGAGGGTGTTCCAAAATGTAAGGGACATGTTTTACCGTTTAGGCTGGCAGGCAGTGGATCACCTTCAAACCAGGAGGAGTGATCCAGCCTCTATGCTTCAAGATAGTGGGAAGAGAAAGAGTGGGCCCCACGGCATAGCACTGGAATCCCACTTTCTGATTAGAGACCCAACTCTGCTGCTTCTCTGCCCTGTGACTCGAGGCACCTACCTTGACATCTTGGTGCCTCAGTTTCCTGATGTGGGAGCTGGAGACAATAGCAATGAACATTTATTATTTTTTCCTTTTTTATTGAATTTATTGGGGTAACATAGTAATCAAAATTCTATAGGTTTCAGGTATACAATTCTACAATACATCAGCTGTACACTGTATGGTGTGGTCACCACCCCCAGTCAAGTCTCCATCCATCACCATTTATCCCCCTTTACCCTCCTCCACCTCCTCTATCCCTTATCTCCTCGGCCCCCAGCAATCGCCATACTCTTGTCCATCCATGAGTTTGGGGATTTTTTGCTTCAATCTCTCTATTGCCCCACTTAGCCCCCACCTCACTGTCAACAAATGTCAGCCTGCTCTTTATGTCTGTCTCTATTCTGCTTGTTAGTTCAGATTGTTCATTAGATTCCACATATGACTGAAATCATATGGTATTTATCTTTCTTGGACTGGCTCCTTTCACTTAGCATAATGTTCTCTAGGTCCATTCATGCTGTTGCAAAGGGTAAGATTTCTTTTTTATGGCCAAGTAGTATTCCATTGCAGCAAACATTTATTGACTGCTTGCTATGTGACAAGCCCAGTTCAGAACCCTTTACTTATATATTCATTCATTCCTCATACTGATCCCAGGAGGCAGACACTACTATTGTCCCCATTTTGCAGAAGAAATTGAGTCACACAGCTGGGAAATGTCAGCAATATCATTCAAACTCCAGTGGCCTGGCTCCATTATTCATGCTCTTGCCTGCTCAGTAGAGTGGCAAGCAGTGTTAGTTACCTCCTTCATAGGATTGTTGCAGGGCTTAAATTGAGTTCATCGTGTTGAGTGCTTATAGCATGCAGTGCTGGCCACCTAGTAAGTGCTCAATAAATGTGAGCTGCCACTATTACTCTTGTTCCTGTTCCACTTACATTTGGAGCAGGTGATGAGGACACTGAAATGGATGAGGATATGGGAATAGAGATGGGGAAGCAGGATATTTGGGTGACTTGGGCCTTCCTTTCCCCAGCAGCTCCCTTTCTCCCCACCTCCTAGGCAGCAGGAATGGTATCCAAAAATGCAGTTTTATCTCTGTATAACATTCCACAAAGAACTTCTGTGCTCACTTTGGACCAAGTAATCTGTGGTTCCATTCCCATGCTTTTGAAGCTCTGAGGATTGGCAGAAAAATCAAATCACTCACCTTATATTGCCCCAGCAGACTCTTCTTTTCTGTTTCAGTTTCCTGACTAAGAGATACCCCTTCTCTCCAGGGAAATGACACTGAGGGCCCTACCACCTGTGTTTGCTGCTCATTTCTATCATCAAACCCACTTCCTGCCCTTCTGTGCCTGGTTCTTTGCACCAGGGGGCTAACTTCAACACCCTTGCCAGTGAACTTCCAACTGGGCTTGGTCAACAGGAGGCACCAGCAGGAAATAAGGCAGAAGAAAAGGGGTCAAAGTGTTTCTTCCCAGCTCTACTGGTGCCTGACAAGGGCTGTGACCCTTCACAACCACAACTTTCATCGAGGCAACCCCTCCTGCACAGCACTCAGCCCTGTGCTCTTGTAACTACTTCCCCCTCTTGTCCTTTTGCCCTGGAGGGCTTCATAGCTTCACACTCTTCCTGGTGTCTGGGTAACTTGTCACCCTTGTTTGCTCCCCTTACCTGTCTCAACCACTGTAAATTGTGCCTTAATTCACACTCTGCATTTCCACGATCTGGTTGAACTCAGGACCATGGCTGATAAACTTACACACGTGGAGATCACGTTTCCCAGGAGACCTGGAGGTAGAGCTATAGCTGTTCCATTCATTATTATTATAAAAGTTAATCTGATTGAAAATGTTGAGTAGTACATTGGTAATGTTCATGGACATTAAAATTGGAAGTGATAGATGAGAATGAGAAAGGAGACCACTACCATACATATTGTCAGAGTGCAACGATGCACACTCTTTTGAGGTGAACATTCTTATCACAAATTGGTCATCTTGCATAGTTCATGGGCTTAAATGTATTATGAATAATTTTATTCATCAATACATACACGTCAACACTCATGAATTCACTTGCAAGACCTCTAAGTCAAAATTTCTAGTGGCTGCATAGTATTCCACTTAGGCCAGGACCATAGTTTAATCAGTCCTTTATGAACGAACATTCAGTTAGGTTCCAAGTTGTCCTTATACTAAATATTGCAGCAGTAAACATTCTTGTACCATATAAAATCCTTGAAAATACAACACAAAAACTCAGTCTTCCTACAGCAAAAGCTGGACATAATGCTGCAGCAACAGGGTCACCCTTCTTAAGAGATAATATCTGCCTCGCCTGCCTCCCACTGTTTTGTGACGTTCAGCTGAGAAAGTGTATATGTAAGTTCTTTATAAACAGTGCAGTGTGGGGGACAGTTATTATAGTATGATCTTATTCTTTCACTACAACCCTGCGAGGCAAGCAAGGTGGATATATTCTCAAGGCACACTGTACTGACAATTTTGCCAGACATAAAGAACTGAAGGCTTTCTTTTAGGCTTTTATGTATTTCTCTTTAGCACAACAAAGACTGGTGTATAAGAAAAGCAGCCTTCCTGTATAAGAGTAAACTACCAGCTGGCAGCACATTCGATCTGTTCTGGAGCACGTTAACTCACCGTGTCCTTTCCAGAGGACCGCTTCAAACAATGGAAGGAATTGGGGTCAGCTAAACAGTCCCTGGGGTTCTGAAGTCCCTCACAGACAATATTGGTTACCCCGACTCCAGGGGCTGCTTAGTCATAATGACTACTTTCCAGTCCTTTCATGATCGTCTCTTCTAAAAAGCACTTTAGATAACTCTGCTTGATTAAAACAATTGAGAAGTAGTTTAGTTTCTTTTTGATAGGAACTTTTATGGAAAATGTAGAAGCTACATATAACACAGAAACCTCCCCATCACTCAGAATCAGGCACTTCATCTTGGATAAATTCTTGATTGACTTTTTATGAATCTAAGTTCCTGGATGTCCCCTGCTTTTGCTAAGGCAATGCTATTAAAACATCAGACCAGTTTCTTGGAGCAAGGGTCTTACATACTTTTCATTCTTTTTTTAAATACTTTCTTAAAGATTTTTATTTGTTTATTTTTAGAAAGAGAGAGAGAAAAAGGGAGGTAGAAAGAGAAGGAGAAAGACGTCAATGTGCGATTGCCTCTCAAACACCTCCAACTGGGGATTTGGCCTGCAACCCAAGCAGATGCCCTGACTGAGAATTGAACCTGCGACCCTTTGGTTTGCAGGCCAGCACTCAGTCCAATGAGCCACACCAACCAGGGCCATACTTTTAATTCTTTTTTTTTAAGATTTTATTTTATTTATTTTTAGAGAGGGAAGGGAGGGGGAGAGAGAGAGAGAGAGAGAGAGAGAGAGAGAGAGAGAGAAACATCAATGTGTGGTTGCTGGGGGTCATGGCCTACAACCCAGGCATGTGCCCTGACTGGGAATTGAACCTGTGACACTCATATTTTTAATTCTTAATATAAGGTGCCAGATAAGTTTTAAAAATCTGACTTTAATCATGCTTAATGCTACTTGTTAACTAGTATGAGACTAAAAGATTTCTCTGCATTAAAGTGGTGATGTTTTACCAAGGTGACCAAAGTTCAATCCTGTATGATTGCTTGCTTTCCATTACAGTTTGGTTTTCCACAAAAAATTCAGTAAAGGGGGAATAACCCTGCTTTATAACATCAAAAAGTGTTTTTACTTTAAATCCCCTGAATCAAGAAAAGGCTCAGAGCTTTCTCTGACTCTTCGCTCAGTGATGACCATTTTTATCTCTTCTGGGAAGAACAGAAAGGGGAGCAGGGTGTGGCATTTGTGTGTCAGATATAACTCACCTCAACAGCACAAGAGGCCCAGGATTTGTTTTCTGTGTTAGTCAAGGAAGCACCTGTCACCTAGTCCGACGACCTGATACAGGGGTCTTGGCCAGGAAAGGTATGCATGCCGCACACAGAGATACTGAAATTGCTTTGTTTTCCTTCCTGCCTAATTTTGTCTCTGTAGATATTCAACTGTTTCCAAGAATTTTTTCATTTCTATCAATACTAATGTCACTATTTTTATGGTTGTGATTCAACCAAAGAAAACTAGTGAGGAAAACAATTATATTAAAAAAGAAAGATTCAAAACTGCCATATGTGAGACCCATGGGAGTTCCAGATTAATTTTCATTTTCATTCTTTAGTTCTAAGCTGGGCCTGATTGAGTAAATGTGTGAATACGTATGGTCATGGACTTGATTTCTTTGCAGCTTTAGAAAAAATGAACCAGTCCAAGTCTCCTTCTTGTTATGACAGGTTCCTGAAACACCAGAACTGTGACTCCGTGTGCAAGTGGCCCCAACACCACAGCAGCAGAGCATTGTCACACACCAACTCCCAAAGCGGAAGTTTTGATAAGACTTTAGAGACCAGTCCCTAGAGAACTTGGAAAGCCTTATGTTGTAGACAAAATTGTCCATTCTCTTGTGTCTCCCTTGTCTTTTCTTGGATTCATATTCTCCCACCCATTCTAAATGCTCCGAAATACTCATTCTGAAAATAATAACAATCAATTAGCAAATAGTTACAAGGATTAGGACTCTCAAGAAATCTTGTTTAAAAGAAAAAGTACCAGCATGATCACTGTACAAAAAGTACCTGTGAAATCCAAAAATGAGGAGGCCGTCGATGTTGGGAATGATTAAGAAAGAAGCAGAGCCTTAGACAGGTGGGAAAGTTGGATGGGACTGAGTGAGGTGGGCAAGAGGAAGAAAGACATGGCGTTTGTGAAGTACAAATTGACAGAGATGAAAAGCTTAGTTTGAACAGTGAGTCAAGAAAATGGTGAGTCTGACCAGAAAGAGTTTTCATGAAGGCGCAATGGTATCTGAGGGCAGCCTGCCACTAGGAACTAGTTAGCTCATTTAAAGGCTAAGAGATTGGAACTTAATCCTACAAGCAACAGAAAGTCTCTGAAAAACTTTAGGCATGAGAGAGGAATGGGGAAAGAAATATTTAAGGAAGATTAGTGTGACACTAATAACCAATATGGGTGTCAGGAGGCTCCCACACAGTCCAGCAGGGAGACCATGAGGCTTAGGAGAACATGGTGGCCATGGCCATGGGGACAATAGACATGAATGACCTTGACTGAACTCTGGGAGCAGCCCTGGGTCCTTTCAGGAAAGGCCTCATGGACAAAGCCCTTTCTCTTTCTCTAAGAAAGTCACCTCCATTCCACTCCTTTGCTTTGCCCTTAACAGTTTGATCAACTATGCTATGCTAAGATGTTAAGGACAGATTATACTTAAAATAGGAGCAAGATAACACAAAATTGCACAGTGATGAGAAATATTAAGCAGAGGGCTTACTATTAAAAATAACTTCTCATAACATTTTTTCAAAATTCTAGTAAAAGACCGTTTTCCATAGGGAAAACAACAAAAATATTTTTTGATAGGGTCGGGGGGTTACACAAATTTCTCATCAATTTGTGACATTTGGGTGGTGGTTCACTGCTATGACAACAAGAGAAAGCAAGTTAGCCTGGAGTAGATATCATTTTTCTGCTTTCCAAATAACCTTGATTGCTCAGGGTCACTGCCCTCCACACATCTGGATTCTGGGAACGAGTCATTTAAAGAGGTGCCCCCAAACAGAAGTTTCTGTTCTCTTCCGTTGCTCTAATGTGTACTCTCTACTTGGGCCGCCTGTTAAACAAATGAAGGAAGAAAATGGGAGTATCTAAAGCAGTCATGCGAATTTCCACAAGCTGAAAAAAATCGGCCTGAACAAAATTGGGCCTGGCCAAAATGACCTCAGGCATGTGCCAAGGAGAACTTTGTTTCTAAGAATGCTGTGCATCTTTCCACGGCCCCCTCCATGACAGGCGTCAGTGGTGTGACAGTGAGGTGTGGTGGGTGGGCATTTCTGTGGGCTGGCAGCCTATTTTAACTTCCAACTGTGGGAGTGAGCTTTAACTCTGTGCTAAAATTAGGGGAATCCAGCAACTCCTGTGGTTATTTCAATCAGTTCCCACTTATTGAGTAGCAGCAGCACAGTTAAGTAATAACATGGTAACCTTGCCAAGACATAAATGAAATGTTGAGTGTTGCCCAGTCGGATCTGAAATCGCTTCAATGATCTAAGTGGAAAGCCAAACCAACCAAAAGGCTGCTGGTATCTGTGGGGGTGGGGGTAACTAGGGACATGGAATAGAATCCCCAGAGCAGCTCTCCTGATGCTTGGGGAAAATTTAAGAGAGCAAGAAGCAATTGGCCTGGCAGTCCACATTTCCCAAAAGAAATGACAAGTATCCCAATGGTCTGGAAGTCTTATTTGATCTCCCTTTTGGAGGTGATGCTAGCTGTGCCAGAGCAGCCCACTGCCAGAGCTGCGGCATCCAACAAGATCTTGGCCCCTGGTGCTTGAACTCATATCAATGTAACAATGATCTAGAAAAGCAGCTTCTATGGCCACACTGTGAAGAGCATTGTTCTAACTGGCTCTACTTTGAGAGGAGGATTTTCTGTAGGAGAGGTAGAGAGAGAGAGAGAGAAGCCATGATGCGAGCTCCCAGTTCAGTCAAGGCAGTGAGGAGAGGAAGGAGAAAATGCAAAGGAGTAGGAGGGTAGACTAGAAGCCTTGAAGGAAGGTTCTATGAAGGATGCTTAGAGCACCAAAGGGCTGATAACCCCAAAAACACCCTCACTAGGTTTGGGGTTAAAATTGGGGGGAGAGTAAGAAAGGAGCCCTGAGGTGGCAAAGGTCATTGATGACCACAGACTGATTGGCCAAGTTTGTGGATCATGCCAGGCTTTTCAGTTCCTCTTCCCCACACTTCCAACTGTGCTGGCCATTTTCCTTTGGATAGTTAAGTTGATCTGAGTTCAACTCTGATCAACTCCCACACCCAAAGAGCAGGGGCTATAAGGGGCAGGAAGACCAGGAGGCAGGACCACTGGTGGCCGTCAGAGAAATCTGTTTACCACACACACCATTACCATTCAGGCCATCTGAGAACAGGAAGGAGCAACAGGAAAGAAAGGAATGGATACCAGCCTATTATGCTTCATGTCCTACAGTAGTTGTCAATCCCGGCTATGCTTTAGAATTATTCTAAAAATACTGATACCTGGGACTTCTGGTCAAGATGGCAGCATAGGCAGACATGACTCACCTCTTCACATAACCACATCAAAATTACAACTACAATATAGAACCACCATCACTCAGAACCATCAGAAATTGAGTTGAATGGAAATCTGACAACTATGGAATTAAAGAAACCACAACCATCCAGACAGACAGGAAGGGTGCAGACATGAAATGTGCTGGTCCCTCACCCACCTGTGGTGGGTAAAAATTCTGGAGGAGTATCTGGGGAACAAGGAGTCCCAGCCCCACACCAGGGCTCCCAATCCAGGGTTTCAATACCAGGAAGACAAGTCCCCACAACTTCTGGCTGCAAAAACTAGTTGGGATTGAGTTGGTGGAAGAAACTTCTGGAGCCCCAAGCAATTCCTCTTAAAGAACCCACACACAGACTCACCTAATCAGATTCGCTCCCTCTGAGCTCTGGCACTGGGATAGTAGCTTGAAAGGCACCAGTGGTATACAAGGAAAAGCTGAAGTGTCTGGCATCAAGGTGAGCAGAGGCCATTGTCCCTTTTCTAAACCCTCTCCCCACAGAGTCAGCAAGCTGGTGCCATATCTGCAACTCTATCAACCTGGGTAACACTGTTTGACCCACCTTGGAGATTACCCAGAGTCTCCTCCTCACCCAACTTATGGGCCCACCCAAGCTGCTTTTCCATATGACTGGCTAATCTTGGCTTCTGCTTCACAACTTCCTAAATCCTATAAAACAAGCAACAGCTGGCCTCACTGAGCCCCAGGCCCAGCACTAGCAGCAGCCAGCCTAGATTCACAGCTTGGCTTCACTTGGAAATCTCCAAGCCCAGCACAAGTACCAGCCATCTCTGATTGCTTTATAGCTCAGGCAAGAGGGCCACCCCAGGCAAAACACCGGTGAGAGCTGACCTTGATGTGAACTATCCATGAAAACCCAGAGCCAGCACAGCCAGTGGACAGCTATATATGACATCAGAGCATCACCATCCTGCCCCTGCACAGCTGATCCTCCATGGAGGGTGGTCACAGTCAACCCTTGCAGCTGCTGGCCTGGGCAAATTCCTCCCATTGACCTGACAACAGCAACCAAGGCTCAACTACAAGAGAAGGGTATAATCAGCCCACACAAAGGGTGTACCTTGAGTACCCAGCTGTGTTATAGGAGAGACTGTGCCACTGGATCCTACAGAATACCTACTACATTAGGCCACACTATCAAGACACAGAGTCATAGCAACTCTACCTAAATACATAGAAACAAACACAGGGAGGCTGCCAAAATGAGGAGACAAAGAAACGTGGTCCAAATGAAAGAACAGATCAAAACTCCAGAAAAAAGAGCTAAATGAAATGGAGATAAGCAATCTATCAGATGCAAAATGCAAAACACTGGTTATAAGGATGCTCAAGGAGCTTAGTGAGGACCTCAACAGCATAAAAAAGATCCAGTCAGAAATGAAGGAGTCACTAATTGAAATAAAGAACAATTTACAGGGAAAAAACAGTAGAATGGATGAAGTAGAAAATCAAATCAATGATTTGGAACATAAGGAAGTAAAAAACAACCAATCAGAACAACAAGAAGAAAAAAGAATCCAAAAAAATGAGGATAGTATAAGCAGCCTCTGGGACTCAACAGGTCCAACATTTGCATCATAGGGGTGCCAGAAGGAGAAGAGAAAGAGCAAGAAATTGGAAACCTATTTTTAAAAAATAATGAAAGAAAATTTCCTTAGTTTGGTAAAGGAAACAGACATGCAAGCCCAAGAAGCACAGAGTCCCAAACAAGATGGACGCGACAAGGCCCAGTCCAAGACACATCATAATTAAAATGCCAAAGTTTAAAGATAAAGAGAGAATCTTAAAAGCAGCAAGAGAAAAGTAGTTAGTTACCTACAGAGGAGTTTCCATAAGACTGTCAGCTCATTTCTCAAAAGAAACTTTGCAGATAAAGAGCTTCCCAGGCAAAAACAAACAAACAAACAAACAAAAACTAAAGGAGGTCATCATCACCATCACCAAACCATTACTATATAAAATGTTAAAGCGACTTATTTAAGAAAATGAAGATCAAAGCCATGGATAATAAAATGGCAACAAATATATATCTATCAATAATTGAATCTTAAAAATATAATAAGCAAACAAGAACAGAAACAGAATCTTGGGTACAGAGAGTATTTTGATGATTGCCAGATATGAGGAAGGTATGGGGGAATGTATGAAGAGGTGAGGGGATTAAGAAGTACAAATAGGACCCAGGTTGGTGTGGTTCAGTGGATTGAGTACCAGCCTGTGAACCATGGGGTTGCCAGTTCAATTTGCAGTCAGGACACACACCTGGGTTGTGGGCCAGGTCCCCAGTAGGGGGCACATGAGAAGCAACCACACATTGATGTTTCTCTACCTCTCTTTCTTCTTCCCTTCCCCTCTGTCTAAAAATAAATAAAGTCTTTAAAAATTTTTTAAAAACTTGATTAATAAAAAGTACAGGTAGGTAGTTATAGAATAGCCATGGTGCTGTAAAGTACAGTATGGGAATGGAGTAGCCAAAGAACTTATCACATGACCCATGGACATGAACAATGGTGTGGGGATTGCCCGTGGGAGTGGGGGGTGCTGGGTGGAGGTGGGGGGCAAAGGGAGAAAAACCAAGACAACTGTAATAGCATAATCAACAAATACAATTAAAAACTAAAAAAAATAAAATTAAAATACTGATAACTGGACCCTACCCCAAATATTCTAATTTATTGGTCCCAGGAGGGCCTAGGTTTCAGATTTTAAAGCCTTCCCGTGTAATTCCAATGAGCAGCAGGATTGACAAACACTGATTTAGTTTTTCCAGCAAAGGTTAGGTAAGGGAGAAGACTGAAGCTGCAACTCATGGGAAGCACAGGCATAAACTCTGGGAGTTTCCAAGTGGAAGGGCCTGTTAAAGGTTACCAGACCAGTACCCCTCATCTCCTTCTTGTGGGATGACTCACCTCCACCTCGTTCTAGACAAGGAGTGGTGCCTTGGCCTGGGCAGTCCCCTTCTCCCCGTCATGCACTCACGAGGCCAGGCAGCTCACAACGGGACACAGCTTACTGCTGGAAGGTCACCTTCTGTTGAGCTGATTTCAATGATCTTTTCTATTCTTATTCCTATCTTGGATGTTAGTAGAAAGGCACAAAGAAAACTCCACATAGTATTGTGTAAAAAAAAAAAAAAGGAATCTTAGCACCAGCTGCATTATCGGTTTGCAGGTTTGGTCCTGTTAAACTTTGGAACAATGAGGAGGCCTGCTCAGGCTGGAGTGGCAGGTCTTGGCCATTCTGAAGCTCATTTTCCTTCTCCGCCCGAAGAAATCAGTCTGCCCCATATCCCTCGTGTTCTAACAGTGCCACGGAGCTAAGAGCTTAATGTGTTAACTTTGGCTTTCATTTCTAACAATTGCCTTCACTGTCTTATCCTGAAATTGGGACTCTACAGAAAAGTTAGGTACTTTTGTTTCGTTAATTAACTAATTAACCAATGTTCTCATTCAACAAATCCTTATTAAAAGCCTCTTTCAGGCAATGCCAGATTCCAGGACATATTAACGGTGGGGCAAAGGCACAAACTGCACCCCCTTCATGGGAGGATTCACCAGATAATCCAACACACTTTGAGTCCCCACTGGGATAGGCAGTGTGCAGGAGAGCATGTCCTAGGCTGTTAAGGGTAGGTGTGAGAGAAGTTTAGAGAGGGCGGCGGTCAGGAGAGTGGTCCCGGCATAGGGAGAAGCACAGGCCAAAGTCCTGGGTGGAGAGGGAGCTTGTGAAGGAGGAATTGAAAGAAGAACTGTGTGCCTGTGGCCCACAGCAAGCAGGGGGAGGGGGCTCTGGAGGGGGCAGAGGCCATGTTCAAACACGTTATTACGAGAACAATAGAAGACCATCAAAATGTGTTTACCAGTCTCGAGCAAATGTAAAGGTGTCAGAAACCTCCACATTAGATAGTTCCTATCCCCCAATTCATACCATTGCCCTGTATTTGGATCTTAGAGCCTGGAAAGTTTCTCTAAAAAACTGCATTTTTTTTTCTAAATATCCAAAAGCCTCTATCATTTGTTCATTCATTTTGTTTATTCTACAACTATTTCCAGTCCTCACTACATACTGGCCACTGCCTCTTGGCCAATGCCCATACAGAACTTACACCTAGGGAAGAGAGAGAGACAAGACAAGGAACAACAGCCAAACTGTCAGCGGTCCTCCCCAGAGCTCCTGATACCCCAGCGCCTCCCTGCACCTAGCCATCCTCAACTCGGCATTGGCATGAGCGAAGCTGAAACTCACAAGCAAGGCCTCAGTGAACAGAACAAAGTCCCTGCTCTTATCTGACTGTAGCCTAGTGATGAGAGACAGGTAACACATAAAAAATATTTTGTAAATTTACAAAGCACGTAGTAATAAATGCTATGAAAAATAAATCAAGTAAGGGGAATACCAAGTGATGATGGGCTTGTTATTTGCATATAATGTTCAAAGAACACTCAGTGATATTTGAGCAAAGAGCATGCTAGGAAGCTATTTGGGGGTATAGCATTCCGTGGAGTTGGTATAGCAAGTGCAAAGATCCTGAGGTATGTTCCAGGAGCACGGGGAAGTCAGTATAGCTACAGAGGAGTGAGCGGGGTGGGAGACAACCAGGGGAGGTTACCCTTAGGAAGTGGAAAGTGTGGTGTGAGAGAGGGAGGCAGGAGCCAGGTCACATAGCATCTTGCAGGTCATAGCAGGGAGTTTGGATTCTATGTTGCAATGGAAAGTCAGCATCTGTAATAAAGACTTGCACAAGGTGGTTAAGTTCTTAGAGAAAATAAATCAGGTTAAGGGGATAGAGGGAGACAGGAGGTTGGGGAGACTATTTAAAACAAGCAGTCAGGGAAGTTCTCTCTGAGGAAGTGACATCAGGGCTGAATCTGGAACTACCTGAAGCAGTAACCATGCAAATTTCTGGGAGAAGCCAATTCAAGGCAGAGAAAATAACGCTGAAGTGGCAATAAGCTTGATATATTCTAGAAGGAGCAAGAAGGTCAGCGTGGCTGGTGCATAGTACTAGCAGAAGAACAGAGGAGACTAGGCCGGGAAGCAGCAGGCCAGAGCCAGTTCAAGAAGCCATTGGAGGCCAGAGTGAGGCCTTCAGTTTTAAAGCACTGGAGACATCTGGGAGGGTTTTAAGTAGGGAAATTACACAATATTTGTTTTAGTAGGAAAACTCTGATTGCTGTACTGAGAAAAGACAATCACAAGGAAGGAGTAGAAGCAGGAGAATGGAATGAGAGGCAGTTCCTGTGGTCACGGTCCAGGATGGCAGCACTGAAGAGATGCTAGGTGCGTTTTGAGAACAGAACTGGCAGTACTCACTGATGAATGGGATACAGAGGGGAAAAAAGAGAGAAATCAAGGGTGACTTCTGCTTTTACTGATGTTTGTTCGTTTGTTGAAAAAACTGGATTGAGAGAACCCAGGGGATTGTGATGGTTGCTCCCGACCAAGAAGAATGCAAAGCAAAGCCACGGCTTTCATCGGGGATAGGTACGGGGGAGGGGCCACAGCCTGGCGATGGCCAAGACTCAGAGGGGACAGAATGGCACCATGAGACTGGGAACAAGGGGGCAAGGAGAGGACAGGAAGGCCTTGTGTCCCCTAAGGAGAATGGGGTTGGGGAGGACCTGTGGGGGAGGACTTTAGAGATTTGCACCCTACATTGTGTTTTTCAATCACACAGTAAAGATGACTTTTGTGTGCATGTGGGTGTGTATGGCCATGGATTTTAGCACTTGTATAGATACCCCATCCACATACCACCACCACCACCGTCAGGATACAGAACAAATCCATTGCCCAAAAAAGCTCCCTCACAATGTGCCTTAGATCTGTTCTTTATTACTCTATTTTTGGAATTGTCATACAAATTCAATCATATAGTATATAGTCTTTCCAAATTTGATTTTTTTTAACTCAGAATGCCTTTCAAATGCCTTTGAGATTCATCAAATTTTTGCTTTTTATTGCTAAGTATTCCATTGTATGAATATAACACAGTTGGTTTATCCATTCACCTGTTGACAGATATTCAGATTATTTCCAGATGTGGGAAATTATGGAGAGAGCTGCTACTAAAGTTCATGTATAGGTTCTTGTAAGAACATAATTTTCACCTTGCTGGGGCCAATACCCAGGAGTGGGATTACTCAGTAGTATGGTAAGTATGTGCTTAACTTCATAAGAAATTGTCAAACTGTTTTCCAGAGTGATTTTCCCATTTTGCATTCCCAAGTGCAGTGTATGAGACTTTCATCTGCTCTGCTTCTTCCCCAGCACTTTGTGTTGTCAGCATTTTTTCTTTTATTTCAGCCATTATAGTAGATCTGTAAGTGGTATCAAATGGCTTTAATTTGCATTTCCCTGATGACTAATGTACTTGGTGGAATTTCCAGTACAATGTGGAATAGGAATGGTGAGAGTGGACACCATTGACTTATTCCCAATCTTAGGAGTAAAGCATATAATCTTTCATCTTTAAGTATGATGTTAGCTATATGTTTTTTATAGGCACCATTTTTAGATTGAAGAAGTCTCCTTGAATTTCTAATTTGCTGAGAGTTTTATGGTAAATGGGTGTTGAATTTTGCCACACGGTTTTTCTGTAGTAAATAAAATGAACATGTGATTTTATTTCTATAGACTGTTAACATGGTGGATTATACTTGATCACAGTAAAATATTCTTTTTATAATTGATGGATTTAACTTGCTAATATTGCATTGGAGAGTTTTTTGTTTCTCTGTGAGGGATATTGATTTGTACTTTTATTTTTGTGTATTATCTTTGTGAGATGCAGACTAAAGCAGTGTTTAGAGGAAAATTTATAGCATTAAATGCCTAGAGTATTTAATAATGTTAGAAAAGAAGAAAAGTTTCAAATCAATATTCTAAGCTTCCTCCTTAAGAAACTAGAAAAAGAAGGCCAAAATAAACCCAAAGCAAGGAGAGAAAAAGGCAATAATTACAATATGAGCAGGAATCCATGAAAGGGCGGGCTCTGTGTGGTATTGAGTTAAGGCCGGTCTCATAAACGGGCTGGAGAGTGTTCCGTCCTCTTTCCTGGAAGAGATCACATAGCATTAGTCTAATTTCTTTCCTTAAATGTTTGAGAAAATTCACTAGTGAAAGAATCTGAGCCTGGAGATTTCTTTTTCAGATTTTAAGTCCAGTTTCTTTAATAGTTATAGAATTATTCAGGTTATCTATTTCATCTTGGTGAGTTTGGTAGTTTGGGCTTTTTGAGGAAAATGATGAATTTTTGTGCATAGATTCGTGTGTAGTATTTTCTGATGATTTTAATTATCTGTGGGATCTATAGCAACTTTTTCTTTTTCATTTTCATTCATGGTGTTAGTATTGAATAATTATCTTCTTTCTCTCAATACTCTCTCTTTCTTTTTCCCTCTCTCTCTCCCTCCCTTCCTTCCATCTTGCTATAGAAGCTTATCAATTTTAATGATATTTGCAAAGAACCAGATTTTGGCTCCTTTTATTTTCTCCATTGTTTTTCTGTTTTTAATTTCATTGATTTCTGCTCTTTATTGCTTCCTTTGCTCTCATTGCTGCCATTAGGGGAGTGAGCTTGGGGACTAGGGTATGAGGAAACAGAGAAAAGAGGAGTCTTTTTTCCCAGTCCTTGAACCTGGAGCTCCCTGGAGCCTGCTTCTAGTTTTCAGGTTGCACTAAGGTTAGCACATTGAAGGGAAAAACTGGTAAAGTCACAATCAATTCAGTGGTACTCCAAATTCTGGCCTTCTTCCCCAATTTCCTTGCTATTACTTACTCTTCCGAGTCTTCATCCATTCTGTCCAGGTTTTATAGTTTCAGTCAGTGAGAACAAGCAAGTAGAGTGTGTTTCTTCCACCTCACTGGAAACTTAAACTTCTCCCCCAGGGTTTTTTAGTCGATTCAGAGAAGGGTTTGGGACTGCATACATGGGTCATATGATCTTCTACCTCTACCAATGCTTCATCTCCATGAGCATATCCTCCACCACCACTGCCTTTACCACCACCATCATCTCCATGAGTTCAACAGGGATTATCTGCTGCTGAGGTTGAAGCAGCTTTGATGATTGGCAAGAAATTTTTCTTCCCTCAGAGATCAGTTTCTACTACAAGATCTTTTGTTTTATTCCAAAGAAGATACTCAGAGAATTCAGTCTTGAGGCATTCTGTTCAAATGTGGTACACGTTTTCCTGAAGGCCTATGGTTGGTTTCATGAAGTTCTCTTCCAGGTCAGACTGATAGTTCATGAGATGATTTGATTGTTCTTACAAATTTTTATTTTATTTTATTTTTCTGCAATGTATTTTTTTATTGTTGTTCAAGTACACTTGTCTCCATTTTCACCCCGCCACAGCACCCTGCCCCACCCAACCCCACCTCCCACCCTTGAACCCACCCCCTACGTGTCCTTCATACAAATTCACTGAAAAGAAAAGCAAGCTTACCTATTCTCCAGGCCCACACACAGTCTCTATGTTTTTTTTCTGATGCTAGATTGACTCTGCTGAGAATGCAGAGTCAGCCTGAGCTGGGCACCACATCATCCTCATACAGTTGAGCAGCAATTCTCTTACTGCAATTAGAGAGAAGCGGCCCAGTAGCAAAACCCTTTCCAGCCTGATGGAAAGGAAGCCTGACTCTAAATGAGAAACACATTCTTTTCCTACAGGCCTGCCTGAACCAAAAGAGCCCAGCAATGCAAGGGCCTGTGTTTTTAATATATTTTAAAATTAAAGTCAACATGGAAATGAGGTGGGTGGGAGGCTCAAACTGAATGGTCATTGTGCAGGAGGCTGGCTATCTCACCGTTTGTTATACAATAAAAGAGGATCAGATAAACACAGGCATAACTTCTGCCTCCATTGATAATGTAAATCATCCCTTGTATCATTTGTCTTTCCTTCAGACTGGATACAAAAGGCACAGAAATGAACAATTCATGCCTAAACACAGGAGAGCTTGAAAGGCGGTGTATGTCAGATGTTTATTCTAGGTCATCATTAAGGGGTTGAGTGGATTTGCTTATAAACACAGGCTATTCTGTCAGTGGGGAGTGGAAGAGACAAAGTGTTTCTGGTAGTGTGGAGACAGCTCTTTTAAAGACACTTTGCAACTTTTCTGCCATGCACAGTAAGTTATATAGGTAATTCTTTTTATAGGATATGAAATGTTGTCTCCTGAGCAGTGCAAAGCAATGCTTTTCCTCTCCACTTTGTGCAAATGCCATTTTTCATTACCCACTGAGTCTGGAGCTTGCTAGAGATTGAAATGAGAACAGGGCTGCCCCTCCCACAGATGGTCAGGCACTTCCTGACACACACTCGGCAAAGAGCTCCTTGGAAGCCTTGGGAGGTTTCCCCAGACAGCTTTTTCCACAATAAAGTTTAGAGCACCGTGCTCTTGAAGGATGTCTCATCTTTGTAGGTTATCCGTTTCCACTGCCCTCATTCTCTGCTGAGGGTTTTGGAGGGGGGGATGTTTTCTCCCACCCAGTCCCAGCAAAGGCAGCTAAAGAAAAAGCGCCAAGACAAACAGAACGAGAGCCTTGGGGACCCTGTAATGGGTACAGAGTGTAGAGTGTGGTAATCATTCTTTTGATTTGTGCTCAGATATGTTTTCTATTTGCTTTTGCACAGAATGCACCTTTTCCCCCTGGACTGTAAATAATCTGAACCAGGGTAAAACCATTACAAAGTGGCCTTCAAACATCATGTCTTCTTGGAACTGAATGACTGATCAGACATTTAAATATGGAAACTGGGAATTCCAGTAAATTACACTGATACAATTTTTAAAAAAACACTCAGAATTGTTTAAATAATCTTTGCTTTCTTGTATCTCTTCTTTTTTTTCTCCCTCTCTCTTAATAATTCTGCATTTTTTCCTTTTAATTTTGTTATCACTCATTTCAATTTTAATGTTATTCAATGATTTGGTCATATCTAAACATTATTTTTGCATCAATCCCAACAAGTAGAGAACAAGGAAAGAAGAGGAGATCCTACAACTGGGCTCTAAGCCCCAGGTTAATGTCAAGAGCTGGGTTTTCTTTTAGTTACTCAAGGATCAAAGGGAAATTATTCAATAAAAAGGAACTTAAAGGGGACTTCTGGGCCGACACAAACTTTAATCAAAAACACTTGTTCAAACGCAGCTTCCTTGACCAGCATTTTCATGTTGTCTTTCCAGTTCTTATACACATTTGTGATTAAAATAAGGATTTTTCTCCCTCACTATGTGGCGTCCCCTCTCCTCCCCACTGACCAGAATTTCACAAGGGTGACATGACAGTTTGTTGCTAAGGAACTGAAGATATATGTCACAATTCAGCAGTATGATGAAGAAGAGTAAATATTTTTCAACAGTTTGGACATTGAGTATAAATAAGTAGTGTGTGTGCTTATGCACACAGCATTATAACTGACAAAGGAGGGAACAAGAATGCCAAGGCACATTCTTGTTTGAAATGTGGGTGATTAGCCACTCCTCTGTAAAAGCTACTCTTTAATAACCCCCAATAATTGCCTCTTGCTTGTAAGAGTACCACTCATGCATTTGAACTTTTCACTTCAGCTTGTTTTGCTCCCCTCTGTTCAGATCTCTGATCCTTCACACTCTTGTGTCAGCGATTTATCACACTGTGACCTTGGTCACATTCTCATTTAAAAGGAGTCAAGCACAAACTTCCCAGAGTCTCTAATATTCTAGGTGTTCGTCATGGAGCCCGGAACATGAAATTCCTCCCACTTGGAAAACACCCACATCAATGTTTCTCAAAAATCTATTTATCTTAGTCACGATCTATGAACATGAATAGAATGTGGCTAATGTTCCCCTGTATCCTGTGTGCCTGAGCACTGGAAAAAATTAGAATTTATATAGTTGCAATTTTTAGGGAGAAGTGCAATAACTTCACAGTTTAAAAAAAAATTCTTTAAGAAGCAGAACATTTTAAATGTGCCCTTTCTTTTTCTTTTGCAGCATTAAAAAAAAAGATCTCTGTCTCTCATTTTCGTTTGCCTGCTATCATGTTGCTGATTTTGTACTTGTTAGGTTAAGAAAAATGGGAAAATCTAACAGCAGATGATTCCACAAATGAACAGTACACATGCAATAACAGACAAGTACATACCATGGATTAAAGGGGAAATGGATATTTGCAGAAAAGGAAACAGTGATCCTTTGAAAATTGAAGATAAGAGCTTAATTACTTAAATAGAAAACTACAGGAAGATAAGCCCAAATTTAATTGAAGAGAAGTAAACTTCAGTGGTCAAGTTCTTGGGTGCTAGGCCAACATTTTGCTTGAATTCTGTCTATGTCTACTGTAGTGAGGGACAATTCAAAATAATGCATGTTTGCTCTGCTAATGAGTTTTCTGAACACTGCAAAGAAGAATATTGCATGTGAAAGGGAAACCAAAGGGTACATGAAAATTTTTTAAAAAACAAAAAGTCCTGGGAACATGGGAAAGTTCATTTTGGTGGGCTGGGAGAAGTCCAAACAAAATAGGTTTTAGAAAGAGGTGATGTGGTTAAAAGATACTCACCCTGGCTAGAGCAGAACTATAAACAGAGTTTGACCTTGACCTCCCATAAATGATACAGGCATATGTTGACAAGCAAACAAACTTAGAGTATGCCACTTGATTCTGCGCATTATTTATGCTACATGAGATTTCTTTCTGTGTGCCTTGGGGTATTCTCCCCACCACCCCAAAAGTTGAAAGTCTACGCACAATCTGAGACTAAAAAGTAGGAAGTACTTTTAAATTTAAATCCATAATCAGAAATGTATCATGGAAGACATTTCTTTTATTAGTACCAATATAAATTTGGTGAAGGTTATTAGGGCTCTTTAGTCTCAAAACAAGAACATTTAAGAGCCTCAACATATGTTTACTCCCTTCTGTACAGAACTTTGTTGAGGAAAAGAGGGATCAAAAAGAAGAGCAAGGACTAGACTCTGCCCTTGGGAAGTTAAGACATGACAGTAAAAAACACAGGCATATAGGACTAAACAAAGGAGTCTAAGAATGGCTTTGGTCAAACATGCTACAGAAGAGATGAATGACCAAAGAAGGCCTCTCAGAAAAGTAGATGCTTATCCTGATAACCAAAGGATATAGAGGTGGAGGGGAAGGAAGAAGATGTCCTTGTGCCATGGAGTAATATCAAGAAAGTTAAGGAGGCTAGAGGAGCCCTGAGATGCTTCAGGATATTCTGGCTATCCACTGGTGCACAACAAGCTACTCCAAAACTTCATGGTTTAAAACTACCATTTTAGTTTGCTCACAATTTTTGTGTCTTAATTCAGGAAGGGCTCAGCTGGGTGGTTTATAGCTGATCTACCTGGTGTCAGCTGGGGCTGGAGGGCCCAATCCCAAGATGGCTTTTTCACTAATAACTTTGACACTTGGAGTCCTTGGCCTGCCTGTCTCTCTCTCTTCCTACCATCTCCTTCACCTTGACTTGGGCTCCTCACAGCACAGCAGCCTCAGAGTAGTCAGACTTCTTCAAGGCTGCTTATGGTTCCAAGAAAGTGTTTCCAGAGCCAGAAGTTTCAAGGCTTCTTATGACCTAATTGTGGAAGACTCAGACGTTACTACCACTACATTCTGTTGGTAAGCAGGTCACGAAATCCAGCCCATAATCAAGGGAATGGGAATTAAACTCCATATGTCAATGGGAAAAATCACAATGAATGTGTGGCCAACCTTAATCTACCACAGGGAGCAATGAATAAAGCAGAACAGCTTGAGTCCATGATAATGTACAAGAGCAGAAGCCATCATTAGAGTCAGAGACAGAGAATGAGTATAGAAAGCTGTGAAGATCAGGTTAAGAGATTTGAACATTTATAGAATAATACTTTTCCTTCTGGCTCATCCTTTCTTGTGGAACTACATTCAGCTAGATCTAAGAAAGCACCACGACTTTCTAGCATCCCCAGACATTGGACAAGGTGGGTGAAGGGGGATAAAATTCCTGATCTGAATCTCTCTGACTGGATACTTTCTGGTCAATGAATATTTGGTTGTGAAGAACAGAAACTCATTCATGCCAGTTTAAAGGAAACAAGGATCTATTCAGAAGCACAACAGGGAAGCATAAGAGCATCCCAGGACAAGAGGTAGGGGAGCTAAGCCACAGGAGCTTGACAAATCTGCAAATCCCAGAGCCAGGGTTACCCACTCTGTCCCTGATAGGGGCCTGAAGTCACTCATCTCTGGGCCAGCTTTGATCTCTTGCTTGACTTCACAGATAAGCTCTCTCTGCTGCCTCATCAGAATGCACATTTCTCATCAGAATTGATTCTTGCATGGCCTATTATATGCCTTTGCTTCCAAGCCCCCAACATCATCTGGTTAATGATGATGGATCTCTTAACTTGAATTCAGGAAAGAAGGCATCTGGTTGTATTAAATCAGTCTATGGATTGGTTTCCCTTGAGTCAAATATCTACTTTTAGTGCAATCAAGCATGGCTGGAGAATAGGCCTAGATATTTAAAGAAAAGTAAGATGAAAATGTAGTCACCTAGTTCTTCCCCTTGCCTCCTTCATGAGTGAAAGAGCATAGGTGGGGAGCATTTCAAGAAAAAGGTAAAGGATGGCCAACGGACAAGAAAGAAGAACCACATGGAATACATGCCAGCCTAGATCTGGAGACTGGGATTAAAAAACAGAACAGCTTGGTGTCTAAGTCATTCTTCATTTACATGCCAAACCCTTCCCTCATGGAGTCAGACCCATTTCCTATTGAACTTGTTCTCACCCTCTTGATGTATAAAGCAGTAAAGTAATGGACAGTAATGGATAGTATTGAAGAAGGTCCTTTCTAATATGACCCTCACAGAGGATGTTAATGCTTATAATAGTATGTGGGGGTATGAGCCCTCTCTTCCTATATTATTCTCCAGCATGAATATCTATATCTTTCATAAGGAAAATATTGATAGCATAATGTAAGCTCTTTAATTTTATCAATGAAAATTATTAATTTAAAAAGTGAGTAAGAAAACAAATCCCAGTTGGAGAAAAGTATTAATGTCATTTCATACTGTCACAGAAAAATGCAAATTAGGACTTTTCCTTTTTTCCTAATTAGCAGGCATAAATCAGGATAAATTTTAAATTGATGAGACCTCTTTCAACATTGGAGAAAGGTATTGACCTTCTGTGGTAAAGGTAAGTATGAGGTACATTAAAATCACCATTTTCTCAGTAATCAAGTTTACCTCTACAATAACTTTGGACTAGGACACTCCTTCAGAAATGCTGTCTGCTCAAAATTCTCCAAACAGCATCACTGAATGGAATTCTGCTGGGGTTGGAGAATCGTAGCTGGGTAGTCAAAGTCAATTTGTTCCTGTGATTGACATGAGGGCCTGCGTGTTAGCCAAGCTCTTATACCATCTGTGCTCTGATTATGATCAATAGGTATTTGTGATATGCCCAGGAAATGTGCTGTTTGATTACTTTTACATGGGAGAGGAGACAAAAACATCTCAACCGAGAGCCTCCTAATGTGGATGTAGAAGCTGGTTGATGAATTATTACAATATGGAGTTTGCACTGATAAACTTTTGAACTTTCATTGAACTTGTAGATTAAGAATAGGCAGTTTTTCCAAGAGGAAAATTCACCAGACAACCAACAATTTTTCTTTCACATACTTAGGCAAGATGTTCGATCTGGTAAGGAAATAATAGTAATTTATGTCTTTGATAATTGAGAAGGATTATAGTTCTATACACAGAAAAAGCAACCATCACCCAGGCCCTGTGAGTCACAAAGCCATTAAAGAAGAAGCTTCCAGCTTAAAAGCAGATGAAACATACAGATTTGGAGCGTGATATTCTCCAAGAGGGAGTTGAAAGGGGAAAGAAACCCTCATCTACTTGTAAAATTAGGGCCCCCTCTCTGCCTTCCTTCCAAACAACCATAATGGCACTTTTCAGATTCAGCTTGATCTCCCACACTGAAATACAGAGACAGAGAGAAACCATTTCTCTGTGCACAAAGTTCCCTCGCACACCACTGTGCACGCACATAACAGACCCACACTGACCCTCAGTGGGAGGCAACAGTCCAAAGATAAGCGATGAAGCTACTTCCTTCTATTTGCAGAGACTCACCATCCTCCAAACATCATTTGTCCTGTAATCTGTAGGAACAGCCTGGAGCAGATTAAAGGTTAAAAGGGAAGATTCCTGACCAGCTGGAAACATGTGTTTGGTACATTCAACTCACTACAAGAAATTATTTTACTGATAAAATAGCATCAGCTGAGATCAGGTTCTTGAGAGATGGGAATTACTGACTTTGCTGCTATGACACTGAACAGCTCAGGTTCTTTGTCCTAGTTGGTACAGTACACCAAAGAATTCAACAAAATTCTGGCCACTCTCAGTTCAGTTGGTCTTTTTTAATGGTAAATCCTATCACCTTCCTTCCCAGATCTCTTCACTGTAATGCTTTTGCTTCCCTGGAATTCAGTTTGAGTCTATCCTACCACTACTTTCAGTGTGCAACTTGCTAGACGCTCAAAAGTGAGGATACACCTTATCATGAGTTGCTAATAGCTGGTGTTTATAGCATAACAGGTGTTACAATGCAAGGCTGGGAAACAGCCAACAAGAATAAGTAACACAGTCTCACAGAGAAGTCTAGAGACGGAGCCAGCAGCTCCATTTGGGGGCTCCAGGGTGGCTATTTAGGTTGAAAGGAAAAGACTTAATTAAAGTTTTCTCAAGTCCTGGGAGTTATTACGAGAACCCAAGACCTGGTGTGGGAAAGTCATCAGGAACTTGGGCAGGTCTAGGGACCCATTATTCTCTTTCTCTTACACCATCTCTGCCACATCAACAGGTTTACTCCATCCTTCTGTTTCTACTGACTTGTCTTACTGAAAGTTTCTGTTCCTTCATAACGATGGTTTGCACATGACCACCCATGACCTTGACTTTTCTCCTGGTGTTTAGTTTTAGCAATCACCAATAATTGCCTTATTTGCATTTCTAAAAAAGTGAGAGAATTTAATTGTCTCTACTCATATTTCATGTGGCCACACTCTGGGTTACTGGCCAGCCACAAATGGACTACTCAAGTGCTGATTACCCAGCCATGGACCAATTCTTCATGGTCAAGAGGACTGGGTTTCGGGGTACAAATACAGCTCTCCTTTCAGTAGGGGCAGTTCACTTTATAAAGGAGTTGGCAGGCATTCTGAGGGTTGATCTGCCTGGTCCGTGGGATAACTGGAAAAGGTTCCCTGGAGGAGGTTACATTTGAAAAAAATCATTAAAAAATCCTGTGTACGGATAGGCAAAGATGGAGTAAACATGGAGTTAACTCTACGAGCAAAAGCCAAAAATAGGAAAGTACAGAGTATATTTGTATTTTGGCTTGGCCAGACCAGTGCTTCCCAGACTTTCTGTGCATGTGAATCACCTGAGGATCTAGTTAAAATGCAGGTCCTTATTCAATAAGCCTGAGGTGGTGCATTTCTTACAAGATTCCAGGTAATGGCTGATGTGCAGGTACGTACTTTGCATAGTAGGGCTAGAACAAAGACTATGTCAAAGTCTTGAATGTCAAGCCAAGAAATTGCTATCTACTCACCTTCAGCAAGTAATAAGAAGCTCTAGAGCACGTGGGACAGAAAAATGATACAATCAGAGTGGTATTAAAGGACAACTGATTTGACAGTGCTTTGCAGGATAAATCAGAAGATCATCTATTTAGCAATTGTGAAGACCAGAAAAGGACCAAATCCAGATGACTGCCTCAGAAGTAAAAAAGGAAGGGGTATATAAGACATATAGCCAATTGAACATGACCTTCTCACTGTCCTTACCCAGTCCTGCTTTAGTGACAAGAAAAGATGCTTCCTCAGGCATCATCTGGTGACATCTTTCAATGTCCTTCAAGGGTGTCTGCTTTTCATTTTAAATCACATCTAAAGATACATCCTCTCTTTTACCTCTAACCCTTAATTTCATTCTCTGCCTAACTGCATTTTCTATTGTGTGCAACTTGCTGCATGATTTAACTATATTATGACCATGTAACTATATTATTTAGCTATTATTTCATTGTGTACCAGTAACCAAATTCAGTAACCATATTTGTTCTGCCGAGGAGTTTTGTAGGAAGCATATCTGAAGGGCATTAGGCAATGAAGTAAAGTCTATTACTGCCTTATCACCATCAGGAAAATGATCTGTTTGTTTGCAGTTCACTGAAGTACGTAGCCAAAGAAATTGAAAGCTTAGGGAGGGCCTGAGTGAAATCCAGATATGGAGATGGATGGATACCCTAAACACCATGCTTTGGTTCAAGATCCCCAAAACAGCTATGACAATATGCAGTAAGGGCATTTCCAACTCGTGTATTAACAGAGAAAAAGAGATAGGAAGACAAACCCTATATTAAAATTCAGAACCTCTGTTATTACCCAACTTACCCAGTCCCTACTATACATTTAAAACCAAGCAAAAGATAAGCTGGATATTAAATACAAATCCCAAATGAAATTTTCTTAAGGCTAAAAGCTTCTTAATATCCTGAGATTATGGATATAAAGGAAGAACTCTGTGCTTACCTATTGGATTGTTCATGCCATTTCAAGGTTGAACCCTGAATGCTGAACTTTGGTTTTCTGGTTGAACGTTTGAGGTCCCTGTGCCTTAAATAATTTACACTGTAAGCAGGACTTTAAACCCAGTCCTCTTTCTCCTAATGGGATGGGATTTTTGTGCACACTTGCAGCAAATATCAACCACTTGCTGATCAAAAAATAAAACAACAACTTACCTGTTTTTATCAAACACTGTATAGAAAGAAAAGAAAAAGATAGAGAAGAGAAGACTGCTCATCCCCAGAGACTAGAGCTATTTTGACTGCACAAGAACATAATCAGAGTCAGGAACCCAATGGCGGAAACAGTCCCAAAGGAAATCAAGTTTAAGATGCACACTTCGGCCTTTTCCTACGAGCACCAACCTCGTGAGCTCAGGGTCACATCAATTCACATTTCACAATGTGTTCTTAACTTAAGAATCTTAATATGCTGGTTGGAATTAGCTGTATCTTTAGAGAAGAGCCTGATCATGACTGTGTCTTCCTCTGGAGAGACTCCCCAGTAGGTTGGAGGCATCAGTAAGATGCCCTGTCCTTCTGGTACCTGGGAACCGGGAACAAATAAATAAAAAGTGTGTGTGTGCACATGTATACACATAACCATATACATGTATATGGACACATAGCAATAAAGATATACATGAATTGAGCACATATATTTTTCTTCATATTAAACTGCACACATAGCAGGCATGTCCTTCAGGACACTGGGAAACTATGCTTTAACGAGAACACCGATTCCAGAAAAATATCCATGTTCCATGATGACTGTAGTAATCATTTCACTGTGTGTATGTGTATCAAATCATCATGTTGTACACCTAAATACATACAATTTTTACTTTAAAAACAAAATATAAAAAATAACAAATGAGGAAATGAGACTTCCTATATTTAGTAAGGTTACAGTAATGGGTCAAGATTTCTGTCCCCATTATTGGAAGCAAAATGACACTCGAACTGCTGGGAAGCTGCAGGGAAAAAGCGGAAAGGCTTCTGAAGACTGGGGTGAACCCGTGTGAGTGACGGGGTAGGGGAAGGAAACCTCAGCTTCACCCGTGTTGGGGCTCAGGACTGTGGACACATTTCAGAGCATCCTGGCTGTGGCTGGGGCCTGGAGGGGTGGGTGCGGAATCATCTGCCAAGCTGATAATCTCTGCTGTTTTGGCAATTCCCCCCAGAGGCGATCCAAAAAGAAGCACCCAAAATGCCACAAATCCTGCTTCCCTCTGAGCCTCCTCCTTTCTCAGTCCCACTTCCCAGAAGTAAGAAGTACCATCATCATAATTAACATCCCTTCCCTGAGATGCTATGGTCTCTGGTCACATAGCCATTAAGAGTCTGCAACAACAAAATCAAGCCTCTGGCTGCAGATCACCATGTGCTCTTTCTTCCCAGCTTGTGAGCAAGTGTCACCCCCATTTGTGATTGCCAGGCAGGCCCTGCCTCCCGGGGTACAGGGTGGACCCTGGGTTCAAGCCTCCTGTGCAAGGCTGGGCATCCCCTGGCACTTTCAGGACAAGGCCCCACCCTGCTGCTCTTGGCAGTATCACCCTCCAGACTACCATC
This sequence comes from Phyllostomus hastatus, assembly GCF_019186645.2. Taxonomy (NCBI): domain Eukaryota; kingdom Metazoa; phylum Chordata; class Mammalia; order Chiroptera; family Phyllostomidae; genus Phyllostomus; species Phyllostomus hastatus. The sequence goes on from NW_025333916.1 coordinate 29,942,789, forward strand.
CTGAAACCTCCTCTCCAGGCCCCATCACCCACAACCACCTGCTGCCCCCACAAGGGACAGGAGAGCTGAGGTTTCAGGGCTCACGCTTAGACATAAATTAGAATATTTTTAATGTTATGAGAATGATAGTGAAGACTTGAGGACAAGAGTTGCATTTAATTTGCAAATGTATATTGAAAAGAATCCCTGAAAGAAGTTACCATAAAAGAAAAATAATGATGATTGAAAACACACGTACTGAAGAGGAGGGGCATGTAGCGGAGGCATCATGGAGAGCTGTGGGTGTGTGGGAGCCACTCTCACCCAGAAGGTGTTCATGAGTTGATGCAGAGAGAACACTCACATGTGCCAGTCAGGAGAGCCATGTGGAAGAGCCCAGGCAGAGAAGGTTCCTGCAGAGGAGAGGGGAAGGGGCACAGCACAAAAATGGCTCAGTGGGAGATGCTTGACTCTAGAGCCCACCTTTTAGCCCAGAAAGTGGGGAACAGAACCTGCCAGTCAGACAAGGGATCCTTACCCCTCCAGAGGCCAAAAGCAGGTGTCATGGAGAGACTTGGCTGGGTACATGTGGAGGATGCTGGGGACTGGCTCCTCCGACCCCCATTCCAAGCTTCTCCAGGGGACCATCCTATACAACAGACACCATGTGAAAATTGAGTTTCCCATCCTCCTTTGCAAGTAGGGGTCCACATAAGATTAGGTTCCTCGGATTAAGTGCACAGGTGCCAGGCGTCAATGGAAAGCCCAGCGAGGTGGGGTGAGAGGCAAGGCACGAGGTCCTACCTGGCTGCAACCATGGCAGAGGCAGTGGGCTCTTCAGCGGGCAGATGGGAGCACGGCCGGCCCAGTGGTGTCTCAGAGAGCTAGCGTGACTCTGCAAGCTGGAGTTCTTTCTGGGGGCTCTGAGGAGAGCCTGCTTCGAAGTATTTGTATGTCACTTCATACCTGACACTTACCTGCTCCTGTTTCAACTAGCTAGAGGGATTTCTGTCATCCTAATCAGCATAGGCGATGGCGGGCCCAGCATATTTGACCCCCAAGGTGGGTCACTTTTTTCATGCTCTCCTCTATGTGACAGAATTATTTTCAGTGACGATCATATAAGACCCAGTAATTATTATTATTCTCATTAGTTCATTCATCTTAAAACATTTAAAAAGATACATTTCTGTGTTTAAAATATTATTGGAATTCAGTCAAATGCTTTATGTATGAACTAAAATTGGCATTCGCAAAATTTTAAACAAAAGTTAAAATGCCAATTCATCACAGAGAAGAACGGAATTGAATGAACTGGGGTTTTGTTTCCTGGCCTGGCAGCCTCTGCACTCTCAAGCCTCTCTCTGTTGTTCTGAGGCAGGGACGCCGGGCATCCCAGGGCTGGACACAAACTGCCTGAAGCCAGATCAAACTATCTAACACTCTCCTAGCTGGGAGTTCTCCTAATTAACTTTCATGTGGGGTATTATATTTATTAAAGGATAAGTAATAAAATATGCTAATTTGAAGTGCATACACACACCCACATGCGAATACGTGAACATATCCAATTAGAGTTCAAAAGTCACCACAGCGATTGTTTGGAATGTGGACCAACGAAAGATTTGGGGGAAGGAGTATTTTATCACTGACATTGTTTAGAATTGCCAGCATGGGGATAATAAATGCAGACTGACTTACAGTCGATTTTATTATTGGTTTTAAATTCTCAGCAGACACGGCAGCCCCGTGCCACGAGCACCAGCCAAGAGCTCTGTTCACGCAGGCACCATGGCCCCTGTGTCACTGGGGTCACATAGCCTGAAAGAGCCTGATTCCAGGTTTGAGGACACCGAGAGGGACATGGGGCCTGAGGGGAAGTGCTGAAGGGTGAGCCTGAGACACAGGGGCCTTCACCACACATGCCAGAGGCCTCATTTGGAGACCACATGACCCCACAAATTCTCAATATCACTGAGGCACGAGGATGCCCTCCCAGATTGCCTTTAGTGAAGAGGAACTGAGAGCCCAGCGCTGTGTTGAAACTCTGATGCCAGGTTCTCAGTAGCGAAGTGACTCACAAACCCGAGTATGATGGAAATGTGTGCTTCAGCACAATTAAAAACCATTTCGTGTCATAAGTCCTCGAGGGCACACACAAACACTGGAATCCATAGACGTTAACTCTGCTGATGCCAAATTTCCATCTAAATTCCCCGCTTTGCCAGACAGATGAGCAGTATACGGGCGTGCCTGGGGGACAGGAGTACGCTGCCTCCAGCAAAGGCACAGCCACCATGCAAGGCACGACCCAGCACTGTCTTTAATGAAAGCATCTTCTCTCTCTCCCTCCAAGTGGTAGCCACCCTGAGAGACATTGAAAGTGCTTTGAGGGCAGAGACCGAGTTTCTGTCCAGTGACCCTCACGGTCCCCGGTGGCACAAGTCTGATGAAAAGCTAATTTCCTACCTCTGGGGAGAGTCAAGGTTGTCTTTTGTTCTCTAGATGAGAGACCTTTAATGCAAAGGTGCAGACTTGCAGAGGATGGCTACAGTCAGAAGCCAATTTTACCAGTGGCTCCTGAGACCCTGGGGAAACAAGGGGAGGACATCTCCCTAGATAAAGAGGACAGCAGCTACTCACCACCAAAGGAGGACCCTGAGCACTGGCAGAAAACTGGCAGGTGTGCATTGCCTCATGCTCAAGGACCCTCAGAAGGCTCCAGGCAGCAGCGGGCCAGAAGTCCATCCGCAGGTCCTGAAGATGCAGCCACAGCACTAGGAACTGCATGCCAGCCTTCTTGCCTGGCACTGCCCAGGAGAACACCACGAGAACTCCATCCTGTAGGTCCAGTGGGGGTTGGGGGTGTTGTGCTACACACAGCACAGGCAGGAGAGGCGGGGCCCTCCAGTCCTTCGCACAGGCCCAGGTATTGGGGAGCAAGGCTGCCTGGCTTGTGCATTTCAAACACAGCATTAGCACCTTAGCTCAGATTGCTGTATTCCTGTCAAGTAGTGTCAGCCAGCCTTATATCGAAGGGACTACAGGCCTTAATTACTCCAGGGAACAGCGTGGTGGCCAAACAAAGAAAGGCTTGTTACAAAGGCCCCTTTGTTGAAAGGACCTTTGCCCAGATTGCTTCAGGCACCCCTTACACTACCAGTCTCCAGCTGGAGCTGGAAAGCAGTACACGTTCAAGTAACCGTCTAACCCTCCAGGCTTTCAGAAGAACTGTATATAGCTCAGGTTCCCTGGCTGTGTGAACTGGGACAAGTCACAGGTTCTTCCTAAGCCCCCCTTCCCTTATGCATAAAATAGGACTCATCATTGTGAACCTCACCCACCTCCTCCAGGCCCCAGTGCTGAGTGGCCCGGGGCTCATGGCTCTGGGTGGGGTCCCCACACTGCTGAACAGTATTTGAGCCCTACAACTGGCTGGCAAAAGTAAATGGTACTTTTACCTATGCACTCCATCTCCCCACGTATAATAAGCAAAAGAAGTGTTGGTAGAGGTTATTTTTCCTTTTTCCCATCTAGGATCCAACACTCCCCTGCCTGGAGGAACAGGGCAGAAACCCACCTCCCACCGGTGAGTGAGAAACTCCAATCCTTAGAAACAGAGAAGCAGGCCGGGGATCTGCCTGTCAGCTCCCACCTCTTCAAAGTTGGTGAGAAAAGTGGGATCCTGAGAGACAAAAGTTCAAGGAGGACCGAGATTCTTCTCGATGTTTGTGGAGTCCAGAAACTAGGCGCTGAGGCCAGCAGGAGGGGACACTGCAGGGTCCTGGTCAACTGTGCCTTGGGGGGACCTGGCTGCCCTCACCCGAGGTCCTGCTGCTTTTCTGAGCTTGGCTCCGCCTTCTGTCAATTCTGTAAGCTAGGGTGTGGATAGGCTTCCAGCACATTCCTTTTCTGCTTAACCAGACTTGGGGCCTGTGCTTGTAACCAACAGTCCTGCCTGATCCCGTAAAAGATACAGCCAGGAAGGAAGCTACCCAAAATACAACTTAAAAAAAAAGTCTGCCTACACAAATATATTTCTCACAGCATTATGCAAAACTGAAAATGGGAGAAGATCCCACACCCAGCAGGGGTGAAACAGTTAAACAAGCTCCAATCCATTCCCTTGGAAATGCAAGCTCTCATCAGAACAATGGGTGCGGAGATGACACAATGACAAGTAAAGTGCTCACAAGACAGACTGACACATAAAAAAAGGACCAGAAATTGTGTACAAGACACTTGACCAGCTTCCCCCACTCTAAGCTCCCTAGGGGATAGAATTTGTATCCGTCCTGTTCAGGGTCTATATCCAGACGCCAGAAACAGTAGGCACTTGACTAATACTTACAGAATGAATAAATGAGTGAAGGAACCAAAAAAAACGATTTGCATAGGGGAGAGGTGAGAAAAAGTGCCCTCCAATGTTATTAGTGACTGCTGTAGGTTAGTCAGATTTTTTAAAGCTGTTGTTTTCTTTCTTTTTTTATTTTCAGCATTTTTATTTATGTAGTATTATTTATTTTCCTGAGGGGTGGGGAAAGTGTATTTTCTTAGCCCAAATCACTAGTAAGTGACCCAACCTCTAATATTTATGTGCTTTCTCAAGAAGCCTAAGTTACCACCAAGCAGGGCGGCGATAAGGGCAAAGGAATGTCCGCTCCCCTTGCCAAGTGGAAATGCTGGCCAAAGCCAACCATTAGGAGCTGGCCCTTCAGCCAATAAACACTGCAGTCCTGTGAGAGCAGCACCGGCCCTCAGGGCCCCACAGGCTTGGAGCCCTTCACACCTAGGGCCAAGCCAAAGGCCTCGCCCTCCCCCATTCCTCTCGGAGACACATCTCCTGCCTCCTTACCAGGGCTTTGTCACAGGGCAGGAACTAAGCAACAGCAGATTCAACAGGGAGTTCCAAGGAGTCACCACCCCATCTGATTGGCATTCAGCTGAGGTCACCAACTTAGTAAGTGGGATCCCATTCCAACTCAGAATGACTAAGCAGGGGAATGAAAAAACGGAGCCTGAACTCTGCAGCAGGAAGAAAAGAGGATGTGACACCCTCCCCACTTCCCAGGTGAGCTGTGAAGAAAGGAATCTGCTGCAGAGCACAGGGCAGGGCTGGCTGTGGACACCTGCTAAGACCACCTGGCTCTGGCTCTGGCTCTGTCTGTCACTGCCTCTCTCTCTCTCTCTCTCTCTCTCTCTCTCTCTCTCTCTCTCGCTCTCTCTCTCTCTCTCTCTCTCTCTCTCCCCCTCTTTCTCTCTCTCTCTCACACACACACATTTTCTTCATGATAATATGAATACAGCCACCAGAGGAAAATGCTGGACATAGAGAAAAGACATGATTTTAAGCACACACTGCACAGGCTCAAATTTGCCTTTTTCATGCCTCCTTCAGAACCTCTTTCCACAGCTGCCCCTTCCCCTGTTTACATCACTGCAGCTCCATCCCACTCTGATCCAACCCAAGGCCACAAGACCCAGGCTCCGTGGCACACACACGGCAGTCATTTTGTCCTCCTCATGAACAGCCAGGTGCCCACTGCGCAGTCCCAGCTGGGCAGCAGCCTCACTCAGACTCTGGGTCCCTGCTCCGCAGGGTTCCTCCTTCAAGGTCCTGAGGCACCAGAACCAGCTGGACATGTCCCCCTCCTCAGAGTCCTGCTTTCAGCTTTGTGTGCTCCCTCTTCCAAGCTGCCGAGGAGGTGCAGGTGGGGAGCCAGCCAGGCAGCAGCCCACCCCAGAGGCTGTGTTCCAGCTCGGCAGGGCCCCTCCTCCAAGCTTCTAGGTGCTAATAACCCGTGTGGCTTCTGCTTCCCCAGCCGGTGGGATGGTAGCTGCTTCCTACAGTTAATATCTCTGAGATACCTCAAGGTTCCTTCTTCTCCCGTTCAGTCTGCTAATATCAGATTAATTAATTCCCTTTATTAAATTCTTTCTGTAAAAAATAACTATGGTGATGAACTCCTTACCTAAATAATGTGTAAATGATGACAAGATTTTCTGGAGTGATATTAACAGTTTCCATTGCCTTGGTTAGTTTTACTGTATTGAATTTCAATTCATTGGATTTTTTTCCAATTGTGCTGTAATTTTATAATCTTAAAAATAAACTATGGTGGTTTCTGTTTCCCTGGTTGGACTCCTATACTGATCTAGGAGAGAAGCTATCAGGAAGAGATGTTTCAGGTTGAACCTGCCAGTGAAGACAGGTTTCTAGGTGGTTTGATGGCATGGCCCACCTCCTCCTCACCTGGGTGGGGAAGAGCTTTCAGCACATTCCAATGACAATTGTCAAAAAAAGTGTCCAAGACCTAATTGGACGTCACCACCCACCAAGCTATCCAAGTCATTGACCATTTCTTACATTCTGAGGGGTTTGAGGTACAAATGAACCGTGTAGGAACATATGTCTTTTTTAAAAGCCAGAGATTCCAGAACTCCTGAGGAAAGAGGGTCTTGGCAAGGACAGAAGATGGAACTGGAGATGAGAATGCTACAGAACAATTATGCAGAAGGAGTTAAGCAGCTTTATTGTTCACAAAGACCAAAGGGAGGCCACCACACTCGAAGTCAGGAGGGGGAGGACTATTAAAATCACAGGTGGTTGTAATAACCACACATACACTCAGTGCTGACTTTCCAGTCCCTATCTCCTTACTTTGGGAGCAATTAGTCTCGGGTGAAAAATGGCACTTGCAGCTAATTGCACCTGCAATTACCTACTTCCGGGTGCAATTAGCCACTTGAACCTAATTCTGAGTGTGCAAGTGTTTAATTTCGTACGTGAGGAGGCGATTCCAGATACAGTTAGTTGTGCCCTCAGTCTTTGCACCTGCAACTAATTGTGACTAGTAAAACAAGTCTCCGTGCAAGTCAGGTTGTAGGCCCATATGGTGACCCGGTTTCAGGGAACCAAGAGCTGGCTTGGCTGGGCTGATTGAGGTACATGTGAACAACATGGAACAAAGGGACAAATTATTAGAAGTTGTCATTCTTTGCCTCTGTGGTCACAAGATCCATGTCCCCTTCCTATAGGCATGCTCCCCTCAGACTGTGTAATATAAAGTCAGCCAATGCGAGGACTGGCTCAGCAAAGATAACGGAGAAATTCCTCTGCTGACACTGAGGAACATCCATATGGCAGTGGTCAGAACTGCGTTCCGGCCAATTCTCCACTAGTTGAGTTAATTCTGAAGAGGTTGTTCAAAACACTGAGGTGGCAGACATTTACTGATATCTTACTATGTGCTACATCATATATAGTGAATGAGAGATTAATAGTCATGGCTTCTGCCTTCGATTTCATGTCTATTACACAAACATTTATTGAGTAGCTACTATCTGTTTGGCCTGTCAAAGGGCTCATGTGCTTATTGGGAAAATCTATTTATTCTGCCTTTCTACAAAGATCTATTTACCAAGCTCTCTCAGAATCCACATTAAAGTGAAGAAGACAGATGGTAGACAGCTATTTACACAATTAATGCTTCGTTAGAAGGCTGCAAGAGTGCATGACTGGGGCCTGCCCTGTGCTAAGAGTTCAAGTTAGTCTTCTCCAAAGAATTGATGCTTGAGCTGAGATTTAAAAGCTGACTAGGGACCTGGCTGGTGTGGCTCAGTGGATTGAGCACTGGCCTATAAACCAAAGATTGGAGATTGGATTCCCAGTCAGGGAACATGCCTGGGTTGCAGGCCAGGTCTCCAATAGGGGTCTTGCAAGGGGCAACCACTCATCGATGTTTCTCTCCCTTTCTCCTTCCCTTCCCCTCTGTCTAAAAAATAAATAAGTAAAATATTTTTTAAAAATAAATAAAGCTGACTACAAGTTACCTAGGCAAGGGGCTGGGGAGGTTGGGCTCCAGGCAAAGGAGATGAAGGGCCAAAGGCTCTGTGGCAAGAAGGAGCATGTCGTTATTGAGAAATGGGAAGAAAGCCAAAGGGGCTGAAACAGAGTAAGACGGAGAGGGTGAGTTTTATGTGATGAGTGAAAGGAGATCCTTGAAAGTACCCAACGATGTGCCTCACGAGGAGACAGAGGACGGCCCCTGACAGAAGGGGAGCACCGGGTGGCTTCTCAGCGTTAGCCCAGAAGGAATCTTGGTATGAGATATATTTTTGCCTCTCTTCCTCTGATTTCACCAATACCAACATAGACCCTGGAAGAGTCAGAAGGGAAATGAGGTATAGGGAGAAAAAAAATTGCAAATCAGCCCATCCCTCCCAAATGCACATCCCTGAGCTTAAACTTAGGTAAGTAACTTTGATCTGGAGGTGAGATTGAAGTTTTACATTAGACTGACCTGAACTTTTAATACTTGAAAATGAATTTTATTTTCCAAACTGAGGCTGTTCTAACAGTTGGAAGTGATCCAGAAAGCAATGGGATCTGTGTGCGATGTTTCTGAAGGATGGGAAATAGGGACTCACCTGAGAATATCTGAAGGTTGTATGTCAAGAGACACACAGCTTCTTTGTGACTGCACTCCATGGAGGTCTGAGAGGGCAGGGTAGGTTCCACAAAGATAAGAAGACTCCACACTGGTAGGATCTGGTAGAGGGGAGGGTCCAGGCATTGCAGAAAAATGATGGGAACACAGGGGATGAAGTCTATTCTCTGTTGGATGGGAAATTTCAAAGTCAGGCCTGCCTGGAGCGGATGGTCTGAAGTGTGAGCTGTAGGGTTGGGGTAACATGCAGTAAACTCATGTGGAAGGTATCCTTGAAGGCCAGGAAATAGGAGGTAGGTGTCTCTAGTAGTAAACCTGGCTTCTGCTCCAGACTCTTAACAAGGCACAAAATGACTTAGTTTGCGCCTAAAGTGGGTGGGGGCAGTGGGTGGGACCAGGCAAGCTCCCTTCCAGAGCTGAAATTACAGCTTTCCTCCTTGCTTTCTTCCCTGCGTATTGTGTGGTGGGATGACGAGAAGTCACCACTGTGAGGACATTATCTCTCCATCCCAGCCCGTTGCCAGCACTCCAGGCCAAGCTGGAACATGTCTTCACGGGTACAGGGAGAATAGAAAGGTCCCCTCTTCCCCTTCCTCTCTTGTGGCCAAATTGGCTCAATGCTCATCAATTATGCTACTCCCTCCTTAGCACAGAGGAAGACAATGTTTCCCAACCTCCCTTGCAGTTAGAATCATGGACCTGGATTCTAGTTAAGCAGCCAGTACAGCCCTGGCCCCTAAAACATTCAGTCCAGCCTTCCACTCATTCTATTCTCCTGATTCATGAGGTTGGAAATAGAGGACTTCAAGTGGTGGAGACGCATTATGGCAAGAAACCGCTTCCCTGCTCAGAGAGGAGCATCAGACCTGCACCAGGCCATGACACAGGCAGGGAAAAAAACGTGTGCTGGGTTAAGCCACTGAGATATGGGCTTATTCATTACTGCAGGGAGCCTACTCCACTTTAACCTGGCTAACCCCACCGCAACCCATGTTCCCAGCCCTCTTGTTGTCCTCCTTTCTGCCCTCTTCCCACTACCCCCATGGCCTCATCAATGTTTTGTGCAGCAGAGTATTATAACTCTAGAGGTGGGGAAGGAAGACCCACAAAGGAAACACTTAGCCTTTCTCTGCCTCGCCCACACTGTAGCATTGCCACTCCACAGCCTTGGCTGGTCCCTCTTCCTAGAAGGCTCCTCTTCCAGATGTTTGCTCCAGCGGCCTCTCCTAGGCTGAAATGACCCTTTCTCAAAGGGGCTTGGGGCCACCTAGCCAACTACTTACCATCACAATACTCTCCTTTACTGCCTTTAGGGTGCTTATCAATTCCTGAAATTATCTTGTTCATTGTCTGTCTCCTTCCAGGGTATCATCTCCAGGAGAAAAAGGTCTAGGTTTCTTTATGATGCTGCTTCTTTAATGCCAGAACATGCCCACACCTACTCAATAACTAAGTGTGGAATGACTGAATGAATGCATGAATGAATGAGAGGGTATAAAGATTCACACTTCCAGGTCATCTAGTTTCACTTCCTTTACAGATGAGGAAATTCAGCCCCTTTCCCTAAAAAGAGGAAAGAGAAAAGTAGCTAGTGCAACTCTACCATGCTAGCTGTTTCTGGAGTGCTGAACTTGGATGTGATTTATTCAAATGAAAACTCTGGGGGAATTGTTTCGAAGGGATCCATAAAACAAATGTCATTTTCACCTGGAGAATTCACCCAACCTTCTAACCAATTTCAAATATAGTTTTTTAATGCAGATTTGACAAATTTGAAATCTCTTACACAAAGCCATTTATCATCTAATGTGTGCCTGCCCTGCTCCACAGTTTAAGTTATAGCTTTTTAATGGGGTAAAACATTTCTATAAAATCATCAAAATACCTTAAACCAAAACTGCCTATAAGAAACTGATGAGATTCAAGCATTGACTCAACCCCTGAAAACACCGGCCTTGCCATCAGCACCCTGGGCACATCTAATAAAAGCAGCTCAGGAGGTATAATGAATATCTAATGAACCATTTTGTATGTCTTTGTGGTCTCCTGAATTGGAAATAAATCAATGAGCCTTACAAAAATGCATATTTTAGTGGTGTATTCATAAACAATAATCTTGTTTTTCTATTGTGACTCAAGTGTCATTCTTTTTATAACATGACTGGAGATTTAATCATTTATTTTATGGATACATCACCCAGGGCTTAGAGGGGGAGGGCAACCTAGTGTTTGATTTTTGAAATGTCCTTGTGTGTGGAAGCTGTGTGGATCGTAAAGGTAAACCATCGCAGTCCAGATCTGGCAGTGAACTCAGGACGTGGGAGTGATAACAGTACACAAAGTCTGGAAACTCCCAGGGATACAATACACGGCAGCCTCGACTGAGTGCAGTGAACTGAAAGAAGGCAAACAGACTGAGATGGATCCTGCTTTACAGGCAATGTCGCTGAGCCCAGGCTGGCCCCACTGACCGGCTCAGCCAGGGGCAGCGAGTCTCAGTGGACAGGAGCAAAGTCCGTGGCAGTGCGGTGGGCGCGTTCCCCTGCAGACCTCCCTTCGACCCTGCCACAGGGTTCAGCCGGGCGGTCCGACCCGCTGCCTCCGCTGGCCACTGGTGACTGCATCCCCTCCGGTTGGCCTGCGCTCAAACCCTATGACCCAACGCTGCCTCTCTACCTCAGCGACTTCCCTTCCAGAGGCCAAATATAACCACCGCTTTCCCGGCTCACAAAACCTCCAGTCAGACGGCGGTGCTCAGGGACAGCCGGCCAACGAGCGTCTCACCGGCCCAGCCCGCAGCCAAAAATAACAGCCGCTTGGTTAGTTTGGGCTGGAAGACTCTTTTACCCTGCTGTTGGGACTTTGTTTGGAGTTATTTTTTGTTTTGGTTTTGTCATTTGGAAGTAAACAGAGTAACCGAAGAAGTTGCTACATCAGCATCCCACATCAGACTCTTGGGTTTAGCTCCAGTCGTGGTGGGTCACGAGCAGAAAGGTATTCGTCTCTTGAATCTCTCCGGTCACCCACACACACAGAGTCTAGCAAGTGCATCTCATCCCCACTCTGTCCAGCGCTGCCTCCCGCGCGGCCACGCTCATGCTGGGACCCAGCCGCCGGGCTGCGTTTTCTCCCGGGTCCAGCTGGAGTGGATGGAGTAGCTGGAAGGGGCTCCTCTGCGGGGCTGGGTGGGGTCGCTTTCCGGTTTACACCCATGATGCATCTGGGCAGCAGACAGACCTCGGGCCCCAGAGCTGTCAGTTCAGTGCCCTCCACTAGTTCTAGAATGACTTAAATTATTCATCTATGTCTTTAAAAGCACACAGTATTCAACAACAACCAAGCCCACTTTTGATGTGCTTCCTGACACACACGTCTCTTGTCAACCAGAGTTTACTGCAGGCCAACCGACACATCTTGTTAAATCTTACCTAGCACGTGACGCTAAGCTGAAGCATGCTGAAGAGGTCCAGGTTGGGAGAGGTGATCGTCTTCTCTGTGCCCTATTCCCAAATGCAACGAATAATAAGCAATTGTGTAAAACTATAACCTTCGATTGTTGGAACATCTTTGTACATTTCTTTTTCCAAGACAAAATGTTTTCTGGTATTATGTTTCTAAAAATACTCCCTCAATTTCTACATGTGCATGTATATCACATGGATACAATGATTTCATGTCATATTGTATGCTGTCCCAGGATGAATAAATAATTTATGCATTTAATGCATTTATCAGCTCTTGTGTGTGTGTGTGTGTGTGTGTGTGTGTGTGTACACATCCTCTGTGCTAATGTCAAAGATGTCTTTTCTTCTTTTTTATTGAATTTATTGTTGTGACACTGGTTAATGAAGTTATATAAGTTTAAGGTGTACAATTCTATAATACATCATCTGTGTATTGTTGTGTGTTCACAACCCCAAGTCAAAGATGTCTTCTGCATTAATGAAAGCAAGCAACCTCTTGGATGTTTCTCCACCATGAAATCAACTTTGTGTCTTATCTATCAAATGAGTGCAAAGAGATAACAGGTCCCTGTTCCTTACAGAAAACTGAGCACCAGTCTACACCAGAAAAGGAATTATAGTAAGAATTTCATGTTGAATATTTTCTGAAGATGTTCCCCTTCCTTCCTTTTTTTTAAGGAAGGTCTTTATTACTTCAGGGCCACGTAAATTACAGAGAGAATATGGTTCCTAGGTTTCAATTTGTTCTGTTTAGGTTGCCTTTCCTTGGACTATTTTTCGTGCTTGTCGTCGAGAACTGCTTCTGAGCACCTAGCAGTGCCAAGCGCGGTACCAGGTGTGTATGTTTGGCAGTCCTCCCCTCCGCTGCTGTCCGCAGGCTCTGACTCGGATTTAACCATGGTCATCATTCACACCCTCACGGCAGCAGCATCTTGGGGTGCTACCAGCAGTGACAGACAGGAACGAGCACCGAGGCCAGCGGCTGCTGTGGGGTAGAGCCATGTGACTGCACCTGGCTCCTGTTTGTCTTTCTGCTGCAGCTACCTCTCTCCAGCCATCTCCCTCCTTTGGACGGCTTTTGTGTTCCACTGATGCCATGAAAGAATCACCGAATTAATTCCATCTTAAAGTAAGGGATCTTAAAACACTTAGCTCCTTTTAAAGGTAAAGAAATGGAAGCCCTGAGGGATAAGCTTCTTGGCCAAGTTCACCAGGTAGTTGCTGGCAGAGCAATGACTGGAATCAAGTAACTGAACCCACTTTCCAATGCTCTTTCCCTGTACCAGTGGCTTGTCAACATCTGCCAGCACAATCTATGGCATGAAACCAGTTTTATTTCATGACCCACAATGTCTACACATATATGCGACTAACATTGAAGTCTCACAAAGCAATATTTATCTTTACTGTATTATCTTTACTGTATTTGACATACTTGAGTATTTTCTACTGCAGTATATTCATTTAAAAATATTCTGGAGATTGCTTGCCAGCATGTGTACTAAAATTGGAACAATACAGAGAAGATTAGCATGGTCCCTACACAAGGATAACATGCAAATTTCTCCCATATTTTTTGTACATTTACCAAATGTTCCTTTTCTTTCCAGGGATAATATTTATAGATATAGAGTCAAATAATTTGCATTTTTTCTAATTAGATACATCGACTGAATGTCTCCAAAGGTAGGAGTTAAATTAGATATGGGGAATGGGGTGGGGAGGGGAGGGGGTGTTCCTTCCAGCTCCAACCTTCATGCAGCTAATCAGGAGTGACCCTATTGTCTGATTTGTCCTTAATCCCAAAAGGCAGAAGACTTAGTAGAAAGAACATTGGGCCTAGCTCTGACCCCACAATCCAAGTGTGTAGCTTTGGGTGAGTGTTCTCTGGGTTCTGTTATCTCATCTGCAAGATCAAGCTGTTGCTAATTGACAGAGTTCTGAGAAGTGAATGAAATAATGCAAATGAATGCAATAAAAAGCTCTCTACACAAGATTTGTCCTGGAACAGCAATGGTCTTAAATTCTCACATTTCAGAGAAATATGGTGTCTCAAGATGTTTCTGGATTCTCATCAAAACACCTGCATAATGTATTATGAATAAATTTGGTACAATAAAGAAAAACTACACCCTGGAACTGACTCATTTTTAAGTGCTTTTGCAGGTGTTTGGAGAGGAGGGATCGACCCCATATCTTGAAGATGTTCAGCTTCAGAAAAGTAGAAGTCATTGGAGACCAAAGATGACACCAGGCTCTTGACAGGGAAAGGTGATGAGTCACACATTGAGAAACATGTTTAAGGAAGCCTGCTAACACTGAGGACGAAGAGGAAGAACTGAAGGAACACATGGTGAAATGTTCACGTGCTACAGCCATGCGGAAGGCTGGCGGGGCAAGTGAGGTGGGGAGAAGGGAAAGGAGCTCCAGATGCCTCAACAGTGCTCCCATTATGTTGGAATCAGGCATCACTCAAGGTGACTGGGTTTGGTCTCAGTGTGTTCCAGCCCTGGACTCACAAAATCTGATTAATAAAGATGAAAACAGAAAGGTTGACACAGAAATTACTTATGAAAATACTCAAAATGTCTGCAGGGACCTCACCGAGGATGACAGTTAGGAGGACTTTTGACAGCGGGGAACACCAGGCTGAGCCAGCCGGGAGCTGGCCGTGATACTGCGCTCAGAGGGTCTGTGGCTGGGGCGGGCGAAGGCATCACTGGCACCGCAAAGGCAAACAGAGCAGAGGTGGTTGCAAAGATCCTGAAGAGCAGGGGGACCCTGGAGTGGGCACAGGATGTGGAGGTAACATTTCTAATTCCTAAAATAGTGCACTATCACTATTAATGAGCTGCTACTGGAAGCCCAGTGTTGTATTTCTCACCAGTAACCTCAGAGAAATCACTTGGAAAAAGACACTGAAGAAAAGGTTACAGGTGTCAGTTACAGGTTTTCAATGACAAAACATTTGACGGCTTATGGCTGTGACTGTGCATGCCCACAGATAGTATATTTTGTGTTTTTGAACAAAAAGACATGTGTATATCCCTTTAAAACATGCCAGCTAGGCTCACAAAGTTCATTCCACAACCCACCAAATAGAGTGTGGGACGACAGCCCACCCCACGTGGAGAAGGCCCTGTTCCTTCTTCTCCCACAGCTCACCTCCAGCCTGCTCTCTTCTTTTCCTCTGACACCTACTCTCATGGTTTCACTCATTCCAGAGCTTTCTCAGTTCCCTCTGGAGCCTCTGTTCCATGGTGAGTAGCCCCCCTCAACCTCAGCCTGGGAGTGGGGAATGTTCCCTTCTCTTCCTGTTTCCTTTGGAGACTGTCTCTCTCATCATCATCCGGGCACTGCTCATCCCACCCATCCACTCCACTCCTCCCAAACTCCCAGGTCTGGAAGAGAAAGATCTGTGTCCTCCTTACCCCTCAAAGATACCATACTTTTCTACTTCCATGTAAATTTTTTCTTCTCTTCCTGTGCCACCTGGTTGCCCACCACCACCCCTGACCACCCACTGGCATTTTCTTTTCTACCCTAGAACTCGCCATCAACTCAGGCACTTCAATATCCTTATGGACGACACATCCAGGGCACTGGCCCTCACTCCCCTGTACTCCCTCCCTCCCCCCATCACAAGTCTGACTTTGGAATCACCTAGCATTGTCACACCTGAGATACTCTCAATCTTCGTCCTGCTCTCTGGTCACTACCTCCCCTCCTGAAACCCTGTTCTCTTAAATGCATTAAACTTGACTTTCAGACACCTTGAGCCTTTCCATACCCGACTCTTCCCGTTTCTCCCAGCTCCCTTGTGGTTTTGCTTCTGTCCCCTTTCCACCTAGACTCTAGGACCCAGAACTTCAACAACTCTTTTGACAATACTCTAACCCAATGCTCTATATATTTATTTCATAATGCACACCCAAAAATGAAGCAAGAAAAAGAATTGAACACATATCTCTGATGTTCATTCATTCATTCATTGCATAATTTTTACTCCTACACTGACATTTTCTTCATTTTAAAACATACCACAAGAATAGAAAAGCATAAATGACAAGATTTTGAAAGCGAGAGCTTCAGTATTCTCTGCGCATCCCCAGAGGATTCTCTGACGCAGCCCCTGGAGGTACGCGCACACCAGTTCGGGAACCTGGCCCCAAGCCCTGTCACTTTGTCTTCCCTCTGTCACACACACCCTACCAACCCAACCCTGAACTCATCCACCACCCTTGAACGTGTCTAGCCTTGAGTGTCCTGTTCCCTGCCATGTGGACTCCGGGTGCTGCGGGACCAGCTGGGTCCCAGGTAACCTTCGGGACTTTCCCTTTCTCCTCAGGGCAATGTCACTGATAGCTTCAGGGGGTAAAGTCAAGCAGGCTGGCAAGAATATTTTCTTCATCTTTGTATCTCGAGCACCCAGCCCAGTGCTAGGCACTTGCCCATGGCCTACGTGTGCTCATTGTATTGAATTGTGTATGCATGTGGTGTCTGCATCCCTCTAGCTGCATGGTTGTAAAGACATGAAGAGCAGAGAGAGAAAGGCCAATCGGTCCAGAGGGCCCAGCTGAGCGCATGCTTAATGCTGAGGCTATGTGAGATCACTTGCCTTCCCATCGCCTGTCTGCCCACTGTGACCCAAAACAATAGGCTGGACCTTCAGAAGCCAGACGTTCCACAGAGGACCCCAGTTCAAATGGAGCCATGTGTGCCTGCGGCAGCATTAAAGCCTTCCACACCTTGACTATTCGAGGGGGTCACTCTGGAGGCAGAAAACAGGGCCACTTCAGACAATCTACTCTTCACCCACATGCTGGAAGCAGCCCAGGCTCAGGGTACCCCTGCACACCCGTCTCCTGCAGACGCCCCCTCACAGAAGGAATTCTCAGCTATCAGAGGAAAGAGATGGGCAGAAGGGTGAGCGGCCTCAGCAGACACACTAGGGCCTGGCAGTCCGGTACTGTTGCCTGGGTTAACACTTAAGAGAGGGGCTGGCGAGAACCCAGAAGATGTGCTTGTGGCCAGCCTTTCTTCTCAGGCCAGGAGGGAACCTTCTGCACTCTCTGCTCCTGCCCTACTGCCCTGCTTGCCACCTGGAGACGCATCCCCAGGTGAGCAGGGTCTACAGACCAACGCAGGACAAAACGGCTGCAGCAGTTTGTCAGAAGAAAAGATGACTCAGGCACGATTCCCTTGACCCCGGTCTGTTCTTTCATCTTCTCTTTCTCCCCTTCTTAGTCCCATATCCCATAACCAGTGGTCCGTGGCTGACCCCTTGCATCACAGTCACTTAGAGGTTTGTTTAAAATGCATATCCCTGGGCCCCAGACAGATCAAATAAAAAACTCTGGAACTGGAGCCAGGGAATCTGCATTTAAACACTGTTTTGTCCATTGATGTTTGAGAACCACTGAACAACAGTTACTTCTCCTCAGCCCTTCTGAACATGTCTCCTTCCCCCTCAGCCCCTCGCCATCTCTCCCGCAGCCCGTCCCTCCTGGGCCATCACGATGAAGCCAGCAAGGACCCACATGGAAGGACCTGAGCAGGAGTAAGGCCCACTGGGCATTCACCTTCCTGCACCGTCCTCCATCTCTCCCGTCTACCTTGTTGTGCCTTTACTTTCATCTTTGACATCGCCTCACGGGGTTCCTAGAGGCCTCAATTTAATCTGACCTACTTGCCCAAAATGAATCCTGGGCAAACTGGACACATAATACATTGAACTCAAAGTTGCCAGGAGGAAACCAAGGAAATCAGGAAGCTGAGATGTGGCCTCCTGTTGATCCATCTTTAGCCAGAGCCACCATCTGCTAGTGGGACTCCACTAATAGACTTGCAAAAATGGAAATCTCAGTCAATGCTGAGCAAGGATTATAAAAAATAACACTTGCCACCTACTGACCTCCCAGGGCTGAGGTGTGACCTGGAGGAGACTGTGACCACAAAGCACTCTTAACCTGAAGAAAATTCTCCAAGCCATTCTTCTGCTCACAGAGTTCTGGGGCACCGGTCCCCATGCAGTGCTGTCACGTGAGCTATTTTCATCTGTGAACAAGTAGAGTAGTTGTTATCTCTGCTCTGAATCAAGGATAAAAGGGGGAAAGGTGAGGGGGAGGAGGGCATGAGAGAGAAGAAATGGAGGCGAGATGCAGAAATTCAGGAAAGACAATGGAACATTGGAAAACGAAAGAAAAGGATCCAGCTACCCTTCCCAGGGACGAAGCACCCAACTGACCAGTCTGGGATTCCACAGAACCAGGTGACTCCTGGAAGCCGTAGTAACAGTGCTGGCTCTGGGCCCATAGGGTTCTGGAGGGATGACAGACGACATACGTCCAAGGGCTCTGTAAATGGTGAAGTGCTACCCGTACAGGGTGCCAGCTCCCTGTTTGTGACTGAGAAGCTGCTGGCCCTGTCCAGCAGCCCCACCCAAAGACTCGGGACACCACAGACCAAAAGGAAGCTTAACTAGCAAATGCTTTTCCATCCGTAGATGCATTTTCTCTGTTCTCTCTCCAGCTCACCTAGGGACCTCAACAAGGGTGCTATTTTAGCAAGAAACTGAAAACGAGACAAGAATGTCCCTGCAGAACATGCCAAATACCTACTGTAACACACAGCCCCAGCAAGGATCTGAGGTCCACATACATTTTAAGGTATTTATGTAGATTTGTTTTGAGACCAGCAGGGCCTAAGCCACAGCTTCCTCTGTTCTGCCTCATCAGCAGGAAAGATTTGCTGCCATAGGCTCATCCAGCTTCCCCTGGGGCTCTCCTTCTCCTCCAAGTCTGACTAAGACCAGAAGCGTACCCCAGAACTTAATGAAGAGACTTCCTCCAGTTCTGGTTTCTGACTCATCCCCTTCTGTTTACTGAGTGGCTTATAGCAGGCCTTGCTGCAAGGTGTGCTTGCCTCCAGAACCTGGCCACTAGAGGGAGCCAGAGAGTGCCAAGGACACCTTGTTTCCCCGGAAAGAGTTGAAACCCCTGGCCCACCCACTCCCTCCTCTAGCCCAGAAACTGTGCTGGGGCATAGCATTTGCCCATCCACAGAAACAAACATCTCACTTACCACCATACGGTTCCCCCCGGTAAACTCTTATTTTCTCCTTTAACAAGTTTGGGTGGAAAACAAAACAATTAATTTAAAAAGCAGCACATAAGAACCTAAACATTATTTATGTCTCTAATTATCTCATTCTAGTGGGTATTTTAGTCCCTGTCTGGTCAGGACATTAATTATCTTCATAACTACAGCAAAAGTTAAATAATAAGCACCCAAGGCTACAGCACTACTGTAATGTGCAAGCTTAAATGAACTTATAAATTTTATTAATGAATGCTTTATACAACTCCATATATTATAAATCAAACAAGAAACCTATTTCTATCTTTTAAGGGTGCGGTGAAAAAGCTTTAACATTATTGAGGATAATTTTTATTAAGTTTAAAACTCCCTTTTTTTTCAGTAATGAGACTGTTATGAGGATAATTTAATCTAGTTTGTCATGAGGCACCCCGGCTTGTTAAATAAGTTAATAAATGACTGTGCATTAATCAAAGTGACAAAGCTATGAAGAGCTGGGGATGGGAGACAATTCTGGTGATAGTATTAATTAGTATTTAATTAGAAACTTAGGGCCCATAAATTTAAAAAAATCATGGTGGAGACATTTATGCAAATTGCTGGGAGCCTGCCGTGGAGTTAGCTTTGCTTTAAAGAAACATGATTTTTTTTTCCCCTAGCATACTGTACACAGCGGCACTGCGGCCACATCACGTGGCTTAAACGAGCTCTTCTTTTGTTTCCAATTTGTTCCAATTACAGGCCTGTAAATTCAAATCATTCTTTTGACTCTCCTGATTGAAATGTAGAGTCTTCACAATTTCTACTGGGAGTTTTTTTTTTTAATATATATAAAGAGAGAGAAATGTTTTAGAGAAATAAAGAGTTTCAGATGCTTTTGCTGCTGTTTTAATTAAGATGTGTGCCACCATTTTCTAAGAACAATTGTGAATTCCATTTGGTTCACAAACAATGCCTCTTTTTCAAATCCTGGTGAGCTGTAACTGGGTTTTGTTATGTGATATTACACTGAAGACTGCACGGACTCAACTGCCATCGTTTTTATTATAATCATAGCACTTTTCCCTTTCCTCTGCATGGCACGCTTTGATAAAGGGGCAATTTTTGATGGCCCCAAAAGATAATAACCAGTTGGTTCTGAACGTCACTGCTTTCCTAAGGTACATGGTCCTCTTTTTCAGACTTTATTATTTGTTGCATTTATTCAAGAAAGGTTATCCACAGGAAAACTGCTTTTTCTATTCAACAGTCTATCTCTGTCATGGTTCATTTATGTGTGAGCATGACGGACTGAAGCCCGTATTATCCACAGCTGACAAGTGTCAGGCCGACAGTTCAATCAGCCCTTCCTTGAGACGATGCCCAGGGCTCCGTGTTTGAAGTAGGACAATAAAGCAGGCAACACAATCAGGGTCAAACTGAACCAATCCCTGTATATAAAGGGGATTCTGCCTAATAACACAGTGCAATTTTTTTCCCCTCTCCAAACACATTAGTCCTTAAACAGTGACTTGGCCCTTAAGAAAACCTGTGACTGACATGAAAATGCTGAAGTTTTAACGCAGTTGGTTTATCTGTAACCTCTTGGGGCTGTTTCTTTGTGCAGGCTGGTTTTGTCAAAGTCAGAAAAATAATGTATTCAGTGTCTGATCATTTTTTAGGGAGCTATTTGAATGGGATTTTAAGCCAGACATCCTGATGTTGACACAGGGATCATTTTCTTGTCCTTTTGTTTTACATGTGTGGAACAGATCATTTGCATCGGCTAATAAAATTAAATCTCTGAAATGCGTACAAAAGAGAGCTCCCTTCAGCAACACCCCTCAATTCCCTCTGCCCAGAAAGCGAGGAGAATTGCTAGGTGTGTTTCTTCATATTAGGTCTCTCTCTAGAATGCAGAATAGAATGCAAACATATCTTCAAAATTAGTGTGCCTTTGCCTTGGCAACACTTCGACTCAAATATGTATGAAAGCATTTCACTACAAATTCTAACAACCAACTGCAGAGCCAAAGTCGATAAAATGCTAATAGGCTGCAGTCTGCTCCTTGCAGGGACAGGGGTCTGCTGCCCTTGCTCGTGTCCAGCCTTCCAACCACTGCAGAGGATGACAGGCAAGGGAGGGCTGCTCACCTATTTGGAAGGAGCCAGAACACTAGGGAAGAAGCCAAAGATGCCCCTTAGAGAATCATAAGACTTTCATACCAGAAGGCATCAAAAAGAACATCAAATGCAAACTCAGGACTTTATGGATGAGGAAGGCTCAGAGACATCTGTGACTTCCAAGGTCAAAGAGCTTATGAGCAGCAGCAGGACAAAGTTAACAACAAAACTCCTCTGCATGTTGCTTTATCGGGCCTTACTGCACAGGCCCACATCAGTGTAGGAGCCTGAGGAAAAGCAGAATCCAGAAACCAGAGAGTAAGGGAGGGTGCCCAGAGCTACCAAAACTGACTTATGTTCATTCCTGTCTTGGACAATTCTGGAAGTTTTAAGTAACATTCTCTGTGTGTTGGTGATTCTCCATTTACACTGTTCTGTCCCAGTCCACCCATTTACCCACTTGTGCTCAACCCTGCAGGCCCCATCACCTGGGGTGTCTTGGCGGTTGGCCAGGGGAGCCTGGCCAGGGGAGGCACTGACAATGGTCACTGGCCAGTCAGAGGGGAGGAGGCCAGAGGCAGAGAGTGCCTTCATTCCTCGCTCCCTGCTTCAACTCCCCATCTCAGAAGAGGCTGACTGCCCCCAGTATTGCTCTTCCACCGAACCCCTCCCCCAGGGCTCCCGCTGTCCTGGGCCAGGTCATTCAGTTCTCCTCCCTTTTGCCCCTTAGTCCTTGGGGGCTAGCAGCTTCCCACTGTGGCTAATCTCTCGGTGCCGCCACGTGTCTTGCCGGTTCACTTAACCCTGACTGACACCCTGGATTGCTTAGCTTTCCAACCGGTCCTCCTACCTCTAGCCCAGTAGTTTATAAAATATTATGGAATGTCATAGAGAGTCTAATGAAAGGTATGGGGTCTCTCTCCAGAAAAAAATTTACTTACATACATATACACAGAATTTTGCCTACAGTTGTAGAGTGTTAACAGGCTCCTAAATGCTACAAATCTTTTGGCGGGGGAGGGGGTGGGGTGGGTTCATGGCCTTCCAGTTCATTCTCTCCACCTCTATTAACTGAATCTTCCCAAAACCCCCATTTCTTCTGTTTGCTCATATTCATTTCCTCCTCAAAAACTTCTAGAACTGTCCCACCAACTGCCATAAAGCATGAAGCCCAGAATCCTCAGCAAACCATCCTGGACTGAATCTGACAAAGTCCTGTTGAGAAAAAGAGCTCAAAAGAAGGAATTCAATAGAAGGGAATTGTTACCAAGACGTTGGAAGGGGTGAAAGGGTGACGGGGATGCTAAGGGAACCCAAAGGTGAGCACCAGTGGGAAGCCAGCACCTGGGGCTGGGGCGCCAAAGGGAAGAGCCGGGAGCCAGGGCTGCCTAGAGGGGCTGTGATCACGGTGGGTGCTGCCTGGCCAGGCTGAGCCTGGAAGGGGACGCAGCCATTGCGGTGAGGCTGCCCGAAGCGGGAAGGCAGAGCAAGGACTATCCTGGCTCTGTTTCTCCATTGTTCTCCAATCTTCCACAGGCCACACTACCCGGACACCAGCTGACCTGGGAGCCTGCAGGGGCTCAGTATCTTGAGCTCCAGAGTTGGGAGAAGGTAGGTGATGGACCCGAGATCAATGGGCCAGTGACTCACACGGAAGCCCTCCAGGACCTGGCCTCCCCAGCTCGTGGAGCCATGGGGGAAACTGGGGTGTCCTCAGAAGCCTCAATCTTCTGCTATCTATTGTGCACCAACTGCATGCCAGACACTGGTTCCAGGAGGAAGGCTGGGGAATGTGGCCCAAGAGTTGCAAATACATATTCAAGACTGAGGCTGACGTGCTCAGGCAGGAAAGTAGCCAGGGTGGTTCCTTAGAGCAGGCAACCACAGAGGCTTGGGCAGGGTGGCCGGCAGCAACGGCTCAGGTGGGACGAGGCATGAGTTTGCTCCTGGG
The DNA here is from genome assembly GCF_019186645.2 of Phyllostomus hastatus. NCBI lineage: Eukaryota > Metazoa > Chordata > Mammalia > Chiroptera > Phyllostomidae > Phyllostomus > Phyllostomus hastatus. The sequence continues at coordinate 29,965,834 of NW_025333916.1, forward strand.
ATAGGTCGGGAGAGAAACCTCCAACAATGATTGGGAGACTTCCAAAAATGTCATTGACAGGCTTGCTAGAAACCACACTCCTGGGCCTTGGGCTCCAGTTGTGAAGGGGCCAGATGCTCGGAGAGCAGTGGTCATTCATTGGAGTCTCCTGGAGAGCTTTAAAAAAAAAAGAAATAGAGGCTGTTGTCCATCCACACAATGGAATATTATTCAGTGCTAGAAAGAAATGAGCTATCAAACCATGAAAAGACATTCTAGAAAAGGAAAAGCTAAAATCAGTATTGCCACGGGAAGGGGGAAGGGAGGGGTGAATAAGCAGGTAACGGGATTTTTAAGGTAGTGAAACTACTTTGCATGAAACTAGTGATGGATGCATGTTATTATAAATTTACCCAAACCTACGGAATGTACGACACCGAGAGGGAACCCTAGTGTGAACTCTGGGTGATAATGACGTGTCAGTGAGGGCTCACTGGCTGCCACGTGTGTGCCCCCCTGGTGGGGGGGGTTGGTAGAGGGGCGGGGCGTGCCCGCCGGTGAGGGGGCAGGAGGAGCATAAGAAATCCCCATGCTTCCTGCTCAACACTACTGAGAACCTGAAGCGGCTCTAAAACCTAGTCTATTAAAAAAGAATGTTGTTTGTAGTTCTAATATTTCTAAGTATTCTGAATACATTAATTTTTTTATGTTTAAATGTATTTTTAAAAATTATTTTTTAAATGTACTTAAAAAATAATGAAAAATAAAATATAGACATTTGGGTCCCATCTAGGGAGAGTTGTGCTGAAGTTAGTTCTTTTTTTTTTAATTTGATTTACTTATTTTTAGAAGGAAGGGAAGAGAGGGAGAAAAACATCCATCAGTGGCCTCCTGGGACCGAACCCTCAACCCAGGCATGTGCCCTGAGCTGGCATCAAACCCCAACCTTTCACTCTGCAGGATGATGACCAACCAGGTGAGCCACACCAGTCAGGGCCTGAAGCCAGTTCCCAACTATTTCATAAGAGATTGTTCAATATTCAGAGCCTGCTGTTAAGCACAGCATTATTCAAAATTAGATTTGTCTTATTAAAAATAAAGGTAATAAATACTTCAAATGCACCCCTTTCTAATTATTTGATGGCTATCTGTGCTCCTGAGGTTGTCTGCTGAGGAGGAAACGCCCTGTAACGAGGTGCTGCTGCGCTCCCCTCCCTGCCCCGAGTCCGGGGCTGTCCCTGCAATGGCTGGCAGACTGTCTACTAGAGTGGCTACTATCAAGCAGCCAATGCTGTAAATCGGGGCTGGATTTATCATGTTGACTGTCCAAATCAGGGGCCGGCAAACTACAGCACACAGGCCCAGTCTGGCCTGCAGTCTGCTTTTGTATAACCCACAAGTTTTTCCATTTTTAAAGGATTGTTTAAAAATAAATAAATGAGGAGGAGAAGAAGGAAGAGACCATTTGTGGTCCACAAAGTATAAAATATTTACTCTCTGGCTCTTTACTGAAAAACTTTGCCAACCCCTGGTCTAGACTTGAGAAAGTGATGGATAAGATGTTAATAATGCAAATTAAACTTAAATGTGTATCATGTCTGTAACTGTTACAGTGTGGATGGCACAGAAAATTGCAAAAATGTTCTTCCAGTGTTTGACCCCACCAGCAAAGAAGTCTCTCGCCTCGCCAATAAATAAGCGAAGTTTATGCACATATCATCATAGCTTCACGTCCATTTTATTTGTGAATGCAAAGGAAACTATCAACCGACTTTCATGTTGAAACTCCACTCATGAGTCAATGACTGAATTTGGACAGCAACCAAGCGTTTATTTACAGTCTGATTTTCTGAAATCACGGTTCAATTGCAGCCATATGTTAACTACAAACACCAGAGTTCAGCAAAACAAAAAACAAAACAAAATAAAAAACAAACAAACAGGAAAGCCTTATCTAGAATCAATGGGCTAAAGCACATTCTGTAATAAAGAATATTTTATATTTTATTATCATTTGTAAGGTGTAGGCTACGTACCTTTTATCAGTAAAACTTATAATAAATTTCTGCACATATATATATATATACACATATTTTTCTTAAAAGTCAGTTTAACACTTCCACCAGCACACCACTGACCCCACCCCCAGAGTGTGACTCAATTGGTCTGGGAAGTGACCTGGGCATTGAGATTTTTAAAACTTCCCCTAAGTAATTGCAATGTGTAGCCAAGGTTGGAAATCACTGCCTTTAGGGAAAAGATCAACATGTGAGGAGCAGAATCCCCCAAAGATTCTGTTTTCTTTGATCAAAGTCCATGTGAGTCTGACCAAGGAAGCCCTGGGAAGGCAGCATGAGGGGGAGATGTGCCAAGGATGAGGGAGGGTGGGAGGTTCCTCCGGGAACAGGACATGCCTCAGTGGACCGACTTTTTTCCAACTTCCCAGAACAAACTTTTCCTGGAGCAGTATTCTCCCAGGCTCCCAGGCGTGCAACTGTCTCCCAAAGTTACTCTCACTGTGATGCTACCCAAGATCCCTTCTTCCTTCCTGTCTCCTTCTGAAGGTCGCCTGTCTCCATCTTTCACATTCCAGCTCAGGTAGCCCCCTTCTCTCAGCCCTTCCCCATCTACATGAGACTCATGGCCCCCTCCAGGGCTCACTTACCCCTCGCTAACAAACCCTGATCTCTCAGGGACAGCACTGTGCCCAGGTGTTTCCAGGCCTCCCTTTTAGCCAAGCGTGGCCAGTGTAACACAGTTTTAGCTCATGCACCTAAGCAAAGCCTGATGAAGGTTTGGGGCGGAGCTTGTGCTTTCCTGATGGAAGCATTAGTTACAGCCGGTGCATACCCCTCCCCACTTCTCCTACAGCCGCCACCTCCAGAGCATGAGGCAACCAGCCACACACAAGAGACGGAAGAGGAGAAAAGCAGAAGGAGCTGGTCTTTGAGATTGTCACCGAGCCACGACACCAGCCCCTAACTTCTCAGCCCCTTTGGAAGTCTCATTCTCCCAGAGAAATAACTCCCTAACTGTTCAAGCCACTCCTGGTTGGATATTCTGCGGTTGCAACCGGACGAAATGCCAGTCCCACAATCTCACAGCAATTGTCCCTCCTATAACTCTCTGTTCCTGCAGGTTTGTTCTGCATAACCCATAACAGCAGTCTCTAGTGTGTGAAAGATTCACGTCCCAAATATTCGATTTCAAATCAGTTGTTTGAAATTCGGATGTACTTTCCCTACAAGATTGGAAACACAGGTTTATAGTAATATGTCAACTCCTGGAATAAATGAGGTGATTAGAAATGGGATTAAGGCAGAGTTGGGCTCAGCTAGCTTCATCAAGAAATTAGGTATCTAACAGTGATTTGTAAATAGAAAGAATACAGTGAGGATTACCAAGGATGTGGCCTTTGCTCACAACGCCCTTGCGAGGCAGGAGGAACACGTGTAGGTACAGCAGGAACTCAGTGGGCGCATGTGCTTGGACCAGAGCGTAAGGGGCTCAGAGCGTGGCAAGGCCACATCGCAGAAAAGAACGAGAAAGGAGTCGTCGGTGGCTGCACCCTGAGCTTAACAGGCCACACTAGCAATAACTATTACATACACAGTTGCATACTATTTTTGTACCACATTAGCAGACATAATATTGTAATTGTTCTTAATAGAATCACAGAAAGGAGGGATGAAAATGCTGTGTGAGGTGACGGAGTACTGTTCTTTCACCATGGATCACAATAATAAGCTTGCTCAGCCATTACGTACAGCCCAGGCTACACCTTTGCCAGGGAGGCAGGCCGAAACGAGGAGATAAACAAAACCAGCGTCCTTGCTAAATGCGACTCCTAAGTTTTAAGGTATTTTGCTGAAGTTTTAAACTGACTGTCAATTAGTCAATGAGCTATGGCAGGCAGTGTATTTCTGGGTAATTAGTGTGTGTCTTACTAAGGGGGTTATTTGGCATGAGGCTGAGGGCAAAGTAATTTGTATCTCCCAGGAAGTGCAATAATTGCCTCAAGCTGAACTGCTCGGAAAGTGTATTAATTCTATTAGAAAACATTTATGTTATGTTATATGGCATCCTGTATATTCATGAAGTGCGCTCACAAACCATGAATTTTTCATTTTGGGGGCATTATCACATGAGTGTGGCATCCCTGGGAACCGGGGAAAAGGGCGGGCTTGTTCGTGCAGTCGGAGAACTCATGCGCTGTCAGAAACGACGCGTGCTGGGTGTCTTATTGAAAGACCACCCAATCTTCGGAGGGTGAAGAGGTAGCCTTCAGAAAAGTCAAAGGTCATAGGCAAGGTCATTTGCTTAAAAGTAGCTTTTCAGGAAGTCAACAGGCCTCTTCAGAGTTTGGGGTGCAGCTTGGAAGAGACAGTCTGTATGGGCGGAGATTCACGGGATTAGACGCTCAATAGTGGTAGTTGTGGACTCTCCCTTCTCAACCTGCCCAGGATGTCCAAGGCATCGCAAAGAAACGGTCATGAGACAGAATACCTGTCATCTATTTTTGAGTGACAAATTATCCCAAAAGTAAGCAGCCTAAACAACACACGCAGACGATCTCACAGTTCCTGTGGGTCAGAAACCAAGCACGGCGTAGCTGGGTCTTCTGCCTCATAGCCTCTCACAAGGCTGCAGCCAAGGTGTCAGCCCAGAATCTGTGGTTTTCCCGGATCACTCATCTGGGGAGGCATCTGCTTCTGAACTCAGCAACAAGCCCTGTTTCCTGAGGGCATGGACTGAGGGCCTGAGATCCTTGATGGATATTGACCAGAGGCTGCCCCCAGTCCCTGGCTACACGGGTCTCTCCAGTATGGAAAATTGCTTCATCACAGTGTGTGAGCCCAGAATAGTCTCCCAGCAAGGCAAAGGTCACAGTCTTTTGTTACTTAATTGACATCTTCTCACTTTTGCCGTATTCTCCTGATTCAAATCAAATCAAATCAAACCACTGAGGTTGGATGACACTTCAGGGGAGGGAATTACACAAGAGGCTGAAACCAGGAGGCAGGACCCCTGGGGCCATGGAGAAGCCGGCCTCCCATCGCCAGTCTCTGCCCTCGTGTTTTCTTAGTTTTTCAGGCTCCAGAGGCTGAAAGAGAGTAACAGGCAAGACTTGTCTCAAGCTGGTGACTAGGGCTGGCTTATCTTCACAGGGTGACATTTCATTTGAAGACTCAGTAATGAAGAAAAGTTAGCTAGGTACAAAGTCAGGGAAGAGCATGACATGTTTGAGAAACTCAACTGAGAGTGAGTGCACAAGGGGGAAGGCAGGCCAAGACGAGGTGAGAAAGGTAGGCAGGCAGGGGCCGGATCGTGCCAGACTCGAGTCAGGATGAGAAGCTTAAATTTTATTCTGAGTGCATGTGGGAAGCCACTGGAGGGTTTTAAGCGCAGAGTGACATGATCCAATTTACATGTTTAAAGATCACCCGGGCTGCTGCTCAGAGAATGAATTGGAAGCAGAGAGCAATTTGGAGACTCTGCTGGCAAGGCATGGTGATAGCCCGCATCAGGAAGGCGGCAGGGAAATGGAGAGAAATGGGCACATTTAGAATTAAAGATTGACATCCTTGGTGAGAATATGTGTACATCAAGACACCCGTTTTCTTTAGTCCCTCTCCTCTTTGTCCATTACTTAAGAGAACTGCAGAGACTGTGGAAGAAAGAACCGTGGGATCATGATGGGGAGAGGGAGAGGAGGACGGGAGAGGGGCCGGGCGAGATGGGGGCGGAGAGCAGCGTGGAGAGCACCGGCCCGGCCCAGCACACACAGCTGTGTTAGTACCGTGCTTCACTTCTCCTTGCATCTGTTCCCTCCTACACAAAAATGTCTGCCTTTCTGGCCTTGGCTGGTGTGTCTCAGTGGACTGAGCGCTGACCTGTGAACCAAAGGGCTGTGAGTTCAATTCCTAGTCAGGGCACGTGCCTGGGTTGTGAGCCAGGTCCCCAGTAGGGGGCACATAAGGAGCAACCACACATTGATGTTTCTCTTTCTGTCTTTCTCCATCTCTTCCCCTCTGTCTAAAAATAAAATAAATAAAATCTTTTTTTAAAAATCTGCCTTTCGGGATTACTGAAAGGATGAAGTTAAATAACAACCTCCCCACGAGTCCTGACACTATCTGCATGGCGCATTTGCTCACCTTGTCAGGTATCTGCTCAATGGTCACTACTCCCTGACAGCCTGAGCTGAGATAGCACTGTCCCCACCTCCATCCTTCTCAAACCTCTTACCCTGCTTTCAATGGCTCCACAGCGCTGACCACCACCTGCTTTGCTCTGTTCACCCTGCATTCTCAGGGCCCAGAAGGCGCACGCAGCAGGGGCTCGACAACTGCAGCTGAGTGCTGCAGCCTGTGGGCCGTCTCCGGTGTTTCTAGGAGCATCTCAGGCAGTGTGGAGAAGCCTGCTTAGGACCGAATGATGGTAAAGCAACTCAAACACGTGCATAGTAATTTACCATCCACAAAGGCCTTGCCGGACCAGCGCATTTCAACCATCCTAGCTAATAGCTGAGATAGGTAATGTTCCCATTGACAGATGAGGCAATGGAAGGTGAAGGGACTTAATAAACTGCTCTAAAGTCCAAAAACAATGGACGTTGGAAAGCGAGCCAGGGCCCTGCCTTAATGTGAATTCACTTCCCAATGGGACAAAAGCCTCAGTGCTGCTTCCGACTCACCAGCAGGTACACTGATCTGCACCTGCTGGGCCCCTGCGTCTAGTTCTCTGGAGCTGCTCTCATCCTGCCTGCACATCCCTTCTTCCCGCTCTCGGTGGCCACACACACACACACACACACACACACACACACACACACGGTGTGTGTAATGTACTCAAACGGCACCCGGCAGAACTACAGCAAGTCGAGCCGCTGGTTATATGATTGCTTGTAAACTCCTCCACACCCCAGAATTCCTTCCTTCTTTCAGAACTCACTGTGCCTCACTGTGTTTTGTAGTTTAGCTCAACCTACCATAGACTCCTAGCTCATACATTCTTTATTACTTATGAAAATGAATAAATAAAATCTCTTTATCAGACAAGTATTGAGAGTCTGCCTGGTGTCAAGCATGTGCTAGAAAAGGGGACTAGTTCCCGTCTAGATGGGAAAAGCCGACTTTAAGTAGAAATCACTATTTAGTAGGTGTGGTCAGAGCTAGAAAGGAGAAGTTCAAGGTCATATGGAAGTATGACAGGAAGGATCATATGCGACCCCATCTTGGGGGTCCGGGAGGGCTCCCCTGGGGAAGGGTCATTTAAACTGGGTGAGAATGCAGGAGAACATCCTAGGCATGGAACAGAGAGTGCTGAGACTTTACAGAGGTTCTAGAAACAACAAAAGCAAAGTTACAAGCAAATTAACAAACGGAGTGAGTGTGGAGAGGCCTGCTGGCGACAAGCTGGAGAAGAGCCAGCAGACAGGCAGAGCCAGGCCCACCTCATCTACTTCTGTGTCTTCTCCAGGAGGAGCAAGAACAGCAAGGCTGCAACTTTGTTGTATTCGACTGTCATAGCTGAAACATCATCGGTGCTAATCCGTGCCTAGAGAGATGCATGATTATGTCTCGGGGAGCATCTTGAAAACATCTTATGTTGGGAACATGTGCAGCTTCTGTCTCCTCTACCATACAGAACATGAGCCATTCGTGTCCACTCAGCACTCACGGATTTGCAGACTCAACTCAGTGGATGCGGTCTGGTGGGGGCTCCTTCCCAGGGACAGACACCTGCTCACGGCAGTGGGCTCTGATGCAACGTGCTTCTGGAAGCTCCCACCTGCAGTTGCTCTTCTTCCTCAGTCCCTCTGGGTCAGTGGTTCTCAGTGGTTCTCTGAAAGCTTTAGGGGACATGCACGTGTGTGTCAGTGACTGGGAAGCAACACTGACCTTTTTGGGCAGGGACAGAGAGATGTGGGCTTTCTGTGCGCGACATATGAGAAACATGGTCACACCTGACTGTGAAGTCAGGTATGGGTGCGGGTGAAAATTCTACTTACAGTTTTCTGAGACTGGAGCCTAACTATGTCTTACATATAAACACAAAATACTTTTCGCACAGTCTCAATGTACACTGAATTATCCAATAACGAAGCTACAGTGGGGGAAATTGTGGAAAGATTTACTTTGTTTTTCACAAAACTTTTCCCTGAGTTAGCCACTATTTCCAAAAATCACGCCCTGGTATCTGAGTCACCAATAGGACACACCTGAATAAATCTGCCCATGCAACTGCACATTCACAACAATTTTATATACATTTATATAACATAACCATTATATATGCATGTCTTATTTCAAAATGCCACTCCAAAGAAAATGTTGTCTACTTGTCTTAAATCCAAATGCATCTGTTATAGGATGAGGAAAGCATCTGCGTACTTCCTTGTGAGCCCTAGTTCTTGCTACTCAAGGGTGGTCCACAGGCCAGCAGCATCTGCATCTACCAGCTGCATCGACCAGCATCCTTGTTAGAGGAAGAATTTCAGGCCCCACCTTGCATCTACCGAATCTGGATCTAGATTTTAATGAGACCTCCAGATGTGTCTCAAACATAAAAGCTTAAGAAGCTCTCTTATTGATTACGTAGATCTGAGCATTGAAAAAAAAGTATTGCTTTATTATAATAAATGACTTTATTTGCTTCTTTTTGTTACATTAGGGTCTAACATTAACTTGAAAATTATATGTAAAAGGTGAGTTATGTTATCAATGAATTTCACCTCCAGAAAGTAAAGTGGGAGTTATGAAATATGTTTTTTTAAACATTTTATTTATTTATTTTTAGAGAGGGAGGGAGGGAGAAAGAGAGGGAGAGAGAGACATCAATGTGCGGTTGCTGGGGGTCATGGCCTGCAACCCAGGCATGTACCCTGACTGGGAATCGAACTTGCGACACTTTGGTTCACAGCCCGCGCTCAATCTACTGAGCTACACCAGCCAGGATGAAATATGTTTTAATGAAAGAGGGTATGTATCTGGTAGCGGTGAGAATGCCGCTCCAAGGGCCCTGGGATTCAATAATTGGGTGTCATGAACCTTGGAGCATCTAAATGATAGTAGGACATCAGAGTTAAATTCCTCTGAACTTGGCCACTTAGAAACTCTAATGGCTCCCAAATCTATATTTCCAGCTACACGTCTCAATGTCAGAGCACGCTAGGTAGAGCTCTGCTCTCTAAATATACATTCGCCAGATCACAGAGTAAGTGTCCTGCTGTCTTCCACGGGGTCAGGCCATACTCACTTATTCTACAAATGTTTTTTTGATCCCCTTCCATGTGCCATGAGATGTCACAGGGCTGCGAGTAATAGAAAGACAAAGCCCGCCTTTGTGGAGCTCGTCTGGTAGGAGAGCTCAGAGGCCCACGTGTAACTAACTGTACAAAGAGTTAGCAAGTGATAAGCCTGCTGAGAGAAGTACAGATAATTCGAGACATGATGCGAGTGTCAGAGAGAGGGGCAAAGATCACCTCCACATAGAAAGACTATTGAGAGGTCGTCAAAAGTCAGTTGAGCCTTCTGTGCCACCCAGAGCCCCATGATTCCCCTCAGCAACGATCTCGTTCCCTGATGCAGCTGTTTAAACCTTCTATATGCTCCTCAGACCTGGGTGGCTACACCTGCCCCTGCCCTCCCCAAACCTCATCAGGTGATCTTCCTTCTTCTCAAAGTAAAATAAATCACCTAATTCCCATCATTTTCTCCCTGCACCCTCACTGGTCCATGTCTCCTTCTCTCCTCCTGTTACCATGGCAGGGTTGTCCCTCCTCCTTGGGAAGCCTGCTCAGCATCCCATCCCTACATCCCCTCCCCCAACCCCAAGACATCGCCACCACACGGCTCTTCCTCTCCCTCCACAGTGAGATCAGTATGGCCCTCTCTACAGGACCCTTCACATTAATCTTTAAACACGCTTCAGTGTTTCCCAAGATTATTTTTCAATGATCACTCAAGCTCCTGGCCTCTCCTCTCCTTCCCAGCCAAACTTCTTTAAAAACAAAATGTGTCTGCACTCCTTATCTCCAGCTCTTCAGCTCTTACTAACTCCTTGAACCACTGCAACCAGCTTCTGACACCAGCACCCGCAGAAGCCTTTCTCGCCTACATCACCGACTATCTGCTCGTTTACTAATGCCGGCAAACTGCTTTGTCTTCATCTCATTGGAACTTTCAGCAGCACTTGACACAGCCTCTTCCTTTAATTTTCAGGACATGCCCCACCCTGGTCACCTCCCCCCTCTCTGGCCTCTCCTCCTCAGCCTTTTCTATGGGCTTCTCATGTGTAAATGCTGGTGTTCTTTAGAGCTCAGCCTGAAGCCCTCCTTGCTCTCAACAAACACTTTCTCAGGGCTAGACCAATTATATTCTTTAATGACTCTTAAATCTATATCTCCAGCCCTGTTTTCTCTCTTGAACAGACTTCCAGACAACCCCATCTGGATGCCCCAAAGGTATCTCAAATCCCGACTAACCAAAACCAGCTTAATTCACTACCTCCCATCTCCCCTGTTCTTCATTCCTGGACGTCTAGGTCACGGAATGGCACTGCTATCTACCCATTGACCCAGGCTTGACACTGGAACATGATCTTTGACTCTTCCCACATCCCCTCCCCAAATGAGTCACCCTCAAATCTGTGCTTCATCCTACAGCCAGAGTCGTCTAACGTGTGAACGTGATGGCTTTCCCGCTCTGCTTAAAACACACTTCTGGCTTCCTCATTGCCCTCAGGATCAAGTTCAGCCACAATGAACTTCTTTCATTGCTTCACTTTCTTCTCATTCATCCTCCAAGCTCAGACCAGCTTGACCCTTTAAAAATATAAACTTAGTCCAATATGAGTTTAAAATCTAAGCTTACCCTCACCACTACAGCTGCCAGAAGCTCTAATGGGTCGCCCCTTACCAAGAGGCCAAACCAAACGCTTAATGTAAGAAGTTCTGCTGGAGAAACATGGAACATGCAGAATGGCTGAAGCCCAAGGTGTCCTTCAGGGAACGGCAGGAGATGAGCTGGAGAGATGCACTGAGCCAGATCAGGAAGGGTCTTTTATGCCAAAATAAATCTAAACTCATCCAAAAGCAATTAAAAATTAAAAAAAAAAAACCTTTGCAAAGTTTTAAGCAGGTGAAAGATTTTGGACAGCAGTCACTCTGATTGTCCATGTCACCTCACCTCAGCCATGGTGGGCAGGTCGGTGCGTGCCCAGACTTTCCTTGAGGGAGTCAAGCCTTAAGCATGACCTACCTCAGGCTTACACCACATACCATCCTACTTTCTCCCTCGGGAGTCTCCACAACAAAAACTGACACAAGGTGTGTAAAAGTGCTCCACCACCACCTCCCCACAACGCCCCACAGCTTGAAGGTAGGAAAGAAAGAGGAGGCAGGGCTGAGTCCGCTGTTCAAGCCTGGGTGACTGAGGAGACGACAGTGTCATCTACAGACACAGAGAGGGAGGGAGGGACTGATTGACATCAGAAAGTCAATGAGCCAAAGAAAGAGGGGGCAGGGGACCAAGTCATAAGGGAAGAAGTAGGAGTCATTCAGAAAGTTCAACCTGCAGAAGCTATAACAGAGGGAGGACACAAGAGCTCTCGTTATACATATAAATACCTGTCAGGAAGTAGAGTCTAAAAACAAAAGTAGCATAGAAAAGGAAGGATTACAAGCAAAGGGCAGAAAGCCTCAAGGAGGTAGATTGCGGCTCAGCCCATGCAAGTACTTTCCAACCCCTGAACTGACTGCACGGCAGCAAGCAGCCTCTCCCAGGGACAGTTCGCACGGGATCTCCAGAAGACTGTAAATCAAGTCCCCAATTGTAGAGGCAGGTTGAACTAAGTTAGGTTAGATCCAGCTCTGAGAGTCTGGAGTTCTGTGCTCCAACCTCCACTACCCTCCTTCTCATTCCCACCACTCTCAGCTCCACATTAGTGATGCAGCCTCTTCGTGGGCTATGCCTCAGAAGCAACTCTGAGCAAGACTAGGAAAGAGGTAACGTTTGCCCTAGGTGCCCTCCACCACTACCCCTGGGTACCTTACTATCCCACTGCTCCCCCATCGCCAGGCACGAGGTACTGCTGAGCAGCGGCCACCTGGAACAACTGGTCGGGAGGCCTTCTAGCGCCCCTCATCCACACCCTCACGCATGTGCACCTGCTTACCCAGGGCCTCCCTTATCCTGAGATCTTCACAAGTCTCTTCAGACAGTGGTTCCAGGAAAGAGCAAAGACGGCCTCTAGCTTTTGAGTTAGACAGTTTTACCCAGAACATGTCCTTTGTTGTCCTTTGGGGGGCTTTGACTAAACACATTTGTTCAGGAGAGCAATCCTCAAACTCACAGAAGTCTATTTGTCTTAAACATCAAACTGACAAATTCATGATCCAATCTTCTCGGGGAAATGTTTCTTTGAACAAGTTCTAAGCAAAGGGAAATGATTCCGTGTCCCTCATTCAATAAATAACTTTCTGAACACAGCAAACAGTGCAATAAACCAGACCAGAGACTTTCAACCGGCATGCTGCAAGAATTTTTAAAACATGCAATACCTGACTACGTAGTCAGGGCACTGGCTTCTTTCCCCTTAGAGTGCCCCCCCCCAAAAAAAAGACAACAACCAACACAACAATAGCCATCCGATGCGAATGAATCAAAATTGTCTATTTTTTTGTGTAAGATCAGCAAAAAATACATTTTTGGTATGCTGCAGAATTTTGGTAATTAGTTTATGAGTGCCATGAGATGAAGACGCTGAAAATCGCTGAACTAGACACTACAGGTGACACACAAAAAGGAGGGGAATGTCCAATGTAACCCTTGCTCTCAGGACTGCACTGGGAAGAAGAGACGCCCCACCTCAGCCCCCACCCCCAGGAAGCCGAGTGATGACGCCAGCAGCAGGGAAAGGTGGGGGCCACACGGCAGCTAGAACCCAGTGACCCACAAACCCCCGTGAGCCTGAGAAACCTCTCGCAGTGTGGAGTCACTAAAAAAACGCAGATCCCTGGCTCCACCCAGGAGAATAAAGTCACATGAGTCCCCAAAGTCTGCATTATAAAGAAGCTTTGAATAATCCTGATGCGGGTGGTCCACAGGCCATCTTTGGCAAACGCTGGTCCAGCCAACAGTTTTCTGTAGACGGCCAGAGGAAGGATGAAACCCGGCGGGCAGGCCCAGGAAGGGAGCTATGTTTGTTTCAACCTTAAGAAGCCAATGAGGAATCCCGTTCGTTGCTCCTCTGCACAGTTGAGAGTTTTGAAGGAAAGCCAATGCCTCACCATTATCTGGAGAATGTGCAATTGGCGCTAGGAATACAAAGGGGCACGTCCCACCGAGTCTAGAGCCGAGGAAACCAGTTTATCTGCGTCTGGTTCCAGGGCAGTTGGAGGCTGAAAGGTGGTGTTATGACTCACTGAAGCTTTCACATCTATTGTTTTTCTTTTCCTGGGTGGCTTTGCCAAGGACCTCATAGATATCATTATTTTCAGATTACTGTTATTACACGCATTCTTCCTGAATAAAATACCACTTTGTTTTTATCTCCATAGAGGGAGGACCAAGTTTCAGTTGTTTTCTTATCTGTATATGCAAAACAGTCAGAACACTGCCCTGCTGGGGCTGTGCTCTCATCTCGTGGGTGTGGCGGACGGCCAGAGCCCCAGAGGGAGGGAAGGCACCGCGGGGAAGCTCTATGTTCTCCTCCAGTCCTTCCGGAGAGCCACTCGCCTCTTTGCAACATTCGTGGAGCACATACTATGCGCCAGGCACTATCCTAAGACTGAGGCTTCCATTCCAGATGAGAGAGACATAATTAATAAATGAACAAACACATAAACTGGAAAATCACAGCAGTGATAAGTGCTATGAGGGTTTTGTTTTTTGTTTGGTGTTTTGTTTTGTTTTTTTTTTTCATAAACCAATGAGGTCAGTGAGAGAGAGAGAGAGAGAGAGAGAGAGAGAGAGAGAGATTAGACCGGAGGAGGTGAAGAGAAGCAGCAGTAGGGAGACCTGGGGAAGGACCATTCCAGATGCCCTTGGGTGGGAGGAGCCACTCAAGGAACAGCAAGAAGGTAAATGTGGCTACAGCCAAAATGAGAGCAGAGGATAAAAGTACTACAGAGAATTTGGAGAGAACCCAGAGGTTTACTCTCAGATGGGCAGAAATAGAAGCTAAAGGCTTGGATTGACAATAGTTTCCTCCAAGACCAAGAAGACGGTTCCCTGTAGACACTGAAGAAAGTCGCTCAGACTGCATCATGAGCAAATAAAGTCCGATGTGAAGAAAAGGCAGGCGTGATTGATGAGGAACACAACCCAGAAACCGACAGGCTGTCACGCTGGCCTGCTGCGGCTGGGTCACTTCAGCCTGGAATTCCTGACCCAGGGAGAGCAGTCTGGCTTTCTCTGGCAGCGTATTTCTCCGAGGAGAGTCTGGAATAGCAGCCAGAGAGAGAGATCGGCAAGCAAACTTCCCGAAAGCCATGAAACGATGGGGTTTCCACGTGCTGTGGCTGTGCCGGGCTTCGTCTGCCCCTCTGCTTGCATGTACTCACCAAGCTGCTTGAGGCCCATTGGGGGGTGGCGCTTTAGCGAGTGGACTCCAAATTAAATCCGAAGAAGTTCTAAGTCAAATGATACTTTTTTCAATACATACACTTGTTCTGCTGACTCAGAATCAGACTTTAAAAGGGGGCCTTTCCACCCTGGCTGGTGTGGCTCAGAGGATTGAACACTGGCCTGAGAACCAAAGGGTCACCAGTTCAATGCCCAGTCAGGGCACAAGCCTGGTTTCTGAGCCAGGTGCCCAGTAGGGGGCATGCACGAGAGGCAACCACACACTGATGTTTCCTCTCCCTCTCTTTCTCCCTCCCTTCCCCTCTCTCTAAAAATAAAATCTTTTTTAAAAGGGAAGGGGCTTTCCTAGAGGTCGAAGGAAGACACCTGCCTGATTTGCGTTGACCTTGCACCTGGGCTTGTCTCAGGTCAGCTGTTGTACAGGGGCCTCTGTAATAGGGTGGCCCAATAAAAACAGGATGCCCCATTAAGCTGACATTTCAGAAAAAAATAATAATTTTCAGTAAAAGTATGTCTTTTGCAATGTTTAGAATATACATATACAAAAAATTATTCATTGTTTTCTGAAATTCAAATTAATCACGTGTCCTTTATTTTATTTGCTAAATCTGACAACCTCCTCTGTCACGGTGTATGAGCACCAAGCTTCCCTCAGCCCTTATCTAGCACTGAGACCCCCGGTGGGGCTTCTTAGAGTAGGATTTGCTTCTTCCCTACCCAGGAAAGGTATAACAAGCCTTCTGCCTAGGAGCATATACTGACCAGCCCTCTATGGGGGTGGGAGGGCAGGCAGGGGAGAGGGCTGGCCTGGCACAGGAATTAGACAAGGTTGGACTCAAAGACCACCCTCTCTTTAATGGCAAAGGTTCCTAAAGTACAGCCCCCTACTTGGCCTAGTGTGTCTCAGTTTTTCTGAAAAGGCAATCTGCCCAAAATATTTCTGAGCCTCCACTCCCACGCTATGACCTTACGCCCTAAGGAAAGGGTTCCCTACATACAAATGCTCTAAGGGGGACCTAGATATGGATCCCAGGAGCCTCTGCACATGGATGCTCAGGAGTTTCCCTGAGGCCACAGCTTCTAACCAGGGCCCTCACCCTGTACTCCTTAGCTCCCTGGGTACAGATGCTCTTGTGTATTCACCTGACTCACCGTTCTCTTGCCTAGAATGTTGGTGACCCGAGGCCTGGTCTGGGCTGCTTGCCCTGGGCACCAGTGGCTCTGTTCCCAGGTATTACTGCTGGGATTTGCTCTGGGCTCTGAAATACGTGACTTCAGGCAGCCCGACTCCCCAGACCCTGCAGGCCTGCTCTGTCTAGACAGAAGACGAGACAGTAAGACCATTCAGCCAGCACTTGGGACCATGAATTCTATACTCTGGTCACATGGTATACAAACAATGCCTCCCCCTTGTCCCCCAAAAGTCCTTAGACAAGTTCAACCCCCTTGTACTAGTAGTTCAGAACATTATGACCAGGTGTGTTTACCTGAGTGTCCCTTGGCCTTCCCTGCCCCATGCAATGGTCTGCTCCCCTCTGACAATCCTCCCTCACAGTTTTGGGGTCTGGTCTCAGGACCCTCCCTCTTTCACCCCATTCACTATCCATATTTGCATGCAGGGATCCTGGGACCATTGTACTGCAGTTTGATGGAAGAATGAGGTAAGGTCTGTTGCCACCTTATTAGCTTGAAAAAGCGTGAACCTACCGAGTATAAGGGGCCTGAAGCACATTCCAAACACATAGCGTCTCCACCCTGACCCGTTTCTCTCACAGAACTGTAGGGACCTGTCTCCTCTGCTCGGCCGCGGCAGACAGGCTGACGTTCCCCGGTATTATTTTCTCAGGCTGAGGCTGCAGTTCCCGATTCGGCCCTTGCATATTATTTAATTGTTTATCTTGACATACAGGTTTGTCCCAAAGGGAAATGCTTAAAAAGTGACGTCACATCCCTGGATATAGAGAGATGCAGCTTTAACTTGCGTGGGCCTCTCCCCTGCCAGACTCCTCCCAATTATTCTGCAGCCTTCTTTGCCCTGAGGGCAGTTTGCAGCTCCAGGGGACTGGAATTGGCTTTTAAAAAATTCCTTCCTCTCTGTGCCCCATGTGAGGGGGCATTGTGTGCTCTCTAAATAATAAGACTGGCTTTGTGCAACCTAACTGGACAGGGCCTTTTGAGAGATTTTTCAGTTGCAGAGAGAGCAGTCAGCTGCACCCCGGGAAACCAAGAAGTTTCCAGACTAAGAAGAAAAGTCCATGACAGCAAGATTCCTACCCCCTCCTTAAACTGTATTGTGAACTAATTCCTCTCTCCCACTAGTGTCTAGGGTAATGGGGTAAAAGTGTAGCAGAAGAATCCAAATTTATATTTTGTGTCTGACAAATAATAGCATTTAATCAAAGGTTCTCTATCCCACCCATTGCTAACAAAATAAACAAACAAACAACAAATCATTTGAGAGCTTTTATTATATGCAAGCACTCCCATCGATCAAGGTAATTATTTATTACATTTATTGATTTTCTACTCAAGGTCCAGCACTAGCTAGAAGTTAAAGGGTTAGAAAGAGGTAGAAGTCAGAGTGCCCAACCTCTAGCTCACAACAGACCACTCAGGAGAGAACAGTGACCAGAACTGATGGCCCCCAATGTGCCAGGCACAGGTCTGGAAAGTCACATACACACATTACCTCACTCAGCCCCCTCTATGATCCTGTGAGGAGGAGAGCAGTGTCTCCATTTCACAGGGGGGGGCGGTGCTGACATCCACAGAAAATATATATGGTAGGTAAAATATGCCTCCCCTTCCCCACCACACATGCACACACACACACACACACAAATGTCTACATCCTAATCCTTGTGACTGTGTTCCTTAGAATGGCAAATGGGACTTTGTGGAAGCAATGAAGAGTTGTGAGATGGGGAGATTCTCCTGGATTATCGGAGTAGGCCCAAAGGAGTCTCAAGTGTCCTTGAAAGAGGAAGGTCAGAGACAGAGCAACAGATAGTGACAAAGGAAACAGTGTGGACTGAGGTGGGGCCTTGAACTCAGGAATGCAGGAAGCCTCTGGAAACTAGAAAAGGCAAGGAAATGGATTCTGCCCTGGAGCCTTCCGAAGACGCCAGTCTTGCTGACTCAGTTGACTTCTGAACTCCAGAGCTTTAAAGCAACAGACGTGTTGTTTTAAGGCACTAAGTCTGTGGTCACCTAAGCAGCACTAAAAAACTAATGCAGTATGCTTATTCATACCTGCCCTGCCTGCATTCCAGAGCAGGCAGAGAAGATGACTCTACATTGGTAGAGCCAGGCGGGGCTGCCTTGTTGCCTGACTGGCCCCTGGAGCTCTGCAAAGAGAGACTCCAGAGCAGGACGCAGACCAAGTTAAGGTGTCCTTAAAGTCTATATATACATATATCATTTTTTTGGTTGCTGGTCTCTTCCTTAAAGATAAAATTTAGAGGCAAAATGACTGAAGTGTCAGAAAAACATTCCAAAATGGTATGGCATGCTTAATGAATGACTAAAGGAGTTCAGGAAATGAGCGAGTTCCAAGCAAGAGTGACTGGCACATGCTGCAGTGATCAGGGAAGACCTGGGTGGGGGGGGACATTCAGCTGAACGTGGACCCTACTGGACGGGCAGACACCAGAAGCCAACAGGCGGCATGGTAGATGGGGGATGGTCTTGTATAAGAGATGCCACTGGGAACAGAAAAAATAAACCAATCTCCACACCCTTGAGCCCCCTCCTACCCTCACCTTGTCCTCTGCTTGTAGTTTCCATGAAATCTTCCAACCGATGTCTTGGCAAAGGCCTTGGACACTATCCTGTATTCTGCCTTACCTTGTAGGTGGCTAGTCTTGGTCCAAAAAGGCATAATTTGTTTTTCTTGCCCACAGTCACCCAGCTGATCAAGTCTCCCAGTCCAATGCTGCCCAGCAGGGCAAAATAAAGTGTTTTCAGTTCTTCAAGTCAACTAGCCCACTCTGTGTGTGTGTGCGTGCGTGAACAGTTTGATTCAGCATGTACAAATGAAGACAATTTAGATTAGAATTCCAGACTTTGACCTTGGCAATGCAATTTTATTAAATGCCAATACAGTGAGCTCAGAAATATACTTTTAAACCACCTTTAATTTATAATTGAGTAAATTGTGGGAGGCAGCATGTAATAAAAATGACCCTGGGACCGAAAACCCAACCCCTAGTCCTGAGTTCTCTCGTCACCTGCAACAGGTCATTGAGCAAACTCCATCACATCTTCCATGAAATGAGAACTTGCTCTTAAAATGCCCTGAATCATTTAAGATGCTTTGGAGCATAGGTTACAGAAATCCTGATCCAAACTGGTTTAAATATTAAGGAAATATATTATCCTGCAAAACAGAAAGTTGAGTAGCAGGGCAGCATGAGGTTTATATTAGCCCAGAAAGAGGTCCAACTGGAGAGATACATAAAGCGATTTATTGTGAAAAGTTGATTCACATGATCACGGAGGCTGAGAAGTCCCACGACCTGACATCTGTAGGCTGGAGGCTCAGAAAAGCTGGTGGTGTAGTTCCAGTCTGGGCTGGCAGGACCGGGAGCACGAATGCCTGAGGGCACGAAAAGACTGGTGTCCCAGCTAAAGCGAGAGGACGAACGCGCCCTTCCTCCACAGGTGTGTTTCACTCTGGCCCTCCGTGGATCGGATGCAGCTCACCCACACTGATGAGGGTGATCTCCTTCACTCAGTCTACAGATTCAAATGCTAATCTCTTTGAGAAACCTCCTCAAAGACACAGCAGAAGTAATGTTTTATCAGCTCTCTGAGCATCCTTTAGCCTTGTTAAGTTGACAAATAAAATTAACCATTAAGGGGTTGATTAATTCAGTAGTTTGATAACATCATCAAGGACCTGGGGGTTTTTGTTTGTTTGTTTTTTATCTTTCTCTCTATTCTTGTTACCCTGAGTATACCCTTCATCCTTATGCTGGTAGGAGGACGACGGCTATAATTCTGAGCACCACAGTCAGACACAGCATCCAGGAACAGGAGAGACAATCCCCTAGAAGACTTCCCCTCACACAGCACTGATCACCACCGAGTCACACGTGCCATTTCTGAACCAGTCACTGGAAAGGACACCCTGGAGAGGGGTCGTTTCATCCTCTCCTGAGGGCACTGGAGAGAGAGGACAACCGATCAGAATCGTGACCCTGGGTGGAAGGAAAATGGGGGAAACTGCAACTGGATTGGAAACTTATTAACGATCTCTAATCCTTCAGAGGTCCCTTCCAGCACTAAAAATCCATAAATTTAAAAAGTTATTGGTTGCCTGATGTGGTTTAAACCCAGATTGCCAATCCGCATGCCTACCCAGAGCCAAGTGCTATGTTATTTACCAGGGACGCACCCCTGAGCAAGAGTCACGGAACTTTCATGTACCGTCCTCTCTAGGGGTCCTGACCATGCCACAACCCAGACGGGCAAGCCCAGTGCTCCCACTCTCCTCGCTGCTCTCCAGCAGTGATCCTGGGCGAGGCCTAAAAGCTTGGGTTGTGTAGGTGAATGAGAGAAAACGCTTGCCATTAATTTATGCAAATTATATGAAAATTGGCCAACAATGTTCCTATTTTCTACCCTCGGACAACCCAAAGAAATCTGGTGACATTACACAGTGAGGGATGGGGGGTGGGGGTGGGGGGGGTGATATTTTCTTAAAAGAAAATTCAAATTGGCTATTAGAGCTATTGACCTAACATTGACCATTGGTAGGTAATATCTGTTCAAATTTGTCTCCAGATCACTTGAATGAGGGCTAGCATTTTGCCCTAGTGGAGACCAGGCCCCTCGAGTTATTTCTGACAGCTGCAATTACTATTGTAAGGAAAGGAGAAAATAGACAAATAGATGTTTGATGAGAAATTTTACACTTCTTGTGAGTCTTTTTTTTTTAGGGGCTCAGTGTGTTTGCTCAATTCCAATTACCTGTCTCCTTCTTCTCTGCCTGGATTAGTAACTATTCAATTCAACCAAAGCATAGAACAATGTCACTAAAATGATTGTTCTTCTCCCAGCAGGATACTTAGGTTTTGACTGAGTAATCAAACTCTGTAAGAAATTTCACCAAGATATTTATTATACCAAGTAATGGGAATAGGAGTTATGTTTTGTTATATAATATATTGTAACTAGCTAGAAGAAAAAGACAAAAAAACCTCCCTTAAACATGAAAGGCATGCATATGTGGTAATAAATTCATGTCCCCAACTCACAACAGTTTTACCACAACCACGAGAATAAGAAGCATATAAAATAATAAGTATATCTGAATGAATGAAAGAATAAAGCATTTTTCAAGTTCTAATTTCTCTACCCAAATTATCACCTGTGGTTGCTGAACTGTGGGGAAGACATTCTGTTAGTACAAGGCTTGAATTCGCCATAGAAAAGTGAGCCTAGACGGCACAGTGAGGTGAACTCCATAGACCTGAAATAATAATTAATTATCTCTTTCTTCCTATTTTGAACCTCGAAGAGGACCGACTTAGAGATGTTACCTGCCTCTCTCGGGGGTCATTTCCATGGTTCATCCTTGGTGGAGCTGCTAATAAGCAGCCCAAACTGCTGCTTGGCTCAAACAAGGAGAAGTCAGAGAGAAGAACCAGGAAATAAACCAAGGCCCAGAATCATCTACAAGCGAATGAATAATCAGTACCAGGTAAATGGCGGGTCTAACAGGAACCAATGAGAGACTCTCCTTTCAGGTCGTGGGTGGATCCTATACCTCACGGGCTATCTCAGCGAAGGAAAAAAGCACATTAATTTGGTGGAGACTTCTTATTTGATGTCTTTAAGATCACATATAGCATTGACTTTTTTTAATCTTTATTTTACCTTTCACTTCCCTGGTTGAGGTTTCTCCTTGTGTGGAAGGCATATCTTTAAAGCCTTTTGCTTTTACCCTGCCAGGATCTATGCATTAGTTACAGTTCAGAGGGAGTAGGGGTGTGGGGAGAGGGGGAGAACAGGCCTAATAACTTTAAAGTGAAAACCTAAACCTAACTGAGTCTTCTGTATTAAAAAAAAATAAAAGCAAGGACTTGTAGGTCCCCTGTGGTAATGGGATTTGGCCAGAATGTTAAGGGATCTCAGAACAAGTGAGCTGGAGTTCAGGCCTGGGAGCCAGGCATCACGGCCTCCCTGCTCCATTTCAACCCCAAGTCAATTGACTGCATGATCTTCCAGCCACATGTTAACTCCAGGACGTGCTAAAAAGATAAACGCCTGCAAAAACCTCAAGCAGGCTGACCACATTCTTCAAGAGTGGCCTTTGAACTACCAAATGTATCAATTCACCTGAAGACTTATTAGAAAGGCAGATTCTTAAAGCCCATCCCTGACACTCCAGATCAGCCCTGGAATCTGCTTTTTCAAAAGGCTTCTCAGGTCATTTTTATCCTCACTGAAATAGGAGGACCACCTCTAGGCTCTTGGTACTCAAAGGTGGTCCTAAGATCGACAGCATCGGCATCATCAGGGGGCTTCTCAGACATGCAGACCCTCAGACTCCATCTCAGACCTCCTGAATCAGAACTGGAATTTTAACAAGATTCCCAGATAACTCCTTAAGTCTGAGAAACACATTGCTAGAACAGTTTTGTCTTGTAAGCTAGTTTTCAGCAGCTGGGAAGAGAGATAACACAGCACTGCAAAAAGCGGCTACTTCTCAACCCTAAACTACAGAGTCACTAAGGAGCTTTTTAGCAGCACCCACATCTCAGCCCTGCCACATGCCAATTTCATTCAGCCTCCTAGAACAGGGGGCCTGGGCATCTGCATTGTTCAACACTCCATAGCTCACTCCACTGTGCAACCAGAATCGAGAACTACTGTTCCATTGGAGCGAATTCGGCATCAAAGCTTAAACTCCTAAGTACAGACCATCAAGTTGAGTCTCACTGTCCTAAAAAGCAATCAGGCACTTGCCTAGTAGCAAGGCATTCCTAAAATATTTGCCTTTTTCTACGAACAGGCAGCTTTGGCCTTTTAAATGGCTACTCATTGTCCAAGCCTCATAAAAATATGCTGGGCCTCCACTGCTCCAGAGCAAGAGCCATGGTCCTGTGGTCCTGTGGTCCTGTTCCCTTTGTTAATCAAGGCATCAAGGTGGGGCTCTGGGCATCCTCACGATGGGAAATGGCTCCTCCTGAGGTAGCATTTCTCTTGGCTTTCTCTGCCCCAAGATTTGTGATTCTGGACAAGGCATATGCCTTCTCACCATGTCACTTTCCTCATTTGCAGGGGGAAAACACAGTGTCTATTGAGTGCTTTGGCTAAGCTGACTGGTGCCCCTGGCTCCTGTCCAGTGACTGTTTCTCTTTGCAGCGGTCCTCTGCTGGGGGTGGGCCGGGAGGGAGATGGCTGCCCACTTCGGCCCCAGCCCCCCACCCGGTGCCCTCTATCCTGTGAGCTCTCCAAATGCCGGCTTGTTCTGCGGATTGTCTTCAACCCAGGCATGTCCATCAGAACGCCTGGGAACAGGTTTGAGAACAGAAATGCCACTAGATAGGGCCTCTGCCACCAGATCTGCCCTCTTGCTCTGCCTGTTCAGCACTCGGCTGTAGTATGTGCCAGGGTCAGAAGGATTTAGAGCCATGAGGGTAGGGAGAGTGGGCTGGGAGAAAACTTAGATTCTATTTTATACCACAGACCAAAATTAATTTCACATGACTTAAAAATTTTAAGAAATCAGTGGAAGTACTAAAGAAATATATGCACAAATAATTAGAAAATTTTGAGGTACAGAAGGACACCAGAAACAGAAGCCATAGATTAAGAATTTCAATTACACAAAACATTTTAAAGGTCAATTTAAATGCAAAAAGCAATTGGCAAATTGAGGAAAAGAAGTGCAAAACACATGAGAAAGAACTGATTGAATACATAAAACATAAACCATTAAGAATAAGATGAATACTCCAATTAAAAATTAGGCAAAGATAAAAGAATAAAAAGAAGACCAATATTCATGATTGATGATGATGAATTCTGGCAGAAGACTTTTGCCTTCTCTGCAGGTGGGAGTATAGATTGACATAACCTTTCTAAAGGTCAATTTGACAAAATGCAGTAAAACTTTTTAAAAATGCAGAGCAGTTAACCCAGCTGTTTTGAGGAATGGATGTTAAGGAAATAATTAAGGACATGCATAGTGACCCAGCAGGAGAATGACCCCCGAACAGTGTGGACAAAAGTAAAAACACAGCAACACCCTAAAAGCCCAGTAAAGGACGGTGGGAAAATAACATACCGCAAGCCTACTTATCGAACTACATTCACTGGAAGGATGCTGGCATGCAAAAATATTCATAATGATTATTTGAAAAGAAAAAGCCAGTTGTCTCACAAAATAACCGTGTTTATAAGCAGGATATACAAGAAAGTTCTGTCTCTAGGTAATAAGAGAATGTTTGGTTTTTATTTTCTTTCTTCTGCATGTTTGCATTTTTCATTAATTCTACAACAAGCATGTACTGCTTTTGTAATGAGAAAGAAAAACACAATAGAAGTTGTAAAAGAGAAAGCACAGAGCCACCGCCCTAGTTCCCTGGCGACCAACAGGAGGGTCGGACTGAGCCATGGAATCCCTGACCCACACCCTCCAGAGGGGGATCTGGGACCTGCGCCGAATGTCTAGCCCTGTCAGTACCCTGCTGGCCCCATGGAGGCCTATTTTTCTTGAGTTCAAACTAGCAGTCAATCCCCAACTCTCCCCATCCCTCCTTAGAGAAACCTGGGCCCCCAGTGCAGGTCCATTCCCTGCAGAGGGTGCCCGGGACACTGGAGGCGTGGACAGAGGCAGCCTGCGCCTGAGGGAGCAAGAATAGGGCACTCGTTTCAGGTTTAGTCCCTCCTTTGGTCACGTGTGGGTATTCGTTTTCTGGAAATAAGTTTTTCTTTTTTGGACCTGCCTAAAAACGCCCTTTTGATTCTCCTGCCCTTGGTTAAGGCTCACTTGTGACAGAAGGTGGCTGCCTCTCCCTGCAAGTGCTGACAGCCCCACCAGCCCTTTGCCTGCTGCGTCTCAGTCTCCCTCTGCTTCCTGGGCCAACTGCGACCACGCCTCAAATTGCCCCTAGGGGGCAGAAATTCCAGCTGACGGCGGGGGTGACTGCGCACTGACCAGGAGCCACCCCCGCGAGGCCGGCGAGCCTGGGCAGGGCCCTGCAGATTGCTGGGAATCCATTTGCATCCAGTTACTGGTTCCCGGAGAAGGGGACTGGGGTTCATCGAGCTGGAATCGGGGAGGCGTACCCTGCAGGGGACAGCCAGCTGGCAGGGATCCCATAGAGACAGGGCTTCTCCGAGAGCCTGAAGGCTCGCGGGCGCAGGCCCGCTTCGTTCTCCCCTCGGAACCTGGGGAGCCCCAACCAAGCCCAGGCGTCGGAGGTCGTCTTGGGACGTTGGTTCGCTCCCGGAAAAGCCACGTTCCGCCGAGGCCCCAGG
This sequence comes from Phyllostomus hastatus, assembly GCF_019186645.2. Lineage (NCBI taxonomy): Eukaryota > Metazoa > Chordata > Mammalia > Chiroptera > Phyllostomidae > Phyllostomus > Phyllostomus hastatus. The sequence continues at coordinate 29,990,898 of NW_025333916.1, forward strand.
GCTGCCTAGCTAGACTTCCTCGGTGGCCCGCATCATGCAGAGAGGCAAGGACCCTCTGCTGCCTGCCTCGTTCTCCCTGTCCCCCTCCCCCGCTGGGCAAGCCGACACCTAGACGCCAAGGGGGCTTTCTTACACACGCGCGCGCGTGCACACACACACACACACACACACACACACACTCGGCCAACCTAGTGGTCTCGGATCCTGCCTCCTCCTCGGGGTGGGGCTTTTGCTCCCGAGCCCATGAAGCCCCGGGCTAGGCGGGGGCCGGGGACACTGTGGAGTGGAGGTCGTTTTGTCCCGTGGCCTCTGCGTTTTCACTTTCCCCTACCATGGGAAAAGCGGGGCGGCGCTGTGTCTCTTTAGGGACACAGCGCCACCCCGACCCAGCATGACCTTGGCGGGGGTAAGAGGGGAAGGGGCTACCGGGCCTGGAGGCGCGCTCCGGCCACCTGTAGTTGCTGGGCGCCAGCAGAGACCGACCCAGGACTGCGGAGAGAAAAAAAGGTGGGGGCCCTCAGTCAGGCTACCTGAGAGCTGCCCAGCTCACGAAAGGCCAGGACTAATGTACTTTTTAAAAAGTAAATTTTAAGAGATGAAATTTGAGACAGTAATAGCAGCAGCATCTCAGGGAACCGCAAGGGGAAAAAAAAAGTTGTGAATCAGGCTTCCGCGGAGGGATTCAGATTCTGCAACAAGCGCTTAATTAAAAATAAAATATATTGATGCGGTAGGCAAGTCGCGTTCCTGGGAAGGTAAAAATACAGTGGACTCCCCCACACCCCAGATGCTCCACCTGCCTACTGTAATTACAGGGCTTCAGAGAGGAGGGAAAAAAACACGACAGAGAGAAATCTGCTTGCATATTTTTCCCTCTATTGTGCTGGGCTCATTTGAATTATAATGTGTTGCAGGCCAGAGTAGGAAATTTTGTGCCTTGAATAATGAATCCCCCCTGGAGCCCCCAGTACCTGTACTTCTCTTTAGTGTCCACTGAGAATAACGTGTTCGACATTCAAGTGACAACACTGGGAAGGATTTCAAAGCCCCGGAGCCCCAGAACGCCGTACACCCTGACGGCTCCTCTACCTGCCCTCTCTTTGGCTTCCAAACGCAGCAAGCCCTTTCTTTACTTAAAATATGTTCATCTTTCACACGGGTCCTGGCTGTACCAGAGAAATACTACAGAGAAGTAGGCTCTTATTTCTGAATCTGAGCCAGCCCTGCCGGGCACAGAGCTTCAAAGCTGCTAAGGCTCCAGGAAAATACCCAGGTTTTTAAAAATGCAAACTGGGGAACAGAGCATTGCAATGTCTTGTCCCTAGCCAAGCAAGACAGGCTTTTCTGGTGTTAATATCATTTCACTGGCTTGGGCTGGCTCTCCATGAGAAACGTACAGTCAGTAATTTGATAAAACAGACACACACTGTGATACTATGACGTCATTCATAGTATCCAAACCTTCGGGACACCCCATGGTTCCGAACAGCTCTCGGACAGAGGTTTTAAGTTAAGGGGCAAATGCAGAGACACTCTGAGAATCTCAGTAAGAAGATGAGAACGACAGTGTTACGAAGTGATGGGAGCAAGTGGCCCTTCCTGCCTAAACTTTCAAACGAGTTTGTTTTGTTCTGGTTTGGTTTGGGTTTTAGTTGAGGATTCTTTCTGGTTTTAAATAGGTTCAGTCTTTTAAAAGACAAGTCACTTTTGGCCAAATGTATTAAGATATATTTATATGATACCATGAAACTTTTTAAAAGTTCTTTACTGATAAAAAAAAAAGTATTTCTAAGGTACACTGCTGAGCAAAAAGCAAATACACTACTGCTTTTGTGGAATGAAAAGATCAAAGAAACATGCATATGCATATCGTTTGTGCAGCCAGAAAATATTTCTGGATGGATATTGCTTTTGGGGACTGTATGGTGGGGGTGGGGACTGGGGGGTGGGGGATTGTCTGCTCTTTATCTAAAGTCTTTGTCAATTTGTTTTTAAGCAATGCAAATAAATTGCTTGTTTAAAAACTAAAAAAAAAAAAATGTAGTAAATATTGAAGTCAGTCAAGCTATAATACAGCCCAGTCAAGACTTGGTAATAGAAGGAAGGATAGCACGATTCATTGTTAATCCTCATATTTTTAAATTGATTGATTGATTGATTGATCGATTGATTTGAGAGAGAGAGAAGGGGGAAGGGAGAGAGACAAAGAGAAACATTTGTTGTTCCACTTATTTATGCATTCATTGGTTGATTCTTGTATGTGCCCTGACCGGGGATCACACCCACAACCTTGACGTATGGGAAGACACTAACTAACTAACTAACTAACTAACTAACGGAGTACCCGGCCAGGGCTGTTGTTAATCCTGATTTTTAAAGGTATTTGCAGTCGTTATTTCCTCATCTTTTCATCTGGTCTGTTAACAATTTGCCAAAGGACACTGTTACAGCTTTTTTTCTCTGTGCGCCCCTCCTTTCCATGGGAGGCACAAGCAGGCAGGGAAATGTCCAGAAAATGGGGTATAGGAGGGAAGAGAAAGAAGAAGCAAAGGCTAGGTTTAATCAGCAAGATAACAAAGGACAGCAGACCTTTCTGAGCTGGGGCATTTCCTTTTGTGCTGAGAACTATTTTAGGACTTTTTAAGTTCTACTTATTAACATTCCTACAGCTTTGAGCTGAAAAGTGGAGAACCCCAAAGTCTCGGAAAGCCAAGAACTTGGCCACACCTTTGGGTCTGATTAAACGATCTTGAAACAGGTCTTTAGAATGGGCTGCATCATTTCCAGCAGCCGCAGAGCATCCACGTGGTCTGAGCTGTTCCCCCAAATAGCCTGACCCTGCAGCCCAGCTGACTCCCAAGGCAGTCAGTGAGCAAGTGCACCCAGCTGGGCCCCAAGAGGGGGCTACCTTCCCCAAAGCAGGGAGTGAAATCTTGCTTTGTGATAGGCTCCTCCTGCCCAAACAAAACAAGCAAACCCAAACACACAAAAACACACAGACATGTTTTTTTTATCTGCTTTCTGATTCCCTTTCACAGAACCCAAACCTTCCTTTCTTCACTTAGAGCAGAGTTTCTCAACCTTGGCACTATTGGCATTTTGCACGAAATAAGTCTTTGCTATTGGGGAGGCTGGACTGTGTGGTGCAGGGTGTTCAGCAGCAGTCCTAGCCTCTGTCTGCTGAGTGCCAGTAGCACCCTTCCCCAGGCTGGGGTGTATACATATTTCCTAGGAGTCAGAGATACAGGAGAAAGTGGGTGACATGATGTTATGTGGGATACTTTCCATTTACCCCTCCAAATCCACACTCCCTCCTTCTCCACCCTGCTGCGCCTCAGGAAGTTGACTCTTATAAGCTGCATGGATAGTCTTCAGCAACAACATGCTCTCTCTCTCTGGCTTCTGGCTGAGTTTGGCCAATGGCAGGATCTGGCCACGGGGGTGGGTGAGGACGGAGAGGGAGACTGATTAATCTGAATCCCCCTCAGCCGCATCATGGTTGGCTGGCTGCTTCCCTCTTCCACAGACCAAGGCGTCTGAGAGGAGGCTGTCTCCTAGAACTGCAGCTCCCTCCGGCATGCGTAACTGTTCCCTGTCCTTGGCCTTCAGACCTAGAAGTGCTAATGGTTGCCTCCTGTTGCTAAGTCCAGGATATCACACCATCTGTCACTGGTATCCCAAAACCCTACCCACACTTTTTATAAGTCATTTCTTAAAATCTACTCAAATTACTTGGTTTGGGTATGCTGTGCACTTTCTGCTGGGCCCTGACTGCTACAGGTGATATGGGAAACCACTTGATGGAGGGGTTGTTGGGCTGGAACAGGGTTTAGGAATTCTGAGATTCTCTAACTAAACACCCGGCAGGATGAAGCACCTGGAAACAAAGAGATTGTGGTGGGCTCTCTCCCTCTGTATCCCTCCCCCCATAACGAAACCTAGGCCTGAGACCCCCCCAACCTGCAACACAAGAAAACATTTGTCCCAATACCAAGAGTAGAGGTTGTCCAGGCCCCACTTGGCCTTCATCGCAAAATGGACCTGGTTGAGGACTAAAAAAGTAGCATCCATGAAAGGAGACAGTGGGATCTTCCCCCAAGAGAGCAAGCTCTTCCCCCTTTGTCACTTTGGTCATACAATGAAAAAGGAAAATACTGACATGTTAGCCCCTTTATAAATACATTATCTGGAAAATGGCGGCAGATAAGTGTCCTCCAACTTAGCATCAAACTTTTTCTCAGACATACAGTGTCTCCATCTTAATTCCAATGTATCTAATGTGGAAAGAAGGGGACCCTTTTCACCGGCCCCGGCTGTCTGGATTGGACAGGGGGTGGCTGTCCCAGGCCCCAGCTGCCAGGAGGTAAGAAGAAACAGAGCCCCTCTAAGGCACCGACCCGGTGATATGGAAGGCAGGTGTCACAAGGATGAGCCCCGGGAGCCAGCTCTGCCTCTGGCAGTGGTGCCTCTGGGCCAGGCCAGGACAACAACCTCGATTGTCCCTGCCAACAGTAGCCCTGCTGATCCCAGAGAAAAGAAAGCTGTGGGGCCGTTTGGACCAGGCTTCCACAGGAAGAATGCTGCCCTTTCTCTGCAGTGCTGGGTCCCAGACTCATGGAATCAACAGCTCAGAAGCTGGCAGCCCCCTTGGAGGCTTGGGCAACCTCCCCCATGGTCACATGGCCGAAGACACTCTGTTCTTTGTGACCGCAGCTTGGCTGGGTGGGCCAAGGACCTCTGCAGACAAAGATACTTCAGGTGCCCCCTGAGCTCCCTGGAAATTGATGAAAGAGCCTCTCTCCTCTCCTCTGTGCCCCCAGCAGACCCAGCTCACCTGGTCCCTGGGCCGCCCCACGACCTGATGCTTGACTGTTATTCACAGTAGAGACAGTTTCTGAGCCACTGCCAGAGCCAGCATCAGATTCAGGGAGCACCAGGGCAGCACACAAACCTTCAGGGCCTCTGCCGCATGCAGCTAACGTCAGAGATGTTTTATGAAAACAAGATTTGAGGTCACATTGCTTCTTGGATAAAAGGAACTTTGCTTCAAAGAAATTTACTTGCTAAACAACACTAGGAAAATTGCCAGAATATCACTGGGCTCAGCCAACCACTTTTGAGTTGCCAGTGTTTCCAGAGCTGCCAAGTAAATCCCTTGCACTAGGTCAGGGCCCCAGAGACCTGATCGCTGAACCTCATGGGCCCTCAGTTTACCCTCACGCCTATAAGAACACAGAGGCTGGACTAAATGAGCCCCAAGCTATTTCCAGCTCTGTGCTCCATTCATATTTAGGAACATCCTGTCTCTTGGCACCTAGTAAGGAGAAGTTAGCCAAGAAGGAAAAGGAGGCAAGCATACCTCTAGAGTCCAACTGCCCAGGTTCGAATCCCAGCTTTACTATTTCCCAGCTGTGTGACATCAGGCAAATGATTTCATCTCTTTGTGCCTCAGTGCTCTCATCTGAAAACTAAGAATAATGTCAGTCCCTGCTTCTTGGGGTCGTCACTAGGATTATACGAAAGAACATATCTAAAGCATTTAGAACGCACCAAGCGCAGAGTAGGCACGCTATAAGCATTTGCGTTTTTTCATTCCTCTCTTTACTTTTATAGAATGCCATCTGAGTTTTTTCCTGTCACTAGTTCAGCCTTGCTAAAAGCAATTTGGCAAACAGGCTCATAGGGCAGAGAATGATATTTTTCTGGGGAAATTGAAAATAATGCCAACCTTATTCCCTTCTCAGCTAGCATTCCCCTGTGCTGGGAAGGAGGCTTGGCGAGGGGTCTGTAGTGCCTTACAAAATTTGGCAGGATGCCATTTCTCCCAGATTGGAGAGAAAAGCGAAGCACAGTCCAGAGCTTTCATGCAAGTCATGGCCAAGACTTCTGTCCGTCCCTATGCCTGAAGCAGGCCTCTTCACACACACACAGGCAGGCACGCACAGGCACACACACCCCCCAAACCCCCAGCTCCAATGAAGACCTTTGCCTTGCCCCTGCCAAGTACCAGGTCTGTGCTCAGGGCACTCAGTGCCACTGCTGATCAGCTGGCCAAAGCCAGCAAGTCCATCATGTACCATTTCCACAGGACCAGAAGCCACAGCCACAGGAGCCAAAGTGCTGGGCATTCCCTCCAGCTGGGTGGAAGCTGAGGAACTACTGGCTCCGTGGACCAGGAAAACAATCAGGGAGGGAAGCGCCAAGCTGCAGGCCCCCATGGCTAACTCCAGGCAGCACAGGGAAGACGTGAACCTTGGAACTGCAGCCCGCAAGAGGCCTAAAAGGCCCAGTCTGCCAGCCAGTGCCTAGGTAGCCCACTAACAATCACATGTGGACGAGGCACTGTAAGTCCATTCTCCCTCTTGAGCTCCCTCCGCCGCCCCCTGGCCTGCTCTGCCCTTTATAGGAAGCACCTTGGCTTCCCTTGTGCTCTGGCTTCTTGTTGGGTCTGGCCAATAGGAGGCAGTACCATGAGAATGGAGGGCAAAACTCGAGAGAAGTCAGGGCATTTAGCGTCCTGGTCCACCCGCCACTCCCATCCTGCGTCCTTTGCCCAGAGCTGCAGCTTCTGTCCAGAAGCTCTCTCCTCAGCCTCAGTCCCCTCCCCTTCAGGCCTACGAGTGAATTGCGCCTCCCCTACCACCAGTCCCGTTGTTTCCCGGCAACCCTGCTCATGCATCTGTCAGTATCCCCTGTTTCCCCTCAGCTGCCCCACCTGGGCGTGTGTCCTGCAGGACCTCGATGTAGTTCAAGTTTGGGCCTAAGGATTCATCACTCCATCAGTTTTGCCTTCTCTTTTTCTCTCTACATATTTCTACCACAAACGAACACATATAACATATATGTAAGATATGAACCCACAATCCCACTTAAAAATTGAGAAGAGTATCAGTGCTTTTGAAACATTCTGTGTATTCCACAGCTACATCTCCATCACCAGACACACACACACACACACACACACACACACACACACAGGCACACAATTCGCCGTAGCAAAAGGCTGGGGAAAGAAAACCTCTTCTATTTATCAGCTCAGGGTCACATCCCAGCAGGCACACCTGACCCTAGGGATCAGGTACTTGGAAATGCCATGAAACGTGACAGCAACACAAAGTTAGACCTTCAATGGATGGAACCCTGGGGGACAGGGAACACTGGGGTAGTTCCAGTAGTCCCTCGTGCTTCCTAATGGGGAACTGGGACAGACTGCCACACACCCAGGACCGTGGAGCAGCATTCCTTCCTTCCTGCTGGGATAATCATTACTGTACGCAGCCCAGCAATTTGGCGCCTCAGCAGCCAGGCTCCTTGTAGGTGCCTGGGCTTGACCATTATAAGGATATTATGATCATGATTACAGAATGGCTGAGCCGTCTAGCAAAGTGACCGGTAATTTGCAATCTAATGGCCATTCGGTGGTGGGTAATATTATGGACCTTACCCTGCAATTGTAAAACAACCAGCCCTCTCTAATGTAGCAGTTTGCCCATCAAAGCCCAGCCTTTGCTTTTGATTTCAGCTAATCAGTAGCTCTGCCAGCTTTGGCTTTAGATTTGGAGAAGCTAAACAAGGGAGCGTGAAATGATACACTCCTCTTTAGAGCCCCTCAATGAGAAGTTTAGGCAGCTCTGTCAAGTGGAGGAAAAAAGAAAAATGAGTGAGAAAAGCATCTGGAAGGCAATTTCATTTCTTAAAAGAGCAGCAGAAGCCGGCCCCAAAGCCCTGCCGAATGTGGTGGTGCTGCCTGGGCATCTGGGAGACCGACCCAGGCGGGCCCGTCATACACAGCCCAGGGTGTGCGCGGCTGTGGTGGAGCACACGCCACGGCCACACCCATCTGCACGCACACTATACACAAGCATGCTCACAAGAACACAGTTTCCTCCACCCACAGGGTAGCTCACTGACAGACCCCCAGAATAGGCGTTAAGGGGCTCTCCTGTGTGCTGCTCACAGTTCGGCTTGTGGGCACAGCTCAGCTCTATCTTCCCTGAGGTCAGCAGGCGCTGTCAGGAGACAAGACAGTCTGATGAGAGACATGGGTCACACCTGGGTCACAGTCCACTGGGACACCTCAATTTTATATCACTGCTCAGCACAGCCAGCAAGAAGTGCTGGGCACCCATGGGTTCAAATCCATCACTCATGACCAGTTTGACCTTGAGTGGTAAGCTCAGCGAAGCTGGTATATGGAGGGCAGTGAAAAGAATCTCTCACTAACTTTCTGCACAGCCAGCTAATGGCTTAGTTTTTCTGAACCTCAGTTTCCTCAGCTATAAAACAGAGATGGAAATACCTTTCCAGCTTAGCTTACAGAGGATGTTCTGTGAACCAAATGACCTCTTGCCTGTGTGTTTTTAGAAAATAAAACAGAACTTACAGAAGCTAGGCAGCACTGAGCCTGCTGTGGGAATTCATCGCACATTCTGCTCTGACCCTTCCCCTCTGACCTGGCTTTTCAGCAGAATCCCCTAGTGGGTTGTTTGGCAAACATCACCTGCAAACCACAGTGTCAGACGCCTGTAGGCTGGCCCTCCAACCATGCACTGCCCTTACTGTATTGCACCTCCAAGCAGAGGAACCTCAGAATAGCATGAAGCAGGGAAGGAGAGAAGGGTAACAGGACTCAGTTCTTCCAGCCCACGGTTACAGATGGGGAGTAGTGGCTTCCCAGCACATGAAGTGGGTGGGGTGTGATCTTTTCAATGTCCTTGGCAAAAAGGAAAACTTGCTATCTTCCCTGCCACTGCAAGCTGGGGGCGGAGGTGGGTTCCCAACAAAGCAAACTGCATGAGTACAGAATGTACACCTTACCTTCTAAATCCTGCACCGAGTCAACCCCAGAGCAAGGAGTTAGTGGACGTAGGCAGTGACTGGCAGCTTAACAGTTTCCACTAGCACATGGTGGTGGGACTTGAAATGACCATACCTTCCATTTCTGGTTACAAGTGATCCATGTGGTCAGAAAACAAAACAAGAAAGAAGGAGGCCATGACCTGTGAACCTTCGCCCGACCCTGAGGTTCAGCCTGAGCTGGTTCTGCCCCTCCTCTGACCTGCCTCACCGCGGCATATCTCACCTGGGGGCACATCTACTCCAGTGGAATGGGAACATGGGGTCCAGAGTCCAGCAGGTAGGTGGATCCAGCCAGTACAGTGATAAACAAGGTAATTCCTGCTATCCCTGACCTCTAGGAAGTCTAGATTTGGGGATCCCACCTGCAATCAATTCATAGGGGGCTTGTGATGGAGCTAGAGGGTAAAAGGCAGGTAAATGGTAAATAACTAGAAAGAAGGGGATTGAGCAAATAAGAAAGCAGATAGATACACTACCAAGCAAAAAACAGATAACACTAGAAGCTATGGTAGACATTGGGTTGCCTCCTCCAAATCCCTTCCACCTTAGATGATTAATTTAAGCCAATCAGGTACTCCCAATGGATGTCCTATGGACCAGAGCCTATGAGGGATGGGGGGACATGGGGACATTTCCTCCCTCTTAAGAGAAAGCCTCAGAAAGGGACAGTCCCTCTTTGACCTTTGGATAGCATCACATCCACATGTGATGCCTGGAACAGCTGCCACCACATTGCTAAAAGCCAGATGACAAAGTTAACAGCAGAGATGGCAGAGGAGAGAAGCACAAATAATATGGGTCCTTAATGACATCATTAATGTAAGAAACAGCCAAACTTGGTATCTATCCAACCTGGGTCTTCAAGTTCTGAAAGATAACGCAGGTCTTTTGTTTGAGCCAGTTGCAGTGGGGTTAGCTGTTTATTTCAGCTTAGAGCACTTTCATTAACATAAAAACCCAAACCAGGGGAAACTGGGGCATTAAAGCTAGTAGAGAACCACAGGCACACTCAACATTGGTCTGACGAGGGCTCTCTCTAACCCACCCTGCAAACCTAGGATCAGCCCCAGCGCAGCCTGGAGCCAGCTGAGTCTACAGGTGTGGAATTCCCAGCCTCAGCTGCCAGTCAGAGAGCTGAGTGGGCACAGAGCCAGCCCATTATAAAACCCATTCCATGGCTTCTGGAACACAAATGTCCAGGCCAGTTGGGCACTTCCCCTCCCCTCCAGGAACCTCCTCATCAGCCTCCTCCTCAGCCAGGCCCCACAGCTGCCAAGCACAGAGACCGACTCCAAATGGGGAACAGTGCTCCACAGAGCCCCTCTCAGAACCGTATATCCCCTGAACAGCTGGGGCTCTGAGGCACTTGTCCCCTGGGAAACTCTTCATTCCAGAGCAGCAAAAACCCCATCGAAAGACATCATCTCTCAGACACTCAGCTTGGTATACCAGGAGGAAGGTCGCCACACGGCAAGAGGGCGAGCTGGGCATGTTTTAGATGGAAACCTGTATCTGTGACTCAGTTGAAATGCCCAAGTCCTCATGCTCTGTGTGACTAGTTCTCTTCCAAAGGGAAGGGCAAGCCAAGAAACAAAATGTTGACAAATTACCCTTCAGAGATGCATAGGACACGCAGAGTAAAAAAGCTTAGAAGAGACATCTCTTAGTTTTACAGGTGAGGAAACTGAGGTCTAAAAAGATGAGAGAGGCGCGCAGGGTGCCAAGTAATCAGCAGTGGAGGTAGAGTTCAGGTATTCCCTCTCCTCGTCCATGTTGTTTCCTTCCTCAGCTGTGACACGAAGCCAAGGTGGGGTGTCCAGAGAGGGAGGACTCCAGATTAATAGTGCCACTTCACAGGACCCTCTGGGCATAAAGCTCCCTTTTCATCGAACCATTTTTTTTGTCATAATCATGAGCAACACTGCTGATACGTCATGCCAAGCAGTGGCCAGCAGAAACTGATGCAAGTGCCAGTCACACACTTCCCAATTTAGGAAAGCGGAAAGGGGTCCTTGGCTGCCGGCACAGAGCCCACACTGCAGGCGAGCCTCGTCAGCAGATGAGCTCACAGAGAGCGAGGGGCGCCCTTCTCTGCAGGAGCCCCACCTTCCCCAAGAACAGGCCCTGAACACAGCCAGAGTCCCAGAGTTGACCCCATTCTGCTGTCTGGCTGCTTCACAGAGGACCCCTGTGCCATGGTCATGGTCATGCTCATATTCATGCTGGGCTGGGCCAGCCTCTCAGAGGCCTGGGAAGCTATAACCCAACTTGCCCGCAAAAGGGAGGAGGGCACAAGACCTTGCCCAATGATTCCCAAAGCCTGCTGGCCGCATATTAGAATCACTCAAGGAGTTTTGCTTTGGTCCCTGCTCTAGGCCAGTTCAATCCAAATCTCGGGGAGGTGGGGGGTGGGTTGCAGGGGAGGGCAGCAGGCATAAGGCTTTCTTAAAGCATGCCCAGGTGATTCAAACATGTGGCTGATGGACTATGGACCCAGACTCGGACAATGCGGAGAGAAGCCCCCCAGACAGGAGCTCCCCAGGCTGAGGGGAAGAAACTTCCTCTTTCCTGGGGCTCTTTGCACAGTGGCAAAGTGTTCTCTGGTCAAAAGGACCAGATGGGGGCCAGATAGGCCATTGAATAGACCTGCTGCTATTCCAGGTAAGAGCTGGGCTCAGGCATGAGCGCACTGGGTCGTCAGAGTAGGTTCACTAGCCCCAGTGTGACCTCCAGCCCCCTGACCTGTGAGATGGGGTGAAATCTAGGTATTTGGGTCCTATTATGCATCATGATGTCACAGCACCCCACAGGAGAAGGGAAGGTCTCTCCAAGTGGAGAGAGGTCACCCATTCCCCACAGCCCCCTGGTAAACAAAACAATTTAAATTTACAGCTGAAAGCCTTTTTAACAGAAAGGGTTTAGGCCATTGTTAATTTTTTAAAAGAAGACAAAGAATAAGAAAACAACAGCGATAACCAGTCTCGGGGTATAGAGTCTAACTACCAGCGAAAGGTACTATGCCTGTCGTCCTGGAGTTTGGCGTGTGTTTTTCATAAATCAGGTAAGGGGGAGAAAGGCATCCACTGCTCTGAAAGGATTTACATTAGCTGCAGACAAAGGGGATGGAGAAGTTAAAGTAGGGCCAGTTCTGGGATAGAAGCATAATCCCAGAGGGAAGAAGTCTTTCCTCCTATGGATTAGTTGTGGGCCATGGATTGGAAAATTCAGGTGTAAATTAAAAAGCAGAGGCTCCTGGTTTTATGACTCCTGGCTATTCTCTCTTTTGCATAATTTCAGAAATAACCCCCTAGAAATAAATCTTAAATTACAACAGATACACAGGAACATGAGCAGTCTTTTGTCAGAGCTGGTCCACAGCTACTAACAGGCCAGCTCTTCCATTTCTTTCTCTCACTCTCCGGCTGCTGTCATTTTAATTTAGAACATCTCAGAATTGTTTTCTTGTCACCTCTCCCCATTCTCACCTTCTCCTCAACAGTCTGCAGAAGCTGACACAGGAGGAGGGGAATTTGTAGACTGTTCCGAATCCTGAGATTTTAGAACTGAAGGGGATCTCAAAGAAGAGACCAGCAGTTTCCAATGCGGGACTCAAGGTCAGGATGAACTGGCTGCCTGAGAGGGTCAGGGACAAAATTTAAGACTCAGGTTTCCAAACCCAGCCTGCACAGATTCTATTCAGAAGACCCAGAGAGCTGCATGTGTAAAAAGCTCTCCAGGAGATCTTCCAACCACCTCACTGAGCCATTCCTCTCTCCTCAAGAAGAGCCTGAGGTGCTGAGGCCCAGGTCACTGAGCCTGGAGTGCCCAGCAAGGCCAAGTTGAAATTCCTACCAGTAGGGTTTGAATATCAGCTCTTCCACCCGCTGGCTGGGGGACTTTGGGAGTCTCCTAACCCTTCTGACCCAGCAATTCCACGATTAGAAATTCCCATGAGGTCACAGGTTCCCAGCAGCGTGGTTTGTAATAGAAAGGACTGAAACAAACATAATTTTCCATTGAGAAGAGAATAGTTGTATGAATTATGGCACATCCATGTGGTAGAATACTGAAGATTCTAAAAAGAAAACGGCAAATTGGCAGCTCTGCATGTGCTGCTGTAGGAAGAGAGAAAAGCAAGGTGTGGCGCGAGGCTGTGGTCTTTACCTCTATGCCCCGCCTGCCCCCTCAGTGGCCTCTCCACCCCCCAAACCTAACATTCAACAGAAGGACCTCAGTCTGATGGACTCCATCTCAGAAATGTCTAAATCCACGCACTTCCAGCCCCACTGCACCATCCCCCTGTGGATCCATGCAACAGCCTCCTGGCCTCCAGGACACATGCTTCTGTGAAGATCTAACCGCCCTACTCCCTCCACCAATAAATCCTGACAGAGCTCACAATGGCTAACCCTGTTCCTGCTCACCATTAGCAGGGCCTAGGAAGTCATCCCTGACCCATGCTTTCTTCTCCAGCCTCCTCACTTGCAACTTCCCATTCTCTTACCATAACACTTTAATTCTTAAAATGCATCGCGTTTTCTCTCTTCCCCCAGACCTGCTGCTTCCTCCCACACCCCTAGATCTAGTCACAGCCACACACTCTTTATTTAACTAAGGTGTCACATTCTTCATAACGTTCCCTGCACCCAAAGTCCAAGTGTCCCCATGGTATCTCTGTGGCCTCTCCCATCACAGCACGTTTCTTGCAGCGTCTACTTGCACGATTGCTTCTCCACACATTTCAGTGCCCCTGCAGCTCTGAAAGACAGGATCACTTTCACCCCCCAGAGCTCCAGGTCCTGCACTGCCACGAGGCAGATGCTCGACAAATATTTGTCTGGTGGATAAATAATAGCACTCACTACAATGTGTTAAAAATTATTTAACTCCATCGATGATAAACTTTGTGTGACAGGCGCTGAGGATGAATTAGACAGTGTCTGCAACCTAGGGAGCACTTTTTTAAAAGTGCCAAATAAATATATGAAGGCTTTCTTCCTCCTTTTATACATTCAACCACCCCAAGTTCTAACCACTGTCTGTGGGAGAGACACAGAGCATCACACAACAGCAACTCAAAGCCAGTGAAATAGAAATGGATGAGATCATCACAGAAGCCAAAGAGCTTCACTAATAATCAAATTCTCCATTAGAAAACAGAGCACTTTGAAAGTTAATTAATTTTCTTCAAGGTATGAGATCTGTCAGGAAAAGTCCAGACATTGTTAATACAACAAGAACGATTTGTGTGACACTGGTGTGACCTGGTAGTCAAAGAGGGTAGACGGGAATGTGCATGCGTGAACAATGACGACTTTAATGTGCTAGTCAGTGGGGGTGGTAGGCCATTGAGTGAGAGTGTGTACTGTGTGGCTGTCACATTCAAAATGACTAAGCAAGTACAACAACAAATCTGCACCAAATTTTGTGTTAAGCTTGAACATTCCTATGCAGAAACTATCTGGATGATTCAGAAGGCTTTCGGAGATGATGCAATGAGCACAGCACAAGTAAAAGTGTGGCACAACTGCTTCAAAGATGGTGGAGAATCTGTTCAAAGTGACCCACGTTCTGGAAGGCCTGCAAACAAGCAGAACACCTGAGAATGTTGAATATGTACAGGCTGCAATCAACAAAGATCAGCAACTGACAGTACGAAGATTGGAAGCTGATCTGGGGATTCCAAAAACTACTGTGTCTGAGATTTTGACATGGGATCTTGGCATGAAACGTGTCATAGCAAAATTCGTTCCACAGCTCCTGCTAGCAGAGTGGAAGGAACATCCTGCTGCAGTGGCTAATGACTTGATTCAAACAGCTACCAATGAACCAGATTTGGTGTCCTGTGACTTCTGGCTTTTCCCAAAACTAAAATCACCTTTGAAAGGGAAGAGATTTCAGACCATCAACAAGATTCAGGATAAAATGACAGGGCAGCTGATGGAGAGGGATTCCAACAGAGGATTTTGCAGAGTGGTTTTTTTTTTAATTGTCACATTTTATTACAGCTTTTTAAACCTTTTTAAAGTGTTTATTCTATTACAGTTGTCCCAACTGCAGAGTGTTTTGAACAGTGGAAGAGATGCTAGGAGAACTGTGTGAGGTCCCAAGGTGCCTACCTTGAAGGGGACTGAGGTGCCATTGTCCTACATACAATGTTTCTGGTATCTTGTATCTTCTTCAGTAAGTGTTAAATGTCCCTATTTTTCATAGTACATGGCTGTATGCTACCTGGATGGACCTCGTACACCCTAAGCAAAATGTTATTTGGAGGAGGACCCTAGGAAACTTGTGTGTCATTTATTAGTGTTGAGGACCAGCATTTCTCTAAAAATATTTAGATTCCATTCAAGAATATAAGCATCCTCTTCTTTTACTTTTTTCATTTTGTCCTCACTTTTATTGAGGTATAATTAACTTATAACATTGTATTAGTTGAAGGTATATAACATAATGATTTGATATATGTGTATATAGCAAAATGATCACAACAACAAATATAGTTAGCATTCATCACCTCACGTACTATTTTTTTCTTGTGATGACTCTTCCTTTAGTGCACTAAACACAATTTGCAAAAGCATATTTAGCTAAGCATTTATTTGTTGAATATCTAACTCTGCCACTGGTTTTTAAGCTACGGGAAGAACAAACCCAGAACCCAGCAAAATGTCCTAACACTTAGTAATGTTGTGTAAACACTTGTAGTCTGAATAAATGAATGCATGAATAAGTGAACACACAAAGAACAGAGCACGGGAGTTCATTTCTCCTCAGAAAACTACTGAGCATTAACAGGAAAGTCACCATGAAACCACTCTGATGAAAGATAAGAAAAATAAATAGTAGGGATGGACCAAGGTCACTAATGAATCAGTTTTTTAAAAAAGAGAGAAACAACCAAAAATATGGAACCGAGGAGAGAGATGCTCTAATAGACCATTGACAGATGAATTCAGAGCATTGTCACACCACTGAGCTGTGAATAAAATCCTGCTTACCTAAACAGTGACAGCGAGTATGCGTTGTTTGTGCTTTGCTTAGATGAGAACACCACCACGGCTGCCCCGTCGGCCTCCATGTTCAAGTGCCCCAATCAACGGCCGGCTGTAATTAGGGAGTGCTGGAAAAAGGCTGTGGGAGAGAAATCAGCTTGCCTGTGTTTTCCTCCATTGTGGCTGGCTCATTTGAATGATAATGTATTGCCGTCTGGGACTGTGACTTCAACTATGTTGAATAATGAGGCAGCTCTGGACTCCGGGTACCTGGGTGACCTGTGACAAAACAGGAGCCACATCTTTGGGCAAGAAAAAGATGCTCTCGTGGCAGGAGACAGATGCTGGGAAATACCCCACTGCAGGCACCATCACTGAGAGCTTCATTTCCTTTATTCATAGTCATTTTTCCAGCTGAGAGACTTGAAGACTTCTGGCCAGCGGCATCCCGGGTGATGACACACTGGACACCAAAGGACACTTAGAACACCGCCTGTCCCCCATCTTTGGGGAACTCTTTAACAACCCATGAGCCTGTTACCCATGGTCAGAAAGTCAGGGGAAAACTCAGCTCAACTCAGGAGACAAAACCAAACGACAGCTGAAGGACCCTACCAGTCTAGGGTTATTTTTATGAACACAGATGTGCCTTGTGAGACTCCACGTGTGCAGACCCTGGCTCTGAGGCCCGGAGCCCGGGGCTGGGAGCAGTGTGGTGGGGGGTGGGGAGTGCAGGGTCTGGCTCCAGACGGCCTGGGGGTGAAGCCTGGTCTGCCACTCACCAGCCGTGGGACAGTTGTGTGCCTTGATTTACCCATTTGTAAAATGGAAAGATGATAATAATAGCATTTACCTCATATGTAAGGTTGCTGTGAGTTTAGTTGCATAAATCAGTGTAAAACACTTGAAAGGGTGCCTTATACACACTCAATGCCTGATACATATTAGTTGTCATCAGTATTGCACTGTGCAAATGCCAGGAGACATCCAACCTCCTTGTGGCAAAGCATGACTTAATGGGATTGGTGTAGGTCCTCAACTCAGACCGCTCAGCTGGCTACTAGCTGGCTCACCTTGGGCAAGTAACTAACCTCCTGAGCCTCCACGTCCTCACAGGAAGGTGGAAATACCTGAGAGCAACTATTTCATAGGGCTGCCTCGAGGGATTAATTACATGATACGTGCATTTAAAGGAGCGCCTGGCACACAGAGCTTAGTCAATAACTTCTGGATGATGTCAGTATTATGCTGCTAGCATCCACATCGCCACCATCATCACTGTCATTATGAACCACTGTAAGGAGCTTGGTCTTTAGGTCACAGGCAGTAAGAGGTCATGAAAGGTTCATTTGAAGAGTTATCTGTCCAGGTCTGCGTGCTTGAAATCTCACCCTGGCAGCAAGTTAGAAAGCAGACGACAGAGGGCAAATCTGGGCGGGACACCAGTTAGAAGGCTACGCAATGGTCAAGGAGGATGGTAATTGTTAATTTATCCTCAAATCTTCTTAATCAGAACCTATGCACTTGCAACCAACTTATTTCATTTCTGTTTTTTCTGCAACACCGTGTCTTTCCCTGGGGTACTGGTGAAGAAGGTCTAGTTGACTTGGGAAAAGTGACGAGGTAAGTGAAGGCAGGTTTTCTTCTCCTTCTCTCTCTCTCTCTCTCATTCTCCCCACATAATATACTTTTTAATTTGTCAACTCAAATTTGCAGCCCAACCCCTAATAATATATCACACTGAGACTCCTTAAACCCTTTCTGGAATAAGACGTATTATTAATACACAGATAAATCATGTGAGTGACTTGGGGCTGGGGGGGGGCAGTGACAAGAGGTAAACATATTTTGAATCTGTGTCTAGACACCCACTTTGATAAAGACACCCCAGGCACCAACCCCTCAAGTCTTCAGGGTCCTGAGTCTCAGAAACCTCACAGGCATCAGTGAGGCTGCAGCCCCATCTTTGGTGTCTGCCCCCACCCCCTTCATCAGGCCAACGGTCACGTCTAAGTGCTCTCTCTCTCACACGGGAGGTTTGGGCTCGCCTACCCACAGTGACGGGACACACCCCCTCTCACCTCCCCGGCTTGTCAGCGGAGCCAGGATCCATGAATGGCAAAGCACACGGAACTGAAGCCCGGACAGCGCTCATCATCCTGTCACCAGGACAATGGGAGCAAATTCCATTATGTCACCTTCCACAAGGGAGAGACAGCGACAATTTTCCCTGTAAACACTGCACTGACACTGTTATGATGTGTCTCAAACACTTCTAATCAGTATGGAAGTGGAGAGACTGCGGAAGCTCTTCAGCCTGAAAGATACCAGTCAGCTCGAATTGTGGTCTCCTGTTGTCATTGAAATGACCTGGCTGCAGCATCCGCCACTTTCTGCACCCATCGCATCGAACAAAGACACGTCTGGCACCGTCCACCCCTGCCAAGTCCATGCATGTTGTTCAGTCACTGCATGTGAGCACCCGAAGTCAGGCATGTTTAAATTCAGTTACCACGTGTTCACCTGTCTTCACTCATTGCCCTCTCTGTAGTCCCTCCCCTTCCAATTGTACACAGGGAAAAAGGGTTTTATTTCTCCAGTTTTGAAAAAAGAAAAGTATGTACTTTCATTTTTCTAGTTCTGAAGAAGGAAAAGACTTCTCTTTCTATCGCTTCTTACCAACAGCAGCATGGACTTGAGTTTCTAAAGCTTTGGTTGATTCTATCCAACTACAAAAGTGGTTCTTAGCTTAAGACTGGCTTGTTCTCTCTCCACAAATAGCTTATGAATTATAAATGTAAACACCAGCTTAACCATGTGATCAAACTTATCACCAATAATGGGACAAACGGATTTCACTGCTTCCTAATGTGATGTATGCAAAAGGATAGAACACCATTGTATGATATTCCTGCCAGAACAGGCATAACCTGAATGATACCAGACAAAGGCAAACAGGGCAAATTCTCCAAAATGACTGGACCTACTGTTCAGGAGCATCAGTGTGTGAAAAGCAAAGCCAACCTGTGAAACTGTTCCAGATTGAAGGAGACTCAAGACTGGATGCTAGGTCGTAGTATTGTATCTACCTTAAGTCTCAAGAATTTGATGATTGTGTTATGATTTTCTAAGAAAATGGTCTTGTATTTAGGACGTGCTAAAGTACTTGGGGGTACAGTCTGTAATTTACTCTCAAATGATGTCGCAAATAATAGTGTGTATATGTATGTGTAAGGACATATACAGAGAGAGAAATAAAACCAGTGTGGCCAAATGTTAACAGCTGGTGGGTCCAGCTGAAGGATAAATGGGTTACTGCTGCACTATTCTTACAATTTTTCAGTAGGTTTGAAATTTTCAAAATAGCTACCTATGTGAGGGGGAAAAATCTGTTTATCGAATGAATTTGGAATATCAAAGAAATACAGGATATCATTCTGACATGAGAGGTAGGAAGAAAGACATTTCTCTTATTCTTAAGATTTTATTTATTTATTTTTAGAGAGGGAAGGGAGAGAGATAGAGAGAGAGAGAGAAACATCAACGTGCGGTTGCTGGGGGTCATGGCCTGCAACCCAGGCATGTACCCTGGCTGGGAATTGAACCTGCAACACTTTGGCTCGCAGCCCATGCTCAATCTACTGCGCTACGCCAGCCAGGGCAGAAAGACATTTCTTAAACAGAACACTGAACACATTAACCATAAAAAGCATGTTGATCAATTATTTTACACTGTAATTAAGAATTTTTTTATCAAATGAAACTTTAAAAAGTCAAAATCCAGAGAAGAGATTTACAGCATGTGAAAACCTATCATGTCTTGATATCCAGAATATACAAACAATGCTTTCTATAGTAAGCCATGAGAAAACTGAGCAAAATATATAAAATAGTTTAGAGTGGAAGAAACATGTGGCTTATAAATTTAAGAAAAGGCGCTCAGCCTTAATAGTGATCAGGGAAATGGAAATTAAGACCACAATTACACTTAATTTACACTTTGATTGGCAAAACTTAAGAAGTTACCAGTGCATGGTGGAAAAAATTTAGATCAACAAAACTCTTAACTCCTGCTAAATGTGAGTGACAATCAGTGCAGTCACTGGGGAAACAATTTGGCATTGTTTTCATTAGCTGTTCACTGAATTCATTGAACATCTTCCTTGCTACACAGACTACATTTCCCAGCCTCCTTTGCACTTAGGTGTGGTCATGTGACTGAATTCTGGACAATAGAATGTAAGCACAAATGATTCTATACCACTGTCCTGACTTGCCAGTAACACTGTCTTTGTGATCCTTCAGTCTTTCACTTCTCCATCTGCCAGCTGTTTCTCCTCTCCCAGGGTGAGTTTGGTGCCTCATTCTCAAGATGGAGCGCTCCCCTCATCCTGGATTCCTGAATGACTGGGTGGAGAGCAGCACAACTCCTCTCCCCACCCCTGCCCCAGCCCCAAGTAGACTCTACATGAATAAGGGTCCTTCTATTGTGTAAAGCTCCTGAGATTTCATTCGCTTGTTTTCTGTGATAACAGCTAGTGTTACTTTTTAAATAAAAGCTTTAAGTTGAACATCTGCCTACACTACAACCCAGGAATTCAGTTCTGGAGGCCAATTTTCCAAGTTTGCTAAGAGGTGTAGAGTCCACAGGGTTGGACTCTTGGCAAAAAGAGCTTCTTTCAGAATTTCCTTTCTTTTATTGCTTTCCCATAGAGGATTATAGATAGCTGAAGTTTGTGAGTTGGATTACTTCCATCTATAAAATAAAGACTATAAAGTCTTTTCACCCTAATCAGAAAAAGCATACTTTTGTCCCTATATATTCATCAATATGTCATATTTAACAGTTACAATTATTGACAGGTATATAAAACGTTTGGTGACAGAGAAAATAGCTTCCTATAAAGTGTTTATTCTTTTTTATTGATAATAAGTTTGCTTTCTTAGCCCTACCAAGAGAATACAGACCACTAACAAGAGATCAAATCCATTTATATGGCTTGCTACAATCATTCCCTTTACTCTGGGGCTCTGTTCTAGGTCCTATCTTTTGAATTTCAGCATCCCTGGGAGCTTGGAGCCTTAAAGCAGGTTCATATTACTTCTGTAATGAGGAAAGTATAATTCTAATAGCATCATTTACCATACGCTTTCATTTTTCTTCAAGACCAACTGTGCTACTGTGTGCCTATGACTTGAATCTTTAAAACAGAAAGATTCTAACTGTAGAGAAATAATAACAAGAGAATCTGTCTCTATGTAGTGCCAGGCAGGTGACACGCACAGTAATAACAATAATGTATTAACAATAACTATAACTATAATTGCTACTGTTATTTAATGCCTACTATGCACCAGGCATTTCAGCAAGGCCACCATCTCCAGCTGTGCCCTGCACAAAGGTGAATGGCTAAGAAGCACGTGGGAGCTGAAATCTACTTGGCAAACTCTGTGTCCTTGGGCAAGGCTGCACCGTCCTGAAGCAAAAGGTGTCTTTTTGTAATGTGCTGTCACATGTGCTAGGAGAGGTACCCTCTATAAAGTATTTCTGATCCCTGGGATACTGGTGCATTTCTCAGCAAGTCTCAAAGCTCCGTTTTTGTTTTTGTTTTCTCACATGCGTTGCCTTTCTCCAGAAAGAGAATCTACCAATTCAATTGTTTGTTTTTTTATTCTAAGGGAGCATCTTAATAGAAATGATTCTTCCATTCATTTCAGAAATACAAGTTCACTTCCTCTGCACAAGACAAACTTCAGTGGTCTGCAGAGACCGCGGGGGCGGGGCCTGCTGAGGGTGGGTCCAGGAGCTGGCGTTCCCAGGACAAAGACACGCTGCTGTCTGAGTTACCCTGCAGGGGATAGGAGTTCAAGAGAGAGAAATTTCAGCTCTGAGATGCTTGAGGGACATTTGAGGGAAGCCTGGAAGGATGAGAAAATTAGAGATATAGAGATGGCGATGGAATTCCAGGCAAAGGGGAGAAAGCTGTGCCCACGCAGTGAGATGGCGCCTCCGTTGCCGTGTTCTGGCCTGAGCCTCCTGGCCTCTCTCTTCCCAGCCCAGGCTCTGGGTCCCATCTCACACACCCGGCAACACTCGAAGCTTTGATGGACCTGCCCCCCAGCCCCCTCGTACTCACACAGGTCAGTTGAGGCAGGTGAGAGAAAAGTCCCACAGCCGTGCTGGGGGCGCTCCAGCTCCAGTGCTCACCCCACTTGGGTCTCTCAGCGGCACCCCACCCCCACCCCATTTCCTGGGAGCTCTTCGCTTCCCGTTCTCCTGGCTGCTAAGTCAAAACCACAGGCTCCCTCGTGCTTACCTCCAATGTCCTCCCTCACTCCGGAAAGGTGTGAGGCAGGGCCCCATCAGCCATCAGCAACTCACTGCCACCCAGGGGCGTCCCAGGTGTGCCTCCTCCACACTCCTGGCAGAGGGGAGACTGGGCGCCGCCACCATTCATTGCTCCAGACCGCATCTCCTCCAAAAGCGTCATTGGCATGCCATCTCCTCTTGTCTCTCTCCCAACCTCTCCTCTCACTTTCTTACGTGGCCGGCACTGCTGTGGGGCTTAGGGGACAGTCGAGAACAGAGCAAACAGCAGCGTGTGCCTTGTTCACCTTCCACTGCCTCTGCCTCCTCAGCACTGAGCAGAACCCAGGCCACACCTGAGCATCACAAGTTCCATGCTCCACTTTGCTTGCAGCCCCTGGGCCTTTGCCCCTGTGCTCTCCTGGCCCAGAATGTCCTGCCTTTCCCTCCCCTCCCCCACAGTGCCCACCCGCCTCCCACCCACACTATCCAGATCTGGGCCCCTCCCAGTAGGCTCTGACCTGTCCTGCAGCTATCACCCACTGTGAGAAATCCAGGCTTGATTTTCTGTCTCCTTACCAGACTGTAAGGCCGCTGCAGCCCCATAGTGTGGCTCCCAGGTCCTTGTGCCCCTGGCCCCCAACAAAAAGCAACACCACTCCATGTGTTAGTCGAAGACCTGCACACTTAAATACTATAACTATTCGAATAGTTGCCACATGCCACTCTGGGCCTGGCCCCATTCAAAGCACAGTCCTATCCCCACGGTCTTGGTTAACACTCTCAATAATCATTCGAGATAAGGACTATGGTGATCTCCTCTCTTATGGGAGAAGGAACTGAGGTTTCAAGAAACTAGACAACTCACTCTCATCACATTGCTGGAAGCAAGTAAAGCCTGAATTCCTGCCTCAGTGTCTATGAGCACTGGGTCTTAACTAGCACTCACTAGGATCTCTCCACACATCGTCATAACATAACATTTTCTAGACAAGTGATTAGTAAAGGAAAGAAACTAACACTTGAAGACTTACTATGTGCCAGTACTGCCAATAAATCCTCCTATTTAATTCCTACACCCTCTCTGTACCACATGCCTATTTGATATTACTGTGCAGTAATTTGACTAATAAGCTCAGAGAAGTTAAGAAATTCACCCAAGGTCACACAGCAAGTAAATGGAGTGGCAATTAAATCTTGGCTCCCTGATTACAAAGCCCTCTCTTCAGCACAGGATGCAATGCTCCCTGGCAGCTCCCCCACCCCACCCCAGGGTTCCCAGCAGACACCCTCTGAGGATATGTGGGCTGGGAGGGTGGATTGCTCAGTTTCTGCAAGGTAATCAACTCCTTTCTAACTTCCTTTCACAGGGGAGAAAGGAGGCAAAAGCTGGCCTAATTCTTCCCCTTTTCACTTGTAAAGGCTTTTGTTTTGCTTTGCTTTGCTTTTTGCACTTCTAATTCTTCTTGCTTTAAATACCAAAATTTGTACTGGACCTCACTGCGTTTTTAACATAAGCTTCTGGTGTTCTAAACTCAAGCAGTGTTCTCTGCCTCCGGGAGGCATTCTTCCACCTGCAAACAGCCCTAATCACTGCCCTCTAACACTGGGCTGACAGAGGACCAAAGAAGCAAGCCAAGGATGTTTACCAGATAGAGACAGTTTAGGGTATGCAAGGCAGAGAAGCCAGGGGCTGACAGACATGCTTTCTCCCTGCTCCCCAGAGGGGTGGGGTTAGGGTGGGAGCAATGATCTCGGGCTTGTAAAGACCTCAGACTGATCATAGAAAATAAAGAAACTATGTTTTCTTTGGAGGGGACGAGTTGCTGAGCATCCCGCAAGCCTCTGCCTTGGTTCAAGGTTAACAAGTGCAGGATGAACTTGCCTGGGGTGTGTGGGTTTGCTTCCCCGTACCCCAAACATGCCCACTGCAGCTTTCACTTCCTCTCAACCCAATTCTGAGGGGCATTCAACCCGCTGGACCGAGAGGCCCAGCTCTGTCGGGGACTTGGCAGAACTCCGGTGCTCCAGGAAGTGAATAGTTTTCCTCATTCCCACAAAGAAAGATGTCCTGAGAAATGCAGGGGTGTGCTTGTTAAAGCACGTCCAGGGGTGATAGTCACAAGTCCTGTCCCGCACATGTGGGAGCGTCCAGCCGCCAGGGGAAAGCCGGCCCGGACAGACTGGAGTCTGCCTCTGCAGAGGGAAGGGCAGGCTCGGCTGTGCCCAACAGCTGGAAGCAGGCAGGTAGACCTGGGGGTCCGCAGCAGCCAGGGACTCAGTCTTTCCCATTTCAGCAAGCCTCAGAAACACCTGCAGTGCTAGTTAATAACAGATGCCTGGCCCCATCCCCAGAGAGTCTGACTCAGCAGGTCTGGAGCACGGCCCATGAGTTTGCATTTCTAGCAAGTTCCCAGGGATGCTACTGCCTGGGCTGGCCTGCGCTGCCCACGATGAGGGGCACTGCCTTCCTGCTACCCTGTCTCTCAGGCTAGAACTGCGGCAACCGGGGGTGGACTGAAGCACTCTAAAGGCTGCCTCGGGCAGTTGCACGGTCTATGCACTGTCCAAAGGTGCTGGATAAGGGGAGGGGGCGTGTGCCAGCTGAGTTCATGCTCCACTGGCCAAGGCACATGCCCTGCCAAGAGGCCATGTTGGCCAGGAAGAGGGAGCTCATGTGTCCAGAGAGAGCCCCCTTTTCTAATTCATCTACCCAAAGGAAGTACCTTTTTCCTAATTTGCCCAAAACACACTTGGGCCGCCATGGCCCTGAAAAAAAAAATGTCCTTTATCTACCAGTATACAGAGCTGGACGTCAAGTGAATACCCACTGTGACACCTCCTGAGAGGGTCACGGTCACCGGTGCTCCCGGTGTTGATGGTGGGGAAGGGGTTGGCTTCCCCGCCCCGCGGTCTTGCCCCACATTGAGGTTGTTCGTCCACGGCCTTAAGGATGAGCGAAGCATGTGGTTCTGTCACTTCCTGCACAACCTCAGACCACTAGGCAGGAAACTGCCACCACAGAAGGAATGTTCTACAGCCGATTTCGATTTCGTAGTGCCTGCCGCATAAGCACCTTCCCGGGGGGGCTAGGCGCTTAGAGACGTGCTCTCCTGCCACTTCCCCCAACCAACCTCCTGGCCTGGGTGGCCCAGGCCCCGTCCTCTCTGTAAAACCTTCCTCCGCTGCCCTCGGCAGGCCGAGCCCCTCTGGAATACCACGCCATCTTCGTCCAGCTCCGTGTGTTCCCACACCTGTGGGGGCCAGCCGCCTGTGCCACTGTGATCCAGTCACTTAATGAACTAGCCCGTAGCTGGTGGAACGCAAAATGGAAGAGAACGTTTGTTTCTGTGAAAATTAAGTTGATTGCTTTGCAAAAGCTCAGTGAAGGCAAGTTCCCAAAAAAGATTACTGTCAGGTTAGTGATGGAGGAGACCAGTATAAAAGATCAAGGAGGGGCACGTGAAAATCTGAAAGAATGCCAAGTGTCTCAGGTTCCCCTCCAAAGACACTGAGGTTGGAATCATAGACAAGGCATTGTGGGAACAGCCTACTGGAGAAAGATGAGGAAAAGCTGGAATCGGCAAAGCCCACACCTGAAAACAAGGCTTTGGCCCTAAATCAAAAGAGTGGAGAATGATGTAAGTTCATACATTTTAAGTAAAAATACATTCAAGTTAGTATCGGTAAACAGCGTTGGGAACAGCTAAATCGGGATGCCCAGGTCATTCTGCCTGTTTGCAGCTGGGAGACCTTGGATGAAAAATTGCTCTGAGCCTCCAGATCCTGCTGTAACTGGGGAGAAGACCCTGTGTGAGGAGAAGCGCAATGGAGGAGTATTGGTGGCTCTCATTGTGATGGCAACTGGCATCTGTTCGCCACCCCCACTCAGCGGTGGAGCTCCCATGTCTTTGTGGGGAACCCTTCCCATTCTCACCCTCAGCCTGGCAGCTTCCTGAGCAGAACACCAGACTCAGGGTGGGGATCCACACACACCACCAGTGTTGCTTCAAGGGTGGCACATGTCTCAAGTGTGGGCATCTGGGACTAGTCAGACTCAGCTCTCTCCAGGACTTTAAGTTATCAGGGAATTGACCGCTCCCTTCCCTGGTGGGATATTGTGATGATGTGAGCCTGAGGGCAGCTGGAAAAATTAGAAGACAGCTGGAAGTAGGCAGGTAGAGCTGGGGGTCCACAGCAGTCAGGGACTCTGTCTTTCTCATCTTCAGCAAGCATCAGAAACACCTGGAGGGCTAATTAAAAAGAGATGCCTAGACCCCATCCCAGAGACAGATTCAAGAGCAGAGGGTGGGGCACGGACCTTATCGGAACCCTGAATCAAGCCAATCCTGAAGCCAGACTTCCAATCACATGAGCTAATACATTCCTTTCACGCTTGATTCATTTCCTCCAGAAGCAGACCCTAAGACAAAGACTCACCTGCAAGTCATTTCTGTGGAAGGTGACTGTAGGAAACAGGGGAGGGGCAGTGGGGGAGAGAAGCAGGGAAGTGATGAAAGCCAGTGCAGGGGACATCATGTGGCCAGTTTCACTGTGGGCAGCTGGGGCATC
This sequence comes from Phyllostomus hastatus, assembly GCF_019186645.2. Classification (NCBI taxonomy): domain Eukaryota; kingdom Metazoa; phylum Chordata; class Mammalia; order Chiroptera; family Phyllostomidae; genus Phyllostomus; species Phyllostomus hastatus. Next base: position 30,017,631 of record NW_025333916.1, read on the forward strand.
CCATGGGGAAGCCCTGGGCAACAGTGCAAAACACACTTCCTCAGAGTTATCCCAGCGAGGGCGAAGGAACAGGGTAAATGTATCCCCTGGGTCCCATCTGTCGCTGGTTGAGGGCTGTTCTGGGATAGCAGCAAAGGGCCTTGCCTCCCTGGCACTGCTGGCCTGACCTGAGCACAGGCAGCATGGACCTCTGCTTCCAGAAGATGCCCCTCGACCGAGTTACAGGAGCCGGCAGCTGGCAGCTGGGTTGGGTTCATGAAAATGATGGGCCAAGAGGATATACACAGGTGTCATCAGCGTCTACTGTAGTGGAGCTCTCCATTACTTGCTAATGAAAGACCTCATTGATGCTCTAAGGTGCTTAGCGCCATGCTTGGGATGTAGTGAGTACTCAAAAATTATAACCATCCCCAGGATTATTTTTGTTAACTTTCTTTTTTTTTAAGATTTTATTTATTTATTTTTAGAGAGGGAAGGGAGGGAGAAAGAGAGAGAGAGAGAAACATCAATGTGTGGTTGCTGGGGGCCGTAACCTGCAACCCAGGTATGTGGCCTGACTGGGAATCGAACCTGTGGCACTTTGGTTCGCAGCCCGTACTCAATCCACTGAGCTACGCCAGCCAGGGCTCCCAGGATTATTATTGTGACTGACCAGTAATGGGCTTTATGAAGACCCAGCTTGCTATATATAATTACAGGTATTTGTAACCTAAGAGCTCTGTGGATAGAAGGAAAGAAGTATGTCTCAGAAGTCCCTCCCAGTCTCTCAGGCAGAGCTGTGGGCCCGGGAGTGCCATCCATTGCTAGGACCCCCTGCGGCGAGGGTATCTGAAGTCCTCAGCCAGCCCTCAGCACAAACAGTCCCTGCAAGAGTCACGTGTCATTGGGCTCTCGAAGCAAGCACAGAGATGGGGAAGCTGCCCAGGGAGGGCCTGGGTGTAAAAGTTGAGAAGATGTGTACTAACGAGACTTTTTTCCAGTCTTGGTTGCAGTACCTGCCTTCCTCCTTAAAGCCTGGGTAAAGAAACTGATAGGATGTTGAAGATTATGACTCATTAATAATTAATTGAGTGATTGGCAAAAAATACTTAAATATTTCAAGGGTTTGGCCCAAGGTGTTTTACTACAATAGTCCAAACATCTGTCAGGAAGAAAGATTCGGTCTTATCAGGGTCACATCCCATTAATCTCTTTGGGTCAGGAGGTGGGTTTGGGGCCTGGAGCCAGAGGAGTGGCAAGGCTTTGGGCAGCCCCCGCCTCACCCACCGTCCCCAAGCCGGCCGCAGAGACTGCCCTCTGTCTGCATCCCAGCCGCTCCTGGGTGCCACGGCCAGAGGGGCCAGGCACTCTGGGAGGCACTGTGTGCCCTGTGACGTTGGAACATGTGTTATCCTCACTTCACAGATGAAGCCCCTGAGGCCCTAAAAGGGCACACGGTTGGTGAATAATAAAGCGGAGACTGGAACCTGAGCATTCTGGCTCCAGTGGCCACTGAGCGATACAGTTCAGAACATTACGCTTTGAACACACAGTTCATACAAGCCCGGATCTGGTACAAGCCTCCACCACCCAGCGGGAGGTCAGAGGTGTCTTCTCGTGGTCTCCTCTGCCCACTCACACACAATGTCACACGGAACCTGAACCGGGTCAATCATGAACCCTGTTGGCTTCCTGTTTGTGTCCTTTTCAGTGTCCTTTCTATCCAGGATGTTCTTCAGGGAGCCGAGGTCCTGTCCCACAAGCACACGAGGGCCGGGGCTATCCTGTCAGCCTTGTGCACTGTGTATGCTGCAGAAAAGCTATACACCTCACTTTCCAAGAATCAAGACTTTTGGAAGGAGGTCAGACAGGGAGAAAGGACATTAGCAGGAACTCTAAAAGTGGCTTTGAGTATATGTAGAATCGCCTGGCATGATTTCCAGTGGCAGCTGTACTTGGTGACATGGGAAAAGTGACTATACTTTCAGAGCCTCGTTTTCTTCCCGTTTGTAAATGCCAACAGTAGTGCCCATTGGATGAGGTTGTCACACGATTTGGATCTCGTGAAAGTGTCCAGGCAAGACTGTGCAAGTTCAGGCACACAGTGGGCTTCCAATAGATGCTCATTCCCGCCTGCCCCCTTGGTAGAGCTAATTATCCTGCAATTCCAGGAATCACAGAGAGGGTTTTTCTGATGTCCTGGGAAGAAGAGCCCCAGTGGGAATAGGTGCTGCTGGGGAGGAAAACCCAGCTCAGCGTCTGTACATTGTGCACGGGTGACTTACCTCAGGCTTCCTGCCAGTCATGGCTGGACCCTGCAGCAGCCATTTGTTTGGCCACGGGAGAGGGGGCGGGGAAAGGGTTCTTAGCTGGGGTCCCCATGCCTCGGCCCACACACGCACCTCCTGGGACTGCGTTTGGACTGAACGTGAACCCTGCAGTTTGTGAATTTGTTTGCTTTGGGCAAATAATGACTTCCTGTTTCTTAGAAGACAGAGCAAAGCTTCCCAAGGCTTCTCTGCCAGGCAGCAGTTCTTACCAAACGACAAGAATGCCTGTGGGGTAAACAGAGCTGAGACAGGAGGGTGAGGCTCGCCCACTAAGCTGCCCCAAGAAGCAGACTTGGGGTTTGAGAAACAGACATGACCTTTCAACTTCCCCAAGCTCCCACATTTTAATGGAATCCCAAGAGCAGTTTCTAAGACTCCAGGGCCCTAGGCCACACACACTGAAACTCTACTATGACATTCTCACTGGACCCCTGGAGTTGGCACAATTCCCCCTGCCTCCTGTGCTGCTTGGGGGCTCCTCCTACCCACTGGGCAGTCTGAGTTCCTCTCTCTCCCAAAGCATGCCAATTTCATTCTCCAAAGCCCCATATATTGTCCCAATTACCTTTCTATCCTTCTCAAATGCTCAGTTCATACCTCACTTCTTACAGGAAGTCCTCCCAGATTGTTCCTTTGATCAATAAAGTCCTACTCAATAAAGTTAGTCTCATTTCCACATCTCCAAATTATATATTTTCTGAAGACAGGGATTTAAAAAATAGCTAATGCGTGCTGACAGCTTTATATGGTTGACTTCATTTAAACATTCATACCTATTGTGAGGTAGGCACTTTCATTATCCCCACTTTAGAAATGGGGAAATGAAGGCCCAGGATACATAAACCACATACCCAAGATCACAGAGTTAGTGGCAGAATTTGGCAATGCCTCAGTTCTGATTCTGTTACCTGTAGAAGCACTGAGGGATGTTGTCACCTAGATAAATGTTTGTCAACTGATTGTTGATTAGACCAACTGCTCTCAAAGGGTGGCACCCAGACCAGCAGCACCAGCAGCATTTGGGAGCTTGTTAGAAATGCAAATTATTGGTCTTTACCCCAGTCTTACTGCATCAGAAAGTCCAGGGTTGGGGCATAGAAATCTGGATTTTTTTTTAGATTTTTTATTTATTTATTTTTAGAGAGGGAAGAGAGAGAGAAAGAGAAAGAGAGAGAGAGAGAGAAGCATCAATGTGCAGTTGCTGGGGGCCATGGCCTGCAACCTTGGCATGTGCCCTGACTGGGAATCGAACCTGCAATGCCTGGTTTGCAGCCTGTGCTCAATCCACTGAGCTACGCCAGCCAGGGCAAAATCTGTATTTTTAAAAGTCTTGCAGGTTCTTCCGATGTTTGCTGATGTTTTAGACAATCTGATTGGACCAACGATTGGCAAACTTTTTCTGTGAAGGACTAGATAGTAAAGATTTTAAACTTTACAGGCCTGGAGGTAGAACTGAGGAGGTATAACATAGGTACCTCCATAACAAGAGAGAAAACAAATTTCCAGAAACTTTTTTGTTGATGAAATTCAAAATAGGTAACAACTTTTAGGGTTTTTTTTTATATAATACAGAAGTAATCACGAGAAAAATGAAATTTATTTTGGAAGGGTTGACATTTTATTTACGTGGGGTTCCAAGTTAGTGTTCCCACCTATCAAGTCAACTGCAAATAGTCATTTAGAAAGACCATTCTTAGCTCCCTGTACAAAGCGGGCAGTGGACCAGACTTGGCCTGCAGGCTGCAGTAAGGACATCCTTGGACCAGACCACCCCAGCTGAGTCGGTAACCGTGGGTGCACTTGGGTCAGCTCTTGCCTCAACTGAGAGGTCACTATAAACAACCAGTCTGGTGCTTCCACACCCCAACCCCACTCTTCCACCCCCCAAAACAGTTGCTCAACTGAATTGACAGATTTGACCAGGCATCTTGGCATTCTGTAACTCTCCGAGAGGCTGCGATAAGCCAAGCAGGCCTCCCCTCACATAGCTCCCTGATAGGGACAACAGCTGCCCAGCCAGGTGGCCGAGCAGCTGCAGGAGGCCCTCAGCCCTGCTCTTGCTGCCACCTGTGGCTTCCCTCCCTACCTCTCAGCTGGCCCCTCCTGCACTTCCCTGAGGCAGACATGCCTGAGGCTTGCTCCAGGGAAGGTGGACGTCCAGAGAGGACAGAAACAGACCCTTTGGCCCCATTTTTATCCTTGGCCCGGCTCTCTCAACACCTGTCTGAACTCATGGCAACATGGGAGACTAGGGAGCTGAGACCTAGGAATAGCAAGAAGCATAAAATTTTTGCCGGTACCTGGAAGTAACAAGTGGCTGATATACTTGGTTGAATTGTGTTCTCCAAAACAATACATTCAAGTCCTAACCCCCAGTACCTACGAGTGTGACCATATTTAGAAAAAGCTCTTTGCAGATACAACCAAGTTAAGACAAGGTCATACTGGATTGGGGTGGACCTTATAAAAAGAGGGAAATTGGGGCATGGAGACACACAGGGACACAGAGAACAACATGTGAGGATGACAACAGACACTAGAATGATGCATCTACAAGCCAAGAGACACCCAAGATTGGGGGCCACTTCTAGAAGCTGGGAGGGCAGCTCCTCCTCAGAGCCTCCAGACAGAACCAGCTGCGCCAGCACCTTGTCTTTGGACTCCAGCCACCAGGACTGTGAGAAGATGGGTTTCTGTTGTCCAGAGCCAAGCAGCCCCAGGAAGCCAGCACAGCTGAGAAGGGGGGAAACTCGGAGAAGTGCACCAGTGTGGTGAGGAGAGGAAAACCCTTATACTTCCCCAAACTGCTAGCATTTGAGACCCCGCTTATGACATAAAGTCAAAGAGGCAGATTTCAAGACTAATTATGCAATTTTAACACTTCCGTTTATATACACATGGAGATAAAAGGTTGGATGAAAATGTATTATAAGGTCTACACTATTTATCTCCGGGTGGAATAAAAGGAACATGGGTTCTTAAAATCAGGAAAGGTGGTAATTAAAAAAAAATAAACAATTAAATAGAAGTAATGGTCCACGTTTACTCAGAACAAAATTAGCAAGAAGCATGAAAGCAAGCCTGCAGTTCAGGTTGCCAAGAGAGGCGCCTGGCACCCATGCTTGTAAGGAAGCAGGAAAAACAAGGTCAGACGCCAGAGCCACCTCTCAGCCCAGGCGGCACCTTAGAATCATCGGGAAGGTTTCCAGACAAACCAGTGCCCAGGTCCCACCCCAGACCAACCGAATAAACCAAAAGAGGTCACCTAGGACAGTATGAAATGGAAATTTCATTTTAATCAGTCTTTTTTTTTTGAGAAAATTATACATGAGAAAACCTGACTTTGGCCTCATTAAGTGAGTTGAAAAGATAAGATTAATAAGTAACATTTTAAGCATTTACTACCTGACTGACACAACTCTAAATTATTTACATTAACTCCCTTAAACATTATAATAGCATCATCATAATGGCCACGATTATGCCCATTTTAGAGATGAGAGAACTGAGGCTGAATGATGTTCAGTATCATGGCCAGGGTCACACAGTAGCAGATCTACAATCCAAAATAAGGAACTTGAACTCTTTGTCACCACACTAGACCCATCTACGAAGCTGGAGACATGATTGTCCAAGCTGGGAATTGAGTAAGGAAGGTTGTGGTCACGCAAAGTCCACATGGTTTTCGGAGCCCTGCTTTCCCCAGCATTACACAGTCTGGCCAGCCTCTCTGGGCTCAGCGTGCCTCGGTGCACATCCCGCCTGGGTCCTGCATGTGCGAGGATTTAAAACTCAGTCAATTAGGCGCCTGGGGAAGCAGCCCTGCTTTCAGAACTGAAGATGATGGGCTTCTAGCCTTGAAGGTCTTGGCTAAAATGCACAGAAACCATTGTTTGTGATGAATCACCAGAGACATTTCTCAGTCATCTCTCGACTGCGAACTGTGGGGCCCCTCTGCAGAAACCTGTTCACTTTCACTGCGTGGACCCAAAGCCTGCCAACATCACCTCACTCCTGGCTTCTGCTTCATCCTCCTACCTGCATTTCCCAGCCATCCTAATGTCCTCATCCATTCACTGCTCATCTCTTTTGCCTTTATGCACCGGCTCTATCTCTATGTATCACTTAAGTCAGTGGCTTTTAAACGTGGCTGCACTTTAGGATCACCTGCGGGGTTTAAAATTCCTGAGGTCCAGGCCATTCCCCAGACCAAAGGCATTAGGACCTCAGAGTGGAACCAGGCCTTGGTTTTTCAGCAGGTGATGAGCAGCTAAATGAGCTCCCAAACACTTCCTGGAAAAATATGAGGCCATAAATAAATAATAACATAGCCCCAGACCATTTCAAGTTTCAAGCAGATAAATTCCAAGCATACAAGCATGGGTCTTTTAAAATTTTTTTTAACTTCCCCCCACCCTGGGACCTCAAAGTCCTTGTGTTAATAGAGGCAACCGCGGCATTCTGCTTTGTTTTTCTGTTCTCTAAGCACCTCCTCCTCTGCTCCCGCCCCAAGCAAGCCACCTGCTTCTTCTCATCCAAAAACCTCTTCCCACCTTCCCTGTTCAGGGACCCCCACCCCCACTGTGTTCCGGCATCTGCGCCTCCGCCAGGGACTTGAAGAGCAAACCCAAAAACCACAGCAAGCCATTCTTCTGTAATTTGCTGAGCTGCCATCCTAGAAAGAGACTAAATATTCCCCTTTTTTGTTGTTTAAATGAACTTTGAAACAAACGAAAGTTGTGGTTTTGTTTTCCAGAAGCAATTTAGTAAACTAGTTTAATGCAGAAGCAAAAACAATATACTCATAAAACTATGGAATGCAAAAAAGGAATTCTCCAAAGGCACCTAACATGCTCACTTCGAGTGAATCAGATCACACGTGCATGAATAAACGAGCGGGGACGAAGGGCAGTGAGCGTAGGCATCAGAAGGGCTGATCTTTGAAAAGCATGCAGCAGGGAGCCCCAGAAGACAGAAGCACGGATATTATCTGCAGAGTCAGGGAAACAATATAGTGCAAAACTTTTTATAAATATTAAGCTGCCATCTACCCTCATCAGACACCTTTGCCATCCTTCACGCCCTGACCTTGTCTCTACCACTTCCTGCTCCTGGGACTGTGGCTAGGAGGTCCAAGGAGAAATGGAGATGGAAAGGGTGCCCTCAGGGTCAAAAGGCCCACTGCTGTGCTCTTCGAAAGGGTAGACGGGTTGTACCTGGGGATCAGACCCCAGACCTGGTCTCATCTCTGGCTGAGCTGTGCACACAAAAGTGACTCCCTCCAGGTCTCTGGTCTTTGCTTCCTGCTCAGGAAGATGTAGAGCCCTCTAATATCCCCTCCAGGTCTGGTATTTCAGGTGCGGGCTCTCGGAGCCCAGGTGGGTAGCTGGCTCTCAGGATCCTGGGAGGACTCCACTCTAACTCAGGATTTGAGGAAGAGCTGCCCACATTTTGTATCTGAGACCTAGAATGGCTGACCTCTGGCTTGTATGAAAGGATCACTTTGCCTTGAGTAGGGTCATGGGAAACCATTGCAACAAAAGAAAGCTAGCCAGGAGAGCCATCAGCTCATCCAGAGAATTCTACAATTTCCAAACAACCATGAAGTCATGAGGTGTCGGGCTTAAAGAACGAGCTTAAATGTATATATGCACACACACATATAATCTTTATTATAAGAATAGTAGATTTAGAGCCAGCAAACCTATGTTCTAATTCAATTCAGTTCTTGCACTTACTTATCAGATACTACAAACAAGTTAATTTTGTGTAAAAAATGTCAAATGAGATTCATAATGCCTACTGTAGTAGACTAAAGATAGCCCCAGATTCTCTGCTACTTCTGCCACTGAGAGGTGCGGTCTAATTTCTCTCCCCTCAAATCCGAGTCAATCTCAGTGACCCGCTTGACCAATAGGATGCAAAGGAGGTGACACTATCTGTGGAGGCTGGATCTCATGCAGCCTTGGCCTTCCATTACGGTCTCTTGCTTTGGGGATGCTCCACCTTGGGACCTAGCTGCCATGTTCTTCTGAGAAGCCCAAGCCACATGGAGAGGCCACCTGGACAGCTAACCTTGATGCATCCAACATTCAGCATTGACTGCCAGCCATGTGAATGTGCCATTTTGGATGCACAGGCATTAAGTTAGACAGAGTTTATTATGCAGTAATAGATTATTGGAGCACCTACTTGAAGATGAATGACTACTATGTCAGATTAACTGTCAAGAATATAGGAAAGCACATTGTAAATCATAAAGTGTCCCACAAACGAAAAGGGTCATTGTTAGCATCATGAGTTCCTCCTCTGCCCTTCCTGTCCTGTCCCAAAGAGGAGCTCTGAGCCCTCATTCCAGCCCACAGCAATTTTCTGCCTTGGCTCTGCGCCTGCCTCTCAGATTGTCCAGCTCAGCTTTTAAGAAAGGCTGAGATCAGACTGAGGAACCCCTGAGGTTGCTCCCCTGAAGTTCCTGATCTATATGCCTACACTCATCCTTATATCCCTGGGTTTCCCAGGACCTAAATATAGCTGGACATGGGACCACAGGCTCCCCTGTCCACTCATGCTTGTAGAACTATTTCCGAAGCTAATGTGCCTCCAGCTAGAACCTGTGCATATCCCTCCTATGGACAAGTGTTCACTATCATGGTGAACCACAGAACCCTACATTCCAACAGAGAATCATAGCTGACATCAGAGTGGAAATGTGACCATAACCAGCTTACTGTCATTTCTTCTTCAATAGAGAATTGTGGGACTATTCTTCAACAGGGTTTGTTCACTGACACAAATCCTTTGGCCTGAACCATCTTCAGAAGAGACCCTTATCCTTCTCTATGCTCTCAAATGACATCCAACATGAGGCAGTGTCCATAGTAGACATGTTAAAAGCCCATTCAAGTGTAATTTCCCAGTCATCCAGAGCAGAACTAAATGAAGGAAATTTCTGATCTAGAAGCTAGTTCTTTGTACATACATTTAATAGATTTATTTCTGGATTTCCCACCACATGAGAGTTTGAAGTTTGGTTATTCTTGTCACCTGCCCCTCCATTTCCCCAACCAGCCACTGCAGGCAGAAGAGAGTGCACACCCATGCTGCCTCACCAAACTGGTGGCCTAGCCCCCACCTCTTCCTACCAGTGCTGGGGGGTAAAAAGCCACTGTCCTTATGTATCTTGTGATATCCTTGCCATCTGTATTTCTCTCTGTACAGAGGGGGCTAGAGATGGAGACCTGCAAACCTTCCCCAGGTCAATCGCCACACCAGCTATCTTCCAGTTAGGTGCTGCCAATGGTAGGAGACTGGAAGGAGGAAAGAAGAAGAAGGCACCTGCTCTTTTCTTACTGGTGGCCTCCTCAGTGCAGTAACAGTAGTAGCAAGGGAGCACTCATTCCTGGGTTCCTGGGCAATAGTGGCAGCAGCTTTGGCAGCTCAGTGTTTATGGGCTCTGGCCCTTCAGCAGCACTACCAGGGTGGTGGTACTGATGTTCCTAGGCTCTCTCAGTGTCAATAAGGGCACAGGCTTCTGGCTTCCTGCAAGGTGGCAGCAGCAGGAGGAGGTATACCAGTAGTCCAGAAGTCCAGCAATCCTGAAGTGGGGGTAACATCATATTTCCTCTTGTAGCTACAGCCTAAGGGTGGTAATTACTTTCTACAGTTCCTCATGCCTGGTTAACATTACTTTCCTCTTTTTTTCTCTCTTGGCTGTTCTGACCTTCTAGTCCAACAACTGAACCCCTGCATTGAATCCCCCGTATTTGACATACACAAAGTGGTTTTTATTTTCCTTACTAGACTCTGTTGCTACTCAGTAGTGTAAGCACCTACAGAAGACACTGGTCATTGCCTACCCACTGCCCATTCCTCCTGTCTTTCCTATAAATGGAACTCCAATTTTTTTTCCGATCAACAAGGTTTCCAGATAAACACCTACTTTCCCAGTTTTCTTTGGAACCAGGGGTGACCACATGACCATTTGGCCAATGCAATATAAGGAGTCTTCTGGGAAATTTATGCTTTCCTGATAAGATGATACAGACAGGACTGTGTCACCTCTCCACCCTCCCTCTGCATTAAGCGTGGATGTGATGTTTGGACCCGCAGCAGCCCTCACGCATCCGTGAGTCAACAAATGGGAGGGATGAGGGAGTGGAAAGATGGCAAGACCCTGAGCCCCTGCTGGCGCTGTGAGCAGCTAAAACCACCTTAGTCCTAGGGTCCCATCCTATGACAGTCTTGAGTTCTGAACTTTCCTTGTGAGTTCCAGTTCTCTTCACTAACTTCTGCCTTCACTAGACAACATAGGAACATTGGAAAATAGTTTCCGGCTTCTGTTTACATAGACACTCACACAGGGCTTCCTCAAAGAGGGAATAAGAGGAAAACTCGGAAAACTTTAAAGAAAGGAGCACTCCCACAAACAGGGGAGCCGGGGAGAGAGGCCGTCTGGGCAGCAATCTGCCCAGAGCCGCCCACGCAGTATGTGACCTCCCTGTTCTCATTTGAATTGCCCTTTACAAAAGCTCGCCACGCAATTCTCACTAGACCATCTGCAATAGCTGGAGTAGGTCAGAGGTAGATTATTTGGGTCACGGCCAATAATACAATATCACAAATCCTTTCCTCTCACCCCACTTTTTTTCTTTTTCTCTCCTTTTTTTAAAATTTCACCCAAATTGGCTTCGGAGCCCCATCTTGCTGGGGAGGCAAGCCGGTGGTCCCTGCTGACCGCAGTTTCTCTTGGCAGCAGATCCAGCGTGATCAGTACCCAGCACTGCAGGGCCTCTCTCTCCCTGGGAGACACCACCGCCCGGCCAGGCTTTAATTAAGTGGACGTCTCGTTCCTGCAGAGGGGGTGCAGCTGCTGGGTTCTGCTGGTATCTTGAAGCCAAATTAGAATTTTTTTTTAATCCTTAGCTTTTATTTGCTGAGTTCCCTGGAAATTGCATCCCTCACCCCTGCCCCTTCCACCTCCCCGTTAGCCATAGGTCTTTAGGAAGGGTGGCCAAGGGACAGGGGGAGGGGCCCCCCCTTGAACTGGTCACTGGTCATGTGCACATGTCACGTTAATGAGCGAAGAAAGGGAGGGAATGAGGAGAAACCTTATTTCTCTCCTTCGATTTGTTTTTTAATCAAATCAAATTCTTAATTACATTTGGCTGGAATGAAATTATGCCTCTGAAGAGCTTCCCGATGAAGTAGGGAAGTGGCTTCAGCTGCACTCAGCAGCCATTCGGTCAGTCTGAGTCACTTGCTGCCGGAGGGCTGCCAGCCTGGCGGTTTTGCTCTGAGGGACGAGGGGAGCCTCTGCCCCATCCCTCCCTGCAAATGGTGCTTAGGGATGTCTTACCTGGCTGGGCTAAGGCACTTCAATGTATAGGGTTTTCCTACCAAGCCAGCAGAATGGAAACTCTGAAAGACTGTCCCATGGAGAGAGCTTGTGGGGTTTATCGCCTAACAGGCAGGAGCCAAATGCTGACCCACCCCCACCAGCGGGCTGTGTGACACTCACTAGACACTGTGAGCTTCTCTGCTCTGAGCCTCAGTTTCCTCGGGCGATTCTTCTTACATCACATGATCATTATGAAGATTAGATCATATGGTTTATGCTTAGCATTTAATTCCTTCTCTTCCCTTATTCTTCACCTATTTCCTCAGAAGCGGGCGGTCCAACACAATTGAGATCTAAGATGCTGGTTTACATAAAGAACCTCTGGTTTATGAGCCAGTGTTTGCAGGACTTCATGAAATGGGTGGGTGAACAGGATGCCAGTGATTTGAGATTCAGCAGCTTCATCTCCAACCGAACCCTGTGCCCCACGCCCTGAGGTTCTGATCTCCTCAGCCACGTGATGGGGCAGAGCATTCTGCTGCCTGAGCATTCTCTCTCCTCCCTCTGGTTGCCTATCCAACACCACCTCCTAGAATTTCATTATTTTAATTCAGCAAACCCAATCCAGCAAAAGGAAGACAACGGATAGTGTAGCCTTTGGGAGCACAGGAGTGATGCTCAGGAATTCCTCCTGGTTTCATTCTGAGCCCACTAGGTAGGTGGAGGCGAGGGAAGACTGGGGCAGAGTGGACCTGGTCATGTGGGGCAGAGGAAACTCATTTCTAACCACCTATTCCCTGGATGTGAGGAATTAACCACCTAACCCCAAATGCAGGCCACCCAGCCACGTGATCGGGTACACCCAGCACGCGTGCAGACCAGCAGACAGGGAAGACGTCCCAGCGCCTGCTGCTGAAACCTGCAGAGCAGGGTGGCACATGCCTCAGTGCCCACATCGGTCATTCTATTTCCATGGCACATGTCACCATGAACATATACAGAGCCTGCACAGGGGATTGGCACTGAAATGAACTTTTATGACAGTCCATTTTAGATTTTTTGTGAGGGCTCATGCCAACCCATCCTGAGGCGGCTTCTCTGTTTCTCTCTCAGCCCAGGGGTTATGGCCAGGAGGAGTGAAAGTCAGAAGCAGTTCCATTTTCTCAGGAAAAAGAAGGGTTTCTGCTCTTTCACATCTTCCCACCATCTTCTGCACTCTCTAGCTCTAAGTCGAACTGAAACATTATGAAATATGCTTCTTAATCAAACATTATGAAAATTCCCATTGAGATATGATCGTATGCCTAGCATTGCTGCTCTTGGGTCAGCTATTAATCTTTGGGTTTAATTCACTGGCTTATTAAAAACGGTGTGTGTGTCTGAGTTCTTGCACTTCACAAATTCCAGGATGCTGCCCCGAGTGCGGCAGCAGGTACTGCAGGAGAGCTTCCTCAGCACCCAACCGCAGCACCTGTCCTCACCTCCCTCTAACACAGAGGCTGACGGCGAAACACTCCATTTCCCCAGCCACCTTCCAGCCAGAATAGCCATATTCTGGCCAAGGAGAACTGCATGGAAACCACAGGGAAGCACTTCCCTTTTCAAGTAAAAAGATGAAGCCTCTCAAGGAGGCAGCTTTTGGCTCCCCCCCTTCTTCCGGCCTGGAAGCCATCTTGCAAACGGGAAGCATAGAGCCACGTGCTAAGAGTGACGGGAACGAAAGATACAAAGGAACCGATGGCACCCGGAGCAGCTGTCCCCGACCCAGGCCGTCCCGCTCCGGACTCCCTGTCATGTGAAGGAAATCCAGTGCGACTCAGTGGTTTAAGACTCTTTCCGTTTTCTGTTATTTGTAAATAATACAAATAACACAAAACTGATTCCTCAATTATACAAGTATGATCCCACACAGGTAGAGAAGATTCTGTATATTTCTCTCCTTCTGACCCTTCAAAAAGAACCACAAATGAAAGCACTCGCACTTGTTCAGATGAGATGGGAAAAGGAGCAAAGAGGAAGGGTTCAAAATCACCCGCCGTCTAGAAAGGCGCCCGGAGCTGCTGGTGCTGTGGGGTTTGATTACAGACTTCCTCTTCCTTTGTACTGGGGGATTTTTGAAAATTTGATATTTGGAAGCCTGGATGAGACTCAAGTCTCCTGACATCAAAACATGAATGGTTTCATTTCTCAAACATTTCAGTTGAATGTTTGCCAAAGTTTTTATCTCAGGGAAACTATTTGCTGAGGTTCTAATGTTATGTAAAATACTGAAGCGAGCCTTCCCACCCTGGGATTATATTACTATTTAGCTTTATATTTCTTCTGATGCCTCCAATAAATCATGAACATCTTCAGAGATGTCAGAGGGCAGCCTGTCTCTCCGACTGCAAATGACAAGCCATGAATAATGCACACAGGTCTCCCTGAGAAGCTCCCACCCCGCAGCCCTGGGGCTCTGGCCTGCCATCAGACAGCCCGCCTCCACCTCCATGGAGCCTGGTTCCTGCCTGGTGTCAGGTGATCTCTGTGCTGGCCAGTCGCTGGGAACCCTCAGCCACAGTCTCGGCTCAGAGTACAGGACTCCTGGGGTCAGGAACAGCACCAGGGAATCTGGAGGACAAAGAGGACGCTGCAACTCCTAAGAGAGTCAAATTGGAAAACTCCAGAGAAGGCAGCCAGTGTGTTCTAATCTTCTCAACGAGACTAGTAACTCCTGGAGGGCAGTCCTGGTTCCCTGCAACTCTGATTGTAGTGCCTGGGCCTTAATGGTGGACCAGTAAGTATTTATCGTTTGGAAGGATGGATGTCTGGATGTATAGAAGGACACATGGACAGATGGATGATGCATAGATGGACTTCCATAGGAGCTGCTGGGAAAAAAAATGGGAGAAACAGGGCAAGTATGTAAAATCATAAGCAGTGTAGACTGTGATGAATAAAAGCTTGTTCTTCAAATATCAGGTCAGGAGAAACTTCATTCAATCGACTCTCATGAGCCAGTAATTCCTGGTTCCAGCACACCACTGGGTATCTCCGACATTCCTGCCTTTCAGCGCGTCCTAGAATTGAGAGTTTCATCCCCTCAGATTACAACCCCTTGGAATGGAAAGGCCCTCACTTCAGCCAAATCAACTGACCCTGGGGTCTTTCTGTCAATTAAAAAAAAATCACCCTATTTCAAGATCAAACATCTCTCTAATGTTGCCATAAATCAATGTGTAATCTAGTACATATTATAAGAAATGTACAAGACAGACTTGAAAAGGACTCGTAAAGAACAGAGTAAAAGAAATCCCTTTCAGCATGAGAGTGGAAGTTTGATCTGAATTTGGTAGACAGGTACCACACGAGGAAAAGAGGCAGTGCTAGGCAGGAAGACTGGATTGAGACCCTGAAGTGGAGAAGACCAGTCTGTTTGAGAGCAGTGGAGTCAAGTAGGCAGGTGTGGACGGGTAGAGGGGTGAGTGTCAAAAAGTCGGCAAGGTCAGCCTCGGGTGTGCCATCCACTGTTTTTCCGCCTTCTGCAGCTGTTAGGGGACTTTGTCAGATGCGAGCTTGGTGGAGATTGCTCTGGAAGCAGCGTAGTCTTTGGATGGGGCAGCAGGACTGTGTGTGTGTGAATGTGTGTGTGTACTTAACGTGTTGGGGAAATGATGCACATGAAAGTGGGAGGAATGTTGGCAAAGACACAATACAGAAATGTGAGACTTTGGATTTGAGGGAGGCAGCAGATGGAATGGGAGGAAAGCAATGAGTTCAGAGACTTCAGTCACCATCAAGATGGCAGCATAGGCAGACATGGCTCACTCACCTCTTTATGCAACCACATCAAAATTACAACAAAAATATAGAATGACCATCACTCAGAACCATCAGAAATCGAGTTGAATGGGACTCTGACAACTATGGAATGAAAGAAACCGCATCATCCAGACTAGTAGGAGGGGCTCAGATGCAGGATAGGCCGATCCCACATCCATATGTGGTAGATAAAAATTCAGGAGGGATATCTCAGGAGTGAGGAATCCCAGACCCACATCAGGCCCCCCAGCCCGGGATTTCAGTGCCAGGAGGATAAGTCCCCACAAATTCTGGCTGCAAACACCAGCAGTGATTTAGTCAGTGGAAGAAACTTTTGGAGCCTTTAGCAGTTCCTCTTAAAGAACCCATGCACAGACTCAGTTGCTCAGACTCACTCCCTCTGAGCTCCAATACCAGGGTAGCAGCTTGAAAGGCACCAGTGGCACACAGGGAGAAACTGGAGTGTCTGGCATCAAGGTGAGCAGAGGCCACTATCCCTTTTCTAAACCCTCCCTCCACGGAGCCACAGAGCAGGCAAGCTGATGCTATATCTGCAACTCCATCAACCTGGGTAACACTGTGTGACCCACCTTGGAGATCCCCAGAGTCTCCTCCCCACCCAACTTATGGGCCCACCCAAGCTGCTTTTCCATGCTTTACAACTCCCTAAATCCTCTTAAACAAGCAACAGCTGACCTCAGTTAGCTCCAGGCCCAGCACTAGCAGCAGCCAGCCTAGACTCACAGCTTGGCTTTACCTGGGAATCTCCAACCCTAACACAAGGAACAGCCATCTCAGATTGCTTTATAGCTCAGGCAGGGGGGCCCCAGGCAAAACACAGGTGGGGACTGACTTTGGCCTGCACCACCCAGGGAGCCCCAGGGACAGCGCAACGGGTGGACAGCTACAGATGACATTGGAGCACCACCATCCTGCCCCTGCACAGCTGATCCTCCACAGAAGGCAGAGGTTGGTGGTAAATGGTCACAGCCAATCATTGCAGCTGACTGGCCTGGGTAAATCCCTCCCATTGATCTGCTGACAGCAATCAAGGCTCAGCTACAAGAGGCCCTCACAAAGGGTGTACCTCAAGTGCCCAGCTTGTGTTATAGGAAAGACTACCATGGGACCCTACAGGGGTACCTACTATATTAGGCCACACTACCAAGACACAGAATAAAAACAACTCTACCTAATACATAGAAACAAACACAGGGGGCTACCAAAATGAGGAGACAAAGAAACATGGCCCAAATGAAAGAACAGACCAAAACTCTAGAAAAAAAGAGCTAAATGAAACAGAGATAAGCAACCTATCAGATGCAGAGTTCAGAACACTGGTTATAAGGATGCTCGAGGAACTTAGCAAGGACCTTGCAGCATAAAAAAGATCCAGGAAGAAATAAAGGATACACTAGTTGAAATACACTAGTTGAAATGAAGGATACACTAGAACAATATACAGGGAAACAACAGTAAAGTGGATGAAGCTGAGAATCAAATCAATGACTTGGAACATAAGGAAGCAAAAAACAACCAATCAGAACAACAAGAAGAGAAAAGCATCTAAAAAAATGAAGGTAGTAGAAGCAGCCTCTGACTCAACTTCAGGAGATCCAACATTCACATCATAGGGGTGCCAGAAGGAGAAGAGAAAGAGCAAGAAATTAGAACTCCATTTGAAAAAATAAGGATAGAAATCTTCCCTAACTTGGTGAAGGAAATAGACATGCAAGTCCAGGAAGCACACAGAGTCCCAAACAAGATGGATGCAAAGAGGCCCACTCCAAGACACATCAAAATTAAAATGTGGAAGGTTAAAGATAAAGCGAGAATCTTAGAAACAGTAAGAGAAAAGCAATGAGTTGCTTTCAAGGGAGTTCCCATAAACTGTCAGCTGATTTCTCAAAAGAAACTTTGCAGATAGAAGGGATTGGCAAGAAATATTCAAAGTCGTGAAAAGTGGGGATCTACAGCCGAGATTACTCTAGCCAGCAGCTATCAGTTAGAATTGAAGGGCAGATAAAGAGCTTCCCAGACAAGGAAGAAACTGAAGGAGTTCATCATCACCAAACATTTATTATATGAAATGTTAAAGAGACTTATTTAAGAAAAAGAAGATCAAAACTATGAACAATAAAGTGGCAAAAATACATATATATCAGCAGTTGAACCTAAAAATTAACAAGCTAAGCAAACAAGAAGAACAGGGACAGACACAATCATAACTACAGAGAGGGTTTCAATGATTGCCAGATGGGAGGGGGTTGTAGGGGAATGGGTGTAGAGGTGAGGGGATTAAGAAGTACAAAAAGTAGTTACAGAAGAGCCATGGGGATATAAAGTACAGCAGAGGAAATGGAGTAGCCAAAAAATGTATGTGAATGACCCATGGACATGAACAATGGGGTGGAGATTTCCTAAGGGATTGGGGGGTGCTGGGTGGAGCGGGGCAAAGGGAGAAAAATCAGGACAACTGTAATAGCATAATCAATAAAATATAATTAAAAGGAAAAAGAGACTTCAGCCAAATAAAGAGATAGATAACTGATCAAGGTTACAGCAGGGATGGAAAACTGTGCAAACACTCATCCTACACGATTATCTGTGTGGGGTACAGGTAGGAACTCAACAGGTATGGGTCAGCGGTGGGAGTGAAATGTTTGCTGCATTGCTTTTCATATTGTTGGATTTTGAACAATATAAATGTATGTCCAATTTAAAAAATTGAACTAGACATTTTAAAATAAATTTATAAAGATAAAGTGTGAGAGGAAGAAATACCTAATCAAGTTTCCAGGCTGGTTCAAAAGAGCTCAAGATGTGTCCAAAACATCTCCAGATAGGAAACTTCTACACACACGAGTCATCAAAGCCCAGGTTGGCCTCTTCAAACAGGTGCAACGACTATAAGATGTGTGCACAGGAGCTAGGGGAAGGGCAGGGGAAGAAGCAACGTGGGCATGCACCTGTGAACGACGCTCCTTGACTCAGCTATTGAGAATCAGAATTGGGTGTCCACGAGTACTCATTCCTTTACCTTCCCCCAAAGGTCTTGCATCTGTAGAGCTAACATTTATGTCTTTATTTAACCATAGTCTCTGAGTCCACAGCCTCCTTCTATCTCTCCCTGACACCTCCCCTTAAATCCTCAGTCTCAGTGAGTTGTTTTCTTTATTATCTGACAGAGTCTCTTTGTAGCTAGAGAAGGCTGCAAAGCGTGAGTGGTCCACCCCAAGCTGACCCCACTGACTTTCTTTGTGCTCACCCCTCTACCCAGCCACACACACCCATGCTCCTGCGACTTGACTCTACTGCTCCCAAACACACCCCACCTCCCCACCTCAGTGTCCCAATCTAGTCCTACTGCCCTAAATTGCCTGTCTACTGAATTCCAATGGTTTCGTGCCAGCAGGGATTTTCTTTCCTCTATTCTTTGCTTCAAAGTCTGCCTTGCACTTTTCTCATAAAGTATACTAGATCACAGAGTCCTTAAGTTAAATGTATCTATTGTGAGTGAACCCTATCTTGTTTCTTCTGACTCAGCATCTACTTAGCATCTTGAACATCTGGCATGTAAGACAAACTGCTATCTCCCCCCTCGCATCCAATCTCAGCTTCTGTCTTCCAGTAATGGAAGGGCTGCTGTTTAATTGCACATGTGTCCACCTAGAACAAAGATTACATTTTCTAGCCTCCTGTGTGTTAGCTTTGACCCTGTGCCCAAATCCTGGCCAAAGGGAAGTGCACCAAAGTCATGTGCAGTTTCTGGAGATTGCCCTGAAAAGGAAGGAGTACGCTCTCCTCTTCCTCTTCCTGATTCTCCCTGGCTGGAACACAGCGGCTCTGGCCAGCCATGTTGGTCCAAGCAGACGTGAGCATAGCTCCCAGTAACAGGAGACAAGAAAGAAGGACCTCAGACTGGATTTCACGGGGCCACCTTCCTAGCTAACTGAGCAACTTGTGCATAGACAGTTATGCGGAAGAAAAATGCTTTCCACAGCATGTAAACCATGGTTATTTTGGGTTCTCCTGGAAACAGCCTCATTCATAATCTATACAAGGTGCTTAATGCACATTGACTGCATTAAATTATTGGATGATAGATTCTAGGTTTGCACAGAAAATAAGGAACTTGAAGGGCTCTTGCTTCATGTGTCTAGATTTTAAGCAACTAGACCTTGCAAGACTCACCCTGCGATGCCTCTGTCAATGAGAACACTCATTAGAAACTGGACTAGCCCTGCACTTACTTCATTGATTAAAGGCACTTATGCTAAGATCAAACACACCCCAGTTGTGCCAGGAATCACCTTGGTGGGAGGTCTGGCTGAGCGAGGCAATTCTCTTTGCTTGGGAGGCTTTGCCACATTGGGGAAGCCAAAATAAACAACAAGACGGTCACCAGAACAGTGTGACCAAGTGCGGCTGCTTATCAAGGCCCCAGCAAGTAGTCTTGCCAAAACCCCTGAAACGCAGAGGGTCCTTTGACTTTCTTCTGTGTTCAATCTCCCAGTTTTCTCAAGTGACAGTTCCCCAAGAAGTCAGAGCATCACACTGACGAAGAGACGTTTCTTCATCTAGTAATTCTGCCACTGTTAACCTGTGCCCAGGCTGGAGCTGATCCTCCACGATGCTCACAAATGAACTCCCACCCAAGGAGGTTCCTGTGCATGGGATAAGACACCAGGGATGGGATATGTCCTGTCATTTAGCGGAAGTCACCTAGGCCTCCCTGCCCCTGACCACCAGGCTTGCATCATGCTACTTACAGGAATCGAGTACCACATGTCGAGTGAAATAGGAGATACAGGAAATGAGCCGGATTCCTGGGCTTGAGGGAGGACTCATTGTTCACCAGAAGGGGACAGAACAAGAGCAGCCACACATGGCATTCCAAGCCCTTGGCAAACTGCACAAAGGAAGCCTGTATCCGCCCATTCTAAAGACAGTTTAGAGCTCGGATTTGGGAGAGCTAACTTTTTTTCTTTTTCCCAAGGCGAGAAACAGTGAAAATTCAAAGTTGTTTCTGTGTGTGTGTGTGCATTTTAAACATGGCTGTGGATCAAACAGACCGAAGGTTCTGTAGACATTTAAGAGACAAAGTGGGCTCCCAGCAGACAAAGCCAGTTCTGGAAAGAAGTCCAAACGTGAGGTCTGGGAAGTGCCCTTGACTCAGCAATTCAAACCACGTCCCCAGCCCAGCCCTTTCAGAGCCTTATTTGTGGCATTTAAAATTGGGGCGACGGGATCCCTAAGGAATCTGAACATCCAGGTTGGGGTTTTCCCACATAACCTCATCCTCTCCTTCCTCCTCCTCAAACCTGAATCACCGCCCCTTGGGCCCAATTGGCTTCACGTCTCTTATTTTCTCCAGTGGTTTCTTTATGACTCTCTGTGCTCTTTCATCCTCCTTTTCCCAAAACCATGTGCATGCAGAGCCGCAGCCCCTCCAACAGCACAGAAGTCTCCCGGCAGCAGGACCAGCGCCATCTCCTTCGTTTCTCCCTCCGCACTGTGTTGCGTGAGGCCTAAGCCAGGCAACTCAACTGTTTGATCTGCTGTTTGTTTTCCAGTGAAAGGGCCCCTCGAGGCAAGGTACTAACAGTGTCCAGTCACCCCACTCTCAGGCCCAGAAGGCACTGGTTAGTATTGGCTCCTGTCCTCAATCGTCGTTCCACAGGGCAGAGAAGCGCCCACACTGAGGTCCCCTCTGTGTGGCCCGAAGCAAACCACCTTCCCCTCCTTCTCCTCCTTCTCTCCAAATACTCTGCTCCTGGGAGAAAGCCAAGGAACAACCCAGTGAGTATTACGGAGTGTTGTAACAATTACAAGGGAAATTAAATGGTATCAATTACTCCTTCCCCAGTGCTGACGGAGGAGGCTCAGACACTGGAGCGCCATCATTACCCAAGCATAGCCGATGGAGACCGATGCCTGGAGGGGACTGAGCCTGGCCTGCTGTCTCTCCCAGAGAGGCTGGAACTGGGCCGGAGCACGTCACCTTTCCTGGGCAGTTTGGCGGGGACCCAGTGGGGACAGGGACTTCTTCCTACAGGGAGGAAGCCTGGCTTGACACAAAATGGCTTCCTACCAGAGCCCAGAGGTCTAGCAGCCTTTTTCCTGGTGACACCAGAGTAACACCGACCTTTTCGCTTTTCCCCAGCAGGCAGAGAAGGCATCATCGGGCCCCAAATATCTCCAGAAAGTCAAGCCGCCTGTCCAGCAGGAGAGGGGAGCAGCCTGTTTCCTCAGCACAGGTTGCCCCTCGCTGGCAGCAGGGGAGACCGGGCCCGCCACGCTGCCAGGGAACACACGTCTCTGTCGCTGCCCTGCCCTCCCGACTGCTCCCTCCACCGCGGTCACTGCAGGGCCCTGCAGGTCCTCAGACCTGCCAGTCCTGTCCCAGCCTCGGGGCCTTTGCCCTCTGTCCCCATCACACTCCTGACCCTCATCCAGTTCTGCTTCCTGCAAATTTCTCCCCAGCCCTTTCCAGGAAGCCTTGTTCCTCTTTCCAGTCTCGTTCCTCCCCGCCACTCTTGCCGCCACCTGCCACGCTGCCATGCAGCCACGCACACACGCGCCTCCATTCCCCTTTCGGAGCCCAAGTTCTCGGAGGGCTGGGTTGGCCTCTGCTGTATCCTCAGCACCTAGAACAGTGCCAGGTAAATAGGGGATGCTCAAATGCACTTTAAAAATATGTATTAAATAATGAAGGAATTATCATCATTGTCACGGTGACAGGTTTGGGGCACTAGTCACCCTTGACATCAGGAGGAGCGATAATCCATGCGGGAGCTCACCTCCTGCAGAGCAGTGTGACACTCTGGGGCACTTGGGTAGCAAGCCAGGGCCGCCGTGACACAGGACCACAGGCTGGGCGGCTCTGACGACAGAAATATCTTGCTCCACCATTCTGACAGCTGGGAGCCTAAGACGGAGGTGCCGGCAGAGGTGGTTCCTTCGGAGGCCCGGTGGGGGGGCCCATTTCATGCCCCCGCCCCAACTCCTCAGGTGTGTGGGCCATCGCTGGTGGCCTTCGGCTTGCAGAAGCATCACCTGAGCCTCCACCTGCGTCTTCACATGGCTTCTTCCTGTCTGCGTGTCTGTACCCACGTCTCTGTCTTATAAGGACACCTGTCATTTGGGACGAGGGCCCACCCTAACAACCTCATCTTAACTGACATCTATAATGACCCTGTTTTCAGAGAAGGCCACATGCTGGGGTATTGGGAGATGGGGCTTCAATCTATGAATTTGGAAGGGGACACACAATTCAACCCATGACCTTCCCCATCTTGTCGGGAGAAAAAAAAATTACCTTCTGGCCAACATCGTCTCTTCACGCCCCTCATGGCTTCTCAAGGGAGGGAACAAGGACATCAGATGGGTTGGCTCAAGACCAGCCTGTAGCCTGCGTCCCCCTTCCTTGGGACTTCCTCTAAGATGGCCGTTGTCCAGGCAGGGCAGGCTGGCTGAGCCGCCACTCCCTGCAGCCCAGAGAGGCACTGTCCTCCGGCACGCCGCGGGCTCACTGATGGCGCGGCCCTTCGGCTGGACTGATGTGTCAGGAGAGGCAGCTGGAGGCCTATCTCTCCAACCCCAGCCCCTCACCGACGGGGACAGGTCAGCGCCTAATGCAGACCGGGCTCCCACGGTGCTCCTTAGTGGAGCCCGTGGATGAAAGCATCCACCCGGGAAAGCCAGACGTAGGAAATCAGCTCAGATGACGACTTTCAGCCAGTGGGGGCTCGCCGAAGGCGGGTTCAGGCAGCACGGGCCCATCCACAGCTGGGGATAGTCTGGCGGAGGTTCCCAGATAAAGCTGCTAGGGCCTGACTAGGGGTCCATGTGCACAGCGTCTGAGACAAATGCTTTGAGAAATAAAAATGACAAAATTTACTCCAAGCTCTAACCAAACAGCACATAGATCTTTGAAAGCCATGGTAGGGGCTGTTTTGGAGCTGCTCATAGCACCAGTGCGCAAAAGCTGGTATCGGGGTCTCTGTCACAGCCCAGACCTGGGTGTCTTACAACCCGAAGTCCACCCGTGGGATGAGCCCTTCAAGAGCCTCACCCAGGTTGTAATTCCTAAGCATTTGCCCCCAGAAGGGGCACCAAAGAACAAGAGGATGCTTTAGGTTTTGCAGCCTGTGACATTCTGGTTTACCAGAACTGAAATGGAATGATTGCAGCACAAGGAGGTCAGCCCGGATGTGCGGCCTCCGTAAAGCCTGAGCCCCAATTTCCAAATCACACTTCCTTCACACCGTGGCCAGGATTCGATGAGATCACTTCTGTGCCATGCACGTAGTAGGTGCTCAGTAATTGCAAAGAGAGTCTGTGCTGAGGAAGGAAAATCCTCCAGCCTTGTGCAGGAGCGGCAAGAAGCCCTGTGGGCTGTTTCCCCCTCTGGCAGCCGGCGGCCAAGGGTGACTGCCACAGCCAGAGGCAAGAGACCAGCGGCCGTTGGGGGCTCCGGCACTCCCAGGTGGCACGGCTCTTCTGTGGCACCTGTCCTCCCACCCAGATTTAAATTAAAGTACAAAATTTGCATTCAGTCCCCCCAGGGCCTGGCTCAGCGACCTAAGCTTCAGGTTTGAAATACTTCTGCTCCCGGGAACAGTAGGATCAAATCCCAAGAGGGTTTCTGCTAGGCCTGGCATCCTTCTGAGGCAGATCATTTGAATAAATGCAATTTAGTGAAGGCTCACCTTTCAGAGAAGGCCTCTGGAGAGGGCAATAGAGGCCTTGCTCAAGGGTTAGAGTTTTATCCGGGTTTTCCTTGTGTCCTTGCCAAATGTTAAATGTGCACTTAAGACTTTGTGGAAACCAGAAAAGCTCACAGAGGAGCCCTGTTCAGAGCCCAGCCCCGAACTGTCTTACCTGTGAGTCCTGTTATGTGCTTCCTTCCCACCTCTCTCTGGCCTGCAAGCGGGTGTTTTTAAGCAAAGGAGTGCTTCTGCCTAAACTCTTTCCCTGATGTGGAGGCTGGTCTTACCCCGTCCAAGCCACAGCCAGCAGGAGGGCGCTTTTGAAAAATCACTCATACCTAACAGGATAAATCCCTCATTCACAGATCCACCCGCTATTTGAAGGCAAATATTCTGTTTCTTTCCGTGAGCACCCACCATGGACATGCAGGACATCTGTTCATAGATTGGACACACGTTGTCTTTGTGCCTTCTGCCAAGGCCTTCCCTGGACATGGAGTTTCTCAGTCTTCCTAAGAGTCTCACAAGTATAACAATGGTTGGCGTTACTATCCTTGGTCTTTGCCCCGAGAAAGGAGGGAAGGGTGCACAGCACAAGGAGGCGTTGTGTTGGATCTGGAAGTCTCTTATCCCAGGCTGGCAGAGTAGGACAGATAAGGACCTGGGA
Organism: Phyllostomus hastatus; assembly: GCF_019186645.2. NCBI lineage: Eukaryota > Metazoa > Chordata > Mammalia > Chiroptera > Phyllostomidae > Phyllostomus > Phyllostomus hastatus. The sequence continues at coordinate 30,042,459 of NW_025333916.1, forward strand.
CTTCAGAAGGCTCTGCATATTTGGGAGAAGCTTGTCATATGGCTGGAGTGCTGATTCTTAACTGAGGACAGTTGCTTCCCAGGGGACATTGGCAGCATCTAAAGACATTTTTCATAAATAGCAGCAGGTACTACTGGCATCTAGTGGGTTGAGGCCAGCACCACTGCTAACCATTTTACAACGCACAGGACAGCCCCAGCAACAAAAAGTTGACCGACTGAAATTTCGATAGCGCCGAGGTTGAGAAAACCTGCACTAGGGCTTGGGATGCGGGGAGGGGTGGGGAGTGAGTGAACTGGGACTGGACTCTGAAGGGCCAAACTGTGAGGTTTCATATCTCCCTATTACCTGCGGGATTTTAGAGCCTGGATTTGGTAAGGAATTTAAAGAATGATCCAGAGTGAGCAGAATCTAAGATCAGGGAGACTGCCTGGAGACTGTTGGGACTGGCCATTCATTCATTCTTTTACTCATGATTTATTACAGACTTAATGAGCATCTATTATGTACTAGGCTCTGTGTTCGTCACTGAGACGTAATTATGAGTAAAACTGACCCAGTCCCCTGCTCTGGGGGGGGCGGGGGTTACAGTCTGAGGGGAGAAGAGAGATGCTATTTGAATAATCCTGCAAATAGGTAAGCACACATTAGCAGGTACAGTGAGGACCCATCAAGGAAGTTTCCAGAAAGATGAAGGATCCAGGCAAGAGGTGACACAAATCTTTTCTGGGCAAATCAAAAGAGAGGAAGAGCTGATTCCAGATCAATGTCGGAGGCAGAACCCTGGGGACTTCACAGGACTTGCTGTCACGGATGAGCTGGGAGAAGTCGGGGTCCTGCCTAGGTCCCCGTGCCAGGCACTGCATCAGCAGTGGGGGCCGGGGCAGGATGGGAACGCTGGGGGAAGAGCACACAGGGGCTCGGTGGTGCCGTCAGGCCTGATGAGAGGCAACTGTCCGACACGTGCTGGTTACCAGCTCCCTTTGGGCCCATGACACACTGAAGTCATCCTGTGAAAAGCTGCATTCCTACTCCTGTCTGTCTTGTTGCTGGAAGAGCCCTTCGATGAGGCCCAACTCTGCCACAGGTGAAGCCCCTAAGGCCAGAGGGGCTCCGTGACTCTGCCAAGGTCCCCCAGCTGGTCAGTGGTTCAGCCAAAGCTAACCTAGAACCCCGAGACCACAAGGGAGCAAATGCAGAGCCCTACCTCCCATCTTCCCCTCAGCATCTCACATTCCCCAAACTGAGAGGCCCTTGATTAGCTTTGTGGCCAGGGCAGCTTGGGCTAAATGGATTTGGAAGCATCTCAGCCCCACTTTGCCTCTTCTTCCACAGTGAGGTCTCTCGGGGAGGCTGACGTGCACCCAGAAAGCAGAGAAAAGCTGGGGATGAGGCCTGGGAATGCCACCAGGGAGAGGCTCGGGCAGCCTGCCAGCCCTTCAGACCTGGACACGCAGGCCGACATTGCAGGTGACACCGAGTCTCACTGGGCGTTTGCTTGTCTAACCAGTTGTTAAACAGGACTCTTCCTGTCTCTGAGTATTGCCTGAGGCACCTCAAAGTAAGAACAATAGATGCTCAGACCCCACCCTCTGAGTGAGGCCTTGGATCGGCTAGCAAATAGCCTTCTCTTTTTCTTAGCCTGGAGGTGGGGACGGGTAGGGCGCTGGCAGAACCGGTTTGGAGTTCAGGAAGTGAAGAGGCTGGTCGGAAGGATTTCTCTGGAGTGATCAGACTGTCAGACTGTGCCTGAGGTGTTCCACGGAGTGGGGTGGGGGGAGGAGGCAAGTGAGGGTGTCCTCAAGGAAATGACTCGAAAGGGGAGTTCAATTCATGTCTCCTGGAATTAGGGTGAGTGTAGAGACTGACTCCTGACTCAAAAGTGGAAGGCAGTCCTGTGAGTGGAAGGCAGTGCTGCTGTGGCCAGGAGAGGTGAGGCCTACATGCAGACGGGCCTCAGGTGAGGTGCCAGCTTGAGGAGAAGGAAAGAAGGGAGGAGGGGAAGCCAGGAGAGTGATGGGAAAACAGGAATGGTAAGCACTGCCCAGAGCCAGTTGCTAAATGGGAGATCCCTAGGGATGGAGTGAGTCTCCCAAGAGTCCGCAAAAGCATTCCACATTTGGGGTAACCCACAGTGGCCTGATTCCCAATTGTTACCTCATCATCCATATTCTGTGCGCTTTTTCTCCAGTGCCCCCTTTCCCAAGGCTGGACCCTGAAAGGCCAAAAGAAGAGCAACAGGGTAAGAGAGGAGGCAGAAGGAGGGAGAGAGACCAAACCAGGCCAAGAAGGGGTGTGTGTGTGTGTGTGTGTGTGTGTGTGTGTGTTATAGGGGGTGGGTAGGGGCAAAGATTTGAAATATATGAGTGAGTAGAGCTTTGGTTTAGATTGACCAGATTTTTAATATTTGTGAATATTTGTGAATTTGTGAATTTGTGAGCTTGAGTGGGAAAGTCAAGCGACAATCCAGAGCTGTGGAAGGGAACACCAGGGCATAGCACAGATCGACAGCTCACTCAGTCCATAAACTGATTACTTTTATTCAAAGAAGTCCAGAGCCTCCTTCTGGGCTGGATGTGTCCTGGCCAGGGTTAGGGTGAGGGTTAGTGTTAGGGTTAGGGTTAGGGTTTGGGCCAGGCACTGGAGAGAAGGCCAAACCAGTATCGGAAGGAACCGGTGCCAAGTCCTAGAACGCATTGTGGCCAGTAGGTACCAGGGAGCCTGCCTGGGAACCAGGTCACTGGGCCTTTGGGGAATGAAGGCTGGGGTCTCCAGAAAGAAAATCAGGCCTCATAATGGAGCCTGAGGCCCTGTGGCTGCAGCCCAGCCCAGCCACCAGGAGACTTGTCCCTCTGCTCACTCCCTGCACAGGATGTTTGCCTTTCTTCTCTTCCCACATTCCACATGGATAGCTGCGTGGAAATGGCCTTTCTCCCCCCTCTGCTGATGAGAATGTGTTGGCAGTGAGCCTTTTCTGCGTGCATTTCCTTCCCAGGGAAGCTGATGCCTTCACAAATGAATTCCTTGCCTTGACGCGGAGCATAGCTGCTGCTGCTGCATGTCTCCCCCCACAGAGGCCCCCTCCATTCTGGGTCCTGCGAGAACAATGCCTGGGGCCACTTTTGTCCCAACAAAGCAGGAACCGGCCAGTGTAGTCCTCAAGGGAAGGGCCTGGGTGGGAATCTCCCTCTGTCCCTGCAGGGCTACGGCTGTACGACCCCAGGGAAGGGCTGGGATTGGGGAGGGAGGTCGGGTGTAGAGAGGAGGGACTGGAGAACGGTGCTCAGATACATCCAGGCCATCAGCTGTGGCCTGCACTGGAAGTCAAAAATGAGTCTATACTGACCAGCTGTGTGACTATGGAGAAGTGATTTCACATTTCTGAACCTCGATCTCTTCACCCTTAAAGTAAGAACCACAGCGTGACCCCCAGGGAGTGGCTGGGACGGTTAAACAAGCAGAAGTGTGGAAACGACCGAGGGCAGAGCAGGCACACAGAAGGGATGCAGCAGCGATGCTAGCTGAAAAATCAAACTCCCGCTTGCCTCGGGCAGCCTTCCTTGTTTGCCACCTTTTATGTCGGTGTGCCTACCGGCTCTTCATCCCATTGGCCATTCTCCCACGGCCATGGTGGGGAGGGGCGCTAGAAAGACAGCCTGGGACCAGGCTGCCGGCTGCGCAACCACCAACAGACCCACGGTCCCAGGACTGGATGATGATGATGTCCTTCCAGCCTAATGACCAGCTTCTCCTACATCCTGTGGTCCCTCTCAGTGATGGTGACCTACACCAGGTACAGGCACAGGTGGCCCATGGATAAGACCAACTGCTGACGTGGAAGAGGAAGAGGAAGAGGAAGAGGAAGAGGAAGAGGAAGAGGAAGAGGCGGGCCCTTTCCACTGTTCAGAGTGCTCACAATGCCCTGTCCGAGATGCCCCGAGACGTCCCGGTTCTGAGGCTCTCCCTCCTCTGGCGGGGGGAGCCACACGGCCCATTCTTCTGCAGGGTACCCCTTTTTCTCAGTTTCCTTGCAGACTAATCCCCCCTTGGGCCTTCATCACGTGTGTTAATACCACTGATTAGGCCACTGTGAAGTAGATGCAGCTACAGGCCTGGGGAGACCTCAGCATCCTCTCATTATGTGTCGATTTAATCAGTGTGGCTTCCCCAGCTCCCAGCCGACTGAGTGGAGACGAGTACTGGACATGATCCCTGTCTCCCGAGGCCTCGGATCGTCCTGCTGTCAGCCCCTTAGGAAGCCTCTGTGCAGAGACAGTCTCCAGCCGCCTGGAAGGGGCAGCTCTGGTCCCTGAGTCAGGATGACCGCATCGCCATGTCGGTATCTGAGGAAACACACCTCTGGCTCCGTCTAAGCCATTAATTATTCCACCGGTGCCAGAGACAAAGGCACGACTCAGAGCAGGAATCCCAGGTACTAGGGAGCTGCTGCCACAGAAGGAAGGAAAGATGAGAGTTCAGATCAGATACTGTCTGAGTGTGAAGCTGGGTGCAGGCGTGGGGCTGGACTCCACGCTGGAAATGAAGTGTGCTTTTTGCTAAATTGCAGCAATAACCCAGTTCTGTACCATGAGTCACTTCCATGTTTTCATTGTTAAATCTTGGGTCTGTGGGTAGGAATCCCAACTGCCGGCCCTCACTCCCACCGGGCTCCCAGTGGACAGAGGCTCCAGTGCTGGGCCTGGGACGCAGCACCGGTCCTGGCTGCTGCTTCACAACAGAACCCTGGAGGCTATGGTCCTCCAGGCCCGACGCAGACAGAAGGGGCTGTGGTGATGCATGGCATTCCCAGACAGTTCGGGGGAATGGTTCAGGGCCATTCCCAGTGAGTAAAACCAAACCCACTCAGGCCTCACACACGGGGGCCCATGCAGAGTCTCAGTGAAGGAGAAAGACCAAAGCAGCCCAGACGCCAGGGCAGAGAGAAGAAAACTGGACTTTGAGCTCCCTCAAGTTCTGACAATCTCTGGGTCCCGGTCTGGGTGGCCCCTCACAGTAAACACTTCTTCTGGGGTAACTAAGCTGTCTCCATTCCTTGATATGGCAGGAACCCTCATTAAACCATCTTCAGCCAAAGAAGCGATGGAACACACAATGGCCTCTCGTGGCAGCTGCAGTCTGAGCTGTTGCCCTCTGTCCAGAATAGGCAAGTCTATAGAGACACAAAGTGGATCAGTGGTTACCTAGCACAGAGGGTGGGGAGAATGGGGAGTGACTGTTCACGGGTACCGGGTTTCTTTTTGGAGCGATGAAAATATTCAAAATCAAGATGATGTTGATAGTTGCACAGCAGTGTAAAATGTACCAAACCCGTTGAATTGTACACTCTAAATGGATGAATGAATTCTATGGCAAGTGAATTATATCTCAATAAAACTGCTTTAAAAAATAACATGGCGGGTTGAAGCCTAATGGATGCCTGTGGCTACAAAGTCACCTTTGAATGCAACGTTTAGGACTGCTTTCTCAGGAGAGGAGACCAGTTTTCCGTATGTGTTGTGGCGGGAAGCATGGGGATCTGGCAGCTGGTGGATCTGGACTTGCATGACCTTGAGCAAGCTGCTTAGTCCTTCTGCGCCCATTTTTAAAACTTTCATGAAGTCTTAAATGGGATAGTATCTATCACAGCTGTTGTACAGATTTGCGGCCGACTTTGTATTAACTGTACCCTCCCGTTTCCTAGCAGGGGGACTGGAGAGGACAAGTCAGGGTCTCGGCCTTGAAAAGGGAAGACCGCGAGAGTCATGCAACCACAGGGGCAGCGTAGGAGCAGGAGTACAGCTGAAGCCGGCCACAGCGTCCACGGCCCAGTGTGAGAACTCGGGCCCGGTACCTCTAAAATTCAAGGCTTGGGTCCAACCAGCAACACACAGTGTCACTGAGCCTCAGGCTAGGGGCCCTGGGGACTGAACACTCTTTCCCCTGGTGTGCTTGGTTTGCAATTCACGGCAGCCTGCGGAGGCAGCGGCGGCCCCAGCTGCAGGGAGTGAGGGCTTGAGAAGCAGCGCTATCTGTTTGCCCATCCTTCCCCTTGGAACACAGGGAACTGAAAGGGCCCTGCCAACAATGTAGTCAATATTCAATAGTTCTAGTTATTTACCATTAAATACGTTGATATTATTGTCACTTACCTGCTTTAAAAACTATCATTTGACCTCCAGCTCTCTAAAAATGTTTGAAAATTGGTGTGCTTCCTTTCTTTCCTTCCAGAGCCTTGGTGAAATACATGATTTCTACATTAAAATGATGTATGAAACTTACAGTCTGTATTACAACCATAACTGCCACGGATATTTGAACTTGGTCCAATGGTTGTATGGGTTTAACGCTCGCTCCCATTCCTTTTGCCAGGATGTCTCCACTGACCTCTGTCTCGGTTGACCAAAATTTGCCCTTTGTAGTTTCTTCCAGGAGTGGTCAACGGAGTTGCTGGTCTTACCTATTTGAAAATATTTTCTGCTGTTTGCTGGGTATGAAATTCTTGGATTCCTCACATTTTCTTTCCATGACTTGAAAAAACGTCAACCATTGCTGTGAAGAACTTAATACCAGCCCGACAGCTCCCCACTGCAGGCAACTCTGCCTGCTGGTTAGAACACTCACGGGATTCCCCGCCCATGAAGTCTGGTTGCATCACTACGATTTGATGCTTAGTGCGTCCATCTTTCTTGGGATATGGTGTGTGCCCTTTCACAGTAGAAATTCAAGTCTGTCACTTCTAGAGATATTCTTGAATACTACCTTTGAGTTTTTATTTTCTATTTGTCTGCTTCCTCTACAAAATGACTATTTGGGGATCTTATTGGACTGATGTCATGTTATTCTTGTCAGCTCTTCATGCCCAATTCAGTTTGCTCGCTTTTTAATCCTTTTCCTTGTGTTTTTCTAGTACTTTCATCTGTGTTTATTTTTTTGTTCTTATCCCAATGTGCATTTCCCTTCTCTGTCCCCTCCCTAGACTCCCCGGCTCCGGGATCGTCCACTGTCGTGGTTAACAGTGAGGACTCTGAAGCCAGGGGTTGATTCCCCTTATCAGAACATACCTCTGGTTAAGTTACTTTCGTACTTTTTCTTTAATTTCAGTAAAATGAGAGCATCTGCCTCATAGGGCTGTTGTAAGAATTGATGAGTTAATACATAAATGCAACCTAAACTGTTAGGGACACATTTTACCGTCTGTTTGTGAATTCGAAAAAGGAAATGACGATGATGATGATGATGACAATGATGATGACAATAACACTACAGTAACCATAGCTGTTCCTTCCCTGAGCTCTATGCCTCTGCTCTGAGGTCTCAGATCAACTTAACCTTTTTTTTGCATTCAAGGTGATATGGTCATAATTTTTATCTATTTGATGGCCACATTTTTCTGGTTCCTGTTTCTTATCATTTGTTTTTTCACTTTGTTCTTATCATTTGTTTTCCTTACATCTTTCCTCATGTCTTTTTCTTGTAACATTTTGTATAGATCATGTAGTGATTCCTTTTTTTTTAACTTCTTATATTTCGACAAGGCTAGTTCTTCCAGGACCAGCTTTTGGCAGTAGAGCCCCCTGTACAGGCCAGCCTGGGTTCCAGACCAGCAGAAATGGTCCACCTGATCACAGAGTTGTGTGACTGAATATTTTTAAATGTCTCCTTAAAAAAAAAAGCTTCTGAGAACTCGTCTGGTTTCCTCTTTACTGCACTTGAACAGGGTCAGACGGGGACTCTTGAGTCATGAAGTCAGCAGGGGCACTTGGTTGCTACCCGGTGTGAAACACTGCTGATTGGAAAAGCCTTGCAGATACAGGAAGCCACCTTCTCCACAGAGGCGGCTGTGCACAGCGAGACCAAGTCGCACCAGAAAGGCCTCGGTGGAAACTAACCGCCACCTCAGGTGCCTTTTGTCTTTATAAAGTGTGTGGTGGGGCTCCGAGGCCGCCAGACCAACTGCGCACTGCACTGTGAGAGGCACTTGAGAAGGTCATCAAGATAAAGAGAAGTGCACTGTCCTCATTTCAATTTCACCTGAACCACGGGCAGGAAACGCATGAAAACCCAAAGGGACCTGAAAGGCAAGGAGACCTTGAGTGTGAACGCTCTGCCTGGCAGTTTAGAGAAATGTTTTCCACACATCATCATCAGTTTTGAGTCCCCCAAATCTCCCAGAGTGACAGCAATCAAAATTGATTTGGGGAATTTCAACCACAGATTCAATTTACGTGTTCCCAGTATGGAAGCTCAATGGCTTTGTCTCGCTGCTAGTGAGGGGGCCTGAGGATTTGAGGCATGACATGTAAAAGACCAAAGGCACTGGATCATCTGGCACAATTCAATGGTGGGAGAGTGGACACAGACACGGTTCCAGCCCTGGGAGTCTGAGCTGGCTGGGCCATCTGCAACTGGTCTACTTACTTAGTGCGATTTTGGGAAGAAGGCTCACATCTTCCAAGTTTACTGCCTCATTTTCTCCAGGCTCACTGGGGTTTTTCTGAGTGCTGTGCATATGGCCTAATAATGTACTGATTGCCACTGGAGGCCATCCCTAAAATTTTGTTCCAAGAGAGCTCTTGTTTTCTGACCTCACAGTTGTCACCCAGAGAAAGCTCAACCAGCATCTAGCCACTAAGGTACTGCTTTGCTGTATGTCCCGTCTGTGTGCGGCACTGCTCCCTGACCATGACGGCAAATGCTGTTTCCCCGGGTGACGCATGGGAATCACGACGAGAGCCGTGCTCCTATGGACTTGCTGGTAGAGCGGACAGCCGGGGGCCGGTGTCTGGGGGATGGTCTGGCGTGGCCAGCAGCACATCCTCCAGGTTGCTGGTTCTAGTCCATCTTGTTTCAGAACCCACCCTTTATGTAGATGGGGAATGTTGAAGGCAAAAAAAAAAAAAAAACCCCAAACAAAAACCCTTTAAAGCTGAGCTTCCTCATAGAAACTCCGGAGTCTGCCTACTAAGAGGGTCAAGATCAGCGGGTGTGGGTTGGGGTCCAGCAGTTAGCAAGTCTGACCGCCTCAGGTGGTTCTAGGTAGGCGGTCCACGGGCCGTGCTGTGATAAACACTGCTATACAACATGATTCAGATGAAGGAGAATAAAATGTATTTACCATCATGAAGAAAAATTAAAGGGCTTATCTCCACCCCCACCACTATCTGCTCCTAACCCAACTATGATAGCAGAATCACGATTAGTCAACTTGGACCCAGAGGTGGAAGATGAGGACTGTTAGGTGAGCTAATAAGCTTCAGTCTTGGTTTCAAACACACACACGTCACACATGCACGTACAATTGTACTTCCTGGCTCAGATGAAGGCAAAATTGAGCATGTCATGTTGCTCTGTTGAGTGGAAATTCAAGATAGTTGTTGAAGAGTTCCACCTTGCTTCATCCATTTTAAAATGCATTGTGACATTTTTTTCTTGAAGATCAGAACTATGCCTTGTATTTCCTTGGCCCTCCACAGTGCTCAGAACAGGGCCCATGCTTGGTGACCAATTCCATGAGAAGCAATAGGGCTTGCTGCTTATGAGTGTGACTTTGGAGCCAGCCGTCTGGGAGCACATTGCACTGTTCCAAACTGGAAGCAGTGTTCAAACTGTTCTGAAGTATATTTCATCTTTGCTGCATTTATATCACTTAAAGGAACATGTTTACAAGGCAGCGGCCCATTTAAAATACATCCCTGGAGGAAAAGCAAAATTCCTTTGTACATGGTTATGTGCTTTGTTATGTCAGAAGGCCCCACCCACATCCTTCAAGTTAGGGTTTATCAGTAGAGCAGAACATTTTTTAAAATTATTAATACACACAGGGAAATAAAGCAATTTATTTCATAAAGCAGATCTTTTCTCCTTCCCCTTCTTCTTTGCATTCCTCCCTACCTGGAGTAGGAAGATGTTTCCAGGTTGGCACTGGTGCGAAATGAAGAGGGAAGAGGCTGTTTTCTTCCTTTCCGGCTCTAGAACTGGGTTCTCTGAGCAGCAGCGATTCACATCATGTCCCGCTGAGTCACGGGACCTGCCAACATGAGGTGCCACAGGCTCCAAGTTTTACAGCTCACATGGACATTTAGGAAGTAAGAGTTTTCACAACTCTTTCAACTCTGCTATATGTTCAAGCTTTGCAGAATAAAAGTTGGGGAAAGAAAACAAGAAAAATAAAAATAAAAGTAGGGAGGAAGAGGGACCATTATTCCCTTATCTGACTTTTAAGCAGCACAAGATTCTCCAGAACATATAAAGTATTAAACTTTCCCAAAAAGCCACATAAAGTCAAAATATTTATAAGGCAGTTAGTATATATTTGTAAGGCTGTATATATTTACAAGGCTGCCTGTCAGTAGGCTATTATTGTTCCCAGCATAGAAAACAGCAAAAATGATGATTGCACAGCTGAAATCCCCCTTCCCTGGAATCACACACACCAAGAAACAGGACCCCCACTTAGTCCTTCCTGTATTCTGACTCTCCCCACTGCCTCGGAGGCCAAGCCGTGATGGGGTCTACCTTGGGGTTCTCCAAACTGTAACTAAGGGAATTCTTTGTCTCTGGTAGAGAACTGTAAAGATCAGAGGCTTGTTTGCTATCTTTGGAAAAACAACTTTAAGAGAATAAAACCCAGATGCAGACAAAAAAGGGAGTTCAGAGGCCTGAGTGCCAGCAGCAGACCCATGGAGAGGCCGGGAAGATGAGGGCAGGCTGGCAAAGATCTGTCACGGTGACAATTCAACCCGGGCAGTCGTCGTTCTCGGGACTCTACTTTGGATCAAACTATCTTCATTTTACTCTCCGTTTCATGGTTACAGCTAACATTGTAAAACTATAGAGACTCCCACACTTTTATGCCAACCCCTGTTCCTTCTAAACTAACTCCTACTTGAGAACTCCACTTCGGTGTCTGAAAGGCAGCTTAAAGGTGAATCCCTAATCTTCCTCCAAAACACTTGTTCCCCGGCATCCCCTCCTTTCAGTTGCTGGCAACATCTTCCTTCCAGTTGCTCGAGTTTAAAAATTTGGTGTCTTGTAATGCCTCTCTCTCTCATGTGTCCCATAAACATCAGGAAACGCCTCAACCTCACCAGGTATGCAGACTCAAGCCGTTTGTCTCCACCCCCACGACCCCACAGGGTCCAAGCTCCACTGTTTCTTGCTGGATCATCCTACCAGCCTCCGTATCCATCTCCTCGCTTCCCTCTTGCCCTCCCAACCACAGAGCAGCCCGTGAACGGCTTCGCATCTCACTTTTAAGTCAGGTCATGACTCTTCCATTTGGATCCTCCAAGTACACAGTGAAAAGTCTTTACTATTCCCTATAATAGCAATACAACTGAAAAAAATGCTTCACCTGAACTCCTCTCCTCTTTACTCTTATCTCCACCCACCTCACCAGCCCCCACCCCTTCCCACCCCTTTCCTTTGCAGACCTGAGACCAGGCAGCATGCGCTCACCCTTCTGCCGAGGGTCTCGGCACTTGCTCTTCCCTCTGCCTCGAACTCACACCTGCCAGAAGGCAGCACGGCCATGTGAAAGTGCCCTCCTCCACTTCCCTCAGGCACCTGTTCGTATTTCACGTCTAAGGAGTCTCCCCTCACCCTTCTACCTAAAACAGCACTCCTCCCCTGCTTTTCCTTCATATACATCCCTTTTGTCTTCCTCCCACTTAGAATTCATGCTCCATGAGAACATGCATTTGTTATTACTTGTCTTCTTAGCTCCTAGAACCATACCTATCATGTGGTAGGCAGTAATGAACCACTCAGAATCCTTCCAATGTATCTCCCATTTCAACCTTTTACCGACACTGGCTTGAATTGGTCCTCACACAGGTGTAAAACATCTTAAGTTTCACTGCAGTCACTTCCATAATGTATCAGGTTAATACTTCTTTCTACCTCTTCTTGTCTTCTCACTGACCATCTATTAATTCCTGAAATAGCTATTTAACAACTTTTTCAGCATTTAGTAAAAGCTGTTCTCCCTTGCCACTATAATACTGTGACTACAATAACTTCAGTAATTTTTATTCAACTGATTAAATATTTGAAAGTCATGACACATTCACGTCCACCCTGAAACCACAGCCTCCATTCTGAAATGGAGTCACCAATCAAGAGCAGTGGAATGCACAATTCTACAGTCGAGTCCCCAGTTAGAAACAATTCCTCTCGCCTTTGAATTATCCAAGTTTGTCACTTCTGCCACACTCTCCTTCCTGCTGTTCAAATGTTAACAATCTCAGGATTTTTTCTAGCACGGGTCCAATGGAAGGTAAGAAAACATGTACACATCAAATTACACGTACACACTTGATCACAGTCATAACCAAAAAGCAGATCGTGGTGGTCCAAGAATGTTGGCTGAAGTTTAACACTTCCTGCATTTCAGAGAATCTTGTGTTGTTTAAGTCAGATAAGGGAATAATGGTCCCTCTTCCTCCCTACTTTTTTCTTGTTTTCTTTCCCCAACTTTTCAATTCTGCAAATTTCAAACACACAAAAAAGTTGAAGCAGTTGTGAAACCTGTTACTTCCTAAATGTCCATGTGAGCTGTAAAACTTGAAGCTGTTTGGGAAGCTCACATTCACGGGCCTCGTGACTGAGGGTGACATGAGGTCGTTTGTTCCGCTTGGTCTTCCGTGTTCCATAGGTCCGAAGTAACCCTAAGATCCCTCTGGAAAGACGGTCAGTGGACACAAAATGACTTCCCATCAGGTAAGACCTCAAACTCCTGGCTACTCTCAGTTACCTTTGCTCTTCCTCTGACGCCACTCCTCCAGACTTGCCGGCCATCTGCTTATGAAAACGTCCCAATAGTTTTACTGGACCCACGTGAATTTATGTCTACCCTTAGGCAGCACTATCAAAAAACTAAGAGTATAAAGTTGCAAAAAGAATGAATCAATCTTATTATTTTGTAGTTTTGATTTTTATTTCTACTTGGCATTAATGGGATTTTAAAATGTCACCAAGGACTCATTTTTTTCAATTTCTATTTTCTGACCTAACCTCTTTGACATCTGAAATCTACTGTTAAGACTAGATGTCAAAGATAATTTTAAAAATATTTCAAGGGATTAAATTCTGCAAATTGTAGCTTATAAAAAAACCCCACAGAAACAGTTGTCAATATTATTTCTGGGTATGTATCTGTAAGAACTGAGAGTATTGAAGAGATAGTTGCATGTCCATGTCCACAGCAGCACTATTCACAATAGCCAAGAGGTGGAAGCAACCTGAATGCCCATTGACAGATGAACGAACAAAACACAGCACAGCCATACAATGGAAGACTATGCATCTTTAAGAAGGAAATCCTGTCGCATGCTACCTGGATGGACTTTGAGAACACTATGCTAACTGAAGCCAGTCAGTCACAAAAGGACAAATACTGTGACTTACATGAGGCCCATAAAGTAATTCATAGAAGAAATACAAATTCAAATTCAATTCACAGAAACGGTTAGTACAGGGTGGTTTCTAGGGCTTGGGGGAAGGGCCCCAGGAGCAGCTATTTAATGGGTACTGAGTTCTGCAAGATGCAGAAGTTTTGGAGCTCTGCTTCTCAACAACGGCAATATACTTAACACCACTGAATGGTGCACTTAAAAATGGTTAAGATGATAGACTTTGTGTTTTTACCACACGCAAAAAGTAGAACACATTTGCACTGTTTGCACGTGGATTTCTGGTGAAGATGGGTCAGGACAGCTGCTTGTAGCACATGCATAGTATTTACACTTATAACGCAACTTCCTTTGAAACCATATACAAAAACCCTTCCATAAACTTAGCATAAACTTAGCATTCATTAAATATATCAAGTACCGCGTGCATCCTAAATTATAGTTCATGAATTAGGGAGGAATAACTAAGTGTACAGACCGAAGAGAAACTGGCTATTCTATTTTATCTTTGTGGTTATCTGATTTATGTCTGTCTTCTCCACTAAGCAGACAGCAAGCGCTGGTGTTTGGTTTTGTTCATTGTTTTATCTCCAGGGCCTGGAAAATGGTACATAAGTACTTATTAGATGAATGAACATAGCGTTAGACATTTGAAGATGTAGTAATATCCAGGTCTGTACTCACCAAATTCCAGTGTAGTAAGAGAAATACCATTAAGGAGGCAGAATCAACTTTCAAAAAACTAATTTTAATCAAAACAAAAATTGTTGATCATTAACAAGTTTATAAAACAGTGATTTAGTTACATAAATAAATTGATATCAGTGTATCAAATCTTAATTACTTTTAACTTCATGAGCATGTTTACATGGGTGATGAAGTACAACCTTTTTTTTTCTTTTTACCTATTATAATAAATAAAATGGAGCGCATGAAATAGTTCTAAACAAAAATACCTACAAACATACCTCTAGCATGTTCTCTAATGAAGGGAACAGGAGACACTGGACAACTTTTGCACCAAAACATAAAAACTGCTTTAAAAAGCACAAGGTTACAGAACCATCAGCTAAAGAAAAGACACTACACTGTAACCAAAGTTGGTATTTAATAATATAATGAACAGTTTGGTAGTTAGATCTCCAGTTTGGTTATTTTAAAGCATTAAGACAAGGCAAGATAGAAGGCTGCTTTTGTTTTGAGTAATTCTAGAGAAAATAAAATATATTTAAAAAAAAGAAAGAAAACTGAAAAGTAGAACAGTCAGACCTACACAACTTTCTGTCCTGCACAAAGTCAAAATACCTATGCAGAATAGACATATAATATATATAATGTTATTTGTGCACAAAGGTTAGCTTATTAGCTCACTGCAAAGGCGTTATGTATCACATGTCAATTGTTTTGGAAAACATTTTGCGTTTGTGTCAAAAGGATATTTCTTTTAAGTTTCCTAGGCTAGGAGGCACGAACCCCAGTTCTGGCATACTGTGTATTCTTAATGCTAAGGCTTGCTGCTCTGGCTGTGTATTTGTTGTCCCTCTTTCTTCTAGTGCCTGTTATAAGCATGTGTGGTGTAGTGGTTGTTTTTGTTGGTGGTATGTGTGTGTCTGGTGTCTGTACATATATATATGTATATGTAAGCTGTATACATATATATATACACATATATAATTTCTCCCAATAGATCTCAGTCCAACCATGCAATCCAAAAGGTGGCTCTGCATAGATGCCCAGCATGAAGTTCGCCACCTGAGCCAACCCTGAAGCAAGGCGCACTTTTAGTCCTTCTGATAGGTTTTCTCAGTTTTTTTTTGTTTTTGTTTAAAACCAAGCTACTGCAGCTTCAAGTATTTTGCATTACATAGAATATTTTTTATAAATTAGTTAATGTTATATTTTCAATATTCAGACATATACTATAATATATATACAGTACAATAAATGCTCTCATTCTTTTTTTAATTTTTTTGATAAATCCCTGAGAATGTATGTTGACAGTCGCTAAGTTTCCACATGCACAAGCATCGTGTGCCATGCTTCTGGACGAACAGCACTGCAAAGCCACGTGGGTCAGCCTTTTAATTACTAGTATTTCATTTTGTTGGTTTGTTTAAATATGCTGAAAATGTAAAGATGAGTTACAAAGAAGTAAAGCTGAATCCATTCGAGGTACTTATCACAGGATGGAGGTGTTTTGTTTGGTTTTTAAAGCCATTTCAATTGTTTTTTTTTGAGGCTGTGAACGTATACAGAAAACAGGAGAGCTATGTGGACTTTCGCCACTTGACAACATATACTCAGTGTAAACCAAACCTTGTTAACCTCTCTCATACAAAATTAAAAAAAGAAAAGAATTGAAAAATAATAAAATAAAAGGAAGTAAAAGAGAAAGGGAAGAAAATTAAGAACACACAAACTTTCACATGACAATTTAGTCTGCAAACGCAATATAACTATACACATATAATACCGGTGTGGCTCTGTTCTTTAAGTTAAAAAGGGTACAAAGGCAGGCTCAAGTAAAAACAAACCATCCCTCCCCTCCCCACCCCCACCCCCACTCATACAAGTTCTATCAACCAAACCTCTCCCGAACCAACATCATCAGTTTCTTTTTGCCTTTGTAGATTTGTTTCAGGTTGTCAATAAACTGTGTAAACTGAATGTGTCCGTCATGCGCCATTAAGAAGGTCTCTCGGGCCTTGCTGAGGAACTCGATGAACTCACTATAGTGCCGGGGACTGATGTGTGTGAGTCGAGAGTGCGTCGTGTTGATGTAGGCCCCGATCGTGGCATCCAAGAGTTGCCTCAAGGGGGCTTTGTCCAGTGACATGAGCTTACCAGAGTTCCTCCGTCCATGAAGTCCCACCATGCCAGGGGTGGTCAGAGTGCACCTGCGCAAAATGTCCGACAGTACCGTTGCACACTTGACACTCTTGACCACCAGAGGTATTATAGCTGCAAGCTCGTTTTTGCCGAGGGAGTGGCTGAGCGCACAGGCCCACAAAACGTCATTAATGGCAGGGTGCGTGTCCTGATTGTAGCTCAGGTTGAGATGGGTCATGGCCAGGGTGGCCAGCTTGTAGGCCCTCATGGGGTATCCGCGGTGCTCCATGTACCGTGCTATTGTGAAGAGCTGGGTGTAGCTCATGCCGGTTGTAGCAGCGTCAAGAACAATTTGGTACGCCGTCTCAAAAGCTATGTGATCCTTTTCACACAGGGTCAGCGCAGAGAGGGCACAATTCTGAGGGTCCTTCATGGCACACTGCAACGCGAGTGTCCGGGCACTGCTAGCCAGCTTTTCCTGCTGATGGCAGTCCAGGTGGAGGCGGACGATGGTGCTGTTGGACATCACGGTGGTGGCAACTATACTTGTGGCCTCAGTGGGAGTGAAGAGTGTAAACCAGCTCTGCATGATGCTGTCCAGGGCATAAACACCTGTAAGTGACGCAGAGAATGCCAGTTATTGACAAGGATGCTGCTTAGAGGTCTAGCCTTATTTCCACTGTATAATCAATGCTTACATTGTTAACCATCACAGCACAAGAGTTAGGCCAGAAAATCCTGTAAGGTAATGTGCCTGGGAACCACCTTGTAGAATAAGGTCATTATAGACTGTTATTCAGTAAATGCCTGAAAGGAACATGAACTTCCTATAAAGCAGAAACACAGAACTAATCCTCTCGGCTGTACTGCACTGCTTGCCATTTCAGACAACGGCTTTTTGCTAATGAGTTCACTGGGGCTTCCTGTCAGTTTCCCACTATAGAAGCTGTGTCAGAAAAACTACAACCCTCACCAAAATAGGTAGTTTTTATGTGGTGTGTGTGTTTGTGTGTAGGTTTAAAGTACACAGGACATGAAATGATTAAGATACACGAAGCGGCAGGAAAACGTGACCCACGCTCAAGAGAAAAGAGTCAACAGAAGCAGACGTGCAGATGACTCAGATGTCGGAAATGCTGACAAAGACTTTAAATAACCGTTTTAAGCACACAGATACGACATGTCTCAGTTGCAGGAAACCCTACAGGCGAGTTAGTTAAAGTAGAGGTACTACATTCCAGAGGGAAATTCGGCCTGTATCTTGGTTCAGGGCAAGGGGAATTGTGTGGCAGCTTTCAGACTGGTACTGTCTGTGCTGTTTTTACAGCATCACCTCAACAATCTAAACATGGCTTTTCTGTTGAGACCAAATTCTCATTTTCCAAAATAACAAACCATTACAGATTAATGAAAGAAAAATAGCAAGAATGATTTTACAGTATCTGCTGTGTCAGTATCTAAACACTGGGGCAGCAGTGTCTTCTCAGCAAGAGGTATGTGTCCTTTTCTGATGCCAAACAGGCAGGAAGTCAGCTGAACCACCGTGCAGTTCCAGCAGCCCCCACGTGTTTGGGCCGGCACTCCCGCTGGGAAGGCAAAGGTTTCTTTGGTCCTGACTGACTGCTGCAGAGCAGAAGCAGGTGGCTGATGGGTCTCACAAACCACAGCTTACAGGCAACCAGGGGTCTTCCCACGGCTAGCCAGTTTCTCACCCACCTGAAAGCTCAGCTAAACCACACCCGGCTGTCATCCCTCTGCTAGATATATGTGCCCTAAGACGATCAGGAAAACACTCCAAGCATCTATGTAACTTTATATTATGTTCACTGAAATGGCCTGAGCCACTAATTCAGTCTCGAGTTTCAAAGGTGGGCTCCAAGCTCACAAGGATTCACTCTGATACTCTTTAATATAAAATGGTAAATTTGATTATCACAAAGTTACTAAAAGCACCTTAATAGTGACAGAACAAATGGATAAACAGTGTTTGCTCGCTGATTTATTCCACTGATAAGAGTTTGGAGCCTCACATACTTGACAGTTTGGAAGAGGAACAACGCCAAATGTGCACAACTGAAGGTTCGAGCGAAGGGAGCCCCTGTAGGTTGCTGGAAGGGGCAAGAGCCTCACAGAAGTCAAGGGGAAAGACTGAAACTGTGTTTGTATCTGTCCAGGAGCAGTTAAGCTGACACGAGGCACCTGGGAAGGCTCCTCCTCCAGAGCGTACCTACCCACTTCAGTAGCACATGTTACCAGCCACCTGACCATCTCCCGCCGTCGCCAATTTAAGGTTGACAGTGTCATTCGCATAACCTATGAAGAAAGAGCGGATTAACGAAATGTTTTTGGAAGATGACCCCAAGCCACTGGAAATACAAAACAAGTCATTCCACAGTATAAACCACAGGGCACACTCCCTACTAGCAGGAGGATGGAGAGCCACATCTAGAGCAAGCCCTGCCTAAGAACTGGATTTGTTCCCAGCTGCCCCAGCTGGCCCTGTCCCAGCTACAGAGGCTGCAGGTCTGCATTCTCCTCCTCCTCCTGGTGGGCTCATTGACCAAACATGGTATCCTGGGCAAGTCACTCATTCAATCACTTTTCTCACTTGCAAAATCAGAGGCCTGGACTGAGAGGCATTAAACACAGCCCATGCCCTCTACTCCTCCCCAGCTTTACATTCTATGGTTTTAGATTTCTGAGGCTCCTCTGAACTAATTCTGATTAGAAACCCACAGATGGCAGAGGATATTTTAAGAATTTTTAAAAATTGACTTGAGAAGGGAAGAAGAATGTGAGGAAAGGGAGAGAGAAATATTGATTTGTTGTTCCACTTCTTTATGCATTCATTGGTTGATTCTTGTATGTGTCCTGACTGGGGATTGAGCCTACAACCTTGGTATATCAGGATGACATTCTGACCAACTGAGCTACCCATTCAGGGCTGCAAAGAGGAATTTTAAAATAATTATTTTAAAAAATTATTATTATTATTATTTTTTGCCCTGACTGGCATAGCTCAGTGGATTGAGCGCGGGCTGCGAACCAAAGCATCACAGGTTCAATTCCCACTCAGGGCACACGCCTGGGTTACGGGCCACGGCCCCCAGCAACCGCACATTGATGTTTCTCTCTCTCTCTTTCTCCCTCCCTTCCCTCTCTAAAAATAAATAAATAAAATCTTTTAAAAAAATTTAAAAAAAATATTTTTTTTTCAATCTCCGGTTGCTCTTGTCTGGAAAGAAATCATCTTTGGCATCATCAGTGATCTGATTGTGTTTTTCACTTTCTAATAAGAGACCTCAAGATAAAATATCCTTTTGTTCCTGCTTCCCCCATTCTTTAAGATTCAGAAAGTCTGGATATGTAAGTCCTGAAACCAAGAAAGCCCCTCTGGGATCGATTCCCAGGTCCCAGAAGCAATGGGGCAGAGAGTAAGTTCTTAGCAATCTGCCATTTATCCAAAATATCTGCCAGAATTCCAAATAACCAGAAAACTTGTATTAATGTTTTTTTTTCTTCATCATGATTTTAGGAGGCAATAGAAATGAAAATAAGTCATATAACATACTTTTTAAAAAGAAACTTCTGAAATGTCATTTTATTGCTTAAATGCAATCACTCTCCTATACCCTCTACTTCTGCCATACTGTATACAGTAAGTGCATTTTCTTATAATCCAGTGCTTTCTGTAAACTTCATTAATCACTGTGAAGAGAATCCACAACTATAAAACCAGATTAATCATCTAACTAGGCATTCTACTACCCATACTTTTAGTAACTAGAGGGTAACAATTTCTTCACTTTTCATGGGGGAGAAAAAAGCAAATGTAAATAGAGATTCCTTGAGAAAAGTAGAACTATAAACTTTCCAGTTCCTGGTTTGCATAGTAAGTAATCTTTTCAGAAACCGTCAGGAAGCAAACTCTATCCACGTAACTAACGGACAAGGTCCCTGGCGGTGTCTAAGCAGGCCTGAACACCGACCCCGCACCCTGGCCCAACCCCTCCTCCTTCACTGAGCTTCCTCGCATTTATAGAAAGGAGCTAGAACCGCCCATCTATTGTGAAAATGAAACATCAATAAAAATTCATCCTTCCTCTAAAAATTTACCTCTAACAACGGAATCTTTATTATACACGGTAGCTTTATCTAAGTCTCTTATGAGCAGTAATTCCTCTCCCTCCATTAAAAGAGAAATGGTGACGTTAAGCCTATAATTAAGAAAAGGAATTTTTTCTCTGGCTGGCGTAGCTCAGTGGATTGAGCGTGGGCTGCGAACCAAAGTGTCGCAGGTTTGATTCCCAGTCAGGGTACATGCCTGGGTTGCAGGCCATGGCCCCCAGCAACCGCACATTGATGTCTCTGTCTCTGTCTCTCTCTCCCCCTTCCCTCTCTAAAAATAAATGAAATATTGAAAAAAAAAGAAAAGGAATTTTTTAAATTTGAAAGACACAATCAGGCTTCTATATGTAAATCTACTCCCTGTGCCTCAGGCAGCAGCTGGTTCAGTTGGGTCTGACCTCACCTCTGAAGCACAGGGCTCTCCTGAAAGTCTGACAGGTTTGTGCACTAAACTCATTTACCTGCACTAAAAAAATCCAAATAAACACACAGAAACAACCCTCAGATGGTGCCTATATTTAGCGGTCCGTGGTACCCCAGGGAAGACCACCAGTCGCGTACCTGCAGGCCCAGCTCCAGAGACACTTTCAAAAGGGTAATGTCTGGCAAACTGTCCATGAGTGTTGCTATTTTAAATGCATCTTGGGCAAGCTTGAAGATGTGGGATGAGGAGTGGATGTTTTTCTGGATGGATTCTAATACTGTTTCCAGCCTCCGAACATCGCCTGCAACGAACAAGGAAAAATCAAATCAAAGCAAAACAGACAAACAAATCATACCAAACACACAAACACAAAGGGAGGTAAAAAGGAGAACAAAATAAAACATAAAGCACAAGTGAATTAACACAAATGGTCACAGTGGGCACAGACACAGACATAACTAAGTAGCCCCAGAGTGACTGTTACGTGTATGAATTTCAGCTCCACAAAAAAAGAAACACCAAGACACACCCTCGATGACCAAAGACACCTGTGACCCAGAACCAACAGGAGGAGACAACAGATAGCTCTCCTAGTTTCTACTTAAGTATTTTTGCTGAATATTTCATGGAGGTAAAAAAACAAAACAAAAACATAACCTAACTTTTTAATGTGCCTCCGAATCTCAGCAACCACTAACACGGTGTGGTAACTAAACCTGAACTCTGCCAGCAGCATGTTTAATGATGCAGCTAAATGAGGGAAATGCCAGGCTCAAATGAGTAACACCTGTTTTGCCTCATAAGTTAACACCTAACACCCTACAACCCAATATTAGCACTACCACTGAGAATTTGATAGCAAACATGACCCTTAAAAAAAGGCAAACTAACAAAATAATCACAAGGCCCCAGGGCAGTCCAGTACCTTTGGCTGCAGTTAGCATGGTGGATGCCAGCTCACACTGCTGGGATTCTATGTGGCTCAGAGTGAACCAACGAGGGTATCGGTTGGGAACAACTGACGCAATGTGGTGGGGGCGGGTAAGGTCTCCCGTTGGAGCAGTAGATTCCAATACTAGTAACCTGTAATGAGAAGAGACAGGGCAGGTGGCTCCTGGTTATTACTTGTCTATCACCTTGGCCACAGGGACTGGCCAGTAGCCAGAGGAGTGGGTAGATGCTGGGAGAAATGCTCAGGTCCCTGGTGCAGGAAGAGCTGCTACAGCCACTCTCTGTTGTCTGATGCCAAAGTTGCCTCATTAATTGCTCATTACCCAAACCTAAGAAATTTCCTTTCTTTAATATCATTCAGAAACTTGCAAAATTCAAGGAAATTAAAATATGTAATAATGACTTTTGAAACTCAGTCTTGATGTTTACCTACTTTAAAATTTTTAAATCTTACCACTCATTAAAAAAATACAAGTCAACAGAAAATGGACAGTGAAGTGAATATTAAGACTGAGATGGTAACAGGGATCAGTGGATAGCTGAGATGCATAAGCTTATTTTACTAAAATACAAAATAAAAGAAGTAAAATAAAAATGACTTCCTTTCCATTATTCATACTTTCAAAAACAGTTCCTTACTACTTCAGGAATCTGTAGTTAGAAAATGGTCTATCAATCATATCAGAAGATGATAAGTGCAAATCATTTAAGTATTTGTCCCCTGACTGTCTTATAATAAATTCAGTGAGATTTCTCATTCCAATCAATCTTTTGATTATGCTGACAAATAAAGGATTTTATTAAAAACAAAGCATATGCTTAGTGATCTCCTCCAAATGTAAACACCAAAGAGATTAGTACAGTAGCTAAAAATGCAATAATTCTTTTACAATCATCATCATCATCAAAACACTGACCTTCACTCAAGTTCACCAGTGTTAGGACTATGAAATAAGAGCTGGGGATCAAGAGGAGTAAGCAGGGTAAGAGTGTGAGGCTAGCCTTGGGGCTCCACCCAAGAGCGGTTACTGCTCTGGTAAGCCAAATGCCTCCTTCTTTTTCCCTTTTAACTATGGACAGAGATATTAGCATTAGAGGGTGGCAAGGGAGGCAATTAAGTAATAATTTTGGTGGGGTTGCTATTTAGCTTGAAAAAAAATCAGAATATCCCTATAATTATCAGGCAGATCTTTTCCAGAGTAGTTGCAGTAAAAACAAGTTAACACCCCTGGGAAGCTGCGAAAATGAATGCTGAAAACACCCCTCCCCAGGCCACCGCCCCTACTTCCAGAAGGATGAAGAAGCAAGTAAGCTGCAAGTTCCTTCTCCTTCCTGTTCCCCTGGCTGCCCTGAGATGCTCTAGAGGTGACACCACCTCCCACGACAGTCCTTCAGCTGGGGGAGTCGACAGTCCTTCAGTTGGGGGAGTTGTGGCAGGCAGAAGAGAAAAGGTGGAAAAGCAATTCCCCTGTGCCCTGCTTCTATCCCATGAACAAAAACTGTGTGGGTGGCAAGCAAGGGCAAACATGAGTGAGTTTCTGAGGGTTATAAAAGCAAGCCTTTCTACCTGACAGATAGCTTCACATTAGCCAGATCCAAAGAGAAACATTATACTATTTTACTCTTAAACTTGACAGTGGTCATAGCATCTAGTGGCATCATAACATCGGCATCCTTCCCTTTATACTGGAGCAGAATTCTTAGATCTGAATAGGTATAGAGCTGAGCATCTGTCTTCATCTGACAATTTCTATTTCAGCTTCCAAAAATGGGAATAGAAATATAATTGCATTTTAAAATACAAACCAAGTGGTATAAAATCATTTGGTGGGGAACTTTTGTTAGTTTTTAGTTTAGTTTTTGGTATTTTAAAAATAGACAAGAGATAACATGTAAGGTTTCTCTGATAGGTAAATGAGATTTCATGTTGCCAAGGAAAAGCATGTCAAATAAAAAGGTGTCAGCCTCAAAATACACTGACACCCAGGAATACACATACACACACACCCCCATCACTGCATAAAAGAGACCTTCTGAGAGACTAGCTACACACATAAAAAGGCAAGAATTTGTTTTTGAATTCACTATACTGGTTGCAGACATACGTAACCTTTGATGAAAAGCTTCTACAGGATCAAACTATTCTCTAGCACCTCAAGTTTTTAGATATGTTCATCATTTGTCTGTAGGTGGCTACAAAGGGGTTTGTTTAATCTGCACTTTAACACAGAAGTGTTTTGATTTCTTAAAGGAAAAAGTTCCTGTTTTAAGAAAGGTGGATGGATATTCCTTTCATGCCCTTAGAGCTTACTGCGCTACAACTAAGACTAACAAATACAATGTTGAATTCACTAAAAAATTACCAAGAACAAATTCACGATAAAAATTATAATTTGGTGACCTGACTTTTAAAAGGAAATGAAAACAGAAAGGCCAGCGGCAGAAACAATGTATTCCAGCTGCTGTTACTGAAGAGGAGGGGCTGCAGAGGATATGGAGGCGGTCAGAGCTGAGGTGAGCAGCCCCTGGAAGACTGCTGACAGTGGGGCCTTCAATACTCAGTACAGGTTCCATCTCCTGTCACCCTCCACGGGAGCCCAAGGGCAAGTGGGCTACACAATGGCCTTCCCGCACTATGGATGGAATGTGAAATCACAGCAGGTGTGGAGGGATCCCTCAATTATTACATGCAGTCAAGTACACTTATATTTACCACTGTTTGAAAAATCTAATTTTTCCAAAATAACTCATTATTTAGGAAGATTTCAACTGTTGCTGCCATATGGTTAAACTTGGCCTGAAATTGTTGTCTATTCCCAAAGTCTAGCTTCAAGAAAAAGTAGGAAAAAGCCACCATGAGCATGAACGTGACACGACAGTGAAGGACACCATTCTTCCTTCACTTTAAAACAGGAGCCAAATGAGCCAACAAGCTAACCTCTAGACAATCCAAGGAGTATATAACTAAGTGGGTTCTTTAGACTTCCTGCTGCCTACAGGAAACATGAATGAACAAGAACCAGTTAACAGCATTTGTCCCAGTGGGGAATTTGCATTGCATCTGCCCTGCTGGGCTGTGAATACGTACCGCATTGCTCTCAGTGCAATTTTGTATGCCAATTCAGCATCATGAGGTAGGAGGGAGGTGAAGAGATACTTGGCAAATGTGTGCATTGGAACGCTCTCGCGGTGGATTATTTCGCCTAAACCACTATATGGTCCGGCTGTGGGAAGAGAGCATACACATTTTAAATTCCTAAAAAAGGAACTAAGACTTCTTGTAATGTATATCTTAAAATTGTTATGCAAAGTTGTAACATATACAAGCTAATCTAGTTAAGAATGTAATCTAAGCGACACAGTAGAAAATACAAATTCTTAGTAAAAAATGTTTTCTGCAGGGCATAGTATCCAATATCAAATTTACTTCAGCAACAACCCCCTAACTGTACCCCAGTTAAAATGAGAATCACAGAACTAAGGGGCAGAGCCTTTTCACATTCTAACTGCTTCAGAGAAAGAAACCTTCCGATGCATAAAATCTCACTGAATTCAAGAAATATCCTGTCAGTGTGTGTATCCGAGCACCCGGATTTTCATCGGCACCGATGACCCTGCAGCTTTAACACTGGAACCTGCTCCCAGACCCAGTCAAGCCCTTAGGGGTATGGACAAGCAGGGTTTCCAGAAAAGAGTGCTCTGATGGGATGGGGGAGGGTTCTGAATCACAAATGCCAGTACAAGACTTTAAACACTGTTGCTTCTAATAAGCTGAAATAAACACTGATTCTCAGAAAGTAATTAATAAATAAAAGGATAAGTTCACCCATCTGATACTCACCATAGGCAAAAAAAAACACAAAATTAAAGTAACTGGAAATTTACCACTTTTTGGGCTCCCAAAGACCAATTTTAAAAGGAAAATTACATTTAAGCTGTCAAAATTCATTCTTTAGTAAGTTATGACAAGGATGGAGGCAAAGCTGACTTCCCCTGCGTCCTCAGAGTGCTGCCCTAAGAAGGGTGATAACAGACTTTTAAAATAAATTTTGAAAGGAAACCACAGTGGTTAGTTCAACTACTTTCCACTTACGCACCCAGAGGTTTAGTTACTGTAAGGTGTTTAATAAATTAGTTTCCATGTCACCTCTGGGTAAAATCTGTTTACAATTATGAACCATAATACTACTGCTCAGAGGATATAATACATTTGTTTTCCATGAGAAAAATCAGTCTAGCGAAGAGCTTAGAATGCAAGAAATGCCGTTCAGAAGAAATGGTGAGAGGAGTTACTGAACTAGGCATGGGGTAGGAGCATTATATATTATAGATCATTTTAATACGAGTCATTTTTAAATTTCATTGTTTTATTTTTGGTTAGTATCTTTTAACTTCACTATTCAAGTACTTGGGAAATCATATAATAGACAAGTTTTTGTTTTTTTTTTTACCTAGGCAAACTAAAATCCTTCCTAGGTTTCTAATTTTACCAAACCTATTAATCTTTTTCTTTTATTTAAGATTATTTTAAAATGTTTTAATGTTTTGATATTCTTCAAAAGTTAATACAGCATTATAGTTCCACCCTTAGTTCATATAATGAGGCCAAATTATTCAGGTTATTATTATGAACTGAATGTATCTTCCACCCCGATTCAATACTTTTGAAGTCCCAACTCCCAATACAACTGCATTTGCAGAAAGGGGCCTTCAGGAAAGTAATGAAGGGTGAAGGGTGGGTGGGGAGCTGATCCAATAGGGTTAGTGTCCTTATAAGAGACATCTGAGATCTCTCTCTCTCTCTCTCTCTGGCAGCTATCTCTAAGCCAGGAGGGACATCACCAGCAAATGATTTGGCCAGCACCTGGCCTTAGACTTTTCAGCCTCCAGAACTGTGAGAAATAAATTCCTATTGTTTAAGCCATGCAGTCTAGGCATTTTGCTATGGAAGCCTCAGCAGACTAAGATACTAACTCTATTTTGCTTAAGGACTAAATATAGCAACTTGTAGATTTTCTTCATTTCTCTCCCATTTCATTCCAATGTTTCCCTTAAACCATCAAGCTACCCTTTTTTTTTACTCCACAGGGAAAGCCAGCATACACAATCAACACTTGTTATGACATCTCTGGACAAGCAAAACATTCAGTCAGGTATCACAGACTTATTTGTGAATTAATAGTCAGTGTAATTCCTGAACGTTAGTGTAACTGAATAATGAAAGACTGAAATTTGGTACTAAGTTCCCCAGAAGTCCTTTTCTAACATGCCAAGATTGAGGCCAGAAGTAATTAACACTCAGCAACAATACAGGGTTATTGCTTCCTCTTTTTTTCAGATACCTCAGTCTGCTATTTTGCCCCTGAAATTTTCAGAGTATAAATACATGAAGAACTGTGAAGTGACTGAGTTGACTGAACTTATCTTCTGGAATTTACAGGAATGGTCGGTCCCTTGACTCCCCCCTTGGACTGTTTCCTGTCCTGCACTACCCACTCTCTGAGGGTCTAACAAGGTCACGCAAGGAGAGAAAGCTGGGATGAGTCAACCACACTCCTTAACAGGCACAGTGCTTATGAAAATGTTTAATGGGAAGGTATGAAATAATCAAAGATGAGACAGTGAAACATTATTCATGAGTAATAACTATGAAGAACATTTAAAAAGGTAAATGATAAAGAGGTATCAGGCCCCATCAGCACTGAAAAGTACACACCCTCTTCCTATTCTTCAATATAATGAAAATCAAAAGTCAGTTACTACGAGCCAGTGACAGCATAAAAAAAGCTTGTGGCTTATGATTTTGATTATCTCAACAGAGGAAAATAAAACAAAACAGTAAAGAAAGAATCAAGATCGCTTAAAATTTGCCAGGATAGGCTTTTATGTTAAAAAAAAACCCAAAACAACCATGAGGTAAGTGCTTCAAAAAATTAACAATAGGAATTTTTACTAAAATTAAGCATACTATTAATAAATACACTTAAAATGCATTGCTACCCCTGACCAGTGTGGCTCAGTTGGTTGGGCGCTGCCCGGAAAAGTAAAGGGTCACCACTTCAACTCCCCACAAGGGCACATGCCTGGTTCGCAGGTGCGGACCCTGGTCAGGGCGAGTACAGGAGGCAACCAGCCAATGTTTCTCTCCCTCTTCTTCTCCCTCCTGCCCCCTCTCTAAAAATAAATAAAAACTTTATGTATTTCTAGAACATATACATGCAGCCCTGGATGGTGTGGTTCTGTGGATTGAGTGCCAGCCTGTGAACCAAAGGGTCGCTGGTTCGGGCACATGCCTGGGTTGCAGCGCAGGTACCGAGCAGGGAGCATGCAAGAGGTAACCACACCACCCCCTTCTCTTTCTTTCTCCTTTCACATCTCTACAAATAAATAAAATATTTTTAAAAATAATTAAAACATATAAATGTATAATGTATTTGGTAAAATTCTTTCAAATAGATCTTTAGTTTCAGACACATAAAAGAGGTTTTGGGGACTTCTGGCCAAGATGGAGGTGTGGGTAGATACACTTTGCTTCTTTGCACAACCAAAAGGACAACGGCCAATTTAAAAACAAAAAACCACCAGGACTGCCAGAAAATTGAACTGTATGGAAGTCCCACAACTAAGGAGTTAAAAAAGAAACATTCATCCAGACCAGCAGGAGGGGCAGACATGGGCAGCTAGGGTGGAGAGGACATGTGGCAAGGCAGCTGCTGGCAGACTGGGCAGTCCCATATTCGCATGCAGATAAACCGGGAGGAACAACTGGGGAACAAGACAGACTACACAACCTGGGGTTCCAGTGTGGGGAAATAAAGCCTCAAAACCTCTGGCTATTAAAATCTGTGGGTGCTGCAGCAATGTGAGAAACTCCTTGTCTCACAGAAGAGTCCACTGAAGGGACCCACAGGGTCCTAGAACCTATACAAACCCATCCACCATGAATGAGCACCTCAAAGGTGCAATTTGCTTATAGGCAGCACAGGAAGTGACTGAAAGCAGGGCGAGAGCTGACCAAGCAGCTCTTTGATCCCTCCCCCACATATAGTGCCACAACACAGCAATGATGTGGGTTGTGCTGCCCTGATGAATACCTACGACTCCACCCCTTACTACGTAACAGGTGTGCTGAGACAAAGAAATATGAACCAAATGAAAGAACAGATCAAAAATCCAGAAAAAGAAATAAACGATGTCCAGATAGCCAACCTATCAAATGCAGAGTTCAAAATTTGGTAATCGGGATGCTCACAGAAATGATTGAGTACATTGGCAAAATAAAGGAAGAAGTGAAGGCTATACAAAGTGAAATAAAGAAAAATATACAGGAAATGAACAGTGAAAGGAAGGAAAACAAGCGCAAATCAACAATCTGGAACAGACGGAATTAATAAACATTCAACCAGAACAGAATGAAGAAACAAGAATTCAAAAAAATGAAGAGAGGCTTAGGAACTTTGGGACAACTTTAAATGTCCCAACATCCAAATCATAGGGGTACCAGGGGGAGAAGAGGAAGAGCAAGAAATGAAAATCTTATTTGAAAAAATAATGAAGAGAACTTCCCTAATCTGGCAAAGGAAATAGACATGCAAGTCCATGAAGCTCAGAGTCCCAAAAAAGTTGGACCCAGGGAAGCACACATCAAGGCACATCATAATTACATCACTCAAAATTAAAGATGAGGAGAGAATCTTAAAAGCGGCAAGAGAAAAAGAGACAATTACCTACAAAGGAGTTCTCATAAGACTATCAGCTGATTTCTCAAAAGAAACCTTAAAGGCAAAAAGGGGCTGGAAAGAAGTATTTGAAATCATGGAAGGCAAGGACCTACATCCAAGATTACTCTAGCCACCAAAGCTATTATTTAGAATGGAAGGACAGATAAAGTGCTTTCCAGATAAAGTACACTTAGGAGTTCATCATTAATAAACCCTTATTAAATGAAATGTTAGAGGGACTTATCTGAGAAAAAGATCAAAACTATGAACAGTAAAAAATGACAACAAACTCGACAACTATCTACAACTGAACCTAAAAACAAACTAAGCAAACAACTAGAACAGAACAGAATCACAGAAATGGAGATCAGAAGGAGAGTTATCAGTGAGGAAGGGCAGGAGGAGGAGGGGTACAAGGAATAAGAAGCATAATCGGAAGGTACAAAACAGTCAGGGGGAGGTTAAGAATAGTATAGGAAATGGAGAAGCCAAAGAACTTATATGTATGACCCATGGACATGAACTAAGTGGGGGGATTATTGGAAGGAGTAGGGGGTACCAGGCAGGGGGGTCAAAGGTAGAAAAATTGGGACAATTGTAATAGCATAATCAGTAAAATGTATTTTTTTATAAAAGAGGTTTTGAAATGCTATTTTCTCTAAATCCTTTCCCTATAAGTAACAGTTCTGAATGTAAGATGAAGATATCACACTTTATAAAGCCTATCAACCACAGAGAATTCCATAAGAGCAAACATATATTTGATAGAATTTCATCAATTAGACACCACTTAAATTTACACAAAAGATTAGGATACTATACTTATTACACTTAAGTCTTTTCAAAAAAGAAAAAAAATTTAAAAACATGCCAGCCAAAATGTGTTAGGCCCTTTAGCTCTTAACCTTATAAAAAGAAGAAATTATGCTTTGCCTTAGAAAGGCTATGAAACTTGAACTTGCTAAATCTACACCTAATGAATTCTCTGAAACAATGACCATTCACTCCTGCAGCTTTCAGTCCTTTGTTAGCTTGTGCAAATGTCTGAGTCAAAACTCAGACATCATGTAATAGCCAACTGAGAGGAATGCCAACCAACTTCCATTCTACTATTTAATTGATCAAGCAAAGAGGAACATGGCTACCAACAATAGCTCACTAAATATCAAACTTGTATTTATCTCAGAAACAACACAGCCACAATAAAGTCCTTTTCAGAGCTTGTGGCATTAAATGGGGCTCATTTCTAATAGACCATCCTACATGACCACCTAAGTCAAATGATATAAATGTAAACATCCGTGTTTTTCTATTAAGTGATACTATATTTAGATAATAAACATGCCTATGACATTCACTGACCATACCAACCAAGATAACTACCATATTAAAAACATTCCTATAGTACTCCCAACTTAAAAGTTTAGCACCTAAATAAAATTGGTTAAAGTGGAAAACGTCTTTATTAAACTACCTTCTAATAGGAAGACTGCTTGCTTGCGAAAAATTTTCACCAGTGTG
This sequence comes from Phyllostomus hastatus, assembly GCF_019186645.2. Lineage (NCBI taxonomy): Eukaryota > Metazoa > Chordata > Mammalia > Chiroptera > Phyllostomidae > Phyllostomus > Phyllostomus hastatus. The sequence continues at coordinate 30,073,445 of NW_025333916.1, forward strand.
TCATCCAATTCAATTTCCTGAAGCTTGGAAATGAGCTGCTCCTCATTCCGGCAAACCTTCTCCTGTGTGTACAGCCCATCAGGCATGATACGCTGCTGTCCCAGCCCTATCAGGGCTACTTCCACGGCTAGTGTTAAATAGGATTCCCCTTCTTCTAAGAATTTGTGTGCAGGTAGATGCTGGTATTCCAGAGCTTTGCACTGTCCCATGTTCTCTGTAAAATGTCACAAAAGAAATCAGAGTTCAGAAACTACTTTTTCAGGTACAAATATTTATTTTACCCAGTATCATAAATGAATTATTGGCTTAATTCCAAGAAGGTCAGAAAACAAGTGCATAGTTTTCCAATATCTTTATTTTTAATGCCCTTGAATGACTAAATGCGTATGTTTTGGAAAATAAAAACCTGTAAATCTAAGAAGAGATACTAAGAATACTTAAGAGTGGAGAAAATTTTTAATTAAACAGTATAAAATTATGTGACTGCAATAGCTATCAATTCTTAAAAGCCTGGCATTAAAAAAAAGTTCGCATACTTTTATCACAGTGTTAAAATTTATAATGAAAACAGTAGAGACCACATGTAACCCAGGTCCTTTTTTGTTATCAAAAAGTCATCAGTTATCACAAGAGTAATGATTCTTTGAACATTCTCTTATCTCTGTTATATCTGTTGGAAATTTTAACAAACTTTAACCATCGAACTCCCAAGGAAAGCACATTCACAGTCATACCTTTCACTCTCCTGATCAAGTTTGGGTCACCCACAATCCATGAAGGCAACTAGCACAGGAGAACACATGGAGGGGAAGGCAATTAACCCTCGGAGCTCACCCAGCCATGGGAGCAGCAAAGGGACAGTCCTTCCTCCCTCCCATTATGATGCACATCCTTTTTAATACCTTTATGCTAGAAAACAGTCATAAATGCAGATAAATTCTTAGACATACAGTTACTGACTACAGAGAATAAATATTCTTAAGGTTCTTTACACATGTTGTCAACTGAATCTAAGCCTGCTGGAAAAGAGTTGAGAGTGCCTATTTCTTCGCTTGCTTGCTAATGGCAGGTATTGTTAACTGCATGGATTCATAAAACAAACTGTGAAGAAAAATAATGACCAATGTCATTCAGAGTTTAGGGGAAAAAAAGGCACATGAGACAAATGTCAATAGTTTTACCTGTGAAATCAGAGAATCCAGGGAAGCTTTCATCATCCATGCGGCAGGCTTCCATAAGACTGCTGAAAAGAGTGCCCACAGGGTCCAGAGGGTGTCCAACCCAGCCCTCCAGATTGGTTATTGAGGTTATGCTTTTATGGGGTAGCTCTGTGTAAGAAAAGGGAAATGAGAGATGGAAAGAAGTAAAGGGAACAAAGACTTTACTATCTAATAGCAACATCCTGACAAATTAACACTGAATTCGATTAAAAAACGAAGGTATATATAAATCCCAACTTGTGAACTATTTTAACTTTTAAAGATTCATCTGTGAATCAATATAAATGATACTAACCTCCTAGGACAGCTCCCAAACATCTACTGAATTCATGCGTCCAGAGTACTGGGTTAACATTAGAACTTACACTATTAGATTATGTCATATGAGGAAAAAGCAATTCCAAATTTTTACCTAGGGACAATTCCCCTCACTTCCTTGGAGTGATGATAGAGAGGACTAAAAAGTACCCCCAGAATCACCACTGGATAACTCTACAACTCTATTAAGAAGATACTCTCAGAGTCAGTGCTCACCGGATCCTCTAAATTGGAGGCTAGAGGGCAGCGGTAGCCTGGGTGGGACTTGGATGCCCCCATGACTATTGTTAAATTACTTTCCTTCAACTTTATGAAAGTGTTCCATATCACAGATCAGTAGCCATTTAAGGGAGGACCTTTGCCACAAACAGGAACTATAGCAAAATATAACATATAATTTGGATGAAACTATCCAAATTACTTTTTCACAGAATGTTAGCACTTTCAAGTTCTTAAAATTAGAGTGCTGGAAAAAAGCTGCAAATATTTTAAGACATATTCCATTATAAATAATGCAATATTTTACATCTAAGCACTTACTAAAGTAAAAAACGATAGCAGCTCCTTCTTAAAGGAAACTATAATAAAATCTATATACAATATAAAATATACAAGAAAAAATTGGCTTATAAATTGCTACAGAGCCATTCCATGAATCTAATATTCCTTTAGAAGTTTTCTGGTTTTGGACTATCAACTATCAATACATAAAAATGAAGCAGGGTCTGACACAATGTATTAAAATTTATAAAAGCTGGGTCCTAGATTCCTTGCAAAGGCCTTTCCCTTTGGTTTCTGTCACTGGCTTCCATATACATAAACCAGTATGAAAAAAAGAAACAGGAACATTACTCATGGGAAGAACCAAAAATACATTTGACAGAGAAAAAAATATGTGTGTATGGTGAAAGGAAGTGTACTTATACAAACAAATCTACTGTCCAGTGATAAAAATGGAAACTGAGGATAAAATTTTACAAACTATTTTCTCTTTGTAAAGTATTTCTTCTATGTTCTCTTTCTTTTCACACAAAAATTAGTGGGGAAAAACACAGAAAATGGGAGAAATAAAATAAAAAAGAAGTGCAGTTTTTAAATCTAGAAATTGAACTAAGTGAAATAAGTCAGACAGAGAAAGATAACATATGATCTCACTTATATGTGAAGTATTTTTTTTAAATTAGCCCAGATACAGAGATGGGTGAAACAGGTGAAAGTGGTCAAAAGGCACAAAACTTCAGTTATAAAATAAGTAAGTCATGAGGCTATGGTGACTACAGTTAATAATATTGTATTGCATATTTGAAAGGTACTAAGAGAACAGATTTTAAAATGTCTTCATCACAAGAAGAAAATATTTTGTAACTATATATAGTTATGATAACTAGACTTACTGTGGTGATTATTTTGAAATACATAAATATCGAATCATTATGTTATACAACTGAAACTAATATGTAACTTTTACATGTAAAAGCTGATACATCATGCCATACAGTATTAAAAATGAACAAGATAATTTATTTACCAGTCTTGTCCACATAACAAGTAACTGTTATGGCAATGTGAAACTTGCTGTAAACAGCTATGAAAAACATATTCTTTAAAAATGGACAAAAAAAGTAGGGAAAGATATAGGTATAGATAAGTAATCCCAGTAATATAATACTTAATAATAGTCTAAAGTAAAGGTTTTCATTGCTCCCAAAAGAGAAATGTGTCTGAAAGTGGCCTCAAAAATAACTGAGGGAGTTTACTTTAACATGTATTCTAACTTACCTACATGAACTGACATTTCTACACTTTGCATTTCTTAGATATTGCAACATTTTTACTAAACTCATTTTATAACATTTCTTAGTAAAGGTTATGATATGATTTTTAAAGATCAGACAATCATGAGCTAGCTCTCTTTTTATAGTAGTATAAAATGTACTTCACTCTCTCTTAGATTGAATTTTATCCTTTATACTTTTCAGAAGTAAACATCTTTTGGTCATATATGATATGTATTTAGGGGAAGGGAGATTTCAGAAAAAGTTTCCAAAGGGCCAAGCAGCATATTCTGCAAACACATCTGATAACTAGAGATGACATGAAGAACGTGAAAAATTGAACAAAGTCATGATTATCAGGAGTGTTATAATCCAATCCCATCTGAGCTCCCCCTTTCTTTAGTTCAAACTGTGCCCTTCAAAGTTTCTTCCATCATATAAAGGATAATGCTAATATTTATAATACTTTCAACATAGAGGGTATTAAAAGTACAAAAAACTCAATCTAGCCTTCAGCCTGTTTCAACAACTATTGATAATTTTTAGCTGTATCCTATGTAGGTATGTATACAATCACCCAAGAATTAAAAATAAAACATAAAAAGAAAAAAAACACAGCAACTAAAACCATCTTTCTGAATAAAAAATAAAATTCCAGAGTAAATACAATCCTGCCAAAGCAGCATAAAAAGATTTACACCTGTAGAGGGAACAAAAAGTGCGTGAATTATGCAGACAAAGCATATATATTACTTTTTCTGATCAGGGCCTCAAGCTGTAATATAACCCTCTGTAGTTACTCGTACTCGGTAATGCCTATGTAAAATTTAAAACATTAATAAACTGAAATGAAGAGAAGTTAAGTGTATTCTGTCTTAACTTCTTATATAAATTCTACATATAACACAAAGGTTATATGTAGAATTTTTTAAAATCCAAGGATTTCTCTGTTATTACCACTTTAAATAAATATCATGCCCTTATGTACAAATTATTACAGTTTTAGAGTGCTTACACAGTATGACAGGCCCTGCTTTAAGTGCTTTACAGGATTAATAATCTTCTCGAGAACTCAGATAGGTCCTCAACTGGGCCCCATTTCACACATGAGGAATCCAAATCACAGAGTGGTCCGGTCACTGCACAGGGTCTCCTAGCTAGGACCAATTGCCAGGATTGAAACATATGCACTCTATCCCCTAGGACCCTTACTGTTAGAATTAAAATGCATTTTCACAAAATACAACATTTGGCTAATTTCAGATAACATTTCAGATAATTCAGACATACTAGTCACTCCAACAAAAATAGTAATAAAAATTCTTCTCCTTAAAAAATTAACTAACCTAAGACACTTTAAAAAAAAATCTCATTTTTTATAATATCTAACCAAGGAAGAAAACCCTAAAATTTCTCATAGATCAGCTATTAAATATTTCAAGTGAGTGGGAACTACTGCTATCCCCATCCCCCCAACTTTAAAAGCCATCTCTTCCAAAAGAGCACAAAACCAAGTGATGTGATCACCAACAATCCCAGTCCAATGGAAACAAACTCCTTCACATTCACCTTTTTTCTGAGTTCGGAACATTTCCAACTGTTTCTGTTGCTGTCGTCTTAGCGTGTTAACAATAGCTATCGCCAGCCTCAGTGCTTCTCTGGGGTACCCATGAGAACGTAACGCGTCCACTCTTGCACAGGCTGTAGGAACATGTTCTAAAACAGAAAGGTAAGGGGGGGAAGTTGCCATTGTCAGATATATCCATAAAAGCAGGATTAATAGATGTTTTCCCCCAAAATACTATTAGACACAAGAAACCATTTCTGAACTTGGATTTGAATGAGAAACTCAGCTCCTATTGCCAAGCATTCATCCATCTCCCATTGAATCTCTCAGCTCTCCTCCTCCCACTCCAATAATGCTATAGAAACTAAACAAAGAAGTAAGTCATGGAAATGTCTTTCCGGTTTGGCCACTTACCATGCCAGAGGGGCCACCCGCGGGAGTCAAAGAGGGAGTTTTCAGTGTCGTCATGGTAACAGTAGTTGGTGTATAGGTCACTGCTGATAATGTGCTGCAAGTGGCTATCCTGCCAGTGGAGATCGCATGCCTCGATGGCTCGAGTGAACACTGTCCGATGTGGCCTGTTCGATGAATCTGTTTTTTCCACAATTCAGAAAGCTGTGTCAGCTATTATTCACATGTAAATACACCAGTCATACCACTCTGTGGCCAGATGTTCACGAGCACACCCACACACATTGTCCTGCACCCCTTAAGGAGAAGGATGAAGGGTGAATACTCTCATGTCCTAAGTACTAGGAGGCAAGTCAGCCGAAAGAGCCACATTCACTCGTTTTATCAAACACACACACACACACACACACACACACACACACACACACACACACTGCAGCCATCAAAGCTAAGGTTAAAGACATCCTGCAAAAAAGAATCGTCAAGTCTAGTTTCCATGCCATATACACTCAAAGGAGGCATTTGGCATAAAAATTGCATGAAAACTCACTGCTCCCCACTTCAGAGGTGCTGTGGTGGGCTGCCCTGATGGGGTCAACAGCTCTCACAAACACTATGCAAGAGATGTGACACCAGCCATGGAACCTTTCAGAAGATGCAATCAGCCTTTGAAGATATGCATAAGGGTTGTGCTTTTGGTTGTATTTTTTAACTATATTGTGCGGTTTTGCACAATTAAAACTATTATGCTTCTTGGGATATAACAATTAAATGCCACTTTATATCCCAAAGGGCATAAATGCATATATTTAACATTTCACAAAGCCACACAACATAGCTACAAAACAAACCAGCGCACTTACCTTGCCCCTACAGGCTGCCTCCTGACTCCTGTGCAGGTTCCATGACTGGTGTGATGTCTCCAGCATAGTGTATGCTGGGGCATCACAAAAGAGCAGAAGCACACACTCCGAAGAGGGTTCAAGTTTCAGGACCTAACAGAGAAAAGAAATGTTTGGGGAATAAAGGATATTTTTACCCCAACTCCTGGGACTATTTAGTTTTTCTGAATGACATGGTTCAAATTTCTACCTACACCCCCATCCTTTGCATCCCCACTCCAGACTTACCTTCAACTATGGCACAAACCTTAGCCTCAACTGAAAACCAGGGAAACAAACTGGTTTTATTTATGTGTACTTTACTTAGCTCACCCTCACTTTACCTAGTTATCACCCTCACTGTTCTGAGGATTAATTCAATGAGAAGCAAAATCTGGAGCTTCCTGGGTTGAAAATGTTTAATCTTCCTATCACTGGAGCTTTGATAAGTACAGACATAAAGGAAATCATAAAATCAAAAAAGAACTGATCAAGAAGAGAACTGACTTGCCAAGGTCACACAGTCAGGCAGTGGCAAGGAAGGCTGAAACACAGACATCCTCACCCCAAGTTCAGCTAGTTCAGCTGTGCTTCAGGCTTCTGGCAGGTCTTTAACAGAGAAAGACACTACTTTGGCTTTGTCTCAGGTCAACTCAGATATCTGTATTTATGCGGCAGACCTATCAAAATGCATAAACGATGCAAGAGAGGCATAAATACTGGTGTAGGTATTATGGCCCTTGCTCAGACTCCTTGCTACCAGTAGCTTTAATTGTACACCTTATATATAGAAAGAGTGGGCCTTATGAACGTGTCAGGGCTTTTGCTGAGCAGAATAAATATATTCTTACCCAGTAAGAAATTGGTTTCATCACCTCTCCTAGCCAATCAATCAACTATTCCAAAGCCCAAATCTCACACATTTTTAAGTGGCTTCGTCATTTCATTTATTTGTTTTGCTCAAATCAAAGAAACAGAATTTAAAACTTAAAGAACTTTAAAGGAGCAACAATGTTATGTATGTGTTAAAAGAATGAGAATTCTACCTGTTGATTTGGCTCAAAGTACTTTTATCAATAATAAAAGGAAGCTATAGTCTAGGATTCCATTTTTAAAAAATCTTAACTTTTCATGTGTTCGTATTGATTGTATGAGCACAGAAAAAGGTAGAGGGCACATACTGGGCTTTTAAAGTTGTTAGCTCTAAGAGAACAATAAAAACAAGTGTAACAAAAAAGGCTAAATAGTAGTAAAATAAATGAAATGTATTTAAATGAAAATGTAAGACAGGAAGCTCTATAATGACATGGGAAACATAAAAAAAGATTACGTATTAGACAATGACTAAAAATACAAAAACAAGAAGTAGATTTGGTTAGGTGTCAAAATCATGCTCAATTTTTATCTTAGATGCCTACGGTTTTTTGATTTTTGCAATTAAGATGGAAAAAAGAGAAGCCCATTCTTAACCAAGTTTTTAAAATGATAAATATATTTGTAAAAAATTGAAAATGATAAATATATTTGTAATACATGTATGAATATTAATACATGCTGATTAAAGAAAACTTGGGAAATTCAGAAAGGTAAGAAGGGAGAAATTAGATCTTTTATAAAAAAAATAAATTGGCTATCATTGTGGTACATTTAAAAAAGTCAAAGACACTACCGTTTCAAAGGGGGTAGGTTCTAATGTTCTTACTGTTATTGTTAATTAAGTCTAGTAATTAATCTCAGCAAAGACAGGACCCGATTTGCCCTTCACATTCACTTCGATGTACCAACACATACAATTCTGTCCGATGTCTGTACTAAGTGTACACTCCACACCCAGCTGCAGTGGCATGGCTGCTGGGCTCTGCTGGCCACAGCAGGTTCTCTGCTAGCAACCTGCTCAGCTCTCTTCTGACAGCCCTCTGGAGGATGTGAATATTATGCTAAAAGCAGGAGCCTGGTGCCTTTAGGCACAACAGCTATAAATATTGCCTTCAGAAACTAGGTCCTGACTTCATGCCCCTAGGCCAAACCATAAATAAAATGAACTATTTTGTCTGGAAGCTGGACCACTGTTCAGGGGGTGTTCTAAAGCCAATGGAATATTCCTGTTTAACCAAGGGGAAAGTAACCAAATGGAAAGTAAAGTGCAAAATGTTGTAATGGTGCTCACAAAAAGGGAGTGAAACAGAAAACCCTCCAAATATTAAAAAAAAAAAAACTGAAGATATTGCCTATGTAAATGTAGACATACCTTTCCTAGCAGTGGAAGAGAAAAAAACTGATTGCTAAACTTGAGAATTCTAAGTTTCTAGAAAAGAATACAGGGTATAAGTGGTACATTTATTTTCTTTAAAGTTATTAAATAAAATCATCATGGGCAATCAAGATATGACAGATCTCAAATATTGAATTCCCAAGGCAAATATCTCCAGACAAACCAGAGCCAGACAATCATCTTTCTCAAGTCCTAAAACTTCTTTTTTATTGGGCAAGTCCCTATGGAGTGATACATGTAATTTTCTTTCTTTATCGAGACTGAGAACACTATGCTAACTCACATTCACACTCAGCACGCTGTCCGGCTCTTTCCAGGAGTATCAACTCCATATAGGGCTGGCATATACAGAATGACAATCTTCATTCTGGATCCTTCTGATTTAACTGTCACCTTGCATCTACCACAGCAACTTTAAAGTCTTTCAATTTTTCTCAAAAACAGTGTCATAAATCAGTGAATGAAAATTTTATCTGCAACTGCTAACTACTTTAAGGATTTCATTCTGAAAGACAGGAGAAATGCTGTAGTAGCTGGGGGGAAATTGAGGCCAAAGGGAGATTTGAAAAAAGACTAGAAAAGATGAAAGGCACTGGAGCTAAATGGTGGGTTTGAGAGAGACAGAAACTGAAAAATAAAACAGAGAAAAACGTAGGATGGAAATGAGAGACAGGTTCTTCAGAAAACACCTGGAAATGTCTGCATGCATTTCTTAGTAGTCCCAAGGACCGGAGGGCACTGTTAGCCTACAGTAGGTAGGAGTGATTATGCTATACGATCTTTCACGATAAAGCGTTTTCCTAGTCCAAACGCCAACAGCACCCCATTCCCTTCTAGCCCAGTTATAAAATGTTTACTTGCTACATTTGAAACTAAGAATTTTTAACTGATTAAATTACACAATAGCCCAACCATGAATTGACCAAGAGATAAAAGAACACAGCCACACGTCTCTCAATATTTTGTTCTATAAAATGCAACCAACCTATTTCATGATTTATGAAATTTAAAATATTCAAATTAAATAGTTAATAAGCAATTCTATATAACATTTAATTTTATAGATTTTTGAATAACCCATACTAATAAGTATTACATCCATGTGTATTCTGAGAATATGAAAAAAGCACAGAACAGTCTCAGGTAAAAATTAAAACACACACATTCACAGCCAAAGCATGTTAAAATTCTTGAGTCACATTAAGTTCTGACATGGAGGAAATTATTTTCCCACATATATTGAAAGTTACTGTTATAAACATATATGCACAATTAAGCAGCTATAAAGTGAGAACAATTTTGCTGTGGACTCACCTTGGTTGGCATTTGCACCCTGAGGCAGAGCATTGGTTAAGTTGGGTAATTCACTGCCATGATTTCCATCTTCCCACGGGCAGACATCAACACTGTTCCACTTTTTCAGCTGTTTTAGCCAACTGGCCTTCTGCTCCAATTTGCAGTGGGGATTTAAAACTATGCACATCCATAAAGCACCTAATTTAAAGGAAGAGAAGGAAGTAAACTTTAAGAAATTATAAAAATGTGCAACTCTAATAGCTAATAATTATTTTATTTACTTATTTTAAAATTTTTAGAGAGAGGGGAAGGGAGGGAGAGAGAGAGAGAGAGAAACATCAACGTACAAGAGCATCATCGATCTGTTGCCTCTCACACACTCCCGGGGACCAGCCCACAACCCAGGCACGTGCCCTGACTGGGAATCGAACCAGTAACCGTTTGGTTTGCAGGCCAGCACCCAATCCACTGAGCCACACCAGCCAGGGTGCTAATGATAAATTTTGAACTATTTAAAAATGAGTCCCAATCTGCCATTTTTGTAACATAATTCTCTCCTTAATCCAAGCCACAAATCTCATGCAGAGTTTAATGGAAGAAGGCAACAAGAGTCTGAATTTGAACCAAGGATCCAAACAAACACTGTCTGTCATACATAAAAATGAAAGATATTTCAAATGTTCGTTGTTAATTATCTTCCCACTTATGTGACATTTTAGACAAAAAGTCTGTAAGGACAGTCTATGGTTGCCTGTAAGGTCCAATTTGCCACTTTAATTTACAAACAGACCTGCAACAACAAACCACTCTAAATAATTCTTTTGTGCAAAAATTAAATTTCCTTCTAAGATTACCCTTACACAATAAAATCATAAAGGTATACAATGACCATGAATAAACAATTTTCTAATTTCTTTATTGGCATTTCAAACTTTATTATGTTTATTTAATTAGTATGTTTATCTATCACATCAATAATCTTCTAAAAATAAAGTTCACTTAAACATATTTCCCTAAATGATCTAACCAGGAACTAATCTTTATATAACAGAAATCACTAAATTTGTCATTATGTGAATGAAATCATTAATCAAATTTCACTTGTTTTCCAAAGGAAAAGCCAAAATAAATTTAGAAGACATAATTTGAATTAAGGTACTGATAAAATATATTATTCTTTTCTACATTCTTCAAAGAGGTAGCTAATTCAAGAAACTATTCCACAAGTTTCAAAAGTTCAAATATTCCTTTGCTAATTTCAAGACAAGATAGATATCAGTACTTCAAAGTCATTCACAATACTTTTTATTTGAAAAGGCATGTGTTATGTGTGTGTCTGTGTGTGTTTTTAAACAGTTGTGCTAAATGAATAATAAAGATAGGAATGATCATGTTTTGTTTGTCCAAAGAGATGCTTTACATTCTTCCACATTTAAAAGAAGCAAGCAAAAAAGGAAGATCACAGACATGGACAACAGTGTGGTGATTGGGGGGGTGGGGTTGACAAGGGGACTAAATGGTAATGGAAAAAAATACAATAATTTTTTTAAAGTAGCAAGCTTCCTCAATTAGAAAATTTGACATGTTAAATATCAAGTAACTTTTACCACCAGAAAATAACAGTGGCCACAAATCTATCGAAGCCACAGATATTTACAATGAATATTTCCATATTTTTTAAATGCCAACTGAAAACAAAATGTGATCAAACTAGAGTAAGCCCACTGTGACTTGTAACCAAAAACTCTGAACAAAATAAGAAAAGCAGCAATGTAAGGACTCTGAAAAGTAAACAACAGCAAGCGGGTAGGAAAACAAAACTTGAAGCAGCAAGCCATGTGAAGGTGATTTCCTGTTATTTTTCTCCATTTTCCCTCTTGGCTCTCACATAAAATTAGCCCCATTAGAGGAACTTTGTAGAGGGCACATTCAGCAAAAACCTGAAAGAATCTCATCTAGCTGGTGAGAGGACTGGGAAAAGGGGACCCCACCATCCACTCAGGAGATGCAGTGAGAGGATCCTGGTTACTGTGTACAAAAGAGGCATAAGTCCAGGTAACATCTCATTTGCATAAAACAGACCTTAGGAATCACAGCCAAGGCCTTGAGACTTTACTGACATCACCACCTGTGGAAGGTAAAACAGATCTTATGTTCTGAATCTATGCTAGTTAATTGTGTACTTAAAAAAACTAGATTGTATACTTGAAAAAAAACAATAATTCTTCAGGAAGTTTTAATGGGACTCTGACTCTCACAACACGGTATTCCAAAATTACTTAGCTAACAAAGAAACAGGAAAATGTGATCAATTCTGAATGGAAAAAACAACCAGCAGATGCCAACCAAAATGAACCAGATGTTAGAATGACCACTCAGAGACTTTAGAGCAACTATTGTAATGGTGTTCCATGAGATAAAGGTAAAACTACTGAAAGAAGAAAAATACAAACTATGAAAAAGAACTAAGTGGAAATCTTAGAACTGAAGAAATAGCATTTGAAATTTAAAAAAAAAAATCATTGTGTGGAATCAAGAGCAGAATGGGTATGACAAAAGGCAAAGTCAGTGAACTTGAAGACAGAAACCTCATCTAAAGAAAAGAGAACAAAAATCAGAAAATAAACAGAGGCTTAAAGACAGCTGGGAAAAGAGCAAAATGTCTTAACATTTGTGTCACTGGAGTCCCAGAAGAAAAGGAAAACATACAGAGAAATTTGGAAAAAATAATGACTTAAAAATTTCCAAATTTGGAGGAAGATGCATTTACAGATTCAAGAAGCTCATCTAACCACAGAAAGGGTAAACTCAAGAAAAACTGTGACTAAACATACCATAATCAAATCACTGAAAACCAAAGATAAAGAAAAACTCTTGAAAGCAGTCAGAGAAAAATGAAATACTATATACAGAACACTGACTCAAATACTTAGAGATTTCTCATGCGAAGTTATATGACAGAAAACAGTAGAACATTATCTTTAAAGTGACAAAAGAAAATGAAGTATCAACCCAGAATTCTACATCCAGCAAAATCATCTTTCAAAATTGTTGAAATAAAGGCATACTCTGATGAGGAAAAACTAAGAGCATTCACTGCCAACAGACCCGGCCTAGAAGAAATGCTCAAGGAAGTTTCTTCAGGCTGAAGAGAAATAATACCAGAGGGAAACTTGGAACTACAGGAATAAAGGAAGATCTATAGAAATAATAAATACGTGAGTAAATGTAACAGACTATTTTTGTCCTTTTAAAGTTTTTTTTAAAATAAGTATGACTATTGAAAGTAAATCTTTGAACAATTGCCTTGTGGCATTATAAATATATGTAGATGAAATAGACATGGAAACTACATGGTTAAGACTCTACATCCTATTGTACAAAATATTAGTACACATTAGACTGCTTAAGGTTAGATGTTCTTTTGTAATACTGAAAACATTAAAAAATACAAGGAGATTCAAACAAAAAGAACAATAAATCAAAATGAAATACTAAAAATAATAAAAATGATTTTTAGAAGAAGGAAAAGGTGAGGGACAGAGAACAGAGGAATAAAAACAGATAAGACAAGTAAAAAACAAATGATTAAATGGTAGACCTAAAAACTCAACCGCATCAATAATTGTATTAAATACAAATGGTCTAAACATACCAATTAACAGATGGTAAAATCAGACTTAAAAACAAGATCCAACTTTATGCTGTGTGTAAGAAAAATTCTTTAAATATAATGGCACAGATTAAAGGGAAAGAGATATAACTGGCAAACACTTTGAAAATAATGCTCAAGTAGCCACGTCAGTATCAGACAAAGTAGACTTCAAGACAAGAAATACTATACAAGGAATAGAGTGAAATATAACAATGATAAAGAGGTCAGTTTTTCAAAAAGACATGAGTCCTAAATGAATACTTCACCTAATGTTCAGACTTCAAAATACATGAAGCAAAAACTGACTGAGCTGAAATGAAAAACAGACAAATCCACGATGATATCTGGAGACTTCAATACTCCAGGGTAGATGGAAATACAGCAAAGATGAAGAATATGTAAACACCACTATCAACCAACTTAACCTAAGAGACGGGTAGGTACATAACACTCCACCTAACATTAGTAGACAAAAACTAAACAAAATCTTACTCTTCTGAAAATTCACAAGGAGCATTCATTAAGACAGTACATATTCTGGGCCATGAAGCAAACTTTTATAACTTTGAAAGCAGTGAGATCATAGAGAGTACATTCTCTAAAAATCAGTAACAAGAAGATATATGGAAAATCCCCAAATGTCTGGGAATTAAACATCAAACTTCTAAATAATTCATGAGTAAAATGACACAAGGGAAACCAAAAAGTATTTTGTACTTAAAGAAAATGCAAACAAAATACCATAATTTGTGGTCTACAGCTAAAAAGAGTTTAGAGGGAAATTTATAGTGTTAAATGCTTATACTGGAAAAGAAAAGATTCAAATCAATAATCTAAATATCCACCTTAAGCACCTAGAAAAAGACTAAGAAATTAAAGCCAAAGCAAGCAGAAGGATGGCAGTAACAGATCACAAATCAATTAAATTGAAAACCAGCCAAAGGAAAAAAAAATAAATGAAACCAAAAGCTGTTTCTTTAAAAAGATTAATAAAATCAATAAAGCTATAATCAGACTGGAAAAAAAGAACAAACTAGAAATTTCAGTAATAAAAGTGCACATCATTAGAGATCTTAGAGCGGCAATTTTCAACTAGTGTGCCACGAGAATTTTTAAAACATTCAATATCTGACTATGTAATCAGGGGCACAAACCTTTTCCCTTAGACTGTCAAATTAAAAAAATGATAGCACAACAGCCATTTGGTGTGAATCAATCAAAATTATACCTATTTTTTGTAAGATCAACAAAAAGTATAACACATTTTTTGGTGTGCTGCAGAATTTTAGTAATTAGTTTACATGTGCCATGAGATGAAAAATTCCACAAATTAGATGAAGTAAACAAATTCCTCCAAAAAAATGCAAACTACCAAAGTTCCCTCAAAAAGAAATAACCTGAACAATTGTAAATTCATTTAAAAAATGGAATCAGTAGTTAAAAATCTCTAACAATGCAGGTTGAGATGTTTCTCTGAAAAATGTCACCAAACATTTACAAAAGAAACAATACCAATTCTACACAACATCTACCATAAAACAGAAGAAAAGGGGATGGTTTTCAACTCATTTTATAAGCCCAGCCTTACCCCGATATCAAAACCAGAGAAAGACATTGTAAGTAAATACAATTACAAATCAATGTTCCTCATGAACATAGAAACAAAATATCAGCAAAATGAACAATAGCGTAGTGATTGCAGGGTGCAGGGGGGCAGGGTGAAGGTGGAATATGATGGAATATGCCATAAATGGTAATGGGGAAAAAATAAGAAATTAACTATTTAAAAAATTAAAAAATAAAAAATATATATAAAAAAGAAAGTACAACACAATCAAATATGGTTTATCCCAGGAATGCAAGGCTGGTGCAACTTTACAAATCAATCAGGCCCTGCCCAGCAGCTCAGCTGGTTGGAATGCCATCCCCATACACCAAAAGGTTGTGGGTTCTATATCCAGTCAGGGCGCATATGGCAGGCAACTGACTGACATTTCTCTCTCTGAAACATATCTTCAGATGAGAAGGTAAAAAAAAAAAAATCAATTAAGTATAACTCACTATATTAACAGAATAAGGAAGAAACATCATATGACCAATTCAACGGATGCAGAGAAAAAGCAACAGACAAAATTCAACAACCCTTCATAATAAATAAAACTGTCAGTAAATTAGGAAATGACTTAACCTTGTAAAGGGCATCTGAAAAAAGGCAAAGCCCTACAGTTAGTATCATAGAGGCAAAAGACAGAATGTATTTCCTTTAAGATCAAAACAAGGCAAAAGTATGTGGTCTTGCCACTCCTAGTCAACATCATGCTCAAGTTCTAGCTGGGCCAATAAGGCAAGAAAAGGAGGCTAGTGGCAAAAATCGGAGAGTAAAAAATAAAATAGCCTCTATTTGTGTACAATTGACCTATTAAAAAGCTCCTAGAACTAATATACTTAGCAAGGTCATGCAATAAAGTTCAAAGCAAAAAAAACGAACTGCACTTCTGTATGCTAAAATGTTATTAAACAATTAGAGATCAAAATTTACCAATAGCCAAAATTACCCTGAAACAGGTAAAAATCTAACAAAACATGTATAGTCTCTATGCTAAAAACCGTAATACTGACAAAAGAAGTAAAAGGCAATCTTAAAAAGCAGAAAGTTACTATATTCATAGACTGAAAATTTCAATAGTGTTACTATGTCAATTGTGCCTCAAATGGATCTACATATTCAATACAACCCCACTCAAAAACCTAGCAGGTGTCTATATACATATTGACAAGAACAGATATAAAATAGCCAAGACAATTGTAAGTAAGAAGGACAAAGCTGAAGGCTTTGATTGTTAATCTTCCCATGAAATTACAGTGATCAAGACAATGAACAAGGGGTGGAAGAACAGGCACACAGATCAATGGTAGAGATTTAAAAGCTCAGAAGTAAACCTAAACAAATACAATCTATTCAAGGTTTAAAGTCAATTGAAAGAAGAAAAGATAAATCTTTTAAATAATTGCATCTGGAACAATTAGACACTCATGTGAAAAATAAACTAAATCTGTATCACGCAATTTATTAAAAAATAATTCAATAAACTTATGAAAAACTAATTCAAAATGGATCACAGACCTAAATGTAAAACAAAAACATAAAACTTCTAGAAAAATATATTTGTATCCTTGGGTGATGCAAAGATAAAGTTAGATACAATATCAAAAATATGATCCCTGGAAGAAAAACTGATGAAAGTGGACTTTATCAAAATTAAAAAATTTTGCTTTACAAAAGACACTGTTCAGAGAATGAAAATACAATACATAGACTGGGAAAAAATGCGTGCAAACCATGCATCCGACAGAGGACTTACATCCAAATACGTAAAGCCCTCTTAAAACTCATCCAGAAATGTACAACCCTTTAAAAAATTGGGCAAAAAATATGTAAAGACACTTCACCAAAGAAGCTATACAGATAACAACACGCATATGAAAACATGCTTGGCATCATTAATCATGAGGAAAATGCAAATAAAAACCACACAAAATACCACTACATACCTATTCAATTATAATGGTTGAAATTTGAAAAAGAAATTTTTTAAATCACTTTATTGTTGTTCAACTACAGTCGTCTGCATTTTCACCCCACCACTCCCGCCAGACCCCAGCCAAACCCACCTTCCTCCCTTGCTTCCACCCTCCCCCTTGGTTTTGTCCATGTGTCTAGAAAAAGAAATTTAAAACCGAACAATGCCAACTGCTGCCAAGGATATGGAGTAACTGGAATGCTGATAATTGCTGCTTAATGTGCAAAAAACACAGCCACTTTGGAAAATAGTTCAGCAGGTTCTCATGAAACAAACATATTTTACATTATAATCCAGCAATCCCACCTCTAGGGATTTGCCCAAGATAAATGAAAAATTATGTTAACATAAAAACTTGTACAAAAATGTTTATAGCATCTTTATTCATAATGCAAAAGTCTAGAAATAACCTGAATGTCCTTCAAATGGTAAATGGATAAACAGTGGTACATTCATACAACAGAATACTACTCAGCAATAAAAAAAAACTCTAATAGATAATGTGATGTAGTTATTTTCAATGTGTCCATTTCATAATTCATAATTCTGTATTTCAGTTCATGCCTGTGTGAACTATAATTTATTTTGAAAATTAACTTAAAAAGCACCACCATGCTAACTAAAAGTCAAGATTGTTGGCATAGAGTGAACTTTAAATTAAATGTAGGTTTTAAAAATAGAATTAATCCTCCAGGGTCAGAATTACCATTTCCATGTTAAAGATGAGATCATTAAATCTCAAAGAAATAATAGTCCTTAAAAGCAAGATCCCACATACTCCTGGAAACTTTAAACAATGATTTCTATGACTTGAAAAAAAATTCGTAAAACTCACTGTAGATTTTCATATTTGTATTTCTCTAATTAGAAAACCTCTATTTTGCTGAGTGAGAATATATTTAAAAACCCAAAATTTTATTAAATTGCCTGTAACAACCTTTTATTGCTCACCTTCCTAAGAGAGGTTTCATCATGAAAGAATGTTCTTAATGTGAGATTCAAGTTCAGAGCTATAAAAGATATGGTCTTTTATCTTAACAGTCACAATACAAAAGCTGTAATTAGCCTTAATAACCAAGTTAACCAAACTGAGTAAGTCATTCTCCAAATTGTATTAATGCAGAGTCCCACTATGGGCATTGATTTCCTTCCCTTCCAACACATGCTTGCGGCTTTAAAAAATAAAACTCAGATGATCAAACACTTCATTCTGCTGTCTCTTGGAAATATTAACCCTTTTAAGGATTCAACCGAATACAGCAGAATTCAGTGAGCACTTCCTACTTCTAGCACCTAGCAGAGGACCTGGCATCTAAAAGGTATTACTGGTTCTTTTACAAAGGACACTTAATTATTTGCTATGAGTTACAATGAAACAAATTCAATACTTTTAAATTGCTTTCCTAGCTTCAATGCCTCAAAGTATATAAAGGCAATTATCAAATCACTGGTGCACGCATCACTCAGTTTCTGAATTATCCACGGCACATTTTAGCTCTCATCTAGCTTTTCTCCACCATCCAGCATGCTTTCCCTTCCCCTTTCACTATTCTCCCTGATCTGCACTTGAGTGATTCCAGCAAAATGATGCATTGTAACATACAACCCACAGCAAAACAAAACTAGGAAAGCAACTTCCCTGGGAAGAAGAGGTAAAAAAGCAATCTTTGCACATGGTTAATGGTTCTAATCCACTGGATGGTCTTAAACCTGTTCACTTTCTTTATCTGACCAAAGTACTCAGAGAAGGTGGATAGAATCACACTGAGGCAGAAGACAAATCATCACAAAGGCCTTCTAGTTACTTCTGCGTTGCACCAGTGACAATGTCAGTGAACAACCACCCACACTTCCAGCAAATGTAGGTAACAAAAATCAACAAATTCCACATGCCCTGATAAAGTCCTGTCTTTTGTGACAAACATTTGGATGGACAAATCACTACCACCATTTCGCCCCACCTCACATACCCACTGTCTTACATTTCCAACTAAAATAAACATCTGATCAACTAGCTCTGATCTGGAAAGCACAAGATACAGATTACCAGCTGCAAGAACTTGGGCAAGCCCACTTAATTTCTCTGTAGCAGCAGCTCCCTATTTAAACAATGGGGATAATAATTCCTACCTACCCCATAGGCCTGTGTAGACTTAAATAAGATAATACAGGCAGAAAGTGTTTTGAAAACGGTAGAGCTCACCCAAGTCCAAAAAGTGTGCTCCTGCAAGTCCCTGTGTAGACTTCTGTATAGAGGAAATTGAGCCTCAAAGGTTAAAACAGGTTTGGAGGGCTTGGATTGCAAGTGATTCTGATTTTGACTAGAAACATCTTTTAGTCTTCCCTTTTCTCGATTTCGATGACAAGCTTTTAAGTGTTTTGTCTTCTAACAGACACTGTTCTAGCCAGACCGCCAGGCCCTACTCCAGGCTCACAGTCACTTAGAGGCCTGAGATGTCTTGGGTAATTTTATCCTTATCTACTTGCATGGAGGAGGCATTTCTCTAACTCACCCCCAACCTACAGGGTTATGTAACATTTTCTCTGGCCATGCTAAAGATGCACAGAGACTGTGGGTGCTGAAGCCTGTGCAGACTCTTCCTTCAGCCTCCTCCCCCAGCCCCTTAGCATCTCTGTCAACACTTCTGGTCTACCATTCACTTTGCCTCCCTTTTAAGATGCAATACCCAGGGTCCCACCATCTTCTATAGAAATTTAAAAGTTACCAGAACCCAAATTCCTATTGTTGGAGGGGAAAATCCCAGAAGTCAACCAAGTAAAATTTGGCATAGGAAAAATATGAAGGTGAGGAAGAATCACTGTTGAACAAAAAATTATTAAAAATGGAGATGTAGAATGTTCTAGGGCCATGTTGTGCTATTTCCTAATGATATGGGTTCAATTTTGACAACTTATCCCTTTGTCCAACAGAAGGGATAAAAAGTTAACTGAAATAACAGAATTTCATTTTCTCACATCATTATATTTGACTGTGCTAGAGACATCTGACATTTGGAAAATAACCATCAGAAGCAGTATAAAGTGCTGTCAAGTGTCAACCACTGCCCTGGTTATCCATTACTACATACAAAACAACCCTGACTTACTGGCTTTCTACAACCATGCACCTCTGTATCTCATGATACTGTAGCTCAAAACTTTTCTCTCTCCTTACTCTTCCCCTGCTCCCAAATGATTTCTCCATGTAGACAGCACTGGCTTTCTCACAGCATATCTTTTAGCTAGAAACATCTTCTACCCTGCCTCAGGACAGCTAGACTTCTGACCTGGAAACTCAGTTCCCCAGGATGGAACCCTCCAAGAGACAGGAATTGGATGCTGCCAGTCACTTAAAGGCTTGAGCCCAAAAAGTGGCCCATCATCTACTCTGCCATTTTCTGTTAGTCAGACATTTATAAAGATTGCCCAGATACAAGAGGAGAAAACACGTACCCCTACCATCGCAATGAGGGCAGCAAAGAATCTGTGGCCATTTTAAATCTGTCAAAATTAGCAGAAAAAATTGCGAGTTGTCATTAAGTTTACAATCTTTAAAAGATTATAAACTGTTTGTTAGATTACAAAATAGAAAGCTGAGGTACCAATGAGCATGAGAATGTTAGTTAAAATAACTAAATCTAAAGAAACCACTCAATGTATGAGAAGAGCTGCAAATCAAGCAAAAAAAACCAAACAAGTCATTATGAAACCTTAACAGCATAAAAGGTATCCCAACACGTGCTGCAATATTAAGTGCTGGTGTGTATGCTAATTTTGATGACTTCAAGGAAAATCCTAATATCAGATTACACGTGTTAGGTTTCTAATTAGAGCCTACATTTTTAAAATAATTTTTAAAAAGATTTTATTTATTTATTTTTAGAGAGGGAAGGGAGGGAGAGAGAGAGAAACATCAATGTGCAGTTGCTGGGGGTTACGGCCTGCAGCCCAGGCATGTACCCTGGCTGGGAATCGAACCTGCGACACTTTGGTCCGCAGCCCGCACTCAATCCACTGAGCTATGTCAGCCAGGGCAGAGCCTACATTTAGAGTTCTAAAATTCTGTCTTTAGGGTACAAAGATCATTCCATCTAGTTTGACTAACATATTTCTAAAAATGAATGGCATCTTTACTTATCTACTCGACAATAATAGCTGCCATTTATGGAATGTTTACCTTACATTAACCCTGTGCAAAAGTTACACATACATTATCTCATTTCACCCGCACAAAAAGACTCCCTTTACAGTTAAGGAAACTGAGGTTCAGAGAAGTGAAAAGTTGTGTTGCTATTAAAAGAAGGGAGCCAGAATTTGTTACCACGCCCATGTTCCCCCAAAGCCAATATTCTTAGACACTATGTTGTTTAGTCTTCTGCCAAGGTACATGATATGGTCCGAAATACTTCTGTAAGTTAGAATTTGTATGTCCAGCTATAAATATATGATTTCCAAGATTAATGATTTTAGTCTTGACACAATCATCATTCCCTTCTTCATAATTAACAGTATAATACAAATGACATATTACTGTCTAAAACTATGAAGTAGCCTTAAATACACAACTAATAACTCTTGTACTTCAACCATGTATTTTCATGTACTCAGAATGTCTCTCACATGTATAGAAAGCATATTCAACAAAAACCCACACAGGTCCATCTAAAAAGAGCCTAATTAAACCAACAAAAAAAAAAATCTGCATTTTTTCAGGGCTGACAGGCATAGCAAATTAAGTAATATCACTGTAGATTAAAACAGCCGGTAAACAATGCAAAGGCTCAACTTACAGTTCGAGATTGTTTATTCAAGTCAGAAGAAACCTGTTTTCTCTGAAAATATGACAATGTACTTTGAGGTCTGTTGGAGAGAAGCTGCATCAGCGCTTCTGGGATAACGCACACGTGTGTGACTGAGTGTGCTCTGAGGGTTAACGTGAGGTAATATGCCTGCTAGGTGGACCAGCACGATGTGTGACTGGATAAATCAACTGGCCATTCTCTGTCTATTGGTACCCTCCACAGCCAATAACACTTGTTTTCAAAGTTCCTTCTACTCCACAGTTTTTTTGTTAACATGCAAATCAATTCAGTGCTTAAAATAAAAGCTACACATTTTCAATAAAATCACTTTGGAATTTTTGATAAATGTTGCTCTTCCCCCTATTTTCTAGAAGATACAATGTGTATAATGCCACTGGAGGGAGGCACACAGGGGAATCAGCAAAGGGAAGTACAGGAACAGGGCAACCAACATCACCTTTTTTTTAAATTTTTCAATTACAGTTCACATTCAGTATTATTCTGAATTAGTTTCAGATGTACTGCATAGTCATCAGACAACCATGTACTTTCACCTTCTTTCAAGTTGAGAATAAAAAAGGTCATTGAGTCTCTTTCCTGTTTCAAAGATGAAGAATGAAGGCTTATATGTACAGAAAGTTTAATTTCTATTTTTCAATATCATATTTATTTTCATAAAATAGCAGCAGGCAAAGTAAAATAATCACTTTTGATATTTCCCAGGGTCCCATCGTTATAAAACAATTCACAGTATTTATCATATTTATTTTTGTTCTCAGAGGCTATTATAAGAGACTAGAATTTCATGCATGATCCAATTAACTAATTATACTTATTTAGAGTCCATGAAATGCCTAATTGCAGTCACAAATAGGAGATCACTGGCATAATTAATTGTGCTAGCAAAACTGTAGTTAAAAATTTTCTTGGGTCAGACCACACAAAAACTGTGACCCTAATCATAGTATTGTCCTCAGTACAATTCAGTCTTAATATGTTAGTCACCCATGTTTGAAAAATAAATTTAACTGGTAAAAACATTCTCCTTACTTTAAATTTGTTATGCGGCCTTCCAATTCACTGCAACATCTCTGGGAAAATCTCAAAATAAAACCTCAGGGATACTGTAAAGATCACTTAGGTCAAGCAGGGCTAAAACCCTCAGCAAAAGAGCATACAATCAATTATTTAAGCAAACTCTGAGAAAAAACTGAAGTAAAACAACCATCTTTTTGTTGTCAGGAAAGAAAATAAACCACATATACTCCAAAGCAGTTCACTGGTATCCAGGGTAAAGCTCCTTTTGGGGAAACCTGCATCCCTCATCTGATACGCAGTCTTCCCATCCCGTCTGTCAGCACTGTCGCGTCAATGAGCAATATTCACCAAAACAGCCTGGCCTCATCAGGGACCTGGTTCTACAGAGAATGACCAGAGTCAGCTCCTTTACCACTCATGCCCCTTCCCATTTTTGAAGGAGGGAGGAAAGGAAGGAGAAAAAGACAGTAACAGACGATGTCTTATTTTGAAATATGAAAATGGCAGTCAACAGTTAGGAGAAGGAATGGGAACTGAGGCAATCTCTGAAAATATTTTCATGTGCTCTGCCCTAGCTGCTTAACTAAGCTGTCTTCATAAACAGTTCCATGCATGACTCGTCCAACAGTCCTGCCTCCAAGAAAAAAATATATATACACACATATATTTCTGCAAATACTCTAGCTCTTCAGGATGGTTCTTCTCCATTGGAGCCACTATCCTAACACAGACAAAAGACTCTTGGAATGAGAAAGCAATGTGCATATTTAAATTACCTATGCCTCAAGAATCACTATCATGCTCACTTTACAGATAAGGAAAGTGAGGTTCTACCTAAGCTAAGGGACGTGAGCAGGACTTCACAGTAAACATGAGATTCCTAATTTACACTCATAAAGACTGTCTGGCTCCCATCACCCTTTTTTTTACATTCCAGCTGAAGGCTCTGAAAACTGAAACAGTCCTGATGAGCTAGTATCCATTCTCCCCTTTGGAAAACAAAAACAAAAACAAAAACAAAAAAAAACATGCTTGGCTAAGTGTGACAAAGAATTACTTTTGAATATATATCACAAAATGATACAGAATAGTGACTTATAATATGAAATGTATTAGATTTATCCTCAAAATTTTCTGAAACACATCCTACCTTATATAACCTCAATTCTTCAGTTGTTTTAGTCTGTCTTGGGCTGCTTACTTTTCGCTTACTCACTCTGCTTTCTAATTAGACCGTAAGCTCCCCACTAGCTGTGCCTCCTATGGGGCACTGTAAACAACAGGTATTTGCTGATTCATCTGCTGTTCTGGTAGGGCACTCTACTGCCCACCAACGACATTTATGGGTAAGTGTATCCCTGAGCCACTTACCCATAAATATGGTTGGTGGACAGCAGAGTGCTAGTACAGCAACTTCCCTTTCACTTACCATGGGGAACCGGCTGAGGACAAAAACTGACCAGGAGCCTCACCAAAAATAATCAAATTCACCAATGGTTATGATTATAGAATACTTTAGCACTATGGTTGTATGAAAAGAGCAAGGAAAGGGGTTTACAGTATGCTGTCATATTGAAGCTGCAATTTTTTTCATAAAACAATTTCTGATGCACTGACTTTTCTATGGAGTTCACAAAGAACCTGTGATGGGTACTGAGTTTCTTGGAAAACAGAATGTTTCATTTTGCTCTAATTCATTCTATTACTGAATTAAACCTTGATGTATTGGTCTTGACATGTGCTTCATGCTGATTGTATTGTGTATGATAGTATAATCACTCCCCATGCATTTCCCACTGGCTGGCTGATTAATGCAATAGATTAGCTGCAGCACTGATGGCAAGAGGGGAATCACTGCCCTTCTGTACTCTAAACTATTTGTATTTTAGTGTGCATGCGTGTGCAAATGTGTTTTCACATGTACACAGGCACCCACGAAGATCCATCTATACACAGGTGGAGGAGACAGGACAAACCAGAAGAAGAGTAGAAGAAAAGTGAGGACACAGCGAATATTAATGACTTTCCACCATTATTTTTAGCACATCGAAAATACTCTCTTCTTAAAGCTTCCAAATAGGAGTCTAGCATGCATTCACTGTTTTATTCACAGGTATTTACTGAGCACCAACTCTAGCCAGAAACAATTTTTTTCCTCACCTTTAAAGAAAAAAAAAAGTGTCCCATTCTGTGTTCTAATTGGTGGGCAGGAAGGATAAAAGGTGGAGGGATTGTCAAATGGACACCTACACAGGGATGAAAAAGGATAGCTACAAAACTCCTTTAAATGCACCAATAAAGAAAAACTATATAGTTAGTAGTTTAGTGGTTTAAAGAACAAAGAAAAAAATCTCTTAGATTACCTGGTCTTGGAGATCAGACTTTTGTGCTCTTAGCAGCATTCTGAAAGCATTCCTTGTTAGGAGATTTTTCTCCCAGTTCCAGGCTTATATTTGACCCAAGCGCCCTGTTAGGCTCCTCTCATCCAAACCCCTCCACTTCCCTTGCTCATCTACAAAAGATGACTGTGACTTCCAATTTAAAGCATTTCAAGGCGCTGATCGCTTAAGTCTGCCTATTTTATGAATGATTCTCTCGCTCTCTCCTCCAGGTCTGCTGAAGCAATTTTTAAAATTTACTAGAGTAACCCAAAATAAAAAGGGCTGGGAAGCATTACCTTGAGTCAACAAGGTCCAGCTGGTCATAGCTCAAAAAAATCACAAAGATTTGGATTTCTATTTGAAAGGTTATCTTTGCAACAGGAGAAACAGAGCAGCCACATTCTATAAAACTACTATCACTATTCCTGGCTATTTACCTTTAGATCAGAATCTGAGAAAATAGCCCCAAAACCAGTTGCTAATTAAACCAAGTAATTTAATGTCAGAAGGCACCTGTATTTCACTAGAGTCCTGTTCTTATTTCATTTTGGAGTTTTTAAATAAAACACTAAAACAATGTTGCACAATTACCAGACAAGCCTGGAGTAGCTTCACAAAATTTCATCTATTGTAAATCATTTTTACCAGCCTGCCTTCCACCTAAAATATTTGAGAAAGTTATTTATATGGATAAAAAAGTTGTTCTTTAGTACGTCTCTAAAAACAGCTATTTAAGCTATGAAGATTACTACCAAACATGCATCTTTAATCCCAGAATCCTTTATTCCAAAGAAATCTTAATGGAAAGCATAGTGTGTAAAGTGGTGAAAGTCACTTTGCTGGAACTGAGAAAGGACCGGCTCCCTCCCTCTGCACTTTCCTCCTCCTCGCTCCCACCCCACCCCACGGGCTTTATGACAGACCATCTAAGGGACAACTGTTACCAATCACTTCCTTAGGCTCTCCTCCCCCATCATTAACCTACCTAGCCTTTAATGAACTATGGTAACATTGCTGGAGCACCTTGTGTGGCACTGGCACACCGAGACCAGTGTATATGTGGCTGTTTCAGTCCTGGGCTTCCACTTCTTTCATTCTAGCTCCTGGCATCCCTGATTCCCTGTGAAGCCCCTGGGAATCTCAGACGGCTTCAAATGAGGCTTCTCAGCCCTTGTTAATTTTTGTACGCTGCCACCTCAGGGTAAGAAATAGTGCGAAGAACTATCCCCAGCCTGTCTCTCCGCATTTTCACTCTCACACACCCCCTACACTCTACTGTGACGATGATACCCTCTTGAAACCCACAATCTAGCAAGGAGACTCCTCCAGCCAGATTTCCCTTTGGTGGCAGTTTCTTGAGGACCAGTGCAATGCCAACTCATTGGAAACGGAAAAAGTAAAGAGAGAACTTTCAAAACAATTGTTGTGAGGAAGAAAAGGACACATTTTGCCCAGGCTCTGACATTCCTATTAGCCATTAATATGAGAATAAGTATCTACTACCAATGGATTCACGTTATAAAAAGAGAGCATAAGAAAGTAACTGGAACCCGTTCTTGGTACAAATAATGCTATCGGCACAACACATATGTAATACAGAACACTAAAGTATACAATAAATCATAAGGCATCTTAACTCTTAATTAAATCTCCATGGTATTTAGAATATAATTTTATAAAAATATACAAGGAAGACCTCAAGTGTCATTATAAATTATTCAAAAGTATAACTAAATACCTTAGATGACTATCATTAAGAATCTCCAACTGGTGAGATGACAGGATCAAAAGATCTGTAAGGATCTCTTTTAATCCTGAGACCCTACTATTTTCTATTAATATGTATTTAAATTGTCTTCTCTTTATTTCCACTCTTTCCCATACAGGATACAGAATGGGTATTAAACCTTAGCAGCTGCAGTCAAGAGAAGCACAGCTGACAGCATTACACAGGAAGTATTTATCATAGGTTTGCTCACTTCACAGAAATACACATTCTCTTTTGGTTACCTTCTGACCCAAACTAGAAATTACTCTGCCTACTCAAAGAAGCAGAGAATAAACCCCTCCTTCCCATCCCCACAGAAGAGCAGAATCCAGAGGCCTCTGACACAAGAACACAGAGGTCTCAGTTTTAAGAGACAAAAAGCAGTGAGACCATACAACAGAGAAATAAACCAGGCCCCAGTAATGAGGACCCGGCAGCAGACAGGCATTCTGAGAACAGTGCTGGAGGGAAGCAAAGCCTCCTGAGCAATACAATTGACAAAGCCTCTGTGTATTTAGAGGGAGCTCTGAATAATGAGGGGGAAAGCAGAGACTGAGACAAGAACGCACAACCCCCATTCCAGAGCCAGACAGCCCAGCCCAGCCCAGCCCATGTGCAGGAAGGGTCTGCAGAGCCTTACCTTCCACATCAAGTAAATGTGTGTTGACAACCATGTTATCATTAGGGCCTGTGGAGGCTAGGGCAAAGATAGTGACCTAGGGGTCTTCACTGGCTCCTTCACAAAGGAGACTGAAAAATGAGATCAAACTTCACTGTATCCCATCTGCAGTGTATAGTATGTGTTTTACGATAAGCTTACTATATGACAGTTATCAATCCATGGCATAGATCTGGCTGTTCTACATGAATGTGTCTTGTTTTTTTAGAGTCTGAAATTAGAGAGTCTGGAAACACAGAGGGGCAACTAGACTAGCTAAGCCCTGCTGACTACTGCAATTAGGACTCTGGGGCCATGGCTATGCAGACCAAGCCAGACAGACTTCACAGCGCAGTTTCACCACCACTTAGGTGAGCTTCACTTGGTCCCTGCTCTGTACTTAGCAGAGAGACTGCCCAACAGAGAGGCATTTTACAGTCTTTTAAAATAAGCTGAGGACAGTGTCTAGTTCAGTGGTTAAGTCTTTGAAGTCACTGACACCTGGGATAAAAACTCTTGCTCTGCTGCTGTGACCTCCGGCAAGTTACGTAGTCTCTTTAAGCCTCAGTTTTCTCAGCTATAAAATTAGGGCTAATAACTGTTTAAGAATTAAATGAAATAATGCATGAATTGAGTGCTTAGCATAGTGCCTGATAATTAAGTACTAGAATCTGTGTTATCTGTAGTAGCTAGACCAAAATGGGAAATAAAACAAAGCAAAAATCTAGATCCTCCTTCCCTCTTCCCTTTGAAGTTAACAGGGAAGAACAAGGGTGAATTGAAGCCAACAATTTTTATAACGAGTATGATCCCTTTATACCGTCCCTTAATTGAGCTCATCCCTGTCTTTGTTCCTGTTATTCCTTCTTTCTGGAGTTTTCTCACTACTTCTTCTCTACAAATCACCTCCATGAACATCTGGCGAAGCCATGTTAAGTTCAATCTGCACACATATTTGTATTAATATGTGAATAAATGACCCTATCAAAGTGCTTCTCAGTTCATTCATGCCTGTTCTCATTTCTCAGGTTTCCTGATAGCCGCAGCTCTCTAATTCAACCTTACTACCAGCACCATCATCACAATAAAATCAAGTATTTCACACTTCTTTTCCATTTAACATACTAAGTGCTTACTATTGCATTGGCCAAAAAGCTCGTTTTTTTCCCTGTAGGCTGGCTCTACTAGTGCTTAGTTGTCTTTAACTTCATTCAAAACAGTTTTGTCAGATTGTATTGTGACAGCTGTCATATAAGCGTGTATTTAAAAAAACTTATCAAAATTGGTGAATTTTTGTGTAGTCATTTTAATATTGAAGATGGAAGAAAATACACAACATTTTTTGCATATTATGCTTTATTATTTCAAGAAAGGTAAAACTCAACTGAAACACAAAAAATGATTTGTGCAGTGTATGGAGAAGGTGCTGTGACTGATTGAACCTGTCAAAAGTGGTTTGCGAAGTTTCATACCAAAGATTTCTCGCTGGACAATCTTCTGTGGTCAGGTAGACCAGTTAAAGTTGACAGTGATCAAATGGAGACACAGAACAATCAACGTTATACCACATGGGGGATAGCTGACATACTCAAAATGTCCAAATCTATTAATAAAGTTACTGATGAAAATGAAAAATGTATCTTATTTTATGGAAACCAAGCGGACTTTTTGGCTAATCCAATATATACTGATAGAGGAACTATAATAGAATTCTGGAAAGAAGGCACCTAAGCAGTATAAGTGGTAAAACTGTGTTCTCCTTATACCCAGGGAAGACAAACTGGTAGGTGACAAGCAACCCCTAATAATGTGGCTCATTAGGATTACATTCTGCAGTCACAGCTTCATAGAAGTTTCCAAGTCTGTACTGACATCTTTTTGCTGCAAGGGGCTCTGGGAGTTGCTGTTTTTCCCACTGCACTAGTAAAAAGGTAACTACTTTAAGACAAACCACATTGGTATGCTTTTTAGTTCTCAATGAGAAGCAGTTACTACTTAGCCCTTCACTAACCACCATCAACTTCAAAATGTGGAAAGCCTGAGTTTGAATTTACCACAGAAACTAAGGGGCTCAAAACAGTGTGTGTAGGGGGAGCGGGGACAGAATTATTAAGCCCACTACTTTCAGAAATGTAAGAGGGCAATTCCCAGACATTTTTCCATAATTACCTCCAAAACAGAGGCTTTTGAATCTTATTTCTGGCTATGTACAAAGGTCTCTAAATTACTTAGTATATTCCTTTGAATGTATAACTTTAAATATATGTTTTCTTCCTTATTCAAGAATTAGGTGGGTGAGGGCAGACAGAATAGGAGCAGAGATGACTACCTATATCTGCGAATGCGAAAAAACAACATTCTCTGGGTTCATGGAATAAGTAACTTTTACTATTTTAAATAAATGTGGTCCCAATGGGTGAACTAGTTTCTCTACTGCTAAACAGATTTATGCTGATTCCAAGTGTTTTGAATCTGTAAACCACTCAATCTATCCAGCAATATTATAGCTGTTGCTTAATAACAGTGGTCAACCTAACCTTATGATGAAATCCGAACTAGAACCAGGAAACTAACTATGGCTATCTCTGGTCACACAGAGTTAGGCACCCAAATAAAGGCTTTGAAAATATCTCTGAGAGGTACCATCTTGTCCATGTGAACCGAGTGAGCACAGCTCAGAGTCACACAAGGCTCTTGCAATGACATCTCCCTAAGAAACAGGCTTACATGCTAAAAAGCAAGACACGTGCCTCTGCTCAGATGGAAAGTTAAGTGTTTAAAATCTGGAGGAAAAATATTATGTAATACTTGAAAATAAAAATTTAAGAATTTTACCCTGTGATAAAACCGTAATTAAATCTTATTTAACTGTTTTCTCTAATGACAACTATTTTAATTAGGTTTTAATAGACTGGCAGCCACAACCTATAGTTTCAGGAAGCAAAGTAAAATTACAGTCTAGGAAGACATCTAAGGAGAAGAGACCCACGAACACAGATGAGAGGCTACAAAATATCCCCTCATCCCTAAAGACCCCCATGGTAATTAAGTGCACTGAACAGAGAGAGCCATTAGGGCTAAGAGTCAGTGTGCCCACCACCAGTCTTTAGTGGGTTATTCTGTGAAATCCAAGTTGTATCTGTAACCTGCTTCCCAGAAAATTTGCATGTCAGAGAATAATGAATGCAATGGAAGAGGTGTGTGCTCTACAGCTGTACTAAGTGTCTTGCCTCTATCAAATGAGCAGCCTCTCCCACCGCAATGGGCTTTCTGTTCTAAGATTTTAATATACAAGTTTTCTTATAGCTGATCATGACACAACAGTCATCTTGAGAAGACTGCCATATGTTTAAAAAAATAAACACCATGTAAAGAAAGTAAAATTCATATATGAAAAAACTTATTCACATAGAAGATAAATGTATCTGCAAATGAGATGCATAAACAAGAGCATAAATAGCACACATTTGTACTTATTTCATACATAATGAAAATCAGGGAGTAAATCACAAAAATAAACGCAGGCCAAGTGAATATCGTAGGCACTTGTTTTACAAGAGAAAAACTGAGCATAATTAGTTCCTTAACTAGCCAGTGGATGGGGAAATAAATTGGGCCTGTTGCTACCTCAGTTTAGATGTATTTATTTGAAAAAGAGAAAAAGTTACATGAATGCTTTTTTAAATATTAATTCTAAATCAACATTTAATTTTACTTAGTCACATATACTCAGAATACTGTAAATCTTGGGCAGGGGGAATATTTGAGCCTATGAACAAAATAAAATTCTGTAATCTGGACAACAATCTGATGCCTCCAATCCCTTCTGCCGTGAAGTGGAGTTACTTCGCCAAGATACTCTTACTCTTACACTTTCATCAGACTAAAACTTTCATGCCAGGAAACCTTTTTTCCCGCTGGTATTGGCCAGTGCCAGAAATGGACCCATCGAATCCACTGGTGCTGAGGAGTTAAGCATCTGAGATTTAATTTAACAGTTTCGGCTTTATTAAGCTGTCACAGAGCGGCCCCACTCTGATAGCAGTAGCTGCTCCAATTATGGCTTGGTTTAGGGTTGACAAGTATAATGATTCATTCGTGGCACATGAGAAGTAATAAAAGGTTGTTTTGCATTATAGCTTTAAAAATGTGGGCACTTTTTTCATTTAATTTGTCACTTAGCTTTTGCTAAGAGGACATTTAAATTGCAGTAAAAGGCAAATGGGGCTTTTAGTTTAAATGTAATCCCCATATTTAAATGATCTGTAATGGCGCAGTGTTGGAGTGGGAACACTATTGTCTCACAGTGGGTCCTGATGGTGACATGTGACATTTGTATTCAGGTCCTGTATTATCCATGTGGCTAAAGGGCTTCCAATTTCATTTCACAGCCAGAAGCCTGCAGAAAACACCAATTAACTCGCAGATCCCATTTGCCGACAAAACTCAGCCTCTTCTCAATGTCTGGCATCTGGCAGTGCTCAGCATTTAATTCCAAAGTGGAGCCTTGAAGCAATGTGAGCCCTGTGCAGGGGCACAAAGTCAAATTCCCCCATTTTATTAAGAACCAAAATCCTTTCCTTTTGTAGTCCAGAAGCAACTTTTAGTTAATTTTTTTGGTGAATGAATATTAAGATGTGATAGCTATTGTTACTTCTACATGGGATTCTTCACAGAACTTAGACCCCCATTAAAATGGCAAGTGACCTCTGTTCAACATCAGAATACATAGAAGAATTTATAGCAGTCTAGTAATTATTGGGGGAAAGGGGTGTAAAAAAGGAATACACAGGGCAAGAAGATGTATTCTTTATTCTGAACTGAAATAAACTGGTCCATAATTAGAAGGTCATCAGAAGGTATAACTAGAATCAGCTGGTGGAAACTTCACCTAATGATAATTTATCCTTTTGATTAAGGGTTGAGGTACATAATTTTCACAACCAACTCAGAAAAAGTAAATGTGAACTATACAAATTTTGACTACATCACTTGTATTTTTTTGATAACCAAGAAATTTAGTTGGTATTGTCTTCCTAATTAGTTATTTGTCATTTTAAGCTTCTCTAAGTACCAAAGTTCTTTAAATTTTATTTGTATAATATTAATCCAATATTTTTTTCTTAAGTGAGTCCCTTCATTATAGTTTTTTAATCCTAGTCCTTTTTTCCATCATAAACCAACTAGTCAATTTAACATTTACTGTAACAAAATTGAAGACGGTTTACATGGAAAAGTAAAACACTCTGTATTCTATAAAAAGTTGTTTAAACTATGCATTATATTTGTTTTCCAACTCCCAGAGCATGTCTCCAAACATCCTTCCAATACACTGAAACTATCTACTGAAGGTACAGATTAATTGGGGAGAAAGGCCATTGCTATTATTTCAGGTGATCCAAGGAAAATACCAAGATTAAATTGGCAGGCAGACAGACGAGTTCCAGTCCACAGCCACGTTCCTGAACACACATCCTTTTAATGGGAAAAAGGAAACTTGGATGTCAAATTCTTTACCAACTTGCTGCATAACCCCACATCACACAACACTGTCTTGTAGGTCTCCTAACTTCCCCAGACTTTGTTTCCTTATCTGTAAAAGAGATCATCTCAAAAATCCCTTTCAAATACTATGCTCATTTGGTATCTTCACGAGCAACAGTTTCCCTTGTTCTAGAACTGACATGGGATCAATTACCATGATGTGTTCTATCGTTAGCAAAGAGGAAGACAGGTATAAAAAGATGAAAAGTTCTACTACTCAAATGCATTGAGACTAGGATCTTCTGGTAAATATATACAGAGCACATAATTAATGCAAACACTGATAAATTATTTGTTAAAAATCCACTTGTCATATAGATTTCTTAATAGAAAGACAAAATAACAAGTACACTATTAATTCCCTAGCAAAGAGCATTAGGTAACAAGAATCATCCCCCAAAATTTCCCAGTGAACATGAGTAGTCAGTTTCTAATTTTTTCAACCACCTGCTGTTCATTAATATCTTTACCACCAAGGATTTGGAAAGCAATAAAAATTAAGAGTTTACTGTATTTACAATCAACAGCTCATCTAAATCTCTAACAATCAAAATATGAAATGAATATTCAAACTACTTTTGATACGGTTAATGTAGGCAAAAGGAGAAAGCCAAATTTTAGCTAAATTGGCCACAATATTACTCCAGAAATAGGTAACTGCTCTTTACAAAATACCTATTTAAAAATAATATAGGTTTTTCCAAATATTTAAAGTCAGACTCCTGTATTCACTTTCCTTAAGAACAGGCATTCCCCGCACACCCTGCCAAAACTGTTTCCTGCAAAGTCCTTATTCTTCCTATTCTTCTAACCAGTGTATAAGTTCATATATGAGCAGCTCTTCTTCAGCAATACTCAGACCATGCTGTTTAAACATTCAACATGGTCTTTATCCATATAACTCAATGGCAATCTGTCAGGAAACTTATATTTACCCAGCTCATCCCAGAGCTGCCTGTATTTGTCAGTCATCGCAGTGCCTTGTTGCCTCCAAAGTGACAGACGAGGGTCAGCCATGAATTGCTCTGTTATCAAGGTCAACATTCGGGCCCCATTAGAGTCCCTCATCTTCAACATCTCCCGAACCTAGTGGGGGAAAAACAGACCTTTAGAAAAATGTCCAAAACGAACAGTAATACAGACAGAACACATTACTTTTTTCTTGGGAGGGCAGGTAAGTCTGAACAACAGCTCTCTTAAGCAAAGTTGTTAAAACTGGTTTCTACCCTAAATGGTAATGAATCAAAGAACTGACCATTAGTTTTTAAAAATAATGTTTTAGAATCCACACAATGAAAGAAATTTGGCTAACTTCTCAATTAAGAAAGACTGCCAGCCTACAGAAAACCAGTACCAAAACAAACAAGACAATCATTTGGCACCTCCCTAACTCTCCAACTGAC
This sequence comes from Phyllostomus hastatus, assembly GCF_019186645.2. NCBI lineage: Eukaryota > Metazoa > Chordata > Mammalia > Chiroptera > Phyllostomidae > Phyllostomus > Phyllostomus hastatus. Next base: position 30,108,015 of record NW_025333916.1, read on the forward strand.
TGCACTGACCACCACAAGAGCAGAGCCTAAAAAGCAGTCTACTGAGAACTCTTCAGGGATCTTCTGAATTGATCCGATGAAGTTAATGATACCTGCCCTTCAGTTTTTTAAAAGGAGCTTTCTTGAGACAAAATTCATACACCATACAGTTCACCAACTGAAACTGTACAATTCAATGGTATTTAGTATGTTCAGAAAGTTGTGCAAGTCCTCAGTTTTTGAGGTAAATTAGTAATTTCATTAAATTCTCTTTTGCTGAAGTTTTGACATAAAGAGCAGTATCATATTCACACCAGTGGGGTTGTTTTTGCAGTGGTAAAAGGAAATGAACAAGGCTGTAGGTTCAAGAACTGTCTTGGTTCTAAATGAGCAATCCATGAAGCAGAATCATGACCAGTGACCTAGGGAGTTAACTCAGCCTCTCACACTGGAACTTCAAGCTGTCCATTTATTCTTGTGCTGCATTTCCCAAATTAAAAAAAAAAGGAAAAAAAAAGAAACACAAGGCGAACAGAAAACCCTAAATGAATCCATCCATTCCAAAAGTGTATAGCTATGTGTTCAGCAGCTAAGAGTCCCAGCTGAACACTAGTTCTTCCTACAGGAAATTACTGGAGCAAATTCATGAGCAGGGGAAAAGGAGAGGTGGAGAATTGAACCTTTAATTCAAGATCCTCTCTTTGTGAAAGTCAAATGGAGGAAATGCCAGATCTTCAATAAAGCAACCTAAATCCCCAAATCAAAAGATCCTGCCTCAGGCTTATACCCTAAAAAATGATGGAACCCCCCCATAGGCTTTAGAATTTGAGCCTTGTAAACGCAAAAGCACTTCTACAGTAAATCACAAGGGCTGTGTTTTCACGATGGTTATTTCAGTAATCTTATAAAGGAATTTATTAATCTTTGTTCATGAAAAGATGAAGACAGGGAGAAAGAGAGGGACTTGTTATTTACTGAACATTGTGCTTAAGAGTTTTACATTCATACTTACCATGTAATCTTTTTAACAACCATACAAAGTATGCCAGATTATAATCCCCATTTTATGAATTATGAAATCATGACTCAGAGAAGTTAAGTAACTTGCCTAAAGGACAAGAGTAATAAAAGGTAAAGGGGTCAAATATATAGTGATGGAAGGAGATTTAAAGGGATGAGAACCCAGACCTGCCTTAACTCTATTTAACCCTAAAAATTATGCCATTTCCTAGATTAGAAGCTGATGTAATTTATATGGCATATATAATGTATACATCATGTAGAGAGATAAAAATCGCAGATGTAGGCCAATCTAATACGTCTTTCGCACTGCTTCTATTAGGCCACAGTATACTCTGCTGACATGAAACTATGAAATACTTCCTGTGTGTCTAAATATACTAAACCTTGAACAGTTACCACTATATCAAATTTGACTTAATGTTTACCTTTCTAATAAATGTCTGACCTATTACTCAGCTAGAAGTAACACTGAAAATAAATACTATTAAGCATATAAACCAGAACTACTAACCAACACTCAAGTATTACATCTATAGCCTAATGGTAATTAATTTTTAGACTGTTGACTCTGAGGCGTTACAGGAGTTTGAAGTGCCTGCGAGTTACTGAAGAATTATTACATCATGTGTGGAATAGTTTTAGAGTCAAATGTACTCTATTGTAAATCTAATTTTCAGAAAATTGGCAATCTATGTATGGTATATAGAATAAATATTAAGAGAGGCTGATGAATCAGAATACACTATTTTCTGGCCATAACCGTAACAGAGTTTGCTCTAATTCTTCTGAACTAAATAAATTTTCAATTATTCTGAATATTAGAGAAGTTATTTTTAAAAATATCAGTGAACAGTTATCTTTTCCTTAAAACCAATCTGAATATATTACCCATAATGATGGCTATGGCCCGAATGAAAAGACATTGATTTAATATTACTAAAAAAGCATTCTACCCAGTATTTAGATTCATGTTTATGGTACTAAAAGTTCTGTATAAAGCAACAGGTACAGCTTCTGTTCACACGAAATTTAAAATGAAGATAACTTTGTTTCATAGGTCATCAAGTTTTGGTGATGATAATTAACATTTACCAAAGGCTAACTACATGTTAGACAGTTATTATTTAATACTATGACCACGACTTGAGGAGATATGCTCTCATTAGCTAATTTTATAGATAAGGAAGAAAACTGATATAAAGCACCTTTTAAGGGCTATATTCAAGTTACTAGGGAAAACAATTAGTAAAAAAAATTTGAAAAGATGGCATTTTGAATAACACTAAGATATTTATTTTGAGGTATTTAGCATTGGAAGGTTTCTCAAAATTGTATAAATTGTCACCATTTCATTAATAAGAACTGAGAGAGAAAAAAAGGTTCCACATCTTGTCTAAATACACCTAAGCAAGTTAATACTTGCATTAAAGCACAGAAGTTTCTGATTAACCTAGACTCCACTCTATAACTTTTAATAAGAGTTTTTTACCCTATTGTAAACATGTCATATAAAGATATTTTCTATATGTATGTATTTAGAATATTTCTGTAAAAATAAAAAACCATACCTTTGCAAAGAGCAAATTAAGCTGCTTCCCTGATCCATGGTACCCGCCCTGGGAAAGGAACAGTTTAACCTGTTCTTGAACCTGCTCTTCATCTAAGTGCCAGCAGTTTTCATCATCTATACTAGCACCTGCTGTTGGATCAGGAGCACCTAGAAATAAAAAGAAAAAATAACACATATGCTAGGTAAAAACTGTGCTAAAAGGCTCTGATAATAAATTTAAAAGAATTAAAATTATGTACTTTTGCCTAAACACTTTTTAATTCAGTCTGAATTCCATTAGTACACAAATTTATGACCGAACACAAATACAAGGGGCATTCTTGTATTTCCAGAATTTTCCTGATTTGTGCTAAGCCAAAATGCAGATTACTTCAGAACTAAAATATTTCCATTTTTTTAAGATCAAAGACTATTTGGAGGTAAGTTTGAAATTCTTTAAAGAATAAAAGTCACAAAAGTGTCTCACCAGAAATATGTGATGTTTATAAAGCTCTACTGAGTAGGACATGTTAAGGAAATGTTTTTCAAAGACATCAGGAAAATATGAAACCAAGTAAATTCAGCAGAGTATTTCTCTCTTTACTATGTTAATTCAAGAAGCCTTCACCATTATCTGTTGCTGTATAAACTACATGCTGACAAAACTGAAGATTAAAAAGGGAAATCAAGCCACATGGGAATAGGCAGTGCAGCTGTTGTACTAAACCAGGTTGTAGTATCACCTTGCCAAACTGCATAAATATTTTATTGCTGAAGTGCACACAAAAGATAATGGCTATGTAATAAGCCCTGTGCATAGAATGCCTTAGCAATTAAAAATTACCCAGCTATTTAGGCAGGTAAAAAATGTTTCATTATTTATTAAGAAAATAAAATAAATGGTATTCAAGGCCTAAGGTTCATAAGCAATACCAAAAAATCTAAATCTGAAAACCTTTCATCAATGTTTCATCCCTTAAAAAGATGTATTTGTAGGTATTGTTTCATATTACTTTTTTTTTTTCCTTCTAATGATCTAATGAGAACTCAACTGGCCAAGGAAATAATCACTAACACCTGCTTAGAACTGGGATCCATTAGTCCCAAGGATAGTGAGCAGGTCTGTGAACCTCCCTGAAAGATGTACTTTCATGCATTCATTCAGCCAGCATATTTACTGAGTGCCCTCTGCTACATTTGGGTATGGAGTGGTTTACAAAATACACAGAATTACTATCTTCACAGAATTTATCATCTACTGGGTTGGCCAAAAAGTCTGTTTAGTTTTTTCCATAAAATAAATTACCCATTTTTCATTTTCAGCAATTATTTTACCGATTTGGATATTTTGATTATGTCAGCTATCTCCCGTTATTGGCTTTTAGTGAGTAGAGGCCAAGGGTGCTGCTAAATATCTTCCAATGCATAAGACAGCCCCACAGCAAAGAATTATTTGGCCAAAGTGTCAATAGTACAAAGAAACTTCACAAACCACTTCTGACACGTTTGATTAGTCACAGCACCTTCTCCATACACTGCACAAATTTTTTTAAATGCATTTCAGTTGCCTTTGTACCTTTCTTGAAATAATCAAACATAATATGCTGCATATGTTGTATATCTTCTTCCATCTTAAATATTAAAATGGCTGCACAAAAAATCACCAATTTTTATTGTTGTTTTTAAATGCACACTGATATGACAGCTGTGCAAGACAATTTAACAAAATTGTTTCAAATGAAGGTAAAGACAACAAAGCACTACTGGAGCCATATGGAAAAAAACCTAGATAAATTTTTTGGCCAATCCAATAATTCAATGGGTTTCAAACTTTTTTTGACTAAGACCCATAATAAGAAATATAATTTACATCATGCCCAATATACCTATGTATCTGAGTGCTTATGTGATTACATCTATCAGTTTATTAATCAGAACCACAGTATAATGAAAAAAATACCCTTACTATAAAAGTAAAGAGGTCTGGCATTTTCTATTCCAGTTCCTATATTTTAAGAGCTTGTCCTAATTTTTAAAACTGATTTCATAACCCACAATGGGTTTCAAGCCACTATGTAAGAGAAACCTTTTTAATGTGAGATAAGTATCAATCTAATGATCACACATATAAATTGTAATAATATAGTGGAAATAACTGCTTAAAGGAAGAGGCCATGGTGCCAGGGGAGACTGTATCAGAGGCTCTGGCCTGGCTGAGTAAGCAAACCTTGAGGAAATGGAATTTGACCTGAGATTTGCTTTAAGTAGATTAGAATAACTAAAGGCAGGAAAAGGAAGAAATGGGTCTGCATATGAGACTAACAGCTTGCACAAGGTCTCAAGAGAAAAGGGACATGATAGTATATGAACGAATTCACGTCCACGCAACAACAAAGTAGAGGATTGGGGGGGGAAGCTATACAGGACAACCCTGAAGAAGAGAAGGGACCCTGAGAACCCTGGCAAATGAGCTTTGGTTTTTTTTTTCCCCTAAGGGTAGTGAATGGGAATTCATGGCAAAATTACCCAAAGTGAAGGAGCATAATAGTGTAGACAGTAAAAGATGTTTTGTCCTGGTGTACATCAGTTTCAACTTTCCTACCATGAACTATTAAGCAGCCATGAAAGTAAATGTGAAGATTCTCTATGTTACAATGAAAAGACATCCAAGGTACACTGTTGACAGGAAAAGGATGAAGAAAAGTAAACACGTATACCACCTTTTGTGTAAATACTTAAGTTTTAAAAAACAGCTTATGTTAGTATTTCCTTACACATGCATAAAATATGTTAAAGGAATGTGAGTAACCTAGTTACATGAGATAAGAAGGCTGTTCACTGAGTATTTTTTTATACTTTTAAAATTTTGGAACTACATGAATATATTGCTGTATCTAAAAAATATCTAAAGTGTGGATGATGGAATGGGGAGCAAAACTATATGAGAACAGTGAGGATGACATTTTGATGGTCTATACAATGATGATGGTAGCTTGAAAAACGGCAGTAAGAATAGAAATGGAGAACGGACAAGAATTTAGGACATAAATCAACCGGACTTGGTGAAGAAGTAGTAGGTGAGGCGTGGGAGATCAGGGGTTGACAGAAACAGGGGTTTCTAGATTAAACAACTGAAAAAGATATTGGAAACTCCCCGACACACAGACCATCAGAGCAGGACCAGGTGTGGGGGTGAGAGGGGCAGTGTTTATTTTAGGTCACGAGTTCAAATGAGGTAAACTGTGACATACCTCTGAGACGGCCAAGTGAGAGGACAGGATATCAAGTAGGGAGTGGGACATACTGTGGCAGGCAGTACAGGGTAAAAGACCATCTAGGACAGAGCTCTAAGGAAAGCCAGGGTTTAAAGGCTGGAAAAACAGAATGAGCAAGGGTGGCAATGGGGATGTATGGCTTATTAAGAAGGGGAGAGACTTTTGGAAGTAAGGCAAAAAGAAAGCTGTTCCAAGTAGGAACCCAGGAAAGCAGTTAGTTAAGCTCCCAGAAAGAAAGGATTTTATCTGCCATGCTCACCACTGATTCCTACTACAAAGTCAGCATTTGCCACTATCAGGCAATCATGTACTGGGACGAAGGAGGAAAAAGAGGGAGGGAGAAAGGCATGCACACATCCCCTCACCACCAAAAAATGATTGCTATGAAAGAGGAACCACTGCTAAAGTGCTCTCACGCACATTATCTTATTACTTGATTTTCTCCTCATAATGGTCCCTGAAGGTGAGTACAGATTATGATCCCCATTCTACTGGGGAGAAACAGGTTCAAAGTGGTTATGACTTATCCACAGTCCCACTGCCGAATCCAGTTTCCTGATTCTCTCCCCTGCAGAAGAATACTCATTGTATATCCCAGGACCTTGGAACTACAGTTTGAATCCTAGAGGCACCAAGGCAAGAGTTATGAACCCTAAAATCAAAGATAAATTTAAGGAATGCCACTGGGATGTTTGTAGGCATTTGTTAGAATGGTTCTCTTGTAAAGGAAGATTTAAGGACACAACAACAATGGGTCCTGTTTACAGGGGCTACATCTGTATCCTACAGGGATTCAGAATCCTTAATCTAACCAACTGCTTTGATTCTAGGAAAAGAGAGACAGACACAGAGACAGACATATGGGTGCATGCATGCACAGACAACTGTTGATTCTTTACCTAAATGCATCAAAAGAGACTTCCAAAAAACTGAACTACAGGGTCTCACGTTTTATATTTTAGTTCTTCCCTGTATCTTCCTAAAATGCTCCCAGGGGAGATAGCATGTCCCTCTTTATCCTCTTAGGGAAAACTCCGACAAGGACTAAATATGCACTCTGCAATGTTCCTTCTGATGAATGAGCTAGTTTCACCTTCAATCATTACAATAGACATTTCCCCCAATTTTAATGATTTTTAAGTTGTTTTCTATTGATACTTACTGAAGGCCAAAACCTACAAGGAGTCCTGCCCCCCTAGGACCTGGATGGGGGCTGACTGTCCTGTGGTATGATGGAGGCATGCTAACCTTTTGCTGCTTGGGCACAGCCCTCTGAGGCTTAGAGTTTCCATCTTCCACAGAAATATCCAGATATTTTACAGAAACTTGAGTTTGGTTTGGAGAAAATCGCAGTCTTCTCCTTGGCTTAAAGTGGCAAAGGGGTTGACATTCAGATACTCTCCCTAAACATCAGGGTATACTCAACTCTTATATTTCTCATACTAAGAGAAGTACTAGGAAGAAAAATCAAGAATCGCTTTTATTTGACCTGGACTACACAATAAATGTTTCCTTAAAATCTAGTAAGTTTTAAAACACTATCATATTTTAAAAATATATCATAGTTTTAAAATGTCTTTAATGAAATATTTAATTTACATATATTTGGATATTTATCCTTGTCCAGCTTGAAAAATATCTAATAGCAAATGTCTAAATATATGAATTATGTTTCTCAAGTTTAAAAAAAAGTAAAGCTGTAGTTTATACTTGAGGGGGCAGGCGTGAACTATTTAGAATTAACTTAATTCCTGAGCATATGGGAAAGGGAGGAGGCAAAGCAGAGGGAAATTGGCCCACAGATAACATTTTACTGCAAATAAACTAATAAAGTCTCCACACAAATTCTAATCCTGGCTTAAAATTCAGAATACTTCAGTTCTAGGCAGTTTAGAAAAACTGTGTCCTCCAGCAAATCACTTAAACTCCTCAGGCCTCTACTGCCTCAATCTGAAAATTCTATAATGTGTGAATAAAAAAGTAACTGGGTAATAAAAATTAGAAATCTTCATGTGGCTCTGCAGAAAACATTCTTAGTCATAGCAATACAAGCAGAGATAACTAGTTGATAAATAAACTTACTCTAAAAACTCCTCAACATTTTAGGAATAAGACATGTATACTATATATAAATCAGAAAATTCAATGTCTGAAATGATAATCTCCCTAAAACAGTAGATTTATGTATTAAAATTTAATGCTAGAATTTAATCAAATCATGATGTCTTGATTCCATGCACTAAAGTGTTGCCTAAGCCTTATATAAAATGCAGATTAGCAAAATTTATTTCTACTTGTTAATGGCAGTCTATAATCAAAGACAAACCTCTCAGCATTTAGCTTTGAGAAAGGTATGCAGAGAGAAACATTATTCATGTATTTATACACTTGCTATTAGACAATTCCCCAATTGGACAGGAACCAGAATGTGTGTATATAAATTAAATGGCCCATTTAAAGTATTTTAAAACATACCATATTTTTACTCTTATTTATAATTATAAATACTATAACTTTTATAACTGTATAATTAATCTTTGTGAGCATTTTATTCTTCAAGTTTCAAGCCTTCAGGGAAAGTGAAATCATCTGTTGAAAACAGTGAAACCATTTAACTGTCTCTCATTTCCAGCTAGAGAGTGTGAATTTGATTTACCCTCCTACTTAGATTATGTAATAGCATAGGGGAAACGCCAAGGAGAATTCATGGACACGGAAAACCACTGTCAAATCTTATGGCTTCTCCTGTCTGCTACCTGATTTAGTTTGATTTACCCCAATATCAAAACTCCCTTACCCCACAGGTTCTCAAAATTAAGAGTATATCAAAATTCCTGAGGCACATTGTGAAAAATAAATGCTTAGGTACAACCTTAGACCTACTGAACCAGAATCATTGCAGGATGAAAATAGGAGGATAGAAGTAGAGGGACAACTCTGTATTTGGACAGAATGTTAAACATGGTGGCACACTCTGGATCTTCCTATTGAAAAGTATTCAAGGTCCTAACACATCACAGGCCTCTCCTGTGTACTACATGAGGCTTATCTGAGACATATTGAATGAGGTATGTCTCACGTCACAGAAATAGTTGATTCAAAGAATTAAGGAAAGACCAATCATTCTGCAAATTTTAAACTGAGATATTAAGACATGTTCACAAGTGGCTTATGCTGTGTTTGGTATGTGGCATTATCCACAGCTTTGGGTTTTAATGGGAAACTTCATGCTTTCTCTTCTCCTCTTTCTCTGCTGGGAAACAAATTCAAAAAAAGAAGTGAAAGGCTTTTAACTTACATCTTCATCTTAACTGTGACCTATCTGCTTTAGTAACTCTGTTGTCCAAATAATGCTTTAACTATTTATATTTATGTAGTGGTGTTCTTTCATGTTAAAATTAAGTTGTCAAATTTAGTCTTATAGGCAGGATGCAGGCAGCAGGTGTCTAGACTGCAGAAGTGATTAAACCTCTTTTGGGGAGCCTATAGAAGAATGCCATCTCCTACAGTTCTTATGCCTGCTGTTAAAACTAGGAAACACAGAAGTCTGTGGCACAGGGACACCTGTCTTACGAGCTGAAGGCAAAATCCTGACATCAACCATTGGCACCAAGACAGAAGCAAGGCAGCAAACTTCAGTGATTGAGACTCAAAAGTCTTTCTTTAGAGAGGTTTCGCTAGAAGACCACTGTAAAATAATGTTCACTGAATCAATACAGTTGAGAAAAGATTTAAATTTTATTCTTAATTAAATCCTCACTTCAAAGTAGTGACTAATGTTTTCATTTCAATTTACAATTTTGTGGTAGCTGAAACAGACAGATCCCTCAACAACTTCTATTCTCAATGGTCAGCCCATGTAATTCTGCCATGATACAGTGTGGTACCCCCTCCAAGACCTATTTGAAACCACCTTTTTCCTTTACCATGGAGGCTGACAGAAGGAGCCCTGGCATGCTCCAGGCTCTGCTCCCTAAACAAACCACCTTCCCTTCAGCTAAATGCCAAGGAAGTAAAATAAATAATCAGCATAGGGAACTCAAATAGGCCAATGAGGCCAATCAGGGTTTACAGCCCCCCCCCCACCCCATATTATCTTCCTTTCATGTGACTTTATTACTTATCTCAACAAGTACAGAAATAATCATGTATTTTATATGGATAAAAAGCAATAAAGTATGTACATTCTCCAATATTCATTAAAAAATGCAGACTATAAATGGAGTGCGTAACAGGTTAAGTCATTTTCCATTCATTAGCTAATAAATGGTACACAAATATAAATATTTAAAAGGAAGGCTTCGGAAAGTCTCAATTTTACATAATCCAACTCTTTTATTAAAAGAGATCTACAATGTCTGTAGTCTTCAAGAATGGTTTGCTCAGATTATTTTAAAAGATATTTTTAGGTCCTGGCTGGCATGGCTCAGTGGATTGAGTGCTGACCTGTGAACCAACGGGTCACCAATTCAATTCCCAGTCACGGCACATGCCTGGGTTGCAGACCAGACCCCCAGTAGTGGGTGCTCAAGAGGCAACCGCACATTGATGTTTCTCTCCCTTCCCCTCTCTCTAAAAATAAATAAACAAAATCTTTTAAAAAATAAAGTATTTTTAAAAACTGGTTCACAAATATTTTCCTCAACTATCTGTAACTGTCTATGAAGATACATGCCAAATGCCACATCACAAAGATGGTGGTAGAGCTACTCATATTTACTCCTGTAACCCTCCTGACCTTATGAAATAGGCATTCTTTATTGTCTATGTTTTATGAAACAGGCACTCTTCACTGTCCACAATTTACAAATTAGTAAACTGTCAGATAGGTTGTTACGCCTCCCAAAACAGAGCTGGAAATCAAAAGGGCCAGACTGTAACTTAGGCTGTCTAACTTCTAAGCTCTTCAACACTCTGAATAGTCTTTTAGTGGGAGGTATGAGAAACCCAGGTGTGGAGAAGACAGAATAATAAGCTCATCTAGCCAACATGGAGAGACTTAGGGTCAGTTAAAGCAGACTGGGATGATGAGGAAACTGATCACAGCTTGTGGCAATCCTTTGTAAATGATGAAAGTTGGGACAGTGTCAGAGATGACTATAGGATGTAAGAAAAGGCAAGATTTGGAAGCGAAAACAAAAGGAAGAAGAGTAATGGGCTAAAAGTAACTTGGCTGTCTCTGCACCTCCTTAGCAAATTCCTCTAGAGTTAAAGATGTGAATCCTCCAAATTAAGAGACATATGCGTGAGTTCTGATTTTACTTCTCTTTTGGTAAATAAAACATCTATTTTTATGTGAAGGAAAAAATATCACTTGTACATGATTATATATTCCTTCGATTTTATTAAAAAGAAAAAACACATTTAAATTATATTATGAAAACATCAAGTTTCAGTTAAATGTTGAGAGTAAAACTGGCAATTTTTGGAAGAAAATTGGATAGTAATTACAAAATTCAAAATGCATATACCACTTGCTCTGGCATTTCTGCTAAAAATTTCTACTACTATTATTCAAAATTACTTGCATAAATACATACATACATACACACGCAAACAGGCTGGTCTCAGCAGCAATGTATATGATAGGAAAAAATGGAAACAACTTAAAAATCAATCAGTAAGTTAATGGTTAAATACATCTGTATTATGGAATATTACACAAAATTTAAAACAATTAATAGACCTATTTGTACTAACATAAGATATTCACACAATATATCAAGGAAGAGCAAACTGCAAAAAAATGTTTTTTTGAACTGTTTTTAAAAAATACATACACATGTGCATGAAGAAAACTACCTCAAGGAACATAAACCACACTGTCAATAGTGGTTGCCTTGGGGGAGCAAGAGCTATTGGAGACTAAGGGAGGAAGCTATTGGGAGTAGGGAGCCAATGAGGACTTACATGTCTTTTCATGTTCCCATAGTTCTATACTATCATACATTTTTCCAACATGCAGTCTTATTTTTTTAAGTTTCATACTAATGCACTTTGAGACAGCATTTAAAGCAACTTTATTCTCTCCTATAGAATACATTTGCTGATTATATCGACCACCAGCTGTTCATACCTTTGTTTCACCAATTGTCAATGCCAGAATGTTCTACAAGAGAAAAGTATATGCTTGTAATAACTGAATTATCTCCGCAGTATACTTGTAAAAAACGGGTTGCTAATATAAGCCTGATTACAATGAACATGACCATCCACAGGAAAACAAAAGAAAAAAGATGTGGCAAGAGGCCTCAAATGACTCCAACTGTCACTCACTACTTGATTTGGAACATGTGTGTGTGTAAGAATAAATCTCCAAGTTCCTAATAAGAACAAAACAAATTGAAAAACTAAGTGTTACTTTTTTTTAATAGGCACAGATTTCTTGTGCCTATTACTTCTTAAGTATTTTCCTTAGGGAGGCTACCAAGATACACAGGTCACAGTTTTGGCCCCGGTGGAGCTTATAATCAAGTACACATAAGCTACAGAATGAACAAGGAACTGCTGAGTAGGTTTTTGCCTGTCTGGTAATACCTAGGGGAGCCTGAATGGACTGATATATCAGTCCAGATCACATAGGTAATACACAGTGAAGACAATCCTGGACCCTGGACCTCCAGATTAACTTCTCTGTTCTGTCCCCACACCACAATTTATCAATCTATAATAAATCTCCTTTAATAGAATGCATAAAGAACCAAAAAAGGCTGAGATGAATTAACTAAGAGAGTGGGTTAGAACTTGGAAATCAGTAAATTTTTAAATAAGTACTTAGCAGAGACACCAGCCTCTTTTTTAAGAGTATGAAAGCTGGAAAGTTATATTAGAATATAAAATGAAGAGCAAACAATTTCACTTAAAAAATGCAAAACTGTAACTGGCAATCTCCTTGGAGGGCCATGAGCTATATCTTACAGCCTCTATTTACCATACAGCAGCTAATTTAATAACCTAATCAAAATTACATAGAAAATATAAAAACACCATCAAATGTAAAAAAGTATAATGACAAGGACTAAACTATAATGGTGACTAAATCTATATTCCAACTACTTTTGTTGAATCTTTGACTTTGGATAAGTCACTAACCCATTCTTGGTTTCTTCATCTGGAAAAGTGCTGCAATTACAAACTCCCAATGTCTATCTTTAAAGGAAATTGTGAGGAACAATGTGCCTGAAATAGACTTGAAGTTTTTAATTCCTTGGGATAAAATTCTTTTAAAAATATCAAAATAATGAAAAGCAATTTTGAAAAGCATTAGGATAAGTTCACTAGGAAAAAGAAAAACCTACTATCAACATAGTTTGTATTCATTTATAAAATATATTATGACTTTTTCTAAAAAAGAATTTGGATAAGCTAAACCTCATTGTCTTTAAGATACCTACTGAGATGCTCAAATCTAAATCCTATCCTAATATTTATCTAGCAAAGTAAAAATGATGCTTTTCCTTAGAGAAAAATTAACTCTTCCTAACATTCATAATCAAGACATATTTCTTAAAGAAAAAATACACCCACAAAACCATACAAAAAAGTACTGCTTTTAGAAGTGGTTTAAACAATGCTTTATATATAGATGTTTGAAGGCAGGTAGGACCATATAATCAAATAACTGAAAGACATTTTTAATCCCACCCCTACCAAGCCATTAATCTAACAGTTAAAATAAGACCCTCCAGGGAGCAGATTTCCCATTTTGTCAATTAAGGTCATGGCCTGCTTCCTACCTCTCCTTTTTTTCTTTTTTACCACTTGTCACTGGAATGAAGGCAAGGAAGGCAGCTCATGTAATTGGCCCATTTCCAGGCTGGGAGCAAATCTGACAATAAATTAAGTGAAGAGAAAGCTAGCAGGATAAACTGCTCAAGTTCACTGCTCTCGTGAAGCTGTTCTCATACAAACGTTATTTGAAAAATCACATTGAGTCTAAAGCTAACCTGAATTCTGTCCTTGATATTTACTTAAATATATTTTTCTTTCAAGATAATGTTATGTGAACACATCCTGCACCCAAATTTAGTTTACACTGTTTCATGAATCCCACTATTTCAACACAGAAACAGATTTTAAAAGCTTTAAGATAGGAAATGTTGGGGGCTCCTATCCTTCAAAACAAGGAAGACAAATACAGAACAAAAGACTGTTGATGTAGACCTCTGGTTAAACTAAAACTCAGAAAAGAAAGCAACCCTAATAAATTAAGAAAAAAAAAGGAAAAAAAGAGAATGCATGGAAGTTTGAAGAAATGGTATATCCTTACATCCTATTCTTCTGCCTCCACTGAACAACACTGAACAATTTAGCAGGGAGCCACAAAGGGCTTATGAGAAATCTCTAAAATGATTGTTAGCTGGCCTGAATTTTTACAAGGCAACAGGATTGAGACAGATGATATGACAGAGCAACAGGCCTACTTGCAGAAGTCCTTGAGTGCATGTGCTCTGGGTGGGTCCAAGGTACGTCTGTGGCAGAGTTCTTTACAATCCTGTTACTCAACATTGGCAGACTCTACCAAGTAAAATGCTTTACACACCTTAAGTTAGCTACTTTAATAAAGCTGAGCCTGATATGGGGAACATTAGAAGAAATATGGCTATGTGGATTTTCCTATTTAAAAACCATGTTTAAAGTATCTTTTGGCATCAGGAGACTTGTAAAAGAATCCTCACAGCAGCTCTATTCAAAACAAGGTTCATTAACAGTGGAATGGACAAATAAATAGTGTTGTTCTCATACCCAGAATATGCTAGAGTTGTGTTGTCCAACAAGGTAGTCAGTCACTAGCCCCATGTGGCTATTAAGAACCTACAATGTGGCTATAGTGTGATTTGAGATATGCTGTAAATGTAAAACAGACATTAGATTTCAAAGACTTATTAATAAGAAAAAAGGGTAAAATGTATCAATATTTATGTTGAATTGATATTAATATTGTGATATAAATACGAATGGTAAATCAGTATTTTGGATATAGAGATAAATGGAACCTATATTAAAATTAGTTTTACTTGTCTCCTTTTTTTAAGATTTTATTTACTTATTTTTTTAGAGAGGGAATGGAGGGAGAAAGAGAGAGAGACATCAATGTGCAGTTGCTGGGGGTCATGGCCTGCAACCCAAGCATGTACCGACTGGAAATCGAACCTGCGACACTTTGGTTCGCAGTCCATGCTCAATCCACTGAGCTACGCCAGTCAGGATTTACTTGTTTCTTTTAAAATAAGGCTATTAGAATAATTTTAATTATACATGTGGCTCTTATTGTATTTCTATTGGACAGTGCTGAGTGGTCTATTTGTTGGCCTGGGTTTTGGTTTGCTTTCTTAATCTGCACATTACTTTTTGTGCATTTTTCTGTGTTTTATATCTCACAATTTAATAAGTTTTTAAAATTGATCTCCATACCTGGCTGGTGTGGCTCAGTGGACTGAGTGCCAGCCAGTGAACTGAAAGGTTGCCAGTTCAACTCCCAGTCAGGGCATGTGCCTGGGTTGTAGGCCAGGTCCATAGTTGGGGGAGTGCTGGGAGGCATCTGATCCATGTTTCTCTCTCTGTTTTCCTCCCTTCCCTCTCTCTAAAAATAAATGAATGAATGGAAGGAATGGAAGGAAGGGAGGAAGGGAGGGAGGGAGGGGAAAAGAAAGAAAAGAAAGAAAGAAATCATCTCCAGACTTGCTCTCCCCCTTGGGAGCATGCTGACTCCTTTCCCTTCTCCCTTTCCTTCCCCCACAGGAGGCCTCTCCTAAACTCTAAGGGACCCTATGAACTTGCAACCAGAGGAGGAATGGGCAGCAGCACCTTGTCCTGGTTGAACTCCTGATCTTGTCCCCAAGCCCCCCTTTCTCTGACTCTCCAGTGAGTTGACAGCAGCCCCGCCCTGGCTCACTCCTTTCCTATGAGGTTTCTAGACAGCCAAAGTGCCCAGCTAGGCTCTCTCCTGTTCTTCTATCCTAAGCCCTTCCTTATTTCACTAGCCCCAGCCTAAAAAGAGAAGGAAAAGAAATAATCTCCAACTGCTTTTCTTCAACATTTGTATTTGCTATACTAACAAATGAACTTGAAGAAAACCTAAAACAATAGGGATGAGTACTGACTGGCCCTGTATCCCAAATCAATACAATTAAAAGAAAGTAAAAACGTTAGGCCCCTGAGCTGCCTGGTCAAGATTGTCACATTCTTCAACATACTTTTAAAAATTAAAAAAATTATGTCTAAATGTTTTAAAAACACAGTAACCTATAATTTAACAATATTATTTATCCTATATTAATGTCCTATATGAAATAGGTGATACATCTATCTCTGAAATGTTGCACATATATTCTTGTGAGTCAATATATTTGCAATGCGTAGTTGATGAATGTGTTTACAAATAAATGAGATAATGTATGAAAGATTTAGAAGAAAAACTTTAGGGATTTCTTATACACAATAGCCATATTCTAATCTCTTTAAACAAGCTGTAATTTTTCTAAGAATAATTTTTCTTTTTTAAGCATTTACTTATTTTAAATTTCTAAAAATGTATTTATTGATATCAGAGAGAGAGACACACACACATAGACACACCAACAGACAGATGTTGCTCTGTCATTCAGCCCATTCACACACCCACTGGTTGTGTCCTCCATGTGCCCTGACCGAGGATTGAACCCGCAACCTTCATGTATAGGGACAATGCCCTAGCCAACTGAGTGTGCTGGCCTAGCCTAGAATAGTTTATTTTCTTAATTTGAGTCATGCTGTCACAAACTTCCTGCCTTGGAAAATAATTTTTAAAGAAAAATTTTTAAAAATTCCGATTATGCACAAGCCAGTTTACTGATAACAGCTGACATGGGTGAGTTAACTGACAAAGTACTTCCCGTACATGATAAAATTTTACCAAATATAAAAGTATAAGAGACAAGCTTTAACAAATGAGAGCTTTTTCTAAGCATGAAAGGCATGGTAGCTAGAATGCATGCAGCAGTTCTTAAGAAATGTTTTTGAATATAAAACAAAACTTAGTATTCCCTCAGCTACCTAAGAGCAATGCTAATGACCTGACTCATATTTAATTTATTTTTATGAAGAGTTAAACTTATAAACAAAAAAGAATCCAGAAGAAATCTATAGAATGAGTGAATGTCTATACTCACCATGAACTTGGTTAATTTCTGAATTCTGGGATAAAATTTCATCTGCTAATTTTTGAGCAGTTGGCAAAACTTCCGTGTGATGTACTGTGATCAAATACTGTACAAACTTTTGTAGTTGGTCTCTGTTCATTTGAAAGAGTGTCTCTGAAATGGGAAGATGCAATTTGACCTGATCTGGCTTGCGGATGCGGTATAAAGACAGTGCCACAACATGGGCACAATAAAATATGTCTTTGTTTCCACAGCTGCAGGTCACTGAGGTAATCTTGCAACGATCAAAGCTGATGGCCACGTTGCAAACAGTTTCTGGCTCCGATTGTATTGCAGGTTCTGTCACTGTGCCACTCAAGTGGAAACCTAAATGAAAGAAAGAGAGGAGAGAGTTTAGCCTCTGCATTCAAATGCTATGAAATATTCTAATTCTTTGAAATGTGCAGTACTTGACAGCACCAAGAAAAAATTTGACAGCTTTTATTTTCAAGTAAAAACATTCAGAGCACTCAAACCCCGCCCCACACCCTACAGCTAAAAACAAACAAAAAAAATGGTATTCAACAGACATCTGAAGTATTTTACAGAGCTGTATGAAAACACTTACTGCATATAGCACCACCATTCCTATAGGAAATTGTCGGACTCCAACACTAATAAGCCATCATTACTAGGCAGCCACTAGTCTCCTCCAATGAACTCTAACGCCACGGGGGTCTCCCTCTCACAAACATTGACCAGAAAAAAGTTTTAATTAATAATACTTTCTTTAGCATATATAATATATCCCCAACAAAGCAACATGGTTGAGCAGTGTCTGCCGACAGAACTGCAAAGCCTACCAACTCTCATGTATACCACAACTATTTTCTTTCATACTATAGAGTTAAAGCTGGCACAGATGTAGGCTGTTCAACATTCACATGCACGGGCACACAAAAATCACCAAGTGACAATTGGCCTTAGAGGCCTCACAGCTTCAACTGAGAACCACACAGGGATCCTACACAATCTCCCTGACTGATGGCCTTGTGGGCACTGCTAATAACGGTCCAAAGATGACACACTCACCCCACACAGACAACAATTCTTCGGAAAGCACGAGCTACAGCACACAGCCAACAAAAAACTGCCTTCTACCACCACCGTCACCAGTCAGTCCTGGCCTCTTGGGCCAGGGGACAAATCCTCCTCACAGCTCTTCCCTAAATGTACCTGGAAGGTTATCCTGCATTTTGGGGCACACCCACTTCAATTTCAGTTCCAGCTTCCCTCCCTGAAAGCCAATTTCAGAGCCCATGGATACACTTTAAGGGGATCTGTTTGGGAACCTTCAGGACACATTACCTAAAAATTTCCAGTGCCTGACAGAAACCTGAAGCTACAAGCCTTTGGCTTGCTCTCAGCCTTCCACTACATACACTACTTGAATAAAGTTCATCAAGTTCACCACTGTTTCTTCAGATTCCCCTTCATTCACAAAGGACCTTCAAACCATGTGGGAACTCTGCGAAGCTGCAGAAATATGGGATGGAAATAATGGCTAGATGACACCTGGGGTTCAAATGGGGGGCATCTGAACCCCACCTATTGTCTTCTTCTTCGAAGGAGGGTAATCAGGCTAGAGAGTTGGAAGAAACACTATTCAACTTATGAAAGATCTTTCACAGTAATATAATTTGATCTTGATAATTCATATTAACATTTTGTGGGAAAAGTGCTATAATAATTGTTACCAAATTAATCAATTTTAAAAGTATTCCCTAAGAACAAGTTACTAGTGTTTCTTTACAATGAGAAATTTTGAGAATTGTAATATGATAGAAAACCTCTGCTTTTCTTCCTTCTTTTTTTAAAACTCTAGTATTTTTTATTTTTTTATTTATTGATTTTAGAGAGAGGAAGAGAGAAAGAGTAAGAGAGAAACATCAATTTGTTGTTCTACTTATTTATGCATTCATTGGATGATTCTTGTATGTGTCCTCTTAACTGGGTATCAAACATGCAACCTCTGCATATCAGGACAATGCTCTAAAGAACTGGGCAACCCAGGGCTTAGGCCTTAGGTTTTCCTCCAGAGTTTCAGAATGAATATTCCAGTCTCCTTTAGTTCCTTTAGTCAAGAAGGTTTTTTGAAAAACCACAATTAAAGAAAAGATATATAGCAAATATATAAAAAATTTCAAATGTATGAGGAAAAGTCACTAAAAAGTAAATACCCAAGAAAATTTAAAAAATTAAGAATAAGGGCAGTCTTGTCTTACTATGTACCAGATGTACTGTACATCTACAATAACTAAAAATACATGGGATAAGCACAGATTAAGACAAAAAAAAAATCAATGGATCATAAAAGAGTCCAGAAAATTCCCAAGGACATATACTGTACATTTCAATCTGTTTTCTACCTGTCACATATATATGTGTACAATGAAACCAGTTATTACTGTAGGAAAACAGTTATTATAAACTGCCCATTTATAAAACTGATCTCTCTCAGGTTAACACTATCATGTCTCTTCTTGATTGCCAAGTCAACATCTTTGCCTCTCCATGAAAGTGACATTGGAGAACTTCCCCGACCACACAAAGGCAAAGCCAAGACAATTGAGGATCCAAGAGTTCAACTAGTTAGTATTTAAACAGTCATTAAGGCTATAACATAATAGGTACTTTCAGTACCTATTTAACTACCAAAAAAGAGGCCCTTAGGAAAACTGATGAAGTCCTCAAAATGTTCTGCAAAAATTATTTCTTCATTCATGTGATCTGTACAAGAAAGAAGGAAGTATACTGAATTTGATACTACATACAATTTATTATCCAATTTCATTACATTAAGCATTTACTACCATCGTAAAATTTCTTAAAGAGCAAAGCAAACTATAAAATATTTTGACTGCCAAACAGTTTAAGAAATATATGAGGACACAAATAAACATATACATGTCTTACAGAGTAACACTTCATTAATCTGATATCATCAAACATTAAGGAGTTTCATTAATATTCATTTTCCAAGTAATTCTAGATTATCTTTCATGTACCCAAGCTCCTTTAAGGATTCCAACCATTTTTTAGAAATATTTCTGTGTTGTATGTTCTACCCTGCTGCCCTACTTAGCTGACCATTTAGGGCAGCAGTGTCAAACTCATTTTTACCAGGGGCCACATCAGCCTCATGGTTGCCTTCAAGGGCCAAATGTAATTTTAGGACTGTATAAATGTAACTACTTCTTAACTAGGGGCAAGGAGCTCTACATTTGGCCCTTTGAAAGCAACCACAAGGCTGATGCAGCCCCAGTGCAAATGAGTTTGACACCCCTGATTGAGGGTGGTAACCAAGTGAGTGAAGCAGTGCTCCCTGTAACAGACAACTACAGGTGGCAGTAATCTCTATGTAGGCCTTTTTGTTACTCTTCTTCATTGTCAGCTATCACAATGGCTCTTCTCCTATACTGCTAGCCTTTTTCATAGCAAATGCTTTACCCCTAGGTCAGCTGCATCTCTAATTTGACTAGCTTTGTGACAGGGATTTAAAACTTAGACCTATTTGTGTTTTTTTTTTTTTTGAAGGGGGACGTGTCCCCCTTACTTTTAGGATGGGGTAACTGATGTTGCTAGAGATGAAAGCTTTATTTTAAATATAGGAAAAATACATACAGACTTAAAGGACAGCTGGTATGTTACTTTTTAAGACTATGAAATATTGAGTCAGTATATAGTAATTCCATTAAGCCTCACTTCAGGATGGTATAATCATGTATTTTGGCTTCTGCAATTTGAGAAACTTTTTGAAATTCCACGAATTCACTCTCTGTGGGTCCCAACTCATACCAGAGCACACACAGGAGAACCAAGGAGAATATTTCTCCTTCAACAACCCCTAAAGGGCTGGAAGACATCTTTCCCCTACACCCTACTCTCCATCACCACCTAGTCTTATCTCCTTGGTACCAGGTGACTTGAAACATCATAATGTTCCTGAGCAAGGATTTAGTCTTTCTGGCATTCTGACAAACAATGATGATCAGCTGTTTTAGGCAAAATCTCCTCTGGGATAGTTAGGTGTTGTATATGACAGAAGTGAGGACATAAAAAGAGGCAATCTTCCACTCTATGATAAAACATGGATAATTAACTATTTTCAAAGAACTGAAGAAATTATCTAAACCTTTTCTTATAAAATAATTATTTGACTTTACAAAATATAATGTCAAAGATAGTTAATCCTGTGAGCACAAATTATTTCACCATGTCACCACAGAGCCCAATAAAACTTTATATTCACATTATCAATCTGTGGGAACTCAAGAAAAATGAAAGACACCAAGGCACAACACCAGACAGGCTCTGGTAATAGACTTTGACTGGGTTCAGGTTCTGTCACGTAAAATACTGAGTGTTCTGGACATACTATTATTTCACATCTCCGAGTCTTGCTCTATTTGTGTGCAAAATGTGGCTAGAAATACCTCTTAGGGTTGTTCTGGGATTAAAATAAAATAACATATGTAAAGCACCTGGCACATAGTAAAAGTGCTCATTAAATTTTATTTCGCTTTCCTTCCCTTCCCAGCTGGAGAAGCAGGGGAGGGGTATTGGGTAAATTCCCTTTATCCATAGCACTTTATTTTTCTATGCTACTGGAATTGTGGGGAAGAGGGTCTCACTCGTGAGGTGACTTGGGAAATAAGTGTGACCACAGAGAACGTCTGCAGGGAGAAGTGTGGCACGGAAAGGATAACTGGTGTTTGCTGTAAAACCGAAAGACGTTTGTCAGTTACACCTCTGTTCACTACAGCTCTTTCCCAATTTTCAGAGTAAGTTCTGCCAACACAGAAATAGTTAATTTGTTTGAAGTGTTACTTTCATACACAGGTAAACCAGAAAATGTAAGAGACTTTTTTTTTTTTTTAGTAACCATTTGTTATTTCTAAAGTGCTAAAATGTAAGATTCTCAAAGTGTGGTCCAGGGACACCCAAAGATCCCTGAGACCCTTTCAGGGTGTCTACAAGATCAAACTTGTTTTTCACAATTATACCTAGACATTATTGACCTTTTAAACTCTCTCTCATGAGTGTACATTTAGTAAGCAAAAGGACTGTGGGGTCCTCAATAATTAAGAGTGAGATCAGCCCTGGCTGGTATAGCTCAGTGGATTGAGCCTGTGAACCAATGGGTCACCCGTTCTATTCCCAGTCAGGGCACATGCCTGGGTTGCAGGCCAGGTCCCCTAGTTTGGGGCATGTGAGAGGCAACCACACATTGATGTTTCTCTCCCTCTCTTTCTCCTTCCCTTCCCCTCTCTAAAAATAAATAAAATCTTTAAAAAACAAAAAAAACCCTACTACAAAAAAAGTGAGATCAGAAAGATGAAGAACTGCTATTTATAATGCACTGCTAAGAAAGGGAAGAAATAGCTGCACCTTGCTGAATCACCTTTGAAATGACATTATTTGCACTTGGATCTTACAGTAGGTCAGGAGTTAATAAGACTCAGCAAAGAAACGCTGAAGGGGCAAATTTCTCACACGCAGCACATGCTCAAATCATCTACATTAATGAGAATTAATTAAGGTTTCTGGAAAGCAAATATTTGTTTCTTCACTGATATTTTGAAATAAGCTTTCCTTGAAAGCTGATTTTCCATATCCAAGCTTAAATTTTAGCTGCATTTTAAAGAGACCTGTATCAGACTGGATATTGTTTTTAAAATACATAAAGAATTTCTAAAGTTGGTCATTTTGTGCATATATGTATATGTGCTCAGTTAACTGAAAAATGGTTACAAACTCAAAGCATAAGAAAATGTTTAGGATTAAAATAAACTGGTAGACATAAAATAAATATACAGTAAAAACTACTGCTTTCAGGACACATTCCTTTCAGGAAAATATGCGTCCTGTGCATGAGGCACTCAAGTAACATATTCTTTGTTGAAAAAGAATTTAACAGAAGCACTGGTGTAGTACCTACACAAATATATATCTTACCCTTTTCCTAAATAAAAAGAACCCCGAGGGAAATTAAAGGCAGAAACTAAGGCAATGTAATGTTATGGCTGAAAGGGTGGCAAGGGTTGAGAGGTTTTTTTTGTTTTTTTTTTTTTTTAAAGCTAAGTCTAAAAAATGCAAAAGTGTTAATATTAACACTCTCGTAACAAAGTATATTCATTGGTAAACTAAACCCACTATAATGGCTAAATGTACAGTAACTACTACCTGATCTGTGTCCCTGCTAAAACAGATGAGTTAATCATTGATCCTCCAAAACGTAACTTTTACTTTTCCTAACTCTGAGAACTACAGCACACAAAATCCAATTCATTGTGCTGCAATCATTAATTTAAAAGAACTGTTTTAATTAAAATTGTGCTTAATTCGCAGTACTGACATGTTAAGGGTCCAAGATGGAGGCGATAAACTCAACTCAAAAACCAACTTGTCTAAAATATGATATTCCCTTCCCAACTACATAATTTTCTCAAAAGGAAATCCTAAATTAAAGAGACTGCATCCTGTGAGCTGGTTAATTAAATCCTCTAGCCTTAATTTCTAATACAAAGCTTAAACAGCTTATAGAAAGACATTAGGAGATTTTGCTGGCAATCATTAATGAAGTGGTTTCTGTCTTTCAGAAAATTATTTTTTAAAGGAAAAGCTTTAAGTCTACCTTAAAAATGCCTGTTTGGAATAGAATCAGGCATTCTTCTCCTACACTTCATTAATATTTGAGAGAAAGACAACGCAAATTAATGCAAAGACCAGACTGTAAACCACAGCACACCATATAAACAACATAAAAATTTACGGAGCATGCACTGGATGGGCCCGACTGAGAGTTCCCAGCGGCATTCTACTCAGTATTGGTTTTGTTCTCGTTAATGTAGATTCTT
Source organism: Phyllostomus hastatus (assembly GCF_019186645.2). Lineage (NCBI taxonomy): Eukaryota > Metazoa > Chordata > Mammalia > Chiroptera > Phyllostomidae > Phyllostomus > Phyllostomus hastatus. The sequence continues at coordinate 30,131,881 of NW_025333916.1, forward strand.
GCACCATTTCATATGAGGATCTGTATGATCAGAGTTACTGTTAGATATGAATGGTATTAGATGGTTACTTAAAATTATTTCTGAAAAAAGACATTTATCCACTAATTTCGCTATCTGCAATGAACACCTAGAAGGAGCACTAAAGTTTAAATGGCATGTGCTAGATTTTGTTTTTAATCATATCACTTCATTTCATCCCAAATTCTAAAGTACTAAGGGTTCCCCACCACTACTACCATTGCCATCAAGTAATTTTCTAGAACTGAGGGAAACAACCGCTGTCCAATTTCAGATTTTGAGGGAGCAGACAGGGAAGTAATAAACAAGTTAGGAAGAATTTGAGTTACTTTAACAGCTATAAAAGCTGAAAAGTTGCTTAAGAAATTAAATTATTTGCCCAATCTTTTAAATTCCACATTATTCCACTTTCTATGATGCCAACATTTTCTAATACAAGCAAAGTAGTTCCCAGTCCTCTGTTCTTTTCAAAAGGACAGACCAATGTGCCTCCACCCGCTCTGGTGTCTGGATAGCCCCAATGCTGCCCCTTCAGTACTTGCTCTCTTTCTTCCCTCCCTGCCTTGGCCTTTCACCTGGGTCCCTAACTTCTGAAGTGCAGATTAAGTTTATTAGAGCCCTGTGGTGACCAAACACCAACTCTCAGCAGCACCTCTACACACCTTTGTCTTACTTCCCAGAGCCCAGGTCTCATTTGGGGATGGGAGGGAGTAGAAAAAAATCCCTTTTATCAGTTTATTTCTTGTTGTTGCTTACAGCAAAACAACCTTCAGAAATGCTTGGCTGTTTGGTTTTGGTTTAGGTGAAGGAGAAACTCTGGAGACTTAATTCTGTTCACCAGAACCAAGAGATAAGGAGAAAAGTATGTTCAGACTGGGAAGGGAGAACGCAAACCTCAGTAGTCAAATTCTGCCACTCATACTCTAGAGTTCTAGCCTGACCCCTCAATAGGAGCCCCCACATTCTGGCCCTAATGGATTCCTAAAGCCTTACCCCATTCCCAAGCTTTAACAGACTTAATTCTGCAAAGTGGGCATCACTCTCCCCTTTTTACAGGTGTTCTAGGAGAGGGGGTAGAACACCTCTGGATTAAGTAGGCCTCTGAAGAACTGGAAGGAACATGGGTTTTCTAAAATCCAAATGATAAATCTGTACGAATAAATCTTTCCACAACAACATATAAATGATTTTAAAGGATAAGGCAAATGAACAAATCTAGACACTTTAGTAAACACTGCTAATTTTTAGGACCCTTGAAGGAAAGGTACCTTTTATTTCTGTAACCCAAGGATCCAGCACAGCCCTTGGAATAACAGGTCAGGCTCTTGTAAACTATGTCAAATGAAGGAACTCATGGCTTCTTCCAAGCAATGCTGCCCTGCACTGTCGGAGTCACAAGTGACTCAATGTTTTGGCTTCAAGCCCAGGATACGTTAAAATTAACTAAAAACCATGTCTATGAGTCCAATCCTCTCTCATGAGTTAAGCTGGAAGCAAAGGACTGTGACACCATAGGAGATGGCAGAGGTCTGTAGCATCATTGTCACAGAGGACTGTCCTGGAGGAAACACTCAAGAAGCACTTGTTACATGGAAGAACATACATACAAACCCCTTTTATGTTCTTGGTATGTGGAACATACCGACTTGCTCTTCTCAGACTGGACTGTGCATCATCAGAAGCACCGGGAGAGATTGTTACAACAGATTGCTGGGCCCTGTGCCATCATCCCAAGTGATACTGTGGCTGCTGGTCCAGGGACCACTGACCTAGGGATTAGTATTACAGCCTTAACAAGGTTTTTCCAGTCAAAATATTCTCAACTAACCACAGTAAATAGAATAGTAAAGACTATATAACTTGTGATAGAAAGAATATATACAATTTCTAGCTTATGTTATATAACCTAAATGCTCCCTTTCCCATTGCAGAAAGTTAGGAATGGTAAGTTAAACTGGTCTGAGCATTAAGAAAAAAAAATGACTGGGTGGGCTGGAATGGGAGTAAAGGACAGAAAAATGTACTTGAACAATGATTAAAATAAAATTTTAAAAAATTTTATAGTAACAAAAATATATTACTAAGTAAAACCTTCATTAAAAATCTAAATTAAAATATTTAAAAATGATTAATCAGAAAGTATTTACAAAGAGATTAGTTTATGAGCCCCATAGGATTCCTCATTGAGGATTTTTTGTGTATTCAAAATGACTCAATTAATAAAAAAATAAATATATTGGCAACAATTTTAGTAACACTCTTTTTTGCCGTAGGCGAAGTATATCCTATAAGAAAGTCAGAGGCAACAGAATATGTAGGATAATACAAGGAGGTTGCATTTTAGAATTAAAACAAGATCGGCTTTCCTTCTAACTCCAACACGCATCTCAGTTCAATGACCGTAGGCAAGTAACTCAGCCTCAATTTCAGTATCTATAAAAAGGAATTAATAATACCTATCTTGCAGGACGGCCCCTAGGATTAGAATACAATGTATGTAAACCACAAGAACTTCTTTTATGGAATGCATGCTATCATCATTACTGTGTAATAAATGCCCTGGCTGGTGTGGCTCAGTGGACTGAGTGTTGACCTGCAAACCAAAGAGTTGCAGGTTTGATTCCCAGTCAGGGCACATGCCTGGACTGTGGGCCAGGTCCTCAGTAGGGGGCACGGGAGAGGCAACCACACACTTATGTTTCTTCCCCTCTCTAAAAATAAATAATTAAATAATCTTAAAAAGAAAAGAAAGAAATACCATATGCTCTTGGAAGTTTGGCGTTTCCAACAAGTGCACTAAAACCCTACCCTGTTAGCATGAGTACACACGCCGTTAGAGATGCCAAACTCCCGAGAGCATGCTAGCATTTCTATTACAATAATGGACAAGGGTTTCTTGTTGCTATCATTATATTCTAATATATTCATACTCCCAAATTAATGGAACTACTATCACTTTTTCATTTGTTCCTAATTTACATAGCACATTCCTAAAATGTGATTTGATTCAAAACAGAAAAGACAGGGTCTTAGAAGACTTAATTTTGTCTCAAAATAACTTCTAGTTTCAATAAGCAACAATTTTTCACTCCTCACTTTGATGATCTTGCTACTAAAATGTAAAACACCTTTTTTATCCCTAACGTTTGCCTTCCATGACAAGGTATGTAGAATTATTTTTACAGCCTAAGTCCATCTTGTTGCTGAGCAGGAGACTAATTGAAAGTTGGATGTGCCATCAAGGAAACTTGCAGTTCTTGTGGAAAGAGAAATGCCCCCAGTTTTTCGTTTTCAGTAATTTATGGCCTGACAGGCAGAGTGAAGTCAGAATTGCTGCTCTCCTAGAAGAATGCCGAGGATGCCAAGGAACGCTAGCTGTAGGGCTGTAGGTATCATTATCTCTTGTCTGTGACATCCAGCTGAGAAGCAAATCCTTCCTGCTGTGTGTCTTTAAGGTCAGTGAGATAGACATATACCTTGGTTATGTGGCACATCCCCCCCACCCCCCGTAAATAATGGTGAGAAAAGAGAAGCAGAGATAAGTGATCTGTTCAAAATACGGATGAAACTTAGTAAGACATTCCCCACCCATACTTTGGAGCAGTGTGATTACAGGTGACTTTTTTTTCCCCTTATTTTGGTTGGTGTGGGGAAGTGTTTTGTTTTTTTTTTCCCCCTAAAATTTCTACAATGAATACAAATTGCTTAAAGAAAAAAGTGCAGTGCTCAAATCTTGAGTGAAGACCTTACCACATAAATGATGTTCAGCACACGTTCTGAGAGCTTGGCAATAACCATACACCAAGTGCAAGCACTGATGTCATTAATGTGGTCACTGCACTACTAACCTGCCCGACCTACTCTGGCAAAAGGACATTTCCAGGCTCTCCTTAACCTATGCATGCTCAGGCCTCCTTAAGGCTCCAGCCACACTCCAGAGAAAGAGAGGAAGTATAGCACTCAAAGTAAGGCAAGGCAGAGAGAGACTGGGCAACCTGTTCTGATTTCACCATTACTATCTATTTCCTGTTTCTTCTTTTCCCCTGTATTAAGTAAGGGGAATAGATTGTATTAGATGATTTCTAAAAAATTATGGCAGTATGCAGCAGTAATGGAGAGCTACCCACGGCAAGATAAAGAATGGTAGTTACCACACTGACTCACACAAGACCTCTGACCTGCCACAGATGCTACAAAGTTGAAGAAATGGTCATTTCAATCACTTGGAAGCTATGGCTCAGGGAAGGGAACAGAAAAAGGATAAAGGCTGCTGCAGTTGCAGTCATGTGTCTGTCACTGGCATGTGGAAAAAATTTTTCATAGCTTTCAAATTCAATATAAAAGGTAAATATTTAATTTCTATCAACATAATCTTTAACCATCTATCTATAACTGAGATTCTTAAGGCTTGATATCCTTTTGCTGTGTCCTAAATCTAAGTTAAAAATCTCAGATAAATATAGGTACAGGTACATGCAAAATGTGTAATATCTAGAATAACATGGAAACATAAAAGAAAGTCCATTATAAATGAAATGAAACAAATGAATCGGATCATTTTGTCTGCTTCACTATTCAAAAAAGGCTGTATTCATTCCCTTACCATCCACTAAGTATTATAAACATGAGCTTATACTACCCAACAACCACTTCCCTAATCCTCTAACTTGGTAAAAGGCAATGAACAAGTCTCCAGGGAAGCATCCATGAATAGCACAAGGGTTCCAGTTCTGAGAAGTCTGGTTGGATTACTGGGCAACTGATAGCTAAGAAGTCAGATCAGAGTTGGATTCAGAAGTAAATAAGAGAAACAGTACAGGCCGCATTTCCCAAACTGTGTTCTATGTATGTTAACAGATACTCATCTAAGAGTGGGAAGTCTCTTAAGGTCATGTAAGTTTGGATTAAGTTGCACCTAGCACCACCCTTTTGGAAATTTTGAATGAACATCAGAATGGTACATACAGAACTCAAAGAACTCATACAGTAAAGGGACTCCTGTTGAACTTTATTTATTAGAAGTTTAAAGGATGGTAGAAAAAGGTAAAAGGTCTAGAACAGCTAAAGAAAATGCAGTTCAAGATGAGTAGCAGGGTTGCTAAACAGAATGAAAAGCTCAACTGAGAGTTTAGAAATCACAAATCATCATGAGTCAAATGACAGGAGGCTTTTGTGACTTTTCTCCAGGAGTTTAAGCCCACCTGGACATGTGTGGTTTAAAAGCTGGAGATACCTCATCATCAATGTCCTCCATTTACAGTTAAAGAACCCAGTATTAATTGTTGTAGGAAGTCAATTTTCTTAAAATGCAATCCAAAAGAAAACACACAATGTTGCCATTTACACAATTACAGTTAGAAGGTCACCTGGCATTCAGTTAACTAAAAATAACTTAATATTTGATTCACCAGATTACCACATATTATTTCCCCATAAAGTTCAAAGAAAGGTGTTTATGATATTTTACCTCCAAATCCTCAAAACATGAATGGCAAGGCTCAAATACCTCTTTGCAAGTCTAACATGCAAATCCTGTACGAGAGTTTATCCCACAATACACAGAGAGAGATGGCCTCTGCTGCCCTATTAAAAAAAAGACTGCTCAGGTCCTAACAGCACTGAGAAGTACCTGGAACAGTGCCTGGTATATGATACATGCTCAGTATTTATTAAGTGGATGAAAAAATGAATAAAAACATAAACATTTTATTCAGTTGAGCACTTAAATGAAATCTGAACACTCTACTAAGTTGCTCTAGTGTAAGAAACTGCAAGACATGATATATGTGCCCTAACCAGGAAGTGTATGTAAAGGAGCAGTGAGAAACTCTTACTGATGATAATAACCCTGTCTAAGTGTGAATTTTTCAAAATCTCACAAACGTGCCACTAATAATAAACACTGCATTAAATAACAACTTGGTTTTATAATATTCATTTCTTCTGAAAGCAGTGTTTATAATGTTAAATGAACAGATATGTTCCATTTTAGCCTAGGAGAGCATTTCTGTTGGATGTGATGATGGTAACATATGGAAAAAATAAAAAAGAAATACACGTCTTGAGCCAGGACTCTAACCACAATTTGTCTTTTTAATATCAAATAACTTAAATAAAGCTGTCTATTAATAATAATAATAATAATAATAATAATAATAATAATAATAGTTACCAAACCTTAGGATTAAAAAAATTTAATAATGTAAAATGAGAACTCTATGCCAATTTGTCTACTGTTCATTTTAAACAAGAAATGTAAATCCAAATGGCTTCAAATGTAAAAGAGTGCTAATTAAGTAGCAATTATGTACACAGTGGCTTAATGTCTGTTTCAGAATCAAAATCTGCATCTGAGGACTGTCAGTATAATGAAATGAGAACTGACCTGGGAAAGAGACTTGTTTTAATCCCAGCTCTGCTACTAATTAGCTGTTTGACCTTGAGTCTTTGGCCTCATTTTCATATCTGGTCCCTTACCTTTCTTTGCTGTGGGGGGGTCATACGTCCCTTGAGACTCTGAAAAGGGGCACCCTCCAAAATAGGCACAAAATTACTCAGAGTACTCAGAATTTAGGATCTGTTATCTATTTATTAGGTTGAAGATTTCCTTATAGATTTCCTCCCAGACACTCTTAACTCTGTAAACTTTTCAGATTCTAAAGCCAAAATCAACATATATATCTTGGTTAAAATACATGATGAAAACCTAGACTTTTGCCTCGAATTATTTTTTTGCTTTGATTTATAATGAACTTTCAAGGACATTTTTAACATAATTAATTATATTTAAAATGTATGTTTTGTTTATTTCTAAGACATTTAGAAGCAACTGAAATACCTGCCTAAATATCCGTATACATGGAGGCAACCACACTTATACAAACTTAAGAGACTTATTATCACCCATGTTTGAGAATAGGGAGATTATTTAAATATAGCCCACATAATCCTGGCATCAAATGATGAAAACAAGAGCAATTCCAGAATAGGTTTTTAAATGAGAATTGAAGGGGGGGAAATGATAAATAATTGGCATCATGTACATGACCCAATGAACTATTTCACCCTAAACTAAAAATAACAGATATATGAAATGCAGATAGAAATACAGCACTTCAGTCCTGGCCAGTGTGGCTCAGTTGGTTGGAGTGTCATCCAGTAACCAAAAGGTTGTGTGTTTGATTCCAGGTTATGTAGGGCACACACCTAGGGTGCAGGTTCAATCCCAGTCAGGGATATGATCCCAGGTCAGGGAGAGAACGCAATCGATGCTTCTCGAGCATCGTTTCTCTCTCCCTTCCTCTCTCTAAAACAGGCAGTGAAGAAGTGTCCTTGGGTAAGGATTTAAAAACAAAAACAAAAACAAAAACAAAAAACACACCACTTCAATAATGTAAAAAACCAGTCAAAAGACAGGTAGTTTGCATTTTTAATCAATCAGAATGGTTATGTTTATAAAAGCTGCTTTAATTGCCTAAAATACAAAATATATTGAAGGTATGGTCAAGGAAAATTCCATCATTTAAAACAAAAACAATCAATTGATCAAACAAAACCTCTGAGAAATATCCTGTGGAACTAGTTTTCAGGCTCTGGAATTTTCAGGAAAAGGCAAATGGCCATACATTTATTAATCAAGCACATTAGCTTAACAAATGTTTCATCACAATTCAAACTAACTTCTCCCGCAGACTATGAACCCAGCTACTTGCAGCTGAAATAAAGGTCTCTTTTAAATACAAGGATGGTCAGAAATTGGAGAAGATCTCATCTCCAACAGAAATTAATTTCCCTGCTTTAGAAAACCAACAGATGTTAGGACTGTAAAATACAGCAGAGAGGAGAACATGATAAAGGACATTCACAGCATACTTTTACTGATCCAACTGGTCCTTCCCTTTCATTTCTCTCCCTCTCCTAACATTTGTTCTTTTGAAGTCTTTCCATACTTTCAACCTTTGCTGAACACATTTGTACCTTGCCTCATTCCCTTATCTTTTACTAAAAGCATCTCTTCTGTGGCAGCTATCTTCCCCAGCAACTCCAAACTCCATCTTCGACCACTTATAAGCTTAGGACATCTGCAGTTACTGTGAGCCAATAATAGTTTTTTTCTTTGGAGGAAGCTCTACAAGGTCTACTTCAATCACAAGTGTAAGTTTACAAAAAAATTTTTTTTTTTACATATCAAATCAGCATTTTGTTTAAGTGAAAAACCTGGGCAGGCCAGAGAAATAATAGCCCTAAAATATTTTCTAAAAAGCTAGGATAGGAAATCCCCACTCCCCCCCCCCTTTATGATTCTCCCTCAAACAATTTTTTTCTAAACAAATATATGAAAACTACATTTACACATTCTTTTTGAGAAGGTCTCTGATACATTACATCTTTCTGTGAAATCGAATTCTCCTAATGCTACAATGATACCCACACAAGTGAAATAATTTTTAAAGGAGAAAATAAGAAAGGAAAGGTTGATATCTTAAAGGAAGACTAAGCTAGCAGTAATCAGACTAAATGAGGATCTGATTTTCATGATCATGACCTTATTAAAAACAGTAGCACTGTATGAGCAAAAACTTTTGTCTCTTAGTAATTCTTAAGGACAAAAGGTTCTGCCTGAAGAACTGAGGAAAAGTTTATTCCTGAAACCAGCATATTCACTTTACCAGTTTGTAAAAATCTTACAAAAATGTATCAAAACTTCCCTACATTCCAAAAAAATCTAATTTAACAGTTGCTTGATGGCTCAAGGTTATCATTATGAACAACGTTTACTGTACTGTGTCCTCCCAGTAATGCCCTCATGACCTCCCTGGGCTGGGTTACTGGCCCTGTAGCTACAGAGCTCTGCACAGCCCCGCTGGCCCAGTGCCCAGTCTGTTCGCTCTTGCCCTCCCTTCTTCCTTGCAGAAGTCAGGCCCCCCACCCCCACTCAGGCTGACAAAAATTTTGCTTAGTAATTGCATCCCCTCAAGTTCTTCTAAAATGCTAGTTTACATCTTCTAGGAGTTTGAAAACTAGATAACCATTGTTGTTAAGTATGCATACATATGAAGAAGAATAAATTAGGTCTGAGTTTAGGCCTGAGGTTTTCTTCTATAAATTAAGTGCTTAAACTTCAGTATGGGGATATTGGTGGATTTAGCTTGGCAGCTTCAATGGCCTTTTTGTCCTCGCTTCATTGTCCTCAATTATATACCAGATAGAAAACAATAATTTGAGAAAATAAATACACTACTTTTCAAGTTTTTCACAAAAATGCAATGAACTCAAATACATAAATTCTGAAATTACTTCTAATTACTAGAAATATGTGATGCAGTAACATGTCTGATTACTTTAATCACTACTGCTAATGTTAACAAGGAAAGTGAACTTTTTTACCTGTCACCATATAAATCTTTCTTTTCTCTCAGAAAAAAAAAAAAGTGACTTTCAGGATAAAGCATACGTAAATCCAATATAAGAAGGCTCTCAGGCTCTCAGGACAAACACCTGCGTTATTTAAAAAAAAAAAAAAAAAAAGCAGCACACCCAGATCTTGGTTTCTAAATACCATTCTCTTTAAAAATAACCACTACCACCAACCAAAGCTTCTTGAATAAATGGCTGTTTCTAGGGCTGGGATGAAGAAAATGCTGATTGTGCCAGGAGGACATGTGTTAAAAAACAGTGCTTGGCTAGAGGGTACAACTGTCTGAGCAACAAATTAAATAAGATTATAATAGGAGTATAATTCAAAGAATAAAATACTTATCTCTGAGCCTTTACTTAAACAAACAAAATGGAGATGGAACACATTTCTTACAGAAGACTGTCAATTAATAAATGTTGACATGATGAAGGTAAAAATCATCATGAGAACAACCACAGGAATATTTTCTGCAGGCAAGATACACTAACAAATGACAAAAATAGTAGGTGAGACCCTGGCACAGCTCAGTGGATTGAGCACGGGCTGCAAACCAAAGTGTCGTAGGTTCAATTCCCAGTCAGGATACATGCCTGGGTGCAGGCCATGACCCCCAGCAACCGCACATTGATGTTTCTTTCTCTCTCTCCATCCCTTCCCTGTCTAAAAATAAATAAATAAAATCTTAAAAAAAAATAGTAGGTGAAATTTACAGAGGTGTCCAACCCATGGCCCAGGATGGCTAAGAATTTGGCCCAAAACAAAATCATAAATTTACGTAAAACATTATGAGATTTTTTGTGCTTAACTGTCTCAGTATCACATAATCACAAAATCCCACTGACCCAAGACAACTCTTCTTCCAGGGTGGCCCAGAAAGGCCAAAAGGTTGGACTCCCCAGTTTTGGAAAGAAACAACATTTACAGAGACTCAAAGGATCTCACTGCCAGATATTTAACTATGGTGGTTTTAGCATATGTCCACAAATTCTTTGATATTCCTTCCTCTAGTAGGTGGAACTTAACTCTCCTTCCCTGGAGCATGGGCTGGACTTTCGTAACTCAGGTCTAATGAAAAGCAAGAAAAGAGTAGTGGAGATGCTTTCTAGTGGAGATACCTGTCAGATACCACCCTATGCCAAGTGATCAAGATTAGGATAAGCAAAAAAAGTCATGGTGATATCATGTAACCCCCTGAAATGATGCAAGAAGTGTACGACATTATTATTTCTGTGACATTCTTGCAAAAAATGCACAACTCAAGCTAATCACGAGGAAAGCATCAAATAACTCAAATTGAGGACCATCTACAAAAATACCTACCCATTATTCTTCACAAGTGTCAAGGTCATGAAGGACAAGGGAAGACCAATATACTGCCACGGATTAGAGGACAATGAGGAAATGTGACGACTAAATGTAATATGGTATCCTAGAATGGATCTTCAAAAAGGAAAAGGACTCTAGTAGAAACACGGGAGAAATCCAAATAAAGTATATAGTTAACAGTAGTGTACGAATATCTATTTTTCAGTTCTGACAAAAGAACCATGGTTATGTAAAAGGTTAAATTAGGGGAGGCTAGATAAAGATCAGGTGGAATGCTGTATTACCTTTAGAGCTTTTCTGTAATTCTACAATTATTTCAAAATTTTAAAAGTTTTTAAAAGAAAGTGATATGGTTTTTTAGTTACTTTGTATGGTTATTAGACCTTAGCACAGGTCAGCAAACATCGGACTAAGATCCTGTGGGCCACGTTAAGGTAAACTCCTAATATTTCAATTTAAAGATTAAGAGGATTTTTCATGCCAAGAGGAGTGGTTGGGGGCCCTACTGAAATACTTGCACATATGTACCACTAGACACATGAAATAACTTTCAAAACAGTGTTTTAATATGAAACTGGAAGCCCAAATATCCATCAACAGCAGACTGAGTTGTGACGTACTCATATGGCAGAATACTTAGAGCTGTGAAAATGGACTACAATCCCATCTTTTTTTTTAATTGAGGTATAATTGACATGTAACTATATTACTTTTGGGTGCACAACATAATTTGAGTTTTGTATACATTGTGAAATGATCACGTTAAGTCTAGTTAATATCTGTCATCACACATATGTACCGTTGGCCAAAAAGTTCATCTAGTTTTTCCTGTAAGATGGCTCTTAGTAGTGCTTAGTTGTCTTTAACTTCATTTGAAACAATTTTGTTAGACTGTATTATAACAGTTATCATATCAGCATGCATTTAAAAAAAAACATCAAAACTGGTGAATTTTTGTGCAGTTATTTTAATATTGAAGCTGGAAAAAATACATATTTTTGGCATATTATGCTTTATTATTTCAAGAAAGGTAAAAACACAACTGAAACACAGGAAAAGAGTTGTGCAGTGTATGGAGAAGGTGCTGCGACTAATCAAACATGTCAAAAGTGGTTTGCAAAGTTTCTTGGCACTATTGGTATTTTGGCCAAATAATTCTTTGCTATGGGGCTGTCTTATGCTTTGGAAGGTGTTTAGCAGCACCCCTGGCCTCTACCTACTAGAAGCTAAGAGTGGGAGATAGCTGACATACTCAAAATATCCAAATCAATAAAGTTATTGGTGAAAATGAAAAATGTGTCTTTTATTTTACAGGGGAAAAAAGAACTGAAGGGACTTTTTGGCCGACCCAATAGTTAACAAATTTTTCTTGCATTTGAAATTTATACCTCTTAACTCCCCCTACCCATTTTACCCAATTCCAACTCCCCACCTCTGTCAACCACCAATCTATTTTCTCTGTCTATGAGTTTGGGTTTTGTTTGATTGTTTTGTTTTTGTTTTTTTAGATTCCACATATAAGTATGTGGAATTACCCAGTACTTCTTTCTCTGACTTATTTCATTTGACCCAATGACCTCAAAGTCCATTCATGTTGTTGCAAATGGCAAGATTCCATTTTTTATGGCTGAGTAATATTTCACTGTGTACACATACCCACACCCATTTTCTGTATCCATTCATCTATTGATGGACTCCTAGGTAGTTTCCATATTTTAGCTATCATAAATAATGCTACAGGGAACATGGGAATGATAACAGCTTTTTAAATTAGTGCTTTTGTTTTCTTTGGATAAACACCCAGAAGTGGAATTGCTGGATCACATGGCAGTTCTATTTTTAATTTTTTGAAGAACATCCATACTCTTTTCCATATAAACATAGTGGCTGCACCAATTTCTAGTTCTACCAATAGTGCATGAGAGTTCTCTTTTGCCACATCTTCACCAACATTTGCCTTTTATATAGTAGTCATTCTAAAAGGAGTGAAGTAATATCTCACTGTAGTTTTGATTTGCATTTCCCTGATGATTAGTGATGTTCAACACCTTTTCATGTATCTGTTGGCCATCTGTATGTCTTCTCTGGGAGTAAATATCTATTCAGATCTTCTGCTAATACAAAACTCAAAACTCAAGGTTTTGGTGACTTCTGCAGAGGGTAAGAAGTAGTAAGTTAAGGGTCTGGAAAGGGCACACAGAGGGCTCCGAAGTATGGTAATGTTACCTTTCTAAGGTGAGCAGTGAGTTCACAAGTGTAGTGTTTTGCTGTACAACTCATATACATATTATTATATTCTTTCATATTATACATTTATTTCTAATTATAAAAGGGATAAGGAAGAAGTTTACCTTTTAACAAATACCAGATCATGCCAACTAAATATAGTTTATTAGGTACTAAATTCTTTTCAATCTCTATAAAATCCAAACTTAAGAGGTTACATTCATCTTTTTTGAAATAGAAAATAGCCATTTCCAAAAACTGTTGCAAAAAATCTGTCACCAACTCAGGGCCTACAATGTAAATTAAAGCAAGTTTAGTACATTAAGTCTGATGTTACATTGAGAAATCTACCGCCTTCCATCTAAAAAGAAAGAACTTTTCCATATCTCTATTGCCATCCTGGAATAAAGTATCTTCTCTCCACAAAAACAAGAATTTTGTGTGTGCTGAGAAAGATAATAAGGAGAAACCCACTTAAGCTGTAGTCACAAAATTCTGAATACCAGACCAAAGTTAGCTCAGCACGCTGATGAAAATGTCTTAGATTTTGAAGTATTTTATTGCACCTCATTTTTCAAATGCCACAAGTTATTCATAAAACACCATCAAAATTAAACATCAGGATTTTTTGTTTTTAGATTTCTAACACAGTATTTTAAAAAGTCAAGGTAAAGTTACTTGCTCAAACTTTTAAATGTATCTCCATGGTTGGTAATAATAAAAACAGCAAGTTTTTCCTAAACACAAAACATTGAACTGGCCCTAGGCTCAATACCCACACCTAAAAACAGTATTGCCAAGACAGAAGACTGACTAAAATCCATCATTATAACACTGAGCTATGGGATATCAAAAGTATGCTTACAAAGTGGTCAGCATTAAACTATTTTTTTTTAATTTAACTCACCCTTAATTCACTATGTCCTTACTCAATGAGAAATACTTAAATCCACATGAAAATAATCATTTACTTAATGATGCTTTCTAGTCAAGTTCCGATTTCAAGACAAAATATTCCCAAACATCCAGGAAACAAAAGTAAATAACCAAGTTAAAGCTTAAACATCACATTTCCTTTTGGGGTGGGAGGGGAGATTTTTTGCAATGTAAAATTTTGCTTTTGAAAACCATAAAATTGAGAAATTACGGTTGCTGGAGAAATCAAAAGAAAATAAAAACAACTTACAAAAGTTTGTATTACTTCCTACAGGTGTCTTAATGCTAAACAATGTAATTAATAGGACTGTAAGTTAAAACAGGATTTGGATATTTAAAAAATAAAGCAAATGTAGTTAGCCTGTCAATCTAAACTACTGTGACATTTGTACCCTGACTTACTGAATCTAACTAACTAAAGCATTCCTGCCACGATGCCAGCCAGCTGCCTAGTCAGGCTTTCTGAAAGGACTAAGGAAGCTCAAGTTCCCCCACCTGAACGGGAGCCAAAAGAGCCACCACTGCCAGTTGTAAGCAGTTAACACTCAGGATAAATCACTCCAAAATCAGTCTTTATCGATCACAATGACAACCACCACAGTGGCCATATGGTCCATCTTCAAGAGTCAGGACATACTTTTAAGGTAACAGGAACTTCAAACTGTAATCCCTGGAAACAGACTTCTTGGAACCACATTATCCTTAAATAAATAAAACGCAATTGAATGAAGTAAAATTACAGATAGCCCTAACAAATGCAATTGACTACTTCAGTGTTCCCAAAATGACCAATGGCAAATGTTCCTGGGGTTCCTCCTCCCTGCCCTCCTTTGTTACTCCCCTGAGCGCAAACTTATCCCTGCCCCAAGCTTCACCTCTGTGAATCACTTTGCTTTGTAAAGTAAGGGTAGTATTTGCTTTGTATACTATTTACTACTATGAAGTCCGGTATATACTTGGTAACAATAATAATCAACTGATTATGCAGGTCAAACATTCATAGTTCAGAGAAGTATAACCATTAGAGCACAAGGAAGTGATAAAATCTCCAACAGTGGCCTTTAACTAGGAGAGGACTTCATTAACCCACTTGAGGAAAGACATGTTAAGGTGGTGATTCACTAGAATACATACTTTTTAGCAGCCCTTATTTGGTGTAACACATTATTTTTTAAAATAAATCATACAAATGAGAAATCATTTAAAGCAGAGTACAGGAGTCTCTGGGATGCAGTCTCATTTAGTCCCACCCCTTCCTGGCAGAATGAATAGGAAGGCTGATGAAACGGGTTCAAACCAAACCATTTACAGCCAACCATTTTCACTTCCATCAGGAATACCCATTTCATATGTGGGGCAAAGAAGAATTTGAAGAAATCATCATTTGTTTTCTCCCACATTCCCCTGCTACTACCAGACTGACCAAGGGGAAAATGAGTAGAAAGAATAATCCAGGAGGAGGAGCATAAAGAAAGGAAGGAAAGAAAGGGGCTGAAGATATCAGAAGACAAAAGGCTTCTGGGTGGCTACTAGGTTCAGAGTTTCTATGAAGCAGTAAAGGTATATGAATTTGGACCACATATTTCTAAAGTAGAAGCTGTTCTTTCATTGCATTGAAGTATTAAGCAGAGTCCTTCCAAACTGTGTGGCACCCCAGGCCATTTCTGTGTGCCTTTCTGGTTAAGCTGGCAGTGAGGTGACTGACTATTCATACTTCAGTCAACTTTCCTTCTTAGTTACTGCCTGAATCACACCTGGAGATCAATCGGGGGACAGGTGTTTCACTGAGCCTGACCTCCCAACTGCTTCACACCTGTTCCTGTCCTAAAATAGCCACAACTTAACAAGCAGTAAGGGGGAAAGTATGATAGGGATGGAGTGGGTCCAGTACAGTCAGCATCACTGTTCATCCTAGCTATGCTGGGAATGTAACTCTTGGAACTATGACAACAAAATCCCAGTACAACTAACAAACACCTTTTGAGGTGCAGACTGGTGTAATTTAATTACAGGAGAGTTGTGGGATAGTATATATGGCCTTACTCAAACCTAGGCTATTAAAAACAAACAAATTCTTACAGGATGGCCAAAGGCATTGAAAGAGGCAAAGATGACACTGTTTACAAGGGCTGTCAAAGTAACAGTGTTAGCATTTTTTGAGGTTTCCCAACATATTCTCCTTGCAGAGAACATTTCAAGTAGGTAATATCAAAATGTCCTATATATACCGATTACTCTCTATTTTCTATTGGTACTGTGATTTTCTCAGACTACTTCAGTATCTCCAGTCAAGACTAGTTTCACTTAACCTCCACACCCAACTATGGCCTTATCTTTTCTCTTTATTGCTAAAATATGCTTGCTTTTGACTTCCACATGAAAAATAAATCTCCTTACCATACCCCCATATACTTCTTGGTTCAATGTTTTTATTTTATTGTCTGTTAGTCTATCAGATCAGAGCCAAAAGGTCTCTCTGAGGTTGCAAATTCCTTGAACAATTTCTTTCAGAATACCTAACCAACACCTCTATCATCTTTCGTTCCCCAAACAGAATATACACTCTCTCTTTCACTCGAGAACCATGGGATTTGGTAACACAATATCAAGCTCTCTAACCACTTTAATAAGTAATATTGCCATTCAACAAGTTAGTTATGGGGGAGAGAATCAAATAGTGAAAAGAAGGAAACTAATTTAATAGACTATGTTCATTTGTACATAATATGAAACTTTCAAAAGTGATTTCTATGATCTCATTTGATCCACGTACTCACTTATACGAAAAGAAAAGGCACTGGGAGCAATAAGAGCCAAACACTGATAAGAGTTTTTATATTTCAAAGTTTTACCACTCAATAAAATATATATTATTTTCCCCCATGTTACAGGTAGGGAGAAGAAAGCTTTGATCTATGATGTTACTGTGCTACTACTAAGTGGCAGTTCATGTGATTCTGGCCATACTATGTTGCCTCCAACCTAGCTTAATCGGATTAAGTTTTCTAAACCCTAATTGAAGAATGATCAATGAAATACTCAAATTCTAGACATACAGAAACTATGGGTCTTACCCACACAAAAAAGCCTGGGCCTAGGCAGTCAGAGAACCAGATCCTTACATACCCCCATCACCTCACCCTGCCCCAACCTACAGGGCTATCTATACAGCCTTGGACAGGTAATTTACCCAATGAGGCCCTTAGTTTCCTACATATAAAATGTGAAAAGCAGATTAGATAATTTTTAAGGTTATGTCCACCACCATTTTATTTCTCTGTAAGAATATTCAACTCTACAGAATTTTTTTCTTTAATAAATGTGTGAAACATAAGGAGAGGGTTGAAAATCTCCAACCTACAAAACAAGGAGTAAATTTATTTAAGCTTTCCTTATAGTCTCCTGAACACAGATGATCTGAATTTAAGCATTTAATAAGTAGCTCTCAATGAGGAAACACAAAGTGACTAGAGGCTACCCATGAAGCTATCTTTATACCCAGGAGGAACTCGAGATGAGTTTGCCTAATTTCTAAACTCTGGATGAGGGAATGAATGAGGGAATGTTATGAGAATGTGTAGTTTTTTAGTGATAAAAAATAGGAAAGGCTAACAATTTCAAACTTGGAATCACTGCCTATATACCGTGAAGTTTTAACTTTTACTTACAGTATAATCTCATGTACATTATCCATAACCTAGATTAACAAACCCATTAGCTCATGCAATTTCCTCTGCTAAATATGCCCTTTTCTCCTCTCTCTAGTCACCTGCATGACCTATATTCTTATGTGCAGAAATGTTTTTATACTGCCAACATTTGAAAAACAATCTAAATAACCAATTATGTTGTATCAGTGTTTGGAGTTTATGACCTATATTAAATCCACTCATCCACACAGTGAAAGACCACTACCACCTACAACTTCACCACCCATCACACATACAAAAAACATTTTTGTTCTCTCTTTCATGTACCAAAGTACCTTCTGCAGATTGTTATTACAGTCTCTGACATACAACACTATGGCAAATTGTTTATATGCCTGTCTCTCCCAGTGGACTATAAGCTGTTTTATTCATCCTTGTGTCTCCAGTACCTACTGGGCCAGGCACATGGTTGGCATGCATAAAATGCTCACTGAGTTGAACAGAACAAAAAATTTCCCATTCATTCAACCAGCATGGCTTTGGACCTGAACATCCCAAACATTCACGCTCAGATGTGTTTTGCTGTACCGGATGGCAAAAGCAAAGTCCAAGTATCATGTCACGTCAGTTCCCAGAGAGAACTTGTGGGGAAAAGGTATTTTAAAAAGCTTACATAGCCGTGGAACAGAAGGGCAAAAGCTCTCCTTATCTTGATTATCAGTGTGAAATTGAAAATGGGGCTTCACAATTTAGGAGTGGGGGAAAAGTCTTCACATTTTTTATAGATCTGGAGGCCAAGAAAAGTTGAGTATTACCAGTATTTTTAAAGTAATGCTCTGATAATTGTTCTTTTATTGCTGATACTCTTTCTCCTTTCTGGGAAGGTAAGCGGAATTGATTATGTGAAATATCCACTATCTCCTATTATCTACTCTAACATATGAAAAGGTAGCACATGTCCCTCCCCATGAAGAGTTCCTAAGAGACTGTCATTTTTCTATTTCACACAAAATTTGAAAAGAGATCTGGGCCTCATGCCAAAGGATTGTCAATTTTTCAAAGAAGATTACCCTACCAAATCAGACATCTTTCTTCTTCCATTAGAAAAGAGATTAAAATAGAATTACACTTCAAAATGTAAGCTCAACATTTTAAAACCACTAAACTTTTTGTAACCTTAATATACTCTAGCTTTTTTCACCTTTTCTTCACAGCATTAAACAAAACCGTAGCATGGTTTCCAATCTCAAAGATCTTTCCTGTCTTCACCAATTTGCCACAGACTATTTTAATTGCCAGAGTAAAGCACTAAGTCATAATTTGGCATTTCAAACATATTCCTGCAATCCAGGTTAGGTAGAAAGGACAACTTGACTGTGTATTAGGTATATATAACTAACCCCACCATTCTCACGAGGTGAGAAAACCAAATTCTATGAGAAAATATTTGTCTTTTAAAAAACCATCAACGTGCAAAGTCCTTCAAAAGTCTTTTTTACACTGGAACAAATCATTTGGAAATAATAGTCTGTCCTTATCTCATAAAAGTTAAAACCACATAACACTAAACAAGTGTGTGTACACATACATAAAAAACATAATCCAGAACCCTCTTAGTATCATTGCTTAGCATCATTGGTCCACCATGCTTTGATAAAAAATATATTACTATACAGCAAAAAGAATGCTACAAGTAACCACACAGATGAATAAAAAAAATGTTGAAGAAGCAAGCAAAAAGAATACAGTATAATTCCATAACTATCTTTTCAAATGTAGGCATATGTCTTATGTACTGTTCAATATGTATTTTACAATTCACAATAAAAAAGCAGTCTTTTAGCTTAAAAACTCTATAGTCTTCACACATAAAATCCTTATTTTCATTTCAGTTATAGCACTTGTAAAGTCTATTTTTCCACCAGCCTATATAAATTGCTTGAGAGTAGAGATTGATTTTATTCATTTTTGGGCTCCTAGAATATTATGGTATACAGCAGATGCTCAACAAATATTGAATGGATAGATGAATGACTGAATGATGAACACAGGGAAACCTCAAACAGCAAGGAAATCTCCATGAGGCAGAAGAATAAAAGTCACTTCACTTTTCCTGTATATAGGCAAAGACCCGTTTTTAAAAGTCAGCCTCAAATTTCAACTACTTAAATACATTCTCAAATGCCTGTTTCTAATAAACGGTTCCATTCTGACACAGGATAGTTTTAGTATGTATTTTATCAAGATAATTTCTGAGCTCACAGTTCAGTCACCAAATTCTGATCTTCCCTTTTGCAATACCGCTGCCAGATCCGTGGCTGTCTAACTGTATTAATAATTCCTTAATTTAAATACAAAGCACATGCACAACCCTCTTTATGAATTTACCCCCAAGAGTTCTAAAATGTTTCTCCATTAAAAAGCACATCTCAGCACACATCCTGCTGTTCTTAAAGTTGGAATGCTTTCCTCCTCCCAGTTCCCCAGTCAGTCTCCCATGGACTATAGGACTGAAATTAGCTATTCATTATATGTGAAGGAGCACTGGCTGGAGCGAAGCCCTGCAGAGAAAAACTGCTACTTTACATGTCAATTTCAGAACCAAAGCATCTGCTACCTTACTAATATGTATATTTAATGTCTCTGCATAATGTGCAGAATTATATGCTTTTCCCTGCCTGTTTGCTCTGGTATTAGGTACTCTTAAGTAGCATTATTCTAAATTGTTCTCTTTGAAAAACATGAAACTTTTTATTAGGTCTTTTCCCGAGTGTTGCCTGTAACAGAAGACCCAAAAGAACAGCACAGAGAGTTCTGAAGACCAAAAGACTCAGAGTAAGGTAACCAAATATGACAAGTTTTTGGCCTGTAAGTACTAAGTTGCTAATAACTTACTTTGTATTCTAGGTTCCTTACTCCTGGATAAAGTTTCAAGCTGCCATGGTGGGGGAAGGGGGGATTAGATTTTTAATAGCTGTTGTTAAAACCAGAATATTGGATAATCCATACACTTATATTAAAAAGTTATATTTCTAGCATCTCTCTCTTACCAACAATTTGTTCCAAAGAGACACAATTTTTTCTGTGAATTGTGGTGACACATGTCCACAAATAAGCCTCAGAATGTGGTGGGAGTAGGGAGAGTAGGTTTAAGCTATTAAACTACATAATCCTTGTGTATGGGTTAGAATTGCTTTTGTTCATTAACCTTCATTCTCAGCAGGAAGCTGAGAATGTTCAACATTTAAGAACCACCCTGAATATCAGTATTACACTAGTCAAACCTAAGTGATACTAGATGTACAATAAAGAACTAATGGATGTGTTAATAGAATTAAAAGTGCCACACTGGCAAAATAATCTAGATTGCTTTATCACAGTTACTACTGCTGTGATTAATGACTTGCTCAGATTAACAAATAAGATTATTCTAGCTTTATAAATCTATAACATTTGTTAGTGAAAACTCTTTGGTTACAGAAAGCAACTAGTAGATCTTGTTTTTGCATGTAGTTGAATGCTAGATATAGGCTTTTGGGTTTGGCGTAAAAATCTGGTAATAAATTTTAAAAGATTAATCTACTTTTTTCTTATACACAGAAGTTTAGATTCCAATATTTCAAGAAAAAAAGATCTACAAGTGTTTGTCCATTGCCACCCACCCCACACTATCTTTTACAAGCTGCCAAGCAAGCCCAGTGCCTGACTCCACTTTCCCTCTTACATTGCAGTGCCTTTTTTTTTTTGCTTGATTTTTAGTGGGACTTTACACCAGCTAATGTAATTTGGAGTGTGCATTTTGAGGCAGATGTTCATACTCTCCGTGAGAAGGTAGGCAGGGCAAGATCTGGTTAATGGCAAAACAGATGTTAGAAGATGGGCAGTCAAAATGAGTGCAGGCTTCTACAATTAAAACCATTAAGAATATTTCAGGCTGGAAATCATTGTAACCTGGAAAGATGGGCCAGTTACACTATTTTTATAATGATGAACAGAACTAGCTCTATTTCTGAGAAGCATGAATCATTACTTAAGGTGACTCTACTTTCTGGCACTTTATCACAACTGCAATTTCATATTTATTTGTTAATATTTAACAATTATCTTCCCATTTGAAGAGAATTATGCTCCCATGCTCCAGAGAACTAGAGTCGGCTATTTGTCTCAGTACAATGCCTGATACTCAGTAATGGTAACTCAATAAAATATCTATTGTGAATGCATGTGAGCATGAATGCTAGAAATAAGTAATAGCAGAATGAGGAAGAACCACAATACAAACCCACTGAATAGAGAGAACCTATCATCAAACCAGGAAAGAGCAGGTAGTGACCAGGGCTTCCATGATTAAGGTGGTCCACAGTCTGATGTCAAGATCTGAGGCCACGGAAGCTTTATATATTTATTGAATAATATAGCACTGACCTAGCAAAGATCTTAATAAATAAATCATAACATATCTGTAGGAGAAACTAAAACTAAAAGAAATATTCTCTAACACTATTAACCTATAAAATTTAAGGTTAAGATTATTACTGCTGTATTGTTCAAAGCATGGGTCAGTCAGATGATGTCCAAATTACTACTAACATATCTTTTGGTGATAATAGTGACTGAAGTTTTTAAAATAAAATATATAGTTGCAGACAACTGTAACTGAACAATAATAAAGTAATTAAAATATAGAGAGATAGATAGTTGCTCACCTTAGCTATACATTTTGGACTACAGACCAGAAAATAATATAACTGATGATATCCCATCTTTAATCAGAATCTTAAAAAAAAATTAAGTTCTTTGTCATCTAAACAACCACCATGAACCAACAACCTTAGAAAATATAATAAATCAGCTTCTTATTTAATCAACAATGTAAAAATGTAATACTTAACAGTTGTTTAAAATATGCATAACTAGGTTTGCAATAGTTATCCTGATTTAAAGCAAAGCACATCTGTTTATGAGTACGTAAATAAAGTCTGACAGCAATTTGGAACATCTATCAGAAGGAATCAACTGCAAGCTTAATAAGCATTATTTGTATTCCACATAATACTCTATTTCTTCTTTCCAGCCACTGCAGTAATAAAACACACTCAAATTCATTTAGAGTATACTAAATCCAATGTACCTAGGCAAAACACTGAAAATTCCATTTGGATGGTTCCCAGTCCATACAGTCCAACTTTTTAAAGTATTACTACCATCTGGTTACTAGTCTGTGTGTACCAAAACAGTATCTGTGTACACATTTCTCTAACAGCTGTGTTCAAAAACTTTAAATCAATCCATTTGGCTAAATGAAAAGTTCAAGGGAAAAATATATAGTATTTTGAGTATATACTTAAAATAGGTTCTACTGCATTTAATAACATTCCCCAATGACAAAAATACTAAGACTGTAAGTGGTATTTGAGAAATCTTAATTATTTACATTTTCAATTATTTATCAAATGATAGAGGTCCCGCAGAAGTCAAGTGAATTGCCCCAGGTCAAACACTAGTTAGTAGCTGGACTCTGTCCAGAATATCAGTTATCTCTTGGTTCCCAGTACGAAGTCTTTTCGCAAAATTGTTCCAACCTAATATTGCGATCCTAGGAATAGAACTGTGTCAAGGGAATATACTGTTTAATAAAAGAAGGAAAGAAGGTTAAAAATATTTTAAGTGCATAGAATCTTCATAAAATATAACCCTCATCATTAATTATAAAACCTGACTTGTATTTGTTTTGTAACTGTGGTAAGAGCTTACAGTATCCTGTGAAATTCGTAAGAATCTGAATTTCACAAACCTTTCCCCTTCTTTTTTATATCCTCCTCCCAAATCCTCCCATAAAAATTAAGTCTACAAACCAGTCCTATTACCCTGATCAAAAGGCTAAGCAATTACTTTAGACTCAAAGAGAATTTCTTACCTCCCACACACATCTTAATGTTTCCCATTCTAGTATATGCCACATTGCATGCTTTCTTGTAAGAAGAATCTTTTTCTAATTAAAACTATCAAACTTTCAAATGATCCCTTCCCCTAAAGAACAAACCCAATCCCCAAATAGTTAATACAGAAATTTTCTATGCCTTTCTTAGAAGGAGAAATTAAAGGCAGGAAGCCAAATGTACTTTCAATCTTCTGTTGTTAAGAGTACTAACAATTTCTCTAATAATATATATAAGAAAAACAAACTTTCAGAACATTCTGGGGACTACTTTAAGCTTACTTGGGTTAATGAGCCACTAACTTTGCTTTGAGAAAAAAAAATTGTTTCCTTCCTTCTTCCTTTTTCACGATACCCAAGAAGAAAAAAATAAACAGCCCACCAAAACAAAGCATGTGTAGTGTTCCACTTTCAAAGGAAACAACTGGACATTAAATTATTTAGAGGTAAGGGTATATAGAAGGGGCAGTTTCTATTTATAGGTGAACTGTGTTTTTTTTGTTTTGTTTTGTTTTGTTGGCTTCCTGATCCCTGGTCATTTACTTTAGAACATGAGAACCCAATGAAAAACCCAAACTCAAAAAACTTTTATTCTTTTCCTTATATCATATCATGTCCAGGAAAAGAAGAGTTGGTGTCAGTGGACAACAGCTAAAACAGACTGGGGCTAAGTTAACATCACGATTATTGAGACAAATGTACATCCATCATATTATAGGTACCTCTCATCAAATATCCTTGTACATCCTGTTAATGAAACAGGACAAGCAGTATTATTTCCATTTGACAAATATAGCAGTGATATTTATACTAGCCAAGGTCTGGAAGCAGTCAAAGTGCCCACTGGTGGACGAGTGGCTAAAAAACTCATCTCATGTGGTGCACGCACAACATGGAATACTACTCAGCCGTGAAAAAGAAATCTTACCTTCTGGGGACAGCAGGACCTGAAGAGTATTATGCTACGTGAAATAAGCCAGTTAGTGCAAGATGAGTACCATATGATTTCACTTATATTTGGAATCTAATGAACAAAATAAACTAACAAAATAGAAATAGACTCACAGATACAGAGAGAGACTGTGGTCAGAAGGGAGAGGGGTCAGGAGGCTGGGTGAAAAGGTGAAGGGATTGAGCAAAGGAGAAAACTCAGACACAGACAACAGTATGGGGATTACCAGAGGGAACGTGGGATTGGGGGTGAGGGTAAGATAAGGGTAAAGAGGGATAAATGGTAATGGAGAAACTTGACTTGGGGTAGTGAACACACAATACAATGTACAGATGATGTCTTAGTATGGAATTGTACCCCTGAAGCCTATATAATTTTATTAACCAATGTCATCACAATGAATTCAATTTAAAAAAAAAGAAACTCATGGAGGTTAGATGACAGCCTCAGGGTTCAAGGGTAGTTAAGTTAGCTGCAGTGCCAAAATCAGTAGTCATTCCACATCACCACCTTAGTTCACTTCACTACTTTCTACTAATTTGCAACAAGAAAATACAAAGCTATGTAGAATGCCTCACTTTGCTCACCTCCTGTTTTTGGTCTTCCTTTCTCTCTTCCAACACTCTGTGCACTCTATGGCTTAGCTCTGTTTGAGCACAATATCGGGCTGAGAAGCCAGGCATGCACTTCCTACACACACTGCAGACTCTACAACTGAAGCCTATGATGGTTCATTTTGCACAGGTGGTCAGTATTCCATTTAACTATTTGTGTGTACACAACTCTTTCTAAATTCAAACCTAGCACAGGCTGAAATTTAATTCAATGTTTTAGAGAAGAGGGAAGCAAAATTGTTTTGAAATTCTCTGTGAAAAACAGCCTGTTGTATTAGAACAAACAGCAGCTTGTTCCTATCATTCCTTTGTTTGACAAGTCTGGGCTGGCTAGAAAGGTCATTTATGCCTTAAAGCATCAAATTAACATTTGAAGACATGAATTTTAAAAATGGCTATTTGCTTCTGTTCTGTGAATGGCTAACATAGTTCAAAAAATTGACAGGAGAAAACCCCACTACAGTCTTAACCAAGTCCCAAAAAAGAACAAAAAACAATAACAAAAAACAGAAAAAGAAAACCCCCAACTTTCCTTAGGCAAAATGAGCATTGATTTTTTGTTCATGACAATATATGCTGACTATGTCTTAATTAAGCCTCATTCTTTGTAACAGAAGAATTAAGAAGGTAGCTTAATGGTTCAACTTTCAAGCAATGGGGGGGATGCACTCCATTAATTATTGTAAGATGACTTTTTGACAAATCCCAAGGTTCTTTCCTCTCATCCATAACCCTCTGCTCTCAACACCAGTAATGACTGTATGAATAAACTCCCAATTTATTTAGTACTGTCTTGGTTCAAACACAACATTTTTTTCCTTAAGTGCCTATATCATTTTCCCAACATAGGTCTAAGTTCCTAAATATTTGAAATATAAGCCATCATTACTAAATATAACCTTTATAAACTATTCATTCAAGATCTGGAAATACTTTGGTTTCACTGGTGGGATCAGGGATGTGACGTTTGAAATTCATTGTAGTTAAAGAACACTGCAACTCAAAATAATCTCTAAAATGCAAGATTATTCTTAAATAATTACCTCAACTAGAAACAGTCTATGTTATGAAGTTAGTTCATAAAACCGTATCTCAGTAATGTTGCTTCTTCAAGCCACTTTCCTACCCACTCTCTTCTCACTGCTTAACCCCTTGCTATTTGACTTCCGTTGCAAATATCCCATGGTCAAGGTTCTCTTGGGAGTAATTAATGACCTCATAAATGCAAAGCACAAAGGTCTCCTCTCTCAGGCCTCTTGCTCCTTGACCTCTCTACAATATCTGACACTACTCCCTAACATCCTTTGACTTGGCTTCCGTAACACTGCACTGGCATGATTGTCCATTAAGCACTCAAAGCACCCCTTTTCAGTACCTTTCACTTACCATTCAAAATCTAAATGACCCTAAATTTGAGTGCCCTTTGTGCAGATCTGTCCCACCGCACAAATCCTGGGACTCCATTCACAACAATGACAGTGTGACTGATACCCACTGGAGCTGAGCAACGGGGTGGCCCTGTCCTCGAACTGTTCTCAGGGTTTACCACAGATAATGCATTCTCTTCCTGGACAACAGCATCCATTTCTACACCTTCTACCGCACCCCACACCCCCCGCCTCAACACACACACAAATACACCTGGTTCCCAAACCTGTATCTTAATCTCTATTTTCTTCTGATGACCAGTCCTCCCTGCCCAAATGCTTGTTATCTCCATGGGGACAGTGCATATTCATTACCAGGAGTACCCCAGTCAACCCATCTCCTAACAAAACTGGCACCACTTCCATGCCATGCCAGACTCCTTCAGTTCCCTCATCCTGGCCACAGCAAATCTTGCCAAGGCTTTCTCTACATTCTTGCTCACACCTATTGCCTCACCTTTCATTCCTAAATCAGCCTTCACCTCTCACCTTAACGGATGAACCCCTACCTCCCTGCATCTTGACACTCCAATCTAAATTAAAACACAGTTAGATGCTAAGCCAGAATTGTTACTGTATTCTATAGAAAAATTAAGGGCTTTGAAAGTAGTGACCCCCTCCTTCTCTTCCACTCTCCTACCTCTTTACATTTTCCAACTCAAGTTCTATTCCCTCCATTTTATAAATGTTATCATTGTCTAAAAAAAAATCTAGAAAACTAAATTTTTCCTTGATTTGATCCCACATTAAAAAATATTATAACATGGCCACACGAAACAGATCACACTGATATATATTATTAACCATGTCATTGTAGTTAATGTAAACATTTCCAATCAAAATCAGGTGACTAGTTCAACTGTTTATTTCTAGGTCTATTTTTTAAAAATAAATTTTAATAGAAAAGACATGATAATCATGTCACCTGATTAGGGCTAGCACATCATCAAACTCTCTGTAACAAACTCTACCCCCTTGTATAAGTGGTGCTTCATGCAAAGTAGACAATAAACGGCTCAGAATCTGAACCTCAAATTAGTGGTAACACTTGACTGTTCCTCTCACACACAAACAGGGGCTGTTTTTAACAGAGGTTTCTCTCCCGTCTCAAAACAAAATGATAAAGGTGTAACAAAACCAAGAAATGAAGTAATTTTTCTCCAAATTATTGAGAATTGTTTTTATAATGGTAGCAACGGACCTGTACTAAATCATTCAGTGTTTCCTCTTCCTCTCCTCATCACTAAGAGGAACACAATCATCCAAAGTGAGAGACATAGGTCAAAGTCATTAAAAAAGCACAAAACTATCCAGAAAGCTCACCACTGAGAGCAGATTCAAAAGAATTTTTTTTTAAAAAAAAGCAGAAAACCTGGAAGCTGGAGCAAGAGGTTTCAACAACATGAAGATATCTCATGAACTATGACCATGTTCTCCATCCTTTCAACTATTTCTGGCATCCCTCTAATTCTGAAAAATAAAATAGCCTAAGAGAAATACCAAAATGGCTTTTACAAGTCAGGAAAATGACTAGGGCACTAATTTCAGTTAGGAGAATCAAACTAGGTCAAATTCCTCAGTTCACTGTAGCATTCATGCCCATGCTTTACCCCTTTTTAAGTGGCTTGCCTGAATCTAAGAGATTAAGGAAGTTCTAAATAAACCAGAACTCCCTTAGATACTGTCCTTTAGATGTAAAGTCTCCTGTGGTCCCCCGACTAATATTCTTTAGTTCTAACCATGCTCAAACCTAACCTGTCCCAGAGCCATCACCAAGATACAGGGAAACTAAGACAGCCATCTTCAGTAGCTCAAAAAAGTCTCAATATGGCACAGGTGGTATGAATGATAAGATCTCATTTTTATGAACTAAATCAGAAAAAAATCATTGTGAACAGAAGAAATTTGAAAATTTAAGAATTTTATTAAAAATAGTTGTTTGAGGCCCTGGCTGGCATAGCTTAGTGGATTGAGTGCAGGCTGCGAACCAAAGTGTCACATGTTCAATTCCCAGTCAGGGCACATGCCTGGGTTGCAGGCCATGACCCCCAGCAGCTGCACGCTGATGTCGATGTCCCTCTCCCTCTCCCTCTCCCTCCCTCCCTCCCTCTCTCTTTCTGTCTCTCTCCCCCCTCCCTTCCCTCTCTAAAAATAAATAAAATCTTTAAAAAAAATAGTTTGATTACTATTAGAAAAAACATATGCACTGGAATATATATAAACACTAACCTTAAAAAATATAAATGATTTAAACATTTTGCAACCAGTGTAGTAAAAATTAGTTTAAGCATGAATCATCAACAGATGCCAAGTATAGGGAGAAATTTTGATGTGGAATAGGACATTTTCATGGTCTTCAAGTGTCTCCCCATAGATTGCTTATTACTTTCCAGGGGGAGAAAGTAACTATATAATGAAGAAAGTGGAAAACACTTGGAGTGATGATCACAAGTAACACTACCAAGGAGAGGCAGATGGATTTCATTTGCCTCCAAATATTATGTCCAGGGGAAGGTAGAAAAGGGGAGGGAGAGAGAGAGAGAGGAGAGGGAGAGGGAGCACAGGGGGATGGAAAGTGGGGAGGGGCAAGGAGGGAGAAAGGAAGGGGGCGATAAAGGAGGGGGAGAGGGAGGAAGGGTATAGAGGGGGGAGGGCTTAATGATAAAGCAAATGGGCTAAAATGTTAACAAGTGACTAGAGGCCAAAAGTTTATAGATATTCTTTGATTACTGTTATTTGCACAATTTTCCTTTTAAGTTTGGAATTATTACCAAATTAAAAATTTAAAATATTCAAAGTTTATGTGCATCACTCCAGTATTTTGCCACTTAATTTGGTAAATATACTGCATTTTCAAATAGTATTGTGAAAATAGGATTTCATCTTATTATTACAACCTTACAAATCACACAACAGCCTGAAGAGATTGTGCTGGAGAAAAAGTACCTGTGTCAAAGGTTTGAAAAGCAGCCTCTACACTTCCATAGCTGAGTGTAAATGAACAGCTCCTGCTTGTACAAGGTATAACTGTATAATAAAACAGAAAGAAAGAAGAGCTATTCTGTTCACATTACCCCACGATTTAAAAGCTCCAGCCACCTGCCCATTACTAACTGAGCAGAATGTAAAACTCAGATTCCGTAGCTGGACATACAAGACCCTTCACAATCTGGGGAAGCTTACCTCTTCAAATTTATCCGTTGCCACCACCTCAAGCCTACCATACACAGGCCTTCAACATTCCAGCCATGCTGATTATAAGCCCTGTGCCTTTGTATATGCTTTTCCCTCTACCTGGAATGTTCTTCTCCAATAGTTTTCTGTTTCTAGTGAGCCCTTTCTCATGCTTCCTAATTAAGCTTAAATATCACTGCCTCTGTGAAGCCTTTTTTGGCTCTCCCAACAAAAGTTAGTCTTACTCCTTATACTCTTCTCCCAAAGAATCATGTCCATGTTTCTGCATTGTAAGAAGATTCTCTATTTCTGTGAGTTCCTCCCTAACTAGAACATGAGGTTTCTCAAAGCAGAAACTGTGGTCTAGAACCAGAGTATCTTCCAAGCAGGGTGCTTCACAAACACGGACTAGATGACTAAATCAACTGCTCTAGGACAGATTCAAAGTAAACACCACCTAACAGCTAGATCACTTATTTTGTATCAGATAGTAGTGTGAGTGTTTTTCAAATACCAACTTACAGTTGTCCCTTGGCATCTGCAGGGGATTGGTTCCAAGACCCTCTCTGTAGATGCCGAAATCTAAGCATGCTGTAGTCCCTTGTATAAAATGGCATAATATTTGTATATAATCTACACACATCCTCCCACATACAGTCAAATCTCGGTTTTCAAACCATTTGGTTCTCAACCATGTTGTTTGTGGAAAAATGCCTCAACTTTCTAATAAAACTTCGGATCTAGATTCTCTACCCAGCAACCCTTTCATGCTCATACCTATATGATCAGTCATGTGTCTGTCTCTCAGGTGACAAAGTAGACTGGATTTTCAAGCTGCTTCTTGGTTTTCCAGAATGAATTAAGTTCAGACACCAATGTTCCACTGTACTGTAAATCATCTCTACACTATTTGTAATACCTAATATAATGTACATTCTATATAAATAGTTGTTATACTGTATTGTTTAGGGAATGACAAGATAAAAAATCTGAACATGTTCACCACAGAAGCAACCACTGTAGGCCTACCTGATTAAACAGATACACACCAACAGCAAACCTAACTTCCTTTTTTTCAAATGCTACTTTAGATCCACAGTTGGTTGAACCCATGGACACAGACCCATGTGTATGGAAAGCCAACTATACTCACAACAATCCAAAGAGGCAAGTTTTTCTCTATTTTAACCTCTCTGGGATATATCAATAATACAATGTACCATAGTTAAATGGACAGTGTATTTTTCTTTCTTAGTGGTACAATCAATGTTGTTAGTTTTGACAAAATATGGCAATTATTCCCAGGTAGTATTCCTTCATATTTACAGACGAGAAAACTGAGGCATAGATGAGAATTTAATTAACTTGCTGGAAGTTGCATAGAAGAGTCAAGATTCAATCCCAGGCTGAATGACTATAAATTCCATGTTGTTATGTTATCTCCCCAACAAAAGTGATCCAAAAGCATTAATGTGCCATTGGTACCAGCGCTAGGACAAACCCAAAGGCGAGGTTTGCTCTTTGAGGGTACCAAGATCCTAAGAATGACAGTGAGTTGAAATGGACTTTAAAGTACCTGAGGAGAAATGTTTGGTTTTTCTGGGAAAGACCTGGGCCTGAGTCCTGGCTCCTTCTCTATCCCCTACCCCAGAAGACATTCTCAACATCTTTATGTTCTCCCTTAGGTTTGTCCTGAAGTTCCTAGTAAACATAATTCTCTCAGAGCTAGTAATTACCAAAAAATGACCTAATCAAGTCTTCTGCTTTCTATCTTAATCCCTGTAACATCATCATCTCTGGTGTAAGTAGCTATCTAGCTTCAATTCAAACACTTAAGCATTTCCTTTTATTCTGAGAAAGATGGGAAAAGGTAATCCTTATATTAAAGTTCACCTCTTTCTAATTTTCAACCACAGTCCTATGTCTTCTGTCCGAGGCTGCATAGCAAATTTTAATTACTCTTCCCTCATGACCTTTCTCTTCTTCAAAAACTATATTCTTGAGATTATGCATAGGTACTCTGCTTTCTTCAAAAAGTTGCCATCATCAGAAATAATGAAGGCAGAAAGAACTAATGGTAACAAAGGCATAATAAGCAAAGTACTAAAGAAACAGAAGAAAAGTGGCTCATTTTGGGGGGACAGAGAGTTGGGAGTGGTGAAGGAGTAAAGGTTCATGGACTTTGAAGGGTAAAATGTCAGCCAGTTTCAAAATTCGGTATTGCACTAGGGGAGAACTTTCATGAAACAAAAAGCTGAACTTTCAAACATGAAATATTTTTTATTTCTAACATTCTTGCTTCCATTTTATGGTTCTGGGCAGAAGGCTCACTGGCTTGTACAGTTTGTACAGTGCTGAATGCATAGATAACCATCCTACTGACAGGGGAATGTACGGTTGGAATCAACAGAGTGAAACATCATCGGGGTTACGCCATCAAATTTGTAGCAGTATCACTTGCTAAAGATTTTACTTGTATTCTTCACTAACCAAAGGCTGCCTCAGGCACTTCTTTGTATTCATAAGGTAAGAAACTAGCGCAAATGCATTCTGTAATTGCTTCTTAGTAATCAGTGACCAAGTCAGAATCTCCAGTGCACACCTCCACACACACAGCCCACCCCATCACCAGTAGCCTCTACTCTACTGCAATGTATAACATGGATAATGTACAATGTCATGCCTCAACTCTCTGAAACCAGACAAAATTATGTATTTTGGTAAAAATACTAGAAACTTCACCATAAAAAAACCTTTAAAACATAATTGTAAGTGATCTTTCTTTCCACCTGATATTACATGTGTCACTTACCAGTCCAGGAGCAAGTGAAATGTCTATAATATTGTCAGAATTTTTAGATTTACTGTAAGAAGCTGAATCACTAGTATCATTTTGTCTTTAACATGGTCTATAACTTAATATTACAGTGCCACTAGACAATCTGCTGATCTCTAAAGCATGTGTTGGCTTCTTTGTATGGTCACTTTCTAGTTCTTTATAAATCAGTTTAGTGTATTGCCTTCCAAGTAAAGTTGACAAAATTTAAAGATTACTACTGCCAATTAACACTACAGATGTATGCAGTTCCTACATACCATAAAAATAATTGTACACACTTTACAGCTTACTACTTTCCATTTCATCTGACACAACTACCTGTTGCATATCCTCTTCTGTGATGAATGCAACCACACTATACTAATGTCATCCTGAGAGGCCTTCAGAGAAACCTGCACTGTGTACATGCAGAATAAAACACTAGATCAGAGCTGTAAAATATAACTTGCTACAGTGATCAGTGATGGAAGCTTTCTACACCTAAGCTGTTCAATACAGTATCCACTAGTCACATGTGGTTATTGAGCACCTAGAATGCATAATTGAGGAACTGAACTTACAATGCTATCTAATTTTAATTAATTTAAATGTAAATAGCCACGTGTGTTGTAGCCTTAAGTACAAATAAAATAGAAAATCAACAACAGTGAGCCCAGAGACCAGCACAGGTTCATGGGAACTAGAACAGATGTGATTAGCATTGAAACTAATACAACCAAAAGATAATCATAGAATATATCTTTCAGTCTTTGCAAACTACTGGTCACTTAAACCTAATGGGTGCCTGCAGACGTCCAGGCCCACTGATAGTATTAACTCTGAAGGAAGGGCAAGGAACTCAACTCCATTCTGTAGGCCACACTGGCTTTTCTTTGGTGGGGGGGCGGGGGGGGGGTAGTTCATTCTGCTTGGAAACTAACCCAACTAAATCATAAACAGGAGCTGATGGATGTGAGAAGTAGAGTGCCTTGGTAAATCAAGTATTATTTCTCTAATAACACCACTATATCCATGCACTGAACAATTTAAAGGAGCATCTTACAGGTCACCACTTTGTCTCTGTCCTTGCAGTATACCACCCCTATCACCATTCATATCACTCCCTACACTCACCAAGCTAGACACTAGATTTCATTTAAATAAAAATAACAGACTAGTCTGGCATCAAATCCTTTGTGTTAAAATTATTGAGACTTTCAGCCCTGGCTGGTATGGCTCAGTGGTTTGAGTGCCTGCCTGTGAACCCAAGAGTCACCAATTCAATTCCCAGTCAGGGCACATGCCTGGGTTGCAGGCCAGTTCCCCGTTAGGGGCCACTCGAGAGGCACCCACATGCTGATGTTTCTCTGCCTCTCTTTTTCCCTCCCTTCTACTCTCTAGAAATAAAAATATAAAATCTTAAGAAAAAAAAATTGAGACCCTCAAAATCCCTAAATAGGTCTTAGGAATCCCATGAACAAAGCAGTTGTCATTTCCTATTCCTTTAGTATCATCCATGTTCAAGGCACCTTACTAATGCTGATAACAGAACTGAATTGGAAGTCAAGAGCCTGGTGACCTGGTTCTGATTCTTTGAACACTGGATATGTAGCTCTCTGCAAACCACTTAATTTCTTATTGCCTCAGTTTTCTCATTTGTACATTGATAGAATGATTACATTACATCTAAAATAACTTCCAATTGTAGAACTCTACCTTTCTGTAATATCCTCAATGGTTTTTAGATAGGTTCAAGTGTCTTCCTTAGTGCCTCATCTAAGGAGGAGGACTTTAAGGAAAAATTACATAATTTGCTTATGTAGAAAAACTGGTAAGTACAATCTGCTTCAAAATTTCACAGACCAACAATCTACTTGTTCTCCAAAATTCTGAGTATACCAGTTCCTCAAGTAGAGAAAAGACATTCATCTCTAGTACATATTTCAAAACACAGATTCTCCCTACTTGTGTAAATTAAAAAGTACATTCTTAAGAAGGATCTAATTACTCATATTGTTAACAACCCAGAACACTAGGAAAAGCGTGTGCTAAACATGAACTTTTTGGGGTTAGTTTTTGCTGTTTATCTTTAAACTCTACGCATATAGTGTAGTCACAGCCTCTCAGACAACCTTTCCTGCTCTTGTGTTCTACAATTCTGAACCTGTGTCCTCTAACAATATCTGAGAAAAACATTCTTAAGAAAGAACATACAGCTTTTTCAGGAAAAGGCTTCTTTGGGAACTTGGATCTATTTACACTAAAAAAAAGTGCACTTTTAAAACTGAACTTGAATAACTTTGTCAGCATTTAGTGAGGCAGAACCCTCTAGCAGAGACGGGCAATGTGTACTTTGTGAACTGAGACTTTTTCATGTTACAACTACAGTCCGACCTAATGTCACCTAATCCACGAGCAGACGCTAACCGAGGTATACACTATCTGACTCGTTCTGTCCATCCTTCTCCTTCCTTCTCTTCACATGTTCACTTCAACTCGTTTTTTCACATGGGCTTTGTGTTTTTCTAGTCTTAGTAACCTATTATTGTCCATTAATCTTTTCAAGTAATTGTTTTGCAATCCAAAGGTGATAGAGCTGGCAAGTTAGCAGGCTAGGGCTGTGGACTATCTGAGGCCAAAGGAGGTGGCAGACCTAAACTAAATCACTTCCATTGGGACAGACTAGAGAGATCAAACCCTCGATTAATGTCCTTGACATGAGGTCCTAATCAGCTGGCTGAAAGGCTTACCTGCTGCACACTCATCACTTCTGAGACAATCTAGAAGCAGGATGCTACCAAAGCCCCAGGAGATCAAAGGTGTTTAAGCTCTGACAGGTATATAATCAGCTAGAAGGAAGATCAAAAGCAGTATGTTATCACAGGCTATGGATCCAGGAAATCCCTACTAGAATATCTAAAATTCTTACTAAAATTTTCAATAGTTTCATAGTTTCTGGGGATATGGGGAGAGGGGAGATGAAGCTCTGTGAAGACAAGTTTCACTAGTAGGGAAATCCCAAAGGTAACCAGAATTGACTCATCTTAATACGGTCTCAGCCCTGGCTGGCGTAGGTCAGTGGACTGAGCGCGGGCTGCAAACCAAAGTGTCACAGGTTCAATTCCCAGCCAGGGTACATGCCTGGGTTGCAGGCCATAACCCCCAGCAACCGCACATTGATGTTTCTCTCTCTCTCTCTCTCTCTCTCTCCCTCCCTTCCCTCTTTAAAAATAAATAATTTAAAAAAAAGACAGTCTCCATGAGGTATCATCACACAGAACAGCACTGTGAGAACCGAGCCTTTCAACTTCCTTTCTCTCTATTCCTTCCCAGCATTTAGACCCACTGACCAACACAGGAACGAATGCCTTTTGTTGTGCAAGCTCATGTGTAGAGAGCCTACTTCCATCTGCCCTTTTCTAGTCCCAGTGATTCCTAGGATCTGCATAGTTCTCTACCCAACCCACATGTAAGAAGGTTAGACTTAAGATTATGATCTGTGCTTTTGGGTTTACAGTAAAATCAGATTGCTAGTATTCCAAGCCCTGATAAGCTTATCTTGAATAACTTAGGCTCCCATTAACTTTCATTGGTAAATGTTTTATAAAGGCTTTTGCCCTTGAAGTTCTCAGTTGTAGAGAAATGGGGCTCAGAACCTTTATGTGGTTAATTCCAGTTGTCATCTCATATCCATCCCAATACACAAACATACTCTTATGTAACACTCTCTTCATAACACACTAAGTACCTCTAAATTACCTTATAGACTACAACTTCATACACTTCAGCTTCTAAAGTAACAAGCAAAAGCCTATTTGAACTCCACCACACTGACTTCTCTGTAACCCCAGAACGGCCTGCAGGAATACAAAACGTGTTGGCTCTGTGTTCCAGCCACAGAGAGCAGTGACTAAAAGCATTGGCTTTGAAGCCAGTCAAACCTAGGTGGAAGTCCCAACTTAGGCATTTGTTGGCTCTCTATCCTGGAACAAGTAGTAAGCACCTGCAACCTAGTTTCCTCATTTACAAAATGAGTGTTCAAATATCATCTACTCCACAGCCTTCTTGTAAAGATTAATGTTTAAATAAAATAATGCTGAGAAAGTGATCAGCACAGCA
This sequence comes from Phyllostomus hastatus, assembly GCF_019186645.2. Taxonomy (NCBI): domain Eukaryota; kingdom Metazoa; phylum Chordata; class Mammalia; order Chiroptera; family Phyllostomidae; genus Phyllostomus; species Phyllostomus hastatus. Next base: position 30,168,497 of record NW_025333916.1, read on the forward strand.
TAAGGCACCTACTCTTCAACTTTTGCTGTACTCCCTATTATCTGAGTCACTTCTGTCTCTGTTACTAGAGGTCTTTGGTTCTATTATCCTATGGTCCTATCTGGCAGATACGCAGCTTCAGGAAAGTCTTGTCTTGGACTAAACCCAGGATTTCCTATCCAATTTAGTCTAATCAGGTATCTCAGCTTCTTAGAGAAAAGTGCCAAGTAAAGCATTATTTGTGTTCCACAAAGTCACAAATTTATTAAGTAACTCTATTATAAATTTATAACTAGTGTTAAGGAATATCATTTGAGAATGCCTGGACACCAGTACCAGTAAGGCAAGTCAAGGCAGGTCCTTGATATCATCTGCAGAAACAAAATATAACATCATAAAACATCAACTTTCCAACCTTCTAGCCAGCCAATATAGAATATAGAAATGTACCAAGTTTGGAACAATGTCCTGATTTTAACACTATTCCAAAAACACAATTTTACACTATTTCTAATTTTCATAAACTAGTCGCCTGGTAGGCAAATACGTATAATCTTTACTTTCTACTTCTGTTTTATTTTATTGTATTATGTATTTTTCTTTAAGATGCCTAACATCACTCAGGGGAAAGAATCCAAAAAGTAAGCAAAGACATACTTAAAAATCAACTATCAGAAGAGCACTCACTCCTCTGAAACATACATAGTCTTCATTTTATTTACCCCACCCCCCAATCGTATTTAATGAGCACAAATTTCTCTCCTGCTGAGCTCCTCAGTTTGGGGGCAGTCTATTGTGTTTACAACTTCTAGAAGATATTTCTGCTTCCACAAAGGGGATAAAAGTCTCCTACTATAAAGTAATTCAGTCTGAGATACTAAGAAACACAACAAGTAGCAGTTAAAATCCTTTATCTTCAAATTTTTATAGCATAACTAATTCTATAGAGCAAAAGAAAATACAAGATTCCAACCACTCTACTTACCTTACCTGACCTCTCTGCTGAATTGCTACAACTTAGGTCCAAAACCAAACTCCTGATTTGTCATACTTTAAAGCCCCTCCAGTAAACAGCGCCCAGCTGTTTAAAGCAGAAACCTGCGGTCACTTTTGATTCTTTCCTCTTCTTCACCCACACCTCATCTAATTCCATCACTAAACCCTGTTTATTTGTCCACTTCTTCCATCTCCACTGCCCTGCACTAGTCCAAGCTAATATTGCCTGAACCACTGCAATCACCTTCCATGTTTCTATGTGTGCCCCTCACCAACCTAATTCTCCCCACAGCAGCTGGAAGGTGGCTTGCCACTACACTCGGAGAAAAAGCCAATTCCTTAGCCACGCCCTAGAAATGCCTTACAGAATCTTGTCCAGCCCATTTTTCCTACCCCATCTGGCATTCCTCTACCCTGACCTACCTCTTCTTCACCACCCATGCTGAGTTCCTTTTAGTTACTTGTACATATCAGATCCTTCTTCTCAGGAACTTCCTCCAGACATACTTTATTATCTCTAATTTCCAGTAGACCGTAAGCTCTATGAAGCAAGAAAGCTGTTTTTATTCAGCAAAATGTACCTAGCACCTGACATTTAAAAGTTTGACACACAGTGGGTATTCAGAAAATATCTGAGAAAATAATGAATGGATGGGAAAACAAATTTTAATGATAAACTTCAACCATAAAATGGAAAGCAACACAAGAAATCAGCTTCCAATGAGAGGAAGTCCACAATACACTAACTCAAATTAATATTTAAGATGAACAGTTCTAAGAATGCATAGATTCTTTAGCAGTGCTCTTAGAAACCAAAACAGATTAACAGAAGAGTTTGAAAACTGAATACAATTTGCCTCTTTCCGAGTTTTGACCATCTGCTTTCACTGCTGAACTTGATCTCTTCAATTTCTTCTCCACAGAAGCCAAAAAGTAGCCCATAAAAGGAATATGCAAATAGTTCAAACACTAACCAGAACTAAGATACAAACTTGCTGCCAGCTGCTCCAAATAAGGTAAGCCTTCACATAACTAATTCCTGATACACAAGGAAACAGAAGAGGAAAGAGTCTAAATTAAAGCTCTGAAATATACTAAAAGGATACATTATTATGCCTATGTCTGAGTTGTCAGCCTTCACAGGATCAAACCAAGGAAGCTGCTTTTTCTCCCACCCATTTGAAATAAAGACAATATCGAATCTAAAGTATGATAGTTTCCATTTTGACCTACCCAAGAGTTCTATCACAGCATGAAAAGCATCTCAACTTTCTTTTATGAGGTTTTTTTCTCTCAATCATGAGGTCTAAATATAGGGGGTCCAGTCTCAAAAATCCCAACAGTCACTGGAAACAAAGTATCTATGGCTTTGCTCAAAATTTCAAACCATCTAATAGAAACTAAAGATGTACTAGGGGTAAGCTACAGGGCTCACAAGCTTTTTTTTGGTCCTTGTGAGTTTGAATTAAATCAATTCAGTGTTATTTGAGGTTGTTTGGTACTGTCTGCTACAATGTCTTCAGTTAGTTTTTTTGAATACACAGTAATTACAAATGGAAAAGTATTTGTAGATATACTTTAAAACATGGATTAACTAGACAAACAAAATTTTAAAGGATTCTTAATAAAGACAAAGTTGGCACTCCCTAAAACATTTCATAGTACTTCTGGACAGCAAGAACACTGCAGTTTGGGGCAAAAGCTTCCAAGTAAAGGGTCCCTTTTTTACTAACATCAATTAACTGTTGGGAGGCAATTTTTGCCATATTCCCATCCTTTATAACCCAAATTATGCTCGTCTTAGGTGGTATTAAGCAGATCTTTAAAAAGCAGTTGATTAACTAGGTCATACTTTTTTCTACAAAGTCCAAAAATAAATGCATCCAACAAATCATAAGCATTTATTCTATGTTTTGAAGAAATTTTTTTCTTAGAAGAAATGATCATTATTTTTGTAAAAACAAAGAAAGGAAACTCTAATTCTAAATTCACACTCAAAGCATTTGCAACTCCTCTGCTAGAACACAGGGCAGCCCAATGAGGACTTCACAGCAAAAGTGCCTAGGTGTTTTAAACAGCAGGAGTATGGAAAGACCAGAAAGCAGTCACACCAGGTCTTCATTCATTCTGCTGCCATATTCCTAGGGAGCCCAACCAAACTGTCCTATTGCTCAGAATAGTTTTATGTTTTGATAATGGCCTTTCTTCTTGAGTCCTATTATGGGGAAACTAATTAAAAGCTTTTCCCCTGGAGAAACCAAGACACTGCAAAATCAAATGTGACTGCACAGTCACATAGCTGGTGACTAAGCAAGAATTGATAACCTCTTTCCTAATTCAATGTTCAAATACCAAAAATCCTGTTGGATAGTCCATGTGTTAAATGGAATAACCTAATATTTGTATCCAATATAACAGAATAGTTTCTAGTTCTTTATACATGAAGTGTATTATTGCCAAAGTTTAAAGTATAGCCTGATGCTTTAAAAAGAAAATAAATCATTATGATATTATTCAAAATCTCAGAACACTCTTCAATTCTGTGTAACTTGACAATTTAGATGTGAGCACTTGATCATTTGAGAATTTAGTGCTGACCATGTTGTCTTTTACCCAAGAAGGTCCTGGTTTTTTGTTTTGTGACTTCACCTTAGTTGGGCTGTTGCTCACAGATGAAATTATACTGACTGAATCCAGAAGGTGAATGCTGTCAATGCCTAAGAAAATGATCCAGATCATACAGAAGCAGCTTCTCATTAAGAAGGACAAAGAAGCATACTAGTTTCCTTTCATGAAAGGCTAAAACTCCCCTCTATCAAAAGTCACTATAACACACTGATATATTTGGGGTCCCTGAAACAGTTTCTCAAAGGGAGTTAATTAAATTGGCTATACCAGATAACTTCAGTAGCCACTGGAAAAGGCCTTCATTTATGGGGCCGATCAAGTAACAAAGTTTTCCACAAAGTTTAACGGCTCCTTTCAGATCTTTGTTTATAAACTTGTGTGGCACTTCATGCTAACCACCCACACCTCTCACTGCTCCACGTGTCTCCCTCCACAGAAAGCTAATAAACTTGCATTCCTGACTCTGACTCACGTTAAGGAAGAAGCAGAAGGTTAACAAAAATCTTGGATATAACCAAACTGATCTGATTAATAGTCAAGAAAACAAATGCTTTTAAAAGAAAAATTAACCTGAGAACAGGATGTAAGCAGGTGAGGAGTTGCTTCTAACTATGATCTTTGTAACATGTCTCCAGGAAAATCCCACATTTTTCTTTAAGTATCAGCTGTAATAACCCAAAGTTATCACACCCAAAGATGTTTGTAATAGTTGTGTAAATGTTGGCAGTTTTCCACATATTTCTCCTATTTGATCTTTCGTTTTGCAGAACTGCATTTTAGAGCATTTACTATTTCTTTCTGGTACCCATTCTGAAAATGAAATGGGCTTTATGTAAAAAAAAAAAATCAAGAACATCATCATCCAGCAAAAGCATTTCTCTAGCCCCTCCATCATCAAAGAATCACCATAGTTTTATTGCTCCTCCCTTCTCAGAAACAAAAACAAATAATGGCACATGAACTCTGACAATTCGATATGTAAGTTATAAGTGTTTAATTTTATGCTTATACTTACTACTTATACTGAAGCAATACAGAGTCCTGGCTTTTGTAAACAGGAGAAAAAGTCTTTCACCTTACTGCAAGAAAAATCTATCATCAGAATTTAGCATTTATTAAGGAACTCCAAGCCCCCGCGCTGTTCTACTTCACCTCCACTCAGTCAGTCACACACCGCTGCACGGCCCCGCCCCTGCGCTGTCAGTCACACGCCTGCCCGCCCCAACTCCCAGCGCTTTCAGTCCTAGCCTCTGGCCCGCAGCTGAACTGGAGGCCCTGACGTCAGCTGGCGACCGCGGCCGCATTCCTAAACAGTTCAGACAAACCCACTGGTGAAAAGCTTCGAAAGCCCTCAGCTGTAGTGAAGAAAGCAAAGGCTTGGCTGGCGGCCAGACTCCTGAGCTCAGCATTTTGTAATGCACTTCCTTTTTACTTAACAGCTTGCATAACGCTCTTAACCCTTCTTTTACCTGCACCACACCTTTAACCCCTTCTTTTCCCCGGTGGAACTTCAAAGCAACCTTGGGAACTCAGTCTCCCATAAGGGTTTAATATATTCCACACCAAATCACAACTGACTGATTTTTAATATTGCTGAAGGGGCAATTTAATTAAACACACATGCTCCTCCTAAACGGCCCGCTTCTTCCCCCTTAGAGCAATGCTGCTTTTCAAGCAAGGAAACTAAAATGTTTTATTAAAACAATATATTTTAACGTTCAATTTTTTCAAGACCCTGTCTTCATAATTTATGTCCTAGAACTGATTTTTTTTTCAAGAGCTAGTAACCTTCAAATGGTCCAAACACATAAGGGACAAAACTGTAGTGACAAAATCTTCCTCCAACTCTGTGACCCACTCGCCTACTTCTCATTCCATGAAAACTAATGTGATTTATTTTCCTTGCATTCACGCAGTTTAGTTATATATATATATATACACACACACACACACACACACACAATATTCTATTTTCTCCCTTTTTAAAACACCCCACATGTTTTTCTCTCCCTTGTTGCCTTCTTTTTTAGAACTACATTGAATTCTAGTTTATTTATCAGTTCCCTACTGATGACCATTTAGGTAATTTCCAATCTTTTTGCTATCACAAACAATGCTGCAACAAAAATCTTGTGTGACCATACTTGTAGAATAAATTCCCAGATGGAGAATTGCTGGGGAAAAGTTTTTTAAAAAAGAGAATTTAGGGGTCAAAAGGAAACATGTAATTTTAGAGGTGCCTGCAAACTGCCCTCCATTGAGGTTGTACCTCTTACCTCCCACCTCTCCACCAGCACTGCCATTAGGGTTCCATTTCCCTCCTGCAGCTTAGACTGTCTCCTGAATTGTCTCTCCTTGATTTCATAGCAGCCTTAGATCCTTGGCCAGGACATTCTTACCATTTTCTTTTGCTTAAAACAGATCTGTGAAAAAAATGGAATCTCAGTGTAGTTTTAATTCACATTTCTCATATAATGAAGTGTCTTTTTATACATTTAAAAGCTATTTATTTATAGTTTCCTGTGAACTTATGATTTAGCATCATAAACGTTTGCCCATTTTTTTCCTATTGGATTGTTCATCGTTTTCTTACTATTTTGTGGGAGCTTCTTATATTTTGCCCTTTGTCTCTGCTTAAGAGTTCGAAGGAGCTTTTTATACAGTAAGGAAATTGTTATATGAGCTGCAAATTATTTTCCAGTTTAGTGAATTGTTTTTGGTGGTTTCTGCCCTACAGAAACAGGGATTTTATATAGCTGCATTGTTATCAAATCTATTCTTTCATGGCTTATGGTTATTTTATCAGTTAGACAATAACTATCATTCCCCATGCAGCTTATAAAAGAATTCTCCTACATTTTCTTCTAATACTTACGTTTTCAGTTTCACATTTCAATCTTTGGAGTTTGTACTTTTTTTCCTAGATGGACACCCACTATTCCCAACATAATCTATTGAAAAATCTATCTGTCCTCACTGATTTGAAATACTACCTTTATTATATTTACTAAATTCTTCTAGGTAAGTGGGGTTCATAGCATTTTAATGCTGCATTTATCATCAGTGATTTTTTAAAGATTTTATTTATTTATTTTTAGAGAGGGAAGGGAGGGAGATACAGAGAGAGAGAGAAACATCAATGTGCGGTTGCTGGTGGTTATATAGCCTGCAACCCAGGCATGTACCCTGGCTGGGAATCGAACCTGTGACACTTTGGTTTGCAGCCCGCGCTCAATCCACTGAGCTACGCCAGCCAGGGTAGTGATTATTTTTAAATCTAGTAGAAAGTAAGATGTTTTCCATAGACAACAATATCTGGTTTCAATAAATATATTTCAGATTTTTGGAGTTTTATTTCTAAACAAAACTGAATCCTTTTCAGAAATTCTGGGATAAATTAGAGCATCATATCATTAGTTTACATTTAAAGACTTAAAGTGATGAAACAGTGTCTAGTGTGCCTTTCAAGTATTTACTTTTCAAGTAGTTATTTTCTTTTTGAAAATAAATTTCCGAGCCCTGGCTGGCGTAGCTCAATGGATTGAGCACGGGCTGCGAACCAAAATGTTGCAGGTTCAATTCCCAGTCAGGGTACATACCTGGGTTGCAGGCCATGACCCCCAGCGACCCCACATTGATGTTTCTCTATCTCCCTCCCTTCCCTCTCTAAAAATTAAAATAAAATAAAATCTAAAAAAAAATAAAATAAATTTCCATTCATAATTGGTACTCCCGAACAATTATGACAAGTACTTTTAGTCTTCATAAAGACTTTCAAATAATTACAAGATTTCAAGTGTTGAAAACATTGTTCAAGCAAAATTTTGATACTGACTATAGACAGCTTTGGCTTTTAATATATCCTTTAAAAGAATATTCTTTAAAGAAAAATGAGTAATGAATGAGAAAGAACTAATCCTTTCAACTACTTTTTGACCTTTCCATATCTGTTATTAGAGATTATTTATCAGGTCTCTATGAAATTCATAGGTTTTACACTGAAAATCATCATAGTGATAATCACTTATTCTATTAGGTACACAAAGTATTAAGCATATGAATGACTTCAATTTTAAAGGATATATTAGAAAAGAACATTATGCGCCCTGGCTGGTGTAGCTCAGTGGATTGAGTGCCAGCCTGCGAACCAAAGGGTAACTGATTTGATGTCCAGTCCAGGGTACATGCCTGGGTTGCAGGCCAGATCCCCAGTGGGGGATGTGCAAGACATACCACACATTGATGTTTCTAACCCTTTCCTTTTCCCTTCCTCTCTCTAAAAATAAATGAAAAAAATCTTTTTTAAAAAAGGGCAATATGCAACACTCATCAGATGCTAAAAAAATCACAGAATTCCGTTTTGATCAGGACCTCACAAGGTTAGGGACTACAGGATGACAGACCTTAAAACGTGAGGTTCAAAATATTCAATATCAGTATTCAATACATTTTTTACAAAGCATTCAATATCATCAATACCAGTATCATTATCATCAATATCATTAATATAGTTAAGGACAGCAGAGGGCCAGACAGAGCAAAATACAGAACTGCCAAAGCAGGGAGAAGCCGCATACCCTGAGAGGCAGAATTTCCCAATGCAACTCAGGCCGTCCTCTGTGTGATGATGCTATCACTCATTCACAATAGTCCCAAGTCCCAGTTGTCTCAGGATAGGCCTGTCACAGACTCACAAGACCACAAATTGAGTGTCAAGAAAAAGCCTTTAAAGGTATATTTTCCTTATGTGATACAGACATCTGCATGTATGCAGGTTTTCAAGTCCTAAAATAAAACTCAAATAAAAGACTTTGTCCTTCTAAGATGTGGTGCACTACAATTGTATTTATGCAATTATTATTTTAAATTCTGAGCCCATTTCCCTATAAAAACTATGACACACAGAATAAAATCCAAAGAAAAATTGCTTTAAAGCTGCTGACATTCTGCCCCTAACTACTCTTTTCTTTCAAGGAGCCTACACTTTGGCCCTATGGGAACAGGGACTGCTGTTTCTCAAATATGCCTGTTGAGTTTGATCACATTTTTCTGTAACTGGAATAACCATCCAACAGAAGAGAGTACCAATCTCAGACTCACATCTCCTTTTAAAGGCTCAGTTCAAATGCCACCTCCTCCATAATTTGTTGCCCCTCTCAGGAGTCTCCCCCCATAAACTCCATTAGCCTCTCTAATGATGGTAATGGTAATGAATGTTAAAAAGAAATAGCATCAAAGTATGTTTAAAATTCTTATACAAATATGAACATATAAGAAATGAAGGAAACACTGTACTCTACTGATGGAGAAAAGATGAAGTGTTATGTAGGAAAACTATATAGATCTTATTAACAAATCTACTTAGATATCCCATTTATGTGAACAAAGTATATATGCATTTTTTACCACCCCTATCTTTTAGGGGAGGTGGTTGTCATTCCGTCAGCTTAATTTTAAAAATTAAAAGAAATATAAAAGCAGACAAAGCTAATATACTTTAAATATGGTACTATAAAAACCAGCCCCCACAAGAGGATGATTACAGATAACTGCTCTCTCACTCTTTGAAGCTCTGGCTGTCAGTTCACGGACCCCTGGTACCTGTGGTCCTACCTGTTATTTAAGTTCCACTGTTATTCACTTCTATGATTTAGGTCTCAGAACTCCTAAGCCTAGGTAGGATGAGACAGGTACCCAACAGTTCTCAAATCTAATTGGGCATCAAAAGCACTTGCATAACTCAAGAAATATACAAATTCTCAGACTCAAGCCCCAGGCTTCCTGAAGTACAACAGCTGATGGTAGGACCCAGGAATATATTTTGTGTTAAAAAAAAAAAAAAAGTTTGGAAAATGAGAAGATGGGCCAAGGCTATGAAGGGAGCAAAGGGTCTAGAGGGCTAGAAGAAGTATTGAGAACCCTTCACCTCTCTTGGAGTTACTTGTTTCTCCTATGTCTCCCCCAAAAGAAGAGGCAGCTACTGAGAGAAAAGAGAACAGGAAGAGTTGCAGAAACAATGTTGTAGGAATCTCCTCTTTAAAACCCATCTGCCTTTATCTACCCTAAGGTCTGCTGCCCAACAACAAATCTGAACCAAAGATAGCCAAATAGGGATGGGAGTTCAGCTTGCAGGGTGGTAACCATGGCTTAGAGTTGTTGAGATGATGGAGTTTCAAGAGGGTGAGGGAAGCTCTTTGAGGTTTTCCAACTGCCTTAATTTATGCCCTTCTTTGTCTGAAGACTGAGGCAGTTAAAAAAAATTAGTCATAGGGAACAAGATCAAAAGCAGTCATTTTAAGACTTCAACTGATAATGAGAAAACTGTGGGGGTAGGGGAAGTTTTCTGTGGTATTAAGAAAATACTTTTTTAAACCTCCCAGGATGGTTATTCAAAAGACTTTGAGGTCACCTAATTCATCTCTTAGCAGACAGGACTACAGCTAATACTATCTAGGAAAAGACACTGAAAACTACACTTCAGGGGCCAAATTTCCACATAATTTAATTGCTCTGTCAAAAATATTAAATACCAGGAAGCTCACAAGATTGGAAACTAAGAAATAAGCATTAAAGCCTGCTTCCTTTTATGACAAAAGTCTACACTGGCCAAAAAAAGTGTTCAACTCCTAGCAGAGTAGGAGTGTGCATTATTTTATACAATTGTAGAATCTTGTTTGCGTGTGTTTTGCCTTCTGATTTTATTCCGAAGATTCTCTTTTCTTTTCCAAGTATACTTCAAAGTCTGGAGATAAAGTGTTCCTTCTGCTTGGCTCCTCCTTCCCTGGCCTCCATGTGCCCAAGCACCCGTGAGAAAACTAAAGGAGCTATGAGACTCACAGTGGTCTTACTTGTTAGCCTATAAAGGACTGAAGCTGCCAGCTGCACATGGATTAGAATGGTCCTGTTTACAATGGCTCCCTGCTCTGTAACAGGAATAGGACTGACCATATGCCACATGGTTTAGCAACCCTAGGCCATTTTTATTTGTTTTATTTTTCTAAAAAATAGCCCTGGCTGGCATAGCTCAGTGGACTGAGTGTGGGCTGCGAACCAAAGCATCGCAGGTTCGATTCCCAGTCAGGGCACATGCCTGGGTTGCAGGCCACGGCCCCCAGCAACCGCACAATGATGTTTCTGTCTCTCTCTTTCTCCCTCCCCTCCCTCTCTAAAAATAAATAAATAAAATCTTTAAAAAAAAATAACATAGCTGTAACAGCCTAAAAGGAAGTCTGAACTCAAAAACCTCTGTATTTTTGGTAATATGAAAATGTGTGTCCCAGTGAATAGTCACTCAATCTTAAATTACTCCCTCAACTGGAGGTTCTTAAATAAGTCCTACTGATGGTTTCAAGACAGTCTTCAAGAACTAGGAAGAGCTGCCTCAAGAAAGATACCAAAGACATACATCCTCAATTAAGTTTAAAATCTTTGTTTTTCCTAAATCAGAGTGTAAACTTAGTTAAGTCATTTCATTTGTCAATAGGGCATTATTCCTAGTGCAATGCACAATTATTCCCTTAATTTTATCATGATAGCACAGAGTTTCCCATGATATCCCAGATATCTCATTTCTATATCCCCAGGGTCTATCACACAGTATTCGAACATCGTATGTTCAAACCATTATTAATGAATGCTGCCCAATTAAAGTATGTGAAAACTAGTTAATTTCTCTCATTCATTTAGATGCAAGGCTTAAATATGTATGTAAAAATTAGACATTTATGGCCAACAAGGCAAATTTTATATCTGCCTATGGGGACAAAGTAATTTATTGTGAGAAAAATAACTTTGAATTTCCCAACTTGGGTACAATTGGATACTTAACCTTTAAGATGCAAAAAGCTTATGTATTTAATAAAATTGAATACCATTAGAGTTCCAATTTCTAGGTGTACTCCTAGAACACTATATTCTAGAAATTATGTAAGTGTCTTGCCCTGTGCAGGAAGTTAACAGTAAAAACACCTTCATTTAGGGAGTTTGTGCACATAGTATTTCCTATATTAAAAAAAAAAAAAAGGAATCACTGGAGATTTTATCTATATACTGCTCCTGGAATCCACGATGCAAAAGTTTAAGATTATGAGGTCTGTCTGGAAAGAGTTCCAACCACTGTTAAAATAATGAGAACAGTTTGTGCAACATCTAAGTAACCTGGCAGCCAAGGCAAGTGGACTGGAATGTACACGTGTGAACAATGACAACTTCACTGTATTGGTCAGCGGGGGCGGAAGGAGCCATTGAGTGAGGATGTGTACTGTGTGGGTGTCACATTCAAATGACTGGGCGAGTAGAGCAATGAAACTGCATTAAATATTGCCTTAAGCTTGAACATTCCTCCACAGAAGCTATCTGGATGATTCAGAAGGCTTTCAGGGATATGCGATGAATGCAGCACAAAAAAAAAGTGTGGCACAAACACTTCAAAGATGGTCAAGAATCTATTCAAAGTGACCCACATTTTGGAAGGCCTGCAACAAGCAGAACACCTACCTGAGAATGTTGAACATGTACAGGCTGCAATCAACAAAGATTGGAGACTGACACTGCAATAACTAGAAGCTAATCTGGGGATTCCGAAAACTACCGTGTCCGAGATTTTGATGCAGGATCTTAGCATGAAACATGTTATGGCAAAATTCATTCCGCAGCTTCTGCTACTAGAGCAGAAGGAACATCGTGCTGTAGTTGATAATGACTTGATTCAAACCACTACCCAGGACAGAGATTCAAAGCAATTCAGTGGTCCAGAACAGGGAACAGATATAAAATAACTCACAAAAATAAAGATAAATATAAAGTAATGTGCTAGAGCTAAAAATATAAGCTGCTTGTCCATAACATAAGGCCTTACTCACAAGGACTCATGTGAAAGACAACAGCAAGGATGACAGTTACTTGCTTAACACAGCACATAACCGACTATAAAAGTAACCAATGAACACATCAACTTGCATTATACCATACTAATAAAATTAGGAGTTTTTTAACCTTCTTAGAATGCCTGTGCTGGTCGAATCCTATCTGAAGTACTCTATGCTTTGCTTAGGACCACATTATGAAAAGCATCAATGAAAAACTGGAACAGTTCAGGAAAGCTAGAATGATTATGAAGGGTCTGAAACTACATCAAAAAAGGGACAGCAGACAAGGCTTTGGCACCATAACTGGGGGGCAGGGGGACGGACACACAGCATAACTCTTATTCAGTATCTGAAGGTCTGTCACATGAAAGATGGAAAAGATAGAATTAGAACTACTGAAATGCTAGGAACCAACACAAGAAAAGCTACCTAACATTAAGTTAGTCAACACTGCCTTGAAAACCAAGAGTTTCCCATCTCTAGAAGGGAAGCCAAGCCAAGGCTGAATGATATAGCCAAAGACAGAATGATGACCTGCCAAGGATGCTTCAAAGATGCATATTGATGCCCTTAAGAAAGGTTGCACAAAACTACAATACTTTCCAACGCTAACCCCGAGAGCATCTATAGCCCCGGACTACACAGGTGATCAAAACTAAAGCCAACCCAGGGAAATGCCTTGCTCAGGTATCACAATCACTGCAAAGCCAGGACCAGAGACCAGCTTTCTGGACTGCCAAATCCATATTCCATCTTCTCACTCCAAGTATCAAGCCACACTGATCCTCACCCACAAAGAAAAAAGTATTCTCTTCCTAAGACTTCATTCAGAATTGGGGAGTAGGGAGTGGAAGGACCAATCACCTTGTTCTGGACAAGTGATTTTATTTGTTTTTCACTTATTCTTGTAATGTTCAAAGTTACTCAAATAGCCCAAGAAACACCAATCCTTAAATGGATACCATACATGCTTCCCACTAAGAATTCAGTTGTGAGGGCTTTGCAACCAGAGGATTCAGGACTTTTAGGCTTGAGGAATGCCTCACTGCTTAAACCTTCCACCAATTCAGTTAAGTGCTTACAGAGTCTGGAAAAGGCAAAAGAGGATCTTAATTTTTTACTTCAGTCAAGAAGACAGATGGAATCTGCACTGGCAAAGAAAGAGTAGATTTCAGTGCTTAAGAGAAACTGGAATGCCAGTGTCAGTAATTTTCTCAATCCAGCCACATATAAGAATTTAAGTCATGGTCAGACAAACTCTAAAGTTTCAAGTCCAAATACATTTTCAAGTAATAGATGGTTCTTTATAGGAAGTCATAAAACTTGCTCTCTGTCAGCCTCCTGAACTGCCTGCCATTCAGCCATACAACCCAAGGCCATCCTTCCTTTTCTCACTAACAAGCAAAGTACCCTAATCCAATCAAGTTCAGTTTGCTCTCTAATTCAGATAAAATCATTCTCAAAACTTAAAATTATAAGATGCCTTGGTTTAACCATAAAGATCACTATCTCAATGAACCTCTGCTAGGGCTGACCAGGTGCCAGAGGCTGTGCTAAGTACTTTACAGTAGGTTGATAAAGTAAATATTATTATCCCCATATCATAAATAAAGAAAACAAGGCTCTAAGAGATTAAGTTACTTGCCCAAAGTTAAGAACTATGACCAGGCTTCAAATTCAAAATTCCATGTCCATACAATCTTAACCACTATACAATGCTGCTTGGCTCCCTGCTCAAGGAGAGGGATGCTTTGGGATCCAAGGCAAGGAAGGAAGAGGGGCCAAGGGGCCAAAAGGCCAAAGTTCTTTCAAAAGTTTCACAAGTACCAAATGGCATGAAGTGCCATTCTTTGAAATATTTTAGATATACTATTTTATAACCAGAGGCTTAAATCGCAGCCAGAGAGACTATGAATAGACATGAAAATGAACTTCCGTTTGTTTTGAAGGTAAACTGAAAAGCCTCTAAGAGTTATATTAATGGTGGTTACATTTTTATTGTTTTCTCTGCTAGGCACTGGGATCAAACGCCTTCTCTTTTCCCTCTCAATGTGGATTAAGTAGATTTGGACCATGCAGCTCATTCTCTACACTCGGAGTTAGCTAAATGGGCAGCAAGAACTCTGTGTGCCTTAGAAGTTACCTCACAAAAGCTTGGCTGTCACAAGATGGGCTCCTTGTACCACAGTCCTTGGATGGCCCCCTGTAAGGTTAAGGATTCACAACACATACAAATCAACAAAACAAACTTCCACTGTTTTCCTGAAGTGTGGATTTAGTCACAGCTGCCACTCCCCAGAGCACTTCACTAATTCCCTACTATAACAGTCAAGGTGAATTTGATTAAGATCAAATTTGCTAGTGGTAAATCCAATGTATTTACATTTGTTGAGTTAAGAAAACCCATTTTATTGTTAAATAAAAACATATTTTTGTGGAATATTTTAAGATACATATTATAAGCAATTAGGATAATCCTTCATTTTGAGGAAGAATATACTCAGAATTAATTTAATTTTTTATAAACTGAGTCTAAATCCATGTCCAAAACTAAATACATGCTCATTTTGTATCACAATCTCAGAAAGATTTCTGACACTAAGGCAACAAAGTCAGAAGACCTGGGTTTTAATTCCAGGTTTCTTCAAACTACTTACTATTAGGATAATCATGAATAAATCATTAACTTTTCTGAGAAGCAGTTCCCTAAATTATAAACAATTATTTTTAAACTATAAAGGATAAATTTATGAATTTTGCATTTATAATGCTCCCAACAAATTAACTACCTCCAGTTCAAATTTTAATAAGGAATTTTTGGATCTCATTTAACCCCTCCTCCTTCAAAAAGAAAAAAGTATTTTCTGAATATTTTTATTGAGCAGCAAATAAAAATTTTAACCAAAAAGTTACATTAAAAAATGTCTCATTAGGTCCTAAGTGGTATGGCTCAGAGGGTTGGGAGTCATCCCACAAAGCTAAAGGTCGAAAGTTCAATTCCAGTCAGGGCACATGCCTGGGTTGCAGGGCCAGGTCCCCGGTTGGGGGCCTGCAAAAGACAACAATCAATGTTTCTCTCAAGCATTGGATGTTTCTCCCTCCCTTCCCCTCTCTCTAGAAATAAAATCTTTTTTAAAATGTCTCATTAGTTTACTTATAAATGTAGACTTTTCCTTTACTTTAAACTAAAACAAGGAATTTGATTGAAATTAAAATATGCTATTCCACCAAAAAAAAAAGCTAACAGCTAACAATGACATAATGCCATCTTATATCAATATAGTATTTTGCAAGCGAAATAAAATGTTTCATTCAAATTTGAATGAAACATTTGACTCTCACAATTCTCACAATAAATATGTATGGTTAGGAGGGTTAAGCATTTTTGTGATAATTTTGCAAAAAATGATAAAAGTGACAGAGACCAATAAGACATCTGGGGTGGAAGCCACAGTGGCAGCTCAGTCCTATGGTCCACCCTGACCAAGATCCTGCCTGCCTCCATATACCAGACTATACTTTCTTGTCTCACTGTATGCGGTAGACTTGTAAATAAGCACATACATTCCAGATATTTTTGGTTTCAAGCAACAGAAATTTAGAATGCCTTAAACCAACACCTACCCCTCAAAAAAGCATATAAAGCTTAGTAAGACATCCAAGTAGACAACCCACTGCCCCCCACTAAGTCATTTTTCTTTATTCCATCTAAATAATTTATAGAGAAATAAATTCTCAGAGAATACTTTCATTATTAGATTACTAACACAGTTCATGACCTATTGTGTCTCACCTACAAAACTACTTATGAAACTTTGCTTAAAAGGCCAAGTGAGTAAAATGTTTTGATTCATATATCAGAAATTCTTTTTTTATATCAGAAATTCTAAATCTTAAGCTCTATGAATATACTTTAAAAATACAGAATTTTTAACCAAATGTTTTTCAATGTTTGAAATCCTTTTTGTTTTAAAGTTGGGCTTACAAAGAAATCAAGTATTTACTGAGTTATCACCACGTATCTAGCCCTGTGCTCATTTAATCAACTAAACAATTGATTTTTATCTTAAATCTGATATTGCTTAACTCAGTACTCAAAGGTGACACCCTGACAGATCCGTATCTGTGGACAGATCCATATCTGTGGGCATATCCATTATCTGTGGGCAGGAATGGGGGAAAAAAGAACCAATACACAGCACATGGTCTTTTTTTGCCCTATGCAATGACTGTTCTTAACAAATTTTGCATAGCCTGCCATCTGTCCTGTGTTGCACTGTCAGGCAAGACTGTAAGGACACAACCTGTGTCACCCCGTATACAACTGTATCCCTTCACCAGGTTGGAATGCCTGCACAGTAGTTTTCTCAACACTGAGCAGTTATACCACCTGTCTGAAGTAGGTTCCGTTTATAAAAGGAGTCTTTCTGTTCATCTGACAGCCATGAGAGTCTTGATGAAGGGATGAGTCACGTTATAAACGTACTCCCTCTGGTACTAATGTTCAGCACATTCCTAACTCATAAATGGGATTTTATCACTCCATGAAATGAGCACTATCTATCGGCTTTCATTTGCTCCTCATGACTGTGCCCATGAATCAGAGCACAAGGCTAATTAAGGCTTCATGATGATGCCCCACAATCACTAGAAGATCAAGTCCAGCTCTGCATTGTGGCACACAGGTCCACTAAGGTCTGGCCTGCCTCTACTGTCTCCTCTCCTATCTCCACCCTCCTTCCAAACACTTAGTGCCAGCCATGGAAACTGTGAAGAATCTGCAAACCAAAAGGGAGGTAACTGTTTCCTACCTTCACACTTTTGCAGGCGCTTTATGCTGCCTCGAATGTATTTCCAACTCCCTCCTTTCATCAACCACCTCTCCCCCTCCTAACAGTATTTACCAGGCCAACTCCTATCATTTCCCACCACTGGTTCCAAGTTTCTCCTTCTCTGGAAGCCTTCACAGATTCCCAGGGACAAACTGATAACTCCCCCTCATACACACACTCAGGGATCTTAGTGTGCTATCAGTCAAGTTACATGCCTTAAAGTCCTCTTACTTTTTCACCAGGTGGACCCCAAGAAGATGGGGAAGGGGTCTGACCCAGCTTTCCCAAACCCAGATTCAGCCACTGTTCGTGCAAATCAATAAGGGAGGGAGGCCAGCAGTGTTCAGCAGACCAGGGCCCAGCTGTCATCCCAGGGAACTCACCCCAAGGGACCCTTCCCATGCACGGCCTGCCAGACGCCAGACACAAGCAGTCATGCCCTGGCCTACTCTGGTGAATGGCTGTGGGGAGAACACTGAGTGAGCTGGCAGTCCATGGAACGTGCCCCAAAACGAGGACACACTTTCTCAAGAAAGAACACTACAAGTGGGCTATACCAGGCAGAGAAGGGGTGGAGAGGCAGACACTCCCCACAGGCAATTCCACTACCCTAAAGGAGGGAAATTTTTTAATCATAAAAACCTGCCTCTTGAACTTCCAGCCAAGATGGAGGCATAGGTGGACACACTGTGCCTCCTCACACAACCAAAATGAAGGACAACAAAAATTTAGAAACAAAAAAACAACCAGAACAGACAGAAAACTGAACTGTACAGAAGTCCGACAACCATTCATGTAGACCAGTAAGAGAGGAGAAGTCAGCGGCCAGCGGAAAGGGGTCAGACCTTAGAAAAAAGCAGTGGCAGGCAGTCCCAGGCATGCAGGGCGCAGGCGGCAGTTGGCAGACCCTGGTGGCAGACCCCAGGCATGGGGAGGCAACGAGCAGACCCAGTGAGGCCCACAAGGCAGCTGGCTGTCCACAGTCACATATTCGTGTGCAGATAAACCAGGTGAAAATGGGCAGCGACAAAAATCTCGCAATCCAGGGACCCAGCGCTGGGAAGTAAAGCCTAAAAGCACTGATTGAAAGCACGTGTGGGGGTTGAGGGGCCAGGAGAGACTCCCAGCTGCACAGGAGAGTTCACTGGAGAGACCCACAGGGTCCTACAACATACACAAGCCCACCAGCCCAGGAATCAGCACCAAAAGGGCCCAATTTGCTTGTGGGAAGCGACAGAGGAGTCTGAAATCCCAGGGAGAGCTGAGCAAGCACCATTGCTCCCTCTCAGACCCCGCCCCCACATACAGCCACAGGACCCAACAACTGGGTTGCCCCGCCCTGGTGAACACCTAAGGTTCTGCCCCTCAACGTAACAGGCGTGACCAGAAACACCCCCCCCCCCGCCCCGGGCAAAAAAATGGCTCAAACGGAAGAACAAATCCAAGCGCCAGAGCCAATTCTTTTAAGCCACCAAGAGATAGCCAACCTATCAGATGCACAGTTCAAAGCACTGGTAATCAGGATGCTCACAGAATTGGCTTATTTTGGTCCCACATTAGGTTAAAAAATAAAGGCTACACTAAGTGAAATGAAGAAAAATGCAGAGGGAATCAATAGTAATGGAAAGAAAACTGGGTCTCAAATCAATGGAGTGGACCAAAAGAAGAAAAAAAAACATACAACCAGAAAAGAATGAAGAAATAAGAATTCAAAAAAAATGAGAGGCTTAGGAACCTCCAGGACATCTTCAAACATTCCAACATCTGAATTATATGGGTACCAGAAGGAGAAAAGGAAGAGCAACAAGTGGAAAAGTTATTTGAACAAATAATAAAGGAGAACTTCCCCAATCTGGCAAAGACTTTCAGGAAGTCCAGGAAGCTCAGAGAGTCCCAAAGAAGTTGGACTCAAGGAGGAACACACCAAGGCACATCATAATTACATTACCCAAAATTAAAATGAAGGAGAGAATTCTAGAAGCAGTAAGAGATAAGGGGACAGTCACCTACAAAGGAGTTCCCATCAGACTATCAGCTGATTTCTCAAAAGAGACCTTGTAGGCAAGAAGGGGCTGAAAAGAAGTATTCCAAGTCATGAAAGGCAAGGACCTACATCCAAGATTGCTCTATCCTGCAAAGCTTTCGTTTAGAATGGAAGGGCAGATAAAGTGCTTCTCAGATAAGGTCAAGTTAAAGGAGTTCATCATCACCAAGCCCTTATTTTATGAAATGTTAAAGGAATTTATCTAAGGAAAAAAGATTAAAAATATAAACAATAAAAAGACAGCAAACTCACAGTTATTAACAACCACACCTAAAACAAAAGCAAACTAAGCAAACAACTAGAACAGGAACAGAACCACAGAAACAGAGATCATATGGAGGGTTAGCAACAGGGAATTGGGAGGAGGAGAGAGGGGGAAAAGGTACAGAGAATAAGTAGCATAGACAGTAGGTAGAAAATAAACGGGGAGGGCAAGAATAGTATGGGAAATATAGAAACTAAAGAACTTATGACACATGGACATGAACTAAAGGGGGGAAATGTGGGTGGGAGGGGTGTGCAGGGTAGAGGGGAATGAAGGGGGGAAATGAGACAACTGTAATAGCATAATCAATAAAATATATTTTAAAAACTTCTCATAAAAAAACCCTGCCTCTTAATTTATATGGCCTTGTTTCCTGCATTCAGTAATAAACTGCTGCTCTGTAGTAAAAATAATTTTATCCAGAACATGGACATCATATAAAAGACCCAAGACTAAAAGAAGAAGTCCTTACCTATGCCAAAATCAACCAGCCAACAACTTCTCTATCCTACCCCTATAACTAGAATACTCCCCAAATTTTGAGTCAGGGGCTGCTTGCTTTTATTGTATACATCTTACAAGAAGGGTGGTTATCTTGTTTCAAAGCTCCTTACAGATTAAAAGCAGCATGTCTGAGAAAAAGAGTTTTATAAGGAAAAGAAAGAACTATTCAAAAAGAGACTCAAGAACCCCAAAATTGAGCAATCTGGACCATTTTGGCTCTACATATCTGGATATTCAGTCTGAAAGATCATAGTGCAGATTCTTAAAGCAATATATCTCATCAACTTTCTGGGAATGCTGACCACTCAAAATTATACATTTCTTAACACATCGTCATAGCCAAAATGTAATTACGCCAAAGTCGCAGGTTTAATACCTGGCCAGGGCATATATAAAAATCAACCAATGAATGCAAGAATAAGTAGAACAAATCAATGTCTCTGTGTCTCTCAAATCAGTAAGTTTAAAAAATAAATTAAAATAAAATTTTAATAAATTTTAAAAAATAAAAATAAAATTGTACTAGCAATTCCACTAATACGTATTTGTCCCCAAAATATAGGTGGGGAAAATAAATATGTAAATATGTGTAGTACAGCACTGAAAGGAAACAGATTATGATATATATACATAAAATAGAATACAATTCAGCCACTTTAAAAGGTCATGTTCATTAATGTGGAAAAACAGTCAAAACAAAGTACTATGGAAAAACATAAAGGCTGGTAAATGGCATGTGTTGTATAACTTCATGAGAATGCACACATAATCTATGTTCGTGTTATGTCCTTTCCTGGACAACCAGCTATCACCAGGCTCAGTAGGTTTGTCACCTCTATTCCTTGGCCCATATTACCAAATAGTTGACAGTAATTATTCTACATTACCAAACTGTTATCCGTTGATGTTTGCTTCTTCAGTTTTCTATATTTTCTGAATCCCCTACAAAATCATAATTTTTCATAAGAAAATTATTTTTGAAAAATACACTCCAGCATAGGCACCGACAAGGTCTGTCCAGAAAAAGTCCAGCCACTATTAATATAATGGAAATGGTTTGCACATCGATATAACCTGGCAACCAAGGAGAGTGGGCTGGAATGTGCATGCATGAACAATGATGACTTCACTGTACTAGTCACCAGGGGCAGTAGAGATGTTGAGTGAGCATGTGTACTGTGTGGCTGTCGTGCTCAAAATGACTGAGTGAGCAGAGCAATAATCTGCATCAAATATTGTGTTATTAAGCTTGAACATTCCTTCGCTGAAACTATTCAGATGACTCAGAAGGCCTCAGACATGGGCATTCATGTGGTGATTGGCAGTTTCATCACAACACGCCTGTTCGCGAAATAGCAAATCACCCAGGTAACTGACTTAGCCCCTCTACAGCCCAGATTTGGCACTTTCTGGGCTTTCAGAAAACTAAAATCACCTTTGAAAGGGGAGAAATTTCAGGCCATTGATGAGATTCACAAAAATAAGATGGGGCTGCTGATGGAGACTGGAAGAACTGTGTGAGGTCCCAAGGTGCCTACTTTGAAGGGACTGAGGTGTCAATGTCCTATGTACAGTATTTCTTGTATCTTCTTCAATAAATGCCTCTATTTTTCATACTTCATAGCTGGATACCTTCTGAATGGACTTCGTATCTCAGACACCATTTTATATAAAAGGGAAAAAAACCTAAGTAGGTGTAGGTATGTAGCTAGCCTGTATGCAATCACCATGTATTGCTTTCCATCTGCTTTTAGAGAAATAAGGAAAAGGCTATAAATTTATCATTGCAAATTTGTCAGTACCACTAGAATACACAATGTGAAACCTAGAGTACTTATGCACAAGGATATCTTACATATAGCTTCAATCACCCCATCAATTTCAAATAGTTTCTTAGATCTATCTGAAAGAAGTATTTCATCAAATTTTCAATGCTAAAACACACGGGCACATCAACCATTAAAAAAATACAGTCTTGAAGGAAAATAAATGCAAAATGGAGGTAGCCCTGTAAGTCCACTGGGCTGCTAAAGGAGTCTTGGCCCAAGCAGTTTTGAAAATACTATTTTTGAGATTGCTCCCCAACTGACAATTCTCATTCACAAAAATGTTATCATGTATGCACTGTCCAAGCAAGGGGCAAAGATAAAGGGGGAAGAAGAAGCACAAGGGAATAAAAATACACATTTTCACTTAGAAAAAAAAATTGAAAAACAAAAAATATATAACTTTGTCGTAAGTTCAGGTTAATAACAGGGGTAAAATAAAGTATCTGAAGGTATTTTAGCTAAGAAAAGAATTGTGTTTTGGGCACAATGCTAGCCATATTATTTCTGAATCCCAGTAATTTCCTCCATGTAAAATAAGGCATAAAAGGATAAGAAATGTATGTTAATTATATAGTAACCCTCTTAGTCATAATGAATAGCCCTAAAAGAACTTTTAAAAATAAATATGGTGAAAATAATTCTAAAATGTCATACTATATTCATTATGGCAGACTAGCTGCCCCTGAATTCTTTTGAGAAGGCAGGGCATACTATAGGTAGGTAGGCAGACGGGCCAACACAGAGTGAAGGAAAAAGGGTAAGAAATGAAGAAAGGGGACTTAGTAGCAAATATGGGAAGGGAGGGAGGGATGGTTTATACCTCATGCTGCAGATGCCCACAAGAAATGTCATAATGGCATGTGCTTATTACAGAGATTTCCCAGATTGACTAAAAGACTGCCTTTTTCTGGTTTCCAGATCAAAAACCACAGGCACATTTTGTGCATCAAGGTTAGTGCATATATGGCACAAAGTTAAGAAACTACTGTCAGCCCAGCATGTCTTCATCAAGATATGCTTATGGCCTGGTTATAGCAGGTCACAGGCATATAACCTGCTATAACCTCTAATGACAGTTGCACAGAAGACCAACACAGACAGACACCAAGCAGACAGAAACAGAGTGGATTTAAATCTGTCAAAACTGTATTCTGAGATTCTTAAACTGGGATTTTCCCCCCACATGAAAGTTTCCAAATGCATTTAGTCTTTAAATCACTGCAAACTTTTCATTTCCCTATCTTCTCCACTAAGCTGCGAAGTCCTTAAAGCTGTAAGAAAAGTATACTTCTACTTCAGTGTAGAAGTGCAACACCAGGACAAGTTCCAGGTGAGGAAGGCCATCCTCAAGGGAAAAGCAACTAGGTGGGAGGAGCTCTCCAGAACAGAAGCCTCAAGGGCAGAACAGACCCTCAGTTCACTGACAGATGGTGACTTTCATCTTCGTCTCTTTTCTAATTTCTCCTCCTTAAATGAGTTTGGGAACAAGTGTGCCAGTATGCCAAAGTGCATTTGTGAATCTTTAAGTGACAAAGAATAAAGAAAAACAGTTAAGGCAGACAGTCTTTTTGCTCACTGAAGAACCAAATTCAGAATTTCCTAACTTTAATTGTGAAATTGTCAATTTCACAATTATTCCTACTTCTATGTAAATATATAGATTTTGATATTAAGATTTCCTAAGAGCGAAATAACCAAAGTCACATTCCTAACCCAAAAAAAGTTAAAGCCTCTCTCAGTTCACTACACAGTGACATAGTTATGAGCATCGATTTGGGGGGGAGGGGGGCACTGTGTGAGCTCAGTCAAATTCCAGCTCTGCCATTTACCAGCTATGTGACCATGGACAAGTTACTTAATATTTGTAACTCAGTTCCTTATGTGTCTTCTAATTTAAATTAATACATGCAAGCTCTTAGAACAGTACACAGTACTTACTGTAACAGTAATGACTATTACTGTTATTACACATCATCAGCAGCAATTATTGTATCGTTATCCAGCAGGTTTGCCATAAGCATTTCAACTGAGTCTCTCTTTGAAGAAGATTGTCATCTCTACAGCATCCTAAATATTTCCCATTTTGAAAAGACAGTATTCTTACATCTTAAAAATCATTTTGGTATGTTGGGAGCTATTCAGCTAACAGTGGTATTTCCAGAAGTTATGCTCATCAAGCAAAGTTTTGAAATGCCAACTGTTCCTTCATCTTTCAAAAGGAAAAGGAGAAGGAAGAGATAATGACTTGGGGAGTATTTTTGTTTTGTTTTTCATAGTAGTTTTGACAAGCTATTAACTCAAACTAATCTCACATATATCTATCCAGTGTTTAACATGTGAAGTGCTTTTTGCCTTACAGTTCTAGAGTATAGATTGTTACAAGCACCCAATTACTTAAAAAGCACTTTCCTATTATATGTTATACATTTGAACCCAAAAGTGTTGCTGTACCATTTTTCTCTATTTCCTGAATTTAAAATACTCCATTACTTTTCAATAGCACAGGGGTATTAATTAAATTAAGTTTCTCCAGTATGAGGCATGGAGGAGAACATGGAATGGACACAATCCTGGTTTTCAGGCAACTTGTATAAACACACTGTTTTTTTTTTTGGAGGTGGCAGATTCACTGTACCTTATTACTGATATAACCCATTTGTTGATTTGGGGAAAGTGTATATTTCTCCCAAAAGCAGATGGCCAATCTGCTGTAGAAAGCTGTTTTCAGACACAAACAACTACCAGCAGAGACTTGGGTAAACTCTCAATTGTCGTAACAAGACCCTATGAATTCATGTAGTGCTTATTGTCAGTGTCATAAATAAAACAATAAAAGCAAATGATCCCTTGGAAAAAAAGGGATCTGCCCTTTTTTTAAAGATAAAGGGATCTGCCATAATAACTTAGTCAGATAGAGGACATTTGGCAAGAGCAAATGGTAAAAAGCTCCAAAAATAAATTTTTTAAAGAATTCTTTTATTGTTGTTCAAGTACAGTTGTCTGCATTTACCCCACCACCTCCCCTACCCCAGGCCATCCTTACCTCCCTCCCCTGATCCTAGACCCCCTTTGTTTTGTCCATGTGTCCTTTATAGTTATTCCTGAAAACCCTTCCCTCGTTTCCCCCATTATCCCTTCCCACCTCCCCTCTGGTTACTGTCAGATTGTTTTTAATTTCAATGTCTCGGGTTATATTTTGCTTGCTTGTCTGTTTTGTTGATTAGGTTTGTTGGGATACAAAAATATAAGAAAAGGAGAATTAGTAATATTATTTGAAAGAGATAGTCAAAGATATGAAAAGCATTTTTTAAATCCACACAAAGGGATTTTAAAACAGGGAAAAAAATCTCTTGATTCACAAGTTGTTGGATTATTCCACTTAAATACACACATTTTGGAAACTGAAGAATCACGAAATATATTCCTGATTAGCAACACTCAAGTTTCCAGCTGCCTTTACATTTGTTCACTTTGTCAAAGCTCTAATTCTATGCCAAAGTCCTTTGTACTATGCAAACGACAGCTCAGCTCACCTTACTGGAAAGGCTCTTCTGGTTTTGTCAGCTGTGCCCATGATAAGCAGCTGGGAAGTATGAGAAAACCATTAACAACTGACTGAAAGAGTATGTACATGGAGTTTCACCATTTGCTATAGAAGAGGTTATTAAAAATGTAAATTAAAAATGAAATTAAACAGGCTATTCATTGCTCCACACCTGCTGAGGAAAAAAAGCTTTAAAATCACCGATCCATGTAAAAAAGTGATGGCTCAGCCGAAAATATTAATCCCTTTTTAAACAAAAAGAAAACAAAAAAACTTGCCAAGGCACAAGGCAAAGGCAAAATCACTCAGACTCAGGAAGAGAAATGTCCACTGATGCACTGGGGACAAACCAAAGGTCTCTAAGAGGTCTGTGTTCTGTGATGTAAAACTTTAAACCAACAGCAAGCTTGGGGCAAATAGACATTAATCTGGAATGTAGGCAAAAGAGCCTTTCACAACTTCAAAGCAGAAAAATGTGTTCTCAATTAGATGCAATTTATAAAAGCCAAATGCACACTAGGCTGCAAATATGTCTCATCTGTAGCTTGAGATTTTCCCATCTTCAGCAGCATTCAACTGCTGGACAACAGTGCCACTGTTCCCATCATGTCCTACACCTACCATGCCCACCACTCCAAGTGGTGTGGCTATCAGGAAGGCTCTCTTCTGAACAGGAGTGCCAACTCCCACCTCTGGAACTGGAAAATTGTATCAGAATAGGCACCAGTAATCTGGGGTATCCTCCATTATTCAAAAGACAGAGAGCTAAATTAGCTGCTCTGTTTAACCCCGATAACTGGGCATATCCAGGGCTAGCAGGGTAATGCACATGCCTGTGACCCTGGAACACAGGCTGAGAGCAGGCTCCCAAAAGCACTGAGATCAGACAGATTGGTGGAAACAAGTAAACCACTCTGGTGAGACAGGAGAAAAAGAGAATTAACATATTGGGTTGGCCGAAAAGTTCATTTGGTGTTTTTCTGTACAATGGCTCTCATAGTGCTTAGCTGTCTTTAACTTCATTTGAAACAATTTTGTTAGACTGTATTGTGACAGCTGACATATCAGCATGCACTTAAAAAAAATCAAAATTGATGAATTTTTGTACATCCATTTTAATATTGAATATGGAAGAAAATATAAAACATGTTCAGCAAATTGTGCTTTATTATTTCAAGAAAGCCAAAAACACAATTGAAATGCAAAAAAAGATTTGTGCAGTGTATGGAGAAGGTGCTGTGACTGATCGATCAAACATGTCAAAAATGGTTGGCAATGATTCTTGGTACTACTGACATTTTGGCAAATTTGCTGTGGGGCTGTCTTACACAGTGGAAGATGTTTAGCAGCACCCCTGGCCTCTACCTACTAGCAGCCAATACTAGGAGATAACTGACACACTCAAAATATCCAAATCAATAAAGTTATTAGTGAAAATGAAAAATGTGTCTTTTATGTTATAGGAAAAAAACACAAACTTTATGGCCAACCCAACAGATAAATCACCATGCACTGGCCTAGATACTAGACATATCTAAATTATCTCAATTAATATAACTGAGACCCAGAGAAGTTAAACTTGGCCAGGTCACAAAGGTAGTGAAGTGCTAGAACCAGAATCCAAACCCAAGTCTAACAACAAGACAAGTGTTCATTCTATCAAATCATGATGCCTTTTATTGTTTTTCTCATCACCATGCTGCCCTGAAATAGTTAAGTTTCCATTGTGGACATCTATAAAGGTGGTTTAAAACTCAAAAGGGAACTGAACATTTCCCTGACAACCCAGCAGCATACATGGCTTGGAGAACTCCTTTAAACACTAAAATGTTTCTATTTTTATCACTTTTGCAGAAAATCTTTCTCAAAATACATAACTGCCTTCTTAAACAGAATATGCTGAACACCACTAACACATGGGCTGTGCCATGTTGATGGAGTTCTACCATTGGAAATGGGAGACTGTACTCATCTTAGAGAGATGGAGGGGGCTGCATAGATCACCTAGTCAAACCCTATGACCTCAGGACCTTCCTCATAAGATTTATTCAAAGTAGAGGGCTAAAGTGTTAAAAATATGAAAAGAAAGTATTTACATGTGGCCCAATGGCTCTAATATTCCTTTAAGCAACTTTGGTGACACAAAGGTTCCAACATGCCACCTAAATTCAGTCACTCCAGCAAATTAATAATAATTGCCGAACTGGCCACCGGTCAATCTTAACATTATAACTTTGTAATCTCATGGATTCAGATTCAAATGTAAAATATTAAAGCAACTATTCATGAGGTTTTTGAGGGTGTGCTATTCTTTTCCCGTTGTGAAACTTTTTTCCTCCCAGCCCAAATTCACAAAGCTGTGTGCACTTTTCACTACTATATTTGTTCTGAAAACATCTTTTCAGTTTGGGAAATATCAATAAAGATCAGAGATTCTCTGTTTTAGCAAGGAGAACAACATTTTAACACTGTATATTTGATCCTTGCCTGGCCAATTTTTTAAGTCTCATTAAAGTAGTAGTTTTCCTCAGAAACACTGCTGACTCTAAGACAATGTATGACTTAAACCAATCCCAAAAGGTGTTAGCATGTGTAAGAAAAAAAATTATACATCATTAGGTACCAGATTAAAATAAGAACTGTTAAAATAACAGTGTTATGTTAGTATCAACCTTTCCCGGCCTTCATTCACACAAAACGATCAAGATTTCAACTCTGACTACAGCCAGCTGCTGGAAGGAAAAGAAAGCCAGCCAGCCACACACCTTCCACTTCTATCAGCTGCCTTTCATTCTTCTCCCACCTCCCTAAGATGAAGGTGTAGCTTTGACCTAGTGGGGAAGGAACTGATTGTCAACTGCCTAGTCTTTCTTTTGACTATTTTAGCACTATACCTACAATTTAAAAGAAAAAAAATTCTAAAGAGAAACAAAACACAAGGTATCTGAAACCTAAAAAAAAAAAAACCAACAAGATAAACTTATTTTTAAGTACAATATAAGTTGCATTTTCAAACATTATGCTCCATCAATAAGTGTATTATTTTCCCTGTGACCAGACTTTTGGACACACTATATTTACTGTACCTCTTTCATATTAAGAACTAGATCCAGCCCTGGCTAGGTAGCTCAGTTGGCTGAAGCACTGTCCCGTACACCAAAAGGCTGCAGGTCTGATTGATTCCTGGTCGGGGCACGTATGGGATGCAGCTGATCGATGATTCTCTCTCTTCCCCTCTTCCTGTCTCTCTAGAGGTATATCCTTGGGTGAGGATTTAAAAAAACAAACAAAAAGAACTAGATCCATTACTTTGAATTTAGAGTTAACTTTACCCAAAAAGATGTTTGGAGGTTAAAGAAAATCATACGGAGCCTGATATTTTAAAGTAAAACTAGCATGCTGCTTAAAAAATGTCTATCTTACATTGCCTGACTTTTTAGATATCCTGTCTTCAAATTCACTGCAAATTAGCTTCCTTAATTTCCTACCCACCTCTTCACCTACCCCAAACACCAAATGTCTTTCTACAAAAAAAGCATCATGACTACTGCTTATGGTGTAGCACTTTCTGGGAAACTGGAAAAACTGCTGAAGAGAAAGGGAATTGGCTCCATCAGAGTCCAGTTAATTTTGTCACTGATTGCTGTGTGACTACAGGCAAACACCTAATTATAAATGCATCATCTCTTGAAACTATGAATTTTGATGGGAGTGCCAAAAGAAAGGGCAGTAGGGTACTCACAAAATTACTTTGCAAAAATATCATAGAAAAGTTGATCTGGAAAGGATTATCTCTTTCTGCTCCAAAACAAAAAAGATGTGTATTCTGGCTATTTCATCACCAAATGACTGGCAACCATGCGTACAGACAGGAAAAATGTGCATAACAGAGCACAGAGGACCAACCAGCAGCAGCCACACTTGTCTATCAGATGAACATGATGCTACTTAGTCTTGGTTGCATTCATCTGGAACAGATCAGCTTCTGGCCTGCGTTCCAGTTCTCATTTTCCTAGCATATCTGTATCACTCTATTTTCTATCCCTCAACAAAGAACAAAAAGTTTAGCAGGTGGACCTTTACTAATATAACACATGTTAGCTACAACCACCTTCATCTGTTATATAAAGATATCTTCATTCCACTTCTACATGAAAAGCCCTAGTAAATTTTAAGTTTGTTTTGAACAGATTGTATTACATTTATCCACACAGTAAACTACATAATGCACTGTAATGGAGGGATCTATTCACACCACACTGCAGAAATGTCTCAATTACTAAAGAGAAAACACAGTCCTTCTCGTGGCATTCAAAAGTTGGCTATATGGAATTCCAGCTGAACAAGAGGGAAAAATATATCACTCCAATGATCAAAGAGGTAATATACTGCATGCTAGTTTTCCACAGGCAAAGGCCACATGTCACAGACTAAAACAAAATAAACTGCAGACAACTGCTCACCAGTGAGGCTTGCATGGCTTCCCTCGTACTTTAAGATGAAGCCACTGACATGTATCATGTTAGCTACTTTAAGCTCTTTGTGCAGGACACATGTACCTTACTTGATGCAAATTCACTTTTGTCTTACACAAAATAAAACTCTGGACATAATTTTCACTTAAAAAAAAACTGCAATGGTATTCTTTTACAGTTAAGTCCTAGAATGATTCCTTCTTCAAGTATATCTATTACATGCTATAAGGAATAGTTAAGTGT
This sequence comes from Phyllostomus hastatus, assembly GCF_019186645.2. Classification (NCBI taxonomy): domain Eukaryota; kingdom Metazoa; phylum Chordata; class Mammalia; order Chiroptera; family Phyllostomidae; genus Phyllostomus; species Phyllostomus hastatus. Next base: position 30,198,703 of record NW_025333916.1, read on the forward strand.
TTACGAACACATGAAGGAGTTCATGCTTGCAATGACAATCCAAAACTAAGGGCTGGTAATTTGCTGGCACAAAAACCAGAGAGCAAAAGTCATCATCGCTGAAGAAGAGGCAATGTTCAATGTACAGGGGTATAACTGCCCTGGGCTTCAGGCAACGTTTTCCAAAGAGCAAATACTTCTAGAATACCTACTATAATGCCAAACAATCCTACCTGGCTCTGCATTTTCTGTACTTCCACCTCTTGACACCCAGAAAAGACTCCCAGACTATATACAGAGGATGCTGACCCCAGTGCAATAACACACTCAATACCCTCAGTTTTGTCAAGATGTGAAGTCCTAAGAACTGTGAATGGACACTCCAGTACTACTATTTTCAAAAACTAGGTTTAAATATGCTGAAGAAACCATTCTATAGATGCTAATTGTTAGGAACATTTTCTGGAACTCTTACTACTACAAGAGAGTACTTAACTACTATTGACTGTTCAAACTCTGAGAATTATTTAAAGCTATACAAAATGAGCACAGTGATACACAGAACAAAATAGTTCCTAAGGCTATTCAAAGTCACAGAAAATAGGCAAAACCATTTTCTCACCTTAAATATCACACGAAAAGGCTTAACATTTTGCTTACTATCTGTCAGATATAACTTGGCATTTGTATTGCTAATAGTCCTTTTTAGTTCCTTTTAATAGAAATAACTGGGTCTTCTACCAATACTAGGACTTGGACAGCTAATAATATCAAGCTACAGATAAGCGTACTTTCATGGTCAGTGTATCACCCGAGTACAAGTTTCTGCTGGGGGGGTGTTTATTGTCTTGGGAAGACACTGTATACAGGAATGTTCATCCTGCTTTGTTTTCTCTTTTATTCTACAAAAGGTGGGTCCAAATATAATCTATCCCTCATGAAAGACACCCCCCACCACAAGGCAAAAATGAATGGAAATTTTAAAACCCCTAAAAAAGCTGTTTTGGGGGTATACACTAGAAAATAAGAGCTTCAGTTTTATGTGTGGTCTCAAACTCTTTGTCTTCATAAAGTTATCAACTCAAAACTAGTCGAAGGGCCTCTCCAGAAAAATGAAACTTTAAAATGCAATGGATTACTTGACCACAAGTAAATGCCTACATTTTAAGATGACAGTGTACTTCCGTGCAGTCATTTAGACAGTAAAGATTTAAAAGAAAAGAGAAGCAATAAAACACACTTCACAAACCCAAAATAGTGTTCCCAGGATAGAAAAAGAATTCCCTTCACAAGGTCTAGCCCAAGAAATTGAAGTAAGATACAAAAACATTTCTGAAATGATAAACTGAAAGCACAGACTCGGCTAACTTCCAAACTGTTCTTTACCTTTTTTATCTTTATTTTTATTGTATTTTTCCAACACCAACCTTTCTTTTTATTTAATTTTTATGATTTAAAACTTTAAAAAACTTGAAAGAATGCCAGCTGCCAACCTCTCTTAAGGCAACTTAAGGTTATCCTTCCCAAAGATATTATATGAATATACAAGCAGCATATAAAATGCCCATATATATCTCCCTTCTACTCGAATGACCAGCATGACACACTCTTCTTTTTTTTCATTTAACAAATATGAACATCACTCCATATCAGTACAGTTTCCTCATTCTTTTTTATAAGGGTACACTATTCCATTATGAACCAGTTTTCCATAATGAACATTTAGATTGTTTGCAGTGTTTTGCTACTATAAACAATGCTTCAATAAACTATTTCACTATTTGGCCTAAGATAAATTTCTGGATGTGGAACTGTTGGATCAAAGAGGTCTGTGCAATTCTAATGAATGTTGTCAAATTACCCTCCATAAAGATGGTCTCAGTTTATATTCCCACCAGCAATGTATGAATGCCTATCTCTGTACCCATGCTAACAATGTGTTAAACTTTTATTTTTATCAAAGTGATAGGTTTTTTTAAAAATGGCATTTGGTGTGGTTTTAATTTGCATTTCTCTTATAAAGTGAGCACCTTTCAATTTAGAGCCAGTTTCATCTCATTTCTGTGAAATTTCCATACATATCCGTTGTCCATTTTCTTACTAAATTGTTGTGGTTTTCCCCCTTGATTCTGTTGAATTTTTTAATACATAAAGAAATTTGACCATTATCTTTGGTGAGTTGTAAATGTTTTCGTTCAACTTGTCTTTTCGCTTTGCTTGTGTTTTTTTTCAATATGCAAGAAACTTTTATGAATCCTTTAACTGCTTCAGAGGTTAACATCAAACTCAGAAAAACTTCCATTCTAAATTATAAAAAGTCTCTCCCTGATTTAATTCCATTTGTTATGGACTTTGCTTTTTAGGTTGATCCACTGAAGCCCCGACTGGTGTTGCTCAATTGTTTGGGCATCATCCCGCAAGGCAGTCAGTCACCTGGTCAATTCCTGGTCAGGGCACATGCCTGGGTTGAGGGTTCAGTCCCCCGTCGGCGGCATGAAGAAGGCAAGCAGATCGATGTTTTTCTCTCACATAGATGTTTCTCCCCCTTTTTTTCCCCCTCTCTAGAATATTTTTTTAAAGTATTTTAAAAGATTTCACCCTGGCTGGTGTAGCTCAGTGGATTGAGTGTGGGCTGCGAACCAAAGCATCGCAGGTTCGATTCCCGGTCAGGGCACATGCCTGGGTTGCAGGCCACAGCCCCCAGCAACTGCACATTGATGTTTCTCTCTCTCTTTCTCCCTCCCTTCCCTCTCTAAAATAAATAAAATCTTTAAAAAAAAGATTTCATTTAAAGTTGATCCACTAAAAATTCATTCTGGTGTAAGTGTAAATTATAGATCCAACTTTATTTTTTTCTGATGGCTTCCCAGTTATCTCAAGACCATTTACTAAGTAAACTTCATGATTTAAGATACCAATTTTATTATGTACTGTGTGTTATGGGGTCTCTTTCCAGTCTTCATGTTTTTTTTTTTTCATGTATCTGTAGATCTTTAGATAGACCTTCATCATAGTTTTAATGAATGTTAACGTAATAAAATCCTTTAATATCTTGTAAGGCTTGTCCCATCTGTTACTACTATTTTTTTTCAGAATGTCCCAGGCCAACAATTTTGTTCCACTGCGTATAAGTAGTGTTGATTCATGGTTTAACTAGAGTATTCAAATTTCATATTACAATAGATGTCTCCAATCATAAAGCAATGGTCTTCCTCACAGATAATAGTGGTGTCTGGCATTAACTTTGCTCCTACAGACAACAGGGTTTTATGAAAATATGTATAAATGCTGTAAGTACTGTTAAAATAACATATTCACTGCATTTATCCATAAATTAAATATAAATAGGAAATAATTCCATGGTCACCATGTGTCCTCTTAAAATGCAAGCTAAAAACACAGGAGTAAAGACTTGGAAAAGATAAGTGATCCAGACCAGGTTCTAAGCAACTTTTTTTGTGAACATATCACTACTATCATAATGGTTTATTTTATTAACTGTTTTCTGATTTCCTATTTAAGTAACACTCCAAAATGGAAAATCATGTCCATTCTACCCCAATATTCCTACACAACTGTTACCACAGGTATAGTTTATCATCATGTAGATAGAAGCAAAAGCAATGATGGAGGGAAGCAAAAAGTAGGAACAATATTTTACAATATTTACAATTTATAAACACATGAACATACTATCTCACTGAATATATGCATAAACGGGGCTGCCAATATATAAATAATACATAAAATTAAGAGCAATATCTTTCATAAGCAATGTTTAAAAAATAAAATATTCATTTTTACTACATCTTGTAATTCAAATTCTGTAAATCTTAGATATCGAAGGACAAAGTATGGGGGAAGCAACAAGGTATGGGATTAAAAGATGTAGGAAGGCCCAGGTCATGAAGAGTCTTGTAGACAAGTAAAAATTTTAGACTTGGGCCTTAAAAGGAATTTTAAATAGAGAAAGAACATGATCACAAGTGCTTTTTAAAAATCATCTGTGTACAGTATAAAGGATGGGTTAGGTGTAGTGTGACAAGAGGAGATAGCAAAAGGTTACTGCAATGAACCGGACTAATGATGGTTGGACTCAGGGTGGCAGCAGTAGTGATGAAGAAAAGGACTTTTTTAGGAGATACTGAGATGGTAGAAATGATAACATACTGATGATTTTCTGGCTTGAACAACTCAGTAGATGGTGGTACCCTGGGTATGGAACAGAGAAAAGCAGGTTTGGAAGAAAAATAGTTAAGTCTGAGGCACAGGTGTGATAAGCAAAAATCTTCAGTAAATTGCAGGAGTGTGAAGCTCAGGAACAGGAAAGATTTGAAGCTTGTAAGTGTAAGAAAAGGGTCCAGAAAAATGGGTAGAAAGTGACCTCACAAAGAAGACCAGAGTTACCAGAGAGATAAGAGAAAAACCAAGAAGAGAGCCTGGATTTATGAAAGTCAAGTAAAGACTGCTTCGAGGAAGAATGGTCAGCTTTGTTGAGCTGTCAAATAAGATGAAGCATAAGAAGAACCTACTGCAGTCAGTTAACACTGGTATCCTTAATAGATACAGCTTCAGAGGAATAACAGGGCAGAGACCAGAGTGCAGAAGGTTGAAGAGTGAGGTGGGAGGTAAAAAAATATAGTATAATCACTCTCTCAAGAAATGTTGTTATGTAAAAGGGAAAAAAAAACCCAGGTCACTGAGAAAAGGAACGGAGTGAGGAGGCTCAGTGTTAAAGGATTCTTTTTTTAAGGTGGAAAAGATATCCCCATGTTGAAATAGCACTTATGCACAATAGTAGTAAGAAAAATTCCTTCCTTTTAATAATACCCCAAAATAAATATAGGAAACACACTGAAGGCTGCTCATTTCTGAGGATGGTCTTATAGCAGTGGAAATCTGACATCCACAAATGGAATTCATTTGCTCCTAATCTCTAATAAACCAACAACAAAAAAAACAGATCTCTTTTATAAACTTTTATGCAGATATAAAAATGTATGCTTACATTCAAATCACAACAAAGCTTCAGGATGCTCACATCAAAATGGAAAATGAAATTCAAAATTCAAATGCATAATGTTCAACCAGTAATTTCATAAATTCTAAAATATGCTCTCTCAAAATCACTGGGTGAGGGAGAATTATCTGTGGATCCAAAAGGTCCACTCTTCCTCTGATTCTTCTACTGATTAAAGGTTTTACAGATGCCTTGAAATAAAAGGAAACTGACAATTACCTGAATGGTTTGGTTATTTACACCCCTTGAGGCTCATACACAGCACACCTAATGGTTTTGCCTTGAGGTAGAAGATTTAACAGACTGCCCTTCTAATTGCTCCCTAGACAGGCTGTACAGAAGGTCATGTGATTTCTGAGCTTTGGATTCCTATATAAAATTCACCTTTAGGAAAAAAGTCCAAAGTATCTCATCAACTACTTCTGAACAAATAAAGTTGCTTATAATATACAAAACCTAACAAATCACCATGCCAAACACAAGCTAATATGCTAATAAATCCTGACCTGATTCTAAAATAAAAATAATTTAGATACAAGCATTAACAAATTATTTAAACACCATTATCCCAATAAACTTCTGAACACTTAGTTATACTACAAATAGAGTGCCAATTTTAAAATCTCAAACTTGAAATTTCAGTCCCGAGGAATGTTTATTATGTCTTCATAATAAGCATAGACAATAGGAAAAGCCTTCAGTTTTAAAAGATCTGGAAATATAAAATAAAATCTAGGTAGAGTATGGAGATAAAATAATTTTTAAACCAGAAGAAAAATATCAAACCTCTGAAAAGGTGAGGAAAGTTCTCAAAGTTGAGAAAAGAAATGACCATGGAAAAAAAACTGTTGAATCCCCCCAAATAAAAAAAGTTCCAAATACCACAAAATGGCAACTGAAATCCCAGCAAGGTGACAGCACCTGCCCACATTCACCACTCCTGAAGGCAGATGCGGGGGGGAGGACTGAGCCCTGCTCTCAACCAGTGTGGTCCATTTTTTTAAACTAATAGGTGAGGAAGAGGATAGGAATAAAATTCATGAAACAGGAAATGTGACAAGTAAGCAAATATGTGGGAAAATATTTAACTTCCTGAATAACCCAAAATTTTCACATTAAAACAAGGTAACTTGCTTGTGGCAAATTTTTGGTAACTTATTAATGGCAAAAATATAAACATGACAATATCTATATCTGGTAACTGGTGTGTAAAACTTCTAGGCAATTTGGCAGTGTGTATTAAGAGTTATGAAATCATCCTTCGAATGGGGATATCTGTAATAGTGTCAGTAATAAGAAAATAAAAAGTAAAAATTTTTTTAAATTAAAAAACATCATTTGGCCCAGAGTTTCCTCTTCTGGAAGTCTATACTAAGGGGAAAAAATTAAAATATGGGCAAAGTAGGGGGTAATACTCAAATGACATTCATAAAATAAAAACTTGGAAACAACCTCTATGTCCAAAGTTAAGAGAATGGTCATGTGAACTACAATAAATCTGCTGGTTTATATACACAATTATTAAAAATAATTCTCAAATGTGACTGCCGGTCAAGATGAGGTATAAATAAAAAAAACACTTCACCTCCTCACACAACTACAGAAAACAATTACATCTAGACTACAAAATAAGTATCACCCAGAACTGTCAGAAAATCAAGCTGTATGAAAGTCTGACAACTGAGGATTTAAAGAAGCCACATTCATCCAGACCAGTAGGAGGGGCAAAAACAGGGAGAGAAGGGGAGAGGTGTAGAGAGGTGCAGAGCCAGGAGAGTAGCACAGGGCCACGGGAGTGGCAGTGGCGGTAGAATGAGCAGTCCCACATTAATGTATGGGGGATAAAAATCGGGAGGGATACTTTGGGAGCAAGGGACCCCAGCTCCAAACCAGACCACCCAGCAGCCCAGGGTTCCAGCACCAGAAGATAAATCCCCATGACTTATCGCTATAAAAAGTAGTGGGGGTTGGGGCAGCAGAAAAAACTGCTGGATTATCAGGAGACTCTTCTTAAAGGGCCAGCAGGGACTTAGCACCAGGGCAACATCTGGAAGGGCACAAGTGTCATATGGGGAGAAAGTGAGGAAAATGGAAACAGGATGAGTGCTGGAAGACCTCCTGGGAAAACCTCCAGAAGCCAGGCCATGGCATTGTCCCCTCTGAGCCCTACCTCCACACAAAACCACAAATTGCTTAAACAGGTTGTCCCACCCTGGTGAACACCTAAGGCTCTGCCCCACACATTTTGCAGGTCCACTCTTCCACAACAGGTCATACTACTAACACAGGGAGTCAGAGCAGCTCTACCTATTACACAGAAACAAACACGGGGAGGCTGCCAAATGGAGGAGACAAAGAAATACGGCCCACATGAAAGAACCCAATGAAACTCCAGAAAAAGAACTCAATGAAATGGAGATAACCAACCTGTAAGATGCAGAGTTCAAAACACTGGTGATCCAGATGCTCAAAGAACTCACTGAGTAGGACAATAACATAAAAAAAGACCCAGGAAGGAATGAAGGTTACACTAAGTGAAGTAAAGAAAAATCTACAAGGGGCCAACAGTGGAGTATCAAATCAACAATTTGGAACATAAGGAAGAAAAAAGCATTCAATCTAAATGGCAAGAAGAAAAAAGAACTCAAAAAACAAACAAACAAACAAACAAGGACAGAATAAGCCTCTGGGACACCTACAAATATACCAACATCCATTATCATAGGGATGCCAGAAGGGAAAGAGGAAGAACAAGAAATTGGTAAGTTATTTGAAAGAATAAAAGAAAACTTCCCTAATTTGGTAAGGGAAATAGACATACAAGTCCAGGAAGCACCGAGAGTCCCAAACAAGTTGGACTTTAAAAGGACCACACCAAGACGCATCATAATTAAAATGCCAAAGGTTAAAGATAAAGAGAGAATCTTAAAAGCAGCAAGAGAAAAGCAACTAGTTATATAGAGGGGAGTTCCCATAAGACCATTAGCTGATTTCTACAAAGAAACTTTGCAGGCTAGAAGAGACTGACAAGAAGTATTCAAAGTGGTGACAAACAAGGACCTACAACCTAGATCAGTCTATCCAGCAAAGCTATCACTTAGAATGGAAGGGCAGATAAAGTGCCTCCCAGACAAGGTAAAGCTAAATGAGTTCATCATTACCAAGCCCTTATTATATGAAATTTTAAAGGGACTTATTTAAGACAAAGAAGATCAAAACTATGAACATTAAAATAGCAATAAATTCACAACTATCAACAACTAAATCTAAAAAAGCAAACAACCAGAACAGAAACAGAATCACAGATATGGAGATCACTTGGAAGGTTATTAGCTGGGAGGGGTAAGGGGGAGAATGGGGGAGAAGGTGCAGGGATTAGGAAACATAAATTAGGTACAAAATAGACGGGGGGATGTTAAGAATATCATAGAAAATGTGAATCCAAAGAAGTTATATGCACAACCCATGGACATGAACTAAGGGGGATTTGCTGGAAAGAATGGGGTACCAGGTAGAGGAGGGCAAAGGGGGGAAAGTTGGGACAAATGTAATAGTATAAATCAATAAAATATTTAAAAAATAATTCTGAAATGTATATAACATGAAAATTTCTCCATACAGTGGCAAACCAAAAAGAGCCAGAGATAAGAATGTACAGATAAACGAAACCCTTGTTTAAAGAACAGGAAAACAGAAAAAGGAAAAAGCACTAAAATTGTGACTATGGCTGATTAATGCGATGATGGTATAAAATGATTTTCCCCCACTTTCCTGTAAATGTTTCATAATGTGGTTTAATTACTTGTATTATTTTAGTAAAGATTTGAAAACAGGTGGTCACAGAGAATTTGCAAATTTAAAATATAGGAACCGAAATGAGTGTTCTGATACCATTCCCAAAAATGAAAATTAATAGTAAAAATGATGCAGATAATTTCTACTATATGATCCAAGGTCTACTATATAGAGGTTGCAAAATAAAACTATGAGCTTACTTAGAACCTTAGAACCTTATTTTATTAGTTATTCTATTTTAAATGAAACTGGAAAGCCACTTGAGTTTTATAATGGGGTGTTTTATTATCTCATTTACTCTACAGCCTCCGTTTTCTAGTTTGTTTTTGGTAAGCTGTGGCATTCTGAGTGCTTAGCAAAATCTCTGTTGTTAAAGGAAGAAGCACTTACATCATTCAACTCTTGCTTAATATAAAAAACTAACTTCATTAAATACAAGTCATATTTAACACTTTTCTAAATTTTAATGCTCTTTCCCCTACTAGACTGACAGTCCCTCAGGAGAAGACAGGAATTGTGTATTATTTACCAGGGAGGTTGGTTCTTGCACAAACATACAGTTGTGCTTGAGGAGGTATAAAAGGAGGAAAAAAAAAAAAAACTACTGTTACATAATTCAGGATAATCACAAACTACCAATCAAGTAAGCAGACACAAGGCTGTAAGATATTAAAATATTTCTGAAAAAATCAGGTGGGCTATCCAAAGGATGAAATCAAAAAAGTCCAACCAAAGCTGCAAGTCACCTAAGCCTAACGCCAGGAAGACTCAATTCTGGCCTACCTTTAAGCACACATTTATTACAATAGACTTTTAGAGAATGTTTTACTTTTAGTTGTTATATAAAATGATGGTTAACACAGAATGCTCATTTATTAGCAGGTGTTAAAAGAATGTATTTCATCCCTGACCACTGTGGCTCAGTTGGTTGGGTGTCATTCCACAAAGCCCAAGGTCACTGGTTCAATTCCCAGTCAGGGCACATGCCTGGGTTGCGGGTTTGGTCCCTGGTCAGGGCGCATTTGAGAGGCAAACAGTCAATATTCTCTCTCACATGGATGTTTCTCTCCCTTTTTCTCCCTCTCTTTCCCCTTCTCTAAAAGAGAATGTATTTCACGTACTTCAGTTTAACCCAATGATGGAAATATTTCAGCCTACACCAGTAACTTAAGCTTTCACTTACATATGCTCAAAGATCTTTTTAGATTATTATGTGAGATAAGTTCTATAGTAGGAATGAGAGATTTAACTGACTATTTGTTACTAAAATCACCGACCAGGACTTCAGGTCTTGGAACAATGTAAGAATCTATATCCAAAACTCAATGATGGTACCTCATTAAAACCACAACAAACACCCTGGCTGGTGTAGCTCGGTGGATTGAGCGCGGGCTGCAAACTAAAGTGGCGCAGGTTCGATTCCCAGTCAGGGCACATGCCTGGGTTGCAGGCCACGGCCCCCAGCAACCATACATTGATGTTTCTCTCTTTCTCCCTCCCTTCCCTCTCTAAAAATAAATACATAAAATCTTTAAAAAAAAAAAAAACCCACAACAAACATTTGTTTAGCACTTCATAGTTTTAAAAGGTACATCATATATAAAATATTACTTAAAAACTAAAATGTATCTAGACCTTTCTTGATAGCTCTCAAGGTGCTTCTTTCACACATCATGTGCCACATCACATTCAAACCAGTCTTTTTGGTTAAGCAAGGCATGTGTTTTTATGCCAGGATAGATGATGAAACTGAGGCTTGAAAATCGTAAGTGGTTTGACTAAGTTCACACAGCTGTTAAATGGCAAAGAAGAAACTACCCTTTGGGGTCAGGGATGCTCTTGCTGTCCTCTCCTCCCCCTGCGAGATTTCTATCAGAGAGCTGACGGACTTGCATCTTGTGCAGACAATGTGATCAAAGGGAAATTATGTGATGACATCCCAGACATACGTCCTTTCTTGGGAGCCAGCCAGCAGTACGAGTTGTTTCATCTACTGACACCCATAATAGAAAACCCACAGTTCTTTACCCAAAAGGCAAACTGATAATTAAAAAGGTAAGCTTCCTTTGAGCCAAAGCCCAGACTTTTAAGAATTTATTTAAAAGTTCAGGGGGAAAATACTATAAAGGAAAATCAAAGGCAGACCTCTCAAGGGTTTTGTTTCCCCTTCTTCTCTACTATTTACATCAAGCAAGACAACATTTCAATATCTAAAATGACAAGGACAATTATCCTAACTTATTTTAATAAATTATGACCCGTTTAAATATTTCGAGTAAAACGCTTCTAGAATTAATCATCTTAAGTGTACAAAATTACTGGTGTGTCTATTATGAATCATCCCTAATCATCTTTTGTATAAAATACAGTAGCTAACATGTTTTGAGTTCTTAACCATGTGATGTGCACTAGGCTATTTACATCACAGTCTCACAGAATCCTCACAACAACCCTATGACAGAAGTACAAGTAAGTTTAAAACCTGTTTTATAAATGTGGAAAGGAGGCACTAAAGATTAGTTAATAAATCAGAATGTAACGGAACTGGGATCTGAAGCCAGAAAGGCTAACCACAGCATGGTATTGCCTCCCTGTGCTCTGCCTGTTCTCTAATAGGGGTTGGAGATGATGGGAAAGGCATGAACTCTGGCATCTGACTACCTGGATTCAAATCATAACTCCCATTCTTACGGATGAATCTTGGCAAAGCTAGAAAAAATATGACTTTCGCTTTTCTCAACTATAAAATGACTGTAAGAGTGGATATACCCATTCTTGCATCATGGAACTGTTCTGAGAAGACATTACGCTGAGTAAACAGTTAAGTGGCTCACACTGAGGATTCAAAAATGTCAGTAAGCAGTAGTAACATGAGATCCTTCAAGGATAGGAAGGTGTTTGGGGCTGTGGTCCCACACCAAATGACCTCAAACTGCTCTTGCTCAGTTCTTTGTTTTTTATTTTTAAGTTTTTTTTTATCTTTTTTAAGGTTTTACTTTCTCAAGCTATCACCTTCTCAAACTGGTATGTTTGGCTGCTGACATGCCTATATGGGGCATCCTTTCCCCTTTTCTATGCCACGTTCAAATAAGCTCAATCACCAGACTCCCTAAAATGATTTCTAAGTAAGAAAATTCAGATTACGAGAGGATTTGTTGCCCCTAGTTAGTTAAGAAAAAAACAAGTGCACAGACTTTGTAACATCTAGTTTTAACTTTCCCGAGGTTTTTATTTGTTTAGTTTGGTTTTGTGGGTTTTTTTGTTTTTTCGTTTGGCTTATCTGGCTTCCTTGCAGGTTTTCAAGCGTGTTGGGGATACCATACATCTTAGAGCCCCAGATAAACGTAGTCTTGCTGGAGCACACTAAAATGTGGCACTGTTACTATTCTGTGAGGGAAGACAGCTGCAGGCTAGTATACTGGATTGCTCAAATAATCCATAAAAGCATAAACAACCCTTTTTCCTCTGGTTCACTAAGTGCTAGTGGAAGTTAGAAGTGACAGCTAATACAAGATAGGGTTTGGGGTTTGAGATGCTCTACGAAAGAGAAGCTAAATATCGTGCAGATGTCCTCATTTTAGATGTATTTCCCAAATTACTGCCATATATGGTAGTTCAAGAACTTTTCTCCAACTGTGCTAGCCCAATGCTGCCTGCACATGCTTTCTAGCAAGGCAGCAAAGAACTGACTCCAACTTTCAGTCATGAGCCCATTAGACAAATGTAAGTACCAAAACCACTAAGTGTTAGAAGAGAACATAATCACACTGTTTACGAAAAAAATCTTCACTGGATTAAAATAAAAGCACACAGGAAGGGTGAAAGGGAGGTGACTGTACAAAACGTGTTTGAGATACTTCAAAAATAGAAGCAAAGTTGTCAAGTCTGAAACAAAGTTTAAAATGGCCCACTCTTATTACAGCAACTCCATCAAGCACAGATGGATCTCTGTGTCACACAACAGTCACTGCCACTTTCAAATATTTTTCAAACTTCAGCAAGTCATTCATTTCCCTATTCAAGAGGCTGATCTATGAACTATATATATATACACACACACACACACACACACACACACACACACATTCATGTGTTTCACCTTCAAACCCTTATCACCTATGTTTATGAACATGATATTCCACATTAAGACTTAAATGATTAACTTCAGTAATCATTTAATCATTTAAGTAAAATGTTACATTCCAAAGGCTACAAAATATATAGACCTTATTAACAAATGTAGTCCCAAAAAATATATGTATGTGTCAGGGTAAGCAAAGTTTTTCTGTAAAAGGCTTGTTCTGTTTTAGGCTTTGTAGGCCGTAAAGTCTCTAATATGACTACTCACCTCTGCCACTGTACCACAAAAGTAGCCAAAGACAATATGTAAACTAATGACCATGAATGTGTTCCAGTTAATTTTTATTTATGAACTCTGAAATTTGAATATCATACAATTTTCACATGTCACAAAACATTATTCTTCTCTTAATTTTCTCCCCAAACATTAAGCTAATGTAAAAACTATTCTTAGTTTACAAGATATACAAAAACTGGTGGCAGGCCGGATTTGGCCCGATGAACCATTATTTTCCAATTCCTGATATAAGTTACCCTTATTTTCAAAAATAGAAATGCAAAACACCAACTGCAATACTGAGATCAGGTTCCCTTCACATATGGAGGAGGGGTGTGGGATAGTCCATAAATTAAGTAATGTACTATTATGCTTTCAAAATAGAAAGTATGTTATGGAAACTGCTTTAAAATCTGGCCTCTGAAGTTAATGCCAAAATGTTAAATAAGAGAGTGTGTCTTTTTAATAACCTTTAAAGACCTTTTAGATTCCCTCAGGAATGACATACAACTCTACAGTATTCACATTAGTGTAGTATTTTTAGGTCTATCCTAGCATAGCTAGGGTCCCCTCAACTTCCACAAGTTAACTAACCATTAACCCAATTATAAACTTCTATAGCATGATAAAAGCTATTTTCTGAAGCTTCATTAGAATAAATGCTGTGTTGGATCTAAAATATGAGAACACGCTGGGATTACGGGGACACTTTTGAAAACATTGGATTAGTCAACCTCCTGTGAGCTCAGCAGAAGCGTGCAAAGTACGTACCTATAAAATCTTATAGAGTTCTGCTACAGATATGTTCAAACCTGGTACTCTATCATCTGACAACTCCCACATGTCAGCAGATGACTGACAGTATCCCTACCACTTCTAAATAATAGATAATTCTGAATAACCAAAAGCTAGCTTGCTCTGATTCCACAGTCGCTCTCTCCAAGAGCTGATGTGGTCATTCTTACACAGGATAGCCTTTTAAACCACTATTGTTGCCCATTATGAACCTTTACCATCTGAGTCAACCTCAGTGGTCTCTGATTAACCACCTTGCCTATGTCGATACTCCTTGTGGAGTGAGGACAGGACATATTTGAAGCTAGAGGAAACAAGTTTCCTCATTTTAGCAACTTTGTTCAAGCAGAGATCTGCTAACTGAACAGGTGACAAAGAAAACAGAGCTTTTCATCTTGAACCTCAGGGAAAAAGAGACATACTGAAACCAGACTGACTTACTATCTCAGGTATCTGAAAATCAATGATTCACATGGAACATATATATTTTGTTTTGAGAGACCAACATCCCTTAAGCCAGGCTCATGTGGAGAGGGGTTAAAAAATGTGTGTGTATGTGTGTGTGTGTGTACACACGCACCAGACATTCTGATTGGTTTTATTTCACAACTTTTTACAATCATTAGTAATTCCATTCAAATCTTGCTCAGACAGGAAAAGGACAAAAAGACAATTTTTTAGGAGGGTCATCTAGCTAGTGGTTAAGTTAACAATGACCTAGATGAAGAGCAGATACAGCCCAAGAAATGTTGGCTTCCTAATACAGGGAAAAGCAAGGAATCTGTTCATGTCTTCTTTCATGTTCTAATTATTTACTGTACTCTAAAATACTTATGTTCTAAAACACACAGGCAGGCTCCCCACAACCTAAAATATCTTGAAAACATCTACAATGGCTCAAGAACCACTGTAACGTTCAAATAACGGTTCATGATCCACTAATAGGGCAGTGACCCAATGTTATGGGTCACAAAGAACATTTTTTAATGAAACAAAACAGAGCACTTTTGAAAACATCAGCAAGCATGGCATGCATGTTTTAGGGGTAATTATTGCCTTATGCAACTTATGTTATATATGGTAATGTAAGCGTGTACTGGGTTGTGATGTCAAGTTCTTACTTTGAAGCGAGGATGGCAGTCTATAAATGGCTTGAAATACCTGCCAGACCAAAGTAGACATAAGCAGTAATCAAGACAGAAGTCAGATCTGGAAACAGAAACTGGGGAGCCACCACTATTTGATGGTATAGAAAGCTTTGGGGGTGGCTGGCATGGTATAGTACAAAGGGCATGAGAAAGGAGAATGGAGAAAAGAGCCTAGCCTGGGGGCACCACCATTCAGAGGCTAGATAGAGGAGAAACCACTAAAACCAAATGAAGAGAGGTAATAGGAAAGAAAACCAGGGAGCCAATGCTGGCATCCTCTAACACAGGGAAAGCCAATAAAATGGGAAGTTAAAAAAGAGGTATACCCCTTTCGATTCCCCATTTTTAAAAAATAAGTGTGAATGAGGAAGTGTTGGAGGATGTTTACAAGTAAAGAAGGTAAAACAGATGCTAAAGAGCCTAAAAATGTACTTTGCTGATATATACATATCTAGGAATGCTTGCTTAAAGATATTTTATGGTGGGTGCTAAATACCAAGAGGATGTTGGTAACCACTTAAACCCTCTATTTGCAAGTCCAAAGACAATCACATGTTAGTTAATCCTTTTATCATTGTTCATTGGTTTCTAAAGATGTCAAAACATATTATAGTGAATCCTGTCCTTAAAATATATTTTTTGTTACCTTCTTAC
Organism: Phyllostomus hastatus; assembly: GCF_019186645.2. Lineage (NCBI taxonomy): Eukaryota > Metazoa > Chordata > Mammalia > Chiroptera > Phyllostomidae > Phyllostomus > Phyllostomus hastatus. The sequence goes on from NW_025333916.1 coordinate 30,214,451, forward strand.
TTATCTAACATTAAATTCCCTGCAAGGAAAGAAGGGATTTTTAATAATTGGGAAACAAATGCTCTCAACACAAAGTATAATGGAACAGTAGGGTGGTCCTTTGTTTAGACTGGAGCTGTTCCAAAGCTATTATCCTGAGCCCCTGTCAATGAAAGCCACAGCCTCTAATGTGCTGGGCAGCAGCCTTATATGGAGGTAATGGGTCTCTCCTTAAAACTTATATGGAGATTTATCACCGTGACCACTTTAAATGCCTTTGCCCTACTTCATAACTTTTACAAATAATGTGTTGGTATTCTTGGTCTTAATAAAACAGGGTATTTCCTAAAGTGGAATGGTAACTTTCTTTTTTAATATTAGAAGCAACTACTGTTCAAGACAACCAGTATGTGACAGAATCATAGTGTTACTGAAATGGGTCTTATACGTTATCTTGCCCAGGTCCTTCAATGAACAGATAAGAAAGTGGGGGCTTTTGACTCTATTTTTTATGTGTAAGATAAGGGTAACAACCACCACAAGAGAAATTTAAATGAAACAATGCATTTAAAGCACTTAGCCCTGGCACACAGCGGGTATCCAAAGTGAGTCCCTCTCCTTCAGTCCCCATCCTCTTTTCCTTCTTCCCCAAGGAAGAGTACAAATTGAGACCCTGCTTTGACTCCTCCATGACTTCACAAAACACAAAGGAGAAAGGCTGCATGAACTGTATACTTGATGTTTTCACTGGTCAGTAGCCTCTTATGTAACACGCTGAAATCCAAACTCAGGCCAAGAGATGGCAATGGGAAAAGAATGAAGAAAAAAGCAAGGAGGCTCAGTGAGGTAAGGAGAAAACGAAGCAAGTCAGCATCACAGAGGTCAAGGTTGGAATTCCATATAAATGAGTATCAGCATCAAAAGCGAGAAATAGATCAAGGGGAAATAAAAACTGAAATATCCCATTTTACTGGCTATAAAATCGTAGTGACCATGAAGAGAGATTCCAGGGGTAGAAGGGAAAAGCTAAAGCCAATAAGAGATATCAAAAGAAAAATAAGCACAGGATCAGCAAAATCAATGCAAACAGCTGCTCATTTGAAGTACTAGCAATAAGGGGGAAAAAAATCAAACAATAACCATGTGTGAAAGCAAGATCAAAGTGTAGAAGCTAAGAGCACTGACTCTGAAATGAGACTACCTAGATTCACATCTCACTCAACTCTGCCAAGTTGTAGAATTACCCTCTCTGTCCCTCAGTTTTGACATCTGTAAAGTGAAGATAAAAACAGAACCCAATGTGATTACTTTTTGTTGGTTCTGATCTCTTTGCTGTTATTACAAAGGGGCTGGAAGAACATAAACTACATTTTCCAAACTCCCTTGACACTGCCCATGGGAAACAAAGGCAGGAGACTGCAATGTAAGAGAAGAGAAAAATGTCTCACAGTTCATACAGCAGCTGTCTGATATCTAAGTAACATCCCTTCTGCTTTTTGCTCCTTCAACATACAAACACACTTTCTCCTTTTATTCCCAACGTCTACTACCCAACACACACTTTTTTTTTTACTTTGTTTTTCCAGCTCTTCCAATGCCTTGTAACCAATTTCCCTGCATGTAATCCTTCTGTGCTTAAACTAGATAGTGCTTCCTATTTTACTGACTGGACACTAACTGGCAGCATATACTTCTTATGGTTGTTGTGAGGATAAAACGAGTTTTAAAAAGTAAAGCATCAAGTGTTTAGATCAGTACCTGGCCCCTAGAAAGCACTTTTATAAATGTTAACAACTGTTACTCTGCAAGCACCTTAAAATCCAAATGTCTAAAATCAAGGTCTTTAAGATCCCCCATAGAGACTCTAATTCTGACAATGGCCCCATAATCCTTTTCTTCACTCAGGAGCTAAATGAGTCAACTTTCTTCACATCAATAAGCAAAATCTGTGAGTTCCCACTTCAGGGAGCCCTGGCAATCTCCATTCGCCAGGTACAAGCTTTTATTATCCCTTATCTAAACAGGATCAGCATCTTCCCCTCCCTGGGGATTTATTACTTTGCAGACTCCAGTTCATTCTACCCTGCCCCTCTTTCTAAGAGGAGGAGGGGAGGTGTCTGATCACGTCATTACCAGTGGTGCCCAAGGTCATGAGCCTATTCAGTCACATAAAGGTCTTTCTGAAGACAAACCCTGCCTACTTTCTTAACAGTAGCTCCCACTACACTGCTTCCTGCTGGCATCCCCAAATCTTATATCCCAACCACATCAGAAATCCTCGGCATTCTCAAACTCTCTCTGCCCTTTGGTCCCTCTATACTTCTGTAGAAGAACATCCCTCTAGATGAAATGCCCTCCCTGCCCCATACCCTCCACAGAGACTTTGCTTGATCCCTTCCACCTCAAGCAGAACTAACCTCTCCTATTCTTCCCTAGCATTTTTACTATTATAATATAGTCTAAGTGTTGAGTTCCTCAGGAGACTAAAATTCATTACCCCTTGAATGCCCTCCATACAGCAGAGCTTCCAGTACAAGAACTGAAAGTTGTAAGATAATTGATACCTCAGCTCTCTGGGCAGGCATGTGAGGCTGCCCAACCCCTATGCCAGGGGTCTTTCTTTACTCACCAGCCCACTGACAGCTGTTCAGCAGGAAGAAGTCTCCTGCCCCACTGTACTGTATAAATGTTATTTTCTGTATTTTATGAAGTGAGAAGATGCTGGAATCACTACTCTACAGTACCCAGCTCAGCACCTTGTATACAAAACAAAAGCTCCAGTCTTCACCACAACTCATGAAACAGAACTCCTCCATAAGCTTTTACTGACATTTCCTATTATAAAAAACTTACAAGTAAAATGAAAACTAAAACAGTTTCTCACTTATCTGCAACTTTTTTCTTAATTTCTGAAATGTAAATACAAGAAAGTTAGTGGATGAAAGCACAAATCTTTTAAAATTAAGAATATATATTACAGCCCTGGCTGGCATAGTTCAGTGGATTGAGCACGGACTGAGAACCAAAGTGTCCCAGGTTCGATTCCCAGTCAGGGCACATGCCTGGGTTGCAGGCCATAACCCCCAGCAACCGAACATTGATGTTTCTCTCTCTCTCTATCTACCTCCCTTCCCCTCTAAAAATAAACAAATAAAATCTTAGAAAAAAAAAAAAAGAATATATATTCCAGACTCACTTCTATTCATTAAGTATTAGGTTTTATTTTGGACAATTAAACACAGAATTGGATTCTGAGACAGTCAGTCAACTGAATTCCAAACAGTCTCCTCAAAGGGGAAAACTGTGGTTAGCTTCTTAGGCTTCATTTATTAGGACTATTATAAAGCAATACTGTATCGAATAATAGCAGTCAAAATACTAGTGTGTAGAAAAAATTTTAAAGGATAAGGAAATGTGTGACTTTTTGTAGAGATGATCTTCAGTGCCCGTAAAGGGCTTAAAAGGTTCAAGATACTAACTTTACTTTGAAAATCTACAACTTGTATTTTCCTTGTTACAATGCTATCATTGTGACTACCCTTCCGTCAGCCATAGTTCAATCACAACTGAAACAACACAGGAGAAAGGAGTAGAACACCAGAAAACTAAGGGGAAAATGTAAATACTGAAGGTAAAAAGTACATACAAAACGGTAGAACTAAGCTTTAAAGCAATGAAAAAGGAAATACGAAAAAACATCCAGGTTGTTCCAGGGAAGTTGTCAAGAGAAATTGAGGAAACACTTTTTTCCATGTCTACCACAAGGTGGCGCTAACAACTGAGGACAGCTTGGTAAAGGCTCTACTTGAAGTGTTAAAATAGTCCTGGAGTAGACATTCAAATGTCTAAGGTAAGTTTCCCAAACTCAGAGTTGCGGGACCCTGTGAAGATTATCCTGGCCCACAGTGAAATTATAAAATGACAGTTTAGTTTTTATAAAGCTAAATGTATTCTATGAAGAAGGCTATCCTCTACTGAGATTATTTGGGGGTACTTAAAACGCCTTTTAATTATTTTAATTACATCACAATATTATTTCATTTTAATGTAAATACTAGATGTGCCAATCCTGAGCCTACTCCCACAGATATATGCTTTAAGGGTTCTCTGTCTTAGGAGAGTTGACCACTGCAAACATCATTTCTCAGGCTCCTAGGTCAGCTGGCTTTTCTCTGGGTCAGTCTATGAGTAGTACTGGTGGAGAACTGGCAGGTGGGAGGAACGGAGGGGCCAGGATATTTCTCCCCTTCCTCAATACCTCAAGGCAGCATTCCCAGCATTGGCAGGATTTCTCCGATGACTCCAGCTCCTACCAGGAGATCCCCATCTTCTCAGATGAAGCCAGCTCCTAAGCTCCCATTAAGACTATACAAGTAGTAGTATTGTACACTGTTCTTGCTGCCATTAATCTCTACATTGCCTCACCACCCTATCTTGCTGTCTTATCTCCTCCCAATGCTGAATTCCTATTTTACAAGCTTAAGAATAGTTCCCCTCTTTTCCCAGGTGGACCCTAATGAGTATATTAAAAGCCAGCATGTCTGTGCATGTATTAGAATCACTTGGGGGGCTTATTAAAACCCAAATGGTGGGCCCCACTGCCAGAGTATTCCAGTCAGTATATATAAAGTGGAATCCAGAAATGTGCGTTTCTAAGAAATTCCCAGTAGTGCTGAAACTATTAAACCAGGGACCACATTTGGAATCCAACTACAACTGAGGAAACAAAGAACTGGCCATTCTACATTGGTCTGCCCCCTTCTCCTTTTTATGCTGGACAATAAAACCCAAAAGACACTTCGAAACTCAAGGAAACACTCCCCCTTCTGTTGTCATATGGAAAAAAAAAATCCACTCTTTAAAACTGTTTCCTTAGATTATTACATAGGCCAACAGGTTTCTTAAAAACTATTTTTAAAGTAAATATAATTTTAGCACTCACTATATACCTTACCTAGAAATAAAGTATTGATTTTAAGTATCATACCCAATCCACTGATCTTTTCTATAAAGATGAAATGGATTTAGACTCTTCGATTATTGGAAATAACTGCCAATAAAGTCTCAAACTAGAAAATAATCAGTTGGCAGAGGGTTCTTCTGTCTTAGAAATATAAGATTGAGAAACAATGATAAATAATTTAAAGGGCAATTAAAGAAGTGTCTTGAGCCCTGGCTGGCGTAGCTCAGTGGATTGAGCACAGGCTGTGAACCAAAGCATCACAGGCTCGATTCCCAGTCAGGGCACATGCCTGGGTTGCAGGCCACAGCCCCCAGCAACTGCACATTGATGTTTCCTTCCCTCCCTCTCTCCCTCCCTCCCTCCCCTTCCCTCTCTAAAAATAAAATAAAATCTAAAAAGGAAGTGTCTTGAAACCAAGGCTTAAGAATCACTATAGGGTGTTTAGATTTATGTTGGCAAAAAGTTAAAATCAAGTATAAAAATATCAAATAAAAGTATTTTAAAAAGGTAAAATCAAATCATAGCTGAACTGTATACATAAACAAAAAAAAATATTATGAGGCCAAAAGGTCTATAGATCAATACTAAAGGAAAAACTGGAGCCATATACACAACTTTAAATTTTCTAGTAGCCACATTTAAAAAGATAACAAGTGAAATTAATTTAATTCATATATTTCATTTAACCCCAAATATTATCATTTTAGCAAATTATTAGTGATGTATTTCACATTCTCTTTATCTCACTAGGTCTACAAAATCTGACACATGTGTTACACCTCCATCAACCCAGGCTAGCCACATTCCCAATGCTCATTCATCACGTGGTTGGTTGGTGGCTACCACATCAGACAGCAACAAACGCAGACAAATTCACCAGTCACCCTAATTGAAGATACTGATACTAAATATAGTAGCAGTGTCCTGTGCTGTTATCACAAATTACTTGTAAACTACATTTCTAAGAATTTGGAGTTTTATGTGTTTGTACTGCTTTCAGGCACTAAGAAAACTAAGTCAATTTTTGGCTCCTGCTAACTAACATTATGTTAAAAAATACAGAAGTTTCTCAAGACAATCACAACATAAACAGGTAAGCTACGATTAGTAGTGCTATTTTACAGAGCCCCAAAGCCACTGGTATCTCAACTCACCTTTCTCTAGCCCAAGGGAAGACCTAGCAGCCACTCTGGGCCTCCAGTGGTCCCCAGGCTAAGGAATTCTCATCTCCTGGGCTTGTGAACAGGGAGCTAAGTCATAATTACAAACCAAATCCCCAAACTGAAGTATGTGGTCCTTTGACAGGGGAAAACTGATGTAACCTCATCACTTTACAGTATTCAATAACAACACATTTTAACTCACTGGGACTGGTAGAATTGTGATAAACAAAAAATATCAGTCACATTTTTAATGTGACTATTATTTTAATACTAAATTAAAAGTAGAAAGGACAAATGAGCTTGAGTCACTACCTTTAATTCTTCATGATCTGTAGAATGAGACCAGAGAGATAACCTGTAGACGAAATCAAAGAGTTTCGTAGTATACTACGAAAGAGTTCTTATTTTCAATAGGAAGCCAGAATACATTTATTGCCTTTAATACATCTGATGATCAAAACAGAGTCCAAGAATGGTGTACATAAAGTCTCTGAATACAGCAGCAGACTATAAATCATAAACATGGTGCTTTGAAAAACTCTCTATATTATCCTTAACATTTGAAAGCCAGAATTTGCTACTGGTTTACTCTAGAATTCAGTGATGTATGCATTTCAATGATACCCTAAAGAAATGCACAGGGCCCTGTCTCATGTGGCTCAGTGGATTGAGCACCAGCCTGTGAACCAAAGGGTCACCGGTTCGATTCTCAGTCAGGGCCCTGATGCACGAGAAGCAACTGTACATTGATGTTTCTGTCCCTCTCTTTCTTCTCCCTTTCCTCCTCTCTAAAAATAAATAAAATCTTAAAAAAAAGAAAAAAAAGAAATGCACAAGGATTGAAATGGTACCTCTAATACCAAACAGACTGAGTTCCTCAAAAACAATGCACTGTTCTTCACTTACCAGGTGAGTTTTCTTTGGCACGTAAAATTCTTGCCATAAGCATAAATGTAAATACTTGTGTATGTGGAAGACTAGTAAGATAATTACATACCTTTGGGGCTTAAATACATCTGGTGTCACATCACACCTTAGGTATATAGTTATTTTATTTTGAACCACTCACTCTAGAGAGTAATTACTCATCCCATAACACGGTCATAAAAAGCAGAGCTTACTCAGTATTTCGTCAATTATACAGCATAGGTGGATTTTTATATGGCACTTTTATAAATCAAATAATCAAAACATATACCTTAATAAGTTAAAGTGCTAAAATTATGACAAGTTATATAGACTTCCTAAGCTTTTAACTTGTGACAATTCTACATAGTAAATAAACAGCAACTGCTGCAGACAAACCCACTGTGGAATAAAAGTTGAATATACAGACAGCTCAATAATTACAGGACAGGTTACAAGTGGCAGCAGGAATGAGGCCACAAGAAAGCAAATGTAATAGTAGACATCTTACAAGGAAGGACAGTGTCCTGGCTTTACTATATTAGCCAGTCAGACTACACACCCTTACATTGCCTACTCCCAACTGAAAATATTAAAATCTTGGTATCCTAAACTAGTGGATTAAACCATCTCCAAATATGTTCCTTTATATAGTCTCATGGTTACACACGAGAGAGAATAAGGAGACAGGAAAGACCATGGATGTTGCCTCGAAAGGCACATCTTACATCTAATCTTTCCTCACCTGCAAACAGAGGAGCTAAAAACAAGAGCTAAAGAAAATATTAAGACTTGCTCTAAGAGTGGCAAAAGTCTTTAGGCTAGCTATAATTTAATAGTAAGAAAATGTCCACGGCATTTCAGCAAACTGCTAAATCTCTCCTCCATCAACAGAGCTAACACAACCCACCAGCACCCACAGATGCCTTCCAGTAACAGTGCTGTGTGTGCCTCAGCTGCCTCACAGAGCTTCTATTATATCAATCTACACTTTGAAGTATCTTCTACATACTGTCCCCAAGTCTCCCACTAAAATTAAGGAACCCATGAAAGAGAAAACGGTAATTCTTTCAAGTCAAGCTATCAATGTCATCAAATGCTGTGAACCAAACCAGCAAAGAAAAAATCATCTTCAACTGAGTCTAGTATCAGCTCTGAAACAAGAAGGTACTATGGGTCAAATACCCATTACTACTATCATGGAGAAAAACTAAAACAGCTCATTCCAGAAATTGTGGAAACCTGTTCAAATGTCAGGGAGCTGATTTTGAGTGGTGTCAAATGGTTTCCTTCACGCACATCGGGAAGACAAGCTGCCCCTACCAACGCTTAGAAAAGAAGGTGGTACAGTATAAAGATCCCACTCAAGAACTAGTGGGCCCAGGTGCTACTAGACAAGCGACTTAGAATCCCATGTCTCTGTTTCTTCAGGCACAGAATAAAGAGAATACTACCTTCATCTCCAAAGGACGAGTGATAGTGCTTGTAAAAAAAAAAACAGAACTGGTACTCAAAAAGTGGTGGAATTATGGACTGACCTATATAAAGTAGTAAATGAATACTAAATACTGGAAAAAAGTTCCATTATGTCCAAGATTGCTTTAATAGTTAGAAATAACTTTATATGGCAGATACTTGTTTAATATTTCTTACATGCATCATCCTAGCCTGCTACTTTTGAGTTCAATTAACATAAGGAACCAAAGATTAACATGATAGAAAAATTAAAAGATTGAAAAAGCTCACAGACAAAATGCACGAAGTAACAAATAGAAAAAAATGTTGCACAGAGACCTGCTGTGTCGCCCACCATGACCCTGTACACAGCTCTGCCCTGCCCACCATCATGGGACACAACTGCTCATGCAAGAGAAAAAGGAGAGAACTGACCCACACAAGTGGGCAAGAGTCTCCTGTTCTAACTACATACACTACCATACTCTCAAAACTTTTGGTTATTTGGGTTTCCCCACGGAATACATGACAAACAAATTTCTCAGACCGTATCATATAAACCCATATACAAATACAATTGACCTTGAAAAGGGAGCTTCTCAAACTCAGAATTCTAAGAAAGTTCTTCTTACAGCAGAGATGTATGAAAATGTACCTTTGAGGAATCTATGAGTGGCCCAAAGCAGCCACAAACACCAAACTGGGCTGTTTTTCAAACAGACACATTCTTTGTGGGACAGGGGGTAGATGAAACCACTGAGTAAAAGTCGTGCTTCTTCCTGGAGAGTTAGGAAAATATTTCCCAAGTAAAATAACCATCTCCTTCATCTATTTGTTCAACAAGCTTTCTCTGAAAGTCAACTATGTGCAAAAGGTTGTAACTAGGAGCCGTGGATACAAAAAGTACAGACAGATATACACACACATTCTAATGGAAGAGACCATCAGCAAATGATTGAGGTTACAAAGGAGAGAGAGCTCTAGGCAAAGAAGAACATTCCAAGCAGAAAAAAGAACATTGGCACAGGCAACTGGCATGGCAGTCTAGAAGCAGCTGAAGAGAAAGGGAGAAAATATGCAAGAGGCAGATGGGGGTCCAGGCCAAACAAAACCAGGCATTCCACACCCGTGATGACTTTAGTCCTCCAAGCAAAGGTGAAGCCACTAAAAGTTCTCCACAGGAACTACAGAAGCAACACCATCTTGGCCCCAATCTGGATTTTAAGAGCTAATCCCTTAGAGAGTAGAAAGACAGCTACTGGAGGAGGCAGGGAGACAGTGAGGGGGTGCAGGGATTGAGAGAAAAAGGACTCACAGACATGGACAACAATGTGGTGATTACTGGAAGAAGGGAAATATAAGGGACTAAATGGTAATGGGAGAAAACACAATTAAGATTACATAAAAAAAAAAAAAAAAAAAACCTGGCTGGGGTGGCTCAGTGGATTGAGGGCCAGATTGCAAACCAGAGGTTGCCGGTTCGATTCCCAGTCAGGGCACATGCCTGGGTTGCAGGCCAGGTCCCCAGTAGGGGGCATGCAAGAGGCAACCACACATTGATGTTTCTCTCTCTTTTTCCCTCCCTTCCCCTTGCTCTAAATATAAATAAATAAAATATTTTTTAAAAAGAGACTTTCTCTAAAAAATATAAAAAAATTTTTAAAAAGCTGATCCCTACCTGCCCAAAATTTGAGATGATTACACTCTTACAAATACATGAAAGTCCACTCTTCTTCATGCATATGTGTATATACATACAAAGAGGGAATATATGATAAAAAGAAAACCTCTATGAGACACATCAGAAGTACAAAAAGGCCACGAACAGGCCTTTAACTGGATAGCCAGAAAAGATGTGGAGTGGGTAGTCAGGTCACAACAGCAGAGCTTTTCAAGGACAAAGGCTTATGAGATCACCCAAAAACAGAATTGAAGAAAAAAATATATACAGCCAAGATTTCAGAGTTCAGAGTAAGTTCTAAAACTTTCACTTAAAACTTTTTCTGAATACTTTATCTGTAACTTTTTTAAGTATTTTTTAATTGCTTATGCTATTACACTTGTCCCATTTTTTCAGCCCTTTCTATCCCTCCTCCCTGCACCCCCACTCCCACCAGCCTTCCCCCAACTTAGTTCATGTCCATGGGTCGTATATGTAAGTTCTTTGGCTTCTCCATTTACTATACTATTCTTAACCTCCGCCTCTCTATTCTGTACCCACCAATTATGCTTCTTATTCTCTGCACCTTTCCCCTGATTCTCCCCCTTCCCCTCCCCACTGATAACCCTCCACGTGATCTCCATTTCTGTGGTTCTATTCCTCTTCTAGCTGTTTGCTTAGTTTTGGTGTTTAGGTTCAGTTGTTGATAATTGTGAGTTTCTTGTCATTTTACTGTTTCTATTTTTGATCACTTCTTTTTCTTAGATCTAAGCCCCTTTAACATTTCTTGTAAGGGCTTGGTGATGATGAACTCCTGTAACTTGACCATATCTGGGAAGCACTTTATCTGCCATTCCATTCTAAATGACAGTTTTGCTGGATACAGTAATCTTGGATATAGGTCCTTGCCTTTCATGACTCTGAATACTTCTTTCCAGCCCTTTCTTGACTGCAAGGTTTATTTTGAGAAATCAGCTGACAGTCTTATGGGAACACCTTTTTAGGTAACTCTCTGCTTTTCTCTTGCTGCTTTTATGATTCTATCCTTATCTTCATCTTGGGTAACTTAATTATGATGTGCCTTGGTGTATTCCTCCTTGGGTCCAACTTCTTTGGGACCCTCTGAGCTTCCTGGACTTCCTTGAGGTCTATTTCCTTTGCCAGAATGGGGAAGTTCTCCATTATTTTTTCAAATAAGTTTTCAATTTCTTGCTCTTCCTCTTCTCCTTCTGGCACCCCTGGGATTTGGATCACAGGAGTTGGAATGTTTAAAGTTGTCCCAGGAGTTCTTAAGCCTCTGCTCATTTTTTTGAATTCTTGTTTTTTCCTTCTGTTCAGGTTGAATGTTTATTTCTTCCTTCTGGTCCAAACCACTGATTTGAGTCCTGGTTTTCTTCCCTTCACTGTTGGTTCTCTGTATATTTTTATTTCACTTTGTATAGCCTTCACTTCTTTATTTTACAGCTCTATTCACTCATTTCTGTGAGCATCCTGATTCCAGTGTTTTGAACTCTGCATCTGATAGGTTGGCTATCATCCCCTCATAGCTTAGTTTTTTCTGGAGCTATATTTCATTGAGGCCATATTGCTTTGTCTTGGTGCACCTGTTACGTTGTAAGAGGTGGAGCCTTAGGTATTCACCAGAGCAGGGCAATCCGCTTTGCTGTCTTGTGGAAATGTATGTGGGGGAGAGGTCTTCGAGGAACAATGTTGTTTGGTTGCCTCTTAGCTGACTTTCAGTCACTTTCTCCACTACCCACAAGCAAATTGTACCCTTCTAGTGCTCATTCCCAGGTGGGTGGGTTTGTATACATTCTAGGATCCTGTGGGTGTCTCCAGCCAACTCTCCTGTGAAGCTAGGAGTTTCTCCTGCCGCAACAACCCCCACAGATTTTTACAGCCAGAGGTTTTTAAGGCTTTAGTTTTCTGCTCTGGAACCCTGGGCTGCTCAGTCTGTCTCACTCCCCAGTTGCTCCTCTCTGCTTTTCCACACACATATGTGGGCCCTCACCGGATGCCCATCTCCACCCTTCCTGACAGTCTGGATGAATGTTTCTTCTTTAACTCCTAGATTGTTGGACTTCCATATAGCTTGATTTTCTGGTAGTTCAAGTTCTTTTTTTGGTTTTTAAATTTGCTGTTGTCCTTGGTTGTGCAAGGAAGCAAAGTGTATCTACCTACACCTTCATCTCGGTCAGCAGTCTCTATTGGTAAATCTTGAAATCAGGAGGAAAAGGTTAGTCAATTCTTTTTATTGATTCAAGCCCCCAAAAGAAGGAAATGTAGACCTTAGTAAACAGTAATGTGGCTTGAGAAATTCAGAAAATGTATCTGCAACTGGGTATTTATTTGTATCTTCTTCCATCCTCTACTTGCCCATGATAAAAATTCAGGGAAGCCCAGACACTAAACCCCAAGTGACTAGGTTAATACACAAACTCCATTCTATTCCTGAATGTCACTGAAGTGATCTTAGCCAGGCCTCTTTCCAATGAGCTCCATTTCACTTTAGGGAGAATAATTCTAGAGTTCCAAGTGAAGATAAAATTCATCAATAATCAGGGTCAAAAACAAGGGAGGCATTAAGACATTAAGTTCATACCACACTTTGTTGGATAATATATGTTCTGTTTAGTTGCACTGGATCAGGCAATAATTACAATCATAATAAAATAATAACAGATTAATAGAATAACAGAATAATATCACCATGTGATTAGCAAATGATACTCACTGATGTGGCTAACTGCAAGTACCTAAATGAGCAGTACCTGTGAACATCAATCTATGGTTAAAAATGTACAAATAGAAGCTTATCATTAACAAAAACATGTGCCAAAAAAATTAACATTAAATAAGAATTTAGCCCTGGTTGGTGTGGCTCAGTTGCTTGGGTACTGTCCTGCAAACCAAAAGGTCACAGGTTCAATTCCAGGTCAAGGCACATGTCTGGGTTTAGGATTCAGTCGCTGGTCAGGGCATGTGCAGTAGGCAATCAATCAATGTTTCTCTCCCTCGCTTTCTCCCTCCCTTCCCCTCTCTCTAAAAAATAGATAAAAAACTTTTTAAAAAATTTTTAAAATTTACATGTCATTACATTTTTTAAAAGGGGGGAGGGGTGCAGGGAATGGGAGATGGGGGAGCAGGGGGTGTTGGGACACATCATAATCAAACCAGTAGATATTGCGAATCTTTAATTAACGTCTTCCTTTCCATGTGAATGAGAACACAGACAGAAATCATATATTTTCTATGTGAAAGAGATTGAGTGGGGCCAGCTGATGAAGACCGGAGATAAGCCAAAGGTCTCCTTTCAATCTTAAACAACTCCTCCGTCCCTCCCTTTCTCCCTCTCGCTGTTGCTCTCTCCCTACACAGAGGCTGGAGTGTGTGCACATGAAAACACAGAACACAATTTTAAACAATTTATTAAATGACCCCTTCTTTCTGAAATACAAGATATAATCTATATGGCTTATCATCTGAACTGGAATACTTGTAAGAGTAAAAATTCATAATTATATCAAGAAAAGAGGCATAAAACAAGACTGACTAGGCAAATGGGAACAAGTGGGCACTCAATACCTGAATTAACCCATCTCTCTCAGGAACCAATCATTGGGAATATACCCTTATTGTTAAATGACTACTCAAAAAACTGGTTGGATTATCCCCTTTTATACAAAACTGAGTCTTAAGCAAAGCCTATCTCCAGGGAAAGCCTATCTCCATCAGCATTTTGTAAACCAGCTTAATAAACCATTCCTATTAATTAGTATCTTTTCACAATGTGTAGATCTTGTGGGATATTTTCAAATTATATGTGCTTTGCAAGTCATCTGGAAAAAAAGGTTAAAAAAACTAATTGAATTTATTTTTGCCAGTTTCTTTAAAAAAGTGAATGATCAAATAAAATGAAAAACGATGTCTTAATTCCTTAGGGGCATTATAAATCAAAGTTATTTCCTTGGGTAACCCAAAAGTATTGTTCTAAATGGGAATGCCCAAATTATTTTCTTTTTAGAAGTTGGAACTATCTACCAGAAATTTAAAAAATGTTTTCAGAACAGCTCTTTGGCTGATGCTATTAGTAAGTTAAGAAGCTTGAAGAAAAAGTCCCTTCAAAAAAGTCAGAAAGAAACCTAACATAGTATCATCTGTAGAAGTGTACTGATGATAATAAACCAAGTCCTAAAGACCAATTTGCCTATCTTGTTGTCATTCCCTACTCAAAACACCTCTTGGAAACTAAGTTATGCAGCTCAGGTTCAGAAAATCAAATAAAAATTAGAGCTTGGAGCTACTGTTTTCAACTAACAGAATTTCATACAAGCACTCACAATGACTGGCTTATAATCTAAGTCTATCATTCATTCAAGTGCCACTGCAATGTCTACTATATACACACTACACAATTAATACTATATAATTGGGTGGCCTGGACATACAATTTGCCAGGATTTTTTTTTCAATCTAGCAGATTCATTTTTCACTCCAAAAGGGGACCTTGTATTTAAGTACTCTTATTCTCATCCCCCAAAATAACACTAAACATACAGGAAACTTGAAATGACTCTGTAACAGTATATGACAGAATATTTTTACATTTATTTGTTAGCACTTCATGTTTTGAATTGTTTTATAGCCAACCACTGCTCCCTGTATCAAAGATGCTTAGAATCCTACAAAGGGATTTGACTTGGAGTTCTAAGAAACTATCCATTTCCTCCAATTTTTACATCAAAGGTGAATTCCACATTTGTGTTCTCAAGTTTAGAAAAGGTTGTGAATCAAGCCAGTGTCAGTCTCTGCAACAGCCCCTCACAGAATTTTTAGAAAGTCTATCTACTTTCATTGGAAGAAAATCAGATTCTCTAAACGTACTTATTTACTATTTTACTTTTTTAAAAAATAGTATAATGGTTCTAGATTCGTCAAGTAAGGCTTCTTGAAAGTCAGGATAGAGACACTCCTAGATTCATTAAATAAGGCTTCTTGAACGAGGTGGGTTCAAAGCTCAATTCTAAATGATTAAAAAGTTAAACCAAAAGGAGAAAACTAGTTGCTCTACAATTGTACAAGATCAAAAATGGAAATGGCAAGGAGTGAATTTTTTAAACTGGCCTTTTAGAGATGCAACAGTCAGTACATCCCTAAAACAACCATAAGAGAGACTGTCATACAGTTAACTTTCACAGATTACATTCTGAACTATTGCTACCTTTAACAGAAGAATGGTGGGAAGGGGAATAAGTAAAAAATAAGTTTTTATAGAACAACATTAAATAAGCAGCCCAATGAAATATAAATTCCTGAACTGAAAGTAGGGGAAGAAAAGAACCCTCTATATTCAAATGTGGCTACTTGAATTTGTGCTTTTCTGAGTGTAACCCACCACCACTTAGCACACCACTCACTACCTTCCTGAAACCCCAAAACACACACACACAGTTTAAAAACAACAAACCATATCACTGTGTCAAAAATTAAACTTCACAGAAGAGCACAGAAGTTTCATGATTTATCAAAATCAAAAGACAACCCACTGCTAAGCTATAAGCTACTAATACCAATTCAGACATAACATATAACACTGAATTTTGAATAAACTCACAGTCACTGGCTCTGATATCACCAAATTTTGGTCCAACAAATCTAGTATTATAAACTCTGCAAACAAATTATAAAAAATGAGCACGAAAAATCACGAATGAAACTTAACTTACTGTTGAAACACGAATTTTTTAAAAAACCTGTCCATTTTAAAGTACTTTGCCATAAATTAATGTTAAAATACTACTTTTTAAAAAACTGTTTTCTCTACCGCAATAGTCCTTTTGAAAGCAAAAATGCAATACTATCCAGTACTTTGGAATTTCCTGCTATTTATGAAATAGCTTAAGACAAAATGCCTTTTTAGTAAGTTGCTAAGAGAGATCCATGAAAACTACAAAGAAACTGCTCTGACAAGTTCCAATAAGGAACGTCATTTGAGCACTTTGCTTATAAGGACTCTAAACAGCAATAGTGAAACTACCTTCTGGGCTTTGGTTTTAATTAAGCTTGTTATTTAAGCTGGAGCTGACATCTTTTACAAGATTCCCCTAAATAAAATCCATATTAAATTAAGGATCCAAAAGAAATCACCTACCTACTACCACCCAGATTACAATATTATATGCATATTAAATTTTACATACATACGCACACACCATCTGCAGAAACATACATACATAGATGAATGGCTCTATCTCCAAGGCACTTTTGGAATGCCTACCATAAGCCTCTAGCTGCAGAAAGACACCATACAGTATAATTATTACACTGTAACATAGCTCTATATAGTTGATACTGTATCAATATTCTTTCCCTAAGACCTTCTGATTATATTTCCTAATAAAATGTTTGTTTTTACCCTAAGTAAAGAAATAAAAGGTACAGAGAATATGGAGCATAGATGGTAGGTAGAAAATAGGGGGAGGGTAATAGTAGTATTGGAAATGTAAAAGCCAAAGAACTTGTAAGTATGACACATGGACATGAACTAAAGAGGGGGGATGTGGGTGGGAGAGGGTGTGCAGGGTAGAGGGGAGTGAAAGGGGGAAAATGGGTCAACTGTAATAGCATAATCAATAAAATGTATTTAGAAAAAAAAGAAATAAAATATTCTTGGATCAGTAACAGCAAGCTGCCCAACTTGCTCTTAATCCGCAATGTAAGAATCACTTTAAGATGTAAGAATTTAAATGAACTGTAACATCTGCCTCCTGTAAGCTGTTAGACCAGCAATTCACCTTTTACTAATCCCTCACTTTACACTTTTTTTTTAATTTCCTTTTCTGTTACAGTTGACATGCAATATTATTTTAGCTTCGGGTATCAGGATAGTGATTAGATATTTATGTAACTGACAATGTGATCCCCCTGATAAGTCCAGCACCCACCTGACATCATACATAATTATTATAATACTGCTGACTATAAATTCCTGAACTTATATCCTATATATCCTATATAAGGATATATAGGATATATCCTATACAGGATATATCCTTATATCCTATAAATTCCTGAACTTTATATCCTCATCACTATTTTGTACCTGCCAGTTTTGTACTTCTTAATCCCTTTGACTTTTTCACCCAGACTCCCAACCCTTCTCCCATCGGGCAACCATCAAAATGTACTCTGTATTTACAAGGGGTTTTTTTGTTCATTTGTTCATTTATTTTGTTCTTAGATTCCACATATTAGTTAAATCATATAATATCTGTCTTTTTCTGACTTATTTCACTGAGAATAATACCCTCCTGGTCTATCCATGTTGTTGCAGTAGTAAGATTTCATTCTTTTTATGGCTGAGTAATATTCCATTGTTAGATATATACTACATTTTTATCCAATCATCTATTTACTGACACAGGTTGTTTCATATCTTGTATCGTCCCTATTGTAATCAATGCTATAATGAACACAAGGGTTCACATACCTTTTCAAATTAGTGTTTTGATTAACTTTGGATAAATACACAGAAGTAGGACTGCTGGGTCATAATGTAGTTCTATTTTTAATTATTTGAGGAACCTCCATACCGTGTCTCATAATGGCTACACGAATCTGCCATCCAGTGAACAAAGCACTAGGGTCCCCTTTTACCGCATTGATTTACTGATGACAGCCATTCTGACCGGTGTGAAGTAGTATCTCATTGGGGTTTTAATTTGCATTTCTCTGATTAATAATTTTTAGCATCTTTTCCTATTATCTATTGGCCACATGTATGTCCTCTTTGGAGAAATGCCCATTTGGGTCTTCTTCCCATTTTTTAATAAAACTGGTTTTATTTTCACCTTATGCTGTCTCACTTCACAAAAGTGTATTCAGCAGAATTCACCCAATAACTACCTTGAAGACAAAGTGAGAAAGAAAAATCAATTTGATTCTATTTCTATTATTTTGGCCAATTATTTTGTGCTATCTTAAGAAGGCCATCAGATCAATGCACTAACTAAATGTTACCCTGCCATCC
Source organism: Phyllostomus hastatus (assembly GCF_019186645.2). Lineage (NCBI taxonomy): Eukaryota > Metazoa > Chordata > Mammalia > Chiroptera > Phyllostomidae > Phyllostomus > Phyllostomus hastatus. Next base: position 30,232,606 of record NW_025333916.1, read on the forward strand.
AACAGATCTAAGTACATTATACCACTATTCATTGAATAAGTGGATAATTACCATCCTTATTTCTATTTATATTTTGAGTAGTCCATGGTACACTAAAAAATCACCCCTAACCTACCCTCAGCTTTTCTGTGTGCCACAATGGAGAGAATATAAATACCGCTATGCTTAACCAAAGTCCCTTTCGAAGATACAGGTTCATATTATGACATTCTTTTTATTTCTCTCCAAAATTATTCAAGAACAAATATAACAATTCTTCTTTGTGAGTACAACTGTTAAGTCCGTAAGTTCATGCATGCATCCGAAAGTTTGAAACTCAGTGTGCAAATACAGTCCACTTAATATGGACTTCAGTGTACACAAAATCTAGACCCAGATACTGACTGATATTTCAAACTAAACCTAGCTGCTTCCTACCACAATAAACACTGGACTTTTTTATTTGTTAAGTATATTCCTACAGCAATAACCTAAACACGCACAACTTTGTTAGCAAAGAGAACATTGACAACTACACAAAAATCAGTACATGTATTTTTTTAAATGTTTGAAGTTTATATAATTATAGGTGTTTTAAAAACACCTATAATTATATAAACAAATTCAGACTCCACACTTCAACAGCAATGACAACTCTAAAGACACCCAAGGCATATTAAATTAATCAAGTAAATTTCACATCTTTTGGTGCCACCACAAAACCAAAATTGTCAAGCTGGATATAAGACTGACCTGATATGGCAATCCTTAAATCTTTCTCCCATCAAAAATGTATAGTAGTATGACTAGTAACAAAAATGAATCCTTTCTAAAAAATAAAAAAATGCACATGCCACTTTGAAAAACTGAGGTAAGCAGAATATTACAGCATAGAGTATGTCTGAAAAGTAGTTTAGTTTGATACCTAAAAACTTAGGTTTTTGACACTTGCCAACAGTCCCACAACATGCTGGCCCTGTGCCATCATGGCCTGGTGCCAGCCTGATGTACAGCCAGGCTAAAAATAACAACCAAGCAGCAGCTGGAACACATAGGTCCTTGTGACCTCAACTTTATTTCCCTAAATCAAGGGAGATTAGAGGGAAGGGGACAACTTCAGGGATAGAAAGGAATGGAATACATTCTCGTCATTGGTACTTCCTACCTCTTTCAAGTTCTTGCCTTTTATCCTACCACTCCCTCCTACTTGTCTCTCCCCCAACATCCTTCTCCAACTCCCAAAAAGGAAGGGAGAGAGGAAGGAAAGTAAGGGAAAGGAGGGAGGGATGTAGAAAATGGAGCTCTGAGGCAGGTTGGGTTCAGAGGTTATTCCATCTCCTGCCTTCAAGTCCTACTTGACTCCATCATCAACACAAAGCAGTCATCAGTCATTTCAATCCTCAGCTTTACCGTGGGTCTAGAGAAAGTACAGAAAGCATAAGACAAAAGTAACGCAGGTGATAACTGGGGGAGGGAAGAAAGAGAAAACTAGTAAATGATGCCAAGAGTACAAAATCTTAAATGCTAAGGAAACTTAATGGTTTTAAAAAACAAAAAGACACAGGGCAAACATTAAAAAAAAAGTCCTTATTCACATACCACAATCAGATTATAAACTTCTGGCATTAGAGTTTTAAAGGTTTATTTTATGACAAATACTTATAAAATCCACGACCACCTTCTTCATAGAAATGAGTTATATAAAGCAGTAACAGGATGCATAGGTTCAGCAGTAACAAACACAGTGAGTGCACTACCCTTTCAACTTCTGCAGGCCTTTACTGAGAAAGATCATTAACACAAAGAAGAGGTTCCAGGCGCTGCCCTTTATACTATAATTATAAAATACCCATACTTCATGTATAAAAATGCTCATCACTGTCAGCAAATAGTTAACAGGTACAACGTGGCACATGTAGCATTCTAAATTGTATTGTGTGTTTACAGTAAGTACAAAAATTTAACCTTGCTTCTGTAGACTCATTCTACGTCACAGGTGGCAAACACAAGGCCCGCAGGCTGAATCCGGCCCTCCACCTTGTTTTGTCGAGCCCAGCACCTTGTTTCTACCTGGGGGCAGCGCAGAGCTCCTTGCCTCTAGTTAAGGAGTAGTTACATTTATACAGTCCTAAAATTACATTTGGTCCTTGAAGGCAACCTCAAGGCTGATGTGGCTGGCCCCCAGTGAAAATGAGTTTGACACCCCTGTTCTATATGCTACCTTCTTAGGCATTTTTTCTGTACAATACCTCCCAACATTATGGATCTGACACCAATTAACAATGAAAAATGTTTTAAACAGACTGTTTAAGCCAGGACCAGACAATGAGTCACCTGAATTTTAGGCACATTAATTCACTAAATAAGCTTCTTCCAATTTATCTGATCAGCTTATTCAGTTAGTAAAAGCTGCAATGTACGAGCAGGTTCTATTGAATCCTTCCAATTAACATCCTTCCAATAAACTATCTCTAAGAATATTTATCTTTTAACCTTAATAAGAAATATTGTAATTTTTAATCATAACAGTTAAGGGCCTTAAATGAGATAAATATAAAATTTCTTTAATGTCGTTTGAGAAATTACCTTCGCTGCATACATAGTACAATTAGATCTAGCCTACATGTTGTCTTTCAAAAGTTAAAAACATCTGATGGAAGATAATTAAAGGTCACCCCACACAACCATACTCCAAAGCTGAAATTATTCATAAAAAGCAATTTTAAAATACAGGTTTTCAACTCAAACTTTAAAAATATACATTATAATTCATAGCTATGAATACAATTTAAAATCCTGGCCACTGTGAATGACACTCTAGAAAGTAGCAAGAGACTAAAACCTAAAGATGAACCTTTTTTAGGTTCACTTTCTTTCATGATGATGCATCACAGACAGTATTAAGGTTAGAGAGGAGTTCCTGTCAGATAGGTTGTATCTGGCTCCATAATTTACCAGCCTGTGTGACCTTAAGCAAAAATTACTTGTGCCTTTTTCCTATGCTTCAGTTTTCCCATCAGTAAGATGAAAAACTAGAGGTACCTCACAGGGCTGTTAAGAAATATAAAGTACTTGGAACGGTATCTGGCACATGGTTAATTACAATGAAAGTGTTAATTGCTATTATTACTATTAGGAAATTTTGTTGCCTTAGTAATAGGAGGCTCACCATAAATCATGTTCAGCTCACTGAAGAAAAGTCCCAAACCAAAGGGGCCTTTAAAATTAGAGAGGTTACTAAGTTTTGAAGCCACATCAATCACGTGAATGAAGTGTATCTAGAGGTTATGTGTGTACCATTTATTGGTGGGAGGACACTGACAACAAGAATAAAATTTGTACAACAGGTCAAATAAAGACACTACCAGGTAAGTTTCATAAACACATTAAATTCAGAGCAGTTGAATTTCTTATTGGGTGGTGTTCACGTCTCCACAAGCACTTAAACTTTCAGTAAATTCATTATTACATGGGTGTATGCATATTTTCATATGCATTCACATATATAGTTCCATACAGTTAGCAATCATAACTTTTCTTAAACTTAAGTCTCATTTTAAAACATCTCTACAATTTCTAAAAATGTCTATAAATGTTTCACATTATCATGTATTTAGTATGCTAGAATCAATGCTTTAACTGAAGCCATTAGAATGTGGCCTGAAATTAAAATGCTGTCTAGAAATACTTTTATAACATTCGGAAAAATGTTAGCAAATAATCTAACAGTCCAGTCACCTTATATTCTAGATTATTTTTCTGATTTCTGAGGCTTACCAAACATTTGCAGCAAATTAAGAGGCAGCCAAGTAGTGGAAAAACAGACACAAAATTAACTTTGCAAATTACTCAACATGTCTGTGCCTCAGTTTTCCCATTAGTAAAATGGAAGAAGCTGGAATTGAGATTATCTTTTCATCTCAAAAATCTACATAACTCTGCAAGTCCGTAATAGCTATCACGCAAAATATTTCATAAAAACAGCTTTGTCATGTTAGCATTCTTTTATTTTAAGAAGAAGTGGAATAGTGCATCTATACGCAGAGGTCACTGGAACATACTCAAATGACATCTGGGTTCATTTGTCTCCTTTTCTGCTCACCTGTGACATCAAATTAGTTACAAATACATAAATATATATATGCATATATATTAGCTGACATAGAATAATTACTCAAGAATTCCACAAATATAAAATAGCATAGGCTTAACAACAGTTTGCTTCCTATCAGCTGAAAGTCAATCTTTCAAAGTGAAAAGCAGATTTTGCACTGCATTCTCTCCAAAGCTTGCTTTAGCTACCCTTTTTAGATGAAAAAAATAAAGGACTAGTCTTATTTTTAAAGAAGTGAAAACCATGTACAAAGCATATTCTCAGCAGAACACTAGGCAAAGAAAGCAAAAACTGTAAAGATACTTGTATTTTTTAAACAAATATAACCAACACATTTTATTTTTGAGACTCTAGCCAGGATTGGGAAAAAAAGAGTCACTTTTCATGGGAAAAGACTATGTAACATTTTTTTTCCAAATTACCATTTGATACTTATTCCTCAGAAAGAGACAGAGTCTTCCTATCCATTTAAAGGAGGAAACAGCTCATGTTTTCTAATTTACAGTAATCCCATTTAGTTAGATATGTCAAAAATTAATAAACCAAGAAAATTAAATTAGGCTTTTTTGTTGTGAGAAAGCACCATTCTTAAAATTGTATCATAGTTATCCGAAAGGTAACTAAAAATGGTTTTGCAAGTTCCATGTAGTTCATTACCATTTACAAAATAGTAGCCTATAATCTGCTTTGTTTCTAAAATGTTTATACTTACCTATAATCTGCTTTCTTTTCTAGGATATTTGTCCTCTTAAAATAACAGCTGAAGGTCAAAAGCAGTTCAAGTTTAATGATTATCCTATAAAAATTTTCAACACTCGAGTTTGTTCTGTCATATGTATATGCAAGTAAACTTCTGAGAGGTAAAAATCTCATTTTGCATCACTAAAGAAAATTACTTTTCAAACACAAAAATATGAAGCATGTAAGGATGTAGGATTAGTATAGCTCTAGTAGTGTAATTTTTAAAAGGGGCAGCTTTCTTAAAAGATGACATTAAAAAAAAAAACCTTTTAAACCTTATCTATTTCTTTCTCATATAAAACCCTAGTTTTGTTTTATTTAGAGATCAGATTCCTTGCTTTTAAAATGATAGTCACAATTAAGGAGGCTGTGTTTCAAAGCCAAATAAAATTGAATGTCCATTGGGTCTTCTGAAAGGGAACACACACATGCACATGCACACAAATATAAATGACCTAAAAAGACAAGAATAATTTTTCTAAGATTTGTATTACAAAAATATAAGCTTCTAGTTTTATGAAAAATCCAACCAGAAAGCAGACATAAAATGAAAAGTAAACTTTCCCACAAAGCCTTGCCCATTCACTTAACTGCCCTTCTCCAAAAACGCCCACTATTCAATGTTTTAAACAATTTGTTTTAAGCAGAAGTCACAGCATATTATATGAACAATTGGCTTGTTTTAAAATAAAATATTCAGGTCACCTTTTCTTGTCAGTATGTATAAATCTACTTCAAGTTTTTCCATGGTTGCAGAGTATTCCATGAGTACTTCTTAATCAGTTCCTTTCTGATAGAAGTGTAGATGATTCCAAGCTTTTCAGTATTGCAAACCATACAGCAATGAGCATTGCTCACTGTACAGAACACCTTTGTGCACTAATGTTAGTATATCTACAGTATAAATTCCTAGAAACAACACAGAAATATTGTGTCAAACAGCAGGGAAACAGCATCCTCTTCTACCTCCTTCATCCATTCTGAGTACTGCCTACCCATCTTGTTAGTTGTCATCAATGTGACAGAAAAAGATAGCATGTTATTTTTACTTGTGTCTCTTTATAAGGGAGGCATGTTATTGTGTCTCTTTGTAAAGTGAGGTACATTTAATCATGTGCATTTCTCTGTGAAACATGTTACCCATTTTCTACTGGGTTTATTCATCTTTTTTTTTTTTTAAAGAATTTTTTGGAGTTCTCTGTTAGCCTTCGGTCAAACATGCTAGATGTACTTGCCCCAGTTAGCTGTTTAACTTGGTTTATTATGTTTTCAGTCCTGCACAAATTTGTAGGCATTTTACACAACTACATTTATGTACCTTTATTTACAATTCAAATTTTAGCTCATATTACAAAGTTTTTTCCCAGGCAAAATATTGGGGAAATTTTTTATGTGACTCCTAAATCATTACTTAAATAGCATCAATAATATTTACACACAAGCATCTTTAACAATAGCTCCAATACATTGTCACTTAACAAAAATAAGCCACTACCCTTCATCTAAAACTTTCTATAATCAACTGATGGTGAGCTCCGCATCAATTAAATACTGATTACAACTACCACACCAGAAGTTTATTTCCTTTGAATGTCTTCTTAAAATCTAGGAGTTGAAAAATAACTACCAAGTATGTTCAATTTCCAATAAGTCTCAATTCTCTGTCCCTCGATCCTTAAATAATCTTCAACAGTGTAAATGTAAAATAAAGTCCAAGAACTAGATTTTCCCTACTGTAGCTATAATTTAGTCAGCTCTACAAAAGTCAATGAATACTCCCCATAGAAACTTGTAATCTTGCAATACCAGAAAATTGCTTATGATGCTATCAACACTGTACTTTGTTCTTTCCCATTTCAAGTTCTGAGGCAAAGAGAGTTCTACCTCAAATCACAAAATTATAAAATAAGCCTCTTGAGTTAGTATACCAATTCAAACCACCACTCAGCGCTAAATTAGATGGTTAATCTAGCCACTCTCGGTCAAAAAAAAAATGGTCATACATTTTCTATCTCACAGAGCCAGCTCCCAGGCATTTAACAGCCTTCCATCTCTAAGTTGACTGGCACAAGAAACGCAACTTGGAAGTTAAGAAAATCAGCAGAACTGGGTGTAGGGCAGGGAATATTTTCCACAATTTCTGCAGCTTAGGATGAATGCATTTCCTAAAAAGTGGTCAACTCTTCAAAACTGTAAGAAGCATCATCCTACCTCACGTGAACCAATGCCAACTCCATTCAGTGGTCTCCTTCCCCTTTGGGGACTATTCAAAAAGTTACTATTTTCTTTTACAACTCACCCAGGCCTCTTCACTGATGAAAGCAGGCAAAGCCAACGCTGTGTGTCTGTCTCCCAGAGAAGATTGCATCTTTTATTTATCACTCTTTGGCTTTATTTTCACAATGAATTCCTGGTTTAAATGCAATCAGCCAAGAAACCCTCCCTGTGTGCTCTCCTGTCATTCCTCATTGCTCGCAAGCAGAATCAAGCACAGAAGGGGAAGAAAAACCTCAACGTTGCCAGCCAAGCCATAAAAATTCGCAAACTCTAGTTGGCTATATTGAGAACCCATAGATGCCTTTCAACCCATTCAACCAGGCAGGAAACAAGAAAAAACTTGAAAGAATGTTAATTAGATTTTTTTAAAAGGTAGCCTCAAAAGTTGAACCCCCTTTAAGACAGAAGGAAAGGGTGCTGAACCTAGAAAAGGCAACATTGGGAGATGCCTTTGGAAATAAATGACCATGCAGAAAATCACATTTGCAGATTGTATTACAATTCAAATTAACCAGACACTATAAAACAAATCTGAATTCTCTCTTGGGGCCCCTATCCAGACCTCCACCTAACTCCCAAAGATAAAAATAAAAGGGCCTGACTACGGAAAAGAATTTAAAATCAGAGACTGATGCTTCCAAACCTCTTCACATTCGTTAGGTACCCTGTTCACCGATACAATTTAAAGTACACAGCAATAGGAGAGTGAGGGAAAAATACGCTACTTGCAATCAAGAGAAAAATATGGGGAGGGGATACTTTCACTAATAAGCATTGTTCTTTTCCGTCAGCTCAAACATTCCCTTCGCTATGGCTGAAAAAGCTATCTGCACAAGGGGAGAAAAAATTAAAACCCTAGGGTGGGGTTAGGGTGGGGAAACGGGAAGCTTTTAAACTCGGTATTTGAGAAAACTCTCAATGTCTGTCAGAGAAAGGAGAGCTGTACAGCTTTAAATCACAAGTCCTCTCTCGCCTTTGTCAAATATCTTCTACTTTACAAGCCCTGAAAAGAAATAGAGACTCTTTTGTTTGGTTTCCCCTTTTCGGAGGGTGACAGAAAACTGAAAGGGGCACAAATAAACCTGAAAATCGGAACAAAGTGGGGGGTCATGCCCGGCTGCCCGGCGGCCGCGGCAGGAGCGACGCGGGAGCGGCCACGGAGCCCCTCGGTCTCGCGCTCCTGCAGCCGCTGGCAGCGAGCGTCAAGACCGTAACTGCTCTTCGTCTCGCACCGAGCACCGGGCCACCCAGCGCACACCAAACTCAGGCGGCAACAGCCCCCGAGCACCGCCGCGGCCCCGAAGAAAAGGGAAGCGCGAGCCGCTCCTTCCCAGACTCGCGCCATTTAATTCGGGGTGTCCTCGGGGCAAGACATCCCTCAGGAGAGGGGTACAGCCCACCGCCCCCTCCCTCCAGCGCTGCTCCGAAACAGAATAAATGGAGAGAGAAAAAGACATTTAAGTCCTCGGGCGGGCGGCGGATCTTGCTTGGGCCAGACCAGACGCCGCAGCGACCCCGGAGCGTCGCTGCCGCCAGCCCGTCGAAGCCCTAAGAGCGGCCGCCAAGTGGCATGAAAATGTATTCCCCTCTCCTCAAAACGAAGAGGCGGGGAGGGGAAAGGGGAGAAAGAAAGAGGAGCGAACGTCAGACAAGAGGAAAGAAGAGGGAGAGCGTAGCCCGGCCGGCGGCTCGGCCCCGACCGGCATTGTCTGTGCGGCCCGCGCCCCCTCCCCCGCCCCGCACGGCCCCGCCACACACCCTATGCCAGAGCCCGGCAGTCCGCCGGCGCCTTTGTCCACATTCAACCCCCCTAGAAGCGAGCAGCTCTCCAGGATGTGCTCCTCGGGAGGTGGGCGGGGAACGGAGCGGGTCCCAGGCACCCGACACCCACCCCGCCGACCCCGCCGCGGGGCGCGTCCTGCTGATTCATTTCCCACTAGCGCTGGCCCGTCCGGGGAGACAGAGGGCGGGGAGGGGCGGGAAGGAAATGGGCGCTCCGCTCGAGAGGACCGTCCGAGCCAGTAAGGGCACCGGCCAGGGGTACGGGCGCACGCCGGGCTGAGGGGCTGACCAAAGGAAAGGGGGCACGCGCCCCGCCCCCGAGGGACTGACGGACTGACCGACCGGCCCAAGGCTGCCCCGTGACTCACCGACTTGCAGGACGTTGTCGACGCAGCCACTCTCCAACAGCGCGATGCCCCGGCGGAAAGGAAGCCGTGTCTCGTCGCCACCGTCCGTCGCCCCGGCGGCCCCCACCGACGGGACCCCGGCCCCGGCGGCCGAGGTGGCGGCCGGCGAAGACGAGGAGCTGCCGCTGCCCGCGCCGCCCGCACCACCGCCCGCGCCGCCGGGGCCGCCGCTGTCGTCGCCGGGGCCGCCCGCGGCGCCGCTGCCGGTGTTGAAGGACGAATACATGCAGATCTCCCGCTCGCTGCGGGGAAAGGACCAGTAGACGATGCGGCGCTGCACCGGCTCCGGGATGCGCTCAAAGCGCTCCTCCACGCGCTGAAACGGCCACTTCTCCGCCACCTTGCGCGCCGCGATGTCCAGCAGCGACTCGGGGCTCTGGGTCTTGCCCGGCGGCAGCAACCCCAGCGCCCCGCCGCCCCCGCACACCGCCGCAGCCCCACCGCCCACCCGCGGGCCCGGCCGACAGACAGAGCTGTAGCCGCCACCCGCTCCTCCGCCGCCGCTGCTGCCGCCGCCGCCGCCACCGCCGCCGCCCGGCCGGCAGCACAGCCGTTTCGCGGGAGGAGGCTGCTGTCCGCGCTCCGCCATGACCGCGCCGCTTCTAACCCAACAGCGGAAGTGCCGGGACCCTATAAACGGCACAAGGAAGCGCGACACGCACACGCCGCCGCGACGCCACGCTGCCATCTAGGGCCCGCCGCTCCTTGTACGGGCACAAGAGGCGGGGCCTCTACCGTGACGTCAAGGCTTAGGCGGGGCACCAATAGGGGGAACCTAGGGCCAGGGGCGTGGCCTATGCAAATCGCTGGGCAGAAACATAAATAGAGCGCTCCGCTGACACGGGGGTAGCGGGGGCGGCGGGGTTGGGTGCCGGTGGGTTGTGAGAATGTCAGGCTTCCGTGACGCGGTGGGGCGGGGCTCAGGTGGGGTTCCCGCGGGAGAGAGCAGGCCTCGGGACCTGGCCCAAAGTGGATGGGTCTCTGCGCCCCCTTTACTGAAGTTCCCCTTCCAATTCCCTGCCTCTTTCTGATGTCCCGCAAGTGAGGGCGCGCCTCGTGGTTCGCTGCGGGGATGGAAAGGGAAATGTAGGGGGATGAGCCCAGAGAAGAGTCCGGGCTAAGTGGGGGGCGGGGCCCGCGGGCCGAGGCCCCACCCCCCGGTCAGAACTAGCCCGCCGGGGGAAAAGCCTCTGGGCGGAGGAGGCGCTTTCAAAACAAAGAAATGCGGCGTGGAGCCCAGGGGACGGGGGTGGAGAGGAAGGCGGAGGAGGTGCGGCTGTAGTCGCCCGGCTGTCCGCTTCCCCTCCGACTAGCCCGGGGGAACTCCCCCCACTTCCAGCCGGGGCTGCGGCGGCGCGGGGGAAGAAGGCGGAGGCTGCGCTCGGCGGCTGTTTTCCAGTTCACTTTTGTAGACACGGGTGAGGAAGGAGAGCGCCCGCTCCGCTGCCCAGCTTGGCTTCAGCGCACGCAGCCCCGAGTCCCACGTCCGCTCGGTCCCGGGGACTGGGCTGCTGGCCGAGCTTGCCAAGATGTCCGAAAACGCGCAGAGCGCTCGAAACCTACCCCGCAGCTGGGCTACACGCATTCCGAGCGGGCCGCGGCCGCCTTGCCCTCGCGCTCCCTCTTCTCAGCGCGGAGCTGGGGAACTTGACCCAGCCTTCAACTCCCCTGCGGCCGTGCCGCCGGAGACCCTGCTTCAGGCCCAGTGGAGGATACACACGGGTAGTGGATTTAGCAAACACACCTTTGTGAGTACGCAGTCCACGGGAGCGCGCGCACACGCCCCACGAGCGCGCGCGCACCACCAGCCGGCTGCAGACGGCGCGCCCGGGACGTTCGGCGGCGGACGGCGGCTGCGAGCGCTCTCAGTGCGCACTTAGACCGGCGGCCCGGCTCGGCGCCGGGTGCGGGACTGCGGAGAGCCGAGGAGTTCCTGGCCGGGCGCCGCGTTCTCTGACCCCCTGGGGGCACCCGAACGGCCCTCCCTTTTCGGGATAGGCAGCCAGTGGGTAGCACGCGAACGAAAGCGAATAGAGAGTTCTGCTCGCTGGCGTAAGAGTGCTGGCGAAGAAGCGAGTACAGAGCTGAACCAGGAACCCTGCGGACATTGTTCTTTGCGCTCCGCAGAGTTTGGTCAAATCTGGGTCCAAGCCACGGACCTAATTAGTACATTAGAGACATCTTTACTCTATGCCCCACCTTCTGTTTTTACTGTAAACCGTGTTACTGATACTATCGCTATTGTAGAAGATGAACTATCTCCTTTGGCACTTTCGCATCTATTAAGGTTATTGGCTGACACCTGCCTTCGTCGTTGCTTGAATTTAAAGGGATAGAGCGCTTCCGAGTTTTAAAGAAAATCTCCCACTCATGGCCGAGGTGGGAGACCTCGAGCTCCAGCTCTTGGCCCTTCCCCTTGGTAGGCCTTACCAAGGGCTGCAGGTCCCAGAGGGACTGGACACTGGCAGACTTTTCATAGCTGCCTTACTTGTTAGGAAAATTTTGGTGACATTATGTTTTTGTAGATTCCTCTGGTGTTTTTCTGGGCACCTCCTCAATGCTTAGGAAAAGGCCTGGGCAGAAAACTGGAAGAATATCTCTATGGCAGATGAACCTCTTAAAAATAAGATTTTTTAAGTTTTTTAAAAATATAGACGGTAGGAGTACAAAGAAAGTTCAAAAGTAAAACACTGTCCTCAAATACAGTCATGATAGGACTTAGGTTTGTATACTACTGTGTAGATTTCCAAGCATTTTCATACACACACACACCCATACACCCATAGAATCAATTGAACTGGAAAGTTAATGACAAAACTAGTGCCCCCAGACAGAGTAAGTAACTCATTCAGGGTCATAGGAAGTGTTGATAGAAGACATTAATCATACTTAACAGGAAAATAGACATCTTTGGAAGTCTAACGTTTAGAGACCTCAATTTTGTAATGAACCAAAGAGACTGCATTTAAGACTTTGTCCTACGTTGGAAGGATTTAGTTTAACGTGAAGACAAATCCAGAGCCACCACCTGACCCAGTTTTCCCTCTGCATTCTCTAGTACTAAGACCACTCTCTCCCTTTTTACCAGTATTAATCCCTTGGGTTTCCCTGACACTGTCCTTATCCCTCCAGCGCCTCCAGTTTTCTCTTTTCTGCCTTGTTTTTGGGTTTCTCTTTCTCTAAACTGGTTAATGCTGGGATATGCAACCAAAGCTCACCTGAGCTCCGCCTCCTGTTCCCTCCCCCACCCACCCACCCCATTCCACATCTACCACGAAACCGGTCCCTGGTGCCAAAAAGGTTGGGGACCGCTGATTTAATGTATACCCTGTACTACAACCTAGCATGGTCCTCCTCTATTTTTGCTGACCTGCCCCTTAGAGAGCTCCCCCCATTTTTTACTCCCAACCTTAGTCTCTGCTTCAGCTCAGTTATTTCTTCCTGAGGGCAAGCTTCCTTTTCATACATACATACTGCCAGGAGGGTATGTATGGCCACCTCAAACCCAAAGTACCACCTTTCCGTGGAAACCAGGTTCCTTCCCTTAGGTTGTTATTACTGTTGCCACCTATTCATAAGCACTCAAGCTTTATTCCTGTTTGCCTTTGCAAGTCCCAAATAGGTTTATTTGCTTTGTTGTTTATCCCAGCCCTTCTCAGGCTGTATTATTTCTCCCCCTCTGTGCAGAGCCTCCTCACTAGTATGTCTGTATAACCTTTCCTCCTCCATATCCTCCCCCACCCAGCTGCTGTGCTTCCTGAAGTGTGATGGTGTCATCCTTTTGCTCAAGTGCCTTTAAATGGCTCCCTGAGGCCTACTGGAAAAAAGTCCAAACTCAAATATGATCTTGACAAAACCCAACTTCCCAGCCTCATCTCCCACGAAATCCAACAGAACTTGCAGTTCCCCGACAGGAACTTTGTCCCAACAGGACTTCTCCCTGTACCTCAGAAGTCATTCCCACTTTCCTTCTCTGCATTATTTGCTCAGGATATCCCTGCTGCCTGTAATGTGTCTTCCTTGCAACATGTCAAATTCCTGCCCTGTCAAATCCCAAAGACTTGCTCAAATTTCACTTCCTCTGAGAAAACCCACCTGGATGTGTGATCTCTCTCCTGGAGCCCCTCTGCCACATTGGATCTTCCCTGTAACATTAATACTGTTCTGCCAGGCATCATGGTTATGTTTACACTTGCCTGAGCCATCCGTCTCTTCCCTCTTCCCTGGTTAGATACTCTCTGAGAATTGGGATTATGCCTCAGCCATCTCTGTAGTCCCAAGTGCCCCACACTGCACTGCAAGGCTTCTGTCTTCTCAGAGGTAAGCTATACCCATGAGCTAAAGGAGAAGTGACAGTATGTTCTTGTTGGCTGGTATTTGTGCCACCTCTCACTTTTGGGGCATTTATAGTGGTTTTTTTTCTGGTGTTCATAGAAATCATTACTAAATTACTTAAAATTGCTTTTTTCTTACAGGCCCCTACTCCAGGGACCAAATCAGGGCTAAATGCCTCTGGTTATGCTCCCATGTTTACCATTAGGCAATGGTAGGAAATCAAAGTACAGAACGTCTACAGCTTTCCAAATGCAGTGACTCATCATGTCACACCATACCACATCACATTGGCTAGTGTGGTCAAGAGCTAGGCTTTCAGGCAGACTTCATAAACATCGACTTCCAGGACTCCATAAACGGATGGCTGCAAGGAAGAAAGACACACCTCCCCCTGCACCTGGCATGTTGCAGTTGGATGCATGAATGAATAGATGGGTAGATGGATGGATGGCAAAGGACTGTTTGAGAGGGACAGTGGAGTCCTGTTCAGAGATCTGTCATGGTTCCTTTAACTGCCTTTAATTTAAAAATGAAACAATTGAATTAAATTCAACAGATATTATCAAATTCCTGGAGCAGTAGTTTTGAAAGGGAAACCCTTAGGATTCCCCAGAGCATAATGTACACAAACTTGGAATAAGGAACTGGAAATTGACACACACTCCCTTCATGAATCTTCTTTACACTCAAGTCTGAAAAATACACTTTGGTGGCAAGAACTTCGCACAGTTCCAGTGCTTAGGAGGAGGCATACAGAAAGAAAAAAAAAAATGACATTGCCTCGTCAGTATTGCTAGTCATCTAAGCTAATTAAGAGAATAATTTGCCATTAATAAGATTCCAAGACATGAGAATTGGATTAGGTCTAGGGGACCTCAAGTCATTTGAAGATGGACACAAAGTTATGTCCATTTCGATGCTCTTCTTCATACTAGGACATACTTTTTAATATTATGACCAAAGCCATTTATGTTTCCTAGGCTATAATTAATTGTTTCGAGAGGACGAAAAGCTTAAAACAGCACAGTTAACCTGTTAAGGAGGCATTATTCTCTCCTCCAGTTGAATGACAGAGAATTCTTATCTATGTGGCTAACAACAAGTAAAAAGTATAGATGACACTTGATCTAGGCCAAATATCCAATAACACGGAAAAGTGCCATGAAAACCTTGGTGGTCCATCATTGCCACCAAGCAGATAGATTCTTGGGCAAAATAAGAAGTGAACAGAGAACCTAGAACTGATGAACTTAAAACAATTGCTCCATCTTTGAAGAGGGGGAAACATTTGATCCATTTCAACTTGGTTAAATTCTAGAGATTTGAACCACTAATATTTTACTATTAATATTTTTAAGAAAGTGGGTACCTATACAGTGTTAGGTCCTTTACAAACAGTAACTTTTTTGGTGTCCCAGTAACCCCCCATAAGAAATAAATGAGGAAACTGAGACTCAGTGAAATTTGCTGAAGATTTTTCAGCTCTATTGTGGCCAAGCAGAGATTCAAGGTTAGTCTGTCTAACAATAAAGGCAGAATTTTCTCCATTATCCATTATTTCCCAAACTTGCCAGATCAGAAAAAAATTGCCCTGAGTACTTGTTAAAATATATAGATTTCCTTTATCTCTTCTCTGCAGAGAGAGTCAGAATAGGCAAAATTAGGAAGTGTCATAATTTGATGTCGTATTATCATTAACCCACTGTTTTATTCCTTAAGACATACCCATCTAGAATTTGCTGTAATTATAAAAAGTGTACTCAGCTAGTAATCAATCAACCAATTTTTTTCCATACTGCTTCTAAGAACGCTGTGTCCTGTTAAAATGGAAGCCTTTAAAATTACAATCTAGACTCTGACCAAGATGGAGGTGTAGATAGATCCACTTTGCCTCTTTGCACAACCAAAAGAAGAACAACAACAAATTTAAAAACAAAAAATAGAACTGCCAGAGAATTGAACTATATTGAAGTCTGGCAACCAAGGAGTTCAAGAAGAAACATTCATCCAGACTGGTAGGAGGGGCAGTGATGTGCAGCTGGGGTGGAGAGGACTACCAACAAGGTGGTGGCTGGTGGACTGGGTGGTCCCACATTTTTGTGCAGATAAACCAAGAGGAACAACTGGGGAGCAAGACAGACCATGCAACCCAGGGTTCCATCATGGGGAAAGAAAGCCTCAAAGCCTCTGACTGAAAAAACCTGTGGTGGGTTGAGGCAGAGGGAGAAACTCCCAGCCTCACAAGAGAGTTCAGTGGAGAGACCCACAGGGTCCTAGAATGCACACAAACCCACCCACCCAGGAATCAGCACCAGAAGGACTCAGTTTGCTTGTGGGTAGCAGAGGAAGTGAGTGAAAGCCAGCCAAGAGCCAAGCAAGCAACATTGTTCCTTCTCTGTCCTCCCCCACATACAGCACCAAGATGCAGTTATTTGGATTACTCCACCCTGGCCAATACTTAAGGCTCTGCCCCTTACAGTGTAAGAGGTGCACCGAGACAAAGAAATATGTTTCAAATGAAGGAACAGGTCAAAGCTCCAAAAATAGAACTAAGCAAGGAGAAGAGAGCCAACCTATCAAATGTAGAGTTTAAAACACTGGTAATCAGAATGCTTACAGAAATGGTTGAGTATGACTGTAAAATAGAGGAAGAAGTGAAGGCTATACAAAGTAAAATAAAGAAAAATATGCAGGGAACCAACAGTGAAGGAAAGGAAACTGGGACTTAAATCAATGATTTGGAGCAGAAGGAAGAAATATACATTCATCGAGAACAGAATGAAGAAACAAGAATTGAAAAAAATGAGGAGAGGCTTAGGAACCTCTGCAACAACTTTAAATGTTCCAACATCCCAATCACAGGGGTTCCCAAAGGAGACGAGGAAGGGCAAGAAATTGAAAACTTATTTGAAAAAATAATGAAGAAGAACTTCCCTAATCTGGCAAAAGAAATAGACTTCCAGAAAGTCCAGGAAGCTCAGAGAGTCCCAAAGAAGTTGGCCCCAAGGAAGCACATACCAAGGCACATCATAATTAAGTTACCCAAGATTAAAGATAAGGATAGGATCTTAAAAGTGGCAAGAGAAAAGCAGAGTGTGAACATATTCTCTGGGGAGACAAAAATGCTCTGACATGTATGGGGAATATGTTTGTATAAAATGTCATTCCCCCAAATCATTTAAAAAAATATGGCATGAGAATTTTCCAATCAAACAATATTTTGTTTATTCTCATCCTCATCTGGAGGAAGTAAAGATGTACAAGTCAGACAAGCACATAACTTTAGGGGGCACCTTATCCTAGATAGAGAGTACATGCATTTAAGAGACAAGCATGGAAAACAGAGTGTACAATGCGAAAGCCAAATTCTTTTTTAATTTAATTTTTAAATGTTTCTTTTTAATTTAATCTTTATTGTATTTTTTCCATTACCATTAGTCCTCGTGTACCCCACACCCCACTGTAATCACCACACTCTTGTCCATGTCCATGAGGAGTCCTTTTTCTTATTTGCTTAATCCCTCCAGCCTGTAACCCACCCCTACCTCCCCCCCTCCCTTCCACCCAAGGCCTTTTTCTTCTTTGCTCAATCCTCGTACCCTTTTACCATGCCCCCAAGAGCTGTCATCCTGTTCTCCATCTACGAGTCTGTCTCTGTTTTGCTTGTTAGATCAGTTTGTTCATTAGATTCCACATATAAGTGAAATCATATGATATTTGTCTTTTTCTCACTGGCTTATTTCACTTAGCATAATGTTCTCTAGGTCCATCCATACTGTCACAAAGGGTAAAATTTTCTTCTTTTTTAGAGCTGAGTACAATTCCATTGTGTAAATGTCCTATAGTAGTTTTATCCACTCATCTACTGATGGACACTTAGGCTGCTTCCATATCTTGGCAGTTGTAAAAAATGCTTCAATGAACATGGGGGTGCTTATGTCCTTTCAAATTAGTGTTTTAGGTTCCTTCAGATATATTCCCAGAAGTGACATCGCTGGGTCAAAAGGAAGACCCATTTTTATTTTTTGAGGTATCTCCATACTGCTTTCCACAGTGGCTGCACCGATCTGATCCCAACAACACTGCAAAAGGGTTCCCCTTTCTCCAAATCCTAATCAGCACTTGTGGTTTGTTGATTTATTAATGGTAACCATTCTGACAGGTGTAAGATAGTATCTCATTGTGGTTTTAATTTGCATTTCTCTGATGATTAGTGACATTGAGTGTGTTTTCACATGTCTATTGGCCCTCTGTATGTCCTCTCTGGTGAAGTGTCTGTTCATATTCTTTGCCTGTTTTTAAATTGGGTTGTTTTTGAGTTTGGTTTTTTTTTGGTGTTGAGTTTTGTAAGTACTTTATATGTTTTGAATATTAACCCCTTGTCAAATTTATCGGTGAATATGTTCTTCCATTCTGTGGTTTGTCTTTTTATTTTGTTGATGATTTCCTTTGCTGTGCTAAAACTTTTTAGTTTGATGTAGTCTTATTTATTTTTTTTCTTTTGTTTCCCTTGCCTGGGGAGATATATCTGATAAAAAATTTGTACAGGTAATGTCCAAGATTTTGCTGCCTATGTTTTTTTGTAGGGTTTTTATGGTTTAGAGTCTTATGTTTAAGTCTTTTCTTGTGTGTGGTGTAAGAAGGTGGTCTAATATCATTTTTCTCCATGTATCTGTCTGATTTTCCCAACACCATTTATTGAATAAATTACCATTAGCCCATGGTATGTGCTTGCTTCTTCTGTTGAATATTAATTGACGATAAAAGTGTGGGTTTATTTCTGGGCTCTCTATTATGTTCTTTTGATCTATGTTTCTGTATTTATGCCAGCACCAGGCTCTTTTGATTACTATAGCCTTATAGTATAGTTTGATATTAGGTAGTGTGATTCCTCCAACTTTGTTCTTCTTTCTCAGGACTGCTGTTGCTATGTGGGGCCTTTTGTCATTCCATATAAATTTTTGAAATATTTGTTCTAGTTCTGTGAAATATGTCATTGGAATCTTGATAGGAATTGTGCTGAATCTATAGATTGTTCTGGGTAGTATGGACATTTTAATGATGTTAATTCTTCCTATCCATGAACATGGTATGTGCTTCCACTTATTTGTATCTTCTTCTTCTTGAAAACCCAATTTTGTGTATTTACTAAAGGCATTTATCACCTATATTTTTAAATATTCAAGAACTTATTCCTTATCAAGAATAACATTATGACAATTCAGATATGAAAGTGTCACGTCCAATGACTTCAATCAAATCCAGAATTAGATAACCTGTGAAAATGAAGCAGTCTCAGGATAATCTGCTGCATCGGGTATTTTTTCAACCTGAAAATCTGTATTAACACTCTCACAGGACCATACTACAGTAAAACTATGGTTATGCAGAAACTTTGTAAGAGCCATCTTGACTAGATGATTTTCAAAAAAAACTGATCTATTTTTCAACTACAAAACCCTTTTAATAAGCTTAACCCTGTAGGCAGGAAATCTTTCTAAAACATGACACACTTTGTTCACTTCTTAAACATGAGGTCTCATTACAGACAAATGATGCCCTCAAGATGTGCTCAGGCATACAAGAGGAGTGTCCATAGCTAGAAGCCCCAGATGGTTTTCATTCTTTTCTTCCTTCCTTCCTTTATTTTTTTATTTAAGTTCTTGGTTTTTATGTCTCTTTTTCTTAGTTTCTTTTTGAAAAATTTTTGTCCCTTCTACAGTTGTGCCTGTCCCCTGTTACTTTTAATTTTTGTCATATACCACCCATCCTGTCTTCCTTTCTGGATTATCGCTCCCCATCTGCTGTGGCCTTGGAACCTGGAAAACACACATGTTACAATTGTGTATAAGATTAAAAAAAAACAAAAAGCTAAGTTTTTCATGAGGACCTCCCATCTGGTTAAAATCTGCGTCGTCTTTGTCACATTTATTTTGACTTCTTGCAGATCTTTTGGCACCCCAGCTAGGTCCCAGATAAAGAGGCGATTATTAGATGGAGAAACTCTGGCTTCTGAGGGGTTAATATAAGATGATAATTGGAATTCATGATGATGATTCTGAGGTACCTACTGAATAATCATACATGAAATAATATATCTTGAATATGATTTAGATTTAAAGTATTTCATACAACTATAATATTTGAAACTTGGTGGCTCACATCTGGAATTATGGCAACATTCCGATAGGTTTCAGATGAACCAGAAGCTGCCATTCCTGCATCACACACAAGAAGGGCCTGTCACGCATTCCTATTATAGCTTGAGTTCACCCTGGAGTGAGGATGGATAGTGACCAAAAAATCCTTAACAAACCCACCCCATAAGACTCAGTCAAGGCTGTGTATTGGGTATGACCTGGCATCCGCTCACCTCCCCAGTTGTCCTTGCCCCAAGTTCATTTCCCTCACTCTCTGGGGTAAGACCGATTCAGGCAGCTCAGGCCTGCTTTCGGATCCTTGAACACTTCCCCAGAGGGCCTGAGTCCAAGGGTTCCCACTGCCTGGAATGCTCTCTCTCCCAAGGCCCTGTAATCACTGCCCAGTTTCCTCCCACTCAGCTTAAACATACTTCCTTAGGAAGGACTGGCTGCTCTGACCTATCAGCTCTGCCTATTACACACTCTAGTAGTTACATGCACATCTCCTAGGAGCCCTTATCAGAGCTGTAATTTTTCATTTAGTTGTGTGTAGGACAGATTACCTAGGAAATAGTAGGTGCTTAATAAATATTTGTTTACTTCATGGAAGGGAGGGAGCAAGGGCACTTCAGCCAGACTTGCCTCCTCATTGTTGTTAACATCAAGTCTTGCCAGGAGAGCAATTTCCAGCGTCTTACCCTCACTTGATTGCTTCCAAGGCCCGTGGGTCTCTCCTTTCCTTTCTAGAAAAGAATAAAATTGAATCAATGAACATTCAGTAGTATGGTGTGAAGCTATTACTGCTATGTTCTGAAAACCATTGCATTATTTCAAGCAAAGAAATAAGAAAATCTTACCAAATTTCAGAAACTTTGCCACACTGTTATACATGCTGCCTATGACATTTGTCTTTTGTTATTTTTTTGTTGTTAATTTTTTTCTGGCTTTCATCTCAAGTATCTCTCAAGTTTTGGCAATTTTGAGTCTTGTAGTTACCATGGAAATAAGAAGCAATAATATCTAAAGATTAAGAGGGGGAAAATATCCACTATATTGGGGTTCTAGAGTTTTTCTCGTTTGATAATATTTGTGAATTCTGTGTCATCAGTAAAAATTTAAAAGAAGTTAGTTAACAGAAGGTGCCAGATAGGAGTGGGGAGGGAGGACTGGGTGAAGAAGTGAAGGGATTAAGTACAAATCCGTAGTTATAGAATAGCCATGGGGGTGTAAGTACAGTATAGGAAATGAGAAGCCAAATATGCATGACCCATGGACATGAACAACGGTGGGGGTACTGTCTGAGGGAGTAGGGGGTACTGGGTGGAGGGGGGTAGAGGGGGAAAAATCAGAACAACTGTAATAGCATAATCAATAAACTATAATTCAAAAAAAAGAATTTATCTTTGTGCCTATACTGTGTGAGGCATTGTTCAATACCAGGAATGCCTTCAACTCCAAATTATCATGTTAAAGATAAACAAACATATCCCGTCCTAGATGTAGGCTGTCAGGCTTATCCTTTAGTCAAATTTGAACTATTAAGCATAAACGATGAGCTCTAAGTGAGAACCTTTCCTTTTTCCCTCGAGGAATCTCCATAACACTTCGGATACTCTACACAGCTCTTCTGACACATTGAAAACATAGGTTACAAAGAACCGTACTATACACTATCTCAATTTATTTTTTCTTTCTCTATTTCACAGGTAGATAAAAATTTCTTAACTTTCAGAGCAAGAAAGAAACATCTGATCTTGCTTTTTTGGTTGTTCCATAGCATTAATTGTTGATTGTTGCTCATACCCATGGAAACCTTGACCAGTAAAACTGAAAAAGGAAGAAAATCATCTGTCTCCTTAATAAGCAAATGTCCACAATTTTAGAACCTATGTGCCTCTGTATGGTTATATAAGACTTGGTTTTAAACACATTATATAATATCCTGAATTGTAATTTTCCACATCTCATGTCACCAGAAAATTTCCAAGTTCCCTGAAGGACAGATATGGAAGATTCTAACACCGACTGCTAGTTGCTTTCTGTGTGGAAGTCCAGCCTGCCGCCTCCCCCTCTACGTGTGAGGCATCAGGGACACCGGTGGACTGCTCCCCCTGCACTTCCCCACCTCACTGTGACCACTTTTTCTTGCCTGTACCTCTGGCTTTAGGAGTATTCAGAGGTGATTTCTATGTAAGTTTGAACAAGGCCAAGTCTCTAAAGATTTATAATTCAAACATTAGAGGTTTAGTTCTTTTGGATCTTCAGGAGTTCCTTTGGAAAAAAATATCAATATCCTCTGGAGGGCTAAAACTTGAAGTCATTACCAATTTATAATCCCAAGGGATTAGTTAAACTGACTGAGTGGCAATGGCTCCCCAACCCCCCACGGAAAATTAAATTCAGGACAGGCCTTGCAGGGTGGTGCTAATAGGGAGCAGGATGCTGGAGTGGGGGTGGGGGGGCCACTGAATGAACTTCAGTAATTTTACAATGTTATCTTGCCTTTCAGTCTCTTGGATTCACATGGCTATCCCTGAAGTTCTCTTTTTCCCCTCCCTCCTTGTTCCACCTTTGCCCTCTGGCCTAAGTTTATCTCTGTGTATGCATTATATCCGTGTGTGCAAATATCTGCACATATCCTCAGGTCTTTCTTTGTCGTAACACCAAATTGTCTAGCTGTGTAACCATAAAAAAATTAATTCAGATGACTTGCTGGATGATTTAGGTATTTTCAGCTTCATTAACAGCTAATCACCACACAATGGATTACTCAATCAGGGTTTGAAGTATGCCTTCAAGGTGGCTAGACTAACTAGAATGATCAAGTAAGGGGACTTCAGGAGGGCATCATATACAAAAGCTATTATGTCTTTGTGGGAACATGTGTTTGCCTATGAATTGCCTATGCATGTTTTTGGCAGGTCCCCTTTCTTATTCTCCATTCCCTGCCCCACCTCCACCCCAGCTTCTGGCAGGCCTGCCTACAGATCCTTTAGTCCTGAAACCTCCCAGAGAAAGGTGAGAGCTCCTTTGTGTCCCAGGGTAAGGCAGACAAGCCAACTGTACCCCAGGGTTCAGAGTTGGGCTGGGAGGCCATTGTATAGCCAGAAGGCTTGGCAAGTCACCTACTGGGGCCACAGTCAGGTATCTTGCCACCCTCAGAAAACGCTGTCTTGCCCTGGCCTGAGGAACAAATTAGCATCAGGGAGTGTAGTGTGACCCTGGAGCTAAAGTTTTATGGGGACTCCTTCTCCAACCACTGAAAATATTCCGGTGGGTATGGAGGCTTGGTTGGTGTGGAAGAAGTTGAGACCTCAGTCCCCCACCCCACAGATGCCTGCAACCCTGGCTTTGACTAATAAAAGCCAACTTAGCCAAAGTGGCAGCAGATTGGCAAGCCTAGGCATTCACTTGCAGTTTCAGTTTTTTGCAGGTCTGGCACAAATCCCTAACTCCTCTAGCCACACAAAGTGCACTGTGGTTAGGACTAGCCCCATTTGCCCTTCTCAGGGACCGTTTTCATAGCTGGTTGGATTTGTTAGGGGTTTGCTGTTAACATTTGTCCATGACCATTGTCAAGTGTTGCTAGGGTTTCAAGAGAAAGGTTTCACTTGATTGGTTGAGCAACTGTGTTCTATAACCAATCCAAATGCTGTGCTCAGGGGAGGGAGACCCCACATGATAGAACAGTATCAAGCACAGGCAGACACATTCCGGGTACTAATAAGGCGTCTGGAAAAATGGAATTATAGTGTTCAGGAATCCCATGCTCTTCTCCAGCTCCAGTCCTGATGTGGCTGCTGTTCAAGATGTTACAGCCTAAGTTAAAGCCATTCCCACTGATTGGAGGATATCAAGATTTCAAAAGCAGGGGAGTAGCAATTGTAAGGAGGAAGTAAAACTCCTTGCTCATTGTGTTTTACAGCCTTCCTTAGTAAAACTGCTGAATTGTAATTTAAAATATTCCACCCTTTCAAATAAATTAAATACAGTCCTTAAAAACAGGAAATGAGAGAGGCACACATGTATTGTCAACCTAACAGTCACAGACCCTGTACCACAAAGCAAAATTGAAAATCATGGGACAGTCCTCTGAATTCACTTTAGAAGGATGATAACAAGGGTCACCACAAAGGCAGCCCTGATGCCTCCAGCAGTGCAGTGCACTGGCTGCTGGGCTGACAGCCGAATGCTAATCAGGAAACAAATGAAAGACAAACATTAACTCAAAGGGAAATTTGTATCTTGCAAGATCATAGACATTCTGAGATTCAGATAAATCTTATGGCTCTAAGGAAAGTTAGAGAAAACTTGACTGTAGCGATGGCTGAACCTTCCCTTCAGAGAACGTAACTGCCAGTCAGCCAGATGTTCCTGTGAAACTCTGGCAATACATCACAAGCAAACAGCATTATCTTGCCTTAAAAATAAGTTAAGCTTCTGTACAGTACTGTTTTCTATTTAGTTTTCAATAAAATCACCAAACTTTAGCATTTTTATTGTCGGTTTTTATTCAGTCACAAGAAAATTTAGTCTTCTTGTTGTGTCTGTCCTTTTACTCCCAGACCTAGTCCTTAGAAGATGGAGCTGCCACCCAAAAATACTAGTGGAAGAAAGGGAGAGAGAAAGAAAGACAGGGAAGAAGGGAAGGAAGAAGGAAGGAAGATGTGACAATGTTTGCTTCTCATGGGCCCCCTCCCTGCCATCCATTTGCCCTGTCCAAACCAGGCTGTCTGCCCCCGAAGGACTCCACAATCAAGCCAAGTTGCTTGAGCTTAGTTTCAGGTTGAAATGGGGTTTCAAGGTTTTGCATTTAATTTATATACATTTTGAAGTAGCTCAAAATAAGATAAAAGAATAAGAGATTTCAAGACTGAGTGTAAGAAAATTTCACCTCCCACTTCCATTAGTATAAAAAAGAATATGCAGGAGCAGAAAAGGATCTTGAGGAAGGTTGGAAACAAGACTGCTTTAAGAGTTGTGCAGAAAGTACAGCTTTATGACTGTCTGCAGCAAATTCAAGTACAGTACCCACTTATCTCTACCTGCACTGTGAGCCACTGGGACCCAGCTAGCTCAGACTTTGCCCAAGATCCTCAGGCACCTAATGGAGATACTATAAAAGCAGGAATCACTATTCCAAAGGGAAAGAAACTTGGAAAGGATTCCTGGTTCACTTTTTGTTGCATGTGATGCTAAATGCAGATATTTGTGCTGTTGGCAACATCTTAGGAAGTGATTTAACCCACTTGCATAGCCAGACGCAATTCATCATGTGGTCCTATGACTTGAACCCCATTCATTTCTCCCTTCTGATTACTTCAGTCATGTTTATGTATTAATTATTTAGGGCATATCTTTATTTTAGGGGCCCTGAAGTCCTACTAGATTTTTCTAACTCAGAACCTAGCCATCTCTTATCCTGACCTTATCTGCTCTCTTTAGGAACAGATCCAGGAAGCCAGAAAAACTTAACCACCCACATCTAATCTTTGCACTCAAGCCACTGGAAGAGGACTGGTGGGTTAGGAAATTCATCATTATCCTAGATCCTTTCCCAGCCCAGCAAACACACCCACATAGTCATTGGTGAGTATTCTTAGGGTTAGAACTGCCCAGAGCTCTGCAAATTGGTGCTCTCTCTTCATAGTTCATCTTTCAAGATAACTTCCCATGAGAATTGTACAATCAGTAACCAAAATAGTAGGTTATAAAAACCTACCGGATCAATAAAAACCAAAAATTCAACTGCTAATTTTAACCTGCAATCAAACAGGAAAGATCATCCATTTAAGTTTCACCCTTTTTCTCTTTTGAATCGCAGTCTCTAACAAGGAAGAAAATTTGATGATAAAAAGTAGAGCACTGAAGAAGCAAAAGGCTCGGGATAACCCACATCTAAATTAGCAGTTGCTGAACATGAATGATCACAGGAGATGGAATCAGAGAGGGAAAGACACCCAAGGGAGTTTGCATGGAAGTTTGAAAGACAGACCACATTCAGTATGCACCCTCAAGAAAGTGTCTAAGAGAAAGTGGGCCAGAATAACAATGAAGTTAGGGTGAAAAGATATGAATTTAGTTTTCAAAATGTCATGTCCATATTGAGTGTCCTTTTGGTCCAAACAAGAAACAAAGGGAGAAATCGAACAGCTTCACTGACAAGCAGAAGAGTTGGCTGAGTCTGGAGTAAAAAATTGGAGGAAGTTCCAATGTGCAACCTAAAAACAGGTTTGAAGAATCACTACATCCCTTTAGCTGGTCTCTGTTTTTCCAGATCCTGCTTTTCTTATCACTAACTAACTATTCTCCTTTTCAATCTGCTTTTAATTTTGCCCCATGCCATCCCTGACACCTGGGTCTCTCTGTGAAATTTTTTCTTTTAGTTTAATTTTTAAGGCCTTTATGGGGAAGACTTTCCATTCATGCATATCAAACCATTTAAAGTATCATTTCTCAATAACATATGATTGATTTATAAAAACCCATTTATAACGCTCATAAGAAGGGCTGACTTGATACCATAACAAGACCATGACCAGGTGGTTTTATTGGTGGTGACTCTTTCCACAAATTAAACAGAAGGCTTGTTATTATATAGCCAAGTGGAAAGGTTGCTTTATTCTCTGGATGCTCTTGAGAGTGCGTATTTACCAGGTTTTCCTCAGATGTTCCTAATATACATGTAAATGGATGTTTCTTTAGACACATCTATCACAATGAACCCAGTGAAGATTTGAGTTTTATTGAGCCTACAGTAGATTTTGGAAATACCATTTACTAAGATCAATATGCTTTGTTTGGGTCACTGGAAGCAATAACCATAAAAAAAAGTCGATAAATCAGACTTTATCAAAATAAAAAACTTCTCATCAAAAGAAAAGCCATTAACAAAATGAACAGGCAAACCATGGACTGGAAGAAAATATTTGTGAAATGTGAACTCGACAGAGGACTAATGTCCAGAATGTATAAAGAACTCTTATTCAAAAATACAACAAAAATGTTTTGGGAATGGACAGAAGACTGAAACAGACACTTCATAAAAGAAGATACATGAAGTGCAAATAAGCACATGACAACATGTTCAATGTCCTTAGACTTGGAAAAATGCAAATTAAAACCACAATGACATATCACTACACACTCATCAGGATAGTTTAAAATGAAAGGACTAAGCATAATAGTCTTCAGTTCCATCCATCCTATCAGAAAAGGTAGGAATCCCTCCCTTTTTGTTGCTGCATAGTATTTCATTGTGTAAACATATCATGGTTCTTTGATCCAGTCATCTACTGGTGGCACTTAGGCTGTTCCCAAATCCCAGCTATTCTAAACTGTGCTATGAACATAAGGGTGCATAAATTCTTTTGGATTGATATTTTGGGACTGTTAGGGTATATTCTCAGCAGTGGAATTACTGGATCAAAAGACAGTTCCATTTTTAATCTTTTGAGGAACTTCCATACCATTTTCCACAGTGGCTGCACCAGTCTGCATTCACACAAACAGTGCACTAGGTTCTCCTTTTCTCCCCATCCTCATCAGCACTTGTTGTTTGTTGATTTGTTGATTTGTTAATGATGGACATTCTGACAGGTGTGAAGTGGTATCTCACTGTGCTTTGAATCTGAATCTTTCTGATGGCTAGTGACACTGAGCATCTTTTCAAATGTCTATTGGCCATCTGTATGTCCTCCTTGGAGAAGTCTCTATTCAGGTCCTTTGCCCATTTTTTAATTGGAGACTATTATGGTAAGTGAAATAAACCAGTTGGTGAAAGACAAATTCCATAATGAACAAAATAAGCTAATGAGCAAAATAGAACCAGAGGCATAGAGTCATGGAATAGACTAAAGTTGTAATTGGGAAGGGGGAAGGTGGGTACTGACTGAAACAAGGTGATGCTATTAGTCAAAGATATGAAGGACCCATGGACATAGACCATGGTGTTCAGATTCACTATGGAAGTGGGGTTGGGCTGGGTGGATGGAGACGAAGGGGGAAAATTGGGACAACTTAATAGCATAAACAATAAGATACTAAGAACTGTGGAAAATAATAAATGCCATTCTTAAGTGATAAAAAATAAAAATAAAAAAAATAATAAAATGAAACAACTGAGAACACTAAAATATCATCAAGGATCTGGAGCTACTGGAACTCCTACACATTGTTGGTGAAAATATAAAATGCTACCCCCACTTTAGAAACAGGAATAGTAGTTTCTTAAAAACTGAACACACACCTCTCCTGTGATTTAGCAATTACAAAAGTAGGTCTTTTCCCAAGGGGAATGAAAACATATATTTATAAAAAGAATTGTATAAGAATGTTCCCAACAATTTTATTCACTGTAGCCAAAAACTGGATTCAGCCCGGGTGGCCGTGAGCAGGTGGCCAGCTCTGCAAAACTGTGAAGTAGTCACACAGTGGAGCACTAGTCAGCAATACAAAGGAATGAAGGACTGTCACACACAGACATCACTAAACCTCAAAAACTGTAGGCTGCATGAAAGATATCTTACCCAACAGAGTTCTATTTCACTGCACGTATACGAAATTCTAGAGTAGGTAAAACTAAACTGTGAAAGTAAAACCAGGGGTTGCCTCTGGAAAGAGGGGTAGGGCAGAACTGACAGGGAGGTGGCATGGAGGAACTTTCTGGGCTGATGGTAAAGTTCTATTTCTTTATAGGCATTCAGGTACACAGGTAAACGCAGAAAACATACAATGAAGATTCTATATCTCATTATATAGGAAGTTTACATCAGAAGAAAAAAGTAAATATTAAACTGAAGTTTTTAGGTGGAAATTGGTCAATGCCCACAATTTACTTTTAAGGCCATGAAAAAGCAAAGACAGATTAATGGGGGAGGGAGGGATGTGCAGATATGTGATACCGCAGGAACGGTAAAATGTTAATGGTAGATTCCACAAGATGGTGGGTGTACGGGTGTTCACTGTAAAATTCTGTCAACTTTGTGTGTATTTGGAAACATTCATAATAAAGTACTGGGGGGAAGTCTGTGTGCTAGTCTGGCCCGTGGACTCTTTTCGGTTGTTAGATCTGAAGGCTCTCTCGTTCAATGTGCATATTAAAATATGCATAGGAAGGATGAAGGCTTGGATTTGAAAGAATCTTGTATCTGACTTCTTTTTCTTTCCATATCTAGTCTTTGGTATCTTTTTATTTTAGCAGACAAAAGAAGGCAGGAAGTGGTTATTATGAGAGGAAGGGAGGAAGAGAAACCTGCGACCCTAAAAACAAACACAAAACAAAAACAAACAAGAACAAAACCCTCCTACTGTAAGATATTGAATCTCAAAAGCAGACAGGCACTCCAGACTTGTAGAATCAAGAAATTAATGAAAACACTGAGACTGCATCATCCTCAGAACCACTGAGGAATGATAATTACAGACAGTATTTCTGGAGCAGACACATAACCTTGATTCCCAGGATACCCCCTAAAGCACTCTAATAGTATGCTATTTGTGGAAGGTTTTTCCACCTTTAATAACAGAAAAATAATGTTAGAAGGAAAGAAATCCCTTATTTAGCCACTGGGGCGTCATTATAAAGCCCCAGATGAAGGCCCCCTTAAAAGCATCCATATGGTAAAAGAACATGTTTCCCCACGAAATCAAAACTGAGTACATCTGAGACTTCTGAACATCTTTTTCCTTGGATCTTAAAATGGATTTGTGCATATTTGTGAAAAAAAATTTTATGATGTGCGATCTTCCAAAGTGAATGGTTATTTATAATTCATAAAAGACCTGAGCACAGGAAAATTCTTCCCTTTTATTAGCCCTGTAAAGTTAGACCAGCTGATCTTTTAGTACATATTACACACTTTACATCCTCCCTATGGTTGAAGATTCTCTCCCTGAACTAAATGCAAAGAGGCAGTGCTACCGAAGCTGTTGTTCAAAAAGCTGGTGGGGTCCAAATCTCTTTTGATTAAATGTTAAACAAACAAACAGACAAAAAAAAATCACTCACAGAGCCAGTCTCTAAAGACACAGAAGGGAAAATACTTGGAATGCTAAACATGCTTTAGAAATCTTGCACGGCCTTTTGTAAAACACAACAGCATATTTTTTTAACAAATTTTCTTTTCTGTTTCCAATATTTAAGCATTGTCTTTGGACACAGTTGCCACTTCATTTCCTCCCAGCTGCTGCTGGCTGCTTGTGAGTCAGGACAGGTTCATGAGCAGAAGTGACTTGAGTTGAGGAATATGGGGACCAGGGATTGGGGACTCACTGCAGGGAGTCCTGGTGCCAAGAGTTCCCACCCAGCTGCACCTGCACGTCTCTGTCATGACATCACAGATAGTTTTCTTAAAAGAATCCAGCTTTGTTAGCTCGCCCTACCAGGGGCCCATCCACCTTGATTATTGGCGTGCCAGGGGCACACATGGGAGAATTTCACAGGGTTTTGAGAGATCTAAATTCAATCTGAGAATAACACATGGTTTTGCTTTCTTTTATGTTTTCTGCCCTCTAACATTCCAGATGAGCCTTTTGAGCTCTGTTATACAACTACCTGAACCCACTTCTGGGAATATATCCGAAGAACCCAAAACACTAATTCAAAAGAACAGAAGCATCCCTATGTGCATTGCAGCATTATTTACAATTGCCAAGATACAGAAACAGCCCAAGTGTCCATCAGTAGATGAGTGCATAAAACAACTGCGGGACATTTACAAAATGGAATACTACTCAGCAGTAAAAAATAACTACGTGGAGATAGAAACTCTTGCCATATGCTGACTTTTAAATACCTTAGCTTAAAATATAGATTGCTAACTGCCACACACAAAAAGCCAACTCACCTATGGAATGAGATCCTTGGTCAAAACAATTGCCTCACCTTGCAGGCATAAGAGATGAATGGTTCAAATGTTTTTTAAGCAAGGTTTTTACCATCTGGGGCTATCTGACTCAGAAGATAAGAATGAGGAGATCTCAACCTCTTAACGATATGCCAGCTGCGCTGTAGTGCCGGCAGTGAGAATGGAAAAGGCAATATTTATTCTGAGGGCCCTGACAACATCACCATTAAGTCATTCGCCCACTCCTAAGTGGTTTGCATTTTACAAGACCCAGAGAGAGGTCCATGAGCTGTAATTCTAGGCATTTTTTCCCTTTCCACCCTCACTCTTATTCAACATATTTAAGCACCATTTGGAAAAAGCTAGATAGATGACAAAACCAAAAATGCTATCATATTTGTTTTAGTTTAACACTTTCAGAATTTATTTCCCTATTACTACATAAGTGAACTCTTTCACATCCTTCCTCCTTCTCATCTACCACCCAAAATATTAAATCATTACATAACACCAATGTTAATTATGCACTGTGTCATATTCCTCCATCCATTTGTCCATCCATCATCCATCCATCCATCGATCCACCCATCCTGCAAATATTCCTTGAGTACTTACCATGAGCCCAGCCTTAATGTGGAGATACAGACATGAGTAATTTTTATAATCCTTACCCTTCAGGAGCTATTGGTCATACAGAAGATGTCTTCATCTGTGTTTACTATGCCTTCATTGAACACACTTAACTTTCTGCTGTTGCTTCATCAGTGCAAGAAAGTAGGACTGCTTACTTTGCTGAGGCACTACCTCCAGGTTCATGAGTTTTGCCTACTCCATTTCTTCACTTGCCACCCACCCTTGTCCACTGAAACCTGATACACAGTCATGAAAAAAACTAATGTTCAGTGCACTGAAAGCAAATATCAGGACATAGCTCGGACAAGACACAGAATGGTGTCAAATATTCACTCTGCATGCCTAAAATTTACACAGCCACTGCCAACCATAGTGCCTTGAATTTTCTCCCCTTTCTCTAGGCTAGTGACCCCTCCTCTAGAACTAGGCTTTTGGGGTTATGGTTTTTCTGACTAATGCACCCCAATGCATCCTTCAGTCCAATCATTTTTCTGGTTCCCAGAGATAAGACGTAGGATCCTGTCTTTTGGGAGGCCCTAAGTATAGCTGCCTTATCCAACATCCACTGAGCTGAGTCCTTTGAAATACTGTGTGCTTTTTTGGGAGTGGGAAGGAAACTTAACTGGAAAGAAACCTGGGTTGGGGAGAAGATGTCAAGAAGGCACCCAAGACTTCTTTGGAGCTGCATCCCGCAAGGCCTCTAATGAAACTAGGGTTTGTTTATGGTATTTTATCAATGGACCAGACAAGCTCCCTCGGCCAGATGTTTCTTCAGGACAAGATCTCCCTGGTCTGTCTGTTGCAGCTCACCAAGGCAGGGTTCCAGGTAAGCAAAAGTGTTATAGGTGGGTCAAGACACGGATTCTCTCAGCCCCAGAGCTAGTGGGTCAGAGCTGCAGGCAGCTGGGGCAGCCGCTGTGAAAGGCAGGTCAGCTTTGCCCATGGCTGGGCTGATAAGAGTCTTCTGGGGAAATGACTGAAGACAGAGCCCCCATTTGTAGAAAAAAACAGAAATTCTGGTCTGCCATCGGTCCCGTGTGCTGAAGTCTGGTGCAGAGGCCTGCCCCAAGTTTAGCCCTAATCCTCACAACGCCCCAACCTTCCAGTTCAGGTTCTCCCTCACCCTCATTGCTTCTTGCCTTGTACCAAAGGACAGCATTTCTGGCTGCTCTGCTGCCCCGTGTTTACGACCTTCACTCTGGGTGCTGCTGGCCCTGGGTTTCTCTAGCTTCTTCACCCTCGGTCCCCGTAGTGCAGCAGGGCCAACAGGATAGATTGACAACTACTTCTCTGTAATTTAAAATTTCCTGATAGCCACACTTTTAAAAGTTCAAAATAAATATTTTTGTATCCAAAGGTATTTATTTTAAACAGCTTTATTAAGATAAAATTCACATACCATACAATTCACCCATTTGAATTGTATAATTGAGTATATTCAGAGTTTGCTCCGGCACCATAACCAGTTTGAGGACGCTTTCATCACCTCCTAAAGAAACTCCACGCCCGCTAACATTCACTTCCCGTTTCCCTCCCAGGCCTCCTAGCCCTAACCAGCTACTCATCTACCTTCTGTCTCCACGGCTTTGCCTCTGGCTGTTTCATGGAAGTGGAATCACACAATGTGTGGCCTTTTGTGTCTGGCTTCTTTCACTTAGCATAGTGTTTACAAGTTTCATCTATACTTTAACATTTACTTTAACAGTGTCTTTCATTTAGCTCAATCCATCCAAAATATTATCATTTCAACATGTAGTTGATCTTAACAGTGATTAATAATGTTTTTTTTCATTCTTTTTTTCACACTAACTGTGACCTTTGGTGTGTGTACTACATTTAGAGAACATCTCAATCGGACCCGCCACATGTCAAGAGCTAGTGGCCTTTGTGGTGGACAGCAGAGCCTCAGCCAGAGTCCTTTCTGTTACTCTTTGATAAAAACAACAGCCTCCTCTGTTCACCACCATACACCTGCACGTCCTCTCTACCCTGTCAGCACCTGCCGCCTGCTTCACAGGTGGCTCTAGGGGTTTAAGGCACGTACTGTACTTCTCCTCCCTTGGAGAGAGCCCTGAGCCCGTGCACCCACCAGGGCAGTAGCCCCTGAGATCAGAACCTGCTCGATGAATCAGAGCTGACACTGCCTATTCGCTTTCCTGACCCAGGCACCAGGGCTGATGGATCTTTCTAAACTGAAACTTTCAACTTGGAAATCTTAACAAAAGAAGCTTTTCTCTTACTTTCAAGATATAAGCCTGTCATTTCTTAACTTTCTCCCTGGTACATTTTCCAGCCATTGTTTTGCTAATAATAGCTCTAAGCACACAAAGCTCATTGGTAGTTGCAAATTGGGGAAATTACTACAAGCTTCCTCACAGCTTTATCCTGCTCCTCTCAGCCATTCCTCCCCCCAAAGTGAGCACCTGATCAGTGCAAGCCTACAGTTTATTAGTCCAGCTCATCAGCTTTCACCTCTTTCCAGGCTCAAGAGAAAAGATAGAAACCTCTAGTGCCGCCATCAACTGCCCAGGATGCAGGGATCTCAAGAGGAAGCTGCACCTTTATGAACTAAGCACATTATTTACCTCAGGGTGGCTATGTTTTTAGGGTAATATGTAAGTTATTTCTCAACATTTGTGAGTCTTAAGTTTAGCACATGGAAATGTTTGTGAAATTACCTTATTGAAGGAAAAGCTTACAAAAATTGGCATTGAGTCCACAAAATGGAAGATTGAGGGCAAGTTTAATATGTGTGAATTTAATAGAGATGTAAGAACAGCAATATAAGCATCTCTTCTGCTTCTCCTCAAAGCAAGAACAGAGCACAAGCTGGCGTTGCCGGAGGAGCAATTCAGGGGTTGAAGACCTTCTTGTTGACGACTCTGACGGAAGGAAAACCTCACGTAAGGAGCCTCAGGGCTTTGGTCGACATTCATTCTACCAACGTTTACTGAGCACCTTCTGGGGATTTCTTGGTGTGTGTCTGATTCTGTCCCAGAAATAACTCAGGAAGATCTCACCCAAATGCTATTCTAGACTCTGGTTTTCCTACCTTAGTATTTCTCTCTCTCTCTCAACTTTTCATCTTTTGCCTCAGCTACCTATGAAATTTTACAGTGCCCACAGTAGTCCTAGAACCTGCCTCCTTCCTCCCCAGCACCCCTCCCCCGCAAAAAAATCTTTAAAAATTAAGAATTATTTTAAAACCTGACCCACTACACTGGTTGAGGCTTTGGGCTCTTGGTCATGCAGGCGCTCACAAGGCAACGGCATTTTGGGAAAACCAGGCAGCAGCCATGGTAGTCGGCTCTGAGGTCTAGGGACTTCCCGTGAGCTTGTTTCTATTACCTACCTCGTTTTACTCGACTGAAACTTCCTTTTGTTCAGAAAATGGCAGCACCATTATCATTCAAGAATTCCGTATCTTAGGCCTCACCCTACAACTGCTTGGCTGGCTATCCAGAACAGTTAAAACACCCAGTGCCCCAGGGAATGTCGTAAAATTTCACCCTATTCAGTGACGCCCTGTTCAAAATCGCTGAGAGCCAAGTCTCCTTGTGAGCGCCTGGCCGGGACTCGCTGACTCAGTGACCTCCATGTGGAATCTGCGTTCCCGTTGTAAGTGATTTATCCTTCATGAAATGAAGGTGCCTGACCTTTCTTAGGGATAAATGCCTAATTCCACGTAACACCAAAATTACTTCAGCTGTTTACATGGCAATTTGGTGTGATCCCAGCAACTCTACTAGTACAGCTGTCATTTTAAGACCATTTGAAACATCTTAATAGCCGCCCCCTTTCTTCTTTTCCTCTTGCTCACTCCTAAATGGAAGGAATTCTTATGAGGTAATAGGGTGGTAGGGAGAGAGACACTTTACATGAGCTCCTGCTAGTAATTCCAAGTTATGGTTGAGTGGGTTATTTGTGTCTGGTCCCTATTCGTTAACATCAATGAGCTACGTGTGCATAACTAGACCAAATTATAAAAAGACTTCCATCTTGAATGGTTAACTCTCATCAAAAACAAGACAAACAAACAAATAACAAGCTCTAAACTGGAGATACCAGCCTTGGGAAACCTGTGTTGGGGACCAAAAAAAAAAAAAGCACCTCTTAAAGTTCATAACAAAGCCTCTCTGGTTTCAATTTTCCCTCCCCTTTCGAAATAAGACCCAGAACCCCCAGCCCTTCACCTAGAGGAGCAGCAGGGACTTGGCAGGAAGTGAAGTGGCGGATCACCCAAGAACTGGGGGTGTCCGAAGGGAAAGGTCGGCGAAAATCTGAAGACGATGACGAGTGGATGAGAACGAGTCGTGATACTCAGGTGCCCACGTCTCTCCAGTGCAGACCGTCCCGGTTCCACTGTGGTAGTGTTCGGTGAGTCCTCTGGCTAGAAAGAGCTGGGCTGAGTCACTCTACAGTGCACACCTCAGCTTCCAGGCAGGGCACAAACTACCCCCTTGAAAGACCTCCAGTGCTTTCAAGTTTCTGTTCTCCAAACTCCTCTGGTTGTCCTTCGTCAACACACCTCTCTTTCTCACACCCTTTTACTAACAAGTGTTTTCCCCATCTGCTGTGTTTGGTCACTTCCAATAAACTGTGAAGTTCTTGAAGCCAAACAGCAGGTCTTGTTGCACCTGAGAGTGCACCTCCATGCCAGTACCTGAGATAGGGTGTCACTCAGTCCACACCGCTGGGCTTGAATTACTTAACCAGTTTTATTATCACTCTGGATCAAAGTTCTCTCTTTTAGATTGCAAGATTTGGGAGGGCAGTACCTCAATTAGTGAAAAGCTCAGGTGACTTCCTTGCCAGAGTCAGCTTCCTTGGTAGATAGATGAAGCAGCCACATCTGGGGTGTGATTTGAGGGTTTTAGAAACACCCTTTCATCCTCACCTTCTGCAAGTCCACCAAGTTACACCTTTTCACTTCCAGTTTTCATCCCTGTTAAAATATACTTACCCCGGGAGCAGTCAGTAATCTGCGGTTTACAGTAGGTGAAGGGAAAACACCGAGCTGGGGTAAGGAGGGGGAGATAATGGGGGGAATGCGGGAGGGGACGCTGGTGTGTCAGTTGGCTCGGTTCACAGCACACTCTTCCCAAGGAGGTGTGCTGGTGGTGCTGATTATTCTTCTTCCAAAGGCCCAGCCCAGACTCCTTACGTATAGACAAAATATTAATAAGGATGGGGGACATTTAGAGAGTACTCATGTGCCAGACAGTGCTCTAAACACTTAACAAATAGCAACCCATTATACAGTACTTCACAACTTGCAGAGTTTGGCTGTTATTATCCCAATCTTAAAGTTTGGGAAATTGAGGCATGGAGGGTCCAAAAGGTGCACAGCAGAAGGTGGCAGACCCAGGAGAAGATTAAGAATGATGGACACTGTTAGACAATTAAGCTTGCCTTCCTCATCCCTTTCCCACATTCACTCCGTGACTTTCACCCTCCTCCCACCCTTGTGAAATGCCTGACCTCAGACAATCCTAATGAGTCCTAGGCAGCTAAGAAAGCAGAAACAATGATCTAGGTATACACAACTCTTAAAAAAAATGCCAACCAATATGCTGTCATTGATAACACTTAAAAAAGGTCCATTGTGACCCAATGCTTCAGAAGTACCCAGGGATTCCTCTAAATTGCAATATGCCCACTGGGGGTGCTTTTCCCCCCACTATCAATGAAACAGATGATAACCATGGCAACCTTTATATCGCTTGACAGACATCCATGGAGATAGCATTACTGAGAGAGGGGACACAGCCCCTGTGCACATATATGCTGTTTGTGAGGTATATATAAACTTACAAACAAGACTCATCCGATGACTTCATTTCTTTGAGGAGGATGGGTTGAGAAAACTCATCTTGTGCAGCAGACTAGAGAAAATTGACTCCTTAATAACCTTCAGATTGGAAAAATAAAATAAGCATTGGCTTCTGGAATTGGAGGTGATTGCCCAATAATTAGAAGTTCAAGTGCAAGAAAAAAGCAGATACATAGTAGACTGGACCCCGTGCTTCGTTCCCGATAGGTGCTCATGGTTTGGAGGGTCTCGTTAAACGGAAGGTATGGGATGAGAAATTGAATACCCTCACAGTGCTGCTCATGGGGCGACATGACTGGGAGATGACCTTGGGCACCCACATCCCTGTCAACCTCAGAAGAGGAACTCCAGGAACAGTCCTGGTGCAGGGGAAACCAGTATGTCACCCAGGTACTGCTCCATCCTCAGAGGCCTACAAGGGCAGCACTGCTCTGTGGCCCTGCGGGGTCCTGGGAATGGCTCCTAACCGGCCAGCATCAGAAATCAGCAGCAGAGGCCAAACATCTGGGCTTTCCCTCTACAACCCTTCCACGACCTTTCTGGGGAGCCTGAAGTGTTCTCACATATTGTGTGACTTTAAAACTTTTAAGTGATCTTTACATAGTTCCTATTAAAGGAATAGCTCTTTGAACACCTCTTAACCCTTCAGAAATTGTCTTTATAATTTGAAGGCTTTGGATTAATTAATTTCTTTGATGAAGTTTGCAGAGAACTTCCCAAACTTATTCTTTCCTTTCATTATTATCCCTGGAGGCCACACTTTATGTTCCTTGCTATAGGTAGTATAGGTTCAGCTTGTTGAGATTTGGGGGGGGCTTGTAACTACCAAGCATTACTAATTACTGTACTTTGCTCTTGCATTGTAAAAGACAAGTAGTATAGTTTTTACTTTGAAAGAAATCTTACTTTCATATTGACCTTGACCTATAGCTATATAGATACATATATAGTGTTGTAAAGGGTATTAATAGCTGCCTAAGTTGGGCATCTCCTGCTTTTTGTCATCCACGGTTAAAATTAGAGACACACTAAGGACTCTACCCAGCTCAGACATACCCACAGTTAACAACAGTTGGAGGGATTCTCTTTCATTCTGGAAGGAAAAGGTATTTTTTATATTTTGTTTTTGATTTGAGAATGACAGGACCCACACTTGGTAATAAGCATGTTTTATAATGGGTTCAGATACAACCTTCAGTTTATTCTTATTCGGATGTACAGATTGCCAGTCATAAAGACAGTCACGGGGGGTGTCAAGTGCAGCACGGGGAATATAGCTGATAATATTGTAACAACTCTGTACGGTGCCAGGTGGGTAGGTGCTAGACTTACTGCGGTGGTCACTTTATAATGCTAATTATAAACGCTAATCTATAAATGCTAATCACTATGTTGTACTCCTGAAGCTAATATAATAGTTTGCCAACCATAACTGAAAAGTTAAAAAATAATAAAAAGTCAAAACAACAGCAATCAGAAAAATAAATAAATAAAAGGGAAAAAGAACTGGTGGTAATCCTTAGCTGATGGGCGGGGGCAGGGGGGACCTAATTGCTCACGCATACTCTGGAGCACAGGGGAAAACCCCACGAGGCTTTATTATTAGGTCTGTGTTGGAATGTCAGTTTCTTTCTTCAGGATCTTTAATAAGGATTCATTTCTTTTTTAAAAAAGTACTGTGTTTAAATACCAAGTCCTTATCAACTTACTCTTGGGGAAGACTTAGATCTCTAATACAGCTCTTGCTGAGTCCTCTGCAGCCCTTGGTATCTCTAACCAGGGCACTATGTGTTTGCAACCACATTCTTAGGGTGCAATTTAGTTATTTTCTAGAGAGAAGAGGGGAGGGAGAAAGAGAAAGAGAGAGAAACACTGATATGAGATGGTTGCCTTTTCACGTACCTGGACCAGGGACCAAACCTGCAACCCAGGATGTGCCCTGATCAGGAATCGAACCAGTGACCTTCTGTTTTGCCATCTTATATCAAATTTGTGTGATATCACGTCATGCAGATCCTAAATTAAATCCATCAAATTCTCAATTCTCACAATATTTTCAGGAGCAGGACTAGATCCAGCAGTAAGCGGCCTTCAAATTTGCAAGCTTCTCTGTCCTTTCTGAGGTTCCTGGACAGCCCACGTACCTGCTGCTGCAGTAATACTTGACCAATTACTACAGCCAGGACTGGATTTTTATGTCAGCAGATGTCAGTCAATGGGTGCATCAAAAATCATGACAATACTGAGAATGACTACGGAGTGTCCCAACAGCTAAGGAGGCATTCATCACCCACGTTGCTGGCCCACTGGTAAGAAACAGGGCGAACGGAAAAGCAGTGCTGGCCCAAACGCACAGTGCAGACAGATGAGACAGCTGATCCTGGCAGAGTCCTGCATTACTTCGAGGAGAGAGCCAAGCTGTGGCTCTTGGAAGAATTGTCCTCTCCACTTGCAAGCAGAGACAGGGCACACAGGAGGAGCCCTGAGAAGCTGGGGCTAGGCTCAGGCAAACGTGAAACTCAAGCTCTCAAAGCTAAGCCCCAAATCCAAATATGCTGTTACGCAAAACGTTCGCAGATTGGCCCGCGTTTGATTACCGTATGAGGTTACTTGTTGGCATGTGCTGAGTAATTCCCTGGCATGCCCGTCGCTCGTCAGTGGCATTCCTTCCCAAGTCACCACTGGACCAACAGCCTGGCTTGGGGAGCAGGGGCCAGCGTGGTCCACAAGGCTATCTTTTGGATGAAACCTAACGCCGGCAGTCCCAGTTTGCTGATGTCAGCCAGCATGCTTTTCCATCTTCAAAGATGAGCGGGTAGGCATTTCCAGTGAGTGTTTGACAGACTGGGGGAAACATTTTGGGGGCGCACATAACTGTTGAAGTGAGGAATATTTATCTGTCATCAGCTGGATGAGAAAAGCTAAATTCCCTGCCAGAATCTTGGAGGCCTGGGGAGATGGCATCTCTCACAGGAGCAACATTAGGCCAATTACAATGCTCAGCATTTTCCCAACACTCTAGGTTTGGAGTTCTTTGTGATCAGTTTGTTTCTTTAGCTGAGTTTCTTAAACACACACCACCCTTTGGGCCTCCACCCAAAAGCTAAAGGATACAAAGAGGAGGAAGAAAAGACAGAGCAGCCGGCTCTACCCAAAGAGAGAAACCAAGCCAAACATTTCAGTGTTTCATTATCCTCCAAAAGCCTGTCAATGGGGGAAAACCAAGAACAGCCAAAGCGTGCAGCAATAGAAGGTTGGCCACATACAGTATGGAAAAATAAGCAGTCATTAAAATCATGCTGTAGATTGTAGAAGAAACTTTAATGACATGGAAACATAAACAATATGTTGTTAAGTGAGGCTAATTATAAGACAGCATGGACAACATGACTACATTTTGTAAATAAATATATATATTTCTCTGTGATATACACAGAAAAAAAGATTGAAAGAGTAGAAATTAAAATGTTAATAGCCATATTTC
The DNA here is from genome assembly GCF_019186645.2 of Phyllostomus hastatus. NCBI lineage: Eukaryota > Metazoa > Chordata > Mammalia > Chiroptera > Phyllostomidae > Phyllostomus > Phyllostomus hastatus. The sequence goes on from NW_025333916.1 coordinate 30,273,178, forward strand.
TAGGCTGAGCTAGGTTATAAGTGATTTTCTTTTTTTTTTCCCTTCAAACTCTCTACAACAAATATGTTTGAAGTTTATTTCCATCTTTACTACTATTATTATCATTATCAAATAAAGCACGCTCACAGTATAAAGTTCAAACAATACAGAAATGTGTAAAGTTGAAAGTGAAATTTTTCTTAATCCTGCCTAAGAGATAATCCCTGCAATATACAGATCTATACTTTTAAAATTATTTGAAGGTGCTTGTGCAAGAGAATTACATACAGTTATTCCATTTGCCTTTCTGCACTTAAAGTATCAGGACAGCTTCCGTGGTATGCATGAGTGCTTTTTTTCTTCTTTTTTAAGTCGATCATCCGGGGCCCTGGCAGGCCAAAAGGGAATGGGAGTTATAGCCACAAACCCACCCTCCTGCTGCAGATAAGCAGGAGAATGAGCAGGCCCTGGAGTCCAAGAACATGAGCACTCAGAGATATTAAAGGAGACTTAACTAACCCATCCCTTGCGTGATGAACACACAGAGGTCCACAGACTTTCTAGACTTCTAACTCCACATGCCATATTGGCTTTACTATACCACACTGAATACTATAAAATTGCTAAGGACTTCCCAAAGAGCTCTCAGCTTGCTAACCTTTTGTTGCAGCTGCAGAGGGACCTGAGGAGGTTATCTGACTCATTGTATAAATGGTAATGCTAGCTAACATCTGCTAGGCACTTACATGCCAGGTTCTCATATAAGCTATTTGTCTGTGTTATCTCATACAGTTCTCACATGGACTCTGAGGTCGGTCCTATTATCATGCCCATTATACAGGTGGGAAACATGAAGGCTCAGAGGCATTGAGTAACTTCTCAAAGTCCCACAGCTAAGTCATGTGGGAGCTATGTTCAGTCCAAGAGTTCCTTCTTTTAAACATTGCACTCTATTTCTTGCAGGCTTAGCACATGAAGTGTTCACATAAAACAAGTTTTAATTACTCTTTCCCTTTGCCCTTTATTATCACCCAGTCCTTTTCAAAGTATAAGAGGAATGGCATTAGAGAATGCAATTTGGTGTCAGGCAGGGTTCAAGGGCCCCACTCAGTGTTCAGGACTTTGAGCCAAACCCTGGGGTAAACACAAAACAAAACACCCGCTCCAACCACAGCTATTCGCACAGTTGGCAAGGGATCCACCTGGCACTTCTCCTCTCAGGATTCTGCGTGTCCCGTGCAAGGTGGTAAATGGCTTGCTCCCCAGGTATTTTTATTTCTTATGTAAGTGTGCACTCGTTTCAACTCAGCCAACACGTTAGCACTTGCAGGAAAGAGCAGTTTTTTTTTCAGTCAGACACACAATACACACTGAGTCACATGTACAAGGCCCATACAATGTTGTATTGTGAACAAAGCCCCGAGGGCCTCGTCTCACGATCCTCACTCACATGTGTGGTGCCCTGCTGTGGCAGCACGGGGCCATCTGCATAGAGCAGTGGGGGCTGGGTGTGCGGTGGGCGAGCTGTCCCTCCACCCACCCAGTGCTGGCCCTCCATGAGCTGGTGGTTCCGAACTTTCCAGGACATGTTTACTACAGCCTTCTTTATAATTGGTTCCCCTTCTTCTCTTTCTTTACACTCCTAGTGTCCCCCTTTCTCTGCTCCTTCCTGTGCTTCTGTGAAATCTCTCTGCTTTATCCATTTTCTGATTTGTGTCCTGGAAACCTGCCCTGGGTCCACTACTGATCTGTAAAGCACAGAGCTGGCCCCTTTTCTCTTTCTTCCATACTCCCCAAAGCCCTTCTGAGCCCCCTTCCCTGGCCTGCTTTCTCTGCTCACCAGCCTCTCTGACACCGTAATGCCCACTCCCAAGAAAAAGGCTGGAGTACTTTCCTGAACATGGGCACTGTGTGTGCTGAAATGATTTCAGTGTATGGGCTCGGGGGCCCGGTTTGCCTGGGTAAACTTCTCAGCACTGCTATTTACTAACAAGGTAAGCTCGAGGAAGTCATCTGGCCTCTCTAAATCACATGTTCTCTCAAAGTCAAATGGGGATAATGAAGGTCCCTACTTCTTGGAATTGTTTTGAGCTTTGTGTTAGGCTCTGTAGCTTCAAGTTTGGGTTCCAGACCTCTATCCCTTACCAACTGGGTGATCTTGGCTCTCTCTGCTTCAGTGCCCTTACCTGCCCTATTGATGCATTGGGAAGGTTAGTTAACACAAAAGCACTAGAATAGTGCCTGGTGCATAGGAGCCTTCCCTCACATTGTCCATCATGAGACATTTGTTCATGGATGTAAGATGCCTAGAATGGCTGCCTGGAACAGCCAGAAACACTCAAGAGGTGGTAACTACTACCCCATTTGCTGGACACTTTATTCCTCTGGCTCTTCGGTTGCCCATCTCCTGGGAAGCCTAATCATGAACATTCTACCCAGAGTCTGTTCTTGTAAGAACTTCTCTCTGCACCAAGTCAAGCAAGACCAAGCCATGAAGAAGCCAAGCCTATGAACCTATAACTAACGAACTGTACAGGAAGAGAATAACATGGTAGCTTTGTATTATAGTATACTTTGCTTTTGTGCTGATTTATAGGTGAAACAATGTCTTTATTAATAGTTCTACAGAATGGTTTTAGCAAATCACATCATCTTTAATTTTTTCCCTTGAATGAAAATATGTGTATTTTCATATTTGAATGAAAATATTTGTAAAGAGCTTAGGGCAGGTCCTGGGGCTCCATAAATTGTAACTCTTGTTTATTTTATTCTTGTAAGACTAATATAGCCACATTATTAAAAACTTAAAAGATAAAGAAAAGGTAAAAACATCCCTTTCCTTAAGTTCACCACGGTCATTTTGCACTCTCATATTGTAATGCATTGTGAGAACTCACATTTTAAAGGAATTCTACTGAGAAAATTTTGGAAATAAGGCTTCTTTCTCACATTAGTTTGGTTCTTCAAGGTTGCAAGAAACAGATGTGCCTGAATTCCCCTCAGTAATGTGAGGAAGCCCAGAGTGTCATCTCCTTGAGTGATCTCCGGGTCAGAACATTCTCAGCATCCCTTCGAAGATATTCTGGGCATCAGTGTCCCCTGAGTTTATATTTTCCAAGAAAGAAACTGATAGGATTCATTTGTCATGAACCAACTCAAAGGAGAGAATATAGCACCAGATCACTTCAGAAGCACTGGAGTTCACTGTTCTCGGAGGTGAGCCATGGTTGTAGGGTAGTGAACTTTCATTATATGAAGGGTAAGGCTCGTGGAGTTCTTTTTTGTAAAAGTAAGAGTCACTCTGGTTCCCCTTCTATAGGAACTAAGCCTTGCATCCAGTGGGCTCCCTTCAAGGGCGGCACGTATGCCCGTATGTAAGCAGTCAGCCTCCCGGGGCAGCGCTGATGCTGGTGCAGCCTCTGCATTCTGCACGTTCACTGCCCCTCCCTGTCCACACCACAATACTCAGTGTACGGAGTCACAGAAAGCTTTTATCTCATAGGAAGAAAGACTATGACTATGAGTAAAAAAAGCTTTCAATTTGGAGAACTCTACAACACCAATAAAATCATCAGCTTTTAATAATGAGCAACATTTTCATGGCACTATGTCATTTGCAAAGCATTTCTTTTAATAGTCATTCCATATTTACTCACTTGTTAACTTATTCTTTCAACACCGGGACCACATTATGGCATTTGTGCACCCTAGGCACTTCTGTCTTTTTGGGCCCCTTCCTCCATTAAAAAATAAAACAAAAACAAACAAACAAACAAACAAACAAACAAACAAACATTAAGGTAATTGAATAGACTTTAGGACCCTAAATTTTTTTTCTGATATGAGGAAAACTTAAAATATTTTCTTTGACTCTAACTGTTCCTTTATTCTTCTAATTTCAAGAAAAATTTTAAAATTTTCATAGACCCCTAAACACTGCTGTGAGCCCTAAACATAGTACATACTGTGCCTCCTGGATAAACCAGGCCTGCTCCTACCCTGCGCCAGAAACGGGCTGCGTGCTAGAGACGCGAAGGTGAAAAGCCACGGTTCTGCCTGAAGGAGTTCCTCGGTCCCGGGAAACTGGAGCCAAAGACAAGCCCACGTGAGGGTGCACTGCAGCCGGGGAAGGCTGAGGGCTGACGGCAGCCAGACGGGAGCACTGAGGGGCCAGCTTCTCCCTCTGGGGAGGGCCGGAGGACGGTTTTGTGGAGGAGGCACTGCTTGAGTGACTCTTTAAGCAAGTGCTTTTCAGCAATTTTCTGTTTGAGGCCCAGTTTCAACTTTTAGAATTTCTGGCAGACCACTTGTGGTTATTGAGAAGTGAACACTGGGGCAAAGAAGCGAGTTTCAGAGGCCTGAAAAAAACTTACTGTTAGTCTTGGTATATGGAGAGATGCACAGTTTTCTACTATGATCAGTATGTGAGATTATGTCTGCAAGACCCACGGGTACCTCTAGTTTGCTCGGTGTCGGCAGGCACTGTCAAGCTGAGCGGTCCTGTGGTGCCGGATGGAGGGCGACACACCTGGCTGCGAGCGAGGCTGGGACGCACGGGGCATCCAGCTGGCTCCGTGGGAAGGCCACTCGTTCAACGGGGCACGAGAAACCTTTCCCTCCTGATTCTATAAAAGACCATAAAGGAGGCAGGTGATAATTCTCAGTGCGGAAGAACAACCAAATAAATCAGGTGATGATAACATTTAGCCTCATTTAGGAATAAAAGAACATATATTGGGTGTGAATCAAAATCTGGCAACACAGTTAATAGCAAGGTGTGTAAGCCATACCAGCTGCCCAACTACAGTGGTTGAAATCCACCATTCTCAGGATAATAGCAAACACTTAGGATGTCCCAAGGACCATTCTGAGAACTTCATATTTGTTTTCAAGCTTCATAACAATCTTACTATGTGAGTGTGATTACTATCACCATTTTTAAAATGAGGAAACCGAGACATGGCAACTTTAGATAATCTGGCTTAGTAAGTGGCAGAATAAGATTCAAAACCCTGCCTCCTGCTACAAGATTTGTGCTCTCAGTCACTGCACTTCCCCATCTGTGTGGTCACCTTTCGTCATCATGTATCTGGCCACTGCCGCCTCCGATCAGCCTCACACAGGGCCCACTTGCCAGCACCTCCCCTCCGGCTTCTGACCTGACACTGCAGAGTGTAATGGGAACACGCCTCACCCCATGTAACACAGAAGAGCTTCAAGAAGTTATGACCAGGGGGACCATTAACTTAGACCAATGGGAGAAGGGGACAGATGGCTCCATCTCAAGGCAGATTTCCTATGACTTCTCAGTCCCAGAGGATCAATCATTTAGTTACTGATAAAATGCAGGACTCCCAGTTAACTTTGGATTCCAGAGAAATAACAAAGAATTTTTTACTATAAGTATGTCTCAACTATTATATGGTATATACACTTATAATAAGACATTCTTTGTTGTTTATTTGAAATTCAAAGTTAACTGGGCATTTTGTATATTATTTGCTAGAAGTGACAACCCTGAGCAGTAGCCACCCTGAGGATGCCTGCTTCTTTCCCTGCATGGCTCCTTCACGCCCTATGTGCTCCCTAGGGTCACATGCACGATGAAGAACTCGAGTGGAAGCCTTGTCTCAGCCCCAGCTTCCTGGGAACCCAGATTGCAACCCAACAAGGCAAGAATTTTGCCAGGCAGAGGTGGAGCCACCATGCTCACAGCCATCCTGTGAGACAGGCACTGCTCTCATCATCAGGGCACTCAAATGGCAGATAAGGCAACCGAGGCTGCAGGAGGTCCATCTATTTGCCGGACTCACATTCAGCTGCTCTGGCCCTGCCAGCCTCTTACTAGAGAAGAGCTCTTCAAGCTGTTCCTGAGAGATACTGAAGCATTATTAGAACAAGCACTAACTGGTTTGGATAATCGTTGACTCATGTAATAATAACCTCCATTTGTTGAAAGAAACTCCCCCATCCTCACATAGGCAAAGTGACACAGTGACATAGGCATGGAGAGAATCAGCCTCACAGAGGCCATAGAGTGAAGGTGGCCAGCTTCTCCAGGTGCATGCTAGTCAGAATGACCAAGGTTAACACACTCATCTCCTTCATCCTCAGCTCTTCACGGTAAACCAACAGCACACTATTGTTTCTATATATATCTGATTATGATGTATTCCTTCCAAGGTGATGGCTGATTGCAAAGAGATACATTCAGAAAGCCTTCAAATTATATTTACTTTTGACTCACACCAGAAACTTGGTTCCCTCTCCAGGTACCATTTTCCTACAGGTTAAACTCCTAAAAAACATAACTATAGCATCAGTTGAGACCACAGCAAACATTAGAGAAAACCTGTGCTGAAATATTTGCACCTGGTAGATTTACACAGGAATGAAACCTCTTTGCTAACTTAAAAAACAAGCCAAACCTTGGCAGCATTAAATAAGCATAAAATGAGACAGAAGTTCTTTTTTTTTTTGTAAACTCTATGAAACAAAACCTCTGCTTTGTTCCTCTTTGTCTGTTGGAATCTTCATTATGAAGGAAGGAAACTACGAGGAACGAACCATCTTGTAGAGGTGAGAAAGTCTTTCTCTGCTGTATTGCTGGATTTGCTCCTAGAATCAGCCACCTCTGTAGCTCTCTCTCCAATGACACTTTTTCTCACAGCAGCCCAGGGAAGCAGATGGATTGGATGGCTGGCTCTGGTTACCTATGGCTGCCTGCCCAGTCCCCTGGGCATTCCAAGGCCCCACCTTCCACCTGGCTCATGACCTCTGAACCAGCCCTGTGGCCAATACTGGCTTGGGGGAAGTAGTGGGGTGTAGGTATCGGGCTGCCGGGGCCCAGGCCACAAATGAAAGAGTCAATTGTTTTCATTCCTTATGCTCACTTGTGAGGTCCTCGGAGCCGCAGAACTGGTATTTCTCCAGATCCTGGCTACTCATGAGGCTGTGTAGACAAGCTGTACTTGCAGTTGGACATGTGTATGTGTGTTTCAAGGGCGGCGGCAGGCTGGCTCCCAGTCCCAGCTCTGCCATCGACTCACTCTGGGACTTCAGTGAGTCCCTTTGTCTCTCAGGGGCCTCAGTTCTCTTGTCCGTGAAACAGGACAGTTGGATCCCTGCGGGTGCGTGGCCGGGCTGGGGAGTAAGCTGCGGGGCAGGGGGCTGCTGAGCAGGCCGGGCCCGGCCGCCTTCCGTCATCTCCTCACCACCGTCCCAGAGTCAGCTGAAATCATTCCACTTTTATCTGTCCTGTATCGTGTGCTCTCACATGAGATTTTCTTTGAAAAAAGGTTTTCGTTGTTTCTAAGAACCAATGGAGTAGGCTATCTCCAAGTAAACTTGCAAATTTATTTTTCTACAATTCCCCAATTCCAAAACAAAAGTTAGACTTGGCCTTCTTAAAGGATTGCATGCTGTTTTGGGGGGTGAGAAAATTACGATGTATGTGCCGATGCGTTTCTGATATTGAAGATCCTCCAATGCTGCCTCCCCTAGGGGACATATAAAGTTTCCAGAGCCCAAGCCCCCTCCTTTGTTACACCTGATAAAGGCTCACATGTTAATTATTTAGCCCCTGGTGCTAACTGAAATACAGTATATAATGAAACTGCCTTTAAAACATTTTCATGTGAAACATAGGGCTCTTGCAATTGAAACATATTTTTCCTTCTTTCTTATCAGCAGTTATTTTTATGGACAGGGTTTAGACGGCGTAGCAACAAAGGGCACTGAATTGGTGAATTATTCATGTAATCTACATTTCCTGGCTGCTGTGGATAATTGACAGGTGTCATGTCACCTTCTACAGACGTCCCACAATTAGGGACTATATATCAGTGTTTGACTTCGATGTAATGCTCCCTTTCTAAGCCAGTTTCATGTTTTATTTACAGCGTGGTGGCGTTTTTGACTTGGCTGCCTATTTCTCTCACTTTCAATTCCAAGCCTTTTGCTCCACTTAATATAACCAGGAACATTTAAATAATAAGCCTCCCTCTCGTTTGCTAAAGGCCGTCACTCATCGCTGCCGTGTTTTATTCATTCAGCCATTATGATAGTCAACTTCTTGATTTAAGAAACCCAGGATGAAATGCAGCTATAAGGAAACCACAATATAAATTTGATTTTATGACTTGTTTGGTTCACTGGGAAAAAACGAAAAGCAAATCTTCCTGGGCTCTGACACAAGTTGTAAACTGTGGGGAAAGTTAGCTAGTTACAGGCTGTGACTGACTCACGGAGCCAAGGGACATTTCAGACCTCCACCAGAGCTGGAGGGCTTCTAGCCTTAGGAAGAAAGCCAAGCTGAGGTCTGTTTAACCCCAGTGAGAAAAATCAGGTAATATAAACCTGGACTTGATAACCCTGAAGAGAAACGAGAAAACATAGCCATAATTTAAATACCTAGAGTGAAACGGAACCCTTGAAATGCTCTGGTCCTACCTTCTTACATTAGCTAACAGGGGGGCCCAGAGCATGCGAGGGCTTGCTGTCACCCTGCACCAGTTAGTGGCAAAGCTGCAAGTTCGGCCAGCTGATTCCTACTCCAGCACTCTTGCTGCTCTGCAGTGTCGTCGATCATTCCCGTTACCTCTTCAGGATCCACTCACCCGCTGCAGCCAATACTTACCACTGTTGTTCCTTGGGAGAATTCACCCATCCTCATTCTCAGTTGCATGATTTGTGCGGAATTATCTCATGCTTACTCTACGTGTAAACATGACTGACTAAGTCCATCAGTGAATCCGTGTTCCCAAATGGATGCTTCAGAAATGGCCGTGTGACCTATGTCAGACCAGAGAGAGACAGTGAGTTCCAGCCCTTGTCCAGGTGCCAGTGCAGGTGATTTTCTGTCCCAATGCATTGAGCGGTGTCAGGGTGTGAGGTCTGCAGCTGCTACGGACATTTTGCTACCACAGGGAAGAAGCTGGAACACCCGGGAGTGGGAGGAGAGAAATGTATCATGTGATACTAGAGGGTAAATCCTGCCACAAAAAACTGATCGGATAGAGCAAACCTTCATTAAGTAAACATATCATTTATCTGGTAAACTAGGACAACTTTGAGAATGAAACGGGGCGAGATGAGCGCCCAACCAGACAGGATGAAGAAACTGGACCATCCTGGGTAAATAGGGACTTATGGTCGTCCTGTTCCACGATGGCATCATCTGAGCTGCTGGATTTAGCCTCGGCCCTGGGTTAAGCTAGCAGAATTAAGCTGGCTTTCTCTTTGGCCTTTTTAGTCTAGGTGACAATGAACTCACTTCATCATTGAAGCCAATATGAATCAGAGTTTTGTAACTTGCACATAGTGGTTTTGACTGATACTAATAAGCTGCTTCCTAAATTCGTGATTTCTGAAAATTTGTCCTGTATCATATATATGCTTGAACTTTAGTAAATGTGAAAACATTACATTTAACATTTTACTTCAAATAACAAAAATGATCACTTATAGAACCTTTTCAATTTACAGAGAACTCCAAAGTTGTCTTATTTACATCAATACCCTTGTGAAATAGGTATCACTCAAGGTTTGGAGAAGTTACAAAATTTACCCAGATTCTAATGGCTGACACAGGTAGTGGTGACTTTCTGCAGGGGGCAGGTCCTACAACGCTGAGTTGTATTGTTTGCCAGTTTCTGTGGTGCAAAGATTCCAATAACAGCCAGTTTCAAGGCATCAACCTGACATCCCAAACGTGTGGGGAAAAGAGAGAGATGTTGGCCCTCATGAATCAGCTTCAGCACCTCACTGCATGGAACATGAGTTTAAGGCTTCTTACTCCATTTTTAAGTTTACTGTATTTTTAGGTTCAGGTGTCTGGGTGGAGACAGTCCATTCTGAACTGTGCTCTCTTAACAATAGCAGTTGTGCCTCAGGGCCAGCGGGCCTATGAGGCTTCAAAAGAGATTTCCCTGGGGCAGAGCTGCAATAGCCAATCCAGTTCAGACCTTGTGCTTCCTGCCTCTGGGTCTCCAGCATCTGCTCTTCCTCACTGAATGTGGCTACTGCCCTGCCCCTCCTTTCCCATTCTCCTCCTGCTGCAGCTGGTTTCAGTGACTTGTTCAGGCCCTCTGCTCTGAGTCCAGGACCACTGGGTGGAATGTCTGTCTCCCTTTCCCCAGTAAGAAGCTGAAGCTTTGGAATGTCCTTTGTCCTAGAGTTCAATGGGCTGGCTCAGTGACGGCAACTGTCTATGCTGTTTTCTGATCACTGCTATTAGACCTAAGCTTCCACAGGGAAGGGACACTTACAAAGCCCATTCCCATTCGTAATCTCATTGGAAGGGATTGACTGGATTGTGTGCTAAATGTTTTGTTTCGGCAGAGAGAGTTTGGAGAGGAGTTGAGTCATGTGAAAACTCTGGTGGCAGCAACCTAATTCCAGATCTGGGGCTTAAGGGAAATTAGCCAGGCTTTATAGGACTTGCTTTCCAAGCTCAAGCCTACTGATTCTGAGCAAATGCCAGAGTAGTGTTAATTGTCAAAAGTCATGGAGCTGTTGAAGCGCGTGGTAAAAGTCATTTTGCATCTTTAACACCCAGACTATGTAAAAATTGAGAATAAAAATGTCTTCTAGTAGCAGTTCAACTCAAATATTTATAGGCCACTTTCGAACTGGGACTGCTCATTCATCCCTATGACTTAGGGAGGAGGGAAGTGATGAGGACACCGCAGCAGTGAAAATGGCTGATGCTACTATGGGCAGCGCTCAATTGTCCACTCTTAGAAAGATAGTTTAAGTGATCATTTAGGCTTCACTTTCGAATGGGATTTTATACTTAGGCATGAATATGGCATGTCAGAGCATCTGAGCATTCCCTTAGAACAACTTAATGAAGCAAGTGTATGAGGAATTAATTGGGAAGCTGCCCCCTCTCTCTGGCCTGCCCGCCTGCCTGCAATGGCAGTTCCTGGGGGAATAAAAGTTATTTTATAGAATAATTCAAAGGTTTGTACCCATCTAGCTTTCCTTGCAGAAGAAGTAACGGTGACTGTGCTTCATCACGTGCAAAGAAAATAAAATTGAAGTGGATCAACCTACATATACGTATCAGGATGACACTCAGACAAGATGCATGCAGCATAAAGTCACAGCAAAGGCCACGGTCTCAGACCCATGTCAAAGTTTGTGATTTGGTTCAGGGGCTGACCAACTAAACAGCAGGAAGCAATCCATTGCAGTTTATACTAAAACATTAAGATGGTATGAATGGCTAAAGCTGTAAAGCAGGGGTGTCAAACTCATTTTCATCGGGGGCCACATCAGCCTCACAGTTGCCTTCAAAGGGCCAAACGTAATTTCAACTCCTTAACAGTTAAGGAGTAGTTACATTTATACAGTCCTAAAATTATTTCAGCCCTTTGAAGGTAACTGTGAGGCTGATGTGGCCCCTGGTGAAAATGAGTTTGACATGCCTGTTGTAAATGTTCAGAAGAATTGGAAAACAGAGAAACTGGGAAAGTCAGAGAAGAATTCAGAAAAAAGGGGAGACTTAATCTGGGCCCTGGGGGCTGGACTGGAAAAGGAGGACATCCAGCTGTAGAATGGGAGCATTCTGGGACACAGAGAGGCGGGAGGTCCAGGAAGGGGGGGGCATTGTCCATGCATGAGTGCCCTTAACCTGCCAGGGCTCTCCCACAGCAAGTAAGGGAGATGTTTCCAGCTTCTCAGGGGAGGAGGTGTTGAAAGTTCATAAGGTCAAGAATAAGCAGGCCCTGCCATGAAAGAATATGTGGCTAATCTAGCCACCATTAATTGGGAATCAACCACAGATGACATGTATCAAACTGTGACTCAATTACTTTTCTTGCAACATCCATGCATATTCAGATTGAAAAATCCTTCTGATATTTTCAGTGCAAATTGGATTATGCATACAACAGATTTGATTTTCTGTATCATCCACATTGTTGTTAAGATGACCCCCCAAAAACTAGACATTGAAAAATTCATGAATTAAAGTTATGGACTGCATGTGGCAGAGAGTCCAGGCCCAGAGAGCACAACAGTAACGAAAATGAGGACCATTACCTATTCCTTCAAGGTTGAGGTGGTTCTGCTGAATGAAGGACAGTGGCTCACACGGTGGAAGCCCGGTAGGACCCCCATTTCCGTCACACTCATCGCCAGTCTTCCCTTGTAGACAGTGGAACGACCAAAAGTTCTGGATCTTTCCATAGCAAAGTATGTCTGTTTGACCCTGTTTAAGGTTAAAAAATGTTCAGCTTCCTCACACACAGAAACAGGCTGAGAGGCCACTCCTGCTCCCTGCAGACAAACAGGCCCCCCAGTGGAGGGGACTGGGCTCTAGAGGAGGAAACCGCTCACCCAGGAACGGACTGAGCAGAGCCGGGGTGCATGTCTCAGACAGAAGCAGGGTGGGAAAGCCAGATATTCTACCCAGAGCAACTAGAAGAAAGAGGATAAAACCCCAGTATGTGCAAATATCAGATAGTGAGGCCTCATGGCAGATGAGTTCCATCTACTCTTTGTGAGAAAAATTAAGCAAGTCATTGGAGGAAGTTAGGGAATCTTCTTTCATAAATATTTAGGGTTTTAAAATACAGTATTTATTTGAAGACAAGTAAATGGGAATAATAACAAACTCTTTCTGTTTAGTTTCTGTTCAAGTTCTGCTCTCAGATATATTTCTGTGAGACAATAATTTTTAAATCTTATTGGAAAAATGGAAAAGCCCAAAGTAATCAAGTATAAACTTTGTAACTGAGTGAACACAGGAAGAAAAAAAAATGCCTTGACACATGTTGAGACTCTTGGCCACAAACAACAAAGGCTCTGTCAAGTTTTCCTGGAAAAGTGGGAGGTTTACCATCAGGATGCACGCGGACTAGAAGCAGATGCGGAAGCTCCTAGGAAAAGTGCAGCTCTGGGTCCGGCTGTGCTCCCAGCTGTGTCTGCAAGCTGCCCCGACTTGTCCTCTCTTCTTTCCTGACCAATTTCTTGACCTCATCATAGTATCTCCTGCCTCCTGACTAGCTCGGATCTAGTACTATGGTCTCTTAGGCTCCTCTCTAATTAGGACTCTTTAGTTTCCGCTTCTTCATACTAACTAGCGCATTCTAGCTACACTTCAACTCCTCAGAAGACTAAATCTGATTGGCCCAGGTCACCTGTTGGTGCTAGGTCACAATATAGGCCATCATCTGGCCAGTGCAATGGTCGCCCTTGGGTCAGATGCCCGCCACTGGTCCAACTCCTCCAAGCTAATGAAGGATGCGGGGTAAAAAAACAACATGATCAGGGCATTTCTCATTAGAAAGGGCTGGGGCATGGGCAGGCTTTGCTGTTCCTGTCAACATGTAATGATAACTGGCTGTTCTTCAGAACTAGCCAAGTCCTCTTAAACTACAGCTTGTGGGAATTCTTTATAATTTTATTTATTCAATCATTTATTCAGTCTGACCTATCTTGTCACAAAACATTTGAGGTGACTTACAATCTAGATCTGATATACAAGGATCAAATAGTTGAGGAAAATAGGCAAAAAAAATAAAAAGCCAGGGCAAAATTATCACCATGTAGTGTGTAACACTCAACATTAGGAAATTGTTAAACGTGGGCCTTGAATTTGTATCTAAACCTGAAACCAAGTGGCAAGTGCAGGGAAAAGCCCTAGTAGAAAATGTCATGTATATTTAAGCAGGGTACCAAGGAAGTGTGTGGGAAGCCTGTACCTCCAAACAGACAGATTCCCCTCCCTTTTTAAAAGAACTTATGGAGCCCCTTGCTCCTCCCACCCCACCTGGAGCTGTGCTGGGCCTGCAGGTCTATGGTGAGCTGCGGACACGGGTCTCCCTTCTGCAGGATGGAGTTTGTTAAAGTTGTCCAGAATAAGGCCTACTTCTACAGTGACATTTAGAAAATGACAACAGGGTAAAATTCATTACTATGACTAGAAACACTGGGTAATCCAGGATAAAAATACGTACAACACACCCAAATACAGGACAATAGTTTGTGTAACCAATAAAAACATCATTTGTCAGATTACTTATGCTTGTATAGAAGGAGATACAAGTTTGTATAGCTTATGCTCATGAACTCCCAAAGTATGGTGTGAAGGTCGGCCTAACAAATTACTCTGATCGTGCTGGTGTGCTGCTGGCCCACAGTCTTCTCAATAGGACAAGATCTGTGAAGGCCAAGGGCAGGTGACTGGAGATGAATGCAGTGGGCAAAGCACTGATGGTCAACCTGGTGCCTTCACCTGCTCTTTGGATGCAGGGCTTCACCTGCTCTTTGGAAATATAGTTTTGTGGGCCCTGAAGGGAGCTGTGGATAGAGGCCTGTCTCTCCCTCACAATGCCCAGTGATTCCCTGATTTGATTCAGAAAGTGAGGAATTCAATGCGGATGGACATGGGAAGCACATCATGGGTCAGAACATGGCAGATCACGTGTGTTACCTAATGGAGCAAGATGATGCTCACAAGAAACAATTCTCTCAATACGGAAAGAACAATGTAACTGCAGACATGATCAGGGAGATGTGTAAGAAAGCTTATGCTGCTATACAAGAGAATTTAAGAAAAGAAGCCTAAGAAAGAAGTTAAAAAGAAGAGGTAGAACCATCTCAAAATGCCTCTTGCCCAAAGGGAAAATCATGTAGCTCAGAAGAAGGTAACCTTCCTCAGGACTCAGGAACTGGCTGCTGAGAGTTCTTGAAACCACACCACAATTTTCTATGAAGATTTTTCATATAAAGACAATAATAAACTTGACCAGGCAGCTAAAAAAATAATTTATGGGCCACCACGATGAGAAAGGAAACCCTAGGTTATGTCCGAAGGCTTCTTCTGGTCCTGATTTCATAACACTGGTTGAGATTTTATTGATCAAGCAAGAAAAATAATTAAAAGGGCCAGGTTTTATGTAGCTGAAACCAACCTCCAACACAACTTCATTCCATTGAAGCTTTAGCCTCCAGTCCCCTCCAAAATCATAGAAATACTTGACTTGGAGTGGTAAACTCACAACACAGTGCACAGATGATGTGTATGGAATTGTGCGCCTGAAACCAGTATAATTTTGTTAACCAGTGTCACCCCAATAAATTCAATAAAAAGGAAAAAATTAAAGATGTAGTTTGAAAGCTGTAAAATCAGACCATAAATTTCTCATTTCTTTTTTATTATGCATTATAAGGCAAGAAGTACACAGGAAGGCTGGCTCAGTGATTTTTCCACTCCCCAGTTTTTTTTTGCCTGTGGCATTTCTGACATTCTCAGATCTTTTAAAGCTCTTTATTTACTCTTTTTCTTCTTCTTTTGATTATAGAATAGCAAACAGTCCTAGAAAGCTTGGTCCCGGTGCGTGATGATGGAAGAGCTCTGCCCTAGAGCACCAGGCTGGCCTTGCTAGAGCAGCCGCACTGCGGGAGCTTGGGAAGCGAAATGGGACGATCTCTCTCAGACTGGACCTGGGGATCATTCTGTTTAAAAGGACAGCTGTCCTTTAATATTCATTGAGTGGCCACCATGTTCCAAGAGCCACATGAAGTACATATGTGATATGACATTTAAAAAAGAAGAGACTAATTTTAATAGGAACCAGTTACTACTGATACTTGACTTGATGACTGTATAGAAAAGGGTAGAAGGGATTCCGGGTGTTTTTCACTTTTGCTGAGAAAAATGCTAGGTGGCTTGCCAAGATGGTGATCCTGAAAATCCATTTACAATATTCAATTAACAATAATTAAGGCACTCAGTGGGAAGCTCCTGACTGACTTGCTAAATAGCAAAAATTGGTACTTAGCATTCCCAGTGGGTCAGAGAAAAGATAATAAGTACCCAAAATGTAAAGACAATCGAAATGAAACCAATTATGATCAAATTATATTACTCAAATAGAAACACAAGTTGAATCAGGAATATTTAAGTTTTTGACGAGAAATATTAAAAAGAGATATAATAACATTTTAGCCATTAATTGATCGTCTAATCTACTTTAGTTCTGGAAAGGGAGCTGGTTTATAAGCTTTCAAGTTACATATGTTGATAAGGGACCACAGTCTATTATAACAACCTCATATTTTTAGGAGCTGGTAAAGGCTAATTTTCCGTTAATATAGTTAATAATGGACCCTAATTGATTCTATTACCAATAGTCTTGAAAAGACAGCTAGTCTTTCTGTCCATCTTTTCCCAATCACATAATCACACACATGAATGCTAATTTGATTTCTATGTTCAACTTTAGTAATTTTAAACTATCCCTCCCCCAACTAATTTTCTATGGTAGTAAAACAAGGATTCTTATTTTTAAACTTCCTTGTAGAGTAGTCCCCTTATCTTCTGGGATACATTCAGAGCCTCCCAGTGGATGCCTGAAACCACAGATAACACTGGACCTTGAATATACGATGTGCTTTTCCTATGCACACATACATACCTGTGATAATGTCTGATTTAACAATTAGGCACACTAAGAAATGAGCAATAACTAAAAATAAAGTAGAACAATTATAATAATATTCTGTAATGAAACTTAGGTGAATGTGGTCTTTCTCAAAACATCTAGTTGCACTGTGCTCACCCTTCTTCCTGTGATGAGCAGAGATGAGAAAACTCTTATGTGATGAAAGGAAGGGAGGTGAGTGACACAGGCATTGGGACCTGGCACTAGGCTGTCACTGACTTATGGACAACAAGTAACAAGCACTTCGCAGTTTCTCTTTAGCATATCCAAATTGCCTGCATCACTACTCTCGCATTCTGGGGCTCTTGTTAAGTAAACAAGAGTGACTTGAACACAAGCACTGCAGGCCTGCAAGTCAAGCCCATAACTAAGACGGCTCCTCAGTGACTAGGGCGGGAGTGCACCCAGTGTGGCGACGTGATTCGAGTTCTGGACAGGACAAAGAGGGACTCGTGCGATTTCATCACACTACTCAGGCTGGAATGCAATGTAAAACTAATGAATTGTTCATCTTTGGAAATTTCCATTTCATATTTTCAGGCTGTGGTTGACTGCAGGTAACTGAAGCCGAGGAAAGGAAAACAGCAGCTAAGAGGGTATTAAGGCAGTTTTTCCTCACCTACTGTTATAATACTATAGTTCACATTTCCATCAATTTTCCCTCTTTCATATGTTTGAAATCGTACAATCAACTTCAAATTTACAATAATTCTGCAAGATCTAATTAAGTGTGTGTAAAGGGTTGCCTGTATATGCTTGTAATGCAGTGCACCTAAATCATGGAGGACATTAGATGTAATATAATCCAACCTCTCCACTCCTATGTGAATATGTACGTATCCGCATTCTAAATTCACTGTCATTTAAGTCTGAAAACCTAACCTATCCTGATTTCTGGCAAGGAAAAACAATTAGTGTGTTCACCATTAATCATGAAAGCATTAGTGAAAGTTCTCTTTCACATCCTTTGGTCTACTCTTCCGTACGTCCAAACCTCTGTCAGCTCAATTAAACCTTTGCTTTTTAAAACTTTATAAGCCTATTTGAGCAAAATCCTCATATTTATTATCAGAAAGCTAAGCTCAATGAATCCTTTCATATGAAAACTCTGAGAAAGGCATAAATCATGGCTATCATGCATATGTAAACATATATGTTCCTGTGTATATGTTACACATATATGTGTAAGTGTGTATATAAATATATAAAAACGTGTATACAGTATATGTAACTGATTTTCAAAAACTTGGTCATACTTTTCTGTGGCCTGCTTTTTTCCTTAATATGTTGTAAATATCTTTCCATTCCAATGAACATATATCAATTTTACCAATTAATGGCAGCATAATAGTATGGATGTATTGCAATAATTTACCTCATTTCCTTAATCCTCTGTTGTTCAGCATTTAGGTTCTTCCAGTTTGGTTGTACCTTCATCTTTACAGACTTGTCTAATTGTTTTCTTGGGATGAATTTCTGCAGGTCATATATTTAAACCTTTAAATACATATTGACAATTTACCTTCCAGGAAGGTAATTTACCACCAGGGAGGTGGCTTCATTTTGCATTGCCAAGGGCAGGGCAGGAAAGTATCAGGTGACTCTCCTGCAGGAGGACTCTGGTTTTCCCTTATCTCATAGATGGAAAGAGGTATCCTGATGCTGTCTGTGTTCTTCAGTTACTAGTAAGGTTGAAAATGCTTCAGTATGATGATTGGTCATTTTTTGCCTATAAATTCCCAGGTGATGTCCTTAGTCCATGTTTATATAGTAAGAATACTGACCCTTTGTCAGTCATATCTACAGTCTTGCAAATGCTTTGTCCAGCCTGTATTTGTCTTTTAAATTTGTTCATGGTATTTCTTTCTGGCTAGTTTTGCATGCTTGTTTTAAAACATAAATATTAGAATCAGTTTTTAACAAATTTCAAAAAATAAATCCATTTTGGAGACTGAGAGGAATATTGGCAATTTTAAAAAACAGCTTGTAAGTGGCTATGATTTTCAGTGTGGATTCCGGAATACAGAAGCTGTCCTGGACGTTCTTTCCTTATGGACGTCTTCCATGTGAAAGCACGAAGCTGGCCATTGTGGGGCGATTTGGATGTTTACTCCTGACCCCTGTCTTCACTTCTGTGTGAAACAAACAAAACAACTACACACAGTTGGATGCAAGTGCACATAAGAGGGTAGGAGAGCGGTGGCTTTGGGGTTCAGAGTTTGAAAGACAGTGGCGGTTGCACGGAACCTGTGGGGAGATGATCAGTTGTTGCCTTGGTGGCCAGACTGCTTTAATTCGGGGATTAGTTGAACGTGCCGCCTTCAGTTACATCCTGTGTCTCCTTCAGGACATTTATCTATTCTGATCCAGTCATGAACTCTCATTTGGAGCAGAGTACCAACTTGGTCCTATTAATTCCGGCCATCAAGATTTTTTTTCATTCAGATAAAAGCATTGACCTGATCTCACGTATTTTACTAGGGAGAACGTCTGCCGACCTCTAAGATTTCCATCAAAATCATAGTTTGCCAAGGTGTAAGCTGACCACATCCTTTATAGGCATGAGGATCGGCCAGCTGGCAAGGCCTCGCCGCCGCTCTCTCCAGGCAATCAGCCAACAGCCCAGCACTCCCAGCAAGATTCATGCCCACTGCAACATTTATTTTTTTTTTTTTTGAGGTGTTAGCTGCATTCTGTTAATTGGGACCTTTTGCAAAGTCTTTCAGGCACTTTGCAGTGCCTGTTCTCCCATCAATTTCTGCTGAAAATTTATTGTTCTGTCACATGTGTCTTCAGCAAGAAATCCGTAAAACAACTGAAGTTGATTTTTTTTTTACCTAACTCAGTGTTGCAGAAATGAGGCAGAGGAACTGTCAGTCATTTCTAAGGATGACAATTTTCACTGCTTGACAATCTTAAATATAAAATTCTAGTTATTTGGTGAGGTGCCTGTGTACAGCCCATCCCCTAGATGAGAAGTGTGGCAGAGCAGGTTTAGAGTCCTTTGCTTAGGCATGATAATTTAGGGAAATAGTTAGCTCATCAAAATTGGCTGGGCGCCCTGTTTTCATATTATCCAGACAGAAGTCACTGAACCACAACTTTGCTGCTTAGAAACAGACACTAAAAGGCAGGGAGGGAGGGAGGGAACTATGAATAGTTAGCCAGTTACCATATTCAATCTTGAAGTGTACTTTACACTCAAGGATAAACTGATACATGTTAAATTATGACTGAAGAAATGTCGGGAAGAGCACTCAAGAGATCTGCTGGCTGCACACTGCTCTTGCCCAGTCAGGTGACTTTAAGCAAGTCACTAAGGCTCTCTGAATCTGAGCTTCTTCACATGCAACCAAGAGAGTCCGCACTGATGGCCTCTAAATTCTAAAGCTCTATGTTTTAGGGACTTCCTTTAAAGAGCCACAGTAATAATTCCATGTTTGGGTATACTCTACTTTTAAAAAGTCATTCTTCAAAACTATGAACTTACCATCCATTAAGCAATTGCTAACATACTTGGTTTAGTTCAGAGCATACCTTGTCTCACCTTAAGAAGTTCATGGGCTCAAAATGGGTGAATAAAGTCAAGGCACAAATACCCATCAGATAAGGTCACAGAGGCCCAGGGTGCTGTGGGGTTTGGAAAACTAGATGTGATCCCTCCCACATCCTTCGTGCTGAGACTCAGACTCCCTGGTATCTGGTTGGAGACTGTGCATGGCGCAGCTGGCATTTGATGAGAACCTTGAATGAACACAAGATTTACAAAGAGGGAGCTGAAGTGGAGGAAATTCTAGGCAGAGAGAGTAGAATAAACATAGATGCAGATACGAGATACTTCATACAATATTTAAAGAATTCCTAAACCCAAACACCTAGAGAAAACAAATCCAATTTGTTTACAATCCAAATTAAGGTATTATTTACCTTTCCCACAAATATTGGTACTTACTGAATGTCCATTCTGTAGGTCACACTATTCTTGGTGCTATAGGACATCCAGAGATGACTGTGGAAGTTCAAATATAAGTTTAAACTAGGCTTTTAAAAAAGTAAAAGAAATATATGCATGTTTTGTACAAAATAAGGAAGACAGAAGAGGACAAAGAGCTAAATTAAAAATTATATACCTGCCCTGGCTGGTGTAGCTCAGTGGATTGAGCGTGGGCTGTGAACCAAAGTGTCGCAGGTTCGATTCCCAGCCAGGGTACATGCCTGGGTTGCAGGCCATTACCCCCAGCAACTGACCTCTCTCTCTCCCTCTCTCTCTCTCCCTCCCTTCCCTCTCTAAAAATAAATAAATAAAATCTTAAAAAAAAAGAAAAAGAAAAAAGTCACAAATTAGTTAAAAAAATTATATACCTTATTTAAGTTTATAGACTTTGAAGGTAATATATCATCTAGCACACAGACTCAAAGATATAAATTTGGATAAGTACAGAAGCAATCACTGATTAGCCTAAGGTAACATTTAACTTGATCTTTCAGTGAAAAGGCATTAGAAAAAGGAATCTAAAAAAACACCTGTTTAGATGCATTGGAATCAACAATTACATTCTTCATGGAGTGAGCAGTTTTCAGGCCTTTGTGCCAATGAGATGCAAGAGAACTTAACATTTTTATTACTATAATCAAGAACATTTAAGGGGGCCAGAAGCAAACATTCTTACCTACTTCTTAATCTTGGAGAGGAGGCCAGTCCCTTAAACTACTCACTTCATTAGCATAGGCTGCGACTGGAGGAGGGGATACTCTGTAGGATTCCTTCCTTGACACCATTCTTTAAGAATTCTGGGCTCTAGACTTTAGAGTAAAAGAAAAAAGAGAATTAGTCACAAACATGTGACCCAAGAAGTCTCAGGCAGTGAATCTGATTGGCTGAGAGCTGGAAAAAGCAAGGTGGTACCTCCACACATCCTCTGTTCTATGGGTTAGTTCTAAGCCAGTATATCTGCACAACTCCAGGGGGCGTCATACACAGAGACAGTGATGGGAATGTCAAATGCGAAAGCTTGTCTTCACTCCTGGTTGCCCCCTCTACAGCCACGTTCCTAATAATAATAATAATAATAATAATAATAATAACAGCTAACATATCTACTGAGTGCTATGTGCCAAGTGCCATGCATTTTACGTGCAAATCCCATCAATTCCTTGCAGCTGCACCATGAGCAGCTAATGCTGATATCACCATTTTGTAGGTGGTGAGTGACCATACAATAAATTTATTATCCCATCTGGGGCACTTCTGAGAGAGAAAGAAGTGCTATTACTAATGACAGTGGGGCGACAGGCGTCAACCAGGAGCGACTCAGGTGAGCAGAGCATGCGGTCACTCTGCAGATAAGGATGCTCAGGTGCAGAGTGCTAGCTTGTGCAAGATCAAGGATACTTCGCAGAGTCAGCCTCAGAGTTCTTCCACTGCACAGCTTTCATCTTTGTGCCAGGGCTTCCTGAACGTTGGTGTTATTATCTGTAAAATGGAGCTAATAGAACCTACTTTAGGAAGTGATCTAAAGATTTAATTTTGGCAAAGTACCTAAACCACGGGTAGGAGCTCAAAGTGCTAGTCAATCAGCCTCAGTTCCCTTCTTTACAGTCAGGCCTCTGAGTGAGCTTAGCAAGCCCCTTCACTCCGCTGGCCCTCCATTGCATCGTTCATACAAGAATAGGATCGGATGAAGGGCAGAACATTCTCTTGGCTTTCCTTCTTCTCTGGTCCTTTGGAATCCATCCACATTCACTTGCATACAAGGAATACCCCTCTCTTCTGCCTATAGTTCAGAGAAATGGCTCCTTCAGGCTTACTCTCATTGTCTAGTGTTTTCTCTTGGACGTTGAAAATGGTGGATGTGGGAAGCCTTTTCTCTCCCCTCTTCCAGTCTTTCCATTGCCTTTTGCTTGTGCTGGAGCTTCTTATGTAGATCGCTCCTCAAGAGGGGGGAGAGTACTGGGGAGCAGGCGGACATGCCGGACGAGGGATCCCATCTGGATCTGGCTGGAATTTTTTCCCTTTCAGCATCACACCTATCATCTTGTCCTTTCCTGACATCACAAAAATGTCTGTACAAGGAAAACTGTGAATTTGGAGATCACACAGAGTTGTGGTCTGAGATGGTCCCCTGTGATCACAGATCCCACGGCAGTGTGGCCTCCAGAACAGGCAAGGACACCCTGCTGCACTCTTTCCTTCCCTTCCACCCTCCTCTCTCGCTTCCTTTTTTTAACGATATTAGCTGAGTACCAACCATGTTGTATATCAGGAACTAGGCTAGGCTCTAAGGGTTGAATTAAATAAAAAATAGACATTGTCTCTGCCTTCACGGAGCTTCTCACCTTACACAGCAGTGAGAGATGTTAATCTAATAACCCCAGAGGCCGGGCCTCTGAGGAACGCCACGGAGGAGGACGCACGGTGCCGTGGAGAGGTCTGACCCAGTTAGGGAGGCCCGGCAAGGTCTCCCTGAGGAAGTGAGGAGGCTCGGGGGCCCAGACGGAAAGGATGAGTCGGCATTCCGGGCAGAGGAAGCAGCTTGTGTAAAAGCCCTGAGGTGAGAGGAAGCTTGGTGGGTTTGAAGAACTGAAAAAGGTCAGAGTGTCTGGAGCCTTGAGAATAAGGGGGGAGGGGGCAGGATGGGGCTGCAGAGGGAGGAGAGCCCGGACCACACCCAGCCCTATATGGCTTTGTAAGTGTTAGGGCTTCTCCTAAAAGCCAGAGAGAACTTCTACAAGTATGCGTAGCAGGAAGGGTGAAGGATCAATTAAAAGGAAATTACCACTCCAGGAAAGTGGATTTAAATGAGGCAAGAAATGAGGGGAGGAAATAATAGGGAATAGTGGTAGCTCATGGTTATGGAGCGCATTGCTGTGAACCAAGTATTGTCCTATGAACTTCGTCTCATTGATCCTCACACAGCCCTATGGACCAAAATGCCATTGTCCCCCTCTTTGCACAGAAGAAGAGACTGAGACACAGAATAAATGGGCCAACGTTGGTTGGCTAGTAAGTGCTGGAACCAGGCAGGGACCTGGGCAGTCCATCTCTAGAGCTCCCTGCTTAATTCACTACAGTGGAGGCTTCTTCCTGCCCTTGGGCCAAACAAGAAATGGGGTGGTGGCTTGCTCCAGGCTAGTGGCTGTGGACAGACCCATGAGCTATTAAGTGGTAAGGACTGACAAGACTCAGATTGGCAGCTGGGGTGAGGGTGAGTCCCTAGTTTCTCTGTGGGTAAGAAGCTGGGAGGGAGGGCAGCTTAGGATGTTAGAGAGCCAGGGAGGGGCCAGGTGTGTGGTGGAAAGCAATGTTGGTTCTGGCTACTTCTTTACAGCCCTGGATCTACGGGAAAGAAGACAGCTTTGACAACCCAGTGTGAACATTCATGTTTGGGGGTTCTGGGGGTTTTGTTTTTTTTGTTTTTTGCTTTCTTTTCTTCTTTCTGGAAATTCTATAAGTTCTGCTAAGAACTAACCACTTTAGTTCTCTTCTTTTAAAAAGTAGACCTGTGCCATTTCTTTTCCTGCTTTATTTATTTATACAACTTGATGTTTAATTCTTTTCGTTTCTTAAGGTTTTACTTTCACTCTGACTACATTCCTAGAAATTCTGTCTGAAGGTTACTTGGACTCCCAGGCTCACTGATTTATTTTTTTCCTCTTCTCAGGGTTAATCTGAGCAAATAGCCAGTTTTCCAGCTTCCAAACACTTTATCTTCTGCCAACAACTGACATTCTTAATTCTGACATTGGTCAGCTTTGAGTTTTGGAAAGTATACATTGCTTTATTTCAACACTGTGCTTTAGGTATCTGCATGTTAGCATTTCTTAAGTAACACAGACTGTACTCATCTGTAGCTGCCACTAAAAGACATTTTTAAATATACAGTTACTACATTCTTGCCTCAAGATAATTTTTGGAAAACTTGCTAAAGAACAATCTCACAAGCTTCCAGTTCAAACCAGTGAACTTCAGAGCCCAGCCTGGCAGAGCTGTTCACCCTGTGCACAGGCACACATGGAGTTTTAAAAAGGGAGATGAAGGCATGGACTACTGCAAAATTTATTCAAAATTTAAAATATATCACCATAGAGACAGCTCTAACAAATTAGGCAGAATTTTAATTCTAACTCTGGAGAGTGCATTGGCTAAGCTATTTCCCCCTAATGATCCCACAAAATCAGCAAAGACTCCATTTACGCTTCTTTGTCAAATGCATTTTGAAATGGAGCTTGGTCGTGCCGTCATCAATTTGTGCCACGATTATTTGCCCTTGACTCTGTGCCAGAGGTGGTGTCAGGGGGCACAGTAATGTTCTAGGAGGGCATAAGCTCCATCTGAAAAGTCAATCTTGGGGAGAAATTGGAACTAAAGACACAATTACGTGACTGAGTTTCTGGAGCAAGAGAGCTTAAAGCTGAGACATAAAGGATGAGTAGAAGTTATCCAGAAGAAGAGAAAAAGAAAAGGGAGTTCTAGGCAGAGGGAGTAGCATATTTAATGACTCAGAGGTGAGCAAGAACGTAGGGCATTAAAACATTGCAAGTTCAGAGGGGCTGGATCTTAGAATGCAAGTGGGTGGTTGGTGAATAGACAAGGTCAGGAAGAGTGTTGTAACCATGGTGAGGAATTTGAAATTTACCCTGAGGGTAGTGGGGAAGCCATTGAAAGGGTTAGATTGAGAAGCTGATGTAATGACACAGAGAACTTGGGGGTCTGAGCTAGGATAGCAGCTGAAGGGGCATAATGGAAGGATAACTGGAAGGTTGACCTTAGAAGATCAGCAAAGGGAAGGTGACCAGACGACTTCCAAGTCTCCAGCTTGGCCACCTAGATGGATGACAGAGCCATCTCCTGAGACAGAGAAAACACAAGGGGAGACAGGTTTCAACATGCCAAGGTTGGTGTGCCTGCGGGATACCCAAAGTAGACAAATGTTAGTTAGTTGGTTAGTTAGTAGTTAGTTGAGAGATTGGAGCTAAAGATATAGACGTGGTAACTGAAGACAGATGAGAGTGCCCAAGATGAGGTGTCCAGTGAGTTTAGCAAAATGGAGGTCACTCGTGATTGGAGGGGCAAGTTTGGGAGGATGGTGGAGGCAGGAGCCAATTTACAGAGTGAGCATGGGAGAGGAGCAGGTAACAGGCAGTGTAGACAACTCTTTCTAGAAGTTTTCTGGAAAGGAAGAAGAGGGTTAGGGGCAGCTGCTAGAGGGTGGTTTAAAACCTCGGGTGATTGTGGTTAATTTAAATCTCAAAGACAAAACCTCAAGAGGGAGGGAAGGGCTGAGGGTTCAGCAAAGAGAGGCAGGTCCTGGAGGAGCTAGGGATGGCTTCCAGGGACAGGGTGGGGTGGTGGTGGGGGGCGGGGTGGGGGGGGAGGAAGTGTAAAGGGTGGGTGTGGTGCTGGAAAGATTAGAGGCTCTGCTTGGGGATGAGTTAAAGATATTCTCATTGAGATTTTATTTATTTTTTAGTGGAAGGCAAGATACTCCGCTAAGTATGAAGGGACAATCTGAAGGATGGAAGGTAAAAGAAAATGTAGGTTTTCTTTAAAGAGAAAAACTAGTGTTTCTTAATAGATAAAAAATACATGCCATGATTTTTTTAAATCCAAGAGTTAAACAGTAAAATGTAAGTCTGGGCTCCACCCCAGCAGCCCAGACCTGGAGCCCTTCTCTCTGGAGAAAAGCACAGTGGCTGCCTCTTGTACATCCTTTCAGAGATATTCTACGCCCTGTCCTGAACCAAGCTTTTTCTCTTAACATCGTGTCCTGAAGATGGTTTCACATTGGCACAAATAAATCTACCCTACTATGAAGCATATTTTATTTAACCTGTTCTTGTACATACTTTCCAGCTCACACGTGAGAGTGGGTGTTCGTGCAGGAACAACGTGCGGCGTGGCATCGCCTTCTGAAGAGGTCCACACTGTGTTCTGTCACTTTACACTGTGGTAGACCCCCGCGTTGTGCCAATGTCATTTATGAGTGAATTACCCTATCTGATCTGCAAAAGATGAAATCTTCTGTTTGCTTTGGATTTTTCAAATTGTGAGGAGGAGAATTATTTCATGTGTTTAGAAACCAATCTAATCTCTTTTCCTATGAACTGCCTGTTCATGTCTGTGATGGTTCAGGGTATAGGTCAACTCGACTGGCCCAGGTGCCCAGATTAAACAGTCTTCTGGGCGTGTCTGTGAGGGTGCTTCCCAATGAGACCAGCATTTGAATTGGTGGGCTCAGTAAAGTAGATGGCTTCCCCCATATGGATGGGCACCATCTAATTCACTGAGGGCTTGAATAGAACAAAAGGCAGAGGAAGGAGGAATTTGCCCTTTTCTAGCCTCACTGCTTGATCTGAGACACCTCACCTCATCTTCTTCTGCCCAGAACTGGGTTTTGCACCATCAGCGCCCCTGGTCCTCAAGCCCCCAGATGTGCACTGAAGGACACCACCAGCTCTCCTGGGTATCCAGCGTGCAGACAACAGAGTGAGTGACTTCTCAGTCTCCACAGTCATGTGAGTCAATCCCTCATAACACAGCTCTTTCTACAGGTCCATATACATATCCTATTGGTTCTATTTATCTGGAGAACCACGACTGATACCATGTCCTTGTCCATTTTCTGTGGGGCTGTTGGTCTTTTTGCTATTGATTTGAAGAGTGGAGAAGGTTTGAAGTAGCCTTCATGGAAGAGAGGGAAGGGCTGAAGAGGGCCGGCGTTGGAGAAGCTCTAAGCTTCTCCCTGTCTGCAGCAGGAGCTAAGTACAGAGCTCTGCAGGCATTCCTTGAATTGAAAAGATTTTTCCTGAGTTCTCTGTTTGCAGTTCTGGCCTGTGACTTCTTTCTCTAAAAGGTTTATAATTCCCTGAGGCCCCAGCAGACCGTCAGGCCTGCAGTCAGAGAAGGAAGGAAGGAAGGCCCCATTCTTTGAGTTCCCATTGTGGCCTGTGAGTGGGTGGGGAGAAGCTGCCCGAATCCCTGAGTCAGCCCCCGGAAGGGACTTGGGGGCCTCCTTGCAGAGCCTCGGTGTTTACTTGGGGCACCAGTTCCTGCACCAGAGCTAAAGAGTGCACTGCACAGCTGATGCTGTGGTGGCCATCCTCCTTCTGGAGGTTGCTCTTGATGCTGCCTGCCCCCATTGTCCTTCACACAAAGAAGGTCACACAGCTGTCAGCCACTGTCCTGGTCCACATGGAGTCCTAGGCCCAAGAGCCAGAAGGCAGGGTGCTGAGGAAGCTGAAGATGCAGGATGGGGCTGGGGCTTCCCTCCTGCTCTTTTGCATTTCCCTGAGTCCCACAGCGCAGGCCCTGGACAGTGTGAGGAGCCCAGTTATCCCCTAAACTCCTCAATGGGGAGCCAAGAAAATACCTTTTCCCAGGGCAGAACTCGGAGCTTCCTGCTACCCATGAACCCCCAAAGTGGTGTGACTTGTTTTGAAAACTGTCTTATCACAACATACAAGTCACACAGTTAAAAATGACCTAAGTAGTAAAAGAAATTGTTCTCAGCCTGAAAGCATCTGCATACTAGGTGGGATATCTAGGCAGATTGCCCCAAGCCTCATCACACATTCTAATAATTTTTTAGCACATGTGATACACCAGGTACTTAACTAAGGGCTTTACAGGCTGTGGCCCTTACAACAGCCTTATAAGGAAGTGACGAAAATGAGGCTTAGGAAGGGTTAAGTAACTTTTCCTAAATCACAGGGCAAGTGGCAAGGCAGGCATTTGAACTTAGCTCTGTGTAACGCAGAAATTTGTAAACGTAGCGTTAGACTACTGCTTTGTGCGCCCCTCATGGACCCCCAAACAATGTAGCTGTGGCCAGGGAAGTCCTTACTGACTTGCAAGGACCCTCACAATTCTCAATGCTCTTCAGACTCCTCTTTTCCTAAAACAGAGGCCCGCCTAGGAGTTCCACTCCAGAAGACTGGGACTCATCACAGGTTGTCAAAACCAGACCCCTCTCATTAAGCAGGCGCTGTGTCTGAGTCCAGCCGAGCCTCTCTGACCAGTGACTAGATGAAGGGCTGGCGGTGCATGGATGATTTGCGTACACTACTGAAATAATTACGAAAAGGGGTCGTCTCATTACAGCTCCTAATATCCAAATGCAATGGGCCATCTAGCATTTTGCAGTGAAATTTTCATAACCATTTACTGTAGATTCCCCTTCTTGCATTAAAAACAAATTTTTGTCCTCCTTTGCTTGAGAGTGGAGGGTTAGCTGGGAGCCTGGCATCCGAGGAGCTTTGACTGTGAGTTAACTAACAGGTGCTGGGTG
Organism: Phyllostomus hastatus; assembly: GCF_019186645.2. Classification (NCBI taxonomy): domain Eukaryota; kingdom Metazoa; phylum Chordata; class Mammalia; order Chiroptera; family Phyllostomidae; genus Phyllostomus; species Phyllostomus hastatus. Next base: position 30,301,901 of record NW_025333916.1, read on the forward strand.
CAGACCCACAACTAGAATCCACAGGGGCAGATTATTTTCTTTTTCAACTCTCTTGATGCCCGAGGTGCTAAACATGTCACTCTGTAACAGCTGAAAAGGAAATTGAACACAAAGGAAAAAATGACACACCCCTTAACCCATTGCTTGAAAAGAAAAACATTCAAAACATGTGGACTGTGGAAGTCCCCCCACTTTTTTTTTTAACTTTACTTCATAAGGGTTATTCATGAAAGGTCTCACTGAAATTTTTTTTTAAAGCTTTCACTTTTATCGTTTAGGTCGATGCTGACATGAAAGTACTACCTTTCTTTCTAACACATACTCTTTCCAGGGACATTTATGGGGACAGAACCACATAGAAATGGGAACATGCTCATATGAGCAGAAATTACTATAGTTCATTAACTCCTCAAAAGATAAACAATTTTTGTAAAATCTTTCCAATATCCATTATCCCTTTGTCTGTAGAGTCCAACATTCTTTCAAAATTTCTCAAGCTATAAGTAGTACATAGCTTCTGAAATGCAAACAAATAAAGTAAAAGCCAAAATAGTACTCTGATATTCAATTCCTAAGCCCTTACCGTGAAAGCTTTCTTCAGGGTGGGGAGAAGTGAGGCTTTTTTTCCACAGGCAGTGCAAGTGACTGCAATCGTTTTTAGTTCCTAATAAAGAAAAGTACAGCCAATGGAAATGGCCCAAAATAAGTTAGTGTGGAAACCAGCTTTTTAAATTGGTGTAGTTGGAATTGAAAAGGATGAGTACTTTTTTTAAAGCAATCATGAATGGGATTGTTTTCTTAGTTCCCCCTCCTGATAGTTCCTTATTGGTGTATAAAAATGCAGCTGATTTCTGGATATTTATTTTGTATCCTGATACTTTACTAAATTTATTTCTCAGCTCTAGTCATTTTTTTTGGTGGAACCTTTAGTGTTCTCTATATACATTATCACTTCATCTGCAAATAATGACAGTTTTTCTTCTTCCTCTCCAATTTGGATGCCTTTTATTTCTTCTTCTTGCCTGATAACTGTGGCCAGGACCTCCAGTACTATTTGAATAACAGTGGTGAAAGCAGACATCCCTGTCTAGTTCACTATCTTAAGGGAAATTTAACTGAAGATGTAAAAAACTTAACCTGTACTTAGAAAATTATAAGACACTAAAGAAAGAAACGGAGAAGAAGATACAAATAAGTGGAAGCATATACTGTGTTCATGGATAGGAAGAATTAACATCATTAAAATGTTCATACTACCCAAAGCAATCTATAGATTCAACACAATTGCTATCAAGATACCAATAGTGTATTTCACAGTACTAAAACAACATTCCAAAATTTTATACGGAACAACAAAAGACCCTGATTAGCCACAGCAATCTTGAGAAAGAACAAAGTGGGAAGAATCACGCTACCTGATATCAAACTATACTAAAAGCACATAGTAATCACAACAGCATGGTACTGGCATAAGAATAGACACATAGATCAAGGGAACACAATAGAGAGACCAGAAAAAAAAACCCATGCCTTACAGTCAACTAATATTTGACAAAGGAGGCAAAAACATACAAGGCAGTAAATATAGTCTATTTAAAATAAAGGTGTTGAGAAAATGAGCCAGATACACGCAACAAATGAAACTAAACATTCTTACACCATACACAAAAATAAACTAGAAATGAATCAAAAACTTAAATGTAAGACTCAAAACCATAAAAATCCTAGAAGAAAACGTAGGCAGTAAAATCTCAGACATTTCTTGTAGCAATATTTTTTTCTGATATATCTCCCCAGGCAAGGGAAACAAAAGGAAAAATAAACAAATGGGACTACATCAAACTAAAAAGGTTTTGTATGGCAAAGGAAACCACTGGCAAAATCAAAAGACAACCCACAGAATGGGAGAACGTATTTGCCAATGATACATCTGATAAAGGGTTAATATTGAAGAACTTATAAAACACCACCAAAAACTCCCCAAACAATACAATTAAAAGGTGGGCAAAGGAGCTGAATAGACACTTCTCCAAAAAGGACATACAGATGACCAATGAACACATGAAAAGATGCTCAACGTCACTACTCATCAGATAAATGCAAATTAAAACCATAATGAGCTATCACCTCACACTTGTCAGAATGGTTATCATCAATAATTTGACAAACTACAAGTATTGGTGAGGATGTGGACAAAAGGGACCCTTTATGTACTGTTGGTGGGAACACAGGCTGGTGTAGCCACTGTGGAAAACAGTGTAGAATTACTTTAAAAAGTTAAAAAAATGGAACAGCCTTTTGACCCAGTAATTCCACTCCTGGGAATTAATGTGAAAAAAAACCCCAAACATTAATTCAAAAGAAAATATGCACCCCTATATTTATTGCAGTGTTGTTTACAATAGTCAAGATTTGGAAGGTTTCTGATGAAGGCAGAGATACAGATAAGGCTCACCTCTTTGCACAATGACATCAAAATTACAAATGAAATACAGAACAGCCATCACTCAGGAATGTGAGAAATGGAGTTGAATGGAAGTCTGACAATTACGGAATTGAAGAAACCACGTCCTTCCAGACTGGTAGGTGGGGTGTGGATGTGGAATGGGCTGGCCACACACCTACATGGGTAAAAATTCAGGAGGGATATCTCAGGACCAAGGAATCCCAGGCCCACACCAGGCCCCCCAGCCCAGGATCCCAGTGCCGAGAAGAGCCCACAACTTCTGGCTGTGAAAACCAGCAGGGATTGAGTTGGTGGAGGAGGCTGCTGGATCCCTAAGCAGTCCCTCTTGGGGAACCCACACACAGACCCACCGACTCAGACTTGCTCCCTCTGAGCTCCAGCACTGGGGTGTCAGCTTGAAGGGCACCAGTGATGTACAGGGAGAGATTGAATACCTGGCATTGGGGCAAGCAGAGACCATTGTCTCTATGCTAAGCCCTTCTCCCACAGAGCCGATATGCTGGTGCCATATCTGAGACCCCATCAACATGGCTAACACTGTGTGACCCACCTCGGAAATCCACAGAGACTCTTCTCCACCCAATTTATGGCCCACCCAAGCTGCTTCTCCATAAGAATGGCTGGTCTTGGCTCCTAAATCCTATCAAACAAGCCACAGCAGGCTTCAGTGAGTTGCAGCTGCAGCAAGATTAGAGTCACAGCTTGGCTTCACCTGGGAATCTTCAAGCCCAGCACAAGTAGTAGCCATCTCAGACTGTTTTACAGTTCAGACAGAGTGCCCCAGGTACAAAACAAACAAACAAACAAACAAACAAATAAAACAGGCAGGGGCTGACCTTGGCTTGAACCACCAAGGAAACCACAGGGCCAGCGCACCCAGGGGATAGCTACACCACCACATCAGAACACCACCACCCTGCCCCTGCACAGCTGATCCTCCATGAAGAGCAGAGGTTGGTGGTCAGCAGTCACAGCCAATCTTTGCAGCTGACTGGCCTGAGTAAATCCCTCCTATTTATCTGCCAACAGCAACCAAGCCTCACGTAAAAGACAAGGGTGTGTACTCAGCCCACATGAAGGGCACAACTCAAGTACCCAGCTTGGGTGATGGGGAGGCTGTGCCACTGGACCCTACAGAACACCTACTACATTAGGCCATGCTACCAAGACACTAAGTCAAAGCAGCTCAATCTAATACATAGAAACAAACAAATAGAGGCTGCCAAAATGAGGAGACAAAGAAACATGGCCCAAATGAAAGAACAGATAAAATCTCCAGAAAAAAGGGCTAAATGAAATGGAGATAAGCAATCTATCAGATGCAGAGTTCAAAACACTGTTTAGAAGGATGCTCAAGGAATCTAGTGAGGACCTCAGCAGCATAAAAAGATCCAGTCAGAAATGAAAGATACACTAATTGAAATAGAGAAAAATTTACAAGGAAACAACAGACTGGATGAAGTTGAAAATCAAATCAATGCTTTGGAACACAAAGAAGCAACAAGCAACCACTGAGAACAAGAAGAAAAAAAGAATCCAAAAAATTGAAGATAGTAGAAACAGCCTCTGGGACAACTTTAAGAGGTCCAACATTCACCTCATAGGGGTGCCAGATGGAAAAGAGAAAGAGCAAGAAATTGGAATTCTATCTGAAAATATAGTGAAAGAAAACTTCCCTAATTTGGTGCAAGAAATAACATGGAAGACCAGGAGGTGCAGAGAATCCCAATTATGATAGATGCAAACAGGCCCACTCCAAAACACATCATTATTAAAAGGCTAAAGTTGAAAGATAAAGAGAGAATCTCAAAAGCAAGAGAAAAGAAGTTACTGGAAGTAACTTCTGGAAGTAACTTAGTTACTGGAAGAGTGCCAGATGGGAGTGGGGAGGAGGAGAATGAGTGAAAAGGTGAGGGGATTAAGGATACAAATAGGGAGCTACTGAATAGCCATGGGGATATAAATTATAGTATGGGAAATGGAGTGGCCAAAAAATTATATGCATGATCCATGGACCCCCAATAATGGTGGAAGAATTGCCTGAGGTAGTAGGGGTGCTGGGTGGAGGGAGGCAAAGGGGTAAAAATCAGGATAACTGTAATAGCATAATCAGTAAAATATGATAATTAAAAAAAAGATTTGCAATTAGCCCAAGTGCCCATCAGTAGATGAGTGAATAAAAAAGCTGTGGTACATTACACAGTGGAATACTACTTGGCTGTAAAAAAAAAAAAAGAAGGAAATTTCACCCTTTGCAACAGCATGGATGGACTTGGAGAACATTGTGCTAAGTGAAATAAGCCAGTCAGAGAAAGACAAATACCATATGGTTTCATTCATATGTGGAATCTAATGAACAAATAAAGACAGACTCACAGATGGAGAGCAGGATGGCAGCTGGTGAGGGGTGTTGAGGGGTTGAAAGAATAGAACAAAAGACAAAACAAAAGAAAGGAAAAAACTCATGGACACAAACAACAGTGTGGTGATTACCAGGGGAGGGTGAGGTAGGGGAGGTGGAGGGAAGTATGGGGTGGATCAACCGTGATGGACAGAGACTCAACTTAGTGTGGTGAACACACAACACAGTGCACAGATGATGTGTTGGGGAACTGTGCACCTGAAACCTGTATAATTTGTTAACCAGTATCACCCCAATAAATTCAATTAAAAGGAAAAAAAATAAAAGGGTGAGTACTAATTTACAAATGGCAAGTCACACAGGAAGTTAAAATACGCCTAAGCTTCAGGAACACAGAGTAGTACCCACTAGTCGGTCCCTCCTAGAGCAAGACATCAGCGACTGCCCATGTGGGGTTCCTGTATTTGAGGAATACACTTCCTAGTGTCCTTGATTTTTTTTTTCTCTTAAGGCAGGTGAGTATATAGGGAGGGGAAAGCTAGGAAAGGGATACGGAGGAAGGAAAATACATTTCCGAGTTAGAGAAACTTCATGGTGTAAAATCCCAGTGGACATGAACTGAATTTCACTGGCAACTACACCCATGGTCAGAACAACTAAAGAAGGTCACTTCCAGAGGAAAATTCCAAGTTCTGGAGTGCTAGGATTAGAAACTAATGGCAACTCGCTTGAAGTTCTAAGAGATGGTCTTCAGTTCTCTTCCCTCCCTCATTTTCCAAAACCCTAGCCTCAGTCTTAAGCTAAATTATAATGTGATATTAAGAAAACCATGGCTGAGGAACATGTCTTCCACAAGAAAGGTATTACATTATGTTACAGAGAAGTCAATAGGGTCTTTGGAGAGCGGCCCAGGTACCCACCCTGACTCTTGGCTTACAAGCTGTAAGATACAGTCAAGTTCTGTGACCTCTCTGAGTTTTAGGATGCTCATCTGTGAAATAAGGGCCATAGAACTTACTGTGTGTAATTTTGAGGGGGACTGTAAAGAAGTCCATAAATACAAGCCTCTGGAGTCACACTGCCCAAATCCTCATTTTTCTCTGACCACTGTCCAGCTATGTAACCTCATGTAAATAACTAGCTTATATGTGCCTTATATCCCCTTATCCATGGTTTCACCTTCTGTGGTTTCACTTACCCACAGTCAACCGTCTTCTGAAAATATTAAATGGAAAATCCCAGAAATAAACAATTCACAAGTTTTCAATTGCTAGTCATTCAGAGTGGCGTGATGAAACCTTGCACCATCCCGCTCCATCCTGTCTGGGATGTGAATCATCCCTTTGTCCAGCACGTCCACACTGTATACGCCCCTGCCCGCTGGTCACTGAGCAGCCATCTGGGTTGTCAGGCTGACTGTTGTAGTACTGCAGTGCTTGTGCTCAAGTCACCCTTGTTTTATTTAATAATGACAGTTCGGATATGCCCCAAAGAAGCTGTGCTTCCTTTAAGTGACCTCATTTTTAAGTGAAAAGGTGAAAGTCCTTGACTCAATACGAAAAAGAATATAATATATATGTTGGGGTTGCTAAGATCTACAGAAAAAAACAAATCTATTCCTGAAATTGCCTAATATATAAATTAAACTTTATCGTAGGTATGTATGTTGTGAACCCCAAGAAAGAAGATACCGAGGAAAAAGGGCTCCTGGAGGCTAACTGGGCTAAAATATTTTTTTTAAAAAAACCAGCTTATCAGCCATTTCTGCACAGAGGCCTCTCACTCAAACTGCGCTGCACAGAGAAGCCTGCATTGAACTGAGGGTCTATACTGTGCTTTGGCCATAGGGCCAGCCTTTATAAAGTACTACCTAGAATCTTATTTCAACTCAGGACTGAGGCTTTCCGATTGGAGCTGCACCATTCCAACCAATAAGAGCAGCTCTATTCTGACAAATCAGGATAGTGGCTTTTGGACCAATCAAACTACAAGGACTTGGAGTTCTCATGGGCATGAGGACAGACCAATCAGGGACTGGGGCAGGGAATCCTATCCATATAAGCCAGCTCCTTTCTGGCTCTGGGAGCCCACTTTCTCTTTCTACTGAAGACTGAGGAGTGCATTTTCCCGGCTGAGCTAAAACGAAGTGGAGCAGACCGGTGCAACACAACACAGACCACACAGAGAAGAGCAGAGCAGACCAGTGGGGAGCAGAGCTGGCTAGCTGGTGAGGGGTCTGGCCCCGGAGCTGCCTCACAGCCCAGGTGTAACACTGTCAAGTTGTTCCACGGCTGTGCTATATCACAAATGAAGAAAGTTTTCTTTTGTACTGCACCCCAAACTGGCAATTCCTGTTAGCATAAAATTGGTGCCAAAGACCATCTGTTGAAAATGTGTAGGGAAAAATGTTATATATGGTTCAGGGTTCAGTGCTATCTGAGGTTTCAGGGGGTTCTTGGAACATATGTGCTGTGAATAAAGGGGGGCTATCCTATAGGAGTTTCCTCATTTTTAAAGAGAATACCCACCTCTGTAGTCAGGGATAATAATACCTACTCTGTAAGGTCTCTTAAAAATTAGATGAGTGGCCTAAGTGCCCATTAGTAGATGAGTGGATAAAAAAACTGTGGTACACTTATACAATGGAATACTACTTAGCTATAAAAAAAAAAGAAAGAAAGAAAATCTTACCTTTTGCGACATCATGGATGGACCTGGAGAAGGTTATGCTAAGTGAAATAAACCAGTCAGAGAAAGACAAGTGCCATATGATCTCACTCATATGTGGAATCTAATAAACAAACTGAACTAACAAGGGAAATAGAGACAGACTCATAGAGTGCAGATGGCAGCTGTGGGGGGTGGGGGGTGTCTGGAGAGATTGAGCAGAAAAGAGAAAACAGAATTCCTGGACACTGACAACAGTGAAGTGATTGCTGGGGTAGGTGGGGGGCGGTGGGGGAGGGGGGAGGGGATATGTGGTGATGGGCGGCGACCTGGGTGATGAACGCCCAATGCAGCACACAGATGTGTGCTAGAGTTGTGCACGGACAGTCTGTGTTGTATTGTGTCAACTTGTATCATCCCAATAAATTCAATAAAAAGGAAAAGATTGGATGCGGTAGTTGGTACACCCCTTACAAGTATCTGGCACACAGGAGATGCATAATAAGTGCTAATTGTTTATTATTGTTGTTGCTGTTGTTATTAAAGAACGTGCAATGTACTAGGCCTCCGCTGAGAAAATATATTCTATAAATTGTTACTTGTACTAGTTCAAAAGCTGTAATTGGTTATGTTCTGGTAAATCTTCAGTTATTCAAGTTAAATATACAGGCACATTTCTCTGTAATTTTAAATGTTTTATTGAATTATACATACAGTAAAGTGCAGGCATCTTAAGTGTAAACTTAATTCTATTTAACCTTGTTTTTAGTTGACTTTAAAAGCTAAGAAGATTTTTCTGCTGTCAATTAAAAGAAGGAAGATTAATTTATCTAATTAAAAGACAATTTTATCCAGAGGGAGAAAAGAAGAAATGCAATGTTGAATGTACACATTTAAACCCACGAGCAGCACACATTTTCCCACACACCCACCACCTTCACTCACACTCAGAGCGGCCCTGCGGGGCCGGGGCCGGCAGCTGCTGCCCCGCCCAGCCGACACTTTCATCAAGTGCCTCTGAGTTTGACCTCTTAGCCCTCCTGATTTAGATTCTCAATGTTTTTTCTTTTATTGATTACATCTTGTGGGAAGTTCAACAGCTTCTCTTGAAAGAGTTTGACAGACAGATGTTTTGCATCTGAGCGAAGCATAAACACCAACATCTCCTGGCTTCGAAGATTCTTTATTCTGAAAGATTTACAAGCAAATGACAATTCCTCTTAGCAAGTCCTCTTCCTAGCAGTTGACATGTTTATTTTGACAATAACTGTAAAGCTGATTCTAATTTCCTAATATATTCAAAAGTGAAAAAGCAGGTGGCCTAGAATAGAGGATACATTATTTTAACATTTTGTAACAATTCATATTGCCAAGAGCAATCTGGGTTATCGATGTGTGAAAAGAAAAAAAAGACAAAACTGTGCAGGACACTGATTATGGCTCCTCTATTTGACTTCCTATTTTGGGACCAAAGTTGTAATAGGAGCCAGAGATTAGAAGTTAGGGTTTTGAGTATTTTCTCCGATGCGTGCGTCACTTCATGTTAATATTCATCATTAGTGTCTACTCCATGGTAGGCACTGTGCTGTGTACACGATCTCTCCTGGTCTTCATAAATGTCCTATACATTTGGTATTATCCATTTCTACCGACAAAGAAACTGGGTCTCAGAAAGATTTTTGTTTAGGCCAACTCATCTATACGGAAGAGCTGAGTTCGAACCCAAGCCTGTCAGACTCCAATACCTAGACTCTGAAATACGCACGGTCACTGTCTCCACTTGTGCCACGCTGAGGATATTCACTGCACTCAGAACACCGTGAGTGACCCCAAAGACCTGTTGGGGTAGGGGAGTGGAAAGACAGATAAATGTTTATACAGGGGCAGGCAAAAGTACCTTAATAATAATACTAAATAACACAATAATTAATAAATAAATGACAGTACAAGAATAAACTCTGTTTCGCTTACTCACAACTATAAACCTACTTTGCTCACTTCTATCACATACACACCACAATTCATTAGGGGATCTCCTTTCACTGAAGTTGTATAAAGCATAAAAACCTCACTGGTGTAGAATATTGGAGAGAAGATCATATTGAATTAGGGAAGAGTGGGAATTTTAAATTCGTTTTAAATAAGATAGATTTTACTTATACTTTATGGATTTCAAAATGGGTTCCCACCAATTCTCTCATTTCACGCTCATAAAACCCTTCAAACTAGGCGGAGTTGGTGTTATCAGACTAATTTTACAGTCAGGGGGAAAAAAGAGCTGAAAAAGCTCAGTGTCTTGCTGTTTAGTGATAAGCCCACACCCCCCTACTCTGCAGGGTGACCTCACAAATTCTTCCTGACAATTATTGGATAAGAATGATATGTGTTCTTATATTATTCACATATTATAAGCGGTGGCCCGAAGTACTGAAAGATGTATTTCAAATGTGCCCCCTGTAATCACATTTACATCATTCTTCTGCATTCCTTAGCAAGACAGGGTTTGCTAAATGAAGGAAAATTTCTGCCCAGATCCCAATCAAGTTATTATAAATTCCAAATTAATAGGGTCTAAATAAATAAGAGCTTATTATAGGGCTAAAAGCTTATTATGTTATTTGTTTCTATCTTTCCTCATTTGCTCCAGCCCCAGTTTGAGTATTCTATCTACTGCTCTTTTTCCCCATTTCCTCATTAGAGAAACAGGGCAAAAGAGGCACACAAGGAAAGAATTTCTTGTACACGACCAAAATTAACAGCCTGAAATTATAGAAGGTGGTGGAGAGGCATCTTTTTGGTAATTTATCATAATGTTTAGTGACAGCAATCTGCTGTAATGAAATAACTAATCTTTACTTCTCCTGGGTGCGTGTTGTGTTTACCCATTTATGCTTTACTTACAATTTTTTATTACTCCATTTGTTAAATTATTTAAACTTACAAGGCAACCTCTAACTTATTAATAGTAAAGCAGCCTTCTGAAACGGGAGTCATGCAAATAATCATTTCATTTTTGTATCCATATTAAGGAAACAAGATGTTTTTGTCATTCCCCAGGGGATTGATTATAGGGACTAAAAAGCTTGAGATCATTCACGCTGCCCCCCACCCCGACCCCCACCTGCCCCTACCACCCGCACAGGTAACCCAGCTTGAACTTGAAGGGCTCTGAGAACTATCTCTCTAAAGTAAACTTGATATAAAAGCCATCTGGGTGGAAATGGGGTTTTCCTCACGCTGGGTTTCCTGAGGCTTTTAAAAGAGTCCTAAGGGATTAGGATGAGTGAGAGACAGGCTGATAACATGAAAGACCCAGTGCTCGTCGAGGTACTTCTTCCATGATTAAAAAGTAATGATTTTTTTGTTTGCCAGGTGCAAGGAATAAACACTCCTGGATTCCCTCTGTTCCGTCTTTCCCCTCTAATCTACAAACAGGCCCGGAAGCGTCTCTGTTCCTTCCCGTGGCCGCATTTCTCATTCAGACGTCCTTTCTGTTTGGGGTCCTGTTTACTTCCATTTGCTTCTTTCCTCTCCTTCCCTTTCCTTTCCTGCACGGGCCTCTTCTAAGCTTGTTTTCAGGGTTCTCACATTTTTCTATTTCTGAACTGTCTCCCTCTGCAGGAAACAATCTCCGCATCTCACTCCTTTTTCATTTTGCTCCGTCTGTTTTGTATCTCGTATTATTCATCATCTTTGTTCCTGTTTATTTCTCTTCTTCTAGCTCTTATTTATCTCTGGCCCCTATTTCCTCTCCTTGGTTCTCCTGTTTCCATCTCGATGCCCTTTGACCAAACATCCTCTCCCTGCTCCCTACTCAGAGCAACTGAAGAACGTTCCCCACTGGCATGGACTGGAAAGGTTAGAAGAGAGAAGAGAGGTGGCAGACTGAACTGGGAAGAGCGTGTTTGGTCCTGTTAATACCTTCGCCATCCTCCTTGGGTCCCCTGCGGGCTCTCCCGCACATGCATGCATCCCAGCCTGAGAACAAGGCGGACACAAAGGGAAGGAAGCCGCAGAGGGAAGTGGAGGTGAGGCCTCAGGGACAGCCACAGAAGAAGCTGTTTTCAAAGACCGTCAGGTCAGCATTGGCTCGGACACGACAGAACGGGACTGTGTTTAAAGCACAGAGCCACTCGGATCAGCTTCCCAGCAAGCCAGAATCCACCCCCTCTGGAATCTGAAACTGAAGGTTTGAGGCTGATCAGAATGTTTCCACTTGACCCTGAATCACTTGAGAACTACCTGTAGGAGGGCGCTAATGCCAAGGACCCCCAGAACAAACATCTCGCTTCATGACTTGGCTGTGACCCAGCCCTCTCTTGGCATCTTTTATTTTAAAAATATTTCCAGATATGTTTATAAATAAATCACGCCTTTTTGAACTGCTTTGCCTCTACTCAATTGTACAGCAGAGGAAAAATCCGTGACAGTTGACATTGTGGAAAGTTTGCTCCTCTCTTAGCCTTGGGGGGAGGGGGGAGAGGAAAGCACAGTAAGTATTTAAAAGCCAGAGGAATGAGCAGCTCTCAGAAAAACAACTTCATCAGCCCAGCAGCAGTAAGACAATCAAAGGCACAAACAACTTGACCTTTCTTCCTCCCCTGCCGACACCTGGGGCAGTGATGCCCGGTGGTTCCTGAAGCGTGGCGCAGTCAGTAGTTTGGGACAGCATGGCCCAGGGAGACTCGTTCCCCGTCCCCACTGAGTGCTGCTGCTGAGGAAGGATGATGACAGAGCTGACTCCATTTTTCCCTTTTCAGGCAGGTGTCAGTTTGTTGATTTTGAAACTGGCTCCCAGGGAAAATACCTCTCTGTTCAAATTCTTCAAAACAACAGCAAACCCTGAACTTTTCACATGCTTTTTATTTGGACAAAAGAACTCTTTTCTTTAGGGTGAGGTAAATAGGGGAAGCCACCCTAAATTTATAACACTGTTTGCTAGTATCCTCTGTGATGTCAGTCCCCTCTGCCCTCTCACCCTGGCCTACTGTTCAGACGAGCTGCATCTTAGGGAGAAGGAAAGCAAAGGCTCAAGATTGAGGTCTGCTAACCCAGCACAGAAGGAGGGTGGGTCAGAGCACAGGGCTGGGTCCCGGGCGCAGGACCCTAGGAGGCCTTCTTGGTAAGGCGGCCTCAGGCTGGAGGTCTGCCCCCTCATGTGGGAAATTACCTGCCTTCTTGGTCAGGGGCTTCTCTTTATAATAAAGTCTGAGGATTTTTGTTTTTATTTTCTGGCTCCAAAAAGATAACAAAAGCATGAGCTGAGAACCGAATCGGTATAATAGAACCACACACACACAGAGGAATCAATTATATTCTCACAAATACACACACAAAAATAATGCACTGGGGTTCCAATGTTCGTGCTATCTTTTCCCCCACTAAGGCAGGTTTAAAATAAAAAGAAACAAGAAACAAAAATGAAACAAGAACAAAGAATTTGTGGCCAGATAGGGGCCAGTTCCTGGTGTTCTTGAGATTTTTAATTTCAGTTCTGTTGGTGAACCCTCCTGCCACTGATTCCTGTCTCCATGGCTGGCATGAGAAGAAGGGTCACTGCCTGGTCTCAGGGCATTGATCTCCTTTTGGGAGCCCCAGCACTGTCTTTGTCTCCACTTGTTAGAAGGTTGGGTTTGAAGCAGCTATGCACACTGTGTTAGCTCCTGCACCAAACCGAGCAATGGTCCAAGTTAGGATGGTGTGCCAGGCTGGGCTCTGCACTTCTCTCTGTCCTGCCACAGAGGGAGGGCTTCACTGGCTCTCTACATTCCATGGGAAGAGAGGTACCTCCGGGCCATGGGTCCCCGAAAAACCCACCACCACAGTGGAGAAGCCATGAACCGCTGTTACTTTGTCACACAGACATGTCATACTGGAATAGGCTGAGGTTTCCACCCTTCCTTCATCTTTCTGATCCTTGTTAAGGACACATGACTCTAGTAGATGTATCCGTTTCTGCCATAACAAAGTATCACAGCCTGGGTGGATAGCTATTTCATAAAGAGAAACTTACTCTGTCACAGTTCTGGAGGCTAGCAGTCCAAAGTCAAGGTGTTGGCAGGGCCATACTCCCTCTTAAGGTTCTGGGGAACTGTTCCAGGCTCTCTCCTGTCTTTTGGTAGCTTCAGGCATTCCTGTGCTTGTGGATGCATCACTCAGGTCTTCTGTCCTCTCACTGTATTCTCCCTGTGTCTTCCCATTTTCTCCCCTCTGTGGCTGTCTGTCTCTGTATCCAAATTTCTCCATTTTATAAAGACAAAAGTCATACTGGATTAGGGCCCACCTTAATGGCCTCATTTGAACTTGATTAAATCTGCAAAGACCCTATTTCCAAATAAGGTTACATTCTCAAGTTTAGGGATTAGTACTGCAAGATATCTATTTTGGGGGACAAAAATCCAGCCAATAACAATTGCCAACCTTGTTGTTTAAATATTTTCTCAACTTACAAGAAAAACTATTCTCTGTTGTTTTGTGGGCCAGCACGTGCAATGTTTTATAATAACTAGATTCAAACAAATGGCAAAGAAGAGCTGTCCTCTGTAGGTTGAATAGTGGCCTTGGCTCTAGAAACCTCTGCTTGGCCACTTCCCCTGGTGTGGTCCTGCTCTGTCTCCTCTTCCGGTTTCCCTGACTGCAGTGGGGATCTGATTTGTACTTTCAACTGAGGATTCTCTTTTCTAAGCTCTCCTCCAGTGCTGAGACACATCTGAGTCCCCTTTCCTTTCGGTGATAGTGGCCCTCTCAAGTAACAGAAAGCTTATTATTGATGGGGGGCAGGTGGTGCTGGAAAGTGTGTCAACACAGGTGCTAAGAGTTGCCCTCTTAATGGTGTGAATAGCAATTCGCACCATTAGTGGGCAGTCACATTATAAGACTGTGAATGCTTAAAGAAAAAAGACACCTACTAAGAAAGGCTCCTGGTGGCTAACTGGGCTCAAATTTATTAAAAACAAACAAACAAACAAAAACAAATAAAACAGACCCTAGCAACCAGTTCTGCACAGAGGCCTCTCATGCAAACTGCACTTCTCAGAGTAGCCTGTGTGCTGAACTGTCTGCCTGCTCTGTGTTTCTGCCATCTGAGCCCACCCATGTAAAGGTTTCTTGGAATCCTGTTTCAACCAATAGGACTGAGGCTTTCTCCATCCAGTCAGAGCTATGTAGCTCTAACCAATCAGAGTGGCTTTATTCTGACCAATCAGGACAGTGCCTTTTGGACTAATCACACTATGAGAATTTGAAGTCGTCATTTGCATTAGGACAGACCAATCAGGGACCAGGGGCAGGTGAGCCAGCTCCCCTCTGGCTTGGGGAGGGCAGCTTCGCTTCCAGGGAAGAATGGAGGCTATGTCTCCCTGGCTGAGCTATGACAACAAGGATGTCTCACCAGAGCTGAGCTGTCTAGCCAGCAAGGGGCCTGGCCCCAGAGCTGTCCTACAGCTGTGCTGTTTTCACAGCAGTGCTATATCACAATTGAGCTGTCTTGCACTGAATAAAGTTTTCTTTTTGACTGAATCCCAAAATGGGAATTTTTGTTGCTCTGCATTGGCACAAACAACCATCAGTTGGCAAGACTGAAAGTGATATTTAAGTCCTGAGATTAAAAGTATTTGAAAGAACAATTATTGAGATTGGGTGGTCATGGCATTTTCTTTTTCTTTATTTTTTATAAGATTTTTAAATTTATATTTAGAGAGAAGGGACAGGGAGGGAGAAAGAGGAAAACATCTTTGTGCCCCAGCCAGGGACCAAACCTGCAACCCAGGCATGTGCTCTGACTAGGGATGAACCAGCGACCTTTCACTCTATGGAATGACGCCCAACCAAATGAGCCACACTGGTCAGGGTGTCACGGAATTTTCTTAGTAAAACCAGAGCACACTTGTGTTAATGAACGTCTTGGGTTCTCCTCATTTTCTAGGCAATATTCACAACAAACCTCGGGGCTTACCATTGCTTTGGCGTGGTTGATTACCTTTCATTTCCATGGTCTCCTCCTGCCGCATCAGATCCTCATGTCCTCCTAAGATATGAAGTGTGGGTGACAAAAATGACGTGGTTAAATCGTGAGGGGATCCCCCAGGTGGTCTCTGGGAGCACCAGGGCCTGGGGCTCCGGCCTAGGGCTGCCCTCCTCTCAGCGGCTGCTGGCTCCCTGCACAAACCAGCGGTATGCTGAAACATGTTGGTTCCATTGACAGGTTGGGCTAGTTTTCAGTGTCATGTCCAGACTTCTGTTTTTGACTTTGATTTTCCCGTTTTTCTAGTTGGGCAAGACTTGGGTAGATAAGTTGGATCCGAGGAGAGATTTCTCACCTATCCCACTCTGGCTACAAAGGTTCCCTCCTCACAGGTGAAATTTAAAAGGGAAATAGGTAAGAGCGAGCCTAGGAGAGCCAGGTGAGAGAGGAGCCAGCCCTTGTTTTTGCATAGAGCAGGCAGGAATGATTCATGCAAACAGGGGTGGGAGACGGGATAGCTTTTCTTTTTTCTTTTTTACTTTTTCTCACAGTTGGAAAAATTTATATTTTTCTTTCTGATAATTTATGAGTGCCATACAAAATTAAACAGGACAGAGAAAGGGAAGGTTTCTGCGATCTCAATGCTTCCACACATTGTCTAGGGTGGCACGCCAATGGCAGTTCAGGGTATTTCCTTCCAGACTGGTTCATGCAAACACTACAAAGGTCCACATCCAGATCTCTATCTAAATGGAATCATTAACAGGGCCACAGCATTCATACCGGCTCTTTGTCTTCTTCCAGTGCAGGTATTTTTCATATCAAAGCATGAAAATGTAATCTATTTTTTAAAAAAGACACGTTTCATGTTTTAAAATACAGAAATTCTTGCACAGATTCAAACTATACAGAAAAGTATACAGTGAAAATGAAAGTCTTCCATTCTTTACCTCCAGTCCTTTTCCTCGAATGTAACCATTACAACTATACTAACAGCTTTTATATATCCTTTCAGGAAATAGTTACCAGTATTTCCATATATGTACACATAGATAACTTTGGTTCTGTTCCGTACCTTGCTTTGTTTATGTGATACACCTTGAAATTTTAAAGAACCAATGCATACAGACATACCACAGTCTTTTCTACAGATAGCTCATCGCATGAATGTATCATCATTTAATCAATCAGTTCTCAATTAATGCACACTTAAATTGTTTTAAGATTGTGTACTAAGACAAAGAGTGCTGGAACAAACATCTTTACACACAGGCCTCTGCACACAGAACAAAACGTCGGTGCTCATTTCTCCAACACTCCCAGCAGCACGGGGCACTTTATTGATTGGTTTCTTTTTACAAACATTTTTGCCAATTCTTAGTGGTGATATCTTGCTTTAACTTTCATTTCTTTGATTATTAAGGAACCTAACCCTATTTTATATGATTTGTTGCCCTGAATTGCCTGAGTATGGCTTTTGCCTTGATGTGACTGAAATATTTATCTTTTTCTTATTGATTTATAAGAGGAGAATTGTATTTCAGATGAAACATGCGCACAGAACTCCAATAATGGATTTAGAAGATTTTCACAGGCATATATTCTTTACATATTCATAATTATGTAATAAACCCAACAGAGACCAGGCTAAAGTTCATCTCTGTGAAAGCAAAGTTTTTTTTCTTAAAGTGGAAATCATGTAAAAAAAATAACGTGGTAATCATGTTTTCAAAAACAGACACAGGACAAAAGAACAGCTTGTTTTCCAGCATCTCCTGCCATTGAAGGAGCATTTTCAGGGCGCCCGAAGGGAATTCCTATCCATTGAACACACATTCCTCATCGGCAGCTCTTTGCTATCCTATCTTAAGATGCACATTAGTAAGAGTAATAAAACAATTCTAAGGGACCTCCACTCTTTCTGACTGATTCCCCTTCAGTCGGTCCAAATCATGAGCTTTTTAGATAATACTCAAAAACAAGCCCATTTCCAGAGCAGTGACACCAGAAGGATCGGCCCCCCTCACACATTTCCCTACTGGATGAGTGGCTTCCTTGTTCAAATACGGAGTTCACTGATCACAAAATGGCTTTCATCCAGATGCAAAATATGAAAAAAACGAACTCACGGGAAATGACCCTTGAAATGCACAGCACCCTCTAGGCTTGAAAGGATTTTCTATTTCATCAACTTTAGATGAGCCATCATAATAAAACATAAAATATTATACAAAGACTAGGAAATCAAGAGCCGCATACCTCATAGTTCCTCCCCAGTCTCATTTCCTTAGCCTCGCTCTCAGCACACACAGCCAGCCCCTTGGCCTCTCCCCAGGAATCGCAGCCTTCCTTTGAGTGTAGGGTTCCTCCTCTGCGCTTCTAGAACACTCTGGGCACACTTCTCACCCATCACTTACTGTAAAATTTTGAAATTTGATGGAAGTGTCTTCACCCCACCTTGATTTCCAGCATCACAGGTCCAGGGCCATGTGATATTCATCTTTGTGGACCTGCTCCCTCTCGCACTCCCCGGCACTTAGTGGGTTCTCAGCAACTCCTTGTTTTGTTAGGTACTTGATGTTTTGAACTACGTGGAGAATAGTGTGCTCCCATCTTTCGTTCACCTGTGAAAAACAGCAGATTGCCCCTTAACAGCCATTGCTGCCCTTTCCCACTATATCCTTGCTGGGGGAGCCTTGGTTTGGTTTGAAGATTCACTCTCCAGTAAGCTACGTGCTCAGGAATGAGTCCTCTTGCTGGGCTGAGCCGGGCTGGGCCGGGCTGGGCTGGGCTGGGGGCATGAGTGATGACCGCTCAGGGCAGTTTGGCTGTCCCAGTCCCCTGGCCTGTGGGCCAGTCCTAGCCAAGGAGATCTGAGAGTAAGTCATCTGGTGAGCTTTGAGAAAAGGCTTTTCTTATAGTTTAGCATGCTCATGGGAGGAGAGCCCTGTCTTCCACTGGGCATCACTGTACTGCATGGGGTATCCGGGGGTATTGCAGACATCTCGCAATTCGAGGACACCCGCGACCCGCTGAAGACTGTCGAGACATCCCCCGTGCGTGGGCAGCAGGGGCCCTGCCTGCAGATCTCACCAGGAGATAATTAACCTCTGAATGTGCCCTAACTGTACATCAGCACACAATAAAAATGGGGAGAAACCAGAGCAAAGATAGGAGCCTTCTCTTGGGGAAAATAGAATCAAAATCAAAAGTTAAAAGGAATCAGTTTCATCTTCTGGTGGAGCAGCCCGTGGATAAACCTGGCTGCTGTTTTCGAGTTCATAGAGGGCATCGTGGGTGACATATCACACAGTCATTCCTCACAACTTCCAAAGACGGAACCGGAAGATGAAATTGAGTTAAAGCAGGAGAGACTTTGGCTGGATTTAGGCAAGAATTTGCCTGCAGAAATTACAGACCCTGCCATGGGCCACAGAGGATAAGAATCTGTCCTTTGAAAAAGGACAAGAATGGAAATCATGAATCTCTGGGCAGTTTATCACCCACTTCGGGTGATGCGAGTACACGTGACACCACTTGAAGTTTGTAATTTTATGCTAATCCAGATTACAGAGGTGACTGAAATTCAGACAGATGAGGAATCAGCTCCAGGCCTCCAAAAGTATTCATGTGGCTATAACAGCAGTTTTCAACCTTTTCCATTTCATGGCATGTATAAACTAGTTACTAAAGTTCTGCAACACATGAAAAAAATACATTTTTTACCAATCATGACAAAAAATGGGTATAATTTTCATTCATTCACACTGGATGGCTATTGTATTGGCTGTTGTCATTTTCTTTATTCAACAATCTCAGGGAAAAGAGGTCAGTGCCCTTGACAAAACAGTCAGGCATTACATGTTTTAAAAATTCTCTCGGCCCACCGGTTCAAAATGGCTGGACTCAAAGTTTGATCTGACAAAGCTGGAAATACCTGCTTCAGCACTATCAGGCCAGATGTCAGTCTGACTAGTTTATAATTTACATTGAACACACACTACTTATCGGAGCTTTGTGATTAGTCACATGCCCACAGCGAGGACATTGCATGAGAAATGCAGCCTCAGGGAAGGCAGCTGATTATTTCCGGGGTGTTTATTAGTAAGGCTGATCCTAATCTGAACCCACTTTTCTATGCAAGAATGTAAAAATGAGTACCGGAGCGGGTGAGTCCCTCTGACCATGCCAGTACTCTGAAGTACACACAGCATTCAAGTCACCTGGCAGCCAGGTGCAGAGCAGCGCTGCTTGGGGCCACCCAGTCCCGAGTCCAAGGTTTGGGTTAAAGGAGTTGCTCAAACCAATGATACTGCGAGTTGATTTACTAGCTGTGAAATTAAAGCATGGATCATTATGAACCTGGGGCAATAAGTACCTCTCCTCTTACGATCAATTTTATATAAAACAGTTATTAGCAAGACTCTCACATTAACCCCAGGAGCTAGTGCAAATACAATAAGGGCATATCAAAATCAGTTTTTAAAAGTTTGCTTTTACTGGTTTGATTATGTGTACACCACCACCTCATTGAACTGTAAAGGTGGCTGAGGAGGCATTTTTTCTCCATCTAAACTTGGTAGGACAAACTGAAAATGCAGATTTTGTGTACTGAAACTCATACTTTCCCAAATCAACACGGATGCTTTCAGTCATTCCAGGCCCGTTCCTCCTGAGGACGGTGTCTGAGCTGACGCAGACATCACCGGGGAATGCGGGCTCCCCTCCCAGCCCCCCTTCTCCTCTCCCCTTGCATGGACTCGCCCATTTCTCTCCTTGCCTTTCATCTTGTTTTTGAGGCTCCCTTCATGCCCTGCTTAATTCTCTCCCACACTGGGGCTCGCATCCCTGGTGGCTCAGCAGCCCTGGAAACAGCCCGTGGGTTTTGAAAGACCTTCAGACGAGACGCTGCGAGGAGCCGTGTGAGCCGCTGCCGCCCACCCCTTCCCTTTATCTTCTCACTGCCCGGTGCTGGCAGTGGGTAGACGGGAGTCTCCGAACTTAGTTGGTGCCAACCGGACTGTGTTGTTGGGTCCTCATTCTCTTCAGCTCGAAGTGCGGAACAACCTCTTACCCAGGACTCCAACACCTTACATCTTGGCTTTGGAGTCACCCAGACCTGGGTATGGCCCATCCTCCGCCACTTCGGTTTCCTATAAAAGACAAGAAAATACCTACTTCCAACATGGTAAGAATTAAGTAACAGACATTTAACAAATATTAATTATTCACTGTCACTACAGAGAAGGAAATACCCTTTTTTAATAGCAAAAAGAGACTTCTAAATACCTGTGCTCAGAACATGGAAATACAGAGCATGGCCTCCTGCACTCCAGTCATTTCCTTTAAAAGATAACCCCCATTTAGGGGCTACGACCCCAGCAAAGTCGCTGCAGAGCCGAAGGACCTCATGCCCGGGCACAGAAGAGGACTGTTTTCCTAAAGCAGTGGAGGCGACAGCAATGTTGCGTGTAGCACAGGCCTCACTGGGACACAGGAAGGTTAATGAGATAACATCTAGATGGAAAGTGCTGAGTGTGCTAAATATTACCGTGTTGCAATTACCCTGACACTGGAGCAAGCTCTCCTTCGTGCAGACTACCCAAGAGCGTGCCACTCTGAAAGCAAAGCTGCACAAGGTGAGGAGTGATGGAGGCAAGTCAAACCCGGCCGACCCGGGCACACTGCTCAGTGATGGTGGGAGCCACAGACAGGAAGGGACTTTGGCCTCTGCAGTGCTGCAGCTCACCTGTTTCACTTTCTGGGTTTAGAATGATACCCAGACACGTCTGCCGGGTTTCCTGGAGGCCGCTGACTGCCCAGCCTCGGTGGACCCCTCCTCAGCCCTGGGACCTGGGCTGGCCATGCCACCTCTCTGAGCCTCGGTTTCATTACTTGGAAAACGAAGAGAATAATCCCCATCTATTTCACACCATCCTGAGGCTACACAGCAAAAGTGCTTTGAAAATCATAATGTGATGCACATTAATGTGAACCATCAGATGCCACTTTCTGTCTCTCATCTCTTATCGGACCACGGCCAGTGTTAGGCAAAGGTCTCTGACTTGCATGTTACCATCTATCACATACCACAAAGTCTAGATGAGTTTCTACAAGGCTGCATATGGATTAGGAGCACTGAGAAAAGAAGGCACTGTTGTTTCTGTTTTTAAGGACCAGCTTATCCATGGCCCAGTGCTTATAGTTTGTGGATCCACTAAGCCGTGCTATTAGATAGGAATAGACTTATCTTTTATGTATGCAGCACTAGAATTTTTCAAAATCCTTTTACATGTATTATATCATAGTGGTGTTTAGTGTTCACCTGTGGGCCCCTCTCTCTCCCAAATACATCTTTTGGGATATCTGCTTTTCTCCCCACCGTTTTCTAGTACTTTGCTCTGGAAGAGGCAAAAGCCCAGAGCTTCGAGGAGCCAGGGCATGACCCCGAGAGTCCTACTGGATGTGGCCTTGGTGGCAGCAGTCACTAAGGAGATGAAGACAGCTCTGGGCAGCCCAGCCAGTCTCATGGACTAGACACAGACAGCGCTGTTCACAGGGAGAGAAGCACCCCTCCATGACCTGCGGTCACCACAGCGGTTTCAGGAAAGGCTCCCACGTTCCCAGAGACTCAGCTTCTGCCGACCGACAGACCAGCCCCTCAATAATCTTATTGTATGTTTCAAAATAATTCTCTGTAATGCCCCAAGAATGTCTGAACTTCTCTGTGAACTCACTAGTTTGCATATTTTTCAGCTTATTAGTGGGAACCTCGATAAACAAGGCCCATGACCTTGCCTTTCCACGGATGAGAGGAAGCGCAGTGTCTCCTGCTGGTGAACTCAGAGTGCCCTCCTGTCTCCTGATTCCCCCTCACACCTGCCCCAGCCCCGTTCTTCCTTGCCCTCCATAACCAACGATAAGAAAGATATAGCCACGGTTCAATGACAGGCTCCTCATTAGAGAAGGCCACAGGATTCTGGTCCTGTATTTTCCATGAAGCAAGGTTCTGGAAAAAGGGGAGAGAGGAGCCGGTGCTGTGTTGGATGGCCTGTTTACCCGGACCTCACACTGCTGGGAAGGGAGCATTCGGCTTCTGGTTTCAGGATGACTGCACATGACCCCACTTCTAACATAGCTTGTCATTCATAAATCCCCGAGACGTCACAGGCCCAGCCAGATGTGATGTGGCCTGCTCTAATCCTTCTCTGGAGATGCCAGAGAGAGTGGAAGTTATGCCTTAATTAAAAATGAGATCTGATATTAGGAAGTTAGGGTTTTAAAAATGTTTTGAATGGGGCCTATTTGAGAGTATATTCGAGTGCATGGGTACGTCGAGTTAGGAGATACTATCTTATTTCGCTAGATGCAGCTAATTCTATGGGATCATAAAGAAGATAAATACTAAATTTCATAGCAATAGGACAAAGTGTTTCCCTGAACCTCCACCTATGCTTCCAGAATGCAGCACGATGCATTTTGATCCACATACGGATTTCCAGTCAGAGGTATCTGTCTCAAAAAATGACCTCAGAGTTAGGGTCCTACAGCAAGGACAAGGGGCTCTACTGGTAAATATTATTTAAAAGTAAGTTCCAATTTTTGGCCTAAGCCCTCCATTCACTTACATATTTATTTGTTCTTTACCAGAAACCTTTATTTGTAACTGGCTTCGCGCACGGTATACTCTGAGTGTGCTATACACAAGGAGGAGGTATAGAGAGTTATTCTGGCCACCCAATGACTAAAAGTCATGCTCGGGCAACAAGAAATTTGCCTCTCAACTTAAATACCATTGCAAGAAACGTCACTGCACATACACTGCTAATAACCAAGTGACTGCTGCAGAAAACGAGGACTGGGAACAGAGAGAAAGTCTAGCTGCAGAGTCGAGCAGATCAGTGCTGAGCGGGGCCTCGAAGGATGGAGAGTGGACAATTTTGGCTACATTTCCACCTTTCCTTCCCCACAAAAGGCAGAGGGAACTGTGCTCTTCTTTCATTACACCTGACTATCCCCCAGTGGGAAGTCTAATGTGTATGCAGTAAAACAGCTAGAAGGCCGAGATTCGGAGGGAGAAACAGCGGGTTCCAGGATGAACAGGTCCATTAACATCACAGCCCAACTGACTCTAGCTTGGAGGGATGAGCCCTTTAAACTACGAGCACTTGCTCCGGGAAAGGCTCTCAGTCATTATTAGATTAATGAACGAATGACCAAGGTGATCCCCAGAACTTCCCAGTCTCAACCTTCCCTCTCTTCCCAGTGCCCTTGCCGCCTGCGGAAGTGCAAAAGGCAGTCCTGCCCCCTGGCTCTGTAAACGACTAGATGCTTGTTATTTTGCCCTTTCCTGCCCAGTGGGGTTGTGCAGGGATTTGAAAAAGATATACACAATGATTAGGTTGTTTTCACACCTTTGCTAGTAAGGCAGTGTAATGGTGAACATCCTTGTCTGTATTTTCTTGGGCACGGGAATAAGAATGTTTCTTGGGTCGACACCTAGGTGCATTCCCAGCTTGCCTAGATATTGCCAAATAATTGCCTTCCAAAGTGGTTATGCCAATGTACACCCCACAAGCAAAGTAGGATAGTTCCTGTTTGTCCACAGCCTTGCCAGAACTCGGTACCACACACTTTACCAAGATAAGAAGGGTAAAAATGCCATCTCATTGTAGTTCCACTTTGCATTTCCCTGATTACTACTGGAGCCTTTGGTCTGATGTCGTATGAGATCTGTGTGGGAGTTATCTACTCCCTAGGCCTCTTAGCTACCTTCTCATGGTTTTGATCTCTGTTTCCATTCCACTTTATGAATGACATCTTTGTCATCAATTTTCTATTTAACCAACCCAGAGGCTTTTTAATTTCAATTATAATATTTTTTATTATTTTAAAAAATATTTTAAAGATTTTATTTATTTTTAGAGAGGGGAAGGGAGGGAGAAAGATAGGGAGAGCAACATCAATATGTGGTTGCCTCTCATGTGCCTCCTACTGGGGACCTGGCCCACAATCCAGGCATGTGCCCTTACTGGGAATCAAACCCATGACTCTTTGATTCATAGGCTGGCAATCAATCCACTGAGCCACACCAGTTAGGGCTATTTTTTATTTTTAGAAATTCAATTTCCTTTGCAAATTTTCAGGATCATTACTATGGTCTTTTTTTCCTTATGTATTTTAAGGCCCCTTTATTATTACTTTTTGCCAATTAAAATGCACTCATTTTATGTATGACTGATCATTACAATATTCAGGGTCATTTGTGGCTTGATTCTTCTATTATGTTTCCTGGATATTCCCAACGGTGTCTTGATTGCTTGTGTGTTTTGTGAGTTTTGACGGTCAGGCCAGATTCTCTGGTGTTTCGTTGTAAGAATATTTGGAGGCCTGATTTGAGAGTAGTTTCCTCCAGAGAGTGTTGCTTTTATTTCTGCCATGTGCCCAGAAGCGATTGAAGCCTGAAACTACTTTAAAATAAAATTTTAGCTTGAGATTTTTTTGGTTCTCACAGATAATGGAAATTTTGCATTCAGAAATATGCAAAATACCACAAACCCCTGCGAGGGTTTGCTTGTTTTTGTGAATCTTCAAGGGAGACCTTCCCCCACCCCACCCAGCACAACAGTCACGATAAAGGAGCTTCCTGGTTGCCTCCCACCTACGGCTAGCCGGTTCCCTCACGCACTGAAGCTGTGGAGCCTCGGCTTTATGGCAGGCTCTCCCATTAGACTTTGGGCTGTGGCCTTGGCCTCCGCTAGTCCACGCCACCATCCAGGCCCCAGGTGAATGCCAGCTGGGCTCTGCAGAGGCCTCGGGGGAGAAAGAGAAATTCAGGGCACTCTTACCTTCCCAGATTCCTGCTTTTACTTTATTAGCCTCTAAATATTTCTTACTGTCCCACCAGCTCTGTGATGCATTTAAAAATGACTTTTAATTCTGATATTTTATTTGGCATTTTTAGTTGTTTTCAGTGAAGGGATGTTCAGAGCATCTAATTTGCTGTACTGAGGCAAACAGGAGTTCTACTATATTATTTATTGCATTTTCTGTATGTTTGTAGTGTTTTGTATTTAAAAGAATAGCAATTCTAAGAAAAATCTCTGGAATGATTTTTTTTAAAAAAGTGTTAAGTTAGGATGGTGAGATTACTGATTAGTACTCTCTATCCTCAGATACCACGCAGACACCTAAAATTAAAGTTGGCAACCAAATGAAAGTCTTTAAGATCATATCCGAAGTAATATTTCATTTCCATAAACTTAACTGCAGAGTAATTAACTTACTCTAATCAAATAAATTCAGAAAGCAAATATATCGCCCGCTGAAAAAGACCAAGGAAGTGGGTAACACTGAGTATTAGTAAAAGCAGCAAAATCCCTACCCAATTTTAATGCATAAAATGATCTTCTCTAGAACTTGTCCTGAAAGAGCCAAATACATATTTTCCCCTTAAGTAACGTTTCCAATAAATATATCTTAGGAGAATTAAACTTTAATACTTGCCCATTAGATAATATGATTCGTTAAAATTTTTTGAATCTCTTAAATGTATAAAAATGACTCTATAATGCTTTTTTTTGAGTAAATAGTTCCCGTCACACTGATTACAGCATCTCAGCGTCCTGAGCATTTGTGGACGGAGGGTCCTCAGCCCTCGCGGCGCTCCGGGTGAGGCTGCGTTTCAGGCCCGTCACACCGCTTCTGACCTCTTCCTCCCCCCACTCCACAACAGGAGGTTATCAAGTCCCCAAACGGTTGCCCATGTGGTGAGCAAGAGTAACATCTTATCGTGGATCTTTTGCCCTTTTTGACAGCAGCGCAATTACCACCACGTGTTAACAGAAGAATCTGCTTTTATTTCAATAGCTTCTCTGTTGATGGTGCTTTAGGCTCCTTTCAATCTCTTGTTGTTATAAGCAATGCCACAATCAATTTTTCTGGTACATACATCTTTACACATTTTCTTACATCCTTAAGATTAATTCAATATTTTGCTGAATGTTGCCAGACTGCCTTACATTGAGGTGGGCACATGTTCTTACTTTAGATAAAAGTTCTGAATAAAAATTTAAATCCCTAGATTGAATTTCTAAAACTAAAAATATTTTCACTTATATTTTAAAATTTTATGTTGTATTACTTCACAGTCTTACTGCCTGCCATTATCTATAGATGTATCTTGCTTTTAGGAAAAAAGTAAATACAATTGCCGAAACTCACAAAACAAATAAGTTAGGGAGTAACAATTTGCATTACAAAATTACTATTTGCTTTACAAAATGGGACCAATTTAAATTTGGGATATTGGAAATATGACCAAATTTGCAAAATTTCAATTTATACATAACTTTCCCAGAACGCATCAAGCACAGAAAGTGAGTTATTTTTACTTGAATGTGATTTTATAAATCTGTGGTTGATCAAACCTGCTGCTGCCTTTTTGAAAGGCAAATTGTGTACAGTGTGAGGACTCTATGAAGGATGAACAAAACTGTAATTATGTGATATTTTTTCCCTAAAATGCTTGTTTTGTTTTGTTTTGAAGCCTGTGTTTCAGAAGTGGAATCTGCATTTCCCCGCCCTTGCCTCTCAGGCTCCCCACTGCGTGCCAGCCAGCCGAGTGGCATATGGCACATAACATGCATAGTCAACCTCCCACCAGCTATTTGCAGAACCAACAGTACATATTGAACTAAACCACACCTCATGTCAAAGACTTTTAATCATCCTTTACTCTTTGGTGTAGGACAATGGTGGTAGTTGGGGGTGGAGGAGGGAGATCTGGTTGTTGGCAAGATCACTGAAGGGAAGAGAAATATATCATTACTGAGCGGGGTGGTGGCCTTCTCATTCATTGGCTCTAATTCCCTTGGCAGACAAATGAAATGACAATGCTGTAGGGCTTAGAAAAATTGGGGCAGCTCTGGGGCAGTGGGCGGCTGAGAACGTATTCACGACAGCCTGCCTGGGCCTTTGAGTGGCAGATGAAATACACAGATACACACTCCTCACAGTCAACCAGCCCCAGTGCTGTCTAACGGAGACTTTCCCAGTCTTTTGTCACAATTGCTCATCTTTTTTAGCCAGATTCAGCAATATGCAATATTCCATTTAAAACACTATTTAAAAATTGATTGTGTGAGAGAGAAAGAGGGAGGGAGAGAGATTTGTTGTTCCACTTATTTATGCATTCATTGGTTGATTCTTGCATGTGCCCTGACCTGGGACCGAACCCACAACCTTGGTGTATGGGGTGATACTCCAGTCCACTGATCTATCATCCTGCCAAGGCCCAAACACTTTCGTCTTTGCCAAGAGGGTCTAACATAGAAGCTCGAGGGAGGAGCTTGGCAGGCTTCTAGCACATTTGGGAACCCCAGCCTGCACTCTGACCACAATTAGCATGTGGCCTTCAGAAGAAGCCTAGGAGGAAGGAGGAAGGAGGAAGGAGCCAAGCGTAGGCCGGGCTCTCTCAGCACTTCCTTTCTGCTTGTCTTCACTCCCTCCCCTGGCCTCCCATCAGGCAGCCTAGCTGTAGGCAGCGCCCACCGGTCCCCATGAGATACTGTGCCCAGGGATCCTCAAAGTTTATGTCCTCTGGCTAGAAGAGGGATGAGCCATTTTATTTTATGAGGAGGGTGGGAAATCAATTAGCGGGAAAAGAACTAGACTGGTTGTCAGAAACTTGGGTTTACTTCCAGCTGGGACACTACTTAGCCTCATGACCTTGCACAAGAAACTCAATCCCCCCAGACCCAAATTTTCACAGTTGAAAAGTGGAGGCTGAACTAAGCGATCTAGGGCTCAAGCTCACTTGAACTCATTTGATCGATTCTGTGTATGTAGGTAGCTGGCCTGTGCGGCTGTGTGTGTGTGTGTGTGTGTGTGTGTGTAGGGCACCAAAAGATAAACTCAAAGAAACGTGGATTAAAGCGACCACGTGCAAACACTCAGAAGTGAAAGGAAGCAGCTGGAAGGATGAACTGTGTCAAAGGAGACAGTTCGTTTCCTTGGCACTGCATACTAAGTTACCCTTTAACTTCGTGGTGTGAACCAAACAGAGATTTATTTAAAACTGGTTTTAAATGATTTTGTGGGGTATGCATTCAAGAAGGGCTCAGCTGCTTTGCTGCCACAGGGGGTTTCTCATGAGGCTGCAGTCAGATATTGGTGGGGGCTGCAACCACCTGAAGGCTCAGCAGGCTGTGTGTTCAAGACGGCCCGCTTATGTGGCCAGCAGTGGATGCTGGCTCTTCCGGAAGCTCAGCAGGGCTGTGATCAGAAGGCCTTTCCAGCAAGACTTTCTCAGTGGAAGCAGCTGGCTTCTGCCAGAGCAAGAATCCTAAGGGAAAAGAGCAGGAGCAGCATGGCCTTTTCTGGTCTAGCCCGAAAAGTCACACAGCGATGTTTCCACCATAATTTATTGGCCAAAGCAGTCACCAGCCGTCCTGATTCAGGAGAGGGGACAGGGCTCCTGCTTCTGATGGGAGGATATTAAAGAATGTTGAGATTGAGTTTTAAAAGTGCCACAGGCACCTGATAAGAATGCTTTTATATTTAGCAGTATCTTTGAAATAAATGTCTTGATAATTTATATAATTTGATCAGCATTTTGACTTAAGCGGCTTCCTGAATAATCTGGTTTGCTGAATACTCCTGAAGAAATGCACTTAAAGAATCACTGTGCATTTCAAGTAAATTATATAGCTGTGAATCTGACATAACGTTCACCTCCGCAGCTGCTTGATGTGAATAAAGTTAGCTACATAACTCCTCAGTGCAGGGAATAGGCTGTGAAAAATGAAACAACCAGGCTGTTATTTCTAGACTGATTTGGATACTTTGGAAGCAGGCCTCTGCTCTGGCGAAACTGACGGCTCCCGGTGCAGACGGGCAACAGTGCTACACACACGTGGGAGATACCCAGCTCCCCCTTTCTCCAGAATCCATCTCAGGTAAAACGCATGCTGCCTGGACCTGAGCCGTTTGGATGCCGCTGGCTGACAGCAAGCACACTTCACGCACTCTTCCTGGGGTCTAATGTCAATGGTTATTCCTTCCATCCTTGTGCAGCCACCATCAGACTGATTTTAGTTCCTGGGGATTAACCAGTTTCTGAAGGTTGTTATCACTCCCCTTCAGTGGAGCATATCTTCAAACACCTTCCTGGATAATTACCATGGCCCAGTGACTGGGCAATCACCAGTGATTTTTAAACACACACACACACACACACACACACACACACCCCTCCAGTGTGTTCCTTTGTGTTTGTTTTGTAGGACAAAATAAGAAGACATATGGTAATGCTTAAATTATTCCCCAAAAGGGAAAGTGTCCAATATGAAATTATTCAGTCTTTCTACTATTCTGGGGTCGGGAGGGAGGCATTCCAACCAAGAAAATCATAGTATGCCCACAACGCCCAGAGGAGAACTGAATTATATTATCAACTTCCAAATTCAGTCAGCAATATCTCATCAGAAAAGCTGCTTTGCAAAAATCAAACCTCTACTGTTCACACGGGGAAATACCTGCAGCCCTCCTCTGCCATCGCCCCCAGGCCCTGCACACGCGTGTGCACACACACGTCCTTCTTCCCAAGGTCCCCCCTCTGTCATCCCAACACGTACACAGGTGACTCTGCAGTAAGATGCCCAAATGCCTCCAGAAGTAAAAATTACACAAACTAGAATTTTGTCTCTTACTTTTCAAAATGTCCTAAGAAACTGTAGACTCATCTGATACATGCCATGGAAATGGCAGCCAGAAAGAAATCGATGAGACAATTTCTTGAGCTCTTTTTTCATCTAAATTGATAAGTAGAGGAGGGAGGTGGGGGTTGAGTTTCAGTTTCCTGTTATTTTTACTCAGCTTGTGTAACTTCAACCCATTCAACCCAGGCTTAGGCATGCTATATAAAGCTTTTTTGAAAAGACAAACTTTGAAAAATATTCTTTAATTTTAAATTGAAAAACAGGTGCTACATATACATGATCCAATATGAATAGAATGTGGAAATGTGTGTGTTGGGAGGTCGGTCCCCCTCGTCTGCAGTCCCTCTGCCTTCTCCGCCCTCTCCTTACAGGCGAGCACCTTGTCAGGTTTTTGTGTGTGTTCTCAGTGTTCAGGCTGAAACGAGCAAACACGAACACTCACATTTTGTTCCCTTCCCCACTGTTTTTTACAGAGAATTGAAGAGAGAAGGAACTGGCCTTGTTCGTGCCAGTGGTGGGAGTATAGGAATAGAGAGAGCATAATGGGGTATTGAAGCTTATAACATTAATAGTTAGCTATTTAAATTGCCAGAATCACATTCTTTGACATTGGTTCTTTGGTTACGCCCATTCTTTAGGCCTCGTAATTTTTTAAACATCCAAAATCCTTGTTGTCTGCACAAGCAAAGTTTTAGAAGTCATACAGCTCATCTCTTTTGCCTAGTAACAACAATGTGCATATCCTGCATCTTCAAGAAAATAACAAGAAAGCACAATAGCAAGTGCAATGCAGTGTCTGTTTAAGAAGGGCTCACTACCCCCAGAGGTCTGAAAAGGGACATCCAGTGGGGATGGTGGCCACAGCTCAAGGAGGAACCTTTATTTGGACCCTAAAACTCTTCTTTATCTACATGCACCCGTGCTAGGGAAAACAAGGACCTTAGCCACATCTTGCTCTTCTGACACTTGGGTGTCGACAAAAGAATACTTTTGTGGGTTTTAGAAACCACATGGGAATGTGCATGTGACCGTATAAACGACACAGGGCTTGTGTGGGACGGTGCCAGGTCCCAGAACAACTTGTTCTAAACTCACGGTTTGGAAGTGAACAGGCAACAATGACCATAATCTGTCTTTCAAACAAGTTGAAACACAATAATGACATGATTTGTTGTCATTTTCTGTGTGTATAGTATTATATTATATGCCAAAGGAGTAAAGGACAAACTAAACTGTGAACCACATGGGATTATCCAATAGGTGGGTATTATAACCATTGCTTCACCTGGTCAATGTTTTCTGAAAGAGTTACATGATAAGTGAGTTTGTAAAAATCAAATACAGTTTGATTACATATTGAAAGAAATCCTGAAGAGAAAACATTCATTTTGATTTCTATGTGTTAACTAGCTTTTCTATTGCAAAGAAGCAACATGAACGTTGTGAAATATTTAACAGCACATAAACTGCACAGCTAAACCAGTCTCCATCCCAGCTGCCAGCCAGCTCCTCAGACACAGCCAACACACCACTTTCTCACCTTTCCTATAGAAAATCCTGCATGCTGTAATATGTAAATATCTCTATTTTATTATTGTTTTTTCCATTTCCATGCATCTCCCTTCTACTCTTCCACCTCCACCCCACCCCATAGTCACCACACTGTTGTCCGTGTCCGGGAGTTCTTTCTCTTTTTTCGCTTGATCCCTCCACAGCCCCAGCTCAGTCCCGCCCACCCCTGGAGCTGTCAGCCTGCTCTCTCTGGGTCTGTCTCTGTTTTGCTTCTTAGATCAGTTTGTTCATTAGATTCCACATGTGAGTAAGGTCACGTGGTCCTTGTCTTTCTCTGACTGGCTTACTGCACTTTGCATAATGCTCTCTAGGTCCACCCATGCTGTTGCAAAGGGTAGAAGTTTCTTCTTCTCTATGGTTGAGTAGTATTCTGTTGAGTAAATGTCCCACAGCTGTCTTATCCATTCCTCTACTCATGGACCCTGGGCTGCTTCCACAAGAGCATGTTGTAAACCCATTTTCCCTTGGCTGTAGTCTGTATCAGCACGGCCACACCTGTGCTGCTGAATGTCCCATTGCGGGAAGGCCTCGGGCTATTCAGGCAGCCTCCACCGTGGGTGAGTCTTCTATGCAGTAAGTGTGAGCATCCTTGGCAGAGTAAAGCAAAATCACCTTCCAATAATCTCTTTTTGTAAACCTATTTGTCATCTCCCAAGTGCTGTCCAGCTCTCCCTTCCCGGCCTCTGGACACGAACCGGTTCCCTTCTTGGCAATCACTGCCTCGCTGCCGAAGTCCATTTCTCAGACACTCGGCCCGGTTCCCAGCTGTTTCAGGCAGGAGGGTAGATCTAATCGCTGCTACTCCATCTTGGCCAGAAGCAGAAGTGCCATATTTTTTAAACACCAAAGTGTTTCCTAAACTTGGATGTATACAATCATCTGAGCAACTCATTAAAATAGAGATTCCCGGGCTCCCACCCAGGAGTTCTGATCCGGAGGGCTGCCTGGGGCCCTGTGTTTTCCACCAGCTCCTGGAGCAGTGTCGATGCAGCCCTGCCGTGGACCAGGCTGTTGTGTGGGAGCCATGGGCCCTAAGGGTGATATTTATTTGTCAGCTGTCCTCAAGTGATACAGCCATATGGATGCTTTGTTTTTCAGATGAACAAAATAAAAATAAATGGTGAGAGTGACTTCTTGCCAGACTCAGAATTGCCGAGTTTCTGAAAACACACAACCACCTGTGAGGAGTGGCTACAGAAGCGAGAGTCCTGCTCTGAAGGGACAGCTCTACTCCACATGCGGCACAGCGGCCCCAGTGCTCTGGGAGACAGGTTGGGCATCGAGTTGGAAGGGGAGCATATACTTGTCTGCACGGAGAGGGCACGCATCCCAGCAGCTTCAGCTTAGTTCAACTCATTTTGGAAAATATTTTTGGCTTGTGTGGTTTCATGCTTTCAGAGTTCCATTTTTAAGCACGGGGCTCGTCCAAACCCACTGAAGCTGAGCTGAAGCATCCAAAGAAGATGCTGAGTTTCACACAGATCTCTGCTGAGTCTGTAAAAATTTCTCAGATTTGTCCAAACTGCTTTGTTGAGAAACCAAAACAAAAATCACTTAATCCCAGTGGGGTTTGTAGGGTCCTGTGGTTTTCATACAGAACTATGGCAAAGCAGTGGCCGGTCATGTGACTTACAAGCCTAAAGGTTTCATTATGAAACCTGAAAGAAACCCACAAGCTTCAGTCTTAAAATACACTCCCATGAGACAAACAAAAAAAGAAATAGAGAAAGAAAATCTTCTTAGTTTTGGCCTAGAAGCATAGACTAAGAAAACATGTCCAAACCAAATGTTGTCAGGACTCACTACATTTTAAATCCAAAGCTGAATTTTATTCCTTTGGGAACATTGTTTATTAACACTGTCTGTGGCAATCGGATTGTCTAGAAAAGTTCGGGAGAACTGGAGGGCCCTCTTGTTTGTGCCAGAAGCAGAACTGGCCGACCATCCAAGAAACACAAATGATGAGATTTTACTTTGCCGTCTCTTCCTTCCCTCAGGGTATGCAGATGAGTTATACAATGGATTATATTTTATATTCTTTAATATAAAATTTTACTCAGTAAATGTCATCTCTTTTCATGACAATGACTCAAATTCTAGGACACACAAGAATAACATGGAGAATTTGTTACATCCGCATCTTCTTGTTATCTATCGCTACCTGAAAAACTATCCCCAAACTCAGAGGATGAAAGCAACAACCACTCTATGATCTCGTGGACCAGGAGTTCCAGCAGGGCACGGCCGGTGAGTCTTCTGCTCCCTGTGATTGGGGCCACCCATTGGTTTTCAGCTGGCGTCCAGGCCCAGTCTTACCTGGGGAGTCCAAGACATGCCTGGAACATTGGAGGGGATGACTGTAAACCTGGCTTGGGTGGGCTCTCCTCCCTCTCCATGTACTTCTAGGGGCTCTCCACGTGGTCCAGGGTTCCCAGAGACCAAGGCGAGGCCTGGATCTGGCAGAGTATCACCTCGATGTTCGGAGTAGCCATGGGCCAATTCCACGGGGGAGAGAAGCAGGCCCCACCTCTCGATGGGAGAAATGTCAAAGACTGTGTGGCCGGTTTCCATCCACTGCAATGGGAATGACAGCTGTGCTCCCAGAAACTCTGACTGAGTTTGTGTGTCGGGGGGTCCGAGAATATGTGTTTCAGAGAGCACCCAGCGACATTCTGGTGCAGAGGATGTTCACAGCACACTTTGAAAAACACCACTTCAGAAAATGTGACGGCACATGTGCTTACTCGCCCGTCAATGAACAAATACTGACCGTACGAGACGAGCCCATGATCGTGTTGGTGAGTAGAAAAGGAGCGTAAAGAAAGGATCCCAGATCAGACGGTGCTCACACGTCACTGCAGGTCGGGGTGGAGAGGGCAGGGGTTAGGAGTGGAGCCTGAAGGCCAGGATGCCCCCATAGCAGAGGGCCGCATGGGGGGCAGGGGGCAGAGTAATGCGGGCTCCAGTGGCCAAGGTGACTGGGAACGGCACCCGGAGCTGAGCTTCAGGAACCTATCAAAGGTGTGCTGGATGAGTAGGTGGCCAAAATGAATTTCTGGGGAAAGGGAGCAGGACCCCGCAGTTTGCAGCTGGAAATGGGGCCGGGGCAGAGCAAGGGCACAGGAGGCATGGTGGCTCCCGGGCACATTTTTCAGTAATTATTTTTCTCTCTGGCTTTTGACAGAATCCCTTCCCTTTGTCTTGTATTCCTCCCCAGCCCTGGCCCTATTTGCCTTGCTGCTCCTACCCCAGTAGGCCGTGAAGCTCAGCTACAGGATGGGGAGGCTGGTCCTTCCAGTAATAACATGGACATTCAGTGCTGGCTTCTGACTCATCTTGCATATGGCTTCAGCAACCATGTCCTCTCTGGGTCCCACCCCCAAAGCAAGCTCAGGCTGTGTGTGTGTGTGTGTGTGTGTGTGTGTGTGTGTGTGTGTTATAAGGGGGGTGACCCCGGGGGGAGACATAGGGTTGGGAGGATCTCAGGAGTCGGGCCCAGCTGTGAAGGATGTTATTGAGAGTCTGAGCACGGTGCTGAGAACGGTACTGAGAAAGATCATCTGTAATCTAGAGATGCCCGGATGAGATAACAGTGGTGTGTGCCCTGAGGCTGCAGACCAGAACGGGGTGGGAGGGGTGCTGGAACACGCGGTCCACAAGGCCCTCTGTGAAAAGATGCATGTGTAGGATGCCTCAGTGGTCAAGCCTGGCTGCTCAAAGATGCCTTATTGGTCTGGACTGAAACACTCCACCCCATAGAAAACAACCCCTCCTTGTGCCTGTCAGAGGCTGCTGTCAGTGCTGAGCCCCAACATTTTGAAGCCCAGGGTCAGAACTGAAAGTCAGGCCCAGCAGCACCCAGGGATGGCGTCAGCAACCAGGAGGAGCCTGGGCACTAATAGAAGTTCAGGGCTAAGCTGTGAGCCAGGAGTCAAGCAGGCGAGGAGCCCGAAGGCGGGCTGACAGCAGGCTGGGCAGCTATGGCCCCCACGGCACAGGGCGCTCCTTGGGCTGGAGGGTGCTGTGCAGACAGGCAGTGATCAGGGAGGCAGATCGCACAGGAGCAGGGCTGAGCAGAGAGGCCAGCCCCATGCTCTTGGTTTCATTCCCAGCAAAAGCTGGGGCAGGAAGCAATTGCAAATCAGCCCAGGGCTTCTGGGTCCAACCTCGTGACAGGATGGGGAGAGAATACGAGGCCTCTGCCAGTCAGACAAAGGTGGTCCTCAGCAAGCAGTGGACACCTGTATGAGAAGAAAGGGCCCTCCTCCAGGCAGGTGCGAGGTGCAACCCCCACCCCAGGTTTAGCGAGCAGAGTGCAGCCTGGATTCAGCCCTCCCCGGTCCCTCAGCAGAGCCTTTGTGCAAAACCACATGAGGGGACTCTGCGGGGGAGGCAGGGACAAGGGCTGATTTTCGTCCTGAATGTTTGAATACACTGTCTAGATCTTGACATTCTGGACCCTAAGTCCGGAAAGTTTGGGGTTTCTCTGTACCTCCTCAGACAGGGGTGGTAAATTAGTCACCACCAGAGGGGGAGGAAACATTAACCGTGGGCTAATTGGGCAAACAGGGGGCAAATGGGCAGGCCCAGGGGCCCTGGGGCCTCAGCATGGTGGTGCCAGCCCGGCCTGTCCAGTAAGTGGCTGGCTTGTGCAGGGGACAAGCTGAGAAAAAGCTACTGAATGACACTGCTGCCAAAAACATTGTTCCAGTTGAATGGTAAGCCATGTTCCACACCCTGGCAACTGGAGGACAAAAGCTTCTGCTGTGCTCCTTTTAAGATCAGGAAAACACCACCTCACTGCGGGTCACTGCTGAGGATTTCAGGACACTTGCATCAGAAAGCAACAGTGTTCTGCACACTTCACCACCCCCCGGGAGGCCGGAGCCCCTGACCAGTAGGTTTTTGTTTTGCTAGTCAGAGAAAACCCTTAAAATACCTCCACTTCCTAATTTGTCATCCACCCATTTCCTTATCTGCAGATGCCAGCTTTCCCAGTGAGTGTGTTGGTTCTGGCAGGAGGCTCTTGACCTGATTTCTCTTTGAATAGGTCGGACCAGTTAGGTCTTACTTAGGCTAATCTTGTGTTCAATATTATTTGAATGCCAGAGCTGACCTCAGGGAATGTGGGGGTGATTATGACATGGTCCCTTCTCTCAAGAGTGTGCAGTGTGTAGGAGAGACAGAGTCGTGGCTAGTGGCTGGCCAGTTCCTCCTTCCTCTTCCTAGCAGAATCCTAAAACTGTTCTAAAGCCTCCCTTCACCTGCCTGCGCCACCCCCCACCCCCGCCCCCTGACACACAGAGCCCACTTTGAGGGTAGGGTACAGGGAATGTGCAGCCAGGGGCAGAATGCATCAGAAGCTGTTTTAAGGGGGAGGGAGAAGGGCCTGCACTGAAAGTCCGAGCTGTCCCAGAAAGAGCCAGCTGCCCCATCCTGGAGCTGAGCTGCATGGCCTGCTGGGACAGGGGCAGCCCAGGCCAGAGAGACTGGAAAGAGAGCCAGTGCATAGTTGCTGGTCAGGTATTTTCACTGTTCTAAGATGTTGTATTATGTAAATACGCTGTAATTTATTTCTTCATACAGCCAATGGGCATTGGGTGGTTTCTAGTCTTTTAACATTGTATTTCTTTGAGGGGAGTTGTTTGATTTTTGTTATTATAAACAATGCTGTTATAAACATTCCTAAACAGGTCTCCCAGTAACACAGGCGAATGTTGACATTTAAAAGATAATAACGGATTGTTTCCCGTCCTGGTACCAACTGACATTTCCACCAGCAGTGTGCATGCGCTCTGTCCGCTCCTAGCCTCGCTCACTCAGGGTTTCACTCCACGTTCTAATTTATAAACATCTAGTGCCTTCTGAAGCAAATCTGATTTTGAATTTTTCTGCGAGATAAAGCGTAGGATCGAGAATACTGGCCATTTGTGTTCCTGCTTCTGTGAAAGCTCGTTCAAGACCTTTGCCCACTTTCATTTTGAGATACTTGTATTTTTCTAGTTGACTTTTTAGGAGTTATTTATATATTCTGAAAAACAATAATTTATCAGTTCTGTTTGTTCCAAATATCTTCTTCCATTTTGTAATGCATATTTTCACTTATGTTATAGTGTCTTTTAATGAACAAATGTTTCTCATTTTTAAGTATGCTGATTTATCAATATTTTCTCCATGGTTGGTACTTTTTGGTCTTTTTAGCAAGTCCTCTGCTCCACAGTCATAAAGACATGATCGTCTATTTTCTGCTAAAAATGTCCAAGTTTTCCCACACGCCTTTAAGTTTAATTCACTTAGGATTGGTTATGTGTGTGGTATGGATGACCAAGTGTCCCAGGGCAATTTATTTATTCTTCCTTTTCCCCAAAGTCTGCAATGTTAACTTTGTCATACATGAAGGTTCCAGATGCACGGGTCTGCTGCTGGGTCAATTTGTTTAGTCTGGAGCCAATACTGCCTTACATTGCCATAACTTTATGAAAAAGCATTGATGTCTGGAAGGACAAATCTCCCACCTTCTTCCTCTTTAGTAGCACTGAGCTATTTTTAGGCTGTGCTCAACAATATACATTTAAAATCGATTTGTCAAGTTCTTTGAAAACTTCTGTTGGGGTTTTTATTGGAATTGCACTAAGTTTATAGATCAATTTGAGAAGAATTGACATCTTCATAATACTGAGTTTTTCTATCCATTAATACAGTGTATCTTCATTTCTTTAGGTCTTTTTAAATGTTTTCTTTCACTCAAAATCAACTGCTCTGTGACAGACACTACTTCAAGGGTCAAAACCCCTTGCCCAAATGGAACATACATTATGGTATAAATGAGAAAATAATAAGTAAGTAAAACAAAACAGTAAAAAAAAATAATAAAAGGGAGGTCAGAAAAAAGTGAGAAAACCAGCCCCGTGCCTCTCTGAAGACGGTTTCATCCGGGGAGTCTGGGCTGGCTGCGGAGGGACAACGGAGGCAGCTGCTGGAGGAGAGATCAGGAGACAGGGACCGACTGGCATAGGTCAGGGTGGTGAGCAGGGGCGGGATGTGACCTGACTGTGCAACAGGACTGTCCTGGCTGCCGCACGGAGAACCTGTAAACCAGGAGTAGGAAGTGGGAGGCCCGTATGAGGTCCCTGCAATAATCGAGATGAGATGTGGTGGTGGCTTGGACCAGACAACCGTCGACGCGGTGGTGAGAAGTAGCCAGTGACAGGTAGTGCCAAGATTTGCTGATGGACCAGAAGCGAGGTGGGAGAGGATCGGGACTGATCAGTTCAAAGATGTTTGCCTGAGCAACGGAAGGACGGCACTGCCATTGCTAGGAGAGGGAAGAATGGATTGGAGGGAGGAAGTCAGGAGCTCAATACCAGTCATGACGAGTTTGAGAATTCTAGTAGATGGTTCGGAGGATCAGAGGAGTGCTCTGTGGCCTGCTAGCAACACACGACAGGAGTTCAGAAGAGAGACCCTGAGTGAGGTTCTGCATTTGGAAGTCATCGACCCTCTATCATGCAGGATCCCAACAAAAAATAATGGTATCACCACATTAGGAATAGTTAAAGAGAGCTTCTTTACAAAGGGACACTTCTTAGAAGTGAGCGTGTAGGGAAACACAAAGAATAGTGGGATATCTTGGGTGTCCCCAGTACCCAAGTAATAAAGGAGATAGTTGTTATTGGAACTAGGAAACAGAGAGTTGGTGGAGAAGGCAGACTTGAAGGGAGTCATCTTCGGTAAAGAGTCCTCGCACTGGAGGAGCAGAGGGAGTAAATAATCCAATGTCACTCCTTTCTCCCCAGTGTCCTGCCACCAATCGTTACTATTCACAACCAACCAGAAGCAAGAAGGCACAGAGGGGCCTGTTGGTAAATTACGCACAAGCCAACCACCTGAGGCAGAGCAGGACGGAGAAAGATGCAGAACAGATCTGGAAGGAAAGAACTGCCTGGAGCAAGCAGATTAAATGGTATTTAAAGCCCCGAGACTGGTTGAGACAACCAGAGAATGCCAGTAGACAGAAAGGGAAGGAGGTCCCAGGACTGAGCTCTGGAACATTCCAGTTCCTAAAAGCTGGATAGATAAGGAACACTCAGTGAGGAGGACTGAGAAAAAGCAGTCGGAAAGGAGCTCCAGGAAAGTATGGAGTCTCAGGAGTCAAGTGAGAAACCATTTCAGGGGGGGAGTGTCACATGCTGCCTGTAGGTCCAGTGAGATGAGACCTGAGAACTGACTACAGAACAGCAAAGCAGAGGCCACTGGTGGCCTTGACAGGAGCAATGGCAGGTGCGGGGGAGGGGGCCCCACTGAAGTGGGCCCAAGAGAAAATGTCAAGAAAGAAATCAGAGAATTGAAAATAGGTAACTCTTACAAGGAATTTTGCTGGCAATGATACGATTACACATAAAGGCTTTGAGGGAAATGGGTGTTTGCTGGAAGGGAAAGGGCTCAAGACAGGGTTTTGTGTTTCACATGAGAGGAGATAACAGCCTCTCTGTGTACTGACAGGAATGGTCTACTATAAAGGGGAAACAATGGGTGATGGACGAGAGAGGTGAATTGCTGAAACAAGCCCTGGAAGAGATGAAAAAGGAAGGGGACTGGGGCATAAAGAGAGGGCCTGGGTTTGCCTGAAAGCTTTGGGAGTTCACCCATAGGAGCAGGGGAGGCGCGGTGTGTGAGCGCAGGTGCTAGCAGCGCACAGGTGTGGGGGCAGAGTGCAGAGGATATCTTCTGATTGCCTCAATGTGCTCAGTGCAGCAGAAATCAGGGTCATTAGCTGGGAGAGAGAACCTGGGAGATGTTAGCATTTTGCAAAGAGAGGAAAAAATATCAAGTAGTCAACTAACAGTAATCATCAGATTTTTTTTGCTTGCATATCTCCTAAATATTTTGAAAGTAATGTATTTTCATACATTTTAAGGTGACATTTAACATTTTTCATCATAAATTTAAATCACTCTAAAGGATATAAATTCACTTATATATCTAGTTGGGAAAAGGAATTTAGTTAAAGCACAGTTATGGAACTTTTGAAACTTGTGAGTTATTTATCAAAATCCCAAAGATTATTATAAAATTAATTTTATAAATATTTTATATCTATTATTAAAATTATTTTAGTGAATATTAGCTGACTACTCATTAGTCCTTGTTCAGTTAATTAAAAGCAAAGAATTGGAAAATAACTGAGTTGCAGTAAGAAATATTAACCAACCATGGATCATTCGTTTTCTCAACATGTACAATATTTCAAATGACTTATTTATCTGGTTTCTTGCCCACTGGAGCCATGCACCATAGTAAGATTTATAATAATAGATGACATGTGCAACTAAAAAACTTATTTTCATAAAGAAGAGAACGACAGCTGTGAAAGGGGACCCTGAACATCAGATGTTCTCAGGCAAACTAGTTGTGGGAAAGAGTCTATCTGCACCGGGATGCCCTGGCCCACATGCTTCTTGGGGAGTATTCATGGGACAGTTAAAAAATTGTGGTGAAATATACATAACATAATACTTAACATTTTAACAATTTTAAGTGTACAGTCAGTGGCATTAGGTACAGTTACATTGTTGTACACCAGTCTCTGCTTTTAATTCTTTTGAGTAAACACCCAGAAATGGAATTGCTGGATTCCATGTTAATTCTATGTTCCTGCCTCCAAGACATTGGTCTAGGAGAACGGGAGCAAGAATGAACAAATTGATCGCATAATTCCAGGGCAGCAGTTGGGCCCAGCTGAGGTGAGCAAACCTGAACTCGAAGCAAACCGAGCCAGCACGTTGCATTGTTTTGTTCTGGCCACATTCAGCTGCGAGGCTGCAGGCACGGTGGTTGGAGTGTTGGTTGTGACGGTGATTTCGGTTGGGCAGGCCAGCATGTCAAAGCAGTAAAAAATGCCGTGGACTTGAAGGTATGCATCTACTCCTTGGTGATTACGGTTATTGGTTATGGAATATAATCTGGGTAAGGTCTTCAAACAAATTTTATCTTTTGTTTTTTTTTTCCCATACTGGCCTGGAAGTCCTTTGTTAGGTTCATTTCTAGGTTCTTTATTTAAATAGCCTTTTAAGGTATCTTTTCCAACTCTTTGTTGCCAGAATACGAAAATAAAACTGGCTTTAATATATTGATAATATTATCAAATAAATGTGAAAAACTCTTATTAACCTTAATTCCTTGTACATGGGTTGCTTTGTGTTCTCTCGCAGGTGGGCCTGTCCTGCATCAGTATTATCAGTCACGCGTCCTGCCTCTTCCATCCTTATTCTTTTCTTCCTCTTTAGCGTCTTGGTGGCTAGTAGCCCCAGTATGACACTGACTACAGGCATGGCCATAATGACTACTATGTCTTCTGACCTATTTAAATGGAATGTTTCTTTCATTTTTTCATTAAAAATGTTTACTCTAGGTTTTTGGTAGGTACTCCTTATCAAGTAAAGGAAGTTTTTAAAAGCTAGTTGGAAGTTTTTATCCAATGCATCTGGTGAGATGACATAGTTTTTCTTTAATAATCAATTAATAGGTGAATTACATGTGTGTACTTTTTATATGTGAAATGACTTGCCATGTTCTTGAATAAGCCCAACTTGATCATGATGCAAAATATTTTATATGGGACTAGAGTCTTTAAATAGTCACAATCTAAGGAGATGGGAGTTATTATGTCCATTTAATAGACAAGAAACTAATACTTATAAAAAACATAATATTTAGAAGGTTTATACCTAGCAGGTGGCAGGACAGGATTCAAACTCAGGCCTGTATGAATTTTTAAAATTTTTATTTATTTTTTAAAGATTTTATTCATTTACTTTTAGAGAGAGGAGAAAGGAGGGAGAAAGAGAGGGAGAGAAACAGCAACACATAAGAGACACATGGATCCACTGCCTCCCACATGCCCCCAACGAGGAATCCGTTCCAAAACCCAGGCATGTGCCCTGACCAGGAACCAAACCGGTGACCCTTCAGTTTGCAGACTGGCACTCAGTCCACTGAGCCACACCAGCCAGGGCTCAGGCCTGTATGATTTTAAACTTATGCTCTTTCCACCACCTATTTTTCTTGTGGAAAGAAACCAGGTTTTGCTTCTATGTCTCAAATGCCCAAGGCAGTGCTATGCTTATAGTACCCCACTGAAGAATTTGTGTTAAATAAATGCTACCAGCTTATTGAATGGATGCTTTAGGACCCTACAGATTCTTTAAAGTTCACTTAACTAGAAAAAAAAAACCACTTACCCCATCTAATTAGTTCATATTAGGTAATGGTCACAAAATGATGTTAAATGTAAACAGATCTGTGAAAGTGGGCCTAACAGAGAGTCCTAGTAGTTTTTACTATTGAAGTTCTACAAATTCTTCATCTTATCGGAATGGATTGAAAAGGGCCAACAGGAGATAGAAAATAATGAAATGAAGAGGAAGTCTCTTAAAATGTACAGTCTCTTTCGGTCAATGTTTTTACTCAGGACCAAAGAGAAATCAAAATCATTGATGCTCAAGCTTTTGTTCTAGTGTCTCCATTTCTTCCGTACCAAAAAAAAAAGTGGCGTTTCCTGGGCAGAAATGTTATGGAGAGATGTGGCATAAGCCTCACCAATTAGAAAAAGAGGAAGAGCATGCAAAGGCCTATCTGAGAATGGTGACAGGTAAAAAAAGCAGGTCACAGTGGCTCTGGACAGAAATCCTCCTCCAACCCACAAGACCCCAGGAAGGCCTCCTAGGCACAAATAGGGGCAGGACACTCTCTACATGAAACTTTTGCCAAGATGGGAAGAAGGAGTCAATAGTTGTAGCCAAAATAATATTTCACTGCTTGTCGCAAAACAGGGAAGAAAAACTACACTGTCACCTCTTCTGGGAAAAGCAAAAATAAAGTTGTATTTCAACCTTAATTTTCCACCTTGTGGGCAAAAATAAAAGGAAAATTACTTTGGGGCAGTACTGCACGTATTATGAAATAATGAGCCATCCTAGGAGGTTGAGCAAGAAGCAGAGCCACCGATGTTCTCTCTAGAAAAGAATAATGCAGTAATTTCCTTTAAAGTCAACCTTAAAAAGAAATGCTACCTCCAAAAGGAGATACAATGAGAGACACCATCAAGGGCCATGTAGGAATGCCACACTGGTCCCTACTGAGGAGACGGCGTAACACTGCCTCCTTCAATAAACTGGGAATGAGTTGGAAGTTGAGCATTTGGGAGGCTGATCTGATGCACACATGGCTCCAGCGCTACCTCATGGCCTGCTCTACTTGGAGTCATTTCACTTCAGTTTTCTTCTTTCCTTCTCTTTCTCACTCCCTTCTCCCTCCACCTCTTTTTTTTTTGTGTGTTAAATGTCGATTTCACTGACCAGTTCAACAAATTTTGCTGTGAAGCCAGGCAAGATGATCCTAAATGCTACCAGCTTTAAGACTGGCTTCTAATTGCAGATGGGGCCCCTCTGCATCTGTATTGGCAAAATTCTAAGACAGCCAACAAGAGTCCCATCCCCTGGTGTATATACCTGTATAATCCCCTCCCCTTGAGTGTGAGAGGGACCTATAAATACATGGGATAGCACTTCCGTAATTGTTATAAGACAGAGGGATTAGCAAGTGTAATTATGATCTCTATTTCGTTGACTTTGAGTTAATCAACAGAGATGCTCCTGGGTGAGCCTGACCTAATCAGAAGATCAGGCTCTGATCTCGTGAATGACCTAATCATTCACGAGATCAGAGAGATTTGAAGTGCGACAGATTTCTGATGCTGGCCTTGAAGAAGTAAGCAACCGTGTTGTGAACTGCTTATAGAGGAGGCCGTGTGGCAAGGACCTGAGGGTGACCAGAGTGTCCCTGACCAACAGTCAGCAAGAAGCTGAACTTCACTCCAACAACTCAAGGAACAACTCTTCCAACAACCAGTGAGACTGGAAGAACCTAAGCCTCAGATGGGATTGAGCCTGTGCTGACCCCTTGAATTCAGCCTGATGAGACCCTCAGCAGAACACCCAGCTAACTCATACCCAGATTTCTCATCCATGGAACTATGAGATAATAAATTTTTATATATGTTGTTTTAAGGCA
Organism: Phyllostomus hastatus; assembly: GCF_019186645.2. NCBI lineage: Eukaryota > Metazoa > Chordata > Mammalia > Chiroptera > Phyllostomidae > Phyllostomus > Phyllostomus hastatus. Next base: position 30,346,723 of record NW_025333916.1, read on the forward strand.
CTAAGTTTGTGTAGCAATAGAAAACAAACAAATAATAATAATGGTGATAATAACAACTCTATCCTTGAGCTTTAAAGTTCAGTGACAGTATCCTTAATCTGAGGTTTTGAGGTGTAGTAGTATTTATTAGGTGATGTGGGAGAAGAAGCTAATGAGCTCCTTCATGAGTGCCTCTCTTGTTTTAGTTGAGGGCATGTGAGCTGCTGTTCACCAAGTGTTTCCACCTCCTTCACTCTAGACCCATGACAGCTCTGTGCTGCCAATGCCCCTGGTGCGGTCCTTGCTGAACAGGCCATGTGCGTCATGTTGGTAATGTGTATCACTTCTGGGCCACAGCACTTGATTGATGCAAGGTCCCCCCGGAGCTCTCTTTCCCTCTGCTCTAGTGCCCAGCAATGATCCTGGTGGCCTGGGTCCTAGAATGAGGTTATGTGGGGCAGAGCCTATCCTGCTGACTCGTGATTTCACTGTAGAGTGAAAAATAAATCTTGCTATTAGAAGACAGTACAACTTTACAGTTGTTTGTTACAACACACAACTTAGCCCATGCTGACTTAAATAGGGAGTTATGGAACTACACAGCCAAAGGAACAACCAGAGACACAGACAAGAGAAGATAAGAAAATAGGAGGATATATAGCCTCTTACATGTTTTTATATAACTAAATTATTTCCACTTCTCATTGTCAAAAAGGAAACTAATAAATGAAACAATAAACACCTTAAGTAACTATAAGCAGAAGAGAAACACCATGAGAATGTCACCCATCCCTCATCTATGTTGAAAAGCATGAGGGTCCACCAACGTGTGAGAAGGCAGAACCAGTCAAGGGGCTGGCTCTTCACTCTCTGGGGGAGAAAGGTGGAGGGAGCTGTTCTTTACAACTCTCTTGGGGACAAATGTCATCACCAGTCTTTGGAATTTCCATGTTGCCTTTATTTCGAGCACATAGAGGGCAGAGTCTTCATATCCTGCTCAACATGACTGTCAAAGATAATGTAGGAGTGTATCTATCCAGCAGAAACAACACGAACAAAAGGTCCAAATAAAAAAAAAAGTACCATCATAAGAGAAACAAAGAGATGAGCATTAAACTCCTGCTTTTAAGAGGGAGAGAAACAGTATCAAGTTGATAGGAAGATGTATGTTAAATGATCAGTTTGATCAGTGTTGAAGTCCTTTTGAAAACAGTTCAGATGGTTTCTGTGGCAAACTCTAAACTTAGATCTTAAAGAAAGAGGTTCTGGTAAAGTGTTCTTTGGAAAATTAACAGAAATTCCATTCTAGAAGATTTGGATTTTGAAGATAAAAATACCACAGACTCTGTGAATAGTGGGCTATTCAAAGCAGACATGTATAAATTGAACTAACCTTATGTATATCTTTTCAAAGTGTTGTTCTGTTCAGACCACATCAATAATGTATAGCCAAGGAAATGGATTAGGGAGGGAAACAGATCTCCTTACCCCAGCACCCAGTGGCTCTTGACTGATTATTACAGAAGTGACTAGATTATACTTGTCAGAGAGGTAAATTTGATCAAAAAGATTCATCACAAGAACTAGAGCTGGACACTATTACTTGTGGCACATTTTTCAATTTGAATATATTGGCTGTGTCTATATAGTAAGAGGAAATGAAATACCAAGGCAATGACTTGGTAATTTAGGCCATAAACTTATATTTACAATGAAAACATAAAGTAATTGTGACAAAATAGGTTGTTAAATTGAATCACCTATGGTAATTGCTTCAATTCCCTTGCTCCACCATTTTTTTTTAACAGATGCGTATAGCCTTTGGGAGAGATGATATTATGGGCGCTTGCATAGTGGACTTATGTGTTAAGGGACACACTCCTAGTGGTAGCCAAAAGCTATTCTAAGTGCAAAATACTTGCCTGCTAGTCATATGCTCTTCTCACCCAATGCTAGGTGATATTACTAGTATATGGCTTCCATAGGCAAGCTGGTTGCTATTTTTTCAGGTTCTATCTATATTTCCCTGGACCTGTGCAATGAAGTCATCTGGATGATGGGAACAAAATACATATTCTTTAAAGGAGTGTCATTCTGCTGTCACAACACAGAGAGTTAACAATTTAGGGTACGTTCAAACGTAAATAAATACAGCAGATTTAGCAAATGATCTTATTACCAAAGAGATACTACAACAGGCAACTGATGGCCTTTCATGGTCCCCCCAAAATTGTAAGAAGGTGGCACAAGAGGTAGTCTGGGTCTTTTTAAAGACTCACTTCCTGTCTAGAACCAGTTATCACTCTTGGTTTCTCAGCTTTTCTTCTAAATAGCAATGCTGACGCTTTATTAGTTAATCAATAAGACATGATACAGAGTATGGTTATCATAAAATAATCATACCCTGGAGCATTTTGAGGCCCAAGCCACTTGCCTCTAATCAGATTGGGTTGAGATTACCTTTGGATAACCACACTCTTGGGAACTGTCTCATTTCTATTATGAGTACATTTTATAATAGGGAAAAATGTACATTTCTGCAGGGGGAAAATGAAGTTGGAAGCTAATACCTAGCAATCATTTCAGTTGAGCTGAGAAACATTCCTCGATTTGAACAAAGTCAAACTATGCTTCGTCTATTCGAGCAATGTCAGAGAAAAGAGGCAGCTCACATGTGGTGTGGGTAATTCGATACAATGGAAACTGTATTTTACTTTGGCACTGCAAGCTTCAAATTATATGCAAACATTCAAAAAGGGCATTTGAAACTTGGCATGCATTTTTATAAATGGCACATTCTGAATCTGGAGTGGGTTTAGGTGTCTAGGTTACAATAACAGATGATCTCCAATGTAAAAATGGAACAAAGCCTTTCTTTAACTTCCTACAGAGAAAGATGTTCATTTCTGCTTCAATTATAATCCCAGGCACACTGGAGGTTCTGTTAAGAGCAATTTCCCTCTATTTTTCCTTATCCTGACCAGACAAATTTTTAATCAAATTATATATATTGGAAAGTTAAAGACAGAAAAGCCCAGTGAGCCATGAAGCACACTTTACAACAATGTGCAGAGCATTCACCCCACTGGTTTAAAATGATGAGAAAATCTATGTGAATGTTCGATGCACACATTGCTGGCTGCAGAGATGATTATGAACTCTGAGAGCTGTACGTTTCCATCCTATTTTTCTATGCACAGCATTTATATCCAGGAACTTTTAACGTGGGAGAAGTGATAAAGAAAAGAATAGATGGTGAAAATACTTACACAAATTGCTTTGTGATGGGAGTGAATATTTGTAATTGATAATGAAAGTAAGATACAAGAAAGTTGAGCAATACTATTGCCATATGGATAGAATCAGATGATACTCGTGTTAGCCTTTGTTAGCTGAATAGTCTCATAATAAAACAAAATTATTTCAGATTGATCTTTCAAATAAAAGGAGAGAAGGTGGGTACCATCGGGGGACACCATAAGGAGAACTAGTCTCATTTATGGATTTGTTACATTAGAATTAAGTTCGGCTTCTATATGGCAACCCTGCACTTGATTCATGATACCCCTTCCCAATGTCGGTTATTTCAAGAGTCTCAGAGTATCTGTCTTGGGTCCAAAAATTGCTTAATCCTTCCTACTTATTTCATTTCCTCAGAATTCTACTTGACTTCTGCAAAATAGCTAGGGCAGCTGGACTCCTGGCTTGAAAGAAACGAGGCCTGGCCAAAAAGAAACTAAGCAAAGATTTCTACTCATCATTAAAAATTCAACTCCCAGAACCTGATGGAAGAGTCCATTTTTAATTATTCAGAGAGCAGAAAGGCTCCGTACCTCAGATTTCCCCAAATCGGTGGATTACTTGTGTTTTCTGCTAAAAGTCCCATTTTTGTCTTGTCCGGAAGAGTCCCAAAGCAGCTTAAGTGCAAACTGCGGTGCTGCCGCACATGTCCCAGCAGAAAAGCCAGCTGAGGGCCAGGTACGCAGTTAGACTGCAAAGGGCCTGGGAAAGCTCATTCTCGTCTAGAAGCAGTGACTCCGGGCCCAGCCCTGCCCTGGAATGGTGTGGGAGCTCTCCCAGGCCTGGACCCAACGCTCCTCTTCACACCCACTGACCCGTTAATTCCCGACAGCCTCCACTCTGACTTGACCGCTTCATCCCAGCAGTTTTCTCTCAGGTCACGCATAGTCAAGTGAATGGCTTTACCAGCCTTTCCCTTGAGTGTTGCTACATTCAACTCTATTAATCACGCAGCTCTTGAAATTCCTTCCTGCTTATGGGACAGTTCACCATTAGCTCCTCTCCCACGTTCTGCTGATCTTCTCTACTTTGGTAGGTACTTTTTCTTCCCTAAGTAGTAAATATCTCCCCAAAACAAGGGCGTCTTTGGTGCTTTACTCTCCTCCCTCACAGCATCACAACTACATCAAACCTACAAGTCCAGCTTTGACTTTTCATCCATCATTAGCTTCTTATCTCCCCCTAACACTCAAACCTGGCGTGGACTGAGCCGTGGTCTGCAGATTCCAAGGTGGCTCCCTGTGATCCTGCCCTGGGTATCCATACATTTGTGTCATCCTCTCTTCAGTGTGGGTAGAACCCACACTGGCTTCCAGCCAACAGAATATGGCAAAGGTGAAGGAATTCAGCAGATGTTATTAAGGTCCCTAATTAGCTGACTGAGTTAATCAAAGGGGAAAAATATCCTAGTTGGGCTTATCTAATCAGGTGATACCTTTAAAAGAGGGTACGGGCCTCATCTAAAGAAAAGGCTCTGAGCAAGAAAAGATGCTCTCCTGCTGACCTTCAAGGAGCAAATAGTCCTATTGTGAACTGCTCAGGGAGAGGAGAGCTGAGGCTGAGGGCCTCAGTCCTATAATCACCAAGAACTGAATTCTGCCACCAATCTGAATGAGTTCGGAAGAGGACTCAAGCTCCAGATGAGAGCATCAGCCCACCTGACACCCTGACTGCAGCCTGTGGGAGCCCGAGCAGAGGACCCGCTCAGCCGTGCCCAGATGCCTGTTCCAGAGGAATTGTGTATTGTATAATCCAATAGATTATGGCTGGTTTTTTTTTTTTTGGCAGCAATAAAAAACTAATATCCTAACCCTCCCAACTTCCTTATTATTGTCCTCCCAAGTTCAAACCTTTAAAGCTACTTGTGACTCCTTCCCTTCATCAGATACCAGGACTTGTCTTTTTTTCTCCACCACTATCAATTGAATGAAACTTCATTTCATTTAAACCCCTCATTTATTCAGCAATTATTTGCTGGACACTGAGTCCAGCTCTAGGTATGCAATGATGAATGAAAGAGGCATGGTTCCAGCTTCATGCAAAGCATAGTAGATATAATGAACATTGGACACATAATTGCAAGGTATCTTGGGAGAGTTCTGCAGGGGACTCTAGCTGGGGGAGGAGGCAGGGAAGGCTGTACTACCGCAAGCCTGAATTACTGTGCCAGCCTTCTAGTGTCTACCTGATTCTCACTCCTCCAAGCAGTACACATGGAGTTACTGGGGTTCGTCTTTCTCAAAGGTATCTTAAACCTACTGGCCTGTCTGAAGATGTTCAATGGCTCTCTATTAGCTCTTAAATGTAATAAGCAAAGTAGTAATAAGGGAGTAGCAAGTGTCAATTGTCCCTTATCTAACAAAGGCTCAGAGAGGTTTAAAGGCTGAAGCCACAGAAGTGGTGGAAACAGGGCTGAATTCCCTGTAAGCTAACTGAATCAGACTTTCTTTTTGTACTATTGGTACTTATTTGATATAATTTGAAAGTTTCTAATCATGAGTATGAAGCTTACAAATGTTATAGATTAATCAGGTATACTCCCCAGAGGAAAAGCATTTAATCCATCTTTGGCCCTTATCTCAGCTGAACGTTTCGGTTAGTCTACATGCTTAAAGATCTAAGATCAATATTTGGTTAATACAGCTGAGGCCATAGCCTAATACAGTGAGGTTCACATTTACATTTATGCCTAAATTACTGTAACTCTGAGAACACCCGCTGCCAAAGAGGAATATGGCATCTGCGTTGGTGTTCCTGGTGCCCTGCCCAGCTCCCTTTGATGCTGGTTTGGGCTTTAACAAGACAACAGCTCCCTTTTCTCCAAAGAACTATCCTCAGGAGCCTCTCATTGGGAAGACTGTTCCAAACCTCCATACTTTAGCTAAACTTTGGCCAGTGAATGGCTGATACACAGACTCAAAAAACCAGCCCCCTTACTTCAAGGTGGGACCAATTCTGAGGTGCTATCCACCCTCCAGAGCTCTTGTGTGAGGTCTGGTTGAAGCCCACCTCTGTCTCAGAGCTCACTGCTATCTTCCACGGCCTGATCGGACTTCCCTCAAGCCCTTCTCCTGAGAATTGTCCTCAAAGCAATCACTCGAATAAAAATTCCGACCTCAGGCTCTGCTTTCAGGGGACTTATTCCCAAACAAGAAACTTAATGTATTTCTTATTTGTTTCTGTGAGCTGCCCTGTCATGGAGGACCGCGTGGTGTCCACCACCTCTCCCTCTCCCAGTCAGAAGTCCTCACCACCAGCCAGGAGGCTGGCTGAATGAACCCCACGGCGGAAGGCTCTCACTCTGAGAGTCCACAATGTCTATGCCAAGGATGCTGCTTTTGGCCATTCCTCACACTGCTAGTCTTCAAGGTGCCAAGCTGACCCGACTTTCATACAAGTTGGAAGAATGGCCTCCAACTTCACTTTCTGGATGTTGGGACACCCAGGCCCTACAGCAGGTCTGATTGTGCCCAAAGGTTCAGGAAGTCTGGTTTCTGGCCTTTATTTTTCTCATTCTGAGGGATTAAGCTCATTTCTAAGGGCAGGGGGCAAAGCTGACTGGCAAAGCTGACATCATCCCTTTAAAATCTCACAGCCTGTGCCCCTTACCAAACAATTCCTACTGTTCTGGATGAAAACCAAGGCCCTGTGGTGTGCATGGGTGTGCGGGGAGGGAGTGCTGTTTACACTAGCATCTTCAGCACACAGTTCAAACATCTTTCTAAAAATCTGGCTTATATTTTAAGCCTGTAACAGGGAAACCCTCTTCCTGAAACTATTTTGGATAGACAACTTATGTTAAGAACAGATACAAACTGTTTTAAGAAATTCTTTCAGTGAAATCTTACCATTTACGACAACACGGATAGACCTAGAAGGTAGTAGGCTAAGTGAAGTAAGTTAGACAGAGAAGGACAAACACCATGTCATTTCATGTATGTGTGCAATCTGAAGAACAAAATAAATGAACAAACGAAACAGAAACAAATTCAGATACAGAGAATAAACTGATGGTTGCCAGATGGGAGTGGGTTGGGGTACTGGGTGGAAAAGGGGAAGGGATTAAGAAGTACAAATTTGTAGTTACAATATAGTCATAGGGATGTAAAATTCAGCATAGAGAATATAGTCAATAATATTGTAATAACTATGTATTGTGTCAGATGAGTACTAGACTTATCGGGGGGGGGTCACTCTGTAAGTTTTATAAATGTCAAATCACTATGCTGTACACCTGATACTAATATAAAATAATATTGAACATAAAAATTTTGTTATCAGAAAAGAGAGTAGTGATAAAGATACTTTTCAAAATTGAAAAAAGAACTTCTTTCATAAAAGTTATTAAATGTGCTTAAATACACATAGAAGAAATTTCTGAAGTATAATTCTTCTAGCTTTTACAAAATTTGTTCAGTTTTAAATAAGGAAATACTAGAATGAAATTCAAGGTGTTTTCCATTTCTCTTTCTTAGAGTTTTAATGTTTATAATGTTATTTCCTCTAATATTTTATTAAAAACATTTTCAAACATACAGCAAACTTGAAAGAATTTTATAGTAACATCTCTATACCTAAATATTTTACAATGAACATTTTTCCATATTTCTTCACCATTTACCTATACATCCATCTGTTCCTGTCAATTCATCTTCATTCTATGATGGAATTTTAATTATTTTTAAGAGACATTTTATCCTTTGACTTAGAACAAAAATGTCTAAGTAAGAAAACTCTACTACATATTATCTGCTCAACAACAAAAATTATGCTAGAAGCATAATCTGTTATGGTCTCAAGAAGCTGTGCTTGACAGAGTGGCCTGGCAAAGAAATCTTAAATTATCTTAAAAAAACACAGGTTCTGGGCAAATATTGCTTTAAAGCCACAGGAAGCTCACTCATGAAATAATTGCATGGAAAGTTGAGCACAATGCCAAGTAAAGGTTTAAGTAATAATTCTCTAATGTTCTGGCTTGCTCAGTCATCAATGTGGGACGCTATTTTTATATAATCAGTAGGTAAGTGTGCCTATTCATTTACACTACCCGTGTATGAAGTCAGAAACTGAACTTCATTTACAATATTAATGCACTAAATGAAAGCATATACTTTAGCACATGATTTACAAAGATCTGAATCACTTCTCTAACATTTTATGATCTAATCATCAGAAAAGTGTTAAATTAGGAGCAATACACTCCATTCTGTGATGTCATTTTTGATGGGGCTCCAAGGAAAGAGACACAGCAGCCTGATTTAGCAGGAAGCAGCCATGTGTTTTGATTCACTTTTATAAAAGTAAAGTTTGAATATGTTGGTACACCCAAAGTAGTTTTATTGCTTCAAATAAAATAACCAGACAGCTGACTTCCGGTCAAGATGGAGGTGTAGGTAGATACACTTCGCCTCCTTGTGCAACCACAACAAGAATCAAAACTAACCTCAAAACAAAAAATACCTAGAACTGCCAGAAATTGAACTTTATGGAAGTCCAACAACCAAGGATTTAAAGCCAAATTCATCTAGATGGGTGGGAGGGACAGAGATGGGGAGTGGGTGTGGAGAAGATGCGGTATGGTGCACAGTGGTGGTGGTGCGACAGCGGTGGGACGAGTGGTCCCACATTCATGTGTGGTGGATGAAAATCAGGAAGGATACATCGGGAGCTAGCAATCCTAGCCTCAAGCTGGACCGCACAGCCCAGGGTTCCAGCACCAGGGAGATAAAGCCTCACAACTTCTGACTGTAAAAACCAGTGGGGGTTGGGGCAGCAAAAGAAACTTTTGCTTTCTCCTGCTTTCTCAGGAGAGTCTGTTTAAAGGGCCCACACAGGCTTAGAACATATGCAAATCCACACATTTTGGGAATCACAATCAGGGCAACAGCCAGGAGGGTGCCAGTCATATACGGGAAGTGGGTGAAGTGACTGGAAATGGGGAGAGTGCAGAGCAGTCCCACAGGAGCCAGGCAACAGCACTGTCCCTTCTCTGACCCCTCCCACCACACAGAGCCACAAAACAGTGAAGCAGGTTGCTCCACCTTGGAAAATACCAGGCTCCACCCCATACAACTTAACAGGTGCACTAAGAGGGAGTGAAAGCAGCTCTACCTAATACACAGAAACAAACACAGGGAGGCTGCCAAATTGAGGAGACAAAGAAATATGGCCCAAATGAAAGAACAGGAAAAAAACTAAACAAAATAGAGATAGACAACCTATCAAATGTAGAGTTCAAAACATTGATGATCAGGATGCTCAGAGAACTAATTGAATATGACAAAAACATAGGGGAAGAAGTGAAAACTACACCAAGTGAAATAAAGAAAAACCCATAGGGAACCAACAGTGAAAGGAAGGAAGTCAGGATTGAAATCAATGATTTGGAACATAAGGAAGAAGTAAACATTCAACCAGAACAGAATGAAGAAACAAGAATTCAAAAAAAAAAAAACAACAAAAACAAAAAACCAATGAGAGTGTAAGAAGACTCTGGGATATCTCCAAAAGGGTCAACATCTGAATCATAGGGATGCCAGAAAGAGAAGAAGAAGAGCAAGAAATTGAAAATTTATTTGAAAAAACAATAAAAGAAACTCACAACTTGCAACAAACTCAGAATTATCAACAACTGAATCTAAAAAATCCTTAATTTAGTGAAAGAAATAGGCATACAAGTCCCAAACAAGTTGGACCCACCCCAAGACACATCATAATTAAATACCAAAGTTTAAAGGTAAAGAGAAAATCTTAAAAGTAGCAAGAGAAAAGCAGAGCGTTACCTACAAAGGAGTTCCCATAAGACTATTAGCTGATTTCTCAAAATAAACTTTGCAGGCAAGAAGGGGCTGGCAAGAAGTAGTCAAAGTGATGAAAAGCAAGGACATACAACCAAGATTACTATATCTAGCAAGGCTATCATTTAGAATGGAAGGGCAGATAAAGTTCTTCCCTGACAAGGTAAAGCTAAAGGAGATCATCATCACCATGCCCTTATTATATAAAATGTTAAAGGGACTCATTTAAGAAAAAGAACATCAATACTATGAATATTAAAATGACAAATATCAAAATGACAACAAACTCACAACTATCAACAACTGAATCTAAAAAACAAAAACAAAGCAAACAACTAGAACAGGAACAGACTCATAGATATGGAGATGATTTGGAGGGTTATCAGTGAATAGGGGGAAGAGGAGAATGGGGAAAAAGTTGCAGGGATTATGAAGCATACTGGGAAAGTGCAAAATAGACAGGGAGATGTTAAGAATAGTATAGGCAATGGAGAAGCTGAAGAACTTATATGCATGACCCATCAATATGAAATAAGGGGGGATGATTGGAGGAAGGGGGGTGCCAAGCAGAGATGCACAAAGGGGAAAAACAGACAACTGTAATAGCATAATCAATAAAACATACTTGAAAAAATAACTAGACAGTTGACTCAGAGAGAGATATGGCTGATTTATTGCCTAAAATTACTAGTCCCTTGAGAATGCTATAGGAGGATGGAATGGTGGTGAAAACTAAACCCCTCCGTAAAAACAGAGCAAGTAGACAGCAAAACCCCAAATCTGTGGACTACATTTACACCCAGACTTGGTGACAGGGTATCTCTATGGATCCCAAAGTGTAAGTGGGGTGGAACAAACCAACAACAACCTTAAGATCCGCTCTGGGAAACACAGAGAAGCTAGAGGGAATGTGTCAGATGAGAACAGGAGATCTCAAAACTGCCTCCCGGTTTCACCAAAAGCATAGCAGGCCAATTAGAAGACGGCAGCTGAAACTGGAAGGATTTTACCTAAAAAACCTACTCAGAACCTCCTCACGTACTACGACTGGGCCCCACCCTTGAGCTGTAGGAGATAAGATACGTAGATAGATGTTTCCCCTGTAATCTCCCCAGCAGACAGTTCTGAGGCACATTTTGTAAGACTCTCCAGGGTCTTATAAATCAGGGTCTTGTGAATCAAGCACCAGTTCCTCCAGGTGCCTACAGCCATGGCCAACTCCATAACACAACCTTGTGTTGGCTTTCTCTCCTTCTTTGTGGTCTCTCGCTTTAGCTCCCCAGAGTCTCTCCCTAAACAAACCATCTGCATACAAGTCTTGGTCTCAGACCTTGCTTTTGGGAGTGTCAGTATTTCAAGAAGGAAAAAAGGATTCTATTGTGTTGAATGCTGCCAAAAGGTTAAGAGTCCACAGGTTTGTGGCAGATGGAATTCCTGGGGACCATGACAAGAGTAGTTTCAGTGGAGTGAAGGGGCAGAAGATCAATAGGGGAGGCTGGAGAAAAGAGGAGATGTGGAAATGGGGACAGTGAACTGTAGGTGCTCTCTCAATGGTCCCAATCCTGTGGACTGTCGACTTCTCAGCAGCATTCAACACTATTGAGTGTTCTCTTCTTTTTGCCAATGACTAGGAAGACCAGAAATGGGACAGCAGGTCGAGTGGTAGGTAGGGTCAAGGAAAGGGATTTTGAAAATGAGGAGGCAGTAGCCCATGGGGATGATGAGAATGTCCAGCAAAGAGAGAACATCTCATGCAAGAGAAAGAGGGGGAAATTGAGAGTGAGAGCGGGGTAGAATCTGGAGGCCAGGAGTCAGGTTGGCCATTCATTCCTAGAAGCAGAAGGAAGGCAGAGAGCAGACAGGTATGGGGATGGGTAGGTCTGATGTTTTAGATGGGCGGGCGGGGGGGTAATGGAATTCATGTCTGGTTGTTTCTATTATCTCAGTGAATTATATTGTCAGGTCAAAAGCTGAGGAGAGCAGTAGCAGATATAGCAAGTTTGAGAAAAAAAGAGGAGTGAAATAATTTTGGAAACTAAACACAAACATATTAGCGAAGTGACTGCTGAGTTGCACTGAGTGTCCATTTATTTATTTCACTGGAATGATTGCTAATACATTTCTATCCCATTTTCGGGGCAGATGGCTTTTTAATGTCTAGGGTTATATTCACCTACTGTCTGTTTCTAAAAACTATTTGTTACTGACATGATGGAGTTCGAAGGAATATTACAAGGAAGAAGAGCAAGATAGGGATCTAGCCTCTCAGACCCAAAGGAAGGAGGCAGCGAAGGCCAAAGGCAGCGAAGGCCTCCCGCAGGCCAACTGCTCAACAGAGAGCATGGGCCACGGAGGAACATTTAATTTGGGTCACACAACTGGCTCAGTGCTGTCAATGTCCATCAAAAACTCCTATTGCAAATGCACAGGTGACTTTTCAGAAACAGAACACTTTAGAATACTTATTTTCCTTCAAACAATGCATTAAAAAGAATGATGCTATTTCCCTTATTTTCCCCTTAAAAAATAAAAGTTGTATGAATTTATTACAGAGGTGGAGGTGAGGCATTAAATAGTTATAGGCTTCCAAATCCATGAGCCTAAACCGAGAAGTTAATAAGTACCACGCTGAGCAGTGACATCATTGTTTCCCTAGTTACTCAATGTGGAGGCAGAAATGAATAAGCTAGATATAAATGCAATATCTAATAGGGTGGGAGTGTTAGAACTTTTTATGGCCATGAGGTCGGTAAACCTTGTAACTCAAAATATGGTCACTCAAAACATGTAACTAAAAAATGTCATGGGGCCTGTCAACTCACTGCTTATGGCATTGGCAAAGTATGTTCTATACTCATTTGGTAGTATATATTCATATGCTAAATATAGCTAGCCATACCTAAAATCCTGAATTAGGGCTGTGTGGATATGTCAACACAAAAACATACTCATGTTTTGTATTTTCCACAGAGTTAGCAGATAACAAGTATCTAGTAAATATCACAAGATTTGAAAGTATATGTGTACTTATTTATACAATACACATGGTTCATTCCTTTTAGTTAAATCGCACCTACTTTTCAGACTTGACTCTGAAAAGCTGAACCAATCTTTTTCCTCCCTTGATATGAAACTCAAGTTCACTCTTTCTTTGTGCTTATCATAATATGTAAATCAAACAGTCCTTTTTTCTTTTTCAATTTATTTATTTTAAGCTTTTTCAGATTGTATCTTGTTCCATTACCATTTATTCCCCTTACACTCCCACCCCCTGCAATCCTCACACTGTTGTCCACGTCCATGAGTCCTTTTCTTTTTCGCTCGATCTCTGTACCCCTTAACCTCCTCCCAAGAGCTATCAGCCTGCCCTCTGTCTATGAGTCTGTCTCTATTTTGTTTATTCATTATATGTATCAGTTTGTTCATTAGATTCTGCGTATGAGTGAAATCATATGGTATTGCCATTCTCTGACTGGCTTATTTCACTTAGCATGAAGTTCTCCAGGTCCATCCATGCTGCTGTGAAGGGTAAAATTTTCTTCTTATTTATGGCTGGATGGTATTCCATTGTGTATATGTACCCTAGTTGTTTTATCCATTTATTTACTGATGGACACTTGGGCTGCTTCCAGATCTTGGCAAAAATAAATAATGTTGCAGTGAACATAGGGGTGCTTTATTTTTTTAAATTAGTGTTTTGGGTTTCTTCCTATAAATTCCCAGAAGTGGAATTGCTAGGCCATAGTGATCAAAACAGCATGGTACTGGCATAAAAACAGATGCATAGATCAATGAAATAGAATATGAAGCCCAGAAATAAACTCATGCCTTTGTAGTTAATTAATATTCAACAGAGGAAGAAGCACATACAATGGGCTAAAGACAGTTTATTCAACAAATGGTGTTGGGAAAATTGGACAGATGTGTGCAGAAAAATGAAATTAGACCACCTTCTTATACTACACACAAGAATAAATTCAAAATGAATTAAAGACTTAAATATTAGACCTGAAACCATAAAAATCCTAGAAGAAAACATAGGCAGTAAAATCTTGGACATCGCTTACAGCAATATTTTTTCTGGTATATCTCCTCAGGCAAGGAAAACAAAGAAAAAAATAAACACATGGGACTACATCAAACTAAAAAGTTTTTGCACGGCAAAGAAATCCATCAACAAATTAAAAAGACACCCCACAGAATGGGAGAACATATTTGCCAGCATATCTGATAAGGGGTTAATATCCAAAATTTATGAAGAGATGTGCCTATCATCTCTTTATAAAACTCAACACCAAACAAACAAAAAATACAATTTAAAAATGGACAAAGGACCTGAATAGACACTTCTTCAAAGAGGACATACAGATGACCAAGAGACATATGAAAAGATGCCAATGTCACCAATCATAGGAGAAATGCAAATTAAAACCACAATGAGATACTTTCTGATTTGTCAGAATGACTATCATCACACCTGTCAGAATGGCCATCACCAATAAATCAACAAACAAGTGCTGGTGAGGAAGTGGAGAAAAGGGAACCCTCCTGAACTGGTGGTGGGAATGCAGACTGGTGCAGACTCTGTGGGAAAACAGTATGGAGTTTCCTCAAAAAAATAAAAATAAAAGTAAAAATAAAAATGGAACGGCCTAAAAAAGACTATTTGATTAAATAGTCTTTTTTTAAGGTGACTATCTTTGACAATCATCTTAATCGCTTTTAGGGGTAACTCTAATTACTAACTTAGAATGATTATTCCCATTTTAGCACTGGCAAAACCAAAATATATAATGATTAAAGGTTCTGTGCAAACTCAGCTTTTACTGTTGTTGTAAATACTTCTTGTCTCAGTGGCCAAAGAAGACAGCTTCTAAATTGTGCCTCATCCTCACATCTAGGATCAGTGCCAAGCCTGATATACAGTAACTGGAAGATAAACCACTGTCTGTGGCTAAGAGACACGCTGCCAAAAATTCAGCCTAGGTAACTACTAAACATGCCTAAACAAAAGTATACTTTCCATCAAAAGTGAAGAACTGGATTTTTTTTTTCAGTATTGCAAAAATCCTCATTTTTTACAGTGTTTAACAATGTCACATCATCTGGAGAATAATTTTTAGGACTTTCTTTTTATCAAATAGTAAGTTTTCAATTCTTTTTATGGAGCTTTTTTTGTAATCAAAAAAAGCCATATCTTGGCTTTTGTTGTTGTTGTTAGCTCATCATTCCCAAATAAAAGTTGAACCTCTTTTCAGAATGTTAGCACTGAGCACTATACTATCAATGTAATAAGAATCCATCAGATGAACACACATGAGCACAGGCACAGCATGCCTCTGCCATGGGGGAAATGGCAAAGAAATTGGCTGAAAATCATTTGGTTGAAATAGTAGATCAACTGATAGGACAAGTTTCAGGTAAAAGAGCTTCAGGCACGTTTCCATTATTTTCCCTCATATGTTTCTTTTAACGTCAGTTAGTCCTGACAACTCCTCTTCATTATTTTGATTCATTTTTTTTATCAGTTGCAACTTTTAGAGACAGTTTAAAGAATCAAAGAGCTTAAAACACTTGTTATAAATACCAATTTCATTCTCACTCCCAACCCCATCACCACACCTCCAAGCAACCATTTTGAATTCTGGTAGCAAATTCTGTTTACCTCCTTAGTTCTAATATTATACAATTATTTTGTGGCTTTTTCATTTTAGACATTATCTATAAATTTCCCAATATAGAAGATGAGGATTTAATAACCTTTCACTTCCTGCTCCTCTACACAAAGACCCACTTTTCATCCCCAAATTTGGCCCTATCACAAATTCAGTTAGATTGCTATTGAGTACTTGCATTGCTTAAATGCTATCCCATCTGTACCACATAATACACATGATTATATTTCCTTTCCTACATGAATTCTTTCCTTTTAAAAATTGAACCTGAGGTACACAGATATGGATTAATTATAATTCATGACAGACACTTATCATTGGTCTGTGCATGGCCTTCTTTTATTTAGTTACCTAATTAGCTGTTTTTAAGAATATGATTGACTCCCTTGAACTGACACCTGAAATGAAAGCTGGAGCCTGGAAAATAACCTACATCTCAGCATCTTCTCCCACCCACAGTCCATCCATCTTTCTGCCACCACTACCTGATTTAACCATAGTACTGAGTCTTGTGTCTGTCGTTCTTTACCTTCATCTTTATATAACTTCATTGCACCTATTTGTACTCCTACATATAAGGATAAACAGAGGTAGTACATAAAAAGTATCTTTTGGGAGTTCACTTTAATGACAAACTTTGTAACTAGGATCAACCCTTTCACTAAGAACAGATTGAAATGCTAAAGAAAATAGTTTTAAAAATCTGCTTGAAATTATCAGAGAGAGAAGCAAACAACAGAGAACTGTAAGGTCATGATCACAGAGAAGAAACTTCAAGAGGTAAGCCAGGAATTCGGGCTGTACTCCCTTTAGTCATATGCTGATTTTTTCAGAGGTGACTGAATAACTTAAGAAAGATTCTCATAGACTCATTGGGTCAACAAGACAAAACTGGAGTTCAGTGCCCACTAAATAAAAGGGTCTCTAGGATGTCTGCTAGGTTTCAGATTGAAACAATTAAAAGTTAAATCCTAGGAATAAACAGTAAATTGGAACTAGATTAATCCTCTGAGAGAGTGAAGCCCAGCTGGAATTTTCTCAGTCTTCTAAGGGACTAAAGTGATCCAATACTGCCAATGCCTTTAGCTGTCTTCTGGAAACAAACTCAAATTTTTGCTAAAGAAGACCTCATCTTAGACCTCAAAGTATCTATATAAGCTTTCATATACAATGATTGGCATTCAGCCAAAGATAACCAAGTATATAACAACATGATGAAAAACAATAATAGACAGCAGAGGATGAAGATAGTGAAGTTATCAAACACAGACTTTAAAATAAATATGTCTAATATGTTCAAAGAAATTAAAGACAAGATGGAGAGCTGTAAGAAAGAATAGAAAAATCTAAAATTTTGGAAGCTGTAAGAAAGAATAGAAAAGTCTAAAATTTAAAACAATAACTTCTATTGAGACCCCAGTGAATAGATCTGACACACAGATTAAACACAGTGGAAAAGAGAATTAGTGGATTGGAAAATTGATTAGATAAAAACATGAAGCAAGACAGAGAAAAAGGAAAAACGAATTTTGTTCTTTTTTGTAGCTTTCTTTCTATAAGAAATACAGAGAACACAGAAAGAGAGGACAATTGGACAAAAGTAATATTTGAAGAAACGGTGATTTACATTTTTCTAAAAACAGTAAAATATGTGAACTGCAGATTTCAGTCACATCATCAACCACAAGCAGGACAAACACACACACGCACTCTTAGATGCATCATAGCACAACTACAAAATGTCAACGAGAAAGAGAAAGAAAAACACAGAGAAAAATGACAGACTGTCTTCAAAGGAACATCCACTAAAACAGAGGCAACTGAAGCTGAAGGATAATGAAATAGTATTTTTAAAGTACAAAAAAAAATAAATTTCAACCTAAAATTCTATTCCCAGAAAAAGTGATGCCCAAACAGGAAGTAAATATATTTTTCAGACAAAACCTGAGATTAATTAAAGGATATTCATTGAGCAGAAGGATTATTTCAGAGCAATTCAGAAATGTAGAGAGGAATGAAGAGGGAAAACAGATAAATTTGTCGGTAAACCAAGTCAATATTAATTATAGAAAACAATGGTAATAAAGGTTTGTCAGGTTAAAAATATAGAAAAAGATTAAAATACCTGACAATAGTGGTAAATAAGTAGAGAGAGTGATAAATGCAATTTAGTAGTTTTAAAATCTTTGAATTATCTAGGAAGAGAAAAAAGTACTAATTTATAGTGCTTTTGAACTTTGTACATCAAGTATACATGTTATAATCTGTAAATAACCACAAGAACAGTAAAAGAATATATGACTAATAAGTGGATAAAAGGCAATAAGATTTTTGAAGAAATTTAAATTTTATATGAAGTACATCATGCTATGTATGTGTTTTACTTTTTCCACATATGATAAAATTGTAAAAATTTATCCGAACATTTTATCCATCTGTCACTTAGGTATCTAATCTTCTGGACTGGCCTTCTCATTTTAGCTTTTTTCCCCTACTTTCTTTATCTTCATCTTTTTTGTTTTACTTTCTGGGAAATTTCCTAAATTCTACCCTCTGTATCTATCTTCTACTTTATTTAAGCCCTCTCCATATCTGTTATGATAATTTTCATTTCCAAAAGTGTGTTTCTTTGTTCTCTGAATGATTTATGTTTAACACAGCACCATATTCTTCTTTTATGAATGTAACAGCTTCTTTATTTTCTAACTTTCTGAACATCTCGGTCATAGCAGAGGCTTCCCTTGCCCTTCCGACGTTCCATGGCTGTCCCGGTCGGACCAGAGGCTGCCCGCCCGAAAGTGGGTTAGAAACTGCATGTACCTGTAGCGTGTTGACTGTAGTCTTCGTTGCAGGGCGATTGAACTGGGCCTCTTCCTTGGGAGATTCCCAGTGTCAAAAATCTTAGTTCTTTTCTCTCTCCCAGAGAAGAGTTCTATTTTTCTACCAGGTGCATGTTTGTTGACAGCCAACAGACTGGGAGCTGAGATGGGCAAGGGATATTGCTGTGCAAAGAAGGGAAAGAATAAAGAATAATTGCTTCATTAACACACTGTCAGTGAAGCCTTAACCCTATCTGCACCTTCACCTTCCAGAGATCCCTGGGTCTTGGGGGAGTTTGTGATGTAAATTGAGTTTCTGTCTGGTTCTCCTCACTGACAGTTAGGGATTGCTTTCTCTAATCTGCTAAGTCAGTTCCTATGTACTTTCCAGCCTCTAAAATTTTCAGACTGTTGTCTTCCTTCCTGTTCTCTCTTTTGTTTTAGGTTTGTGCCTTTAAGCTTTTTAAAGGATTGTCAGATCAATTCAACAAGCTTGTATCGAGCACCTATCATGTGCCAAGTTCACAGATCCATCACAACATTAATGGATTTATGGGCTCTGGGCTGTTATTAAATGCTGAACTGGAATGATAGATGCTTCTCGAGTCTTTATTGTTCTCCTGGTAACCACTGGGCTACTTTCTCCAGCTCTGAGGTCCTTTGTTTATTTATTCTTTTCTCTCCAGGGTACTATTAATTCTTTTCTTCATCTTCTATTGACTGAAAACATCTTTTCTCATCTGAAATTTCCTTTTAGATTTAAAGATATAACCTATTTCTGAGTCTGTGTATTCTTTCTACATAAAAATGTCTCCTGTACCAATCTGGAATAAATAGAGAAGATTTTAAACTCTGTCTAGTAAGAAAAATTACTTCCAATTTGTATTCAAGCTAAAAACAGATAATCCTCCCCATTTCTACTGGGCAGTGCCGTGACTCTTCCTGTGTCATAGACCTGGTAACAGTGACTCAGAGCTATTACAGTTAATCACTTAATACACTAAAATGACCATTATTTACTACAGCTCACCACATCCTAGGAATTTTCACGCGTGTTGGGCAGTACTGCTTTCTGGAGGCGCAGTGTCGGAATTTCAGCTCCACCAGTTATTAGCTATGTGCCTTTGTATGAATTACATTTTCATGCTTAATTTCTTTACCTGAAAAATTAGGAAGATAATGGCACCTCCTTCAATTGACAGCTTTTTCTTCTGCAAAATGAATATAGTAGTATTATCTCCTCCAAAAACCTCTTTGAAAATTAGAGGACTTACTATGTGTTAAGTCCTTAGTATAGCACTGGGTGCATAGTAGGCATCATGTGCTGTCTATTATCATTCCTATTGTATTATCATTATATCTATCCTCATCCCATTTAACAAATTAGTTAACAAAAGTTCAAAGAAATTCATTTAACTGGTCCATGGCTGCAGAATTAGTTAACAATACAGCTGGAAGAGTTTGCAGTTGCCAGAATTGCAAACTCTGGCAATTCTGATAATGCTAACACCTTTTTAAAGGACTTAGTGTCAATATAGCATGTGCCCACTTAAAAATGTGGTTCTTTTTTAGTGTTGTTAAGTACTCATTAATTGCCAATTATGTACTAGGTAACACGGAGTTCAGATAGAATGCAATGGACCCAGGTGTCAGGAACATTTCTCAAACGGATGAGAAGAGAAAGTGGGGAGGAGCCCATTCGATAGAGCAGTCTGCGACAGGTATCAAAGCCTCGGTGGGTGAGGAGGGCGGCCACGTAGGTTGGGGCTGGAGGAAAGGGGGCAGCTGCAGCCCCACGCAGAATGTGAAAACCCAAGAGGGATGAAGAGGACATTTGTGTGGGGGATGGGGCAGCATGGGCAAAGGGAGATCGGTTATTACATATAGGAGAATTAATAGAATTAATAAAATAAATAGCCCTGGCTGGTGTAGCTCAGTGGATTGAGCGCGGG
This sequence comes from Phyllostomus hastatus, assembly GCF_019186645.2. Taxonomy (NCBI): domain Eukaryota; kingdom Metazoa; phylum Chordata; class Mammalia; order Chiroptera; family Phyllostomidae; genus Phyllostomus; species Phyllostomus hastatus. The sequence continues at coordinate 30,367,245 of NW_025333916.1, forward strand.
CTGCGAACCAAAGTGTGGCAGGTTCGATTCCCAGTCAGGGTACATGCCTGAGTTGCAGGCCATGACCCCCAGCAACCACACATTGATGTTTCTCTCTCTCTCTCTCCCTCCCTTCCCTCTAAAAAGAAAAATAAATAAAACCTTTAAAAAAAGTTTGCATCTATAAAAAATTTTTTTTAATCAAATAAATAAATACATAATCAATTAAAGATGATGGGAGACAGATTTCTCATTGTCAGTGAGGAGAATTACAGCATGGAAAAGAAGAACTAAGACTGACGTTGTAGTGTTGCATTGGAATTGGGTGTACTGGTACAAGCTGCATGTCCTTTCTAGAAATAGCGGTTTGTAACCTTCCCATAAGAAAATTTCAAGCTTATATGGCTTCAGAGTAAAATTTTCCAAACATTTAATAAAGAAATAATAACAATTCTATTCAAAAAATGAAGAGGATATTCTTCACAACTCATTCTATGAGGCTGGCATTCCAATACCAAAGTCAGGCAAAGATATTCAATAAGAGAAAATTCCAAACTGATATCTTTCATAGACATAGATGCAAAAATCTAAACAAAATTTTAGCAAATCAAACCAAACAATGTATTAAAAGGATACCACCTCATAACCAAGTGGGATTTATCCCTGAAATACAGGGTTGGCTTAATATTAGAAAATCTATCCATGGAATGCATGTTAACAAACTGAAAAAGAAAAACATGTGATTACCTCAAGAGAGGCAGAAAAGGCATTTGACAAAATTCAACTGAGACTCTGCTACTACCCTGTCAAGGGAAGCCGCTGTTGAAAATCACAGTTTTAGAGGGAATAACATATAGACAGCTGTCTGTTCTGTCCTTGAAGATACACAGCAGTGGGACTCCATAGCCAATCTTGTTTCATGCTGCTAACGCACATTCTCACTTTCAATGACCTCTTTTCTAAATACGTTACGCTACATATAGTTTAACTCAGTGTTTCACAAACTCTGTTCCTTAAAACACTAGCGCCCTTTAAAATAGAAGGCTTTCTTGTACCCTCAAGATGCACATTAACGTATGAAAAGTTCTCACTCCGGGGAAGAAACCATATTCAAGGTTTTTTTTCTTTCATGTGAATTTCAGTTATTGCTGTCCTATCAGGGCAAATTATTCTATATTTGCTATGAAAACATTTATACTGACTCGTCTATTCTTGCTTACATATTGAATAATATTTCAGAAAGTAGCGTGGGTAGAGCGGTCTGGGACAACACCATGGAAGGGCAGATGTTCTTGACCCTGGCCTGGGGCTGGAATGGCCTCCTGTAAACACCCCTTCAAGTGCAGCACTGCTCTGCTTGCACACCATCCTGCACAGGCCAGCTCTGCACCACGCCATGGAAACTGGCACTTTTCTTAGCTACTATTCTACTTCTTTGATATTTACTATTTTTCAACTTCATAAAAGAATCTCAATTTTTTTTCAGATTTATAAAAACAAGTTGTCAGCCCTGGCTGGCGTAGCTCAGTGGATTGAGCGCGGGCTGCGAACTAAAGTGTTGCAGGTTCGATTCCCAGTCAGGGTACATGCCTGGGTTGCAGGCCATAACCCCCAGCAACCGCATATTGATGTTTTTCTCCCTCTCTCTCTCTCTCTCTCTTTCTCCCTCCCTTCCCTCTCTAAAAAATAAAATAAAATAAAATCTTTTTAAAAAATAAAAAAAACAAGTTGTCAAGAAACTATTTCAAAATCTCAAAGATATCAGTCAAAAAGATACTTCCCTTGGACTCGTAGAGGCACATTAAGGGGGCTTCTCTCCAAATACCAAGAGAAAGCCATGCAGAAAAATGAAATTTCTGCTGGTGTTTGCTAACTGCTATGGTTTGAATGCTTGTGTCTCCCCCCAAATTCCTATTTTGAAATCTTAAACCCAAGGTAACGGTATTAGGAGGGGATGCTTTCGGGAGGTGATTAGGTCTCGAGTGTGGAGCTGCATGAAGGGACTAGCCCTTATGAAAGACCCATTTTTCTGCCATGTGAGGTTGCAGCAAAAAGCGAGCTGTCTGTGCCCAGGAAGCAGGCCCTCACTGGACACTGAATCTGCCAGAGCCCTGATCTTGGACTTCTCAGCCTCCAGAGCTGTGAGAAATAAATTTCTGCTGTTTATGAAATGCCTGGTTTATGATACTTTGTTATGGCAGTCCAAACAGACTGAGACACTAACGTAGTGTTTCTTTCTATAAGCATGGAAAACACATTAAAGGGAACTGTGTCCTGTGAGAGGTGAGTCTATAAAGAAGCTGGGCATCAAGTCATAAACCCACCACAGAAAAACAAAACAAAATGGGAAATCCAGCAGAGCATTTTCCTTTGGTGGGTCCAGGGGATTAGTGACTTATTCTTTGTGCTAACCTCTGCACATCTTGAAAGCAAATAGTTTAAATAAGGTAGTAATATATTTAAGAGCACCTTTTGAAAGTTATAATCCCCAAGGAAGACAAACCATAAGAATCTTTTCATTGCAAAAAAAGAATTCAAACACATCTGTTACAGCAAAAGAGGAAAATGAATTGTGGTATGGATAGTATGCTGAATTCACAAGCAGCAGCATTCTCTGCCACCTGATTCTGGATACATAATTTTTCTATTAAAATGCCTTTTCCTCACATTTGAAATAGTTTTTGAATGAGTTGTACAGTGTTCATGGTAACTGCATTAGGCCAATGGTCATTTTTGTGTAAATAGGAACAAGACTTCAGCTAACCCAGAGAGTGTGACATTTTGATTCTTCTGTGAAAGCTTTAGAATGGAGCCCACCTATATAATTAGACAGACAATTAAATCAGCTTACCATGATTTGGCCTTACCTGGCAAAATCAGGCCTCACCTTAAAACACAGATGCTTTGAAGCACAGGATTGTTGGAAGTGATAAACTTGCATCTTAATGTATTGTCTGTTTTGTCTTCCATTTTGAAAAGCAAACAAAAGGCCCAAATTATAACTTTAAAAGACCTCAGAAATACACAAATATTAGCTGACTTAGGACATCTAAGAATATGATAAAAAAATAAGGAGAAAATAGATGATTACATTGGCTCATCCAAACTAGTATTTTTTATATCTTTCAGGAAAGAGGCTTTGGAAACAAGAAAAAAAAAATTAAGTTAAGCTAATCTATTCCCCCACCCCCACTTTAAAGGATCTGCTCCTTAGCGATTACACCCTTTGTATAAATAATTTTGCTCCAGAGTAAATTTTTTGAGGGAATGCATATTTAGTAGGGACTCAACATCTTTCCAGCATTGCCGTGGTCTCTGTGAAGAACATAAAAGAAATGTAAGATACACTCTCCACCCTCTAAGGACATTTCACCCTAGATATTTTAAAATTCTAGAACTCTAAAATTCTAGAGGTAGCTTAAAGATGAAAATATTTTGTTTTCTTGTTGAAAATACCAGTAGACATGAATCTTAAGCACAGCCACCATCCTGGACGTCTATTTTTTATTTACCTGGATGGAAATTACTATCTCTGTGTGTAGACAGCATCTGTGACCTTAGAGTGACCAAAACAATGGTTGTTTTCCTTCATTAGATAACTGGCTCACTATACTCGCATTTAGGAAGAGATAGTTCCATTGCCTCTTGTCACATCATGTGCAAAGACACAGCGTAAGAATAGTTACAGCCACAGTGTGTGCAGTAGGTGCAAAGTGTCAACAACCTGGATGTCTGACACAGAAGAGTGAATAACTTCCGGTACCTTTATGCAACAGAATAGTACAGAGCTATGAGAATGAATAAACTACAGCTACACTCAACAATGTGGATAATAAACGGAAGAAGTAAGACTGAAGAATCAGCGAGTGTGACTCCATTTATATAAAGTTGCCGAACAGACAACCCTGAGCTCTACGGATGTTTCCGGTGCAGACGGTGCACACGCAAGTGGTAAGACGAAAAGCAAAGAAATGAGCACCTGAAAAGTGAGGCTGGAGCTTACTCAGGGCGATGGGACAAGTGCAGGGAGAGGGTTGTTTAAGAAGAGGTCCATGAGGCTTCTGATGTGCAGGCCAAATTATTATTTTTTATTTATTTTTTGCCATGGGTGGCAGCTACAAGGGGTGTTTGCTCTTCGTAAAATGTACGTGTTATATTATCACTTTTTTACAAGTACATTATAGGTCATAGTAAAACACATCTAAAAACCCCATAGGTTACTATGCTATATATTAAATGCACACATACATATATACATATGTGTGTATAATACACACATGGAACCCTACTGGCTTCAAGGGGAGGGAAAAGAATAATGATTATATAGATTATATCTCAGACTTGTTCCCCACTCTTCTGCTGAACACATATTAAGAGTTCAAATATATTATAACATGAAAGAAATAAGGGTTTAAAAGTACACCAAAATGTACTATTTCCTGTCATGAATGTTATTTGAGATTTTGAGAGACTTATGTGGCTTTTTGGCCGATGGTGGAATTGCATGTACATATTCTTAGTCTCTCCTTTGTGTACTGATACAACTTGTTGATATAATTATGCCCAAGCAGCACCTGAGAAACATTGGCATCACCCGACCCTACAGCTAGGACACAGAAGCAGCTGTGCTTGGATCTTACACCTAATGGCCTGCCCCTAAGTTTCCTGCTTCCACCAGCAATGTTGACTCTAATCTTAGAAAAAGTCGGCTTCTTTGAAGAAAAACAATCCTGAACTCAGCTGTGTCCACCTATAATACAAAGTGTCTGACTTGAGTTAAGCCTTGATCAACATTTTTCTTTATACTACCCTTTCATCTGCTCTGAATTAAACCTACAACATGTAAATACTGGTGATACAATGTCTCAGAGACTCTTTCAGCAATGATCCCAATACAAATCTTGGTAACAGACCGACAATATCAAACTCTGATGTATTTATTACATGAGAAAAAAACTGGGTTTGCCAACTGCTCGCCTCTACACTCTAGAATAGATTCTCTAAAGTGAACACAGAAAAATCTGTACAGCAACTTTATTCTTCCCTCTGTGATCATTATTATAATATAGCTCCTGGGTAGGTCAAACCAGTTTTACATTGAAGAACACTGAATCTGACCTGTGCTCCTAGAAGTTAAATTTCACTTTTCAAAATCAATACCACAAAGGAATGTTCTGGTAGAAAGAATGTAGAGGGCAATGCAGTTCGTTCTTGGATCTTCCAAAGGTCTATCCACTGCATGGCTTGCTTCAAGCAAACCTTGGTCTAGAGCTTGGTAAAATAGCCACCGATACTGCTTAAGTCACATGTGGTCAACACTCTGTCTATTTAATCTGACATCCAGAATCAAGGCCTTAAAGGAAAAATAATGATTTGCCCCTCTTAATCCTGGCAAAGACAAGCACTGAAAGAAAATGGCCATCTCTGTTTAGACCAGTGCTTTATTTCATCCCGAGATACTTCCTTTCATTGTTGTTTTAAAATAAGGTGACTAGAGATAAATTCTGCAAGGAGGAAAAAAAAAGATATAGGACAATCTCATAATGAAGCTGCATTATTTTACTTAAGTAGTATCCGCCTTATAGCCCATCCCTTGGCTCAAAAACACTGTGGGTCAAATGTTATTTCCCCAAATACTGTAAGAACATGATACTCTAGATCATCACTGGTACCCTGTCCCCCAACAGCACTGTTATAAAAGGGGTGACACCGAACTAGAATTTCCCAAAATGCCACTTGCATTCAAACACAAATTCTGAGTTACTTTGAAATCAGATCTCATTGTGTTGGGATTAGTTATCATTTGGCTTCTGTATACCGTAATTGCCCTCACTGACAATGAAATAAGAGAGTGACATTCAGTACATAACATTTTTTCATGGAGCAGAAGCAAGTGCGTTCTAGGACAAAGTATAAACCTCATATAATAAAAAAGCATTTTAAGAGGGGGGATAAAATTAACATCATGTGACATCTGTAACTGAAATCTATCTATTATTTATCTATCTATCTATCTATCATCTATCTATCTACTAGAATTTAAACCCAGGCCTTCCAACTACATGGCTGGTGTGTTTTCAAAGCAGCTGTCCTGTTTTCCTTAAATCTCCATAGGAAAAAAAGTTATGTTAGCAAGTAACTGCAACACCTGCATCTTTTGGTTTCAATAAGACAACACTTATTCTCATTTACTTCTACCCTGATGATTTACCCTTCCCAGATGATTAGGTATAGAATAAAATCAGAGTAAAAAAAAACAACACACATTTAAAAAAATTGTTTTTATTATTTATTGATTTTTGAGAGAGAGGGAAAGAGAAACATCAATTTGTTGTTCTACTTACACATTTATTGGTTTATACTTGTACGTGCCCTGACCAGGAATCAAACCCACAGCCTTGGTGTATTCTGACGATGCTGCAACCAACTTAGCTACTCAACCAGGGCCATATATTTTTTAAGTTTTTAAATAACTTTTTCCCTGAAGAAATATCATAAGGAATTAGACTGCAAATTAGATCACAGCCATATGCTTTCTTTTCCCACTCTTCAGCAGTAGTCAGTGACCAAAGAGCCAGACAACCAAAGCAAGATTAGGTTCCAGAGCCTGCCCATGATAGTAGAGATGATTTTAATTGAGCTCTAGAACAGAAATTAAGTATAGTTTCTAAATCAAATATGGTTTAAGAGACTATCTCAGCCTGGCTCACACTGTGTGCCCCACCCCGATGATTCCCCGAGACCCTGCTCCACCCACTTTCAAGCCCACCCAAGCTGTTTGCAGTGGCTTTTCCATACTAATGGCCTGTCTTGGCTCATGCTTAGAGATTTTCCTAATATCTCTCAAACAAGCAGCATCTGGCTTCAGTGTGCTCTGTACCTCTCCTAAGTGGACCCAGGCCTGGCACTAGCAGCAGCTGTCATTGCTTCACAGCTTGGCCTCAACTGGGTACCCCCAAGCCTAGCCCAACTTGCAGGCATTTGCAAATTGCTTTGTAGCTTGTGCCAGGTCCCAGGAAGAACACAGGTGGTGGCTGACCTTGATCTGTACCTCTCAGGAGGCCCCAGAGCCAGTGCATCCAGTGGACAGCTTCAGATCATGTCAAAGCATCACCACCCAATGGCCTTCACAAGGGACAGGCTCAGTGGGCACTAGAACCCTGCTGAAGTAAGTCCTGCTCTGTGAGGTGGGACCCTGCACAGCTGATCCTCCACAGTAGTCAGAGGTTGGTGGTTGTTCCAGTCCTTGCAGCTGATTGGCTTGGGGATAAATCCCTCCCACTGATGTGCCAATAGCAATCAAGACTCAACTTCAAGAGGACGGTATACACAGACCATTTCGGGGGGAGGGCACGCCTTGAGTTCCCAGCTTGGGTGATCAGGGAGGCTATGCCATTGGACTCTATAGGACAACTACTAAATAAGGCAACTCTACCAAGCCTGGGAGACATAACAGCTCCAACTAATACACAGAAACAAACACAGGGAGGCTGCCAAAATGAGGAGATAAAGAAACATGTCCCAAATGAAAGAACTGAACAAAACTTAAGGAAAAGAACTAAACAAAATAAAAACAAGCAATCTACTAGATGCAGAGTTCAAAACACTTGTTATAGGGATGATCAATGAACTTAGGGAGAACCTCAACAGCATAAAAAGAACCAGTTAGAAATGAAGGATACACTAACTGAAATGAAGAATAACTTGCAGGGTATCAACAGAGTAGATAAAGTAGAGTAGATAAAGCCAAGAATCAAATCAGTGAGTTGGAATATGGGGAAGCAAAACACATTCATTCAGAAGATCAAAGAAGAAAAGAATCCATAAGAATGAGGGTAGTGTACAGAGCCTCTGGAACAATTTCAAGCATGCCAACATTCACACCATGGGGATGCCAGAAGGAGAAGAGAGAGAACAAGAAATTTAAAACTTATTTGAAAAAATAATGATGGAAAACTTCCCTAACCTGGTGGTGGAAATAGACATACAAGTCCAGGAAGCGCAGACAGCCCCAAACAAGATGAACCCAAAGAGGCCCACACGAAGACTCATCATAATTAAAATGCTAAAGGTTAAAGATAAAGAAAGAATCTTAAAAGCAGCAAGAGAAAAGCAGTTAGTCACCTACAAGGGAGCTCTCACAGGACTGTCAGCTAATTTCTCAACAGAAACTTTGCAAGCCAGAAGGGATTTGCAAGAAATACTCCAAGTGGTGAAAAGCAAGGATCTACAACCAAAATGACTTTACCCCACAAAGCTATCATTTAGAATTGAAGGACAGATAGAGAAAGAGCTTCCCATAAAAAGAAAAGCCAAAGATGTTCATCACTACCAAAACAGTACTATATGAAATGTTAAAGGGTTTCTTTAAGAAGAAAAAAGATAAAAAATATGAACAATAAAATGGCAATACATATCTATCAACAATTGAATCTAAAAAAAAAACACAAAATAAATGAACAAGCAGAACAGGAACAGACTCATAAATACAGAGAACATTTTGATGGTTGCCAGATGGGAGGGGATTCTGGGTATGGGTGAAAAAAGTAAAGGGGTTGAGAAGTGCAAATTGGTTGTTACAAAATAGTCATTATTACTATGTATGGTGTCAGATGGATGTGATTCATTGAGAAGATCACTTAGTAAGTTATGTAATGTCTAATTACAGGGGTGTACACCTGAAACTAATATAATAATGTATGTCAAATGTAATTTAAAAATAAAAATGATTTTACCATGAAAAAAATAATATGGTTTAAAATTAATTACTTATAGCAAGCAGCTCACTTGTTAATTCATTAAAGTCAAGATCACACTTATTCAGATAATTTCAACCATCCAGCAGCTTCAATTGCAATTTTATTTTCTTTAATTAATCTCTCAAGACACATATAGGCACATAGAAAAAGTATTCTTTTATTGGGTTACACTAGTTAGACTATTAGCTTTAAAATTTTATAGACCATCATGGTGGCTATTTGTACAAATGCTAGAGTTATGATAAAGGGTGTCAACTATGTATATTCAGTCCCTATGAGTAAACAGTTGTTGTTATATTTAAAATCAAGCTTCCTTAGTTTGTGGAAAGCCAGTGATTGCTTATATAAATAAGTAATGTGCTGTGTATGTAAGGAAAATAAAATTTTAACAGCTTATCTTTGTGTCAAACTGTGCCAAATTGTGTTTCTTTAAACAAGGCAAATGGACAATTCTCACTCTGAGTTAGATATTTTAAAGATGACTAACTCAAAGAAGGAATTCTAAAACAATCACACAAAGCATGACAAAAATGTCACCCTGGTGGACCAGAGTTTCATAAAATTAACTGCATAAGAACCTCTTAGTATCTGAAAATAAAAAAGAAAAAATCTGAAATGCAAAATTTTTATTTGGAAAACTTACAAATAAAAACTGTTGCCTTTCAGTGATTAAATTTCCTGTCATTCTGTGCCTCTACTTAGGCTCAAAGCTGGCAAAATTGATGGAGAATCTGCACAGCAGAGAACCTCCCACTAAGGGCAGCGTAGGGAGACTCTGAGAAGCCAGAGCTGTGCTCTCTTCCCATCCTGAAGTTAACAGTCGTCTAATTCAGTAGTTCCCAAGCTTGTCTGCACAGTGGGATGACCTGAGGAGTCAAAACACTCCTGTCCCACCCCCAGAAAGTGTTATCTAATTGGCCTGGGGTGTGGTCTGGGCTTTGGAATTTTAAAGAGATCTCCAGGTGTTTCTAATGTGCTAAGAAATTTAGAAAAAAACTCATCTATATTCTTTTACATTTTTATCTTTTTTTTTGAGAAATTAGGTTCATGTCCATCTTAGTATACTTCCTGTATTAGTCTCATACCATTTGGGAATCTATGGAAGCGCTACTTGTTCTGGAATATTGCCACAACTGTAAATCCATAGAGCTAAACCAAGACCCAAAAGCAAAAAGTAAAGCCTAATTTTTTATCATTGTCAAAAGATTACAAGTAGGAAGAAGGGCATGAACATGTTTCTTCATGACAACAATTACTAGTGTATGGATGATTTTTCAAATCGAAGCCCCAGAAACTTTGTTTGCCATCCTAAAGCCAGAGGGAAGAATCAGAGAACACTGCCTACAACAATCTGAGTCTGGGCAATGACCTGGATTTGTATGACCTGTTCCAGCTTCCCACTTTATCAGATAGGGCAGAGGCACCTTCTGGAACGAGGCATAAGGAATTGGGTCTTACACATGAATAAAGCTGTGGAGATACTAAGCTCATTAATGTTCTTGTTGGCAGGAATCAAAATGACTTCGAGGCAGCCAAGTTGAATTACAGGTTTGATTTACTCAGGAGATACAAGTTATGCAAACATCAGCATTTTTTTTTACACCAGCCTGAAGGTGGGCTTGACGAGGAGACAGAATGCAATCCTTGCACAATAAGATTCAGTTGTATTTCCCTGAGGCAGGAAGCAAGAAAACAGCTCTAAAGGTTCAAAAATGTCAGTTTATCAATAGCAAATAATTGGAATTCTAGATATCTCTGTTCCTCAACATAAAAAAAAAAGCACCCACAACACTTGCATAGATGGAAACAGGAAGGCACATATGACAGTGTCAGGGACTCACAATAGCAATGTGTAACTTTGCTCTGATACATGGGGTGAACATGCTTTAAATAGGCTGAAGTACTCAGCTGAGTGTATTGCTCCTTTGAAATTAAAACAATGAGTAGATCATAAAGAGGACATGTGGATGTCACCATCCAAACCCTTCCCACCTCATGACACAATGTAATCTGATGTCAGTTCAAAATTCTACTAATAGTTGGGCAAACCAAGGCATTACTCACCCAAATGAGAGGTGGAGCAAAGGTTCCTGAGGAGAAACATGTGGTGTGAGTGGACCGAACAGTGAAAAGCAGCATGCATGGTTCCATTTTAAAGGTTTCTTTGGTTATGGAAAATAGATTGCTTTCTAAAAGCCAACATAACTAGTTCTCAGGATCTCCACAGTCTTACTAAAAGCTAACTGCTAATCACTAAAACACATGGAGACAAAACAGAATCAGTAATTCTTCATCTACTCACTGGAATTGAAAAAATATTGAGGAACTTTTAAAAATACCAAGGCCTGGACCTTACCCCAGACCAATTCAAACTGAATTTCTGGGGACAAAGCTCAGGCACTTGTATTTCTTTATAACTCTACTGATCTGAATATTGTTAGTGGTCAAAAACCACTGTGCTAAATCAGTTATCTGGAGTTGCTAACTAGAACTGTATCAAAAAAAAGCCTGAGGGTCTTTTGTGCTTTTTTTATTTTTAAGAAAGAACACTGTGTTAGTCATCTATGGCTGAGTAACAAATTATCCCTGAATTTAGCAGTTTAAAACAACCAAATCTCATCATCTCTCAGTTTCTCTTGGTCAGGAATCTGGGCACAGCAGGGCTCAGGGCTCCTCACAAGCCTGCGTTCATGGTGTCAGGAGAGCCTGTGGTCACCGCCAGGTCTGACAGGAAGAGCTTGCAGCCAAGCTCACGCATGTGGTTATGGGAGGATTCAGTTCCTCACCAACAGTTGGCCAGAAGCCCTCCTTAGTTCCCCGGCCTGTCCGCAGGGCGGCTCATAGCATGGCAACTGGCTTCCACTGAAATGAGAAAGAGAGGGTGAGCAAGATGGAAGCCAGATTCTTTCTGTAACCTAGTCTTGGAAGTGATATCCCATCACTCTGCTATGTTCTATTCATCAAAAGCACATTATTAGGTCTAGCCCAAACTCAATGGGAAGGAGTAGTACAAGGGCATGGAACCGGGAAGTGGGTATCATTGGGAACTACCTCAGAAGCTGCCTACCACAGACATTTAACGATACTTGGCTAAAAAATTAACCTACCGTAAAGAATCCCAACCAGACTATCTTAGTGCTAGGAATATTCATTGGTTTCCTTGTGAAACTGATCCAACCTGCTTTGACAGAGATGAACTAAAAGTAAACTGACAGGTGCACTTTCAAATAATAAATTTATATTTTGTTTCATTACTAGTTTTATCTAACTACAGATACATTCATTTAAGGCTATTTGTCAAAGCAGGTCAGCCTGCATAATTCTAGCCTCACATGACCTTAGGAATTAGGTCAATGTGCTTTCCAAAGATTAAAAGTGCTCCTCTTTCTTTTCCCAAACATTTTCCCAGTTATGCAAGTTCACAGAAAACAGGTCAGTTTAGGATTTAACATAAAATTTGTTTTTAGTGAAGAGCATGCAACAGTAAGTGTAAAGGTACAAGTGTAAAGGTCCTTGTTAAGGCACAAATGACTTTGCATTCTTGAACATGAAGTTCACAGCATATTTACACAAAATCCTGAACTTTTATATTCCAACTACAAAATGCCATCTCTCCAAAATCAATTAGTTTTTAACACAGAAAGTGCTAGCCTTTCAGATTAGGAGTACTGCCTTTGTGATAGCATGTTTTTCCTTGAACCATTCTCTAAATATTTGTTCAAATATTACTAGCTCATAGAGCCTCATACAATTTTTAGAAGGTATGATCCTAACACAAAGTTATAAAAGATGTAATTGTGCTTTAAGTACATTATGCATGGGCAGGAGTGACTTATGAATGATCTATTGTAATTTGCTTTTACAAATGATTAAATAGCACCTTGGAGGGCAAATCTGCCCTTTCCTTCAGCTGAGGTGGCAATTCTTAGTGACATGATTATACTCACTGAGACTGGGACAATAAAGCCATGATCAGCTACTATCACCCACCAAAAAACAATTCTGTGTCAGACACTCTGAGTTACGGCAAACCTGAGGATTGAAGCTAGTGGTACAGGCTGTTGAAGCTCCCTCACCCTTTAAGCATTCATTCCCTGAGCCTCTCAGTTTTTGTAGTCTAGACACACTTATTTGGAGCTTAAGTTTGAATTTATTAACCTCATTGAAAAAATGGCTCAGATGGCTGCCAAATTGAGAGATAGGTTGAAAACAAATGGGACACCTAAAAATCTGGTCAGTTTTCCTTTCACAATAATGAGTTAATGATTCTCAAATAACCTTTCGTGTATTCTAGCCTTGAGCAAATGAGTAAATATATTGAGGATAAGGGCAGCCAGGTTTCTTTCTGTTGAGGGAGTTACCAGTTGGAAAAGGGAAAACTAGAAAGTAGTGATAGTCTAGAATTGAAGGTATCAATATAAACTTGTGGCTTTCAATAGGTATAGAAGTACTTATAAATGTCTGTACATGGTTCTGCCTGCCAAGAGGGCCTATCAGCAATGACACACCAGCAGCAATGAGCAAACGCAGCACTCAGCTCTTGGTTCCTGAATATCATTCTCCACAAAGGGAAAGCAGGGCTCTTGGAAAATATGGCTGATTCCAGGGCTGGGGCAGAGACAGTACAAGATGACCTTGGAACATGTGGTTGTACCAAAAAGTAATAAAGGGCACAAAGAATGATGAGGATGTGACACAGTGGGGCTCCTAACACACACAGGACACATTCTGGGGCTCCTATTTGTCAAATCTGATAATTAAAACATGTATATAATGATAGTAACAGATTTTAGTGTTAACTAAGAACCATAAGTCTATCTGTTATAAATAAATAAGTGGGGAAGAAGGGAAAACATTTAGGATTTTAATGTTAACTAAGAACCATAAGTCTATCTGTTATAAATAAATAAATGGGGAAGAAGGAAAAACACTTATTAGAATGTCAACTAAAACGTATAGGTAGGATGATGGAGTTAGAAAACAGGCCACTCACGTGGACAGGGACAGCGAGAAGCGGCAGGTTTAAGTATCCAATGGGGAAGCATTCAGTCTCTGCAGGGCCCAGCTACATTCTTCGAAGAGCCGTTTCTCAATGAGTATACAATTACCTGCTGATGGCACGATGGCTCTGGAGCCCAGGGCCCTGCGTCATAATCTCCCCCTGGACTTGCCATAAACCACACTGTGTCTTTTCCCACCATTGACACCCCTATGGCCTGCTGAATCATATGGTCCAAGTGCCAGTCAGGGATGCTTGCCCCAAAGCCTACAAAACTGGCAGCCTTCCATGTCTCTTGGTAACTTGGCACATAAATGAGACCATTACTCCTCATTTAGAATGTGTTGTCTCCAGAAGCAAAAGAGGCCTCCATAGTGCTCTTCTCTCTTCTTTGTGGTAGTGGCTGCTGGAGGCAGCAATTTGTCTTTCATTTTGGAGGGGATATCCTGGCACTCCCCTGACCAGTGGATTGCCAGCAACTTTATTGCAGTGGTTAGTTCCTGAATCTTCTTAGTGTTTACCTCTCACCCTCTGGAGTGCACATATCTTAGCAAGGCCTTCAGCATACGAGCCACCTCTTGCTCATCCGTCCAATCAGCATGATGTTGTCAATAAAACGGACCAGTGTGGTGTTCTAAGGGATACTTAGGTGGTACATGTTTCTTCATATTATATTACGGCTGAGGATGGGAGTGTTAACACAGCCCTGAGGCAAAACTCAGTCTAAATCAACACTGTTGACTGTTCTTCATGAATGTAAACTGTTTGGTACTTTTCAGATTGAAATGGGAAAAAACCACCCCACATTTCCAAATCAATGACATACCATGGATCTGAGGCTGTGTTAATCCGTTCCAGCAATGAGGCCAGCACAGAACAGCAGCTACGAGCAAGGGTATCACTCAGTGTAGTTGCAGGAGTCCACAGTCCTACACCAGGATCCATCCAGTTTTTGAGGACAGATTAGCAAATCATTTATGTTGCACTAATTTAATTATTTCCCCAAGATACAATATTGTGCCTGATTTACTATCTTGGCAGGAGTGGGTGAGGATGGGGGCAGTTTCAGAGGGTTCCATTTGGCAATCCCCACTATGGTAACTCCTACTCCTCACCAGAGACCTGATGTGGCAGTTACTGCCACCTAAATTCCAATTGTGCACTTGGGGACTAGGAGTGACCACTGGGTGGGTCCATGAACCCAGTGGGCCCACTGTGAGATGAATTTTAGCCGGAACACCTGGTCTGGGAGGCTCCCATTCTAACAGGAAGGCCATGATATTGTTTTAGATCTCCAGATATCAACATCAACTCAGATTCTGAGACCAAGAGATCTCAAAACACCTGATGCCCCCCACACCTGACCTTTCCCCCATGTGCAGTCACTCAAATAAATGGTAATAAAGTCCTGAAAATTCTTAGGCCTGGGAACTAAGCAAGGGATCATGACTTTATTGCAGTGTCTACCCTCAGCCCCCTGCCCCTTTATTCTTGCGTTTTATGGTAGTAGCTGTTAATCAGCACCCTGGTGGACTGCCCATCTATTTTGCCCCAGGGAGACTATGCTCTATTAGCTGTCTCCACAACTCCTTGTAGGTCAGCTCCTTTGGCTATAAGAATGACCTTGCCAGTAATTATGGTAATTGTGGCCTTGTAGCTTCTGGTAGTGAAGCGACACCACCTGGCCTCTATTACTACAGGGATGTTACTCCCATGGTTGTTAATGAGCCAGCTTTGTGGCTGCTTCTCCTACCTCCATCCCTGGCCTACAGAGAAGAGATACCACCAAACCTCTTAGTGATACCTCTCTCACCAGTGCTTTCCTGATGGCATTGGGAGAACAGTACATCAGTACATCCTCTGGGCCTTCTCATGAAGCAAAATCCTTTGATGTGTCTTCTGGCCTTATCTAATATATCTATTCCAGCATGCTCACTGCCCTCAGCTCTTTTTAAAAAGAATATATTTATTGAGCCTTGGCTGGTGTGGCTCAGTGGATTGAATGCCAACCTGTGAACCAAAGGGTTGCAGGTTTGATTCCCAGTCAGGGTATGTGCTTGGGTTGTGGGCCGGGTCCCCAGCAGGGGATATGTGAGAGGCAACCACACATTGATGTTTCTCTCCCTCTTTTTCTCCTCTCTGAAAATAAATAAATAAAATCTTTTAAAAAAGAATAATTTATTGACTTTAGAGGGGGAGGTGAGAGAGAGACAGACAGACAGACAGACAGACAGACATCGACTGGTGGCCTCCCATACCCACCTCAACTGGGGATTAAATCCACAACCTAGGCATGTGCCCAGACTGGGAATCAAACCCCCAACCTCTCGGTGTACACGGCAGTGCCCCAACTGAGCCACACTGGCCAGGGCTCCCTCAGCTCTTTATCCCTTTCTCTACAGTCTGACATAGCAACTCATTTTACTTTTATTATAATTTTATTTTACGATTACAGTTTACATGACACTATTTTGTTTGGTTTCAGGTGTACAGCACAGCAAAGAGACATTCATATAGGTTAGTGTTCCCTCCGATAATTCCAAGTGCCCACTTGACAACATAGTTATTACAATATTGTTAACTATGTTCTCTACACTTTATCTTATGTCCCATGACTATTTTGTAAGTACCAAATTAGTACTTCTTAATCCCATCACCTTATTTCACCCGCCCCAACACCCTTCCCCTCTTGCCTCTGTCAGTTTGTTCTCTGCATGTCTCAATTTTGTTTATTTTGTTCCTTAGATCCCACATATAAGTAATATTATATGGTATTTGTTCTCTGTCTGGCTTACTTCACTTAGCATAACACTCTCTAGGTCCATCCATACCATTGCAAATGGTAAGGTTTCATCCTTTGTTATGGCTGAGTAATATTCCATTGTACCGCCACTTTTTATCCATTCGTGTACTGATGGGCACTTGGGCTGCTTCCAAATCTTGGCTATTGTAAATAACACTGCAATGAATATATGAATGCATGTATTCTTTTAAATTAGTATTTAGGATTTCTTTGGCTATATTCCCAGAAGTGGAATCGCTGGGCCATAGGGCAATTCCATTTTTCATTTGTTGAGTAGTCTCCGTACCGTTTTCTACAGTGGCTGCACCCGTCTGCATTCCCACCAATGGTGCACAAGGCTTCCCTTTTCTCCTCATCCTCGCCAACACTTGTTTGATTCATTGATGACAGCCATTCTGACAAGAGTGAGGTGGTATGTCATTGTGGTTTTAATTTGCATTTCTCTGATGATTAATGACATTGTACACCTTTTCATATGTCTATTATTGGTCATCTGTATGTCCTATTCGGAGGAGTGTCTGTTCATAAACATTCTTCACTTCACTGAGATTGGCTGTTTCTTCCCTCAGTTTCTAAAAGCCAACCCATTCGCAAGTTTTCCCCCACCATTAGGGCCTGTTTTAGTCTGTTTGGGCTGCTATACCAGAATACCATAGACTGGGTGGCTTAAACAACAAATTTTTATTTCTCACAGCTCTGGAGGCTAGGAAGTCCAAGATCAAAAAGCTGGCAGATCTGGTGCCTCGTGAGGGCCCACTTCCTGGCTGAGAGACTTTCTGCTGTGCTTCACAGGGTGGAAGGGGCAAGAAAGCTCTTTTATAAGGCACTAATCCCATTAGTGAGACCTCCACTCTCAGGAATTAATCTCCTCCCAAAGGCCTCACTTCCAAATACCATCACATTGGGGATTAGGTTTCGACATATTAATTTGGGGAAACACATTTAGTCCATACAAAGATTCCTCTGTGTCTGAGAAAGTACCCCCAGCTCCTGAATTCATTCAATCTCATGTCCTGGCCTT
The DNA here is from genome assembly GCF_019186645.2 of Phyllostomus hastatus. NCBI lineage: Eukaryota > Metazoa > Chordata > Mammalia > Chiroptera > Phyllostomidae > Phyllostomus > Phyllostomus hastatus. The sequence goes on from NW_025333916.1 coordinate 30,384,806, forward strand.
CTTGAACACCTTTATTATCCAATTCTAGATGTGCAAATCCTTTTTAGTTTAATGCAGTTCCATCTGTTTATTTTTTTCTTTTGTTTCCCTTGCCTAAGAAGACATGTCAGAAAAAATATTGCTACGAGTAATGACTGAAAATTTTCTGCCTGTGTTTTCTTCTAGGATATTTATGGTTCCAGGTCTAACATTTAAGACTTTAATTCATTTTTAATTTATTCTTGTGTGTGATGTAGGCAGGTGGTCTACTTTCATTTTTCTGCACACATCTGTCTAATCTTCCCAACACCATTTATTGAATAAACTATCTTTAGCCCATTGTATGTGCTTCATCCTCTGTCAAATATTAGTTGACTATAAAGGTGTGAATTTAATTCCGGGCTCTCTATTCTGTTCCATTGATCTATGTGTCTGTTTTTATTCCAATAACATGTTGTTTTGATTCCTATGAAATTACAGTATAGTTTGATATTAGTGTGATTCCTCCAACTTTGTTTTTCTTTCTTAGGACTACTATTGCTATTCAAGGCCTTTCATAGTTCCCTATACATTTTTGAAATATTTGGTCTAGTTTTATAAAATATGTCATTGATCTCTTGATAGGAATTGCATTGAGTCTATAGATTGCTTTGGGTAGTATGAACATTTTAACAATGTTAATTCTCACTATCCATAAACACGGTATGTACTTATACTTATTTGTATTTTCAATTTCTTTCTTCAGTGTTGTATAATTTTCCAAGTACAGGTCTTTTACATCTTGGTTAGATTTATTCCCAGGTATTTTATTCTTTTTGAAGCAATTGTGAATGGGATTATTTTCTTAATTCCCGTTTCTGATAGTACATTATTGGTATATAAAAAGAACTGATTTCTGGATATTAATTTTGTATCCTGGCATTTTACTGAATTCATTTATCAGTTCTAGTAGTTTCTTGGTGGAATCTTTAGGGTTATGTACAATATCATGTCATCTGTAACCATCAACAAATAAAAAGACAATACATCTGATAAAATTCATGAAGAACTTACAAAAGTCAACACCAAAAAAAAATCCAATTAAAAAGTGGGCAAAGGACTGAATAGACATTTCTGCAAAGAAGACATATATCAGAGAAATGCAAATAAAAAACCACAATGAAATTCCACCTCACACCTGTCAGAATAGCTATCATCAATAAATCAACAAATAAGTGCTGGTGAGGAAGTGGAGAAAGGGGAACCCTTTTGCACTGTTGGTGGGAAGGCAGATTGGCACAGCCACTGTAGAAGGCAGTATAGAGTCTCCTGAAAAAACTAAAAATGGAACTGCTTTATGACTGGGCACTTCCACTTCTAGGAATTTATCCAAAGATACCCAAAACACTAATTCAAAAGAATATAAGCATCCCTATGTTCATCGCAGTGTTATTTACAATAGCCAAAATCTGGAAGCAGCCCAAGTGATCATCAGTAGATGAGTGGATAAAACAACTGTGGTACATTTACACAATGGAATACTACTTGGCTACAAAAATGAAGAAAATTTTACCCTTGCAACAGCAGGGATGGACCTGGAGAACATTATGCTAAGTGAAATAAGCCAGCCAGAGAAAGATAATACCACACAATTTCACTCATATGAATCCAGTGAACAAACTGGACTAACAAGGAAAATAGAAACAGACTCATAGATGGAGAGCAGGCTGACAGCTCTGGGGTGGGGAGAGGTTAGCAGGTGGAGGGATTGAGCAAAAAAGAAAAAGGACTCATGGACACGGACAACTGTGGTGATTATGGGAAAGGGATTGGGAGGAGGTGGAAGGGGGTATAAGTGGGATAAATGGTAATGGAAAAAATACAATAATAAATGTAAAAAAAAATCCAGTTCTAGGAATCTTCCCCTGGTTCCTGTCAGATGCCAGTTAAACTTTCCAAATTTTTAGGGGACTAGCCTCCTTTGCTGGGATTTAACTCAGTTATTGGCTTGGTTATTGGTTAGTCATTGGCTCAGTAGCCAGAAAAGGAGAGGCGCAGCATAGGGAAGGACAGCTACTGCCCCGTGGGCAAGTAACTTCTGCAGCACCTTCCAACACAGCAAACAAGACAGTTTTCACTAGAGAGGGGCTACCTCTGTAAGCCCTAAGGGCCCAGAGGGACCTCCATCCAGATGACCTCATCCCATGTTTAGGATCCTGGGTTTCCCCACCTTCACATGAACAGACCTGCCTTGCCTAAGCCTTCAATGCCCCAATGTCTCTGGAGCTATGTGACTCCAACAAGGAGTGAACTCTTCAGCTGATGGTTCAACTGAGTCTGTCCTTCCACCAGAGGTGATAAAAACATCTGTATCAGCTCTCACACTTAGCTATTAATTGCTTATTATCAGCTCTGTTCCTCATTTTTCTACTGTAGTGCTTCAACTTAGTAGTAGTCATCCAACTCTGTTGTCATTGTAGGTATTATTTCTCTCAAGTTTTTGAAATACCTGCATCCTCACACCTACCACAGCTCTCCTCCACTGGGACACTGACCCAGGTCAATGCTGGTGAATTAACCTGCAGCCTTAGCTAGGGGCCAACGAGCACCCCACCTGCCAACCATGGGATGTCTTCCGGTTAGGTAATGGATGAGCCTGTCCCAAATCCCAATTTTACCATCCTCAAAGCAAAGATGGGATCATTTTTATTACAAGAAATATTTGTAAGAGAAAATGGGGAGAAAGCTGGGCAAGACTAGGTGGACTGTCACACCATGATGGAAGTCCGACTGCAAGTGAGAGGGAGGGGAACAGGGCTGGGTGGAAGTGCCCTAGATTGCCACGTAGTTTATGGAAGGCTTGGAAAGGCAATGGAGGAAGTCTCTGAGCCCCAGTTGGCCATCAGGGGAGGCTTGTGTCTCTCAGAAACAGGACTGTCTTGGTATGTCTGTCACGTTTAGTCACTGAGCTGTGAAAGAAGCAAGGCCTTGGCACAGATAGTGATGGATTTCAGAGCACAGCAGCTGGGACCCTTGGTCAATTAAGCTCCTTGTTGTGTGGGTCTGTGTGGTGCATTCTCAGCCACTTCGTCATCTAGCAAGAGGTAGAGCTGGAATTCAAACCAGGTACTTTGATTCCAGAGGCTATACTACAAACACTGCACTAAGGAGGCATCTCTTAAAATTGCAGAGGTCTGATATAAATGGTCCTCTATCACACGGAAGATTTATATGGCAGGCTGGGTCAGGCTGGTAAGGATCATTAGGCTCCTCTAAGGAGTTTGTACTTCATTCTACAGACAATAAAGTGGGGTAGAGGGACACATCACAGATTAATGTATATGAATATGTTCCATATGCATTGCATACACACATGAATAATTTATAGATCCATATGTAACTTTCATTTCCTGTGGTATAAAAGGGTTTAGCAGACCTGCAAACAGCTGCAACAGTGACTGCAGGATTGCATATACAGTGAGGTGCATCACTCTGCACATATGGTAAGATGGTCAAAAGGTGCTGACAAAGCAGTCATACCATTTAGGATATAAAAATTTGAAAAAGACTAAGACACATTCATTTTCCATCATTCTTTATAAAATTCTTATTATTGTATAAGGCAACCAAAGATTCAATTAATTTTTACTAATTTATTACCAGTATTGAAAAATACTATATTTTCAACAATTTTTATTCAGAAGCACTCTTTCCACTTATGCTGTGTGTCAAACAGGCATTTAGAGGCTAAATGAGGAAGTTAACTACTATTAATAACATAATTCCCTGGGAATCAGAGTACACTCCTAACAATCAACTTACAAATGAGTTTTACAAAATACAATCTTTTATTAAAAGGAAGCTACATGTTTATTCATTAACTAGTCAGTGTTGCAAAAAATAGGTATATTTTATAGACATGGTAACCTAGACACATAAATATTAAATGATTTCTTTGGTCCTCATAATGAGATCAAACATAAACCTAGAACTAGAGATTAAATCAGATTCTTATACACTTATAGTCATTAATAATACAAGTCTCCAAATGCAGTATAGTTCCACAACAGTATACGAAAACCTCGAGACGAAAAGAATCTCCAAAGAATATTGGTCCAACTTTTTGTATGAAGGCAGGCATTATTATCTGCTACTGTAGAGAACAGAAAATTATTTAATCAAGGTCAAATTTAAATAATAAGGAAAACTCAAAATTCAATACCTCCAAAAACTCATCATATGGAGCACTATTATTTATTATACTTCAAGAGAACATATATGAATCAGAATAGAGTTTCTGGATTTCAGATGGTTTCACTTCCTAACTTAACCCACTTCTGGGTATTCACCTGAAGAAATCTGAAACACTTATCTGAAAGGATATATGCCACCAGGATGTTCACTGCAGCATTATTTAAAACAGCCAAATGTGGAAGCAACCTAAGCATCCATCAGTAGATGAGTGGATTAAAAAGTGGTAGTACATATATATCACAGTGGCAAACACAAGGCCTGTGGGCTGAATCCGGCCCTCCTCCTTGTTTTATCTGGCCTAGCACCTTGTTTCTACCCAGCGGCAGCGCCGAGCTCTCGCCTCACTGTTAAGGAGCAGTTACCTTTACACAGTCCTAAAATTACATTTGGCCCTTTGAAGGCAACTGCGAGGCTGACGTGGCCCCTGAATATATAATGGAATATTACTTAGCCACAAAAAAGAGTGAAATCTTACCATTCCCAACAACATGAATGGATTCAGAGGGTATTATGCTGAGTGACAAATCAGACAAAAAGGACAAATGCCATTACGATTCCGCATAACAAAACAGAAACAAACTCATAGATACAGAGAACAAATTGATGGTTGTCAGATGGAGAGAGACTGGAGGGATGGGTGACAAAGGTAAAAGGGATTAAATACAAATTGCCAGTTATAAAAATAGTCACAAGGATGTAAAGTACAGCATAGGGAATATAGTCAATAATACTGTACTTAACTGTGTACGTATGGTGTCAGATGAGTACTATGCTTATAAGGGTGATCACTTCATAAGGTATATAAATGTCTATTCATTATGTTATACACCTGAAACTAGTATAATATTATGACAACTGTAACTGAAATATAAATTTAAAAATTAAATTAAATTAAAACTTAAAAGAGGTTTCTAAAACTTTTTCAGAATCACATTCTAGCCTACCTTAAATGAGATTTTATATAAAAGGGCACTGTATCACACAGGGGACTATGTTCTCGAAAATACAGCAAATGCAATTAACATGTTTTATATGGTTACTTCCTTCCAATAGCTTGCTTAGATGAAGGTGAAGGTATCAAATTAAAATCTACTTAGCAAAGATGAAGCTGCTAGGGGCTGTTTCTGCAATACACATTCCTTTTACCCTGAAGAATTCTTATAGCATATATGGATTAGTTTTTCCAATTAGACAGCAATTCTTATTTAATGATTAGAAGATGCCAGGACACCTGGCTGGTGTAGCTCAGTGGATTGAGTGCAGACCTGTGAACCAAAGCATCGCTGGTTTGATTCCCAGTCAGGCCACATGCCTGGGTTGCAGGCCATATCCCCAGTACGGGATGTGCTAGAGGCAACCACTCATTGATGTTTCACTCCCTCTCTTTCTCCCTCCCTTCCTCATCTCTCTAAAATAAATAAATAAAATCTTTTAAAAAAATAATAAAAAAAAGATGCCAGGACAGAAGTAAAAGGTGACTTGACCTAGCTAATATAATTATATCATTTAGAGACAGACCTAATAATTGAGCTTCTAGATTCAGCAGGAATGCTTAGTGTCTCTCAAAACTCTAACAGGACTGCAAACGAAGGCTTCAGAAGCCTTCAATTTGTTGGCAATTTTACCCTCTCAAAAGGGTGCTCTTCTAAGGGAATTAGTTTGCTGCAAGTGCATATATAGTATATTCTGGAGATACAGAATTAAATTGTAAAGGTAAATAATTTCAGTGTTTAACAGCAGAAATGACCAATTTTCAGTAGTATGTGAAAAAATGTTATGAATTACTCAAAGCAGCAATATATAACCACCTGTATTAACTGTATTTCTAAAATGCATGGAAAAGGGCAGAAAGAGCAAAGAATAATCAACAAGAGAAGCATCTGCTATCTAACTTCAGTATTTCTCCCGCAATCTGCTTTGGGACTCATAAAGCTGGAAAATATCTAGAAAGGGCATCTAGCCTGCATATATACTCATACCCCACTTTCAAAGATCTCTGTTTAGATCTCTAGCATAGCTTGTTCTTGTCTTATTTCTCAGCACCTACAGTCTAGGACTAATTCCTTTTATCTTATCAATAAAGATGATGAATCACTACATTCCTAATACATACTTTTACATGCTTGAAAATCTTTAAGCAACTAGTTTTCTTTCATTAACAAGCTAACCACAATTACTTTTACCTTTCCCCAAACATCTTATCTGCTAATCTTTAGACTTCTTCTTACTGGGGCATCCCTTATTACCTTCAAAACCTGCTGCAACGATTTGGTACTTTAATATGAACTTCACATCTTCCCAGGATTTACATGAGTTCATGGTTTGTTCAGATGAGATCGGGTGGGTTCAGGGTGGTATGGCCGTAGACTTATGATCTGTTCAAACACTAAGTTTTATTTGTAAGTATAAATGCTGTAACTTGGAATCAACTATTCAAAACAATATTATTGGTTCTGGGGTAACTGATCTCATATAACTTACATTCTAGTGTGGAAAACAGATAATAAATAAACCAGTCAAGAAGTAAGATATCAAAATGAGGCTTTGTGAAAAAAATAAATGATAGGGGTAAGGAGGGCTTTCCTTAGGAGGAAGGCAGGCAGTAGGCCTGCAAAAACATGAGAAGTGTTCTAAGCAAGTTTTGGCCAAAGTGGTCTAAATAGCTATTTTGCTATGTATATTTATATGCGTTCCTTCTGAATTAGAGAACCTTGCACTGCTCCCTAAATCTTGTTATTTTGAAGACTAATTCTATCTTTTAAATGTGCTTCATTACCTCCTTAATTGGTAAAACCTGTAAGTTTTCAAGAAACATGCCTTAAGCAAGTATTTCATAGTATTAGCTAATTATATAAGTTACATTTCACAATGGGCAAAAAATAATATTTGAAAAAAAGTTCTTTGTGTTATTGGATAGGTCTAAATGAACTTTCTAAAAAATAATTGGGTGATACTTTGCAGGCAAACTGGCTGGAAGCAAACTGGCAGCCCAGCATCCCTTCAGAAGACAAGACTGAAGAGAGGATGGAATCACTGATCAGTTGGTCTAACACTGAAAGGGCCCAACAGAGAAGTTGGAGGTTGGTGGACAGTGTGTGCACATGAGATGAACTGGCAAATCAGCTGTCAAGGCTGGAGAGACCCTTCTGCACCTCCACACCTCTTTGAGACATTATGCTACCACCTGGGCAACAGGCAATTTTAAAGTACAGGAAGATTTTAGTTGTGGTTATCAGTTAATTAACAAGTTTAGAATAAAAAAACATACTTTCACTTATGAAACCAGCATTTTTGCCAAGTCTTTAATATTAAAAAAGACCAGGGACTTTGGCAGATGTGCTTAGAACCCTGCTATACTTTGCAAGTCCCTGGTCCCTATTGCATCCGGTTGTTTAGTTTTAGGATTAGTGATAACAGATGTGAAGCATCCAGCTCAGTAGGTGGTATATAGTAAGAACTCAAAATAGCTTTAAAATTATTTTTCAGTACGATCTTCCAAATATCACTAAAACTTATCATCACTTTTTAATTACATAAATATGCCTATTAAGAAATGTGTTTACATTGTATATCTATGAAAGAAAAAACTCACAAAATAAAACTTAAGGAAGAAACCAATTCCATCAAAATAAATCAAATATGTGAAGTGTTACCGCATGGAAACAAGCAAAATGTTGAACAGGTAAGAAAGCTCTCAAAATATTTAGTCAGGTCTAGATTATTATGAGAATCTTATTCAGGCTTCACTCATTTACAATTTTGATAGGAGTCAGGGTGAAATGTAACTTTCTACCACCGAAGGGAAAAATACTTTTAAACAGACACATGACAAAAACTAAGAATTAACTTTTTAAGAGGAAAAAAACTGTTACTATTTTGTGAAACTCCATTTTCAAAATGTAACTGCAACAAAGCAGCCACATTCAACCTTGTTCATCTCATGGCACACAAACTAATTACTGAAACTGCGGCATACCAAAAATCATTTTTTGCAGATCTGACCAAAAACAAGTATAATTTTGACTCATTCACACTGGACTACTATTGTTGACTGTTGTAATTTTTTAATTTGACAATCTAAGGGAAAATAGGTCAGTGCCCTTGACTAAATAATGAGGTAGGTATTGCATGTTTTAAAAATTCATGCTGGCACACAGGTTGAAAAATCACTGCAACAGAGTAACTAATGCAGATGGGGCTGGTGGTGTGACATGCTATGCAGAAATTATTCCAAAGCAAAGACAAAGCCTCCTTAATTAAGTGTAAAGTTTAGTTACCAATAATTTGGTTAGTTATGTGGGTAAGACTTTATTTCTGAAAAAATAAATACTGGCCAATCTTATTTCCTTGTTATTCTAAGTTGGCATTCTGAAAGACACTTGAGAGGAGTAATTAAAACCCAATTGTGGACTTTTTCAAGTAAAGAATAAGACCTTAAGAAAACTGGCTATGATGTTTCCACTAAATTCCTTATTCTGCTGCTGCTTAAGAAGCACAGAAAAGGTACAGGGAATAAGAAGCATAAATGGTAGGTACAAAATAGACAGGGGTAGTTAAGAATAGTTTAGGAAATGTAGAAGCTGAAGAACTTACATATGTATGACCCATGGACATGAATTAAAGGAGGGGAGTGTGGGTGGGAGGATGCAGGGCGGAGGGAAATAAAGGGGGTAAAATGGGATAATTGTAATAGCATAATCAATAAAACATATTTAAAAGACAAAAAAGCATACATCAGAAAAATGGCCAAATCCAGTCCAACTGACAAAACTTCGATGCTGAAAAAACACCAGAGATAACCTAGTACACTTTCCACAAACAGAAAAGGAAACAGGCTCAGAGTGACTTAAAGTATACAGATCAGCAGGGACAAGTGAATCTCAACTCACAAACTGTAAGACTTTCACTGTAGAAAGAACAAATCTTGGCACCACCTCTCATTAAGGCAATGCAGGTTGCAATAAGCAGCTCAGCAGTTGCAACTCCATCTTATTCCTGAACTTGCAGCCTGCTCTGGAACTGGAAGCTAGCTCAGTTAATATCTGACTGTGAAAGGATGATCTAACACTAGAGCCAAAGAGCTACATACAGTGTTTCCTCCTTATGTGCAAGATCTTCTGGCCCAAGACTTCTATGTGTTTAATGAGGGATGCAACAGAGCCAACTATTGGAGAGGTAGTAATTGGGAATACTGTCTCTTCACCTTAGCTTTGTAATAAAGGACGTTAAAATAAATTCTGATCCCCTCCTGGAATTACTATTTGGGCAAGTTTTAAAAGTTCATATATTATTACCTCCAGCAAGTAAAGTGTTGAGTACACGCAATCCAGTGACTGAGTCCATTTTTTTTTTCTGGCTACTACAGGTACAGGCTAGATCCAGCAGGCCAAGCTTTGAAACCATCATCCAAGTCTTTAAACAAGAATGAGTAGGGAAACAACTGCTGCTAATACAACATGCAAACATTAACATATGCCCAACGAACATTATTTTAGATTATTTGCCAAAAGCCTGTTCCCTGGTAAACAACAGTTAACGTTGTTATACCTAAACTAGTTATACATGTTACAGCTTGTTCCTCAAAGAGAACATTCTATAGTCTTTCAAGAATAAAAACTTTCTGTATTTGTCATACAACAATGAAGAAGTCTTGCAACACTTGCTGGAGTAGTCAAACAGTGCAGTTCAATGCAAGCAATCACAAAATTCAGTCACCAACCAAACCAGAGCTAATCTTTCAGTTCCTGTAGATTAGAAGACAATATTAATTCACTCCTCCTGCTTGTTGACTTTTGTATCCCTTTATTTGTGTACTGAAAGAACAAGTGCCTCTGTGGGAGCTCTATACCCAGTATAATTATTTATCGTTTACTTTGGGCAAATATCGATTTTTGTGTATGTGTGTGAAATGAGTTAGGTTCTTAAATTAAAAACAAACAACAACAAAAAGCCCTCCTCGCACAGCATGGCTGCATTTTCCCTTAGTAACCAGATTCAGTGCATCCACCCGAGTCCAATTGCTGTTTTGCCTCCTCTACGTCAGGCTTCAACTACTGTCCAACCAGGAGAGGAGCAAAGGGGGACTCGTGAACCAGAAGCAACTCGCCAGAATACTTCGGAAGTCGTTGTGTGCCCCTCACCTTGACCGTGGGGACCAACTCTTTTCCTGCCGACGCTCTTTGGTCTGAGTTTCCAGGGACCTCAATCCTCACCCACCGGGGCCCTCCATCACCTGGCTCCCGCAGGGCAGGGGGACTGTTTCCCGGCTGGCCTAGAGAGCAAAGGTAGAAGACCTCAGTGAGTCCGGACCCATTCCCAGAGGCCTGTGCCCACCCTCGCCTGCACGTCAGCCCCGGAGGTGGCCCAGCGCGGTGTCACCTGCCGCTGGCGGAAACCCCGGCGCCGTCCCGCCCCCCGCCCCCGGCTCTGGAAGTCGAGGTCCCGGGACCCAGGCAGCAATGGCGCAGCCGGAAACTGGCCTCTGGACTTTCTCAAGCCGGATTCAGACTGGGGCAGACCTGTGGGCGGGGCAGGAAAGCCCGGGCTTCCGCATTCCTGCTTCCGGCCCGGTGGTGAGTGGCGGGTTGGGGTCCGAGCCGAGGTCCTGGGCACGGTGCGCGGGAGGATGGTGGCTTGCTCCGGTGAGGTTTCGCCCTGGTGCCCAGCAGAGGCGGTCGCGGCATGCGAGATGCGAGGTGTGGCGGGGCCTACCCTGTGTTCCCCGGGACGGCCGCTCCAAGTCCCTCAGGGTCTGCACTCGCCGAGGCCGACAGCGTTGGGTGAATGTGGGCCCTCAGGGACTGGTTGGCCGGATGGGCTAACGAAGGAAGAATGAACTAGGGGGAAACCTAAGGAAGAAGCGGAAGTGTCATCAGCTACAGCTTCAGGCGCCGGGCAGGTCCGCCGATCAAGCCGGGTGAACCCCTTACGGAAGGAAGAAGAGTACTATTCCTAAAGTGTGGGAGGCACAAAGGAGGTGTTAACGCTTTTCTTTGTGTTAATGGTTAAAACTTGGCCACAAACCAGGCCCTTCACTCCCACTTTACCCTTTATTGTAAAGTTCTTTTGCTTATCCCTGTATTTTGCATTAGTTAGTTCATTGCTGGGCTGGAGAAGTTGAAACGGACGATCACTGTAGGGCCTAGGTCCGACTCTGTAGGTGGGGCGTACGATTTGGGGGGATGGGAAGGCGGGCTGCGATGTTTAACATACTCGGCAGTTTAATGTGTTTTCAGTTGAAAATATGAAGAAGCCAGAGGACATAATTAAAACCAGTGGCAGTTTTCTTGAGGTGATGGAATTGTGGATAGTTTATATTTTGTTTTGGTTCTTTTTTGATTCTTTTAGGGAGAACACGAATCGTATAATAGGGGGAGAAAAAAGAACCTTTAAAAAGTAAGGCAAGGTGTTTCTTTTTGTAATTATGTACTTAATCCTGTAAATGCTGTAACTAACATCAGTGAGTTAAAGTCTTTTTATGTCAGTGAGTTATAAAATTTATAATTATATTGTTTAAGTAAGTTACTTAGTAAAATACGTGATCTCCAGGAAGTAAGAATTTTTTTTAGAGAGCATTTGCAGTTGTAGTAATTATTTCTTTTTTTCAAAGTAGGAAGAAAGAGATAGATAGTAGATGTCTGTGGTGTGCCAGGCAATTCTAGGTGCCATTTATAGGTTGCATATGTACAATTTAGAAGTTTTTCACTTAACTTGTATTATAATTATCCTGAAAGTTGTGACTTAAACTTTTTATTCTGTTATCTATTCTTTTCAACCCCTCCAGCATATAGAATATAAACCTCTCAAAAGCATATAGTAAAGCTAAAGAAGAAGACAATCAACCAAGGGTCATCTATCTGAAATTGTAATTGGCTCACTAATAATCCCAGGACAAAGTTAGAGATCACAACTCAAGCCTAAGGTAGATAATTTTTTAATACCCGCTGAAAATACGAGTAACTGTATATAGACCCATTCCTACCACGGTATTCTAATTCTCCTCTTTGAATAGGGGTTGACACAAATGTGAAAGGTAGAAAAGCCTCTGGGGCAAAATAAAAATGACACTCAAATCCACGCTATCCTCATTTGCCAGATGGCCCTCCTTATCAACTCAAAAGGGAACAAATGCATGGCACCTGTTATGGTTAATTTTCTCATTATTAAATATATTCTCATTTATTACATTATGTCCTCAAGTAGGAGTCCTCAAAGCTGAAAGAGCACATCAAATAGTATGTCACATTTTGCTTTTATCTCTTTGTATCTGAATGTGGATATTATTGTGGTTTCTTCTTTCTATTCCTGGAAGTGGTCATTCATTACCTCTCCTTCTCCAAGCATTTCATGTAGTCTCGCCTGTCTTTTTCACACACCAAATTTGATGATTTGTATTTTTGTTAATTAGTACTCAATAGTACTAAGGCTGTGTAAAAATAATGATAAATGGGGCTCAACAGTTTCCTGGAATGAATATATAAAACTCAAGATTCTTATAAAAGTTTGCTACTAAAATTTATCTCAATTATAGGCAGCATGTGAGAATGCATAGTCCTTTATGACAGATTCCACATGGTTTTCACTTTTATCTTCTATACCTTCACATTTTTTGAGTGTCACTCTTGTTGTTGTCCTAACTGAATTATTCTTTTTTAACTGGAGATATCTATTAAAATAGTACCAGTTAATACTTTTAAATAGTACCAGTTAATACTTTTAAAAACAACTAATGAGTGATAATGGAATTCTGAGTTAACTGATTGTATGATGTAACTTTTTCAAAAGTTCATTAACCACATATTCTTTTCTCTTGTTCTCTTCCCCCCAGCCTCCCTTTCCTAAGACCGCCACAAAGATGTTTGACATAAAGGCTTGGGCTGAGTATATTGTGGAATGGGCTGCAAAGGACCCATACGGCTTCCTTACAACAGTTATTTTGGCCCTTACTCCATTGTTTCTAGCAAGTGCTGTCCTGTCCTGGAAATTGGCCAAGATGATTGAGGCAAGGGAAAAGGAGCAAAAGAAAAAACAAAAACGTCAAGAAAATATTGCAAAAGCTAAACGATTAAAAAAGGACTGAAGGAATGAACAGGCTCTGCCACTGGAGAAAACTTACTTGGGAAATTATGCAGCTTGCAAGGACCCTCTAAGGTTTCTTGTCTGGATTTATGACTAGTAAATGAAGTTTGAACATATGGAAGATTCATGTTAGTTCTGACCTCTGGTATAGCAGCTTTTAAGCTTCGATACAGAAGTCTGTTGACAGTTATTGTAAATTGGCATTTATTATACTGCAAATTCTTTATGACTGACTTAGTCATTTGCCATTTTGCAGCTTATCTCCTGAAATGTAAACATCCTGTGGGGGGAAAAATGACTTTAAATTACGAACTCTATTCAAATAATGGCTCAAAATGGGGTCCTGTTCTGCATGAAGGAAACTGAGAATGTAAAAATGAAAATTGTCCTGAGGTGAAAAGTACGCTTTGGCTTAAAAGAGATCCAGTATATTAATTATATCTTTTATCCTTATTGCTTGTTTCTTAGAATCATTCTGGCTTTCTCAAAGCAAAATATTATTAATCAATGAGTACTTCAATTTTCTGCATTTTTCTCATTTTTGCCTTTGAGATACTGGTAATTATCAGATATCTTGCCTTTTTAAAATCAAGTTTTATAAAAAATTCTCTTATTATTTTGTCTATATAGAATACCACCTACCGGATATAACAATTTTTGTACTTACAAACACTGCCATTTACTTAGAGATGATTTGTTGAATAGAGTAACACTATGATACAAAGCTTGCAATAAAAATTCCAAACCTTGTAGTGCTTTGGAACCAGTTTATTCTTGTGCTAATTAGAAATGTGAAGTAGTTAAAATGTCTTAGCTGATAATTTGCTGATTATTTAGATACTTTTCCTTTTTATTCCATTTGTTTTAACTCATGGTAGTGATGTCCTGATTTTTGAGCTAACAAGTTAATAGTGAAAATTAAAATTTCAAATTTCTTTTAAGGAACTTTTAAAAAGTAAGTCATTTCATAAGTGGTAAAAAAAGGCTTAACATTTAGAAAAATTTTGTTTGGTATAGTAGTAATTGGGTGAAAAGATAAATTATGTCAGAATGAGTGTGTGTTGTAATTAGAAATAAAATGCTAAAGGATATTTCTTTAAAACTGGAACTCTTTACTATGAAATACAGCTTTTATATATGCATAGTCCAATAATTTTACTTGCTGTCGGTATTTAATAGCTTATTAATATTTTCTTCATCTCTGGTAATGAATTTTAAATTACAGAAATTACCCAAGAGCTTTAATTTAAAAATGAAAGTAGGTATTGAAATAAATTTGATACTTTTTTATAAGGAGGTGCTGGGTTTTGTTTTTTGGGGGAGGGTAGTAAAACAAGTTAGATATGTTACAGAAGTTAGACTTTTCAAAGGGTTTGAATTTCATGTATAGCTAAACATTCTTGTAAAAGTTGAGGGTAATCCTTCTCAAGTGAGAACCCAAGGACCCCTGAGAATATTTACAGACTGGTATGAACAATACTTACTACTATTATTTAGGTTGTCAGTTCCTACTTGATGCCACTGTAATCAATACATTGCAACCCTACGCATTGAAGTAATTCAGTGTTTAGTTATGAGTTAATAATTCAAGTGACCTAGGATATGCTTTTTGTATTATTGAAATTAAAACAAAATTTAAAAAAATGCTTAGGTATAACTATTGATCCTTATGGATCTGCAGAGACCAGTTTAAGAAAAACTATTAAGATATATCTAAAGTGCTTTCAGGTCTTTGTCATCAAGCTGTTAACAAAAATAATTTATATACATATGTACCGCTTTTCGCCACATTTTAGAGTAAAAGTACTATAGCAAAAGATACATTCATCTCAACCCCCAGTTATCTACTAAAGCTGTGGTTTCATTGGTACTGTTGTGATAATGTAAAGGTATTTAACTGAAATCTTTTAAAAATAATTTATTTTAAAGTCCTAACACATTTCAATTTTAAATTTGTTTGGCATATACCATTTGTTGTTTCTTCAGCTTTCCCCAGCATTTATGGAGCCTTTTTATACATGGCGAGGTCAACAGGTTTTACAGTATTTGTGTATCTTTGTGTGTGTGTGTGTGTGTGTGTGTGTGTGTGTGTGTGGCGGGGGGTTCAAAATATATACTACTGTGAGATTTTAGACTCTTCAGAAAAATCGATCTTATTGTAACAAATAATACTGTTGTTGAAAAAATCCCATTTACTATTATCCAGAATACTTCCTTTAAAATTTGCCTACTTATTTATATTGAAGTTCTAAGAAGTAATACAGTCAATTACCTTTTTTGGGCCGGTTTTGGGGGTGAAAAACAGGCTGCCTGTAACAAACATTTAATGCCTCTGCCCTCTGCAACACACACACACACACACACACACACACACAGTTTTTGTGTCAGAATTTGATCCATGTGATCAACTTCAGTGTGGTACTATTACAGTATCAGATTTGCAGGGCATTTTCTTTAATTTCTTGAAATTAAGCATACTGGAAATAAGTTTAGGGAACTATGAGCTGGAAACCCTGATGTTGAAATAAATTATAGTTAACACTCGCCTCTTCTTTCCTTGTGAAGTAAGGGAAAGTGGCAGGGGCACTTGACACCTGTGTTTTAAATTAGAGAAAGTTTGGTTCCTGTTTAGGCATGATTGTTTTTATGCTTGCAACTGATTAAAGGATCACTCTGATTCACTTCATATCTGGAATAAATATATAAGGACAAATTCTTTATTTCTCAAACATTAGAAGGGATTCAATGTTCAAATACCAAAAGTTTTGGAAACACAAGGTAAAACTTAGGATTTATTCCTGTTTGGTATCTTGGAGTCTTTGAACTTAATTCGACTACCATAGACTTACCGATATTTTTTTTTCTCCAAAGAACACAAAGTTTGAAAAAGCCTTGGCTAAATAAATTCAGGTTTCATTTTAAATAGTGTGGTTCATGAGATAGCATTAAGAAAATATATTGGTACTGGTTCAGGGCTGATTAAGAAATAAAAACAGAGAAGGAAAGATAAGTACCATATGATTTCACTTAGGTGAAATCTAAGGAACTATATGAACTAACAAGCAAATTAGAGATAGACTCATAGGCTGATAGCTATGTGGGCAGGGAGGGGAGCTGGGGGCAGGTGGAGGGACTGAACAAAAACAGGTACACAGCAGTGTGGTGCTTGTGAGGGTCGGGGGAGGTGGAAGAGGATAAAGGGGAGGTAAATGGTGATGGCTGCAGACTCTGGTGAACACAATACAGTGCACAGATGATGTGTTGTAGAATTGTGCATCTGAAACCTGGATAATACTGTTAATCAGTGTCACCCCAATAAACTCAATAAAAAGGGAAAATATTTTTAATAATGTAACAAAAATTAAATGACAGCCAGAAATCAGTAAAACTAGGAATGGAAAAAGATAATAGATAATGGGAAAAATATTTCTTCCATTTTGTTAATTTTTAACTATAAATATCTAAGGCATAACTATTAGGCTAAATTTACATGATTAAACTCTGAATAGACTGCCCTGACCAGTGTGGCTCAGTAGGTTGGGCATCGTTCTACATTGCTCCACAAAGCGAAGTGTCCCCAGTTTTACTCTTTGTCAGTGCACGTGTCTGGGTTGGGGGTTCCATCCCCGGTTCAGGGGCATACAAAAGATAACTGATGTTTTCTCTCTAACATTCGTGTTTCTCCTCTCCCAGCCCTCTCTCTATAAATAAATAAACCAAAAAAATAAAATAAATCTTTAAATGCAACAGCCAACACACTTTCTATATTGGAGCTATTAATACACAAAATAAACCCATTATTGATGTAAAAATATGCTATATGTATTGTAGAGGCATAAGAAAGGATTTACCTATGAGAAAATATATGTATAAAACTCCACTTATTTAAAATGAACATTTTTTTAAAGATTTTATTTATTTATTTTTAGAGAGGGAAGGGAGGGAGAAAGAGAGAGAGAGAATCATCAATGTGGGGTTGCTGGGGTTCATGGCCTGCAACCCAGGCATGTACTCTGACTGGGAATTGAACCTGCGACACTTTGGTTCGCAGCCCACACTCAATCCACTGAGCTACGCCAGCCAAGGCAAAATGAACATCTTTTGAAATTTAAAAAAATGCATAGCTTTGAAGTCTGTCTTGAAGAGACAAAAAATATTTTCATTTAAAAAATATAAATACCCAAAATACAATTATTTAAAATATGAAATATTGTGGACAAGCTAATATTCTATTTAACACTTAATTCTGCTTTGCATGTGCCTGGTCTAAAAGCCAAGTATAATGAAAAGATTGTTAGTTAGGCCAAGATTACAGTTCAGTTTTTATGTAGGACATTTAACTCAGTTCTGATACCACCTAAGAGTACAACTGGTCATCCTAAAAATGTTAGCCTTGAGGAAAGCAGTGTGGATGGGTTACTATAAACTTCCCCACCTGTCAAAGTCACTTTGAAAGGGCATACTCTAATGATGGTGGGCCAGTACCATCTTACTACATTTCCCCACCTGGGCTTGGCTGGAATTTCTTGTTTTTTGCTGCTTGTGTAAAACATCTTAAATGAAAACTATAAGTGATAAAGTCAACATAAATTCTGTCATATGTTATCTATAAACATGCTCTATGGCAAATGTTCACAAAATATATATATAGAATATAATTAATAAACTAATAGGTATTTGGCAATAGAAATATTCAGGCATGTTAGAATTTGCAGTTTTTCCTGTAATCCAGGATTCAAAAATATCTTTTTTCTTTTTTAAATTCTGACCGGAGGACACTTTTTCATTGCTTTTAGAGAGAAAGGAGAGAGAGAAGGGAGCGAGAGAAACATCAATGCGAGAGAGAAGCATTGATTAGTTGCCTTCTCGAGGATTGTACGTACTTGGACTGGGGATTGAAACTGCATCCTACGTATGTGTCCTGACTGGGAATCAAACCCGAAACCCTTCAGTTATGGGATGAGGCTCCAACCACCTGAGTCACACTGGCCAGGGGCAAAAACACCTTAATCTTAATTTATAATCATTCTACAAATTTTACCTCTTTTATGTTGTCTAGTGACTAGTTCCTATTTTGCCTCTATGGTATGATGTACTAATACTTTGTAATGATGTAAAGAGAATGTTTAACATGATAGTAACAAGGCTGCTGAAATATCACTATTATCACTTAGTGACTTTGTCATTCAATAAATATGCTATGGTGATTATATATGATTACTTGTTTTAGTATAATTAATAAAGTTGTATTTTTATGTAGCTTATTAAGCAATAAAAATTTTGACAATTTTTTAAGTAAAAATCTTAACCTATGTTTTTAGGAGTTCAGTGTTAACACTTAACCAAGGATTTTAAAAATCCTTTACTCAGAGCATTAAAATTTGGGCCATTTATGCATACATATTTATTGTCTATTATAATGCCAAACACTCTAAAAAGAACTCGGTATTAAAATTAATGACTAATTAGCAACAAAACTTGGTAGTACACTTCAGAAAAATGTATGACTATTCAAAAATACTTCTGTAATAATAGTGTTTAATGTCATCTATCTACATCTTTATTCAATATACAAACCACTGGGACCCCACCATCAGTGGAATCGCTCTCTTAGAATTCTCTCCTATTTTCCATTTTCTCAAATTTTTAAGCCCATGGAATTGTAATTATTATACTATTTCCCTGTTTACTGTTCTTTTAGACTTTTCTGATGGATAGTCTACTCATACTGGTCCTAATTCATGTTTTCAACACCAATCTCAATCCATAAGCTCACTTTAGTCTCATCTATTCATCAAGGGCAAATGATCCCCCACTAAAAATTTTTAAAGATTTTATTTATTTTTTTTAGAGAGAGGTGAAGGGAGGGAGAAAGGAAGAGAAACCTTGATGTGCAAGAGATACATAGATCAGTTGCCTCTTGCATGCCTCCAAGTGGGGACCTGGCCTGCAACCCAGGCATGTGCCCTGAATGGGAATTGAACTAGTGACCTTCTGGTTCACAGACCGGAACCCAATTCACTTAACAACACTAGCCAGGGCAATCAACTAAATTTTCTTGGCCTGCAAATGTTCTATACAATTTTATGTTCCTTTAAAAAAATTGTATTGTATTTTTTCTATTACCATTTGGTCTCCTTATATCACCTCCCCAATGACATAATCACCATAATGTTGTCCATGTTCATTAGTCCTTTTTTCCCCCCTCAATTTCTCCAACCTCTAACCTTCCCCAGGCCTGCCCAAATTCCTGCTCTCTATAAGTCTGTCTCTATTTTGCTTGTAATTTCAGTTTGTTCATTGGATTCCATGTATGAGTGGAATCATGTGGTATTTATCTTTCACTGGATGGCTTATTTCACTTAGCATAATGTTCTTCAGGTCTATCCATACTGTCACAAAGGGGAAAGTTTTCCTCTTTTTCATGGCCAAGTAGTATTCCATTGTGTAAATGACCCATAGTTGTTTTATCCACTCATCTACTGATGGACTCTTGGCTGGTTACAAATCTTGGTGATTTTAAATGATGCTGCAATGAACACAGGAGTGCTTAAGTACTTTTGAAGTAGTGTTTTGGGTTCTTTCAGATAAATTCCCAGAAGAGAGATCACTGGGTAAAAAGGCAGATCCATTTTTAATTTTCTGAGGTATCTCCCTACTGCTTTCCACAGTGGCTGCACCAATCTCCATTCCCACCAATAGTGCAAAAGGGTTCCCCATTCTCCACACCCTCACCAGCACTTGTTTGTTGATTTATTGATGATGGCCATTCTGACAGTTGTGAGATGCGATCTCATTGTGGTTTTAATTTGTATTTCTCTGATGATTAGTGATGCTGAGCATCTTTTCATATGTTTATTAGCCATCTGTATGTACTCCTTGGAGAAGTGTCCGTTCAGGTTCTTTGCCAGTTTTTTAATTGAATTGTTTTTTGGTGTTGAGTTTTGTAAGTCTTTATACATTTTGGGTATTAATGCCTTATCAAATGTATTGGTGAGTATGTTCTCCCATTCTGTGTTGTCTTTTTCTTTTGTGGATGTTTTCCTTTGCTGAGCAAAACCTGTTTAGTTTGATGTAGTCCCAATTTATTTATTTTTTTCTTGATTCAATGGGGAGATATATCTGATAACAAATTTCTACAGGCAATGTCAGAGATTTTGCTGTCTATGTATTTTCCTATGATTTTTATGGTTTTGAGTCTAACATTTAAGTTTTTGATCCATTTTGAATTTGTTCTTTTGTATGGTATAAGGTGGTCTAGTTTCATTTTTCTGCTCGTATCTGACCAATTTTCCCAACACCATTTATTGAATAAACTGTCTGTAGTCCATTTTGTGTGCTTGCTTTGTCTGTTTAATATTAATTGATGATAAAGGTGTGGGTTTAATTCTGGGCTCTCTATTCTGTTCCATTCATCTATGTGTCTGTTTTTATGCCAGTACCATGCTATTTTGATTACTGTGGCCTTATAGTATAGTTTGATATTAGGTAGTGTGATACTTCCAACTTTGTTCGTCTTTCTCAGGATTGCTGTTGCTATGTGGGGCCTTTTGTGGTTCCATATAAATTTTTGAAATATTTGTCCTAGTTCTGTGAAATACAGCATTGGACTCTTGATAGGAATTGTGTTGAATCTATGTTGAATTAAATGAATCTAATTGTTTTGAATTGTGTTGGATTGCTCTGGATAGTATGGACATTTTAATGATGTTAATTCTTCCTATCCATGAACATGGCATTTGCTTCCATTTTATTTGTATCTTCTTCAATTTCCTTCTCAGGGTCTTATAATTTTCTGAGTACAGTTCTTTCACACCCTTGGTTAGGTTTATTCCTAGGTATTTTATTCTTTTTGAAGCAATTGTGCATGGGATTGTTTCCTTAATTTACCTTTCTGTTAGTTTGTTATTGGCATATAAAAATGCAACTAATTTCTAGACATTAATTTTGTATCCTGCTACTTTGCTGAATTCATTTATTAGTTCTAGTTGTTTCTTGGTGGAATCCTTGGGGTTCTCTATGGACAGTATGATGTCATCGGCACATAAAGAGTTTTACTTCTAGCCCTGGCTGGCGTAGCTCAGTGGATTGAGCGCGGGCTGTGAACCAAAGTGTCGCAGGTTCAATTCCCAGTTAGGGTACATGCCTGGGTTGCAGGCCATGACCTCCAGCAACCGCACATTGATGTTTCTCTCTCTCTCTTTCCCCCTTTCTTCCCTCTCTAAAAATAAATAAATAAAATCTTTAAAAAAAAGAGTTTTACTTTTTTCTTTCCAATTTGGGTGCCTTTTATTTCTTCTTCTTGTCTAATTGCTGTGGCTAGGACTTCCAGTACCATGTGAATAAGAGAGGTGAAGCGGACATCCCTGTCTTGTTCCCGATCTTAAGGGGAAACTCTATAGGTTTTCCCTGTTGAGTATGATGCTGGCAGTGGGTTTGTCATATATGGCCTTTATTATGTTTAGGTATGTTCCCTGTGTTTCTACTTTGCTGAGAGTTGTTATAAATTTGTGCTAGATTTTACTAAATGCTTTTTCTGCATCTATTGGTATGATCAAGTAGTTTTTACTCTTCATTATTTTTTTATTGTGGTGAATCACATTTGTTGACTTGCAAATGTTGTACCAACCTTGCATTCCCAGAATAAACCCCACATGATCATGTGTATGATCTTTTTGATGCACTGTTGTATTTGGCTTGCTGATATTTTTTTGAAGATTTTAGCATCTATGTTCATTGGGGATATTGGCCCATGATTTTCTTGTCTTTTTTCTTTTTTGTAGTGTCTTTATCTGGTTCTAGAATTAGGATAATGCTGGCCTCTTAAAATGAGTTTGGGAGCCTTCCCTTCTCTTGAATTTTTTGAAATAGTTTGAGAAGGAGAGATGTTAGTTCTTCACAGAATGTTTGGTAAAATTAACTTGTGAAGCCATCTGGTCCAGGGCTTTTGTTTGTTGGGAGTTGTTATTGCTTCAGTTTTACTAGGTGTAATGTATCTATTCAGATTCACTGATTCTTCCTGATTTAGTTTTGAAAGATTGTATGTTTCTAGGAAGTTAACCATTTTGTCCAGGTTGTCCAGTTTGTTGGCATGTAATTGTTCATAATATTTTCTTACAATCCTTTTTATCACTTTAGTGTCAGTTATTTCTCCTCTTTTACTTCTGATTTTACTTATTTGGGTCCTCTCTTTTTTTCTGCATGAATCTGCTTAAGGTTTCATCAATCTTGTTTATCTTTTCAAATAACTAGCTCTTGGATTCATTGATCTTTTGTGTCCTTTTTTTAAAGTCTGAATTTTGTTTACTTCTCCTTTGGTCTTATTATTTCCTTCCTTCTACTCACTTTGGCTTGTTCGTTATCTTTTTTCAAATTCTTTTAAGTGTAAAGTTAGATTGTTTATATGAGCTTTTTCTTGTTTTTGTTTTTGTTTTATTTATTTTTTTAGATAGGCCTGTATGAATTTTGCTCTTAGGATTGTTCTCCCTGTGTCCTACAGGTTTGGGATTGTTGTGTTCTCATTTTCCTTTGTTTCAATGTATCTTTTGATTTCTTTCTTGATCTCATTGTTGACCCATTCATCGTTTAATGACATGTTATTCAGCTTCAATGTCTCTGCATGTTTTCCAGTGTTGTTCTTGTGATTGATCTCTACTTTCATAGTATCGTGGTCAGAAGAGATGTTTGATATGATTTCAATCTTTAATTTATCGAGACTTGTTTTGTGTCCTAACATGTGATGTATCTTAGAAGATGTTCCATGTGCACTTGAAAAGTATGTATATTCTGTTACTTTAGGATGAAATGCTCTGAAGATATCATATAATCCATTTGATCTAGTGTGTTGTTTAAGGCTCCTGTCTCCTTGTTGATTTTCTTTCTGGAAGATCTATCCATTGAAGTGTATGGGGTCTTAAAATCCTTCACTATGACTGTAGTTCTGTTGATCTCTCCATTTATATCCATCAAGATTGGGTGCATAAATATTTACAAAATTATATCCTCTTATTGGATTGTTCCCTTTATCATTATGTAGTATCCTTCTTTTGTCTCTTACAAGCCAAATAGCCTTGGTTTTAAAGTCTATTTTTTCAGATATAAGTATTGCTACCACATCTTTTTTTCTTCTCCTTTTGCATGAAATATCTTTTTCCATCTCTTTACTTTTAGTCTGTGTGTACATTTCAGTCTGAGGTAGGTCTCTTAGAGGCAGCATATATATGGGTCTTGTTTTCTTATCCACTCAGCTACCCTGTGTCTTTTGGTTGGAGCAGTTAAGCCATTTACATTTAAGGAGATTATTTACAGATACATATTTAGTGCCATTTTATTATTAGACTATTTTTCTCTCTTTTTTTGTTTCTTTCTCTTTTTCTTCTTCTTCCTCAAACAAGCCCTTTAACATTTGTTGTAGTACTGGTTTGATGCTAACAAACTCCTTTAGCTTTTTCTTGTCTTAGAAGCTCCTTATTTCTCCTTCAATTTTAAATCATAGCTTTGCTTGGTAAAGTAGCTTTGATTGTAGCTTCTTGCTTTTCATCACACCACTTCCATCTGGCCTGAAATGTTTCTCTTGAGAAATCAGATGACAGTATAATTGGTGCTTCCTTGTATGTAACTACCAGCTTTTCTCTTGCAGCTTTTAGGATTCTCTCCTTGTCTTTAGGCCTTGCCATTGTAATTATGGTGTGTGTTGGTGTAGGCTTCTTTGGGTCCAACTTACTTGGGACTCTTTAAGGTTCCTGGTCTTGTGTGTCTTTTTCTTTCACCAGATTAGGGAAGTTTTCAGTCATTATTTCTTAATATAGATTCTTGATCCCTTGCTCACTCTCTTTTCCTTCTGGAATTGTCAATTCTCATGACGTGGATGTTTTTATGCTTCATTTTGTCCCAAAGGTTTCTTAAGCTCTCTTTATTTTTTAAAATTCTTCCTCTTTTTTTTTGCTGCTCTGCTTGGGTGTTTTTCTACCTTGTATTCGAAATCACTGATTCAATCATCTGCTTCATCTAACCTACTGTTTATCCCTTTGAGTGTGACCTACTGTTTATTCCTTTGAGTGTTTATTATTTATTTCAGATATTGCATTCTTTATTTTTGACTGGTCATTTTTTATGGTTTCTATGTCCCTTTTTTATGGTGTTGCATATCCTTATAATCATTACTCTAAACTCTCTAGTTGATAAATTGCTTGCCTCCATTTCATCTAGTATTTCTGGAGAATTCTCTTGTTTTTTCATTTGAGACCTGTGGGTTTTTTAAAAAAGATTATTTATTTATTTATAGACAGAGGGGAAGGGAGAGAGAGAGAGAGAAACATCAATGCGTGGGTTGCCTCCCACATGCCCCCCATTGGGGACCTGGCCTGCAACCCAGGCACGTGCCCTGACTGGGAATCAAACTGGTGACCCTTTGGTTCGCAGGCCAGAGCTCAATCCACTGAGCCACACCAACCAGGGCATAGGGGCCTGTGATTTTTTATATTTCCATTTTGGCTGCCTCTGTGTGTTTGTTTCTATGTATACAGTAGATCTGCAAGACTCTAGTGCAGCCCTAAGACAAACCCTGCCTGTGACTGGCCCTGGGCAACCTGTTTGGAGCTAGCAACTGTCCACAGTGTGTGGTTCCCTCTGCTGGGCCTGGATGTGTACGGAAAGAACCAGGCTGCACTCTAAGTCTGGCTTTTATCAGCACTGGGCCTGGGGGAGGGTCAGCTAAAGTCTCAGAGCTCTCAATGATCTGTTCCTGCACACAGAC
This sequence comes from Phyllostomus hastatus, assembly GCF_019186645.2. NCBI lineage: Eukaryota > Metazoa > Chordata > Mammalia > Chiroptera > Phyllostomidae > Phyllostomus > Phyllostomus hastatus. The sequence goes on from NW_025333916.1 coordinate 30,409,851, forward strand.
TTTTTGTTGGGTTTATCAGTGAATGTCTTCTAGCTGTATTCCTCAGTGGCAGGGCTTAAATACCACAGGGTGGGGCAGAGTAATTCCTGTGGATGGGGCTATTGCTTCCCTTCAGGCTGATGCCATTCAGAGAGGGGTATTCTGTCTGAGAAAGATGGCTTCTACAGTATGGGGAATGACTCAGCACAGAAATCCTTGTGCTGGTTCCTTTAGTTCTCTCCCCTGAGCCACCAGCCCCAGAGTCTCCCTATGTGTCTCTAGTCCACTCTGCCCTCCCTCTGTTGGAACCCAGGGTAAGTGGCTGAAGCGGAATTTTGTGTGTTGGTCCTTTAAAAAGCTCTCTGCATCTCCAGCCATTACTCCCTGGTGGACAGATACCCCACTGCTTTTCATAGCCATAAGTTATTGGGTTCCTTTCCTGGTTCTGGTGCTATAGGCTAGGGAGCCCAGCTTGTGGTTTAGACCCCACACTTCTCAGGGGGAACCCCCCAGCTGCTGAAATATCCCTTCAGAACTTCAGCTGCCACTGTGCAAACCCAGATGGCCCTCTTGTGCCTCCTCTGTACTCCCTACCAGTCTTGTTGCCGTGAAGGGGTTTCTTTTGTCTGTGTTTGGTTATAAGACTTCCTTCCAGCTAGTGTACAGTTGGTTATTCAGGATGATTTCTCTACAACTTAGTTGTAATTCCAGATTGGTCCTGGGAGGAGATCTACTTACTCCTCTGCGATTTTGGGTCTCTCAATTTTATGTTCTTTGTTAGTGCTTAGAAACTTATAGAGTGCCTCTCTAAAAATAGCAGTCTTCTCATTTTTTTCTTTTATATTTGATTATTTAGGGGAGCTCACTATCTTTATTATCTCTACCAAGATATATCTTGGGGATTTTTAAATGGTAAGGATCCAGAATCCTGAGCATTCATGGCTACATGTTATTTCCTATGGCAGCACATTCATAAACAGAATGATGACTAAATCAAATGAAGCATTTAAGTTTAAAAGAAGTTAGTTCATAACTTCACCTTTCTTATATATCCTGAAAAAGAATTCTTAAGTTTAATGGAATAGAAAACTATTGTATAGTCATATAATCACAAAATAAGTTTCTACTTTATTCGATAAAATAGTCACATACATACAAATACAACAAATTTTTACCACAGTGCATTATTGATTGTGCTTCTTGCTGTCTTGTGGCATCCAGGATCCTGGTTGAAAAGTTTTACCAGTGCTTGTGGGAGCCACTGAGGGTTCTTCCTTTCCAAAGTATGGAGCAGATGCATGCCCTTTAATCTGTGTTTCAACGGGTGGAGCCAAGAGTTCATTGCTTTCTTTACTAAGGAGTTTTTCTTGTTCATCAAAGTCTTTGCTTTTTCTTTGAATTTCTTCTCTATATTTTTCATTCTTTAGTATTTCCTGTATGAATATATAAATGAAAGAAACTTAAATTTCTAGCTAGAAGACAACAACCTACAGGTTTGAAGAAAAAAAACTAGTTAAAAATAAAGTACATATATACATAACACTTGCTTTGCATTCAAATAATATATGGATGTATACAAGATAAATTTGAGAAAGCTATCTTATAGTATACCAATGTTACTGTATTTTGCTGTGTATAATGTGCTCCCATGCATAATTTGCATCCACATTTTTGTGTGCATTATATACTAGTATACCCATGGTATGTAGTCATCATACCCATGTATAATACGCATTCTTATTTTTCCCTAAAAAATTTGGGCAAAAAAGTGTGCATTATGTACAGCAAAATACAGTATTTGAATTAAACAGCTCTGTTTTTATATACTATAATAAAGAGACATGGAGGACCACAACATACAAATATTTACTTCCCCAAAAGTGAAACAAACTACTTAACGTGAATTATTACACAAGGCATAAAAGTGACTCTATCAAAGATTTTCTAAGCCTAATAGCTATTTTTTGCTCCAAAACTAATAATCAGAGATTATACCTTTTACTAGAGATGAAGTAAAGGTAAGATGGCCTCAGAAAGATGCCCCACCAGTCTTTTCTCTGTGGGAGTTAAAGCATGGCATCCAAGGACACCCTCTGTCCTGCCAGAACTGAGCCCCGTCTACTTCCCATTCACCTCTGGAGTGTTATGGCAGTGAAGAGGCAAAATGCAGTTGGAGTTCAGCATGCCCTACACACCAGTTCCAGAGAGGTACTTTGCAATTAGAAATGTTTCCTCAAATCAGTGCAAGCAATTTGTGCAATGCAGTCTGTCTCTCACATTTGCTATTCTACCTGTAAGGCTCTATACCCCAAATTATAAGGAATCTTTTACTGTATTTCATTGACTACAAGTCCATCAAATTTTAAGAAACACCATTGTTATATGTATCACTTAAAAAAGCAATTATACTCCTTCACATCTAATTTCAGAGATGGTAAAATCTGAAAAGATGTGCATCTTAAAAATAGATGAAATAGAATAACTATATATTTTTGTTGATTACTTCCCCCTATCATAATGATTATTCCTAAGTGGGTGTAATTTTTAATGTTCTTTTTGTTGTGGTATTTTCTGATTTTATTTTCAATTCCTCACCTGAGAATATGTTTATTGATTTGAGAGAGAGAAACATTGATCAGTTGTCTCCCGTAAGTGACCCAGCTGGGGATTGAATCCACAACCTAAGTATGTGCCCTAACCAGGGATCGAACTTGCAACCTTTTAGTGCACAGGATGACACTCCAACCCAACCAAGTGAACCACACAGCCAGGGCTATTTTTCAATTTTTTTAAGAGAACATATTTAGAATATGAAAAAAACTTATTAATGTAACCAGTATCTGACAATACTGTAAAACCCAAGTACTCAAAAGTTGTTTTTTAGTTTCAACATTTAAAAAAAAATGGCACTTAAATGCAACATCTGGGTATCTGAATGTATGACACAATCTTGGTTTCTAATGTGAATTTCAAGCAACAATAATCTTTTAAAAACCTAAGCACCAATATTTAAAATTACATTTAAAATAATGGTTTGTACTTAAAGTGAAAAAAAAGGTTTTAGGGGCTATAGTGTTACAGACTTTTAGTTTTAGATGCAGAGAAGGGCCCATCTAATGAAACTTCTCCCTCCAAGCAAATGTGAAGGAAAGAATATTTATAAATATTCTTGTAATTTCCACAAAATAGACCAATTCCTCAAAGTAGTTTACTTCAATAACTACAGTAACTATGATATTAGAGCCAGTAGCTGTGAGTGAGGGTGACAGTAATCTTTGCCTCTCATACACCCTCTAGAATTCTTAGGTGAGGTGACCATTAATCACAAAGAAAATCCCTCAATATGATACTGGAGGTAGTAAAACAAAATACTTTTCCATGCCTCTACACTCTTCAAGATCCTCTTTGAACTAGCGTCTTCATGGAAGTTCTTTCTCGTGAGCAGGTGAGAGGATCAGGACTGAGCTGAACTTGCACTAGCAACCCAACACAGATAGCAAGCAGCTACTGAGGTGTTTGTTGTTTTACAGCTTGCTTGGGTTTTGTATGAGGATGACACGTGGCCTGAAGCTGCCTATGCCTACTTTTCTTCAGTTCTACTGTTGCACTCTTAAAGCTGGTGCAAGCCTGTGCCTTCTGCATAAAAGGAAACGGAGGGCAGAGAGCTGTTCTTTTTTCCTGCCTTCACATCATTTCTCTTCACTCTCCATTACTCTGCCAAGTCAGTTTCTTTTTTATAGCAACTGCTTAGGCAAATGGAAAGCCAATCAGAATATGTTAATTTATTTAACATATGAAGATGGAGTAAAAATTTCAGAATTGAAAAAATAGAGGCTATAATTTTTCCTAGAAAAGAATTTTCCTTTTGTCTTTTTAAAACAAAACTAACTGTATCAGTCCCCTGCTAACAGCTTCTCAGAAAATTAAACAGAGCATAAATAATTTATGAAAGGAAATCTGGTTTTGTAAATATTTGGAATAGATAAGATGAAAGTATTTAGGTAGAAAAATGGGAATTTGTAGACTTACAGTAAACAAATCATTTTGTAAGAGAGCCTATCTTACAGTAGAAACTGCCATAATGCATGAATTTTCCTTATATTCCCTTGGAATAATATCACCTTATGTCTCAATATGTTTATCAGGAATAACAGTATGTTTGTTTCAGTGTTTGTATGGGAATAAACCAAAAGTAAGTGGGTCTTCCTTCACATAAATGATTATTTATTTATTATATATTTAAAATAAGTATTTATCCTTTTACATACTGCTTGTCTCTCTGTCAATAAATGTTCTTTAATGTTTTATTTAAAAAGGTGCTCTTGTGAGCCCTGACCAGTTTGGCTCAATTGGTTGGGTATCGTTCCTCAAAGGGAAAGGTCACTGTTTTGATTTCTGGTCAAGGTATGTGTCTGGGTTGCAGGTTCGGTCCCTGGTTGGGGAACATACATGAGACAATTGACTGATGTTTCTCTTTCACATCGATGTTTCTCTCCCTCTCTTTCTCCCTCCCTTCCCCTCTCTCTAAAAATGAATGAATAGGTATGGGGGTGGGGTGTACATAAAGAGCTTCCCAGATCAAAAACTAAAGGAGTTCATCATCACTAAACCATTATTATATGAAATGCTAGAGAGACTTAAGAAAAAGATCAAAATTATAAACAACAAAATGGCAATAAATAAATACATACCTATCAACAATTGAATCTAAAAAACAAACTAACCAAACAGGAAGAACAGGGGCAGAATCATGGATATGGGGAGTGTTTTGATGGCTGCTAGATGAGAGGAGGTGTGGAAGAATGGGTGAAGAGGTGAGGGGATTAAGTACAAATAGGTAGTTATAGAATAGTCATGGGGATGTAAAGTACAGTACAGGAAATGGAGCAGCTAAAGAACTTAACACAGATGACCCATGGACATGAACAAAGGTGTGGGGTTGCCTGAGGGAGTGGGGGCTGCTGAGTGGAGGGGAGCAAAAGGGGAAAAATTGCAACTTTAATCGCACAATCAATAAAATATAATTTAAGAAAATAAATAAATAAATAAAATCTTTAAAAATAGGGTGGTTGTGGTATTTTATCACTTGAATTGTACAATGATTTATTTAACGACTACCCTACTGTTTCCAGTTCACTTTTTCATTTAAAAAAAGCACTGTGATGATCATCCACATAGACAGTTCCTTAACACAAACAAGTATAGTTTCAATTCCAAGTCTACCTCTTACTAGCTGTACACCAAGAAAGTCATTTAACTTTTTTAAGTCTCAGTTTCTTTACCTGAAAATGAGAATAAAGTAATAGTGCATGTATAAATATTTACATCTTAAGTACTTATCTATATACTGTTCACATTGTTAGGTCTTCTGGAACTTTAATAGTGGTTAAGAACATGGGCTCTGAAGCAAGGCTACCTGCATACAAAACTTCCAGTTTTGCTATTTACTAGCTGGGGGGTGCTGTCAATGTTGCTTAACCTTTCTGTGTCTCAGTTTCCTCATGTCTAAAGTTGAGTTAACTATTGTTTTCTTTAATGGGCTACTGTAGTGACTGGGAAAGAACTGGGTGCTAAACATGAATAGTAGAACATCTCATGGTTATAGGAGACCATTCTGCATGGCATGGGCCCAGCTCCCACTCTGAGATGCATAGGACCCACACCCACAAATAGGTTCTCCCATGGGGAATCAGGCCTGCATTGTACCTAGGCTGCTTTGAGACTTGCTTTTTGCTAAAACTCTCTCACCCTGAATTGAGGCAGCAAGTGCCTACTGTAACTTCATAAAGTCTGTGCTAAACCTCCCCAGTATGGAGTGTAACCGGTTCAACCACTTTTTCATTTGCATTTGCAAATATCCTTCTTCTCTGATGTGATTAGCAAGGGGTATCATCTCCTTTGTTTTCTGTAAAAGGTAACCACCTAAAGCGAACCTGTGCATAGTAAATGAGGACCATCATGTAATGTGTCCAGAAAAGAAATAAAGGCTGGTCAAGGCAAGGGCCAAGGCTTTTTCTCCTCTTGAGAGAGAAGCCATGCTGTCCCTTTTCTTCCACAGGACTCGGTAGTCTGTATGAATTTCTCACGCCTCATCTACAATGTGGCATGCCCCATGAGCCGGGGTCCGCATCACATGGTACAAATACTTTATAGTCAGCACTTATACTTTAAGTACTTAAAATTTTTAATCCACTAGTTTGGAAAAATTTTGTAAATACCAGAATCCCCACATCAATTTCTACTTTCATGAAGAATGAACAGACAATATTCATAATTTTCTGGGATGAAAAGTCTCCAATGTTTTTAATGTACTGTAGCCTCCAACAAAGGCAGCAACCATTACCAGACTGAGATAAAAAGTGTTAGACATAATCTACAGGCTTGAGAACAAGATGGAGTAATTGGTGCTAGACTAGTCCTGCCATAAATAACTAGAAAATCAGACAAAAACTGGACAAAAAATAAACTTCAGATAGTAAACGGGCAGTGCAATACTATGATACTTGAGAGAGGGGATGCAGATGAGATAAGCTCTGTATCACCATAGCTTTCTGTGTAGTGGCATATTATAGGCTGCTGCACAGGGTGGGGGCACCCAAGCAGAGGTTGGAGCTCTCACTGAGCTAATGAGATGGTTGGGGAGACTGAGGAAGCTAGAATTTTTGAGGCAGAATATCAGAACACACAGAGAAATCTGCATAGGGGTCCACTTGCATGTTCAGCTGAACATTATGATGTATGTGGGTAGGGTGAGACTCTAGAGGGCCAGGAATGTCAATTCCTGGCTAAAGAATAACTACTGCAAAGCTGTAAACTGAACAACTGCTGGAGATTGCGTGAGACTAGGAGACATTCAAGTTCCAATTAGCTAGAGATTCCTCACTGAACAGGCAGGGCATTCATATAAAGACTTCCAAAAGATCACTCCTTAGGAGTAAGGATAAACTGGCATGTAAGTAGAGGGAACTCTAGACCTGCACTGTCTGATACAGTAGCTACTAGTGATACATTGCTATTCAAATTAAAATAAAATAATTCAGTCCTTCAATTGTACCAGATGCATTTCTTAAAAAAAAAGATTTTAATTATTTTTAGAGAGAGTTGAAGGGAGAAAAAGAGGGTGAGAAACACTGAAGTGAGAGAGAAACATTGATCATTGCCTCTTGTGTACATCCCGTGCCTCAGAATGAACCCACAACTCAGATATGTGCTCTAACCAGGAATCAAACTGGTGATGTTTTTCTTTGCAGAATGATGCCCAGCCAACTGAACCACAGCGGTCAGGGTGTACCTGACACATTTCAAGTGTTTAGTAGCCAAATATGACTAGTGGCTACCATACCGGAAAGTGCAGTTATAGAACATTTCCATCATTACAAAACTCCTATTGGACAGCACTATTCTAGATCCACCCTAACAGAACTTGAAAATAAGTCTCTAAAAGTTTGCACTGATTCACATCTAAAATAATATACTCCCAAACAAAACTCAACATTTTTTAAAGGAAGATAACAAAATCCAGACAGTAAACAATATATGATTTCATTGTTCATCATTCAATCAAGAAGTGAAGGAAAAATGTGTGATCTAAAACCATTCAATATAAACAGAATCAAACATGACAGAAATGATAAAATTAACAGACAAGGATTTTATCACAATTACTAGCTCTATGTTCAAAGGCCTAAAATGAAAATGAACATAACATAAAGAGAAAACAAGTAGAAACTATTTTTAAAAACCAAATGGAACTTCTAGAGGTGAAAAATACAATATGTGAAATGAAAAACATGTAATGCATATGTTTAAGAGAACATTAGACACTATGGAAGAACAATGGATCTGAAAACAAGGCAGTGGAAACTATCCAAACTGAAGCAAGAGAGAGTACAAGTTTAAAAAGTGAACTAGACCCAGAGCCTCAGTGAGCTGTAGGACAATATCATGAAGTCCAACATACATGTGATTCGGGTCACAGAAAGAGAAAAGAGAAGGAGGAGAGAAAATAATGACTAAAAATATTTCAAATAGATAAGTATATAAATCTACACATCCAAGGAACTAAAGAAACTCCAAGCAGGATAAATATAAAGCCAAAGCACATCAAAATCAATTGTTAAAAACTACTGATAAGTAGAAAATCTTAAAATCTGTTATAGAAAAAAGATATATTTATACAAGAGACAAAGATAAGAAATACTACAGTTCTCATCAGAAACAATGCAAGATATACAACAATAGAATGACTTTAATATGCTGAAAGAAAACTGCCAACTTAGAATCCTATATCCACTGAAAATATCCTTCAAAACTAAAGGCATCATAACATTTCAGACAAAGGCTGAATTTGTCTCAAGCTAGCTTCTACTAGAAGAAACACTAAAGGAAGTACTTCTGGCCAAAGGAAAATGATATAAGACAGAAAAATGAATCTACACAAAGGAATGAACAGCAACAGAAATAATCAGAATGAAGGACTTCACAGCAGAGGAAAATGCTAGATTTTGGGGCCTTCTGCTAGGTACTTAAATGCCCTGTAACTTTATGTCCACCCACTCCAAAATCCTTCAGCATGTGAAGAGCATCATTATACTGTCCATTGAAACAACTTCTAGGGATTTTGGGGCTTATCATGATTTTGTACTCCCACCTATAGGACTTTTCAAACTTTGCAAAGATGTCAGTTACCACTAAGTTGAGAAGTGAAGCTTGAAAGGCAAAAGGATAGTAGTGTTCATATGCAACCTTCAAATTAATAGCAACTATCTGGGAAGCAAGACAATTTCCTTCCTATTCCCACCTGACAAAGAACTTCTGCCCACCAAGCCTTCCATGTCTCACACTATTGTCCTGGCTTCCCTGGCCTGGGTTTGAAGCAGTATGCCAACAGTGGAACTTTTCCATCTGAAGCTGAGTGCAGTGGAGCTGACAACCAGAAAGTCATGCATGAGGTTAACCCCATTTTAAGAAGGGCCCCAGGAATAAAGTATTGAAGGATACCAATGTCAGAGAAGAAGAGAAAGAAATTCTAAAGACAATAAAGTGTGAGCTGTATCGAAATCTGTTATTTCAGACTTTGCCTTAAACACATTATCTACGAATGATGACTGTTCTGTGACAACCTCTCTCCTTTCAACAGATAGCAGGGATGTTCAGTTAGAGCAAATACTCTTATCCTTCGGTTGTTTATGGAGGCTTGATATTGGGAAAACAGACATTCTGTTCTAAATGTATTGTATATTAAGTATTTGAATTTATCTGGGTTTTTATGTCAGATTATAAATTAACATTGTTTGTGAAGGACTACACTGAAAAGAAGATTTAATTTAAAAAAAGCTCTGGATACCTTTAACAAACTCAGCCCTGTTTTTGTAGAACAGGTAAAGTAATGGTTATTTATTGTGTACTTATTCATTAATTCAGTGATGTGAACCCAAAAGGCTGTAGTTCAAGTCCTTTCCAATGTCAATTCTTTGCTAAGAGCCCTGCTTAAGAGCTCTACTGGTAGCTGTACTATTGTATTCAGTGCTGTAAATTTCTAAGTGGGGTAGTGATAAGAGGCTTTTAATGCTTTTTTTAATTAATAAAATACAGACAGACAAAAACAGAACTTGAAAATGCAATTTACTAACATGTTGACTTATACAGCTCATGCACAGATCTCAGGCACAAATACAACCCCACTCCAATTATACAGTCCCTTATGTGAAATTCTAGTATACATGAATATTCCAAGATGGTAAACAAAAAATCAGCTCTAACACACAGTTACAGCTGTGGAAGATATTAGATAATAGAGCTGGATACTAGAACTACAAAAAAAGAGGTAAAACAACTAGCAGAATAGGACTAAGGTCTCTGTGATGATGCTTTGGGAGAGATGAAGGAAACTAAGGCAATGTAAAACTGAACCTTGAGCTGCACTCTAGTATCTGAGAGAGAGCTGACCACAGGTGCTCTTTGATAAGTTATACTGGCTGGAAGAAAGTTTAGTTTACTCAACAAGTATAGGGGAAAGAGAAAGACAGGGAAATATCTGAGTTAAAAAGGTTACCCAAAGATTTTTGTCTTAGGTATCCAAGTCATTCTGCATCTCTGGGACCACATTTCAACCACAGGGTGGGAGTAAACAACTCTGAGTCTATACTATTAAGTAAAATTGAATATTTGGACACAGCTCTAAGCATACATATGAAAACATTTTAGAAATATTACCTGTTATTACATGTATACCTAGTGAAAAATAGAGTATAAGTACAAATAATAAATTATTCATTATTACTAATTTAAGATATGTAGAACATCACTAGTATTTTTAATTTAATGTGCTTATATATTTGTGCCACACATATATGCAAATAAAAATAAATAACAGTTTTCATAATATAATTCAAGACCTCAATCCCCTAACCCTGTATCTCTCTTTAGAGTCTCAACCTAGTCAACTGAGAATTCTTCCATCAAGGAGTATTTCAGTAATGCTACCTATATACATATATATGAGGCTGATGGTGTTATATTCATGTTAAATATAAAGTTCCATAATAACAGACCTCAAAATTATTTGACAATTTTTATATAAATCTACCTAGAAATGAAATAGAGCTAAAAATTGTCAGTCCTTTATTAGGGAATAATAATGTTTGTTTTAAAAATGCTATGAATCCAGCTAGGAAAAAAAAAAGGCGGGCAGAATACATATATACGTCTTATAACTTGTTCTTTTTTGTTGTGCTGGCTCCACGTTCCTCTTTAGTATTCATAAGTGGTCTCCGTTTGGCTTCAAGTGCTTGTGAATTAATAAAGTATACTATATATAACTATGTTCAAACTTAAGTATAAAACACATCACAATATCTAAATACATTTTAAAGTAAATTCAACAGTGCTTTATTGTTAGAAAGTTTGCTATATTCAAAAGCAAGCAAACACATAGGAGTCAGTCTTATGGATAATAATAAAATTGTCCATGGCACTGGATTTTTTTAGTTTTCTATCAGAACAAAATCATGTCCATTTCATAATGATCAATTATATTACATACAAAAACAGAAACATTAGTTTTTAAAAATAATTTAAAAGTATAAATTAGCAATAATTTTCGGCAAAAATAATATAAATATATCTTTAATAAACTATTTTTCAAAGTGTACATTAGCTCAAGATACAATGAAAGTTTGGGTTTTACAAATAGATCACCTTTTTAAATATTTAAATTCCTAAATACATTCTTTCTACTCCATACACTTTTCAACTTTTGGTAGGTATGAGTTATAATATGCGATATAAATATATTTGATAGCACCCTTAATTTCTTTCTATAATTTATACATACTTATGAATACTTTTGTTTTAATGAACATTAAACATTTTAAAGTGTAAGTATATTGACTGAGTCAATTTAAGAAAAAATACTTTTGAAGAATACAAAAATATTTAGTAAATGTATTACAAGTAAAAATTTGGCATGAAGTATGTTCCAGGTCCCCAAACCACAGATGTTGGTTATGACAGAAAGTAGCCTCCCAGAATATACCATAATTATCTGGTATGGTATACCTCACAATCAGCATAATTATAACAGGAATTTGAGGAACAACTGTTTCAAAGCGTTCTAAATTGAATATTCTTTTTACAGTGTCAATTTTGTAACATACCAAGAAATAATTCAGGCCTAGCAAATATAACAGCAATGCCAAAGCTTGAAAATACTGCCAAATTGTTTAATTAAACTACATTTTTCAGTTCTACAAGTTGAACTGCCAGGATAAAATAATAAGTTATTAGATCACCCTTTTCAATATATGAAAGAGAGACGGGGGGGGAGGCACACAGATCCTCAAAATGTACTCTGTGTTCAGACCTGAGGCAACACCTGCTAGATTAGTAATTGAAAATGAACTTAATCTTGCCTGGATGGGAGTAGAAACCAAAAGGGTAAATAAACGACAAAGTTAGGTTAGTATGATAGCACAGGGTTGCTAAGAAATCTATTAGATGAAACAACAAGCAAGCAAGTTCTGCTCCAGCAGAAGCTGCTCCTGCTCTGTGTCGTTGCCAATCACTAGTGTGCCTCTGCCAAATTAATGTCACATTTAATTTATTCACATTCAAATATACTGCAAACAGACTTTGATCAGTTACAATAATGAAAATTAGACTGAGTTTTGTTGTTTTGACCTGCTTTCTTGAACTTTTTCCCTGAAATTTTTTTCAAAACATTTGTAATCGCAAGAAGTTGATGTCAATTATTCTAATTATTTGAAGGGACAATTGTAAGGTTTGTTTATATTCCTTGCTGGCTAGGAATTTCTGGCACTAAGTTTTCTTTCTTTGAACTTGAGCCAGATTAATGATTAAATCTCAAAATGTCACTAAAATGAACTAATCACAGAACCTAAGTCATTAATAGTTTTGTAGGTGGTATTTCCTTTAATAATATAAATGAAATTCCATATATATGAAAAAAGGCCTTTGAGCATAAAGATACAATTATTTAATTGAAAAAAAATTTAGCCATCAAACATTAATAAAAAAGTAATTAGAGTCACTTAACTTTAGTCCTACTTAATTGAATTGCCCTGGTGGGAGACAAAGAAAACCTTTCTCCTTGTGTGAGAGGAAAAGACCATCACCCTTGGGAGAGAAAGTGACATCAGGTCCTCATGGCTTTCCAGGCTTGGGCTTCTTGAGTGGCAGAGAGGCAGGAGCCCTGGAGGAACGAGGAAGCTCCATCTGTGAGGGATTGCTAACATTTATTGAGTTGTTCTGTGCCAGCTGCTGTAGGGAGAAAACTTCTCTCCTAGGTTAAGGAAGAGAAGTAGAGGAGTTAGCTAAGAAGAGGTGAGGTAGAGTTAAGAGAAGCTGCAGCTCCAGCTTTACAGTCTGCCCTAGCTAGAATCAAAAATGTTGTGGCTGAAGGTTGCCCTCTAAGATAGATTGATTCATTCATACATTTTTTCATTCTTTCTTTTATTAAGTAAATATGTCCTGAGCACCTACAATTCAAGGCCTTGGGGATACAGAGAACAAAATCTGGCTCTTACTTTTATGGAGCTTCCGTGAGATAGAGAGGGCAGGCAAAGGAGATGGCTTGCTGCAATGCAGACTTATCCACGAATCAAGGCAGGGAAGGGCTGGGAAAGCACCAATGGCCACTTACATGGCTAATGTGTATGGGTTCCTGCCTACTTTCTCACTCATTCATTGGTTCCTTCATATTTTGACAACCCACTATGTGCTAGGGATATAGAGTTACAAACTGTTAGCTCCTTCTCAGCCAAATTTCTGAATACTGAAGTGCTTTAGGACTCAATTCGAAGTCCTCTTCTTTTTCTATACTTTCTCCCTATGTAACCGTTCCAGTCTTATAAGTTTAAATACTGTTTATATATACTGAAGAATCTCACATTTCAGGCCTAGCCACTCTCCAAACTCCAGAATCACAAATCCAACCATCTAATTGATGCGTCCACTTAGATGTCTAATGGATGTTTTAAATGAAATATATCTAAGATCACTGAGGCTCAGAGGACTAGCTCAGGGTCATACAATTAACCTACACTTGAAATGGAAGTTTCTGCCTCCATGGTGTAATGAGTAGTAGAACACTCCTTGTTACACCTCACACAGTTTTCAGCAAGCCCCACTCTGGGCTCAGCATACACCTGAGCTCACTGTAGTGTTGCCTGACTAAAGTGTTACCCTGACCCCTGGCAGCTTTGCCTTGTTTCACTCAACCCTTGATATGTTTCCTTTCTTTACATGCTGAGATACAGACAAGCTTCAAGGTGACACTCACTGCACATACACAGCGGGGCCATCCAGCTAACTGAAGTCCTGAAAGTTAGCTATCATACTCTCAAAGTAGCCTCTCTGACATATCAAATGCACACCAGTGGGTTGGTCTAGGAAGGAGGAAGAGGCAGCTGGAATGTCCTCATGGTGGGGAGCAGCTAAATCAGCCTCCCTCACACAACTGTACATTTGCTAAAACTTCCTGTTTTCCCCTTACCTCCTACATACACTTAACACTAAATTTTATCAATTCCTCCTCCAAAATGTATCTGGATTTTTGCAGTCTTTCCATCTCCATTGCCAACTATTTGCATTTCTTCCCTAGACTGCAATAGCCTCCTAACAGGTTTTCTTGGTCCTCTATCATCTAATGTTCACATAGTTACTACCACTGACCTTCCCTGCCACTTCCTTAACAATCCCTAGGACAAAACCCAAACTTGCCATGGCAGAAAAGGGAATACTCTGATCAGTTTCTCCCTTACTTCTCACCTGTGGATACTGTGATGAGCAGACAGCTTCTGAAGTATAGGCATATCATTTGGGTTGTTTGTCTTTTACTATGCCACATTTTCTATTTCTATTACAAGTAGACCTATGAATTATGCCAAATGGCATATTTTCACCAGATGCCTACAACAATGCCTCGCATATAACAGGTGCTCAATACAGGTGTCGGCAAAAGTAGGTTTACAGTTATAATACAAACAAATGATACAATAATTAATAAATAAAACAATAAACTGTGTTTTGTGTATTCACAACTGTAAGCCTACTTTTGCCTACCCTTGTATATATTTGCTGAATGGATAAATTTGGCTACCTGCACTTTATTCACTACCAAATGAGGAGATTAACTTTGTATTTTGCAGTTATGTTATAAATCTAAATCTAAACTTAAAAAGCTATTTATTAAGGATAAATCATATTCTATCATTAATAAAACAAATTCTGACTCTAAATGACTTAAAGTCCTTCTTTTCATAATGTTGAAAAAACATTAACATGAAAAGTGAGAAAAGATAGGTACAAATTTATTTATACTCTTGGGGGTTTATACTAGTTTTTAAAAAATCAATGTGGTAGCCCTCACTGGTGTGGCTGAATGGATTGAGCACCGGCCTGCGAACCAAAGGGTCACCTATTTGATTCCCAGTCAGGGCACATGCCTGGGTTGTGGGCCAGGTCCCCAGTAGGGAGTGCACGAGTGGCAACCCACACGTTGATGTTTCTCTCCCTCTCTCTCTCTCTCCCTTTTCCTTTCTCTAAAAATAAATAAATAAAATCTTTAAAAAAATAAAAATCATTGTGGTAAAGATGACTGGTTACTCTTGAAACTTAAGAAAAATTAGTTCTTCCATTTTCTCTGAATATCTTTCACTTGTCAACCAGTAAGTATTTGACTTAAAATATATTACTACCAAATACAAAGTTTTAACTTAAGAAGTTGTTATAGTAAGAAAGTTTAATAGTAAATCAATAATTTTGGTCTTAAAATACTTTTTTCAGAGAAATAGTGTTATAGTGATGGTTATATTTCCTGCCCAGTACACATTAAGCGATCTAACCACAGTATAGCACATTTGCAATAAAAAATATAATGTGATAGAATCACAATACATCATCCATAATGCCTATGACTGACTGAAATTTCAAAACCGGCTGCTGGCATCTCAGGGGCACTGCTGGTGCTACTTCCCAAAAGAAGCAAGGGTACTGTGGGAAGGCAGATGGGTAAGGGAGCCTCAGTGGCTTCAAATGGAACTCAGGACTCCACTCTCCTCACTCCAAAGTTAGTGCAAGCATTTCCCTTCCCATTATGTGACAGGAGAAGGTAGAAATAAGAGGACAGGATTGGGAAAGGGTGGGTAGTGGTAGGGAGAAGGTCACCATGTAGCCAACTAGAAGTGCAGCAGTCAGATAAACAGCCACCACTACCTCAGCAATGTCAACAACATCCATTTCGGCAATGTGAGTAGCACCCACAGACAGGAAATCAGGGCAGCCTGGCAGTTATACTGGAATTGGAGCAGAATTCCCAGAACATTAGCTGATGAAACCAACCAAAATGACACTGTGGGAAGGAGGAATGATAAAAGGGAGGAACCACAGTAACATCTTTTCTTCTAAGAGAAAATGAAAGGCTAGACTATTGTTAGGATTATAGAGTGAGTGCTAAAGGTCAGGCAACCAGGTAACCAAACAGGTGTAAGCTCAAGTGGGCCTCAGTGGTAGCTCAAGAGCCAGGCTTCCTTTAGGTTTGGTGGAAAAGGGAGATGTAGAGATGTTCTGGAAGTAATGGAGATGGGAAGATGAAGAGACATAGGGGGCAGGGTGAGGTGGGGTGACAGTTCTCCTGGCAGTTGGGAGAGTGCAGCAAAATGATCACTGGGAAGTAGAACAAAGGCAAAAGGAAATCAAGGACACAGGAGCAGAAGCTTCCTAAGCCACTCACTAAGAGACCTTTTTCTTTTACTTTCATTCACACACTCATTTGATAATGTCTAACGCCTACTCTGAGCCAGGCTGTGTTCTAGATCCTAGAGATAGGGCAGGGAACAAAACACAATTCCTACTCTCATCAGGCTAAAATTCTAGTAGGAAGAGCCAAACAAATAACACAGCTATTGAATGTAAGTAAGCAGGTGACTACAACTGCAGAAGTAATGGCACTTCTCATTTAATCAGCCTACCCTTTTGGGTTTGCTAAGAACAGGAAACTTGACTAGTGTGGGAGTATTTGCAAAGGAGTAAACAATTTTTTAGCTCCTTTTGAATGTTTGCCCACCCTCAAAATGGAAATCCCTATTCTTTCTACAAAAGTATTCATCTTGAAACAAGTACTGAAACTTCAAACAGAAATCCATGAAGTCCAAAATGTACATCTCTCATAATTTTATATCCACTGTTAAAAAGACTGAGTCTATCATTATAGACTTTCCCCTAATGCTCATATATATTTATAACATAAACATATTGCCCCTCATTTATAAGTGGATACTTCTAAATAAGATATGTACTATGCATACTATTCCATAACTCTTCATTTAATATTTTTTCAGGCATCTTTTTGTGTCAATATATAGATGTACATTATCCTTTTTTCTATCAAGTTTTTAATGTATGAAATCTGAATTCTGTTGGTGATAATATACATAGCTACATCAATTTTGGGGGTCAAAGTAGAGGCTAAATTCACTTTTAAATTCAATTTCAAGCAGTTGAGCCAGCTCTCTGTAACTTATTGGGAGGAATGTCAGCCATTCCTCTCAATAAGACGAATCTACTGTTACAACCTGTGTTAATTCCATCATAATATTTATTACATATTTTAATTACTAGTTTATCAGTCTCTCATTAGACTGGAGTTCATTGAAAGCAGGAACTTCCATGTTCACTTTGCTTTGAAGTAAGTACCAAATTATTTACTAGATGAGTAATGAACAACATTTCTATTCAAATGGTGTGTATTCATAATGATTGAGCATTAATCTCCAAATATTCTATAATCTGATTTAAAATACTCAAATTTACACAGGAAATTTATACTAATGCTTTAACTTAGTTTGTGCTAGATTATTTTTAAAATGTGTGGCTTTGAAGCATTTTATTATAGAAAGCTGGTACTCATATAGATAGCTAGTAAGAACTTAAAATTCATCATAGATTTACTTCATCTTTTTTAAAAGCTTGATCTTATAGTAAATGTTTAGCCTATACTGATTTTGGCTGCTATATGAGATCCTCCCTTGTCTGGGTAATTTAAAAGCATAATTCATCAATGAGCATCTCTTACTTTTTTCTTTACTGGTGGGAGGGCTTATACTTAATGTTAATGAAGCTTCCTGGTTTGTCATTTTGGGTTCAGACCCACCTCTGTAATAGCCACCATGAAAGGTAGATGTTGGTAGACTCTAAAAAACCTGTTTTCCTTGAGGTTCCACATACTTCATGGCTTCAAAACATACAGCCATGGCTGTGGCTCAGCTCTCTTGCCTCCACCAAGGGTGTGGTTCATCGCAGCCTAGAGGCCACAGCCACCACCTCCACATCCTACCAGAAAGCAAGGCAGCCACTATAAGCAGGGACAAAATGTCTACACATGGACACCCCAGAAAATGGCAGTGGTAGCCACCTATATATTCTCCTTCTTAAAGGTTGCATAGTAGATAGTAGTCCATTGTACAGAAGCACTATAATTTATTCACTCAATCCCCTACAGATGGGTGTTTAGGATGCTTCATATTTTACAATACTAAAAACAACATCCTTATATAAAATTTTCACATGTTTTCCCATCATTCCTCAGGACACATTCTCAGAACTGGAGTTACTACATCAACAGGTTCCCAAATATTGGGAAAACTGCTCTCGAAAAAGTCAACATCAACTTACACCTGCATCTGTGGGTTTTTTTCCTCTAATGAGAATGCCTGTTTTTCTGTAACTTTGTCAATACAAAAAAAAGTCCTTATTTGTCTTATATTTTTAAAACTCCCTCACCCCCTAGTCTTTGGTTAATCTTTTGACTTTGTCTAGGATTTCATTTTTATAAAAATCAGAAATTTCTTGTGCTGTCAAATTTTCTGTTCTTTTTATTATGGTCTCTGATTTAGGTGTCATGCCACTGACTCTCCATCTGGCTTGTTGCTTTTTATCCTTCAGGTCCCAGTCTAAATATCACTTCACAGAACAGCGCCCCTAAATATTCCATCTAAAGAAAGCTGTTCCTGTTAGTCTTTCTCAGAGTCCTTGATTTTTCCTTCAGAGCTCTTTTCATACTTTGTAATGATCCATTTTTGGTATTTGTTACATGTCTGTTTCCCCCTAGACTATAATCTCCATTAGGTATACAATGTTCCCCAGGTCATCTGCTTATTTCCCACCATACCTACAACAACTAGCATAGAATAGACACTCCTAAATAATTTAGTGAGCAAGTTTTAGTTTCTTCCTTCTTGGGGCCTATTGCTAGTTTCTCCTTGAACAATGTTCCTTCTAAGAGGTTAAGTGAATAGTAAGGGCAGTTGAACTAACCTTTCACTATAAAGTAACTTAGAAGAAGGGAAGGTAAATTTCACTCATTTCTTTTCCAAAAAGGAAAAAGAGAGAGGGAGGGAGAGATAAAAAAAAAAAAGCATCAAAGTCAAGCACTGATGGACCTACACTAGTCAGTAAATATTTGGCTGGGCTTAATTGAACAGTGTAATATGGTAACTGTGTTAATAAGTCAGGCAAGTTATATGACCTGAGGAAATACTTCTGGTTCAAGGATTTGCAAAATTGCTTTTTTGGCAGCCAAGGGTGCATCCACATACTGTTATTCAAGAATTTTTTATTGTTTCAAAATCCATCATTGGTTCATTTTCAAAAACGAATACATGCTAATTTAGGGTAGAAAACAGAGTGTTATGATGCCAGAGCACCCCAAAAAGTTGGGAACTGGTAACTTATTTTCTACTAATATTCTCTATAATAGAAATTAATCACTTATTTCAAGGAAAGTCATATTTGTTTCAAGTATTTAGGCATAAGCTCCAGCAATAGTGATAGTCAATTCTTTGAATAGTATCAGTTAATAAGGTCATAAACTGAAAGTTAGGGTAGCATGTTTCACAATTTGCTAGATAAAAGAGTTCAAAGATATCAGGGCTGGTCCCTTTTTATTCTGACAATAAAAAGCTCTGTTGTACTTAGATTAGATGGGGCTTTTTTTAGGGTAATTCTTTTTAAAAAAGATTTAATTTACTTATTTTAAGAGAGAGGGGGAGGAAGAAGAAGAGAGAAACATTGATGTAGGAAAGAAGCATCGCAGGTCTCTCTCGCACACGCCCCATCTGGGGATCACACCTGCCACCCAGGCACGTGCCCCACCAGGAATCTAACTGAAACCTTTCACTTTGGGAAACAAAGCCCAATCAACTGAGTCACACTGGCCAAGGCAAGAATAATTTTTAAGAATATCCTTTTCCTTTTAGACTAAAATGTCTTTTAACTGTGGCAGGAACTAGGAAAGTTCCAATCTGGGAATTTTTCTCAAGAATACTTTTGAATCAGGATTCAAAAATCTAATATAGATATTTAAGTTGAACAAAAGCTGGGTTCTATTTTTCCTCATGTAAATTAATAATATCATTATCATTTACTTGTAAATTCTTTTGCTTCTTAAATAGAGAGACAATTAAGAGGCAAAAACTGTGCTGATTTCTAGGTCAATCCATGAAATGTATTAACCTTCATTGAATACTTCATTGGACTTACATGCAAATATTTTTCCAGTACACAAATGAATTTTGTTAATAAATATTAGTCTATTATGATAATACAGGGTTGGGCAAAAGTAGGTTTACAGTTGTGAGTATGTAAGACAGTTTATTCTTGTACTGTTATTTACTAATTATTGTATTATTTTCCATACAAATAACTGTGAACCTACTTTTGCCCAAGCTTTTATACCCCAGTTTTTAAAAAACAATTATTGCATTGTCCTGCCTGGTGTGGCTCAGTGGATTAAGCGCTGGCCTATGCATAAAGTCACTAGTTATACTCCCAGTCAGGGCACATGTCTGAGTTTGGGGGCTAGGTCCCCTAGTTGGGGACGTGTGAGAGGTAACGAATCTATGTATGTTTTGCACATTGATGTTTCTTTCCCTGTCTTTCTCCTTCCCTTCCCATCTCTCCAAAAGTAAATAAATAAAATCTTTAAAAATTTATTACATTTATATTATGATGCAACATTATTTTCTTGGCAAAAATAACAATCTAATGGCGAAAATTTGCAAATCACTCAATAGAATGATTTCTTTATTGTCTTTATTCAACAAACACATATGAAATGAAATGTTTTTATGATAAACTATCATGTAATTTGGTGGTCAAAAACAATGCAATTAGTCTAACTTTGTGAAGGAGAATATTACTGCATCTTTATACTTATTTGTCCTCACTAAGATATACCCTTTCCTTATGGGTATATTTTAAGAAGAGAGACTGTCAAGAGAGACAGGTAATTATTTTAAAAGCTAGAAATAGTTTGAAAGAAGATAGGACAAGAAACTTTATTTTCCTCTTTAACATTTCACCTTATATTAGAGTGGGCAATTCAGAAAACATTTAAGTTTATTACTGCATATTAAGAACTTCATACATTAAAATTGAAAAGCAATCAATTTTTAACCCAATGTTTTTCATACTTTAAGTACAAATAAAGAAAAAACATGATTTAATAAAAAAGAAATTAAGAAAAAATTGCTAGATTTATGGCATCAATTTGAAGTAAAAAGCACTTCTACATCTTTCCTCAGAAATAGATCTTTTCTTCAGTGATACTGTATAATGGACTTTTAGTGTGATCCATTTCTAAGCTATTGATATGACTGGATGCACAGGATTTGTGGCGCACTGAGCGCAGGATGCACTGACCTGTAATACTCTTTTATAGCATGTAGGTTATTTATTAGCATTGTTGCCAGGCTTTAAAGTCATCTAAGATTACCTAGAAGCAGAAGAATTGGCCCATAATAAATGAGACTAATCATTTCTAAATTTTAAATATATAAGACTCTCAGTTAATATACAACTAGGAACAAGCTATTTTTAAAATGTTAATTTGTTTTTATTGTTCTTTAATTTCTTTGCATTTGTTAAATTAAGACAATTTTCAGCTTCACTGAAGTATAACTGACAAAACTGTAAGATATTTAAAGTATACAATTCGATGATTTGATATACATATACATTGTGAAAGGGTTCCCCCCATTGAGTTAACACATCTATCACCTCAAATATTTAACTTTTTCTTTTTGTAAGAACATTTAAGTTCTATTTGCAGCATATGTCAATTATACAATAGTGTTATCAACTGTAGTCATATTTTAAGATCCTCAGACCTTATTTATCTTAATTTAAAATTTGTAATCTTTTGCCAGCCTCTCCCTATTCCCCACATCCCCCAGCAACCACCATTCAACTTTGTTTCCATGAGTTTGATTTTTTTGTTAAGATTACACATATAAGTTATACCATGCAGTATTTGTCTCTCTGTCTGTAGCTTGTTTCACTCAGTATAATGCCTCTAGTTTCATTCATGTGGCAAATGACAAGGTTTTCTTTTTAAATTGAATTTATTGGGGTGATACTGGTTAATAAAATTACATGGGTTTCAGGTGTACAATTCTATAATACATCATCTGTATAATGTATTTCTGTGTTCACTACCCCAAGTCAAGTCCCCTTCCATCACCATTTATCCCCCTATATACACTCTCTTCTACTTCCTTCCACCCCCTCCCCCTCTGGTAACCACTACACTGTTGTCTGTGTCTATGAGGTTATGTTGTTGCTGTTGTGTGTGTGTGTGTGTGTGTGTGTGTGTGTGTGTGTGTGTTGCTTAATCCCTCCACCTTTTTCATCCAGCTCCAATTTCCTTCTTTTTTTAAGGCTAATAATACTTCATTGTGTGTATATATGTACACATGTGTATATATACGCACACACTACATTTCCTTGATCCATTCATCCACTGACAACACACCTAGGTTGTTCCATAACTATTGTGAATAATGTTGTAATGAATATGTGGATATAGCTATTCCTTTGAGATAATGGTTTTGTTTCCTTTGGGTACATTACCAGAAGTAGGGTCATCTGGTAGTTCACATTTGGCAACCACTCTATGCTATGAGTTTTGATTGGAGAATTTAGTCCGCTTATATTTAAAGTAACTACTGATAGTTATGGACCTATTACTGTCATTCTGTTCATTGTTTTCAGGTCTGAAAATTCCACTGTTTCTCTCTTGCTCTGTGATTTAATGATCTTCTACAGTGGTACGCTTTCATTCCGTTCTCTTTACTTTTTGTGTATCTACTATAGATGTTTGTTTTGCAGTTACCATAAAATGTATTTGATGCTTACATAAAAATATTTACAACAGTCTGTTTTAACCTGACAACTTAAGTTCACACTCACACAAAAGTTCTACATTTTTATACTACTCCTCAACATTTTGTTTTTGATATCACAGTTTACATTTTTTTTTACATTGTGTATCCATTCACAAATTATTGTGCTTTTAGTTATTTTTAATAATTTTGTCTTTTAAGTTTCATACTAAAATTATAAGTGATCTAGCCACTATTACAAGAGTATTCTTAATTTAACTATACATTTACTATTGCCATAGTCTTATAGCTTCATACATTTTCCTGTTACTGGTATCTTTCATTTCAGTTTGAAGAACCCCTTGTAAAATTTCTTTTACTGCCAGTCTAGTAGTAATGAATTCTTTCAGCTTTTCCTTGACTAGAAAACTCTTAATCTTTTGAAGTCTAAAGGACAACTTTGCCAGGTAGAGTAGTGGTCCCCAACCTTTTTGGCACCAGGGACTGGTTTCGTGGTTGTGGGTAGGGTGTGACAGGAGGTGGAGCTCAGGTGAGCTTCCCTCACTTGCCCGCTGTGGGTGGAGAACTGGGCAGGGGTCGGGTGGGGTGGAGGGGGGAAGAGACAGGAGGCAGAACTCAGGCAAGCTTCGCTGGTGGCCCAGTTCCTAAAAGGCCAAGGACCAGTACTGGTCCATGGCCGGGGAGCTGGGGACCCCTGAGGTAGAGAATCCTTGGTTGGCAGTTTCTTCCTTCAGAAATTTGAATATATTATGCCACTCCCTTCTGGTCTGCAAAGTTTCTGCTAGAAAATCTGCTCATAGTTTTATGGAGGGTCGATTGTACATTACAAATTGCTTTTCTCTTGCTGATTTTATAATTCTGTCCTCATCTTTAACTTTTGACAGTTTAATTATAATGTGTCTCAGTATGGCTCTTTTTAAAATTCCTCTTATTTGGACTTGTGAGTTCTGGCCAAGATGGAGGCACTTCGGTAGAAACTGTTCACTTCCTTGCACTACTGAAAGGAGGATAAAAACCAATCTAAAATCAATAAATAACCGAAATCACCAGAAAATCAAACTGCATGGAATTCTGAAAACCAAGGAATTAAAGAAAAAGCCAACCAGACTGGTAAGGCGGAGGGCGCTGGCTGACTCAGAAAAACCTCCGCCAGGCAGTCGAGGGGTGGGGCTCGCTGCCCAGCTCTGCAGAGCTTCAAGGGAGGGGCTGACTTAAGGGGAAAACTCAGACTCAGAGCTGAAAGTGGGCTATGTCTGGGAGAAACTCCCAGTCTGAGAGGGGAGTCTGCCAGAAAGTGCACTAGAGAGGAACAGGTGAGCTGCACTGCTCCCTCTCTGGCCCCTCCCCCACAGGCAGCGCAGCAAACAGGGTCACCCTGCCCAGGTGAATACCTAAGGCCCCTTATAACCTATCAGGTGTACCAAGACAAAGAAATGTGGCCCAAATGAAAGAATACAGAAAAACCTCAGAAAGAGAGCTATGCAATGAGGAGATTGCCAACCTATCTGATGGAGAATTTAAAGCCCTGATAATCAAAGTGCTCACAGAACTGACTGAGCTTGGTTGAAAAATGAAAGAACAAATGAAAGATACCCAAAATGAAATAAAGCAAAATATTCGGGGAACCAACAGTGACAAAAAGGAAAAGGAAACCAGAATTCGAAGCAAAAATTTGTAAAAGGAAGAAATAAACATCCAACTGGATCAGAACAAAGAAACAAGAATCCAAAAAAATAAAGAGAGGCTAAAGATTTTCTGGGAAAACCTGAAATGCTCCAATATCCAAATTATGGGGGTGCCAAAGGAGAAGAATGGCAGCAAGAAATTGAAAACTTATTCGAACAAATAATGAAGGAAAACTTCCCCAATCCAGCGAAGGAAATAGACTTCCAGGAAGTACAGGAAGCTCAGAGAGTCCCAAAGAAGTTGAACCCAAAGAGGAACACACCAAAGCACATCATCATTAAGTTACCCAGAATCCAAGACAAAGAGAAGATTCTAAAAGCATCAAGAGAGAAGGAGACAGTTACCTACAAAGGAGTTCCCATAAGACTATCAACTGATTTCTCAAAAGAAATCTTACAGGCAAGAAGGGGCTGGAAAGAAGTATTTGAAGTCACGAAAAGCAAGGACCTACATCCAGCAAAGCTATCATTTAGAATGGAAAAGCAGACCAAGGGCTTCCCAGATAAGGTCAAGTTAAAGGAGTTCATCATCACAAAGCCCTTATCACATGAAATGTTAAAGGGACTTATCTAAGAGAAAGAAGATCAAAACTATGAACAATAAAATGACAGCAAACTCACAATGAACAAATGAACTCACTATTAACAAATGAACCTAAAAGAAAAGAAAAACAATGAAAACAAAAACTAAGCAAACAACCAGAACAGGAACAGAATCAGAGAAATGAACATCACACAGAGGGAGTTCAGTGGGGAGGGGGAAGGGAGGAATGGGAGTGAAGGTACAGGGAAGAAGAAGCATAATTAGTAGGCATAAAATAGACAAGAGATAAAAAATGGTATAGGAAACAGAGGACTCAAAGAACTTATATGTACAACCCATGGACATGAACTAAAAGGGGGAATGCTGGAGGGTTGTGGGGGGGCGGCAGGATGGAGGAGGGATAAAGGGGGAAATTGGGAAAGCTGTAATAGCATAATCAATAAAAACACTTAAAATAATAAAATTCCTCTTATTTGGAACACCAGGCTTCCTGGATATGAGTGTCTGTTTCTTTCCTCAGGTTAGAGACTCTGCAGCTTTTATTTCTTCTAATAAGCTTTCTGATCCTTTCTGTCTTTTCTTTCTGAGATCCCTATAATGCATATATCGGTCTACTTGATGGTATCCCGTAAGTCCCTTAACCTCTCTTCACCTTTTTTTCATTTTATTTTATTTTTGTTTTTCTGATTGGATGAATTTCACTGCCATGTCTTACGTTCCCTGATCCTTTTTTCCTCCTTGATTAGGACTGCTATTGAATCCCCCTATTGAATTTTCAGTTCAGTTACTACATTATTCAGCTCTAAATTCTATTTGGTACTTTTTAATATTTTCCATCTCTTTAAAATTCTCTCTTTGATCATGCATTGTTTTCCTGACCTTGGTGATTATCTTTATGATGGTTATTTTTTGACCTCTCTATCAAATAAATAACATCTCCATTTTTAAGATCTATTTCTGATTACTTACCTTATTCTTTTGTTTGAAACATATTCCTCCATTTCTTTCTTTTCCTTGACTCTCTGTGTTTTCCTTATTAGATTAAGCAGCCCTCTCCCAGTTTTTACCCCGTGGTTCATGTAGGATACGACCCTGATCAATCAGACCCAGTCTGAGCTCCTGTCTCTCAAACCTTTGTGATTGTCCAAGCCACCTTCTTGATCTTAGTAGTTCACAATATTTGAGATTGTGTCAAGACCCATAAGTATCCCAAAGAGGATAATTGCATGCAGCACCTAAATATAGGCTGATTGGAAGCTGAACCCTTAAGCAGCAGTTTGAAAGTATGTAGTTTACCCTTCCAGGAAGAACATGGGAGATGGGTGTTTTTGCCTGTTTCCGTTGTGATGAGCTCAGGTATACAGCTGAGGTGGTGGGGTTACAGAGGAAGTATGCTCCTGCTCTCATTAAGAACTGCTTCTGTGTTTGTTGCAGTCCTGTGAGACTCATAAATGCAAGCGCCATTGGCTAGCGAAGCCAGATGATCCAGGAACCCGTCTCATGGGTAGTTGTTGCAAAAGCTGAGGCATCAGATGTGTATACAAGCTCCTTGCAGGGAGATACTGGTGACCTGAAACAGGCTAGAGTGAGAAGGTGGTGAGGTGTCTTCTGGTTTCCCTGGGCTCTCAGGAGGACTGCTGGTGGCCCCTAGACATGTACTAAATTAGAAGTATGACCCATAGGAAGCGGCTTTAAACTCCTGCAGATGAACTTCTTTCAGGGAAAGACTGGCAGATGGGCATTTCTGCCTGATCCCTCCACAGTGAGCCCTGAGGGCATAAGTGTGGTGGGTGCTTGTGCCCATTAATAACTGCTACTTTGATTACTATAATCTTGTGGATGCAAGCTTTATTTATTTTCAGAGCTACCAGTTTTGGGGGCATATCTGTTGGGTAGGAATCTTAAAAGTGAGGGTGCTTGTCCTGGCTGGTGTTGCTCAGTGGACTGAACACAGTCCTGCGAACCAAAGGGTTGCTAATTCCATTCCCAGTCAGGGCACATGCCTGAGTTGTGGTCCAGGTCCCCAGCAAGGGGCATGCAAGAGGCAACCACACATCGGTGTTTCTCTTCCTCTTTTTTCCTTCCCTTCCCCTCCCTGTAAAAGTAAATAAGTAAAATCTCTTAAAAATGAAAAAAAATATTTTTAAAAAGTGAGGGTGCTAAACGTGGGGTCCAAACCCTTCACTCCTTAGTGAAAAGCTAGGAGCTCTCTCTCCATTGTAGGGTACCGTGATGAGGGTGGGGTTTATGGTGAGTGTCCCTTAGCATTTCCCACCAATTTGATGTAGGTATTTTTTTATTCCCTCTATGTGTAGAAGCTGCTCATCTAGTTTTTAGATTTCTCCAGAGGTTGTATACTCAGTGTGTGCAGGGGAAATGGGGAGTTAGAAGCCTTTTATGTCACCATACCCACCAACTCTCTGCAAGAAGCTTATCTTCCATTTTGGGGGACTGGACTAATTATCTTTAATCTGAGGTATGGGAAATCTCTAGTTCTTTAATTAAACATGCTTTGTAAATATAGTTTAAAATGTAGATTTTATTCTATTTTAAAACTCCTTACGGGAGCATCCATTAGACATAGAGATATTAGTCTTTCAGTTAAATATTAAGGCAAGATTACTGATGCTGGTCTTAAATATAATGGGTTTAAAAAACTATTTTTGAAAATAAGAAATACAGGCAGATGCCTATAACTTTTTAATACTGTGGCCAGGTATTTAAGATCTGATTCCATTTAACATAGAGTCAACTCAAAATTTTTAATAAGAGTATAAAAAGAAAAGTAGAAAAAAGAAATATAGAAGGTGAAAAAGTTTTAAGTGACAACAGAACACTAAGATGATGGAAATGCTCTAATCTGTGTAGTGTAGTAGCTGCTGGGCTACCAAGCATTTCAAATGTGGTAGTGTGAGTGAAAAATTAAATTTTAAACTTTATTGAATTTAAACTAATTCAAATTATAATAGCCACATGTGGCTAGTGGCTACTGTATCAAACTAGACAGTCTACACTAGGTTATAGAGTCTAGACCAAAGATGGAGAACATAAGTAATTATTAAGATAAGTTTTAAGATGAAAGATTTACAATAATAAAAATAAAATCTGAGAACTATCATAAGGGAGTAATATGTCCAAAGTAAAAAATTCTCCTATAAATTTCACATTTTAATAAAATTCTTCAGAAACTGCAAACTACCCATTCAAAGATATTGGTACAAGTGTGTATATGAAACAAGAATTTCAGAAAATAATACTTATTCTTACTAAGGTTTTGCATGCTAGTATTTTCTATTCCATATTTTTCTACTTCATTAAAAAGAAAAATTACTTATAACCCACTAAATTGATTTCACAGTCCACTAACATATCACAGAAATTGAAAAACCCTGCTCTAGATGACACATCTACTCACTCATGTTTTAGACTACTGCTGAAGAAATGTGTCAGTGACATGAGACTGTGATATTTGAGAAGGAAATTAAGTGTATTTGAACATAATGAACATACATAGATCTAAAATATCTCTATAAAAATGCCCAATTCCTTATTACCATAGCAATATCATATACCTAGCAAATGAGTATAGTATTTTATCATGGTCATAATGCATATTTGAGAATAAAATATGACATGCCTAAAGACATAACAAAATCAGAGCAATCAACTGGTGTCCTAGCAGATATTTCACCCATAAAATCAAAACCATTTCCCTAAACACCATTACCCACCCCCCACATTTAAAGAAATCAAATTATATCTGATAAAAGTGGTCAGCAGCAATTTATTTATTTTTATTTAAAATTATAAAGAAAATCATTACTTCTCCAGCATGGGGAGAATAAGAAGAAAATCATAAGAAATTGTTTTGGTGAGATAACTGAAAAAAGTGTGGATTAAAAAAAAACCTACCCTTATTTTAACTCCCTTAACCTTTTTCACTCTGGATATAAGCCCAGTTCTAAAACCTTAGTTATATAACTTAGTAAGTTATAATGAATCTTGGAAGAACCTGAGCACAAGTATGTCTAAAAATAATGAATAATACAATAGCACTTTATTTATATACAACTTAAAAAAATTTATATTCCACTCCTCAAAAGTCAGATAAAGGTCAAAATAGAAGAAAACTGTGCTAAAAATAAGCCAAGCTCAAATTCAAGTCTCAACTTTGTATAAACTATATAAGAAGCAATCCTTTTAGGCCCTGGCTGGCATAGCTCAGTGGATTGAGCGCGGGCTGGGAACCAAAGTGTCCCAGGTTCGATTCCCAGCCAGGGTACATTCCTGGGTTGCAGGCCAGAACCCCCAGCAACCGCACATTGATGTTTCTCTCTCTCTCTCTCTCTCTCTCTCTCTCCCCCCCCCCTCTAAAAATAAATAAATAAAATCTTAAAAAAAAAAAAAAAGAAGCAATCCTTTTAGACTGAGTGGTGTGAATGCTTGACATTAGAGATACTACTTTTTAATAAGACCCACCTAAAATCAATGTTTTAAAAATAAAAAAAATTTACAACACAAACTAGCATAAACTTTCCTTACACAATTAATAAATACCTATAGTTAGAAAACCACACTTGCTAGTGGTTAACAGCATTAACTTTGAGGAGCTCAAAATACCCAAATGATGCACTCTCATTTACCACCACACTTTTCTAGAGAAGCGTGGCAAATTTTACATTTTCATTTTTACAAAGCTAGAGGTAATATCAAAGAAGGTACATGAAAAAGGCATCTCAAAGTGTTATGCTATTGTTTCTTTTCTTGTATTTTTTCCATTACCATCTATATCCCTTACACCTGCCTCCCTCTGCAATCACCATACTGTTGTCGATGTCCGATGTCCGTTGAATCCTTTTTCCTTTTTGCTTGATCCCTTCATCCCTTAACCCCCACCCCACCACCAGAGCTGTCATCCTGCTCTTTATGAATCTGTCTCTATTTAGCTTGTCAGTTCAGTTTGTTCATTAGATTACACATGTAAATGAAATCATATGGTACCTGCCTTTCTCTGGCTTATTTCACTTACCATAACATTCTCCAGGTCCATCTATGCTATTGTTTCAAGCATTTGTTTTTATTCACTATAATAGTTAAGAATACAGAACCAGAATACAAAATAGTAAGTATACCAAAATTACAGTTATGTACCAATGTATTCATGGGTAAACTAACTTGTTAATATTAAGAATTATGTAGCCAGCCAAAGGATTTGGGGTAGTTTATTATTTCTATTCTAAAAATTATTGTTATATTAATGTTTTTTAAAAGTTTATTTTTTTGGTTATGCTATTATCATTGTCCCATTTTTTCCTCCCTTTTATTCCCCGCTGCCCTGCAACCCACCTCCCACCAGCATTCTCCCCCCTTAGTTCATGTCCCTGGGTCATGTATAAGTTTATTGGCTTCTCCATTTTCTACACTATTCTTAACCTCCCCTGTCTATTCTGTACCTACCATTTATGCTTCTTATTCTCTGTTGGAACCCTGGGTTTCAGGGTCTGTCTTGCTCATCCACATGCTAATGTGGGACTACCTGGTCCACTTCAGCCTTGCCGTCACATCCTCTCTGCCCCAGCTGCCTGTCTCCATCCCTCCTACCAGTCTGAATGAGTGTTTCTTTTTTAACTCCTTGGTTGTTGAATTTCCATACAGTTTGATAGTCTGGCAGTTCTGGTTGTTTTTTGTTTTTAAATTTGTTTTTGTACTTCTACCCATTCTACCTCCTCCCCCTCCCTGCTGATAACCCTCTTGCCATCCCCATTGCTGTGATTCTGTTCCTGTTCTAGTTGTTTGCTTAGTTTGTTTTTGTTTTAGATTCAGTTGTTGATAGTTGTGAGTTTGTTGTCATTTTATTGTTTTCATAGTTTTGATCATCTTCTTTTTCTTAGATAAGTCCCTTTAACATTTCATATAGTAAGGGCTGGGTGATAATGAACTCCTTTAACTTGACTTTATCTGGGAAGCCCTTTGTCTGCTTTTCCATTCTAAATGATAGCTTTGCTGGACAGAGTAATCTTGGATGTAGGTACTTGCCTTTAATGACTCTAAATACTTCTTTCCAGCCCCTTCTTGCCTGCAAGGTTTCTTTTGAGAAATCAGCTGACAGTCTTATGGGAACTCCTTTGTAGGTAACTGCTTCTTTTCTCTTGCTGCTTTTAATATTCTCTCCTTATCTTTAATCTTGGTTAATGTAATCATGATGTGCCTTGGTGCATGCTTCTTTGGGTCCAACTTTTTGGGGACTCTCTGAGCTTCCTGAACTTCCTGGAAGTCTATTTCCTTTGCCAGATTGGGGAAATTCTCCATTATTTTTTCAAATAAGTTTTCAATTTCTTGCTCTTCCTCTTCTCCTTCTGGTACCCCTATGATTCAGATGTTGGAACATTTAAAGTTGTCCCAGAGTTCCTAAGCCTCTGCTCATTTTTTTGAATTCTTGTTTCTTCATTCTGTTCTGGTTGAATGTTTATTTCCTCCTTCTGGTCCAAACTGTTGATTTGAGTCTGTTTCCTTCCTTCACTTTTGGTTCCCTGTATATTTTTCTTTATTTCACTTTGCATAGCCTTTACTTCTTCCTCTACTTTGTGACCATACTCAACTATTTCTGTGAGAATCCTGATTACCAGTGTTTTGAACTATGTACCTGATAGATTGGCTAAGAGATCTTCATGGCTTAGTTCTATTTTTGGAGCTTTGATCTGTTCTTTCATTTGAGCCATATTTCTTTGTCTCAGTGTACCTGTGATGTTGTAAGGGTCAATGCCTTAAGTGTTGGCCAAGGCGGGGCAACCCAGGTCACTGCTTTGTGGCACTGTTTTGGGGGAGGGGTCATAGAGGGAACAATGCTGCTTGCTCTGCTCTCTGCCAGCTTTCAGTCACTTCCCCTGCTACCCACAAGCAAATGGGGCCCTTCTGGTGCCGATTCCCAGGTGGGTGAGTTTGTGTACATTCTAGGACCCTGGGGGTCTCTCCAAAGAATTCTTCTGTGAGGCTGGGAGTTTCTCCCACTGCTGTAACCCCCACAGGTTTTTATAGAGGTTTTGAGGTTTTATTTCCCCTTGTTGGAACCCTGGGTTTCAGGGTCTGTCTTGTTCATCCACATGCTAATGTGGGACTACCTGGTCCACTTCAGCCTTGCCTTCACATCCTCTCTGCCCCAGCTGCCTGTCTCCATCCCTCCTACCAGTCTGAATGAGTGTTTCTTTTTTAACTCCTTGGTTGTTGAATTTCCATACAGTTTGATAGTCTGGCAGTTCTGGTTGTTTTTTGTTTTTAAATTTGTTTTTGTACTTCTACCCATTCTACCTCCTCCCCCTCCCTGCTGATAACCCTCTTGCCATCCCCATTGCTGTGATTCTGTTCCTGTTCTAGTTGTTTGCTTAGTTTGTTTTTGTTTTAGATTCAGTTGTTGATAGTTGTGAGTTTGTTGTCATTTTATTGTTTTCATAGTTTTGATCATCTTCTTTTTCTTAGATAAGTCCCTTTAACATTTCATATAGTAAGGGCTGGGTGATAATGAACTCCTTTAACTTGACTTTATCTGGGAAGCCCTTTGTCTGCTTTTCCATTCTAAATGATAGCTTTGCTGGACAGAGTAATCTTGGATGTAGGTACTTGCCTTTAATGACTCTAAATACTTCTTTCCAGCCCCTTCTTGCCTGCAAGGTTTCTTTTGAGAAATCAGCTGACAGTCTTATGGGAACTCCTTTGTAGGTAACTGCTTCTTTTCTCTTGCTGCTTTTAATATTCTCTCCTTATCTTTAATCTTGGTTAATGTAATCATGATGTGCCTTGGTGCATGCTTCTTTGGGTCCAACTTTTTGGGGACTCTCTGAGCTTCCTGAACTTCCTGGAAGTCTATTTCCTTTGCCAGATTGGGGAAATTCTCCATTATTTTTTTCAAATAAGTTTTCAATTTCTTGCTCTTCCTCTTCTCCTTCTGGTACCCCTATGATTCAGATGTTGGAACATTTAAAGTTGTCCCAGAGTTCCTAAGCCTCTGCTCATTTTTTTGAATTCTTGTTTCTTCATTCTGTTCTGGTTGAATGTTTATTTCCTCCTTCTGGTCCAAACCGTTGATTTGAGTCTGTTTCCTTCCTTCACTTTTTGGTTCCCTGTATATTTTTCTTTATTTCACTTTGCATAGCCTTTACTTCTTCCTCTACTTTGTGACCATACTCAACTATTTCTGTGAGAATCCTGATTACCAGTGTTTTGAACTATGTACCTGATAGATTGGCTAAGAGATCTTCATGGCTTAGTTCTATTTTTGGAGCTTTGATCTGTTCTTTCATTTGAGCCATATTTCTTTGTCTCAGTGTACCTGTGATGTTGTAAGGGTCAATGCCTTAAGTGTTGGCCAAGGCGGGGCAACCCAGGTCACTGCTTTGTGGCACTGTTTTGGGGGAGGGGTCATAGAGGGAACAATGCTGCTTGCTCTGCTCTCTGCCAGCTTTCAGTCACTTCCCCTGCTACCCACAAGCAAATGGGGCCCTTCTGGTGCCGATTCCCAGGTGGGTGAGTTTGTGTACATTCTAGGACCCTGGGGGTCTCTCCAAAGAATTCTTCTGTGAGGCTGGGAGTTTCTCCCACTGCTGTAACCCCCACAGGTTTTTATAGAGGTTTTGAGGTTTTATTTCCCCTTGTTGGAACCCTGGGTTTCAGGGTCTGTCTTGTTCATCCACATGCTAATGTGGGACTACCTGGTCCACTTCAGCCTTGCCTTCACATCCTCTCTGCCCCAGCTGCCTGTCTCCATCCCTCCTACCAGTCTGAATGAGTGTTTCTTTTTTAACTCCTTGGTTGTTGAATTTCCATACAGTTTGATAGTCTGGCAGTTCTGGTTGTTTTTTGTTTTTAAATTTGTTTTTGTACTTCTTTTGGTTGTGTGAGGAGGCAAAATATATCTACCTACATTTCCACCTTTGCTGGAAGTCTGTTATATTAATGTTTTAATAAAACAAAGGAAAAATATCAAGTTAAGTCACAGTACAGGCCAAGTCAAAGAGTCACAAAAGTGCCCCACAGTTACACTAGCTGGTATAAACTGCAGAGCCTCAGGCATTCTAAGTGGGGACAAACCTGCTTCTGTGCCTGGTCAAAGGCAGGCACAAATGGGTTAAGCATGAGAGAGGTCAAATGACTGGCATGAAACCCTGGCCAACAGGGACCTTTCGTTGTGAATGGAGATAAACCTATTCAACCACATCTCCTCTGGGAGGTAAAAATGCTAGTAAGTAAGTAAAGAATGGGACTTTGATCAAGCTAAGGATATAATCCTTTCTGGTCTCAGAAACCAAAGGTCCCTGAATGACTATACTACTGAAAACATAATGCACCTATGTAAACTTGTAATAAGATCCAATATCTGAAGGCAATATGTGAATGCTTTTTCTTTGCAACCTTAAAGAATCAAACTAATTTAGTTTTACAGAGAAAAAATGTATGAAAATAGAATCTAAACATAATATAACAAAGTTATGATATCTGGGAAGGGTGGTATGTACAAAGAAGTCTACAAAGAAATTATGTTAGTCATTAAGCACATACCAGGTGCTTAATAAGTATTATAAATGAATAATAAAACTATGTAAGCATTAAACTTTAAAGAGGAATGCTAAAAGCTGGGCCACCACAATGATTGTTTCTTATGCATACTGCTATGATAATTCCTTAAGTATCTTTAATGGTTTACAATTTCAAGTATTTCACTTCTCAGTTTATTTTGCATATTTTATTTTTCTTTCAGAGACCCAACCTATTCTCTTAAAATATATGATTGTAAGATTTAATTATATTCTTTTTAAATAAAATATTTCATGTATATAAATATAGCTAATATAATATATACCCATCTGCCCACCATCCGACTAAAGAAATAGAATAATACAAATATGACCAAGACACTAAAGGTATGACCCAACATCCACTTTAAGAAATAAAACACTACAGATATGACCACACCAGTTAAGAAAGCACTATAAATATGACTAATAATATAGTGCCTACCATCCAACTTCAGAAATAAAACACTACAGATACGACCAAAGCACCGCAGACACGACCAGTAAAACTCTGTGACCTTTCCCTCTTACATTCTCCTTACCCAGAGGCAATAACCATTCTAAGTTTCTTGTCTTTCATTTTCATGTATGTTTTTATACTTTCACTACATCTTTATATGTACATAAACAATAGCAGCAGTTGTTTTCTAAAATTTTTTGCACACATCTCCTAAACCTTTTGAAAACTATGTACCACCTTGGACATTTGATGTTTAAATAATGACAAAGGATGTATTTTCCAGTTTACTGCATATTGAATGCATGCTTTAAATATGTTTTGTTAAAGCTTTGGAGATTCAGTTTAGCTTGTTCAATTTATGGAAAATATAACCATACAATTTAACTGGCAAAGCCAGTCCTCATTGTCGAACCCAATCAGCCAAATCTGACTTACCCTGTCAGAAAAAGTCTAACTTAATATTTAGATTCAAATTAATGTGTTATGTATACCCATGGCAACTTTCTCACTTGTGAGGTTTAATTTTAAATAGATAAATGGACAGCTAGCTAGCTTGCTAAGAAGAGGAACTGTAAGATACGGAGCCTTGCATGAGTTTGTTGCCTGGATGAAAGAATGTGTTGCCCCTTCAATAATTTTTATTGAAGTTTTCTCTGCTTTGCTGTCAAGGGACTCTCCCTCAGGAGAGATTCACTCTCCAATAGTCTCTTTGTTTTGGTTCCCTGGAGATTTTTAAATCCCAAGGCAATGCACCATAGTAAGATTTAATATAGACAAGGGATAAGGTTTTCTTTTGAAAAGTGGGAGACAGATGATTATAAAGTAAGTCAGAAAGGAGAACTGGCAAACCAGAAGGGAATTCTCGTGCAGATCATTTTTAGGAAAGAATACATATGAAAAGAGAGAATATGGAAATTAATTCTTTAAAGCTATCCATATCTGTATGTCCCTTAGAGAGTCTTTATGTACCCAGTGGTACAGGTATCCCGATTTAAAAATCATCAGTAGCAGGGGTGAGCAAACGAGGATCTCCTTGTCACCTCGTATATACAGTTTGGTATAGAGAGTTCCACTGGATGTTCATTTCCATATTATCTATAACTGCTTTGATACTACAATGACAGAGTTAAATAGTTACAATAAAAACTTTGTCTCACAATGCTGGAAATATTTACTATCGGGAACTTTAAGGAAAAACTTTCTTACTCTCCATCTACATAATTGTGTGTATGCTTTTTAAAAGTCTTTTCTTTACATCAAAGTTATATACTTACATATTTTATAGGGCCAGATCATTTTAAAAATCTTTTTATGAAAAAGTAATACTTCCCTCTCCTCAGAAGAAGCTACCTTATATTCTTTTAGCTAATGTTTGTGGTTATAGTACAGCCAAACCAGGGAGTCACAAAAGTGTGTCACAGCTGTAAAGCTGACCGACCCATCCATAATATCTAAATAACATCCTTATATAATGAATTCTTTATTTTTCAGTTTTAAATAATATGTTAACTTCTCATTATTAAAAAGACTTTTCCATCATTCTTGTGAACTAATATTCTCAATATAGTTGCAAATCAATGTTCAATATTTATATTATGAATAAACACTGACAATAAGGGAGTTATCCAGTAGACTAGGATTATTTTTCCTTTTCGAGCCAAGTTTTTTTGGGGGGATAATTAATAAATTCTGTTTATTTTCCATGTACTTGTCTATAATTCAACCTCACTTGACATGTTCAGTATGTATGTGTTCATTTAATTCCTCTGTTCTCAGAATGGTATGTCTCCCCTCAATACTGTCTGGAAAGCAAATGACACTGTTTTCTCTTTCCTATGAATAAAAGCTCCAGCTTTCAACTGAGTTGAGAAACTTGCCTAGTTTTCAGACTTTCACAAAGGAATTTTCTTTTTCTTCAGGAGACTTAACATTGATATAATGATTTTCTTTAATATATAGTTAATATTCAAACGTTGTTCTTCATGATTAGATTACAGTTGTGTATTTTAAGAAGTACTACATGAATGATGTCTTATTCTCAGTGCATCACACGAGGCACACAAGGAAGTGCACAGGATGTCAAATCTGTCCTACTTGGTGTAACTTTTGACCACCTGGTTAAGGTGGTAGGTATCCTTTAAATTTGTCCACTAGAAAGGTACTTTTTCACCCATTGTAATTAATAAGTAATTTGCAGGGAGCTACCTTGATATCATGTAAATATCCTGTTCTCTAACAAAATCTGACCCAGTGGTTTTAGTCTCCACTAACAATTTTTCCCTGAATCAATGAGAGTTGAAAAATGGTGATTTTTCCTAATTATTTCTTCTACATTTATTGGTTGGCATCTAATGTCTTCTTAAACAGATTTTCAGCTAGGGTATTGTTTTTAGCACAAGCCTCAGTTCCACTTTCAGAGTTTCCTGGCACTGCCAATTACTAAGCATTCTGGGGTTTTACGGTTTAAATTGGGTTGCTTCTGGGCTTTCTCCTCTGACAGATTAGCAGTCATTCTTCTCAATTTTGCTAAATCTGTTACTACTTGTTCATCTACTTTCTAGCTTCCAAAACATTGTTGCTGTTTTGCCTATTCAATTTTCCTTGATCTTGTAGGTTTATGCTTTTAAAAATAAATCCCTTTACTGCCATTTTAATTAGGCTTGAAAAGAAAGTAAACTCATGTGTTTAACTCACTAACTTTACTTGAAAGTTCATTATTCATTCCCTACTTTCAAACTTCATATACATGGCATTATATTGCATGGAATCTTATTCAACTTGCACCTTTTTTCCCCCCTCAAAATGATGTTTCTAAGATTTATCCACATTGATACATGTTATAGTTCATTCATGTTATAACCCAGTGTATGAACATGCCATAATTTTCTTACCCATTTCCACTCTATTCCCCAAAGTGATATTGAGAAGTTTGGGGTAGGGATCTATTTTTCCACGAACATATACACTCCATATTTGCAATTTAAATTAATAGGAACATAGGATTATATATGCAAAATGTTGATTTTAAGACATTTCAATTCTGTAGCTTATAAAATGAACATAATAACACTTGGTAGAGAGAACTCAATAAATGTCAGTTATTTGAAGACAGTTGTGAATTGGGCCTCCAGAATTCAGAAATAAGATTCTTCTGAATGTTAAACTGCAAGATCAACACATTATAATCCAGAGCAGAGAATGAAAATAGTAAAACAAAAGAATGGCTGCAGGGCCAGCAACATTGGACCATAATATAACTATTGTAATAGCAAAGTACATAATATCTCAATCAGAATAAGGAGGCAAAGAAAAACGAATCATAAAGGCAAATGCGGGCAGTCCATAAAAACACTGTCCATGGAAGCAAAAGCCTTACCAGCAGGTGACAATGTTTTCTATTCCAAATCATAAGGCTATTCTTAGGATAAAGATGGCTATTGGAATTGTGGCCAAATTTACTTAAATATTCCCATTCTTATATGTCAGACTGTCCCTATTTTGGGATGAATACAACATGAAATTTAAGCCTGATGTGACAAAACATTTATTTTACTAAATCCTCTTATCCTAATGCCATACTCACCAGATAACCTACTGTTTCTTTTTCCTGTGCCAATTTAATTTCTTTTTTAAAAAAAGATTTTATTTACTTATTTTTAGAGAGAGAAGAAGGGAAGGAGAGACAGAAGGAGAGAAACATCAATCCATTGCCTCTTGCACATGCCCTGACCAGGGACTGAACCCCACAACCCAGGCATGTGCCCTGACCAGGAATAGAACTAGTGACCTTTCGCTTTGTGGGAGGACGTCCAACCAACCGAAATCCTGGCAACTATTTCATACTCACATATGTTTTAGTCACTATGAAATCTTTTCGAGTCAAATTGCCTTATACATGGACAAAAATAAGTCTTCAGAGCCTCAAGTGCAGATTTGAGAACAAGTAATCAAGGTATGTGAGTCTGTCTAGCTGCCTTAGCCTTTCCTTAGTCTATACCATAATCATTTCCAACTCCATTCTCTACTGGTTTCTAGAATTTTCTCTTCCTCCTTCATGCAAATATGTATTAAAAATAAAGTGGGAGAACTCTAATGTTGTAGCTTTCTACTACTGTCTATAAACCTATCACTGAGTCACATATTTTGTCATGGCAACACACTGATTCACTTTTTCAAACAGAAAAGTTCATTCTGCTTCCTACAGTTTTGTCAGTGTGAAAGGAAAAACAATGTTTGAAAATATTTGCTATATTTTGCTGCTAGTGGGATAGAGTCAGGACTAGGAAAAATTTACCTCATTCATTATGTGAAATGTTTATTCAACTTGTACTGCACTGATGAATTTCTATGAAAAAGGTATAGGCAATGCTCAGCTTTGAAATATGTTCAGTTTTACAGGGTTATTTCATGGTTGTTGGGAATTCAAACTCTTAAGTAAACCATGTAATATACTTATAGGGCATTGAGATTTTCATGTCTGTCAATAAAAGCCCATCTAATAATGAATTAAGCTTTGTGTTAGGTGCTTATGACATACAAATGAATAGAATATAATCCCTGTGCCATATGACTCACAATATAGTCAGAAAGATGAACAAATAAAACAAATAATTATAATTCTGAACTCAAAAGGTTATATAGGTACACAAGGCAGTGTAGTTATGTCAAGAGAGAAGTGATTAACTAACTGCAAGTTAAGAAGTTTTAAAAAAGCTGAAGAAAGCATCAAGGATTTAAAGGGCCTTTTTAAATGGAATTAAGCATGAGCAGAGCAGAAGTATGCCAACTAATGGGAGTGGGGGAAGACATGAAACTTGAGAAGCAGCCACGAGTTCCTTAATGAGTGGGGTGGGTATAACAAGTATAAAGGAGGAAAGCTAGATAATTGGGCTGGGCACAAATCAGAAGCCCTTGCATGGTATGCCAAGGAATTAGCCATGCTTCCCAAGAAGGGTGCCAAAAAATGTAACCCTTCAGCCTTTAAGGTAATCAGGAGAAAAATTCTTGGGTCACAGGGTAGGTGTGTGTTTGATTTTATAACTGCCAGGTTTTGAACATGGATGTATCATTTTACACCAGCCACTACTGTATGAAAGTTATGGTTACTCTAGTTATGTTTATGTCAATCTTTTACATTTTAGCCATTTTTGTGGGTTGTAGTAGTATCTTGTGGTTTACTGATGACTAGTGATGTTGAGTACCTTTTCATATGCTCAGTGACCATTCTTGTATCTTATAAAGGGTCTGTTTAAGATTTTCACTCAATTTTTATTATCGTTGTCTTTTTTTTAATCGAGTTGAACTGTTCTTTATATAGTCTGCATACAAGTCCTTTGTCAGATATACTATGATTATTTTCTCCCAGTCAGTTGCTGCCTAAAGTACTCTTTTGAGCAGCATTTTTAACTTTGACTAAATTCAATTTATCAATATTTTTCTTTTATAGATAGTATTTTCTGTCTCCTGTCTACCCCAAAGTTGTGATGATTTTCTACAATATATTTTTTTCTAGAAGCACTACAGTTTTAGCTTTTTTGTTCAGTTCATCTTGAATTAGTACTTCAGTAAGATGTAAGGTAGGAATCAAGGTTCATGTTTTCCCACACAGATATTAAGTTATTCTAGCGCCATTTGATGAAAAGACTTTCTGTTCCTAATTGTGTTCCTTTGGTGCTACTGTCAAAAAACACTGGCCACACACAGTCTGTGTCTGGACCTTCCATTCTTTTCCATTTATTTATTTAAATAATGTCCTTAGGCCAGTACCACACTGTTTTGATTACTATAGTCTTTTTTAAAAAAATATTTTATTTACTTATAGTCTTAAAGCTAGACAGTGCAAGTCCTCTAATTTTGTCTCCTTTTTCATGACTGCTTTCAGCTATTCTTGGCCCTTTGCATTTTCACATACATCTCAGAATCTGCATGTTGATTTCTACCAAAACAAGTCTTATTTGATTGACTCTATAGATCAGTGGTTCACAGAATGTGGCTCTGGACCAGGAACATCAGCATCACCAAGAAATGTGTTATAAATACAAATATTCAGAAATTACCCCAGACCTACTGGATCAAAAACTCTGGGGATAGGGCCCTGCAATATGTTTTAATAAGCCTTCCCAGTGACTCTGATGCATGATGAAAGTATAAGAATTACTGCTGTGGATCAATTTGGGAGAATTAATATCTTAGCAATACTAAATATTCCAATCCATGAATATAAATATTTCTCCTCATTAATGTAGGTCCTTTTTCATTTCTCTCATATATGTTCTTTAGTTTTAAGTATATATGTCTTGCATATAATTTGTTTAAGTTATATCAGGGTATTTTATGTTTTTGATGCAATTGTAAATGGCATTCTAATCACTGTAGGCTAACTTTTAACTATAGTATATAGGTCATGTGGCCAGAAGGCTATTTGGGGGTAGGAGTTTACTAAGATATTTGAAAAAACATAAGAGGTCAAATGATTGGTAGCATCTTGAAAATGAACTAGTTTTAACAGGCATTTAGGAATAGGAGTTTGTTTCCAGTGAAATGATATAGGGATTAAGCATAAGCAACTGCAAGGATCACAAAAAAAAGGGACAATCAGACATCATCCTCTCCTATGGTCTTGCTGAACATTCTCTACTATTCTTGACAAAAAGGTTAAATATGAGTATATAGCATCTAGATCCAGCTGCCAATTTGGGAGAAAGACTGAGTAACGTGAAGAACATAAAATCAGTTAAATTGAGACTATGGCAAACTCTACAGGTCAAATGGACTACAGTTTTCAACAAATAAATTTATAAGGAAATAAGATGGAGGAGGGACATATTATATAGATTGAAAAAGATTTAAAACATATGAAGTTTTTACAAAATAGACAAGTCTAAACTATAATGTAGATTTAAGTGATAAAATTATTTTAAAATGTGAGGAAATAATTATAAAAGTCAGGTTCAGGGATGCTTTTGTGAGGATCGGAGGCTGTACTGAAATGGGGCCTGTGATTCTGGTGTAGCTGGCAAAGTTCTATTTCTTCACCTGGGTGGAATTCATGTCATAAAGTAACCTATTAAGCTATACATTTAATTCTTGTGGTTTTCTGTAAACCTGTCTTTTACATTAAATAGGTTTTCCCCTTGCCTTAACATGACATATCTAGAATCTGTAATTAAAGAGTTTATAGGTTTTAGGGGGAGAATAGTTTTTGGTGAAGATAAGAACGAAGGTGTGGCTATGAAAGCAGGTGCTGCCTTGAGGTAGAGATCCTATGTGGATAAAGGCAAAGAACTGAACGACTAAGACTGGGAAGACACTGAGGGGAGAAGTCTGCGAATCTGGTTCTAATTTCTGTATCTGTGTGGAAGAGTGGCCTGGAGATTGGCAAAGATAAAAGTGACAACCAAGGAGAAAGAAATATACTTGAATTGCAAAAGTACTACACTCCCCTGGGCCCACAAAACGGAAGAATATTTTAGAAGGGACTGGGAGAAGGGAGGGACAGTTGAACCCACTTTCTTTCTGTGGGCTGTGGGAAAATAAGCACAATTTACCTCAAGAAAGGAAGAAATCTTCCAGACATAGACAGATTTCAGTGTAGGCTATGTGGTAGAGAAAGTTCCTAGGAAAATATTAAAGGTGAAGGGTAATTTGCTAACAAAGAAACAGAAATTCCTGAAACACAATGGAAAGGGTTAGGAGGGAGGGAAAGGGGTGTGCGTGTGTGTTTGTGTGTGTGTGTGTGTGTGTGTTGGGGAGGGTACAGAAGAATTTGAAGAATG
The DNA here is from genome assembly GCF_019186645.2 of Phyllostomus hastatus. NCBI lineage: Eukaryota > Metazoa > Chordata > Mammalia > Chiroptera > Phyllostomidae > Phyllostomus > Phyllostomus hastatus. The sequence continues at coordinate 30,452,557 of NW_025333916.1, forward strand.
ATGTGATTAATAGTATATTAGAAAAGAGGCTAGAGAGAGCTCCTTTTTAGATATTCAAGAATATAACCACAGCCCTGACTAGCCTGGCTCAGTGGGCTGGTGTCTGGCAAACCAAAAGGGTCTCAGTTCATTCCTGGTCAGAGCACTTGCCTTGGGTTGCAGGACAGGTCCTTGGTTGGGGGTGTGTGAGAGGCAGCCAGTCAATGTTTCTCTTGTGCATTGATATTTCTCTTTCTCTATTCTGTCCCCTCTCTCTAAAAATAAATAAAATCTTTAAAAATAAAAAAAAAACATATATCACTGATGGAATGACTTGGTCTCACTCAGATTGGAGCTTGAGATGCTGGGATTGCTTAAAATTTACTAGAGGGGTGTCTTAGGACTGATCATTGGAGTAGCCTCCAACTAATAATCACTTTGCATATCAATGGTTCCACAGAAGAAGGCTTCCACAGTTCTACAGGACAAACAATGGAGTAACGCCTTTGTTCTTATGACCAACAGAAGGTGAATCACAAGGGCTCCTTGAACTATCCTACCTATGTAAATCACTGGTGATACTTCTAAATTTTGGATCACACTGACTTTTTTCTCTTTTATTTCAAGGTTCACTGATATTAGAAAGAAGGGTCTGAGAAAAGTAGAACAGGGCCAAGGTGGAAACAGCATGCAAAACTAGAGATGGGCTTAGAGATGTGCTCACTCAAACTTCGGCCAGATGAACATTGATGTGGTCAGTATAGGAGGAATGGAGCAAGTAAAGAAAGTATGCCAACCTATGGGTGATTACGGGTTCTTCCCTGGAATACTCTACCTCTCAACAAGTGGGTTCTAAGTTTTGGAGCTCATTTATGTTGTCATACAGGTTTGTAGTAGTGAGGGAATAGGGAAGAGAAAAGAGGAGGGAAGTCCTAAATAGCAGAAGAAAAGGAATAATTAGTATACTAGTGAATTTGGAAATTTTCCTTTTATGAAATACATTTATGTCTTACAAAATATAATAACACTTTATGCTTTTGTTTTAAAATAAAAGTTATAAAATAAACATGTTTTAAAACACATATGCCACAGTATTGCTATGCTTTTTATCCTGCATACCACCAAAACTATATTTTAAAAGTCTTAAATAAAAATACAATTCAATGAGTAATTACTGAGTACTGCAGGTTATAAACTTATTGATATTTAAAAGTTTTTTTGGTTCTGACCGGTGGCTTGGTGGGTTGGGCATCATCCCACAAGGCAAAGGATGGCCAGTTCAGTTCCTGATCAGGGCACATGCCTGGGTTGTGGGCCAGGTCCCTGGTTAGGGGTGTGCACGAGACAACCAAATGATTTTTCTCTTGCACATGGATGCTTCTCTCCCCTCTTTGTCCTTCCCTTCCCCTCGCTCTAAAAAGAACAAATAAAATCTGTTTAAAAAGTTTTTTTGTATACTCAATAGTTCAATTTATGTAAAATTATGACATTTTAAGTTTTATATATAATAAGGGCAAACAAGTATAGCATGATTTGGATAGGACAAAGATATTCAGTGTTTCTCAAACTTTTCCACCAAAGCATCTATATCAGAACAGAGAGCTCTCAGGGGCCAGGGGAAACATCCTGATGAAAGCTGCTATAAGTCCAAACTTTCTAAAAAGTATTTTTACTTTGTTTTAAAATTTTATTATTTTACTTTAAAGTTTATATTAATTTTATTACATTCCATAATTTATATACTTATTTTATTATAAAAATGTTTTAAATTACTTTCCATGGAATAAAATGAATACTTTGGCAAGATGTATCATATTTATTCTGAGTCCTCATGTATACCGGGGGGAACAAATTCCCAATTGAGAAACACAGCATTATAAACACATGCTATTTGAATATTTTCCTTGTGCATTCTTACCTCCATAGTAGGTGGAGTTTTTCTTGTTCTTCTAATCCAAGCTAGAAAAAATAAATAAATGTAAGTTTTCTATAACTTGCACAAACATTTTATTCATTCATGCATAAACTAAATATTTATTGAGTAACTATTATATATTGTTTTAGGCACTGGAGATACAACAGGGAATCAAACACGAATTCCCTCGCTCCTGTAGCATATGTGCTAATGAAGGGAGTACAGAAAAGAAAAACCCAAACATATGATGTCAGAAGGTAATCTGCGTCATGAAAAAATGTAACCATTTGGGAGGATAAAGAGAGGGCATTTTCATATCTGAAATCATACCTCATATAACCATCTAAATTCAAGTTAATATATATATGGCATATATGCCAATCACAGTACAGTAAACTTCAAGGCGATATCAAAATTATATTACCCTGAAAGCTTTAATTAGTTATTGCTCAATTTACAAAGGAAGGGACATAGAAAGTTTCAATTTAAAAGATTTTTCTTCTGATCTGCTCTGGCAAGCAGCCTAACTCTTAGGGTTGGTATCATCAGGTCTTAACTCTAGCACCTGGGAGATGAACTGCTGAGTAGAAAGAGCCCATATTTCTTAAGTGTCTAGTGGGCACTGAGCACTGTTGTAGATGCTTTACAGCAATAGGGAATGGGGCTGCCTCTATGGAAGTGTATCAAAATCACTGATAGTAGAAAGAAGGGTCTGAGAAGAGCATAAAGAGCCATGTAACTAATAGTGCATTAGATGGCCACTAAAATCAGACTTTGAAAGCCTTACAAATAGTAATTAACTTCTTCCAGAGGAGACTGCTGTGGATTAAATTTTGAGAGAATAGTAGGTAAGAAGGAATGATAACTTTCAATTGGTTACATACCTTCCTTGAATAACCATTAACATGAAGAAGGAGATATTTCAAAGTGAAATATTTAAGAATTTAAAACAAAAAAGATAATGGAAATATATAAACCTCTAAGACTTATTTTTTGCTTCATTCTCTCAATAGCATTTATTTACTGCCTACTATGTACAGTACACAAATGTAAGTTCTCTGAATGATGCTAAGGAGAATCTCATATATATCCTGCTTGGCTCCTGAAGTATTTGCAGGTTGAAAGAGATGTCATAATCACAAGGAACTAGAATTCAAGGTGAAAGGTATTTTCAAGTGGAAGTACCCATAAAATGCTATGGAAATTCAAAGGTGGAATGAACATCCCAACCCCCACCCACAATTAGGAATTCACATCTCAGTTTGAATAAAAGATAAAGAATTCCTCTATAAGAAGCTTACATGTTTTATTGTAATTACTTGTTTTATGTTACGTACACTTTCTATTGGGCCATAAAATCGATGAGACCCTGTACCTTGTCTGCTTTGTTCATGACTGTATTTTCAAGGTGGGTGGCAGGTTGATGTGTACCAACAAATATTTGTTGAATGAAAAAAATAGTACATTAGGAAAGAGGTAAGTGAGGGCTAGGTTTTAGATGTTGAAGAATGTAAGCACCATGGATGGAATGACTTGGTCTCATTGTTTCTGATGGGAGCTTGTTTGAGATGTTGGGATCTCAAAGTGTTTAGGAGAGTAAAGGCAGATTTTCTGGGTTCAAATACCAGCTTCATTATTTACTAGCTGTGCTACCTAGGGCAGTTCATTTAATTTTCTAGGCATCAGAGTTCTTATGTATAAAATATGAACTATAATAGTATCTGCATTTTAGTGTTATTATTAAAGCTACATCAAATAATATATATAAATTCTGAGCACAGAGTTTGGCATACGGTAAGCATGCAAGTCTAGATTGTTACTATTCTCATAATTATTCAATAACCTGTATTTTTACTACAAACTCAAAAAAAGCAAAGATCAATATCTGTTTGGCCTATGAAGAATATTGAAAACTGTGAGAAAATATAGTGTAGGGAATATAGTCTTTAAAAAGTACAAAACTGCTATTTTATCACTTTATAGATTCAATCTTCATTACAAAATTGCAAGGAATCCTTATTTTATAGAGAAATTGAATAACTTTCCCAAATTTATACCTAAGCAGTAATGGTGGGATTTGAATCCAGATCTGACCCTGCCTCTGGCTCCAAAAGCCACCCATGGTCTACTAACTAAGCAGTCTCTTAAACTTTAGTAAACAAAGAACACTAAACTAGGAAGAGAAATAGGTGTAATTACATGTAAGAACATAAAAATTATTGACTTTTTACAGTCTGGGAACTGAGTTCAGAAAGATAAAGTAACTTGCCTAAACTCATATAACTAGTGAGTAACAGATTGGGAATCAAATTTGGTTGAACTGACTCTAAAAATCTGAACTCTGTTGGTTCACCTCCTCTCCTGACCACTTACTTCCACCAGCCAGCCAGCCTTCAGTGATTCAAGTAATAACACCAGAACCTAGCCTCATGACAAGCCCAATGCTGAATGGTTGTGGGGAAGAAAGAGCAACATTCAACTGTGGGCCTGGGATTAGTTATTTCTCCCTGCTCTTGTTTTCTTTTCCACTAATCCCATGCATCTATTTTTAATACAGCCCTAGTGTTTTGCCTTCTCTACTCCTGTTTCTGAACTTCTAACCCTGTTATTCTTCTCCACGATGTCTTTATTAATAGCTTCCGATTTGGTCCATTTCTACCCATAACTTGTACAGGTTTTATATCCTTGTTAGGCTGTCAAAGGCAGGATGCATCTGTAGGAGATTTATTTTTCTACCACCTAAATTCCTTGAAAGAGTTGGTATTTAATACAGCTGTTGAGTGAATACTTCCACTATAAAATAATTCCACTGTAAAAATTTGTTTTAATGGGATTTTGACCTGTATGAGAAAATCCAGGTTTGTAACAGCAAGATTCCTCTGTGCAATCAAGGAAAGAAGTGGTTTATGGAATTTTTTAGTTACCTCTTTGTGGTCAAAATAAAATTTACTTATCTATATTTATAGGTATTTTTCTATAAAACGGACTTCTTTTAAAATAATTCAACATGAATCATATAACTTGAAAAGGTTTAAGCACTAAATCTTCAGTTTTATTCTGGATTAAAAACTTAATCCAGAAAAATCAACTGGTAGGGCAGGGGTTGCAGACCATAGCCTGCAAGCCAAAACTGGCTAACAAAGAACAGTATTTCATAACACATAAAAATGATATAGAATTCAAATTTCACTGTCCATAAAAAAGGATTTATGGGAACACAGCCACACTTATTTGTTTATACATTGTCTATGACTACTTTTCTGCTACAACAAAAATAAGTAGTTATAACAGACCACATGGCCCAAAATGCCTAAAATAATTAACATCTAGCCCTTTAAAGAGATTGTTTACCAACCCCTGTTCTAGGGCAACCATTAAGTATTAGCCTTTCAGCAACAACTATATATCTTGATTCAAAACACTTTCATATTACCTAGAATAAAAGTTATTAACTAGCACACTTTTTACTATTGATTATTATGTATTCTAGAGTCTATGAAAACATACTGTTGGCATTAGATCAGGCTGAAAAAATATAATGGGACAACGCACATTTACTATCACTATGAGAAAAATTACTAAAAACAGCAATTTGTCTTATTGATGAGTCTATAAATAGCATTTTCAGTTTTTCTAAGGTTAGAAAAACAAATATTTCAGTAGAATCGAAATAATTTTTTAAAATCCCAAGGCAGACTAATAGGTGGAGGAAACTCTGATATGTGTTTTCTAAAGCTTACTGTTTTTCGATGTTTATAAAATTCATTCATAGATGTAAGAATGTAATATAATTCAGATAATGTATTAAGTACCACCTAGACTATTCACTTTCATGGGACACTATTCTCCAAGAAATAATATAGGAACTTTCTTTAGCTTTGTTTTAAATGTTCAAAGAAAAAAAAATCTTTAATCTGGATATATGCAATTGCTAACATAAATTTGTATATTTATAATTTTACAATAACCAGATACTTGAAATGTCTTCATGAGATGATGGTTGATGTCTATTTTTTGTTATACATCTAATAAAGGTTTACAACTGGAAATTTTCAATGTGACTTCTCATTTATATAACATCCCTAGTTTCCCACTCCCTACATACAACAAAGGAAATGTTCTGCTGAAGGTTGGCCAGATTTAGGAGGAGGAAGGAATAAAAATAAACATTAATATCAAATCATTACATTCCTTTTTTTATATCAGAATAATCTGGAAGTGAATCTGTATCCAATTATAAATTAGATAATGATGCTGCCTTTGCTAATGATATCTGTATGGTAGACTCTATATCAGTCTTCCTTATAATGTAACCATTGTTTGAATAGAATTTAGCAAGATAACTGGACAGTTTATGCCTTAAGATCCTAGTATTCCTTTTTCAACATTTATTCGCACTCTCATCAGTATGCATAAGATTTTCATTGAGTTTTAATACTCTTATTGGAACATAACACACTATAATGAGCATAAAAGTGAGCATGCAAATTAAAGCTAGCACTAATAACTAAAAGAGACTAGAAGAAGCAGACAGGAAAATACTTCATGAAGCATACACTCTACAAATCTCCACAGGCACTGAAACTAGCTAATATACTTTTAGAAGCATTGTCAACAGAGGTTAAGGTAAATGAGACATTTACCACCAGATTCAGTAAAGTGACCATTCAGAACTAAAATTGTAGAAAGATTATCAATAGTCTGAACCAGAAGATATTATGTTAGAAATATGTGTTGTTTACTTCACTCAAGGAAAAGCCATCATAATAAAGCCTCATCTTTACAATACCAAAAAAATGATCTTTGTTAGTTGTGAGTGTTGACACATAAAGAACTATAAAAATCCACATTTTTAATTATGAAAATTTGTCAACACATGAAATGAGCCATTTTCTGATTATTGACTCTTAAGCATATCTGAAGGATATTAATAGATTTAGTTGGCATATTGTGATGCTCATCACTCTTACCGTTCTTTTCTAAATCAACTTTATTGAGATATAATTTATATACAATACAGTGAAATTATTTTAAGTATGCAATTCCATGAATTCTGACAATGTGTACAACCTTATGACCAGCACCATGATCAGTATAAACAGTACTTCAATCACTGCTAAAAGTTCCCTAGTGTATGTATGCACACACCCACCTTAACCTCCTCACAGCCCCTGATGAGTGATATACTTGGTCACTATTGACTACTTTTGCCTTATCTACAATTTCTCATAAGTGGAATCTTACAGTATATACTCTTTTGCATCTAGCTAATTTTACTCCACATATTGTTCTTAAGGGCATTCATGTTAGTATGTGTAAAGAACAAACTCCTAAGGTAGCCTCCACAATCCCTACCTCTCAGTGTACCAGCCTTTGTGTGATCTCTTCCCCTTGAGTAAAGGCAGAACCTGTGACTTACTTCTAACTATAAAAATATGGCAAAGGTTATGGAACATATGTGATTAAATGATTGATTACTTGCATCAACAGTGCAGAATTATTAGTCTTAGATGAAACTCTGCTCCAGTCTACCTGACAAATCTTAAAAACCAGCCCTGATAGGATCAAACTATTTCCAAGAAACTTAACTGTGTCTTAGAACAAAGTTCAATGATACGTATAGGGATACAAAAATATTCAGTATCCAAGTAGGCAAAAATTCAAAAGGTTTGATATCCAACCAGAAATTGCTATGCAAACAAAGAAGCAGGAAACACTTCCCATATTGAAAATAAAAGAATCAACTAACTGAAAACAGACACAGGTAGTAGAATAAGCAGACAAGAATATTAAAAGTTAAAATTGTACTCCATATATTAAAAAAGCTAGAGGAAAGATTAAAATGTTAAGTAGAGACCTGGAATATATAAAACAGACCCATATCAAAATTGTAGAGATGAAACTACAGTGCCTAACATGGAAAATACTCAAAATAGATTAATAGAAATTTTACACTGTAAAAAAAAATATTAGTGGATTTGAAGATACAGCAAGAGAAACTACACAAAATGACACTCAATGAGAAAAAAGTCTCCATAAATGAATGGAGCCTTTGTGAGCTGTGGGACAACTCCAAGCAGCCTAAAACTGTAAATGTACCCAAAATAGAGGACAGAAAATGACAGAAAAAAATGAAGAAATTATGGCAAAACTTTTCTAAATTTGATGGAAACTATAAATCCACAGGTCTAAGAAGCTCAAGAAGCTATAAGCACAAGATACACCATCATGGTACATCATAGTCAAATTGCTCAAAGCCACTCAAAAATGAAAAAACTTTAGAACAGCCAAAAAAGAAAATACACATTACACACAGAGGGATAAAGATAAGCACAACAACAGAATTTCTCAGCAGAAACTGTGTAAAGTAGAATATTTTTAAACCACTGAAAGAAAAAAAATCAACCTAGACTGCTATACTGAGAAAAATCTCTTTAAAAATATATTTCAGGCATATAAAAGCTGAAAGAGTTCAATACCAACAGACTCACATTTGAAGAAACGTTAAAGGAAGCCTTACAGACTAAAGGAAAATGACTTGAGATAGATATCTGGATCTAAAAAAAGGCATGAAAAACATTACAAACAGTAACAGTACAATATGTCATATTTTTCTAATTAATTAAATCTGAATGCTAGTTCACTGTTTACATAAAAATAACAATATAGTGTATAGTGTGTAACATGTGTAAAGCTGTGATGATATGTGATAATATGTGACAATAACAACATGTGTGACAGTATCAACAGAAATAGTAGAAGGGAAACATGGTATACTTTTATAAGATTCTTATACTCCATATGCAGTGGAATAATCACATAAAGACTGTTATATTGAGGATGTAGTCTATAAAATCTAAAGCAACTACTAAAATACAAAATAAAGAGATATAGCTAATAACCTACAAAGGGAAATAAAATTGAATCATAAATGGTACTCAAGAATGTATTCATTTGCCTGTGATGCCATAAGAAAGCACCACAGATTGGGTGGCTTAATCAACAAAAATAATTTTTTTTTCACAATTCCGGAAGTTAGAAGTCTGAGTTTAAGGTGTTGGCATGGTTGGTTTCTTCTGAGACTTCCCTCCTCAGCTTTTAGATGGCTACCTTTTCTCTGTGTCTTCACATGGTCTTCTTTCTGTACCTGTGTGTCCTAATTACCAGTCATAATAGATTAAGTCCTATCCTAGGAACCTAATTTTAACTTAATTACCTCTCAAAAGACCCTGTCTTCAAATACTGCCTGGGGTACTATGGGTTAAGATTTCAATATAGAATTTGAGGGGATACAATTCAGCCATAACAACGAGGAATAAGAGTGGTCACATTGCTACAGATTCTAAAGACATTAAAAGAATAATAAGAGTATATTATGGTCAGTTTTATGCCCCCAAAATTGGAAACGTAGATTAACACATTCTTTGAAAGATACAACCTACCAAGTGTCTCTCAAGATGAAAGAGATAAACTGAATATCCTAAATCTAATAAAGAAATTGAATTTGTAGTTAAAAACTTAAGGCCTAGATGGCTTCACTGGTTAAATTTATCAAATATTTTAAAAAGTATTATTAATTCTACGTAAACTCTTACAGATTATTGAAGAAAAAAATATGTCCAAACTCATGAGATCAGCATTACACTGATACTGAAACCAAGTAAAGACATTACAAGAAGAAAAAGAATTAGATTTCTCCTTCCGGCCAAGATGGAGGCAGAGGTAGACAGACATACTGTGCCTCCTCGCACAACTGGGCAACCCAGAGTTCCAATGCAGGGGAAATAAAGCCTCAAATCTCTGACTGAAAACACCTGTGGGGGTTGAGACGGCAGTGGGAGAAACTCCCAGCCTCACAGGAGAGTTCATTGGAGAGACCCACAGGGTCCTAGAATGTACACAATCCCTGGGAATCAGCACCAGAAGGGCACAATTTGCTTGTGGGTAGCCGGAGAAGTGACTGAAAGCCAGCAGAGAGTAGAGCAAATGGCATTGTTCCTTCTCAGACCCCTGCCCCACATACAGCGTCACAACACAGTGAGAGGGGTGGGTTGTCCCGCCCTGGTGAACACCTAAGGCTCCGCCCCTCATTACCTAACAGGCCCACTGTGACCCCCCCCAAAAAAAAAAGGGGGGGTGCCAAATGAAGGAACAGATCAAAACTCCAGAAAAAAAAAAAACAACCAAGTGACGAAGAGATAGCCAACCTATCAGATGCACAGTTCAAAATACTGGTAATCAGGATGCTCACAGACTTGGTTGAATATGGTCGCAAATTAGATGAAAAAATGAAGGTTATGCTAAGTGAAATAAAGGAAAATGTACAGGGAACCAACAGTGATGGGAAGGAAACCAGGACTCAGATCAATGGTGCAAATCAGAAGGAAGAAAGAAATATTCAACCAGAACAGAATAAAGAAACAAGAATTCAAAAAAAAAATGAGAGGCTTAGGAACCTCCAGGACATCTTTAAATGTTCCAACATTCAAATCATAGGGGTGCCAGAAGGAGAAGAGGGAGAGCAAGAAATTGAAAACTTATTTGAAAAAATAATGGAGAATTTCCCCAATCTGGCAAAGGAAATAGACTTTCAGGAAGTCCGGGAAGCTCAGAGAGTCCTAAAGAAGTTGGACCCAAGGAGGAACACACCAAGGCACATCATAATTACATTAGCTAAGATTAAAGATAAGGATATAATCTTAAAAGCAGCAAGAGAAAAGGAGACAGTTACCTACAAAGGAGTTCCCATAAGACTGTCAGCTGATTTCTCAAAAGAAACCATGCAGATGAGAAAGGGCTGGAAAGAAGTATTCAGGGTCATGAAAGGCAAGGACCTATGTCCAAGATTACTCTATATAGCAAAGCTATGATTTAGAATGGAAGGGCAGATAACATGCTTCCCAGATAAGGCCAAGTTAAAGGAGTTCATCATCACCCAGCCCTTATTATATGAAATGTTAAAGGGACCTATCTAAGAAAAAGAAAATAAAAAATAAGTACAGTAAAAGGACAACAAACTCACAGCTATTAACAACCAAACCTAAAACAAAAACAAAAACAAACTAAGCAAACAACTAGAACAGGAACAGAATCACAGAAATGGAAATCACATGGAGGCTTATCAGCAGGAGAGTGGGTGGGGAGAAAGGGGGGAAAAGGTACAGAGAATAAGTAGCATAAATAGTAGGTAGAAGGTAGACGGGGAGGTTAAGAATAGTATAGGAAACGTAGAAGCCAAAGAACATATATATGAACCATGGACGTGAACTAAAGGCGGGGAATGTGGGTGGGAGGGGGTGTGCAGGGTAAAGGGGAATAAATGGGAGAAAATGAGACAACTGTAAGAGCATAATCAATAAAATATATTAAAAAAAGAATTAGTAACTAGTATCTCTCAAAAACATAGATGTAAAATTCTAAACAAAACTTTAAATAACCCAATCAGCAATATATAAAAAAGATTAATATTTGAAGAAAAAGGCAAGGACGTCCATTTTTATCTCTCCTATTCAACAGTGTACTGGAGGTTCTAGCCAGTGTAAACAGGCAAGAATAATAAAATTATAGGCATCTAGGTTGGAAAGAAAGAAGTAAAATGTCTTTATTCAGAGAGCACATGCTTTTCTACATAGAAAATCTGATGGCATTGACAAAAAAAGCTACTATATTTAATAATTGAGTTTAGCAAAATCACAGAATATAAGACCAATTCACAAAAACTATTGCATATTTATATAATAGAAACACTAAAAAATTAAAAAAATTTCTTTAAAATAGCAAAAATATGAAGTACTTAGGGGTAAATCTGACAAAAGATGTGCAATATCTATACAATGAACACTACAAACTTTGAGGAAATTAAAAAAGTCCTAAATTAAATAAAGAGATATACAGAGTTCAGAAGATCCTTATTGTTGAAATGTTAGTTCTGCCCTGGCTGGTATAGCTTAGTGGACTGAGCATGGGCTGTGAACCAAACAGTTGCCAGTTCAATTCCCAGTCAATTCCCATGCCTTGGTTGTGGGCAGGTCCCCAGTGGAGGCCATGTGAGAGTCAATCATACATTGATGTTTCTCTCCCCCTCTCTCCCCCTCCCTTCCCCCTCTCTAAAAATAAATAAATAAAAATATTAAAAAATAAAATGTTAGTTCTTTGCAGAGTGATCTATAAATTCAACATAATCCCAACTCAAATTCTAGAAAACATTTTTGTATAAATTAACAAACTGATTCTAAAATCCATATGAAATGATAAATCAACAAACAAGTGCTGGTGAGGATGTGGACAAAAGGCAACCCTAGTGCACTGGTGGTGGGAATGCAGACTGGTGCAGCCTCTGTGGAAAGTAGTATGGAATTTCCTCAAAAAATTAAAAACAGAACTGCCTGTTGACCAATTGATTCCACTGTTGGAAATATACCCTAAGAATTCTGAAACACCAATTCAAAAGAACCTATGTACCCCAATGTTCATGGCAGTGCTATTTACAATAGCCAAGTGTTAGAAACAGCCCAAGTGCCCATCAGTAGATAAGTGGATAAAAAAACTGTGGTACATTTATAAAATGGAATACCACACAGCAGAAAGAAAGAAGTCCTACCTTTTGTGACACCATGGATGAAACTGGACACTGTTATGCTAAGTGAAATAAGCCAGTTGGTGAAAGTTATAAGTGAGGTTATATCATAGATCTCACTTTTAACTGGAAACTAATGAACAAAATAAAGTAATGAGAAAAATAGAACCATAGAAAAATAGAGCTGTAGGAGAGGAGGAGGGAGGGGGGAATGGTAGGAGGAAGAGGAAGGGATTATTAGTCAAAAGAACATGCATGAATGACAAACAGATGTGGACAGTGGACAGGGGATTGACTAGGCAAGAGAGGTGGGCTGGGTGGAGGGGGCAAAAGGAAAAAAACAGGACTATAATAGAATAAATAATTTTTAATACTTAGGGAAAAATAAATACCACAAATTATTATTCACTTGTGAATAATCTGTGAATTATCTGTGTTCATCAATATCGATGTTTCTTAAAAAATAATGTTGAGTAAAAAAGTGAGCTGTTAAATAATGTGCATAACTACTTCATATTAAAAATGAGAAAAATATAAAATAAATTCCATATGAAAAGGACCTAGGATATAGCAAAAACAACTTCAAAAAAGAATAATAAAGTTGGAGAACTAACAGCATCTGATGTCAAGACTTTCAGGCTTACAGTTATCAAGGGACTGAGACCTTCAGTCAAATAGCCAGGAAGGACCTGAAGCCAGGCAATAGCCATCTGAGTGAGCCTGGAAGTAGATCTTGTATGGCCTGACAATAGCTACATGAATGAGGTAGAAAGGGGGTGATCCATGAGAGAAGCCTTGAGATGACTGCAGCCCAGGCCAATATCCTACCTGCAGCCTTGGGAGAGATTCTGAGCCAGAACGTTCATCTAAGTCATCCTAGATTCTTGACCCACAGTAACTGGGAGATTACACATATTTGCCATTCTTGGCCTCCGTCTAACTTTTGGAGTAATTTTTTATGCAGCAACAGATAACTAATACATGTTGCAATCCTACTATCTGATACAGGAGATCACCATCAACTCTGCAATTCCCAGCCAAGCAATTTGGTTGACCAGTAGGTCCAGAGACCCTGGGTGGAGCATAAGTTTATTAGAAACATTTCTAAAAGTCATATAATCATACAACATTAGAGACAGATGGAACCTTAAGGATTTTGAACCCAGCCTTTTAATTTCACAGATGAAAACAGAGAGGTAAATTGATTAGCTCTAAATGACCACAATGGTAAATGGCCACAAAAGGACCTGAAAATAACCTATGTCTTCTGATTCTGGGACAAGGACAGTATCATGCTCTGTCCATTAATTTAAGAAACTTACTGTGATAATTCTTGGTGGGGATTTCCTGTGGCCTGAAAAAGACATGCTCACCAATCAAAAGTACATATGACATTTTATACTTAGATGTTGTTCATTATTAACTGTGTTAATGATAGTTAGGTATGGTGTAGTCTATCTAAAAAGTAATTTTTACCAGATTTTATTCTTAAGTTTTATTCTTACATTTTAATGAGTACATCTGATTAGTAAAGCTTAACTTGCCTTTAAAAAGAAATACCAGATCAGGGTCTTTCTGATTTTCCTGCTATATTCTACTTTAGGGTATTTTAGGGTTCACATAAATAATGTTTATTATTGCTAGCAGCAAGCAAGCTTAAACTTAGCATAAACAACAAAAAAGGAACAAAATTGGAAGATAAAATGGTATTTGAATTATAGAAACAGATTTTGAGAAGTTCTGTATAAGAAGAAGACCTCATGCTGTGGATTAAACTTAAAAGAGCTTCTGAAACTTTGTAACTATTCAATAGCTAGTACTATTCTATCTCCTACAGCTGAACCTTTATCTGAATATTCTGTATGTTTGGAACCAATTGTTGTGGTGTGTTCTTTCATGTACTTCTTTTTTTAAAAAGATGTAATTCAATGTCTTCTTTGTTTTTTTAAATTTTTTACTTAAATTCTTCATTTAAAAAATTTTTAAAAATTATTTTTATTTAAGTATAATTGATATACAATCTTAATTAGGTTATATTATCTTCAGGTATACAACATAGTGATTCAACATTTTTATACCTTGCAATATAATCATCCTGCTAATTCTAGTGATCATCTGTCATGTATAAACTTATCACAATATTATTGATTATATTTTCTTTCCCCTTCTCACCCATCCCCACTTCCTCCCATATGGTTACCACCTTGTTTGGTCTCTGTTTATATAAATCTGTTTTGTTTTTGGTTACATATATAAGTAATACCATATGGTATTTATCATTCTCTGCTTGATTTATTTCACTTAGCGTAATACCCTCTAGATCCATCTATGTTGTTACAAATGGCAAGATTTCATTTGTTTTTATTTCTGTGTAATATTTCAGTGTGTGTGTGTGTATCATATCTTTTAAAAAAGATTTTATTTATATATTTTTAGAAGAGGGGAAGGGAGGGAGAAAGAGAGGGAGAGAAACATCAATGTGTGGTTGCCTCTCACACACCCCCTACTGAGGACCTGGCCTACAACCCAGGCATGTGCCCTGACTGGTAATGGAACAAGTGATCCTTTGGTTCACAGGCTGGTGCTCAATCCACTGAGCCACACCAGCCAGGGCTCACATCTTCTTTATCCATTCATCTATCAATGGACACCTAGGTCTCTTCCATATCTTGGCTATTGCAAATAATCCTGCAATGAACATAGAGATGCATAGACCTAGCCACAACAATCAGACAAGAAAAAGAAATAAAAAGTGTCCAAGTAGGAGAGGAAGATGTAAATCTGTCACTCTTTGCAGATGGCATGATACTACATATAGAAAGTCCTACAGAATCCATCAAATATTAATAGAATTAATAAAAGAATTCAGTAAAGTAGCAGGATACAAAATTACCATATAAAAATCTGTCATGTTCCTATACACTAATAAAGAGCAATCAGGAGGAGAAATAAAGAAAACAATCCTATTAACAGTTACATCAAAAAGAATAAAATAGCTGGGAATAAACTTAACCAAGGAGGTGAAAGACCTCTACTCTGAAATGAGACATTGAAGAAATTGAGTAGGACACAAATAAATGGAAGGGTATACCATGCCTATGGGTAGAAAGGATTATTATTGTTAAAATTACCATAGTACCCAAAGCAATGTACAGGTTCAATGCAATTCCTACCAAAATACCAATGCCATTCTTCTCATAACTAAAACAAATAACCCTAAAATTTATATGGAACCACAAAAGACTTTGAGTAAGCTAAGCAATCTTGAGAAAGAAAAATAAAATTGGAAGTATCACACTCCATTATCTCAAAGTATATTACAAAGCTGTAATAATTAAAACAGTATGGTACTGGCACAAAAATAGACACATGGAGAATACAGGGCCAAGAAACAAATTCTTAGTTACATGGTCAATTAATCTATGATCACAAAGGAGGTAAAAGTATGCATTAGAGTAATGACAGTCTCTTCAACAGTGGTGTTGGGAAAACTGGACAGATACATTCAAAGGAAAAAGAAAAGGGAACTAGACCTCTCTTACATCATATACAAAAATAAATTCAAAATGAGTTAAAGACTTAATGTAAGATCTGAAACCATAAAACTCCATCTACTTCTTTTTTTTTTTGTCTGATTTCATTCGTTTATTTTTAGAGAGAGGAGAAGGGAGGGAGAAAGAGAGGGAGAGAATGGACTATTTCCAGCAAGTCAACAAAGTCCCCAAAATGTTTCTTCCTTATCTGCTTTCAATTTAAAATGTATTCATTCAACAAATATTGATAGAACTTGTACTTATTTTACCTTAATTATTGAGGTAGGCCCTGAGACTACAATGACAACAGGGTAAAGACCCTATCCTTAAACAAGCTCTACATCCAGGGAGAAGAGGTAGATAAGTACACAGAGAATATTTTACAGTGTGTTAAGTGTTATGCTTGAAGGAAACATAAAGTGAAAGAAAAAACAAATAAGAAAAAGGAACATCCCAATTAGCACCAGAGGGTGAGAGATAGGAGTCAGAAAAGATTTCCAAAGGAATCAATGTCTACTCTAAAACTTGAAGGATATTTATGAATTAGCCAGTTTATTAATGAGGCAGGCAATATTATATTAAGTGTAAAAACTTTGGAGACAATTTGGGTTCAAATGTTGGCTGTAGCTGCTGTTTGTACTTAGGATGTTATTTAACCTGCCTGTTTCATTTGGAGGAATCAAAACGGAATGTACGCAAGTTGTCACTACCACCTATCTACCTTCTTCTACGTCCATATACTCTACTTCTCTGCTATCACCACAGATGAACTTTCCATGCTCTTGTCAAAGGCCAAGTATTCCACAAATATACTAGATCCTGTTCGGCCTTGCCTTCTCAAGACCTTTCTCTTTTCTTCATCGTTAATAGTTCCTTTCTGACTTGATCTTTTCCATCACTATTACAAAATTCAGTTACTTCTGTCTTTACAACAAAACAAAAAACAAAACAAAACAAAACAAAACAAAACAAAACATTACTCTCTTGACTCCACTTTCCTCTCCAGGTACTGCCTCAATAGTCTCCTTTCTTTTACAGATAAACTAACTCCTCATAAGCATTGTCTATGCTCATTCTCTCCAAATTCTCTCTCTCTTTTGTTTCTAATACTCTATGGAACTATTTTTGTCAGGATCCTTGACTTCTCTGCTGTTAAAGTGAGGAGTTAATTCTCAGTTCTCATTAGACATGGTTGATTACTTTTCCCTCCTTGACATTTGGCTTCTAGCACTAACACTGTTCTTGATTTCTCCTACTTTTCTGGCTGTTCCTTTCTTTGTCTTGTCTCTAAAACTTATACCTAGGGGGGCCAGTCTTTCAACTTCTCATTTTCTATTTACACTCATTCCCTTTGTAATCTCATCCAGTCTTCTGGCTTTACTTGTCATTTATTTGCTATCAACTCCCAAATATTATCTGCAACCCAAACTTTTCCACTAAATTCTTGGCTTATATACAACTTACCATTTCTACTTGGATATACTAATGTAATAGGAATCTTGAACTTAACATTTCCAAAATTTATTTCATCTTCCCTCCCAAATTTGCTCCTCCCACACAGTCTTGTGTCTCTTAGTCAATAGCAACTCTATTTTCCAGGTTAAGTCCCAAAATCTTAAGTCATCACTGACTTCTTTCATATTCCACATCCAGTCTGTCAGCAAATGCCATCAGCTCTGCCTTTACAATAGATCTAGAATGCAATTGCTTCTTTCCATGCCCACTGTTACTTGGGTGCAGATCACAATTATCCCTTGCATGAATTATCACAAGCGCCTCCTGTCTCCATGTTTTGTCTCAGTCTCTTTGCAGTGCAGCAGCCATAGTCATCCTGTGAATTATAACTCAGAGTATACGACTATTCTTTTCAAACTGGCCTATAAGACCCTACATAATTAGGCATCCTGTTTCTTTTCTAACCTTATTTTTACTTTCCCTCTGGCACTATTGCAGTCATTTCGGCTTCCTTGCTATTCCTTAAAACACCTGAGCATGCTACTGCCTCAGGGCTTTTGCACTTGCTCTCTAGTTATGCTCCTCTGCTACTTATCCTCATGGCTAGCTCCTTCTGTATTTATTCAAAAATCATCTTCTTAGCAAGGTTATTTCCTTACACTTCTTAAAATTACAAAACCTTCTCCAACACTATTTCCTTTCTATGCTCAACTTTCTTTAACATTCTATATAGTTATTTGTCTGATTTATTGTCTTTTTCCCTCCCACTCCAGAATGGAAAGTCCATGAATGCAGAGGTGCTCAACACAGCATTAGTCATGGTAAATAAATAGATAAATAAATTAATGAAAGGGCACACTGTCTAATACATACTGTGGTAGGATATGCAGTTTATGGGTACCTGTACTTTGCTACTAATAATTGACAAATATACTATCCATGTGGAACTAAAAGTACTTTAGATTCATTTGGTATTGACGCTATTTACCATAAAAGATATTTTTCTCTTTCCTTTCCTGTATATAGTGTTTTGTGAATTTATGTATACTTTAATTTACTTTTTCATGGTATAAAGTTCTTATTTTTTACATTTAATCGATGTGTAACACTACAAAACTAATTCTAGTTTCAGTGTTTGGTTAATACATTTGTTTTTAGGGTATGCCCTATGGGATAGTTATGCTGAATTAGTAGATTAGGACAGAACCATAAAAAGCATTAGAACTTCATTCTAATTCTCTGAAAGTCTTAAAGGCTAAAAAATGAGTCATTACCTACTTGTTTATTTATAACTTAATTTATTTCTATAAACATTTTAATCCTGTACTATTATTGGGTAAAATGATAAAATAGGCTCATTTTAAGAAGGCACAAACATTATTCGAGAATTACAAATATAGCTTACAACACTGGAAAAGTCTGATAAAAATAAGAAAGCTCAATTTACTCCTCCTAGAAGTTGCCAGTTTATATTCTGTATTTCTTCAAAAAGTCTCTGGTATCTACCCATTTTTATGTTCTTTTCTCATAGTTCTACTATTTTCACAGCTAATAAAAAGAAATGGAGGAAGATATTTCCAAGGAAATATTTACACTCATACACTGGCTTAAAGTAACAATGCCTATAGCTAATATATATATATATATTATATATATATTAGCTATACCCACCAGGAAGCAATGAGTCTACTGCTTAGAGTGTATAGCTGTAGAACCTAGGCAATTTATATAATTATTCCAGACCTTAGATTCCCTATCTATTAAATGGGTATAATTACAGGTGTCTACCCTATACGATTGTTATGATGATTGAACTATATTATGATTATAAAAGCAGTGTCATAATAACAGGTATACAGGTAAACACTTGAAAAGTGTTAAGTTATACTTAAGATAGGTATTGGTATTTTAGTTAAGGTTCTTTTAGTTGTAAATAACAAAAGCTAGCTTAAGCTAGATTTCACGTAGTCAATATATATTTACTAAAGCACTTACTTACTATGTGTCTACCTATGAGCCAGGTACTAAACTAAGAACAGGTAAGGAAAATGGGAATATTTATAACAAGGCTATCAGGTGGTTCTTAGAGCTCAAAGGCAGACTTGCTGTTGAACTTCATTCAGAAAGAAATGAAACTGGGAACTGGAAAGATGATGAAAACCTAGGAAATATTTTGCATCTTGCTATGTACTTCTCTTGGAAGATTGGTTTCTGTTGTCTTCTAAGTAGATCAGCTTTTTATGCAACAAAGCTTAGATAGTAGATTAAAGATAGCCACCCACAAACTATCAAGTTCAAATGTTACTGTTCCTGCCATACTGAGAGACAGCTCCTACTGCTTTATCTCTCTGATCTTTTACCTTAACTTCAAAGTTTGATAGGGATCAAGTGTCCATACTTGTCTACATAAAGGGTCAGTTAACAGGGTCATGTGGTAGCTACAGCAAGTATTATCTACAATTTATAAAGAGAAAAGCAAGACAGAAGTATGAGTTACTTTCCCAAATTCATGTGGGTACTGAGTACACTTGTACAACACCAGCACATGACAGTGCCCTCTTCAGTTTTCTATTTTTGGAGCTTCGCCTGCCCTAGTCCCAGTTCTTCAAATGCTTAACAGTTCTTTTCATGATATGGGTTGGCCAAAAAGTTCACTTGTTTTTTTCTGTAAGATGGCTCTACTAGCACTCAATTGTCTTAAACTTCATTCCAAACAATTTTGTTAGATTTTACTGTGACACCTGTCATATCAGTGTACATTAAAAAAAACATCAAAATTGGTGAATTTTTGTGTAGACATTTTAATGAAGGTGGAAGAAAATATACAACATGTTCAATATATTATGCTTTATTATTTTAAGAAAGGTAAAAATGCAACTGAAATGCAAAAAAATATTTGTGCAGTGTATGGAGAAGGTGCTGTGACTGATCAAATGTTGTCAAAGGTGGTTTGCAAAGTTTTGTGCTAGAGATTTCTTGTTGGACAATGATGCTCCATGATGGGGTAGACCAGTTGAAGTTGACAGCGATCGAATCGAGACATTAATCAAGAACAATCAATGTTATACCATGTGGGAGATAGCCAACATACTCAAAATATCCAAATCAATAAAGTTATTGGTGAAAATAAAAAATGTGTCTTTCATTTTACAGGACACACCATACAGACTTGTTGGCCAACTCAAAGCTGCATTCCCTCACCGTCTCACTGTTATGCATTCCCTCACTGTCTCACTGTCATGTGTTTTCTTACTAAAATGTGGCATCCGCAAATTTCCAAAAAAAATGCAATGTCAAAAAAAGTTTCATGGATTAAGGTTTTAAAAGGTTTTTGCAAGAAACAATAAACATATAATTATATGTTCTCTTACTGAATTTGCATATAAACAATTTGCCTTCCAGAAGATACTACAAAAAGCAGAAACTTACCTTCCCATTCTGTTGGGATATCTCCTACGTCATAGTCTATTTCTCTTTTACTTGCTGCTTCTACAATTCTTTTCTCTCGAATAGTCTGTCCTATAAGATAAAAGTGGTTATTACATTTTTAAATATTTTAATGTATTTATTTATTTCTAGAGAGAGAGGAAGGGAGGGAGTAATACAGGGAGAGAAACATTAATGTGTGGTTGCCTCTCATGTGCCCCCCCACACTGGGGACCTGGCCCTCAACCCAGGCATGGGCCCTGACTGGCAATAGAACTAGCGACCCTTTGGTTCACAGGCCAGCACAGAATCCACTGAGCCACACCAGCCAGAGTGATTATTATACTTTTAAATGAACTCATGACACAATAGTTACAACAAGTAAGGTTTTCTCTTTGAATATTGTACACCTTTTCATATGGTAAAAGAATTAACAGGAAAAAGAATAGATTCCATTTAGAATTAGGCAATTTCTACATGACTGCAAAAAAATTTAATTTCCTACCTTAATTTTAGTGAAACAAATCTAGATTCTATGTACAGAAAAAGAGGAGCCAATTAATCTGTAGGGCACTAATGGCTGACAAAAAAAGTTTTCCTTACTAATCACCAGTGCTCCATTCCCTCAACTTTGCAAGCGCGCGCGCGCACACACACACACACATACATACACACACACACGTGACTTGTTACTCAAAGGGATAGATATTTATGGTCCCTACTAAGTCTGTAATCAACCACAAGACTCTGCTGCTACCCTGTCCCCATAGTACACTGGCAAACTAAGAGAATAAAGTCATAGGTTGAATTCTGTGACCCATTTGAGTAACTATCTCTCAAGGGAACCCAAATAAAGAGGTACAGAAACTGGTGAGTTTTGGATATGGGCCTTAGGTGAAATCAACATCTGGAACAGGATGGTGGCAAATGGGGAAAACATAAAAGCAGAGAGAGCAGTAAAGAGAAAGTTGGAGAGAGGCACAGATGGGATGAGAATGTCTGCTGCTTATATTTTTCAATAATAAAAAGTTGATTAGTGACTGCCAGCCAAGATGGAGGCACAGGTAGACACACTGTGCCTCCTCACGCAACCAAGATAGGGACAACAACAATTGAGAAACAGAATAACAACCAGAACTGACAGAAAACTGAACTGTATGGAAGTCGGACAACCAAGGAGTTAAAATAGACACATTCATCTAGACTGGTAGGAGGGGCGGAGTCGGGCAGTGGGGTGGAGAGGGGTCACAGCACAAAAAGCGGTGGTGCCAGGTGTGTAAGGCATCACGGGTTCACAAGACCACAGCAGGGGGACCTTGGGTGCACAAGCGGCAGCTGGCAGACCCCAGCCAAGGGGTGGCTACTGGCAAAGCAAGTGATTGTAAAGCAAGGCACTGAGCGCAAGGCGACTGGCTGACCAGGCAGTCCCAGGGCCCCAGCACCGGGAAATAGAGCCCCGGGGCACTGATTGAAAACACCTGTGGGGGTTGAGGCACAGGGAGAGACTCCCAGCCTCACAGGAGAGGTCATTGGAAAGACCCATGGGGTGCACAAGCCCACCCACACGAGAATTAGCACCAGAAAGGTCCAGTTTGCTTGGGGGAAGCAGCAGAAGGGACTAAAGTCCAAGGGAGAGCAGAGCAAGCGCCATAGTTCCCTCTCGGACCCCGGCCCCACATACAACGTCACAACCCGGTGACTGGGGTGCCCCACCCTGGTGAACACCTAAGGCTCCACCTCTCATACACAACAGGCGTGACAAGACAAAAAAAAACAAGAAGAAGAAGAAGATGGCTCAAACAGAAGAACAAATGAAAGCCCCAGAACCAATACTTTTAAGCGACTGAGAGATAAACAACCTATCAGATGCACAGTTGAAAACACTGGTGATCAGGATGCTCACAGTGTTGGTTGACTTTGGTAGCAAATTGGATGAAAAAATGAAGGCTACAATAAGTGAAATGAAGAAAAATGCACAGGGAACCAATAGTGATGGAAAGAAAGCTGGGTCTCACATCAATGGAGTGGACCAGAAGGAAGAAAACAACATACAATGAGAAAAGAATGAGAAAATAAGAATTCAAAAAAAATGAGGAGAGGCTTAGGGACCTCCAGGACATCTATAAACGTTCCAACATCCAAATTATAGGGGTGCCAGAAGGGGAAGAGGAAGAGCAACAAGTGGAAAACTTATTTGAACAAATAATAAAGGAGAACTTCCCCAATCTGGCAAAGGAAATAGACTTCCAGGAAGTCCAGGAAGCTCAGAGAGTCCCAAAGAGGTTGGACCCAAGGAGGAACACACCAAGGCACATCATAATTACATTAGCCAAGGTAAAATGAAGGAGAGAATCCTAGAAGCAGTAAGAGATAAGGAGACAGTAACCTACAAAGGGTCCCATTAGACTGTCAGCTGATTTTGCAAAAGAGAGCTTACAGGCAAGAAGGGGCTGGAAAGAAGTATTCCAAGTCACAAAAGGCAAGGACCTACACACAAGATTGTTCTATCCAGCAAAGCTTTAATTTAGAATGGAAGGGCAGATAAAGTGCTTCTCAGATAAGATAAAGTTCAAGGAGTTCATCATGACCAAGCCCTTATTTTATGAAATGTTAAAGGGACTTATCTAAGAAAAAGAAGATAAAAAACATGGATAGTAAAATGACAGCAAACTCACAATTATTAACAACCACACCTAAAACAAAACAAAAAGAAACTAAGCAAACAACTAGAACAGGAACAGACCCACAGAAATGGAGAACACATGGAGGGTTAGCAACAGGGGAGTGGGAGGAGGAGAGAGGGGGAAAAGGTATGGAGAATAAGTAGCATTGATGATAGGTAGAAAATAGACAGGGGGAGGGCAAGAGTAGTATGGGAAATGTAGAAGTTAAAGAACTTATGACACATGGACATGAACTAAGAGGGGGGGAATGTGGGTAAGAGAGGGTGTGCAGGGTGGAGGGGAATGAAGGGGGTAATGGGACAACTGTAATAGCATAATCAATAAAATATACTCTAAAATTTTAAAAAGTTGATTAGCGTTTAAGTTCATAGGAAAGGCATAAAACTATTTAGTATTTTTTTCTGTTTTCAAAATGTCTTGATTATATCCTTCAAAGTAGGTTTGTCAAACTTGTGGTTTCAAAACATGTTCCCTTTTCTTTTTTCTTTTGTAGAGAATAAAGTTTATTCACTGCCCAGGAAAGGAGAGGGGTATGGTGTGGAGAGATACAACCAGCATTGAGGGATGAAGGCTTTGAACTTTTATTGGATTATAATTACATTTAAAAATGTAATTATAAAAGGGTGGGAGGGTACTGTTGTGTGGACCCTGGGTCATTGGGGTGTTGTAACAGGAGGCTGCAGTTTGTTCCAGTGTTATCTTCTGCCTGTGGATACAGGGAGCAGTTAATTCTGTTCTTGATTTCCAGTACGTTCCAGTGCTGGGGACATAGGCTCAGAAGAGTAAAATGGCAGTCATGGTTAATGAGGTTATTGGTCTGGTAGGCAAATGGTACCCAATAGCAAATGGGGCTGACTTTATCCTTTATTCCCTCTCTGGTTTTAAAATGGATTTATTCTTTTTTTTTTTAAATGCTGAATTTTTTATTCAAATCAAGAGTTCAAGATTCTTTGTCTCATTTCAATTAAATCTAGTATATCCTAAAGCAATCTGAAAGACAAAAATACTGATACTATATACTTTTTAGCATGAAAATAGATTATATTTTTATTTATTTTTGCTAGAGATTAGGGTCAAAATTGGCACTGTGAGGATACCATCTGTATTGGTTTGAAGCAGGAGTTCAATCATGTCTGTTTTGTCCCTCAAACAAGTAAAATCACAGTGAGTAATGACAGTATACTTGTATCATATAGATTTATTCTTAATGACCTAGCCTGGTTCTGGTTTTGGGCAGTAGGGACAAAGGTCTCATATTCTGTAACTACTTCAGGTGGGCCAGGGATATATAGCATCCCTGACTGTGGGTCCAGGTATGAGTCACTAAGGAGAAGTGGGTGGAATTGGACAGCCCAAAAGTGAGAGCTGTGGCCGGAGGCCATTTAATCTCCCAAGCCTGGATGCTCTGTTGAAAGATATAAGATATTTGAGGAGACATGGCCTAAAAACAAGAATAAAGAAAAAGACTGCTATAGGTCCTAGAAAGGGAATCAGCCAGGAAACGAAGACCAGATATTGACCTTAAAATCTCCAAAAGGGAGAGGCAGAGTAGCAGGTAAATTCTGTATGGCTGACACTGCATCAGTAGTTCTCAACAAGTCAAAGGATGAAGGAAAGAAATGAAACATTAGCTTGGAAGAAAACTAGGAAAAGCAGAATTCAATCCATTTGTGGGTGACAATTGGACATTGTGACTTCCACTGAAACACAATTTCTCTCCCTGAAATCACCCTCATTTTATTAAAGAGACTGAATATAAGTCCAGTTTCAATTTGGCCTGATTATTTGTATGAACACCAAAAGAACAGTAATCGATCATGTAGGCTTTTGTGTTTAACCAATTCCTTGATAATTACTGAAAAAACACCTTTGTTTACAAATAGATGACATCAAAGATGTATAAAAAATGATGTACACATCTTTAGATGTGTAAAAAAAGCCATTAGTTTATAAAATAAACTCTTTGTAATCAGATATGAGATTTCCCCCAAAAAAGCAAATTGTTTTAAAACTACTCAATTCTTTGAAACAAATCCAACTTGAACAATTTTTATGAATTGGTAATAAAATTTATGCCTCCTACTGAATAAGTAATTATGCACAAACTGTACATGTACTCATACTAACAGTTGTAAAGACAATTATACTGATCACAGCAAGAAAATTTCCACCTAGTAAATAGAGCAAATTTAAGTACCTGCTAAAGTGTCAAAATTTTAGGATCTAATTTACATTTAAAAATTAACTTAAGACTTCCAGTCAAGAGAGTGGCATAGGTAAATGTGGTACTTGCATCTTCGTACAACCACATCAAAAATACAACTAAACTACAAAACAGCCATCATTTCAGAACAGCCTAAAATCTAGCTGAATGGAAGTCCTACAACAAAAGATGTAAAGAAGCCACATTGAAACTGGCAGGAGGGTTGGAGACAAAGAACGGGCTGGTCTCACACCCATGTGCAATGGATAAAAATTGGGAGGAATATCTTGGCTGTGGAGGGCCCCTTTGGTAGCAAGGGGTCCCAGCCCCACATCAGGGCCCCATGCCCAGCACTCCAGTGAAGAAAACTCCCCAGGAAGAGAACTCATAACTTCAGAATGTAAAAACCTGAGGGGACTGTGGCTGAGTGAAATAGAGGGCTTCTGGAGTCTCAAGCAATTCCTCTTAAAGGGCCCACACATGAACTTACTCAGACTTACTCCCTCTGAGTTTCAGCACTGGGGCAGCAGGTCAAAAGGGACCAGGGACATAGGAAGGAATAGGAATGTCTGGCATCAGGGTGAGAACCAGAGGGGCAGCTTTCTCCAAGACAGAAGTGCTGGCAGAGGCCATGTTTTCTTTTCTGAGTCCTCCCACAGAATCAGCAGGTGGGTGCCATATGAGTCTCCATCAACCTGGGTATAACTATTCACCCCTGCCCTAGGGATTCCCTGAGCCCTGACTCACCAACTTGGGGGCCCGCCCAAGCTGTTTCCAGTGACTTTTCCATATGAATGGCCAGTCTTGTCTCGTGCTTCAGGTTTCCCTGAAATCTCTGAAACAAATAGCACCTGGCCTCAGCATACTCCATACATCCCTCTAAGAGGCCCTAGGCTCAGCACTAGTAGCAGTTGGTCTTGCATCACAGGTTGGCATCACCTGAGCACCTCCAAGCCCAGCATAAGTAGTAACCATCTAAAGATTGCTCTGTAGTTCTTGTGGGGTGGCCCTGGGCAGAAAACAGGTGTGGCAGAAAACAGGTGTACCTCATGATAGGCCCCAGACCCAGTGTACCCAGTGGATAGCTTCAAACTACATCAAAGCACCACCCAGCCACCTCCACAGGTGACATACTCAAGGGGCAGACTCAGTGGGCACCAGACCCTGCTAAAGTAAGTCCTGCTCCATGGGGTGAGCCTCTGACTGCTGATCCTCCACAGCTGACTGGCCTGGGGATAATTCTCTCCCATTGACATGTCAACAGTATCAAGGCTCAACTACAACAGGAGGGTGTAGTTGTACATAGTGGGGGAACCTTGGGTACCTAGCTTATGTGATAAGGGAGGCTATGCCACTCAATCATATAGGACCCGTACTACATCAGGCCACTCAACCAAGCCCAAAAGATGAAGCAGTTTCACCTAAAAGATAGAAACAAACACAGGGAGGTGGCCAAAATGAGATAATCATGTCCCAAGTGAAAGAACAGAACAAGACTCCAGAAAAAGAACTAAACAAAATGGAGACAAGCAATCTACTAGATGCAGAGTTCAAAACACTGGTTATAAGGATGCTCAATGAACTTAGTGAGAACCGCAACAGTCTAAAAAAGAACTAGTCATAAATGAAGGATACAGTAACTGAAATGAAGAATAACTTAACAGGAAAACAACTGTAGAGCAGATGAAGTTGAGAATCAAATTAGTGGTTTGGAATGTAAGAAAGCAAAACCCACCCAATCAGAACAACAAAAAAGAAAAGAGAACCCAAAAGAATGAAGAAAGTTTACCAACTCTGGGATAACTTCAAGCCTACCAAAATTCTCATCATGGGGGTCCTGGAAAAGGACAGAGAGCAAGAAATTGAAAACCAAACAAGATGAACCCAATGCTAAAGGTTAAAGACAAAGAGAGAATCCTAAAAGCAGCAAGAGAAAAGCAGTTAGTTATCTACATGGGAGCTCCCAAGACTGTCAGCTGATTTCTCAACAGAAACTTTGCAGGCCAGAAGGGATTGGCAAGAAATACTCAAAGTGATAAAAAGCAAGGACCTACAACCAAGATTGCTCTACCCTGCAAAGCTATGCACCCCATAGCTTTGTATACATAAATTGTGATGCAAGTACCACATGTAGAACTGAGGGACAGAGAAAGAGTTTCCCAGACCAAAAAAAAAAAAGCTAAAGGAGTTCATCACCACCAAACCAGTATTATAAGAAATGTTAAAGGGGGGAGGAGGGCAATATAAAGGGCAAAACTGCAATAAATACATAACTATCAAGAATTGAAGCTAAAAGTAATAAACAAGCAGAACATAAACAGACTCAGATACAGAGAACAATTTGATGGTTGCCAGATCCAAGGAAGGTTGGGAGATTGGATGAAAACACTGAAGGACTGAGAAGTACAAATTGGTAGTAATAGAATAGTCATGGGGATGTAAAGTATAGCATGGGGAATATAGTCAGTAATATTCTAATAACAATTTATGGTATCTTGTACTAATAGATTAGTACAAGAATTATCAGAATGATCACTGTAGTAAGTTATATAATGTCTAATCACTGAGGTATACACATGGATCTATTAGAATCATGTCAACTGTAATTAAAAAATTAAAGATCATTAAAAAATTAACTTAATACCAAAATTATTTAAATAGTACATGTATAGGTTTAATAACTCCTAGTACAAGAAGGAACAATTGACAGTGGTAAATTATTGAATTTACCACGTGTTAAGTAAAACAATGCATAGTTGTCTAACTTAATATTAAACAATTTTAGACTTACTCAAATAGTCAAAATAAAAGTTCGAATTCTGGTAGATCAGAATGATCCATGGTACATGAATTTAAAGACTATAGTGTAAGTAACAATATTATTGCCCAAACTTAAAAAAATTTAAAGCTAGCTGCCATTGGGCTAATTCTAAGAGGATAGCAGATTTCCTCTTCTTTTGTTTAGAAAAATATGGAACCCATGAAGAGTGATCCTGGGTATTGGGTAGATGACAGGCTTAGGTAACAGATTTCATGTTTTATCAGGTTTCTGGGACAGAGTATGCAAACCCTGACAGTGATATGGGAAGGAAGATCTAAAGCAGAGAGTCCTAAACTTCAGTCACTCAAGTATCAGCTTTGCAATCTTTGTCACATTGTATAGTATTCTTTCCTTAACATTTTTCTTTAAATTGGCTTGTCTTTTTCTTCAATAGTCACTTTTACCTTACCCTAAAAAATAGAATCATTGATTGAATATACTAGTTGTATTTTGTGTTCAAACACACATAAAATAGATGTATCTTTAAAATGTAAGAGGCTGTCTTTGCGGCCCATGAAGTCATCAAGCAGACCACACTTTGTAAACCACACTAGCCCATAGAGACACAGGCCCGGCAACACAAATGGTGATGCAGGGCATAGAAACCAACACAGCAGTACGAAAGTCCTGGGGATGGGAAATGGCTGAATAAACTCTTTGCAATCAGATATAAATATCAAAGTCTTGCTTTGATTATGTTTAATCTTCATTTTTATAAAATCCTATGTTATGTACAAGGTAAGTTTGAAAGAAGACAGCAGAGGTTCTGGAATTCCAGGAGTGAGCAAAGGGGGGAAAAGCTAAACTGCATGGCATTGTTACCATATGCCAGACATTGAACTAAGTTTTACTTTGTAAGGGTAATTTTATTTAAACTTGACAATCCTCTGACATTATTATTACTCCTTTTTATAGAGACTGAAGCTTAAGAGAACTTAAGAAATTTACTTTCAGTCACACACAAGATAAGAGGAATCTAGATTTGAACATAGGTCTTCTGATTCCCAATCACAGACACTTAGCCATGAAGCTATGTTGCCAAACAATTAAGACATCTACAAGTGTTATTCTGTAAATATATCACATTTCAGTTAATAAAATAGAAGGGCCAAGCTAAAAAAAAAAGGAACTGCCATTTCCCAGAAGATCAAAAATCAACTATTTCTCACCAAAAAAGAAAAAAACACTGCCTTTCACTAGGGTATTTTCAGAATATAGAAAACACATTTTAAATAATTTAGTGTAACAATCCTGACAGTAATTTAACTTTCAGTAAACATTCACTGAAGAATGTCTGGAAAATACACACAAAAAAGTTAAAGAAGAAAATAAAGTCATCCATAATATCACCACCCCAAAAAATCAGGTTAATACTTTCTTGTATTTCCTTTCAGTGTTTTGTCAACATATAGATTATAAATACACAAATGCTTATATGTATATATTTATAAGATTAAAGTTTAACACTTGTCCCTTTCCACTATGTAGACAATATGAAATTTCTCACCTAATTTCATATCTTAAGAAATTAATAAGTATTCAGTTTCCAAACATGTTATAATATTATGAGGAAAAAGAAAACTCTTGTATAAGTGTGTATATTTCTTTTATTTAATTGTGTTTCAAATGTAAAAAGTAAAAAAAGGCTTGTCTCTTTAAGAATACACAATAAAGCAGGTTAAAAAATACATACTAAAGGAAATTTTATGCTAATTATAGGATAAGTATCAGGTATGTGTGCAAAGTAAGTTTTACAAACTATGGCAGTATTTCATGATCAGGAGAGGAAGAGGTAAAGTACAGTGATTTATTTCATATCTTGGTCACCAAAGGAACTCTTTTGAAAGACAAAAGAAAACCATCATGGGAAAAAGTCTTATAGCCCTTTCTCTTTTTTCTTTTCAGGAAGAAAGGTGAAGTAATCCTGGCGAGAGGAAAATGCTTTAAGGAATCCCCTTAAGTAAACAGGCAGTTACTTTCCAGAGAAAAGGGGTTCATTAAAAACCACCACTGCTGAAAAGAGAAAGCCCAAATATTCTCTACTATCGGATGAAGTCTCTGCAAGAGAATAATCAGAGTATGTCTTTCTGAGAAGTAAAGAAATGACCAAAGAACAAAGAGTTTTGGATATTTTGAGCACCATTTTTAGAATGTAGATTTTATGGTCTTGCAGTATTCCCTTTAAGAATATAAAATTCATTTATTTTTTGAATAAGCTATATCAGCTCAATTGTGAAAGTCTCCTTCCCATTTCTGTCTCTTGGCCATTCAGTTACCTTCCCTGGTAGCAAACATGATGGCCAGTTTCTGAAGTAATTTCCTAGGGACAGCTTATAGATGTACAAGAAAATATGTCTGTAGGAATTCCATGGAGACAAAAATGGTGGCATACCCAAAGTTAGGGATTCAGTGTTTGTGTCCTCACTCCTGCCACCCCCTTCCCACAGCAAGCAAATTCACATATTGAAATCCTAACTCGCAGTACGATGGTATTAGGAGTAGGCCCTTTAAAAGGTGATTAGGTCATAAGGGTGGAGTCCTCATGAATGGAATTGGTGCTCTTATAAAAGAGATCCTAGAGAGCTCTCTGCTCTCCATTATGTGAGGACAAAAGAAGAAAGCCATCTACAAACCAAGAAGCGGGCCCTCACAAGACATCACACATGCCAGCACCTTGATCTTGGACTTCCCAGCTTCCACAACTGTAAGAAATAAGTATTTGTTGTCTAAGCCACCCGGTTTACATAAGTTTCTTATAGCAGCCCAAGCAGACTAAGACACCAATCATACTCTTTTCCATCTTGCTTTTTTCCTCCCTTAACAACCTACTTTGGAGATGTTTACACATGAGTATAAAAAGATCTGCATCATAATTTTAAATAAACATTGAATAGTGTAGAATGGGTGTATCATAATTTTAAAAACCAATTCCTGTTTGATGAATATTTAGGTTACTCCCAATCTTTTACTATTACAAATAATGCAGCAATGAATAATCTTATATGTCTGTTCATGTATTGTAAGTACACATATATACATGAGCTAAATCCCAGAAGTAGAATTGCTAGGTCAGATGGAATGTACATCTGTACTTTTGATAGCTATTTCCAAATTACCCTAATAAAGGCTGCACCAGCTTAGCTCCCACAAGAGTGGTGTAAGCACACATTCCCCATGTTGTTACCCTTTGATCTTGCCATATGTTGGTTAAAAATGGTACCTTGCTATAATTTCAGTTTTTGTAAATGGGGCTGGCATCATTTCACTATAAGATCATTTGTACTTCTTCTTCTATAAATTATTTGTTCATGTCCTTTGACCATTTTTCTTTGTTGTTGGTCTTTACTTAATAATCTCCCTTTCCTCTGCATACAAGGTGTTCTTACACATATGAAAGCTGAACAAGACTTACATATCAAAAGGATGGTTGGGTAAGGAATTATAAAATTCTAATTTCTTACCAACATACTGCCTTCCTAGGGTCTTAGTGACCCTTTAGGTGATGAAGACCCTTGACAGATGCCAGTTTGAGGCAGGTGATACCAATGGCCTGAAGAATAAGATGGCCTGATATCAATGGCCTGAAGGCTCAGGCACCTCTCCTTCCCTTGGGCCACTGCTCCTTCCCTAATCCATCCATGTAGTCTAGGGAAGATATTTGGGCAGCTTTAATCTTTAAATTTTGGAGCCTCCAAACACAGAAGAAGGACTTCCGGTCTAGATGGAGGCATAGGTAAACATGCTTGCCTCCTTGTACAATCACAGCAAAAATTACAACTAAATTATAAAACAACTATTATGCAGAACTGTCAGAAAATCAAGCTGCATGGAAGTCCAACAACCAAGGACTTAAAGAAGTCACACTCATCTAGGAGTGTGGGAGGGGTGGAGACGAGGAGACAAGATGTGGAATGGGCAGTCCCACGCCCTCATGCGATGGATAAAAATCAGGAGAGAGATCTTAGAAGTGAGGGATCCCAGCCCCACACCAGACCACCCAGCCCAGGGTTCCAGTGGCAGGAAGATAAGTCCCCATAAGTTTTGGCTGTAAAATCCAGTGGGTGTTGGGGCACTGGAAGAAACTGGGATTCTCAGGCTTCTCCTCTGAAAGGGCCTGAAATCATCTTAGGACTTATGCAGAAACACTCCCTCTGAGTTCTGGCACCAGGGCAGCAGCTGGAAAGGTACCACTGGCATATGTGGAATTACTGAAGTGTCTGTCATCCGGGCAAGTGCTGGGGAACAGCTTTCTCCCAGATAAAACTCCAGTGGCCAGCAGTGGTCACTGTCCCCTTGCTGAGCCCTCCCCAACACAGAGCCACATGGAGGTGGGTAGCTTTGTATCTGAAATTCCATCAACCTGGTTCACACGGGTTGCCCCACCCAGGCAATTACCTAAGGCTATGAGTGCACTTTTATACAATAGGCCATGCTGCAAAGACAGGGAGTCAAAGCAGCTCTTCCTAATACATAGAAACAAATGCAGGGAGGCTGCCAAAAGGAGGAGATAAAGAAATGTGGTCCAAATCACAGAACAGAGAAAAACTACAGAATAGAACTAAATAAAATGGAGATTAGCAACCTATCAGATGCAGAATTCAAAACACAGGTTATTAGGATGCTCAAGAAACTCACTGGGTACTTCAAAAGCATAAAAAAGACCCAGGCAGAAATGAAGTTACACTAAGTGAAATAAAGAAAAATTTACAGACAGTCAGCAGTTGAGTAGATGAAGCCAAGAATCAAATCAATGACTTGGAACATAGGAAGAAAAAATATTCAATCAGAGAAACAAAGGGAAAAATAATTCAAAAAGATGAAGATAGGGTAAGGAGACTCTGGGAGAACTTCAAAGGTATGATTTGAATTATAGGGGTGCTGAAGAAGAAAAAAAGCAATAAATTGAAAACCTATTTGAAAAATAATGAAAGAAAACTTCTCTAATTTGGTGAAGGAAATAGACATACAAGTCCAGGAAGCACAGAGAGTCCCAAACAAGATGGATGCAAAGAGGATCATGCCAAGACACATTATAATTAAAATGCCAAAAGTTAAAGATAAAGAATTCTTAAAAGCAGCAAGACAAAAGCAGATAGTTACCTACAAAGGAGTTTCCATAAGCCTGTCAGCTGATTTCTCAAAAGAAACTGCAAGCTAGAAGGGACTGGCAAGAAGTATTCAAAGTGATGAAAAGCAAGGACCTACAACCAAAATTACTTTATCCAGCAAAGCTATCATTTAGAAGGAAGGGCAGATAAAGTGCTTCACAGACTCCTTTAGATAAAGCTAAAGGAGATCATTATTGCCAGGCCTTGATTAAACAAAATGTTAAAGGGTTTACTGGTGTAGAGGTGAGGGGATTAAGAAGCATGAATAGGTAGTTACAGAATAGTCCTGGTTTAAAGAATGGTGAAGTGGGTAGTGTGGTCAAGGTAAGACAGTTTCTGTCTGACTGATGTCTGGCTCTGTACCCAGTGGCAGCAATTAGTGTAACCTGGTGATAATTCTAAATCAGTTTGTCTGGTGATAATATAAAAGACTGAATTTTGCATATATAAGGAGGCTTCGACGTGTCAATGCATAATATATGAAAGTGAGGGCAACTGAAAGCAAAGAACCACACTACATATAACAGATTTGAGAACTTTACACATTACTATTCTGAAGCATTGTAAATTTAAAAATAAATCAATTAAGACTACAAAAATAATAATGCTTATATTGAAAGCCATTTTCATGTAAGAGTTTTCACATAATTTGACTGAAGTTATCAGATTTAGCATCTATTTATCAAGAGCTTGCCGTGTACCAGACAATGTTTAGGTGTCTTCAATATATTACCTCTTATCTTTAAAACAATCTTTAACTGATGAGGAAAAAGAGGCATAAAGTGATGAGCTTACCCAAATGCATATCTCGAATTAAAGTAGCCAGCATTTAAACCTAAGCATTTTTCTGATTCCCAACCATAAGCATTTTCCATTTAAGATTTTAAAATAGTTTGCATATGGTATCATTATACATATCCAATTAAAAACTAACATTTTATTCATAATAAAATGGAAAGCTATTATTTTCCCATAGTGATCAAATAAGGCATTCCTTCTTTAAAATGTGATGATTCTATAATTTGACATATTCTACATATATTTATTATTTATGTGAGCATAGAAGACTATCTCAGCAGGTCTCAGCAGGTAGTGCTTCCTTTTTTAAAGCAATTAAAGAGTCCTTCTAGATAAGCTTTCAGAATTTTTAAGACTGCCAACTAGTTCAATGGATTACCTAAAATCTTATTAGCTTCCCAATCCTTACAGATTTCCCATAAGGGATCTCAGTTTCTTTCATCTTAGAAAATGCAAACTTATATCGAAATGCTTGGTTATTCTGAAATGCCTTAAATTAATGGTTTTGCCTTGTAGGGCCCAAAAGCTGAGAGGTCTTAAACTATATTCAGAAAGACAGAAGAAAAATTCCAAGGGACCTATTTCCTATATTAGTGTAAACATTTTGTGGCAAGTTTATAGCATACCAAATTTGTTCAAAACTGACTTCATTAATTTCTGAAGAGCTATAAATAAAATTATAAAATTTAAGCCTGCAAGTACATATGAAAAATATCACACTTTAAGAAAAAAAGATGAAACTATTGCAAATTTGTGTCTGTGCTTTCCATGTGCACAATAAACTCTTACTATTTATTTTTAAACTTCCATAGTAATATTATATAGAAACAAAAAATTTGTTCTAAAAATGTTATTCAATCAACAAATATATATTAAAGTCTTTTGCATTAGTCTAAGAAGGTTTATAATCAAAAGTTAAATAAGTTTTCTGATTGTATTCCCAAATCAAACACATGATTCTTAGAATGTCTAGTATTTTATTTCATTTACTTCCTTTCCATTACTGTGGACATCAAACACTGAAAACAGTTACACTTTTTAAAATAAAGAAGAAAAACACTCGAATGTTATACAAAAATCACTTATTTTCCAAACAACAAAGAATTGTTGATCCTTGGACTGCATGTAGTGGTAATCACACACACCCCTGCCCCCAAAAGCAGGTAACCATTAAAAGGGAAAACTCAGGTGATGGATTCATGACTATTTGGTCCATGTAACAATGTGTTCACTCTGACAGACTGAAAGGGAAGCAGCCATTTCAGGTTTTGATTGCTGTATAGAAAATCAGTATTTAAAATTATTTTATTCATCTAATACATTCTACAATATTTTAAACAATAAACGCAGACTTTTACTCCAATTTAAAAGTCAGATACAGTATATAATTCCTTATAAAGCTAAATTATCTCCAATGTATAAAGTACATTAATAATTGAGAATTTTAGCATTTGACAAAATAACACAAGAAACTAACACTAAGTGATTCTACTATGACTACACCTGAATCACGATAGATGAGTTAAAATGTCTTAAATATGGATAAAAACTGATAGACAAAAAGGGGAGATTAAATTCTTGTTAGCCAACTTAAATGGGCCTTCAGATACACCATATGGAAATTTCAGGTTTTTAAAAGAATGCTTTACACCCTGGCTGGGTAGTTCAGTTGGTTAGAGCGTTGTCTGGATATGCCAAGGTTGCTGGTTCCATCCCTAGTCAGGGCACATACAAGAATCAGCCAATGAGTGTGTAAATAAGTAGAACATCTTTTGATGTTTCTCCCTCCCACTTTTCTTTATCCCCCACCTCCAAAAATCAATAAATAAAAATAAAAGATTTTTACAATGAGGCTATTTATAATGTTGAAAAATCTTCATTTTATGGCCATATTTGCTAACTAAAGCAAGCAAATTCCAACCTGGTATACACTTAATATAAAAAGGAATAATATTTTCTCCTGTCAAAATTAGCATACACTCATAGTGTGGTATAAATCAATATAATTAGTTGATTTTCACTTTGAGAGTCTAACTTGAACACTGGGGCTGTCAATAGAGAGGTAAAGAGAGAAACTGAAGAAATTAATTTAAAAACAGTGGCAAATATTCCTAGAATTTAGACAATTATTAAATTATGCCACTTATAAAGCTTGGGATAGTCCCCAAGCTTGGGGTAGTCCCCATTTCAGATTTGAAATGTAGAAGATATGACTAATTATTTGACTGACTTCTAGATCTAAATAGTTTCATAGAAATCAAGTAATACTTGATAATTTATCAAAGATCATAAAATAAAAAAGTCGAGTACTGCACCCTTTATCAATCTACCTAATTTAGGTTATATCAGATACTACTTATCATAATGAATAGGAATATTATCTGATATAGAAAGAGACCACATACTCATCTAATGAAATGTGATATTCATCAACTTAATAGGAACTAGTATTTACAGACCAGATTCCTTAGCATAAAAATCAGGCTAAGTTGGTAAGAGGATGAGGTGTCAATAATATTGAAAATCTTTTCTTTCAAAATATCTTCAGTAGAGATTGAAATTATGAAACTGTTCTAAGCAGAGATTCTCTAGTTGAGACAGCAGGGTCCAGAGTACCAATCACCTTTCCTCCCCTCACTTTCCCTGGAGGCAACCTCCTCAACACTCCTAGAGCTCTAATGAGCCCCATGAAAATCATTTCATCCACAAACATATGCTGTTTCTCAAAGAAAACCAAGATCTTGTGAATGGCAGAAAGCCCATCGTACACTTTACTTGTTTCCATACTTTATATCTTTCATGTAGTTAATCAAGAACATTGTCACAAACTCTTGGGGTATGCAGTTCCATACCCCAAGGAGACATAAGGTCTACCTCAGTTGTGGAGCTATGATTTAAAGTAGGAGCCTGACTTAAGGCTCTCCTTCTAGTGTTTAGACAGGATGAGTTCACTGAGAAATCATTCTCTCACTATGGAGCAAGAAGTTCTTAGGACGATACAAAGAAGTCTGAGTAGCAGAGAGGGAAAACAAATCTTCGGTTCACAGGTCTTCAAGGAAGCATACCTTCACTAGACCTAGAGGCTCTCACGAAGGGGAAGAGATTGATGTAGCCGGAAGCCAACCACAAGCAGTAAAAGATAGGAAAGAAAATTCTAGCAAGAACAATTTATTGATAGCATCCCATTATTTTAGTCAATAACTTAAACTTTCTTTATAACAAAATTTTACGTGGCTAATAACTAATTAAACTGGATGACATAAATTTTACCTTTGTCCTCTATTCTAGTTCACTGGTATAAAGACATGCTAATTAATAAATTGTAATTTCACCAAAAGTAAGGCTGTGGGAGCATGAAAGGGGAAGGTTGGTCCCATTTTGCTTGTCAAGATTGCAATAAAGACAATTCTTCCTGCTACTTCTACCTATGCATTCCTTATTTTCCACTGATGTGGAAAAGGTAAAGACTACAGTCATAAACAGCAAAGATCTGTAAGATGATAATATTACTTGAAGATGGGTGTCTCCAGAAACACACATAAAAGTGAAGACTGCCTCTACTCAAGGGTATACTGGTAATGCATATCAGGATACTTAACTACAAAAGAATCAAGTAATTGGACTTGAAACATTCTTTACTCTTAGTAATAAATGATAATGGTGAACATTTTTCCTACTTCTTGCTATTTCTTTATAAGTTTCCATGGTCCAGAGATCATACAATTTAGTCTAATTTAGCAACGTATCAATTATGTTAACATAGTTTATTAATCAATGTTACCTGACTCATTTAGATAAGCAGATTCATACTTAATAAGCAACAATTATATGTATGGTACTCACTAGACACTTTTTATTTTCTTGTTTAATTCCCACAATAATCTTCATTTTTATAATTGAATAAACTAAAGCTCAAAGAAAATGTTATGGATGTGAAAAGCTGTGCTTTGAATTATATCTAAATTTCACACGGAAATTTAAGAAAATGAACTAGTATAGTCACCTCCTATGCTACAAACCTGATGTGTCAACATCATCAACATATAATCAGGTTCACACTGACCCCCACCCCTTCTTTTAATAACCCACTTTAAAACACTTTGCTAGTTTCCCACATCCTCCCCTTCCCTTAAGCAACTTAACTATTGTGTGGCAATATCACCACCTATTGGCTAC
This sequence comes from Phyllostomus hastatus, assembly GCF_019186645.2. Classification (NCBI taxonomy): domain Eukaryota; kingdom Metazoa; phylum Chordata; class Mammalia; order Chiroptera; family Phyllostomidae; genus Phyllostomus; species Phyllostomus hastatus. The sequence goes on from NW_025333916.1 coordinate 30,491,231, forward strand.
CAGAGGGATTGCAATAACCCAAAATAGCATCTGCTTCCTTGCCTAAGGAAGACCAATATATCATTTGGACACTTCTTTTCTTCTGCATTTTATTGAAATGCAGACCTACTTGAAAAACTTTTCAGCTGAGTTAAACCCACTTGAAAAAATATTTTTCATATGTATGTATATATATATGTGTGTGTGTGTGTATATATATATGCATATAATCTTTTTTCTCCTTCATCTCTCCTTCAATAACCTATAGAGTTATTGCATCTCTCTTGATTCCACTGCTAAACAATATGTTTTTTCTAATGTACAGAAATTCAGGTGAATTATGGATTAAAAGGGATTTGAAAATTATTCTGGAAATTAAACTACCATTTATTACAGTTCCTATGAAAAAAAATGTGTTGAATTTAAACAAAATGCTTACATAGAACTTTCAGAATTCAAATCAATTTTAGATTGGGAACTGCTATATTACTAAAACATATAAAAAGCTTTAAGTCTTTCACTGTAGTATCCAAGGCAAATAAAGAAATAGACTGCTATTTAAAGCAATATTGCATATATTTTCATCTCCTCTTCAGAGGATGGACATCTGCCTGTCCTGCGTAATTTGAACCTTGCATTACATGTAATAGAACACTAAAATATTTATTGATAACAGTGATGAGCTCCATTGCTACTTTGCAGTGGTTCATTAAAGTTACACCAATGATACAGAAGTGAATAGGTCCCATTATTTAAATTTTTATCTCTGTGAAGAAAACTTCCAGGATTATGTCTACAACTGCAACCACTCAATAAGTTCCAATCATGAACTTTTGTGTAAAGCAATGCTCTACTTGCATGTCCTTACACTTCTGTTACAGAGTTCTACATCTTACTGTAGTAAGTCCCTGAAAAATGTCCTATCTTTATGGGATGCCCTTCAAGGTCCCTTCTGTGTGAATTTTGTGGGGGAAACATGTAAGATACCCCCAAGCAACTAGTCAATGTGAAGTCACTTTCATTGTTAGCACCAATCAAGTAGCAATGGGTTTTTGTTCCTTGGCCTTTGTCTCATAGCTCAGTTCTAAAAACTGCTTTTTAAATTCTGATTTGAGTACAATTTCTTATAGGCAGGAGAAGACTGCCACTGCCTCATATATTTTAACCATAACTGTTCTCACCTGCCTAGACAAAGCCTATTCCTGGTAGAAAGACAGACTCTAACTCCCTTCTACTGATCCCATGGTCTACTGAGACCTGTTTGTGGCCAAAGGCTGGTGTCAACTGCCCAGGTATATGACCTTCTCTTCACTGTTAGCTATATCCCTGCTTTGCAAATCACCTGCTCAACACTATTTTATTGGCTTCTCAGGACTTGGAAACCTAAGGAATGGCCTTTTAACCAATAGTTATGACATTTACCTCTCCTGAGTCCCAAGTGCTTTTCCTTCCAAATCTTTTGATAGTTCTATTATTTTACTCATTTCCTAATTTAAAAAGTTCAATTGTTTTTACAGTATGAATATATGTTATACTACATTTTTATGGTTAAGTTAGTTATCACAATTGAAATTTAAAAAATTTTTTAAACAACTTCAACTGATTTTACTATTGTTACTACACTCCCCAACAAGGCAAATGTTCAACAACAAAAAATATATTAATGTTTCTTGGATTTGTTCCTTTTATTTCATATTTACATCACAGCCCTCCTCCAGGGCCTTCTTGTTTCATGCCTACATTAATAGAAAAACCTCTTTAACCATACCATAGTCTGATGTCTATTCTTTATTGTTTAGAAATCCCTCCTTTAGGGAGCATTCATTATTCCAGTTCCTTTTGACCCTGCCTATCCATTGAGTTTGGGCAGTGCTGCCACCCCTCTGTCTAGAGGTAGGTCTCAAAACCAAGTTTAAGCATAATCTTGTATCCCTTTAACCACAAAATTTTTTTTCAGAAATGGGCACATGACCTCAGCTGGACAGTCAGCATTTTCCCAGAACCTTTGCTGGAGCTTCCAGGAAATACTCTTAACCTCTATGATCATGAGATATAAAGACCATAAAAACCTAGAACTGCTGGGGCCACCTATCCTACATTGTAGAGAAAACCTGTCCATGAATGAAGCCAAATCAGAGGAATGTGGAGATGTGCAATAGAGAGAACATATCTTCTTAATGTTAATATTATAATAATATAATATCCTCTTTAATATTAAACACTTGAATCTAGTTCATTTTCTATTGTTATGTTTTCTAAAATACTGTATTAGTTTGTGTATGGAGGCTACGTTGCAGTAGCAAATAGGCTCTAAAAAATAAGTAGCTTAAATGATAAGAATTATATTTCTTTGTTATGTAACAGTCCTGGATGGATGTTCAGGTAGGCCAGTTCTTTCCACAGTCATTTAAGGACCCAGGCTAATGGCTGTTCAGCCATTGTCAAGCCTTCCAAGGTTTCCGTGAACACTGTCATTTCATTCAGCCAGGAAAAAGAAAAAGCGCTGAGAAACACATATGGAGATTTTTATTGGCCAGGCCAGGAAGTGACTCATATCACTTCCACTTACAATGCACTGGAGAAAACTTAGTCATATAACCACACCTACTTTAAAGGAAGCTGGTAAATGTGGTCTAGTTATATGTCCAGAAAAGCCAAAAACATGGATTTGGATGGAAAGCTACTGGACTACAAATATATCCTTGGATAAAGGCAAATCAACAAAGAAACTGAACACCAGACCATATCACACTGACTCTCACAGAAAAGCTTTTTTTTAAAAGATTTTATTTATTTATCTTTAGACAGAGGATAAGGGAGGGGGAAAGAGAGGAAGAGAAACATCAATGTGTGGTTGTCTCTCATGCACCCCGCACTGGAGACCCAGCCCACAATCCAGGCATGTACCCCGAATGGGAATCAAACCAGTGACCCCTTGATTCACAGGCCAGCCCTCAACCCACTGAGCCACACCAACCAGGGCAGAAAAATTGTTATTTTTTTTAAATTAAAAACCTAGTGAAATACCATTACCCATATTTCAGAGCAATTTGAAGAAATACTCCAGAAAAAAATGCATCAAATCTATCAAAAGATTTTGTTAAAAACTTGTTCACTAGCATCATATATCTGCTAATATTTACATACAGTGGGAGAAAGTCACAACAGATATCAGTACTAAGGATAATAGAAAAATAGCAAGCATCATTTTTTTCCTTTTAGGATTAGGAAAGATTAATAACACTAAAACAGTATTATTGAGGGTGCAAGAAAATTAATAGACTGTGACTTCCAGCCAAGATGGAGGCACAGGTAGATACACTGTACCTCCTCACACAACCAAGATAGGGACAACAACAATTTAGAAACACAATAACCAGAACTGACAGAAAATTGAACTGTATGGAAGTCGGACAACCAAGGAGTTAAAATAGACACGTTCATCTAGATCGGTAGGAGGGGCAGAGTTGGGCAGCTGGGTGGAGAGGGGTCGAGGCACAAGGAGTGGTGGCACTGGGCGCATAGGCATCCTGGGCACACAAGACCACAGTGGGTGGATCCTGCGTGCTCAGGCATTAGCTGGCAGATCTTGGGTGCAGGGTGGCAACCGGCAGACACAGCAAGGTGGCGATTGTGAAGCAAGGCACTGTATGCAACCCAGGGCCCCAGCACCGGGAAATAGAGCCCTGGGGCACTGATTGAAAACACCTGTGGGGGTTGAGGCACAAGGAGAGACTCCCAGCCTCACAGGAGAGTTCATTGAAGAGACCCATGAGCGTCCTAGGACGTGCACAAGCCCACTCACACAGGAATTAGCACCAGAAAGGCCCAGTTTGCTTGGGGGAAGCGGGGGAAGAAACTGAAGTCTGCTGGAGAGAGGAGCGAGCGCCACTGTTCTCTCTCGGACCCCACCCCCACATACAATATCACAATCCAGTGACTGGGTTGCCCCACCCTGGTGAACACCTAAGGCCCCTCATACGTAACAGGTGCGACAACACACACACACAAAAATGGCCCAAATGGAAGAACAGCTCAAAGCTCCACAGCAAACACAACTAAGTGACCAAGAGATAGCCAACCTACCAGATTCACATGGTGAATCAGGATGTTCACAGTGTTGGTTGACTTTGGTAGCAAATTAGATGAAAAAATGAAGGCTACAATAAGTGAAATGAAGAAAAACGCACAGGGCACCAATAGTGATGGAAAGAAAGCTGGGTCTCACATCAATGGAGTGGACCAGAAGGAAGAAAACAACATACAATGAGAAAAGAATGAGAAAATAAGAATTCAAAAAAATGAGAGGCTTAGGGACCTCCAGGACATCTATAAACGTTCCAACATCCAAATTATAGGGGTGCCAGAAGGGGAAGAGGAAGAGCAACAAGTGGAAAACTTATTTGAACAAATAATAAAGGAGAACTTCCCCAATCTGGCAAAGGAAATAGACTTCCAGGAAGTCCAGGAAGCTCAGAGAGTCCCAAAGAGGTTGGACCCAAGAAGGAACACACCAAGGCACATCATAATTACATTAGCCAAGATTAAAGATAAGGATATAATCTTAAAAGCAGCAAGAGAAAAGGAGACAGTTACCTACAAAGGAGTTCCCATAAGACTGTCAGCTGATTTCTCAAAAGAAACCATGCAGGTGAGAAAGGGCTGGAAAGAAGTATTCAGGGTCATGAAAGGCAAGGACCTACATACAAGATTGCTCTATTCACCAAAGCTTTAATTTAGAATGGGAGGGCAGATAAAGTGCTTCTCAGCATAAGGTCAAATTAAAAGACTTCATCATGACCAAGCCCTTATTTTATGAAATGTTAAAGGGACTTATCTAAGAAAAAGAAGATAAAAAACATGGATAATAAAATGACAGCAAACTCAAAATTATTAATAACCACACCTTAAATAAAAACAAAAACAAACTAAGCAAACAACTAGAACAGGAACAGAACCACAGAAATGGAGAACACATGGAGGGTTAGCAATAGGGGAATGGGAGGAAAGGAGAGGGGGGAAAGGTACGGAGAATAAGTAGCATAGATGGTAGGTAGAAAATAGACAGGGGGAGGGCAAGAATAGTAAAGAACTTATGACAAATGGACATGAACTAAGAGGGGGGAATGCGGGTAGGAGAGGGTGTGCAGAGTGGAGGGGAGTGAAGGGGGGTAATGGGACAACTGTAATAGCATAATCAATAAAATATATTTTAAAAAATTAACAGACTGTTACACTGTTGGGAATGTAAATTAGCCGGTATAAATTATAAAACCAATTGTTTCTTTTTTTGGACTGACTACCAAGGAACTTAGGAGTATGGCCACAAGTTATCTCTAGTGGCGTAACAGCATGAAATTTTGTATTTTCTTTATTGGTTGATTTCTTAAAAACAAAAATCTTTTTTTTAAGAATAAAAGCAGCCCTGGCTGGTGTAGCTCAGTGGATTGAGCGCGTGCCTGTGAACCAAAGGGTCACTGGTTCAATTCCCAGTCAGGGCACATGCCTGGATTATGGGCCAGACCCCCAGTAGGGGGTGCATGAGGGGCAACCATACATTGATGTTTAGTTCCCTCCCTTTCCCTCTCTAAAAATAAATAAATAAAATCTTTTTTAAAAAAAGATCTGTATTAAAAAAGATAAAAACAAAATGAAGGTATTTTTATTTTTATAAACAATATTCATACTCCTCCAAAACAGTTGTTTAGATAACTGATCTCATAGCCATTGTGAATTTCTGACAATAAGGTTGTCCTTTTTGAGTTGGCTGCTATAACACTTAATTAGAGTTGCATTTGTGGCTCACTCTTAGAAAATGTGCAGGTAATCAGGGTTTACATTAGAGCTTATATCTGGCTCCACTTATCCCTCACTTTGATTTGCTTTCTCCTTTCACTGAAATTTTATACCTCTATCTGTTAGTCCTCAATCTCATGTTTCTTCTGGAGGAAGGAAGAGAATGATATTCTAACATAGTTTTATTGTATCAGAAACTCTATCACTCTTTGTATACAAAATTTAAAATTCTGAAAAACAAATATTTTTCTTAAAAAGCAAAAATTCATCTTAAGTTTACTCACTTAAAATAAATAAAAATACAACAATGCTATATACAATACATATATAGGAGAATGAGAAAGAATGCTCAGATAGCTCATAGTATGGTTCAATGGTCCCAATATTTTTTTTTTTCACAATGACTCATAGCAGACAACCCAGTGGCCTCTCATTCCAGGGGCATATCACAATGCACATTACATACTGTCCCCAGCATGACAGCAACAACTTTATCTCTGGCTGTTACTGATCTGAGTCATACTAGTGATCTAAGGAGTCAGATGATTAAGAACACAGATTGACTACAATGTAGAGAGATAAATATAATAGAGAAAATGCTGTATGCTATGATATGACACAGGGGAAAAAAATAAAGAACCCAGAAATGTAGAGAAAAAAATGGGAAATTTTCTGTAAGAGATACCTATTGTATCGGAATTAGGCAGGCAAAGGAGGAAGAAAACAGAGATTAGAAGAATCAGTCCATAAAATGGAAAATTAAAAGGACGATTGGATTTTATATAGAAAAGATAGTGAAACTATTTCTGGGCACTCAAATATATGTTAAAAATAGGTTAATCCATGTGATAGCATTTTTAGATAAATGAAGCCAATTCCTTGAAAAGCAAAATTTTTCCAGACTGATCATTTTTATAAAAATAATTTTAAAATGCTTTAGGGTTTTTTTTGTTTGTTTGTTTGCTTATTTGTTTTTTGTTTTGGCCTAAATAAATTAAACACCATTCAGTGCTACTTTCTCTTTGGATCTCAAGCTATTTATAAATAAAGCATACTATACTGCACCTTAACATATATAGGTCCTACTGAGATCGTTTGACTTTTAAACAATCTCAGTACATTATAATAACTTAGTTATTTCTTATTGCCAATCAGTGTTACTGCTTCTAACTACTGTATATCAGCTTTCCACCCCCATGAATCCTTTATTTGTACAAAATCAGGGTTGGGGGGACAGGAACTGGCAGTGAAAAGAGTATTATTGAGCTCACTAAATCCCTGATCTATTTCTACACACTACATCAAGCCAGCAGCTCTGCTCTGAGGATAGCTGCATTCTGTATAATGCTCAAAGTGCATATATTTTATGATTGATTTATTTTTTTCACACTACCTCAGGAGATTTTGTTGGGTTTTGTTCTAGTCTAATTCCCAGGCAGATTTTCCTGACTTTTCAAGCTGTTATAAGCCTTACTCAAGCACTGTCATTTGGGGTACTGAAAAAGAAAAAGGTCAATTGGCATAGTATTCAAATTTAGACTTTTGCTATAATCTCTAAACGAGATTGTACATTCCATCAAAATTATCTGTTTTAGAGTTTGATTTAACATATACTACTATACCACACACTACTTAGGATAGCTATTATCAAACCCTCCCATCCCCCTAAAAATAAGCAGAAAATATATTGGCAGGGATATAGACAAACTAGACCCCTTATGCACTGTAGGTAGGAATGTAAAATGGTGTGCCACAGTATGGTGGTCCTCAAAAAAATTAAAAAACAGAATTACCCTATGATCCAGCAATTCTACTTCTGGACACATAAGCAAAATAATTGAAAGCAGGGTCTTGAAGAAATATCTGTGCACCCATATTCATAGCAGTATTACTATAGTTAAAAATCAGAGATAACCCAATGGGTAAATGGATAAACAAAATGTGGTTTATAGATACAATGGAATATTATTTGACTTAAAAAGGAAGGCTCTTCTGACACATGCCACAACATAGAAGAACTCTGATACCACTATGGTAAATAAAATAAGCCAGTCACAAAAAAGACAAATACTATATGATTTCCACTTACATGAGGTATCTACAGAAATCAAATTCATAGAAATAGAAAACAGAATGGTGGCTGCCAGGCATTGAGGGGAAAGGAGAGGAATGCAAAGTTGTTGTTTAATGGGTGTAGAGATTGTCTTCTAAGCTGAAAAGAGTTTTGGAGACTGGCTGCACAATAATATGAATGTACTTAATACTACTGTGCAGTATACATTTTAAGATAGTTAAATTGGTAAATTTTTTATGAAGTGCACTTTACCACAACTATACATATATATGTGTACATATGTACATATATACATATACATGTGTATTTGTGTATATATATATATATATATAAACTTACAGATTTTATAACCCTGTTTTAACAATTCTTCAACTTTTGGTAATTAGTGAGAGTCCTCTAAAAGGAAATGAGTGGGCATTTAAAATGTCCTGGGGATTACCACAGAAAGAACAAGTAAGTATGTTTTTCTACATATTTCAACTGTATCTTGTTCTCCAAGTGAACTGCAAATTCCTTAGGTATAAACACAACTTCTTCTAATTGTTTTAGATAATATTCTAAACTGGGAAAATGGAAAGGAATTAATGCTTGATGACATGAGAATGTTTAGGTAGCATTTACTGTATCTCCAAATTGCCACATGTAACGTTAAAATAACAAAATTAAAACTGAAAGGAAACTTGAGAGATCCTGTTATAATAGTTAGTCATCAAGCCATTTCATAGAGCTCCTAAAAATCAATAGATAGAAACTCACTTCTTATCGTTCATTCCAAGACATTATACACTAGGTTTAAAACACATCCTCATAAAATGTGGAATTAGGCAGAAGTGCTGGTCGCACTACTATGTGAATGTACTAAATGCCACTGAACAAGCACACCTTAGAGATAGCACAGGTTCAGTTCCAGACCATGGCAATAAAGCAAATATCATAATAAAGTGAGCCACACAAATAATTTTTTGTTTCCCAGTGCATATGAAAGTTATGTTTACACTATAATGGAGTCTAGTAAGTGTGCAATAGCATTGTCTAAAAAGACAATGTACACACTAATGGAAAAATACAATAAATATAAATTAATTTTTAAAAAGAAAAATAAAAAGACAATGTATACAATGCAATTAAAAAGTACTTTGCTAAAAATGCTAACCATCCTCTGAGCCTTCATTAGGTCATAATGTTTTTCCTGGTGGAGGGTCTTACCTTCAATTTGTAGGGAAAAAAAACCATTATCTGTAAAGCACAATAAAGAGAAGCACAATAAAATGAGACATACCTGTATTGTATACTTTTAAATGGTTAATTTTATATTATATGAATTTTACCTCAGTTTCTAAAAAATCCTCATATATACATTTGACACATAAAGAATCCCAAAGATAAGGGATAAAGCATGAGGAGTTGTGGCTGGTCATGGGCAGGAGACTGCACTGAACCTCATGTAAGCCTGACAAGAAAGGATGGAGTAAGATTCTAGAAGAACTAGTTTTGAAATGTGGTGCTGCATGAAAAGTATTTTATGGTAACAAGGTGACATAAGATTGTGAGCTGATAAACCTTACCACAACCACCAACACTACAAACTAAAATTATGTATAAAAGGCAACAAGCCTATGACTTGGGGCTCCTCTCACTTAGCAAATTCAGTTATCAGGTCTGTAAATCAAAGAGGTCAAAGAGGGAGTGGAATCAAATCATGTCAAGACAAGGAGCTTGGACTTTTCCCTTGAGACAACAGGGAGTCTCTGGCAAGTTTAATAACACAGCAGAGTAATGGGTTCAAAGCTTTGTTTTTAAAGAATCACTTGGGTGGTATCACTGAGGATAATTAGAAAAAAGCAGGGCTTGAATACTAGACTACTACTACAGTATTCCAGAGAGAAGCTCATAAAGTGAACCAGGTTAAACTTTAGGATCAATTGGATATAGGCTTAAGGATGGTACTAGGTGCTTTTCTTAGTTATTCCTTTTAATCTTCACTTTGAAGCTTAATATTCCCATTTTATAGATGAAGATAAGCTTGGGTCAAGGTCACATAATTAGTTGCTAGAGAAAATGTGAATGCACATTTTCTGCTACCCTGTGGTATAAACCAAAACAGTTAAACTGCTTTACATGACAAAAATGTAGGTTTATGTATACTGAGTACTTCTTGTCAGCAGCACAGCTAGCCCTCATCAAGTGAGCACTCGAGGAGATCCTAAATTACTTGAGCTAAAAACAACTTTTACCTGGAAGTGATTTAAAAAAAAAATCCTAATAAAAGGGGACTCTTGCACCAAGTGAGACTAAACTTATAAAAAAATCACTATGTCCTCTTGTGGTCTATTTATACCTTTTTAAATAAAAGGTTACATGAATATATTGGCTCAGTATATACCTAGAGGCAATAATCCAAAGGGATATATTTGATCTTTAAAACTGCCAAATTAAAATCCTTTCTACATATATTATGTCTAAAAAGACAACGTACAATACAGAATATAAAACTTTCATATAAATCCAAATACTTAACTTTATATGGGTGTGTGTGTGTGTGTGTGTTACCTTGGCCCCCACAGAGAGATAACAGAGGTGGACAGATTTACCTTGCATGTTGTACAAAAGCAACTTGAGACACAGCCACAAATCCTGGAAAGGTGAACCTGATTGCTTATGTTCTCCAGACATCCCTCTCCTCTCAAACCACTCATCTTAATCCACTCTGATCAGAACTTTGGTGTTCTTACATCTCGAGGATGATGGTTTGCACTGTCTGCTTGCTTCTAGAAAAAGGATGAGTAACGTCTGAATCACACACACACAAAATGAGGAACGACACTTCTCCACCACAATGTCTTCAAGAAAAAAACCACAGGGATTATATGAAGAATTCTTATTCAAGTGTTAGAATTAACATCAATTTTGCTGAGACTGGGAAATAAGGTGACTAGCCCAGGTGTAATGCCTTGAAGAGAGTTGCCTGGGAGGTAGCTTTTGACAACACTAACCTCTCAGTACAATTGATTAAACATTTCTATTACCCCTATCCTTAGGCAAACTTGCTATCCAACAAAAATCTTAATTTGATAATTCTAATGCCTCTTTCTTCACTTCATATAAAAATAAAAACTGTCCATGCCTTTGAAATAGTGCAAGGTATCCTATCTGATTAAAAAGCATACACACTTTAAACTCAAATACCTTTTCAAAAAGCTTAACTGAGTAAGCACTAACCCCAAGATAGAAAAATAATTTGGACAACTGAAATATTTGACAAGAAATAATAAGAATATTTATGTTTTTTCTTGATTTAAAATGGATAAACAAGCAAACATAGCTTCTCAGTAAAAGCCACCCAAATGTAATTTCAAAACTCTCCAAATTGTAAAAGGAAGAAACAGCCAAGGGAATAAATTTTTAAACTTTTTAGAAGTTTAAAAAAATATTAGACATTGGGTCTTATTCAGAAACACACTTAAATGTGTGATATGAAAGAGAAATGAATTCATTTGTCAGTAATAAGAAAGCAATTTTGAAGAAGAAAATATGAAAAGAAACAAGTCTATCTTGATTTTTTCACTTCATGTTTAATAAATTGCTTTGGAAGTAAGCTTTCTTTGTTCTTTCATTCCATCTGCTATGAAATAAGGACTGTAAAATCACTGATAGAAGACTAGAAAGGTTCTCTTTTCACCATTGTGACAGTAGACACACTTACATAAATGCCATTTCAGCGGGCTCTGGGCATACACAATAGCACACACTCCATTTTACTCCTTTTACTTTTCCTGACCTTAACATCTCAGTAGGAAACATTACTGGGATGAGGTATTTTTCTGGGAATAGTTGGGTTGATTCTTTTTTTAGGTTGTGGGCTCTGTGACAAGTTATAATCCTACCTGACAAAGATAAGATTTTCATCATGGTTTAAACAACATGAAACATCAGAAAGAAGAGAGGAAAATGACTGCTACATACTGAAGTCCACAGGCAGTGTGTACCTAGTTGCAAATCATGAGCTGGTTCAGAAATTGCTGAGGTCAAACCTCATCTCAGTGTCTAACTTCACAGGTCTCTACAAATAGCTAAGATTACTGTACAGTGCCTTGATACCAGCTAAGCTAAAAAAAAAAGTTGAATAAATGGGTTTTTTTCCTAATGCATAGGCAACTGGTTAAGAACACTGACTCTGGAGGAAGACCACTTGGTTCTGAAATTTACTGGTTTATATTCTTTAATATTATTTAACTTCCCTGTGCCTTAGTTTTCGTGTCTGTGAAATAGGAATAATAAGATAAAATATGATCATAGGATAAAATTTGCTATATGTAAAGTGCTAAGAATAATGTTCAGAACTTAGCTATAACTATAAACTAGTACATGTATTAGCTATAACTATAAACTATTCTGTTGGTTGATTATAAAGTCATACTACAAACCAAATAAAGATTTTTTAAAATGTTGAACTTAGAGAGATAACAATCAGATATTACATGAGGCATCAAAACAAAACCAACACATATGTTTGTAATACTTGCAGTGCTCTTCCTATGGTGCTGTGAGGCTGGTGTGAGCAGAAGGGCCCTCATACATCAGGTTTTCACCATGGAGCATAAGATTATGTTTAAACAGGCAGTTTTGATGTTATAGGGGATGGGTGTACAAGGGGAAGACCTGATACTCTTGAAGTTTGGGCTAGCCTGGCATCATGTAGGGCAGTCATACTTATGCCTGGAAATCTGTAGTTCCATCAGGATCAAAAGAGTATCTTGGAAAAGTTGGTGGAAAAGTTAAAGGGGAAATAATTGTGGAGGTGGGGGAAGGGAAATAAATGCAGTTTAGGGCAAAGCATCATTGCCAGTGCTATTATCTTCCCTGGCATGGGGGTTTCCTCCCTTCTCTGGGGTACAATTAAAGTGCAAAACAGAATAAAGAAGACCATCATGCTACCTACCCTCAATCCACAAAGCATGGGGTGAGTATGGATGGTTTAATTTCCAGACATACCAGGGGCATGCTCACTTCATTTTGGTTTTATAAATTGCTTAGCCACCAGGTGATCTTGAATTGTGGTAAATTATGGTTCTTTCACAAAATATATACACATCCAAATTGTTAACTCTTTCCCACATGTCCTGTCACTCTATCCAACCAAATATTTAGTAAAATGGGTGTCAGAGACTATGGTTAAATAGTAACTGTCAGAAGTCAAATGTTTTTGGTTATCTACCCAAACAATTTGAAACACTTATTCATAAAGATATATGTACCCCTCTGTTCACTGTAGCATTATTCATGGTGGCCAAGACATGGAGACAACCAAAGTGACCTTTGATGAATGACTAGATAAAGAAGATGTGGTACATATATACAATGGAATACTACTCAGCCATAAAAAGATGAAATATTGCCATCTGTAATAACATGAATGAATCTTGAGAGTATCATGTTAAATGAAGTAAGTCAGGCATAACAGGACAAGAGCCATATGATTTTACTCATATGTGGGATATAAAATAAAAAGCAACAAATGAACAAATGAAAAAACAGACTCAAAAGTACAGACAAAGAATGGTTCCTACTGGGGGAAGGAGGAAGTAGGAGCAGGACAAAAAGGGTAAAGGGGTTCAAATATAAGGTGATGGGAAGAGAATGGACTTCTGATAGGGAGCACACAATGGAGCATACAGACATCATATTATAAAGTTGTACACTTGAAACTTATTTAATGTTATTAACCAATATTACCCCAATAATTTTTTAAAAAGAAGTCAAAATGTGCAGAGGAACCCATGAAACAGTCTGTGGGGTCTAGGAAAAGCAAGACCTTATATTCTTGGGATGCCTTATTTGAAGTTTAATATTTCAGACATAAAGAGACATGAGTAGATTTTTAAAAAATAATCTTGGGTTTAAAAGGCTTTCTATACATGACAAGAAACCCCAAAATTTTGAAGAAATGTTTTATATAATTTTCTTTATAGATATAAACTAGGAAGCAAAAAAAAACAAAAACCATTAAATAAAATCAAAGACAAAGTAAAAAATTGAAAAAAAAGTTTAACCAAATAAAAGTCAAAGTAATAAAAATCCCTAATAAACAAACAGGGTGAACAAAATAAAAGGAAAACAAACTAATAAAACTATAGACAGAGGATATTAATAGTTTTCATACAGGAGAAAAACATAAATAGGCAAATAAAGATGTATAACCTCACTGATAATAAAGAATATAAATGTAAAAGATATTCTAATTTGTTAAGTGAAAATCTAAATAGCATAAACAGAGAAAAATAGGCAATAACACTATGGTAGGGATTCCTATTGCTCATCCTTACTAAGTACTCCTTTTCACTCCTTGTACCTTTGAACATGAACCTCTGGCAATTGGTTATGAACTGAAGTAACACATCCAAAATATTTAACTACTGGTACAAAGAAAGTCCTGAGCTGTATTTTCCTACCAAAGTATCTGAAGAGACCACATGATCTACATAGTGCAGCTACAACATGGTGGATTCTCTCCATCAGCCTGAGTCTCAGTGTGGAACTGACACTTCCACCCTTGACCTGGAGTGGGCAAATGAGAAGGAAACCTGTCATGTTAATCCACTAGAATTTCATGTTATTCTGCCATTGTAGCACAACTACCTATCCTGACTAATATAAATATACCTCAAATTGCAAGTTATGTTTTTTGTATTACTTTTGTAATTAGAAAAAAATTAAAGGATAAAAATATAAGAATACAATGCTGACATCCCAAGTACAAATATTGGTAATAATTCCCCCAGATTTTCACTACTAAATTTGTAAAAATATTTCTTAAGGTAATACATCTGTCTCTAAAAGACTGCCTACAGGGAAGCCATCTCCCTATTCATAAATGGCTTTTGGTAGGGTTATACTAGATTTATTCAGGCCTCAAAGATAATTGTTTCCACAGAATGAACAGAATAGGGATGGAATATACCCAATAACATTAAAAGATCAAAAAGAAGGGTCCTATGTTTCACTAGAAAAGTAAGTTAAGTACCCTTATAAGAAAAATGAATTCACATTACAAAAGTATCCAAATTGTTGATAATAAAAATTACCCTCCTATGAAGTAAAAAGTTCTACAACTTTCTTCCCTAAGGTTGTCAAAAATAAGGCAAATGGAACCTTACTTCTATCAATTTGATTTTTCTGGGCACAAAAATGGAAGTCAAATTAAACCTTAAACTTTCCATGAAAATATTTCAAGTGTTGCCTTTGGAGGAACAAGGTTCCAGGGAAACCCCTTTGTTCTTTCATCAAATCCTCCATTTCAACCCAAAGAGCTTCATTTTTAGGTTTTCTTGACTGGTACGCCACATGAGATTTTGTCTGAAGAAATGACCTGGAGCTAAAAGATACAAATCCTTCATCTGAAATCATGATTGTAGGAAGATAACAGACAAAATATATAAATCCCATGTAGGAAATTACCACATTAGTGTGCTTGCCTTTTGAATTCCAAGGGGTTGATAAGAAAGGGCTCTAACCACTGCAAAGCATACACCTTTGCAAAAGGCGAAAAGAACATGAGCATACTACATAAAACAGAGTGGTGTTCAAGCTGCTGTTCTTAATGGAATAGTGCATCTGATAAGCCAAGCTCATCTAACCTAGCGGCCTGTCGAACTACTTCTTCATAATAGGAAAGTGTTGCCCAGTTCAGCTGTATTGAGGGTAGACAGGAAAGTTTGAAGTCAGCAGTAGTTGAACTCAAGGATAGACCCTGGGAAGACAGAGTTGGACAACTGAGAGATTTCTAGAAGGTCTTGTGCTTCAGACAGGAAAGGATTGCATAGGAGGTGTATTTCATCAAGTCTCACAACAATAGGCAGTCCCTCCTTGGAAAGACAGTGTCACAGAATACAGAAAATCTGCGATGAAGCTGCATGCTTGTTATGGTGCCCTATAGGGCCAGGACCTATTAGGATATACCCTGCCCAATGGCAGAGCAGCAAGTTCAATGGCTGATAGCTGTCAGTAGTCTGACGGTTACCGAAAAACTAATAAAATTACAATAATTTATGTGACTGGTCCTCTAATGAGTTTAAAAGAAATTTAAATTATAATTATATAATAATTATTTGCTTATAAAGGACCAACAAATTTGAAACAAAAGGAAAATAATCTCCTATAGTTAAAATAGTGCTATCAAGTTTACTGAGCTTATGCGGGTATTTAGAATAATAGTTCTGTAATAGCTCTAAGTCCAAAAGTACAAATATATTTCTAAAAAATATTCTAGTATATTAGCGACAAATATTTTTGCTCATACCTGGATTTTTAATTTGAGTTTATTATGGATAATTTTACCCATATGATTCACTCATATGATATGTCAGGGAAACTGTCAGGTTTCAAGAAGCGTATCTGGTTTGCCCATGGCTGCCACAGGGATTTTTATTTGAATTCATGGTATGTGAGAGCATTGTTGAAAAGCAGACAGAAAATAATTACCAAGTGGCCCTTAAAATGTTCACTTTCTTCTAAGAAATCTGGTGAACAAATGTCTGCAAAAAATCTCCTCTACTAATTGAAAACAATGACTCTTCTCCTTATTAGGAAGATAATTTGTGTCAACGCATGGACATATAAAGATTTAACCATTACAAGTGATGCTTACCTAGTTGGATAAGCCAAATTCTGCTTATAATTCATTAGTTTATGCAACTAAAGAAGATGTACATTTAAATCTTTGCCAAGCTTTAAAAGGTGAAAGATTTATACAATCTAAAGGGAAACCAGAGTATGCCAAGCTTTAGATTTAGCATTCCCTTATTCTAATACTGGTCTATTTCCTGTAATGAGTTAAGCAATTAATATTTCTTAGTCTCTCTAGGAAGAGTGAGAATTTAATATACAAAAACTGAGAATCTTTGTATATTAAAGTTCATGAAAAAAAACTGGGACAGATGAAAATAATCTACAGCTACCTCAAATAGTCATTAGAGCTTCTACTGGCAATTTTTCAACTCTTGGGTAAAAATATTCAAAGGGACCATTTAAAACTGCTTACTAATTAAAGAGAGATAAAAATTATACTAGTAAATATAGAATATGCCTAAATTGAGACATAAGAATATTAATTAATGACCATTTTTCACATCTTAGAAATTTAGGCTATAGCCAATCGCTTAAGATTTTAAAATTTAAATATTTTCATGTATCTATTTAGATGTAATTTTTAAATACCATGTTACTTCCAATTATATATTTTTTAGTTTTTTTTACCAAAATATTAATCTGTATAAATGATCTGGGCTTTGAACAGAATTTTGATAGTTAAGCAATTATTTTCAGCTGTGCTCTATCATATTAGAGCAAAATTATAACAAACCAAATATTTTCTGAAGAATTCATATTGAAAGCCCTTTAGAAATTTCACTTACTTAAAACTCACTTCAAAACTTATCTTCCATATGAATGGGATATAAAAGTGCTAATAACAGCTAGCATCTCTTTGCTAACCAGAGAAACCTAAGCCTGGTAATTATCTACAACTGTCTCCTTACGGGTATTTTTATACTGGTCTTCCCAACATGCAAATTTAATACAAATAATGAAGAATACATTTGGGAGCCTTAAAAAATAAGAGTGTACACACAGTTATATGATAATAAATGTTTGGGGGAACTGAATTATGTGCCTGCTATGAAAGAGTCCTCATTGTTTTGCCCTCAAGGACTACCATTTCGTGGATAAAACAAACATGTAAAAATCAGTAGTAACATGTAAGTTTATGGGAGAAGGCGTAAGAATACTGTCTTGGTTTCCTGGGGTTGCCCTAATAAAGTCCGTGAACTGGGTAGCTTAAAACAACAGAATGTATTCTCTCATTGGAGGTTAGACTTCTGAAATCAAGGTGCAGGCCTGGCCATGGCTCCCTCTGAAGACTCTATGGAAGACATTGTCTTTGCCTCTTCTCATGTACTGGCATTCCTTGGCTCATAGCTGCATCAATCCACTCTCTGCCTCCATCTTCACATGGCCTTCTCCCCTGTGTTCATCTCTGTGTATCCTCTCCTCTTCTTATAAAACACTGGTCATTGGATTTAGGGCTCACTCCAGTCCACTAGGACCCTATCTTAATGAATTACATATGCAAAACCCTATTTCCAAAAGGCCACATTCTGAAGTTTCAGGCAGATGTAAACTATTTGGGGACACTTCAGTCCACTATACTGACCATGTATGAAGGAAAAAAGCAAACCAAACAAACTTGTCACACTATGTAAACTGAGGTTACAGTATTCTAGAATTTGTGTATCATGGTTAAAGTCAGAGAAAAAGAACAACTTAGCAACTTAAAAGTTCTTAAAGTATTCAGTTAGGGGTTGTAAAAATCTTCATTTCAACACTGGATTTGAGATGATTTAATAGAATATCCTCAAAGTCCAAACGAGTTATTGCATCTTGATGAGTATCAGTGGCTCTACAAAATTTTCACCTCTGTATTATTAAACATAACAAAATAAAATATTACTGTTTCATCCATTCTGTTTACAGCAGCATATCTTGTCTGAATTAAGGGCAAGGCTGGTTTTCCTTGTGATATCAGTGAGATTCTGTTTGATTTATATTAAATATAATTATTCCTACTTGCCAGAAAGAACAGACATACAGCCATACTCAATAAGACAAAAGAAAGGCTACCTATCCCACCACTGAGGGATTCTTAAAGACATGAGAGTTCCCCAAACTGTACAAATCACAGTTTGACAATGAATGATCTAATTGGCAAAACAGAGGTTAAATACACGTATCTTTACTTACACTGGTTACCAAATAGTATTTCTGTGGTAGAAAATAATAAAATTATTAAGTAACATTTGGTTTGAAATGTTGGTTTCAAATTTGTTCTTAATTACTATTTTCTAGGAGGTAAATGTATTTGTATTTTTAAAGAAGATTTATGCCACAGAATTCATGGTTTCCAGTTCTTTTTTAGAAGAATGATTATGTATTGGTTTCATGTGATTATAAAATGCCTGATAGATGTTATACCTTCTTCAAAAGCATGATTCTTTAGAAAATGAATTCTATAAAATGCTTGCTACAAATGTGGTGTGTTCCCATCTCTTTTTTCAATAGTAGCTTAAATAATGCAAGTACAAATGCCACTTCTTTAAATATCTGATGGGTCTTCAGCACTCTGGCATGTGGTAGCTTTGTCCCCAAGCTTTTTTTTTAAAGCCTGTCAGCTGTGAGAAACAGTTTTCTACCAATTACTGTCACAATATGAATAAATTCAAAACTGAAAATATAAGCACTGAATATTTTCAGTAAATTTATCCCAAAACTATATTAAAATAGGGATTTAGCATATAAACAAGGGATTTAGCAAGTAATAAGGAAGAAGCATCACATTGTACTTTGTCTTCTATAAATAAAAGCACAATATAAAAAGAAAGAAAAAAAGCACTCATGCACAGAGAGAAATGGGCAAATGACAGAAAGCATATGAAACAAAAAGGAAAAAAAGGTACAGCTGCAAAGAGAGTACCAATTAAGAACTATACGACTCCCCAAAACTGACGTAACACAGTTGTTGTTGGTTTTTCCCCATTTTAAATGATTAATTATGCCTTACTATCAAATAATTTTTAGATTTATATAATACTTCTCTCTTGGTCCAAAACCAGTTTCTTTTAGTATGTGGCTCTACAAACACTTGGCCAGTGGCTGCTGGCTAACTGATTTTGGTTTGGAAGGTATTAAGAAACATGCTATGAAAATTTACAAAATTCTTAGGTTATTACTAAGAATTTAGTAGTTAGATTGTTAATAGAATCCCAAATAAACAAGATATATTTGGCTTTTAGTTTAAATTAGTTCCATGCCAATATTTTTGTGTTTGTGTGGGTAATAAAAGTCCTAAATGTATAGGTATGACTAACAGATATACTGTTTGAGTTGGTTATGTACAGACCAATGTATTATAATCCCAATGGTCTGGTCTATCAACTTAGTTTGGTCAGAATACTGTTCTTGTCTCTGAATCACAATCCATTTTGACATCGTGATGAGATTCACAATTATTTCCAGGACACATTCTTTTAAACTCATTTTTGGAATAGGCATTATGTTGCTTTTTGAGTACTGCCACTCATTCTTCTCAAATATATATTTTTTATTTTTTATTCTTGATGGTTTGTGCACATTATAGACTGCAGTTTAACAAACTCAGTAAGAAGATTTGGGCCTGAAAATCAGTGTGTGTCATTGCTGACCTCTACTTCTCTCTCTGGCTTTCCCTCCCCTCTCTCTTATCACCCATATTTAAACAGGCACCAAGTCATGTTATTTCTTTCCTAATGTCCCTAACATGTACATATTTTACAGCCTATATGACCCCATACTTCAGACTAGCCCTGTGCCTGTATTACTGCAGTAGCAATAGCTGCCTAAATGATCATCTGCACACCAATCCACCTTGCATAACCTGCCAGAATAATCTCTCTAAAGTACCCCCTCAGAATACCAGTTTCACAAGATTTATGTTTTAGTTTTTTTTAAAAAAAGGGGAAGAGGGTGGATTTCCTTGCCAAGTATAGTTTAACAAAAAAGTGGTTTTGGTACAGAAAGATTTTTCAGAGCTTTTAATGTGCTGAAGATATACTACCTGTAGTCAAGGGTGGAAAAGTACACACTTCCCAAATTTATTACATTGCAGAAAGTCTTTAATTTTGAAAGTCTGACCTCAAACTACTTCCAAACTTACCTCTCACTTACTTTTGTACAAATTTCTACCTTCAACTAGACTCTACACTCGTATTCTGAACAAGCTATATGTATGTAACACTTAGTCTTTCTACTGGTATATAAAATTACTTCACACCAAGTTCAAGTTCTGGTTCCTTCACAAAGTCTCCCCAAACAATTTAAGAGTGGAATAATCTTTTCCTTTTTTGAACTACACAAAATATACTTCATTTAATGTGCCATGTGGCACTCAATCACTGCTTGAACACAAATCTTCTAGAATCTTGCCTTTGGATTTAGTTTTTGTTTGTAGTTGAGCAATGTCCTAGAAGGAAAAGATATACTGTATTTTGCTGTGTATAATGCATCTTTTTTTGGTCTAAATTTTTGAGTGAAAAATAAGGATGCACATGGTAGTACCTGAAATACTTTATATCTGTTTTTGTGTTTTGTAATTATGTTATGTAAAATTTCTTGTACCATAATGTTAATAAATAATGCTAAAATTCCTTTATAATACAAAAAAACAAGTGTTTAAATATAAATCAATAAAACACTGCATTAAAAATTTAAAATTAAAGAAATTTTCTGGCAAGACTGGGCCAAAAACATGTGCACACATTATACATGGAAACATATTATACACAGCAAAATCCATTACCTTTATATATGCCCAATAATACCTAGAGCTTTGCAATGAACAGGACCTCTGAAATATTTCCCAAGTAGGAAAAAAAACTTTTTAAGGATAGTATGTTATTTGCCATTCCATATCCAGTCTTCACCTTGCTGCCCTCTGTTCCAGAAAGCTGACCTACATGGATTATGTACATCAACAGGTTCCCTTGCACTCTAGCTTCCACTGGAATTCACATAATTGGGAGGGAACCTAAAGGCAAGGAAGAGAGAATGAGGTCAGAGAATTTATTTTGCTGGCTCACTCCCTGCAAGCTCAAATGGGCTGGTGGTTTCTCTTAGCCCAAGGTCACAACTCCAGGTCCCAGAAACCCTTTCAGGCTTTGAAGTGATAACAATTCCCTGCTGTTAGCCTTTTTCCCTTCCCTTCCCTTCCCTTCCCTTCCCTTCCCTTCCCTTCCCTTCCCTTCCCTTCCCTTCTCTTCTCTTCCTGTTTGCCTTTCAATATTGTTAACAGCAGAGTGGTTTCCCCCACTCTGGTTTCTTTCCTACACCCTGCCCACACCTTTATGTAGTCCCTTTATTACCCAATTTGAATATACCATCTGCCTCTTGCCTAAATTCTAACTGATACAGTATTGTTTGGCTATTTTAAAAGAGAGCTATTAGTCTCATAATACCAGGAATAGACAATGGATTTATTCAGAGAATATGAAACTAAATATAAACTATAATCTGAGTTTTGGATTATGATCTACTTGAGGGAAGAAACCATGACATTCATCTTTGTATCCACTCCTTTGCCTAGAGAAGTCCCATGCACACTGTTGGCAATAAACATCCATCTAACTGAATTTAATAATTTGTGGCAGAGACAGTTAGTGCTCACCAAACATGCATGCACTGCTCTCATTTTCCAGCCTCCCCTGCAGTTAGATGGGACTGGGTTCTGACCAGTGGAATATGGGCCTTCCCCTTAAAATGTTCCACATGAGCCTTCAGGTCTCTTTTCCCCTTGTCAACCTTGGAGATTTTTTCAGTGATTAAAATATAAGAAAAATGAGAGCTGCCTGATTCACGAAATAAACATTCATGTTAAGTCACTGAGTTTTGCGGCTTATTTTTCACTTACCTTACACTGAGTGTCCCCTACTTATAACAATTTAGCATTTTAAATGATACAACTGATTTTTTAAATTTCTATGTATTGATTACAGAGAGAGAGGGAGAGAGAAACATCGATCTGCTGTTCCACTCATGCATCTATTGGCTGACTCTTATAGGAGTCCCTACAGGAATCAAACCCAAATCCCCAGTGCGTAAGACAATGCTCCCACCAATTGAACTACCTGAGAAGGGCAAATACAACTGATTTTAATGTCTGTCTAGATATTATAGCTGCCTTATGAAAATTTTCATTATTTTAAGATATACATTGAATGAATATTTCGGATTATACAATGAATGAAAATACATGCCTTAACAATTACTGACAAGTAGAAAAAAAACACTAAAGATCTTCATTTTATTTGTTTAGCATTAAGTAAGCCTAAGAATGAGACAACTATAAAACGAGGTGACAGGAGATGATCTGAGCAGCTCTACCTCCAGGGTGAAACCCCAGAAGCAGGCCCATGCCTTGTTCTTAGTGTAGCAGTGAAGAGGAAAAAAGAAAGGACTGTTCTGTGGTTGAAAAAAAAAAAACAAGGTATAAAGAATGGTGTTTCTAGAACGTTGGGCCATTTTTAAATTTGGTAGGCATTTTCTTTATGTCCCCTCTTGCCTATGTTTGTTTCATATTTTCAGTTTAAAAGCATTTCTTCTCAAAAAGTAAGAAAAAGGGATAGAGTTGTCTTGTTCTCTATCATCCATTAAAAACACACTATCTTCTCAAGCAATGAGTAAAGCTTTTGAAATTTTTATGATCCAAGTGTTTTTAGTCTTTTGTGGGTATTTAATGCTCATATTTAGACTATAAATATTATCAAGGTAGAACATGTTTGTTACCTACATACCTAAGAAAAAGCAAATATATATACATTTGAATTCATACATAAAAGTAGATAACCATTTTGTGTCATTTGAGAGTTTGAAAAAAATGCATCTCTTTTTTAAAAAAAGATTTTATTGATTTATTTTTAGAGAGAAGAGAAGGGAGGGAGAAAGAGAGGGAGAGAAACATCAATGTGTGGTTGCCTCTCATGTGCCCTCTACTGGTGTACTGGCCCACAACTCAGGCATGTGCCCTGACTGGGAATCGAACCAGCAACCCTTTGGTTCATAGGATGGCATAGAATCCACTAAGCCACACCAGCCAGGTCTCTTTTTGTGGTTTAGTCTTTCTTATTTTATGTTGTTACATTTACTGATTTGAGGAAGTGTATTTGGCGTTGTGTTCCTTTCATAGTTTAAACATGCCATTTAGTTAAATTTCCTCCTTAAATGGCTTAGAGAATTATTATATTTATAATGCATCAAAAATATATAGTACATGTTTAATGACTATGTGGGAACATGTCAGGTCCCCATCTTGCTGCCATCATGTTTCTTGTGGCTACAGTTAGAGACATTTTTTGTGTACCTGTCCTTTTAAAACACTAGTTAGAGCACTCCCTTTGGCAGACTTTCCATCTTCTCCACATTGGGATCATTAACAGATACACTATCAATAGTTTTTTTAAAAGATCTTTCTTGAAACAGAAACAAATACCTCTTTTCCCCTCAGAGCTTTCTGAAGCCTCCTCTTCTAACGTGTAAGTTAGAATACACATCTAAACCCTTACAACACTGCCTTTCTTAGCTATCATAAACTCTAATACGATATACTGATTTCTTTCAAGTTTCTACTTCACTGGTAAATTTTCTCCTTATGATCAAAATTATGCCATAAGTACATGTCCCACTCTTGTTCTCACATAACAAAATGAAAACCTCAACCACTGATTAATCATATAAAATTGTGTATATATGTGCATATATTTATGTATAGTTTTTCCATAGAGTTAAATGTAAAAGCACTCCTTTTGTTATTTAATTTCTTTCTATTCCTTTTTTTGCAAGAAGTTATGACTCCTACTAAATGGTCTTAATAGTTTTTAGGTTTATCCCTTAGTTTATCTCTGCTTTGATTTTTAAAAAATGCATATGAACCAAAACATTTTCCAAGAAAAAAGTAATTCTATCTAAGGAGAGTTTAAGATTATTATGCTGTTGAACAAATACTGAAATAAATGTATTTGTATGTATAAGAGAACTTTTAGTACTTATATAAGAAGTGTCCTAAGTAGTTCTAGGTTTACTATCAATAATTACAGGTTCCATTAAATGAAAATGTGAAAATTCTATGAAAAAAATTAAATCTTACCACAAAATGGATATCATGTAGAATAATATAAAACATTTATATCATGAGGGATCATATGTAATAAAGCCCCTACTTGAAGCAATGCCTTTAATAATGCCTTGTTATAATTAAACATTGACATAGATAGCATAAAAATCTACATCACTGTATTTACAAAGTATAATAATTAAGATTTTTTAAAAAACCTATATAAACCCAATTTCTTATTATGTAAAAACAAACTGGTTATTTGATGATTGCTGAGAGGTAAAGAACTTGCCACCCATATCCATGACTCTCATATGAGTTCAAGAGGTTGATAAATCTGATGGGTACTATAAAGGGGCCTATAAAAAACTAAGTTTAAAAGAGTAGCCAGAGAAACTAACAAGAACAGATGATGGTGATTTAGCAGGGCCATCAGGAAAGGAGTTAAGGAGACAGAGAAATGGTACACGTAAGACAAAGGATGATGATAAGAAGTGGGTGTTTGGTGGAAAGGTTATATCATGTAAACTGCTTAATTTGCTACAAGAGACCCCATTAGTTACCTTGGGAATTAGAAGTAATCTTCAAATATGCTTATAAATATTAAAGAAAAAAGAAAAAGAGAAAGGAGAAAAAGAAGAGGAAAACAGAAAGAAATATTTGTAAACTATCTAGATGCCATCATTTCTTACTTTTAAATTTAGATTTATTGGACTTCTAATGAAATAAGTTGAAAACACTTCACATTTTTTAAATGATAAGAAAGAAAAGAGTTAAGGCAAAAAATGGATTGGAAAACATAATCAATGATTTTACACAAGGAAAAAAATGTAAATTAAGAAGTTGAGCGCCCTGGCTGGCGTAGCTCAGTGGATCGAGCGTGGGCTGTGAACCAAAGTGTTGCAGGTTCGATTCCCAGCCAGGGTACATGCCTGGGTTTCAGGCCATAACCCCCAGCAACCGCACACTGATGTTTCTCTCTATCTCCCTCCCTTCCCTCTCTAAAAATAAATAAATTAAATCTTAAAAAAAAAAAAAGAAGTTGATACCTTGTCTTGGCTGGTGTGGCTCAGTGGATTGAATGCTGGCCTGAGAAACAAAGGGTCTCTGGTTCGAATCCCAGTCAGGGCGCATGCCTGGGCTGCAGGCTGGGTCCCTGGTTGGGGGTGCACAAGAGGCAACCACACATTGATGTTTCTCACTCTCTCTTTCCCCCTCCCTTCCTCTTGCTCTAAAAATAAACAAATAAAATCTTAAAAAAAAAAAAGAAGTGACCATGTAGCCTTTCTAGTAGTTCCTGAAAACCTTTCCCTCCATTACTCCCTCCCCCATCCTCTCTGGTTACTGTCAGATTGTTCTTAATTTCAATGTCTCTGGTTGTATTTTGCTTGCTCTTCTCTTTTGTTGATTATGTTCCAGTTAAAGGTGAGATCATATGGTATTTGTCCCTCACCACCTGGCTTATTTCACTTAGCATAATGCTCTCCAGTTCCATCCACAAAACCAAGTGGGAGGGTGGAAGCAAGGGAGGAAGGTGGGTTTGGCTGGGGTGGGGAGGGTGGAGGAGGGAAAATGAAGGCAACTGTAATTGAACAACAATAAAATAATTTAAAATATAAATAAATAAACAAAAAAGTTGAGACTTCAAAAAAAAGTGGTCCAGAGTAATCAGTAAGGTTCAATAAAGGATTTAAGAACTGAGGCCTGATGTTGACAGCAGAGCCGAGAAGAGTGTTATTCCAAGTCTGTGTCTAAATTACCCCATGAATTTCTAACAAACAGTGGAAGAGTAGCATATACTCTGATCACATTAAAACAGTAAGAATGAATTAGACAGGGAATGAGAAAACAGGGAAAAGGAAGGCAAAACAGAATGGGCTGCTCTGCGTAATTCAACTCCAAACATAGCTTGAAGAGATGATATGACTCCCTCTTTGTCATGCCCATTCTGCCTATATTCTCAAAACTATACTTGTCATAAATATCTTGGATTAACCGATATGTTCTATCAAAGACATTATAGAATATCCCCTAAGATTCCTATATGTCCCACATTACTAAAACTAACTTCAAAGACCCTCACACTCATCCAACAGTAAAAACTCAAAATGTCATCTGGCTCTTTACACTTGTAAAGACTGAATAATCTTTGAGACTCACCATTTAAAGGCACGGTCTCTATCAACCAGAGGTTAATCAGGATCACATTTCCCCTTTTTCTTTTTTTTTACACAGCTGAGCTACGCCAGCCAGGGCTTCCCCTTTTCTTTAGAGTCCAGCTGCTAATGCAGACTACTTCTGCAGTCACTCAGGCTCTTGTTGGGTCACTACCGCTCTCATTTTTCATGAAGAATCAATGAAGGCAGAAATCAAAATACACAAGAAACATAACCTTCTGGAATGGGTGGTGATGAAAAGGAGAGTAGACTAGCTGACAGCAAGGGGGCATCTCAACATTAAGATTCTAAAATGATGAGACTGGTTGGGACTAGGGATGAACTTTATTTGCACTTTAAATTTGAAAATGGGAATATGCTTTTATCTGGTTGTAACAAACAGCTTAGAAAATGATGAACAGCTTTCTCCCTCGTCTGACCTCTATTCATTGGTACACATCACATACTGGGGTGAAGACACTTGCTCAATAAAGTGTCAACAATATCATTTCAAAATATTTCAGAAGACGGACCTAGAATATGTATGGGATTTCAGGGCTAGAAAAAATGCATAATAGCCAGCAACAATCTGACAAATATAATAATTGTGTCCTGATCATAGTAATGAACAATATAAGAAAAGATGCCTACTTAAACCTCAAAGAAAAAGTGTCTAAAAAAAGGAGAATATGTTTGACTTTTCAGGTAACCAACTTTTAAACATAGTGAACTCTTATGTTTAAAAGTTGGTTAAGTTGGACAAAGAGAAATTAATGGCACAGATAATGTAACAGACTTTGTAATAAAAATATTATACATTTTTTAAAGAAATATATATGTTTTTATTTTTAAAAGGTTTATTTATTTTCAGAGAGAAGGGAAAAGAAGGAGTAAGAGAAGGAGCAAAACATCGATCAGTTGCCTCTTGCACGTCCCCACATAGCGACCTGTCCTATAACCCAAGCATGTGCCCGGACTAGGAATCAAACTGGCAACCTTTTGCTTTGCAAGCTAGCACTGAAACCAATAAGCCACACCAGCCAGAGCTACATTTGGTTTGGAAAGCAAGCATTGGCCCAGACCACTCTCCTATAGCACACCAGGCCATGTGTTACTAACGCGTTCAGGGTTAGAGTGAGTAAAGACATATACTTAAACATGTATTAAAACACAACATGGTAAGATTGCTAAAAAGTGGGTTGTACAGCTCTTTCAAGGCACATTGTTCCACTGTTCTAAAGTACATGCCTAGAGCACCTGGGAAATAATGACAATGGGTTAAAAACAGACAATGGTAATACATAAAACATAAT
The DNA here is from genome assembly GCF_019186645.2 of Phyllostomus hastatus. Lineage (NCBI taxonomy): Eukaryota > Metazoa > Chordata > Mammalia > Chiroptera > Phyllostomidae > Phyllostomus > Phyllostomus hastatus. The sequence goes on from NW_025333916.1 coordinate 30,519,239, forward strand.
AAAAAGTTAGCTAGTGCTAGTAAGACTGTGGAGAAAAACACTTACCCACATTGCTGGCAAGAATGTGAATGGCTAAGGCCTTTTTAGAAAATACTCTGGTAACACCTATTAAAAAACTTGCACACATCCTTTCCATGACAATGCCACTTCTGGACATTTATCTTTACAGCTGTAAAATCAATTAGGAAAGGACAATTGTACAGGACATCTACTGGAACATTTTTAGTAGTAGTAAAAAAATTGCAAGCAACTCAAATGTCCATCAGGGTATTAACCAAAGATTAAATAGACTATGGTATATCCACATTATGAAAATACATGCAGCTTAGGCCTGTACCTTCTGATATAAATGATGGTCATGATTTATGGCTGAATAAGAAGCACAAGTGCCAGGGAAAGGTAAATATGATTCTATTTTTTGTAAAAAAAAAACAAAACAAAACAAACAAAAAAACAAAACCAATACCCCTCAAGAAGGCTTATTTATATGTATTTGTATATAAGTAGACAAATTATATAAGCATGCACAAGCTACTGGAGCTGTGGAAAGTCTATTACTGTGGCATGTGACTCGAGGATGGGGATGAGTGAAAAGCAAACACAGAAAAATCAGGGGGAAATGTTCCTGCTGTGTAAAACAAAGGGGAAGTATGTAGAACTATTGCATACTCCCTCACCTCACTGAAGTTTTTTTCAAATGGTATATCCTCAAAGAGACCCTTTGGAACTTCCTAACTAACTAGTTACCACGGCTCATTCTGTCACATTATAGCCCCTTACCTTGTTTTTGTTTTTCATATTTCCATAAGATATTACGTTACACATTCATTTATTTATTGTCTATATGTTTTTTATACAGAAACATCAAACAATAAATATTTGTTGAATAAAGGAGGAATTATATTTCATGTATCAAAACTAAGAATACACATGGGCAGGGACAAGAAGCCAAAATAGCAAATAAAGATAATGATTTGATTGGGTGATGGAATTGATATCAAATTAAAACAAAGAAAAAAGGTCTCTTAATAAGCAGTAAATTAAAATAGTTAAGCTCATATATTTTGGAATGTTGAAAATAGTGAATCCTCAAATGGGGTAGGCAGGGAGACAGAGGTACAAAGAAAGAAAGAGAAGCCTAGACTGAATGAATGACACCAAATGTGTATGCTTGGGTAATGCTATGAAGAAAAAGCACAAATGAGAAAATAGTATTTCCAAATACCTCTGAAATTTATATGATGGACACAGTGGTACTTCTCTCACAAAACAGTTTTGTTTTGGCTTACAAACTAATAAATAATACGTAAAAATATATTTAAATGGCAGATTCCAGTATTAACACACTAAGAGCAGAACAATAGCAAGCGATGCTGAGAAAGGCGAGCATTCACAGACTCCTGACAGAATGAGCACGCTCTTGTCATCTAACCTGAAGATGCTTATGTAACACCCAAAGCAAATCCTGCAACACTGAAAAACTCCACATATATGTTTTAAGCATAAATACCAGAAATGTATACTCTTCTTCTGAAATTAAAAGTTTACCATATAAACATATGTATACTCAAATATAATTACATATAACAAAACTAATGGAATTAGTCTATATGTTCTTATACTCTTAAAAATCTAGTGTGTTAAAAAATAAAGATTAACACTTATGTATCTATTCACTGGGTAATAGTCTCACTTTTTTGTTTTTAGACTATATAATTCTAAGCCAAATGTATTTTTTTCTCAGTAAGGATGCTATTTTCACATATAGTTGTGCAAATACTAATTTTCAAATAAAGCCATCTGAGGGCATCCTGTTATGGTTAAAACGCACTGTCCACAGAGACAAAGAACTAACTCTACAGGAACAATGAGCATTCTTAAGTCCTTTAGTGCACCTACAATCCATGAATATTTTAAAGTCATGTACATATGAAATTGCTATGAAACAAACATTAAACAAAAGAAATAACTTTTTGTCAATTTTGCTAAAAGAAAATAACACTTTAAAATGAGAATGCAATAAGGTCCTTGAAAAGGCAACTTATGTTTGTTATCTGTTGCCTGTCCATTCAAAATTTTTATAATATTTTAAATAAGTAGTTGGTATTCTCAAAAAGTGAACTGTAGAATACTTGCAAGAACATAAAATGCTTTTTCAATCCCATAAAAAAACAAAATGAACTTGTACTATGTTCCTATAATACTAATTTTCGATCTATCTTCTATCTGGAGATACTCTTATGAAAATAACCTATACAATAAAACCTTCTATAATGTAAAGAACTACCTTATTTCCCTGATTAAATAGTAAAGACGAATAAACTGACTTTTAGGTACATATTACATTTTCTACATATGACTAAACATGTATTTAGATATCAAATGTAGACATATTTAGTTAAAATCAATTAAACTGAAAAGTTCTTCCCTTCTGGCTGTCTATATTTTTCTTTAATCCTGGTCAGTGTAAACCCTTATTACCAGTAATTTGCCACTATAATGCTGAGGAAAAATGCTAGCCTCACAATTTTTGTCATTTCTCCCCCCTCTTCCCCTGCAGGCTGCTACTGTTGATGGCCTTTATGGAAATATAAATTCAATCAGCAGCTGCAAATTTCATGAGACGTCCATCTTCATGCTGAATTTCTAACTGAGTGTCAAAACAATCTGTGGATTTCTCCCTGATGAAACACACATTGAATTGTAAATTTCTGCAATTTTCTCATGTTTGAATTTCAGCTGCAGCAAAATAGTGCTAGCCCAGATACACTGCCTATCAGGCTGAAACAAGTAATTTTCTCTTCTTTTCGTGCCATTTAAAGAGTTAAATTCTTTTTAAGGCATAAACAAAATATTTCCCCAAAACTAAATAATTAAATATTCTATACAATTATTAAAAAATGAGGATATAAAAACCATTTACCTGCTATATTTTAAAAAGAGATCCCCCCCCCAAAGGCTTACTTGTTCTATACAGTTGTCTGCCTGTATTTATTTATTTATTTTTACTGTATTTGGTGGTAAAAATGCTATGAGCTTTGATAAAATTAATATTTCTATATACAATGTCAAGATAGTAGAGAAATGGAATATAGTCAGAAAATAATTACTTGTAATTTCAATTTCAATGAGATACACTTTCATTAAGTACTATCAAACATAAAAATATTAAAACAAAGAATAGTAACACCTAGGCTAGTCATTCTTTTTAATACATACTTATAACTGTATTATTATTTTTTTAACAAGGAATCATCTTTAATTGGATAAAAAGAATTGCTTTTAAATAATGTCCTATTAAGGGACCTGTGTTATTTTGCAACTAAATACACAAAAATATTGTTTTAAATAGGTATCTTAAGAAATTCATGAGGTGAACTATATCCCAAAATAGTAACTTCATGTTCTTACAAACATCTTTTCATTAATGTTACTAAAAAAATAATTCATAGCCCTTTTAAAAATTCAACAAGACACTGTAATAAACAAACATTATGAGTGGTCTATAAAACAAGTAATGAAATGACAATCATTTATTCAACAAACATTTATGCAACATCTCCTACATGCCAGGAAATTTTTACCAGGCTATGGGGACACAGAGATGTGCAAAACACAATCCTTTACCACAAGAAAATAGTCTAGTGGAGAAAAGGAAAATTGCTTTTAAAACATAGTAAAATAAGTGCTATAAACTCGTATGTTAAGACAGGACAAATTTAGGAGAGCACTGAGGACACACAACTATTTCATGAGCAGTTATAGAAGCTTTCAGATAAAAAGTCACAGTTTCTAAGGACATATATGAGTTAGCCAGGAAAGAAGTAGGAGAGGTCAAATTCCAGCCAGAGGGTAGAATATAATAAAAAAGATGGAAGCATTAAATAACACAGTGCCTTTGGAAAGTTATTAATAATTGGAGATGAAAAACAGGGCTGATAAGTGATGTGGTAGAATAGGCAGGCTAGAATAAGGTCATGAAGAGCTATGAATGCCATGTTAAAATATTTATTTAAACATTATGCAGAAGGCAGTGGGGGTCCTTTGAAAGAGATGTAATGATAATGAATATCTCTCAACAGAATACTGGTATAGAAGTTAAAGTATAATAAAAAGAAGACAGACTCAGTTCAAATTCAGCCCTGCTACTTGCTAGCTATGTGATTTGGGGCAAGTTACCGTACTTTGCCATGTATAATGTGCTCCTGTGTAGAGTGCTCACCCATATTTTTGGCCCAAACTTTCAGGAAAAAAGAATCTTTCATTTAAATTTTTAATTCAATTATTAATATTTAGAAACAAAATCAACTAACATATTCTAGGGTATTATTTTGCATATGGATAGCATTATTGCTTTCTAGAGTTATACTTTTAACACATAAGCATAAATAAAAGAATTAAAAACATATATATAGATATAGAATTAGTGCTACCCATGTATAATGTGCATCCTTATTTTTCCCCGCAAAAATGTGGGCAAAAAGTACGCATTATATATAGCAAAATACAGTTCTTCCTCTATGTCTCAATTACCTCACTGGTACAACAGTAATAATACTATATACTACAGAATTAGTATGAGAATGAAGTGCCTTCTAAGTATGTGAAGGTATTATTGTTATTATCATTATCACCATCATCTTCATTGTTATTTTATAGTTTGTTAGGTTCTTTAGGTCTACCTTTAATATATATGAATCCTAAAGAAAATAATCTAATTAAAATCAGCTAGAACACTGCTTGGCACAAACTACACATTTAATTTATTTTCACATAGAAAATATTTATTGAATACTCACTATGTACAGACACATGCAAAAAGAAAATTTTTTTTTTTGTTTTTCCCTGACCAGGTGGTTGGAGCAACGTCCCTTACAACAAAAGGTTGTGGATTCAGTCCCTGGTCAGGGCCCATACCTAGGTTGAGGGTTCCATCCCAGTTGGGAGTGTCTGGGGGTGGGGAGATGGGGCAGCTGATGGATGTTTCTCTCTCATATCGATATCTGTCTGTCTGTCTGTCTCTCCCTTCCTCTCTCTGAGACCAATCAAACATATCCTTGGGTAAGGGTAAAAAAAAAAAGATTGTAAAAAAAATCCACTGGAGGAAAAGGAAAACAGAAAATGATCTAAAAGTAGATGTTTTTAAAAATTAGTAATAATGTTTTAAAACTACAGACATAAAGATTCAATCAAATTTCATCAGTATTAAAAAATATAGATAATACTTATATGTTAGTCTAACATCTCACAGATGTATAGGGACTCCCTAATATAAACATATAGAAATGAAAGATAACATATTTTATAAAAAATACATTGCTAAAAAATAATAAAGTGACAATTTCTCAAATGCTGAAAAGAAACAGACATCAAAGCCAGAGCCACAATCTTGAGTTGAGACAGTGGGAAATCCTAAGTTCTAAATCCTAAGGGCTGAGGGTTGGAAGTATAATTTTTAAATCCCTTGCCCAAGAGAAAACATACCTTTAGGGGGTAAGCATCTACAAAAAGCTCACAGAACCAAAATGCTGTTTTACTCACAGAAAACTAACTGGGAACACTTTGCCCCATGAACTTTGGGAAGGAACAGAGAAGCCAGTCATTAGTTTGAAGCTTTGAATGAGATGGGAAAGAAGTCACATGTATGTGAGGGTTTCAAATTTACACAACTACATGGTAAGAACATCATTCAAGTTTAAAATAACATAAAATCTGGCTAGACCTCTGAAATCTTTAAGGATCCAGAAGATGTAACTATAAGTAGCCCCATAGGGATACTCACATACTATACTGGACTTTCATGGAAGAAATAATCCCTACCAAAGATGAATTCCTAATTTAAAAATTATAACTTGAAGAAGTCACCACGAGGGGAGAGTTTTAGCTGATGCAATAAACAGACAAATTAGCCTTATTATTCTTTTTCTTTTTTTAGATGGGGGGAAGGAAGGGAGAAAGAGGGAGAGAAACATCACTGTGTGGTTGCCTCTTGTACGCCCTCTACTGGGGACCTGGCCAGCAACCCAGGCATGTGCCCTGACTGGGAATCGAACGGATGACCCTTCGGTTTGCAGGTAGGCAATCAATCCACTGAGCTATACCAGCCAGGGCCAAATTAGCCTATTTTAAACAAATAGAATAATCTGGAAATGACTAAAACAGTAAGAATGTTTAGAATGATTATAGATTAAAAAAAGAGAAGTCACAATGAAAACATTGATTACATGAAAAAGAACTAAAATATTTTTAAAAGAACCAAGGAAAAACTCAATAAATAAATAATCACTAAAGAAAAAAAGAAAACCTCAAAGATGTGGAGACAACCTATGTCTCTAATAGACATTCTAGAAAGAAATGATACAAAGAAGTAGAGAAGATGCAATATTTGAAAAGATAATGGCTGATAGTTTTCCAAAATTGATGAATCACATAAACTCTTCCCAAGTCCAGTAAGGTAAAAAACCAGGATGAATATAATTAAATCCATACCTAAATAAACTGTAAGAAAAGTGCAGAACATCGACAACAAAGAATCTTAAAAACAATCAGCCAAAAAGGACACATTGTTTACAGAGAAAAAGAAATTACTTCAAAGGTAGGTTTTTCATAAACAACAACAAATGCTAGAAAACAACAGAATAATACCTTTAAATAATTGAGGACATAGATGTGTTAACCAAGAATTCTATACTTAAGCTAAACCATCATTCCTGTTTGAGGGCAAAATAAAGGTATTTTTAGACAAATGAAAACTAAGAATTTGTCCCCCCCTCCCAGTCTCAAGAAAGATCTATTAAAGAAAGCAAATTGAACATAGAAAGCAGAGTGAAAAAGAGAAAACAGAATATAAAACATATAAAATGTAAAGGAAGAAAGGTTGGGGAAGGGGAATCATATAGAAAAGTTGATTGATCAGAGGGCTAGCAAAAATAGAAGAAAAGGCATAATCAAAAGAAAACATGGATAGAGTGTAGAAATGAGTCCAAATACATCACAAAATATAAAATAATAAATAATAAAAATATTATACTCACCTATCAAAAGACTAAAAAATGTTTAAAAGTATCACTTTTATGCTGTTTATGGGAGTTACCTAAAACATTGTAATGCAAAAAGGAAGGAAATAAAGGGATACAGAAAAGATACACTAGACAAATATTAATCAAATAAAGTAGAGATAGTAGTATTAATATAGACAAAACCATGAACAGATTTTGAAAGGGCCATCACTTAATGTTAACAGGGAAATTTTAAACAATTCTGGAATGTAAAACAATTCTGAAGCTAAATACACCGTACAACATGCCGCAATATGTGTAAAGAAAAATCGATACAATTATAAGTAGAATGTACTAATATTAAATAAAATTCAGATTTTAACATATCTCTCATAATCTACTAAAGAAAAAAATTAGTAAAGATTTGAACAACATATTTAACAAGTTTGATCTTGCAAATATAATCTTGCAGAGAATTACATAAACAAAACTAGATTCTTTCCAAGCACATACAGATTCTTAATAAAAATTAACCATATACTAGGCTACAAACAGCCTCAATAAGTATGGAAGAGTACATGTGACATGAACTACTCTAACCATAGTACCTGTGACAGGCAGAATAATCCTTCCCCCCACCCCCCTACCCAAAGATGTCCATGCACTAATCTCTGGAAGCTATGTTACTTTACATGGAAAAAAGGAATTGTAGATGTGACTAAATTAAGGGCCTTGAGATGGGGAGATTAGTTTAGATTACTTGACAGGTCCTACAATCAGAGGAGTGATAAGAGTGAGGCAGGAGGGTGACAGAGAAGATATGAGGACAGAAGTAGAGGCTTGAGAGTCAGAGAGAGATATGAAGATAGACGAAGGAACCACAAACCAAAAAACTCAGGTAGTCACTATAAGTCAGAAAAGGCAAAAAAACAAAACAAAACAGATTGTCCTTTAGAGCCTCCTGAAAGAAGATATACTAAAACTTAGATTTTAGCCCAAGGACTGAGTTTGGACTTCTTTCACAACTGTAAGATAATACATTTATGTTGTTTTAAAGTCACTAAATTTGTGGTAATTTGTTGTAGCAGCTATAGGAAACTAACACCATGACATAAAATTAAAAATTAGAAGTCATTAACAAAAGAAGCACTAAATTACATTCCCTAGTATATTTGGGAACTTAAAAAAATTCAAAATAATTCATGGGCCAAATAAAGTTCACAATGGGAATTAGAAGGGATGTATCCAAATTATTATTTCTAGGAAAATCTATAGCCTTAATATTTATATCAGTAAGAACAAAAAAACTAAATATGGATGATCTAAATTTAATTCAAAAAATTACAAAAACGCCACCAGCAGGGGGGGAATTAAAGAGAAAAGAAAATATAAAATAACAAGAGAAGTAATAATTAATAAAATTAAAAATGATAAGAAGTTATAAAAGTGAAGGCTGCATTTCTGAAAAGAATTAGAGACAAATTTTTAATTAATTGGTCAGGTTTTTAAATGGATAGTATAAACAATATTAATATCTACAAATATATGTAAAAGTATAATACTATAAACAATTTTATGTCAATAAATCTGAAAACTGAATAATTTACAAAATATACAATCAAATAGATTAAAGAAGAACTGGAAAAACTAAATAGAACCTGCAATTATTTAAGAAATGTAATTCACAGTCAAAAATCTTCTTACAAAAAATACCACTGAGTCCAGAAAGTCTAAATGGCACATTTTCCAGGACACACAGGAACAGATAACCCTTGTTTTATAAAATCCATTCCAGAAAACAGAGAAAGAAAAAAAATACCACAGTTATTTTTAAGACGCTACCATAATCTGATACCAAAATCAGAAGAGGCCAGTACAAGAAAGGAAAAATAAAGTGAATCTCATTTATCAGAAGACATGTAAAACCATTTACTAAAAATACAAGTATATTATCAGCTGGACTTTTTAAAAAGTTATATTTTATTTACCACTACTGAATATTTTGTAGCAGAAAAATTCCTCAGGTTTTATCCTGGCTGTATGGTGGAAAAAGAAGTCTTTCTAAGAGACTTTAATGTTCTTCCTAATTTAGTATAAACTTACTGAAATGTATTATACTTTCACAAAGAATATTTCTTAATACTCTACTTGTGAATAAAGAAAAAGGTAGTATTTTAGTATGAACTAGATACATCTTTACCATCAACCCACCAAAAAAGAAAAGGGACAGAAGAGTAAGGTAGGGGAGGAAGTGGTGGTAGAGAAAGGAAGGGGAAAAGGAAAGAAGATAGAATAGCAGCTAATATTTATATGGCATGTACATTATACCAAAAATTCTTTCAAACACTAATACATTAATTTACTGAAACTCCAAAACAATGATAGGTACTATTATTATCCCTATTATACAGAGAAAGAAACAAGTCTGAGAGAGAAAAAGAAATTGCAATTATTCTAATTTTCTTTGGTGGATAAGATACTCAATGGACTCAGAAGCAGCACTAAAAAAGGTAGTATTTTGACTGATCATTATTTCTGTCTTAAAGATTATCTAGTATAATCATATTTTAACAGATGAAGAAAAAGGTCTTTAGAGAGTGGGAATTATACATGCAAGGCAATAAAACCCCAAAATGACAGAATCAGGAAAAGAAAACAAATCTTCAGATTTTGTGTGAGTACTGATACTTTACTTGGATAAAAATGTTCTTAGTGATGAACCAAAAAGACCTTCAAATTACTTTGCTGATGGTATTTTAATAGCAACAACATAAGATATACAATTGTGTCCTTAAACTCAAGAGATAAACAGCACCGAGTTTACTGAAGTTCCTTCTTCTTTACTTGTTCCAAGTAAAGGTTTTCAAATATTTAAAAAGGCATTGGAAATTATTATTGAAAGTACAGTGATTCCTAAACCTGGCTGATGAATGGTACCGACAGGGCAAATTTGTAAAAGCGTAGGTTTTTAGGCCATCCATAAACCTATGGGATCAGAATCTCTAGTATATAACTCATGTTTTTATTGTCATTATTTAAAAATTTTCTGTTTCTCTGATCAGTCCCATTAGGGAACTTCTCATATAGAGGCTGTTAAGGATATTAAAATTTAAGAAAAATGTGTCTTCCAAATCACTGATTCAATCTTCTGCTTCACCTAAACTATTTATTCCAGTGTGTTATTTCAGCTATTGCATTCTTTATTTCTGACTAGTCCTCTTTTATGGTTTCTATGTCTTTTTTCATGCTGTTGAGTACCTTATAATCATTACTTTAATCTCTCTATCTAATAAATTGCTTGCCTCCATATCTAGTTCTTCTGGAGAATTCCCTTGTTCTTTCATTTGGGGTTACTCTCTTCGTTTTCCCATTTTGGCTGTTCTTTTTATTTTCCACCTTAGCTATTACACTAAAACCACATGATCATATCAATAGATGCAGAAAAAGCATTTGATAAAATCTGGCACCCATTTATGATAAAAACTCTTAGCAAACTGGGAATAGAGGGAACATACCTGAACATAACAGAGGCCATATATGAAAATCCACTGCCAGCACCATACTCAACGGGCAAAAACTACAAATGTTCCCCTTAAGATTGGGAATAAGACAAAGATGTCTGCTTTCACCTCTCTTGTTCAACATAGTACTGGAAGTCCTAGCCACATCAACCAGACAAGAAGAAATCAAAGACATCCAAGTTGGAAAGGAGGAAGTAAAACTATCTTTATTGATACTGTATGTAACAAGCACAAAAGATTCCACCAAGAAAGTTCTAGAACTGTAAAATGAATACTGCAAGTAGCAGGATACAAAATTAATATCCAGAAATCAATTGCATTTTTATATGCCAATAACAAACTAAAAGAAAGGAAAGTTAAGAAAATAATCCCATTCACAACTGCTTCAAAAAGAATAAAATACCTAGGAATAAGCCTAATCAAGGATGTAAAAGACCTGTACACAAAAAATAATAAGGCACTGAAGACAGAAATTAAAGGTACAAAGAAGTGAAAGCACATACTGTGTTCATGGATAGGAAGAATTAACATCATTAAAATATCCATACTACTCAAAGAAATCTGTAGATGCAACACAATTATTATCAAGACTCCAATGATGTATTTCATAGAACTAGAACAAATATTTCAAAAATTTATATGGAACCACAAAAGGCCCCACCTAGCAACAATGATCCTGAGAAAGAACAAATTTAGAAGAATCACACTATCTAACATCAAACTATATCATATGACCATAGTAATCAAAACAGCATGGTACTGGCACAGTACCATAAAACAGACACATAGATCAATGGAACAGAATAGACATCACAGAAATAAACCCACACCTTTATAGTCAATTAATATTTGACAGAGGAAGCAAGCACATACAATGGGCTAAAGATAGTTTATTCAACAAATGGTGTTGAGAAAATTAGATAGATTCGTGCAGAAAAATGAAACTAGACCGGAAACTAGACTGGAAACTTGTTTTACAAGAATAAATTCAAAGTGGATTAAAAAAGACTTAAAGGTTAGAACTGGAACACACAAAAATCCTAGAAAATAACAGGTAGCAAAATCTTGGACATTACTCACAGATGTTTTTTATCAGATATATCTCCCCAGGCAAGGGAAACAAAAGAAAAAAATAAATAAATGGGATTACATCAAACTAAAAACATTTTGCACAGCAAAGGAAAACATCAACAAAATAAAAAGACAACCCACTGAATGGGAGCACATATTCTCCAATATATCTAATAAGAGGTTAATATCTAAAATTTATAAAGTACTTACAAAACTCAACACCAAAAAACAAACAAACAATCCAATTAAAAAATGAACAAAGGACCTGGATAGACACTTCTCCAAGGAGGACACACAGATGGCCAATAGACATATGAAAAGATGCTCAGTCAGCATCACTAGTCATCAGAGAAATGCAAATTAAAACCACAATGAGATACAATTGCACACCTGTCAGAATGGCTATTGTCAATAAACCAACAAACAACAAGAGCTGGTGAGAGTGTGGAGAAAAGGGAACCCTTTTGCACTGTTGATGGGAATGCAGACTGGTGCAGCCACTCAAAACATTAAATTAAACAATTAAAAATGGATCAACCTTTTAACCCAGTGATCCCTCTTCTGGGAATATATCCAAAAGAACCCAAAACTCTATTTCAAAAGAACTTGAGCACCACTATGTTCACTGCAGCATTATTTACAGTCACCAAAGTATGGGAGCAGTCCAAGTGTCCATTAATAGATGAGTGGATAAAACAACTATGGGAAATTTATACAATGAAATACTACTCACCACAAAAAAAAAGAAGAAAATTTTACCCTTTTTGACAGTATGGATGGACCTGGATAACATTATGCTAAGTGAGATAAGACAGAGAAATACAAATATCATATGATTTTACTCATATGTGGAATCTAATGAACAAACTGAACTAGCAAGCAAAACAGAGACACACTCACAGATGGAGAGCAGGATGACAGCTATTGGGGAGGTGGTTAGGGGGTGGAGGAATTGAGCAAAAAGGAAAAAGGACTCATGGACATGGACAACAGTGTGCTGATCATAGGGGGAAGGGGGATCTAAGGGGACTAAATGGTAATGAAAAAAAATAAAGATTAAATAAAAAAATAAAAATGTAAGGAAACTATAAGCTGGCTTTTTATTAAAAATGCATAAATAAATTTCATGTTCTGGGTTGTAACTGATATTGGATGAATAAAATACATTTTATTAACAAATGTGTAGGTTAAATTTAAAGTACTTATTTTAACCCTAATTTACTGATAAAAATTTAACAAAGTTTGATACATTTAAACTAGTAGTATGCTGATAAATCTTCACAAACTGGCTCTCTGAGTAAAATACCATGAATATTAATTGGATTATAGTTTTTAAATACTGAGAAAGTATTTCCTCAATTTTTGTGCTAATCACAATATGTCTTATAAATATTTTTCCATCACTTTAAAAGTAGATAATCATGTCCTGGCTAATGTGGCTCAGTAGATTGAGCACTGGACTGCAAACCAAAGTGTCACTGGTTTGATTCCCAGTCAGGGCACATACCTGGGTTGCAGGCCAGGTCCCCAGTGTGGGGCACTCAAGAGGCAACCACACATTGACATTTCTTTCTCTCTCTTTCTCTCCCCCACCCCTTCTCTAAAAATAAATAAAATCTTTAAAAAAAAAGTAGACAATCAACAAAACAATATATCAAGCCTTGATTTGTAGCATTTGCCAATTAGTAAAGTATAAATACTCCACCGATGGCCAAGTTCAAGCTAACATGTTATTGAACATGAAGTTAGGAAAAGATAGATGCACAGTAGCCCAGCATTATACAGTATTTCTACCACATATATATACAATAGGCAAAATCTCAAGAGCCTAGATAATAAAATGTAGTCAATTAATTAGGAAGTACTCAATTTTGAGTGTTTATCTTTATTTTTAATATAACAATTTTAAGTTTATATAATTAAAATTTTAATAATGTCTGTATTGAATAACTAGCACACAAAATTCCTGAAAAGTTAACCATCAGCTCTCATAAGGTAGTGCTAGCTGGCTCCAGTATACCTCTGAAAAATCTATTGCTGTTTCTGAAATTGCACATAAAATCAATCACACATCATGTTAGTCCAAAAATTTTTTCAGTTATCTGATTTAGCAAAAGTCAATTTATAACAAGTTACCAGTATACCCAAAGAAAACCCAAATCAATAATCTATCTGATTATACTTAAGTTCAAAGTTTCTACAAAGATTTTTAATTTAGATTATAAGTTTACATAGAAAGGACTCCCATGCTTAAACATTGTGGATATGAGGTTTTTATTTTGATCTAATATACACTGTCAACATAACATTAATATGAATTTGTGCTATTTCAAAATAATTTTATTAAGATAGAATTGATTCTTATGAAAACCTATTAGAGTAGGAATAAAAGAGGAAGAGAGAAAAAAGAGAGAAAAGAAGAAACTTATGATCTGAGGCAATGAATCCCTAGGCTACAAAAGAGGGGCAGAGAGGAGAAAATAAGTACTTTCCTCAGGGCAGTCCTGACTCTTGTCAAGGGTAGTCAGGCACCAGGGGCTAGACATCTTAGATACATCAGAGGTGTAGTGACTACACAGGCACAAGCAACCAACTACTCCTTTAAAAAACAGACACCTTAGAGCTAATGTCACTCTTTAGCTTTTCAACACAGCATTGGCCCCTGAACTCAAACTCCCTTATTATAATCTAGACTCATAAATCAGCTTCATATCTAAAATTGCAAGCTTCAGCCACTTTAGGTGACATTTAGATGATTATGAAACAAAGTATCGGTAATATCTAATCTGGGGTCCTCTGGCTTTGGGGAGAGAATTGTCCCGGAAATTCCTACCATGATAGCAGGGGAAACCATGGTAACTGCTCCTGCATTTATCTCCACCTTAAGAAATACACCACTTTAAGACAGAATATATTAGTGTGGTAGAATGCAAAATGAATCCAAATAGAACAAAGCTTCACATTCCTCTCTGACAGTTAATCCATAGTTTTCCCACCACATAGTTATTTGCTACCAGCTTTCATGCTATTTGCCTGCCACCTACCAGAAACGTCATTATTAAAATTTCAATATGCATGCAACCACAGCAATCATCCAACAAGATTTTGTTAAAATTAATACTATTTCTCCCAACATATACTCATGTAATTTCAGTCTTTTGCCTCTCCAGCTTACATAGTATCCCACTTCCTACTGCTGCTGCCTTTTGTCTTTTTCTGCTTTAATGTAAGAAGGGCTCCTTAGTGAAACCAAAAGATGAGTAATTTTTACCTCTCTATGAATCATTTTTTAAAAAACTGTTAGTAATGTATTTAACCAAAATTTAATTTATAATTATTGTTGTTGTTTAACCTATTTCCTTCAGATTTTAAATGATCCTTTAAATAGAAACTTGGAACTTTACAGCAATGATTGATTTCTGACACATAGAATTTTCTGTGTAGTAATGTGGAAAGATTTGTGAGTACTGTAGAATGCCAAGAAATATTTAAACAATCATCTTGCTTCCATGACTTTCCCATTAAATATGGAAATAAAAGAATTTGGGTGTAATATTTATTTAGTAACATTTTAAGTAATTTAAATAGTATATCAGATAAGTATATATTGGTTTAGTCACTCAGCAAAGGATTTTAATTCTACCGTTAGTAATTACATACTTTCACATTTAATAGGAGTTCATACCTAAGCATTTCAGAACAAAGTCAGAATATGTTCTAAATTCTACCTTGTTTGTGATAGTTCTTTTACCTCAATTTGGTTTCAATGAGTAATAAACAAGAAACTGGAGGAGAAATAAAGAATCTGCAGCACTCTTATTAAATGCCTGTATCATGGGTGTTCCATAAGTATTGAACACATGCAAAAGAAGTTCTTCCTATAGATGGTTAGAATTTAACATTATCCTAAAACTTATAAAACTGAAGGTCTGTTATATGGGTAATTAACAATAATAGGAAGTTTATCAGCTCTGGCATTTCCAAAATAGCCTCAAATAAGGAAAAACAATCTTGCCAAAATAAAAACTGAAAATTGGCCTACAATCAAATTTAACAGTCTCCAGTAGGAAATGTCCCAAGGTCAAATGTATAAAGCAGTTAGAATACCTATAAAGATGGTTTGTACATAACATACATTTTTATATATATTAAATAAATTATACAAATGTCACAGAAACTTCTCAGTACGTTTTCAAGTTCCTTTGAATGTTAAATTTTACTCTCAAGAATTCTTAACTCTACAAAGAAAAGAGATAAACTTGGGTACATTCAGGACCAAAGATATCTTGCATAGGCCCCAGTGATACACAAGCAACAGCCCACAGAATTTATGACTACATAAGCATAGACAATTCATATGATTCACAGCAATGAATTTAAAAACTGGCTTTATTCAGAATCTTCAAACATTCATGCAGATATCTAATATAAAAGGATAACTAGTTAGAAGTGAATCCACAAGCTTTATTATAATTCAAGTATACAATATATAGAGCATTATATCAATATATCTATAATATATAAACACTATTTTAAGAGAGTTGAAAGAAATTATTATAAAGGGAAAAATTTCTTTTTATGTACCTTTGAACAAAAGACATTAAACAAAATTAAAATCCAAAAGAAACTACTGTTCTCCCATAAATTAAGTGTTTGAAAAAAATCTAATTAAGCTTAAGGGTTTCAAATGAACAAAATTGCACTAACATATTGTATGCATCAGCTGTTTCCTGGGCTTGATTAAATATAAAATGCTACCCTGAAAATTTCAATAATTTTCTCATCTTCTGTTTAAATGTTTGTGATATTAATAACCATTTTATGTGGTTTAATAATTCACCAATACCTTACAAGGTAACCAAACTGTTGAAGACATTTTTAACTGAAGTTGCCCTGTCATATTATTTACATGACTGCTACTTACAGAGAGTTCTGGCAAGATATAAATTTGGTTAAAACAAATTATTGTTATAATTTTCAAAACAATTGAAAAAGTCAAAGTGAATAAGAGAAATTATAGGTGAATTTTTTGTCCTGGATTTGCTTTTTATTGTACAATTGGTTTTATTTTCTCAAGTTTTGGCTTAATTTGGCATTTCTTCTTTTGTTTTTTATGCCTCAATACCAAATTTTCTGTAAATTCCTTGCAGAACTAAAAATCTCTAAATACATTCAACAATATCAGATAATCTGTTGGTTTTGTTTTCTTATTAGAAATATCCTCTTACTCTGTTCAGGATTCTCTCTAGGTTTACTGCCCAGAAATAAATGTGACTTTCTTTGACTGTATTTTCAATTACTATGTCCTATTTCTTTGTATGTTTTATTTTTTTTTTAAACTTTTTTAATTTTTGTCTTCATTTCCTCTCCACCAATCTCCCCCATACCAGCCATCCCCACTCCTACCCTTGATCCTACCTGCCTTTGGTTTTGTCCATGCATCCTTTATAGATGTTCCTGAAAACCCTTCTCCCTTTTGCCCCATTATCCCCTCCTACTTCCCCTTTGGTTACTGTAGGTTTGTTCTTAATTTCAGTGTCTCTTTGCATGTTTTATACCACAATTTTCTGAAAACTAGGACACTCATTTTAATTTGAAAAAATTACAAATTCTATTAAATAAAAATGATAAATTGTTTAAAATGTAATTAAAACGATTCCTTAAAGTAGATAGATATAGATAAATGCCAATATATCATACAACTCAGGTCTATTCAATGTGCAATACTAATATATATCATTATTCATGTGTACATTCAAAAGTAAAATCCTGCTACTACACAGAATTTTGGAAATTATAAACAGCCTTAATTATATATTACTAGAAAAATACAAAGTACTAAAGAAAGAAAAAATATCTGAAATAAATTTTAAGTGAATTTATATATGCATAGTAACAATTCCAGCTAATTTTCTGAGAATTAAGTTAAGCAAATGATTTAGATAATAGCTATATCTACAATATCTGTCTGCAGAGGAGGGACAACAACATTTATTTAATTTTAGACATGTAGGACATGTTGAGTCTGAGAGGTTGTGGGATATCTAGATCTCTTGTGATATTTATTGAATAAGCACTTGGATAGAGTGGCTTGAAGCTCAAGAGAGAGGTCTGCATAGAAGATAACATTTAAAAGTCATCATCATATATAGATTCTGAAGTCATAAGAGTGGGTGACCAGAATAAATATTCTGGCCCTGGCTGGTGTCGCTCAGTGGATAGAGCACTGCCCTGCGAACCAAGGGTTGCCTGTTCAATTCCCAGTCAAGGCACATGCCTGGGTTGTGGGCCAGGTCCCCAGTGGGGGGTGCATGAGAGGCAACAACACATTGACATTTCTCTCCCTCTCTTTCTCCTCCCTACCCCTCTCTAAAAATAAATTTAAAAATCTTCTTTAAAAGTTCTAGGGGAACACAAAGGTATAAGAGCTGGAAGATAATGAGGAATAGCTTTAGAACCTGAAAGAAAATAGTCAATGGTAAAATGAGAATCAGGAAGAAACAGTGTAATCAAAGCTTTAAAAAAGTTAATCAAGGTAGAGCAAAAAGCATCCACTAGATTTGGAAAGTAAAATACCAAGTAGTGATCTTAGCAAGAGCACCTGCAATTAATTAATGGAGCTAAAGTGAAATTGCTGGGGTAGGTAAGAAAGTTGAGATCAGTGGTATGGATTCTTTATTTATTTAAAAAAAAAAAAGAAAGAACTGAGTGCTTATTTATTGTGCCAGGCATTGAACTAGGATATATTAAGGTGCTAGGCACTGTGGGGATATACTGATGAGAAGACAGCCTTCACAGCAATTACAATCTGCTAGGGAAGACCAGTCATGACTGTATTAGTAAAGGATTTTAACTTCATGGAATAGAAACCATTGCTTATCCTAAAACAAAAAGAAAATGTTAGATAGTTCACAGAATTGTTGGAAGGCTGAAGAAATAGGCTCAGAAACTATGTACTAAAGAAAGAAACCATGGAAAATGATGTCACAGAACTAGTCCAGTGAAAACCTACCCCCAGCTGCTACAACTGGCACCACCTATCTCACTAGCACTGAACAACAGATGGTGCCTCCAGTCTCAGTGCTCCAGTTCTGCCAGCCCCCAAACTGATTTAATAAAAAAACCCTTCGTTTAGGGGATACATCTTGCCCATTATACACCCACCTTCCCTCTTAGAGATTCCCAGTGCACAACAGCAAACAGAAAGCTCCAAGAAGTTTTCTCCATTTCATTAGGTAATCTATGTAACTCTGCTAAACAAATTGTTTCCCAAATTTATTGGCTTCAGAATACTTTCATCTTGTATCACCTAGAAATACTCCATAATTTGAAAGCACTGCTAAAGAGGGGTAACAACATGTATGGAATTGATGTAAACTATGTTGATAATGATAATAAACATGGATTAGTAGTAAAGACCACAGTAAAAAATATACATGACACCTGGAAGTGTATATGTAAAAAGACACAAACAGCAAAAATGAAGCTCAAATGAAAGAAACATTTTATTATTTATTCAGGAAAAACTGATAAGAGAAAAAAGAAAGGCAGTTCAAAAAGCCTTGAGTGCTATGAATGCAACCCATTTTTCAAGGCCCTATTCAATGCTATTTTCTCTATAGAGTTTCATATGTTCTGCCTCTATCAAAAAAGTAACAGTAGTAGCCCTGGCTGGCATAGCTCAGTGGATTGAGCACAGGCTGCGAACCAAAGTGTCGCAGGTTCGATTCCCAGTCAGGGCACATGCCTAGGTTGCAGGCCACGACCCCCAACAACCGCACATTGATGTTTCTCTCTCTCTCTCTTTCTTCCTCCCTTCCCTCTCTAAAAATAAATAAATAAAATCGTAAAAAAAATACCCCTTTAAAAAAAAGTAACAGTAGAAAGAGATGAACATGAGCTGGAGTGAGAAGGACCTACATTCACCTCCTGATCGGTCACTTACTAGCTAAGTCAACTAGCCAATATGTGTGTCACATGTTTGATGAATACAATGATGAAAGTAATGATAGTAATACTGGTTACCATTTATTGATTGCTTATTACATACCAAATCCTTTCCATACTCAAATACTCACATTTTAAGTGGAATCATCCTCATTTTATAGGGAATGAAACTGAGGCTCAGTGAATTTAAGCATTTTTTTCTATGATCTTGAGAGATCATTTTAAACATTGAGAGGAATAAGGTATAAATAAAGTATTCTAAAAGCTATAAAGCACCAAACAAATTTTAGGTGTTATTAAATACCTTTGCTATTTGCATATACATGCTTATTAGTCTTTCTTACAAAGAATATTCTTAGTGATACAGTTATCAAGCTATGAGAAATGTGAACATTAGTTCCTTGGGAACTAAACACTGATTGACAGCTTCTTTCTACTGCATGATTTCAAAACCTGAGACTTAGTGTTATCAGTATTTTTGGAAGGTTCGATGAGTCAAATGCTTTGACCAAAATGATCATTGCATTTAAGTAAAAAAAGGGCTATGTTTCTATTACAGTATTAACTAAATGGTAATACCCATGTTCCAGTACATTCTTCAAACACATCCCAAGGAACAGTCTTTCTAATTAAAAGAATAAATATACAAGTCATATTAAAGTGACAGACATTTAATAGCCATAGAGGATCAGTGTTCCAGTGTCTGAAATGAGACTGGCCTAGGGACTTGACTGGACTATTTTGGGTTCAATGTTATGGGTAACTCACTGTATCTCAGAAAAGCTTTAACTTCTTTTGTGTATGTTTGGTCTGAAGCAGCTCTTGGCATGTCTCTCTCCATGATTTGTGGTATCTGATCACTCAGACCCTATGTGTTCTTCCATAAGCATATTATTCACCTGTAAAAGTGCCAGTTACCATGCTAAGGTGCTGGGGATAAAAAAGTTAATAGGACATAACATCTATCTTCAAGGAACACAGTCTAGTAAGGAAGACACTATCAACACTGAGATTACTAGCCAATATCTATTTTATTTTGTATTCTTAGTTTTCTAGATTAAACAAAACAGTCAAATGGGATAACTCATTCTCTTCTTCCATTTTGGGCATCACATTTTATAAAACAAATAAAACAAAGAGGCTATTTCTAAGAAATTAAAAGGTTAAAAGGCAATTCATACAATATAACCATATTTTAAGCAGGAAGACATGCTTAAAATCTTTCAATAGCTTCCAAATATTTAGAATGAAAAACAAACTCATTACCATAATCAATGAGCCCTCTTTGATCTGGCCTCAGATTACCTATGATCTCATGTCATATTATTCTCTTTGCTCACCAGAGTCCAGCTATAAGCCTTATTTCTGTCTTAGGGACAGAAAACCATCCTGCCTTAGGGCCATTTCTAATCATTCAATAAGAAAAAAATTCACATGTCCCTGTCCCTATCTCGTTTATCACATATTCCAGTTTATTTCTTCATAGCACTTCAAATTATCTAACAGAATAGTGTTTAATATTTGTTTATTGTTTATCTCCCTCTTCTAAAATTAGAATGTCATGATAACCTCACATTTGTTAGAATGGCTACTATCAAAAAAAGCAAAACAAAACAAGAAATAAGTGTTGATAAGAATGTGGAGCAAAGGGAACTTTTGTGCACTGTTGGTAGAAAGATAAATTGATACAGCTACAATGAAAAACAGTATGGAAGTTCCCCCCCAAAATTAAAAATAGATCCAACAATCCCATCCTTGGGTATATAGCCAAAGAAATCAATCAAAGAACTATCTGTACTCCCATGTTCATTGAGACATTCTTCATATTAGCCAAAATATGGAAATAACCTACATGTTGATGAACAAATGGATAAAGAAGATGCAATATAAATATATATAATATAATATATATAATCAGTGGAATATTATTCAGCCATGAGAAAAAAGGAAATCCTGCCAGTAGCAACAACATGGATGGACATTGAAGGCATTATGCTAAATGAAATAGTGAAAGACATATTCTGCATGATCTCACTTACATGTGGAATATAAAAGAGCTGAACTCATAGTAATAAGAGTAGAATTATGTTTGCCAGGGAGTGGGGGGATGGAGGAAATGAGGAGACATTGGTCAAAGGGTACAAATTTCCAGTTATAAATAAAGTCTGGGAATATAAATGTAGTGCATGGTGAATATAGTTAACAATACTGTATTATATAGTTGAAGATTGCTGAGAGTAGATCTCAAATGTTCATACAACAACAAAAAAATAAAGCAATTATGTAAGTTGATGAAGATGTTAACTAATCTTACTGTGATAATCATTTCCCAGTATAAACTTATCAAATCATTATTTGTACACATTAAACTTACACAATGTTATATTTCAATTAAATCTCAATAAAGCTGGGGAAAAATTGGAATGTTATGAGAACACGTACCTTTAATATCTAGTTTACCACAGTATTTTAGCACTGAGAATACCTGACACATAGTAGGTGCTCAATAAATATTCGTGAGTAAATTAAAGGATCACTGAGTGGTTTAACTAGCATTCAAATCCAGGTCTGACTGGCTGCTGAGTCTTAGAGTTTGTCAATTATATCAAGTAGCTTGTGAAGTCAGGGTTGGCTCTGACTTATTTTTGTATCTGCCATATCCCCTAGTACATTGCTGTGTGTAAAATATGCTATCAATACATACTCACTGAATAAAGTAACATTTTAGACTTCATACTGTAAGTTCTTAGGTACTAGAATAACAAAAACAATGTGTGTGTATCTATAGGTACAGAACCATTTCATGGCATTCCTTTTTCCCAGAATACTTTCCTAATCCTACTCCCCTTCTTTCTCCATTTAAAACAAATTGCTTTGCTTTCAAAATTCAAAGCTTGTTTTTTCCCCAAGCAGAAAGCTCTCTTTTTCCCTTCCTTTCCACTTATTCCCTCCCTTCCTTTCTTTTCATGTTAGCTGATTAAGGAGAGAGGTTTAAAATGCTTTTAAAAACATAAACATCAATAGTCCTGGAATTATAATAAATTATAATCCTTTAAATGCCATCTAGTTACATTTCCCCAAGAAAATGGTCCGTAAGGGTAGTGTCAAATTAAAGCATTCCCAGTGAAGCTGAGACACTGATAACAGCTCAACAAGAGCATTTGTTGGATCATGAGATCCCAGAGACCTCAAATACTAGATTCAAATTTACTTAACCTCCCATAAAGTATAGTAAAATATATGAGTATAGTTTCTATTACTACAACTAAAAAATATTTGAGATCTGGAATCCTTCAGGTCTGATGTTTAATGCCCTCAAGAGGGATCTTTTACTCCCTTATATAATATTCCAATGGATTTCACAATCACAGTTTTTTAAATACTCCACAAATTCAGTAGTCTACAGTTGGTTATCCTTTATATCAAAGACTTTGTACCATAAGAAAGCATCTATTTCAGTTTAAAACTATTGTCCTTTAAATTGGTAGCATAATACATCATTGGAAAATAGTATTCTTACTCACTGATTTGATCCACAGGAAATCATGTTTGTTATAGAAAGATACATGAGCAAAACAGAACCAGAGACTTGGAAATAAAGAACAAGCTGACAGTGACCAAGGGTGGGGGGCAGATAACGAGGGAAATAAGGAAAGGGGCAAGCAAAGGAACATGAATAGAGGACTCATGGGCATGGACAATGGGGGGAATTGACCATGGGAGTTGTGGGGGATGCGGCTGGGGTGAGCAATGGAGAAAAAGGTAGGACAACCTTAACTGAACAACAATAAATTTTTTTAAAATGTTAGAGGAAAAAAAAGATACATGAAACAGAGGAAGATAAAAGGAGTATCTGCAAGCCAATAGCATGAGAAAAGAGAGAAATAAAAGTAACAAGGATAGAAAAACTAAGTGAGAACAGCCACAAAGGATAAATAACATAAATGCAAACAGCTCACTATGTTACCTCAAAAGAGCTATGAAGGCAAAAATATTTCACAGGACAGAAAAGTAAATGGTGGCCATTACTATAATGTAAATTACAATCTCTTCATATAATCTCAGAAGACTAGAAAAGAAACAGGTTGTGTCAGAGATATTTATTAAAAGTGTAGACATTTCAAAGAAACCCAGGTACCTATAATCATTTTTTTCTGGGGTTTGGCATAGGTTAAGTTTTAGTGTGTTGCTATGTCTATTTTACAGTCACGAAAATTAGTCATTTTAACCTGACCATGCTGCTCCAAGGATACAGTCCTTCATTTGATAGGACCTTGATTAATTCAGTGCACTTAAAATTTTTACCTGGTCCATAAATAGATTTTGGGGGGTTACTTTATATGGGAATAATAATGGTAAAGTCTTCCTGCCATTTCAGCAACAAAACTTATTTTAGGCAATATTCTTAGTTTTTTTAAGTAAAGAGTTAAAAACTTTAAAGACAGTATATTCCAAAGTCTTCCTCAGCCAGTTTTCTAAAGTACAGAATGATCAATAAAAATCAGCCTGTAACTGTACCTTCCAAAAGTCAATTGGAAAGAGTATGCATTCAATGGAATGCCAAATAGTGCCTGCAGACATTTACTCTTATAAAAAGAGAATGCTGTGTTTGTATTGTCCTGTTAATAGCATGCTAACAAATATGTTTCCAGTGGGGTCACTAACGGACAGAAAAAAACACATAATAAAACAGTGAACAGTTGGACAGCCATTCATGCTCTATTGGTCTACAGTTACTAGAGAGAAGAAGAAAGAGTAAGTTCTATAATCTTAGGCAGCTATAAAAAAATACTCTTGTTAAAGCTCAAGAGAATCTAAAGAGGAAATAAAAAAGTCAGACAGATTATGCTGTCAATTTTAGTTGTCATAATGTGCTTTAGAGATAAAACATTCCTCTGAATGGCAATTGAACAGATGGAAATTTTCATTTTTGGTTAACTGGATGGAAGAATTGGACCAGTACCTAAAATGACATTGAAATGAAGCACAAACCCCCTCCCACAAGAAGGAAACAGATGCATCACTCCAGATACAAAATAAATTATTAAACAGTGCATATATTATACTGGCATCATTGTATCCAACTGTACATCTGCACAATGTTTTAGTCTCCTGGTGAGAGAACAGACATTTCTGAAAGGGAAAATAGGCAACTATTGAAGTGAATCAGATAAGTTATACCATTTGGGTAAGAAAAGCCAAATAACACTTCACTGAATTTGAAGCTATTCATGCTGAGAGGAAAAAAGAACCATAAATTATACTGATTCCAATGCCCTTGACCTTATAGATTGATCTAAATGTGGTAGATTTTGAAGTATAAAACCACATTTTCAAGATTTTTATAATCTCAAATCAGAACGAATAAAAAATGTGTGACTACTTAAGACCCTAAAGGAGTTAGTGTTGAATACCCTCCTTGCTTGATCTGACAAAGAAGTGAATGGATACTTCAAGCTAAAATTACATTCCTTATATTAAGCTATGATTAGACAGGACTCACAGAATAGTAACTAAAAGGAGACCTATTTGATCATTTAAATTTAGTAATTGACCCTATGAGTTGAACTCCTTTCTAAGATGTAAGTTCCAATTCCACTCTCTGACAACACTGTCCAGGTTGGTATTTTCTTAGTTGCCTCTTGCTCATTTTAAACTGATCCAAGCAGGCAGCTTACACCATCTTACACTTCCACCTGTCTTCCTATCCATACTTTCCACTCTTTCCCAACTCATTAAAACTATAGTCCGGCTGCCAAGGAGCTATTAGTATATACTAGCTTTATAGGATAGGTAAGAATGTGTTGAGTGAGCAGAGTTTGTTTTCTTATTTTGTTTTTAAGGTATAATCTTGTTTGCCATTGGGTTAGCAACACTCCTGTGTTATATGGTGACCATATAAGAAGGTCTGATTAGGGGATGCAGATGATGATTGAGGAAGCCAGCAGAATCAGTCCTAAGGTTAGTACCTAAAAAAGAAGAGGCAAAAGGAAAAATGTCTCTAATATAAAAAAAGATTTTATAGTTAAAATATAGAAATTCTACTTCTTTTTATTAAGCCATTCATCAAAAATAATCAGATTTTACTAAGTAACTAAAGTAATAGAATATTTTATCAGATATGACTTCTAATCAAACTATATTTAATAAGAATTCACTATCTTGAAGCCCAACTGAATTATGTCTCCCAAGACTATTAGAACAGCAGAGGTGAGATAAATATGTTCAGCAAAACCCTACAAAATATTAATGGAGAGTGGATATCATGGGCACAATGAATTACAAGTCTGTATTGGTACACAGTCTTCATAATGGTATTCCCTTTGGAAATAAGTTGCACAGGGAAGTCATTCTTTGCATTCTCCCAATCATTTTTAAACACAGGCAAATGTGAAACAGAGCTCATTAAAAAGAAACAGAAAGACAAATATAACCTAAAAGTAAAAGTATAAGGAGGTTGGGCCCATCTGGACTTATTATACAGAGAAAAGCCTTGAGGGGAATAGCTGGGAATATGGGAAAGGAGAAATAGTTAGAAGGTAATTGGGAAAGGGGAACTCGAGTTGGCTCCCTCCCTGGGGTGTTTCTGCCAAGGAAAGAGAGTAAGAATAGAACCTTTAGGAATAGTATCATGTGGTGGCTGGATGCCCAAAGAGAGTCTGTTGCTAGAAAAGGCCATGGTGTAATATGGTAATGATTCACAGAATAAGATGTGGACCAGAAATCGTATTTTGCCCCTCAGACTCATTCTGATGCTCTCTCTCTTATTTAAACATAAGCTGTTCTTTGGTTTCCAGTCACTCTATTACCCATTCTCTCTTAGCCATCTCTCTCATTGTCATTCTTTAATAATTCTTATATTAATATAAGCAGAGATATAATTGAATAGGTAACCTAAAACAACGATTTCACAAAACATTTGACATATTCAGGGGGTTTATCTCCAGTGGTCACTGGTCATGAGACTAACAGAGGAGGCTGATGGACCAATCACTAGGGAGCCAGGTGAAAATTTCTAATCCATAGGGTAAAAAGGCAGGTAGGGGGCCAAGTCTTCTTACGTGAGGGTAGGAGGAGAGTCAAAAGGGCTAACCTAATGGAAGCAGTATATATTTTCATCTCAGGTTAAGTCTATTTCCAATTGTATTTCATTGTCTAGTGTCAATGGATATTTAAGATTCTTAGTTTGATATCTGTGTTTTCTTATCAAACATAGTATCAGCGCAGCATTTGCTGACTTTAAACATGAAATAAGCTAATTTATGAATAAAGTATTCCTAAACATGGTTTAGAAAGCACTGAAAGATACAAGCAGAACAATCAAAAGTTCTGGGAAGTGTGATGGGAGGCTGCATTTAGGTATCTAAGTGTAAAGCCTCAAATGGAGCAGAGAAAAGCTGAAGTGCTATTAATGAAACTATATGTGGCAAATGAACATTAAATCTACTCATCTCTCATTGAAAAGGAATATTAGAGACTAAAACACTTTTATTCTCTTCATCTTTTTTGGGAAAGCAAATGTAGCACATTTTCAATGCTGATAAATTGCATACTCTTAAGCACTGGATCCTTTAACACTATGAAGATTTCATAATATTCTTTAGCAATCATTTATAACAATTCTAATTTCTTCTTCTATCATGTTATATTCAAACATTTTTTATTTCTCCCATCAAAAATCATTATGCAAATTCTAGCCAACAAAGGAAAATATTCTCTCAACCTGGAATTCTAAACATTGTTTGCTTTTCTGATTTATATAAGGCAAAAAAAAACCCAAACAAAGCAAAGACTTCTGGTAAAGATGGCAGCCTAGGTAAACATGGCTCCCATCCTCGCGTAACCACATCAAAATTACATCTAAAATATAGAACCACCATTACTCATAACCTTCAGAAATAGAGTTGAATGGAAGTCTGACAAGTACAGAAGTAAAGAAACCATATCCATCCAGACTGGTAGAAGGGGTGGAGACACAAAACAGGCTGGTCTCACATCCATGTATGGTGGATAAAAATTCACCACCTGGGAAACCCCAGGGCCAGCACACCCAGTAACAGCTACAGACCACATCAGAGCACCATAGTCCTGCCCCTACAAGCTGATCCTCCATGGAGGATGGAGGTTGGTGGTCAGTGGTTAGAGCCAGTCCTTGCAGCTAACTATCCTGGGTAAATCCCTCCCATTGACTGGCCAACAGCAATCAAGGCTCAACTACAAGAGGAAGTTGTACTCACCCCACACAAAGAGTGCACCTTGAGTACCCAGCTTGGGTGATAGGAGAGGCTATGCCACTGGACCCTAGCAGGACACCTACTATACTAGGCCATGCTACCAAGACAGGGAGTCACAGCAGCTCTACCTAATACATAGAAATAAACACAGAGAGGCTGTCAAAATGAGGAGACAAAGAAACATGGCCAAAATGAAAGAACAGATAAAATCTCCAGAAAAAGAGCTAAATGAAATGGAGATAAGCAATCTATGAGATGCAGAGTTCAAAACACTGGTTATAAGGATGCTCAAGGAAATTTTGGAGGACCTCAATAGCATAAAAAAGATCCAGTCAGAAACAAAGGATACACTAATTGAAATAAAGAACAATTTACAAGGAAACAATAATAGAGTGGATGAAGCCAAGAATCAAATCAATGATTTGGAACATAAGGAATCAAAAAACAATCGATCAGAACAACAAGAAGAAAAAAGAACGTCCCCAAACAAGTATAGTGTAAGCAGCCTCTGGGATGACTTCAAGTATTCCAACATTTGCATCATAGGGGTACAAGAATGAGAAGAAAAGGAGCAAGAAATTGAAAATGTATCTGGAAAAATGAGAGAAAACTTCCCTAACTTGGTGAAGGAAATAGATATGCAGTCTCAGAAGCACAGAGTCCCAAACAAGATACATGCAAAGACGCCCACTCCAAGACACATCATAACTAAAACACCAAAGGTTAAAGATAAAGAATCTTTAAAAAATTTTTTTATTGTTGTTTAAGTATAGCTGTCTCCATTTTCACCCCCCATACACCCCACCCTGCTCCACCCTTCCCTGCCTCCCACCCTCAAACCTATCCCCTTTGGCTTTTTCCATGTGTCCTTTATACATGTTCCTTGATGGTCCTTCCCCTATTATCCCCTGTTATCCTTCTCCCCTCTCCTCTTTGATTACTGTCAGTTTGCTCTTTATTTCAGTGTTTCTGGTTGTATTTTGCTTGCTTGTTTGTTTTCTTTATTAGATTCTACTTATAGATGAGATCATATGGTGTTGGTCTGTCACCACCTGCCTTATTTCACTGAGCAAGAGAGATTCTTAAAAGCAGCAACAGAAAAGCAGTTAGTCACCTACAGAGTTGTTCTCGTAAGACTGTCAGTTCTTTTCTCAAAAGAAACTTTGCAGGCTAGAAGGGTCTGGAAAGAAGTATTCAAAGTCATGAAAAGCAGGAACCTACAGCCAAGATTGCTTTACCCAGCAAATATATTTAGATAAAGAGCTTCCCGGATAACGAAAAACGAAAGGAGTTCATCATCACCAAACCATTATTATATGAAATGTTAAAGGGACTTATTTAAGAAAAAGAAGATCAAAACTATAAATAAAATGGCAATAAGTACATATCTATCAACAATTGAATCTAAAAAACAAATTAAGCAAAGAAGACGAACAGAGACAGAACCATGGATACAGAGCACGTTTTAATGGTTGCTAGAAGGGAGCAGGGTATGGGGGAATGGGTGAAGGGGTTAGGGGCTTAAGAAGTACAAGCAGGTAATTACAGAATAGCCATGGGGATATAGAGTACAGCATAGGAAATAGAGTAGCCAAAGAACTTATGTATGACCCATGGACATGAACAATGGTGTGCCTGGAGGACTGGGGGTTGCTGGGTGGAAGGGGGCCAAGGGGGAAAAACTGGGACAACTGTTAACAGCGTAATCAATAAAATTAAAAAGAACCCACCACACCAATAACAAAGCAAAATAAGACATCTAGTGTTTTTTGAGAACTTTCTAAATACTTCTAGAATAAAGTATTCTGATTCCACAGCAAACATTTTCTAAAAAAACCCCCCAAAACAAAACAAAAAAAACACACAACTGTATTTGATGATGATATTGACAGCATTATCCCTGTGTAATTGTGTAACCCGTTATCCCCTTTTTAAAAAATCAAGGTGAAATTCATGTAAGATAAAATTATCTTACAGTGCATAATTCAGTACATTCATAGTTTTTCTACCAGGTTCCAAAACATTTTCATCACTGCAAAAGTAAACCCCATAACCATTAAGCAGTCATTCTCTGTTCTCCCCTCCCCCTAGCCCTGGCAACCTGCTGTCTTTCAACAGATTTACCTATTCTGGATATTTTAAATAAATGGAATAATACAATATGTTACCTTTTGTATTTGACTTCTTTTATGTACCATGTCGGTACTTCATTCCTTTTTATTTATATTTTAATACTCTGTACTCATCAAACTTTATTATTTGGCCTTTATTATTAACATTCTCAAATAGAATTTGAAAGACTGCCATTTACCACTTATGATTATAATTTTAAAAGGCATTTTTTATTGTTGTTCAAGTACATTTTTCTGCCTTTTCCCCCCACCCCAGCCCAACACCCCTATTTCATTGTAGGTACATAACCACTATTTGTTTTTTCATCCACCCACTGATGAAAATTTGTGTTGTCTTCACCTTTTGGTTACTGTGAATAGTCCTATTAACATCCATGTACAAGTGTTTGTACTTGGATATATACTTAGAAATACAATTGCTGGGTCATATGTAATTCTATGTTTAACTTTTGGAGGAACCACCAAACTGTTTCACAGAGCAGCTGCACCATTTTACAATCTCATCAGCAATGTATGAGGGTTAATTTTTCTGTATGTGGTGTGAGGTGGGGGTCCAACTTATTGTTTTGCATGTGATGTCTGATTGTTTCAGCACCATTTGTTAAAGAAACTATTCTTACCCTCATTGAATGGTCTTAGCACCCTTGCTGTAAATCAACTGGCCATGGTTCTGTGGTTTTATTTAGAAATTCTCAGTTCTATTCCATAGGTCTGTTGTTATCCATTTAAACAATATTTCTCTGAGTGCTCAAAGCATAAGTACAAAAGAGTTTAGACAAGAAACACTACTCTAAGATCTTTAATTTGGTCTAAAATTTCCCAGTAAACTGGTGATGTGTTTTCTCAACAGCAACCACATCTGCAACTTATTTTTCTTTTTGGTGGGGATGATACCTAAGCTAGCACTGATCATAAGCACCCTCTTCCTGGAGCTGGCATGAGGAAAACGGAAGTTGTTTAGATTCTCAAAAATCAATTTCAGGCTCTCCTCACCATAAACTTATATGGCACTGAGACAGCACTACCAACCTTCCTTTATGTTTAGCTCAACACTAGGAGCAGAAGGGTGTTAAAAGAAGAAAAATGGGACAAAAAGAAGGCACAAGCCACTAGTCTTGGGAGAGCTATATCAATTATTAGCAATAGCTAATAAACTTAGGCTAACTGACCAAGAAGACAGTTTGCCACATCTATAGGCATCATTATTAGTAACCTCATAGCCATAAATACTAGAAAAGTTTCATTGAAAATACCATGAATGCTTAGCATTTGCTGCACATGACACTCATGTTCTCTTGATTTATTAATTCAGGAAATAGTACATAAAATGGGCAAATGAAAGAAGTGAAGGGGTAAAATATTATCTTATGTTAGTTCCAATTTTGAAGCTATCTGCAAGACTCATTTTTAAGATAGTTTTGAGGAAGGAAAGTCTTAGGAATCATATTTTTATCTCCATATTGCAAAAAGTACAGGAAATTATTTTCATTTTTTGTTTGTTCTCATTAATCTTCTAGTTGCTACAACATAACCTTGCTAGCCCTGATCTACCAAGTCCACCGTTTTCAACAATGAACACTGTTAAGAGATTAATTTACAACTCACAGTAAAATGACATTAAAAGGGAGAAAGGGTCATAAATTTAAAAGTGTGGTATGAGCATGAAAATATCCATCGTTTTTACTTTTCAAGGAGAGGGATGTAGCCTCTTTGGTGCCAAAGATGCCATACAAATTAGATGCTGCTTGGAATTTACTCATGAGGTATCAGAAGTCTGCTTCTTTTCCCATACCAGCCAGAGAAGCAGAACACTTAAGAACAGCAACAGAATCAGTTGCCTGGCCGGAAACTGTCAGCCCTGGTATCAGGTTCTGTGAAAACACTACCATGCAAAAGCTCTACCCCAGGGTGCCCCAGGATGTAACAATCCCACTTCCTTACATGGGAGGCTCTCTGAGTTTACAGGGAATATCTTCTGAAGAGTAGTGCATAAAATAATTTTCTACCATCTGATAAATCATAAGGTAGGCGATGAGGGTCATGTAAGAAAGAAATTTGACTTATTTTGCCAACCTCTTTTAAGTGATACGTTTTCTAACACATTTTCTGCTCTTCTTTCTCTCCATGTCTCAACAGGGAAGTACCAAGGATACATAACGCTGAGCTGTAAAATAAGTCTAGAGTAGCCTGGACTAGGAAGATCAAATTAAAGAGGAAGGGAGTTGGAGGAGTAGGGAGGGGCATTGAGGGTGGAGGGCTGCTTTCTAAACTAAAGACCCTTGCTTAACTCAGACATCAGTCACTTGGAGCAAGGGGGCTTCTCAAGCTTTAACATGCACGTTCACATGCATGTTTACAAGACCTGTGGGTCTTGTAAAAAGATGCTGATCCAGGAGGCCTGGGATGGGGGCAGAGATTCTGCAAGGATGTGTGGAAGTTTTTATCTGTCAAAGGGAAAGGTGATTTTCAGGGACTCTAAAGAAAATTGCAAAGTCTACCTTGACCATTCTACTTCCTTTCCCAAATGTCTCCCCCATTTTCGGGCTCCTCATTCTCTAATAAGTCTTCTACCTCATAGAGGTAAATCTCACAAGTAAGAGAGAGGTAGATCTCTCTTTGTAAACTTCTGAAACTACTCTCAATCTCAACTGCCCTTTAATCCAATCTGATATTATTATCCTTAATGGTTAAAGCAATCCAGAGTGAGAATTAATGATAGCTCTACTTCTCAAAAGGGGCACTTATATTTTTTTATTTTTAAATATATTTTAGTGATTATACTATTACAGTTGTCCCATCCCCCCCCTTATTCCCCTTCACCCTGCACACCCCCTCCCGCCCACATTCCCCCCCCTTTAGTTCATGTTCATGGGTCATATATGTAAGTTCTTTGGCTTCTACATTTCCTATACTATTCTTAACCTCCCTGTCTATTTTCTACCTACCATTTATGCTACTTACTCTCTGTACCTTTTCCCCCTTTCTTCCCCTCCCACTCACTCAGAACCCTCCATGTGATCTCCATTTCTGTGATTCTGTTCCTGTTCACTGTGATTCCCTCCATGTGATCTCCATCTCTGTGATTCTGTTCCTGCTCACTCAGAACCCTCCATGTGATCTCCATTTCTGTGATTCTGTTCCTGTTCTAGTTGTTTGCTTAGTTTGTTTTTGTTCTTTGTTTTTTTTTAGGTTCGGTTGTTAATAGCTGTGAGTTTGTTGTCAGTTTACTGTACTTATTTTTTATTTTCTTTTTCTTAGATAAATCCCTTTAACATTTCATATAAGGGCTGGGTAATGATGAATTCCTTCAACTTGACCTTATCTGAGAAGCACTTGATCTGCCCTCCCATTCTAAATGATACCTTTGCTGGATAGGGCAATCTTGGATGTAGGTCCTTGTCTTTCAATGACTTGGAATACTTCTTTTCAGCTCCTTCTTGCTTGCAAGGTTTCTTTTGAGAAATCAGCTGATAGTCTAATGGGAACTCCTTTGTAAGTGACTGTCTCCTTATCTCTTGCTACTTCTAGGATTCTCTCCTTCATTTTTACCTTGGCTAATGTAATTATGATGTGCCTTGGTGTGTTCCTCCTTGGGTCCAACTTCTTTGGGACTCTCTGAGCTTCCTGGACTTCCTGGAAGTCTATTTCCTTTGCCAGATTGGGGAAGTTCTCTTTCATTATTTTTTCAAATAAGTTTTCAACTTCTTGGTCTTCCTCTTCTCTTTCTGGCACCCATGATTCAGATGTTGGAACATTTAAAGATGTCCTGGAGGTTCCTAAGCCTCCCCTCAGTTTTTTGAATTCTTGTTTCTTCATTCTGCTCTGGTTGAATGTTTCTTTCTTCCTTCTGCTCCAAACCATTGATTTGAGTCCCAGGTTCCTTCCTGTCTCTGTTGGTTCCCTGTAGATTTTTCTTTATTTAATATAATGCAACCTTCATTGCTGCCTGGGTCTTTTGTATGCTTTTGAAGTATCCAGTGAGTTCCTGGAGCAACCTAATAACCAGTGTTTTCAACTGTGCATCTGATAGGTTGGCTATCTCTTTGTCACTTAGCTGTATTTTTTCTGGAGCTTTGATCTGTTCTTTCATTTGGGCCAGTTTTTTTTGTTGTTGTTGTTTTGGCTTGCTGGTTATGTAGGAAGGGTAGGAGCCTTAGGTGTTCACCAGAGCAGGGCAACCCACATGTGGCTGTGTTGTGATGCTATATGTGGGGGAGGGGTCCAAGAGGGAACAATGGTGCTTGCTTTGCTCTCTGCTGGCTTTCAGCCACTTCCCCTGCTACCCACAAGCAAATCAGGCCCTTCTGGTGCTGATTCCCAGGTGACTGGGTTTGTGTACATTCTAGGATGTTGTGGGTCTCTCCAACAAACTCTCCTGTGAGGCTGGGAGTTTCTCCCGCTGCCACCTCAACCCCCACAGGTGTTTTCAGTCAGAGGCTTTGAGGCTTTATTTCTCTGTGCTGGAACCCTGGGTTGCGTGGTCTATCTTGCTCCCCAGTTGTTCCTCCTGGTTTATCTGCACACGAATGTGGGGCTTCCCAGTCTGCAAGCCACCGCCTCACCTGGTCCACCAGCTGCTGCCTTGCCACAAGTCCTCTCCACCCTAGCTGCCCGTCTCTGCTCCTCCTACGGGTCTGGCTGAATGTTTTTCCTTTAACTCCTTGGTTGTCAGACTTCTATAGTTTGGTTTTCTTGTCAGTTCTGGGGTTTTTTTTGTTTTTAAATTTGTTGTTGTTCTTTTTGTTGTGCGAGGAGGCAAAGTGTGTCTACCTATGCCTCCATCTTGGCCAGAAGTCCAGGGGCACTTATATTTTAAAAGATTATCTTATCAATCTACATTAACATCTAGTGGGGTAACTACTATTTGGAAAATAAATATTTTTGAGGCTCTCTGCTCCTTACCCACCTGGGGTAACATGCCATATTCAACTGAACTTTAATTGGTCTGCTAGGGTTTTAAATACATAGAATCTATACTAAGAACATGTAGATTCAAAGACTCCAATTTCACTTTCTCTATTATGGATTAGTGGCTTTGTATTTCATTACATTGAAAGCACAAGTTGATACAGTGCACTTAAATACTCAAAATTTTAACTCATAAATCTGACTGCAACGGGTCTCATACTTAAAAACCTAATTTTAACCATAAGTTATCTAGCTAAAAAAAATTAAGTGGTGGCTTATGAAGTTTTGGTAAGGAATTTTCCATGGTTAGGTCGTACTATGGGAAGGAGGCCAGCCATAGGTATCATCTACTGTGTGGAATACTATTAGAAGCAAGAAAAATGTTTTTTTGTTTTTCTTACAGAAAGGAAGGATGATCATACAGATTAGGATTAAGTAACAGTATCTTTCACTTTGGAGGGAGCACATGACTCAAACCTCTATTACATTTTTTTTGGTTTACCCAACAGTCAAAGCTTTTGTGAAGTCTCTGATTCCAACATTCATGCTTATTCATAGGAAAAAAAAATGTTTTCAACATCTTAAGAGCAAATAAAATTTTGTAAGTCTATTAAACAAAGGGAACATTTTTTTAAAGGCCAAGCTACTATAGTTCCAAAACAGCAATAATTTCTTATTGCTGAAACAACTTATTTGGAGTTTTTACATATCTTATTTCAAAAATTTCAGAAACGGATATAAAAAATAACCCTCTAAAATGATACATACTATCCATAGAGAGAAAAGGAAGTGATAATTAAATTTCTTGCCCCTTCAGTATTAGTTTCCTAAAGGACAGTTAAATATTAAAGACTGTAATTGCCCTTATTAAAATTAAAGCTTTAGATGTGTTGCTTTACATATTCACTCATACAACATTATAGCTGCCCAAAATGTTCCTGAATTTGTTGTCTTTTTGACAATTTAAGCAGTAGCTACAAATTTAATTCTGCTGGCTCCAAACTTGACCCAGACTCATTTCTGAGACTCCTAGAGTTTAAAATTTTGAGTATTTTCTATTCATAAAAAAGAAATATGTGGGTACTACTTATTGGCTAAGAATCACAGTAAGTACTTAGTTGCCAACAATTTAGCAGGACATCTTGCAGATGGTCCATGAATAAGCCATTCTCCAAGATGCTAATACTTCAATTAGAGGCTCCTATTTTAGACATTTAAAAATATTTGTTCTTGTACAAGCATTTAATTAAAAAACATAAGGAGGAGGGAACCAAGCACAATAAAGGTAAAAATAGAAAGGGAGATGCTGAAAAGATTTTGCTAATGGATATAAAATGGTGGTCATTAAGATAATTCTCAAAGAAAATTTTATCTTCTACCATATAAATCAAAAGTAAGTCATCCAAAAAGAATTCAGTTAAGTCTTTAATTCTAATGTTAGCAGCCTTTTCATAAGTAATTTAACTAGACAAATGGTTGTATAGCTGACTAAAATCTGACACTAACTGTGACCCATTTTCCTTTCCTATAATTTAACCAATTGTTTTTACAGTATTTCCAATGATTCAGTTATTTTCCTCATTTGGAAATCCTGCCTAAATGAAAACATCTTAGTGAAGTCATACACAGTTATAGGGATATTGCACAACAGGGTGAGACAGACTTTTATTATGTGTTTCAAAAGAGACTGATTGGAAACTATACCCCAATCACCGAACCTGTGTTGATGAACATGTATCACACTTATGACACAGTACTGGGTTACTATTGTTGGTGTGTGTCAATGCTTCCATTGTGAGCCTTGCTGCTTTCATAGTTTTGTGAACTAGCTATAAAGTCTGATTTGATTCTAGTAAGTACAATATTTTCAAAAGAAAAGCACGTAAAAGGTGTAAATGTAGCAGGCGCAAAACATATACATATATAAAGTAGTAATGACATTAAAAAAAGGTCAACTGGTATAAAAGAAGAGTAAAGTATTTATTGCGTGGTACATACTAATAAGAAGTAGCATACTACAAAATCACTTTAAAGATAATTTTTCTTAAACTATACTGGGAAAATGTAGCCTGGGTTCTTAGGAGATTTGAGCCAGTAACAATCTCAGTTGCCTCATCTATAAATGAAAAAAGTACCCATTCAAAAGGCCCTTCATTTATAATTCATATCTGGGAGGAAATAACCTTGTCTTAAAGAATTGCACATGTATATATACAGAGACAAACAAGTTTAAAAATTTAAATGACAGTGATTTTTTAAATATTCTTTAAGCTGGTTATATGGTTTCTGTATGATAAAAAAAATCAAAGTAAAAACACTCTGATTCTAATTTTCTAGCAAAGTAACTTCCAGTGTAATTAATTTAATTAGAATATTTTTTTAAAATATTTTTTATTTTACTGATTTTAGAGGAGAAGGGAAGGAGAAAGAGAGGGAGAGAAATATCAGTGTGAGAGAGAAACATGGATCAGTTGCCTCTTGCACATGCCCGAGCTGGGAACCAAACCCACAACCCAGGCATGTGCCCTGATGAGAAATAAAACCAGGACCTTTTGGTTTGCAGGATGATGCCCAACGAACTAAGCCACTGGCCAGGATTAGAAATACTTTTTAATATAAATTTTGATAGATTATTTTTAAATTGTTCATTGGAAAACTACAAATACAAAGTCAGTGCTCTCAAGTGGAAAACTTAAAGATCAAGCAAGTGACTCTAAGATTCAGAGGGGGGAAAGTACCTTTGTTAGAGTCATGAAGGAAACACATAAGGCACTTCTATTAAAAATGGATTTAAAGATGAGTGCTGTCTTACCAGCAACCCCTGTTCTTTGGTACAGATGGTTGAGGGGTCAAAAGAAGTCTTGAGAGCAAGAGTACTTTGGAAAAGAGAAAATATGTGGGAGATGAATGTCTACTAATGGTATATTTCAAGTATCATTTGTATTGTTATCCCATACTGATGGCATTAATAAAATATGATTACATGAGAAAGTCTGCTTAATAAAGACACATCTCCTACAAAAACTTTACCATAGGTTTTAACTATGTTCTAGCTTTGATAAAAGCTGGCCATTTTAAAAAGCTGTATTAAAAGGCACATAAAATTTATATATCCCACTCCTACATTTAACACTTCAATTGATCATAATTTTACTTTTGACATTCAATGGTAATATGTACTAATCTCCAATGTCTGAGGAAAAGTACTTTTAATTTTAAAATGCCTATATTGTTATACTATTAAATTTATTTTATGATTTTGATAATTAACTAAATTACTTGAAGTATTTCATTATAAACTAGATCTTAGTATCTAAAGGAAAATAATTTGTTGAAATTACATTTCTAAAAAATAAATTCTGTTAATGTTAAATATATACACACATACTTCTAGTGTGACTGGCACACACATTATTTAATAACTATTAAAAAGATGAATGCAAGTGGCAGAAAGTGGTCCTAGTCTTGATGGACTGCCTTCCTAGATACTTCATAGGCATAGAACAATGTATCTGAAAATTCTTTTAAAAGGTAAGAGGAGGAACAGTCACTAAATGTAGGTTCATTTCAAAGACCTCAGAAATAACATCTTAGAAAAACAAAAAAAAATTAAAGGTAAAAAAACAAGGACATCTTTTAGGTTTAATGTGAAACCACCTCACAGGCTTTTATATTTTACAGGGACTACTTTTTATTCCTCTGTTCCTTAAAAGAGAGAAGCAGCAGAAGCACTGCAAGAAAGGAAATGAGGTAAGGTTTCGGCCAAAGTCTACCCCTGTGGAGTCTATTTCTTTCAATCTAACAAACACTATATCTAACAAGAAATCTCACAAAATATATAGTATATGTTAGGCATCAACATAAGTGCTGAGGCTAACTCCCATTTCACTCAGAGGTAACTGCTCATTTGCACTGCTATTGCCTCTGACTAAGCACTCTTTCTTGCTCCAGATATCCACTTGGCTAATGTCCT
Source organism: Phyllostomus hastatus (assembly GCF_019186645.2). Lineage (NCBI taxonomy): Eukaryota > Metazoa > Chordata > Mammalia > Chiroptera > Phyllostomidae > Phyllostomus > Phyllostomus hastatus. The sequence goes on from NW_025333916.1 coordinate 30,558,023, forward strand.
CACCTCCTTCAAGTCTGCTCAAAACGTTGATATCCAAACCAAGCTACCCTAACAAATTCCACCGCACTCCCTACTTCCAGTACTCCTGATTTCTTTACTCTGATTTAATTTTCTTTTTCCCTTAGCACTTACCATACTGTGACAATTATGTAATTTCCTATTTATGTATATTTTTAAAAAGATTTTATTTATTCATTTGTTTAGAGCAAGGAGAAGGTAGGGAGAAGGAGAAGGAGGGAAACATCAACGTGGTATACATTGATTAGTTGCCTCTCACACGCCCCCTGGCCTGGGGACCTGGCCTGCAACCCAGGCATGTGCCCTGACTGGGCATTTAACTGGTGACCTTTTGGTTGGCAGGCTGGCACTCAAATCCACTGAGCCACACCAACCAGGCTATTTATGTATATTTTTAAATCATCTGATTCCTTTAGCTACAATAGAAACTCAAAAAGGGCATGGGTTTTTGAGTATTTTATATATGTCATGCCTAGAACTGTACCTGGCACACAGGGGGTTTTCAACAACTATCAGTCAAATAGATAAATAAGTTTTCTTAAACACCTGCTACAATTCAGACAGTGTCCAGTAGAACATGCAAGAGTCAGGGAAATAGCTACAAAAGCAATCACCTATAACACAATGGGGGCATATAGTACAAACTTCAACACTTTTGAAAATGGTCTATTCTAGATGAGGGTTAAAGTAAGCACAATGACTATATTTTCAAAAATCTTGCCAGAGAGGGGAAGGCAAGTCCCAGAGGTATTTAAGCGTAGGAGTTCTTCACTGACTATACATTCATTAACAAATTTACTGAAGTTTCTAGTTCATGTAGAAAGGTAGTAGTTTCAAAATAAATAAAAATACCTGCTATATAAATTTATAATATTAGTCCACATTAAATATCTACTTAATATTTTAATCCCTACCCACTTTCAATGCAACCTCTTTCTTTATAAGTCAATTTCTCTAATTTTCCAAGTTTTACAAATATGTTAGTTGAATGCAAAGTGAAATTGCAAATCTTGCAAAATATGATTTCATGAAGTCTAAGAAAATAATTAATTTCTAGTTGAGGTGGCCAGGATAGATTAATAAGGATTAAAAGATGAAAGGAGATTCAAAGGATAATGAACAGAATATTCCTCAAAGATTAGTAAAAAAAATCCTTAGGAATATGATTAAGCCTTCAAATTTTACAAAAGAACACTTTTCTTAATCTTATTAAAAGAGATAAATGTAAAATGAAGGGTGTCATATTGTGCTATAATATTGCCAGAAAAACTATGTAAAAAAATCATTATTTAACTCTCAATTCTATTAATTAGCTTACAGTTGAAATTACATAGTAAATTTTCCTGAAGATTTCAGGTTTCATTTTTTTCAACATAAAGGGCTGATCAAACTTCTCCCGTTCTCTCATAGATACACACACACAACTACTACCACCACCACTACCATCAAAATAGCTCCTTTTCTAGATGCTTCATACTTAAATGGGTCACTTTAAATTGTCCCTTTGAGCACCTTCTGTTCTCTGTGAGAACGAGGAGACAATGAAGAGGAAAAGATGGAAAATCAAATGGAGTCTTGTGGTTCTTAACCACGTGTGGAGAGGCATGGCACAGTCATGCTGGCGACCGACAGTGCAGGGCCCTTCGTGTGTCCAAAAGTACGTCCTCAGAATTACTCACTTTACTTACTGGCTCCTGAGGACAGTTTCATCAAGAGGACGTGGCTTGGCAGCTACCAAATAAAATTTATGAAAAACAACAAAAACAAAAAGGCCCCCCACCAAAAACGAAAATAAGTGGAAAAAGCTGAAGATGATCTTCACAGCAAAGCCCTTGTGGGAAGACTGGATCAATGTCTATTTAATAAGAATTATGCTTTTTAATAAACAAAACATGGAAAATAAGTAACTTTACATCTTTAACTGAGAAAGAAAAGCTCAGTTAGAATCTTTAGTAAAGGGTGCAATTTGTCAGTTGGACCACAAGATGGAGGCACCAGTGACCTGGAAGGCAACGAAGACAAAAGGAAAGACATAGCTGCTTTGGTGTTAAAATTAACAAAACTAATTTTTAAAAAAACATGTATATGCTCCTAAGTAATTTCATTAAAATGGAAATTTATTCTAACAATCAAATGGTTCTCTGCAATACAGTTCTAAAGATAATTCTCTACCCAACCCCATTCAATTGTCAATTCTCAAAGGAAAGCACATCAACTTGATTTTATAAACCTTGAAGAGTATCTAACACTTAGAAAGTCTTCAAATGTAGCAGAAATGAATTTTGAATAGAGCATTCCTCTGAAAAGTGAGTACAGTGAATCATGACAAGTGCTAGGTGTCTCGTTCACAGTATTTAATTATTATCATTCTTGTTGTTATTGGCATTACTATTTTTAGTGTAAAACAACTATGAAATCCTCAAAGCAAAAGGGGACAAGTACTGTTTCCTTCTTGCATAAAATATTTCTCAGCCTCACTTAGAAATAGATCTAATATAGCTTCGTCACTCATTCAATATTAGTTTTCATTTCTTCTCAGAAGGTCCTGTATTTCCCTGGTGAGGAAAGGCAGAATCCAAGATTAAAGTTCCTTAAATTCATTTTCCAGTATAAACTCATTCATCCAGTAAAAAGGATTGACATGCTTAATTGTGAACACACTTTCTCCCCCTGTTTTTCTCTTAGGAGAAAGTAAGACACAGATGTGGTTCTACTACATGAGATAGGAATGCAATCAAGAACCACAGGAATTTGTTGGTATTTATCCTTCACCAAAGTACAACTGTTTAAGTATATGCATACATACTCACACAAATTAAGGAAATTCCATAAGCAACTGAAATAGTCTCATAGGAAAACACAATTAAGAAATAAAATTTAAAAATAAAGATTAAAAAATTAGAAGTCCAACCTTCAGACAACCTATATGAAAAGTTTATAATTATTACTTTATATTCAACAAAATGGTTTAAAGAAAGTTCAACTTCTTCTAGATATCCTTAAACAGAAGGCATGTTTTAGCTAAAATCATACAAGAAATTTTAGGATATTCTAACAATTTGATGATGTCCATAGTGATGATTATGTGATCACTGAAAACTCAAGACAGAATATTACTTACTGTTGAGAAAATTACATGTATAATTTTTAAAAATTGTGGTCAATTCTTCAAAGTATCATAGTCACTTACATTAGTATGCATTACTGACTAGGAAAAATCCATAGTGTCATTTCAAAATTCTTGTTTTAAGAGTTAGCAGTTTATAAAGTAGTAATGCAACTTTTTTTCGAGAAAAAATAAAAATCCAATTACTGTAGTGAAAAGATTCCTCTCTCCAATCAGCTCGAAAAATACTTAATAATCTGACAACCTACAATTTTTAAACAATGCTGCCACCTGCTGGAAAAATCTGAAATGTCTTCATTATTTTGCAAATGATACAGTATCACATTCTGTTGAGCTATATTATAACCTTCCAATTACCTACTGAAACAAGATACACCTTTTTAATAATTTTGACCATTTAATTTGCCTGATTCTTAATAACTATGTCTTAACTGAATGATAATTCATTAAAGATTTTAGTATATTTAAATACTAAGTACAAACAGGTTGAGGAGACATCATCAAAAACAATGAGCTCTGTAAGTACATATAACAGCAGGTGGTGCAGGTTTCAAATGATCAGATCATGATATGTTCATCCCAAAAGGAAAAAAATTAAATTGGGTATCTGAACAGAAGTTTGATGCTAGCAATGAAACTAAACTGAGAGGGTCATTGACTAAGCTAAATCCAAACAGAAACCACACTAGAAAAGTTATGGAAAATACACTTACTTTCTCTGAGAGTATTTTAGTCTCTGAAGAACCTGGACGATTTATCATAAGTAAAAAATATATCTTAATCCCCTGTTTTAAGATTTTTAAACTACTGCCCTGGCTGGTATGGCTCAGTGGATTAAGCACCAGCCTGTGAACCAAAGGGTTGCTGGTTTGATTCCCAGTCGGGGCACATGCCTGAGTAGTAGGCCAGGTCCCCAATAGGGGGCATGTGAGAGGCAACCACACATTTATATTTCTCTCCTTCTCTCTCTCTAAAGATAAATAAATAAAATCTTTAAAAAAAAGATTTTTAAACTACTTATCATTTCCTGTGGTTTAAAATTTTTTTGCTTTTTGTTTTTATAATTCTAAGTCCATAAATATCTCAGTTCATTTAACAGCTGTTTTTTGAGTTCCTACTCTGTACCCAGGCACATATGTATGAAGTTCATTTGAGTATTCATAAATGAAATGTTCACACATGTTTAAGATGAGGTTAATAATTCTTATTATATAGTTGTAAAGACATGAAATAATCAGAGTTAACACTCAATGAATGCTATCTGTCATTAATGTAGACATTACTAAAAAGATTGGAAGCTATGTTAACAAGATGGAGGAGAAAAATTGGTAATTTGTTACAAATTAAATACGTCAACTTCAGTTTGAAATAGCTATTGATTCATGTTTATCTTATTAATCTTCCCAAATCCTATTGAATTTATTAAAGAATACTATGTAAGGAGGTATGTAGCTATCCTGGAAAACAGATAAAGGCACTAACAGGCCAGAAGCTGAGGTCAATAGATATGAAATACATAAGCAGATATGTTTTGCATAAAGCAGTGCTGAATAAACATATCACATGAGAAAATTAATAAATGATACAGAATGAAATGGAAGGCAAACTCAGCAGTGCTGACTGGCCTGTGAATCAGCATAGACATACAGGTCATATTGTAAAGGATCTATATGAGTAGTTCCCAAAAAGAACTACTGAGAAAATCCTAAGCTTGGAGCAGCAGGACTGTAAGCAAGGGGCAAATAAGTGGTAAGGGTCAAGTCGAAGGAATTCGTTAATGCCACCACAGGGAGGTCTAATTATCACTAATGTGAATAGCTTATAAGATGTCATAAAATAAGGTTAAAAAGCAAATAGCATCTGCTAACTATCCCAGTAAACTCCTTCCCCCTTTCTCATAGGCAACTACAACTCTGACCTGATATTGACACTCTTAAGACTCCAACTTGCAGGGGCTGAAAGTGAAGGCATCCTAAGTAATGAGTACAGCTCTCCCAGAGAGTTCTACCAGAGCCCTGTAGGAAGACAAGAAATGTAGCACTCGCTCAGGTCCCACTTGATAAAAAATAGTTAATTTCAAGTAAAATGAAGCCTGTGCAGCAAAAGACATCTAAAAAGCGTAGTCAACAACAAGAAAACACAAATAACAAAAAATATAAAAACACAAGATGACTAAAGTAAGACAATATATAACCACTTATTGTAATAAGTATGAATGGGTTAACAGTATTAAAAAAAGTAGCTTTTTTCCAACACCCTCTCATAAAAAAGCAGAGGTTTGTGTGTGAGAGAGATAAAGGGGGAAAGAGTCAACATAAAGAGAAAACCTATAAATTACAAGAGGCTTAAAAACATATTAGCAATCACAATCTAAAGACTTTGTTTGGAGCTCAATTAAAACAAACTAGGCCCTGGCTGGACGTAGCTCAGTGGATTGAGCACGGGCTGGGAACTAAAGTGTCCCAGGTTCGATTCCCAGCCAGGGTATATTCCTGGGTTGCAGGCCATAACCCCCAGCAACCGCACATTGATGTTGCTCTCCCTCTCTCTCTCTCTCTCTCTCTCTCTCTCTCTCTCTCTCTCTCTCTCCCCCCTCCCCCCTTCCCTCCCTAAAAATAAATAAAATAAAATCTTAAAAAAAAAACAAACTAGTAAGTAAAAATAAGTAAAAAAAAATCAATCAGTAAGAGCATTATGGGACTACTAGGGAAATGAGAAGGACAGGATATTTGATGATAATAAGGGACTGCTGATTTTTATATGTGATGATGGTATTATTATATACTTAAAAATAGGAGTCTTTGTGTTTAAGTGATATATACTGAAATGTTTATAGGTAAAATGACAGGATATTTAGTATTTGCTATAAAATAAGAGGAAGAATGAGTGGGGATATATAAAATTTAGTCATGAGTTCATAACTGTTGCAAGTGAGTAATGGAGGTTTGCTTTATACTTCTTTCTACTTTTCATATTTGAAATATTTCATACTTCAATAATTAAAAACAAATAAATGGATAAAAAATAAACAGAATTCTCAAGTTGGAAAAAAAGGTAAAATCCAACTAATATTTGTTTTTTAAGGAGGCACATAGAAATGGTATAAAATAATCTTCAGTTTTAAACAAAATTCAATTTTAGATTGAGAAAACTCCACTTTGAATTATACCTTTAAAGTCTAGATTCTACCTCTTCTGATTTGACTTCACAAAAGTGTTTGAGAGCTCCATATCGAAAGGCCATCTTTATTTTTAACCAAAAAGCATGAAATATAAAATTCAGACAATGTTATTACAAGTAACGTATTTGTTATAATGATAATCCAAATGTATTTGAGTCTAAATATACTCATATAAACATTGAAAATGTAATTTACCAGTACTTTCATGAAAACCTTAGCACAAATTTTTGTTTGCTCGTAATTTTTATAAATGTACAATGCTTCATTAAAAAACTGAGAGCAAAATGAAAAAATCTTTTAGCCCTGGCTGGCGTAGCTCAGTGGATTGAGCATGGGCTGCGAACCAAAGTGTCGCAGGTTCAATTCCCAGTCAGGTCACATACCTGGGTTGCAGGCCATGGCCCCCAGCAACCGCACATTAATGTTTCTTTCTCTCTCTTTCTCCCTCCCTTCAATCTCTAAAAATAAATAAATAAAATCTTTTTAAAAATCTTTTAAAATATAAGATTTTGTAAGAAAATGTTCAAGTTGAAAAGATTTCATAATTATTTTTAAAAATGAACAGTTTGAAGATGACTGCTAATAGCCTTGTATGAACAATTCACTATGCAAAAAGCGCTAATGAAGGTTATATGGTGTTAAAAAATGTATTCCAAAAGTCTACCATGGTTGACGAAACACTCATCCTGCATTTTAAAAGCAGGCATCACTGCTAACTTCTACCCACTGCTATCCCCACCTTTCCCTTAACCAATTCCATTTTGGGAACATCAAATGTTCAGCTCAGTATTATGAAAAGTAACTAGAATACTACTTAGCAATAAAGAGGAACAACTATTGACACACGGATGAAACTCAACTGCATTGTGCTATCTGAAATAAACTAGACTCAAAAGACTACAACTATATAATTCCATTTATATGATATTCTAGAAAAATCAAAACTACAGGGACACAAAACAGATCAATGGTTGTCAAGGGCCGGGTATAGGGTGAGGGAATGAACCATTAAGGGTTGGAAGAAATTTGAGGGTGTGGGTGCGCGAAGGAACTGTTCTATATTTTGATTGTGGTAATTTACATGACTCTAAGCATTTCTGAAAAAATCATAAAACTGTACATCAAGAAGTATGAATATTACTAAAAGTAAATTATACACTGTACTTCAATGAACAATCTGACATTTTCCATATTTTTAAATGTTACTGACAAATAATGGAAAAGAATACATTTCTCTCTGCTTGAAATCTGTCAAAAAATACTTTATCATGCCCTGGCCGGTTGGCTCATTTGACTGGAGCAACACAGGTTCCATTCCTGGTCAGGGCACAAACTTACTTAGAGGTCTGATCCCCAGTCGGGGAGCCTATGGGAGCCCACCGATCAATGTTTCTCCCAACCCCCTCTCTAAAATCAATAAAAAATAAACACATCCTTGGATGAAGAATAAAAATAAAATTGAAGTACTTCATCACCATGCTAGGTTCTTGAAAGAGAGAAAAAAGAAAAGATGATGTTTTCCTTAGCCTGGCAGAGTTTAGCAGCTTATTAGGGAAACGTCTAAAATATTTAAACAAAAGTTTTAGTGTTTCTCATTATGATTATTATCACCTCTAACTTGCAAGTAAGGAGACTGAGACCCGGGGAGAGCAAATACTCTGTCCGTAAACCCCTCAAGTGTTAGCTGTTAAAGCTGAGATTCTAAACCGAGCCTTTCTGACCCCAAAGCCTGAGATCTTTTGCATTGCGGGGCGGGACGTGCACGGAGGAGGTCTTCGCTACTGCTGTGCGGTGATTTCAACGGAAGGAACGCCCCCTAATTCCTCAAACTTCATTCACTGCGTACTTCTCCCGAATTCCGCACAGAAATATCACGATTCAGATCCACGTGTTGTAAAGTGAGCTCAGCAGGGTCCTGGAGTGCAAACTCGTGGCAAAGGTAATATGGAGCCTTAGGAGGAACTCTTTTCCACACGGTTAGTGCACACGGACCTACTTCTGACAGGTTTGGGTTGTAAGGAAGGGGACGCAGGGGCCAGTCCGGAGCTACTGACAAAGGTCAACTCCAAGAAAGACGAAAGCAGAGGCGCTTAAATTTCCCCAATTATACTACTACGCCCAGGTCGCAAGCGGGGCACAGGAGGAAGGCCACTTTCCCCCCTCTCGGAGGACCTTAGGTAAAAGACCTCCGTGGACTTGTCCCGGTCTGCGCCGTCCCAAGGCAAGAACCAACACTGGGGCGCCCAGCGCAGGGAGGAGATGGGTCCGGGCCGTGCGCGCGCGGGCTGCGGCCGGGTGCTCCAGACCCAGGCGCTGCAGCGCTGGCACCGTGGGCACGCACCGGGCCGGGCCGTGGAACAAAGCCGCTCATTGAAAGCCACTAAGATGATGGGGTGGCGGGGTGAACGACCTCGGTTTGTCCCCTCAGGTGACATCACATGTGTCACAGGTTACCTTAGTTTCCGAGACGCTCTTACTTTCCCCCATTTACTGACTACGCCACCGCTGCCCTCGCTGTCATCTCACCTCTCCAGTTCTTGTACTCCGGTATATGGTAGTACTTGTTCCCGAACTGATCAGTGCCCACTAGCTCCTTCACTTCCTTTGACAGCGCTCTCCACAGGGCGCGGAACAAATCCTGAGACCAACCCATGCCGACAGCGCATAGCCCAGCGTGCGTAGCCGCGTCCACCGCGACAGTAACCAGAACGCGGAGCCGGCCCACCAGCAAAGGAGAATTCCACTTGCCTTCTTCATCACACCCTTCCAGTAACGGCGCTTACCATTGGACAGATGGCATTATTGCTCTGCCAATGGAAGACTCCGTTGTTACAGCCTCGTCTCCGAGTTCTGTCATGGCTGCGTCCAACACTCTATCCAGTGTAGAGGAAGAGGATGCTAGGGTTTTTGTTGGCGAGACAAGCTGGATTGGAAGACCCTCTTCGCCTACGAAGAGTGGAGTCCACACGAAGGTATAGAAAACTTACTGTCTTCTCTAACAAGCCAGTTAAGCTTTGTACCAATGGCTGTGTTATCCTTGCCTCACACTTTCCCTAAGCATCACTTTTCCTCCCACTAAGCTCGACGCGACTCTTCTCTTGGAGCAAGTACCAAAATTCCTAGTACATATAAGAATGTGCCTAGCATGTATAAAAATTTCATACTCCCAGAAGGAAAACGGGTATTCAACATAAAAGAGAGTGTTTGCTCTAAATAGTTTAGGCACAGTGAACCATTGTTACACTGGAATGATGGGAAGTTTTCTGAAATCCCATAAACCAGGCTAGGGCGAATCTCGCACACAGGCCTTTCTAAGGATACTAGTTTCAGGCCTGCTATATTAATTTTTTTTGGCACACCTTGCCTCCTTCCACACACCTTGCCTCCTTCACCCCTGTTTCCCTCTATCTTATTACCTTAACCCCTCCTAGTTCCCAAACAGTTGAGTCCCAAAGTCTTTAGACTGAGCAGAGGTAGGCTTCCAAACTGGATTAGGTTGACCCAGAGTGTTATTTCAGAGCCTCAGCGGGATGAGGAGGTAGTCTAAGTGTGGGGACTGACAAGCTCACACGATAACGGTGTTGGGGGATGCAGAAATCAAAGCCCAAGCCTGGTGAGTAACATCCTTGTTGGGGAAGGGGATGGTAATGGTGACAGTAGATTAGTTATACACAAGGGAGTTGGTCTAATAAATACATACATTAATGATAATGAAAGCCACGTTTCTCATTGTTAAAACTCAAGGAAGGGATGATTGCCTTTGCACATGTTTGTTTGATACTATTTTTACTTGTTACAAGAAGCACATATTAGTTTTATGATTTGGATAATCATCAAATAGAAATATATTTTAAGAAGAAATGAATTTCAATGGAAAATGTGAAAAATTACTTTCTGGTGAAATATTGAAGCTCAGAAATGTCAGGACAGCATAGTGGTCTGGAGAAAAAAAATGTCAGAGTTCAGATGCAATTCAGCCAATTGTTAGATGGATGACCTTAGGCAAATTACTATGTCTTAGTTTTATAATCAAAAGCATTTAAAAATGTAACTTACCATCTAGGAAATCTGTCACCTAGGATTACCAGTTATTACATTTAGTATTACCACTGAGTACAATCAGCAAATAGCAGGCTCTTAATATTAGTTATTGTTACTGATCAAGGTTAGGGAAGTAATAAGTGGATATTTGAACCTAAGGCTAAATTGTCTTCCAGAAGACAAAGGGCTATGTATATCTTTAAACCAAACACTTGATATTGCTAAAATGATTTCCAAAATGCTTTTAATTATCACTACTGTTGTCAGTGTGTAAAAGTAACATTTTGTACCTTTTCTAGCACTGTGCATTATTTATGAAACCTAATTAATTTGATAGGCTAAAAATTCCATATAAATTAGCATTATATTAATCAATAATGAAATTAGAAATCAATCTGGTTAAATTAATGTAAATTATTTCCAACTTCCAACAGATTGAGACAAATTTTAATAGTTAACATTCACTAGGCACTTACTATGTCTAGATATTGTAATGAGTACTTTTTATGTATTAACTCATTTAATCTTAATATTCTGACCAGAATAATGATGTTTTACAACTATAGAATACCAGAAATTTCATTCACCTTAATTTATGAGAATACTTGTTAATCATTTTCTTTCTAAATATTTAATTGGATTCATTTAAATGTGCCTACTTGTTTAATTAAACATAATAACTTTGTATTTATACCTAAGGCATAAGAGATATTCCAGGGAATTTATTTAAAATGCTGTAATTCAAGATTTTGTCCACTAGGTGTCCTCAGTTAAGCTTACATTACCAATTTTGTGAAAATTTGTCTCATCTCAATAAAAGTTTAATAAAATATTCTCTTCAAGTTAAGTCTAAGATAATGTTTCAAGAGAAATTCTTTACATGTAACTGTTAGTACTGTTGATTTTTAAAAAATTTATATAAGGTCTTTAAAATCAAAAATCTTTGGTAGAAAGACTTAAACATTACTTGCAACTTTTGTACTATATGTAATCTTGGTAAAATGAGGACATTCTTTATGTTTGAATTAATTTATTGTTTAGTTATGTCTTTTTTCCCCTTGTTAATTTTTATATTTTTAAAGGGTTTTGGGACTGGAGTTGAATAAAGACAGAGATATTGAAAGGATCCATTGCAATGGCGTTAACACCCTGGACATTGAACCTGTTGAAGGGAGATAGTAAGTTTATATATTTTTCTTCCTAAGTGAGAAGCAGTAAAATCTTGCTTTCAGATTAATTATGTTAAGGTTCATGAATATTAGAAAAAATTATAAATTGTAGTAATTTTAACCTACTATTACTAATTTCAAGTAATACAGAACTTCATACCTATAAAAATGTTGCCAGATAAACATTTCCAAATAACTTTAATATAAACATATTCATTGTTCACTCACTTAGCTGTGTAACTAAATGCTGTTTTAAAAGATAGTTGCTACTCTGAAGGGGACTAACGGGTGAAAATATTAAAAAGTAAAAGTATCTTTTAGAGCATTAAGTTTGAAACAAACGACACTTGTATTTGAATTTCTTTTGGTTGTAACACCAGCTGTGTGACCATGAGCAATTTATCTAACTTCTAATTCTCAGTTGCCTTAGCTATACAGTGGGAATAATAATACTAAGAAGTTTGTTGTGAAGACTCCTTGAGATAATACAACAATTAGCATAGGACTTGGCTTATATTACTCATTGCTACTACTCCTATTAATCAAAAGAATTATCACCCATACTTTTACACCATTCAGTCCATTTTTCACACAACAGGTGAAGTGCTCTGAAAAATACAAATCTGGCCCTGGCTGGTGTGGCTCAGTGGATTAAACGCTGGCCTGCAAACCAAAGAGTCACTGGTTGGGTTCCCAGTCTGGGCATATGCCTAGGTTGAGGGCCAGGTCACCTGTAGGGGGGCACGAGAGGCAACCACATATTGATGTTTCTCTCCCTCTCTTTCTCCCTCCTACCCCCTCCCTCTAAAACTAAGTAAATCTTAAAAAAAAAAGAAAAATACAAATCTGAACATGCCATCACCCTACTTAAAACTCATATTGACCCCCATGTGATAGTCCAAGAAAGTTCAAAACTCTTCATGTAGTCTAATAATTAGAACAGGTGTAAAAGTAACTACAGAAAAATTTATTGTGTCGTGTGTTCAGCATTTGCCCCACAATTTTACATTATAATAAAGTACTATTATTATAGTTATTTTAATTAATATTAAGATAAGCGAAGAAAAGTTTTATATAATTCCTTTTTTTATTTCCAGCTTCTGTTATGGTCTCACCTGGTAGTATTTGAAAAACATGAACAGTGAACAAATCCTAACTTTAACACCTGGTTATATCTAAAAGATGACCAGTGATAACTCTTTTTATTTTCATGACCTTTTCTAGACTTAATATAATAACCTCCTGTTCAAGGATAGCTGTGGGGCATTTGCTTATAAAATAGTGCAGATATAAACAGCTAATTTCTTTTCGTCTTGGATTCTGGTGGAAAAAATATTTAGTACAGATTCTTTTTTGGGATAGTGATCAGTTGTTTAATCTGTGGAATATGTGAAGCCAGTAGGCTACCAGGTGGCAGAGCCACTGAGAAATGTGGGGAATTATAAATTATATGTACATGAAATATGTGTTTGTAGAGCATATAGAGAAAAGTCAAGATTCTAACTGCAGTGGTTTCCTCCTTTATTTCAGGCTAAAAGTCTACAGTTCTTTCATTGTTTGCTATGGCTCGTAAGCCCTTTTGGCAGCAAAGAGAGAAATAAAAAGCCAGCCATACATTTAATGGAAAATTAAATACTGATTTTCTTATTCTTAAGAAAATCAACGTATGTGAAACCTGCTCTACATACTTAATAATACTTACCAACCACCACAGAGCTGTAGTGATATCACTGAAAACCAGAATGGAAGCCAGAGTACACAATCTGATAAAGAAGCATTTATTTCCAAATTAGGAGTTATTCTAAGAAGTCAACCCGAAAATAACATTTTAACAGGTGCAGCTGCATAGAGTACATATGCATATCATTCTGTAAATCTCGACTTTTCTTTTATACCTTCTCAATTCTTCTAATTAATTTTATTTATCTTTAATACCAGGTTACCTCATCTATATAAAAACATGAAGCCTTATCTCTTACTGTGTTTACTGTATTACAGAATAATAACATCACAGTTAAATAATGTTAGTGCCATCATATACTTCAAATAGTCAATAAATTTTGATAATGGTTTGGTTTTTTCACCCAACTAATGGAATCAAAGGAATGCTTTTGGAAGTCATTCTAGCAAAGGTGAAACATTTGGCGTTATTGTAAATACCATTTAAAATCAGTTTAAGAGTACAGCTTTCAAAGTATTTGTTTTTGGGTTTCTTTTTTTTGTTTGTTTTTTGGGTTTTTTGTTTTTGCTAATACACATAGAGCTGTGATAAAAAAATATTTCACAAAGTTCAGATATAAAGCATAAATGTTTTTCAAATTGGTTGTGGTATACATATTGCTCACATCTGTTTCCAAACAAGTCACAGCATTTTATCAACCAAAATAAAAGTTGTAGTTGTTAAAATTTACATATATTTCTCTACATACCTAATTAGAGTAACAACTACAAAATTTTTGTAATGAAACTAATGAATATTTTTTTTTAAAACTTAGCCATGGCATTACTTGCTCTTTCTTTTTTTTTTAAAAAATATTTTATTTATTTATTTTTAGGGAGGGAGTGGGAGAGAGAAAGAGAGATCAATGTGCGGTTGCTGGGGGTTATGGCCTGCAACCCAGGAATGTACCCTGGCTGGGAATCAAACCTGGGACACTTTGGTTCCCAGCCCGTGCTCAATCCACTGAGCTACGCCAGCCAGGGCTTCTTGCTCTTTCTTTATTGCCTATTATCAGTTGGACTTTAAAACTATTTGAACAAAGAACTTGGAAGAACTACTTTTAAATTAACCTAATTGTTCTACAGATTGATACTGAATTTTCCTTAAAGCAAGTCTGTAAACCAGACATGTTGCTAGTTCATAAAGCCTTTACAAGTGGTTCACAGCAAGATAAGGAGCTTGTATTAGAATGTAAGATCTGTGTAGCATCAGCATCCATACCAGGGATGGCAATTAAAAGCAATCAGGCATCAGATTGACCTGAACTCGAAAATAACCAACAGTTAGTTGAAAGCTCAGCAAGTTGACTACAGCAGCTGAAACTGGGAGAGCATGGCACATTCAAATTGTTCAAGGGGTTCACAGTAAGACCTGGGGCTGGAGTAGTCTGGGCCTTAATTTCTCTAGCCATATCAACTAATAGTCCCTTACAGGACAGAACCCTGCACTGAGGAAAAACTGCTTGGACGAGAATCCAAATTAAGTAATATAGGGATAATAGAAGAAAGGAAAAAGATGGTCCAGGTAAAAGTTGGAAAGGTGAACAGAACCAGGAAATCTCTGAAAGTAAACTGCCGTATTTTGAACATCTTACAAAAAAAAGAAGAAAACATTCTAGAGATATAAAATGTAACTATTCTAAACCAAGTTTCCCTTCTAAAAGTTTAAGAAAATTAATTTTATGTAAAAATAAGCAAAGAATGGGATTGAAGTCAAATTACTATAGGAACAATGAGAATAAGTGGAGTAATGCCCCTATAGACCATGAAGTTGTACCAGAAAGGTATGCCAACAAAATAGATGAGAACTTTAACCTAATATTTCAAAATTAGTAGCCTTGGCTGGTTTAGCTCAGTGGATTCAGTGCAAGCCTGTGAATCAAAGGGTTGCCAGTTTGATTCCAAGTCGGGGCACATGCCTGGGTTGTAGGCAGGTCCCTGTCGGAGGCATGCAAGAGGCAACTACACATTGATGATTCTGTCCCTCTCTTTCTCCCTCCTGTCCCCCTCTCTAAAAATAAAGAAATCTTAAAAAAATTATTTAAGAAAACTAGCTAAAAGTTCTTTTTAAAAGATACAGTATATGGAAGAATAATGTAAGTTATAGTTAGAAAATCAGAAATGAGATTATCAAACTCAAGAAAAATTTAGAAATAAAAATGTTTCAGAAATGAATACTAAAGCATAGGGAACACAAGCAAATAAATACAAGAGACAATGCCTTAGGTGAAGGTGGAAAGGAAAAAATTTAAATCAAAAAGAAATGGAGAAAGGAAAGGTATTTAAGAGATAAGGACCTGGTAGATAGGCAGAGGAGAACCACCATACATATAAAAGGAGATTCCAGAGAAGGGAACCAAAGGAAGAGAACAGAATGAATGTTAAAGCTATAATCCAAGAAAACTTTTCTAGAATAAGTAAGATCTTAAATTGCATGAAAGGAAAAGGAAATCATATTTATTTTGGGCTTTATGCAAAGAAATGCAGTTTCTTATCTAAAATGTCCATGGAAGTAAAATATGAGTCAGAGATTTTATATCCAGTCAGATTTTCAAGTACAAAAGGACAAATTGTCAATAACGTACAAAAATTCAGGGAGTACTGTTGTGATTAGCCCTTTCTGAGGAACCTCCCAGAGAAAAACATCAGAGAACCAGTATGAATAGAGAGACAGCAATATGGGATTGATGGTGAACAATAATATTAGGAAATAGGAATACTTTTATAGATATATAAATGCACAGGTCTGTCACTTCCCTACTACATTTTAGACTCCGAAAAGACAGGAACCATGCCTGTCTGTTCACAGCTGTGTTAGCTGAGTGCCTTGCTTCTTGCAGGTCTCCAAGTGGAATGAATTGAGTAAAAACGTTCTTAACAGAAGGACTTTAACATTGCTGAGCCCGTTTTTTTTGACAGGCAATATAAAGGCACTTGGCAGATTATTTTATATTTACATCAACTTTATGATTTAAATGAAACCATCCCCCTTTTTCTAAAACATTTAAGGCTGAAACAGGTGAAATAACTTGCCCAGGATCAGATAGCTAGCTAGCATCAGTAGTAATAGCTGCTCTGTCTGATTCCACTTTTATTTAGCACAATTGTAATTAGGACAATTAAAATTACGTTGTAATATTTTACTTTCTAGTAAGAAGTATCTTTTGCCATCGTGTTTCTACTCTCTTTTTGGTATCATGAGGTAAATTTTAAATGATCACATAAATCTTTCCATATTTATTCTACAAATATTAGATTAAGAAAATTTAGTTTAGTGAAGTCTATATTAATTTTTACTCAGTATTTGTGGGCATAATATATTTGGATGTTTAAAGATCAGTAATTTTAAGAAATATGTAATTATAAATAAATGAACTACATAAGATGATAAATTAATGTTAACTTTTTTATTGTTAGCATGTTATCAGGTGGTTCAGATGGTGTGATTGTTCTTTATGATCTTGAGAACTACAGCAGACAACCTTATTACACATGTAAAGCACTGTGTTCTGTTGACAGGTGTGTATTAAAAATGTAATTCCTGAATTTATAAACAGTTGAGTGTTTTTGCTTCTAAGGAAAACTATGAAAATAGCAGTCATATGAATGTCTTAAGCAACTTGTTCACATGTTGTATTTACATGGATATCTCTTGATATTTCCTTAAAAATAATAACTGAAATTTAAGTGTAGCTGTTTTTAATGTGACTTTTCCAAAACAACTTTGGCATCAGTTTTTAAAGGATTTTATTTTAAAACTTGATTATGTACTTTTTTCCCCATATCTACATAGCATTTCTCAGTGACCTATTTTTAGTACTTTTAGTGTAAGATTCCTTTATGAGTACTTCAGCTAATTATAAACACAAATTAGATTTTCGGTTGATATTAATCAAACAAAAAGATTAATCTCTAGAAGCAATAAATATAATGGCATTCCCTCACCAAATAGACACACACATGCACACACAGGCTCTTACCTCTATAATTACTTACTCCAAGCTTCCTAACTTAAAAACATACCTCTCTTTGTCTTGAGTTTCCTACCTGTTCTTTACTGTCTTTGCAGTCTTGTGAAAATTATTTTTGTCTTGAATTAAATGTTTTGTGACTTTGTTATAATTTGCTCATAATGGTCACTTAATTTTTGTCACTTGTACCCGATTTTATGTTAAGCAGACCTTTGAATTTACAGAAGGAATAGGTGTTGAGAAAATGCTTTTAAGAGGAAAAAACTCATGAACATTAATATCAACAACCACTCTGTATTATAACTGTGCCCAAGGTGTTAGAATAGGTGTGTAAGTCCATGAATTGTTTGTGAGGAGATTTATGATCATTTCTTGGCTCTGGTACTTCACTTTGGAAATACAGATTTGGGAAATATTTCTCAGCCTCAGATTATTCTACTAGCTTTCTGTGGGAATTAAATGAAATATCTTTCAAAAAGCACCCTGGAAACTGTAAAGCCACTGTGTGGATAGAAATACAGTTATAGGAAAACTATGTATGAAGCAAGATACCACCTCAAATACTTCAAAATGTGCATTGAGAGACTTATACTCTTCACTCCCACCAAAAAAAAATCTAAATTCTTAAGTGTAAGGCAGTTATATTAATTAAATTCCTTATTATCTTATTTTATCTTAGCTAACATTTAACATTGTTTAGTTTGTTATGGAAAAAAAATAGCATTCCCATATATACCACATGCTATATAATGTTCTGTGAAGGACTATGGTCTGCTTTTCTGGTGTGTAAACTCAAGTAAATGCTTAGTGCATGAGTCTTTTGCTTTACTATGACTTTCTTCTTGGATTCAAACTCTGTCTTTAAAAGTATGGCTTTGAGTGTAAATGGGCATGTAGTGAGCTTATTTACAGAATGAATTTTAAGTAGAATATTTACATCCAGAGACTTTATAAACTAACTTTAAACAATAACTTTAGTAAAAATTGTTGTTGAGTTACTGTGGCTTAGACTATTTCCTGGTATTTATTTTGGCTTTACTTATTTGTTCTTGAACACCAAAAAGATTCCTTTCCTCTACCAAAATTCTTATTAAGTGTGAGTGAGAATAATAAATCATACATAGTAAAGGAATAATATAGTATTTTGTCCTATTAAATTTAAAATATAAATGAGCTTTTATTTGTGATCAATAATTAGAGTTTTTTTATTTAAAACTGGAGAAATCTCTGTATCCATAAGATCTTAGGATCAAACAGAACTTAATTCTGCTTATTTTAAACAAATTTATTGGAAAATTGGTTTAAAAAAAGAAATTTATTGGAAAGATAATTATCGTATGTTGCTATGTATAATGTGCTCCCGTGTTTTTGGCCCAAACTTTCAGGAAAAAAATATTTCATTTTAATTTTTTAATTCAATTTTTCGGCATCGTTTGTCTTATCAAGTGGATAACAGTCGACATCATCTATCTTTCTTTGTGGATAACAATACATCACCCTTCGTTTCAATTTGTTGAATCGTTGCCAAACCTGCTTTCGTTGCAAGTTCATCCTAAGTTCAACAGAACCAATTATTGTATTCCAGGGTATTATTTTGCATACAGATATCGTTATTGCTTTCTAGAGTTATACTTTTCATGCATAAGCATAAATAAAAGAATTAAAAACATTTACATAGATATGGAATTAGTACTACCTATGTATAATACACATCCTTATTTTTCCCTCAAAATTTTGGGCAAAAATGTGCTCATTATACTCTGCCAAATATGATAGTATCTCACATACTTGGCAGGAAATGTGGAAAAATGAGCAAAATGAAGAGAAACTAGGATAGAGAACACAGTCAGGGTCACAACACAGGAGCAATTTAGTTTCTGCTACATGTCACCAACACAGACTCTCAACTCCACAGCTCTGAACAATTGCTAACTATGCCTAGTGTTTGCATTCCTAGCTAGAGTTTTAGAGTCCCGGCAAGATTGATGAAGCCCAGGACACATGTCCATGCCTTTGCTGCCAAGGGGGAAGGAAAAGAGAATGTCTGGAGTCTGTTGCTTTCTGTGGCAAGAAGCAGGGTCCTTCTGTCTTTCAGTAACACACAGGGGATTTCCCTGTAACAGGAGGAGTTTGTATGCTCAGCGGCCAAGAAAAGGGCACATATCCACTACAGTCCCTCCATGTGGCTGTCCAACAACTGTGTACAATTTTCTTCCCATGCTTACCCCTTTGCGGGGGACAGAAAAGTTCCAGCCTAACCTAATACAGGTATTCACTATTCAACCAAAATATATCATCCTCTTCCTCAAAGAGTGATAACCAAAAGTCTATTTAGTTACCACATCCAGCTCCAGTTCAAGATAATACCCATTTTTCCACTAGTTTTACCTGATCTTCTATCAGTATTAATGCAGCCTATGGACTCAGTTGTATAGTTAGCCTAATAAACTAATGGAGGTAAGAGAGAGGAAAGAAAGGGGAAATTAAATTAGTTGAAATATATATATTTCATATACATATGAAAGAAAATATGAGTAGGCACTACAGTCCTTTTATTTTTGCAGCTGTCTCAAGGCCAGAACTGGCACTTAAGACTTTCATTTTTCAGGTAGCACCACAGGTGTTCAAGGTCCTTTATCTTATATTGTGATTCCAGACCATCACCTTAAGGAATTGTAATTCATGATGGTCCTATCTTCACATAGTCGCAGTAGTCTTCTGTTAACTTTTGTCTTACAGAAACATGTACAAAAGTAGAGAGTGTATAATGAGCTATGCACCCAATCACCTAGCTTAACACCTATCAGTCATAACTAATCTTGTTTCATCTCTACCCCACACACCCACTATGAGGATTATTTTAAAGCAAACCCAGAAGCATTTATTCACAATTATTTGTATCTCTAAAGGATAAAGACTTTATCATAACCACAGTATCATTATCTCATGTACACAATAATTCTTGACATTAAATACTAAGTGTTCAAGTGTCCCTCCATTATCCTGTGTTTCTTAAGACCCAGTTTGTTGGAATTAAAATTCAGTAAAGTGACACATACAGATCGTGTCACCACTGGTTCAGAGCATATACTGCATCCTTCAGGACTGCACATCTCCCTCACAAGGTGGTATATTGTAGGTGTATCATAACTGAGTCATCAACAGACTGTGCTGCTTCTATGGGTGATGGGTTACCTGAGAGTGCGGAATCCCATGGGCATCACAGTTGCTTTTTTTTTGTCATGAAGTAAATTCCTTGATCAGAAGCAATATCGTGGCTACCCTGGAACTATGTGAGGCATTGAACAATTCTAAGAATGATAGTGTTGATGAAATAGTACTGGGAAGAGCAAATCCAAAACCAAAATAGGTATGCCTTCCAGTAAGGAGAAATCACTGCCCCCTCCATAAATAGGTCCAGTGTAGCTGGCTGGTCCCTGCGGGCTGTGGTACATAAATAGGAAATCTCTCACTTTAAAGGCCTCAATAGGAAGCAGGCCTCCACGTCACACTAGGGAATCCTGGAACTAGAGGTGCCTGAACATTCTCTTTCCCTGGACAGCTAGGGCACAGGCATGTGATCTAGGTTTGCTGATTCATACCATCCTTCCTGAAACTGCTATTTGTTAATACAATGTAAGTTTCAAACTCATGTAAGTCAGTTATCTCTAAATTTTGGTTGCTGTTTTGTAGAAATCATCCTGATGTTCACAAATATAGTGTGGAGACTGTACAGTGGTATCCTCATGACACTGGCATGTTCACATCAAGTTCATTTGATAAAACTCTGAAAGTATGGGATACAAATACATTACAAGTAAGTATATTAAAACCTTTGCAAATGGCACTATTGGATGAAGGAGAATTTAACCCTAAACCATTTTAGTGTGATTATTTGCTAAGATGTCACATAATAATGTGAAATTAGTATAGTGGTTAAGAAGAGTTAGATTGTTTGAATTCATATCTTGGGTTTGCTCCCAACTAGTATCTGAACCTCTCTCTGTTTGTCTCCTTATCTGTAAATGTAGGTAATGATTGTATCTTACAGAATAGTTAAGATAAAGTAGGTCAAAATACTTGTAAAGAAACTAGATCAGTGCCTAGCATATAAATGCTCAAAAACCATTAGCTATTATTATTGTTATTATTTAAAACTACTGTGATCTTGTGATCTAGTGAAGAAAATTGGATTTATCTCCTGTTGACCTAAAAACTTAAAGGAAAAGAAAGTTAAGAATACTTTAGCTTAGTAAAGGTCAACAGTAGATAATAGTTTTCATGATATGATATTTGGTCAAATTTATATTTCAAGTGTTAATCTTTTCCCTGAGCTCTAGTCCCATATTTTTCTAGCTGTAGTGCCATCTCCTCAAACTTAATTTGTTGCAAACTGATTGCTAATCACATCCATTTAGTACTCAAATCTTACCAATCTTTCTTCAAATTCACATATTTCTCTTTTTCTCTTTCCCTCACCATTACCATATATCTAGACTACTACCAAAAACTGTTAACCAGTTCCCTTGCGTTTTTCTTCCCATGTTTCCATCATAAGTTCTACCCCCAAATTAATCTTATTATAAACCTGTTTCATCCTATCTGTACCCAAGTCCACTAGTGACTTCCCTTGTCTAAATTCAGTCTGACCGTCTAAGTTGCCCATAACCTCACCTGCTGGTCCCTCAACTTTAGCTTCTACCTCTTTTTGCATAAATGTCTTGCCACCACTAAACTGATCTCCTTTTGCTGCTGATCATACCTTGATTGTATTGTACTCCCTGCCTTAAGTCCTCTTCCCTAGGCAACATTTTCTGTTACTTGTCATACAGCTGGAAATGTGGGCCCTTCGACCAGCGCCTTCCCCTATCTCCCACTTCCCAGCCCCTGGTAACCACCACTTCATTCTGCTTCTGTGAGTTTGGCTTTGTTAGATTCCACATATAGAAGAGATCAGCCAGTATTTGTTTTTCTCTCGCTGACTTACTTCATTTAGCATAACTCCCTCAAGGCCCATCCATATTGTCACAAATGGCAGGATTTCCTCCTTTCTCATGGCTGACTAATATTCACATATATAAAATAAAGCTGCAGTGAACATGGGGCTGTGTATATCTTTTCAAATCAGTGCCTTTGTTCTCTTTGGATGAATACCCTGAAGTGGAATTGCTGGGTCATATGATAGTTCTATTTTCAACTTTTTGAGGAACCTCCATACTGTTTTCCATAGTGGCTACACCAACAGTGTACAAGGGTTCTCTTCCCCATCCCTGTAAACATTTGTTACTTCTTGTCTTTTTTATAATAACTTACTGTTATCTAATAGGTATGAGGTGATATCTCATTGTGGTTTTGATTTGCATTTCCCTGTTGCTTAGGGATGTTGAGCACCTATTCATGTACCTGTTGGCCATTTGTATATCTTCTTTGAAAAAATATTTAGCTGCTCTGTTCTTTTTGTAATTGGATTCTTTGGGAGGTGGGGTTTGCTATTGAATTGAATGACTGTTTTTCATATTTTAAATATTAGCCCTTTATTAGATACTGGTTCGAAAATATTACCTCCCATTCTGTCAATTGCCTTTTCATTTTGTTGGTGGTTTCCTTTGCTGTGCCGAAGATTTTTGGTTTTATAATTACTTTTGCTTTTGGTATCAAATCCAAACAATCATAGTCAAGGAGCTTATCCCTGTGTGTTCTAGGATTTGTATGATTTCAAGTCTTTAATTCATTTTGAGTTAATTTATGTATATGATATAAGAATTTTTTTCTTTTGCATGTGGTTGTCCAGTTTTTTCAACATTTATTGAAGAGACTCTCCTTAGTTGTAAATTAATTGACCATATATGCCTGGGTTTATTTCTGGGCTTTCTATTCTTTTTTTGATTTGTGCGTCTGCTTTTCTGCCAATACCATACTGTTTTGATTACTGTTTTGTAATATAGTTTCAAATCAGGAAATGTGATGCCTTCAGCTTTGTTTTTCTGTCTCAAGATTGCTCTCGCTGTGTGGGGTCATTTGCAGTTCCATACAAATTATAGGATTTTTCTTTTTTATTTCTGTAAAAAAATAGGAGAAATTTGGGTGAAAGGTTGTGTGTGTGTGTGTGTGTTTCTTTGGAAGGGGATGCTATTAAGATGAAAGAGACTTGAACATTTTTTTAGTGCTGATGGGAATGAGCCTGTAGGGAGGGAGAGGTTATAGATACCCAGGATATAGAGGAGATAATGTATAGGATGAGATTTCTGGCAATGCTAATAGGTATTTGAACATACTTCCTTTAAATATGAATAGGGATCATTTTTCTATGGTACCAGGAGTGAAGAAGGAAAAAGGCTAAGTGCAGGCAAATATGTTTGTAAGCTTGTTGATAAGACATTAAGAAGATTCTTATTGATTGGCTTCTGTTTTCTCTTTGGAATATAAGATCAGATCCACCTGTTGTGACCAAGTAGAGGTATTTGTGGAAAGTGTAGAAAGTTTGAAATAATTACAAATATTGCAGAGAAAGTGCAGAAAGTTTGAAATAGCTGCAGATATTGCAGAGAAAGTGCAGAAAGTTTGAAATAGCTACAAATATTGCAAGAATGCAGAGAATTATTGTAGGACTGGCAGTCAATACTGAAAGCCCTGTTGAGATTAATGATCTTTTATGGTGATCATCAGTCTACCTTATTATAAAGGTAGAACCACGCCCTGGCTGGTGTGGTACAGAGGCTTGAGCACAGGCCTGTGAACCAAGGGGTCACTGGTTTGATTCCCTGTCAGGGCACAAGCCTGGGTTGCAGGCCATGTCCCCTTTAGGGGATGCCTCAAGAGGCAACCACACATTGACATTTCTCTCCTCCTCTTTTTCTCTCCCTTCCCTCTCTCTAAAAATAAATAAATACATAAATAATCTTAAAAAGAAACTTACTTCACTAGGGTAGGACAGAGGTCAGCTAACTGCAGCCCACAGGCCAAGTTTGGCTCATTGCCTCTTTTTGTAAATGAAGTATTATTGGAACACAGACATACTCATTTGTTGTCTGTTTCTACTTTGATGTGCCAATGTCAGAAATGAGTAGCTGGCCCTCAAAGCCTTTAATAATTACAGCCTGAAGCTTTATGGAAAATGTTTGCTAACCTCTGATGTAGATCAGCCTGAGTGTAGGTGTACAGAAGGCAGACATTTGGAGTCATCAAGGGTTGAGGTCTCGACTGGTGCAAATACAAGCATAACAGCAAAAGAGTTGAAGATATTTGCAGTTGAAGTATCAGACAGACTTTGGAATCCAGGCTCAAGAAGGGAAAGTGAAGACAGGAAGTACTGATAGGAGTTCTAGGCTTTATTGGGTGTCCTGGAAGTAGGTGGGGGGGTGGGGGGGGGAGCTGAAAATGAATGACAGTTGATTATAGTTGTATATAACTGAAATGTATGATTTGAAAGGAGGTGATGGGAGAGAGTATCCTGGGTGTGGTAGCCGAACTTGTATGAAACTAAGACACAGAGTACTGGCTAGATCATCTATGTAGATGCTGAAGTCCCTAAATGGGGTAGAGAGGAAGATGATGAGTCGGCGGGGGGGGGGGGCTGTCTTTAATCTTAATCTCTGTGATTTGCTAGAGAAAAACTATTTTTCTCACAAGAGGGAGAAAAATGTTATAAATAACATAGGATTTCAAATGATCAGGTTTTTGAGGGTATTACCATCCTATGTTTGTCAAATAAATTGCTAGCAGTCAATTTAAAAATTGCTAACAATGTGAAAATAAATAGAAAACTTGTTGCATTTGTCACTGTAATTAGAACTTACACTTTAAAAATATCTTTTGATTATCAGACTGCAGATGTATTTAATTTTGAAGAAACGGTTTACAGTCATCATATGTCTCCAGTTGCCACCAAGCACTCTTTGGTAGCAGGTTTGTTCATGTATTCTTTTGTTTTGTGACATTTTGAAAACTTTCTCCCTTTTCATATCAAGTTAGTTTTGATATAGATATTTTAACCCAGATGAAGAACAAAATTCTTTTTTAGAAAAGACTTAAGTGCATGTTGCTATTTATATTCAGTTTAATAGTAATTGTGCAAGTCAGGCATTGTGCTAATGGGTAGGAAGCAAAGATTAGTTAAGAAGGTATATTTCTGTTCCCAGAGAATCACTTATAAACCACCAAAGTTTCAAAGATTTTACATGAACAAAGTTTGACAGCTTTTTCAATTTGACACAATAAAACAAGGGAATTATTTCCTTTTCTCTAAAATCGTGCGATTCAAATTAAACATCCATTTTTATGGAAGTACCTGCAACAAAATTTTCATGTTTTTGGAAGAAAAAATGTTTTCTGGTGTCAGGGGTCAGGTCCCTGTAATTTTATTATTCTCTGGCGCTGCCTGAATCTCCTCACCTCCAGACGTCAGTCAGCTACTTCATCTTAGAGAAGAGATGGGCACAAAATTGTCTTTGGGCTCCACTCTTTCTGTGTCCAGACTGTCTATGAATCTACTACTAGTGACTGGAAGTATTTCATTATCTTGGAAAACCTAAGCTATTAAAATAAAATAATTGAAGATGATAAAATAGTATGGAATTATATACCACATTGTACCAATACAAATTTCCTGGATTTGATATTGTACTATAGTTACCTAACGTAACTATTTAGGGTACTTGACTGAAGTGTAAACAAGGGCCTCTCCATACTATCTTTGCAACTTTCTGTAAGCAAATATAATTATTTCTAAATTAAATGTTAAAAAAATAATGCAATAATAGAGTTGTTTTAGTACTAAAATGTAACTACTATTAAAATAAGTTTTCTAATTATAAACATTAAAAGTGATTTGAAGTGCATTTTTAGACTACATTTTCATATTTCTGCGTGGATGCAGTGAAAAGGCCATAATTCATAATGGTAGTTTCTTATTTCCTTTTGGTGATGACTTAAAATAAAATTATCTTTAACCATCCTTATTTTTGTTTTACAGTTGGTACTAGAGGACCCAAAGTACAACTTTGTGACTTAAAGTCTGGATCCTGTTGCCACATTCTACAGGGTATTTTTTATTTGTAACAATAATTACTTTGAGTACTTTCAATAAAAAGAAACATTACTAACAATGTATTCTTTGTAAGTGACATGACTGATGTATTTTGTGGTAGTTGTTAAAAGTCAACAGGGAAATAAAGATCCTTCTGTGCATTATTCTTTAAGACTGAACTATTTAGGAGACATTTACATGAACAGTCACCATAGGGGGAGCTCAAAGGTCTAATTCAAAACTGTTATTTCTACATGTGAAAAAATAAACTTTTTATGAAACTTAAATGAGTACATTTGTCTCATGAACATAGTGTAATATTGCTCTGGCTGAGTAAAGATTCTAATACTTAGGTGCTTTTTTTCTCAGTGAAAATATTTTAGAAAGATATTAAAATAATACTTTGGTAAAGTTATATTAATTTAAATTATTTTTGCTACTTTTTATTGATATTAGATCATCTAATTCTAAACAATGAAAGAATGGGATGTAATTCAGAAATATAACATCTTTATTCATCTCAGAAACATTTAATAAATATGTAAGGAAAACTTGGGGGAAGATTTAACATTTGTTTCATATTATTATGAGTTTCTATTTGATATAAACTAGGTAAATTAAAATAACTGATTTGAATAGTTAAGTAAAAGTGAATTAAGATGCTGAATGTCACTTATCCTATGAACTCAGCACTTGTGCTTTGTAGAAAAAATTTTTATACGTGTTTTTTCATAGTTATGAATTTAAATAATTTTTTGTTTTATAACTTTCTGAAAAGTTTGAAAACTTCTTTTATTGTTTAGCATGTTTATCTTGCATGGTATGTTACAATGGCTTTTGCCGTAGAGACAAGTGAGTGAGCTTGAGCTCTATCCACTACCGGTGGATTGAGTTATTAGGCCAATAGCTGAATTTAAAAAGAAAGAATCACTTGCTCTGCCTGTTCTTTCCAAAGCAAAACCAGGCCTTCTATAATAGAATACCATGTGAGTGAAATGCCCTATAGATTTCACATTAATATTTAAACAGATTTTTTATCAATCTATCACTAATATTTTTTACTTTCTTCAGAATCAAAAAAATAATTGTACTTCATCTTTGATTTTCCAAATATTTTGCAAGACTTTTCATACAGTTGTTGTTGCAGGTCACAGGCAAGAAATATTGGCAGTTTCCTGGTCACCACGTTATGAACATATCTTGGCAACTGCAAGGTAAATTGCAGATAATTTGGTCTTGAAGTTAATAATTAATGAAAAACTACATTATCATTTATGTAATGAAAGACTGCATTTATGTAAGATGCATGTTTTGTTATTAATTGGGTCCTTAAACATAAAATAATTGAGTTACAGGTTTTAATTAATAACACCAGAAGAAATCTTCCTTGGCATCATAATTCTGATACTCACTGTGCTTCTTGAAGGTGCTCACTTTTTAAAATAGAGAAAACAAGAGAATTTATGTAGCAATGTAAATCTAGTACTGCTGGAATAACAATAAATAACTGTGTTGTGTCTATTTTGCATATACAAGTATAGCACTATTCAGTAGCTTTTTATTCACTTTCTGTAATCCAGAATTACTTTGAATCTGATTGGATACATCTGTCAATTCATTGATTCAATTTACTAATATTTAATGACTTTCTACCATGTGCAAAACACCGTGCTAGCGCCACAGTTAAACCAAGGCATATGCCCTTCAAGAAGCTAACAGTCTATGGGGAGTAGTCAAAAAAAAAATTAGCGATTACAGGACATACTGAAAATGCTTTAATAGAGTTACAGCTCTGAGAGATGTAATATGGGAAAAGAGAGCAGAAGCACTTAATCTAAGTGCTTCTGGGGGGTTTTATTTGCTGGAGGGAAGAATCTTTCCTGTTTAAATGCTGAGAAGAAAGTATCAGTAGAGAAAAATCGGTGAAGGTAAGAAATGGGGGGAATAGTTGTTACCTCAAGACCTTAAACAGATGGAAGAGGATGGTGTCAAGGGTCCAGGTAGAAGGGGGACACTTGATTTGACACATGAAGGGCTTTGGGAGACCAAATGGATGGAGGAAAGGGTAGACATGAATCCAGTTTAATTTGTGACTTTGCAGTGAGTTCAAGAAGTGCAAACCTAGTGGCCTCTATTGTTTTTTAGTGGAGTAGAACTTCATGTCATCTATTGAAAATACCAGAATGGGGATGGAATTTTAAAGGAAAGTAGTAAAGCTTTGGATGAACACTTTTAACAGTTTGGCGAGAGATCTTTTTAGGGGCACGTAAGAATGCTGGTTGGTGTTGTGTGCTTAGTTGAAGGTGTGGACCACAGCTGTGTACTAAGCTACAGAAATCAAAACATTAAATGACACAGACTTAACGATTGTGTGGAAATTGTTGAAGTCATGGGTGTAAGGAAGGAAATAAAATCACAAAAAGGGCCCTGGCTGGTGTAGTCCAGTGGATTGAGTGCTGGCCTGCAAATCAAAAGGTCCCCTGTTCAGTTCCCAGTCAGGGCACATGCCTGGTTTGCAGGCCAGGTCACCAGTTGCGGGTGCACAATAGGGAACCACACAGTGATGTTTCTCTCCCTCTCTTTCTCCCTCCCTTCCCCTCTCTAAAAATAAATAAAATCTTTTAAAAAAATCACAAAAAGGTTTATGGAAGGGGATCAATGACCTAATGAGATAGAAGAAGTATGTGTATTAGAGTAAGAAAATTAAAAAACTGAAGGGTAGGAACTAGTAGCCAAATTTTTTGATATAGATGTTTTGGTAAAACTTTTTTGCAGAATTATTACAAAAGTTATTCAGATTAGTTTTATAAAGATATCTGTCTGGATTTTTATAAAGCTTCTAGCCCTCCCTCTCTGTCACAGTTTGGTCCCCAAAGACTATTTGTTAATAGTTTGTAGAATGTTAGGTTGAAATTTAAAATTTCTGAAGTAGAACAAGGTCTACAATGTAGCCTTAAGAGGCTGGCTAAAGAGGTGTGATAGGGAGATGCTAGGTTCTTGTTGTGGGTCCATGTTAGGGTGAAGTCACATTGTTTATGCCTAACTGGGTTTTCCTCAAATCACAGGGAGGCCAAGAGGCATTTGGTTCTCAGAGTACCCAAGGAATTTGAGTCAGTACCAGAATGAATTTAGTAATCAGTGTTAGGAGTCAGGTATCTTTAAATCTAATCTGTTTCAGAAGAGACTTAAATCCTCAGGCTTATCCCATGGCACACGTTTTCCCCAGATGGAAAGAAAGAAAACCAACTTGAGAATGGAAAATGCTAGTTTTTTGCTTACTATTCTAATTGGCTAGCTGTGATGGTGATCTGTGAAATGAATCAAAGAGATGTATATATATATCTCCCACATGGTGTAACATTGACTGTTCTCATTTAATGTCTTGACTTGATTGCTGTCAGCTTCCACTGGGCTACCTGACTGTGGAGTGTTGTCCAGCAAGAAATCACCAGCACAAAACTTTGCAAACCATTTTTGATACATTCAATAAGTGACAGCACCTTTTCCATATATGGCACAAATCTTATTTTGAGTTTCAGTTGCATTTTTACCTATATTGAAATACTAAAGCATAATATGCCAAAAATGTTGCTTATTTTCTTCCACCTTTTGTATTAAACTGACTACACAAAAATCCACCAGTTTTGATTCTTTTTTTTTCTGTTTTTCTTGTTTATTTTTACATTTGAATGTTGAAAGATATGTATTTATTGCTATTTCATTGTTCATAGTTTTGATCTTTTTCAAGTCTTTTTTTCAATGCATGCTAATGTGACAGCTGTCA
The DNA here is from genome assembly GCF_019186645.2 of Phyllostomus hastatus. Taxonomy (NCBI): domain Eukaryota; kingdom Metazoa; phylum Chordata; class Mammalia; order Chiroptera; family Phyllostomidae; genus Phyllostomus; species Phyllostomus hastatus. The sequence continues at coordinate 30,588,058 of NW_025333916.1, forward strand.
CAATACAATCAAACAAAATTGTTTCAAATGAAGTTAAAGACAACTAAGCTGTACTAGAGCTAGTTTATGGAGAAAACCAAATGAACTTTTTGGCCAGCCCAATCATATATATGATTTACCTTTTAATGGGGAATAGGTTTATAAAATGCAATGCAATGGTTTTCTAATTAAAATGGCCTGTAGAAACCCAGTGGATTAGAATATTGTTGAGGTCTTTGTGAGGATATGAAAGCGTGAGTTGAACTGATCAGTATATTTTTAGTAGTAGTTTAGAAGTTGAAAATAAAGTGTGATCATGGTTTTTCCTCTAAAATTAAAATAAATATCTAATTTCCAGAAGACATTAAGTTTCTTTCTTGTATATTGGGCAAAGATTATTTGAGTACAGGAAGTCAAATAAAAATACATTGTTCTTATTATTCACTTTGTTCTGATGTTTTTATCACATTAAAAAAAACCACCAAATTCATGAAATGGATCCTGAAGCAAAGGGGAATTAGTTAACTGCTTGATTGTCTAGAGGACATTTGAATAATAAAAATAGTAAGGATGTAGTGACAAAGTTGCTTAAATAAGTATCAAGCTGTAAGCCTAACTAGTCCTTGGGGAGAATGATGTTCATGTCATTAAAAACAAAATGAAAAGTAGCAGAATTCTGTCCTTGTGATCTAAGAAAAGGTTACTTTTTAAAATGTTTTTATTTCTTTGTGCTCCTATTGACTATTTAATATTTGCTGAAAATAACCCAAATGTACAAATATCCTGAGCCCTCTATGTGCCATAGTACTGGAAAGGTAGGTGAAGAGGGTGCAGTCACTATCCTAGTTATATATGTCAATGTAACATTTATTTTTTCTCAGTGCCGACAGTAGAGTGAAATTATGGGATGTGAGGAGAGCATCAGGATGTCTGATTACTCTTGATCAGCATAATGGGAAAAACTCACAAGCTGTTGAATCAGGTAATGAAGAATGCACTAACAGAGAAATATAAAAAATAGTATTTTTTAAAAATTTTGAGTGAAACCAAATAATAAATGTATATAGACAAATTTCAAATTTTGTGATTTTTAAAAAAGTCATTCACAATGAATCAATTTCATAATTTAAATAAATTATGGTTGTCTTTAAGACGCAAGTAAATATGGCATTTCATCTGTCACTGAATTTTCAAGTGGAGAAACTTTTCTGGATTAATTTGTTACCTTTTTTTCCTCCAATGATGCCAATTTATACAATTTAGTGCCACTTAGAAAGTAGTAAGTTGAAAGAATAGTGACATTTAGTGGCCATTGTGTCACAATAAAATTTGCAAGTTGTGTTAAATATGCCAGCTGCAATCCAGGAGATAAAATACCACACTGTATTTTTTTCAACAGAATTTAATTTTTGTGTACATTAAAATTCTGATTCACGATTAATTCTGGACCAGAAATATATAAGGAAGAACTATGTAAAATCTATGATTTTTAAATAATCTTTTTATTTAAATAAATAAGGCTATTGAGAATTATGCTTTTTCAAACTTGTTTATTTTAAAAGTAATATAAATTTTGATTGAGACTAGAACAGGTTTCCTTTTTTGTTAAAGTTTTTAAATAGGAAATAGTATCATTAATGATTTTTAATATTCTGTGGATTGATTTTTAGATTCAAAATAGAAATAATATATAAGAAGTTTGAAAGGTGCTTAAATTAAATTTTTAGTGTTAAACTATGTAATTGAGTTTTATAGCACAGCTTTTTAAAGACAAATATATTTGGCAGAATTTTCTCCCTTTGGTTTTTCAGTTTTCCTCTATTTTTATGGTTCTAATTTATATAATATATTTTGCTGTGTATAATAGACTCCCATGTATAATGTGCACCAGGTTTTTGGCCCAAACCTCCAGGAAAAAATCTTTCATTTTAATTTTTTAATTCAACCTTTTATCTATTTATATTCAGATCCTTTTTTTTGTATTACAAAGGAATTTTGGCATTTATTTTTGAACATATTATGGTACGATAAATTTTAAGTAATAAATAATTACGAAACACTAGAACAGAGACAAGGCATTTCAGGTGATGCCCATGTATAATGCTAATCCTTATTTTTCCCTCAAAAATTTGGGCAAAAAAGAATGCATTGTACACAGCAAAATACAGTAGCTTATATTCAAATAATCCAAAGGGATGATTAATTTTAAATATAATCCACTATACATTTTAAGTAATTCAAGTAGTTGCCCTTTAGTATGTTTAAATAAGTAGATCAACAAGTATTAAATGTGTGCTGAATACAAGAACGTGTAAACGAAATTGTATTTTTCATTGCAGCAAACACTGCTCATAATGGGAAGGTTAATGGCTTGTGTTTTACAAGTGATGGGCTTCACCTCCTCACTGTCGGTACAGATAATCGAATGAGGCTCTGGAATAGTTCCAGTGGAGAGAACACACTAGTAAGAGATTTTTAAATACATCCACCTTTAGAATGTAAAATAAAGAAATGGATCTGTGTCATACACTTGATTTTTTTTTCTGTAGATTTAACTCTGTTTCTTAACTCTGAATCACAGCTTTCTTTTTATAACATTTTCCCATTATTTGAACTAGTAATTCACAACTCAAGACAATCTACCCCACCTCACCCTCACCAGTCTCCCCACATAGTAGCGAAGTGTTGCTCTATTGATCCACTGTGCATAAAAGATTGGGAACAACTGATACAAAGTAACAAAACCGTAGGTGTGCCTGGCAAGGACCATAACATGAATTTTCAAAAAGTATTAGAAATCAATTACCAGTTAAGAATCTAGCACCTTTAAAACACATTTATTTTAGTACTAAAATACTCTATGTTCTGTGTACTAACTTTGGATTTTGCTTATAAGTCACATATAGTATAAAATTTGACACTTTATATTTATTGAGAGTTAATGTGCCAGATCCTGTGCTAATAAAAATTAACATTTAATATGTGTGCTGGAGCATATATGATCGTATTTAATCAACACTATCAATGCAGTTCTTGTTAAAATAGCCATTATGCACATGAGGAAATGAAACATAAAATAGTTAGGTAACTTGCCTAAGTGTACACAGGTACAACAGTTTGACTCTAGATTTTACTATCACCATAATGCTGATTATACCCAGACTTCTTAAAGTATTATTTTTGTAGGGGTTTTTTAGTTACAGTTTACACTCAATACTGTTTTTATCAGTTTCAGATGCACAGCATAGTGGTTAGACAATTATATACAAGTACTTTACAAAGTGATCCCCCAATATTTCAAGTACCTGCCTGATACTGTACATAATTATTATGATATTATTGACCGTATTTCCTATCCTGTACTTTACATCCCTGTGACTATTTTGTAACTAACAATTTGTACTTCTTAATCCCTCTACCTATTTTACCCAGTCCCCCAGTCCTCCTCCTATCTGGCAACCATCAGTCTATTCTCTGCATCTGTGAGTCTGTTTCTATTTTGTTTGTTCATTTATTTTGTTCTTTAGATGAAATCATGTGTTATTTGTCTTTCTCTGGCTTATTTCAGTAAGCATAATACCTTGTAGGTTCATCTGTGCTGCAGCAAATGGTACGATTTCATTTTTTTTAGATGGCTGAGTAATATTCTTTTGTGTATATATATACACCACAGCTTTTTTATCCACTCATCTATTGATGGGCACTTGGATTCTAAAGCATTTGTTTAATATCTTAAGGTAGGTATTAATATTAATAATGTTCCTTTCTTTAGTCATTCTTTCTAGCTAATTCACTTTCATGTACTCTGGGTATCGCTTTCTTAATTAAATACTAATTTTACTATGTGATCAAAATTGTTTATACAGTGTTCTTCATATTCTTTATTAAATGCTTCTTCATTATGTCTCAGGCTAGAAACTCAGGCATTGCAAATTAGTTTAGAATCTTCCATTTCTAATTAGATCATACCTTCTTTTTCTCTTTTTATTTATTTGTTTAATAAATATTTTTTAAGTACTTCCTATTTGCCAGGCAGTATTATACAGCAGTAAACAAAACATAGAAAAGTCATCCTCATGGAGCTTGCATTCCAGGGAGAGGAAGAAAGACATCAGTCTTTCCAATTAATAAATGGATGGATGGATGCATAAAATATGTGATAGATGTGGTAAGTGCTATGAAGAAAAGCAAGAAAGGGGCATAGAAAATATTAGGAAGTTGGAGTTGCTGTTTTTCCATAGAGTAGTCAGGGTAGCTCTAAGAAGATAACATTTGACCTGAAGGAAATGAAGGAGTGATCCATCAGATATCTGGGAAGGAGAGCATTCCAGGCAAAGAAAGAAAGAAAATACAAAGACGCTGAGGCTGAAGCATGCTTGAAATACCCAAGGAACATCTAAGGTGCTTTTGTGTTAGAATAACCACGTGGGAGAGTAATAGGAGAGGAGGAACAGGACACCAGAGTATGTAGGCTTCTGGGTCTTTGTATGAGTTTAGGCTTTTTCAGTGGATGGAGTGGAGAGTCACTCAAGACTTTTAGAGGGAGAAATGACAGGGTCACTTGGGAAAAGTAGGCTGGCATGTGTGTCAAAGGTAGGTGTGATAAATATAAATGGTATTGAATACATAAATTGTTAAAGTGATTTTATTCAACTTTTCTCTCCTTACCCTCTGCGTTTTTGCTAATAAATTTTTATCTTGAATAGTGTGTTTAAAATAGATAGTACATTTTAAAATGACTTTGATCAAAGCAAAAGTTGTTCATGCAAAGGTGACTAGAGTAGGCCAGAAATTCACCTACAAAGAACACTTAAAGGAATTTCAGACATTGATCTCAGTAAAAGTAACTGTCTTTAGAGTAACACACTGTCTTCAAATATTTAAAGGGCTGTGAGACAGAATAAGAAGCAAACTCCAGTCCTGCCATGTAGTAATTTGAAGACACTTGACAATTTATTCACAGTGACATCATGAAGGACTACAGTCAGAGTTTCAGTGTCTCCATCGTGTGATTGGGATTATTATGTACCAAAACAGTAATTGTAAGGGCAAAATGAAAGTATGTAAACAGTGGTACTGTACCTATTAAATAGTAGATGTATACCATAAATAATAACTATTATATTGGTGTTGCCTTATTAGTAGTGCCCTTAAAGGTTTAAAAAAGATATATTAATACATGCTTCCAGTATATGTATAATTATTTATGAATTATACACAAATAGTATTGTGAGTCTATATATTTCATAAAAGCTTAATTTCTTATTTTTCACATTAAAATGAAATAGAAGTTCTCTGTTTTCTTCTTATACCTTAATAGATCATTTTGCAGACTCCCTGAGGTGTGGGAACTGCACTTTGGAGACCATTGCCTTAGAGTACAGAGTGAACAATTCACAGAAAGGCAGCTTTAGGAACAAAAGAAGAAAATTTCAAAATAGCCATTCTGGTCCTTACTGTTTAGTTACTGGTATCATCATTCACTAGTTACCAATGTCTAGAAACTGGGGTCTGTCCTTTATTCTTCCTGGTCCCTTATCCCAGCTGTTAAATCAATTACAAAACCTTGTAATTCTCCCATCTTGATTTTTTTTCATACCTCTTTTCCAACCTCAATCTGGGCCTTCATGGTCTCTATTTAATCACTTTCTAACTTTTCCCAAACTCATCTCCCAGTGGAAGTTTTTCAGTGTTTCCTCAATATGCTCAGGTTGTTGAAACTGAATGCCTTTGCCTCTTGTGCACAAGGCCTTTATAAGCTGTACTCACTAGCATTATGTCTTGCCATTTTCCTATTTTTCCCTGTCCTTATCTATACTGAGCTACTTAGAATTCTTTAAATAGGGCATGCTCTCCCTCCCTTCCATTCTGCTATATTTACTATTGCCTTTGCTTTAGGGTACCATTCCTCTCCTTCCTGTCCTAGCTGCTTCTCAGCTTTCAAGATTCATCTGAGGCACAATGTCTCTTTAACTCCTCTAGTCTAGCATAGATGCTGCCAGAGTCCATACTGCTTATTTGTATCATAATGTCCTGTGATCATCACCTTATGGACTGAAAGAAAATAGTTTACAACACTGTGGTACAGTGCTTTTTCATTAATGTAGTCTAGATTCAGTTTTTGATTCTGTCATTTACTAGCCAAGAAACCTTGATTGAAATATTTAACCTTTCTGTTTTCTTTTTATATAAAATGTTACCTATCTCATAGTATTGTTTTGAATGTTACATGAAAATGCATGTAAAACATTTAACACATTGTCTTATACTTACAAGTGTTGACATTTTAGTGAATGTTGCCTGTCATTACTATTAAGTAATTATTATGCTGTTTGACAGTAAAATGGGCAGCTTTGTGATAGAATCTGCATCACTGTAGGTGTTTACTAAGTGACTAGATGGATATATTTTCTGGGACAATAAAAGGGACACACAAGATAGGGAGTTGGATTTGCCATCATCAAATCCCCAGTCTGTAATTTTCCTGCCCTATCAAGATCTTTTCAAAGCCTGTATATACCACCTTTAAGACTTCATAGCCAAAGGTAGCCTGTTTCTCCACAGAAATTCCATAATAATATGGATCATGCCATCTATCACACTGCTTTTTATGGTATTTGTAGATATAAAATGGGAACCTAGATAATCACCAAGCACAGTATAGGACATGTAGTAAGCATTAGTAAAAGGTAAATCCATCCTTTCATTAATCTGTTATTAGAACTTTATTCCATAGGCATTGAAAAGATATTAGTAGTTTTGAGCCCATAGGTGATTTAATCACAGCGGTGATTTACAGGGATTAATAGGACAATAACTTGCAAGATGGGTTGAAGGGTTGAATGCATAAGGACAAAGGTAAAAGTTAGTGAGCTGGTCCAGTATACCTCATTCCACTTCACATTTTAGAAGGAATGTAGGTTTTGCAGGTAGTTGCTCTGATAAATATGAATAAAACCATCACAGTCTAGCAGTTCATAATTTTCTAGGAGGAATAGAACATTGCTAGTTGAGAAGATTTGTGGTTTTTCTCCACTATCCCCGCCCCCCACCCATGGCATTCTACAAATTGTTGTACATGTAGGATCAAAAGATGCAAATGAGATTGAGTCTTAAATACTTTTAAATATATCTAGGAATTATTAAATCTAGGAACTTACTGTACCTTTATGTCCTAGGTGCTCTCATATGCATTATTTTATTTGATTTTTCATGATAACTTTGATGATGTTACTTCCATTGAACAGATTAGAAAAATGAAACTCAGAGGTTAAATAATTTATTACTCATAAGAGGCAAAGAAAAAAGAGGGTGTGGAATGGGTTTCAAAAACACAAGTCTATTGACTGTAAGTTTTAATGTTTTCAAGTTTCACTCTATACCACAGGGCAGTGAGGTAGTTGAATGCCTGTGCTCATTTCTGTCCCTTGTTAACGGTAAGGGGAGGTGACCCAAGTGTAGTGTCTACATATCAGCAAATATCCATATAGGCCTCAGTGTTTGTACACACACACACACACACACACTTTCACCCAACCCTTAGAAAGACAAATAACTGTTCAAACTCTAGTATTAGTTATTGTAAAGGGACATTTTGGTGATCTGCATGTTCATAATCCCCAAATTATTATGCACCTACCCTAAGCTGCTTATCTAAATTATCAGTGGGAAGTAAATCTGTCAATTTCTTTAATCTAGAGCTTCTTGGACCTTGATGAGCCTACAGATCACCCAGGGATCTTGTTAAAATAAAAATTCTAATTCAGTAGGATTGGGGTAGGCCCTAGAATTCTGCATTTCTGACTGCTCAGGTGATGCCAATACTGTTGGACCTTGTACCTTTGGCATACGGTTGCAAAATTTTTATTTTTATACCAAATGCATAATTATGTATATAAAACTGAAATTATAGTATACACACTATTTGTGTTCTATGGTTTTTTTTAGACATTTTATTTATTTTTAGAGAGAGGGAGGGAGAGAAGCATTGATATATGAGAAAAACATTGATCAGTTGCCCAACCCACTGAGCCACACCAGTCAGAGCTTCTGTGTTTTTTTTATACTTAGCTTTTACTCCTATTTTCAGCATAATTTTCATAATTATTATATTAATTGCTATATAAACTATAGAATTAATATATTATTAGAAATTTACATATATTCTCAGTTATTTTGTCATTTGAGTTAATGCTGCATTGAATTCCTCTGGGCATACAGTTTTTTGCTGTTTAATTATTTCCCTAACATAAATTCCCAGGAGTAGTTACTAGGTCAAGGAATAAGAATATATTTGTTGTTTAATGGGTACAGAGTTTCAGTTTTACAAAATGAAAAGAGTTGTGGAGATTGATGGTGGTGATGATTGCACAATTGTGAATGTTTCTAATGTCATTGAGCTGAACACATATATGATTAAGATGGCTAATTTTGATATGTATATTTTACCATAATTAAAAATGTTTTAAAATAAAAATGTTATCCCCCCCAAAAAAAGAATATCTTTGTATGTTGCTGCATAATAAACAATTTGGTCTTTTAGAAGGAATGACCAAATTGCAGTGCCACCAACATGTTCATATCACTTGTACCCATATTGTCTTATGGTTTCTTAAAATCTTTGCTAAATGGTTGAAAATTATTCTTAAAGGATACCTTAATTTGCATTTTTATTTCTATCAAGAATGAATGTGAACATTTGCTTTAGCAGCTTTTTTTTACTCTCTGTATTTCTCTTATGTGAAATATATATTCATATCATTGGCCTTTATTTGTATTAGAACATTGGTCATTTTTTTTTAGATATGTAAGAATGCTTTTTATAGTATATTCAATTATTTTAAGTAAATACTTCTCTAATTTTTGTTGTCTTTTTAATTCAGATTTAAGAAATGAGTAACTTTATCATTTTACATCCTACAGGTGAATTATGGAAAAGTTTATAATGACAGTAGAAAAGGACTGAAATTTGCTGTCTCCTGTGGCTGCAGTTCAGAATTTGTTTTTGTGCCATATGGTAGCACCATTGCTGTTTATACAATTTACTCAGGAGAACAGATAACTATGCTTAAGGGACATTATAAGAGTGTTGACTGCTGTGTATTTCAATCTAATTTCCAGGTAAGCATGATACTTAAGGGAATTTAAAATGTTCAGGTAGCTAATTTGCCAGGCTAGTTCTATGTAAAAGAATAAATTGTAATTTCATTCTGACGAATTATATTGGGTTGGCCAAAAAGTCTATATGTTTTTCTTTCCATGAAATAAGACACATTTCTCACTTACACCAATAACTTTATTGATTTGGATATTTTGAGTATGTCAACTATCTGCTGCATGGTATAATGTCGATTGTTCTCAATTAATGTCTTGATTTGATCACTATCAACTTCAACTGACCCAAATGAAACAAACAAAAAAAACCACAACTGAAATGCAAAGAAAGATTTGTGCATTGTATGGAGAAAGTGCTATGACTGATTGAACGTGTCAAAAGTGGTTTGGGAAGTTTCATGCTGGCAATTTCTTGCTGGACTGTGCTCCATGGTCAGTTAGACCAGTTAAAGTTAATAGCTTTCAATTCAAGACATTAATTGAGCATGCTTTTGCATACAGGCTCCATTTATTTAGCTGTTGAAAATTTCTGGCAAGTTAAAATAATTTTTGTGCAAACAATCTTTTGGGAAAAGTAGAATATATGTGTCTAATATCAAAATATAGTTTGGGTATCTTGATTTATGTTTGTGTGAGTCTAAAATTTTATTTATTTCTTCCCTTTATGTCCATCATTTTCTTTATACATTTAGGTACTCCTATTTTGGACACATAAATAATTGACAAGAGTTATATCCTCTTATTGGATTGATCTCTTTATCATTATGCAGTGTTTTTCTTTGTCTCTTATTATAGCCTTTGTTTGATATAAGATTATTACCGCAGCTTTCTTCGTTTCCGTTTGCATGAAGTGTCTAGTATCTTTTTCCATCCCTTTACTTTAAGTCTGTGTATGTCTTTTGGTCCGAAGTGAGTTTCTTGTATGGGTCTTATTTTCTTACCCATTCAGCTACCCTTTGCATTTGCTTGGAGCATTTAATCCATTTACATTTAAAGTGATTATTGATAGGTACATATATTGCCATTTTCTTGTACATATTTATGTTCCTCTTTGTTTTTTCTTCTTTAAGAAGTCACTTTAACATTTCTGGTAAAACTGTTTGGTGGTGATGACTTCCTTTAGCTTTTCTGTCTGGAAAGCTTTTTATTTCTCCTTCAATTTTAAATGATAGCCTTGCTGTATGAAGTCTTGGTTATAGGTCTTTGCTTTTCATCACTTTGAATATTTCATGCCTATTTCTTTTGGCCTGAAATGTTTCTGTTGTAAAATCAACTGACATTCTTATGAGAGCTCCCTTGTAGGTAATTGTCTTTCTCTTGGAGCTTTAAAAGTCTCTCTTTGTCTTTAGACTTTGACATTTAATTTTGATGAGTTTTGTGGGCCTCTTTGAGTTCATCTGTTTTGGGAGTCTGTGCTCTCTGGACTTAAGTATGTTTTCTCTTCACCAAGTTAGGGAAGTTTTCAGTCATTGTTTGCTCAGACAGGTTCTCAGTCCCTTGTTCTCGCTTTATTCATTCTGGTACCCCTGTGATGTGGCTTTTGTTACACTTCATCTTGTCCCAGAAGTCCCTTAAACTATCCTCATTTTTTAAAATGATTTTTTCTTTTTACTGCTCTGATGTGGTGTTTTCTGTTACCTAGTCCTCTAAATCACTGATTTGATCCTCTGCTTTATTCAGCCTGCTATCAATTCCTCCCCAGTATACTCTTTATTTCAGATGCTGCATTGCTTATTTATGAGTGGTTCTTTTTTATGGTTTCTATGTTCTTTTTTCTGTTTGCTATCTCTTTGTTTGAGCTCACCCTAGGTTCAATGAGAATCCTTACAACTAGTGTTTTGAATTTCGTAACTGACAGATTGCTTGCCTTCATTTCATTTAGTTTTTTCTGCAGATTTCTCTTCTTTCATTTGGGGACATGTTTCTTTGTCTCCTCCCTTTGGCTGCCTTTCTATTTGTTACTGTATCCTACATAGATCTGCTCTGTTTCCCAGTCTTGGTAGGGTGGCCTTATGTTGTAGGTGCCCTGTGGGCCTCAGTGGTGTAGTCCTGATTACCTGAACTAGGTCCACTAGGAATGTCCCCTGTGTGGGTTATGTGAGCCCTCCTGCTATATTTTAGACTTGATTGCTGTTGATGTATCCTTGGGTGGGGTTGGCCCTGATCACTGTGTACAAGCTGCTGTGCAGGAGCTGAACTCACAACAGAATTTGTCCCCAAAGGATCTTGTGCTTGTCATGATCTCCCTTTGGGTGTGGCACTTATGGAACTAATTCAGTCATGCTCTCATGTGGTCTGAAGCCAGCCACTGGATGTGTTGGTTCCAGGGCATTTTCGGAGGGGCTCTGGTGCAGGTCACTGTCAGGCACTCCCTGTGATCAGTCCTGGGCTACCTATTAGGAGCTACAGAGTGATTCACAGTTGATGTCTGCCTCTGCTGGGCCTGGATGGGTGTGGGAGGGACTAACCTGGGCATCCAGTACCAAGCTGGGGGCAGGTCAGCAAAAGGCCAAAGGCTCCCTAAGATTTCATCTCCACTTGCCAGCTGGATGTTAAGCTCAGCTATTGAGTCTCTGGCAGTATTTAAGTTGTGTGAGGCAGGCTCTGAGTCTGGCTAGGGGCAAGTGGTATTCACCAGGTTGATACAAATTCAGACTTGGCACCAGTACTGGGTCTGAGGCCATTCAGCGAAAGTCTCAGGATACACCAAGGCCATCCATCACCCACCTGAGGCCTGCAATGCTTTGTAGTGTGGCAGTGTCACAGGAAACCATCAGTGTAGGGCCAGCAGAGTTCAGCAGGCTAAAACAAATTGAGATTTGGCTGTGTGGTGGGAGGGCTGTGCATAGGAACAGTGGTGTCTGTAAAGCTCATGGGGAAAAATGACCCTCGCCCCAAAGACACACAACTCAGTCTCTCCCTTTGTGTCTCTGACACCCTCTGAGAAGTAGGGTGTCAGAGACACACACATTCCTAGATCATGAGAACCTTCCTGGACCTCTTTGAGAACCTTCCAAGAGAGACCGAATCACAGTCACTGGCTGGCTGCAGCTGGCAGGCTCCCCTGCAGGGTGTGAGCTTGGTAGGGGGGTCCATAGGGAGTCGGGTGGGTGGGACCAGTGCATTCCCCAAGGCTGATGCCATACTGAGGGGAGTGCTGTACCCAGGAAAAATGGGCAGCTGTGGGCAACATAGGAGAGGAACTCAATGCAGGGACACTGGTGGCTGTCCCTCTAGCCCTCTTCCCAAAGGTACACAACCTAATCTCTCCCTGTATGACCCTAGGTTGCTCTGAATCATCATCCTCAGCTGGAGCTCAGGGTGAGTGCCTGCAATTTAGATTTTGTATGCTGGCCCTTTAAAAGGGCTCCTGGTTTTCTAGCAGCTTCCTCTCACCCTGGCAGACAGAATCCCCAGTGATTTTCACAGTCAGATATCATGTGGGCCCCTCTTCCCAGCTCTGGAGGCTGGACTGGGGAACCTGGTGTGGAGTTGAGCCCCCTTACTCCTTAGGGGGGTCCTTTGCAGCTGAGATAGCCCTCTGAATTCTCAAGCACTGCCTATGGGAGCAGGGGCAGCCCTTTTCTTGTCTCCACCCTTCAGTCTCAGCATGGGTTTTTGTGTATTTCTTACTTATAAGACTTCTTGTTCAGTGACTCTTTAGTTGGTCATTCAGGTTGATTATTCTATAATGTAGCTGCAATTACAATTTGGTCTTGAGATGAGGTGAGTGTACCTTCCACCTACTCTGCTGCCATCTTGGATCCCTCCTGAATTTTCTGATTTTGTTTATAGCATTGTAATTATGTAGGAGAATGTCCATATTCACAGGTAATAAACACTGAATTATTCCAGGGTGATAGGGCCTCATGTTGGCAATTTACCTTCATGTTTCAGGAAAAAAACTACTTTTGTGTTACATTTATAACTTTTCTGTAAGCATTGGTGTTTTTTTCTAATCTAATTAGCCAACTGAACTCCTACACTTACCTAAAAAGCTTCAAAACTCAATTCTAATACCTCCATTTAAGTAAAGTCTTTATTGAATCATTCTGATTGAAGTGTTCTCTTTCAAGCTCTCTTTCTTGAACATCTACAAAATTTTCTTTGTATCTTTATCAATATAGCAGTACTTAAGCATGAATTGCCTTTTAAGTTTAATATCTTGGGTATGTGTCTTGCCTTCTCAGAAAATTAAATTGCTTGAGGGCATTGGACATATGAATATATCTCCGCATTATCTACAGTTATTATAACCATATATACTATATTTCATAGTATAGTTTTATATCATTTTGTTCTCTTTAAGAAATTTAATTATGTTTAACTAAATCTAATTTAATTTTTTACATCTATATTTCTTTTTTTAATTTTATTTTTTAATTTTTTTATTTTTATTTTATTTTATTTTATTTATCTTTAGAGAGGGAAGGGAAGGAGATAGAGAGAGAAACACATCAATGTGCAGTTGCTGGAGGTTATGGCCTGCAACCCAGGCATGTACCCTGGCTGGGAATCGAACCTGCGACACTGGTTCGCAGCCCACGCTCAATCTACTGAACTACGCCAGCCAGGCTATATTCTTATAAATAACTTCATAATCTTATTTTTCCTTTATTCAGAATCCCTATTTTTTTTTAGAAAAATACTAGTTGTACCAGGTTTCAACTAGTCTTTGAGAAGAACAATAATAAAGATAAATAACTAGATACCAGAACAGACAAAAGTTACATTGTTAATAATATTTGTGTAGAAATATGGAAATTATTCCTGAGGGGGGAAAAATCACTTAGTCATTCAGTTTTACAATCACTTAACACTTTGCTACTTTTTGCTTTTTATTCTTTTTGTTGCCAAGTAGCTTTTTTTTCAATGGACCTAGTATTTTACATCCTGTTTTTTTCCTTCACGCTCCGAGTATTTGGTGTATATCTTATTCTTTTCTCTTGACATTACTATGAGTGATTTCCCATGTCATTAAATAGTCTTCAAGAATAAATTTAATGGCTATATATAGTAATCCATCATATGAATGCAACATAAATTTATATATAAATCATTACTCAACTTTGGACAATTATTTCTTTTTTTATTAGAAATATAATACTTATGATATCCTTGAATTCCATGTGTGTCTTTGGCATGACTTAGAAATGCATACAAGAATTTTTTATATATATTGAGATTCTGTTTTCGGAAAAGATTATACCAGTTTACGCCCTGTGTATATGACCGAATCTGTTTCACTCTCCCATAGGAATGTTTCCGTACAAACCAATATAATATATTCCTTAAGGTTTTTGAGGTAGGGAAATGAACATCGTTCAGCCACGTGCCAACAGCATATCCTAAAAGACACTGACACAGATGGACTACGCATCAGCCCAAGTTTTCCCTTGTAGAATGAACTTCTCAATGAGCATAGCATATGGATCTTAAAGGTCCTTAAGTTGAACAGCAGCCAGTTAGGCAACTGTGAGCTAGGTAAAACATTATGAACTTTTGGCTAGAAACTCATATGGTTTCTTCATTGGAGTCTTATTAAAACTTAGTTACTGACAGAAGACAAACTATTTCTTCCATTTTTTTTTCTTTCTCTACTTTGACACTTGAAATAAACAAATACTATAAATGATAAAAACCAGTATGGTGTTGACTGTTTTTGTAAATTTTTCACATTAGCAAGCTCCGAGGCATCATAATATTGTGTTTATATAAAAGATATACTACATCAACAAATAAACATTTTTAAAGGGCACAAGTCAGTTCTTTGGAGTAGAAATAGAGGTAATCTAATTGATGTAAACTACAAATTAGTCATTTAAAAATTAATGTAGTTTGTTTCATATTGGTATCAACTTGAAATTAACGCAGTCATCTCTTTGCTTTCCATGTTCTAGGAACTTTATAGTGGTAGCAGAGACTGCAATATTCTTGCTTGGGTACCATCCTTATATGAACCAGTTCCTGATGATGATGAGGTAAATATCATTTGTACAAATTGTATAGTGACTTCTAAATCATGAAGAAAAGTTTATTAATGTACTTTATATGGAAGAAAATTTTAAAGCACTTTTTTGCTACTTTCTTAAAAGAACAAATTTATAAAGTTGAATTAATTACTATTTACATTTTTATTTACTACTTCTTTTTCCAGTGCATATGTGCTTTTTTTTAACACACTTAATACCATGTTTGGATGTACAACTTAACATCCTACTTTTCTCAATATTGTACAATAAGCCTTTTTCATGTCATTAATAACTCTTGTTTATAATAATATAGCATTCTGTCATTTACATACCATAATTTACTTCAATATTTACTCATTTGGAGACATTTGTTTTGAACATTATTAATAAAGTCAGTATCCGTTCATAAGTTGTTTATATTTCTGATTACTTTTTTGGATAGAATGGATGACATTTCTAAGGCTTGTTTTTTTTTTTTTTTTTTACACTGTCAAGTTTTATCAAGTTACATTGCTACCAGCAAGCAGTCTGTTAGTTCCTATCTTAAAGCATAAATTTATATAAATATGACAGTTTAAATAAAAAGCCTTAAAAATTTGATAGATAAATAAGGATGAATCCCTGGTCTTAAGTAGTAGCCTCTGTATTTTTTTACTTTTATGTCAAGCTTTTTGTAGGTGATATATTTCCTACCAAAGATTTTTTTACCAAGCACTGTTAATCATCCCCAATTATCATAATTTCTGCAGTATAAAAAGGCTAATGTCTAAAAACCAATGTTTCTATGTATAATTTTTTTAGACCTGAAAATATAAATGTGGTTAGTAACACATTAAGTTAATCTTACTCAAGTCAGAATAAAAATAAAACATCTTATGGAGATGGAAGAAAATCATTGAGAGAGCAAGTTTGAAATTCTAAAAACATTTTTCATGTATTTAGTTCCTTTATGAAAACAGACCTCTGTCTAAACCACATGGAAATGAATTTTTATGGGGGTAGTAGGTAGCATTTAGAAGCTATTGACAAGATATATTTCATACCTAAATTTGCAACTGCTATGGTTCCTGCAGTGTAAAGCCTGTGAATAATTTTCTTTTGGCCCTAATCTAAATGACAGAAGGAATAAAAACACGATGGTAAATTTTCAAGCAGCTGGCCAGACACTGTATGAATATTTCCAGATTTTATCACATATCTATTTTGGTTTATTATGGCATTGATTAATTTTAGTGTTTAGCAGCTTTAAATGACTTAATATCCTTCTGTAGAAAGCTTAATATGGTCAAATATTTTGGTTCAGCCATTTATTTTGCATTATTATTTAATTACTGTGTCCTGCTGTTTGGTAATTACTATATATATTATATACACACACACACACATGCATGTATATATACTACATACAATTAGTAAGTATATAGTATACACAGTACATACAGTATAGTTTTATAATCCAAGTTATAGCAGTATAGGTCCTATTAAGGAAGTATAACAATTACTTACCAAATGAAAATAAAAGTAAATCAACTATGACTTATGTTTAGAAAAAGGATATTAGGAAAAAACTGTAATGTTTAATTTATAAAGATAGTATGGGATTCTGATGGTTGATTTTCTTATATAGTTAGTGGTAGTTCAAATTTGTCATCTAGAAAAAGTTTTGTATATGAGAAATTAACCTGAACAAGCAGCAAATCAAATAGGGATAAACAAGTTAGCTTTATTTTTGTTTTAGAGCTATAAAACTTTATCTGTTAAAATGTACTGTTTTACTTTAAGATAGCCATCATTCTCATATTAATATAAAATGGTATGTGCCAAGATTATTATCACAGAACTTTAGTTTGAAAGATTTCTGTGAGTATAGGTGGAACATGAATGTGATCGTGATACAAATCCCAGTAGAGAAGTCTGTCTACACAAGACCCTGCTCTCTGTGTATGTATATTCACTGTTTAACTCTTACTTAAAAGTTTTTCATCTCAACTGTCCAATAAGTGATTCCTGCAGTTTCCCAGAGAGACAGCATAACACAGTTCAAAACAAAACACACATACACACACTCCCTCACTCAGTCTTTAGTTTCAGGTACTCTAAGTAGTAATAATACTGGTAACTGGGTTTGAATCCCAGTTTTGCCACTTATTAGTAATCTGGGACAATTTTATATCTCCAACTACAGCAATATAATGCTTAGGTTTCCTTTCAAATCCATCCTTAGATGAGCTATACTTCCCCATCAACCAAGATATAATGGATAATAGGAATAGGTTTTATTGTAGTTAAGCATAAGTCCTGTTACTTAATTGGCAGTCTTAGTATACCTGAGGAATCTACCTTCGTTTTGTCCCCTCTTCGTAAAACTTAGTCACGGTCAAGGCAAGCCTATATGACTCCTAATCAGTTTTTCCTTTCTGAGATCTATAGGTCACCACATTACAGTTTAACTCTGACCTCTTACCAAGAATCTTACTTTATTTTGTTGGTTACACAATACAGAGATGTTTTACTTACCATTTGTGTTGGTGTATAATTACTTGCTGATAGAGACAACCCTATATTCTACCTATGGAGACTTTCCAGTAATTACCATTAAGAAACTTAGAATTTATCAATATATATGTGTGATAGATACTTGGTTTTGCTGTTCCTCCCCAAGTTTTTGGACTTGGACTAGATCCCCTCTAAACTTTTGCTTCCCTATCTCCATAACATTCAGATCTATCTTTCAGTAGAACAGGCAGCCTGGTGAGGTAGAGATGGTATGTTCAAGCATAGAAAGGATGTCCACTAGGAGATGTAGAGAAAACCAAAACATTTCATCAGTGTAATTCAACCACTTCATCAGTGGGTCTCAAACAATATGTATACTACATCCATACATATTTTTACTGCAGCTTTTAACTATAAGTATGATATTTTAGTTGTGATTTTTAGCAATAAAACTTTTTTAGCAATATATTTTTTGTAATACTGTAATAAATTTATATTTTTATCCTTTACTAGTATAAACAGTAAAATTTACATGCAACTACATTTCTTTTTGCACTTTGTTTTTTTGCTCACCATAGCAAAAATAAATTACAATAAAATACAATTTTGCTTCTTTCTGAGTCTTCAAATGAAATTTAAATGTTTAATAGGTGGTTATATATTGGGCTTCCATAGTGGAATTTGGAGGCATGACCTTTATATGGTTTATCCATGCAAGCACATTTTTGATAGATATGTAAAGCAAAGTAAAGGCTTCCAAAGATAGAGTTGGAGAGATGAATCACTTAACCCATAGGGATAAAACGTCTTTGAATAAACTCTCACTAAATAACCTAACTTAGTAGTTAAATTATAAACCCAGAAAGATAGGTAATTAGGTAAACATTTGAATGAAGGAATAAATAAACTTCAGTATGCTACTCTTGCAAGCATATGGACTACTGCTAGAAATAAGTGAATAGCTGAAGTGTGATAATAGTTTTGTATCTGGATATTCAAGGTAGTGATGATTGCTAACATTAGATTTAGTAATAGTGACAATATCCAACATAAGGTTGGTGGTAGACTCTAACCTATAGTTTTAACAGCTACAAAGGATGTTTAAAATATATACTGTTTTATGATACTTTGGGTATTTACTAGAAACACCTACTTTTTCTATAGCTATATTTGTTTGAATTGTGGTCATCAAAAAGAATTAAATATTTTCAAGCAATACAGTAAGGGTTACCTTTATCACAAAATATTGCTATATGTTATAAAAAGCAATACTGATGTAAGATAATTTAAGGGTAGTCTCAGTGCTAATATATTATTGGTTTTGGATCTCATAGCAAATGTAAAAGCTGCAGAATAAGAAGCAAACCTGGCTCATAATTCCTAGATACCCCAAAAAGGGAGACCATCTTAAAGCCCTTTAGTCATTTGCCAGAGAATAAAAAGATAACCATTTAAAATGTTTTCAAGAAAGTGAGTTGATTTAAAATACCACAGATAATTAAAATTCCTCTAATTGTTGGTTACCCTAATCAGGTATGACTCTGAAGTTGTAAGAATACTGTGATGTTTTGTTGTTTTAGATTATGAGACTGATGCGCTGCCTTCTGTGCTAAGAGAGCGGGTTGTTTTGTTGTTTTGTTGTTTCAAACAACATCTACCAAATGCACGTTATCTTTCTAAGAAATCTCCTAGGGAAATCTATGTACTAACAATAAACATGGTACCATTTCGGGCACATTTTGCATTGCTTCTGAACTGCTTTACCAACTATAAAAAGTAAACCTCACAACTTAACCAACATTACTTTTTGAACACAATATGTTATTGCTCATGTATGGATAGTTGCTTATTTATAAAAGTTAGGTAGACCCAAACAATAAAAAGTTGTCAGTCAGACTATAGACCTAAGTCCAGTCTTAACTGCATGGCTGGTAATTTGTTACCTTCTCCAAGTAGTACCAAAGAGTTGCAGAAATGCATTAAGCAATAGCATCATGGTATATGTATGCATGTGTGTGCACGAATGCTCTCATGAGCTCACTTGTAGGTATGTGTTGTGAGGTAACCACTTTGAGGGAAACAGATAATATGGATAAAGTCTGGTATGTCTATTTAAAGTGAAATCACATTATATTGTATATGGGGCATTTCTTACATTACTTTTGCTTTTTTTTTTTCATTTAAATTGTTGCAGTACAATTTTCTATCTTTTACTCCCATCCCAACCCACCCACCCAACTCTCCCCTCCTCCCTCTCATTTCCACCCGCCCCTAGTTTTTATCCATGTATCCTTATACTCGTTCCTGTAAACCCTTCCCCTTTTCCCCTGGAATTCCCTCTCCTCTCCCCTCTGAACTCTGTCAGTCTGTTCTTTATTTCAGTGTCTTTGGTTATATTTTGCTTGTTTCTTTGTTTTGTTGTTTAGGTTCCTTTTGTCTTGAAATTAACAATTATATAGTTTCTTTCAAAATATCTCATTGTTTTTCAGTTGATATGTTGCACAACTGTATTGTGAACCTAAAATCATGAAATAGATTAATCGAATCTTCCTTTTCCCCCCTATTCTTAGACTACAAGCAAATCACAGTTAAATCGAGCATTTGAAGATGCCTGGAGCAGCAGTGATGAAGGATGAAGATCAATCCTAAGTACCTTTGCATCTCTATTGATGAAATTTTTTTAAATGGGACTTTTTTTTTAACTGTTCAGTGAAAGCTAAGTTAGCCCTGAATTTGGGTGTTTTTCCCCCCATGTTTTAAAATGAGGTTAATATTTGTACAAGGTCCTGAAACTGACTTATATATAATTTCTTTAATTAAAACATGTCTCTTGATCCCAGTTGCTGTGGCCTGGGATGGCCCCTATTGCTATAGTCCAAGGAGACAAGTCATGGCACCCACATGTGGGACCTGGAGCAGACTCTGAACTGTGAGACGCTATCTCTACAGATGTGCAAGTGGCAGTTAACAGCACTGGCTTTCTCCTACTGGCTATGTCATCAGCCTGTTCGTTTTCAGTTTCAAGGATGATTTTACTGAGGGTGATTATACCAAAAATAATAGCTGGAAAGTTAGCATCAAAAATGTTTTATTCTTTCTCATTCATGTATCCAGTTTTTGCAATGATTTAATTTAGTTTACTATTGTCTAGCCTTATGTTAAATATTTTTGGATTCAGTTCCACAATCCAAAAAGTGCATCACAAGAATCTTTTTAACTTGGGAGAACCCTATGTGTTCTTTATTTTAATGCATCAGGTGGCAGCTTGTACTCACACTTGAACCTCCTTTCTCTGAACCGTGTTAAGATGTGACCAAGTCTTACTTCATTCATCAAGGCAAAAAGTGTCCTGACAGGGGATCTGGGTTAAACATGAACTGTTAACCATGAAATTTCTGTTTTGCTGTCTACTCTTACTGTGTTATAACCCAGAAGTTATTATCATGAAGCTAATTTTACATTTCCTTTGTTCCTGGATGTTATCAGCAGGAGACTAATAAAAGAGGTTTTTGTGAGCTCAAATTCCAAATATACAGTTGTTGAGGTTTTTTAATTTTTATTTATTATTTTTAAAGATTTTATGTATTTATTTTTAGAGGGAGGGAGAAAGAGAGGGAGAGAAATATCAGTGTGTGGTTGCCTCTCACGTGGCCCCCCCAGGGGACCTGGCCCACAACCCAAGCATGCACCCTGACTGGTAGTCAAACTCGCAATCCTTTGGTTTGCAGCTTGTGCTCGATCCACTGAGCTACACCAGCCAGGGCCAGTTGTTGGGTTTTTAAGTGTGTAATGTTAGGCCTTATAGCAGACCTTTTTGGTCAGATGTTTTACATACATTTACTTCTGTATGTTGATTTTATTAAGTAAGTTCTTACCATTTTTTCCCATTTTTATGTAATTGTTTTATTTTAATTGTTGTTCAAGTACAGTCTTCTGCCTTTTACCCCATCCCAGCCCACTCACCCAGTCCTCCCCACCTCTCTCCCGTTTCCACCCCCAGCCCTTACCATTTTATTCTCACTTTTATCCCCTTGATGAGGATGCTTACAACTTTTGAGAATGCTGTTGAAATTGGAAATTATTGTTTTTTGTAACTCAGGAAAAAGTTTTCTCCAAACCGCAAATAAGTGTATTGCTGCTGCTGCTTCTTTTTTTTTTTTTTTTCCCCATAAACTAACCCATTTATTTTAGGCTAACAGTGTTTCAGATTGTGGCACTTCTACTGGTCTTTCAATTTTTTCAGTCTTCTGAAAGCCAACTTTACTCTGATGGGAGAGTGAACAGTAGGTCCAGGCACCACTGGCCACTGTTTTCATGCAGGAGCCGCAGTCACAGATCCCCACAGCTCTTCTCTTCACCTTGGTTTTGCCATAGACAGAGGAGGAGTATTTGACATGCCAGCTGATTTGAATTTTCTTCACCATTATCCTTACGGCTCCATAACGGTTCCCACATTTACCTATGAGCCTGACCTTCTTGGTGCATTTAGCAATGTCACTGCAAACTAGGTTGGAATCCCAGAGAGTATATTGCTTTTTTTCTAGTTAAATAAATACTGTCAGTCCTCCATATCTGTGTGTTTCACACTGGCAGATTCAACCAACTGTGGATCAAAAATATTCCCCCAAAAAGAAAGGTACATTGTTGATAACATGTACTGGTTAGGCCTATGCTGGTTATGTCGGTGCTAAACACACACAGAGGTTGTTTTTTTTTCTTGTCATTATTCCCTAATTAATACATTATAACAACTATTTACATTGTATTAGTTATTAAAATTAATCTAGAGATGGTTTAAAGTAAACGGGAGGATGCGTGTACTATACCATTTTGTATAAGAGACCTCAGCAATCCCCTGCAGATACCAAGGGGTGGTTGTATATAAACTCACTGTAAAAAATTCCAGCAGCATAAAAACTTACCAAAAATATGTAGTGGTCATGTAGAGTTATACTACTGTACGGTGACCACTACTGACACTTTGGTGTCATGCTTCCAAGTATCTCTGTGACACATGTGATCGACATCTCGTTATTATCATGGAAACCCTTCTCCTCCCATATCAGCACCTCCTCCCCTGTCTTCTATCCCTTCTGCCACAGTCCAGTTTATCAATCAAGTGTGTGTTCTTTCACATTATAATCCAAAGCAGACATAGATGGGAAGTATTTTTATTTTGCAAAACTGGAATATACACAGTCCTGTCTCTCTCTTTTTTTTTTAAAGTTATAGCTCATAGAAATCCATGTATTTTTATATAACTAAGTATATTGGCTATATTGTCTTATTTTCTCCATTCTTGATACTCTGGCGTTTGGGACCTTGATCCTGGGGACACTGTCCCTTCTAGGACTTGCTAATTCCCAAAGATAACAAAGGATTCCCCTTTGATATACAAACCAAGCCGAAATCCACACCCACAAACTCTCATACTCCAAGTCCATATTCTTCTTTGTTCTAAATCACCCCAGGGCCGGGAAGCAGACAATGGAGGACATCTTTATAGCCCAGAGGTTACCAAAATTATTCAAACTGTCCAACCCTATATGTACACAGTGAACCATCCCTGCCTCACTCATTCCTTCCCAGAAAACTCCAATAAAGGCTCTGGGCCATGCTTTGCCCTCTCCCTAGAGCAGATGCCTCCTGACCAAACGTGGTCCTTCCCCATGTGGTCCTGTATGGCATGTTGTGCCGTGCCTGCAGGTTCTAGGGATCTATGAGTATGAACTTCCTCCTTTATGACAGTCGTTTCCATGTAGTATGGCTTACCACATCTGATTAGAACAAATCCCCGATGCAAATCTTAACATACTTGACACAGTGAGCTGGGTGGTTTGGTGCCAAATGGAGATGGTATGTGATTAAACTGCTCATGTCCCTGGCCAGTGTGGCTCAGCTGGTTGGAGCATGGTCCCATAACCAAAAGGTTGGGGTTTGATCCCAGTCTGGGTGCCAGTCCCTGGTCCCAGCATATATGCGAGGCAACTAATTGATGCTTCTCTCTACATTGATATTTCTGTCCCTTCCTATAATTGTCCTCTGGTGAGCAAACAAACAAAAAACTTCTCTTGGCTTACTGACTGGACCCAACAGTCAGTGGACACTGCCTGGAAGGTCACCCCTGGTTGTTGGTACCCTTACTGCTTGGTGGTTTCTGCGTTGTACTGTTTTTGTCAGGTATTGCCATGGTTTCCCAACCAAAAGGGGCACTCAACATATTTCCCCATGTTGGTGGAAGGCCCAGGGTCCAGGAAACAATCCCTGGGGGTATATAGGTAGTTGGCTACAGCTTGAAAAGTTCCCTTCAAAGGAGGTGGGCGTGACCAACCTCCTAGTGCCTTAGGATCTAATTCACTGGTGCCTGGCAGCACTGACAAGCAGCGGGGCCATCCGAGCCATTTAGATGAAATTACCTAGTGCCCAGGAAGACACATGCTTCTGGAGGCACTCCATAAACCAGTCCCCACCCCACCCCCAGGGTTTTTTCAAGTCAAATTTCAGCCCGTTCCTCAGAGTAGGAGGAAATGGCTCCCCCTGAACACTTGCTCATGTGCTAAGGGCCATTTATGGATTTGCTGTGAAGGCTTCCCCAGGAGATCATGGCTCCCACAAATGTTAACAGTTCAGGTCATGAGCTTCCAGGCTATGTCTGCTTGCTGCTGTCACAAGTGATTGGTTTCCCAACCCAGTGAGGTGTAAGAAGTCCCATCACTGGAGACCAGTGTTCAATGTTTAATGAAAAAAGGGAAGAAGGGAAGGGGAGCATCTGGTTCCAGTGCAAACCACCTAATCCATAGCCATGGGCTCTCCTAAGAGCTGCTGCTTCTCAGTATGAAAGGGTCTCATGCACAAAATAGAGCTGATGCCACCTTTGCTTTCTGAGATGTAAACCCTAGTTCCTCTAAGGTGGATTGGGACACCCTAGAGAAGGGGGCCACAGCTCACAGCAGAAGCCGCTTGGGACCACCAGGAACTTATCAGGTAAACATCCAAAAGGAAAAAGGTTAGTGGCCCAAAAACAGAAGCCCTAATTCTAAAAAACTGTTTAAAAAGAGGCAGGACTATGAGGAAGAGACGATGATTCCGTGGACAAGAGTGATCCCAGCAAGAGGTTACTTAGAGGCACCTGCTTTCTTCAGCCCTGCCCCCACCCCCTTTGTTATCAGCCAGAAAAAGAAAGTAAAGACTGCACCTTCAGGGGCAAAAGACTGAAACAGGAAGAAAACAAAGGAAGACTGCCACTTTTGGTGGCTACAAGCTCAAGGGGGGAAATAGAAACTTTTAAAATTTTAGGCACTAAGCAAATGCCAGTCTAGCAATCATAGTGCTAATCATAGATTACTTACTGATTTAGAAGTACAAATAGGTAGCTACAGAATAGCCATGGGGATGTAAAGTACAGTATAAGAAGTGGAATAGCCAGAGAACTTATACCTATGACCCATGGACATGAACAATGGTGTGGGGATTGCTTGAGGGTGTGGGGGTGCTGGATGGAGGGGAGAAAGATGGGGACAACTGTAATAGCATAATCAATAAAATATAATTTTAAAAATTGTTAAATTCATTCCTGCTCCAAAATCACACATTGAATATTTAGAAAGAATTTTAAAATGGCATTTACTGTGTGAAGTACATTAGTAGAGGTTTATATTCAAGATTAATTGAAGTTTATTGAAGGCAAATGTGGAACATCTTTATAAAAGTTTCCTGAATTATACTGAATGAACACTCAAACTATAATGGAATAACTGTGCTGTTTTGTCTCGACTAAAACTTCTACAGTAAAGTTTCCATCTAAGTTATTATGGAGACACCAGTGATTAGCTGTTTTATTTAGCAAGTTGCTTAGCCTCCCCAAGCTAGTTTCTTCATTTGTGGAGAGGGAATAAAATACACTTTACAGAGTTGAAATAAAGTTTTGACACATAAGAATTGTTCAGCTATTAGAACTCTTTACTTACTTGAAAATCTAAGATTATTGGTCTCTGAGCTCTTACCAAAATTTTCTGAAATTCACCTCCACAGAACATGGTCCACACATATATTTTGTCTTCCACTCCCTTGTAGAATGTACACTCCATAGGGCAG
Source organism: Phyllostomus hastatus (assembly GCF_019186645.2). Taxonomy (NCBI): domain Eukaryota; kingdom Metazoa; phylum Chordata; class Mammalia; order Chiroptera; family Phyllostomidae; genus Phyllostomus; species Phyllostomus hastatus. The sequence continues at coordinate 30,613,713 of NW_025333916.1, forward strand.
GAATTTTGTCTATGTTGTTTATCTTCAGCACCTGGAATACTGCTTAGCAAATGGAAGATGCAAAAATATGCATGTATTTATTTGTTGAATTAATTAGAGAAACGACCATTAGCATGCACTTAACTGAAAAACACTTCATAATTTGCAGGTAATGAAGTGTTCAATTGTGTTATTGTTGTAACTTACTATGCAGGAAATTTTAAGTATTATTAAATATTAGTTAATAACCTGGGATTACTTTAATATTAGAGTCTTTCTTTTTGCAAAATGGCAAAGGGTTCTATTCTCAAGGTTACTACTAGCCCATACACCAACATAGATTTTCTCTGAATCCTTTTAGAGAGCTGCTGTTATACTGGGGACTTGCTTTGTGACTCTCAACAGCTAAACAAAATTAGGAGAACTTTGAAACCTTGAGTCTAGATTTCTTAGTAGTGTCTTCTCTGACTTTTAGCCCATTCCTACCTTGTAATATTATGATTGGACTGATTTTCTCCAGTGCCTTAGGCTCTGAAGTTTCTGGGCATTCTTCTTGTGCCCCACTCACCATTATGGAAAAATGACAAACATTTCTGAAATCTTACATATTTCAAGTCATTGATTATTTTTGTACCCCAAAGGAATGCAGGAAAGGGAGGATAAGGACTCACAATCCCAGATGCTTACAAAGGGCAGGAGAACGTGGTGAATGAGTGAAAGGGTGGGAGTAACAAGAATCAAATATAAGAATTATAGTCATACCCTTTATTTCACTTTGATACCAGCATGTAACGTAATACATGCATAATATTAGAGGTTAAATTTGCTGATGTAAAAATCAGATACCCAATTAAAAGTAAGTATTTTGGTTATTATGTTTTTCTCCTATAATTTATTTCTTTTTATCTCGAACCAGAGAAATGTGACATTTTTCTGTGTCATTTGAGAGCAATATCAATTTTACTCAGATTAGTAATGTAACAGTTTTTTACAGATATGGTCTTTCCAAAACCTAATTTCCTCCCTTGGTAATTGTTTTTATATTTAATGTATGTGAATTGTTCATACGATTCAGTTCATAGTTTTCATAACTACACGTCAGTATTCTAACTTCCAGTTTTTTTAGCTCTTTATTCACATAATCGTTATTAGCTGAGAAAAGGCAAACTGATCCAAGTTTATTTTTACAGGTATTTGTTTGAAATCAAATAACTTTTTTAGAATTCAGCTCTTAGCTCCAAAATGGGTAATCATCACTTAAATTTCTGGAAAATGGTTTCTGCATGTAAAAGTAGACCATATTTTCCTGGTTAAGTGAGTTTCCAAAGGCACAATTTGGTTAGACGCTTGATGAATAAATGGATGATTTGTTTTGTAACTGGTTGTGAACACACTTATATAGAAACAGAACATATATAATGTCAACCAAAGTCCCAATCTTTGACTGAATCTTCACTAATGAATCAGCTGATACTTTCTTTAGATAACACAAACCAATTTCTTACATCCATCCAAAAAAGGAGTCTTTTCAGTCTTGCACCACATGTCTCCTGTGGATCAAACCATGGTGATACATCCACTTCATAGTATTCATCACTGCACTCATGACATGTTCTCTTTTTCTAAATTAATATGATTCCTGTTGAATTATGAAGTATACTTCATAATTTTGTGTGACTTATGCAGACTGCCACCATGGATTTGAGTTTTGTAGAACAGGTCCAGTGTTAGTTCTGACTTTCTGGATCCCCTCCTGCAGTCCTGTTTACCCACCTTACTCATCTCACAAAAATAATTTCCTGATATGCCCACCATTGGCATGATGTCTAAAAGCTATTCAAACACATAAAATCTTTTGGACACAACATAACTATAGCTAATTGAGTGGTGTTTGTATATTTTGTATCTGTACTCTTAGTGACTGGGGGAGGAAGAAATATAAACGATTTAACCATTTCATGAAATTTTGTACCATAAGCCCCTTCACCCCAGCTTCAACATGCTAGGAAATATACCTGTTTAAACTCAGATTTGCAAATGTTAGTTGGTGTTCAGGAAGCAGTATCTGCTGTAATCAACCTTTTTGTAATCCCATCATTGGCGAAAGGTTTTCATGCCAAGAAAATTTTTTTAATATGTTTTACACCATTATCACTGCTGTAATTCCAGTCATTGTTTTCAGTCCATTAAGTATTTCATTAAGTTAATTTGCCATTACATATCTTTGGTATTCTGGTCATAATTCTTACTGTGGCTAGTTTCATAATAGCTTCTTAAGTCAAGTACATTTAATACAATGTGCATTAATACTTGCTGTGCAGTATTAGTCACATGGGAATAGCCACTTCTTCCACAATGGCATATGCTCTTCCACTCATGAAACATAGCTAAGCCTGTCTTTTATTTTGCCATATTTGATGGAGAGAAAAACAGTATAATGTGATGATAACTGGCAACTCCCAGTCAATATTAGGGAGACATTGGGCAGTGGTGGAAATATGATAAACCTGCAAACACCTGCCTGATAGCGGCAGTTTTTATAAATTAGGATTAGGTTTACTTGATAATCCAAGATAACTTAAAATATAAATGAATTTCCTTTGATAAAAGTCCAGGAAAGCAGTTCTCAGCTGGTACACTGGTCCCAAGATCATCAAGAAACAAGGCAATTTCTATCTAATTACTCTCACACCCTCTATTAAATGCTATTGGGCATATTCAGGGTGTTATGGCCATAGACTCACACCCTCTATTAGCAGCTTCCCCTCTTGTGATTCAACATGATTTAAAGATTCATTCATGTTGCAGCATGTATCAGGACTTCATTCCTTATTTATTGTCAAGCAATGTTTCATTGTATAGATATACTACATCATATCTATCAGCTCATTAGTTGATGGTTATTTGAATCATTACCACTTTCTGGCTCTTGTGAATAATGCTGCTATGATCATTTGTGTACAAATTTTTGTGTGCATAGAGGTTTCGATTTTCTTGGGTACCAACTATATGCCAATGAACAAAACAAACCAAACCCTTTGCTATGCTCAAATATTTCCATTGAGAATAGATGCTATTGGACTGAATACAATGAAAATATATGTATTTCTCAATTTTTCTCATTAAATTCATTGATTCACTTGGAAAAATAAATTGAGATTGAATAAATGGAAATGGAATGAGAGGAATGCAGTTTTCAAAAGATGAGGATATATGACCTTATACTCAAGTGAAGGAAAAGACAATAAATACAGTAGACATGAAAATCAAATATATTATTGCAAAGTGCACAGAAGAAAAAAAAGGATTGATAAGTGGGAGGCAAGAAACAGCACTGAAATTTTAGATAGGGCAGCCAAGAAAATCCTCATTGGAAAAGATGGGATTTTGAGTATTGAGTTCTGAAGTAAGTGAGGGAGCAGGCTATGCAGACTTCTACAAAAGAAACATCAAGTGCAAAGAAAGGCCTTGAAACGGGAGCATAAATAGAGTTTCCAAGGATGAGCAAGACAGTGAAATGAGGAAAAGTAATTAGGAGGATAGGGGTTGGAGATGATGTCAGATTAAGAAAGGCCCTATCGGTCCCTGAAGGGGATATGGGAAGCCATTGGAAGGTTTTGAGCTGGAGAGAGACATTATCTGACTTCCGTTTTAATAGGATCACTCTTGTGTCAGTGTGGGGATTGGTTGAAAAGGAGCAATGTACAGAAGCAAAGTAACCTGTTAAGAATCTGTTTTAATCCAAGCAGGGGATGCTGGTGGCAGCGTCGGGGTATTGGAAATACTCAGAAAGGCATAGATGGGAGAAGAGTTAGAAGATTTTTAACTGTATGCCTTCTTGGTATGTAAGGCATGTGAATGTATTATCCACTCAAAAATAACAATTTAAAACAATTACAGATGGCTTAAAGATCTAAATTTAATAAGGAAAACCCATACATTTTAGAAAACCAAAAAATGAGTATATTTATGACTTCAGAAAAAGAAAAAAACTTTTTAAGAAGCAAAAAGCATAGGAAAAATACTAATAAATTCAATTATTTTTAAAATTACAAATTTTATAAAGTAAAAAATTTTAAACCTAAGAATAACAATCACATAAAGTTAAAATATAAGCCCTAGATGGAGAAAATACAAAACATAACAAAATAACACAAATCACAAATTAAAATGTGAATAATTCTATCTCAAAACAAGCACTTTACATGAGAAGTAGACAGTGGCATGGCACGTTCAGACCTAAGGCCACGTTCTCTACCTGTGCACCAAATCCCACCCCTCTTGCCTACTCAAGGACATCACTGCAACAGTTGTCCTCTGTTTCAAGCATTAGTAGCCTTTCCTTCTCTATGAAAATTTTTCCAAAATATACAAACATACTTTAAATGTCATCAATTTGAAAAACAAAACTCTAGAGCCAGTCCCCCTTCCTGACATTACTTTTCTTTTGTGTGTGTTCCTTTATGCAACAGAACCCTTGGTGAATTGTGTGACCTTGTTTTCTCCAATTTCTTTCTTCCCACTTACTCTGGAAACTCACTCCATTCAGGTTTTCATTCCTTTTGTTTCTCCAAACCTGCCCTTGTTGAGCCCCATTGACTTCCATATTGCTAATCAGCACTCAGTTTCTGGTCCTCAGCTTACAGCATTTGACACAGGGGATCACTTCCTCCACCTTAAAGAGCTTTCTTCCCTTGCTGTGATAAAAGTTTGGATTATTGTTTAGCAAATAATCATTCTCCTCACCCTTCCACTGTGGGTTGAATATGCTTTCCTACTCCCACCTCATGTTAGATTTGGCTGTGTGATATAGCTAACCAACTTAATGTGACCAGAGGCCTTAAATGTGCTTCAGAGATGGAGCAGAGGCCCCAAAAGTTTGTGAGCTTTGAATTGGCTCTTGTGCCCCATTTATCTACTATGGGGAGATCTTTTTCACGTGGCTGTTTTCTCTTCAGTCTGGACTCTGTCATAAACACACATGGAACAGATTTAAGCTCAATCTGTAACCTAAAGCAGAACCCCTCAGCTGAGCATAGCCTAGGTCAGGTGAACTCCAACTAAACTGCTGACTTGTGGGCATAATGAGTATTTTATTAAGTTACTGAGCTTTTGTTATGGTTGATTTGTTACGCAGCATTATTGTGGCAATAGCTGACTAACCCACTTGCCATCCAGGATACGTTACTCTCACGATTTTATTTCAAACTCATTTCCGTTCTTTCTTAGATACTTCTTTCTGATTACTTACTGATCTCTCCTTATTTCCCTCAACCAGTTAATACTGGAGTTCCCCAGGACTCATTTCTCACACCCCTTGTCTCACTCTTTTGCGCTCTTAAGCATTGTCATCTCATACTTTTAAATATTATCTGAAAGCTGACTACTCCCAAATTTCTCTCACCACCTCCTACAGAGTGGTATAACCAACTGCCTACTTGATATTCCCACTAAAATAGCTAAGAGGGATCTCAAATTAAGTCAGTCCCCCAACAATTCCTGATTATCCTCCTCCCAACTTTTCTATAGTCTTTTTTTTTTTGAGGGAAGGAAAAGTTTGAAAAAGTAAACTTCAATTGAAAAAATACAAAACAACTTCTGATTTATTTTAAGCTCTCACTGGGTCTTTCACAGGCAAGTCCATTTCCCATTGAGTGCAGACCACCCAAAGATGCACCCGCAGTGGACAGCAAGCCAGCCCCTCCTGAAGAGGTGAACAACAGCAACTGCTGCTCAGGTGGAAACAAATGTCCATGACCTGGGAGACTGAGCAGCAAGGTTGGCTTCCCAGGTGGTCCAGAAGGCCAGTTTCTTCCTCAGCTGAGAAACTCTGGAATCCACTTCAAATTCACGCAGGATGTTGGTTGGCATCATGCTGCAGCCTCATGAGCAGGCCCCCATGGGACACATAGGCAAAGAGCTGTGTTGCTGCTTCAACAGAAATTTCATCCCCCTCAACCCTGTACACTTCCCCATACTTGACATACTGTAATTGGTCAGCCCTGGAAGGTCTATCATCTGTGGGGTTTTATTCACCGTGGTCCAGGCTACCGTCTTCACACAAGATCCTGTCTGTCTGTGACCAACTGGAACTTGTCACCCAAGTCTCCAGGGCGCTCTGATTGTATACATCTAAAATAAGGTCCATCTTGAAAGATTCATTCTCACAAATCAAGATACTTAGTCAAACTTCTTGTCCTCTGGGTCAACGTCTTCCTCATCAAAAATATCCTCAAAGAGGACACCCCCCATGGGGAAAGGGTTGTGAGAGTAGCACAGGCTTAGTGTGTGACCACTTTTAGGGATGCATACACCCACCCTCTCGAGTGGGCAAACACAATCTCTTCTTTTAGTACATGGCAACTCTCCAATTGCTCGAGGCAAACAGCCTCAAGCTGAAGTCATTATTTGTTTCCTTTCTCACAGCCCACATCAGATCCTTGGGAAACCCTGTTGATACTACCTTCAGAATATATTTTAAAAACCTAATTACCTTTCCAATTACTAGACGGGACAAGCCACTTTTATCTCTTATCCAGATTTTGTAAGATCCTCCTAATTATCGATGCTGCTGCCCTTTTCCCTCCCATCCTTTCCCCAGCATATTCTCAAAAAAATTGCCAGGGTCCTCCTCTGTAAAATTTCAATCAGATGATGTCACTGCTCAAAATGCTTCCTTTACCCCTTTGACCTTACTTGTTACTATGGTCCTCAATCACTCCAGTTCAACCACTCTGTCCTGCCTGCTGTTGTATGAGCAGGAACGTCCCAGACATACCCCAGGGCCTTTATTTAGCTTTGCTGTTCTCAGGGACTGCAATGCTGTTAACTGGATAGACACAGGCTTGCCAACTCACATCTTTAAAATTTTGGCTGGGGTGGGAGGGAGTGGTGGTGGGAGGAAATGGAGACAACTGTACTTGAACAACAATAAAAAAATTCAAAACAAAATAAGGAAAGTAGAGTTAAATAAATACATAAAATAAAATTTTGGCGTGATGCCTCCTTCCATTGAGGTCTTTCCTAACCGTGTTAACATTGCAGCTCCCCACCTTCAAAGGCCCCCTCTCCATCCCTTTATTGTTTTTTGTAGCGCTTACCACACCATGAACACTGCATATTGTTTATTCATCTATGGTCTGTCATCCCCAAGAGAATGAATGTACACTCCATGAGAACAGGATTTTTTTGTGTTTTGTATTGTCTGTTGAATCTTCAGGACTTGGAACACAGTAGTATTCAATAAATATTTGTTAAATGAATCAATCCATTTGACCTGCATATTTGAAATTTCATGAACATACATACAGATTGGTAGGTATTGACAGACTCAAAGGCAAGTATCATTAAACAATAGTCACCAATTCCCAAAGGACTTCCCAAATCTACTAAACAAACTGTTTCCTATGATGAAAGCCAAATTTATCTAAAAGGAAGGAGGAATCTTTGACTTCAAGATTCTCTTGAATGTCTAACCTGGTTTTTGCTTTCCTTTTAATGGCTACTCTGTGGGTTCTCAAAGATTTACATAAAACATTTAAAACCTCTTGCTCATCGCAGCAGGATTCAGTGGTGGAAGGCAGACCCTGTGAGAAAAACACGCTTCTGGTCCTGAGTGCCCTCCCTACCCACCCTCCCTGGTAATTTTGAGCCTTCCGTCGCGATTCCCTGTTTAGGGCTCACAGCACAAACCCACAGGCCACGTTTGTGAGGTGCTTGGGTCAGGACTGCAACCTCTCAGGTTGTTTTTCAGGTTTCTGGGAGATAATTCAGTTGCAGTTCTTGGTTTTGCTTTTAAAGTTGGTAACTTCTTCCGACCTTCATTTTGCCAGCTATTGATGCCACGATTCCAAAACGTAACAGCATTTAAGAGGACCGTCACCAGAAACAGGCCAGGTAAGTTTAAAAAAATAGGGGAGTATTCTCCTCCCACTCCCCGATCCAACAGTAACAGATGAGGAGAAAGTTGGGTAGACTTTGTTTCTTTGTTTCCTACTGTTGCTAACCAGGAAAGTAGTGCTTAGATTATATACAATTTGCTCTAAAGGCCCTCCGCACCCCAGTATTTGCAGCGTTCTCTTAATAAGCAGAGGATGAAGCCGATCGAAATTGGGCCTCCTCCCTTGGTTGGGTCTGGCCTCCACTTCACAAAAGAATTAATCCCCGGAATAGCCTTTTCAGAACCATGGTCGCCCTTCTTTCTCCCTCTCCTCCCCTAGCCTCATCCTCAGCCAGGTTTTCTTCATTTCAGATTTTTCTGTAGTTTCATTCTTCAATCATGCCCGCCGTCAATTTTCACACGTTATGTTAAGCCTCGAGATGACCCCGGATGATGGCATCTGTGCTCCGAAAAAAATGTAATTAGCCCTTGGGCCAGAGCCGACACCCCAAAGCAGCCTGCAGTGCCCCGTCCTGGGCCACTCTGAGCGACCAGCAGCCCCGCGGAGGCGGTCACACCCACAGGGCGCGCGGCTCCCGACCTCTCCCTCCCAGTTCCTCCGCGGCTCCGCCCACCCAGCCCCGCGCGGGTACCTGGCGAGCGGGGGCGGTGCTGCGCGCCGTCACGCAGCGGAGTGGGAGGGTGGGCAGGTGACACCCCGTAGGCCTCCTCCCCCTTTTCAGCTTAGGTGGCAGCCAGCGCTTCCAGGGCCGCGGTGAGGAGCTCCGCGCTCGCGCCGTCGCCTTCTGCTCTCGTGCGCGCCGGGCGCTTGGGCTCCGGTCCCCGCGGGGTGAGTGCGGGGCTCTGGGCCCGCGGGCTGGGGCCAAACTTTTACTGGATGTGGAGAAGAGTTGGGGGAAGAGACAGAGTACCCGAGGGAAGGGAATCGGGAGCAGCCAGATGGAGGAACTTGAGCGCAGCGCGTGGAGATTGGGATCTGGATGCCGGAGATTCGGGGAGCCTGGCGGGGCCATCCTTGGGCTCTGCGTGGGGGAAGGAGGGCTTTAAAAGTTCCTGCACCACGGCCCGCGGTGCCGAGGAAGAAGGCCCTTTCCCCGCTGGAGGGCGGGCCCGCCGTGCTCACCTGCGCGCTCTCTGGGAGCCCCCCGCCTCCCTCGGCGTCCCAAAGGGACCGTGGTCCCCGGCTGTCGCAGGGCTTTGAGCCTCCCCCCAGCGCTCCTGCGCGGCGTGGGTCCTGCTTTTCCAGGCGGGAGGGCAAAGGTGCTAGCTGGTAGGACCGGGAGAGAGAAGGACCTGCACGACCTTGACCATCGAGGTCACTTTCCCAGCCCCGGAACCTAGTCTCGCTAGCTACCCCCAAATCCCGTGCCCCTTTCTTCCTGTTTCCTTCCCTTCTGGGGCGCTTTTGTGTCCTTGACGCTGGAATGAACCTGGGGCGCTGCTCGTGCGGCGGGGCTCTGCCTCTTTAGCTCCTGGAGCTGCATCCTGTCCCGGCGGCTGCTGGTGGCCGAGGAGAGGGGTGATGAGTACAGAGCCGTGGAACAGGTCAGGCCGGAGAGGGAAATGGGAAAGCCTTTTGTTTCATCTTTCGAGATAGCGTTCATTAGGAAATGGGCCTCTCCCGATAATCAGTCAGCGCTGATTCAACTTGCCGGATGCGGCGACTGTTTCGAGCTCCCTGGAGAGCTGGCCCTGGAACGGTGCGGTCTGTACCCCGTCCAGCTACCTGTGTGGTTGGGGAAACCAGTTCCACACTGACTGAAGAATAGTTTTGGTGAGCCAAGCCTTTTCCTTCTTCCTGAGATACCCCCTCGGAAAGCATTTTCACTTAACCCTATGCTCGCAGGTTACTCTTACTGCTTACTTTCATTGCTCATCTGCTGTGAAAGTCATCGATACTTTGCGGCTGCCTCCGTCTTCTTACTGCTCACTTGCTTATTAATTCCCTTACTTTGTAGTTTCTGCTCCTACTACTGGCTAGAAATTGTTTCCCCCAAGGTCACTTGAGTGCTAAAAAATCTTGTCCCTGCAACGGCAGATATTTATTGAGTGCTTTAAGTGCAGGGCACTGTTCTAAGAACTTGTATTAACTCTTAATCCTCCAAACAGTTCTGTGAGGTAAATGATATACCCTCTTTTTCCTGATGGAGAAACTGAGACAGTAACTTGCCCAAAGGCACAGGACTAGCAGGAGGAGATTCCAACTCTGAGGCTGTGGTGCAGCAGGGGGCTGGTAACCACCACATACTGCCCAAGAGATCCTTTCTTGGTCCTTGTTTTCCTGAAGTACTGGGCTGTGTCAAGCACCACTAGACTGTCTTTCTGAGGTCCCTCTTTTTCTTCTTGTGTCATTTTGTACTAGTTTGGATTCTCCTTTTCAAAATTTCATAGAACTTTGTTTCTTCTGTTATCACATCCACTCACCTGGCTTAAGGTTCTGTGCTTCCTGTGTGCCTTACTCAGTTTGAGTGGAGCATCTCTCACTCAGAGCATATAGTAATATTCCATGTGGATTGGCCCTGCTTTGCCCAAAGCATTTCTAGTTGACATCATTTCTGGCTAGGACCCACTCCATTTTCCTAGTCACCTAGGCGCTCAACTCAGTGGTCCTATCTCCAATCACCCACCTCCCAGCCATGAGATCTCTTCAACTTTTCCCTTGTTTCTTCCTTCTAGCCTTCACCAGTCTCTTTCTTTCCCATCTGTGAACACTCATTTATCCACTTAACACGCCATTTTCTACTGTTGGTTGTCTTCTTTCATTAATATTCAGTGTTCGCAAAAAGATTGTACATATCTTCATTCAGGCCTTGCAACTAGTAGTTGCTTGATAAATGCTTGCGGAATATGATCACTATGAGTTAAGACTGCATATATCAGGTGAGTTTGCTGGTGGTGGAAAACTGAAATTTTTAAGCTAGGATTTACAGGATGTTAAGGAGTTTGCATTGGGAGACATAGGGGAGCTGGCAGGCATTGTAGAAGAACAACAGCCTCTGCCAACTCCATTGCTGTGACGGGAACCCAGCTCCTTCTGGCTAAACATTACACTCAGAAGTGTAATGAAATAGGACCATATTGGCAGAAAAGCATGAATCCTAATCTCAGCAAAACAGGATATGAAATCACAGTAAATTACTGAAAAATAACCCCCTTTTATTGAAAATTATGACACATACATAAAAATGCATAGAGCATAAATGAAGAGATTACCACATCAGATATTTTTGGCTGTGGAGTAACTGTTTTATTCTGGCAGTAGATATGATAGTGGGATAAGACTGCAGACAGGCCAGATCGGAATCTTTTCCCAAAGAAACCTCAGTACACATTGATACGAGTCTGGGTCCATCCTGGGAGGCATTGTCAAAAAAGAATTGGCTTTGTTTGGGGAGGTGTGAGGAGAGAAAAAGAGTGGAAGGAGGTACCAACATGGTGAGATTAGGGAGCCAAAAAGAGATTTCTAGTCCACCGAACATAGCTCTACCACAATGAATATTTTTTTCAATTGTACTGTTGTCTCTCTCCTTTTCTTTAAATGCGTGTTTTCCTACATCACTCCATATAGAATTTTAATATTCTGTGTCTTTCCATATAACAAATAGTAAGCATTTTCATTTTACATAATTTCCAGAAGCCCTGTTGTTTGTGTTATATTCCAGTAATTACAATGTGATTTACTTAACTAGTCTTCTATTATACCTGTCTATTTGGACAGGTATATTAGCAACAAATTATAAACAACCTTAGTTACAGAAATACTTATCTTTGCAGATATATCATTGAACAAATTGTGGTTTGTTTGGTATTTTGTAGTAGTTTTCCAGAAGTGGAATTACTTTGTCAACAAGTATGGTCATTTTTGTTCTTAATACACCTTGACAGATTTCTAAAAGAAAATTTAAAACCAGAATGGATGTGTTGTGCCTACTTTTTTCTCTCTGAAGCAGCAGCAATTCAATTCAATGTGAACAGTATTATGAAGCTAGTTTTGCATATTTGGTACTGTGTCGGTTTCCTGGGGCTGCTATAACAAAGAACCACAGACTGGGCGGCTCAAAAGAACAGAAATGTATTGTCTCAAAGCTCTGGAAGATAGAGGTCTGAATTCAGGGTGCTAACTGTGTTGGTTACTTCTGAAGGCTTTGAAGGAGAGTCTGTTGTGTGCCTTTCTCCTAGCTTCTTGGTGACACTGGCAGCCATTGCCTTGTAGATGTGTTATTTCAGTATCTGACTCAGTCTTCCCATAACGCACTCCCTGTGTGTCTGTCTTCATATGGCTGTTTTCTTATAAGGACACCAGTCATACTGCATTAAGGTATGACCTCATCTTAACTGGTTACATCTGCAAAGAACCAATTTCCAAATTATGTCACATTCTGAGGTACTTTGGGCTGAGATGTCAACATACTTTCCTGGCGGTCACAATTCAGCTTATAACAGGGACTAGGGTAGACACTGGGATATACACAAAAGAAAGCCCTCTTATTCTTTTTTATTGCATTTATCAGGGTATCATTGGTTAATAAAATTATATAGATTTCAGGTGTACAATTTTATACTATATCACCCTTATATTGTATTGTGTGTTCACCACCCCAAGTCAAGTCTCCTTCCATCACCACTTATCTCCCTTTTACTCTCTTCTCCCTCCCCCAACCCCTTTTTCTTTGCTAATGCTATTATAGTGTTATTGGTGTCAATGAGTTTTTTGGTTTTTATTGTTTTGGCTTAATCCCTTCACCGTTTTTTCACCCAGCCCTCAACGCCTTCTCCCCTCTGACAGCTGTATCGATGAATCTGTTTCTCTTTTGTTTGTTAGTTTATTTTGTTAATTAGATTTCATGTATAAGTGAAATCATATTGTATTTGTCTTCCTTTGACTGGCTTATTTCATTAGCATAATATTCTCTAGGTCATCCATGCTGTTCCAATGGGTGAGATCTCCTTTTTAAACTTTTTTGGTAAATTGATTTGAGAGAGAGAGAGAGAGATTAAGATTCTTTTTAATGACTGTATAGTATTCCATTGTATAAATGTACCACAGCTTTTTTACCCACTTATCCACTTATCTACTGATGGGTACTTGGGCTGCTTCCAAAACTTGGCTATTGTAAATAATGCTGCAATGAATGTAGGGATGCATATATTCTTTCAAATTAGTGTTTTGGGTTTGTTTGGGTATATTCCCAGAAATGGAATCACTGGGTCATATGATGGTTCCATTTTTAATTTTTTGAGGTATCTCCATACTGCTTTCCACAGTGGCTGTACCAGTCTCCATTCTCACCAGCAGTATATGAGGGTTTCCTTTTCTCCACATTCTTGCCAGCACTTGGTTGTTTGTTGATTTATTGATGGTAGCCATTCTGACAAGTGTGAGATGATATCTTATTGTGGTTTTAATTTGCATTTCTCTGATGATTAGTGACATTGAGCATCTTTTCACAGTCTATTGGCCATCTGTATGTCCTCTTTGGAGAAGTGTCTATCAGGCCCTTTGCCCATTTTTGAATTGGGCTGTTTGCTTTTGTGGTATTGAGTTTTATAAGTTCTTTATAAATTTTGGATATTAACCCCCCCTTACCAGATGTATCTATCATTGGTGAATATGTTCTCCCATTCAGTAGGTTGTCTTTTCATTTTGTTGATGGTTTCCTTTGCGGTGCAAAATTTTTTTAGTTTGTTGTAATTATGTTTGTTTAATTATTTTTGTTTCCCTTGCCCAAGGAGATATGTGTATATCAGAAAAAAAATGTTCCTATGAGAAATGTCTGTGATTTTACTGCCTATGATTTCTTCTAGGATTTTTATGGTTTTTAGTCTTACATTTAAGTCTTTAATTAATTTCAAATTTATTCTTGTGTATGGTGTAAGAAGATGGTCTAGTTTCATTTTTTTTTTTGCACATATCTGTCCAATTTCCCCAACACCATTTATTTTTTTTTAAAGATTTTATTTATTTATTTTCAGAGAGGGAAGGGAGGGAGAAAGAGAGAGAGAGAGAAACATCAATGTGCGGTTGCTGGGGGCTGTGGCCTGCAACCCAGGCATGTGCCCTGACTGGGAATCGAACCTGTGATGCTTTGGTTCGCAGCCCGAGCTCCATCCACTGAGCTACACCAGCCAGGCCCAACACCATTTATTAAATAGACTATCCATACTCCATGGTATGTTCTTGCCTTCTTTGCCAAATGTTAATTGACCATAAAGGTGTGGGTTTATTTCTGGGCTCTCTGTTCTTTTCCATTGATCTATATGTCTGTTTTTATGCCAGTACATGCTGTTTTGAGTACTGTGGCCTTGTAGTATAGTTTGATATCAGGTAACATGATTCTTCCAAATCTGCTCTTCTTTTTCAAGATTGCCATGACTATTCAGGGTCTCTTGTGGTTCCATAAAAATTTTTGGAATACTTGTGCTAGTTCTGTGAAATATACCATTGGTATTTTGATAGGAGTTGCACTGAATCTGTAGATTGCTTTGGGTAATATGGATATTTTAATGATGTTAATTTTTCTTTTCTATGGACACGGTATATATACTTCTGCATTGTGCCTTGTTTGTTTGTTTTTCTTCAGTGTCTTATAACACTGAATATAATATTTCTTATAATTCAGAAATTTTCTGAATACAGGTCTTTTACATCTTTGGTTAAATTAATTTTTAGGGTTTTTTGATACAATTTTAAATGGGATTGTTTTCTTAGTTTCCCTTTATGTTAGTTAATTATTGGTGTTTAAGAATGGAACTGATTTCTGGATATTTATTTTGTAACCTGCTACTTTACTGAATTTACTTATTAGTTCTAGTATTATTTGGTGGAATTTTTTAGGATTCTCTATATACAGTATCATGTCATCTGCAAATAGTGGCATTTTATTCTTCCTTTCCAATTTGGTTGCCTTTCATTTCTTTTTCTTGTCTGACTGCTGTGGCTAGTACTTCTAGTACCATGTTGAGTAAGAGTGATGAAAGTGGATATCCCTGTCTTGTATCTAATCTTAAAGGGAATGCTTGTCGTTTTTGCCCACTGAGTATGATGTTGGCTGCAGGTTTGTTATATATGGCCTTTATTGCATTTAGGTATGTTCCCTCTATTCCCACTTTGCTGTGAGTTGTTTTTTTTTTTACCATAAATGGTTGCTAGATTTCATCAAATGCTTTTTCTGCATCTATTGATATGATCATATGGCTTTTATCCTTCATTTTGTTTATGTGGTAAATCACATTTATTGATTTGTGAATATTATACCAACCTTACATCACCAGAATAAATCCCACTTGATCATGGTTTGTGGTCTTTTTAATGTATTGCTGGATTTGGTTTGCTAGTATTTTGTTGAGCATTTTAGCATCTATGTTCATCAGGAGTATTGGCCTATAACTTTCTTTCTTTATAGTATATTTATCTGGTTTTAGAATTAGATAATGCTGGCCCTTGTAAAATGAATTTGGGAGTCTTCCCTCCTTTTGAATTGTTTGGGAATAGTTTGAAAAGGATAGGTATTAGTTCTTCTCTGAATGTTTGGTAAAATTCTCCTTTGAAGCCATCCAATCCAGGGCTTTTGTTTTTGATGAGTTTTTTAAATTACTGCTTTGATTTAATTAGTTGTAAGCTGTCTATTCAGATGTTCTGAATCTTCCTGATTCAGTTTTGGAAGATTATATGTTTCTAAGAATTTATTCATTTCATTCAGATTGTCCCATTTGTTGGCATACAGTTGTTCGTAATATTTTCTTATAATTCTTTGTATTTCTTTGGTATCAGTTGTTACTTCTCCTCCTTCATTTTTTAATTTTATTTATTTGGGCCCTCTCTCTTTTTTTCTTGATGAGTCTGGTAAAGGTTGTCAATATTGTTAATCTTTTCAAAG
Source organism: Phyllostomus hastatus (assembly GCF_019186645.2). NCBI lineage: Eukaryota > Metazoa > Chordata > Mammalia > Chiroptera > Phyllostomidae > Phyllostomus > Phyllostomus hastatus. The sequence goes on from NW_025333916.1 coordinate 30,629,469, forward strand.
AACCAGCTTCTGGTTTCATTGATCTTTTGTAGTTTTTTAGACCCTATCTTGTTTATTTCTGTTCTGATCTAAGTATTTACTTTGACCTTTTTGTTTCTTCTGAAGTTCTTTTAAATGTGAAGTTAGATTTTTTTATTTGAGATTTTTCTTGAGATAGGCCTGTAATGCTCTGAAATTCCCTTTATAGGACTGCCTTCACTGTGCCCCATAGATTTGGGTTGTTGGGTTTTAATTTTTATTTGTTTCAAGGTATCCTTTAATTCCTTTATCTCATTTGAACTCATTCATTGTTTTATACATGTTATTCAACCTCCATGTATTTGTGGATTTTTCCCCCTTGTGATTGATTTCTAGTGTCATACCATTATGGTCAGAGAAGATGCTTGATATAATCTCAATCTTCTTAAATTTACTGAGACTTGTTTTGTGACCTAACTTGTGGTCTATCCAAGAAAATGTTCCATGTGCACTTGAAAAGAATGTGTATTCTGCTACCGTCTGGTGAAATGCTCTGAAGATATAAATTAAATCCACCAGGTCTAGTGTGTCATTTAAAGCTCCTGTTTTTGTGTTGATTTTCTCTCTGGGAGATTTATCCATTGATCTCAATGGGGAGTTAAAATTCCCTACTATGACTGTATTACTGTCAGTCTCTCCTTTTATGTCCATCAAGATTTGGAAAGCCCTGGTTCCTAAATAGTTGTTGATTGAAGAATTTAAAAAATTTGTTTAATTGTTTATTTTCCTTGGTGTGCTACATGTGCAAACATCAGTTTTAGGATATGAAAGAATGCCATTTACCAAATAATTTTGGAGCATTTGTATATATGGTAGCGTGTTAAATTGGGAGATAACTGTGAATTTCAATAACACACATCATATAACTTGGAAAGAAGCCTGCCATAAACATATTTTTAGAGAAAAATATATCTTAGATGTGTTTCTGTGACTCATCCAATTTGGACTACTAGTTATAAAAATGTTGAAAACTAATGTAAATTTGCCACTTTATAAGACTGATCTAAAAATATTGGTATGTCCAATTATTCCTGATTGATTTAGATATATTAAATGCACATATTACTAAAAAGTCCATTGTCAAGTAAAATGATCATTTTTTAAATGATAGAGGTAGGCACACCATCATAAATATTTCTAAACAGACTATTATCCAGATGAAATAAGTCACCATATACTTATAAGCCTGCATGTGAGAGACAAGCCTTCATGCATCTGGAGAAGCAGCCACACCGGCCGCATATACCAGCCGCCCAGCTTCTGTGTCCCCTTTACTATGAGGTAATGGAGCCAAAGCTACCTCAAATTAGGGAGCTTCAGAAGTACATATTCAAAAAACACTGAGTGTCAGCTTTTTGTCAGACACAATGCTAAAGCCTGTCCAATTCTGTGTGGGCTGGAGGGAGGTTAACAGTAACAGTACAGACAGTACTGTTAACGTGGGCAGTGCTGGGGAAGCCCGGCAGGGGAAGGCAGACAGACCGAGTTGTTCCCCGGAGGTGAAAGAGGGACGACTGGGAGGTAGGGCAGCAGAGAAATGGGGTGAGGACAGAAAGTCAAATTCAGGCCCAGAGAATGCAGGTGTGATCAGAGAATCTGAAGGACTGTAAAATCACCGCAGAAGAGGGTGTGAGATGAGGTTGCCTAGGTATGCGTGGGCTGAGGTGCTGAGAGCCAGGTTTGACCTGCTGAAGATTTTGGATTTTACCCCAAAGTTAATTGGGAGCCTATACGAAGGAGAGGGACCTGTTAAGATTTGTATTTTAAAATTATCCCTCTGGCATTTGCAGCTTCACCTCTTTGAAATCTCTTCTCCCATTGGAGGCTGTCTCACTTCTCCGTGTGATCTGGAAAGGACAGCTACCTTCCTTGCTTACATTTGATGTATTGGTTATGATCAGTTTGCATAACAATTTGGGAAATAGAAAACAAACTGATGGGTGTCCTCTGTGCCACCTATTTATAGACTGCTCATGCCTGCATTTAAGATTTAAACCTTTAAGTTGACAGTCACGAGGTGAAAAGTTTTGGTGCCTTTTAGATATCAGTAATAGTTGCAGGAAGGCACTCTGCATGCATTTTCTCATAAATCCTCCAAAGCCAGTAAGGTGTGCACCGTAATCCTCATAGCACACATGGGTGCAGAGAAGGAAAGAAGGGTGTTTAGAAGCAGAAAAGCAGAAAGGGTGAGCACCTCTTCTTCCTGTTCTGCACCCATGCGTGCTATGAGGACTATGGGTAGAAGTATGCAGCCGGGATTGAAACCCGGGTATAATTACAATGTTTAGGCTCTTCTCACTCTGCATACAAACTCTGTGGGTTGATGTTTTAGAGGCTCTGAAAGACACTGGGACTATGATATCATGCAAGAGTTTTGTGTGGGCATAAGGGCAACCACATTTGCAAACCTACTTAGACTTTTTAGGGTCAGGACTAGAAATGTGAGAACTTCTAAGAGTTTGAAAGTAGTTCCTCATCTAAATACAGCCCCTCCTTCTTCTGCCTTTCTGTCCCATATTTCTAGGTTTTGTCTTAATGGCACATTTGTGATGTTTGGTTTGTTTATTATAATTAAATGGCACTAACAAAGAACAAAACTAAAAGGTGCTTGCATTTAAGGATGGCTTGTCCCAAGTCTGTCCAGGGGCTTCTCTGCTCACTCCCCTTTGTACCTGTGTTGCATTCCATAGGCCAAAAAAATGTGTCTTACAAGCAAACCAATAAACGGACAAACTCATGCCAGCCTCACATTTTAATCCCTCTGCTGTTTGTCGTTCGGTTAGTTAGAAGACACAGGCTTATGCCTTCAGCCTCTTTGAAATCCTAACATGTGTGACTTTAACTTGAAGAAAGAAAGAAGGTAGAAATAACATTCTTAGGAATTCAGAGTCCATGTACTGATTATCCAGTAGCTTAACATGAGTTCCAAGGTAAATGTGGAATAGAATTTAAAAAATAAAGTTGTGAGAGTCACTATTCATTGTTCAAAGGGAGAAAAATGGGTAGTAGATATAATATTGAATAGTAGTTAATATAAAAATAATAAAAATGTTCAATACATTGAATATATGCACTTGCATTTCTCTAGATAAAAGACAGCTGGATGTTGGCAACTGCATATGGTTCATCCTAATACAAAGACAACCCTCTTGACATCTAACCCATTGGCCAGCGAGCCTATGCACTTCATTTCCCATAAAGCAGACTGAGTGCTGCCCAGGCGGCTAGTAGCCTATTCCCTGTTCCAACTCCTGGGTTACTGGCTCAACAATAGTCTGTTGTAGTTATTGCAAACCTGTTGGTACCAGTTACACTTATTATGGTAATTAAATAATTTAAGTAAGTACAAAAATCTATGAAACATAAGTGCAAATGGAAAGAGTGTTATTGTTTCTGTGAAAGGAATGTTGAATTATTTAGGAAGATTCCATACAAGTTAGTGGCTAAAAAAGTGGGCAGGAAAACTGTCAAAAGATTGCAGAGAAAATTATGAAAACTTGGAAGGTAATATCCCAAGCTTGCTTTACCAGTTTGTTTTGTTGTTTTTGTTTTTAGTTTTTAAACCACTTAGCAAATTAAAACTGGAATTTGTACAAAATAAATTCTGATTATGGCTTATACAAGAATAATATTGGGGAAGTAGTCCTCTTTAAGGATTACTTGTAACTGCTTTGAAAAATTAGGGACTTAATGCATATTTATATGTGTTCAGGTTAAGTCAGTGTTTATGGTATGCACATAATTTTTTGATCTTTACTGTGAACATTAATTTTGATTAATGAACCAGAACCAGGCAAAATTACTGCTGCTATTAGTCTGACAGTAGTAGTTTATGCCATAGCATAGTAAGTAGTCAGAACCTTTGCCTCTGCAGTTATTCTAAGGACACATGTTAATAAAGACAAAGGGAAATTTTCCATTAAGAATGTAAAAAACGGAGCACGTGGAGATTTCTTTTTCTTTGCTAAATATACCATGGTAAGGAACTCATACTTCTTGCTTTAGATTAGGCTTTTAGCATCCATGTAACATTTATTTTAGTAATGTGAACCAATATGTAGAACCTACAGCAGCCAGTTGGTTCCTACCTCCCTTAAATGGCTTCCATAAAAATTGAAAGCAAAAATATGTTGTGTGGCATTAACTAGAGTTTATTAAACTTGGTAAATTTCCTAGTGCTGTGAAAGTGACAGGTTGAATTGGCCAAGATAAAACTTATTCTAGATTCAAACTAATTACAGAAGTTTGTAGTTATTATCTAAAGTTTTACAAGTTAGTGAAGAAAGACTGAGCTGATAAAATGAGTAAAATAAAAGTACATTTTATAATAATAGCATTATTAGATACTTGGTATATGCTAGGCACTTTGCTAATTTCTACATATGCCCTACCTCATTTGTTCTTCACAGATACTGTTTCCACTTTATAGACAAAGAAACTGATGCATATAGAAGTCAAGTAACTTGAGCAAAGTTTTTGGTTAGTAAGTAACAGAACTGGGAGTGAGACCCAGTTTAGTGTGAACTTACTTCCTGATATGCCCATGCTTTTACCATTTTACAATGCAGTACTTTTGACCTGAATTTCTGATGCATGTAAATTTTATTAACCCTTTTATTTGAGAGGTGATCCTAGACAGTACCAGCTGAGAAAGGGAGGGGAGGCAGCTAGTGCAGGGTGTGTTAATGGAGATGCTACTGCTACTGCTGTGCAGACCTGGCCTTCACTCCCACTGCAGCGTGCCTCAGAGTCATCCCACCTATGGGGCGAAGGAGCGAAAACTTTGCTGGGATATGAGTATGTAGACAATTTTTTAGAAGTAGGTTTTATGTTATTAATAATAACCAACACCTATTAATAGTTTACAATTTACAAAATTACATGCATTAACTTTTAAAATTTTTATTAGTTAATACATATGTTTCAAGTGTACCATTCTAGTAATACATCATCTGTATTTTGCATTTTGTGTTTACCACTCAAAGTCTAGTAGTCTTCCTCCATCACCATCTTTTTGACCTCCTTGACCCTTTTCATTCTCCCCTCATACCTGTTCCCCTCTAATAGTCACCCTTCTGTTGTCTGTGTCTATGAGTTTATTCATTTGTTTTGTTAAAGACATGTTAAAGTGTTTCTAGACCTCTAAGGTCCTTTATGCCCACCTCCTCTTTTTATAAATGAGGAAACTGAAACCCAGTGAGGTTGAGTCATTTGGCCAAGATCACAAGCCTATTTAGCATACTGAGACCAGAAGCAAGTTCTGATTAGAGTTCAGATGCTTTTCAAATTTACTAATTATTTTTTCTTTGTTAGCCTTAACTCTGAATTATGTTTTACTACTGAATTTATTCAGTACTTTTGCAGTACTTTTGATCTGCAAAAGTATGTCAAAAGTACTGCATTTTGGAGTTCCTAAATTGCCTCATCCCCATCCTTGTCTATAAGTAACAATGTCAATTACTCCTCATGCTTTACTATAGAATTTGAATGGGGCAAGGATTATACTTCCCCCATGTTACAGGTGGGAAAACCAAAGCTCAGGGCAGTGCAAAGCTCATAGCAAGTCCTCAGGCCCATGTGTTATAAAACCTAATCCTGAATAATGACTGAAAGTGTCAAATGAGAAAAATACATTATCTTAGCAAAGGTGACTAAACCATCCAGCCAAGCCATACTATCTCATCCAACAGCCCTGTCCTGTCCTCATTCTCTGCTATTAGACAAAACTCATCCCCTTTAGGTGACTGCCTGAGAAAAGTAGTGGGGCTAGAGAGGTAGGCATTAGGTCAATGGAGAGTTAGTACCCACTGCTTTGCTGAGCACCCACTAAAAAATCTGTCAGCCTCCAATTTGGTCTTCGCCATTTCATCAGTAGACAGAATAGGGATGGGTTGTTAGCTGTCTCCTTATTAACAGTCAAGTGTGTGTGGATGCTCTTGCTGCTACTACTGTTTCTGTTTCTTGTCTTTCTTTTCATATATGTCATGAAAATAACTTTTGCATATATGTCATAAAAAAAACTTTTGTATGTATCATCTCAGATATTATTGCAACATTTGGTGATATGTGCTCTGAACTCAATTCTAAAGACCAAAACTCTAAGACACTTAATTAAAAGGCCAAAGTTTAAAGATAAAGGGAGAATCTTAAAAGCAGTGAGAGAAAAGCAGTTAGTTACCTACAAGGGAGTTCTCATAAGACTCTCAGCTGATTTCTCAAAAGAAACTTTGTAGGCTAAAAGGGCCTGGCAAGAAACATTTAAGATCATGAAATGCAGGAACCTACAGCCAAAACTGTTCTACTCAGCAAAGGTATCATTTAGAATTGAAGGGCAGATAAAGAGCTTCATAGATAAGAAAAAAACTAAAGGAGTTCATCATCACCAAACCATTATTACATGAAATGTTAAAGAGACTTAAGAAAAAGAAAAAGATCAAAACTATGAACAGAAAAATGGCAATAAATACATATCTAGCAACAATTGAATCTAAAAACCAAAGCAAACAAGAAGAAAAGAAACAGAATCATGGACACAGAGAGCATTTTGGTGGCTGCCAGATAGGAGGGGGGATGGGGGAGGGGTGAAAAGGTGAGGGGATTAAGAAGTGTTAAGTAGGTAGTTATAGAACAGCCATGGGAATGTACAGTACAGTACAGGAAAAGGGAGTAACCAAAGAACTTATACACATGACCCTTGGACATGAACAATAGTGGGGAGATTGCCTGAGGGAGTTGGGGGTGCTGGGTAGTGGGACAAAGGGGGAAAATTGGGACAACCACGATAGCATAATCAATAAAATGTAATTTAAAAAAGCTATTTAGGAAAGACGTGAAATAATTGTGTAAAAATGCTTAATAAAATTTAACTTACTACACATATGAAAAGGATTAGCTTTTAATGTTAATGTTGGAATTAGGTTTATAATGTTGACATGAATTAATTATATAGATTCTATCCAGCTTATAAGGATGTAATCAGCATAGAAAGTTGGACCTAGAAAAAAGGTATCTCCTGCATCCTTGGTAGTTTTCATGTTTGTTGTCCTTGTTCTCCAGGAAGAAAAGTTCCTACTTCTTAAATATTAGATCATTATAAACTCGTCAATGAAACACTGGCTGTAGACACTGGAGATGGAAGAATCTAGAAGTCATCTCTACTCCTTTCTTTCTTTATATCATGGCCACATCCAAATTAGCAGTAATTATATTAGCTATGTCCACAAAATGTATCAATAGACTCCTAATCCTACTGTCTCCCTACAATCAATTCTCTGTTGAACAACCAAATTAATTTTTAAAACCACGTTAGATTATGTCATCGCTTTGCTTAAAAGCCTCCGATGAAAGATTCAGTTTGCAAGATGTGGAGCTCTGGAGATGGGTGGTGGCTATGATTGTACAACAGTGTGAATGCACTTAATACCACTGAGCTGTACACTTCAAAATGGCTAAAATGGTAATTTTTCTGTTACATGTATTTTAACATAATTAAAAAAAATAGTCATACTGAAATTTAAGAAAAGCCTCTGATGACTTCCCGCTGCACCTAGAATGATACCCTGGCTCTTTAATTTAGGCCTCAAGGCCCTGCCTACCCACGTTTCCCAAGTCATCTAGCATCACTTTTTTGCGCCCTGCTCCTGGCTCCTCTGGCAGACTGTTTGTTCCTGCCTCCTGGCCTTTGCCCTTGCTGTTATCTCCTCCAGGATCAATGGTCCCTCATATCTTCTCGTGTTCTAGATTTTTCTGACTGTTCTTCTGTTGCAGTCCTCTTTCCTTAGTGACCCTGTCACATCATTCTCATGGTTTATTTCTTCATATCTTTTGCCACTATATGTCTTATTTATGTTTGTGTTTCTCTTTGTTTACCTGTGTGTCTTCCCACAAGGATTTCAACTCCATGAGAACAGGCATCTTCCTGTGTGTATTCCTAGTGGCAAGAAGGGTGCTTGTTACATAGCAGGTGGTCAAATATTTAAGGACTAAATGAATGTGAATGCGAATGTGGTGCCTTCCCCGAAGCCCTTGCACTATCTGATTCTGAGGCTCAGGAGTCCTGAATTGTGACTGAACAGGCCTTTGAGAGGCTCACAGTTAAGTCTCACATAGTTTTGCCCAAAATATAAGATGTAGGGGAGGACGAGGAGGACAGAATGATGTTGGGGGCAAAAGAGTCAAAAACACAAGAACTGTTTCCTCTTATTCAAGGACCCCTCCCCCCATCTAAAAGAAAAACAGGAAAGAACAAAACTATAGCTACATAACCAGTATCTGGGCATGAACCCTGCCCAAGCCAAGCTTAAAATCAAAGTTGTGTAAGATATCGTATATCACATTCCCAGAAACGCCTCACTCCTCTAGAACATTTGCTGCTCTTAGAGGGTCCATTATGAGCACTCAGTTGTTAGTCAATAAGACAGTCTTGCCAAAACGAGACCAAAATCTTACCAGGCTTTTTATCATTTCAGAATTCTGTTCTCTGGCATGTGTTCCCTAATGACAATCAAAACTCGCCCTTTCCATCATGCTGTCACACTACAGGTAGTTTTGTGAATTACTGGACTTTTATGTGCATATTTTTCATTAATATTTTTCAAGGTAAATATGGAAAAAGGCCTAGAGATTTATGATACAGACATATGTTCTGTGCTTGACGTGGGAAATCACACTTCTATATAATCAGAAAAATCAGATTATTTTCTAACTATGGTAATAGTATATCTGATTTTAGAAATATGGAAAACTTACAATAAGAAAAACAAAAACTTGTAGCAAATAAGAAAGCAGACATTACTGGTTAGCCCACTGTTGACGTAAGAAATGTCCAAATCTGTAGAAATTTTTTTGTAAGATTTTTTTTGAGTCAAACTGATTTCATATGCTCCAGAGAAGCACAGCTTTGCAGTTTCTTTTATGCATTTGAAATTAAAGAGGGGCCATCAGGAAGATTGGAGAGTGAAAGACGGGTGTAACTTCTGGCTATTTCAAAGCTGTATTAGCTGTGTTAACCCAGCTGCCAGAGAACAATGGATGGGCTGATTAAAACCTTTCACTACAGAAGCTGTATGCCTGGGGCATGACTGCCTGCCTGCTTCCTTAAGATTCAATGATCAGATCTCCCTGTGAGGTTACCTTTCCATGGAACTCCCCTTACCACCATCTGTCCTCACCACCAACCAGAAATGACCATTGTAACATTTTGGTAAATTGTAGTCTATTGTAGGCTGTTTTTTTTTTAAGGTTGTAAATGTTTTTTTTTTTTAGAAAAAGGTAGGAACTATTTAGGTGAAGAAACAAAAACCATCTCCTAGTATACTGAAAAAAAACAAACTCCAAACAACCTTGTAAGTGTTTTCAACATGGAGATTTTCTTTCTAAAAATTCATATTATGGAAACTCCCAAACATTTTTAAAAGTAGAATAATATGATGAATTGGATGTACACATTACTTGGGCTCATGGCTAATCTTATTTTATCTGTGAATATTTCATTATGTTTCCAAAAGATTAGAGCTTAACAAAAATTACCACAGCACCATTTTTACACCTAAAAAGCTAAAAGTAACCCATTAATGCCATTAACTATCCAATCAATAGGAAAATTATAAAAACAACAAATGTAAATCAGATGCTGACTACAGGATAGTAGTGTAGAGATTCTTGGCTAATAAGATGATGCACAGGCTACTTCACAAATTGTATAAACAGTCACAAGGAAATATTAAAAACAATAGAAATTCACTTAGTGCTTATCTCCTATAGATAAGTGTTAATGTTAGTTAGCAATCTGACAGTTCATATTTTAATAACTTTGCAATGTCTTTATCCCCAGTGTTTAAAATGCAGTGTCCACCGATAACGAATGGATTTTTAAACTCTTACGCATTTTGGGGGCTAATATAGGGGGAAGTGTGAACTTGGGTGTCTAAAAGTCAGCAGCTAGACATGTTCCCATAGGTCCCATACCATGGTACATTTAATACATTTTCCTAATACAGTAAATACTGTAACTAAAGAGGAATAAAAATGAGATCTTGTTAGGCATATGCTCTGTTAAATTAATGAAGCAGGGCAGATCCATTTATACTTAGGTTTTACTTCAGTTCGTAGAAACCATTTTTATGCTCTAAAGATACATGGGAACTTTTAAAGGAAAAAAGGCGAAAGTCTGAATAATTTATTCATACTACAGTTATTGTGAGGGCATAATAGACTTCAGGGAAAAGGAGAGACGTTTACTTGGCTGAGAGACTAGTTCATCAGGAATCAGAGTAAGAAGGAATGGTAAAAAGTAAAAGGAGTCCAGTGAATGAAGTCAATGACCAGGAGTTCAGTTTGGATCCATTACAAATTTCTGAAAGGAGAAAGGACCTGGTCAGAGTTGCCTCGAGGTGGCTGATTCAGGTCGCTGGCTTGCCACACTGTCCAGCTGAAAGGAAACTAGGGGGTAAAAGAGGAGAGATTATATCTGACTTCTTGCATGGATGGAAAGGAAGGAGAAGGGCAGAGAAATTAGGGGGAAGGTAAAGAAGAGGAAGGTCTGGATGAGGGAGAGACAGGGGGTTACGTTTTGGAGCCTGGAAATGTGGGTGGATGGTGTCACCAAAGTGGGTCTTGGGGAAAGTAGGTCAGGGGAATGTTGTGGTTGAGGTTCTGAAAATTGCTTTATTTCTATTGCTGGTTAATCATTGCAAGGTAAGTGAACAAATTAACATGATCATTTGTAGAATTTGAGACTTTCAACCAAGGTGGCCTCTTCCGGGCAATTACCTCAGGATAGAGCAATTGAGAAATTGTTGAGATAGTCAAAGATCAGATGATTAAAAGTCATAATGGTAGATAAAGCCAGAATAACTAGACTTTTTCCCTTGTTCCTCTTTCCTCATGAGGAGGAACATCTATGGAGATGTTCCATCTATTTAAATAGTTCGTGTAAAATTAACTAGAAAGACTTTATTTACTGAGATAAAGGTAAACATGCATAAACATTTTCCATGACCACTTGTACAGGGTGGTTATTGTTCTAATCTCATATTATCTGCAGTTTCTTTTTGTGGATGTTGAGCTGTTGTTTGAAAGGGTCAAAGAAGAGGGGCCTACACTGAAACCATATTGAACCAAACTGTATTTTTCTATTCAGAAAAAAAGTTGGGGGAAATGTTAGTCTTTCTACATTGTTGTTCCTGGAATTTTTCATTCAAAATTATCTAACTTAAAAATTAAGCAGTGGTGTTTAGCAATGCTATCCTTCATTATAAATGTATTTAAATATATTATGCATAAATTAGTTTGACTACTAGCCTAGAAATGTAGTCACACTTTCCTTGGGGGAAATGTTTTCTTTGGCTAAAGTAACCAAACAATAAATTTTGGTCTCAGTGGGATGTATAGATATGGAATAAATACAAATCCTCTGTTGTTCTAAGTCTGTATTCATTTTTAATTTGTTAAACAGGTTTGAGATACCTTAGACATAAGAACAGTGTGCTAACTTAGAGACCATTTATTATGAAGTTTTAAGACCCCAGATTCTGCTGAAAAGCAGTAAGAAAGCAGAGACATTGTCCCTGAGCAGAGAAAACTGTGTCACAAAGTCCACTGAGTATATCTGTGCTCAACCCATAGGGAGACCCTTTGGTTTTCAATCACAGCCCACGTAGCGTTATTTTAAACACCCAGCATCATTGGTTATCTGATTCACGGTCCCAGGGCAGATTAGGGACCGCAAGTTAGAATGAGCAATACCTCGTAGAAACAGGAACACTGGTAACAGTGTAGTGGCTAATGGGCTGGTAGGAGAAGACTGGAATTCTACCTTTACAATAATGCAGGTATTTGAAATGCCTAGCAATTTGGAATCTTTTCCTTGTTATTAGTTTTTTTATTTATTTTCTGGTGCGGAATTTTATTTTATTTTTGGAATCTTTTTATTGGAAGGCAAAAGTCCATAGCCCTAGACATGGATGGTAGTGCCAGAGGACACTGGTGTGATGTGCTACACTTGGTAACATCCCCAGACCCCAAGCCACCCAGAAAAGCTCTGCATAGAAGATGACTAAAGTCTTTTAAAAAATGATTTACATTTTGCTATCAGAAAACTAAGTTTAAAATTAAAGTTGTACCTAAAGATAGCCATTTCATTTATCTAAAGTACTTCTATGAAGCACTGTTTTCCTGGATGAGGCTGAATAAATTAATTGTACCAATAAATGGAAAGAAGCAGGATGAATTAACTCAGTCTCACTATTGGTTACTTTTCACATCCATTGCTTCTCTTTGAGAATGATTTGTTTTCTTCCCCCTTTGATGGACTTAACTGTATAGTATTTTATCTAGGTATATTGTAACACTTTCCTTATGTTCAAATTTGTAGCAGGAGGGAACATTATGGCTTTTATTCTCTCTAGGATTCACCAACCCGCGTGACCTACCCATCCACCTCAGGGCACCATCTCTCTCCCTTGAAGGGGCTCTGTGCCCAGTTCCGGGTCCTGCCTGCACTGAAGCTGTTACTGCCAGGTCTGGCTTGTTTTCTCAGGGTTTTGAAGCCAGTTGATTCTCACTCTTCCTCTCATTCTTATCATTCTTAATTATTGCCTAAAACAGAAATCCATTACTAGGTATTATATAGCCTTTTTGTTGTTTCCACTGCTAACCACATGTTCAGCTTTGTCCTTTATCCTTCAAAACCCTTGTTCCACAGCTTTAAAACTCTTATTACCTCAATCCCAGCACCTTCCAAACAAAACTGCCCACCCCATGCCCATATACTCCTTTTGGGAAAGCTTATCCATTCCTCCACCCAACAAATACCTGAGTGTCTGCCATGTCCCAGATCTGTCCCAGGTGTTAGAGAGGCAGCTGTGCACAAAACAAAAAGATCCCTGTCCTGAGGAGTTTATATTTCTAGTGTTATCGGGGAGTGGGTATTCAGACAATAAAAAAATAAGTGTAGAATACTGATGAAATATATCAGCCATGTAATAGGAAATATAGAGACAATTATTGAAAAAGATACAAGAAACATTGTGCATAGGATAATGACACCTCAGTCCCCTTCAAAGTAGGCACCTGGGGACCTCACACAGTTCTCCCAGTTGCCATCAGCTGCCCCATCTTATTTTCCTGAATCTCATCAATGGTCTGAAACCTCTTCCTTTTCAAAGGTGATTTTAGTTTTGGGAAAAGCCAGAAGCCACAGGGCACCAAATCTGGGTTGTAGTGGGGCTGAGTCACCTGAGTGATTTGATGTTTCTCCAAAAAACTCTGCATAAGATGTGATGCATGAGTGGGCATGTTGGGTGATGAAGCTGCCAATCACCAGTTGCCTATAGCTGTCGCCTTCTGAATCATCTGAGTAGTTTCTGTGGAGGAATGTTCAAGCTTAATGCAAAGTTTGATGCAAATTCGTTGCTCTACTCACTCAGTCATTTTGAATGCAATGGCCACACAGTACACATGCTCACTCAATAGCATCTACCTCCTCCACTGACCAGAACAGTGAAGGTGTCATTATTCACGCATGCACATTCCATTCCTCTCTCCTTGGCTGCCAAGTTACATCGATGTGATGCAAACTGTTCTCATTATATTAACGATGGCTGGACTTTTCCCAGGCAGACCTCATATATAATGATGAAAAGTGCTGTAGAGAAAAATAAAGCAACAAACACTGGAAAGTTCATGTTGGTGGAAGAGGTAAAGGTAACCTTTTAGCAGAGATCGGAAGGAAGTGAAACAGTTGCCAATGGCAGATATGCACAAGAACAGAATTCCAGGTTGTGGGAACAGTGGTTTCAAGTGCTTTGAGGCAAGAGCACTTTTGCCGTGTGCAAGTATGGACATGGAGCCCAATGTTGCTGAAGCTAAACAGTGGAAGTAAGGAGGAGGTAAGGTCAGAGGTGAGGCCCAGATCATGCAGAGCCTTATAGTCCATTATAGGAAGTTTGGCTGTTAGTGTCAATGTAGTGGGAAGACATTGGCACATTTTAAGTAGAGAAGTGACATGACTTGGGTATCTTTTGTTTTGTTTTGCCTTTTCTTTAATGTGAGTTGAAGCGGGACAAAGGTGAAATCAGGGAGACCAGCTGAGAGGCTATTGCAGAGATTCACATAAGGGAGGACAGTGCCTTGGACTACTGCTAGAATGAAGAGTGGTTGGATTGGAGAAAATATTTAGGAGAGAGAGTTGCTGGGTTTTGGGATGGGTTGGATGTCATCCACACATGGGCCCTGGCTTCCTTCTTCCTTATTAACTCCCCCATGTCCTGCCCTTCTTTCCCTTTTCCCAACTCTTGGAGGATGAGGTGTCACCTTGCTCCAGTGGAAGAAGAGCATCCCCTGGCAGGCATCGGTTTCCCTCCCCTCCATTTCTCCTCCAAACTTTTATTGGTTGTTTCTCCTGTTTCTCTCAACTGCTTCACCCTCTCATTACAAAAATTCTGTAGCTTGATTGTGTGCCTCCTTCCTCTTTTCTAGTCTTCACAAGCAGACCCTCTTGAGAGTGACCAGTTCAATGTCTTTTGTTTCTCACCTGCCTTTATGTTTTGGCTCCTGCCTGATCGCACTACTTAACTTTCCTCAGATCACGGGGGCTCCCAGTTTCACTTGAGTTGGTGGAAACCATTCAGCCCGGTCACATTAGTTTTCTCTGCACTTGGCTATGTTTATCACCCTCTCCTTCCTCAGCATTCTCCCCAGTTTTGTTTGTGTTTCTGCAAGTACTCAGTCATCCTTGTGTCTTATGACTCTCTTTTTCATCTGCTTTGTAAGATTCCCTGTCTCAGCCTACCCCTTAAATTGTAGTATTATTCAAGGGTTGGTCTTTAGACCATGTTTTGTTTTTTTTTTCATCCATCCATTACTGTGGTTTTAATCACCATCTCGATGTGAAAGCTTCCAAAGTCTGTATCTTTAGATGCCTTGACCTTCCCAAGTGCCCATTCAGCATCTTCACCTAAATGTCTCACAGGCTTGTCACACTGAAATTTGTGAATTCCCTGCCCCTAAAACCTGTCCCACTTTCTTTTCCTTGTTTCATCTGGTGACATCACCTACCAATAGTTACCCAGACAAAACCAGAAACTATAGAGTGATGCTACTCTGTGCTTTTTTCTGATCTAGTGAATCACCATGCCCTTCCCATATTGCCTCATAAAGATTTCTTGACTCTGCATCCGCCGCCACTGCACATCCCAAACTGCCTCTACCCATGTGGAGACCTTTTCTCACCAGGATGATCACAGCTTCACCCTGGCTGGTCTCCCTCCCCAGGCTGACCTCCTGCCTCGCATTCATCCTTCGCACAGCTAGGTCACAGCACTGGTTCAAACCTGTTAGGGATCCGTCTGCCTAAGCTAAGGCTCACAGACTCTGCACAGAGCGGGTGCTTTTGAGTAAGCCTGATGGGGGAGATAAGAGTGGTAGGACTCTGGAAGAACTGTCTGGTTGAACTCTTTTACATAATTACACTTCTGTGTAATAGTTCGCCTTTAGAAAGCTTTCCATTGCCTGTGCAACATCTTTCCATATCTTTTCTCACTGTTCCTCATCTGCACTCCTTTGTGCATTCACCCATCCTGTTACCCCAAAGTGCTCAGCTCCTGCTGGTCACTGAGACGTAGTCTACATCTCACCTCTTTCAGGAAGTCTTTTTATCATTCACATCTTCATGGAGTTATTTACTGATACTGATTGGACATTCATCTCAGGCAACCAGCAACATCCCAACAGGTGGACGATGAGGACATGCCTGAGTGCATCCAAGCATTGCTGCTCAGAGCATCGGTGGGGGTGGCCAGTGGGTTTCATGTGTTTGTTTTGCTCTGTTAGGCACAGTAAGCCATCCTGTTGCACATGGATAGAATGCAATTTATGACACACGTGACTCACCACCCAAATTCAGCGACACCCAAACAGGTCTATACCTTGTTGAACAAGTATCACATACTTGGATGTCACAGCAATGCCAGAGTTCCATAAACATTTCTAAATACTTACAGGTGATTTCGTGATGAGCCTTGTGCCACACTGGTAATAAACCATCAGCTTCAGTCCACAGGCCATCTTTGAGTGACACCACAGTAGAGGGTTGGCTGTAGAAGCCACGGTAGGAGAGGAGACAGTTTATGTTAAGAGCCCAGAAGTAACTAGACACTTTTCCTGCGTTGTTGAGCTGTAAGGGGAGAAGAAACCCTGCTAGAGGAAGACAAAATCTTAAAAAATGAGATCAGTTTACCAGCCAGGTGAACAAAACGTTTTTGCCACGAGGGGAAATTGGACCGTAGAGAGCGAGGGGAGATGGAACAGCCTGGGATGGCTGAGATGAAGGTTGAGACAGGGGGCTGCAGTGAGGGGAGAGATGAGGCTGGAGCATCAGGTGGAGCGGATTTTCATCATGTAGCAAATACTTTCCAAGAATCAACTACGTGCCAGATCCTTGGATTAGAAGCCAGGCAGGGACAGTTTTATACTAGTAGAGTTCAGAAAGGTTGCTAAGGGAAGCCAAGGAGTTAGACTTTTACCACAGGCAGTCTTCAAAGGATTTTGACCCAAAATATGACATGATCAGTTTAATCCTTCGAAAGATGTCTCTGGTGGCCTGTGGAAGATGATGACCATTGAGTCAGGACAGTTAGCTAAAAGGCCATTACAGTAATGCAGGTAGGAGATGATTAGGGCCTGGAAGCAGGAGGTAGAGGTTGGGGGAAGAAGTCGGGTCAAGAGAAAGAGAAAGGGACTTTTTAGGAAAAGCAGTATTAAGGTGATATAAATCACAGATCACGAAGGGTCAGCAATGTTTAGGATGGCATGTGATTTCTGATTTGTGATAAGGTTGGTGTTCCAATTCATTGCCAGAAGGGGGAGGGATTAGAGAATTGATAAGTAAAGTAACTGTGTGTGTGTCGTGCCAGTTAGCACCTCTTTGTAATCCTGTAGTGTGTTGTGCTAACCTCTATCGCAGAATATTCTGTGCTTGTGAGCTCCTTGAGAACGTGTCCCCATTTGTCCTTCCTAAATACGTGGCACAGGGCCTAACATGGGATGAAGGCTCAATAAATGGTTCATGGATGAACAGAAAGATAGTGTATTAGCTTCCTGTTACTGCCATAACAAATCATCACACAGTGGATTAAAGCGATACAAGCTTACTGTCTCACAGTTCTGTAGGTCAGAAACCCAGGTTGTCAAGAGTGATGGCTCTATTCTGTGTTTCACCTGGTGCTGGCCATCTGGACTCTTTTTGGAAGGCTCTAGAAAGAATCTGTTGTGAAGTTCATTCAGGTTGCTGGCAGAATTCAGTTTCTTGTGTTTCCAGGACTGGAATCCAAGTGTCCTCCTGGGTGTCAGTTAGGGGCTGCCCTTAGGTACTGGGGGCTCCTCTCCAGTCCTTGAACCCATCTTAGAGCCAGCAACAGTGCATCGAATCCTCATGCTTCAAATTTGTCTGCCTTCCTTGTCTGCTGCATCTCTTCTTCCCAGCAGAAGCAGCTCTCTGCTAGGAAAGGCTCAAGTGATTACATTGGGCCTACCTTGATAATCTAGGATAATCTCCCTATTTTAAGATCCGTAACCTTGATTATGCCTGCAGAGTCCCTTTTACCAGGTAACCTACTCACAGATTCCAGGAATTAAGGCATAGGCACTTTTTTTTGCAGGGGCGGGGCATGATTTTGCCACCCATGATAGAAATTACCCACCAAGTCATGTAGGGATTATGATCATGTTTTTTAAACACATATTCCTGCACCTCCCATTTGTATGGGGAAACACAGGGAAACGAAGGCATGCCCAGTGTCAGAAGGAAATGGAAGCAGAGGTAGATCAAACCTTTCAATTTATGGTCCTCCTTCTAACCATCCATCCATTTATTCATCCCATCCATTTATCCATTCAATGAGTTACTCATTCACTTGTAAATATTTGAGTACCTGCTCTGTTTTAAAAGTCAGTGCTGGGTTGAGGAAAGAGGGAAAGAGTGAGCTACAGAGGTAAATAACACCTGCTCATCTTCTGTATATTGAGGTCTGTATCAAATTTTCTTAAATCCATGATATCTACTGATAAGTTGGGCTTGCGTTGATGCTGTTTTCTTCCCTGCTTAGTGAGTGACCTGTTTTCCATATGCTTAGCTGTAAAGCCTGTACCAAGGAGTCAGTAAATGTGTGTAATTATGATCGTTACTGCTTGGTTCATTGCCTTCTATGTGAGACCATAAAATTGAGGAAACAATACCTATTTTAATTGTTGTTTTAATTTTTAACTGTATTCAAATAAGTAACAAATATTACCAACTTCTTATCATCTTTCCAGAGACATTCTGTGCGTATACAAGGAAGCGTTCGTCGTATACCTGGTATTATCTATAAAAGTAAACCTACTCTAGTGGGTTTTTTTAAGCTACAAAGCATTTGCTGGTATAAGTATTATTGTTCACAAGTCTAATTGGTGGACATTTGGAGAGTTTCCCTTTCTTTTGCTTTTAAAATGTTGTAAAAAATCTTGTAAATGCACCTTTCATATGGGTGTTGAGTAGATACCTAGGACATCTGCACTGTGGCAGATACTGCCAGATTACGGCCACAGGAGTCGTAGCAGTTCACATTCCTACCAGCAGTGCACAGAGTGCACATTTTCTACGTTTCGGCCAACAATGTAAGTCATTGAACTTGATGGACTTTGCCAATCTGATGAGTAAAAATGTTATTTTGTTCTCATTTACATTTGCACTGTCACATTGCTGAATAAAGTTGGGTATCTTCTTTGTATATACTATAGAGTTATTTCTGTTAATTTTTTTAAAAGATTTTATTTATTTATTTTTTTTTAGAGAGGGAAGGGAGGGAGATAGAGAGAGAGAGAAACATCAATGTGCGGTTGCTGGGGGTTATGGCCTGCAACCCAGGCATGTACCCTGGCTGGGAATCGAACCTGGGACACTTTGGTTCCCAGCCTGTGCTCAATCCACTGAGCTATGCCAGCCAGGGCCCATATTTTCTGTTAATTTTTAATAACCTGTTCATACTTTTATCCATTTCTCTGTTGGGTTGTTGGCTTTTTTCTTGTTAATTTGTTGGCAGTCTATATAGTAAAGAAATTAGCCCTTAAGGATATGAGATGCATGTAATTTTCTTTGATTTGCCTTTTGATTTTGTATATTGAGGCTTTTGACATGCACAAACATTTAGTTGTAGGTGGGCATATTTAATTATTCTTTAACTCTATGACTTCCGTGCTTTTTGTCATGGTTGGAAAGGCCTTCCTTATTTTAGGATTATATAATAATTATCTGGTCTCATCAAGTATTTTTTAACTCTTTTTAAATTAACATAGAGTCACGGGAAGTTGCAAAGGTAGTCTAGAGATGTAATATGTATCCTTCACTCAGCTTCATTTTTGTAGTTTTATTTTTTTACACTTAAACTTTTGATGCATCTGAAATTTATTTTGGTAAGACATAGATACCAATTTATTATTATTTTTTTTACCAATCTGGTACCCATTTATCCTATTACTATTTATTGAATAATCTATATTTTCCCCAGTAATTTAAAATGCAGATGTATTATGTGCTAAATTTCAGCACATAGTGTGGTTAATATTTTAAATATTTAAAGTATCACAACTTGAGAGAAGCTGAACTGTTAGTGTATATTTTTTCAAGAGCTACCTGTTGAGGTGACCAGTTCTGGCCTTGTTTCGAAATCCTGTATTGGTGTAATTTGGCCCATTTGTCTAGAATTGACTTTGTGGTGGTGTGGGTTGTGCTGGGGTACAGGTGAATGACATCCATTCCTTGGCCTCCAAGAGTTCATCTTAGCTTATCTATCTCCATCTTTTCAGGTTATCCATGCAATTAATCCTCACAAAACATTTCTGAGGGACATACTATATTATCCCCCATTTTGTGTACGGGAAGTAGAGACTCAGAAGGATTAAGATTGCCCAGACCTCAGGTTATAGAGTAGGATAGCAGAGTTTAGACAGTTTCTGGCTTTGTGATGAATATTATCCTGGACTGTATTTCAGGACGTGCCTCAGATCCGCCCGAGATGTCTCTTCACTCCACGGACCGGGGGTAAAAACCTCTCAGCTACAGTGCTTTTCTGCCGCTCCATCTCTGTTTTAGCCGACCTGCAGGCTTTCGGCATTTTCAGTTTCTGCTTTTCAGTGAAAAGGCTAAGCAAAGACAGATGGCTCATCTACTTATTTAATTATCTGAATTTAGAGGGTAGATTTAGATAATTCTTAAATTCTTTCCCAGCTCCATGATTCTAAATATGTTCTTTTTTTCTTTTTATCTTGCTAGTATTTCCAGAGTTTTATGTTCCCATATAGGAGGGAGTGAACAAAAGCATTTAAGGAATGACAAGTATTTTCATGTGGGTTATTTAGAGCGAAAACATGTTAGAAATTTTTCAATCCAATTAAAAATCACAACTGCGAGGGGAAGTCATGTAGGCTGGTTATTGTAGAATAATGGACTTAATTTCCATTAATTACATTAGCTTGCTAGCATACATTTAAAGGCTACCACTTAAATTCTGTATGTGCTTTAGTTTGAAGTTACCCACTCACACACCTTGTAAGGTCCTCTTACAGTTTCCCGTTAGCTGCAATATAGTCCATGTGATGCTTTTCATGGAACAGGGATTTTAGGGGAAGTAAAACAGGTGAGTCTCCCTCTCTCAGTTTTTCACTTCCTGTTGAGAATTATCACTGTAGTATAGGGAGGTCTTCCAGATGATTTTACCCACTTCTGTTGGAAGCCGTGTCTGTGTGAGTTCTCCAGGGATAGCGACCAATTTGGACACCAGATACAAAAGTCCTTTAGGGTTTGGTGGGGAGGAATATGTTCTTGGGTTTAGTGAGTTAATGAGAGGCCAGCCATTCCCAAGAAACTGGTTCTTAAAATTAGAATCTCAGGTCATTCGTTTAAAATTGGTTGTATATTTATGTAGACAAAGTCAAGACTGAGCAAATGTACAAGTAGGTCATTCTGCTCAGGAGATCCAAGTCTAAGTGAGAAGATTGTTTGGTAACATTAAAGTAAAAAGAGCTTGATTAATCCCATTCTCCTCTCTAGAGATGATTCTGTCTCTCTCTCTTTTTTTTAAGATTTATTTATTTATTTATTTATTTATTTATTTATTTTAGAGAGAAGGGAAGGGGGGGAGAAAGAGAGGGAGAGAAACATCAGTGTGTGGTTGCCTCTCATGTGTACCCCACTGGGGACCTGGCCTGCAGCCCAGGCATATGCCCTGACTGGGAATCGAACCAGTGACCCTTTGCTTCACAGGCCTATACTCAATCCACTGAGCTACACCAGCCAGGGCTGATTCTGTCTTTTAAAACCTTCCTTCACATCCTTCTCTCTATGCAGTGCTGAAAAAACCTGGTGAATACTTCACCAACTGTGTTTTGGAGACATCAAGGGGACTTCTGGCTTTCAGTTGGCGTTCAGTTTTACATCACCTTCCTCAATTTCAACAGAACTGTCACAACCTACTAAAGTCTATCCACCACATAAATTTTACATTATTTCCTTTCACATAAAGGGTGGCATCTAACTGTTACCAGTAGGTTGGCTATCTTTCATTCCCAGTCCTTAGCTCTTCATGTAAAGACCTTCAACTCTATATTAACCTCAATCTGTAAAGGTGAGTGGTTGATGCTTCTAGATTTTATCCCTGAATTTAGAGGTGTATCCCATTGGGGGAACTTGAACTTTCTATTTCTGAGTCTACATTTCCTCCTTTCTGAGACTATTCTACATGGTGATAGGCATATATGAACCACAAACCATCTTAGGTTAAAAGTCAGTAATCAGGGAAGCTGGAATGGATTGTATTAACTTTCTCTTATGAGATATTCCCAGGTTAGATTCTGAAGGGTACTGTATCTTTTTAATCAGCCTAGCTCTTACTTATCTTTTGAACAGTCTGCCCTGATACAACTTTCTCCAGGAAGACTTGCTTGATCTCTGTCCATGACTCTGGTTCCCAGGCTGGAGTAACTACCCTCTTACCTTTGCTGCTAAAGTGCCCTAGGCTTATTGGTATTATTGTAACTGTTTACTTGTATATGAACTTAAAGAGAGCAAGCACTCTCTGTTCAGTCCACATTTTATTTTTTTCTTTTTAAATTGTATTTCTCCCTTCTTTTTCCATTTAGCATTTAGTTCCCTTATATCCCCCTCCTGAAATCACCACCCTGTTGTCCATGTCCATGAGTCCTGTTTCCTTTTTGCTCAATCCCTCCATTCCCTAACTTTTCCCCACCCCCTTAGCTGTCATCCTGATCTCTATGTATGAGTCTGTGTGTTTTGCTTGTTAGCTCAGTTTGTTCATTAGATTCCACATGTGAGTAAAATTATATGTATTTGCCTTTCTTTGACTGGCTTATTTCACTTAGCATAATATTCTCTAGGTCCATCCAAACTGTCACAAAGGGCAAAATTTTCTTCTTTTTTATAGCTGAGTAGTATTCCATTGTGTAAATGTCCCATATTTGTTTTATTCTCTTATCTACTGATGGATACTTGGGAAGCTTCCATATCTTGGTAATTGTAAGTAGCACTGCAATAAACATAGGGGCACTTATGTTCTTTCAAATTAGTGTTTTGACTTCCTTCAGATATATTCCCAAAGCGAGATCACTGGGTTGAAAGGCAGATCCATTAATTTATTGAAGTATCTCCATACTACTTTCCACAGTGGCTGCACCAGTCTGCATTCCCACCAACAGTACAAAAGGGTTCCTGTTTCTCCACTCGCCATTCTGACAGGTGTGAGATGATATCTCATTGTAGTTTTAATTTGCATTTCTCTGATGATTAGTGATGTTTAACATCTTCCCATATGTCTATTGGCCACCTCTGTGTCCTCTTTGGGTAAGTGTCTGTTTAGGCTTTTTGTCCATGTTTTAATTGATTTTTTTTTGTTTTTGTGGTGCTGCATTTTAAAAGTTCTTTATAAATTTTGGATATTAATTCCTTATCAGATATATTGGTGAATATGTTCTCCCATTCTGTGGGCTCCCTTTTTATTATGTTGATATTTTCCTTTGCTGTACAGAAACTTTTTAGTTTGATGTAGTCCAATTTGTTTATTTTCTCTTTTGTTTCCCTGGGGAGATATATCACATAAAATATTGCTATGAGAGATGTCAAGATTTTGAAGCCTATTTTTTTTCTATGCCTTTTATGGTTTCAGGTCTACCATTTAAGTCTTTAATATGTTATCAATTTATTCTTGTGTGTGGTATAAGAAAGTGGTCTAATTTCACTTTTCTGCACATATCTGACCAATTTCCCCAGCACCATTTATTGAATAAACTACTTTTAGCTCATTGTATGTGCTTGCTTCCTCTGTTGAATATCAATTGACTGTAAAGGTGTGGTTTTAACTCTGGGCTCTCTAGTCTGTTCCATTTATCTATGTGTCTGTTTTTATGCCAGTTCTATGCTATTTTGATTATTATGGCCTTATAATATAGTTCGATGTTAGGTAGCATGATTTCTCCAGCTTTGTTCTTTCTTAGGATTGCTGTTGTTAGGTAAGGCCTTTTGTAGTTCCATATAAATTTTTGAAATATTTGTTCTAGTTCTGTGAAATACATCATTGGAATGTTGATAGGAATTGTGTTAAATCTATAGATTGCTTTGGGTAGTATGGACATTTTAATGATGTTAATTCTTCCTATCCATGAACATGGTATGTGCTTCTGTTCATTTATATCTTCTTAAGTTTCTTCAGTATCTTATAATTTTCTAAGAACAGGTCTTTTACATTCTTGATTAGGCTTACTCCTAGGTATTTTATTCTTTTTGAAGCAATTGTGAATGTGGTTGTTTTCTTAATTTTCCTTCCTGTTAGTCTGTTATTGACATATAAAAATGCCACTGATTCTGGATATTAATTTCATATCCTGCTACTTGGCTGAATTCATTTATCAGTTCTAGTGGTTTCTTGGTTGAATCTTTGGGGTTCTCTATGTACAGTATTATGTCATCTGCAAATAAAGACAATTTTACTACTTCCTTTCCAATTTGGATGCCTTTTATTTCTTCTTCTAGTCTGATTGCTGTGACTAGGACTTCTAGTACTATGTTGAATAAGAGAGGTGAGAGCGGACATCCCTGTATTTTTCCAGATCTTAAGGGAACGGTTGTAGTTTTTGCTCATTGAGTATGATACTGGCAGTGGGTTTGTCATATGTGGCTCTTCTTATGTTTAGGCATATTCCCTCTAATCCCACTTTTCTGAGAGTTTTTATGATAAACGTGTGCTGAATTTTATCGAATGCCTTTTCTGCATCTGTTGATATGATCATGTAGTTTTTATCCCTCATTTTGTTGATGTGGTGAATCAATGTTTATTCATTTGCAAACGTTGTGTCAACCTTGCATTCCCAAAATAAATCTCACTTGATTATGGCATATGATCTTTTTGATGCATTGCTGTATTTGGTTTGCTAATATTTTGTTGAGGATTTTAGCATCTATGTTCATCAGGGATATTGGCCTATAATTTTCTATAATTTTCTTTTTTTTTTGTGACTGTTTGTATCTGGTTTTGGAATTAGAATAATACTGGCCTAGTAAAATGAGCTTGAGAGACTTCCCTTCTCTTGAATTTTTTGAAATAGTTTGAGAAGGAGAGGTGTTCTTCTTGGAATATTTGGTAAAATTCACCTGTGAAGCCATCTGGTCAAGGGCTTTTGTTTTGGGGGAGTTTTTTGATTACTGTTTCAATTTCACTAGGTGTAATCTGTCTATTCAGATTCTCTGATTCTTCCTGATTTAGTTTTGGAAGACTATGTTTCTAGGAATTTATCCATTTCATCCGGGTTGTCCAGTTTGTTAGCATATAGTTGTTCATAATATTTTCTTACAATCCGATTTCTTTGATGTCAGTTGTTGTTTATCCTCTTTCATCTCTGGTTTTATTTATTTAGGTCCTCTCTCCTTTCTTGATGAGTCTGGTTAAGGGTTTGCCATACTTGTTTATCTTTTCAAAGAACAAGCTTTGGATTCATTGATATTTTTTATCATTTTTAGACTCTATTTCATTTATTTCTGCTCTTTTACTATTTCCTTTCTTCTACTCACTTTGGGCTTTGTTTGTTGTTCTTTTTCAACTTCCTTTAAGTATAAAATTATATTGTTTATTTGAGCTTTATCTTGTTTTTTTTTTTGAGATAGGCCTGTAATGCTATGAATTTCCCTCTAAGATTTGCTTCCCCTGTGTCCCACAGATTTTGGATTGTTGTGTTCTCATTATCATTTATTTCCAAGTATCTTTTGACTTCTTCCTTGATGTCATTGTTGACCCATTCATTGTTTAATGACATGTTATTCAGATTCCATGTCTTTGTATGTTTTTCAGTGTTCTTGATTGATTCCTAGTTTCATAACATTGTGGTCAGAGAAGATGCTTGATATGACTTCAGTTTTCTTCAGTTTATTGAGACTTGTTTTGTGTTCTGGCATGTGGTTGTTCCTAGAAAAATGTTCCATATGCACTTGAAAAGTATGTATATTCTGCTGCTATGGGGTGAAATGCTCTGAATATATCAATTAAATCCATTTGATCTTGTGTGTCATTTAAGGTCGCTATCTCCTTGTTGATTTTTTTTCTGGAAGATCTATCCATGGAAGTCAAAGTGATGTTAAAATCTGACTATGACTGTATTTCTATTAATCTCTCTTTTTATGTCCATCAAGTTTTGCTTTACATATTTAGGTGTTCTTATGTTGAGTATATAAATGTTTACTATAGTTATAAACTCTTTAAGGATTGTCCCCTTTATCATCATGTAGTGTCCTTTTTTGTTTCTTGCTGTAGCCTTGGTTTCCAAGTCTGTTTTATCTAAGTACTGCTATCCCAGCCTCTTTTTTCCTTTCCATTTACATGAAATATCTTTTTCCATCCTTTTACTTTTAGTCTGTATGTATCTTTCATTCTGAGGTGGGTCTCTTGGAGGCAGTATATATATAGGTCTTGTTTTCTTATCCATTCAGCTACCCTATGTCTTTTGGTTGAAGAATTTAAGCCATTTGCATTTAAGGTGATTATTGATGATATATATATATATGTATATGGTGTCATTTTATTGTTACACTATTTCCCTCTGTTTTTTTCTTTCTTTCTCTTTTTCTTCTTCTTCAAGCAAGCCCTTTAACATTTGTTGCACTATTGGTTTGGTGTTAACAAACTCCTTTAGCTTTTTTGTTGTCTGGGAATCCTTGCTGGGTAAAATAGCCTGTGTTGTAGATCCTTACTTTTCATCACCTTGAATATTTCACACCACTCTCTTATGGCCTGAAATGTTTCTGTTCTGGAATCAGATGACAGTCTAATTGGTGCTCCCTTGTATGTAACTACCTGCTTTTCTTTTGAATCTTTTAGGATTCTTCCTTGTCTTTAAAACTTGCCATTTTAATTATGATGTGTCTTGGTGTAGGCCTCTTTGTGTCCAAGTTGTTTGGGACTCTCTGATCTTCCTGGACTTGTGTGTCTTTTTCTTTCACCAGATTATGGTAGTTTTCAGTCATTATTTTTTCAAATAGGTTCTCAATCCCTTGCTCACTCTCTTCTCCTTCTGGTATTCTCATCATGTGAACGTTGTTATGTTTCATGTCATCCCAAATGTTTCTTAAGCTCTCTACATTTTTAAAAATTCTCTTTTCTTTTCATTGCTTTGCTTGGCTGTTTCTTTTCTACCTTGTCTTCCAAATCTGATTTGATCCTCTGCCTCATCTAACCTACTATTTATTCCTTCCAGTATATTATTTATGTTAGACATTGCATTCTTTATTTCTGACTGGTGCTTTTTTATGGTTTCTGTATCTTTTATCACGCTGTTGAGTATACTTACAATTATTACTCCAAACTCTCTGATACATTACTTGTCTCCATTTCATCTAGTTCTTCTGGATAATTCTCTTATTCTTTCATTTGGATTCTGTTCCTTTGTCTTCCCATTTTGGCTGCTTCTTTGTGTTTGTTTCTATGTATTAGGTAAATCTGTAAAGGATCTGGTGTAAGCCTATGTCAGTCCTGCTTGTGACTGGCCCTGGGCAACCTCTTTGGAGCTATCAGCTATCCATATTGTGTGGTTCCCTCTGCTAAGCCTGTCTGTGTATAGAAAGAACCAGGCTGCACATGAAGGCCAGCTTTAACCAGCATTGGGCCCTGGGGGAAGGTCAACTAAAGTCTCAGAGCTCCCAGAGATCCACCTCTGTCTGCAGGCTTTCTCTTAGGCTTAAAAGGTCAAAATCTTGCAGCTGTTCTCCTCAGCAGCAGGGTTTAAGCACCATAATGTGGGGCAGAGTATTTCCTTGAGTGGAGCTATTGCTCCACCTCAGGCTGTTGCCACTTGAAGGGGTGTGCTCTGTCTGAGAAAGAAGGCCCCTACAGTATGGGGAATGACTCAGCACAGGGGTCCTGGTGGCTGACCATTCAGTTTTCTCCCCAGAACTAGCAGCCTCAGACTCTCCTCATGCATTTTTAATCCACTCTTCCCTCCCTTTGCAGGAGCCCAGGGTAGGTGCCTGAAAACAGAATTTTGTGAATTGGCCCTTCAAGAGGCTCTCTGTGTGTCCAGCTGTCTCTCCCTGGCAGACAGAAACCCTGTTGCTTTTCACAGCTTGTCATTATCTGGGTTCCTTTGCCAATCCTGTAGCTATAGGCTGGGGAGCCCAGCTTGGGGTTTAGACCCTATACTTCTCAGTGGGAATCCCTTGGCTACTGAAATATCCCTCCAGAACTTCAGCTGCCACTGTGGGAGCCCAGCCAGCCCTCTCCCACCTCCTCCACACTCCCCACCAGTCACATTTTGGTGAAGTGTTTCTATCTGTCTGTGGTTATAAGGCTTCTCTCCAGATATTGTTCCATTGGTTATTCAGGATGATTTTTCTATAATTTAGTTGTAATTCCAGTTTGGTTCTGGAAACAGGTTAGTTGAGCTTCCACTAACTCCACTGCCATCTTGGTTCTCCTAGTCCACATTTTAAAAATAGCTTTAATGAGATGAAATTCATACTCCGTAAAACTCACTCATTTAAAGTGTACATTTCATCGATTTTTAGTATGTTCACAGAACTGTACAACCAGCACTATAAACAATTTTGGAACAGAGAATCCCAATAACCATTAGCAGTCACTTCCTGTTCCCTCCCCACCCCCAGCTCCCCAATTCTCCAGTCCTAGGAAGATATCACTCTACTGTCTTATCTCCAAGGACCTGCCTATTTTGGATATTTAATGTAAATGAAAGCATATAATATGTGATGTTTTGTGACTCATTTCTTTCACTTAGCATAATATGTTCAAGGTTCTTCTGTATTGTAGCATGAATTAGTACTTCATTACTTTTTACTGTTCAGTAATATTTTATTGCATGCATATACCATATTATATTTATTGTCTCCTTAATTGATGGTCATTTAGCATTTTTGTAATTTTTGACTGATATAAATAATGCAGTATGGACATTTATATGCAAGATGTTTTCAGTTCTCTTGGGTATGTACCTAGGAGTAGAATGGCTGGGTCATATGGTCCCTCTCTGTTTAATATTTTGAGAAACTGTGAAACTGTTTTCTACAGTGACTGTAGCATTTTACAATCCCAAGAGTAAAAGGCATGAGTATTCTAACTTGTCCACATCCTTGCCAACAGTAGTTATTGTCTGGCTTTTTGATTATGGCCATCCTAGTAGATGTGAAGGGGATAGTACACTTTTTATTTTAATCCTAACCCAAGGATATGTTTATTGATTTTAGGGAGAGAGAAAGAGAGAGAAATATTGATGTGAGAGAAAAACATTAATTGTTTGCCTCCCAAATGAGTCCTGACTGGGAACTGAACCTGCAACCTAGGTATGTGCTCTGACTGGATGATGCTCCAGCCAAGTGAGCCATCCAGCCAGGGCAAAGGTTGGTCCACTTTTGAATCCCCAGCATAGGGTCTGCTATGGTGTTTATACATTGTATACGTTGGTTGATTAGCTAAGTCTGTCCTGCCATCTTGCTCCTCTCACCACCTTTTGCACTGGAAACCTCTATGCTGTAGTGGGTAAGCATAGACCAGAGTCCTGTTGAACTCTGGACACCTGCTCTGCAAGGTAATAACTGTGTGATCAGAAGCAAGTTACTAAACTTCCCTGAGCTTCAGTTTCCTTATCTGTAACAAAGATAATGTACCTCTGTTTTTGTGTTTATTTTCATTTTTTATTGAATTTATTGGGGTGGCATTGGTTAATAAAAATGATAGGTTTCAGGTGTACAGTTCTATACCTCATCTGTATATCATATTGTGTGTTTACTACCCCAAGTCAAGTCTCTTTCCATCACCATTTATCCCTCCTATACATACCCTTGTACCTCCCCCCTGCCTCACACACACCTTTCTCTCTTTCCCTCTTGTAATCACCATTGTTGTTGTAATCACAGACCATCTTGTTGTCTGTGTCTGTGAGGGTTTTTTTTTTTTTTGCTTAATTTCTTCACCTTTTCCACCCAGTCCCACATCCTCGCTCCCCTCTGACAGCTGTCAGTCTCTTCTCTATCTATGAATCTGTTTCTATTTTGTTAGTTTATTTTATTCATTAGATTTCAAATATATGTGAAATCCTATGGTATTTATTTTTTTCTCTGACTGGCTTATTTCTCTTAGCATAATGCCTTCCAGGTGCATCCAAGTATCCATCAGTAGATGAGTAGATAAAAGTAATGACACCTCCTTCATAGGGTTGCTATGGGTTACCTATTAAATAGGTAATGTATATAAAACACCTCACATTGTACCCAGCCCAGAGTCCTTGATAAGTGGGTGCTGTTGTCGTTCTCTTGGATAACTTGGGTAGCTACACCCTTGCCTCAGGAAATAGGCTACAGTTGATTTCAGATGTGTCTAGTTGGCACTGCCTGTGGTATGCTGGATCAGCTGCCTTTCCTCCTTCAAGCAAACTGCCTGCAGTTTCGTTAGAGGATCTGTACACATCTCTTTAGTTTTTTGAGCAATACTCTGTGATGATTGCGAGGCCTTTTCAGAAAACTAATGGTCATCTGTGGTTCTGTTTCTTTCTTATTAATTTCTAAGCTTTAACTGACCCATTTCACAGATTTGCTGGCTTCTATGAACTCATTTTTAAAATTATTTTCTTTTCAGAAGCATCAATTTTTAAAACTTTAATCAAGACAGCTTTTTAAGTGCAAAAATCCCCAAGAATGAAGATTTCATGTTTACGCAGGTTGATTTGGGCGCCTGAGAAAAGCTTTTCCGACCTTTGTCAGAGAAGTTGCTCAGTAGAACTTGTTGCCGCTGTGCTTTTGAACCTCTTGGTAACTTATGAAAGCAGAGGAACTGCTTTCATCTGAGGGACACAGTGGCAAAGTTCCCATGGCAGGAAGTGTTGTTCTTACAAACCTCATACATGGTGGTCACAAGGGAGACCTTGGGATTTTGTTTTTCTTGCTTGCACTTTATGATGATTTCATGATTGTTTCAGTGTTTTCACTCAAGAGCTAAATCTCTAAGAGAAATAAATGCGACACACTTGCCCTTAGGGATCTTTCTTATTCAGCGCCCACCTACTTGTCCAGTTTTAGTGGCTGCTTCCTCTCTGTACAGATCCTTGAAGTTGGACTAAGGGTCTTGTAACAGCACCGTCTGAAGTTGCCAAGTCCTCACTTCTGCTCGTGAAAAGAATGTGATGGGAAACAAACCAAACAGCTGATGACTTTGGGGGTTAGGATGGAGGGAAGGGGCCAGGTGGGAAATAGCTTACTAGAAAAACAGAAAGATTTTAACATTAGAGAGCAGCAGGGAGAAGTGGGAAGTGAACTTGAGTGGGGAGAATAGAGTCAGACAATAGAGATGAGAACGTGGAGCTTGATGTGATTTATGATAGGGAGTCATATTATATACATGTATCATTTATGTATATTCTTTAGAAGGAGAAAAGATGATGAAAGTGGTATTTTAGAAAATTTTTTTCTGATAACAACATTTACCCCAAGCATGAATTTTAAAAAAAAATTAGCGTAGAGTTAGATGTTTGGACATAGTTGAGGTAATACAGGGAGAAGTGGGGTTCTTTTTGGTTGTTAGCAGTGAGAATAGTGGAGAAATCTTTCATTTAAGAAAAGTAAAGCTTGCAGATTAAAGGTAAAAGAGCAGAGTCAAAGATGATACCATTGTTTTAGATCAGAAGAAAAATTAAGCCATTAGCATCAGTGAAGGTGTTGGACAAAGAAGCCAAGTGGTAGGAGGTGGGAATTGGGCAAAATTGTGCCTTTTGGGATTAGTTGGGTTCCCTGTGACAGTGAACTACTTAAGATATAATGTTTATTAGCAGTTGGAAATAGTGACCTCTAGTATGAATGAAAGGTTGGGGTTTGGAGTTCAGATTCTGGGCTCATTAACATAGTATGAGGAGTAAGTAGATAAAAAGAAAAAAAGTGGCAAAGGTTGAGGGGAGAAACCCCCAGTGCAAGGGTATGAAGAAAAGAACCAACCAGACAAAATGATTCAGGGCTGAAAAATGGAATGGCATAAGGCCAGTTAGAAGAGGGGTATGTTCTGAAAGTCAAAGTCAGGGCTTCAGGAAAAGGAGAGGTCATCACAGTGGGACTGCAGAGAAATAGGGTGGATAAGAACTCAGGCAAAAGCCTTTGCAAGAGGGAGATTCCCAACATTTGTGTATAGCTCCAGTGAGAGCCAACACCTTTAACTAAGTGGGATGGTTATCTGCAGACAGTCACACCCTCCATCAAGCACTCTGTAGAAATGCTAGTGTCCAGAATCCCTACCTTGTGAATCATGGTATGATGGATTTACTCAAAAATAGTTCCTCTCCCTTATTTCATTAGCAGAGGCCTATTTCTTCTTCTTATTATTTTTTTGGTTAGGTTTAGCAGCTTGTCTGCTCCAACCTAGTGAGGGGCTTATCACTAGTGCTATTGCTCCATCAACAAACATTATAATTGGTTAAACTTTTCCTATCACAACACATGTTTCCTGATGAAAATGAACTATATATCCAACAATAAGTTTTGCTTTCTATTGTCAGATTTATTGGCAAGGATCCCTTTATTACTTTGTGCTCTTCCCTTTTTCCTCAAGATAAGTTTTTATTGCTTTTATCTCATTTTTGGTTTTTCCTAGGACTTGTCTTAGATTAAAATTGAGATGAGGTGAATAGAGAAACATTCTCAGTAGAGAATATAGAAGGAGAGTTAGGGGCATAAAATGGGTAGCATATCAGTAATGGCTTGGGGAAGGGATTTACGGAGTAAATGAGAAGATGTCACATTGTTACTATCCTTAAAACTGTTGTCAGCTTTCTCAGAACTCCACAAGTGATGTTTGAATGAGAGATATAAGATCAACACACTTAATAGTATGGTTCAAGGTTATAGCCCCAGCTGGTATGGCTCAGTGGACTGAGTACAGGCCTGTGAACCGAAAGGTACCCAGTTTGATTCCCAGTCAGGGCAAATGCCTGGCTTGTGGGCCAGGTTCCCAGTAGAGGGCATGCAGGAGGCAACCATACATTGATGTTTCCCTCCTCCTCTTTCTCCTTCCCTTCCCCTCTTGCTAAAAATAAATAAATAAAATCTGTTTTTTAAAAAAGGTTATATTCCTAAATTCTATTTGGAGGAATCAGAAACTCTGTCTCAGATGACAGATTGGAAGACATTGAATACATATTGCCTCTTTCTTAGGTCAGGAAAAAAGTAAGAGTAAAGGTGAAATCCTTTGTAGTTTAAGTGGTGTGATTTAGTTGTAGGGCTCCTTTTGCTTTCTTTTTTTATTATTATTGACACAGGGCTACATTTTTACCTAATCATTGATCACCTAATATACTCTGTCAAAAAGAAGTTCCAGATGACAAAAAGGTAGTGTAATAGCTATGTTGCTCTCAGACACCTGGGAATTCGTAGGTGATAAATGTCTCTTGAACGCTATTCTGAAAAGATGTTATATGACCTTAATTACTCTGAAGATTTTGGAACTTATCTATGCCAATTTTATTTTCATAAATTTTATTTCACTTAAAATCTTCGATATATACTAGATTTGTGTTTGGTCAGATTAGTAATATAGTAGAAAGGGTAAGAAAACATTTTTATGTGCAGTTTGACTAATTATAAATTTATCAGACTTTACAATGTTGCATCTTTCTATTTACTGTCCAAAAGGAAAAACACACCAAATTTCCAAAAATTTATATTAGCAATAGCAAGAAGTGTGTTTCTGGTCAATGCCATCTGGACCAGCACTAAATTTTGGTACTTTACGTACTGGGGCAAGTAAAATTCAGAGTTGAAGCTGGCCTGGGATGTAAAGCTCATGCGAAAACAAAGGTTGCCTTTGTGTAACTTATCCAGGTCCCAGTTTCTCAGTTTCTGATCTTTATTCTTGTTATGTCATTATTTGCCTTTCTAACAAAGTATAATGAGAAAGAGTGAGAAAACTCAAATTAGTACTGCTACTTAACTAAGAACCAAGTTAAATGAACTAAAAAACTCTTAAGTCAGTAAAGAGAAACTTAACTTAGAATGCTTAATTTAACTCTACTACCTTTTATTCTATGTGCTAATTTACCTATACTGTCTTATATGCTATACATGATATTAAATATATGAGTTCTGTCCGGAAACAGTCCAACCATTGTTAATATAATGAAAATGGTTTGTGCAACATCAGTATAACCTGGCAGCCAAGGAGAGTGGACTGGAATGCACCTGTGTGAACAATAACACCTTCACTGTACTAGTCAGTGGGGGTGGTAGATGCTATTGAGTGAGCATGTGTACTCTATGGCTGTTGCATTCAAAATGACTGAGCTAGTAGAGCAACTAATCTGCATTGAATTTTGTGTTAAGCTTGAACATTCCTCCATGGAAACTATTCAGATGATTTAGAAGGTCACAGGTATGGGCAACTGATCATTGGCAGCTTCATCACAACAATGCTCCTGTATCACATCTCACGCAGACTTTTTGGCAAAACATCAAATATCCCAGGTGACTCAGCCCCCCTACATCCCAGATTTGGTGCCCTGTGGCCTCTGGCTTTTCCCAAATCTAAAATCACCTTTGCAAGGGAAGATATTTCAGACCGTTGGTAAGATTCACCATAATATAGTGGGGCAGCTGATGGAGATTGGGAGAACTGTGTGACATCCCATTGTGCCTACTTTGAAGGGGATTGAGGTGTCATTGTCCTGTGTACAATGTTTCTTTTATTTTGTACCTTTTCAATGTCTCTATTTTTCATATTGCATGGCTGGATACCTTCTGGACAGACCATATACAAGGTAGACTCAACAGTGTCTACCACCCCCACTGACTAGTACAGTGAAGTCATTATTGTTCATGCATGTACATTCCAGTCCTCTCTCCTTCACTGCTAGGTTACATTGATGTCACACAAACCATTCTCATTATATTAACAATGACTGGACTTTTTCCAGACAGACCTCGATGTGTATATACACACACACTCTCTCTCTCTCTCTACACATACACACACACATACTTTCATTTAAATGTATTATGTCTTCCTTTAAAACATGAAGATTTGGTTAAATGGTAGTGATTCAGATGAATAAAAAGCAACTAATCTTAGTCCTAGAGTTTAAAAAAAATGTGCAACTGACCTTAATGAAAACACATTCTTCAAGTTTTTCAGAACCAAATCCCATTAAAGAAAATCTTTTGAGAAGTTCAAGTACAGCCTCTCAGTACAAGTCAAGAGCACAAACAGACTATGAATAAATAGTTAAAAGCTGAGAAGAAGTTGACCTCGCCACATGAGTTATTTAAAGATGAATGTCTTACTTGCTTATGTGTCTAACTTAAATTTGAAGCTGAGAAATTTGGGCCTTTCTGCCAGCAGTGTAGCAAAATTTGATCATCAGCTGTCATAATTGCCTTTGCTGATTGTTGATACCATGACGTTTATTTCTAGTCTCACCTGCCCTGGGTTAGCTCTATATAAGACATAAATTTGTATGTGGCAGTCTTTCCACCCTACCTTGCCAGAACTTACAGAATTTAAGTGACATAAGACATATCTACAACTAAAATAAAATGCAGCATGATGACTATCAAATATAGAACTATAAACTGGAGTGAGAACCACAATTATTAACAACCTGTGTGGCATGGATATCCAGCCAGTCAGGATGGATGCCAGCCATGATAAACTGACGTGGTTGTCCCAATGCCCAAGAGCAGAATGTCAGTACCCGTGACATGCTATGCTGTAGGATTGCACATAATTTGTGTAATTCAGAAATTGATTCAGCTGCATAGTAATATAGGGTAGCAGATTAAGCTATTACCAGTTTTGGACAGAACAATATTTCTACCTCATGAATTCTCCATTTAATCTCTTTATGAAGAAATTTAGATAAACCATAGACAATATCCAAGTAGTAGGATTAGAAAAACCCTTATGTGTAAAAAGCCTCTAATGAATGAATGAACTCACTTTTGCCCTTACCCTTCAGTATGTGATTCTACTGTCAGTGTTTTCACCCACGAACATGAAATGAAGGTGAGTGTGAAGCATTAATACGTAGCCGGGAGAGGACCCTAGGGGTACTGCCCAGGCTGGGCCGACCTGCTTCTGTAGTTCTTGTGCTCCAAAACATTTTCCTTCATGCTGTAAGACTACTTTATTTTATGTTCTTAAGTACATAAAACACTCACTTAAGAATTCATTTGTGTTAACAAGCATTATCTTTAAACAAAACCAGAAGATCACAGCTCAGTGTTCTCCCCTAATTGTGGTTGAAGGACCACCTGTGGGAACGACATTACCTCTGCAGGAGGCCCTGGAAATACGGCTCTCCACCACGTATCTCAGGAAAGTGGAATGTACACTAAAGTGTAAGAATTACTCTCCTATTCTAAATAATAAGGAAATTGTTTCCTTTCCAGTATCTGGACAACATGAGTTGAAATTTAATAATTTCACTTTTATTTGATGTTTGAGGGATTAGGTAATTATGCACTCAGGAAATTTTTGGTGGGATTACATCTTGGTAGGTAGTTGTATTCAGGGATTTAGGGCAGAATGAGATCTCTGGGTATAATGAGGTTTGTCTTGAGGCCCTAGGAAAGGTGTGCCCTTTTTCTCTGCTGTGCTGAACACCTTCCTATGCCTTAGAACCAGAACTCCAGTTAAAACTGTATTTACTCACATTGTGAGCTGAGTCAGTGTTTGTGGCTTGTTCGGAAAACTAAATGCTCATTATACTTTGTTTCAGTGGAATACTTTAAATCTCCAACAACTAAAATATAATTGTACTTTAGAAACCCCAGCTGCTTATAGGTTGAGTTACAGGCGTTGAAATAGGGACTTCCTTGTGCCTGCCTTCCTTGCAACTGTGGCCCAGGGATCTTTACTTGAGGCTATAGTTTCGTTGTTTTCCTGCTTTGTTCTGATTTCCTGTGAACCTAGATTTCTCATTTTAGGCGTATGCATACATGTACAGTTTTAACCTCTCCTCCACTACCAATTTTTCCTTGTCCCATACACATATTCAAAGTGTTTTCATCTTTTTAAAAAATTGTTGCAGTACAATTTTCTATCTTTTACTCCCAATGTTTTCACCTTTTTTTAAAGTATAATTTCCATTTTCTTTTTTCCAGAGAACTTTTTTTCAGTCCTTAAGGACTTAGCTCCTTACACAGGCTTTGGTGGAGGTTGTGGGCAGCACTTGTAGGTTTAAATCACTGTGGGACTGTTTGGTTCTTCCCGGCTTCATGAGAATGATTCCTGACTACCTTGCTGTGAGCGGCACTCTCAACTCACACAGTAATGTAGTTTCACACACAGCCTGTGAAGCACATAGGAAATGAAGATACTAGCTTCGGAAATGTCCCTGATGGCTGCAACCTCTATAATTCAAATAGCAAACTTCTTTATGGCCTTGTCCTTGGGCACGGGTCTGGCGCAGGTGGTGCAGCGAATAGGCTGTAGCTTCTTTCACCCTACTAACATTAACTGTTGGCCATCCTCTTTCTTTCTTTTGAACAGTTTAAAATGGAATTTTCAGAATACAAAAGTAGAGATATGTAATTATTAATAGCCATGTACCATCACCCATCCTAACAAATTCTCAGTGTTTTGCCAGTCTCTTAACATTATTTTTTGGGGGAAAAAATCATCTTGTTCTCATAAAACAGTACATTTATCAGTAGGGGAACATTTGGGTTGCTTCTAGTTTGGGGTGATTATGAGTAATTAACTATAAACATTTATGTACAGATTTTTGTGTGAACATAAGTAGTTGTTTTTCTTGGGTAGTTCCGCAAGGAGTAATTTTATTGTGTCACATCCTAAGTGTTTGGGATTTTGATTGAAATTGTGTTGATTTGAGGAGAATTGGTATCTTAACAATATTGAGCCTGTCATTAACATGTTATAACTCTCCACTTATTTAGATCTTTGATATCTTTGTTTTTTCTGCATATATGAACATTTAAAAAAATTTCTCGCCCAGCTGGCATAGCTCAGTGGATTGAGCGCGGGCTGTGAACCAAAGTGTTGCAGGTTTGATTCCCAGTCAGGGTACATGCCTGGGTTACAGGCCTGACCCCCAGCAACTGCACATTGATGTTTCTCTCTCTCTCTCTCTATCTCCCTCCCTTCCCTCTCTAAAAATAAATAAATAAAATCTTTAAAAAATAATCTTAAAAAAAATTCTCGGGTCATTAATTTAACCAGAATTTGCCTTGATATTGATTGTTTTACATTAAATTTTCTTGCAATCTAGTTTTCAGTCTATCTGTAAAGTCAGTAGTAAATTTTAATATTTGAATATTAATAGCTTTTCTTTTGTTGAATTTTGTACTTTAAAAATACCAATTATCCCGTTCTGGCCAGGTGGCTCAGTTTGTTAGAGTAATGTCTCATATATCAAAAGATTGTGGGTTTGCTTTCCAGTCAGGGCACTTAACCTAGAATGTGGGTTCAATCCCCAGTCAAGGTGTATGCAAGAGGTAACTGATAGATGTTTCTCTCTCTCTCCTCCTTCCTTTCTCTCTAAAATCAGTTAAAAAGAAAAAACAATTATCCCAATAGTTGATCATCTTTGCCGTAATAGCTTTTTCCTATTCTTTTACTCTTTGTCATTTTCATCTGATTATTTCAACCTCCCTTCTATATCAGAAATAAGTTGTTTAGTTACAACTCTTCTGTTTCTGTCTTTTTCTTATTTATGTGTTAGTGCTATAATAATGCTTTGGTCCTCAATTTGTTTTCTTGGTTCTACATTTTCCAGTTCCATTTCATTTTTTTGTTTTATCATTTTATGAATTCATGTTTTAAACTCAAAGTACTTGTGGAGAATTTCCTTTCGTTACTTTACCTTTTTTCTTTTTTGAGTTCTTTGTTTACTATGTGTTCTCACTTTACTTTTTTCATAATCTATTTGTGAAATTTTTCAGTCACTTTTCCCCCATTTTCTGAGTACTTGGCACCTCTGATTGGGCCATCAGTGTGCTCTGATGCATTATGGGTGCCGTGTTGTCCCCTTCCCATGGTATTTTTAAGCCCAGTTTGTTTTTCAGCCTGAGCTGAAGTTTGAGGGCTGAGGATTTATTTCAGTTTGTGCACATTGTTTTCTATACCCTGAGACACAGAGAATGAAAGAAAGAAGAATTCAGCTAAGGGAGGTTGTACTTGTGTTCTCAAGTGTTGTTAAATATGCCAAGATTCACTACGTCTCAAAGGTGTATCCCATTCCCAAGGGACACCTTTAAGGCATCTTTACTTGTTCACCAGTTTAGTGTGGAGCCTCCATCATCAGAGTCTGTCCTATTGGTTCATTCCCTTGCTAGAGAAGGGAAAGGTGAGATTATTAGTCCATTTGCTTCTCTTCAGATTTGGGGGAACTTGTCAGAATTCTAGGGTTCTTCTGCGTCAACAGTACAGCTAGGGAAGAGGTCATGTGGGGTGAGGAGCTTGCCACGTTCCAGATGATGCCACGCTGCTCCAGAGCCTTCCCTGGGTCGCACAGCTTTTCTGAGATTCTGAACATCTCTCTGCGGCCCCTCCTTATTTGGTGGCTTCTGAGAAATTTTGTGGGTATTTTTCGACTGCTTATTTTACTTTTCTTAATCTTTAGCTCCCAGGAGGGAGATTCTCCTGGGCAGCTTTAATCTGCAGCTTTCTGTTGCTGCTTTACATTTGTCCCTGGCTTCTCTTTCTGTTTCCTAAGCATGGGTGTTTCCTCCTGTATCATTCATCACAGATATTTATACTGCTCTCATATTATCACCTCTTGTCATTTACAGTTAACGACGACCTTAATCCTGAGCTCTAATTCTGGATGTTCCTCAAGTTAGATGAACATTTTCACTTGTGGTTTTCGTTTTCTAGTGTGCTGGCACAAAGTACCACAAACTGCATGGTTTTAAAAACAGAAGTTTTTTATCTCACAGTTCTGTAGGCTAGAAATTCAAAAACAAGAGGTCAACAGGATTGCGTCCTTCTCGTGGCTATGAGAGAAGGATCCGTTCCAGACCTTTCTCCTTGGTTTGTAGATAGTGGTCTTCCTGTTCTTATTGTGTCTTTTTCTATGCATGTCTGTCTCCAAATTTTCCCTTTTAAAAAGGACACCAATCATATTGGATTAGGGCCCAGCCTAATGACTCCATTTAACTTGATCACCTCTATAAAGATCCTTTCTCCAAATAAGGTCACATTCTGAGGTCCTGGGAGTTAGGACTTCAACATATCGATTTTGAAAGGACAGAATTCAACCCATAACATTTGATCATTCACTCATACCATAACTATTTTCTGCTGCGTGCCAGGCACTAGTCTGGCATCGGGAACACAAAGATAACGAAGCTCAGGCTCTTCGCTCTTGATGAGTGGAAAGGTAACAATTAGTAAACAGGCATTTGCAGTGCTATGCAATAAGTGCTGTCATACATGAGATAAATTGCTATGAGAACACCTTAGTGGGACACCTGATACTGACTGATCTGATTGAATCAGGGGTGACATCTCGAAGGAAGTGATACTTATATTAGACACTTCTCAACCTTACATTGGATGCAATAGTGTGTAATTGTTCTCCCTGCTTCCATACCACACCCTCAGTCACCTAGCCCTGGAGTCTGTCATCCAGGTAACCTTTCCAAACACCATTTGGTTAAGACAGTACCTGCTTGAGAAATCTATAATGACTCCTCAATGTCAAGAACTAAGTCCAAAAAATTCTTTAGCCTGGCTTTTAATTCCTCCATAATCAAGTACTTTCTCTGGAATCTACCCTTGCTGTCTTGGTCTTTCTGTTCTTCTCTATACGTTACCAAAATGGACTAACAAACACTCTGGAAACACACCAGGAGCTTTTCTCTAATTTCATGGAGGCAAGATTTTTGTTTTGTTTTCTGCTGTTTCACTGGCATGTAAAACAGTGGTTGGCACATAACAGCTACTTAAGAATATTCACCGAATAAACAAATGAATGAATTTCCCCCTGGAGGTCCCCCTGCCTGTGATGTATGCCTCTCTCCTTTTCCAGGTACACATATTTTTGCCTATTGAAATCTTATTCTCAAAGCTCAGCTCATGTATCCTCACCTTTATTATGCTTTTCTTCCAGGTCACATGCCAGATGTGAATCTTCATTTCGAGAGGCTGTAGGTTCTGTGTGAACCATTTGTGTGACCTCGCATTCTGCTTTGCATTTTAGATATCTGTTTGGCAGGTGTTTATATTTCCTGCCAAACTGAAAGTTGTTTGAATTCCAGGACCATATTTTAAAAATAATATTGCATATTGCTCGGCACTTGCTTGCGTAATAACAGATGCTCAGAAAATACTTTTTGTTTGAAGAGAAAATAAATGATAGGAGTATTGCATTCATTTGAACAAAAGTAGAGAAGAAGGTCTAAGAGATGGTGTTTGTTCTTGCCCTGCCTTATTTTTCTGATTTTACATTTTAAAATTATTCAGCAGATTTTTATTGAGCACCTATTTTACTCAAGGACACAGATTACAAATAGGAATTAAAGTGCCCATGAGGTATCTTACAGAAAAACAAGTCCCACTGGTTCCAGTGGTCACTGTAGTCAAATAGTCTGGTGGGCCATACATATACTCTTATAATGCTGTAGTTCCCAGGGGCATCTAATCTGCACAGTTTTTCAGATGCTTTTCTCTTCTCGGGCTTACTCATCACGTTTGTTAGAATCTTTCCACGTGTTGAAGCTGCCTGAGGGCAAGGTCCCATCTTTGTCCTCCTATCCTTTACTACCTAACACTGTTTTATATCTGCTGGTGATTTGAGCAGGTCCTTTATTTGCCCTAAAAGTTCTCTGACTCTTCTCTAAGTTTGCCCTGCCTCTCTAATTATAGAATAGTGTTTGGGGACCAGAGACTCGGCAAGTGCATTGATTGACCTACTTAGCCTGGGAGGCCTGCTGTCTTCATAAGTAACATTAAGCACAATAAATAGCATAGGTAGCGTTTTGCTGAATATTCACCATGAATTGTATTTCCTAGTGGGGCCTGTTCCTAGTATCTTTGGTTTCTAGGACTCCATGGGTAACAAGTTGTCATATTAACATGTTGAGGTTGTTAAATGAGCATCTGATCTAAAGGTTTGTCTGCCTCTTTGCTCAAACTCATCAGTCATGATTGTGCTGCACAGCTCAAACCAAATAGAAATGTAATCTGGACTATCCTGGAGGGTCATGCATATATAGTGTTATATTTTCTAGAGGTACCTACTTTTAATAGGTCCCTGTATTAAGGGAAAGTGAAGAAGTGGAAATTAAGATGAAATGATGATAAGGAATGGAGAAGATGATGAAGACATTTGTTTTGAGGTCCTGCCTGACATAGAAGTTACAACTCTTAAAGCTGATTGAAAGGCAAGCCTGAGTTTATTCCTACAGAGAGAGCTTTGATATGTACTACAATGTCATTGTTACTGGGGTGGGAGACATCCATTGTATTTAAACCTGCTGTATACCGGTCAGAACCACATAAGTTCGTGGAAGTGGTATAACAACAATTACACGTGAGAGTTCAACCCCACACTGTCTGTGTTTATGTGTTTATCATGTATTATCTATATCATCAAAGAGACTGTGGTATAAGGTAATTTTAAACAGCAGATATGTAAAAGTCACTAGAAAGCCTTATGTGGTGTTGCACAGCATGTTTAACTCATTGATCACATTCTGTTTAAAACAAATTAAGATTAGTTTATTCTGTGCCCTTATCACCAGGATGAGCAGAGTGCACTTAGATGGATGGACTCACTGCCTGAGCTTCATTTCATACTTGAACTATCACTGCCAAGTAATCTCTTCAAGTCACAGTTACAGCAGACATTGGTTCTCAGAGATAACTTCCTTTCTCTCTTGTGGGGTAATGATTCTTCTCCCTTATTCCAGGCTACTTCTTCCTCCCTGAAGCCACGTGCTTCCCCATGTGACCGAGGGGAACTGGTAGTAAACACAGTACTGGCTACCCTAAAGAAGCTGTGTGGTCCCAATTCTTTTTCTGTGCTTTGTGTAGATACTGGCATGTAACACAGTTCTGGGAGGGGAATTTGAGGGGCTTCGGGGAAGCACTGGGGAGGGTTTTGAAGCTCCTGAAAAAAAAAAACAAAAAACACAAGACCATTTCAGTGCTCTGGATGGAGTATGAAAATGTGATGTTTTGGAATGATCATCACTGTCTTATATCAAAACAGATATTAACAAACTTAAAAGAAATCTATCTACCTTTCAACTACTTTTTCTGTAAAATAATGCAGCTCCTTACTGCTGAAGCCATTTGAGTTGAGTGTTCTGATACTTACAGATGAAAACATCTTCCCTGATAAATAACATTCCCATTTAAAAAACAGAAAGTTAGGTGTTTGGTATCTTTGTTTGATGATATTTGTGTTGATAATTTTGCTTGCCTAGAACACAAGACTTATATTCTAATTTCCTCTAATTTGCCAAGACCTAAGGTGCAGCAATGATTTTCTCTTTTACAGATGCTTGAGAACTTCAAGCTTATTTCATCCTCAAAATAGGAAGTTAGTTTCCTTATATCCTGGGTATACATGCTGGCTCAAAGGTCTGCTCCCAGATTTCACATCTCCTGTGAGTTGTGGTGAACAACCAGGGAAACCTTTTCCAATATGGATTGCATCTCCTGTTCCTGTTTCTGTTCCTGCCTTTCTTGACCCAGTTGCCTTATCACATCCAGGTGACATTCATTAACTGAATCTTTTGTCACAATTTTTCTGCCTGTCCTTATGCTGTGGGTGTTGTCATGGCCAAGAATGGTTTATGCAGTATTGAGAAGAGATTCCCAAACCCAGCCCACATCAGACTCTCC
The DNA here is from genome assembly GCF_019186645.2 of Phyllostomus hastatus. Taxonomy (NCBI): domain Eukaryota; kingdom Metazoa; phylum Chordata; class Mammalia; order Chiroptera; family Phyllostomidae; genus Phyllostomus; species Phyllostomus hastatus. The sequence goes on from NW_025333916.1 coordinate 30,672,875, forward strand.
CCAAACATATTGATTGTATCCGAATCTCTCACCAAATCTGAAAACCACTGTTATAAGGGACACAGAAGACAGAAAAATTGTACTGACCTGATCCCATATCTAAAGTAAAGGGTTTCAAACCTTATCTGACAAAGTCAGCCATGTAAAAACAAAATTTCTTTACAGCTTTACAGCTTAATATTTACTATAGGTTTCTTTATTTTTTGAGGAGGTAGGAACTTATTTCATTCAACTCTAAATATGATCACTCCTCCCAGCAATTTAGAAAAAACTTAGTTGGGAGGAGGAGTCCTTTTAGTCCTCTGTCAACATTACCATCCCCTGAGATATGGAGGGTCCCATCGTTTTTGACCACTTGTCCATGCGGGTCTGTGTTGTCACTGGCTGCGCGACTCCATTTTCTGTAGCTCTTCTGCAATACTTCCTTGTCTGTGGAGGTACTTAGAAGTCTGTGCCGCTTTTGCTTCACAGTGGAGAAAGAGAAATTCTCTGTGGCTGCCGAAGGGCCCATCAGCCACCTGTTCATCTTTACCCAAGCAACAGAACCTGACCTCTTCTGCTCTCTGTTCCCATAATCCTCCTGGGCACCTTGCCAGGGCTGTTGCCCTCTTCTCTGAGGTCTGCACTAATTGCTTCCCTCTGACAACCAACCCTAAAGCCTGAAGTATGCTCTTCTGTGCTGGGAGGCATGGAAACCTCAGAGGTTTCCTCCCCAATCTCTGGTCTATGCTCTTGAGGTCTTCTGTATGGGTAAGTGCCTAAGCTTTGTAACTCACAGGCGAGGATAAAACTTTCTGTTTCTCTGCCTTCTGCTGTCTGTTTCATTCACAAGGCAGTTTGCACAACCTAGCTATGAAATAGAAATGGCCAAGAGTGTGTGTGAGAGGGGGGAGAAAAGAAATCCCAGGGAGAAACACACACACAGATACACACACACACACACACACACACACACACACACACACACGGATACACACACACACGAGAAACCTTAACACACAAAATCCTGTATGGCAGTTATAACGAACCTGTATTTTTGCTTCTGCAGTGTGTGAGTGTGTGACTGCCATCTAGGAAAGACTGTCAGATGGTCAGGCGGTGTGCAGCTTTGAGAGCTCAAATCTTAGGGTGACCCTCCCCCAACTCTACTCCAAGAACAAGGAACATTAGGTCCGTTTCCTCTGTATTCCTCAATTGCTTGTCCTCTCCAGTCTTTTTAAAACAGACACTGAACCAAAGGAGAACAATTACATGTGGCTAAAATGCTGGAACATGAACACAAAGTAATTAAGAAAATTGAAAAATGTGTCCTTTGAAATAAATTTTTGCTGAGTCTATTTCGCATTCTGTATTCACTGGCTTTTAATTGGAGTTTATAATGATAAAGATAAAAGGATTTAAACTAATACACTGTATGTTAAGTGAGTGTTTTCTAGTTACCTCAGGCAACTATACATTTATTCCACCAATACTGCTACAGCCCTGAACATTTCTGGGTTTGTTCCATTGGAATTGTCCTCATTTGGCTAAGCGTAAGTTGAAAATGTTAGTAGTAAATTATCATTAAACCCACTTGCACTCCTCATTCCCAATCCCACTTATCAAGATATAGCTTACCTTGATCCATTTACCCCAAAACCATTCTTAACTTGTGATTAGTTATGAGTTTGGTTTTTAGAAGCGGTAGACAAAGGTTTTTTCCTCCCTTGAAGCCATTTAATGAAATTTTAAAAATCTCTGAAGTTGATGGGTAAAGAAAAGCTCAACATGTGTTTTGAACAACAGCATCACTGAAATAAATGTATACAATATTCCCCCCTGATTCTCAGTTTTGTTTCATGTGGTTTCAGTTACCTGCTGTGAACCACAGTCTAGAAATATTAAATGGAAAGTTCCAGAAATAAACGATTCATAAATTTTGAATTACACACTGTTCTGAGCAGCATTATGAAATCTCACGCTGTCTCGCTGTCCCACTGGCACATAAGCCCCTTTGCGAGCATCTCCCCCTCACTCCGTCTCATCATACAGGCACTGTGTCATCCCATAGCATCACAAGAAGAAGGGTGAGTGCGGTGCAGGTGGGTATTTTGAGAAAGAGAGAGACCACATTCACATAACTTTTATTTCACTATACTCTTATGTGTTCTATTTTATTATTACTTGTTAATCACTTACTGTACATAATTTCTAAATTAAACTTTGTCATAGGTATGTATGTATAGGAAAAAACATAGTACATATAGGGTTTGGTGCTGTCTGTGGTTTTAGGCGTCCACTGGGGGTCTCAGAACATAAGCCCTGTGGATAAGGGGGGACTACTGTAATTGCCAAAGTAATTACTGTGAGGGAAACTACTCTGATTTGGACAAATAAATGTTGGTGGTTTACTTTAAACCAGTGGTTCTCAACTGGGAATGACTTTGACCGCCTCCCACAGGGACATTTGCCAATTTCTAGAAAGCTTTTTGGTTGTCTCACCTGGGGAGGGGGTGTTCCTGGCATCCAGTGGGTCGAGGCCAGGGTTAGTACTAAACACCCTTCAACGCTCAGGACAGCTCCTCACAACCATGAATTGTCCGGCCCAAAATGTCAATACAGCCGAGGCTGAGAAACGCTGTTTTAAACAAACAAATTATTACTTTATAGTTATTTTTCACAATTGAATATACTTAAAAGTTTCTCATGCCCTTTCCCCAGTCTCAGTCTTCCTAAATCAATGGCACAGAACAAACACAAGTATGCAAATCTTTCTGTCCAGTACTCAAGTTCATAACCAACCTCTTTGGGGCTGTTTCTGCTTAACTACAGAGGGTGTGGGGTGGCAGGGGACAACTGGTTCTAGTGAGAAAACCACCAGGCTCAGGAATACACAGGAAATGCATGGATCAATATTGAGGTGGGAGTTTCCCTAGCAGCCTTTGAATTCTTAGTGAGAATTGTATTTATCTCAGAGTTTTTCTTCCCCAAGATGGCAGGAGCAGAGACTGTCTGAACTCTGATTTTCCGGAATCATAACCCAGAGAGAGGCTGTCTGTGATACCTTCACCTGGGAAGTCCTTTCACCGTGGGCAGGCTGAGTGCCTGTCACCTGTTCTGGCTCGGTGCTGAGCTCCCCTGTCTCTTTCCAATGAGTCAGGTGCTCCACCTTTTCCTGTTGCTCTCTGAGCTGGCCCTACTCTCCTTGCCAAACCGTCTGCTTTTGAAGGTCTGTTTCACCTATCAGTTCTCCCATGAGCTATTGTTATTTTTTATGGAATAGCTTGATTTATCCTGTCTCCTTCATCTGCCTTACTTTGAACAAAGGTCAAGTTTCAAACCACAACCCAAAATCTGAGGCTAGAATTGCCTTTTCTACAGAAAATTTCCCCAGTTCCATCACAGACCTCCATCACTATGCTGGTGCCTTCCTGTAGCTCTTTTTGGCTTATGCATCCCCAAGCATCATCTGTGACTAGCCAGATCTGTTCTTGAAGGTTTGCCCCTGATGTCTGGTTTCCAAAGCAGAAATCAATGGGTAGAGCCCAGAACCTCCCAAACATCAAAAGAGAAAGGGAAAACAATGTTGCCCTGTTTCCGGATCACAGACATGACCTAGGAAAGCCACGTGCTGGCTGTACCACTGCTTTCCCTCAAGAGAGTGTCCCCAGCACGTTTTGTAGAGTTTGGAGAAGTCTACTTGTGAGGGTCCACCTAGAAATGGTTGGCCGTGGTTTTAGATTTTAGTACTCCTGCTAGGTACTTCCTACTGCAGGAGACCCTGAGGTCTCATCCCCATCTAAGTGAATTCCAGCAAGAAGTTCTCTCAGATGAGTTCTGCCTGTGATTACTATTAAAATAAATTGGAACAAAAGAGACGAAGAGATCAGGTACCTAAAGCATACTCTGTGTCCTCGTGTTAGTGTCTAAATTGTACTGACCTCAGCTTGTGGCTATGAATTGTCTCCAGGTAAGCTGTTTTGTGGAAAGAGCCTTCTCCTGTAGGCAGCAAGCATATTTGTCACATTTGTACTTGACATCTTTAACGTAGACCCAAGAAACTAGTCTGGGCAGATTAAGTCTCTTCTTTACTACATGACCCAGTCACCATGTGATACTGTCAAAAATAAGGAGCAAAATTCATGAGTCAGTTGCAAAAGCTGGGGAACTTGGCTCACTCCCCTGTCAACGAGCTCCTGGTCACGCTAACCCTGTCACATTGTTTTTGAGGCAGACCGACTCTGACCGGGAGCTTCTTTCTCTCCCTGCTGCACCTCCCTTGCCTCTTCTACCCTTAATGGAAGTGTCTTATTTACTGATTTTGAATTTTAAGTCTCTGCTTCACATACATGAGAGACCTATTGTCTCTGGCATCTCCAGCCCTGAACTGTGTGCCATTGAGTATTTTAAATAGGTTGTTATGGTCCCAGTGCTGCTGTTAGTGAGAAGATAGCTCTATATCTTGACCACGTAGAATAAGTTTCTTCTCATCTCTATGTACCATTGTCTAAGTGTCCATGTATACTCATGGTAGAGGGTCGGTGGGGACATGCCTGGCTCTTGTCCAGGGATAACACTATATTGGCAGGGCAACCCAGGTTGCCCCAAATTCAGTTATTAATTTTTTAGACAATCCCCAGAATGTACTGTTGACATTCAGTCCATCATTGCCCCAGCTTATAAGGAAATTCTCAGAAGTTTGCATTCAATTTCAAATGGATCAGGTTTTCATTTTATGCCCCAACATTACACAATTATGGCCATTCCTTCTTTTCTGGTAGGCCCACAAGTATTGAGGACTATCGGATGGCAGGTTATTACAAGCACAGGGTCAATGAGAATCTCCACTCCTGAACGCTTGGGTTAATAGCTCCCTCCCCTCCCCCTCCAGTCCTCTCCTGCTTGGAAGATGCCTGTTTCTGCCACTCCATCCTGTGCAGTGTGTGTTGCTTCTCCGACTACCTTTTTCTCTTCCTCCATCTCAGTCTTGTGTAATCTTTGGGGTTAGAGAGACCACTGTGTTTGCTGCCCATGAATATTTCTCAACTGCATTGGACCAGTTTCTTCAAGTCTTTGTGCTGCAGTGAGGGCCAGGGAGAGGAAAATGGTAGAATGAGTGGGAAAAAAAGAGGAAGTAGGAATTGCACAGAAAACAGAATAATACTTTGAAATGTAACCCCACCACATGCCATACAGATTTAGAATCTTTCAGTCTGATTGTGAATAATTTAAACAGCATTATTTTGGCAGTTTAATTATGCAAATAATAGCTTGAGGTCTGTCATCTCAGTGGTTAAGGTGAGAGGGAGGGAACAGTCACTTTAAGACAATTAGAAAGCATCAAGGGAAGAATGATGTATAATCAGTGACATACATACGGGCTTCTAAAATGAAAGTAGTACAGTTTTGTCTAGATTTGTTCCATAAACTGCCAATCAACTGTACAAGGTAATGAGTTTGGCCAGATGTTTTCCAATTAAATTGGTACAACCTGTCTCTACAAAATGATAATGTCTGACTTTAAATCTTCATTCTTTATCAGATTCTGTGCTCTAAACTTTACAAATATATGGTTCTCAGAACAACTCTGTGAGTGAGTGTATTTTATCTTGGTAAGTTATAGAATTCCTGTTTTACAGAGTGGGAAATTGAGCTTTCATTTTGCCACAGCTCACACAGCTATTAAACGGTGGGATTCAAACCCAGGTCTTAGTGACCCCACAGCCCCTGAGCCCAACCCCACATCACACCTTCGCTGTTGTAAGTCTGTAGGGAAACAAGAGTCCAAGCTGACTCTGGCAAAACCCTGGCATCACCACATCTTGAGCATGAGCTCAGCTTGAGGGTACAGGATGTGCCAAAGCAGAGAGCATGCTGAGATGCCTTCCTGGACCTGGAGAGATGGTCTGGAGTGGGCAGACCCTTGAGGAATTGAGATAACAGTTCCTCTTTTGTGTATATGCACATTTACGTGTGGATATTTAAGTAAGAATTGTCCCAGCAAAGGGGTAACTAATTTTATTCTTTTATTTTTTTCCTTTAACATTTTCATTCTTTATTTTTGGATATGTAATAATATATTTATATGAATCAAAAACTAGACAATAGGTCTTCCTTCCACCCCTTCAGCCCAGTTTGTACCCCATTCTCTTTCTCATGGATGTCTTTTCGGAATTCCTTTTATGCTAATATAAATAAATATAAATTTATACTCCTCTTTCCTCTTTTCTATATAAATTGTAGTCATTTAAAAATTCTGTATCTTCCTTTGCTCTGTTTCACATAGAGATTTATCTTGGATACCTTTCCCTGGCAGCACATAGACAGCTTCCTCATTCTTTTTGACAATGGCATACTTTGTCATGGTGTTTGATGTATTAGCATTTATTAACCAGTCCTCTTTTAATAGACATTTGGCTTGTTTCCAGTCTTTTGCTCTCACTAACCAATACGGGGAAGCACCTTTAATATGTCATTCTGCATATGTGCATGTATGAGAGTACATCTATAAGTTTCTAGAAGTAGGATTGCTGGGTTGAAAAATATACATTTATAGCTTTTACTGATAATGCTAAATTGCCCTCCCTAAGGGCTGTACTAATTTGCACTCCCAGCAGCAATGTATCAGTTGATTACAGAGTTAACACATTTTTGGATTTGGGCCCATCTGATAAAAATGTTTGGACTTAGGCCCTTCCAATTCAATAAAATATTGTAGGTTTCTCCCTATGATTAAAGTTAAGCAACTTTTCATATGTTTTAAGAGCCATTTGTATTTCCTTTTCTATGGAACTTTGTTCATTTCCTCTTGGCCTACATGTCTTATCAATTTCTAGGAACTATATATTAGGAAGAATAACAATTGTCTGTGATATAAATTGAACATATTTCTTCCTATTTGTCATTTGGCTTTTTTTCCTTCTTGCTGTTCATATGATTAAACCTGTTAGTCTTATGTCTAATCAGAGAACATAAGCTCAAGTCAAAGGCCTTTTCCACGCCAAGGTTTTGTTCTCCCATGTCGTTGTCGAGTAGTTTTATGGCTCTATTTTTCCTATTTAAATTTTTTACCTACTTGGTGTTTATTTTGGTTTGTAGTAAAATGTTTGGATCCAACTTTTTTCAGATGGCTGTCCAGGTGCACCACACCATGTGTTAAGTAATGGTAATTTAGTGCCCACTGTGTGAGATGCCACCTTCATCAATACCATATGTGTGTGTGTGTGTGTGTGCACACATGCGTATGAAATATTAACATGGTTTTATTTTAGAGTGCTGGAAGGAAGGCTCAATTTTTCTATTGTAGATCTAGAAATTTCTTTTTTATTGCAGTAAAATATAAGGTAAAATGTACCATTTTACCCATTTTTAAGTAATAAAGTTCAATGGCATTAAGTACATTTGCATTCTTGTGCAACTGTCTCCACCATCTGTCTCCAGAACCTTTTCATCTTCCCACCATGTATGACTTGGAGTCAGATATACTACTCATTTTATAATACACTATCCACCTGTGAGGTGTGTACTGATTTCAGGGATGTTAAAATGTGGGAAAGTGCACATCTTAGAATTTATGGAATGCAGTTCTAAATCCTCAAATGTATTTGGTCTGTTTCTTGCTATTTTGTTGTATTTCATTGGTTTGCCTCTTCCTGAGCCAGTGTCACACTGTTTTACTTATTGAAGATTTAAAGTATATTTTAATATACGATACAGCTAGTTTTCCACAGTGGTCTTTTTCCAACTCTTCTTGTCTGTCTGTTCAGATAAACAGGAAGCTTCCCCTTGGCTCTTGTAAGTCTTTCCCTCCCTATTTCTACCTCTAGTCCTCTTAAATTGTAAAAACTTACACATAGAAGACCTTCTTGTGCCTGATGATCAGCTATAAGTCTGGACCAGAGTAGCTTCTCTGAAAGTTTTCATTTGTTCTAGACTTTCTTTTCCTGGGTTTTTACTTCAGCATTGCCGTGGGAGGTACAGCCTATTCCTGATTTCCATTGTTGCATAAAAGGAAGATGCTGCCGTGAAAGTTCTTATAATCTTTTATTCCTTTTGTATCTTGTACATCGAATGTTAGTCTTTTTCAGCAGAGTAAGCATTGTTTTTACAATGATGAAAAAAATCTTAAATGTTTGCAACCCCATCAGGGTTCAGTGTGGCTCACTAATGCATTTACCCTCAGTAAAAGTTTGTTGGTTTGCCAGTTATTCCTATTAAATTTTTAGCATTTTTAATATTGTATTACTAGAAACTTGGCTTTATTTGCATTCATAGATCATAATGTGTTTCTTTTTTTATTTTACTGAAGAACCTATTGTAAGAGCCAGTAAATCCAGTGGAAAATGGCCTTCAGCGATCTTACTTCAAGGACAGTGCGTCTTTATGATAACTGGCTCAAGCATGCTGGTAAGTAACCATGTTTCCTAATTGAGACTCATCCTTCCTTTCATGACAGATTCTCGTGTTTAATAGGATTTCACTGAAACAGAATGACAGATTGTGCAGCGTAAGACTCCCTCAAGGATACCCAAAATCTTATTTTTATTACTAATTAGTAAAGAAAAAGTGTCAGGGCTTTCATTACAGATATGTGCAATGATAGATCTACAGAGATGTTCATTGTGATGTTTACAACAGTGAAAATGGTTTTACTATTGAGTGAAGAGAATCAGTTAGTAAATGATGGTACATTCCAACCGAGTAACCATTAACAGTGATTTTGGAGGCACAGTGCTCTTAGGCTTGATTCTGCCCTCACACTCCTCCTAGGGGAGATAACAGTTATCTCCACCAAGGGCTCTGTTCGGGGTGGTTCTAGAATGGTAATGGCTGAATCCACACCCCTGCCCCAGGGGTGTATCAGAATGGGCGGGGAGTGTTTCCTGGGGTGACCGCTAACTACTTCTGAAATGCCTGCTTTCTCCTCTTGCCCATTAAAAAAAAAGGTTATAGAAAAACATTTAGCCCCACAGCAAGAAGTTTAAAGATATGTTAAATGAAAGCAGGTTATGAAACACCACATGTATTTTTGTGTAGGGGTTAGCAGTTATCTCTGTATGGTAGTGATTTACTTATCTATATCTACCTAGATTTCCTTAAACTAATAACAGGTGTTGCTTTTATAACTATTACAAAATGTTCTAAAAATATAACAAAGGTAAATTTTTAAAAATAGACAATCAAGCATTTTAGAGCTGAGACGGACCTAGATATGATCAAAGCTAACTCCTCATTTTCGAGTTGAAAGAACCGAGACCTGGAGAGGTGGCTAGTTGTCGGCCACTTCTAAGTTGTCAGCAGGAAAACTAGAACCTATGTTTTCTGATTAGGATTAGTATGCTGGTGTTTCACATGTGAATTATTTTATACATGTTCCACTGCCATCACCACTTTAGATTAGTTCTCGCCTGTCAGCCAGAAATTGCAAGCTCACTATATTCAGGAGGAAAAGGTGCCACCTCTTGGCACCTTTGGTAGGTCTTGGGACCTACCAAAATTGGCATTATATTCCAATTAACATTAATTTCAGCCATGATACACTATTTCATGCTGCCGTCATTTTCAGCAGACTGCTGAAGACCAATTTCATTTCACTAAAAAAGGTCCCGACAGTTTTCCCTCTGAAGAATGCCAAGGATCTAAAAAAGATCCCATAAATAGAGGTGCCTCACTATGGGAGGGAAATAAAGAGTGATTATTTTCAAATTTTCTTCTTCTCTTTTTGTCTTTCTTTTTTGTTTATTTTCCTTTGGCGGGCGGGGGGGGTTCAACTTATGTAATGATGCAGAGAACATACAGATTTCTTTAGAGGTTGTTCTTTGAAGGTTTATAGTAGTTTTTATAAATTCAATATTTAATTTAACGACTGTATTTCATTGTCTTTGAAAAGTTTTAATTTTTATTCATTTATTTTTTAAATGTTAATAATATAATTGCCTTTCAAAGTAGAGGTATGCCTTGCTACCTGAATTCTTGTGATTTGAACTTGGGAATGAAGTAGTTTTGGGTACATTTTTTGAAATACACCTGTTTGGAAGAACAGATCCCTTGCTATTCACTATTCCAAATGCAGGAACCCAAGAGATTCAAGTAATCAATATGCTAAATCAAGAGCCAAATCGATTTAAATGATGGTGAATATTTGTATAGTGCTAGAAGTATAAAATATTTAAAAATGAACTACATCTGATTTCCACTTCTACTTGTATCCGTGGATCAGCTCTTTACTTTTTATTAGGAATACTTACATTGAAAAGCTGAATATTATTAGGTCAGAAGAGGGAATGACCAAGGGCTGAGGGTGGTAGTGGAGCGACAAGGAGAGCCCTGGAAACAGTGCCTCAGGCAGTGCAGGAAGGATGAGAGGGACAGGCAAGCAGTGCTACCATCTGAAGTTGGGCTAACTTGAAGTCTTGAGAGAGGAGGGCAGGTATGGAAAATGTAATGCAAAAACCTAAATGTAAGTTCTGACACTACTGTGTACTAGCTAGGTGGTCTTGAACCAGTGATGTATTGTCTGTGAGTCTGCTTCTTTGTTAGTAAAAACAGAGATGAGAATGCTACCTACCAGCTACCAGACAATGTACATGAAAGTGCTCTGTCATTTGGGAAGTTTCCCAATGCAAGCAGGAGTGGTGGTTTCACATGATTGATAGAGCATTTTCATCTTAAAATACTTTCAGCATAACATATCACCTTTTAAAGAAGTGTTTCACATTTTTCCCCCTGTGTTGAGATTTACATCTTTGTAAGGACACTTTCAAGTAAAAGAGGAGAGGGTTTTTGTTCCTGCTTAATGGGGTATTGATCTCCGAAAGCCATTAGGAATTGTTTCTGGCCATCCGAGTTCAGTTTTACTTTGTTTAGCTTGGGAAGTTCTGAGCACCTGATCAAGGGCCAAGAATTTCTTGTGTATTCTTGGCTTTGTTCCTAATCCTGAGTCACCTTCAGGAAACTTACTGGTATTCTTTGGTTTTCTGATTGCTAGAGAAGTTGTGATCATGCATAGTTATTTCATGTGGAAAATTCCGTAGCTACGGAGTTAAAAAATGGATTAATTAATACTTAAGCTATAAGAGGATTTATTATGACTCTTAGATATGAAGTGCCAAATTTTGATAAAATTTTTAATGTTTAAAAATCAGCTTTCCTTGTATTAGGATGGTAATAACTTGTCAGACTTAGTTGGGATCTTTTTGCAAGAAGATGGGATCCTCAGTAAGAGTGCTGCCATTCTGAACCTTGCGTACTTCACCAAGTACTGAGGTACATGCTTGCTTCTTCTTCCAGCTTCTTCTTGCTGGTGCTTAGAATTGTGAAGTGTGTACTCTTTGAGCTAGTACATGCTACTTGAGAACAGAACATTGCCTTACAAGTTGTTGATGGACAAGTTCATTAATACTCTATGCATGTGGCACTTGTGTTTCCCCTGTACTCTCTCTCTCTCTGTGACACACTTAGAAAAGAATGATCAGGCTGGTAAATAAGTCACAACTTTGGTAGCCACTGGGGTGTGGACTCTCAGACAGCCAGCCTTCTTTGCATCCTCTGCTTTCATCTCAGTTCTGCTCATGACACTTAAACCCAGCTCTGATGCCAAATAGAAGATGCATCATCAGTCCTTTGGCTCGGGGAAACAGAGCTCACCTCACATGTGAACCTTTTGTAATTTGTGAAATCATAGACTGAATCAGGATCAACTTCAAATGAGCAGCCTCCTTCTACCACTGCCCCCACTAAGTCACCATCCACACCTGACTTGTAAACTTTTCATCATCCACTACCTCACATGGGAAATATTAAAGACTTTGGATTTTATCTGCTCAGTAGAGAGAGCTAATTGAAGCAGAGGAATCATCTGAGCAGAGCTTACTTTTAGGAATTTGGCATTTGTATGGAAGACCAGATGTAGCCGATTGGATCAGGAGGCAGGAAAACCACATGAAAGACGGTTGCAGGGCACCTAGTGAGGGACTCTGGGGCCCTCAGTATAGGAGAAAGTAGCTCGCCAAACCTCTGTTCTCAATTGAGAGGTCATCTGACAGGTCATCATGGTCACCTGGGCCATTTTTTTCAAAATATAGATGACTGCAACCCATATTCTCGGACCCTAGGATTCTGATTCAGTTGGACCAGGGTCATTTTTTTGGCCACTTGACTTTTAAGCCCTCCAGAGGTGATCCGGCTGTGCTGACAGAATTGACACCTGCTGCGGTAATAGGAGCTACACTTACTCAGCACTTGGGCTGTGGTGGCCTCTTTACATGCAGTACACCACTAAATCCTCTGTGAGACACATGCTGTTTTATTTTATTTTACTTTTCAATTAATTTTACATTCAACATCATTTTGTATTAGTTTCAGGTGCACGGTGTAGCAGGTTTGTTTGTCATTCATATGCTTTACAAAGTGTTCCCCCTTGCTGTGTTCAGTACGTACCTGGCACCACAGGCAGTTATTACAATATTGACTACGTTCCCCACGCTGTGCTTTACCAATTGGTACCTCTCAATCCCCTCACCTTTTCCGCCCAGTCCCCCACACTATGCCCTGCAGTACGGGCTGTTTTATGCCCAGTTCACAGATGAGGAAATTAAACTGAAGGACTTTAAGTCAATGGCCCCAAGGCACATAAGGAGTCAGGAAAGGAGTCAGAATCAAAACTCCCGAGCTTTGCTGAAAAGGGATTTAAAAGCTTAGTGTTTTGTTTTATTATTTGCTTTTAAATAACAAGAAATCAGATTAACTAGCTTTCCTCTAAGGATATAGTGATTTAAAAAAATCTGTAGAACTTGGAAGTCACACACAGGGTATTTTAAAAGGCGTTTGCTTAAAATGTTAAATTTTAGGAAAGCGTTATTTATTTTAAGACTGTTTTCTACTGTTTCCTGCGCCAGCCCAGCATGCTTTTCCTGACTCGTGTTTTGTTTGTGCCCTTACCAGCAGAATAACAGAAAGGTGATGTCACTGGAATTTCTCCCCCCTGCTGAGTCCATGCCAGAGTAAAATAAAATATATCTCTATTCAGGAATTCCTTTACCGACACTTACCAAAAACCAACTAGTTTTCAGTCATACATGTGATGTCTTTTAATAACAGAAACATTAGAAAAAATAAAAACCATTACTACTGTCACCATCCAAAGGTGATAAAATTAATTAACATCCTTGCACAGGTCTTTTTTTGGTACTAGATTTAAATCCTTATTTCACTGGAGGTAAAAGCTAGCCATATTAATAAGGCTCATAATATTTTGTATTTAAGGTTTGGATTATTCACTGATAGAAGAAACATATTAAAGTTTGATCAGTTCTGATTCTGTTCCATGGTCCCCGGTTGTGTGACAACTTTTATTTAGTGAGACTTCCCTGGTGAGGTATGGAGCTGTGGCTAGGGATCCCTGTGGCCCTTTTTTTTCCCCCTTCACTGATTTGGGGGGTGGGGAGGGAGAGAGAGAGAGAAACATCGATTTGTTGTTGCACTTATTTATGCATTCATTGGTTGTTTCTTGTATGTGCCCTGTGCAGAGATCGAACCTGAAACCTTGGTGGATCTAGGTGACGCTCTAACCGACTGAGCCACCCAGCCAGGGCTCTCATGGCCTTCTTAAAATCACATGGCACACAGATGTCCCGGAAAACTTGTGAAGGAAGGAGGCTAATAGAAGCAATAAAAGACTTCAGTGACATGTTCTTGGATAGCTGATTTCAAAGTTCTTTCCAATTTAAACTGTAACCGCCTTAATTTTAAAATATTTTTAATTTTGACAACTTTGTGTGTTTATGAATGTCAGCAGACTTTTATTGAGTTTCTGTTTGGGTAGGAAGTCAGGCTTGAAGGGTATTCAAAGTTTTCCAGTAGTTGGCTATATCATTAATAGTTTAAATGAGCAAGGGCTATAACCCCACCCCCCATCTCTCTTTGCCAACAGGTAAAAGCGACGGTATTTAGCAAAGTAAGGTTAGTCAGGGTGCACTCAGTTTTGAGTCAGATGCACATGAAAACTTATCCATACTTATTTTATTGTAATGTTCCAGCTTCATGAGTCAGTTTAGTAAAATTACCCCCAAACTACTTAAGATTATATAGATAATCGTATTTTGTCTTGAGTGGCACTTTTCAATTCATCTAACTTTCCTGGCCTGGAACTAGCAGTGATCAGGCCACTTTCTTTTTACACAGTTGTAAGGCCATTACATTTTTTTTTTACTTAAAATATCCAATTTGGACTCTTAGAACCCACACTTTAGATACTTAGATGCTAAGGTAGCTTTCCATTTTATGATTCTGATATAATTGAAAATGTCCCAGTTTTCTTGGGGAAAGAAGAACATTAGAAAACAGAAAACACAAACATTTTGTATATAGAAGAATGTCTGGATGGAAGAATTCTAAAATGTTACTAGTGGTTATAGATGGGTGGTAGGACCTTGCTGAGTACCTCCTGTCTTCAGTTTCACTCTGCATGCTGTGCTGGGCCCTGGGGGAATGACCAGTATGGATTGTACCCATGGGCTTGCTCCCCTGCCCTTTGGTTTTCAGTTGGGTTCACCCAGTGGAGGCCCCTAGGAAAATTGGAGAAAGGGAGGAGGGCAGTGTTGGATATCAGTTCCCCTGACTTGCAGAATTGCCTTGTGCTGGCTGAATCCCTCAGCTAAAGGTCACAGCCCTTATCCAGATGGTTTCTTCATACAGCTGTCTCCTGTGTGCTGGAAACCACTACCTCTCTTTGCCCTTAGATACCTAGAGTGCGAACAGCCTCCGTTTCTAACCCCAGCACTATCCCTGAGGATTTCCCTTTACCCTTCCTGAAGATCCTAGTAATAATTTCCCAGCCAGCCCACTGTCAATGTTAAGGTGCAGGTGCTCACTTCAAGAAATGCTGGCTGCTGTCAGTTATCTCTTGGCTGAGTGGATGTGCACTTATGTCTTGTTTTTCTCTTAGATCCAAGAGTTGAAGACTGGCTCCTCATGTCCTCGCCTCTGCCACAAACCATCATCTTGGGACTCTATGTCTATTTTGTCACTTCCCTGGGACCAAAGCTCATGGAAAACCGAAAGCCCTTTGAACTCAAGAAAGCGATGATAACGTACAATTTTTTCATAGTACTCTTTTCTGTGTATATGTGTTATGAGGCAAGTGTCTTCAGTATTCCTAAGGGGAGAATTTTGCTGAGTCATCCTGTTTTATGTTTCTTGTTGTGGCTGTTAAACTCTGCAAGATTTAAGGAATTTTAGAAACGTGGCTCACTAAGTAGGGATTTGCCCCAAAATTGTCATGTGTAGGCCAGATAATAAACTCTTTAGGGGATCTATGTATAATTTCCTCACAGGTAGTGAGAAAAATTAACATTAAGTCAGCAGACTTGCATGTACTTAGCCTTAATAGATGATCAAATGAATCCATAAATGTTAGTTTTAAGGAAACATACTTGGAGAAATTAAGTAACGTACTCAAAGTAGCATAGCTGGTAAGCTAAGGGCTGCTATTGGAATACAGGTCTGACATCAGAGCACATCCTGTCTCTAATGGGATCGCACCACCATGGGAGGACTCTGGTGCTCTGATGAGCTGTGTCGGTGGGCTGTTTGGTCTGGTTTAGGTGGGCGTTGGAGCAACAGAGAACTCAAACTCACACAAAGCAATACATAAAGAGCCTGTTCCTTAAATGTCAGTAAGGGAGATGGGGATCTCTCAGAACCCAAAACCAGACTCACGGATTCACTTTCTCTCTCTCTCTCTCTCTCTCTCTCTGCTTTTAACCTGCCTCAGCCATCCTACTTATCTGCTTTTCTGAGATTCCTTGTCCCACCCCTCTATCCCTCTACTTGCCCGCCCCCCCAATACTGGCTGGCTTCCTCTGCATCATAGACTGTGCTTCCTCATACTGGACTCAGAAGAGTCCATCACGGCCCCTCTGACCTCTCTTGACACTGTGGTGATTGTACATGTGTCCTTCCAACCTGATTCCTGCTGTGCATCCACCTGATCAGGTCCTCCTCAATCTGTTCTGGCCTCATTTCTCATAGGCCTCCCTCAAGTCTGGCTTACTTTGCTATCTTCCTTCTATTATACTTTATTTCCAAAATTAACTCAGGTCACCTTACTGTCCTTTATGGAGCATGAGCAACTGAAAGGGAAGAAGTAATAGAGGTGGGGAACTGAGAAAATATATGCTCTTGGCTTGTTATCGGAGATAAGAGAGAGCCTGCTGTAGGACAGTGTTAAAAACAGACCTGGGAGCCAGGAGACTAGGGGCTAGTTAGTCCCAGTTACACGACTAACTAGCTGTCTGATTTTGAGCAAGTCAGTTAACCCCCCTGGGCCTCAGATCTCCCATCTATAGAGTCATGACTGAACCAGCCCGTCTCTCAGGGCTCTTTGTGCTGGGTCTGATTGTGTTGTTGAACGTGTGGTCCTCAAATATCTCTCAGGAAGTAATTCAGTTATAACTAGTTAGTTTTGGTTTCTGCTTTAGGAAAAATAACATAAAAAGTTTTGAAAATATCTGAATTTGAGAGCTGCTATCTCCCATTAACCACTAATACTAGAGTTACTTATATGTCCATTTTCGGGCGTATTAGCTGCTAAATATAAATTACTACTTTTTCCTCTTGATAGCCTGAAACAGAGACACATATGTTAAAAGCTCCACAAATGTTTAGAGTGTTTTTAAACTTAATATCAGGAAAAGGTTAAGTTCCACTGTCTGTTTAAACAAAGACTTGACAGCCGAGCAGCACATCAGCTCCGGACACGCCCAAACACACGGTTTATTGGGTGGAGCGCAAGTGCGTCTGGTCCACAGAGTAAACTCTTCCACCTGCGGCGTTAGCACAACTCTGAACAAGGTGAAAGGGAAGTAAATCAGACTAAGGGAACCCACTTGCCTTATTTTTTAGGGCTGGTTTGAATGTGCTAGTTACTTGGCACCAGTCAGACACTAATAAATAAAGACCAGTGAAGACCCCCTGGAAGGCCAAGACACACAGTTTCTCCTGTTCTGCGCAGTGCTTGTTTGGGGTAGGGAAGGGTGGGGAACAGCTTCAGTGAATGGACTTAGAGTGTTACTTACATCAGTTGAAAGTTAAGTCTGTGCTCAGGAGAGTATGAGGGTCCTCACAGACAAATTTTGTAAAGCAGAATTTGCCATTTCTGGACCACAGTTCCCTTGTTCTTTAGAAAAGTTAATTGACTTTTTTTGTAAGATTTTTTTTCACTCATGAAATATGACTTTTCTCAACCTTAATTTTCACGATTTCATAACTTACCAAGTTAACATTTGTGATTAAATCATCTCACAGTGCACGCTAGAAACTAGTATTAGAAAAAGATGGTGTGTTTTTAAATACTGCAGTCTAAATACTTGTGCTTTCTCCTTTGTTTCTTTTCGTTTTACCATGGAAATATTATTCTGATCATCCCTCATAAATCTTTGTTTTTTAGAATTTATTGTAAAGTTGTCATTTTAGCTTTAGTAGTAATTAAAAATAGAAATTTCAAATGTACTTCAATGGCAGAAAATGATATAACCATTATACTGAGAAAGAAAGCATTCCAGGGAAGACGTTAGCACTTGTGAGACTAGGATATCAAAGAAGAGAAGCAGTCGTATTTTCAGAACTCTTAGTTAAGCCAAACATTTAACATAGGCATTGATTTAAAAACAGCCCTTAGTTTTTCATTTTCAGATAGTGTTTTAAAAGAAGACCTTCCCACATCAGATTGAAAGAATGTTGATATAATGTTTGAATTATGGGTCAGTCTTAACAACAGTAGGCTTTTTCTTCTCACCACTAGTATAAGGTCACTGCGTGGGTGTACTGGAATTAAGGCTTGCTAGATCGCATTTTTAACTTGTCATATGAACCCAAAGCAAAACTACTATCTGAGTCTTGTGTTTGGTCAACCTGAATTTTAGGAGCCATGGATCATGATCACCACTTCGCATTACACTCATCAGCTAAGGACAGGAAAAATGCAGTTGTTGCAGCCAGCTCATGAGTACACTGAGGAATTTTGGTTTGCCCATTTATTTTTTAACTAACTGGGAAGATTGGAAATCACTGGAAAAGACTGGATTCGGACCCAGTTATTCCCTTTAGAATACACAAACATGAATGGGCATATATAGACATATATAATATGCCTACCAGTATTGATGGCTAAGCAAAACACTCCCAGTGTTTTGTTCTCTGCTATGTTAATCCCAAGAAATGGGCATTTTATTCCAAATACAATTTATCTAAATAATATATGAGTTTGTGATTTTGAAAATTCTTATTGCTTTGATATCCAGCAAGTTCCTAGTTTGCAATCGTTCTTGCCGCCTTTCCCTCTGCACTGACTGCTGACTCAGCCGAGAACGTTATGAAGGGACATTCAGAACTACGTTTGTTGTAGCTGTTGAGCAAATGCTTCCTTCTTTAAAATGCATGTTCGTCCTCTCTTGCAGTTTGTAATGTCTGGCTGGGGTACAGGTTATTCATTTCGATGTGAAATTGTTGACTATTCACAGTCGCCTACAGCATTGAGGGTAAGTTTCTCTTGGGAAAACATAACTCAAAATCAATGTTAAAACTTTTTGGACTCTATTTGTAACACTTAAGGTAAACTCAGAATGAGTAAGTGACTCAGTTATTAGACTATATATATTGAAAGAAAAAAGCTAAAGCTTACCAACCAGAAAGAATCAAGGTGTGTTATATTCTATAACATGAAAATTGGTGCTTTTCTTTTTGAATTTCTTGAATTTAAAAATAAATTCATATCTGTTTCCTCAAAAACTAGAAATAGAATTTATATGATCCAATAATTCCACTTCTGGGTATATACCTTACAAATGAAAAGCAAAGACTGAAAAAGATATTTGTACACCCATATTCATAGCAGCATTATTTAGAGTAGCCAAAAAGTGGAGGCAATCTAAGTGTCCATTGGTGAATGAATGGTTAAACAGCATGCATGTATACATTCAATGGAATATTATTCTGCCTTAACAAGGAGGGAAATTCTGACATGTGCTCCCACATTCATGAACCATGAGGACATTATCTAGTGAGATAATCTAGGCACAAAAGGACAGGAGTACTGTATGGTTCTATTATATGAGGAACCTAGAGTCAAATTCAGAGACAGGAAGTAAAATGGCTGTGGTCAGGGGCTGGGGGAAGGGAGGTGGGGAATTGTTTAATAGGCACAGTCTTGGTTTTGCAAGATGAATTAAGAGTTGTGTGGATGGGTGGTGGTGATGATTGTGCAACAGCGTGAATGTACTCAGTGCCACCGAACCGTACCCCTAGAAGTAGTGAAGATGGTAAATTTTATGTTATGTGTATTTTGCCAAAATTTTTTTAAAAACTGGTTTTTCTCCATGTAAAAAAATAAATTTACATTTCTGTTTCTTTAGATGGTACGCACCTGCTGGCTTTATTACTTCTCCAAATTTATCGAGCTACTAGATACTGTGAGTCTGTAGTCATCTCATTTGATAAATGTTTAATGTTCCATGGAAGCAATAAACTGCTAGAGTTCAGTTATCTGATAACTTCAGTTATCTCTCCTCCTCAGGCATTTTATTATCAGTAATTTTAGAGAATAGATAGGATAAGCTTATTTTCAGTCTTTTGCACACTCCAGAAGGTTTTCTTATGTATCCACCACCTGTTTAAGATAAACACGTAGCTGTTGAATACACTATAAAACTGCATTTTTTTGTAGATGGATGACAGTTGTTTCAGGAAGCAGGTTTGGGAAGGGAAAAGCAGAGGACATTTTACCTTTGGTCCTTCTCACAAAAGCACTGCGTCATCCGTACTCCTTTAAGAGGATAAATGCTTCAAAGTTCATACACTTACACAGTAATGTTAAGTTACCCCTGGCATATCAGTAATTTTAGTAATATCAAAACTACCTTCAGCTGCCCTCTGAGTCCTCTCTCTGAGTGGGGATAAACTCTGAATCTGGGTGACTGAGCCCTGGGAGAAGTGAGTGCCTTGGATTAGGGTCCATAAGGAGAAGAAAGTGGTGTGCCTTCATTCCCAAAGTAGGAAAGCTGAATGATTATTGTATATTTGTGGCATGTGGGTCTTGGTTATCCAGAACCAGTCCTGGGCCTAAGACAGACAAGTGTGTTCTCTCTTCAGAATACATACCACTACATTTCTTGTGGCAAATCTCAGTGTGTTTATCCTTCTCAATGTTATAATTGGAAAGGACTTCAGTGAGCCTGGAATCACTCCTGTGGTTCCCAAACTATATGTGGTTCCCATGCATTAGGATCCCCTGGAGAGCTTGTGAAAAACACAGATGCCCATATCCCACCCCTAGAGTTTCTGATTCAATAGGTCTTGGGTGAAGCTCAAGAATTCACATTTTCAGCAAGTTCCCAGGTGGTGTTGTTACTGTTGGCCCAAGGTCCACACTTTGAGAACCCTTGTGGGATGGTCCAGTGGTTTTCAGTCCGCACGGTGCAGTAGATTCAATTGTATTAGCAAGTGAAGAGCCTGGGCCCCATCCTCAGAGATTTGGTGTTAAATGGTCTAGAGTAGAGACCAGGCATGGCTATTTTAGAAAAGCTTCTTAGACATTGTAATACATGGCCAGGGTTGAGAACTATTGATCTATTAAAGCCCAGAGCTCTCAGTCTGAAAATACATTGATGCCAAGAGGTTAAGTGACTTACCCAAAGGAATTCTGCTACCGATGGGCTAAGACCCCAGATTGCTGTTTTATGGCTTTTTCTACTGCACCATGCTGCTTTCTCTCATGTGCATAAGCAAATGCATTTTGACTTCATTTTTTCTGCTTTGCATGTTCTCAGTTCTAGCTTCCATAAGGAAATGGTTGCCACCTCTATGTCCTTCTTTAAACCAGGCTTCTGAAATACTCCTATGAGTACTGCTCCTCTGCTCAGTCCCATATTTAAAAGTCTAACTTATCATTGCTCTCCTGAATGTTGAGTATTTTTTGACATTCAATTCTGCTTTTGAATATTTTTTGAAATAAATTTTCTCCAAACCCTTTACATTCTACTTCTTTGTAGAGTTTCTGCAGACCACTGGGTACGTTCTGTCTGGGTTGTGCCTTTGCTACCTTTCTCATTTTTCCAAGGCAGTTTCACTTTCTTTTCCATCCTGTTTTCCCAATTAACTCTTCAAACTTTTCCCTCTTCACTGTTCTTTAATTATAACTTGCTAACCTTGATTTGTTGCAAGTCCTCTTTCAGTTTGCTAATCCCTCCCCTCAATTAGTAGGATGTGTTAGAGAGCAATGCAGAATAATTTCAGTCATAAGAATTGATTCCCTACCTTCCCATATACTTCAAAATCCATGTGGATTTCTTTTTGACCAATAATATTTCTTTTGATTATTTTTGGCCATAGTCTTGTCTTTACATCTTTGATTTTCAAATCTGCATGCAATTTCTTTTTACCTTTTTATCGATTCTCCTGTGACTAGGCATCATGCCAATTAGTTCCTTCATACCAATTCGTTTTTGAACTGCGCCTTGGAGAATCAGCTGCTTCTGGGAGCATCCATAAGTCAGTCCTTTCAAAGCAAATTATGATGTGAAATAGTTTTCACTTTGCCAATATTTTTATAACTCTCGATGAATTATTGCATGATTTTATATGAACTTGATTTTCTTTAAATTATTTCAGATCTTTTTTGTTCTGCGTAAGAAAAATAGCCAAGTGACTTTTCTGCATGTCTTCCATCACACCATCATGCCATGGACCTGGTGGTTTGGAGTCAAATTTGCTGCAGGTAGCCAAGGGAGATGGGGATCATTTATCATAAATAATATCATTTTTTATGCTATAAACACTAACTCTATTTTTAAATGTGATTTAAGGGAAACTCAAAACATCAAAGAATTGCTTTGATCTAACTTTCATTATTACTTTAAACCTAAATGCAGGACTCTTACCTAGGTCCTTCTCAACCCTTCCTTTAGGAAGGCATTGACTTTTGGGTACAGTTGCTACACATATTTTTTTAGCTGTTTTGTTTGGATTTTATTTTTTCCCCATAGAGTTCTATTAAATATCTTTAAATAAATAAATAATAATAAATAAATAAGATGATAAAAGTCTTGGTTTTATAGAATTATAGCTATATATCTATTCCTTATATGTATTTAGAGAGTTGAATGTTTAAGCTCCACATCTTATTTGTTTTCAAATTTCTAACTGCTGGTACTTACTCTAACCCCTAGCAGTTCTTTAGAGATGTGTCAAATTGCAGTTTTAAAGCATCCTACCGTATTAAAGTTTTGATATTATTTTTTTAAGTCAAGAATAGTTTAAATCAAAAGCTGTTGGGTTTGGTTTGGGTTTTATGTTTTTGAACATCTACAGTTGGAAAAAACCAGGAAGTTAAGTATTTTTATCTTATCATAAAGTTTTTAAATAAGTGATATTTCCAAGGACATATTCTTATGTTATTAGCAAAAGTTGGTTGGGGATTTATTTATGGCAGTTTCTTAAAGTTAAGTAGTCTTCAAGTAGGCCTGCAGCCTATCTTAGACTATGTTTTAACAGTTCTCTGAACGGCTCACCTCTATCAGTCATTCTGACTCTGCAAGACTGAAAAAACAAAAAAAGAGGAACCACCGTCAAGGAACTTTCATTTGAGCTTTAGACTCTCTGGGCATGGGGAAAAAATCCGCATGTCTCAGAGCATGAGAGGACATGGATAGGCCAGCCGAACAAAGGACAGGCCAGACCTGGAGGAGCCAGGAGGGCTGTCCCTACCATGTCTGTGGGCATCGGATTTTCCAGTAGGGACAGTGTCTCCTTGCCCCAAATTGGCATTTATTTGTTGATCATTTTGAAAAAGTAAATGTAGCTGTTTTGTCTTATAATGTATGTTAATGTAAAAATTGAATTCACACTACAAGATAGTCTCATTTGTATCTGTTTCACAGGTCAGGGGTAGCTATATTATCTAATCTCCATTATTTTACTTACCTCGACTTTTTTCCTTCCACATGCATGTCGTGCCTCTCAGTTCTCTTTATAGTGATATCATTGCCATCTTGTTTTGCCTGGGTGAAATGTTGGAAAAGGCCTGAACAACCACTAATTGAATGGTTATCGTTTCTTCTGTGTATATAATTGTGAAACACAAATGATACCGAGAGGCATCTAGCTGCTTTTTAAAGCAACTTGTCTCCTAAATTATCAGAAATACGTGAATATTCTATTTTTAAAGTATTCTAGAAGATGTTCTTTTATACCCTTATAATTTATTTATTCAGATTTCTTTCATGAGACTAGAAAATTATCACAACACTGAAAAAATATATAAAAATAGACAAAAAAGATTGGAAAGCAATTCCCCAAAATACAGTGATTTAGAGATGTTGGCACAAAAAGTGGTTTCTGTGTTCTCTGTTCATCTCTACATTTTCTGGTTTTTCTGTATTGAATACCCATTCATTCTATAATGGGAAAAATAAATTGCACTTGAAGAACAGAGTTGAGCACTTTCCTAATTTTTATCTTTCAATCCACTTCAAAAAAATGCTTTCAAGAGCCCTAGCTGGTGTAGCTCAGTGGATTGAGTGTGGGCCTGTGAACCAAAGGGTTGCAGGTTCGATTCCCAGTCAGAGCACATGCCTGGGTTGCAGGTCAAGTCCCCAGTGGGAGCTACATGAGAGGCAGCCACACACTGATGTTTCTTTACCTTTCTTCCTTTCAACCTCTCTCTCAAAGTAAAGAAATAAAAATCTTTTCAGAAAAGTTTTCAAGAGTAACAATTTAAACACCTGATATACCTCAATTTTTCAATGTTACCATGTTTATGGACATTAAGCACTTTGTAGTGGGTTCATTGTCCATACCTTAATCTCCCTTCTGCTTTACAAAATGTAAAGAGTGGAAAATAATGCTTTTTAGTCTCATGTGCTCCATGAGTTGGCACTCCTGTGCAGCCTCCACGTGGCCTCCAGTAGACACACGTACTCCTGCTGTCCAGTCAGCGGGCAGCGCGGCAGTAAGAGCTAACGTGTTTCCAGAGATGTGGTTTGGCATTGGCTTCCATTCCTGCACTGAAACTGCCCGTTTAAAACTGTTCTTTCAAAAACTTGAGCATAGCTGATCTCTATTTAGTGTTTAATTTCCTGTTTTTCTATTTTCGTACAACTGTCTGGGATAACAGCAATCCAGCTTTTCTTTTGAATGTGATGCAAATATTTTTGTGACAGGTCTTTTATATTATGCACAAACTCCCTTCCAGAGATACAGAGAATTAAAATAATCACCCGGGTGATTCCTTTCTTTTTCCCAAACCAAAAGAGTAAAATGTGACGGCACTAATTGTAATTCATTCTGAGATGTTTCCTTTGCACAACTGTTATTACAAAGAAGAAGGCAAACTTAGAAAAAACTTGATTAGAGAAGCCTTTCAAAGAAGATATGAAAAACATTGCTAATTAAAATGTGATTGTTTTGTGAACAAACTCATTAAAATAGCTTATCAGGAAATAATTATACACTAGAGAAAATATGCAAGTTGATTTTGATAGCTTATTTTTATCAGTAATCCTTACTAAACGCTCTTAGCTTTACTACTGCTTTGTTAAATTCCTGTCTATAGAATCCTCATTTTAGGACATTTAAATGATGGAAGTTTATGAATGGGAATATGGACATATACCAAAAATTGAGAGTGCTGCCTTAATGAGACAGGCTCCGATGAAATCGGTTATCAAGGGTACAGTAGATTTCCTGTGTGTTTTTTAACCACGAGGCGCAAATAGAATTGAGAGGTATTTGGCATATCCCCGTGAAGCAGCTTATTTCTTTAAATATTTAATATTTATTTAAATTTCTTTTGGAAAAGAAGACGAGCCCAAATGTAAATAATAAAAGCTTCAGTTTCTTCTGATTTAAAGTGTGTGATAATTAAAGTATCAATTAAAATTTTATTTACTCAGAAAGGGAAAGTTTATGAAGGGACAGTACATCATAAATGAGGCATTGGAGGAATGCTTAAGCTACTTAAAATAATTATTTAAAACAGGTTATTTTAAGGGAGTACCTTAGCAGTGGTAATACCTGGAATTGCCACAATTATAAATGATTATTAAAAAATAATTAGTTTCTACTATGTAACAATTTTACTTTGCTTTAAACTTTCTGTAATTCATAGTATTCATGAATTTGGTTCTTCTTCTTACACAGTTAATCCAAATTTGTGAGGTTTTGCTTTATTTCTGAAATTAAAGTACACTGGAATAAAGAAACTAGAATATTTTGGAGAAAAATTTAAATTTAAGGCCAACATTACTAAGCTGAATTAGGCTATACATAAAGAATGCAGGTTCTTCTAGACTGTGCCACTTTGGAAAGAAATGCTAGGGAAGAGTTTTATTTCCCCCACTACCAACTAATCACCCAGCTACGCCTTCCACTTGACCACTGGCCCAGGTAAAGGTAGTTGAAATGATCTCGGTTTACAGTCCCTCCAGCATTCTTTGCTTCTCAATTAAATGTGACCAGTAGGAGGTGTGGGGAAATCAGACGATGAAAACCAAGCTAGAAAGGCACAATTTATAAAAACCAAGTGGAAGCAGTAAACAAAGATGGTTTAACAATAAATGTTTATTTTGGAAAAATAATAAATGATTAAAGCAAACTTAGCATAGTTTACTAATGGAAGCCAGTGGTTTTACTGCCAAAGTTTTATGGTACTAAAAATATTTATTGAAAATTGAGAGTATAAAAAGGGAATTTGATTTCACACAATGGTATATGCAAAAGTATTCTTAGTGGTTTTATTCATAATAACCCCAAATGGAAACAATTCAAGTGTCATTTTTTTAAAGATTTTTAATTTATTTTTAGAGAGGGAAGGGAGGGAGAAAGAGAGAGAGAAAGAGAGAAAGATCAATGTGCGGTTGCTGGGGGCCATGTCCTGCAAGCCAGGCATGTGCCCTGACTGGGAATCGAACCTGCAATGCTTTGGTTTGCAGCCCACGCTCAATCCACTGAGCTATGCCAGCCAGGGCTCAATTCAAGTATCTTTTACTAAGAGAATGGATAAATTCTAATGTATTCATATAGTATAATACTATATAGTAATAAAAAGGCAAACTAATATGCACACCAACATGGATGAATATTAAAACATGCTGATTGAAAGAAAGGCACAAAAGAATATATCAATTCTATTTATATGAGCCTTAAAAGCAAGCAAAACTAATACTTGATTGTAGAAATCAGAATAAATGTTACATTGTGAGGGGTGTATTCTTTGAAAGGGGATGTGGGAACCTTACCTGGTGTCCTAAATGTTTTATATCTTGAATTTGGTGATGGTTCTGTAGGTCTATGCATACATAAAAAATCTATCAAATTGTACACTTAAGATTAATGTACTTTGTGTTCTTTATATATGTTAACCCTCACTAAAAATGAATTTGATTACTGTTATTTAGCAATATATTGTGTTTAAAAAGTAACTCAAATTAGATTGTTAAAGTAAACTCAAATCATAAGCCCATCTTAAGTCAAGATATTATAGCATAAAGACATGATCATTTATTTTCTAAGACTTGCAGATATTTTACTAAATGAGTATATTTTCCAGCTCCTTCTGATTTCATAGCTGTTTAATAAGATTGATATTTCATATACTGTATGTTTTTTCCCACTAAAATTAAAGAAATAAATATACTAAAATCTCAGTTCAGGCAAAAACATGCCTCACTGTAGGAATAGTGCCCTCAGTTTACAATAATTTTATTTTCCAGGTGGTTTGGGAACGTTCCACGCCTTTGTAAACACAGCTGTGCATGTAGTCATGTACTCCTACTATGGACTATGTGCATTGGGACCAGCCTACCAGAAGTACTTGTGGTGGAAAAAACATTTGACATCATTGCAGCTTGTGAGTAGTTAATTTTCTTTAAGACAACATATGAAACTAGAGTCACTTATCTTCCCTGTGAATTAAGATATTAACTACATAAAGAACAGAGTTTACAAAATGACAGGGATATGAAGCGTCTGGCCTCTATATGGCATCACGTCATTATCGTTTCTTGTTTAAACTTTTGTCAGGAACTTTACTGACAGCAAAGCATATTTGTTAGCGAAGAGGCTCAGACAATGAAATCAAAATGTGTATCTTTATACCATCTTTGTATTATTTTATGCATTTATATAAAATAAACATTTATGACCAAAATAATCTCAAAGTTATGTGAACCTCAATAGACATAATATTAAATTAGAAGTTAGAAGTTTTCTTTTCTATTCTAGACCTGAATGACCTTGAGGGAGTGTAACTTTAAGGGAATTATGAGCCTTTAAGGGAATTATGAGCCTGCCAATTTAGCCCTCACATTTCTAAGTCTATTTTCCTCCAACTTGTAAAAGTACTGTGAGGATTAAAAGTGGGCAGTGGTAATATAATACATATATTGACAAAATCGACAACACTCTAAATAGCCAAACATGAGGGAATAAATTATTTTAATTTCTACTTTGGAGTATTACAAAGTCATGAAAATTATTCACCATTGCTTTCTTTTTAAGAGTTTTTTTCCCCTGATAACATAAATTAGAGCACTGTCCTCAAGTAACCACTGTTGAGGAGAGCAGAGGTGCTCAGTTTAGGCCTGATGATACTTCCCAACCATTAATCCTAAAAATATATGGCATGTATATATATATATATATTTTTGAAGAGTAACCATGGGTTGATATGATGATTTGCTTCAAATTTTGTCTTCTATTAAAAGAAAAATTCTGTGATCCTCATCTTTTTAGATTTACAGTCTATAATAATATAGTGTTGTATTTTGCCAATAATGCTAAGGAGAAAGCACAAATTTAGGTGTATCTAGCCCACTGAATCATGATTTCTATCAAAATCCTACAACTTGTTACATGACATTTGGCATATTTATATAATGTGTTACCCCAGGTGAGAGACTGACATTTTAGTCTGTAAGGATCTTAAATCAGTATCAGAGTCCTTCCTTGCAGCGTTGTTTACTGTATTTAAGATTGAAAACGCCCTAAATAAGCAACCCTAAGGAAGTGGTGCAATACACTATTTTAACTCCTCCTTTGGAAAATGTGGAAGTCGTGAGAATTATTCACAATTGCTTTCTAAGTATACTTTCTTATTTTAAAGTAATATGTGCTCATTGCAGAGAAATAAGAACATCAAGTTAAGCAAAGAGAAGGAAAAATGAACATGGTTGAGTCACCAGGGATAATCAGAGCTGATATTTTATTTTATTCTTATCTAGTGTTTTTCCCCTGTGTATATACATTGTATACCTTTTGCATGATTTGTATTATACTGCCTATAAAATTTAGTGTTAGGTTTTTTTCACTTAGCATACTCTTAAATTTGTAAGACTTTTTAATAATGTAGGAAAATACTTACATAGAAAGTAGAATAGATGTTTGTTCATTATTATTTCCAATGCATCAGTTATACACAATCACACCTGCATAGAATGTTGAGGATGTCGCTTAGGCTTCCTAAGGTTTCATTTCTTCTTCTGCAAAATGAGAGGAATAATTATAGCTACTGCACAGAAATGTCACAGAAGTTCTTTAATATAGTATAAGAAAAGTTGATGGTGATAATAAAAGAAACTATGTGGAAATCTTAACTATAGTGATAACTGGATGTATCGTGGGTAACTATTATTTATTTTTATTTATAGAATTTTTACTTTTCTAAAGAATACATGTTGCCTTTCAATTTTAAGGAGAAAAAATATATCCAAAATAAAATTTGACATTAACCCAGAAGTGTCCCCTTAAGATTGTGTGGAATGTTCTAGAACACAGTCTTTGGGCATCACTGGGAGGGTCTAAACCTGTCTCAGTCCTTGCAGAGTGTCTGCTGCTGTTGGCAGATAGAATATATTGTTTATCTATGACAGTGGAGGGCAAATGGCAGAGATGGAGACTCAGGCACTTTGGCTCCTACAAAATTGGCAGGGCTGTAATTAGAGTGTTTTTATTTCCACATAATTGAAACACCTGATCTAACAGCAAACTATTTGAAATTAAAACTATTCTAAATATTAGGCCATAAGGCAATGACCTCGTGAGCATCTCAGCAGTCAAGGACTCATGTCAAAGACTTGCAGAAAAACTGCCCTGATGGCTTTCTGCATGTGAAAGGGCTGGCACGTCACACAGCTCCAGGAACATTGGCCTGAGGTCTCTGGAGTTGTGCGGTTTGGTGGCCCTGAAGAGTGGATCCACATTCCCATCTGAATTTTGACACTATTCCACCCACTGTCACTCCCATGGAGGTTAGATTGAAAGATAAAATTCCCTACCCAGCTGTAGCCTGGAAGTGGTTGGAGAGTGTTGAAACATAAACAGGCAAAGAATGCATTAACTAATTGCTCTTGTGACTCTTCATGTCTGAACTATTTTTCATTCTTTCATCTGTTAGGTCCAGTTTATTATTGTCACCATCCACATAGGCCAGTTCTTTTTCATGGAGGATTGCAAGTACCAGTTTCCAGTCTTTCTGTACATCATTATGAGTTATGGGTGTGTCTTTCTGCTGCTCTTTCTCCATTTTTGGTACCGAGCTTACACAAAAGGTCAGAGGCTGCCCAAAACTGTGAAAAATGGAACCTGCAAAAACAAAGACCACTGAAATTTGAGCACCACATGAATCTATGAATGAGACTGATACCTGATCTTCCTTGACAATCAAGATATATTTCCATGTGCAGTGCATTTTGTATATTTTTCAGAATCAAGAGCTTGTATTTTTATGATAAGCTATGGGGGTTTCTGATATTTGAGAGCTCAAGCTCCCAGGTAACAGAGTCTTCTGACAGTAAAGCAGCCAGTTTTTCAGCTGCTTTTAAACCTCATCTAAAGGTTCTGGTTGATACATTCTGTTACAATAAAGGATTGTGTGAAGTTGTACAGTACTTTTCAAAGAAGTTCCATATAAATGAAAAATGTCATTAGATATTTTGAGTACGGACAGAGATCCATGCTGTACAATGGATTCCTTCTGCCAGGTCTGAAAACCTCAAACTGTGGGCTCTGGCTTTGTAGTTTGTTGACGACACTCAGAAGACACTCTGTTTATTCTAGAGTTAAATTCCCGTTCTAAAGAACTAACAAAGTGAACATTAAGTGAATTTTAGATAAGTTGGTCATTTAACATCACTAACAATAATTTTTCATGGATCTCTGGAGTGCCCACCACCAGTTTTGCTGACAAGACTTTCTCACAACCTTTGATTGTATAAAGTATTTAGAAGTAACACTTTGATGAGCACACTGATGCACTTGACACTAAGGTTAATGTTTGAAAACAGGTGATTTGTTCTGATGGCTTAATTGACACTTTGCTACGACTGTTTTTCAATTATGTTTGTGTATTTCTAGAAAGAGGTGAGTTTGTCAATGGAAAAAGTACTATGTTATTTCACTGGGAAAAGTACTGTGTTATTTTAGTCTGTCGTGTTATAATGTCACTTTCTAATATTGCCATGGTTTAAAAGGTTATCTTTTTTTATGGGGAATTCTTTTTTTTTAAAATTATTTTGTTGTTGTTAAATTACAGTTGTCTGCATTTTCTCCCTCCCCCTCCCCCCACCCCCTCCAAACCCATCTCCCTCCCTTGCTTTCACCCTCCCCCTTGGGTTTGTCCATGTGTCCTTTAAAAGGTTATCTTGGTTAAACGTATACTGGTTAGATGTGAATGCTCATGTTGTCAGCACACAGCAGGGAGCCTGAGATCGTGAATGATTTCAGACCACCCATCGCAGTTTGCAGACACGTGTTTAAGTGGCCTGTGAGGCAATTGGAGGCAGATGGTGACACAGAGATTATCCAGGGAAGATTCAGTTGTACAAGCATCTCTCTCAGCAGAGAATACATAACAGTTATTGTTCTAGATATACTGCATGAAAAAATATTTTCCAGAATTGTTAATAGCCTGAACTTCTTTTTACAAACTTATAACTTATATAATGAAGGACTAAAATTTATTTTGCTTCTTTAAAACTGCTACTTTTTAAAATTCTCTTGTTCTCAAACCCAAACTAATGGTCAGTAGATTTTTATCCAAGAAACACAAATATTTAGACATCTAAAAATTTTTTCTTACAGCTTATTTTTCCCTGCTATATTTATGCTGTATTTTTGAAAGACTCCTTATGCTTGTATGACTTTGAACAATTAGCACTGTATGACTCAGTTATTGTGTAACACCCAGTGATCCTTACTGTAAACAAAGTCCAAGTGTTTACTCAATTACTCACTGTAATTGCCCACAGTCCTGTGTCTTCCAAGCCTATTAATCTGTTCCATGGCCTTTCACACTTAGCAGATTCATAAGGTTATGTGCCTTTAAGTGACCTTTAGTGACTTCACTTGCTTAGAGTACAAGAAGATGAGGGTTGAAAATGGGGGGAATTAATACCTTTAAAAATAAAGAATAAAGGACGGGAGAGCAGAGCTCAAAGAAGCAGAGATCTAATTCACCTCTCAGAGAGACTCAGGATTCCCAAGGTGTTTTCTTGTTTTGCTTCTTCAAATCCAGCTCGTGCTAAATGAGAAGGTGTGGTAGGTGCTGCTACATATACATACAATTGCCAAAGACCCCAGCAGGGTAAAGACCAAGAGCAAAAAACAAAACATAAAAATGAAAAGAAATAAAAGAACTTAAAGCAACAGATTTTGATTCCTTTCCTTGCATACTTTCTAACCTGCCTTGTACAACCTCTCCTAACCACGTGGTAGTCTTTGAAATATTTGACATGCCTATCAGCTAACAGCAACATGTGAGGGGAACATCCTAAGTTGCATGAATCAAAGTGGAGAGCTAGAATGTTACATGAAAAGAAATCACAGTTGGCAGAAGCGTCTTCCATGTAAACATGAGCAGATCAAAATGCATACACTGGATGCAGAACTTGCACAGGCAGTGTTTTATTAAAGGGCTTTGTGGGTCACAGAGAGTTTCTCCTGGGGCTTCATCCCACTTTTCCAGACATTATTGCCTTTGGATTTGCTCACTTAACAAACAGATAAAGAGCCCAGTTACAAAATCTGGTTTATGACATAAGGCTTTATGAACCCTTGAGGACATATATTCTATAAACAAATAGAAATGCAAAACTTTAAGTGTGTAAGGGACATTGCAATTTTACAGTTTTAATTTAGTAGAATTCTTAATTTAGTAGATTATGTTATCTAAATTATAAGATTATGAGGTTACATTTTCTCATTCTATCCCTTCTTTCTGTCATGTTTTTAAAGACTGGAGAGACCCCTGGAGATTGTTAGTTTTGGTTGTGTGTCTGTGTATTATAATAAATTAGTGGTGTTACATGTGTGCGTACGTGTGTATATTATAACAGATTTGTGGCATTGTGTGTGTGTGTCTTTCATTTGGACTCTAACTGCATATGTTTGCATGGGTAGGTGGTTTTTAACCTAAAGTCTCATTTATCCAAAGCATTTTACACATCTGTTGTATACTTGCTATGTTCAGAGCCCTGTGCTAGACATTAGAGTGATAGAGATGCCTGTGGTGTAGTTGGGACCTCCTGGAGCTCACAGACTGGTAGAGGAAAGTATGTTACAGGACAGTGTATGACAGTTGCTGCATGGGTAGAAATCCTGTCACTTGGCAAACAGGAAAGGCTCTATGAAGAAGTGTGAGCTTGAGTTCTGTGTTTAAGACGTACAGAATTTCAAAATGGGTGGGGGGTTAATGGGCAAGGTGTTCTAAGTAAAAAGAAATAACAAATCAAAGGCCAGCAGAAGGAACGTATTAGAAAAGTTACAGGAATGGCCAATGGACCAGTCATAGTGAGGCTTCCTGTAGGTGCTTCTAGAGAAATGAGGCCAGCTAGGGAGGCGGGCTTTGACATGCGGAGGCGCTGCTGCAGCGTCTGGGAGGATTCTCCAGGTGAGTGGGAGTATTCAGTGGTTTGTGAGAGAGAAGAGATGTGATCGAAGTGGTACCTTAAGAAGTGTCATCTGGTGGAGAGGGGTTGGGTGGGGGCATGAGACAATAAAAGCAAAGTTAAATAAGTTTATTAAGGGTAAGGTGAAGAGAGCTGCTGTGTGTGATGGAAATAAAGAGGCTGAGGAGTGAGACCTTATGGTGAGTTGGATCTGGAGATGGACCTGCTAAAGTTGGAACGTGTAGCACGGTCCAGGGCAGTGGTGTGGTGGTGTGGAAATCCGGCTGCATTTGAAGCTGTGAGGCATGGGTGTTAGCTGCCATGTGACCTTGGACAAGCTGGTTAACCTCTCTCACCTTTTCTTTCTTCCTCTACAAAATTAGAATACTAGTACACGTTCTTCTTGCTGGATTGTTGTGTGGCTTAAATGAGATGATGTATTTAGAAGCCCTTTGTAGTAATTGATAAAAATATGAAATAACATATGCACAGAGATACAGACTCAGCAGAGTTGAGTGGGAAGGAAAAGAAAGTGAGTTCCTAGCTTAAGACAGGGTGAGCATCATGGTTCTTCCCACTTCAGGTAGAATACAGTGTGTGTTGATTGGGATGGGTTGGGATAAAAGTTGTAAATGTTTCCAGCAGATGTTTCCAACAGTGGAACAGGTTCATAGCATGTCCTGTGATATTAGGCTGTCCCAGAGCAAGGACTAGAAGGCTCTTACTTTTATGTGGTTATCTGGATGTTGTCGTGGCTTTTACTGACAGCTGGTATCAGGTCAGACTGTACATGTACATATAACCCCCAAATTCTTTCAAACTACAATGCTATTAACATCCAAAGAGCCTTTGTGTTTACATTCAGCCTGCAGCATTATAGAAATATTGCTGTATCTTCTATATATTCCAGGGCCCATGATATTCCATTATATGCGGGGATAGTCTGGTTACTACAGAGCGAAAGCTTGTTACAAGGTCATAATGGCTTGAAATGCCCAGCCTACACCAGGGGCCATTCTTTGCCTTGTACTCACCAACTTCAATAGGGATGATGTAAGCATCTGACGGTCTGAATGTGAAAGCTGAGCATTCAGAGCTGATGTTTTCAGTCTGAAAAGCTGCACAAATCCCTGTCAGTGTGTCTTGTGCCTGCTTTGTGTTACCTTGTCCATGAATCTGTTCCTTTGTTTCTTTTTATTCTGGAGCCAAACACCCTACTTCAGGCCCGGATACTTTTGCCTAGATTATAGAATTATCCTTGATAGTAATAAATTTTTCTCCCAATATAAAGACTTTTTATCCAACGAGGCTGCTGTCATGGAGAGAAGCTTGGTGCAGTGGTCGAGAGCACAGACTCTGGAACCAGTCCGTCTGGTCAAATCCTGGCGCTGTCCCTTACCAGCTGTGTGACCTAGACATCCTCTCTGTGTCTTTGTGTCCTTACTGAAAATGGGAACGATGAGGTTCCCATTACTTCCCGCATCAGTTTGGCATGGGGATTAGATGAGTTAATACGGCACAGACTTTCAGAGCAGTGCCTTCTTTCTAGTTGTTCAGGCCTCCAACCTCAGAGGCATCCTCAGCTCTTCCCTCTCTCTCACTCAGCACCAAAGGCTCCACCTTAAAGGATAACTAAAATCTGACCACTCTGGGCCCTCCTTTTATCATGCCTCAGTCTATGGAACAGCTTCCTGTCTGACTCACTGCTTCTGCCCTCACCTCCTTACCATGCATTGTCTGCATGTCACTCTTACTCAAAACCCTCCAGTGACACCTGGTTTTGCCTGGAGAAACAGCCAGAGTTTTTACAGTGGTCTGCAAAGCCCTCCGTGATCTGTCTCCTACCTGCCATTGTACCTCCGACCTCATCTCCTGTGACAGCCCCCTGGGCTCCCGCTGCCCCAGTCATGCAGCCTCCTTGTGTCCACTGGACCATGCTAAGCACATTTCTATCTTAGAGCCCTTGGTTCAGCTTTTGCCTCTGCCTGAGGGGCTTTTTCCCAAGTAACTGCTTGGCTGTCACTTCTTCAGTCTTTGCTCCCACTTTCTCAGCTAGGCTCTGTTTACATTACAACCTGTACCTTGGTCTCTCTTTGCTTTGCTCTTTCATTCTTCCATACAGCACTTACTACCTTACAACGTGCTGTACAATTGACTAGTTGGTATCCATATTGTCATCACTTTCTCAGTGAGGCCCTGTTTACATTATAACCTATGCCTTGATGTCTCTCTGCTCTTTCTTCCATACAGCACTTACTACCTTATAACGTGCTGTACAATTGACTTAGTTGTTATTTATCTTGTGTATTGACTGTCTTCCTCATTATAAAGGAGGGTAGTCTTGTCCTCAGGGTAGACCTTGTGGTTTGTTTTGTTCATTGCCAGTATGTAGCACAATGGCTGGCATATTATAGAAGTGAAATGTCTCTCCACTGGAATTTGTCAGGTGTTTTCCTCATGATTAAATTAGTTTTTAGGAGGAAAACAATAGAGGTAAAGTATTCTTATCATGGTGTCATATCAAGGGTACATACTATCAGTATGACTTTAACTTTGTTGAAGTTAACCTTGACCACCTGGTTGAGGTAATGTTACTCTTTTTCCTTCTCCTTTTATACTTTATTTTTTGGAAGGGAGTAATTGCATGCAGACACTTGCCCTGGCCAGTGTGGCCCAGCTGGCTGGGCATTGTCTCACAAAACTGAAAGGTCATGGATTCATCTCCTGGTTGGGGCACATGCTTGGGTTGTGGTTTGGTCTTCAGTAAGGGCATAGGCTAGAGGCAGCTAATTGATATTTCTCTTTCATACTGATGTTTTTCTCCCTCTCTTCTTCCCCTCTCTAAAAAAAAATACCCCCCTTGAGGGCAAAATATCTGCATAAACTATTTAGAATTCTTCTGCATGGGTAAGTTGCCTATTCTCTTCTATTATTTATTCAATCACTTATTTATATTAGTATGGACTCATGAATATGTATTTTATACTTTGGGTTATAATTCAACACAACCTTACTTATTTCGTTGTTCATGTTTTTTTATCTTGAGCCAATGGAAGGTCTTCCAGGTGGCTCCTTCGTCACTTTGACATACACCCACTTCCTTACTTTCTGGCACTACAAGATGCTCCCAGCTCATCTTACATATTTCCTGCCCTAGTGTTAGATCAGCCAATTTTCCAATTTTCCAAGATCAGCCAATTTTCCAATTTTCCAATTCTTTGCTTGGAGAATGGTCTTAGAAACCAAGAGCTGTCACAAGGTATGCTAATTTCTCCTGGAGTATCATTGCCTCTAAGGCCTCTCAGCTGGTACAGCAGGGAAGATGTGTGCATACTAACCAGAGTATATTCACATATCTATAAATATTTCTATATGTAACTCTCTGTATCTGTATTAGGATAAACAATTCATATTGATATCTCCAAACATGATCCATTACCACATGGACCATTCTAGCCTTTGCCTCTTATTGTCTATAACTCCATTTGCCACTTACTTACTTAATAGTTCCAATGTAGTATGCGTGCACAGTGGCTTCAGAATTGGTAACCCATACCCCACTTGATCAACTAGAGTTCCTTTTGTCGTTCCTATGCAAACTCCGCTTATTTCCAGAATTGCTTAGGTCAGCATCTTCCTCCCTCATCCTCTTCAGTGAGGTTGTTTCATATATTTGTAATACAGCTAGATTCTTTTGTCACAGTCTACATTTCTTCCTGGGACCCTCTCCACTTCTAAATGATTTTAAATGTTTTGCATTCTCAGAGGTTGACTCTCTGGGCTGTAAAGTGCTTTGAGTTTTGACAAATGTGTGGTGTTATATACCCACCATTACGGTATCATATGAAACCATTTCAATGCCCTGAAAACCCTCTGCACATCACTGGCTCAACCCTTCCCTACCCTGAACTCCTGGCATCCACTGACCTGTCTGCCATCTCTATGGGTTTGCCTTTTCCAGAATGTCATATAAATGAAATCGTGTAGTTTGTAGCCTTTTTAGATTGGATAGTTCCACTTATAAATATGTATTTGAAATTCCTCCATGTCTTTCTATAGTTGGATACCTTATTTCTTTTTTACTGCTCTATAATATTCCATTGTTTTTTATCCATTTGCCTATAGAAGGACATTTTGGTTGCTTCCACTTTGGGAGTGATTATGAATAAAGCTGCTATAAACACTCACATGCCGGGTTTTGTGTGCACGTTGGTTTTCAGATCAGGTGGGTAAATACATAGGAGCACAGCTGCTGGGTTGTATAGAAAGACATGTTTAAATTTGTCAGGGAAATGCCAGAGTGTCTTCCAAAGTGGCTCTGCCATTTTGCATTCCCACCAGCAGTGAGTGAGAGTTCCAGTTGCTCCACATTCTCACTGCAGTTTGATATTTTTAGTTTTCTGCATTTTATTTTCTGATCTTTGCATATTTCCATACATTCTCCAGTCTTT
Organism: Phyllostomus hastatus; assembly: GCF_019186645.2. Taxonomy (NCBI): domain Eukaryota; kingdom Metazoa; phylum Chordata; class Mammalia; order Chiroptera; family Phyllostomidae; genus Phyllostomus; species Phyllostomus hastatus. Next base: position 30,710,238 of record NW_025333916.1, read on the forward strand.
CAATGTTTCTCCATGAAATCTTTACAGATCTTATTATCCCTTAGCAGCACTTTCCTTGTTTGAATTTTTATTGCACTACAGTGGAGTTACATTGTACCCACATGCAACTGACTCAAATTCAACTGTAGGTCCACGATCTTTTCCTATGATTACAAAATCCAAGAGGCCTGGGACCCAAAGTTTGTAAATTCGCAGCACACTAGTTGGTAGCCAAACTTGAGAGGCTGTTTATCTTCTTATTCATCCACATAGGGCAAATGTTCATATATTTTAATGTAGAAATATGAATGTGTTTGCCTTGACTGGTCTGACTCAGTGATTTGGGCATAGTCCCCCAAACTGAGAGGTTACCAATTTGATTCAAGGTCTGTGCACATGCCTGGGTTGTGGGCCAGGCTCCCAGTTAGGGACATGCAAGAGGCAGCCGATTGATGTCCCTCTCCCTCTCTCCCCTCCTTCCCCTCTCTAGAAATAAATAAATAAAATCTTTAAAAAGTATATGAACATGTTTGATTATAGGGGGCTGCCTGAACTTCTGTGATGTTAAACAATATACATGTACAACATATCTCCTCAGAAATGTTGTGGATTACATTTGTTAATTCTCGGGAGGGTGGGGTGGATGTATTTTAATTCTCTAGGGACTGGTAGGGAATGGATCTGAAGAGGCTGACAGATACCTTTGCATTCCTGAGAGCAGGGAACCTGCACTTTCTCTCTGATAGTGTCTCTAGAGATAGTATGTGGTCTAGACAGGGCCAGAGAGGGCCTGGTAAAGATTTCCGGGCCTTGAGGCTGGTTCTAATGTATAAAGGAGCTGTTGAATCCATGGAGAGGGGTGGAGAGGGAGGGTCAATGGACATCATGGGAGCCATCTCTAATGTCAGATGACAAAAGGCATATTCTAGCCTCTCCACCCTCCCACACCTTGATAAAACTGTGGAAAGAACTGAGGGTATATTTTTATCTGTTAGAAGTAAATAGTACCAGCCTTGGCTGGCGTAGCTCAGTGGATTGAGCATGGACTGCGAACCAAAGTGTTGCAGGTTTGATTCCCAGCCAGGGTACATGCCTGGGTTGCAGGCCATGACCCCCAGCAACTGCACATTGATGTTTCTCTCTCTCTCTCTTTCTCCCCCCCTTCCCTCTCTAAAAATAAATAAATAAAATCTTTTAAAAAAAGTAAATAGTACCAAACTAGTAAGAATAAATGTTAAAGTTAGAAATTCAGAGTGACTATTAAAAAATTGAAGTTCTATTTCTTGGAGTCATGAGTTTGTGGACTAAGAATTCTACCTGACATGTAGAGATAGTATATCCTCACAGTGAAGTTGTTACTCTCCCCATTTTATTGAAATGAACTGCCTGGGGCCTCACGTCTGGGAGGTCTCTGAACCAGCTTTCAGCCCTGAGACGACTACAGAGCTCAATGCGGTGTCATCCTGGTTTCTGTCCTTGACAGCCCTGTGGTGTCATGGGGACTGATTGCTTATAGGATGGTACTATATCCATGTCTTTTCCCTGCCTGTGTACTGTATACAGTACTTTTCTGTTTTCTTCCTCGTACCATTTTACGAAGTGAATCAAGATAAATGCTTTTCACAATCCCCCTACCCATTATAAGACTAATCACAGTTGCCAAGAGAGAAACTTTTAACGCTGTGATTTTAAGAATATGAATCAATTTCACACCTATCGGCAAAGTAGCCTAACATGCAATCCCTCATTTAAAACACACTTCCTTTGTCATTATTTACTTCTTCCACTGGAGAGCACTTTGGCATAAAACTACAATTTATTTTGTCCTGGTCAAGAACTCTTTCAAAGGAGTGGCACCTGGTCCCTTGTCCCTGACCGCAGGAGGGAGAGCAGCATCTGGTGCTGCTGGGCAGTGGTGCCGGCCGTGGGGTGTGAGATTGTTTCACATCTAGCTGATTCCTTCTTACTTGGATAACTTTGCCAACTTCTTCCTCCTGGGCTCCTGATGACTACCATGGACTGATTCTGCAGACTCTTCTTGGTCTTCCATGGTGGGCGGGAGTGGGGTGGAGAGACATATAAATCTCCCAACTAAATATAACGACTACTTTGAAAATCTTTTGTCACCTGGGATTCACAATTACAGGTGGTATTTATGCATAATAGAATATTATTTAGCTTAGAAAAAAAGAAGGAAATTCTGACACATGTCAATATGATGAATCTTGAGGACATTATGGTAAATAAAATAAGCTAAAAAGACAAATACTGTATGATTCCACTTGCATGAGGTAGTCAAACTCATAGAAACGGAAAGTAGAAGGGTGGTTGCCAGGGTCTGGGGGGAGGGAGGAGTGGGGAGTTAGTATTTAATGGGTACAGAGTTTCAGTTTTGCAAGATGAAAAGAGTTCTGGAAATCAGTTGCACAACAATGTGAATGTACTTAACACTGCTGAACTGTACACTTGAAAATGGTTAAGATGGTGTGACTTTTATGTTACTCTTTCCCCTTTCCATTTACTAGATTATGCTAGTATTCTAAAAAGAGTTGGAAAGCTTTTAAAAATGTGTTCAAACACTTTCACATAGCATACAGATTTTATATGGTTTTAAGGAATCATTCAGATTATTCTCTGTACTCCCTTCCACACATCACTGCTAAAATTCTCCATCTCTCAGAACATTTTACCTGCCCCACCTGACGACCAACCTCCAGCCTTGCTGCTCTGCATTCACCATTCCCACTGTTCTCTATGTCAAACTGTTTCGAGGGCTGGGACAGACCGGGTTCCTAGTGAGACCACATGTCTGTATGGTGTTAAAAGGACAGATCCTTTGGAGTGAGGGAAGGGGGAAGGTAAGCCCTGCGCTCAGACACCTGCCCCCTTCACCTCTCACCCATCGTTTCTCCTTCCCGCAAAAGATCCAAACAAAATTCCAGGTTCCTGTGCCATCTCTTTCCCATCCTCCAGAGACCTCCGGAGCCCCTGCGAGACATGTTTACTGGCTTTGAGTGCCTCTGTGTTCCGAAACCCCTATTATGAACTCCCATCTCATTTTTGTATTTACTTACCTGAGTATAAAAGAAAAAAGGGAAACAGAGAGCGTGGGGGCTGCTGGGGTGAGCTTAGGGTAGAGCCCGTAATTAGGTTTCCCATGGTCTACAGAAATATTTAGAGAACCACAAAATGGGTGTGTGCTTGCTTCGGTGACAGGAAGTGACTGATATGTCACAGCCACCGCCCTAGAACACTCCCTATGCACAACTGTAAAGAGCCTTCCACCTGGAATGCTAACATGCACCCTTGCCCAGCCAATCTTTTCTGCGTTAGCCAATATTCATTTTAAAATATGGATCCAATCATGTCTCTTTCCTGCATACGCCTTTTAATGGCATCCCATTTATGCATGATTAAAAACTAAAATCCTTAACTTGCTCTCAAGGTCCAATGGAGTCAGCATCTGCCCAGCCCTCCAGCCACTCCGATAGCTCCTGTCCCTATTTTTTGCCTGTATCAAGACCTCAACATTCTTTCGCCTTCTCAACTACTCTAAGTTCCTCTTTTTACCACTGCCTGGAACCTACTCCACTGACTACCTCCCTACCCCTCTGCCACCACCGCTGCTGCCCCCAGCGTATATACAACCCCCTTGCCCCTATCCATTTCTCAGGTCTTAGATCCAAGTTCTTATTTTTCAGGATGCTTTCACGAACTGCCCGGAGTATGTCAGATTCCCTGCTGTATGCCTAGCACTCATTGTGCCTGCTTTTAGAGTGTGCACAGTATTTTCGGTTCAATATTTGTATGATCTTCTAGCTGATGTTTGTTCTGCCTTCTAGACTGTAAGCTCCATGAAGGCCACAGCTGTGCTTGTCTTGCTTCAGGTTTCATCCTGGGTGCTTCGCACAGCCCTGTGCAGAAGAATCCCTCACACGAAAATATTTGTTAAATTAATATAAAAGTTGATCAGTATTTAAATGATAAGATGTGGGTGTGTTCTGTACCACACTAGGTTAGGTGTCGAGGTGTAGAAGGATTAATTCATGACATCTTATTTTTTCCCCTGCCTGAGTTTAGAAAGAACTTGGAGATAGATTCAGGAGCCAGGCAGGTAAAAATAAAAACTTCACTACAAGTACTAAAGAAAAGTGGTATAAAAATACCATTTCCAAGTAAGAGGAATGGAGACTCTTGGAGAAACGGAGGAGTTCAGGCCTGCAGAAGGAACTATATCTGATGAGCTGGAAACCTGTTGTAGAAATAAAGACACTGCTCAAAGATTACTGGGATATGTTGAAAGGACACAGAAGCTGGTTTCAAAAAGATAATAGTAATGGATCATCTTTCATTAATAAACAAAGTATTCATGAGTTCATAATGATTCTCAAAAAAACCAGGAAGTGGAGTGAAGGTGAGGAGAGCTCTTTACACAGAATGCCAGTTAAAAACTGTAGAAGGTGTGATAGAGTTAAAACATTGCTACTTGCAACCTTGGTTGTAATCACAGGTTTTCAAAGGATGCAAAAACCACTGGGTATGAATTTGTTGAGAAGCAGGATATTCATATGATTTCATATAATCACCCTACAGATTATTTTTTAAGTATAAAAGAAACCTTTAAAATGAGGAGATCGGTGGGTACTGTGTTAACCAAATGATTAAGCTCAGCATCAGAGACAATGGGACAAACTGACATGTTCTTTCTGATGTGATGCAATAGGCAGAAAACATCATGAATAGTACTCTTGCTAAATATTTAATATGAGTCTAATAATAAGGAAGCATCATTATGGCATACTCTGTGACACAGTCAGTCTGGTCTTTTCAAATTTGTCAGTGTCCCATAAAAAGGAGGGAGATTATTCCAGATTATGAAGAGGAAAGAGACCAGATAACTATGCAGTGTACAGTCTTTAAGTATAAAGGACTCGTGGACATGGACAACAGAGTGGTGATTGCTGGGAGGAGGGGGACATAAGAGGACTAAATGGTAATGGGAAAATACCATAAAGATTAAATAAAAAAGAAGTATAAAGGAAATTTTGTGATAAATTGGAGAAATTTAATAATGGATTGTATATTAAGTAATGTGTATTTATTAAACTTCCTGGGAGTAAAATGGTATCATGGTTAAGTAGAAAAATGCCCTTGTTCTTAGGAGATGCTTATTGAACTGTATAGGTGCAGCTTTCCCCCAGCCATGAGAGACAGCAAGAGAGAGAGAGCATGCGAGCGCAAATGGAGCACAGTGTTAACAATTGATGAATGTATTTGGAGGGCATATAGGTGTCATGGGACTGTTCTTTCAACTTTTCTGAAGGTTTGAAATTTTTCCGAGTGAAAATTGGAGAGGTAAGCAGTTAGGAGAAGATGGTTTAGGCCTGTTGACTAAGTGGGCTTGCTGATCCTTCCTTATACCCAAATTAGATAGACTCACCTGGCTGAAGTCACTTGTAGAGAACCACAGGCTTCTCCCATCTCCTGTTCCCTCTGCCCCTTGCCACAGGGCTTCTTATTATAAATGTATGGCTCAGAGCAGCAAAACAGGCTTGGTAAACTTTGTAGGTAGGCAGATCCCACAGAAACCCCTGCAGGGCCTGAGCCATTCTTGCCCAGTTTCACTTCTAAACTCACTGTTCAGAGAAGTTGCAAGGCAAGAAATATTACTCTGAGACAGTGGTTCTCAAACTAGATTGCACTTTAGAATCACTGGGATATTCTGCCCATACCATAACCCAGAGCCATTAAATCATAATCTGTGTGGGTGGAAGCCAGGCATCAGTAGTTTTGGAAACTCCCCAAGTGGTTCCAATGTGTTGATAAGTTTGAGAGTGGCTGCTTCAAGGCAAGTCTTTCCATGTGGAAATATGATTAACTGAGGAATAAGTATCACTCCCAACATCAGTCAGGGAAGACAAACAACCCAACTGGGGCCTCCAGGTTGTGACAGGTTGCAGGCTCAGAAAGGCAAAAAGCTCCTTGGAGCTGTAGAGAAGAGAGAGAAAGCCCTGCCCCTACAGCCATCCAGTCCTCACAATCATCCAGCCCCTACAGCCATCCAGCCCCTACCCTGCTTCATCCCTCTCTGTGGCCGTAGTATTGTAAAACTTCTACATTAGTTTTGGTAGCTATTTTGTAGACCTCATAGGATTTTCTATATAGATGTTGGTTGTCTACAAATAAAGACAGTTTAACATTTTCTTTCCAATCTGGATGCTTTTTTATTTCCTTTTCTTGCCTCATTGCAGTAGTTATAGCTACCAGTATGATGTTAAATAGAAGTGGAGAAAAAAGACATCGTTGTCTTTTTGTTGATCTTGGGCAGAAAGTTTACAGTCTTGGCTATTATGGCTGATGTTAGCTGGAGTATTTTCATAGATTTTTATTAGTATTAGGTTGAAGAACTTTCTTCTGTTCCCCAGTTTGTTGAGAGTTTTATTTTTTTAATCAGGAATGAGAATTGGATATTGTCAAGTAATTTTTCTATTATTTCTTTTTCCTTATCCTATAAAAATCTTTCTAAAATAGAAATTTTAAACATAACAAAAATAGACAGAATAGTAATATAAACCTGCATGTACCCATCATCCAGCTTGTTAGAAATGGAGGTTCTCAGGCCCCAGTGAAGTGCTGAGGAATTAGGAACTCTGGGGCAGGGCCCAGCAGTCTGTTTTAAGTACTCCTGCAGGTGACTCTGAGGCATGTAAAGTTCTAAAACCACTGCCCTAAGACATTAAGGAGTCTTTTTAAAAAATGACTATAATACAATTACCACACTTAAAATTTAAAAGTCCACTTTTTGTTTATTTTCAAATATGTACTTAGTATTCTGGCTTCCAATTTTCTAATTGCTTTTAAAACTTCTAGTTTTTGTTATTTTTATAGTTGGTTGAATTATGATCCAAATAATGCCCCCACACTGTGATTAATTGATTTGTTTCTTAAATCTCTTTTGGGTTCTCCCTTCACCTTCCAGCCTCCGTCTTCCTTGCAATTGCACACACCTGGTCATTTATGGAACCTCCCACATTCCAGATTTTGCTGGTTGCAACCCCTCATATTCTCCTAACCTCTACATTTCTCATAAACTGGTAGTTAAAACATTACATTGAGGTCAGGTTTACGTTGCATTTCGGGGGCAAGAATTCTTAGCAGATGATGTTGTGGTCCTGGTCTCTTAAAGCTTCTGGCTGAAACTTGGTTCTAGCTATTTGCACTGCTCCTGTAGTTACTCCAGGCTCTGCCTCAGCCTCCGAGCTCATCATATCCTCTTTCCTCCCAGCTCCTTGGGTTCTGTATTTCTCCTGGCCCAGTTTGGAAACGGGACAACTCTCCTCATGGCCTTTACCTAACATTCCTTTAAAATGCTGCTTCTGGTAACTTCAGCTTCAAGTACAGGTGAATAGGCAAGAGTCACTCTCTTCCAGGATACTGCCTAGTCCTCAGGACGCTTCCTGGCAGGGCCTGCAGAACCTCTCCCCCAGGCCACAGCTTGCCCGCAGGAGGGGGTCTCATGATTCTGGCATTTCTGTGGTCACTCCTCTGGTGTCCTCTCTCCCCTGAGGGGCTACTGTCAGGGGACCTGGAACAGCCTTGCATCCAGGTTCTATTGAGCGTCTCCAGGGTCCTGGTGTGTGGACGAGCTGGGGACAACTTGAAAGTGAGCCACTCGCCCTCCTAATCCCTTGTTGGAGCTGGACTCAAAGCACTGCCCATTGTTAATTCCAGGAGCAACAGAGAAAGTTAGATTTAAAAAATGCAGTGGAGCAGGTTTGAATGTCTAGAAAGTCTCTCTTTAATTTTAAATGAAAGAGAAAATCCATAAATGGTATACCCAGTCAAGCTTGAAACCAAATGCTGGGTTTTTGTCCTCTAAAGAAAATCCTTTCATCCCTTCGCTTTCTTAGTTGGTTTTTGAGTTACAATGAAGATGACTAAATTCGTGGTAATTTGTGAGTTGGCTGCTGTTCCCTCTTTGGTCTGGGGTACACTCTTTCTTGTTTCTTTTTTTCCTTACAAGTGCATGATCTGCTTCTGTTAACCTTGGTTGCAGGGCGGGAGGCTGGAGGTGGCATGAGGAGGCCTGCTCAGTGCTGGTCATTTTTGTTTCGTGATCTGGGTGCTGGTTACGAGGACGTGTTTAGTGTGTGAAAATTACCCAAATGCTATACTGCTAATCTCTCGCGCTTTTCTCTCCATATGTTATAATCCAATAAAAAGTTGAAAGATGATCTGTGCCAGAGATAAACAAAAGAATAAAATATAAAGTAATCATCACCAGTAAGGACAAATGCTTAAAATGATTTTGTATTTTACAGCCGAGCCAGTTTCAGTTACTTGGCTCTGAAAGAACATACAAGCGGCAGTGTTGTAGGCGAACACAACCACCATTGTGGCCTTTGTTACTCTGTGAGATAGCCCAACACGTACACACACCCTGCCCCAACCCCGGCTCACAGACCTTCCTTGTTCCCCAGCAGCTTTGCCTCACAGTCTCATTTTCACCCTGTCTGGCTTTGTGCTGCTGACCACGGCCCCACATTGGGCTCCGCAGACCTCTGTGTCTGTTTGTGGCCCGTGGGCCTTGCTTGCCAGGACTCTCTGCTGCTGCCTCCAAGAAATTCTCTGTTCAATATCTTGCGCTCAGTAACCACCTGGTGTATACATATATTTTTAAAAATGTATCATAGTTGACTTGTCCTCTCGCCTGCTAGGATGTCCGTTTCTGGAAATAAGGGCTTTGTTTTATCTACCATATTCCAATGACTGGAACAGTGCCTGACATGGAGTAGGTACTCCTGCATGTTGAATAAATGAAATGAATGTAAAGCTTTGTATTTCTTTGTGGCATTTATTTTTAAATACTGAAATAAAAATACTATTCAATTGTTAAAATGAAATAGTATGGTTTTATATTTTCCAGATGTTTTTAAGCTTTCTTCTTTATCCATGCCCCAAAGAACATGATGCTCCTATTAGTGAATTGTATCGCTGCAAGCTCTGTGGGCAGGTGGGGTGTGCATTTCCCAACTGAATGGTGACATTGCAGATCCATAACAGGGGAAATCAACTTTTAAGTTGATTTTACAACTTTTAAGAACACCAGCCAATAGACTGTCTTGATGGCTTAACTGCCAACAAACAAAGCTGAATGTAGTTGCAGAACAAGCAGGTTTCAGTGGAGGCATTCTTTCAAAACCGCACATCCAGCAGCTGGGAGACCTTTCAGATGCAGAAGGACGGACTGTGGCAGCCAGGAGTCCTCCTGGGAATGAAGGCATGACTCCCAGCCACTCCCTACTTGGTGTGGTTGAGAAATACCCCTAACAACCCCGCAATATACTGGATATCTATGCCACTTTTTTTTCCACAGCTCGAAATTTCCTAACATTAGTGATAAGTCAGCTGCTGATGGTGAAACTGCCAGTGTACTACTACTGACCTTATAAAGATGTTCCAAGGCTGCTATAAGGAGCTTGATGGCTTCCCACAGACTGTGCCACAGCAAAGTACACACAGTAATTTATTAAAATTGCTATAATCGGAATGTGGAAATGAATTTTCACAATTTAACTGAGATATAACTGAGAATTCACCTGTCTTGGGGGGGTAGTAATCAGATTAAATTTATTCATATGCAGTCAGTTCCAGTGAACACAAAAATATAAATAAGCCAAACCATATTTAGAAGGATGAAAAAGAATTTGAATAGTATGATGTGTGATGTATTTGAATAGTATTTGAATAGTGTGATGTTTATGGAACTCATTCCTGGGAAGGCTCACTTGAACAAATTTATGAAAGGTTTTTATTTCCTTCTTCCTCTTCTCCTGAAATGTATCTTTGCATAAATAAAAATGAAAATTTGACTTTATATTTGAAAGTTATCCCTGAAGGAGTTAGTAAAAACCAGCTAATCAAGCAACCAAGCCAAACCAAACTCCCCAGGTTTTCACAGCAGAAGGTCTGGGTTCAAGTCCACATTTTGTTAATGGGACACTTAACCTCTCTGGTTAAGCAAGTCACTTATCCATGCTGAAGCCTAGTTTCCTCAACAGTAAAAAGGGATTATTCATAATTTACCTATTCAAATAGTCTTAGAATCAAACAAGATAATGTGAAAAAATTTCGAAAGCTACTTTACAAAAGTAAGGGTTGTAATTTATTTCTTACAAGAAATAAAAAAATAGTTCCTCTTTATAAAAGGGAGCTGAGGCAGCTTATGATATATTTATATAAAATCAGAGAATAAGTACAAAATAAAGGTAGATTTTTGATCCACTTATTTACTGATGAGCACTTAGGTTGCTTCCAACACTTGGTTATTGTAAATTGTGCTGCCAACAATATTGGGTGCCTTGGTTCTTTTGGATTGGTTGGTGTTTTAGGACTCTGGGTGTAATCCCAGCAGTAAAATTGGAATACCATGCAGCAGAAAGAAAGAAGGAGCTCATACCCTTTGCAACAGCATGGATGGATCTGGAGAGCATTATGCTAAGTGAAATAAGCCAGGCAGTGAGGGACAAATGCCATATGATCTCACCTATAAGTGGAACCTAATCAACAAAACAAACAAGCAAGCAAAATATAATCAGAGACACTGAAATAAAGAACAAACTGACAGTAACCAGAGGAGAGTGGGGAGAGGGGTTATGGGGAAAAATAGGGGCAGGGTTGTCAAGGAACATGTATAAAGGACACATGGACAAAGCTAAAGGGGATAGGATCAAGGGTGGGAGGCTGGGATGGGTGGAGGGGGAGGGGTGGGGAGAAAATGGAGACAAACGTACTTCAACAACAATAAAAAAATAAAGGTAGAAAAATAAAATAACTCACCATTACATTTTTAATAGTTAGATATCGGTCACAAATTTGCCTCTAAATTCCAGTAGATAACAGACATAAATATTCAGTTACAATAGCCATGAGTGTGTCAGACAAAAACTAGCAATGTTTTGTGCTTATCATACTGAGGTACCAGTGGGGAGGGATTGGGGACTGTGGCATGCTCAAGTGTGAAAACTCAGGACAAACTATCTTGTGCTTCAGTTTTGAGTAAGCTACAGACATTTTTACATTAGAATACATATATATCATTAATTTAAATTTTTTGTTTGGGTATTTGCTATGTAGCAGATATTGCTCTGTGATCCCCAGTTCACAGTGAACCACAGTGTTTCCCACTGTGAACCCCAGTTCACAGTGGGAAACAAAAGACCCTTGATCTCACCAAGTTTATATTCTGGGCCAGAGCAGTGGTTTGCAACTGTATCAGGATGAATATCCTTTTTACTGTGCTAAAATGAAAGTCTCAGATAATCAACCTACATGTAATTAACAGTTAATACATCATCCTTTTATATAAAGGTGAAGTAAAAAGGATGTAATTTATAATAAAGTAATATTTATTTGAAAACATAAATAAATACCTAAGCATTTAAACAACTAAGGTATAATACAATAGGAAAGTACTTGCATCTTCTTAGAAAAATAAATTTGGATTAAAGAGAAGTAAAGACAATAATTAACTTAATGTTATCACTTTTTATACTTGATATTTTGAAATAAGGACTAAATAAGTGTATATGGACATCGATAGTACCATACCCATGAGTTCAACCATTACAGATACAGAATTTGTCACAGATATGTGTCTCAAACACCACAAACTGCATTGTCATCACTGACATGATTTTCTGACATGGCAAGTAACTTTTCCTAAACAAAACAGACCATAATATTCCTGGAAACTTCAGTGTATATTAAAGCTGGCTGAAAATATTTTTTATTTATGTGAAATAGAGTAGGTGCTCAGCTGAGATCATCACAAACAGGGTTTTCTCTGACCTCAAAGACCAGTGGGACACGGAAAAGTCATGCAGAGCACCGGGCAGCTGTTGGCTGTGCAGTCTCACTTCAGCCTCACTGGATATCCCTGGCTCTTGCCTCCAAAATACTGGCCCTGCTATCTCTTTAAAAACCAGAAAACTATCCCACAAATGCTCACTCAAAATACTCGCAGAAGATGGAATTCCTTTATTTGCAGCCTTGCAAAGTGCTGGGGCAAGGACGTTCTAGGCAAGGGGAAACTCCAAAGGCGGCCGGCTAGGTGGGACAATACTTAGGATGTTTAAGGAACAGTAAGAAGAACTTTGTGGTTGGAGCTAGGTCACAAAGGTGGAAAGCATTGAACTTTTAGGGCACAGAGAGGAGGAGAAATTTCCTAATTATTTTTATGAGGTGTAGAAAGACTGATACTAATAGTCCAACATAAACTACATTTACAAAGACTGTGTGGTCCCTGATCATTTTGAAGGGGTGTGTTTCCAGTAAAAGGAATTATCTTGTCCATGACTTATGATGGACTCTTGGGAGAATGTTCAGGAAGCACATACGATGTTTTGTATCAGGTCCCAGCTCCACCACTGTGTCAGATTCTGGGTGGACAAGGCTCTGAAACTCCTCTTCTCTTTCTCCTGTGCTGCCTTGGTATTCCCTGCCAAGAACAAGCAAACTTCTTCCTTGGAATTTAGAGATTCCCCTCCTCCTCAAAAGAAGTTTTGACAAGGATTCACTCATTGGAGGTAAAATGACCTTAATTGCTTTTCTGATTACAAAATATACATGCATCATTCCAGGAAATTTTTTTGCTTTCTAAAATTCACATAAAGCCATACCTAAACCAGCAAATGGAGGAAGGTGGTTATGAAGATAGATTGAAGTGGGTATCTGATTCTTTATTCAACTCTTTCTTATGTCTTACTCTGAGCACTCACTGAGATGACTGGATTTGAATTTTGTACTTCAGTATAGAGTTGGTACCTCATTTGTCCTTTTGAAAAATTGCGCATCAGACCACCGATTCCTAGGTGGGGAAAATCCTGAGCAGTGAAAAACAACTCACAGACTTATGGTGAAGGACTGAAAATTTCAGTCTGATACAAAATATAGAACTCAAATTCAAGGGAGAGAGTACTTTTCCAAAAGTACAAATAGAAAAGCCGAATCGGGGCTCTTTCCCGGCTCTTTATTGTTCTTACAACGCTATCAACACTCCTGTGGCTAAGTGCTCTTACCTAGTTTTTAAATGTCTCTCCACTTGCAGATGCTGTCTGCTCGCTTTATTTCACTACCTACTTCTCCCAGTCTTGGCAGCGCCCCCAGGTTCAAGGCACACTTCGAAGGGCGGATAGGGATTTGCCTATTCAGACCCGCCGGGTCTCGGTAGAGACTTCCATTGACATTTTTGTAGAGAAAGCTTACGTCTGCTGACCGACGAGGGTAGGGAACTTCAGCCACCCTCGCCCCAGGGCGTGGCGGAGACACCCCCGTACAATCAGTCCACGGCCGTCCCTGGAATGTGCTTAAGGTGGGGCGAGGATCGACTCCCACTTAGTCTAGGGTGCGAGTGGGAGCACAGCTTCTCCAGCACCAGCGCTTCAAAGAAACACCTGCCCCGCCCCTACCCGGTGCGTTCCTGCGGCCCCGCCCTGCAGGCTCCCCTCACGCGCTGCAGCGCCGCCCAATCAGCGCCCGCTGTGCGCAGGCTCGGGATTCAAACTGCAGCTCGGTTGGGTAGCGGGGTTTAGCAGTGTTGGGGCCGCAGGCAGCCACGGTGTGCGGGACATGGATCACCGCATCGTGGGGCCCGGCCCATACCGGGCCACCAAGCTGGTAAGTGAGCATGAGGGGCCCTGGGTAATGCCTCCAGCTCCAGGATTCCCCGGCAGTCCTGCCGACTGCTCAGTGCTCAGCCTTCGTTTCTCCGGGGCTGGCGGGCCAGGGTTTGGAGGCGGGACGTGTTTGGGCCGGGGCTGGCGTTTTCGGATGGAGTTCAAAGAAAGGATGGCAGGGCCCGGAGCCCAGGCAGTCGGGGGAACACCTTCGTTCCCGAGGGCTTGGCCGTGTTTCTGGCAATCAAGGGCACCTCCCAATTTGAGGAGCCCGTAAGACCAGGTGACCCTCCCCACCCCTGCTCCTCTTTGTCTACGTAATCCCACGCCTACTTCCGGGAGAGGAAAAACCCTGTTCGTTACTTTAAGGCCACCCGCCCCCTCGCCGCAGTCAGGGAAGGGTGTGTCTCGGTCCTGAGTGTCTCTGTGGTGATCCTTGAGGTTCTTTCTAACGGTGCCCAGAACAGAGGTGGGTGGTTCTGGCCACATTTCCCGTCCCTGGCGTTTCTGTTTTTGTCATCACCGACAAAAATGAGGGTTTGGCCTGAGTGATTGGTCTGAGAGCCTTTGTAGACCCTGGTGGTCCGAGGTGCTGCCATTTCTCCTGGGAGAAGAGCTTGGTATTCAGAGTTCTGAGGGTACTTATTTGATTTCCTTGTGACCTGGAACAAGTAATTTTAGTGATGTCTGTTTCAAAGGATTAGCATAGTGGGATAACTAGTGCAATTTGGTATGGCCATGGCAGACATTTAGACAGCTTTCTGTGAGTGCATAGGGGTAATTTGGGAGGAAGGGACTTCCCTCCTTGATCTGTCAACCACTTCTGGTCACGCTTTAACTTGAGAATTAGTCTCCCTCAATAAACCCTAATGGATATCCAGGAAAAGATGGGAATTAAGTTCCAAACTCTCATTCAACTAGACTTATATATGGAAGAGATGAGGACAGTGGGACAATGGGAAATATCACTAGGGTTTCCTTTTCTTTCTAGAGCCAGTCACACCAGGGTTGGTGGGGTCAAGCCAGAGCTAAGAAAGCCAGCTTGTCGGAGAAATCAGGGTTGTGGCAAATGGCTCTTTTTTTTTTTTTTTTTTTGGCTCATAATCCACTTTGAGAATCTTATCTTCTCTTTCCAGAAAAGTGCACATGCCTCATAATCATGAAATTTTATATATGATTTCAGGGGACTTGGGGAGTCTGTGGCATTGTTTCATTTGGCCTTACCATTTACTCCCCCACAATTTTGTGGGTCAGCAATCTGGCCTGGGCTTTTGTCAGTGTTTCTTCTGTTGGTGCCACTCATGTGCCACAATCATCTATCTGGTGACTGGCCTAGGTCTAGGATGGCTGCTTGACTTGGTTCTGGCTGTTGGCAGGGCCAAGTGTGTTTACATAGAGTATAGTGGCTCCAACACAACTAAAAGAAAATTTCTGCTTGTAACTTCGTTGGTCAGAGCAAGTCAAACAGCTAATCCCAGATTGTAGGAATTCAGCTCCACTTCTTTTCCTTTTTTTAAATTAAAAAGTTCTTTTCAATTATAGTTGACATGCAATATCATATTAGTTTTGGGTGTACGGCATAGTGGTTGGACATTTGTGTAACATATGAGGTGATCTTCCCCCCCCCCACCCCCCGCCATAAGTCTAGCACCTACCTGACATCATACAGTTATTACAGTGTCACTGACTATATTCCCTGTTCAGCTCCACTTCTTTATGGACAGAATTGCGGTCACATCACAGAGGTCCCTGTGAACAGGATGGGAGGAGTGATTGCATTTATCTTTTTAAAAAATTATACTTATTTATTTTTAGAAAGAGGGGAAGGGAGGGAGAAAGAGAGGGAGAAAAACATCAATGTGTAAGAGAAGCATCCATAGATCAGATGCCTCTTGCATGCCCCCAGCAGCGGACCGGGCCCAGAACCCCATCATGTTCTGGGAATCTAATCAGTGACATTTTTTTGGTTTGCAGAACAGCAACACCTAATGCACTGAGCTGCACCAGTCTGGGCTGATTGCATTTGTCTTAGCAAAAATCTACCACAGACACCCCAGAATGATTCATTTAAAAAATTAACAAATACAAATGTAGGTTTTCCGTTGGGCTAGCTTCTAAGAGGTATGAATGGTGGTGGTAGGGAACAAATAGGGTGTTTTAAAAACAATGTTTTCATATCTGCTTCTGCTTTACCATCGTCTCTGCCATTTCAAACCATCTGGGCTCAGGGCTATAGGTAGTTCCAATGTTAGGGACGAACTAGAGATTGTGCTTTATCAGGGTCCTTCAAACACTTTGCTCTCCTTTGTGGAAGGAAAATAACATCCTCCCCTCATCCCAATCTATTCACATCATTTATGCAAGGGAAACAGAGGGCTCTCGGTATTGGCATAACTAGTTTTCATTCTTTCTGCTTTATACTAAAAAAAACAATACATCATAATTGGAACTGTTTTTTAAATCTCACTCACAGAAATGTATGAAGTACATTTTTTTATAGATGCAGAGTGCCTATGCATTAGCACTTGATTCTGAGCCACACTACAATATTATCAAAGGAATTGATTTAAAAAAAAAAGTACTCTCTCCAGAAGTCTTGGGTCCCCAAGAAGTGATTTGCAAGCCAAATTTAGCCAAAACTGATAAAGTTAAGTGGGAAGTTATATTATGTGAATAATTAATGAAAACACCTCAGTTTCACCTGAATTTCCTAGGTAGTCAATCCAGTTCTAAACTTTATTCTATTTGAGAAACTTGATCTTAAAGTAAGATTTTGAAAACACAGAAACAATAGCCACTTTTTAAAAAAAATATTTATTTATTTTTAGAAGAAGAGGGAATGGAAGGAGAAAGAGAGGGAGAGAAACATCAATGTATGGTTGCCTCTCGAGTGTCCCCCACCAGGGAGCTGGCCTGCAACTCAGGCATGTGTCCTGACTGGGAATTGAACTAGCGACCCTTTGCTTTGCAGTTTGGCACTCAATCCACTGAGCCACACCAGCCAGGCAATAGCCATTTTTTAAAGTGAGAATTCTTGCTTTGTCGGTGACCTCACTCTCATTACAGGTGCTTTCCCCCCCAGCTGTAAACTCTATAAATGTTTCCCTGGGCAAAATTCAGTTGTCCCTCAAGGCTTTTACCAGGTAAATTATAAAGCTTGTGATAGCTATCTCTTTACTTTCCTCCCACTTTCAGCTTACCATTTCCTCTTTCTCCCAACATTACCCTCAACCTAATCTCCAGGAAAACCTTTGGAAAATCTGTTGGCGTACAAAGAGCAGGCCTTTACTTGATCCTTTTATGGCTCACTCTGCTTTCTCAGACCACATACAGCTCCATTTTCTAAAGCACCCAAGTCTTATCTAAAAATAACTTTTTATGACTAGGTAAATTTTTATGCCAAAAGTCAGATGACAGACTTATAAGTCAATTCATGATGAATATGGAAGCTAATTAGCAACTTACTCATCATCAGGGAAATAGCTTTCATTTTTGTAACCCACATACATAAATGGTTAATTATTTTAAAAGAAATGAGAAAAAATTGCTTTTACTGAAAATTGCTTAAATCTACTGATCCTTTCTTTGAGTTTAGTTCTGAGTTATCTATATCATCTGATGCAATTGGTAAACTGTAAAAGACTTACAGACTGATCATCGAATCAGAGAGTTAGAATGTACTCCAAAGATTGTCTAGTCCAATGCCCTCATTTGACTGAGGCCTAAGGGTGAACTGACTTGATCAAGTTCATACTGCTGGTATGTGGCAAGTATAACCCAACCTAGAATTTTGTTGTCTGATTTCCTTGCCCAGGTGCTATATTATAATACTATAGCACCACTGTCATAATATTTTTGATGCTAAGAAGTAAGGGAGTGGAGTAAATATTCTGGAGGAAGAAACAGGAAGCGCATTTCAGCATTCAGGGTTGTATTTTTATAGTGTGGTGTATGATGTTAATTGAAGCTAAAACAGTTGTGCTGTATGATTCTTTTATCTCCTATACTGGGGGTTTGAAATAAATAAGTGAAACATAAATAGTTTTTTAAGCATAAAATAAATCTGTTTGTTCCCTTCGCTATAGAGATTATTTCCTTAGATGTAATGTACCGTGGAAGAATATCACATTCTCAAGCTCTATCGTGTTCTTTGTTGACACAGGATATTTTCTTCCTAAATGCAAGTGAGAATGGTTAATTAGTTTAAAGATAACTTAATTTTTTTTCTTTCTTGGCAGAATAGCCAAATAACTACTTATATTTGGAAATAAGTCGGTACAGAGACCATGGTCCTCGCTAGGTTTTGAAGTTATAGTTGAAACACTGGATTGAGTAAATATAAACTGTAACGATAAATACCATGAAAAATCACAATAAATAAATTCAAATTTCTTTTTGTAAACTTCCTATTTAAGAAGAGATATGAACCTTTGAAGAGGATATCTTATAACACTTTTAGTGTGAGATGAAAATCAGCTGTCAGGAGGACAGCTAAAAATCCAATCAGCATCCTAATAGATATTTTTTTTTCTCTGTGAGGACTGTATTCAATTGAAGGCTCATACACAAGAGTGAAAATGCAAGAATCCAAAAAATTTTTTAAAGACCATAGGTGCCTTGAAATAGACAAATATCTCAGTGGGATAGAAAAAGAGAGTTCCATATTCCATATCAAGAAAGGTAATGTCTGAGGTGACGATGTTTCAGTTCAGTGAGAAAAGGGTGGTAGAACTAGCTCTCCATCTGGAAGAAAATCTCCATCTGGAGGACAATTAGAGCTCTCCTACCTCCCACCATAAAAATTTCAGTTGAAGTTTCAAATATTAAAATAAAATCCCTCTATAATATTAAAAGAAAATTTTGATAAATATTTTTAACATCTCAGGATGAGGAAACTCTTAAGAGAGTAAACCCTGAAACCATAAAGAAAAAAATTTATATATTTTTCCTTAAAACAATGACATCGTAAGCAACAAAACCTTCCCAAAGCTAGAGACCACATAAACAAATGAATAAGCTAGGAGAAAACACTCTAACATACTTAAAGAAGGATTAGTAGTCAATATTTCTTCATTCAACATATATTTATTGAACATGCATACTGCATGTCAGATACTATCCTTGGTGGCTGGGATACTGAACTAAGTAAAATAGACTAACTTTCCTGATTTATATGCACTTAGATTTAAATTCTAGATTTAAAGAGTTCTTAAAGTTGATTAAAATTTAGAGAAACAACACAATAGAAAAAGGACAAGTCTCAGATGAAGAAATAAAAATGATTAAAGATGAAGGTAGGAATACCCAACCAAAACATAGAGATAGCATTTCTTGTGCATGCGCTGACAGTAGTGAGAAGAATGGGAACATCTAGGTGTGGGCGAGGACAAGGCAGTTGGCCCATACCGTTGTTGGTAGGAGTGTGAATTGCTGCAACTGATTTAAATATGGTGAAACACTATAGAAATCTGTTATACCAAAGGTAAATAAATGAGGGCATGGTACTTCAGGTTGTATAAACAAGAGCATACTTTTACAACAAACTGGAAATAGCTGCGTGTCCATCAGTTAGAAAGTGATCAAATGAATTATGAAACTCATTTATTTGTAAGAACGGGCCAGACCTACAGGTGTTGACTTAGAAAGATATCTTTGGTATGTTAAATGCAACAGCACATTGTAGGATAATATGTACAATTGATTGATTTTGTTTCTTTAAAAAGGAAGCAAACAGCAGCAATGATAAATAATACATACATACAAAAGGAAAAGTTCTATATATGTGTGTTTGATATGTACAGAGAATTGGAGAGAGACAAGGCAGACTCTTCATATACTTCTGCATTTAATTTGTTACTATATGCATCATTCTGTAATTAAAATAACAAGTAATAGAACTGCTAACCAGTCTGATTATATTAATAGACTTAATACATTTTAATATTGTATTCTAGTCCATTTTATAGACTTTTTAAGTCTATTTTATAGTCTATTTTAATAGACTTTAATACATTTTACATATTGAAATTTATATTTCAAAATACTGCATTCCATATAGCTATGTCTTTAATATGTTTATGTAATACATAAAGTACTATGCATTAAGTTTAGTTGATAATGATTATGATAATTCAATTAACATAAAATAAATGAAAATCTTTGTTAACCTCCTTCTTTCTCCACCTTCCAATGTACTTCAGCAGGACTAAAATGAAAGTGTCAGCAGAGGACTAAAAAAATTGTTAAAAATACATGGACATTGTTTAATGTAAATGCTCATAGGTACTTAGTATAATGAAATGATCACTTGGGGAGGAGACCATACAACAGGGTTCTAGGTTTTATTCTGGGACTAAGTACCTGAGTGACATGTGCCAATTTCTGAGTCTTCCTTGGGTTGTGATTTTGCCCTAAAGATTCTTTTTAGCTCTAGAACAGACTGAACCCCCTCCCCCGCAATATGTTTTAAGAGGTTATCCTGGAAATTATATATATTATCCTGATGTGTGAGGAATGCTTTGTTTTTTATAAAGAGCTTTCAGAGTGATCATTTCATTTGACTTCACAATAACCCAGTGTGGTAGGTTAGCAGCTAGAGTTATAAAAATGTTCATGGACTCCTCATGGGCTCTCTTTCTACTATTTATTACGTAGTTTCAGCCCAGTTGCCCTGCTTTCCTCTGTTTACATTCAGTCCCTTTTTCATCAGCTCAGTTGGTTTCCTCTGCAACCTCCCTTCTCTCTCTCTTCTGCATCCAACCCACCACCACAACCACCCAATTCGAATTTACCAACTTTCAGGTTGGTAATCTGAAATTGTGGATTGCTCTTTTTTTTTCTTTTTTAAATTTTATTTTAATTGTTGTTTGAGTACAGTTTTCTGTCCTTTACTCCCATCCCAGCTCACCCACCCATCCCTCCCCAACTCCCTCCCATTTCCACCCTCTGAATTGCTCATAAAGAGGGTTTTAATGAGTATTTGTATGCACATATGTGTGTGTGTGTTTTGTTTTAGCTTTTTATCAAGCATAATATGTACAGAAAAGTGCATAAAACATAAGTGTACAACTTAATGAATTTTCACAAAGTGAGCACCAACACCCAGACCCAGAAATACAGCATTATTGTACTCCAGAAGTCGGTCCCTCTGCTCCTTCCCATTCTCCATCTTCATAACGAGTTAACCACTATTATTATTTCTAATACCATAGATTAATTTTGCCTGCTTTTTAACTTTATGTAAATGGAATCATTAGTATTTACTTTTTATGTCTGTTCTTATATCAGTATTACATTTTATCTGTGTTATTCATCTATGTTATTGCATGTAGCAATAGTTTATTCATTTGCTTTGCTGTATAGCATTCTATTTCATGAATAAATCACAGTTTATTTAGCTATTCTTTTGTTGATGGACACTTACATTGTTTTTGCCTGTTAAGTGTATTGCTACTATGAACAGTGTGTTTTTTGGTGACTATATTCAGTAGTGGGCAAAAGTAGGTTTACAGTTGTTTGTATGGAAAATAATACAATAACTAATAAACAATAATAATACAAGAATAAACCCTACGTCTTGTGTACTCACAACTATAAACTTAGTTTTGCCTATGCCATATATGCATTTCTAATGCATATCTACTTAGCAATGCAATTGCTGTGTCGTAAGGTGTGCATATATTTAACTTTTATAGATACTGTCAGCCTGTTTTCCAAAATGATTGTACCGATTTATGTTTCCTCCAGCAATGTATGAGATTTCCAGTTACTCCATATTCTTACCTGCACTTAGTATTGCTTTTTTCATTTTAGCCATTCTGTAGGTTTGTAGTGGTATTGCATGGTGGATTTCTTTTGCATTTCATGGATAATCAATGGGATTGAACAGCATTGCATATTCTGTGGTAAATTCTGTGGTAAATTTGGAGATCCTTTTATGTGAAGTGCTTGTTTAAGTCTTTTTCCATTTCTCTGGTGGAGTTTCTGTCTTTTCTTTCTTGATTTGAATTTTTTTGTTTTGTTTTAGAAACTCTGGTTATATGTTATCCTACTCTATGGCTTGCCTTGTTTCTGTATGCGTTTTTAAGACATTGAAAAAAAACTTAAATCTGGACCAGTATAATTTAGAGCACTGCTTATAACAATGCCAAATGAAGTAAAAAGATTAATATGCATAAGGGCAAAAGGAGTATGCATTTTGCCAGGAAGAAGACATGATTGGGAGTCAGAGTGGAATTAAATGGCATGAAGTTGGAAGGTGGTTTTTAAAAAAGCAAGAAGTCAGTGATCAATTATGCATTTGCTTTATTGTGTACCTCGTGGGTGTCGTGCACCGTGCTGTGTGTCCAGGGTGCATGCTGTTGAGCTGCCACTTCTTTGGGAGCCTCCCAGGTGTGATCTGAAACTGGCCTCCATACATGGAGGGCAGGGAGAGTCCAAAGAAAAAGGCGGACCACTCAAGATTTGTCAGTGGCAGGTTAAATAAGCAAGGAAACTTACATATGAGGATTGTCTTGGGTGGCTGCAAGATAAATAGTTTTCTGCACCCACCTACCAAATCATAAAAGATTTATCGAGGCCCTAACTGGGTTTAGTCATGTACACAGTCTGTGTAGTCTCTTTACCACATTTCTATCTCAAGGCTGTGTCTTCGGAGCAGCTTCCAGGAGCAGGGATGACAAGTGGGAACATACATTCCATGCTCATGGGCAGGTGGGGGAGTCTCCAATAGCTCAGGTCCAGCTCATGGGTCCAAGTAGTGGTCACGTCTTCTTGATGACCTTCCCCAGTGTGTTTGCACAAACCCTGCCCACTTCAGCCCTGTAAGCACCTGGTGTCTACTCAAGAATTAGTACCATGGCTTAGAAAGCCATCAAAGATAGAAGAGAAATGGGACAATAGTTGCAGAGGTGACTGGGCAGCAGAGAGTGAGTGTATGAAGAGAAACCTGGAAGAAAAGGCCTGATCAGAAGGGAAAAACAAGGAACCATTGTTGAGCAAAATAAAAAGAATATACAGAAATAAAAATGTGCTAAGGTCAAAACTATAGTGGAAAGAAAAGAGCAAAATCATAAAATCTGATTTCAGTAGGAAGGGAGATCATAAAATTCACAGTTTGTGAAGTGTTGTACTAGAAAGAGAAAAGTGCAAGGAGCAGGAATGCCTATGAGAGTAAGACTGAGTTTCCAGGACTTTTAGGAGGGTGGAAGGGAAACCCAGGAACCTAAACGATGTTGGAGTGACTGTGTAGGAAGAACACCGTATGCAAACATTTCATTTATTGTAGGGATGGCTGATGAAGGCATGGATGCCTAGATTTATTTGTTTGTTTATTTAGTTTTCTATATCTTTTAAAAATATATTTTATTGACTATGCTATTACAGTTGTCCCAATTTTCCCCTTTTGTCCCCCTGTCCCACCTAGTACCCCCATTCCCTCCAGCAATCCCCTCACTTAGTTCATGCCCATGGGTTCTGCATATAAGTTCTTTGGCTTCACATTTCCTATACTATTTTTAACCTCCCCCTGTCTATTTTGTACCTACCAATTTATGCTTCTTATTCCCTGTACCTTTTTCTCCCTTTCTCCTTTCCCCCTCCCTGCTGATAACCCTCCATGTGATCTCCATTTCCATGATTCTGTTCCTGTTCTGGTTGCTTGCTTAGTTTGTTTTTTAGATTCAGTTGTTGATAGTTGTGAATTTGTTGTTGTTGCCTTTTTAATGTTAATTGTTTTGATCTTTTTCTTAAATAAGTCCCTTTAACATGTCATGTAATACTGGCTTGGTGATGGTGAACTCCTTTAGCTTTACTTTATCTGAGAAGCACTTTATCTGTCCTTCCATTGTAAATGATAGCTTTGCTGGATCTAGGTTGTAGGACCTTTCTTTTCATCACTTTGAATACTTTCTGCCAGTCCCTTCATGACTAAAAAGTTTCTGTTGAAAAAAATCAGCTAACAATCTTATGGGAACTCCTTTGTAGGTAATTCTCTGCTTTTCTTTTGCTGCTTTTAAGATTCTCTCCTAATCTTTAACCTTTGGCACTTTAATTACAATATGTCTTGATGTGGTCCTCTTTGTGTCCAACTTATTTGGGATTCTGTGCTTCCTGGACTTGAATGTCTATTTCCTTCACCAAACTGGGGAGGTTTTATTTCATTATTTTTTTCAAATAAGTTTTCAATTTCTTGCTCTTCCTCTTCTGCTTTTGGCATCCCTATGATTTGAATGTACATTTGGAGATGTCCCAGAGTCTCCTTATACTATCCTCATTTTTTTTGATTTGCGTTTTCTTCTTGCTGTCCTAGTTGAATGCTTTGTTTTCCTTATGTTCCAAATCATTGATTTGAATCCCAGCTTCCACCCCTCCACTGTTTGCTCCTTGTAGATTTTTCTTTAAGTTATTTCATGTGAACTTCAGATCTTCCTTTGGGTCTTTTTTATGCTGCTGCCACACTCAATGAGTCCTTTCAACATCCTGATCACCGGTGTTTTGAACTCTGGATCTGATAGGATGGTTATTTCTGTTTCATTTAGTTCTTTTTCTGGAGTTTTGTTCTTTCATTTGGGCCATACTTCTTTGTCTCTTTGTTTTGGCCACTTCCCTGTGTTTGTTTCTGTGTATTAGGTAGAGATGCTTTGACTCCCTATCTTAGTAGCATGGCCTGTTGTAGAAAAGGCACCTATAAATTGTGTGGGGCAGAGCCTCAGATAATTGCCAGGGTGGGGCAATCCGCTTCACTGCTTTGTGTTTCTATGTGGGGTGAAGGCTGGGAGAGGAAACAATGCTGCTGCCTGGCTTCTGAAGGGTGCCTGGCACTTGCCCTCTTTCCAGTCACTTCACTTACTGGTAGCAACTGGTGCCCTTCTAGCTGTTGCCCTGGTGCTGAATCCCAGAGGGGTCTGTGTCCATTCCAAGTCCATGTGGGCCCTTTAAGCAGAGTATCCCCAAAATCTGACAGTTTCTTTCACTGCCCCAACCCCCACTGGTTTTTACAGCCAGAAGTTACAGGGATTTCTCCTCCTGCCACTGGGACCCTGAGCTGTGTTGTCTGTCCTGGGACTAGGATGGCTCACTCCCAAGGTGTCCCTGCTGATTTTTATCCACTACAAGTGAATGTGGGACCGCGCCTTTCTGCATCACATTGTGGCTTCTGGGTCTCTCCTCCCATCTTTGTGTCTCTGCCTGTCCTGCACATCTGGATGAATGTGGCTTCTCTAAATCCTTGGTTGTGGGATCTCCATACAGCTTGATTTTTGCTGTTTTTTATTTTGTGGTCCCGTAGTAATTCTTTGTGTGGTTGCCTGAGAAGGTGGAGCTTGTTTACCTACGCTGCCATCTTGTAGATTTCTTTTTAAACAGGAACATATTCTGCAGAATTTTAAAACATATTTTGACATCAGGCATTATATCTCTCTTTTCCTCTCCCCATATAATGCATTTCATGGGATAAACAGTAAATAATTGCCAAGCAAGGCCAAGTCATATTAAACATAGGGCTCCAAGAAGTGAATTAAGCATATTGGGCTCAGTTTGCTATTATTTTTGATCACATGTTTCTCAGTGTAAAAATTCATTAAGTTCACATAATAGGACAACTTGGTGGCATTATCTCCAGTAAATTTTTACTGAAGGAATAAATTCATTTTTAAAAATTACTTTTTTTTTTAGAGTGTGAAGCTTGTAAGTACATAGTTTTCAAAGCTCTGTTACTAAGGCAGTCCTCTAAATGGAAAAATTGTATTTGTTATTTTAAATATTTTGGATTCACTAACCTTTAAAAAAATCAGTTGATTACTAAATGCCTTTCTCTTTTTCCTTCCAGTGGAATGAGACAGTTGAGCTTTTCCGCGCTAGGATGCCCTTACGGAAACACCGCTGTCGGTTCAAGAGTTACGAACACTGCTTCACAGCGGCCGAAGCGGTGGATTCGCTGCATGAGCTGCTGAGGTGCAATCAAAACTTCGGCCCTGAAGTGACCCGTAAACAAACGGTGCAGCTGCTAAAAAAATTCCTGAAGAACCATGTTATTGAAGACGTCAAGGGAAAATGGGGTCAGGAAAACTTTGAAGACAATGGTCACCTGTACAGGTAAGGCCAACTTGTAAACTCCGAAGGGGAGGAGTATGGAGAGGCAGGGTGCATCTGGTCTGCGTCTGTTGAAACTTCTTATGTGAAAAAAAGTTTACCTTGCCCTTTGGAGGGTTGCTTCTCCTGTGAATCTGTTGTTATAATGAAACCAATTGCAATATTTCTCGACTCCATAGAGCACCCCATAGCAGTCTTGTTGCACTTTTCAGTAAGGAAATCTTTTCATGCCTTTTGCACGCCTGAGAGGATGGCTACATAGCCTAGTACTTGGTCTAGGGAATCTGGAAAGGGTTAAACAATAGGTCTGGGTTGGTCTTTGAGAGCAATGAGAGGGTGTGTGTTCAAGGGCACTAGTGGCAGAGGGGGTCTGGTCTTTAGGCAGAACTCAGGGCTCGTGTGAAGAATTGTACTAGAATTCCCTGATGTCTCAGATTAACTCTGGCAATGCATGCATGCTTTTCCTCCAATATTGTTGCTCATATTTCAGTGCTTTTTTAATGTTTGGACACCACCAGATAATTGGGCGGAAATGGATGTCTCTCTGCTTGTACTTCCATGCCCACTGCTTTCTGGGCTGGTATTGCTGGAGGTGGAAGGGACCTGCCTAAGATTCAGGGAGTGGGAGAGGACTAAAGAGAAATGAAGTCTCGTGAGTCCAGAAAAGAGGATTTGTTGTGTTATCTACAGAGAGGCCTGCTAAGGTGCTAAGAAACTGAGAGGGATTTTTTTTTTTAATGGAGTCCATATTTTTAAAAATATGGACTCAGTATTTGCTTTCTTTTACTCCAGAAAAATAAGGAATTGACTCTTCATCTATATTCAAATCTAGTCTGCCTCTAGCTATGACACAGCTAGATGCCTCTAGCTACCACAACATGTGGACTGCCTCTTTCCTTGTAATTTAATGAGGGCAGTTTGGGAGGGACTGAGACACCTGGGTTTGAGTAGAGAAAACCTAACTCTTTCCCACCTGAACCATTTCTTTGGCTTCTTTGAGACTAGCTGCTGAGAAAGGTTGCAGAGAAGGAGAGAGTGCCAAGCCCAAATCAGACATTGCTGCGTGTTTAAGAATCTAATTTCTTCATAGAGTTTCATCAGCAATCTTCAGCTTCTAGATATCAATTAGTTTTTGTCCATTTGGCAGTTATTTCTGGCTTGCTGATCCAACTTTTAATTAGGATCATGTGTGATTTTAGTCTATGCAGAGACCATAGTGCTTACTAGCATCAGGCAGCAGAAACTCTAGCCCTGGCTCCACATGCCATACTTCACTGGGGATTCTTCAGTGATTATTTCTTCGAACACTAATTGCTTGTACCTCATCAAGATTTAGCCAGCACACTGCTGAAAGATTCTCTGGTTGAGCAGCTTCAATCTGTTTTATTGTGACTTCAAATTGGGTACCTGTCTTTGAGTCCCATGAAGCTTTAAGAGCCATCGGATCTGGAAAATAGGGTCATGCTCTAGGAGCCAACCGCCCAGCACCGGCTGAGAACATGTTCACTTCAATATAAAGACTTCCTCATGTTTCCCCTTTAAAAAAACAGAGTGTACACATTCAATTTTTCCATGAAATAATGACCCCCCCCAGCCCCCAGTTTCTCTTACAGAATACTTGTGAGTCATAAAGGGAACAGTATTTTCCCTTTATAAATCTCACACTTGACACAAAAAATTCAAAGTGAGTCATACATTTAAATGTAAAACTACAAAAATTTAATTAAAAAGGAGAAGAATCTTTATGCCCTGGGGTTAGGTAAAGAGTTCTTAAACGTGATACCAAAAATGTGATTTATAAAAAAAAAAAGACATGATAAACTGGACTTTATCAAAATTAAAGACTTTTCCTCTGTAAGATAGCGGATGAGTGGACTAATGTGGGGATGAGAGGGCAAGCCACAGACGGGGGTCTGCAAACCACAGGAATGGCAGTGGGCTGGTATCAAGAATATATAAAGAACTTTCAAAACCTAACAGTAAGAAAACAAAGAACCTAATTAAAAACTGAGCAGAACACTGGTACAGACACTTCACCAAAGATAACCAGATAGCAAATAAGCTGTTGGGAAAATGTTTCATATAGTTAGCATTAGGGAAATGCAAATTAAAATCATGACAAGATACGACTACATATCTATTGGAATGGCTAAAATAAAAACACTGACAATATTAAGAGCTGGTGAGGAGGCAGAGCAGCTGGAAATCTAATTTATTGCTGATGGGAAGCCTAGATTGGTAGTTACTTTTGAAAACAGTTTGGCAGGATTTTTTAAAAGTTAAATGTACATGTATGCTATGAGTAAGCATTTTTGCTCCTGGGCATTTACCCTAAGAAAATGAAAACTTAATGTTTACATAAACACTTGTATGTTAATATTTATAGCAGCTGTGTTACTAATTGCCAATAGCCAAAAACAGCCCAAATGTTCTTCAGTGGGTGGGTGGGTGAACATCGTATATCTATATAATGGAATGCTTCATAGTGTGTGTTGGGGGGTGGTGCAGATTGCAATGGGAGGGTGTGATAAAGTCAGAGCAGGAGGGAGTTTTTGTTGGGGCATATGGGAACTGTACTGCTTGCTGATTGTGGTGGTTATACTTGTGTGCAAAAATTGATAGAAATATAGACCAAAAGAAAATATACACCGAAAGAAAGAGAGAGAGAGAGAAAGAAAGAAAGAAAGAAAAGAAAGAAAGAAAGAAAAGAAAAGAAAATCAGTTTTACTATCTGCTAATAACATTTTTTTAAGTGTTGGAGATTTAGAAAGTCTCTATTTGTACCTCTAGTGAAAGAAATCTGAATTTACATTGGTTTAGATATGTGGCCCTTTAGTAATTTTCCGTGGCCTGTGGAAAGTCCTTCATCACTACCCTGTGGATCTTTCAAAGGGAACTGTTTTAGGAACCTCACCTTCAAGTTGATGTACTGCTGGTTCCCTCTAGTGGACATCCTTTGTTTTAATAGTCAAGCTGAGCATGTGTGCCTGTGATTTTGTTTTTCTTTTGTTTTTATTTCAAGTCTTAGGTTCTTGGCCTATAATGGGTAAGTTCCTTAGCCTTCTGAGGCATCACTTTTTTCATCTATAAAATGACAGGGGTTGCCCAGGCTGGTGGTTCATTTGGTTGGAGCGAGGTTCCACATACCAAAAGGTTGCAGGTTCGATTCCAGTCATGGTACATACCTAGGTCGCAGGTTTGATCCCTGGTTGGAGTGCATAGGGAGACAACCGATAGATGTTTTTTCTCCCTTCCTCCCTCTGTAAAATCAATAAACATATCCTCAGGTTAGGATTGAAAAAAAAAGATAAAAGAATGGGAAGAGTGAACTAGATTTTTAAAGACTTTCTAAAATTCCAAACTTTTATGGTTCCATATATCAGGAACATAACCACATGTCCAAAGCAATGAAGAAGATAAAAAAGAAATGTAACAGGCTTCTTTTCCTCCTTAACTTTACAATCTCTTGTGGTAGAGTACACATGTGTGAAAAAGAGAAGTAGCAGGACCAAGGCAGCATTTCACTAGTTAACCCACACGAACCTGTAACGAACAATAAATTGGCTATTTTGTTTTACCTGTATACTGTTTTGGTCATTAAAATTTTGTCTATCTGATTTTCATTTTTCATTTTATGTATTTTGTGAAGGTAATACTTTCCATGTGGTTCACAATTTACAAAGTACAAAACAGTATCTACAATACAAAGTCTCACCTGGCCTGTGTGGCTCATTTGGTTGGAATGTCATCCTGTAAACGGAAGAGTGGTGGGTTTGATTCCTAGTGAGAGCACACACCTAGGTTGTTGGTTCAGTCCCTGGTCGGCGCGTGTTTGAGAGGCATCTGATTGATGTTTCTTGCATTGAGGTTTCTCTCCCTCTCTCCTTCCCTTCCCCTCTCTCTAAAGCCAGGTCCTTGGGTGAGGATAAAAAAAGAAAAATAGAAGTCTCCCTTCCAGCTCTTTTTTCCAGCCACCCAGTTCCCTTCTACAGAGGTACCTAATGCTATTCATTTCTAACGCAGTGTCTTAAAAAATTACGAACCTGAAAGTCTTTCGATGGGGCAAGCTCATTCTGGTTGCCACACTTCCACTGTTTCCCTACACGATACCAGACTGTACCATGACTGTGTTGTCTGTCTGGCCAGTGCAGGATTGTGTCTGACCTTCTTGGTGAAGACTGGAGTGTTTTAAGACCTCGTGGAGGGGAGAGGGAGGACTTCAACCTGAGTCCTGAGGATAGGGTGGGATCCAAATAATAAGGGATGGGAAGGGAGATGTTTCAGGTGACAAGAGTGGTAAGACCAAGGCTCTCAGAGATGCATGTCAGCTTCACTGGGAGAAGGAGGAGGAGACCGGCCTGGCTGCGGAGGAAGTTTTAGGTCAGCACGTCATATGGATACATTTGATGGAGATTCTTAAATATGTGGCTGTGGAGTAGACTTTCATTTCACAAAGACAAGACAGTTGAGGTGTTTTGATTAGGAGTGAAGTCTGTGTTCTAGGATACAGTTAATTGAACAGTGGTAATGGGGTAGACATTTGACTTCTTTTTTTTTTTTATTGCTGAGCATTCTAAACTTTCCTGTTTTATGGGATTCCTGTTTGTATGAACTGTGGTGGGAGGCAGAGCCCTGTTCCCACCAGTGGAAGCCTCGATAAGCAAGATTCTCCCTCTTCCTGCCCCAAGCAGTTCAGGCACAGGCACGTGTCCTGCTCTTGCAGGTAGTATGTTCCCACCTAGAACTCTGAATCTTGAGTGAGGGATGCAGAGAGGAGGGGACAGCTTAGAATTCCTTGAGGTAGCAGCGGCGGCCTGCAGGAGCAAGGACAGGAGTGCGGAGAAGCAGAGGCGTCCAGAGGCCACGGTGTCCCCCAGTGGCTTTCACACTAGACTGCCACTTGCAGTTCCCGGTGTGTGTGCTGCTGTGGCCTCCCTTTCCCCCTTGTCCTGGCTTTTTTCCCCCTCTTTCTAATCTTGGTTCTCAAGCTTTCCTATTGATTTGGTGACTTATTTGGATGTTTCAAGTTTCTTTCTGGTTAAATTAGCCAGCATTGGTTTCTGCTCCCCAGCACTCAGACTGCTATAACAAGCAATGCCTGTAGAGGGAGGAAAACTGGGGTACCTTATGAGGCCCGGGAAATAGTGCCAGGATTTTTGTGCATATGTGGACTGTCCAAAAGCTAAGCAGCAGAGCAGACTGGGCTGTAGCAAGCAGCAGTAGGGGATGCATTCCAGCTGAGGATCCTGGTGGTCCTGAGGCAAGGAGCACAGTCCACTGGGAGTAAGCAGGTGGCTGTTACACTTGGGTCTGGGCCAAAAGTTCTATGTTGGACTGTCAAGTCCAGCCAGTTCTGAGGTTACATTACCACTGCCATCTTTGGATGCGAATGATGCCAGTGCATGTAGGTGTGTTAAATAACGCATTGACATAGACTGTCCTTGTTACTCAGCGAAAGTGGTATTCTGCTGCCCACCGTTGAACACAGGCATATTCCAAAGACAAAGGTTGGTGAGGAAGGAAGGAGGTCTTTATTAGAATGTTGTTCTATTTGCGGGGATAGGAGACGCCAGGGGCTGGGGGCAGCGGGTCACGCGGGGCTCTGTTTGTGGATCCCAGAGGAAGAGAAGGGGTGAGTCTGTGCCCTCCCCCATTTTAACCCCCCCCGCCCTGTGTAAGCTTCTGTGTGCTCTGAAAGGGTCCAGGTCCCCAGTCAACCCTGTTCTTCTCCTGGGCTAGACTGGCAGGTCAGCACCCCGCTCTGCTGCCCTGTTCCAGAAGGGAGTAGGAGGGCTTCCCCTTCTGTCAGTCACCCTCACTAGCCTCAGGCAAGGCAGGGCCCCCTCCTGGCACATCTCTGCAGGGAAGTCTGTCCTCATGCACATGCCGGCAGGGGGGCTTCACCCCGGCTTCCTCAGGCGTTTCCTGTGACCCCTCTCTCACTCCAGGGTCTGGCCAGATCTACCTGTGTCATCCTCACTAAGAAACAGCAGTTCCTGGTTACTGATGACCATCCGTTTTGTAATATTTTGAAAGGCTTTTGATTATTAATTTGTAAAAATTTCAAACCCATGGCTTATCTTTCTATCCTGGCCCTTCAGTTGTGGTCTTATTTCGTGCATTTCATGTCCCCTGTCAGGTTTCTCTGTCCCTCCCCTTTATATTTATTTGTTAGAGCCTCTTGCTCTTTGCCAACTTGCCCTTGGAAATCCTTTTCTTTAATCCTTGCCTAGGTTTCTATCCTGTGAATTCATGATACCTGGTTGTTATCATTAATAGGGAGTGGAGTAGTAGAAGCCAGGAAAAGCAAAGGAGCGTGGCTCACTGAATGCCCCCATTTTAAATGAAGAGAAGGTGGGTCGAACAGGAGTGCTTCTCAAATACTGTTAATCGAGAAACAAAATAATAAAGATCATATAGGTATCGCTCTTTTTTTTTTTTTTTTTAATCCCAAACCATAACTTTCCGAGGGGAATGGGAACTTGCCTTGAGATGCAGGCTACATATAAAACCAGATTTATAAAAGTCCTTGAAAGGTGAGGGTATACCACTCTCTGGATTGGAGGAGTTGATACGTTTGCAAAGCACAAGTGGGAAAGGTCAGAAAATGTTTTATGTGAGTAGCAGAAAGCATCTATTTAAGCATTTATATGCAACTGATGTCCAGCTAGCATTTTGCCAGTTGCATGGCTAATAGTTACGTTCTGGCCTTTTCTTAGTGCTCTTTGGTGTTTCGGGGTCAGTGTTAGCTAGATGTGCTGCTTCTCCCTGTCCTCCTTCCCTCCTGCCTCCTTTTCCTTTCTGAAGCATTATGGGGTGCCTACTCGTGCCAGCCACACCGCTAAACACTTTAGATGCATGACCCTATCTTCAGAGTTAAAGTTTAGAGAGGCAGACAGATACATTAGAATTCACTCTCACAGATGCCATCATGAGGATGTGAATTCACTGCTGTTGGAAGACTGGGGAATCAGCTCTGCTTGAGTAAGTCAGAGAATATTTTGCTTCCGTGGTGACACTTGGGTGAAGAATGGATGCATCAGCAGGTTCCTGCCAGGCAAGGAAGGGAGAGGGGTCAGTCAGGGTAAGGGAACTTGCTTATAAAGGCTGTCCTCCTGGGACCATGAGCGAGGTTAAGTGATCATGAGCAAGGTTAAATATGTCAGAACGTGTTGCCTGTCGGTATGCAGGGCGTGGTGGAAGATAAGGTTGTGGAAGGATTTGCTTTTCTCTGTGTCCTTCTCACCTAGCCCAGTACCTCATTTACTGAGAAAGAAGTTCAAAGGTTAGTAAGTGGAGAGTTTCATTTTTACAGGGCAAGAGTTTAGCAATAATCACCCCACCTGTGTCCCCGAGTTAAAGTGGTTCAGTCATTTGGCACATCAGATGAGCGGTGGTTAAGTACGACACAAGCTCAGGAATGCAAGGGCCGTAATAAGCACAGGTTTGGAGTGAGGAGGGCAGGCCTGGGTTTGAATCCCAGCTCCGAGTTACTGTTACCCATGTGGTCTTAGGCAAATTGCTTCCACTCTGAACCTCCATGTCCTCATCTACAAAGTAAGTATGGTCACATTTCTGTTTTGAGGGTATCTTTGGTCCCGCTAGCCCAGGGCTCGGCACACTTGTTCTGTAAAGGGCCAGTTTGTGGGTCAGACAACCTCAGTCGCAACTGCTTGACTGCTGAGCACATATAAAGGGTTGGGCATGACTGTATTCTAGGATAACTTTACTATGAAGGGAAGTGGTGGGAATTGGCCTGCTGGCCACGCTTGCTTACTCCTGCACTAGACTAAGTTTCTTGAGGGCAAGAACTGGTATTAATTCTTGTATCTCTGTTATCCAGTGGTGTCAGATAAGTGGTAGGCGCTTACATTGTTTGAAGTGATGTGAAGCCATCATACACAGATGAGTGCAAATTACTAGAATATTCTGTTAGTTCAGGCCCTCTGAGAAGAGAAGGAGATGCCAAGATGGACCTAGATAATGGACATGATTTAATGCCAGGGTTCTGGGGCCCCTGAAACCCTGAGGTTCCTGGAAAGGATAAAGGGAAAAGGAAGAGGAATTGGGGTGAGCCTTCATATTATGATGCAGGTCTGACTTCTGTGCAATAGAGAGAGAAAGAATCGGATAGGAAGGGGCTCAGCCCACAGGGTGCAGTTCTGAGGAAGTCTTGGCCAGGCTGATGGGGAGTCCTTGGGTAGAGGTCGCCTGCTGGAAGAGTTCTGTGTCTTCTGTTAGGATTGGCTTGGCCTCAGAACCCCCACTGTGCTCATGCATGTGCTGGAAGCTTCCTGGGAGAAGCATGAAAGGTACAGCAGCTAGAGACTGGCGTCTGTTGGGTTCTTGAAGGGAGACGTGGGCTTTGCACCTCCATGGCTGTCACAGTCCCTTTCTTGTGCTGCCAGGATCTGCTTCTCCACACACGTTCGTGGGGCTTTATTCCTGCTGTCACATCTAGGAGAAGGGATTACTAGGAAGAATACAGTCCCTTTTGCGGGTCTCACGGCTGCAGCTGATGTTCATCCTTTCCCTTTCCACTGTAAATTTCCTCACCCCCACCTGTCACCCTGTCAGGCTTTGGCTGGCTTACCTGGTAGTGTGACCCAGAAGTTAATTTCTGAGACTTGGAAGTCTCGGTAACCATGCACTTACTTACCAGGCTGGTGCTTCTGCACATGTCCGGTCACAGTTACAGTGGGACAAGGAAGTACCGAGAGCTGCCACAGATATCCCTGCCTCAATGGGGTCAGAGCAGCCGACCCTCCTCCTGCTGGTTGGGATTGGCTACTGCTGCTGAGTTAGTGGTTGTTCTTCTTGTCTGCTGCTCCCTGCCACAAGGAGTCCAAAGTACCCTGCTGTGTTTCCTGGCAAGAGTCCTCACTCTTTAGGCTCTTTAGGGGATGGGGGCTCTAGTTGTGGGAATGGGTCACTGTGGCGAGGGGTGAGTAAGGCAATTTCCGCTTCCTCCCCATTGTTACTGGCCATGTTTCATATGTATATGAGACATAGCACCACACAGGGTCCTATATGTCCAGCTTGTCTCCGGTACAACACTGTCTTGATTTAGTAGGTTTATATTAAATCTTGAAACCTGTTAGTGAGTCTTCTAACTTTGTTCTCTTTTAAAATTGTTTTGGCTATTCCAGTGCTTTGGCCTTTTCATATACATTTAGAATCAACTTGTTCTGTTGAGATTTTGAGTAAAATTGTATGGAATCTGTATATCAGTTTGCAGAGATCTGGCGAATTAACAAAACTAAGTCTTCCAAATCATGAATATGGTACATCTTTGAACTTATGTAGGTTTTTTAAATCTCTCAGCAGTGTTTTGTAGCTTTAAGTACCAGACTCTGCAACAGAAGAAAATGTATAAACTACCTAGGACTTCTAAAAAATGTACACGATTTGCATTTACAGGAAGAACTAGCACCACTTAATTTACAATAGCACCAAAACCCATGAACTACTTAGATCTAAATCTAACAAAACTTCTGCAGAATCTATTTTCTAAATAGTTACTGTCAATCTACAGTAGGAGTGGCTTTCAGATTGGATCACATCTTTCCCCTCCTTAAAAGTACTCATTTGATCCTTTACTCATAATGGAATCTTTATTCACATGGAATAAAGAATGGTTTCTGGGCTGGAAGTTCAAAGGCTTCCTTAGTTTGACAGCTAGTTATTTTTCTTATCTCTCATTCTTCTTCCCTCCAGCACTGAAATGTTCCTGACAGACCTTCAAGCAATATTGTGAAATGTGATGTGGGTTTCTGGGACGTGGACGTGACCTCAGGGAGGTCAGCTCCTACGATAACCACTACCCAGCTGGCTTTTCTGTACAAATGCGATAGATTACTTCCGAAGGCAAAGAGGCAGGCTCAGGCTGGCAAAAGGGGTGCCCCGCCTGCGGCCTGCAGGCTGCATGCAGCCCGGGATGGCTGTGAATGTGGTCCAAAACAAAGTTGTCAATTTACTTAAAACATTATGAAATTTTTTGTGATTATGTCACAATGTATGTAATGTGTGACCCAAGCCAAGTCTTCTTCCAGTGGGATCCAGAGACACCAAGAGGTTGGACACCCCTGCTAGATGCTGCAAACTTCTGCTGATGCCAAAGAAATGATTTCAGTATATATTATGGGAAGGAGTTTGTCATTGTGTCCTCTGTCATTTATGAGTCAAATTTATTAAAATTGTAAACTGTGTTTTCCTTATGGTTTAGATGCCCTAGACTATTTTGATTGATTAAATAATGAATTCAAATTTGTTTCAAGTAAATTAATCAAAGAATAGTAGTTCTACTGTAGATTATTTTCTACTTTTTTTGTGTGTGCAACCAATATTGGCAGTTGAGGGGGCAGTAGGAAGCCTGGGTTGTTTTGTTGGATGACCAGCTGTGGTTAGTACCTTCTCCGGCCTCACTGTAGAAATGTGGAGTTTGTACTACATGTTTGTATCATTTCCAAGGGACTTTTGGTTCTGGAATCCATAGCATAATGTAGGGATTAAATTTGTCATTACAAAGCAAAACCAAATGTAGCCCACTAGAGGGAGCTCTGTTCTTTTTAATGTTTTCAATTTTATTGAAAAATAGATCTTTCATAGGACAATGTATAAATGGTAGTTGAACAACCTATGTAGGAAGGATAATATGAACATCTGTTGACCCACTCTTTGCATCATTTCCTTAGAGGTCATTAATTAATATTTTGATTTCTGTCTTAATCATAGCCTTGCTTCTCTTTATTGTTTTAACACTTACTCTTGGCTCCTTAAACAATGTATTATTTGTTTCTGAAATATTTTTTTCTTTCAAATTTTTTATAAAGGATACCAAAGAGTCTTTATTCTCCTCTCACTTGTTCTTTTATTTCTTACGATTTTTGAGATTCATCAAGTTGGTTGGTATATTTAATTATAGTTTGTGGGATTTTCTCATCTGTATTCTATTGTGTTACATCAATATACCACAATCTGTCCTCCTGTTAGTGGTGATTTGGGTTGCCTTCTGTATTTTACTGTTATGCCCCCATGAACATTTGTGGGTATGTTTCCTTTTGCACATGTGGAAGTTTCTCTAGGATACCTAGAGCTACCTCGAAGTGGAATGAGTTTAGAGGATGTATACATGTTCAGCCTTACGAGCTAGTGGCATCTGCCTTCCATCGTGGGTATGCTAATTTTTATTGTAGTAGTAGAAAATGTTTGAGATTGACTGGCTTAACTTTTTGCCAGTCTGTTAAGCGTGAAATGCTGTCTCCTTGTGATATTATTTTGATGACTTAATGTGTTATATTTTGCTCATTTTTTTTTTTTGTCAAAAATTTAGAAAAAGCTCATTTAGCAGTTTGCCCCTTACCCATGCACCATCAGTTGGGCTAGAGAATTCACTTCCGAGACGGCGTGAATTCACTTCTTTCCCTGCTCACAAACACGGGGTTGCTGGCGTCTGACACACAGAATCCGTCTTCTGTAAGCCAGGCTCCACTTGCTGGCTTTAGCATTTAATTTCATTTGTATTTTGGAATTATTTGGAAGTAATTGCCTTGGTAACTTAAATACCAAAAATGTAAGCTATCTTTCAGTTTATTTATCTTTAACTTGATAATGATTTGCAGACCTCACTTTTTTTCTTACTGACTCAAAACTGACCTTTCAAATAAAGTGCAGTTATTGGATGTTCTTTTCAGAGAAGATGAAACTTAGCTTCTCTCCATCAGTCATCTTTTTTCAAGTCTATGGCGACTGCTCTTGAAATGTTTCTCCATGGTAATGTTTATTTGTGATTCTCCTAATTCACCTTGATGAAACTTTTATTTGTAAACTACAGGTATTTAAAAATTTTTTACTTCTGCATTTGCCTTAGGAATAAGATCTTTATAATTAATTTGAGTTATTTTTTTCTGTGGTTATCATAGACAAAATTGTAAGCCTTTGTTTTGGCCTAACTAAATAAAAAGTCAAAATAAAAAGCTAATTGTCAACATTAAGAACTAGAGTTCTTGTGTTGCTTTATTATCAATGCAGTGCAATGTAGTATTTGTTGTTTTCTAACAAGCTAACCTAAAAAGGTCCTCCAAGGAAAATACATATTAATTACCTTTCTGTTGTTCTTTATCAGGTGTGGTCTAGACCAGTTTAAAGAGAGCTAGATTGTGTTTAGGCTTGTATGTGTTAGTTCAGGAGTGATGCTGTCGATACCTAGGAATGTTAGGAACCGAGGGTTATTGAAAGGCAGAATAAGGACATTAGACAGCTTTTTACTTCCTTTGAGATGGATTTCTAGAGAGAAGCTTCAATCTCAGTGTTAAGTGTTGGGTATTTCAGGAAAGGAGGATTAATCTTTACTAGAAGTAGTTACAAAAATGACTATTAGGCCAAATGACTTTGTTCTAATATATACTTCCTTAGCAGGTATTACTGAAGATTTATCTATCAATAGTTTGTATTTGCATACTTATCTACACATTTCAGCAGCAGTTATGAGGCAGTTATGAGGATTTTGAGCTAAGTGAAAGAAATGGCTTACCCACACATCTCATTAAGAACATATTTAATCATGAAATTCAAATGATACCAGGACAACTTTTATTTATTTTAAAATGTGTTAAGCTAGGTGTCACACATGTCTCTGTCCTCCTGCAGCAGGCAGTCAGTCCCTCCTGCTGTCCCATTGACAGGGGACAGCCCAGGGCCTGGGCTCCTGCACCCCCCAGAGGGATTCAGGGATCCCCAGGGCCCAGGAGGAGGAGGAGGAGGAGGCAGCATCCTTGAGGTGAGGAGGAGGGGCCCATCCAGGGGGCCCTACCAGATGTCAGGAGCCTCGGCCCTCAGTGGGTTCCAATGGACTTGTGATCACCAAGGGGGCCACTGTGCCTCTTCCCAGTCCCTTCCCTAACCCTACCTCTGTCCCACCACCTACCACTATGGCTCTGAAGAGAATTCACAAGGAATTTCATGATGACCTAGCACAGTGTTATGCAAGTTCTGCTGGAGATAGGTTCCTTCCGCAGGGTGCAATAATGGGGACAAAGGACAGTCCTTGTCAGGGTGGAGTATTTTTCTTGTCAATTCATTTCCCAACAGATTACCCCTTCAAACTACTGAAGCCTGCATTTACAACAAGAATGTATCATTCAAATATTAATAGTAACAGCATCATTTGTCTGGATTTTCTGTGGTCACAGTGGTCTTCTGCACTAACTTTCTGAAGGACTCTTGTCCATCTGTTCTCTGTTGTTCGATCCTAATCCAGATCATCCCTTGGTGCATAAGAGTGCCCGGGCCTACAAAATTGGTAGAGACAAATACAACAGAACAACTCAGGGATAGACTCAGAAGTATGCAATGTAATGAAAGAAATTATTGGATAGCCTCTACAAATAAAGATAGGGGAATTTGGAAAGAGGAAAGTCTTTTGATTTCCATTTGACTGCTTTCTATGAGCTCCTGCCTCATATTCCCCTGTGCTCTTGTTTACCTGATACAGCCCTGCTGCCTATTGTACAGGCTTGTTACAACAAACTAGAAACACTGTGCTTCTGGACCAGCATTGCCCCCTAGCGGCGAGGTGTGTGGGTGACAAGCCAGTTTTCCAGGTTTAACCCAGGTTTGGGACTGAAAGCTTTCCTGTTACCTTAAATTTGGATAATGGCAAGGTGAGGGGTGGTGGGTATGGTGTGTGCTTGGATGGGCGGAAACAGCTCCACTGACCTGTAGGACATGGTTTATTTAAAAATATATTTTACTGATTGTGCTATTACAGTCGTCCCATTACTCGCCCCCTTTCATTCTCCTCCACCCTGCACACCCTCTCCCACCTACATTCTCCACCTTTAGTTCATGTCCACGTGTCATAAGTTCTTTGGCTTCTACATTTCCCATAGTATCCTTGCTCTCCCCCTGTCTATTTTCTACCTACCATCAATGCTACTTATTCTCCATACCTTTTCCCCCTCTCTCCTCCTCCCACTCCCCTGTTGCTAACCCTCCATGTGTTCTCCATTTCTGTGGGTCTGTTCCTGTTCTAGTTGTTTGCTTAGTTTCTTTTTGTTTTGTTTTAGGTGTGGTTGTTAATAATTGTGAGTTTGCTGTCACTTCACTATCCATGTTTTTTATCTTCTTTTCCTTAGATAAGTCCCTTTAACATTTCATAAAATAAGGGCTTGATCATGATGAACTCCTTGAACTTGACCTTATCTGAAAAGCAGTTTATCTGCCCTTCCATTCTAAATGAAAGCTTTGCTGGATAGAGCAATCTTGCATGTAGGTCCTTGCCTTTTGTGACTTGGAATACTTCTTTCCAGCCCCTTCTTGCCTGTAAGGTCTCTTTTGAGAAATCAGCTGACAGTCTGATGGGAACTCCTTTGTAGGTGACTGTCTCCTTATCTCTTGCTGCTTCTAGGATTCTCTCCTTCATTTTTACCTTGGCTAATGTAATTATGATGTGCCTTGGTGCGTTCCTCCTTGGGTCCAACTTCTTTGGGACTCTCTGAGCTTCTTGGACTTTCTGGAAGTCTATTTCCTTTGCCAGATTGGGGAAGTTCTCCTTTATTATTTGTTCAAATAAGTTTTTCACTTGTTGCTCTTCCTCTTCGCCTTCTGGTACCCCTCTAATTTGGATGTTGGAACGTTTAAAGATGTCCTGGAAGTTCCTAAGCTTCTCCTCATTTTTTTGAATTCTTATTTCTCCATTCTTTTCTGTTTGGTTGTTTTTTTTCTTCCTTCTGGTCCACTCTATTGTTTTGAGTCCCAGTTTCCTTCCCATCACTATTGGTTCCCTGTGCATTTTCCTCCATTTCTCTTATCGTAGCCTGCATCTGTTCATCTAATTTGTGACCAAAGTCAACCAATTCTGTGAGCATCCTGATCACCAGTGCTTTGAACTGTGCATCTGATAGGTTGGCTATCTCTTGGTCGCTTAAAAGTACTGTCTGTGGGGCTTTCAATTCTGTTTGAGCCATCTTATTTTTTTCTTTGGTCTGGTTGCACCTGTTATATATGAGGGGCGGGGCCTTAGGTGTTCACCAAGGCGGGGCACCCCATTCCCTGGTCTGTGACGTCGTATGTGGGGGCAGGGTCTGAGAGGGAACAATGACGCTTGCTCTGCTCTCGGTTGGACCTCAGTCACTTCCACTGCTTCCCCCGAGCAAACTGGGCTTCTCTGGTGCCAATTCCTGTGTGGGTGGGCTTGTGCACCCCATGGGACTTCCCAAGGACCTCTCCTGTGAGGTAGGGAGTCTCTCCCTGTGCCTCAACCCCCACAGGTGTTTTCGATCAGTGTCCCGAGGCTCTATTTACCAGCGTTGGGACCCTGGGATGCATGCAGTACCTTGCTTCACACTTCCCGCATTGCTAGGTCTGCCGGTTGCCACCCCTTGGCCAGGTCTGCCAGCTGCTGCCTGCATACTCAGGGACCACCCACTGCAGTCTTGTGTGCCCGGGGTGCCTTACATGCCAAGTTCCAACGCTCTCTGCTCTCCTGGACATGGTGACCTGCACCTGGCTGCCCTACTCTGCCCCTCCTACCGGTCTGGATGAACGCGTCTATTTTAACTCCTTGGTTCTCCAACTTCCATTCAGATCAACTTTCTGTCAATTCTAGTTGTTCTGTTTCTAAATTGTTGTTGTCCCTATCTTGGTTGTGCGAGGAGGCACAGTTTCTACCTATGCCTCCATCTTGGCTGGAAGTAGGAGATGGTTTTTAAATGGAATACTTTTACTCTCAAAACAGATCTTAAGAAGGGGCAGGGGCAGACTGGATAAAAGGAGGTGAAGGGATTAACTGAAGAACATTCGCATAGCCCGTGGACACAGATGATAGTGTGGTGAAGGCCCGGGGAAGCGGGGGTGAAGGTGGGCAAAGAGGGGAAAGTGGAG
The DNA here is from genome assembly GCF_019186645.2 of Phyllostomus hastatus. Lineage (NCBI taxonomy): Eukaryota > Metazoa > Chordata > Mammalia > Chiroptera > Phyllostomidae > Phyllostomus > Phyllostomus hastatus. Next base: position 30,751,865 of record NW_025333916.1, read on the forward strand.
GCATTTGTAATAGTGTCAACAATAAAAAAGTGAACAAAACAAAACACAGATATGAAAAACAGGGCAAAGAACACAAAGCTGTTTCCGTACTCATTTTGTGGTGAAGGACCTGTGCCTTAGGTGACAGTTATGACCAACCGGATTAAAGTCTACCCCTGTCCTGCATTGTAAGGTCTAAGTTTGACCGGATTGGAGCTGTTCATGCATGAAGTGTGATGGGCTTTGTTCCCACTTTTTCAAGTCTGCCAGCCCTCGACCCTTTGTCCTGTCAGCCCCCTTTCTTGCTTCTGTTTTCTTTGGTTTGTATGTGGTTGCTCAGTTGACACATAGGTAGTACCTCTTATTTTTCTTATGTTTTTAACTGCTTAGATCTCTTTGGATGTAAGGGTGAACATTCATTGGATGGAAATACTTGTATATATTTAAAGATCCTGTTCTTCCTCTGGAGCTTGTATGTTTAAAAGTGATTAATCTGTGTAATAAACTCATTACTACCTTCATAGAAAATGTGTCACATTTTTTCTTTATAAATGCTATTTGATGGGCATGATGAAGAATATTTTTTAAAAGTTATGTACTGTTGGGTATAATTAGCCCTGTATAATGACTTGATTAAGTAGGAACTCATTTATTATATGGAATTTGCTGTTAAATGAGTTTTCAAGGATATAGGAAGTGACTGTGTTAAAATATCTGTGTTTTCCACTGACTACAGTAATGGAGGTTTTCTTCTTGGTTTTTAGATTTCCTCTTTCCTCACCCCTGAAACCATATCCAAAGCGGCTTCCATGCCAGAAGGATGCTGTTAAATTTCCCCAGTGGACGGACCCCCTACCGGGCACTTCACAAGAGAACATCCCAGTGAGGCCGGTTGTGATGGTGAGTGTCACTGCTGCTGGGGGCAGCGGCTGGGAGAGTGAGCAGTGGTCTGGGAACCTCCAGGCCCAGTCTGGTTCCCTCTGTCAGTTCCTCGTTGTGAACTGTGGTCAGAAAGTATGTCAGAGCAATATCTTACCTGTCAGTAGCTGAGAGACCAGTAACAAAGAAAGACTCAGCTTTGCATTTTTTTCGCTCTTGTGTATTGACATTTTGACCAAATATATGGTAGCTGTTTTCAGATGTTCAGACCAAGCAGTTTTTTGGTAAAACTCCCTTATTATCTCCTTTTCCTTTCTGTTCTATACTTTGCTCTTTTTCCTGTTTGTCTTCTCCTTCTGAACTTTATGACCAGTTGAGAGTGAGAAGGTTGGGATGTGGAGTATTGTGGAATGAGTCCTACACAAAATATGGACAAAGGAAGTCCTGGCTGGGTAACTCAGTTAGGTGGAGCATTGCCCTTCACAGCAGAAGGTTGTGGGTTCCATTCTTGGTCAGGGCACATACTTAATTTATGGGTTCGATCCCTGGTTGGGCGCATATGACAGGAAACCAGTCGGTGTTTCTCTCACTCTCCTTCCTTCCCTGCCCCTCTGAAACCTAAGCTCAATGAACTCCTTTTGGGGGGACATAACTTTTTCTTTGAAATATCCCCAGAAAGACTATCAAGATTGAAATAATGCTTAAAAAATAAAATACAGAGAAAAATTTTATAGAGCAGTTTTTAGGAATTGGAATAACACCAATGTTTTAAGTTAATCTAGTCTTATAGGATTTGATGTCCAATTCATACTTTTGTTTGCAAAGATTTGATGTAAACATTTTTTGGCAGCGTAATGAAAAGAAAAGAGTTACCTGATGAGGTTCTATTGTATCTTGGAGAGAATAGTTAAGCAACTTAGGCTTTATCAAAGATAATTCAAGAAAAAATGACACCGTTGACAGAAATGGAGACTCTGTAAGGGCTTGCAGATAAGTCAGGGACAGTGATGAATTTGGTTTAAAATGTGTTTAATGATAAAGTTGGGTTGTGTTAAATGGAAGTGTCTAATAGGCAGATGGAGAGAACGGCCCTGGAGCTTGGAGGAGAGGCCATATTTGGAGTCATTGTTGTTTACTCGACAAAGATGTATTAAGTGTCTGTTGTGAATCATGTATTGTGCGAGGCTCTACAGATACAATGATATGCCATACAGTTTTGCTCCAAAATGGCTCATAATCTAGTGAAGCATGCAATACAAAAATAGATTATTAGGAAATAAAGTGGAACTACTCTGAAAGAGAGAGCACAAAAGGTATTTGAGGACTATTTAATTAATTCCTAATGAGGAGTACTTAATTAAGGTCTACTTGATAGTCCCTATCCAGAGAGAATTAAATTATAAGCTCTATGAAATAAGGTACATTATCTTTTTGCACATTCATGTTTAAACACCTCATCAGTAGACCCTGTCAGTAGGGTTGTTAAATAGGTTGTTCAATAGACATTTTTTTTTATTATAAGGTCACCCAGTGTTGTTTATACAAAAGAGATAAAATTCCATGTTAAATTAATGTGTATTTATGGCATCAATATAACTTCCCTTTTCTATTCTGTGTTTCTGTGAAGTTGTAATATTCCTGGTATTACCCCTGGGAAAACCAACTGCTCATTAGCACACTTTAATGCACTGATGACAGTGACTTCTATCTTTTATTTTCAGATTCAAATTTTTGAGGAGCCCTGAAGTGGTAGAGAAGTGTTTTAATTCATTGGCCATTGCCCCGCACCCCACCCAGTGTATCACTTTCCTGGTCATCTGACTCTGCATTTGTTTTGATAACTGTTGTCTTGCCTTTTCTTATGCTTCCCCCTTAAGTGAAGTGGTAGAACTTTGGAAGCTCTCTGCTTATTATAATTCCGTCAAAGCCTACACTGCTGCTTCTTGAGAATTGTCCCAGGAAGGAATGGCAGAGCAGGATCTCTTTCCCTTGATAGAGGTTTTAGAATGATGAGGTTAATACTTAATAGAGAAATAGTTCATCTTTCTTAAAGAACTTGAGTTCATTATTCATTTATTTCTTTTCCTCTTTCTGACTCTGCCTCCACTTTACTAGTTGGTTTTGGGTTTTGTTTTGTCCTATCTTCTCCCCTGCCTAGCCATTATGTCAAATAAAATGAAATACATAAAATTATTTCTTGCATTTGCTGAGGGGACAGTACCATGTGGAAAGTAGGAATGTGCGCTCTGGAGCCACACTGTTGGGTTGAATCTTGGCTCCTCCTTTACTAGCATTGAGCTTGTTTCTGTTTCATTCACTGGGTTTGTGTTGCAGTTTCTTTTCGGTGGAACTGGGATGGTATACCCCTCTGGGGTACGGTCGTTGTGATAATGAAGTGAGTTCTCACGAGGACTCAGTAACTTAACTGCTATTTCTATTACTAATGTGTTCAGTAGAATTGTTTGCAGCAGAGACGAAAGGAAAAAATTACTCATAACATCCAGAGAGAATTGATATTAATGTTTTTGTTGTGTGTCTCTCTGAGCTTTAGTTTTGCTCCCTGCTGTCCTTGTGGAGTCCTCATTTTACCTGCCTGCTGCAGATGCCAGAGATCTGGGGCTGCTGTTCAACATTGTACTCCTTTGATCTTTGCTTACAAAAAACAGGATTCTTGAAGTTAATATAATTTATTTTAAACAATCATTTAATTTGGACTGTGTGCATTTGGATAGGAATTCCTCTACTTAATTTTGAAATAATACATTTTATTTCACTGTTGCTTCACTGAGTGTCTGGAACTCCCACAGGAAATGTCGTCTTCTCATAGCTGATCTGCCGTTCATAGCTGATCTTGGATGTTCACTAACAATACGACCTGAGTTTTAAGAGTCATACTTTATTTTTCTGCAGTCCATACAAAGAAAGTTAGTTTATATTTGCTATTACTTTAAGTCAAATTAAAGAAATTTCTCATAAAGCCTTACCACTGTCTATTGAAGTATTTATTCTCTTTCTTTTTACTCCCCTCCCCACCATTAGAATTCTGAGATGTGGTACAAGCGTCACAGTATTGCTATTGGAGAGGTGCCGGCTTGCCGTCTTGTCTACCGCAGACAGCTGACAGAGGCCAATGTGGAAGAGATATGGAAGTCTATGACGTTATCATAGTATGTACACTTGACATTAATGAGACTTTTTTGTGATTTTTTTCTAATTTGCTTTTCCACTATTCTTGGCATATTTAATTTTCTGAACTTATGTATAAAAATCTTAACTTTGTATTATTTGCAGCTATGCTGCTTATTAAACATAATTTAATTAAATTCTGGGTATTTTCTATGCTACTTATAAAATACTTAAGAATAGACATTTGAAAGTTCTTAAACTTTCTAGAAACTCTGAACTCTTAAGGAAACACATAATGGAAAATTTAATGGTCTTTTAGATATTAGATGTACTACAGGTAATTAAAGTTAATGATGTTATAGCAAGTTTTTTTTTTCCTCACAAAGATGTAGCAGTTTCTCATCATTGGATATGTTAATGGCAAAATGACATTTTTCAAATGTGTTCTATCATACTCAGTTTCTAGCTTTTTTGCCCCACAAATATTGGGTGAAATGCATAAAAACAACACATTTTAAAGATTGATTTTTTTTACAGTGTCAGTTTTTCTGGCAAATAATGATTTTTTAAAAAGTAATTAGTTAATGTAATTATATTTATCTTTTTAGTTTACAGAAAATCCTTGGCCTAGATTCCTTAGAAGAAGTTTTAGATGTCAAACTTGTCAAGTCCAAGTTCATCTTACATAATGTATATAGTGTGAGCAAGCAGGGAGTTGTTATCCTTGATGACAAGTCAAGTAAGTGCATAAAACTATTCTGTTTCTGGTTGATCAATATGTTGGTGCACAGTTGTATCACTTTCTTCTTGACACTTCCCTAAACCCTAAATAAATTTACCCCTCATTACAAATAGCCTCCTGTCACATCCTAATACTTTTTACCTAAGTGCTCGGATTAAAGAAATGTCATGGAATGATGAATATTCAGGAGTGAAAACCTCAGCAAAATCCATCCAGAGACTAGTTCAGTGTTTGCTACACTGGGCATTAAGTGGTTCTGAAAAATCCCTGAAAAGTGAGTAGATTTAAGACCTACCTGAGAGCTTGAGTCAGTTTTCAGGTGGACCCTGGGGTCTGATTGATTTTAGGTTCTCATTGACCTTTTTGTAATGGTATTTCTGCGTCAGTTTTTCTAGGATACTCTTGGTTTATGTTATTTTTTTCTTTTTATAAAGGTAGCTTTTTAAATGTTGAAGGTATTTTAATTTTTTTTTAATGCCTATTTTTCCCAAGCCAGTTTACAAATCAGAAAAAAGAAAGACATTTAGTAGGTACCTATCCTGGTTTTTGATTTGGAAAAATAGTCGCTGTACATGGAGTGGAGTCAGAATCTCCACACTGACTTTTACAACCTCCTTCCGCTGGATAAGGGAGGGACTAGAACTGAATGGGCTGTTTGGTTGGTTCTTCCTTCCCTTCCAACCCTTGATGCTGGGAATTAGCTGGAACTAGAATGACCTTTGGCTGTGGAAAGGTGGTACAGTAATTTGGGGTTTTATAATTTACTGTTAGAGTTAAGGCTGGAGGTTCCTGGCAGCAGACAGCGCTGTGCCAGAAGGGGCCTGAGCAGTGGTGAGAGGGGAAGAGTTTGCTTAAGGCCAAGTTTCCTGACAGGCACAGCATTTGTCTTTGAAACCTAAAATGCTTCCCCTTCTATAGCCCCTGTATCAAGAATGGAGGACATGAGGAAACAGAAATAGATTTGTGAATTTATGAGTTGTCTGGTTAATACCACATGTAAAATTAAGTTACATAGAATGAGGGGGTTATGGCCTTTGAAATACATCTGAAGTCCTTTCACATTCTCTAAGTACAGCAAACATTAATATTTTTAGCCATTGGTCAGATGACCAGTCATCTTTTGGCATATTAAGTAAGTTCTTAAGAAAGAAGAGAGCATTTCAGAGGACTCAGCCTCATTAGATCTAACAATTCAACCAGTGCCTGCAGTTTTGCTGAAGGTGAAGATGAAGAAGTGGAAGCATGAGTGCTGGCCCGTCTCATCAGATGCCCGTGGCAGGGCCAGAAGGAAGCAGAGACTCTACCAAGTGGCCCATCTAGGGTATTTGTAGCGGTGCTAACCATTATTATTTTAAGGCTGTCCTAATATGAATGGCTTATATTAATATGTCAGTAGAACTTTGCCTTAAAACATTTTGAAAATTGAAACATAATGTGATACCTATATTGGACTTTGGACATAGAGATTTCACCTTTTATTTAAGTGTTTGGTGAACTGATTTCACAGGTGCATTTGATGACTAATATTTTTGCTTCTCCTATTTTTGTTTTGCCTGATGCAATTCTTAGGATAATTGATTTATTTGTTAGTTTGTTTCCCTGGAAGAAACCATCTCACTTCTTGTCACTAAATCTTTGAAAAGTTCATCTTGTTCTTAGAGAATTTTGCAGGCATGATTTATACAAGCACATGAAATGCTGCTGCTAAAGAAAAATTTCCATCTTTTAAATGTTCCGATACATAGATAGATGATTTGTGATTGGCAGATATGTTTCATATTACTTGGGCAAGTACTACATTCTTATGATACCAGCAATGTATATATATAATTCCTAGGGTTATATGCAATTGATTAAAATATCTTTTTATTTTTATTTTTCTGCAGAAGAACTTCCTCACTGGGTACTGTCAGCAATGAAGTGTTTGGCAAATTGTAAGTACTAATTGTCTGCCAGTTTTATGAAATTAACAGAAATTAATGCCCTGAATTAGAATATATTTTTGCTGGTCCTCTTTTCTGTGGCACCTTGGAGGTGGTTGGCTGCTTCAAGATGAAGTTGAACATCTCTTTCCTAGCCCCTGGCTGTTAGAAACTCATTGAAGTGGATGATGAATGCAAACTTCTTACTTTTCATGAGAAGTGTATGACCACAGAAGTTGCTGCTGATGCTCTGGGTGAAGAGTGGAAGGGTTATGTTGTTCGAATCAGTGGTGGGAGCGACAAACAAGGTTTCCCCATGGAGCAGGGTGTCTTGACCCATGGCCGTGTCCGCCTGCTGCTGAGCAAGGGGCATTCCTGTTACAGACCAAGGAGGACTGGAGAGCGAAAGTGCAAATCAGTTCAGGGTTGCATTGTGCATGCCAATCTCAGTGTTCTCAACTTGGTCATTGTAAAAAAAGGGGAGGAAGATAGTCTTGGTCTCACTGATACTACTGTGCCTTGTCGCCTGGGGCCCAAAAGAGCTAGCAGCATCCTCAAACTTTTCAACCTCTCTAAAGAATATGGTGTCCGCCAATATGTTGTGAGAAAGCCCCTAAACAAGGAAGGTAAGAAACCTAGAACCAAACCACCCAAGATTCAGTGTCTTGTTACTCCTCATGTATTGTAACACAAACATTGGCGCATTGCTCTGAAAAAGCAACGTTCTAAGAAAAATAAAGAAGAGGCTGCAGAGTATGCTAAACTTTTGGCTAAGAGGGTGAAGGAGGCCAAAGAAAAACACCAGGAACAAATTGCCAAGAGATGTAGGCTGTCCTCTCTGACAGCTTTTACTTCTGAGTCCAGCCAAAAATGAGGTCTTCTAAGAGTAACAAATAAATAAGGATAAACATAAGAAAAAAAAGGAATATATTTTTGCTCAATGGCCTGAACATTGATTTGACACCTGTGAGACTGGTAGTTAATTGTTTGGGGATTGCTGTACTTTTAGTGATAAATTTGTCGCATGGTGAAAGGGCTGAGTTATAGAATGCTTTTAAAGGAATTTTGTGCTTTTATTTTCTAGTGGATTATTTTTATTCCTAAAACATTTATTCCTAAGTACGTCCTATATTTACATTATCAATTTGCTTAACGGATCCTGTCTGCCATTGGCTTTTTACAGGGTAATAGTTTAAGTAGGAGAGAAATGTTTCAGAAGACTAATCTAATGGTATGCAGGATGGTTTGGGAGGAGAAGGACCCACATGCAGAGAAACAGGAAAGACTGTTTCAGTGATACGGCGAAGATGCCTGAATCAGGGTGGGCCCTCTGAGGTTTTTCGTAAAAATCCATTTCACAGGTATGATATCCACTTTATTGGATATCATAGGCACTGTGAAGCAATGAATGATTATAGTTTCTCACGTCATACTATTTTAGGGGGGATTTTCTCAAACAAATGATTTTAATGAGAAGAATTCTAGTGATTTTGTTGACTGATAGTGGTGACGTTTAGTCTCCAGGGCCTTTTGCAGCCTCGCTTGCAGGTCACCACTGAGAGGTGGTTTCTTTCATCCCTTTTGAGTGAGACTGGTATGTACAGAGGCAGGTGTATAAAGTCTTGAATTAGTAGACTCTGAATTATTTATTTAACTGTAGTTAGTTTTGTTTGATTAGAATGAAGCTAAAATAACTATTTAGCTTGCTGTGAGGGATCTCAGTGGTGATATACAGAAAATGATTATATACTATCGATCTGAATGTGACTAGCCATATAATAAGTTTGTGTGAACCCCAAAGTTTTGTGTGTTAACTATTAAGACTATCATAACTTTTTGGTTAATATCTTGGAAACTCTGTGATGTACAGTTCTGTGGTTTTCCCTTGGGACAGTAATTTTTATTCTCCTTGCTCAGTCATTTGAAATCAATTAAATTTAAATGATATCTTTGGCCACAGTTGGCAGTGACAAGATAGAAGGTATAAATGGGAGGTTAAATTACCCATTTCTCAATTACTGGCAAACTTAGGATCTGGTGGTTGATCAGCAGGGAATGAACAGAGGAAGCCAGAATAACAAATCTAGGCTATAATATATTGTAAAATGTGTGTGTGTATACATATATATATATATTTATTATTGTTGACACTATTAAGGAGTGGTTGAATTTTCAGATGATCAAAACTTAGTGAAGAGTACAGTTTTCCCTCCAGGAAAATGTATCAAATCACAAAATTTTGCAGAAAGATTAGAATAATTGGAATTTCTTATGAATGGAGGAGATGGGAAGAGCAACTTAATAGTTTTCTCCATGTGTGTCAGGTGGTGGTATAGTAGGTGGAAATTCTTGGGGACGGGGACATGTGTCATATGTATCAAGTGCAGTGGATGGTTGGTATATCCATAAAGATACTTATGTATCAAAGAAGAAAAGGTGGTCAAAGGGCAAGGCCAGCCTTTTGAATAATTGTATGAAATTATTAATTTCCCAAATTCTTATTGGTCCCCCAAATTTATTTTGAGTCTATTAAAATTCTGGCCTATTTCTTACCCTTCTTTATTTTTAATGAGTCTAGATTCCCTTAGAGTCATCTAAAAGGAGCAGAAAGGATAGGCTGATTATATGATATTTTGAAGGCCTAGCACCTTCTTTTCTGTAAATCTGCTGCCTCCTTCTTTCCTTTAAGCCTGTCTGCATTTATGGTGGATCGTGTGCACATCGGCCTGGGTACTTTTGTTGAGTACCAGCCTTATGGTTGACCACAGAATGAAAGACTGACGTTAAATATATATAAAGCCTGGTTAACTGTGGTTTGTTCTTTGTGCATGTAGATTGCAAGGATTCAATCAGAAATGGATACAAACAACTTTTCCAAAGTCTGTCAGAATAACGTTTATAAAAAACTAGTTAAAAAATATTCTGAAATTCAAGATGCTTAAGAAATAAAAGACCTTAGAAATGCAGCCTCTTCTTACAGAAGTCAGTATGTGAGTTTCCCTAAAACTACCAGTTTTCCTAAGACTACCAGTTTCCCTAAAACTACCAGTAGTAGTTTTAGGGAAACTGGTAGTTTCTCCCCTCTCTCCCCTCTCCCCCCCGCCCCGCCTTTTTTTTTGTATGTGATGAAGTGTTCACAAAAGGGTATAGTTGCTTAGAATGAACTGCATACTTATCCTGGGAGGGAGGAAGTCAAGGTGGTGTGCATTGCTTGCTGAGGAACATCATGCTAATAATGACAGTATTTCCATTGACTAAGCCTGCAGTATTTTAGTGGAGGAAGCAGGTAAAAATGGTGGCTGTTTGCTGCTAGGTTAATGTGGTACCACACATAGAGATCTTTCAAAATTTTTATTACTTAATCAAACAAATTAAGTTATTTTGTAAGAAGTATACTAGACTATTAAAAGGTAAAAAATTTTTAGAGAGACCAACAAAAAGCCACATGCACAGTGTCTCAGTGGCCTTGGAATATGAAGGCCCAGAGTGCTTGTCTTTTTTAGTTTGATGCTTTCTCTTTGGTTATAGCACTTCTGTAGTTTGCATTTCCTTTCGGTTTTTACTGGCTTCATCTTTTATTCTGGGGGTGGAGATCTGTGTGGGTACAGTCGTTTAGTCTTGGGTTCTGGTCCAGAACTGGCCGATGCAGTTGGACTCCTTTTCTCCATGCCGTGAAGGAGAGTGAGAAGGCTGGTTGAACTGTTCCTCCTGGGACTACTGGCCATGTCTCCGAAGGCGAGGGGCTGTAGCTCGTCTCTCCACGTGGCAGTGAAGTCTGTGGTCTCTGTATGGATTGTTGGGGGCATTTGCTGCCAGCTCTGTAGAGAGCTAAGCATTTCTTTCTTGCTCCTCTTTGGTCCCACGTGCAAGTGCACCTTTGCCCTGCTGCTGGCATAGGGCAGGGCCGGGACCAGGTTGTTCCAGGCTTCTTACAGTGACTCCAGCCTTGCAACAGGACTCTGCTTGATTAACTGTCTTTTGAAGGTTGGTTGGGGATTAAATAGAGTTTTATGATCAGAATGAATTATAAGACACAAGGTAAAATCTCCTCAGAATATCTTTAAGAAAAAATGTATAAATTCTTATCAGTCTGAAATAGTGTACAGGCAGAAATTGATTATTTCACTCAACTCTGACTCTAGAATTTTATAATTTAGCAATGATAAAATAATGAAAAGCTTTAAAATATCCTTGTGACTTGTGTGTTACACATGTGAGCTAATTGTCATCAGGGTCAGCTGTAACAAGACTAGGAAAATACTGAATATTTCAAGGAAAAATTATCATTCTTTACATTGAGTAAAAATGCCTTTCAGAAGGGCATAAAAGAAAGAGTAGATTTTTTAGAAATGAGAGTAAGCCAGTGATTTTTCTCACTGTTTCATAATAGATTTCAATTTAGACATAAATCATATTTGTGTAAACAAAATGTATGGCAATTTATTTAATGTCAATTTCCCCCATGAAATCTTTTCTGATCTTTACTGTGCACCGAGACTAATACTTAGAGGTGGTTGTCATGCTAGTGTTTCTCTTCCTATCTCATTCTCTTTCTTTTTTTAACAGGGCCTAATTGTTCAGATTTGAAGCAGCCTACATATTTAGGATTTGAAAAAGATGTCTTTAAAACAATTGCGGATTACTATGGTCACTTGAAAGAGCCTCTGCTTACCTTTCATCTCTTTGATGCCTTTGTGAGTGTTTTAGGTAAGTTGGAATATAATGAGCATCTATACATTGATGTCAGACTATTTCATTTTCACTGTTGTGAGACTTCCATTAGCCAAACTTCCAGAAGCCTGTTTGAAGTTAAAACTGATGGGTTACTTGCCTAGTTGGTGTCCTCCTTTCGAAGGAGGAAAAGAAGATGGTTAAGCTATATTAGGAAACTCAAAGCAAGGGCCACTGATTATTTCTTAATAAAGAACAATATGTTGTATGTCATTTTTGTACAAAAAAAGTGTGACTTTATTGGTGGAGAAGAATGTAAATTTGACACTTACTGTTCACGAGTAAATCTGCGGCTCTGAATGTGACTGCATGAACTGTCCGGTGTGGGAGATGTGTTTTCATTTAGAAATCTAATTTCTTCTTACAGCAGGAACTGATTTTTGTAGAACTATTTGTTAATTGTGACATGTAAAATAGAATTACTTCATCAGTCTCTAACACTTGCTGCTGTTCCTCATGTAGATTTATCCTTCAGAATCCACACCCTAAAAAACATGGTAAAAGCAAAAATTCAACATTATTGCTGTAGGTCTTTCTGATATTGTTTTTTCTTCTAGGAAATCAGATTTTCCTCTTGCTGTTACGATTGTTTAATAAGTACTGTTGTTTTCTTGTCAGAAGATTTGGTTTAATCACTCAATTTTTGTGTGGGTACCGTACTATGTTATGTAAATTTGTAAGAATTAGCAATCTTTTCCCTTTCTTCTCTTCCCTTTCTTCTTCTTTCAGTTTTTCTTTCTTCTTGGAAAGTATGGGTGCTGCTATAGTATCTTAACAATGTATTAACAATATGTGAATAATTTACTGATCTCGTAGCACGGTACTTTAAATTTTTTAAAGATTTTGTAGGTTTTCTTATAATGAACAAAAACGACAACTATAAATCATGTAAGAGTGAATTTTGTTTTTAGAGAGACCAATATTGGGGACAGACGAAGGGATTAGTCCTGTTACCGAGTTTTGAGGCCACTGGGTCTTCTTGGTGTTTTGTTTTCAGCCAGGGAGGACCGGAGGCCTATGTACTTGTGAATATCATGCCTGATGATGAATACTTGCTGTTATTTAATATGTGTGCGGACTGATTGAGTAGATTTTCATTATAGCCACTTGACTGCCATTATGCTACTGGGAAAGAATTCTAAAGATTCGCTTAAAAATCACTTCTCAGAGTTTTTCCCCTCGTTTTCCATTTTTATAATGTCTTATTGTACAATTATCTGTTTTAGAAATGAAAGCACTTGGAACTTTTAAAAATGAAGTCTAATTTGAATCATTTATATTTAAGGTGTCACTGGTCTATTTTACCACAATTTTCATTTTGAACTCAGCTGGGAATTAAAGCTGATTATTTCCAAATTGATGTCAGAGTCAGCCACCCTCTAAAATATCATCTGTTGAGGGGTTAGTGTGCAGAAGGCTAGATGGAATGGAGAATTTCCCTGCACTTGGGTATCAGCAAGACCAGACTAATAATGTATGTGGATGGTCATCATGTACTAACCTTCCCTGATCCAGCCCTTCCTGCTTGAATACATTCGAGACATTCTGCACTGAAAACCACATCCTTATGTAGAAGCAGAAAGTCTTCTAGATTATGGAAGACTATTATTTGTTTGTATGGTTAACAAAGATTGTCTGATAGAGAAATCCTGTTAGAGCCTATGGGAGAAGACATCATCTGGAAACTATGTATGGACATAGCAGATGTGCAGGTTGAATGCCGGTAGGGTTAACTCCTTCCTTAAGTCTTTGACTTACTTTGTTTGGAATAGAATGCCATTAGGTACAAATGTTTTAAAGGAGGTAATCAATCTGTTTTGTGTAGAAGCTAAAAACCCTACAGCATTTTCAGTGGAAATGATTTTCAGTTCTGTTAATAAATTTCTTTTGAGGTCTATTCTTTTACTTCTAGCATGAAATAATGCTAGCTTGGTGCCAAAGCTGTGACCTGAGAGCAGTCAGTCATTACTGGTATATGAAACAGGACATTGAAGGGTTGTTAAAGGGAAATAAAAGAGGCATGTTTGGAGATGTAGGACTCATTCTTTATTTACAATTTAAAAAATGATGGGATTTCACTCAGCAGTCTGACCTAACTATTAATAATAATTATCTTTATTTTCTCATATATATTATTATTGTTCAGTTACAGTTGTCTCACTGTTTTCCCCATTGCTCTCCCCTTCCCTGTCCCCCCAACTCCCAAAGTCAGTCCCCCCCCAGTGTCCATGCCCACGAGTCCTCTATTCTTGTTCCTTGGCTTGCCTCTTCCCCTCCTTTCCCCTATTATCCCTCTCCCTTCTCCCCTCTCGTCACTGTCAGGTTGTTGTTTATTTCCATTGTCTCTGGCTCTATTTTGCTCATTTGTTTGTTTTGTTGATTAGATTCCTCTTACAGGTGAGATCGTATGGTATTTGTCTTTCATCACCTGGCTTATTTCACTTAGCATAGTGCTCTCCAGTTCCATCCATGCTGTCGTGAAGTGTCGGAGTTCCTTCTTTCTGCTGCATAGTATTCCCTTGTGTAAATGTACCACAGTTTTCTGATCCGCTCATTTACATAGTAATTAATATTTGTTTTAAAAATAAGGATCCTTGTATTAAGATCATAATTTGTCTGACTCTTGAATGGGTTGAATGAGGTACTATAGCATCATTTATTCACACTGCGGACACACCCTAGAATCTGTGTAACTTGGCAATACTTTGGCATATTGAGGAAAGAGGAGGTGGATGGGAAGCACAGTAGGGCATGGGAGCAGGGAAGAGCACTTTAGAATATTGGGTGACTTGTGGATTTGTATGTATAATGTTATAATTTGAGCTCCCACCCAGTGCTCTGTGGGCCATATCTGGCTCATAAACACATCTAATTTGACCTGTGTGTTTTTAAAAGAAATTTAACTGTCAAACTCTAAGAAACAAAAAGTGCACATAAGAATTTATAATTTTGGCTTCTTTAGAAAAAACTGGAAGATCTGGCAGTTGCGGGCTTGAATTTTCAGTGGCACAAACTGTTGCAGCTGTGTAATGTCTCCACTAGAAGGAGCTATTGTTTCAGGGACGTGAATTGCAATTTGCTGAGTCTCCAATGCCTCCCTTTGCTTTTCAGACTGTAAAGCCAAGTTCACTTACTCATTTATTCCATTTGTCTGTTCCTGTAGGCAGCTGAGCTCGAGACCCCTGGTTTATTTGCTAGTAGGCTGGAAGACTGAGATAGTAGCTCTTTGTTGTTCCTTCTTCCTAAATGTTAAGTTAGAAGATACCATTGAAATTCACTACTGATTGTAGACTGGATCATCTGATCAATAGGTTGAGGTCTCCCTTGTGTTTTTAACCTAGAAATATCCATGAGGTCAGGTTTTCTCTTCTTTGGTTCCTTTGTCTAGTGACTTCTAAGAAATCTTTGGCAATGTGCTCCCCCCTCACCTTGTTACCTCTTTGCACTTATGTCCTTCAAGTTACCTTGGGGTCCTTACCCAGTGATGGTTCCAAAGGGGAAAACAGCTCTTGTTTTGCAGAGTGCCTAGGTGGTGTTCTTGACCAGACAGGGCTCTTGCCCGTGTTAGTCCAAAGTTCTTGCTGTTGGTGCTCTCTGCTCTCAGGGCCCAGGGCTTGCTTATGGCTGGAGCTTTTGAAGGTACAGATAGGCCAAGGTAAGGATATTGAAGCACCTCCAAATGTAATGACTATTGTTGTGTAGAGATTGTTGGCTAAGTGGCTTAAGGTACTCCTTAAAGGTGGAACTTTAGGGAAATGCCTAGGTATTCCCTGGCTACAACTAAATACATAAGCTATTTACAAGCATACTGGCAATTACTAGAATAATTGAAAAAATTTGTGGGAAATAATTTCCTACCTTTCTCATACCATTCAACAGGATAAATTCCAGCTGGGTTAGAGAATTAAATGTAAAAAATGCAAGTCTAAAATATAGTTGATATTTATTTGATATTGGGGTGGATGAAGGACTTTCTAAGCATAAAATCAAAAGAACTCATAGATATGCCGAAGCATTGGGATCCTTCAGGTAGTAAAGGGCATCATCTTGTGCACGGGTGAATCTATATCTACTTTTAAGCAATTCACAAAGGCAGCTTGTTTGCCTTTGTCTAAAAGCCGCTAGGGAAATAGTTTCTCTTGCTGTGTCTTTCTTTAGGCAGGGTTTTCTTATCAATTGATGTGTGGTCTGCATTCTTTTGGCTTAGCATAAACCTCTTCTTTTTTAAGCCTCTTTTCAGTGAAAATGAAATTGTGACTTTTTTTTTTATTCCTTTGGTTGTTGGAAAACTACAGTGAAACTTTCCTGAGTCTCTTGTTCTGTGGCTGAACAGACATGGTCCCAGCGGCCTTTCTGGGAGCAAATTCCAGGCCCTCTCAAAAGTCTTCATATTTTACTTCTTTTTTGAAACTCCCATAAGGAATAGTATGGTTAACATTACAGATGCTGGTGGGCTGATTAGGTTTACTTTGCCAAAATGAAAATTTGTTTTCTTTATGATTTGGAAATGGAAATCTGATGTGACCTTGGGGAATGGGAGGAGGGCGACACAGGCAGGCTATTATAGCCAAAATGTCACCTAACCTTTAGTAGCACAGAATATTATAAATTTTCATTGATTTTGGCTTTATTTATTTCTATTTTAAGGAATAGTTGGGTTTCTTTGAGTATTAATTTATTTATTTACTTACTATCCCTGAATCTAGCTAAATAATGAAATGGCTTCATGATTGAAAAAACTCACAGATGATTTGGTGGATTTTTTATTATCTTTTCATTATTTTACTTTTATTTCACCAATGGAAACATTACCAAGATTAGGTATCTTGGTTTGCAGACCTAGTTGTATGGACTTTGACAAATTGTTCTGCCTCTCTAGGCCCCAGTTTTCTTGTTGGTAAGTGACAGTAATGCCAGTCATACTTATAGACACAAAAACGTGAAACGCAAAGCAATGGGTAACACTTATTTTCCTACAAAGTATCTTTTTTGTTGTTGTTTTGAAAATTACAAAAGTTGGAACAATGTATAAACTAAGATAGGATAGTCATATGTTGCCATCTATTTATTTCTTCTCTCAAGTGATTGGAAGATTTTTATGTAAAACTACTTGTGATAGATCTTTACAATCTATAGTTGAGATAAGCAGTATTACATCATTCTGAAAAGGAGACAGGTTACCTCTAGGGCTGCAGAAGGCCCTTGTCACTTTCTCAGGAGAAGGAAGAGTCATTATTTTTATGATGGCATTGAGACTGTAGAAATGATGCAAGATGAAAAAGTTACTCTTTTAGCTTCTGTTTTAGCAAAATGAAATAAATCCAAATAATAAAATAGGTACAACATTAAAACTCTTTGGCTGTAAAATGAGAATAGGATGCTAATATCCTGCAGAAGTTCTTAAAATGGAACCTAAAAAAACCAAGAAACTCTTTGAAATCATTAACACTTTATGATCTTGAAGAACTCGAATGTACTTGCTGAAGATGTCTCTTGAGTTCAACTGCGTTTTAAAGCTATGTTCTCTTGCATTCATTTTTTTCTGAATCCTGTAGTGTGCTTTTGTCAGTAAGCTTTTATTGAAGGGGAGAAAAACGATTAGATAATGGTGAGCAATGAGAAAGAAGTTAGGCAAAAAAGTAGACAGCTCAGATTAAACTACTTTTGAGAATCTAAGTATTCCTACATGTATTTGAACTGAGGAATGCAATACATAGCACTCCAAGATTCAAAGGCAGAATGAAAAGCGAGTCCTGCTTTGCCATTTGAATGATGAGTAACATCCTTGGGACTGGATGCCAAGAAGGCCTTAAGTATTAAAGACACATCAGACTTCAAGTCTTTTCTTATCTTTGACCACATCCTTACCACTTTGTGAATCACCCATGTGCTGAGTATTTTCAGTCCTTATCTTTATCTCAGATCTGTCTCCTGAAATCAAGACCAGTGTCTGACTTCTGGCTGTGTATTCCTAGATGTTTGTTGTGCACGAGCCTCGGTTCAAACTCAGTAGTCCCTAAGCCATTGTTTCAGAAACTGCATGTTGGATGTGAATTCTATGTAGCAGAACAACATTTTTTTCTTTTTTAAAAAATATATTTTATTGATCATGCTATTACAGTTGTCCCATTACCCCCCTTCATTCCCCTCCACCCAGCACACCCTCTCCCACCCACATTCCCCACCTTTAGTTCATGTCCACGTGTCATAAGTTCTTTAGTTTTTACATTTCCCATACTATTCTTGCCCTCCCCCTATTTTCTACCTACCATCGATGCTACTTATTCTCTTTACCTTTTCCCCCTCTCTCCTCTTCCCACTCCCCTGCTGCTAGCCCTCCATGTGCCCTCCATTTCTGTGGTTCTGTTCCTGTTCTAGTTGTTTGCTTAGTTTGTTTTGTTTTTGTTTTAGGTGTGGTTGTTAATTGTGAGTTTGCTGTCATTTTACTATCCATGTTTTTTATCTTCTTTTCCTTAGGTAAATCCCTTTAACATTTCATAAAATAAGGGCTTGGTCATGATGAACTCCTTGAACTTGACCTTATCTGAGAAGCACTTTATCTGCCCTTCCATTCTAAATGAAAGCTTTGCTGGATAGAGCAATCTTGCATGTAGGTCCTTGCCTTTTGTGACTTGGAATACTTCTTTCCAGCCCCTTCTTGCCTGTAAGGTCTCTTTTGAGAAATCAGCTGACAGTCTGATGGGAACTCCTTTGTAGGTGACGGTCTCCTTATCTCTTGCTGCTTCTAGGATTCTCTCCTTCATTTTTACCTTGGCTAATGTAATTATGATGTGCCTTGGTGTGTTCTTCCTTGGTCCAACCTCTTTGGGACTCTCTGAGCTTCCTGGACTTCCTGGAAGTCCATTTCCCCTGCCAGAATGGGGAAGTTCTCCTTTATTATTTGTTCAAATAAGTTTTCCTCTGGTTGCTCTTTCTCTTCTCCTTCTAGTACCACTATAATTCGGATGTTGGAATGTTTAAAGATGTCTTGAAGGTTCCTAAGCTTCTCCTCATTTTTTTGAATTCTTATTTCTCCATTCTTTTCTGTTTGGTTGTTTTTTTTCTTCCTTCTGGTCCACTCTATTGTTTTGAGTCCCAGTTTCCTTCCCATCACTATTGGTTCCCTGTGCATTTTCCTCCATTTGTCTTATCGTAGCCTGCATCTGTTCATCTAATTTGTGACCAAAGTCAACCAATTCTGTGAGCATCCTGATCACCAGTGCTTTGAACTGTGCATCTGATAAGTTGGCTATCTCTTGGTCACTTAAAAGTACTGTCTGTGGGGCTTTCAATTCTGTTTGAGCCATTTTTATTTTTTTCCTTTGGTCTGGTTGCACCTGTTACATATGAGGGGCAGAGCCTTAGGTGTTCACCAAGGCGGGGCACCCCATTCCCTGGTCTGTGACGTCGTATGTGGGGGCAGGGTCTGAGAGGGAACAGTGGCGCTTGCTCTGCTCTCCGTTGGATGTCAGTCCCTTCCACCGCTTCCCTGGAGCAAACTGGGCCCCTCTGGTGCCAATTCCTGTGTGGGTGGGCTTGTGTACCCCATGGGACTTTCCAAGGACCTCTCCTGTGAGGTAGGAGTCTCTCCCTGTGCCTGAACCCCCACAGGTATTTTCAATCAGTGCCCCGAGGCTCTATTTACCAGCGCTGGGACCCTGGGTTGGGTGCAGTGCTTTGCTTCACACTTCCTGCCTTGCTGGGTCTGCCGGTTGCCACCCCTGGACTGGGGTCTGCCAGCTGCCGCTTGCGCACTCTGGGTCCACCCACTGTGGTCTTGCGCGCCCCAGATGCCTTACGTGCCCGGTCCCAAAGCTCTCTGCTCTCTGCACGGCAACTCCCGCCTGGCTGCCCAACTCCGCCCCTCCTACTGGTCTGGATAAACGGGTCTATTTTAACTTCTTGGTTGTCTGACTTCCATACAGTTCAATTTTCTGTCAGTTCTGGTTGTTACTCTGTTTCTAAATTGTTGTTGTCCCTATCTTGGTTGTGCGAGGAGGCACAGTGTGTCTACCTATGCCTCTGTCTTGGCTGGAAGTCTGTAGAACAACATTTAAAAAAATTTTTTTTTAAACCGACATAGGGTCGTTTACAGACTATCAGAGTGCTCTGTGTATAGTAAGATTAGGTATTTTTATAAACTTTTTTATTTTAAATACCTATGAATATGCATATGTGGTGTTACTATGTAAAATGTATTTTTTAATTTTAGTTGTAAAAAAACTTTAAAAAAAAAACCCTGCTCTAAATTTACATATGAAGGTGATTGTAAGGATTTAATTAATGTAAAGGCCTCTCAGAAAGTATAATATTGCTCAAACATTACTATTAATAATAGTTAATTGTGACAGATGCTTATATTTTGCATGGTTTGTCATTTATGCTCAGATAAGGCAGCACATGGTTTGTTCCTTACAGATAGATTAAAAATACCTTTAACTTAAGGCTTATATTTTAGAGTTATATTCAGTTTTTCATGCTTATGTATTGTGGAGTTAGCATTTTAAAGTGGTTTGAGTTTCTTCAGGCATAAACTACATCCTATTTTTTGCTCCTGAGAGGGAAATTAGCCATAGTCATCACCTGGCTTTATTGTTGACTCTCAGGAAAACGGTTTTGAAGTGCTCTCCTTTGAGTAAAGGAGCTAGTTTCGGGTTTAGTTATGTTCAGAAATTCCCTGCTCTTTTTATTGTTTCTAATCATGCCCCCAAGTTGAAGAATGTAGACTGGCACTTTCTTTGTCTCTCTGCTTGTAAAATGTTTATCATGCTCTTTGAACCAGCATTTCTACTTCTAGGAACTTCTCCTTAGGAAATAATTGGCCACATGGAAAAAGTAGGAAATACAGTATAGTATTTAGGAGTTAGACTCTTAGACTCTGTGGGCTCACATCCTACCTACCACCAGCGAGCTATGTGATTTGGGCAAACGACCTGATCTCTTTAAGCCTCCCCTTTTCAAAATTTATAAGTAGAAATAATAATGGTATCTACCTCAGAGATTGTTATAAAGAATAAATGAGATATATTAACTCTTTAGCACACTGCTAGGTACATAATAAAATGCTTAATAAATGCCAGCTATTTTCAACATTATAAATTAGTTTCATCACTGTAAATATTAGCTGCTATTATTAGTTTTAATTTTTTAATTATATTTTGATTATGCCATTACAGTTGTCCCAATGTCCCTCTTTCTCCCCCTCTACCCAGCACCCCGTTTCCTCAGGCAGTCCCCCCACCATTGTTCATGTCCATGGGTTGTGTTATATCATTACTTCCTGTGAACACAGATTTTATTTCATTTTTTATCTGTTCACTATTTTTATGTGATATGTATAGTGATGTGATAAACTGGGGCACAGCTAAATGTTCTTACAACTCAGTTCTTGGCCTGTCTTTAGCACCTGTGTTGCTCACACTAACAGATATCTAGGCATGTAACCTTTTACACTGCTGCCTCTTTAAACATTCAAAAACATTTTAAAAATTATCAAGTATTTCCCTATCAGTTTTGTAAGTTTTCTAATAATTAATATTTTTGTGATTTCAAATTATAGCCCTAATGTGGTTGAGAAATGTTATTAATCCATGTGTGCCTTATACTCTAGGTTTGATCTCTTCTAAAATGTAGATTTACTTAATGACTACTAGGTCCTTGAGGCTTTTTTTTCAGGTTCCTGCAGTTTTTGCCAAAAGACTATTTCTGACCTGGTACAATGATGATAGGTGGTGGGCAGATGAACTTTTAAAACACAATCCAAAATTAAAATAATTTTTATCGAAGACATATATAGTAGCCCAAAAAAGTGTGCCTACATATATAGAGTATGGTATTAAGTAGAGAGCATAATCTTTTAATTAATAATTAATAATTGCTGACCACTCGGTGTTAGCATCAAATAAACACCAAGTTGAGTTTATTGAGAGGAAGTTGCTTCTGGAAGCTGTCCTCTTATCGTCCAGATAAGAAGAATGTAGTTGTGTATAAGGAGGACTAGCACATAGATTTGAATACCAGTTGAGTTCCTGGGTCAGGTCCTAACTATTTTGAGCTTTGGTTTCTTTGTCTGTTAAATGGGGCAATATTTCCTTCTTTACAGAATAGTCAAAATGATTAAATGTGAACAGATAAAATTGCTTAACATATAGTACTGTAGCCTAGAAGGCATTCAGTAATGTTACTCAGTCTTCTAAGATGAAGGAGCAAGGTTTTCTGAATCTCATTTGATTCATAAGCAAACAAAACGGTGGTATTACCGATGTCCCAAGTCTTTTCAGTCACTGAAATGACATTAATTTAGCACCTGTAATGTTCTGGACACCAGGGTAGGAAATGAAGAGATACTTGGCAGCATTAAGATTTGAAATGTGTGAGACCTTCCCATATTAATTCTGTGTTTAAGTTTAATTTGCATATAGATATTCTCTCGACCATTATGACTATAGAGGCATTTCTCAAAATTTTGGAATCATTTTATTACCTAAGTATTACTTTAGTAATCTTCACCATACTCCTGTGAGATTGGTACTGTTAGTTACTATTATATTTCCATTTGCAGTTGAGAATTTTAGTAGATTTGAAAAAGGGGTTGAATAATTTGTCTAGTCATTTTGTTCTATACAGTCATTCCATGCTCCTAGTACCTCTACTTTTCAAATGTTGAATATATGACATGACTTTGTAAAAATTCTCTTTAGTAACTTTGAGGAAATTTTATAAATTATAGGTATTATAGGAAATTATTTGTATGAGTTCCCTTGACACTGTAAAATCTGATTTGTTATATAGCAAGCAGAGCTGACATCATTGTGAATAAGAATGAGGAATATTCTTTCTTGTCGGCTTCAGTACAGGTGGTACAGATGTTGAGAATGCAGACTCTGGACCTGACCAACTCCAGCTTGTGTCCTTGTAAGCTGTGTGACTTGGTACTATCATGAAAATTAAGCAAACAAACATATATGTATGTTAGCTATTTTTTGAGGAGTATTGACCCACAAATTGCAAACTCAAGACTAAATATATAAGTTTTTATTTTTTAAAAGGTAACGGAGGAACTTTTCTGCTTTTGACTATGATGGAGAAACTGGGATTGGGTTTACCCTTCTGTCAAAAAACAACTACAAAACTGGATAAGATAAGAGGCAACTATGTTCAGACATTGGACCACATGTAGGACTGTGGCCCATGGCCGAAGTGAAAACAATGAATTGAGCACTACGGTGCCGTGGCGTCCTGCACAGGAGAACTTCTCAGGTTGCGATGAAGGGAGGTGGAGCCCAGCTGAGCGTGTCCGTCTTTCTCAGTTGGACAGACAGAAGTTGGATGAAGAGGCTGGACCTTGTAGTTCAGAAACCCAGAGAATGTTAAGGGTTGCATTGTGTCCTTTCTAAAATTCTTTTTTTTTTTTTTTAAGATTTTATTTATTTATTTTTAGAGAGGGAAGGGAGAAAGAGAGAGAGAAACATCAATGTGCAGTTGCTGGGGGTTATGGCCTGCAACCCAGGCATGTACCCTGGCTGGGAATCGAACCTGCGACACTTTGGTTCGCAACCCGCACTCAATCCACTGAGCTACGCCAGCCAGGGCTTCTAAAATTCTTATGTTGAAGTCCTAACCTCCATTACTTTATCATGAGATTGTAGTTCTATTAGGACCTTTAAAGAGATAATTGAGGTAAAATGTAGTCATATGGGTGACTTACCAGCATGACTGGGGTCTTTATAAGAAGAGTTCAGGACACAGACAATACACAGACTAAGGGATGACCAGGTGAGATCAGAGCAAGAAGGCAGCCATTGGCCAGGCAAGGAGAGAAGTCTCAGGCGAAAACAGCCTGAGTTGACACCTTCATCTCTGACTTCTAGCTTCCAGATTTGTGAGAGAATAAACTTTTGTTCTTTTTTTCCCCCTAAAATATGGAACACTTCATGAATTTGCATGTCATCCTTGAGCAGGGGCCATGCTAATCTTCTCTGTATTGTTCCAGTTTAGTATATGTGCTGTTGAAGTGAGCACAAACTTTTGTTCTTTAAGCCACATAGTTGGTGATAATTTTGTTATGACAGCCCTACCAAACTAATTCAAGCCAGTCATGCAGAGAAAGAGCTTTAAAAATCTGCATAGGGATCCCCTTGCATGTTTCTGAATAAACAGTAAGCTGTGCATATCTAGTGTAATATTCCTTAAAGCTGGATAAATCTAAACCACAATGAGATACCACTTACCACACACAAGGGTGACTATAATATAAAAGCTGGATACCAAGTGTTAGTGAGGATGTGGAGAATGTTTGGGGGCGGGAATGTAAAGTGGCACATTTTTTATACACTTAGGGTGGTTCCTTAAAAAGTTAAACATGGAGCTACTATGTGATTCAGCAATTCTACTTTTAGGTATATGCCCAAGATAATTGAAGACATATGTCCATACAGCAACTTGTACACGAATGTTCATAGCAACATTACTCAGTATAGCCAGAAGGCACAAGCAACTGATATGTCCATCAAATGATGCATCACATGTAGTGTATCCTTGCTATAGAATATTACTTATATGCTACAACATGGATGAATCTTGAAGACGTTATTCTCAGTGAAAGAAGCCAGACTCCAAAGATGACAATATTGTATGATTTCATTATATGAAATGTTCAGAACAGGCAGATCTATAGAGACAGAGATTAGTGGTTTCCAAGGGCTGGGAAAAGGTTATGGGAAGTAACTGCTAATAGGAATGGGGATTTCTTTCTGGAGTGACAAAAATGTTCTCGAATGAAATATGAAATAGTAGTGAGGTGCATAGCTTCATGAATATACCAAGCCCCCTCCCCCAAAAAAACAACCCTACAAAAAATAACAACAAAAAAAAACATTGTACACTAAAATAAAGATAGTGTCATAAAAAAGTGAACAAAGAAAAAGGACAGATTCAACTGTAGGATTTTAAAAAAATAGAATATTGCAAATGAAAAAAAAAGCTTATTAGTCGGGATTAGGAACAGATTAGACAGTGCAGAAGAAAAGGTCAAGGAATTTAAATACATAGCATGAAAGCTAGCCTGAGAAAAGCACAGAGAGAGAGAGAGAGACTGGTGGGTGGGGACTGAACGGGACAGCCCCAGTGACAAACAGGACAGTATCCAGCAGTCTGCTATACATGTAATCAGAATCCCTGAGGAGGCTTGTCAGACTGGCACACGTACCCTTTTGCCACATCCCCGTCATTCTTAGAGAACTTCCTTGCACTTACAGAATCATCTTGTACTTTCTTTCCCCAGTCCTAGAGTCAGCAGTTTCTTCAAGGATTCTTGGTTCCTTTTAGTAAAGAGTGATATTTGGAAGCCAAGGTCTAGTGCTCAATGTGCTCATTGTTATTGGAATTATGGTTCATAAAAAGAGAAGAATAGCACTTAAAAAAGGAACCAAATCTGTAATTTGATTTCCAGATTTCCATCAAAAATACTATTTGGGGCGGGGGGTGGTGTTAAATTAGCAGAACAGAGACTAATATAACAGACTTCCCTGTGCACCGCCCCTAATTTAACACCACATTTACAAGTTGCAAAGGCATCCATGTGTTTCTCTGTATATGGGAACAAAATTTCTGGGTTTTTGGTATTCACTAGTTCTAGCAAGTTGCTTCCCAGAGTGGTTCTATTAGTAATTTACATTCCCATTAGCACTATATTCCTACTTGAACATTTCCTTCCCAATATTTTGTTTCATCTGGCTTTTTAATTTTTCTGATCTGTTGGGTGTAAAAAAGAATCTTAATGATATTTATTGGTTATGTGGGTTTCTTCTTGGGTGAAGTATTTTAACTGTTCTTAACTCATTTTTTCTTTTGATTTTATTTTTTGGTCATTTTAAAAATACGAGATCTGTCTGGGAAAAGTTCAGTCATTATTAATATAGAGAGAACGGTTTGCATGACATTGATGTAACCTGGCAGCCAAGGAGAGTGGACTGCAATGTGCATGAGTGAACAATGACAACTTCACTGTGTTAGTTACTGAGGTAGTAGATACCATTGAGTGAGCATGTGTACTGTGTGGCTGTCACATTCAATAGCCAAACATGAGCGAGTCTAGAGCAACAAACCTACATCAAATTTTGCGTTAAGCTTGAACATTCCTCCATGGAAACTATACAGATGATTCAGAAGGCCGCAGCTATGAGCAAGTGTTGATGGTCAGATTCATCATGACAGTGTGTCCACTCATGCATCACATCTTGTGCATAGATTTTTGGTGAAACATTAAATCTGCCAGGTGACTCAGCCCCACTACAGCCCATATTTGGCACCCTGCATCTTCTGGCTTTTCCCAAAACTAAAATCATCTTTGAAAGGAAAGAGATTTCAGAATATTGGTGAGATTCAGGAAAATACGATGGGGCAGCTTATGGCAATTGGGAGAACTGTGTGAGGTCCCCAGGAGCTTACTTTGAAGGGGACTGAGGTGTCATTGTCTTGTGCACAGTGTTCCTTGTATCTTGTATCTTCTTCAATAAATGTCTATTTTTCGTATCACGTGGCTGGATGTCTTCTGGATAGACCTCATATATTCTGAATACTAATTCTTTTTACCTTCAGTCAGATAGGTATCATTTCCTAGTCTGTGGCTTGTCTGTGATTTTAACTATGAGCTAAAGAGCTTTTATGTTTTACTTTGGTCAAATTAATTTATGTGTCTCATGAAATATTTTTGTATGGTTTTATTTTATGTTTAGGTCTTGGAGAAGGGAAACAAAAGAAAAAATAAACAAATGGGACTATATCAAACTAAAAAGTTTTGCACAGCTGTTATGAATATCCATGTATAAGACTTCGTATGAATATATACCTTATTTAGGAAAATAGCTAGAAGTGTAATTGCTGGACCACATGGTAAATGTATGTTTACTTTTATGTGAAAGTGACAAGCTGTTTTCCAAAGTAGTTGTGCCATTTTACATTCCCATCGATGGTAGATGAGTCTTCCAGTAGCTTCACATCTTTTTCAACACTTGATGTCATTAGTCTTTTAAATTTTAGCCACGTAGGTGGGTTTGTAATGGTATATATCTCTTTGGTTTTCATTTACATTTTTTGATGACTAGTAATGTTGGGTGTTTATTCATTTGCTCAATGATCATTCATATATCTTTTGTTAATTGTCTTGAAATTTTCTGCTCATTTTTTATTGCCTGTTTGTTCTCTTTGAGTTTTAAGAATTTGCTTGTTCTGCACGTAAGTCCTTTGTTAGCTATATATATTTCAAGTCTTTTCCCCTGGATTGTGGCCTTCTCTTTCTTTCTTTCTTTCTTTCTTTCTTTCTTTCTTTCTTTCTTTCTTTCTTTCTTTCTTTCTTTCTCTCTCTCTCTCTCTCTCTCTCTCTCTTTCTTTCTTTCAAAAAGATTTTATTTATTTACTTTTTAGAGATGGAGGAATGGAGGGAGAAAGTGAGGGAGAGAAACATCAATGTGTGAGAGATACATGGATCGGTTGCCTCTTGCACGCCCCCACCTGGGGAACCTGGCCTACAACCCAGGCATGTGCTCTGACTGGGAGTCTAACTGGTGACATTTTGGTTTGCAGGCCAGCGCTCAATCCACTGAGCCACACTAGCCAGGGCTCTTTTTCTTTTTCTTAACAATGTCTTTCAAAAGGCAAACAATTTTAATTTTGATAAAGTTTACTTTATTGTTTTCTTTTATGGTTTATGCTTTTTGTGTCCCAGGAAATCTTTGCCTAACTTTAAGTATTACACTCTTTCACATACAATGTCACTACGCTGTTATCATATTCTTTCATTTTCTCCCTCTTGCCATTTGTGCTATTGTTTCACACATTTTAGTCCTACATGTTTTTTAACAGCATATTATAAACCTTAATACACATTGTTATCATTTTCTCTTTAAACAAGCAATTTTCTTTCAAAGAAATTAATGAAAATATAAGAAGTTTTATCTACCCATATATTAATCTTTTCTGGTATCTTCATTCCTTTGTGTAGATCCAGGTTTTCATTTGGTATCAGTTTCCTTTTGTTTGAGAAGTATCCTTAACATTTGTTGTAATATAGGTCTTTTGGAAAATAAATTCTCTGGGTTTGGGGGGGGTGGGACTCTGAAAACTCTTTTTTTTTATTCATTTCTGAAAAATATTTTAAATAAATACAGAATTCTAAGTTTAAAGTTTTTATTCTTTTAGCACTTTACAGATGTCAATCCCTTGTCTTCAGGCTTAAATAATTTCTGATGAAAGTCCTGTGGTAATTCCTTATTTTTGTTCCATTGTACATTATGTGTCTTTTCCCTCTGACGGCTTTTGAGGTTTTCTCTGCCACTGATTTTTAGGAATTTAAATATAATATGCCTTGATGTGATTTTCCTTGTGTTTATTGTGCTTTGATTCATTGAATTTCTTTAATTTGTTTATGTACGATTTTATCTAGTTTGGAAACTTTTGGGCCATTATTTCTTCAAATATTTTTTCTACACCTCCTTCTCTTTTCTAAATCACTTGATATTTTCCTATAGGTTGCTGCAGCTCAGTTCATCTTTTTTCTCTCTCTTGTTGCTTCTATTTTGTCTAGTTCATATTACTGTGTATTTAAGTTTTTTATTTTCTTTTTTGCAGTGTTTAATTTGTTATAGTTCTCATCCAATGAATGTTTGAGGCTTAGTA
Source organism: Phyllostomus hastatus (assembly GCF_019186645.2). Classification (NCBI taxonomy): domain Eukaryota; kingdom Metazoa; phylum Chordata; class Mammalia; order Chiroptera; family Phyllostomidae; genus Phyllostomus; species Phyllostomus hastatus. The sequence continues at coordinate 30,779,918 of NW_025333916.1, forward strand.
TTTTTCACCTCTAGAAAATCCATTTAGTTCTCTTTTATATTTTCCATTTCTCTCCTCACTGTGTTCATATTTATTTTAAATATGTAAACATAGAATGCCTATGAATATGTAACATATTTATATGCTAATACCTTTATCTATCATTTCCGAATTACTTTTTACTCTGGCAGCCAGTACAGAGAATAGATTGTAAGTGGATAACAAGGAAGAAGAAAGATGCAAAGTTCAGATGAAGTAGCAGCTGGAACTGGCAGGAAGTAATTAAATTCTGTATTTATTTCTCCTTCTACTTTTTCCATGAAGCCTTCTATCCTGTTAGTCCACAAATCCCTTGTTCCAATTATAGAACCAGATTTCACCTATCTTACTATGTTTCATGTGTATGTGTATATATAAAAAACACCTGAGGCCTGTCTAGAAAGTATGTGATATGAAAGCCATGTGATATGAAAAACAGACATTTATTGAAGAAGATACAAGAAACATTGGACATAGGACAGTGACACCTCAGTCCCCTTTAAAGTAGGCACTTGGGGACCTCACACAATTCTCCCAATCGCCATAAGCTGCCCTGCCATATTTCCCTGAATTTTACTGATGGTCTGAAATCTTTTCCCTTTCAAAGATGATTTTAGTTTTGGGAAAAGCCAGAAGATGTAGGGTGCCAAATCTGGGCTGTAGCAGGGCTGAGTCACCTGGCTGATTGGATGTTTCACCAAAAATCTCCTCACAAGACGTGATGCATGAGCACGTGTAGTGGTGTGATGAAGCTGCCAATCACTGTTGCCCATAGCTGTGGCCTTCTGAATCATTTGAATAGTTTCCACGGAGGAATGTTCAGGCTTAACACAAAACTGATGCAGGTTCGTTGCTGTACTTGCTCGGTCATTTTGAATGTCATGGCCATACAGTACACATGCTCACTCAGTGGTACCTACCACCCCCCTGACTAGTACAGTGAAGTTGTCACTGTTCATGGATACGCATTCCAGTTCACTCTCTTTGGCTGCCAGGCTATATTGATGTTGCACAAACAATTCTCATTATATTAACAATGGCTGGACTTTTTCCAGATTCCTATATAAGGCCTTAGTCCAGAAGTCCTTGTATATATGTATATATGTAATTTATATTATATATAAATACAAAACCCAGAATTCTCCAATGACTTCTCAGGTCACTTGTAATAAAATCCAAAGTCATAATGGTAGTCGACAAGGTTCTGTGTGTCTCTTGGTTTCCTCTCTACTCTCCTTTCTGATTGAATATTCATTACACCCTGTTCTCTCTTCACACAGGCCTCACTGCTGTTCCTCAAAGACCTCAAACATACTCCCACATGAAAATCTTTATAATTGATATTTCCTCCGCATTGAAATTTATCTCTTGATATTTCGCTGGCTTACTGTCATTCTTTCAGGTGGCTTCTGAAATGTTACCTGCTTAGGAAGAGACCTTCCCTGGAACACCAGAAGTTTTTCCCATCACCCGCAGCTCCTGTCCTTTATTTTTCTCACGGCATTTCTCCACCTTAGATCATATTTATATATCTTTTTGCTTATTACCTGTTGGAATTGGAGCTTCATGAGATCAGATAGGAGTTCATTTCATTCCTCACTGTATTCTTTTTGAAATAGTCCCTGGAATATAAGCATGGCTTAATAAATATTTTTTAGATAAATGAAGGAATTGAAATATGGTCATAAACATTTTTTTCCTTTTCATGGATTTGATTATGTTGAATTGAAAACAGATCTACATAAATGATAATAATAATCCACAGCAATATTTCTGGTAAACATATAGGATCTGAACTTGGAATATAAAAGCTCCCTCCTCCAGCCCCCTTTCTCTCAGTGCATATCCATTGCCTTTGGGATCAAACCCAAGCTCCTTAATCTGCCATTCAAGGATTTGTTAGATCTTGTCTCTGCTGGTATTTTTAGCTTCACTTCTATACTAAACCCTTACCCTCACAGCCTATGCCGCATTCATGTTGAGTGACTTATAGTTCCCCTAATATGCTCCTTGCAGATGTTTCTTGCATCACCTCTTATATTTACATTTTGTCATTTATTTTTTGTGGATCTCTCCTCACAGTTTGTACGCTCTTCAAAGGAAAGAAGCTGGCATATTTTTGTAATTCCAGGACCATAGTTCCTGTTATATCATGCATGGTCAGAAAATATTTATGGAATGTAAAAGATGATTTTGCCTACAAGTCAGAGACTAGAAACTTGAAAAGGCTGGATCTGGACCCGTAAATTGCTGAAAGTAGTTTCATCTCTAGTGGTCTTGGAATAGCTGTGTCCACGGACAAATAGGGAGTTCATGATACTAGAATACCCTAATTTTTAGCAAAATCATACTGGGTGAGGACAAATGGCACACAATTGAATCAGCCCCTTAACTAGAAAAAATTGCTTAAGTGGAAGGAAGGGAGTATTGGACAGGTGTTATTGAGAAAGAAGCAGATCCATTTGGCAGTGGACTGACTAAGAGCATTAGGTCTATTATTCAGTCTTGGAGAATCATGTAGGATGGTATCTGCTTGTCATGAGGAAATACTACAGCGGGGAGAATTCAGGGCATTGATGGCACATTCATGTCTTGCTTGTGTTATCTTGGACCTATTAACAGTGTGAGTGTTGTGGGGTAGGTTAGGCTCAGTCTGACTGCTCTTGGTTCAGTGGGAAAGAATGCTATGAGAGTTTAGTTGCATCTGTCAAGGGTGTGGAAGGGGAAGTGGCTGTGTTTGTTTTATATATTTGTGAACACTAGATGGTTTGCATTTTCTGTGCTGAGTTGTGAGTGACAGTGGATCTATTGTTTAATGAGTTGATCCAGTATAGTTGAATATGTAAACATTTCTATATAATTTTAGTAATATGTATTTTACAAAAATGTTAACATAAGAGAGTCAAGGGGTTTATAAGGATTAAAAATTTTCTTTCTAAATCAGGTTTATTACAGGAAGAGAAAATGGCCATCGAGGCATTTCAGATTTGCTGCCTCCTCCTGCCCCCTGAAAATAGGAGAAAGTTACAGCTGCTGATGAGGATGATGACAAGGATCTGCTTAAATAAGGAGATGCCACCACTTTGTGATGGCCTTGGCACCCGAACACTGGTGGGTTGATTTCTAACATCTAACATGGCTTGAGTTTTGGGAATAAAATTCACCTGAGTAAAGGTCACCAGCGTGGTAACCAGAGGAAGGTACCCGGCAGACTTGCTTCATGTGCCGTGGCTCGGAATCCACCCCGACTGGTCTTGTGCTTTTGTCTTAGGGCCTTAAAGAACATGAGGAAAAGCACAGAGTGAGTAGGGGTAGGCTCTTTAGTGCACAGAAATCTGTGGTATCCTGCCTACTGTCAACACAAAGAGAAGGAAGGGTGAACAGAAGGGCGGAGGGATCTCTCGAGAAAACAATGGTCTCTCCTCCAGCTCAGAAAGGGTTGCAGAGCCTGCAGCACATATAAGTGGAGTAAAATTGGGAAGAAGTAAAATACAGAGTTGGACAAGATAATTTGAAAGGAGAAAGAGAACTTTTATCTCCTGGGGTATTATCTAAGGGTCCATGAGTGAGGGTTTTTTGTAAAATATTCTCAAGTTTGCTTAAAATTGAGTAACTTTGAATTCTACTTTGTAATGTCAGCATGTTTTAAAATAGAGTTTATGTTTAGAATTGCTCACTAGCTAAATTTCCTAATTTCTTTCAAAGACAAGGCTTGGAATAAAATTGATGTTTCATTGGTGTGTGTATGTTTTTTCCACATCCTGGTGAACCCCCGTATCCCCCTGGGGGTCCACTGGCCCAGTTTGAGAAGTGGGGAGTGAGGTTCGAGGAGGGCTCAGTGCCCATCGGAGTGATTCTTGACCTTTTTTTGGGGGGTAGGGCTGGATGGTAGGGAAGCTAATGGACCTTTCTGAAACGCTGAAAAAAAGTTTGCACTTATCCTCCAGAAGATTGCATGTGTAAAATTTTGCACACAGTTTCAAGGCATTCGTGGATTTTCTGGGCTCCACAGTCTTCTGGTAAAGAATCTGCATACACATAAATGTGAGTGAAGATGAAGTATTACCTGCAGTGTTGATAAAGTGACATCTTACTAAACAGAATTACATGCTTATATGCTTTGAAATAAGATTGTCAGCAATAAGATTAGTGAGAAAGAAAAAAAGAAGTCCCTCCAAAGGATAGAATTAAGAATGGAGTAGTTAATGTGAATTCTATGGAAGCAGTGGCTATAATACTTTTTATATCTCTGCTTACCATAGTCTCATCACTTAATACACTTCTTATAATGTCTCACAGTTTTCGTCAAAGGTGACTGTCAAGTGTATATTCAAAAGTCCTAGAGAAAATAACAGTTAAATAGGAAAATATATAACAGTTGAGCAACACAGACTGTGCTAATAGATCTCTTTTTAAAAATCAATAATAAAATTAAGGTATTATCAAAATAAATGGCACCAAACTTAAGAGTGCTACATGATCCAGGTCATTTGGTAACGGTAATTTTCAGGATTTGTTTAAATATATATGCACATACATATTTAAAACCATTTGTGAAAGGGGTTTAGAAGCTATTCAGAAAAGGATCTCTGCTAAGTCTCTGTGAGATGCAGCACACATTCTGTTCATGCTGATTAATGAGAAAATCAGTCCATCTGAGATGACCAGGTGTGGCATGAGCCAGGTGGGGTGTGTATCCTGTGCTGCGGGCCATTTCTCACTGACTAGTCACATTTGCATTTTGCAAATTAGATTGCACTTACCTCAGAGTAGGAAAAAAAAATCATCTGTATTTATTTAAAAATCCCCCCACCTTTTTTTTTTTAGATGATTCAGACATTTTCCCGTTGCATCTTGTGTTCCAAGGATGAAGTGGACTTGGATGAGTTATTAGCTGCTAGGTTGGTGACGTTTTTGATGGACAATTACCAAGAGATTCTGAAAGTCCCTTTGGCCTTGCAGACCTCCATTGAGGAGCATGTAGCTCACCTACGAAGAGTGCAGGTAAAGGAAAGGATATTACTAGATCCTGTGAAATTGTCAGCAGAAAGTCTGTAAGCTTGGGAGACTTCTTGGGACTTTACGTTATGAGGATTAAGCGAAATAGTATGTACAAGGTGCTTACAACAAGACTTGGCACTTAGTAAGCACTACGCATTTGTTACTCAAAATCTGTGGATTGCCTACTTGGTTGTGTTATATCCATGAAAGCTACATATTTTTTATTGCAAATTCCTTAAAGGAATTTGTTCAGAGTCTACATATACTTCCTGATGCAAATGATTTATGTGAAATACAGTCTTGATTCTTAATAGCTCTGCAACCTAGATGATGTTCATATTTGTACTGTATGGATGAGAAAACTGCAGCATGGAGAACTTAAGCAACTTGTCCAAGGTCGCAGAGCCAGGTTCACACTGATGAGATCAGCCTCCAGGATCAGTGCCCCTGTCTACCATGCCATGCTGCCTCACTTTACCATGTGGTGTGGTAGAGGAGCAAGAGCCGTAAAGACCCGGGTCAAACTCGTGGCTCTCCCCTTTCCTGGTTGTGTGGCACTGGGCACGTCCCTTAACCTCTAGGTTTTAGTTTCCGTAAGGGTTAAAATGGGCCACATGTGCTGTAGAGCGTTGTTGGACAGCGTTTCACAGTGTAGCACTACACTGGAAACTACTGCAAAGCCCTCTGCACGGAAATTACTGCAAAGCCCTCTGCACGGTGTCCGACACACGGCAGGCAGTCTTTGAAAGGGAGTGTTGTTATTGTTGTTGCTATTATATTAAAATGATGCAAAAGAAATGTAATGTATTACTATTATGTGGACCCCACAGTGGGATTTGTATGTCAGCCTGTGGAAGCAGAAACTTTTGATAAGAAGTCTTTTGGCAGAAATTGTGTTTAGTTCCTTCTGCATGATTGGACTCTTCACTGGAGCACTTTTTGAGGTTCCTCAGTTAAGGCCCAGGGAACTGCTACCTTCCAGCGTATTAGTAAAAGAAGTAACTGTTTAGCTGTTTCCAGTGAGCAATTTAAAAGTTAAAATGAATTTTTTTTCTATTTTGATCATTATTAACTTAATACATTAAAGGAATTTGGAAAGTATAGAAAATATACACCAAAAATATCAGCTACACCAAATGTTCTGTAAATATTAGTCTTTCAGGTATTTTTCTGTTACCTTTTTTTCTTTCTTCTTCCTCCCTCCCTCTCCCCCTCCCTCTCTCTCCCTCTCTTTCCCTTCCCGTCCCCTTCCTTCTCTTCTGTGTCTTTCATAACTTACTTTCTTTCACTTAATAATACAATGAGAAAAATTGCCCACATCGTAAAATATTCTTGTTTGACACTAGAATGGCCAAGAGCACAGACTGGAGCTAAGAGGTGTTTGAATTCCTGGCATGCCCTTTATTAGCTGTGCGACCTTGCACACATTGTGTAATGTGTCTCTGCTTCGGCATCTGTCCCAACAACTCTCTTTCTTCATTTGTCCAATGGGATGATAGAAGTTAATACCTGCCTTCCAGGTTGCTTTGGGTATTGAATGGCTTAAAATGTCAAGTGCTCAGAATAATGTTTATCACATAGTAAGCTCTCAGTTGGTAGTTTTATCATCACTGTTGTTCCACAGTGTCGTTGCTGTTGGTAACATAGTGTTCCACAATATGCTTATACCATAACTTATTTAAACGATTTACTTTGGTTGATATTGTTTCCATATTTTTCTTTTGTGAGCGATGTGACAGTAACTGTTTTTATAGCCAGCTTTTGTTGTTGTTGTTGTTGGTGATCCATGATTATGTTCTAAGGAATAAATTCCTAGGAACAGCATTGCATGGTAAAGGCCATGAATGTATTTTAAGTGTTGGTTTATGTTGCCAAATTTCCCCTTAAAACGATCATTCCGATTTATATCCGTTAGTAGTACAAGACAAGTACAAGACAGTGTTCATTTCTCTGCACCCTTTCCTACTTTGGGTGTTCTCATTAAAATACATACCTTTGCCATTTCAACAGATGAAAAGCCTACTCTTACTGCTGTTTTACTTTAATCTCCCTGCCTCTCCTTGATATTTTTCTGAGTCAAATTTAAAAAACAAACCAAAAGAAATACTTCACTGAATTTCTGCAAGGAAAAGTGGTTGCAAGAGCTGCCTTGTGCAGTATACTGGCTGGTTTCGTGTATTCACATAGCACCAGCATCTATCAGCGACTTGTACTCGTCAGCCCTTCGCTGTCAGTTGAAGATCGGAAGGCTGAGCTGTGATGATTAATTTAGCTGTGATGGCACTGAATGGAATCAGTAACTGCTGAATTGTCCGATGTCGTTTTCTCTCTTAGAATTATCCAGTGGAATTGCCACAGAGCTGTTTGTTTTAGTACTTAGCTCCTGCAGATCTCTGTTCTCTTGCGTAGACTGCTTAGCCCCTGCATCATGACACGGTCAGGGCAACGCTTCTCTGAGAGCGAGCAGGGTTCCACGGGCTGTTCTGGTGACTTGTCGGGGGCAGCTTCGGGCTGACTCCGGGAGAGATCAGTTGTGAGGTTGGCATTGGTTCTTTGCACTAACTTTCTATCAACCTTGTTTGCAATTCTCCTCTTCCTCTTGTGCCCTTTAATCACAGGTGTCTAGTGTTTTCCTCCTGTCCTAGGCTCTGACTGTCACCTTGTACCTAGGACTCACACTTTACTCCGACCCTGTCCTGCTGTTTCTGGCCTCCTTGCATGGAATGAAAAAAGAAAGTGTCATGTGTACATACGTCTTTTCCTTCATGGTACTGGTCTGCCTCTCCTAGGTTGTCTGTAGCCGGCCTGGTAAACTGATAGTGAGGCCTGGAATGCACTTAAGGGAATAACTCTTCTTGGCAACATTTATTTTTTAACTGTGGCTTCTGGAAAAAAAAATCTTAAGCCAAAGAAGTGAGTGTAATAGTAGTAATTTTATCCACTGCAGGAGAACAATAGGTGCTGTATTTTTGAGAAGATGACCCCCTTGGACTCTGAAATTAAACAATATTTTTATCCTTACCCGAGGACATGCTTATTTATTTTAGAGAGAGGGGCAGGGAGGAAGAGAGGGGGAGAAACATCAATGTGAGACCAAAACATTGATCAGCTGACTCTCGCATGTTCTGTAACTGGGGACCGAACCCGCAGCCCCAGCATGTGCCCTGACCAGGAACTGGACCAGTGACCTTCTGGTCTACCAGATAATGCTCCAACCAACTGAGCCACACCGGCCAGGGCTAAAATTAATTATTTTTAATGGATACTCATTTGTTCACAGGGCTTGGCATCATTCTTCCTCTCATTTCTCTCTTTTCTTTTTGTCCTCTTGCACTGTCTGCACATTTGTTGTTTGCACCTGATTCTCACTGTTTACGTGTTTGGAAGAAAGTTGCAGTACTTCCCTCTCTGTGACAGCTGAGCTGGGTGCGCCTCTGTTTGTCCCAAGGGAGGGAGGACCAGGCTCTTCAGGTGGGGGAAGGAACCTGGATAATTCACTGTGTGTCCAACATCGTCTGTTTTGAATTGTTTATAGTCAACATGTTCAGTTTATGTTTCAACTTCAGACCTTGTTAATTAAGAGGGCATTTGGTTTATTAAAATGGCTCTTGGGTTTAAAAAGGTAAAAATCTCTTTTAAAACTGTGACATTAAGTGATTTTTTTTAAGTTCTGGAAACACTTGAACTTTTTAGTATGGAGTTTTCTCCAGTGGAACTGAGAAATGGCACTGCATTCCTCGTAGGAGATATTCTGTGTTTGAGCTGAACAAGTTTTTTTTTTTTTTTTTAAGATTTTATTTATTTATTTTTAGAGAGGGAAGGGAGAGAGAGAAACATCAATGTGTGGTTGCTGGGGGCAATGCCCTGCAACCTAGGCATGTACCCTGACTGGGAATCGAACCTGTGATGCCTGGTTCGCAGCCCATGCTCAGTCCACTGAGCTACGCCAGCCAGGGCCGAGCTGAACAAGTTTTTGTAATTTATTTGAAAATACAGTTTTTTCTTTCACTCTTAATTCTTCTGCCTCAGATAAAGTATCCGGGAGCCGACATGGATATCACTTTATCTGCTCCATCATTTTGCCGTCAAATCAGTCCAGAGGAATTTGAGTACCAAAGAGCGTATGGCTCTCAGGAACCTCTGGCGGATTTGTTAGAGGAAGTTATCACAGATGCCAAACTCTCTAGCAAAGAGAAGAAGAAAAAACTGAAGCAGGTAAAAAGGATATTCTTTATTATCTTATCTTCTTCCAGTTGTTCTTATGTGTTTTTAAATTCTGTATTGTAATAGGCTTCATACGAATCTCATCTTCTGTGATAGCAGTTTTGAAAATATATTTTTTAGTTTATGTATTCTAGAAGTCTCACTGATTTACACAGTTGTCAATTTCTCATATCTTTATTTTCCAGTGTAGATCTTTTACCATTATTGAACTCTTGATTTATTCTCTAATATTTGTCTTTTATTCTGATATGGGCATATGATATGAATTAGTGGAATAATTACTTTAAATTTAGGGAAGCTATTAAATGAGGACAGATTTCTTTGAAAGGCAAATCAGACTGAATTTACAAATATAAAATGTCTAGAAATTAAAAGCCTTTGGTGTTAGATATCCAGAGTCAAATTTGTTTCTTGCCTCAGGCATTACTAAGTTTCTAGTTCCTGCTGGACAACATGGATTAGGGTTTCAGAGAATAATTTTCAGCTCAAAACAGATTTACTATGACCATTCTTAAATTATTGACCCAAGACTGAGTGAACAGTTCTTATTTTTTAAGATCGATTCCCGATCACACCGTGCACGCATGGTGACACAGGGCGCCCCAGTTCTGGGTTCCCAGCCATGTTCTTCTTAGTGATTTTGAAGAAGGGTTCATTGGTGAGGAACAACTTATTGCCTCTTTTTAAGCTTTTTTCATAGTATGATATAAACCAAAACGTCTTCATTTGGGCAGAAGCAGGTGGGGCTGCGTTGGAGATGCAGAGAAAGGTTGAAATGTGGTTGGACCAAAATTTTCTGATTATTTAGAATGTAAGTTATTTTCAAGTCAGATTACTTGTGCCTATTTTAAAAGTAAGCTTTACTTATTGTTGGCAGCAGGGGAAGTTTTAAGAAATGTTACTTAAATGAGAAGTTTATTTGACAATTGGACCAAATTAAAGATGTGTTAGATACATAGAAAATGGAATCAAATGATTTCACATATGGAAACATACAGATTTGTGTCGAAGTAAATTTGTGATCTGTTTTCTTCTTTGTTCTCTTTTCTGATGGCAAACAATAAACATTAAAGCAAAAGAGAAATCGGAAATTATGGGAGCAGGAGCTTTTAAAATTAGATTGCCCAGTTTTATTAGCTCTTATCTGTATGATGGATTCAATGTGGATCATTGTTTTTTTGTAGTTTCAAAAATCCTATCCTGAAGTCTACCAAGAACGATTTCCTACACCAGAAAGTGAAGCACTTCTGTTTCCTGAAAAACCAAAAGCAAAACCGCAACTCCTAATGTGGGCACTAAAAAACCCCTTCCAGCCGTTTCAAAGAACTCGAAGTTTGCGGATGTAACACTTCCACAGCTGGTAGAGACCTCTGATGCCGTTTTGAGTAAATGAGTGATTAGAGAGTATGATTGTGGAAGAAAGAACAGAAAATAGAGACTACTGAAATATCAACATGATCTGACCTCACAAAATTTTCTTTGAGCCATTACCAGTATTTTTCTGAAACTCAGTGCTATTTTGAAAGTGTACAAATCAGTTAAACATGAAATGAGTATATAGTGGTCATGTTAACATGTTTATAATTATTTGAAAGTTAAGGGTATTTTTATTTGTTATTTTTCACGGCGTTTATGAGATATTTGTGTATTCATTTTTGTGCGTAGTTATTGTTGTCTTTGTTATAACCAAGTCTTAGAAATGGTGCACACATTTGAATAGGGCACTGGGTACTGTTACCACGGTCACTGATACTATTGACTTAACAGTCAATCATGATATTTCCTGTGTGAATTGTGTTTTTCCTTGTTGCAGAAAGATTTTTAAATGTTCTGTGTTGTGATGGTGGTGTGTTTCATTGGCAATTTGTTGGGTGCAGATTTTACTAAAGCTGGTTCTTTTATGACATATGCATTAGTTGGTGTTCACCTGTAAGCTGAGTAGCTTTCCACATGCCCGCAGTGGTATAATTTCAGTCTTGGCTAGAGGTGGAAAACTGAACGTGTCCCTTTAGACACGTGATTCTAAGTCAAATCTTTGTTAGTTCATGAAAAACACAAATGGGTTAAGTAAAATGAGACTGCCTTCTTTATAAATGTGTGCACATTTCCCCCAACTTCTTCATCCTTTTTAAAGTAAGTAGAATGTAAATAAATACTGTTTTAAAAAAATATTGTACATGGTGTTTCTTTTCTTTGGCATTTATTTAAGTTAGAGAATGTCCTCGGATGCTTAACATCACGTTGCCTTGGCCCCTGTTCTCAGATTAGTCACTTACTCTATGATAGAAGAAGCGAGATTTGGGGTTTGTACCAGCCTTTGGGAGGGTGACCTGTCCGTTTCTTTTGCTTTGCTTTATGCCTTTGCAAATAGAGGAACACTTGGATTAGGTAGTATCTTGAAGGCTTCTGAGAGCCACTACCCCAATAAGAAGAGCAAATTCACTGACGCACGTGCTCTGCTCTTCGTGGTTTTCCCTGTGCGGGGATCTGCTCGTGCTCTGCTGGAGCAAAGTGCCTCTGACGATGGGCTCAGACTCTGCTTACATAAAAATGGACAAAAGTATTTGTGCTAGTTTGGGTCCCACCTTACTTTATATATATAAAGCAAATATATAAAGTAATGGGGGTTTTTAGTGTTTCTGTATTTATTCTCAAACCTTGGAATTCTGTTAGAGCAAAGAACAAGTGTACTTTTTATTCAGTTTGCCTCCAAAGTCAAGTTTGCTGTCCAGAGTCTCCTCTCCTGCTTTATCTTTGGAAATATATGTTAGTTTTCTCTTTTCCCCTTAATATTACTTTTCTTTTAAGTATACCACACTTATGGAGAGATCATAAAACATCACCATCACCTAAGTGTGAAACTGAAAAATGGATAATACCAGTTTTTCAAAGTGGTGTACCAATTAACACTCCGTCAGCAGTGTATGAGTTCCTTTCGTTTAACGTCCACACCAAAACTTAACTGTTGTCTGGGTTTGAATTGTCCCTGTGGTGGGTGAATCTCATTATATTTTAATTTGCATTGTTAATATGGTTAAAGACTATTTCCAAATATGGTTTCACTTTTCCCACTTTTGTTGAAATTTTGATATCAGATTATCAAGCTAAACATACACTCAAACACACAGCTTAAGATTTTGACTCTGATTGTATTGAATTTATAAGTCAACTTGGAGAGACTTGCTATCTTGACAGTATTAAGTCTTCTAGTCCATGAACATAGTTTATGCCTTATCATTTATTTAGAATAAGTGAGAAGAATATTCAAATTTATTTGTAAAGTTTGCAAATGTTTTTTAGACTTCCTAGGTATTGGATATGTTTAACAAATGTAAGTATTAAAATTTTCAAATATATGTAAAAGTAAAGGTAATAGTACTCATCCCTAGCTTCAACAGTTATTATGTAACTGATAGGCACTTTGATGTTTGATTCTATTATAAATAAGGTTATTTTAAAATTCCCATTTTCTGTTTGTTGTGTATAGTGTGTGTGTGGATGTGTAGTATATTTTGTGGACTGATTTTTGTACCTAACAACTTTGCTAGACTCCTATTTTAAGCATCTAGTATGATTCTTTTGAATTTTCTACATTCATTATGTATAAGCAGACAAAGACTTTGGTTTTTATTTCTGTGGTTGACAGCACTTAAAATGTTCCCAAATCCCTGCCTCTTGGTCCTTACGCTGTTGTGTCATCTCCTTTCCTTGAGTGTGGTGTGGGTTGGCTCTAGTGACACACGTAACAAATTTAATAGGGCACAAAGTGATGGGATATCACTTCTGAGAACAGACTACAAAAAGGTTCTGGCTTCCATCAGCTTACCCTCTCTCTCACTCTCTCCCTGGCTTGCTCTGAGGAAAGCCAGCTGATCTGTTGGGACCTGCCCTATGGAGAGGCCCATCAGGCAAGGAACTGATGTCTCTTCCCAATAGCCAGTGAAGACGTGAGGCCTACCCACAGCTGTGTGAGTGGTCTTGGAGGTGGATCTTCTGAGGCTTGCCAACAGACACGTGAGTGACCTTGGAAGTGGGATCTCCTTTAGTCAGGCCTTGAGATAAAGTTAGCTAACACCTTAATTGCAGCTTGGGTGAGGCCCTGAGCCAGAGGACTTAACTAAGCTGTGCCTGGATTTCAAACCCACAGAAACTATGAGATAATAAATATTTGTTGTTTTAAACCATTTAATTCTGGGGTTATTTGTTACAAGTGGTAGGGCAATAGATATGATATCCTTTCTAATTCTTATTTCTTTCCCTCCTTGCCACCTTTATTTTGTTAGTTTATTTTTATGAAATGTCACTATCTCTTGTATTTGCAGTCTTTCTGTATACTTGCATTTTGTGTCCCTTATAAACAGCATGCAGCTGGATTATTTTTTAAAGATGCCAACTAAACAATCTTTAAATTTAGACAAATTTTATATCTTCACCTGAGGATATAATTACTGATTTTAGAGAGAGGAAGGGAGACAGGAGAGAGAGAGATGTCAATCAGTTTCCTCCTGTACACTCACTGACCGGAGATTGGATCCACAAGCTAGGTATGTGCCTTGACTGGGGATTGAACCCATAACCTTTCAGTGTATGGGATGACTCTCCAACCAGCTGAGTAGCCGGTCATGACTAGACAAAGTACATGTAATATAATTAGTCCATATTTGGGTACAAGTCTTTATTAATGCTTTCTCTTTTTTTCTTCACTTTCTTGCCTTTGTTCACATTTAAAAATAATTTTATGTTTTCTACTAATTGAAACTTAAGCACTTTTTCTAATCTTGTTGAGTCCCTAGAAATTATATCTTGCATACTAATTTATCAAAGTTAAAAGTTAGTACTTTTTACTCTCAGACTACTCGGGGACCTTATAAAACACTAAGAACATCCTATCAAGTGAGATACTATTGTAATGTATTTAATTTTTTAAACTTCATACTATATTGTTATTATAAGTAGTCCTTGTTTATCAGACTTACCCACATATATTTATTTTACCACTTTCTTCTTTTTGTGAAAATGCATTCTTTAGAATTTATCTTTAGTAAGGGTATTTGTCTGAAAACTTTTTTTTATTTTGTCCATATTCTTTTTCTAACAGTTTTATTGAGATAATTAACATACCACACAATTAACTCATGGTTTTTGGTATGTTACAGTTTTAATTTTTTAAAAGTTGTGGCAAAATATGCATAACATAAAATTTTACCATTTTAATCATCTTTAACTGTAAAGAATGTCATTCTTTAAAGATATTTCTGTGGTGTATAGAATTCTGGGTTGATAGTTATTTCAGTACGTTGTAGCTACCATTCTTTTATTAGCTGACCTCCATTGTTAGTGTTGAGAAGTCAGCTGTCACTCTCATTGTCACTTACTTATAGATGTGCCTTTCTTTGCAGGTTGCTGTTCAGGATTTCTTCCGTGTCTTTGGTAGTCTTTAGTTTGCGTGATACCCTTTTTAAACAATTATTCTGCTTGGGACTTGGGGGTTTTTAAAATAAGAGGATCGAAGTCTTTCATCACTTCAAATACTGTCTTTGTCACGGTCTCTCTGCTTTTGCATCTCTAAACATATGTTAGGTATTCTCACTCTGTGCTCTGTTCTTTCATAAGGCTGTCTTTCTGTGCTGCATTTCTTCCATGTTGGCCCTTGTGAAATTCCTATATTCACTGTTATGGAATTTGTATCCATTTTATAGCTCAGGAGAGGGAAACTCAGTGAGGATGGGTAACTTCAGTAAGATTACCCAGCTTGTGAGTGACATAGTAGCCAGTGGTAGCTAGCTCTGTCTGACTGCAGAGCCCAGGCTCCTGACTAATGTCTTATAACCTCCCAGGGAGCACTGCTTTATGGTTTTTAGGAACAATTTTTAGATACTTATGCATAAGCTCACGTTATTTTTTCAGCCTATACTTTACAAATCTCAGTTTTTTCTTTGATTTGCAATGTTTTCATTGTCCTAACCTAGCTTTGCCAGATTCATTTCCAGTCTCTTTTGGTCACTTTCTTTTGGTCACCTGGTGATGATTTTTTACCGAGTTTCCCACAAATTCCCACAAAAAGTACCATAATAGTAATGAAAACCAAGTATTCCTTTGAAGCTCTGTGAACACAATCATGTATTTTTTTTATTTGTAGGTTTGATTTTTAAAGTAGTTTTATCTTCATGTATAATTGCTTTTATTTTTAGGTTGATATAAATAGAAAATGACAGTGATTATCATGATCACAGAGACTATAATAAGGAATTTATCAAGTGAATGTTCTGTATGGAACATCTGAGAGTAGTACTGCACATTTTTAAGGCTGAAATACCTGCTGTGTGAGCAGGGTGATGGAATTCAGCCATTCATCATTCTGACTTCTCACACCTCCAGGTGTACCTTCGGGGAAGTCTTATCTGGGGTCTAGCAAGTGTAATAGACACATGGGTCATGACTTAGCATTTGTGTTATCCAGGAGCAGATTCTGGTTCTAGAAGAGAGTTTCTATTCATTTTTTATAGGCATTGTAATTTGAAAAGAGCCAGCATTTATGAAATTGCTTGCATACAAGAAGAGGAAACTAAATATCCCTGTGTTTGAAATGTCATAAAAATCTTTTATTGTGATTAAGAGAGGAATCAATTACAATGGCTCTCTACTATATGGGTGTGGCTTAAATTAAATTATATCTTTACTTTCATCCTCAAGAACAAAAAACTTCAAACATTGAATGTCTGGAGTGAAGTAAGGCTATTAAGAGGCAACTCAACTATTTCTATCCACCTTTATAGTATTTGCCTAAATTTGAAGTATTCACTTCAGAATGAGACATTGGAAATTCTAATCTTAGGGCATTGGAATCATTTGTGCATTTCCTTGCTTAAGACAACATAGCCTGCAAAAAGTATAATACTTTGACATCTTTGCATATGAGGTCTTAACAGGCAAACAAACTAATATATACACTATGATTATTGGGCCTTTAAAAAATTATTTGCTCCTAGGTATCCGAGCGATTTGAAAGTTGGGATCTAGGACTACATTAGTAAACAGAATTCGCTTCTTTGTGTCAACTTGGAAATGCATTTATGGTTTAATTTTGTAGAACAAATGTATCACCTGGAATAAGTGAAGGATGTATTCACTAACAGTATACTGAGTAACTCCTGATGAATTTTTTGGTGTTTCACTGTCTAGTTAATAAAATAAAAGCTTAATATTCAAGCTTTTAATTTGAGGGAATAAACGGAAACAATAATAAGAAAGGAGGGTCAATTTTTAAAAAGGTCACCATCAGTTGTTTTGTGCATATTTGTGTTATATAAGTTTTATAATTTCCTAATGAATGTAAGATTTAATTAAACACGTGCAGTTTTTCAAAATTGCACCTTTGAGTATTGTTAAGTGAATTGCTCGCTTCACTTGAGGATCTAGAATAAATTGTTTTCCATAAACCATGCCTATCAAAGCAAAAAAATAATTATGTATTTGGCTAGGTCTGCTCACTCTCTATTATCTCCTTTGGGGGCTCTTCTGTCAAAACTGAGAATACATTATACCCAGAGCCTTTTCTGTGAGAGTATAGCAAGTTACCCTTCCTCCTTTGGCCCCCTCAGATTTCACACGTTGCAGTCAGCCTCCCTCTAGTAGCGATGACAAAGTGTCTTCGTGGGCATTCTAGTGAGACAGATGCAGCCCTGTTTAAAAGAAAAGACACCAGAGGACTAGGCAGTATTTTATTTCCATAACAAATAAGTACACTACAATTGATACTTAAAATTGAAGTACTTTTGTTTCGATTAGTTGTGGGCTAATCCGACATGGGCATGAAAGAAGCCTTTTGCTCACTGTTTCCACCAAGAACTTGTGACCTACTGAAGAGTCCTGGCAATGAACATTTCAGTGGTAATCGACCAAGACAGCGGCAGGTTTGCTGCTGAAAAGTCGCTATGCCGGGAGATAATGCAATCTCTGATATTCTGAGAGCCGGTTTATCTCTGGTTACTTGATATTTATGCCAGTATTTTAAAATCAGGTGTATTTTAGACTTGGCTACATATTTTAAAAAGCAAAGTCAAATGGGAAAGATGTTTTGAAGATTAGAATCTATGTGGATGAAATCAACTTTGCATGAGATCTTAAATCAGACCATAATGTGAGTCACAGAAGAAAACAACCAAATTCAGTCATTTGCCTAGTATGTTCTGTATAATTTTTTATTAAACTCGTTTTTTTTCCATATGCAAGTTCGTCCTAAAGATTCCAGCCTTCAAAACGCTTTTTGATACTTATACCTGGGTGCAAATCTGATTGGATAATACTGTGTCAGTGTTCTAACTCTTAAGTCATCTGAAGTGATAATTAACATTTAAAACATACAGTGACATCATTTGTAAATTCCTTAAAATTTTCTAATTATCAAAATACCAAGTATAATTAGACACAACTACTGCTTAAATATGATGAAGGCTCTGATTTCAGAAAGTCCCTCTTACCTTTTCACAGAGAATTAGACGATGTGAAGGCGCTGGGAGGCAGGTGACTGGCTCAGGCTCTTTGACTTTTCACAAGTCACGATCCACCGGCAAGGACAGGTGTTCCCAGCCGGGGTTGGCCTTGTGCTGCTAACGATGGTACCATAAAGGACAAATGAGGGATTTTATTTAAAAGTCCAGTATACTTTATATGGTTAGTAAGTCATTAATGGTGGAAAGAATAAACATAAAAACCAATTATCACTTTGTAACAAAAGTAACTGAGTAATATTTTGGCTCCTCTATTATGTTTTTCCCTAAAGTCTCAGAAGGCTAAACTGCTTGCTGTGTACTCTCTAAAAGTCAGCTATAAATGGTAAAAATGAGCAGTTATCTAAATTCAGCAGCATTTGATTTGGGATAAATGTCCTATTATTAGGTTTTAAAGTGAAAAACATTGCCTGCTAAATTCAGTTTGAAGGGAAAAGAACAGGTAAGATAATTTTGTGCGCATCAGCCCCTTGCCTTAGTTGTGATCTGCAGTGTGGAATAATTGCCTGCTCTCTTTCCTTAAAATAAGTCTGTTTTACTCTCATTCCTCAGACTGAGCTAATATTTTGCTTTCCAAACCAAATACTTTATCATAAACACAGAGATGGAAATAAGGTAAAACATGAATTTACAAATAATGCCTTTGGACTTGTCTTATAGTTGTCAACATACTGTAAGCAGTCAGGCAAGTGTAGTCCAGAAAATATTATTTAATTTTAATTTTTTATCCTTATTTTTTCTCAATGCTTTTAGAGAGAGAGGAAGGGAGAAAGAGAAACATCTGTGTGAGAGAGAAGCACCGATCAGTTGCCCCCCACGCAAGCCCAGGCCTGGGGTCATACATACCAGGACTACACCAAACCCACAACCACATTCCCCCGGGGCAGGTGTGTGCCCCGACGGAATCAAACCACAAATCTCTGGCTGTGGAATGGCGCTCCAGCCACCTGAGCTACACTGGCCAGGGCCAGAAAAGGTTTTAAAGGTTCCTGGGAGAAGTGACTTTACTGGAGGTGGACCGTGCCCTGCAAAGAGCGGTGTGTCGGCAGCAGCAGCAGCAGCGGTGCCCCTGGAAGCTCAGGGAGGCTTTCATCTCCCACACCTTACACGTGCTGAAGTAAACACTCTGTATTTGCTATTCAAGTGCAACTTCAAGGCAAGACTCTGAGACCCTTCTTCCTGACTAAATTATTATCTGGGCCTTTTGTACCAGAACTCTGAGACCCTTCTTCCTGACTAAATTATTATCTGGGCCTTTTGTACCAGAATTTGTAGCGCCAGTTTTGGTTACAAATCAGACTATTTGGACTTTAAGGCAGTCCAAAGACTGCCAGTAAAGAGTTGAGCAAGTGTCCTTGACCAAGGCCCAGCCTCTCTGGGCTTTGGTTTCCTCCTCAGTAAAGTGAAGGGAGTGGATTTCAGAGGTCACAAAGTCCATTTTCCAGGGACGGGAAGAGATAAGTTGCTGAGACTGGTGGGGCCGGTGGAGTGTGTAGTTCCTACGACAAAGTTTGGATGCAGTAGTATGTCACATGCCCCACGCTGGCCGAACCAATCCTGTGAAAAGATGATGATCTGTGGATTAGATGGTTTGTAAGGCCACTTCCAGGGCTAATGTTTTGTGATGTTTTTAAACCATTATGCACAGTGGGCCCCTTATGGCCGTGTGCTCATTTTCCTATCTGTATCTTTTCTCCTCTGCTTCTGAGGGAAACAGTTGTATCAACAAATTCAGTTCGGTATCAGGTAGAAGAAAGCTGGTCAGGGTAAGTTTAAAGTCAATGCGAATGCATCATGAAACCCCTTTTCTCTGAAAGAAGTTTTATCCTCATTCTTTGGCTTGTCATAATGTGCCTTACTTAACTTGAATTAGTATTTGTCTTTGTTTATATTAATATGCCAGTTGATTTAATCCATAATAGCTAACAAAAGCTTTCTTTTATTTGTATCAATACTTGTGTCATATGTCTGTACCTGTTTCATCCAAGTTGTTGGTAAAATGCTCAAGAGTTTTTATAGTCACTGTACCAACCTAAATTGCTAGAGCCAACCTATAATCTCCTTACATATGATATGTTCATTTTCACTAACAGGTGGCTTTTTAAATTTATTGGCTTGTTGGTTAGACCAAAACAAATGGTACTTTTCATTCCTAGGGGACTTTGCACAGTGATTTCATGTATATTTTCTGACTTAGTCCTTTCAAATCCTAGTAGGCAACCAGAATAAAATGAGAAAACAGATTCCAAGAGGGACCCAGTTACAAATGCAGAACTTCAACTCCGGTCTTCTCTCTGATGATCGGTACCCTTTCCTCCGCCTCACCAAATCCCCACTCAGGTGGTGTTGGGCTTGATCCAAGCAAATCTCTGAGAGAGGGGCTTGTATTTGTTTTCCTGTATCCTCCACCTGTGCCCATTTTTTATATGGGGGTCTTTTTCTCTTCACCCTCCACCTCTGAGCCTGTGCTCATGTGCTTATTTTGTATGAGACCCGTTGACAGTTGGCAGAACAGTCTAGTGCCCCCGTGGGATTGCCCTCTGGATTCAGGATCACCACCATGATGCCAACCTTTGTCCTCAGCCTAACTTACCCTGGCTGCACTACATGTCTTCAGATTAGATCGTTATCCAGATCCTTAGAGCTTGTTCACTCATTCATTTTATTTTTAGAGCCTGACTAGGTCAGGCTCTCGGCTGGGCAGTGCTGGAGGAAGAAGGACAGCTTGAACTCCAAAGGGAATTAGCCCCTAGGAAAGTGAACATGTCTACACAGAACTGTGGATGGTGTGACCTTCGTGCTACAGAGTCCTTTAGAGTGCAGAGGACACGGGGGAGAGAAAGGCAATTTTTCCAGGGCAGTCGGAGGGGTATGGAAGGTTTCACCGAGGAGTTCGTTTGAGCTGAGCCCTGAAGAATGTGTTCAGCAGCGAGGGAAGCAAGGCAAAAGGCGTTTCCTCTGCAGAACCAGCATGAAATAAGGCTCTAGTGGCAACTAGAAATGATTTACCCTTCCACATTATCTGAGTAATACTAATATTTTAATACAGAGTCTTAAATGGTTTTATGTAAAAGTTCTAAGAGGATTTCATGAACTGTGCCCTTGCAGGCAGGGAACTATTTTAACTAAAGAGTTTTATAGCATCTCTTGAACAACATCTCCAAGGTGGCTTCCTTTTATTCCAGCTCAGTGGGTTCAGACCCAAGTGCTTTTCGGAACTGACTTTTGCATCTGTTTTAGGTTGCTGCTATCTCACGGTTTCTATTTGAGAGTTTTCACTGGGCCTGCCGGTATTTGTTTATAACAATACGTCTACAAAGCTTGCAAAAAATTGTTGGTGTTGATGAACCTTGTGCTTTGTTGAAAAGAGTGATCCTTTTATTTCCCTGCCTCTCTTTTTCCATCAACAGTGTGCGATTCCATGCCTCTGGGTCTGCGCTGTTTTATTTCATGACATTTAATGAATGTTAGAGCTGGCTCTGAAAATGCATTGCCTTAATCTTGTTGCCTGCAGTGAGATGCTTTTAATATTTTCTCTGCATGTGAGCTCAGTGTTTCCTTTAGCTTTCCTTTAATTTCCATGTGGTTAATCCCCTTCTACTGCAGGAAGCCTAGATATTTATAGATTTCCCCCTTCTACTCTATCTTCCATAATTTGCTTTTTACATTCAGCGAGCACATCCATCACAATAAATGGTCTTTTCCCTATTAGTATTGAGTTGCATTTATATAACCCAGACTCTCTTTTTATATTGTTATTAACATTCACGGTAATTGTCAGTGGCTTGGGAGGCTGGGTATGAGAGCTGGCGCAGAGATCAAATGACTTATGTCATGACGCCTGATTTCAAGTTTTATTACTAAGTCAAAACCAAGGCTATCTGGGTTTTTTCCCCTTAATTGACCCAATATAAAATGAGAGTATTAAATAAGCATCTCTAAATTATTCCTCATTTCATTAAATGTCCTTGACTTGATAGCCCCCTTTTGCACCAAAAGATGCAAAATATTCCCATTACTAGTGTTGAACATTTTCATAATTGTAAACCCATTTTATAAGCTTTTATAGCCCCTAGTAGATTTAAATAGGGGACTGAGTTAAAAGCAGTTAACATTGGCCAAACTTAAATGCTATGGCTGTCTACTCTCTCAATGTAGTTTAACAGAGTCTAGAATGATATAGTTTTTAAATTCTTATATTCTTTTTATACTTCATTTATATTCTTCTACCATAGAGTAATTTTTTCCTCTCACTAGGCATGTCACCAGTCTGCAGATGTAGGAAAGGGTCGAATTGGCAGGACTAGTACTGCTGTTTATAATATTTACTGCTTTTACAGCTTGTGCAGATTTCTCAGAAAACATCTCTCAGAGTAGCACTGTGTGCTTCTGAGAGCCTCCTGAAGCAGTCATTTTGCTGTAAACCAGAGTCCTGTGCTAACCACTTTGACTGTTTGGTAACCGCGTCAGACATTAATGGCATTTCCATAATTCCAGTTGTATGTGCTTTTTGTTCCATAACCAAACCATTTCAATATTGTGACATTAGGAGCATTTAATATTTGTTTTAAAATCCTGCATCTTTGTTAAATTTTTCTGTAGTAAATTCTGTATGTTGAATTTATTTCTTTATTTCTTTTTGTAGTAAGTTCTGTATGTTGAAAATATTTCTTTTTGGTTATTCCAGAAGTTCTTGTTTTGAGTTATGACCTTTGCAGCTTTTCTTTGTATCTCCAATATAATTTTAAATAACCAGTTAATATTTTGCATTTTAGGATTCAATCCTCTCCACTACCATATTTCATTAAATTATCGATTGTAAGTCTAATTTTCCTATCAATTTTAAAGTATCCCTGGGGTCTCTGCGACCCCTGCTATACCTGGGCTCATGATATGCTACACACCAGGTAGGCAGTGATGAGACCGGTTTTAACTTACAAATTTTAATTCAAATTAACTCCATCCTTTTAAAGAGTGAGATTAAGACATATTAAAGTCCACTCATCTTAATTAACAAGGATTCCATTGTTCAAGACATTTTTGACACCCTTTTCCTTGTCTTTGCCAGGCAGGAAAATGTCAAAACTTCACAATGACATCTCACCTGTGTGTATGTGTGTGTGAGGGTGTGTCTTCATATAGTGTGGGCTAGTGTTGTCACTTGTTTCCAAATGCTTCTTGGCTGTTTTAAAGTTCACATCTACCCTTAAAGGAAAAATAATTCACCACTATTGAGAATATTCCAAAGATTTGACCGAATGAGGCTCATAGAACTAGGTGGCAGATGAAGACTGAAGAAGAACTGGGCTCGGAAATTTGAGAATGTGGCAGCAAATGACACAAACACAGTGGGGTGACGTTGCAGAACAGTGTGGTTTAGGATGTCCCTGCTCACATGGCCTCCGTTAGACTTACACCCACTGGTGCCAGTTGTCCACAGAGTCCTATGTCACTTCCTTCTGATGCATTTGTCCCAGGGGTGAGTGTTGGTGCAAGCTGAGCTGACATGCCTTGCACCAGGCACCTGTGAGTGAGGATGTGTGAATTCTTTAGGAAGCACAGCAGTTTCTTACCCAAATTTACACAACAGAAGATTTCCACACAATTGCCTATTGCAAATTTGCTTACATTAAACATTGATATTATAGATGCATCTTTGGAATGTTTTAATTAGTTAAAATGAGCATGAATTACTTTTGTAATTTAAAAAGTAGACTACAACATTATTATTAAAAAATAGATGTTTTTCTTTTGAGTTCCAGGCAGAGTTAACACCAGTGCTATGATATGGGGTAGATAGGTACATGGCTGATGCTCCCCCAGCTCACTGCTCCTTGGTCTCCCTGCAGGAGACTTGGTGCAGGAACTTATACACAGTGTGAGCTGGTGGGAGAAATCAGGTAAGCAGGGCAGAGAAATAGTAGTGAAATGTGCGGACATTCTCCCCACTCCACCCCCATCATCAGTAAAACTGCACTAAGATCTTCAGTTTCTTCTCTTGTCTGATTTGGAAGGGCAAAGTACCTGAAGAGTGATCAAAACAGAACAACACTGAGAAAACCTGGGGAAGAAAACCTGGGGAGGCGAGTGCACTGCCCTATGCTAAGAGCTCTCCAGGAGCCTCTCCTGGCTGTGTGACCACTGTTAGCTGGAAAAGTGTGAGCTTAGGGATATTTAGAGGAAACATTTTTCTTCATTTTCTTCTCAAAGGAAAAGGGAGCAATAAGGCAAGGGAAAATACAGATGGGTCAATACAGTCATTGTTCCCTTAGGAAAATTGGTGATAAAGTGCTGATGCATCTTTTTATTCTATCAAGTCATTTTCTAATTGGCTGTTCTTGAAATGGTGTTTTTTTCTGTTTGCTCATTCACTTCTATTTTTCTGTTAATGTTCTTTTTAGGAGAGGGGCCAACTCCACCCTGGTGAATGATCAAATGTTCAGCTAGTATATCTTGGTGTAATAAGCTCGTTAAACTTCTTGCCTTTCCTTGCCGTAAGTGGGGGAGTGCTGCTTGCGGCCCATTTCTGCAATGCAGAACCTGTCTTCTGTGAGAGTCATGGAAGCTCCTCTTTGATGATCAGTCTCCTGTCTTACTGAGAGCTGTGAGCAACTCTAGCCACTGCCAACACGTGCGGGTGTGCCGAGCCCCGTGAGCTTCCTATGGCTGCTGCTGCAGGTGGCAGTTTGTGATGCTTCTGGAAGTGTTTCTCAACTCCTCTTAAAGCAGTGGTTCTCAAACTTCAGGGCTTATTAAAACCACAGATTTCTGGGCTCCAATCACTCGGACAGGGTGATTCAGCGTGAGATACAGCCTGGCAATTTGCATATCTAACAAGTTTCCAGGTGCTGCTAATGCTGATGCTGCTGGTCCTGTGACCACACTTTGAGAGCCACTGGGATTTTTAGCTGCAACAGGTACGTAAACAGCCTAAGTGAAACAGGGAAACCGGTGCAGTGAGGAACTGAATTAACATTTGTTAACTACCACGGGGTGCAGAGTATCATGGGAGGAGTTGGGGCACTGTTTCAGGTAAGTGTATACAACTCCTGCTCCCTAGGGTATTAATATCAACTATAAAACAGCATTTTGGTTTTCTAAGTAATTTGAATAGTCTCATAGAGAATGCTATTTAATAAAATTCTTCTCCCTTTTAAAATAGTACTCTAACATTTTTTGTTCGATACGTAAATGCAAAATTATTTCATGTAAGCAGCAATTGACTATTTCTGAAGGCTTTTCCCCTATAAAATAATTTGAGAAAGTTATTTTAAAATAGAAAAGATGTGGGCTTCAAAAAAACTTTGTAAATATGTTGCAGTACTAAAAATAATTTCACTGTTGAAATCCATTTGATTTGTAAAAGCAGACTTTGTTTACGTTTTGGACCTATCTTTTGGACCTATCTTCTAAAGTGGTTGCTTTTATTAAGATTCCACAGGTCAGGGACCTCTGGACCAGAGGTAGGTTGTGAGCAGCGTTTTAGACCATGCCTGGTTTTGCTTTGGGGAGTCCAAGAGCTCTGGGTCGTCTCAGCCCTGCCACTTAAGCAAATTGTGTATCCTATGGGATGAACCAGCCTTCAGCTTGTTGACCCTAGCCTATATATGTTTTCTCTTTCTTTACCTGGTGTTCTTTGTTATTCTTCACTCTACTTATTGGACTTTAATTTGCTATTTTTCTTTGACCTTTGTGTGAGATAAAATCTTAGATTATTGATTATCAGAATTTTGTCTTTTCTACTACAGGCATACAAGCCTATACATTTCCCTCTAAATACAGCTTTAGTAGCCTCCAATGAGTTTAGGTGTGTGTGATTTTTATTACAAGTCAGTTTGAAGTGTATTCTATTTCTATGGTGATTTCTTGCATTTATGAGTTATGTAAAGTGTATGTATGTCTTACTATGTAAACAGTTGGGGGTTATTTAATGTCCTGAACCTAAGGTTCTTTAAAATATAACAGAGTTGCTGGGAGGACCAACTAAGCTAATGTTACCAAAATATCTGGTATATCTGGTGTAATATCTGGCAGTCAATATTGAATGAATAGTACTGTTGCTATTATTATTATGTTTTTGTGTGACCCAGAGGTCCAAGGTAGAAAACGTAGATCACTTACCTTTCTGTACACTACTTTGGGTTGGAAAAAAACCCAGTTTCTATCCACAGCATATCCGAACCATCCACAAGGTTTGTACTTTACAGATTTACCCGATAGAAATATTTGGACTGATGGATTCAGCTATTCCTTTTTCAGGGTTCACTTTCCTGCTGATGTTATTGTATAGCAAAAGCCATGAAAAAGTCTGATGCTAGTTTTTATTTAAGTGACTTCATATCCTAGAATGTAAGATACACGTTTACTTTTGAAAATTAAGATGCATTTAACTTATATATATATTTAATGTACCATTATTTTAACAAAACTTTGAAAAATTAATGCTGTATCTTAACATTTGTTAGTGTCTTGTAATTGAAGAAATATAAATATAGCTTTTGTTGTTGGGTTTGACCTACCAAATTGATTTTACAACTCACAAATGGATCATATACTGTAGTTTGGAAAATGCTATATCGTAGTTTATTTCCTGGGGCTGGCAGGGTGCTGTATGGGGTTCTGTGAGCCAGGAAGGTGGCCTGATGGTTGGGAGGCATGCGTTCAGCCAGAGTCACAATGTTGTCAATCGGTTCGCCTTTGGCCTCTTTGCTCTCCTTCCGGTAACTCTCTGCCACCACCATCTTCTATGCCTCCCGCTACTATACGATCCCTGATATGAATAGCACTTGGTAATTATAGTTTTAACTCAAAGGTTTATAACATACTTACATGGTGAGCAATGCAAAAGGCTCTGAATGGTTTCAAACACTTTTTCTTCAGGACCGTCCCATGGACAGTCTTCCTAAAGCCAGAGGAGATGCTGCATGTAGGCGGGGGCTGAATCTCTCCCAGTAACACTAGCTACAAAGACTTGGTCAGGTTGGTGCAACTTTACTCAAACATGGTGCAGAAGATGTTTGGTGCAATAATTGATTTCTCAAGGTTTCTTTAAATCAAGTTTTCCCAAAATGTTTGATTGCTATTTGGTTAAAAAAAAAAATTACCCAGCTGATTCTTCTGTGCAGCCAGGGTTGAGGGCCACTTGGGACATTTCATTTTTCTTCTTGACTTTCTTGGCCAGCCTCTCCCCCAGAATGACTCTCCCCTACATGACCAGCTTAAAAGAAATTCCTTTTTATTTCAATATGAAACGTTGACATAAGTGGAGCCATTTTAAAATAGAGCTAGGGCAGCCATATGGGGGGAACTGCCTTGCACGTCTTACTCCTGAAACCTTTGGAATCTTTGAACAGGCAAAAAAACCTTTGGACTGGGCCAAACCATCATTGTATTTCAAACAGTTGTTTGTAAAGCTAACAAGAAAGCAGACATTCTGGCTACCAGGCTGAAAGTATAAGACATTCTTCAGGATTAGCACTACCATGTATAGCTAAAGAATAACTTAGTTTATTTGTTCCTGCAGGAATTCCTCCCTTCTATTCACGTAAATATTTCCTTTCCCTTTTTCACAAAACCCCTTTGCCTTCACTCCCTAGTTTGAACACTGTTTTGGTTTCTGCTTGAATCAGCACTCCCAAATAGCTAGTTTTTAAATCTCATACACTGGTTTCCTCTCACTTTGGCCTTTATTTTTAGGTTAATGCCACTCTGAAGGACAAGTCTTGAATTGCAACCCGCCCTTCCCCACCCCCCTACCCCGCCGGGATTTCCTTAGAAAGTTACACATGAAAGTTATGGTACAAACCAGCATTTCTACTCCTAGGTATATACCCAAATGAATTTAAAATAAGTGTTCAACAAACACCTCTACACAAATGTGATATTGTGATATATAATAAGAAAAGTGTATTTAATCTTCATCTCTGTTTGTGGCACGCAGCTCAAGCCTTTGGAATTTCCTCAGTCATGAGAGCAACACGATTGTCTTTTGTTATGTTAATAAGGTGACTACTGGAAAGCACCTAAGGATGGGTCTGGTTGCCAGGAGAACCAACCCCCACATGGCCTCCTGGGAAGGTGTGGGGGTGGTGCTGGAGACTGAATCAATCACCTGTGGCCAATGATTTAATCAATCATACCTATGTAATGAAGCCTCCATTAGAAACTTGAAAGAAGAGGGCTCAGGGAGCTTCCAGGTTTTTGAACACATGGAGATTTGGGGCCAGTGGCATGCTGGGAGACTATACCTTGTCCTCTGCATCTCTTTCATCTGGTTATTCCGGAGTTATATCCTTTTTAGTAAGTAAAATATTTCTCTGAGTTCTGTGAGCTGCTTTAGCAATCTAATCTAACCAAAGGAGGGGTCATTGGAACCTGCGCTCTGTAGTCAGTTGGTCAAAAGCACAGGTGATACCCTGAACTTTCGAGTGACATTTGAAGTGTTTGTGCATGCTATGGAATATGCTGTCCCTCAGTAGACTGTGTTAGAATTACATTGAATTGTAATCACCCAGCTGCTGTTGAAGAATTGGTTGGTGGAGTGGGGAAGAAAACCCACACATTGGAATTGTATAGAATCCTTACAATGTTCATAAGAACAGTAGCCAAAAGGTGGAAACGACTCAAATGTCTGATAAATGGATAAACAAAACATGTTATACTCATACAATAGACTATTATTCTGCCATAAAAAAGAATGAAGTACTGATACCTACAACAACATGGATGAACCTTGAAAACATGCTAAGTGAAAAAACAAACACGAAAGGCCACATATAGTATAATTTTTATTTACATGAAATATCCGAAACAGGTAAACCTGTAGAGACAGAAAACAGATGAATGGTTGCTAGGGACTGGAAGGAGGGAAGAATGGGAAGTGATTGCTTAATGAACACAGAGTTTTCTTTTAGGGTGATGGAAATGTGTTGCAACTAGACAGGGCTGATGTTTGCATAGCACTGTGGGTGTCCTAAAAGTAACTGAATTTTGTATTCATTAAAATGGTTAATTTTAGGTTGTGTAAATGTTACCTCAATTAAAAAAAAATGAAACAAACCACAGAAAACAGTACTGAAAATCTACATAGAGATGCTTTTAACTAAAAATTCAGCCTTTCCCATTTACTACCAAGAAAATGAAAACAAAAACAAAAACCCTAGGAGAGGTAAATAATGGGTTAGAGGAAAATTTACCTGAAACTACTGAAGCTTTAGGTGGAGGGTCTTTCATTTGCATGGCCCCATTTTAAGTTAGTTTGGGGGACACTTACAATGTCTTTGAAACTAAGGTACTTTAGCTATAAAACTTAATAGAGTTGTATTCATTGAGTTGATACAACAAAGTCCTAGATTCTGTAAAATTTATCAAAGTAGTATGTTCCAAGTTCAATTAGTTAAGACTCATTCCACTTTGACTTGTTTGTTATTTTCCCCTTTGGGTTCTGGTGGTAAAGTGGCCGCAGGCATGTTTGGAATCTAGCTGATAGGAGGTTGGATGAGAGGTGCACTTGGTTTGTGTTAGCTGTGAGACATATACGGTGTATGTAGAAGACTTTGGTACTGTGATGGGCTGTGTAATGGTCCCCACTGATATCTAGGTCATAAGCACTGGACCTGTGAGTGTTTTCTTATGTGGCAAAGGAGACTGCAGATATGATTAAGTATTTTAAGATGGGGAGGTTATCCTGGATTATCTGGGTAGGCCTTAAATGAATCAAAAGTATCTTTTTGAGAAGGAGGCAGAGGTATATGTGACTCAAAAAAAAAAAAAAAGGGCAAAGTGATCACTGATGCAAGATACTACCTTGTTGGCTTTGGAGATGAGGAACGGTCCCATAAGCCTAGGAATGCTGGCAAAGGTAAGGAAACCGTTTCTCCTCCAAAGCTTCCAGAGGGAATGTGGCCCTGCTGACACCTTGATTTTAGTCCAGTGAAACTGACTTCACGTTTCCAATTTCCAGAACACTAAGAGAATAAATGGGTGTTGTTTTAAGCCACCACGTACATGGTCATCATTACAGCAGCCCCAGAAACAGAGGTAGACAGCAGGGGTAGTGCTGGCTATGCTGGTGTGAGAACAGCTGCCAGTGATCCTCCTGTTGCCCACTGCATCAGCCCACACGGCAGAGCGGAAACATGGAAGGACAGAACCAGAGTTTTGTCAAGATCTGAATGTGTCACATGGTGTCTAGCAACAGAAGCATGCAGGTCATGTAGCAAGGCTTGAAAGGTAGAGAACCAGAAGTTAGTCTGGAAAAACTACTATTCTCATTTCCAGATTTGTCAAATTATTTACATGGATTTCTAGTCAAAATGGAAATTCTCTCCTATCAGCAATGTGTTCAATAATGCCTCATGCCAATTATAAATACACCATATGTATGTATTCCTCTCTTTTTTAAAAAAGATTTTATTTATTTTTTAGAGAGGGAAGGGAGGGACAGAGAGAGAGAGAGACATCAATGTGCGGTTGCTGGGGGCCATGGCCTGCAACCCAGGCATGTGTCCTGACTGGGAATTGAACCTGTGACACTTTGGTTTGCAGCCCACACTCAATCCACTGAGCTAAGCCAGCCAGGGCTATATTTCTCTTTTGAGGGGAAATGTGCAAAATAGAATTGATCAGCATTTCCATGCAGACCCAAACCCGTTGCCACACTACAAACAGTGAATGTGTGTGAAGCCATTTTTTTTAATGTTTCCCTGTGTATTGGATTGTTTCAGCATTTCAGATGCACCTTGTCCTGCTGAAATCCTGTGGTTCCAGATGAAATAGCATGCCTGGTGCCAACAGTGCAATAAACAGTCAGAAGTGTTCACATGACTGAACTCATAGTATTCACTAATAAATCAATGTATGTAGTAGAAAAGTTACTATAAGAGTAGGCAATATGAGTAATTGTATAGCTCAATACACTCTAGCCACGTTCTGAAAATGCATTTGAATTGTCCTTGGACAGGGGTTGGCAAACCATGGCCTGGGACCCAAATCCAGCTAGCTGCCTTATTTGTGTATAAGTTTTACTGGAATGCATTCATGCCCATTTATTTACATATGACCCATAGCTGTTGGTGCTATAAAAGCAGAGTTCCAGAGTTGAGACAAACCATAAGACCCCCAATACCAAGAGTATTTATCATCTGACCCTTTACTAAAGAACTTGCCAGCTCCTACTTTTGTGTGTGCCTCTATTTCAGATGAATTATGCTGTATAAGCTATATGACACTGCATGTTAGTTATACATTATGCAAGTTATCGAAGAATTATTCACTACAAAAAAATATAAATATGAATGAAGCATCCCTAGGGAAGGCCAAAATTAAAAATTGAAAGAAAGGAGGCTAGCAGAAGTTTCAACATATCAAAAACTCTCTTAATGGATGGATCACAATATAAACTAAAAGCCTGGATGCTCAAAATCATGAAGATAAGAAAAAGAACTAAGAACACAAAAAAATTATGCACAATAAAGACAGAAGACATGAAGACGTTTAGGAGAGCCGGGACCTTCTCAAGCAGAAAGGGAACGAGCAGAAGGAAGACGAAAACATGAGTAAGGGAGGCCTCAGTGTGTACAGCGGAGGGGCACGAAGGCCAGCGTGGCTGCGTCACGGCAAGTCATCGATTTAGATAAATAGCCAGCTCCTGTTACCACTTGTTTTTTGAGCAATATGTCATCCAACAACATTTAATTATTTTTTCAGACTCATGATCTCCTAACATTTACAGCATAGAACCAAAGAGAACATACACTGGACAAAAGAGATACTTCTTAATTAAATATTTTGGGAAAAAAGCTCATTCTCATATGACAAGGCAACCAAAGAGTATTCAGCCAACACTGTAGGGATAAAGCTATTCTAGAAATGTGCTAGTCAGTTAATAATGAAATTATTTTCTAGATTTTGTGACGTTTATGAATTTCATTGCCTTTAAAAGTTTATAATTTGTTGTAATTTGTTTTTTCATTTTAAATATTTATTTTGTGTTTAATATATACCTGTATCTAAATAGTATATAGTATTCTATATCAAGTATTCTCTATATACATTTATATTCATTTTATAGTTTTATAAGAATATTTATATTTTATAATTGTGTTCATTTTATATCAATTTATATTTTATATTATTCAATAAAGGCTAAGTCTCTAGTTTCCTTTGTATTTTGTGGGTAGAAGATTCTCATTCACTGAATATCTGACTATTTTACTTACCTAGTAAATTAAATCAGGTAATATTTGAGGGAATAAATTTAATTTTAAAAGTCCTTGAGCAACATCTAGCTTATAATTCATTCAAGTGAACAGAAATGGCTCAAGCAGCTTTCAACACCTTGATAAAATGTCATCAACATGACTTAAATGTGGGATTAGCTGATGTAAGTAGCAATTAGAATTAGGTTTAACTTGTACACTTGGAGTTGTATGATGGAAGGCTCTTATGGGGATTCTTTTATTTCACACAAAAAGAAATATGAGAAAGGAAAAGGACTTGTGTATTCCTTTATTTTTCCTGAGGTGCCTTGCTTTGCAAGATCCTCAGGGAGGAAGAGAATGGCTGAGTAACGGGAAAGAAAACTAACAGGGTAACCCACCTGCCAGCCGCCTGCGCGAGGCCAGGATGGCTGTGAATGTGGCGCAAAACAACACCGTAAATTCACTCACAACATTATGAGATTTTTTTGTGATTACGTGTTGCAATGTGCTTAGTGTGTGGCCCAAGACAATTCTTCCAGTGTGGCCCAGAGATGCCAAAAGCCTGGACACCCCTGACAGGATTTAATTATTTCAAAATTGTCCCGTTTTTTTAAAAAATCAGGAATAACTTCAGAAGACTTTATTTAAAAAAGAAATGATTACTTTTCCTAGGGAAAATGGCAATAAATATAGCAAATAACTGTAATAAATAATTTTTAAGCCTCATCGGGGACTTCTTATTGTGAAGTCAGGATTTGTTTTTATCTCCATCTAGCTTCTGATTTGCTGTTTGCCTGGTTCCCTGAGGAAAGGTAACATGAGTGGTTTGGAGCGACTGTGTTTCCAGGCAAATTTGATAGTCATCTAGGCCATGATACTTCAGTATTTAAGATAAAAAATTTACTCCCATTTGCAAAATTTGCCTAGAGCTCACCACACTCACCTTTGCCTTCTATCATTGATGAAAGAATACGAATATCTACAGAGCAGAATCTCAGACCCACAGGAATCAGAGACAGAGACAGAGAGATCCTCAGAGACCCTCTCCTTTCACCACTCTCGGTTTGCGGCTTAGACGAGAGCTGTCCCCACCCCCACTCCCCACCCGAGACACAAGGCTCCTTCCACAGATCTAGCCTCCTTTGAAGAGGTGAAACTAGCAGGACACCCCCTGGCATTTCCCATTGCACTTTCCTGCTTATTATCTCTTATGAGCTGGTCTTTAACATTGATTTAGAGCCGTTGCTCTTTAAATCACGCTCACAAAGCATACCCTTCGGGCAGTCTGATGAAACAGCCTGTTATAAAACATCTGAGAAAAATCATCCAATATCCTCTCCGACGTTTCTCAAAACACGTTTATTGGAAACAAATACAATGAAGCAGCAAACCAAATAGCCAGATACACTTTTTAAAATAAAGATTTTGTGACTGGGTTTAATTCTTGGTTTTATTGTAGTCTCACTTTGATATATTTCATGAGCGATAGTGGCAGAACTAGAGCCATGATATTTTTTAAAAATTTTAATCTTTATTGTATTTTTTCCATTACAACTTAGTCCCTTTATACTGTTGAAAAGGCAGATTTTCAAAATAGCTTTATTAAGAACTACTTCACACACATTTAAATTTATCTATTTAAAGTGTGTAGTTTACTGTTTTTATTCACGGAGCTGTAAAACACCACAATCTAATTTTAGAACATTTTCATCAACCCCAAAAGAAACCCCATTTCCATTAGCGGTCATTCTCTATTCCTACCCGTCTACTCCCCTTCCCCTGGCCCTAGGCAACCGGCAGTGAACTTTGTGTCTGTATAGCTTTGTCTGTTCTAGACGTTTCATACAAATGGAATCTTACCATATGTGGTCTTTTATGACCGGCTCTGGTTTCTTTCACTGAGCATACCACTTTTAAGGTTCATCCATGTTATTGCACACACAATACATTCATTACCTTTTATGGCTGAATCGTATTCCATTGTACACATGTATCACATTTTATTTATCCAGGTGTTAAATATTTGGATGGTTTCCACCTTTTGGCTATTAAGAGTAATGCTGCACACACTTTCATGAACAAGTTTTTGTGTGGCATATGTTTTCACTTCTCTTGAGTCTAGACCTAGAGGTGGAACTGCTGGATGAGCTAGTAACTGCATGTTTACCATTCGAGGAGCTGACTGCCACGCTGTTCTCCAGGGTGAATGCCTGCTCTACTTCACAGTCTGCAGCAGTGTGTGAAGGTTCCCGTTTCCCCATGTCTTGTGAAAGGCAAACTTTACAATTCTAGTGACCAAAAGTTCAGTTATTTATTGAGCATCTCCTTGGTAAAAGGTCCTGTTTTACGTGTTGTATTTTTTAATAATATCAATAATATTTTTCAATAATATCATCTGTGGAAAGAAATTAGAACTTTCCTAAGGGGATTTTGTCCTGAAGGAAGGGGACTGTATCTGTCAGTGTCCAGTGAGGAGAGAAGAATCACACCAGTAATCTGAACAGAAAAATTTTTAATTAAATTTATTGGGGTACTGTTGTTAATAATACTATGTAATTTTTAAATGTACAAGATTATAATTTGACATCTGTGTACTCTATTGTGTGTTCCCTACCCTAAGTCTTCTGTTACCATGTGTGAGTGGGGCCCCCCCCAAAATGTGGAATTATCTTCTGGTGGCCAGGCCCCTTGTAGTCCAGGCTTCCCCTGCTAAGTGAGTGTTCTAGGAACCCATCTGTATCGGTGCACCAGTTGGTGGTGGTGTGAGAGGCTGTGTTCAGCTTCAGTGAATTGATTTTGAAGATTCTGTCAACATGTTTGCCCGTTTCATGATGGGGGATTTAGGAGCACACCTGCCCATACTGCGCTGACTGTTCAGCAGCTTTTAACCAAAATCTGGCATGCCTCCCATGCCCTACCCTCCCTATTCACCTGATCTCTCCCTGAGCAACTATTTTTTTGTTTCCCTGGATGAAAAAAGTCCCCAAAGGGAAACGTTTTGCTGATGTGAAAGAGGTGAAACAAAAAGCGGCAGAAGCACTAACAGACATCAAAATTGATGAGTTCAAAAACTGTTCTGAGCAGTGGAGAAAGTGTCTCGACGGGTATTGCATCAAACGGAGAGTGCTTTGAAGGTGACTGAAGTTTCAACATGTAAGAATAAATACACAATTTTTATAAATACAATTTGTTTATGAATAAATTCCATTTTGGGGGGTCCTCCTTGGTATTTTTGAGCTACTTTATGCACTTCGCCCTCCCCCAATCCCTTTCCCCTGTAACCACCATTTTGTTGTCTGTATCTATGGGTCTATTGTTGCTTGTCTTGTTAGTTTACTTTTTGTTTCATATCCTACACATGAGTGAAATCATATGGTTTTTTTGTCTTTTTCCATCTGACTTATTTCACTTAGCGTGATACTCTCAAGATCCATCCATGCTGTTGCAAATGGCAATATGTCATCTTTTTTGAATGCCTGAGTCATAGCCCATTGCATATCCACATCTTCTTTATCCAGTCATCCACTAATGGGCACCACTAATGGGCACTAAGGGTATTCCCAGGTCTTGGCTACTTTTAACAGCCCTATAGTGAACATCAGGGTACACAAACCTTTACAACTATGTGCTTTCATGTTTTTGAGTAACTATCCAGTTCTATTTTTAATGTTTGAGAAACCTCCATGGTTTCCCATTAACATTTACTATTGGCACCTCCAGAGGACCCCCTGCATTCCAGACACAGCCCTTCTTGCCTCCATTGGGTAGTAGATTTAGATCTCTAAGTTCCCCTTGGTAACCAGAATCAATCACTCCCGCCAATAGAGTGACCCTTTTCTTCTGTCTGCCAGCTCAGTGGCACGAGGAGTGCAAGATGGCCTGGTGGCATTCTCTTTCTACAATTCAGGGGAACCATTGTTAGGTCCCTTGGTGGAAGCGCTGCCTCCTCGATGACTTGGACCTCTGAGCCAGCTGAGGTAAGAGTTGCTGGAAAGGGAAGCAAAAATTCTACAAATGGATGAGCATTCACACAGGGTGGGGCAAAAGTAGGTCTGCAGTTGTTCATGTGAAAAATAATCTAGTAATTATAAATTATAATACGAGAATAAACTGGCATATTCACAACTGTAAACCTACTTTTGCCTCACCCTATATAATGAGAAGAGCCACTTTTATTTGCATCCTTTGATTCCCAGATCCATGTTTTCTGGCTATGGGGGAGATAATGCCATATACAATCTCTGATTCAAGACGTACAATTTATTCTATAAAATGCAACCCCATGCTTTCAGAGTATTTTCTCTAACCGGTGCTGGAACTGACTCTTCAGTCAGCCATTCAGTATTTCATCAGCCCAGTTGCTTCTGGGTGATGAGACATGTGATGAAATTAGTAAATTAGTTGGGCATAAGCCCATTGCTGTACTTCATTTGTTGCGAAATTAATCCCTCAATCAGAAGCAGTGCTGTGTGAAATACAATAATATTGGATGGGGCACTCTTTGAGTTTCTGAATGGTGGTTCTAACAGAAGCATTATGGGCAGAAAGACTAATCCACATCCAGATATTCTGTGTAGTATAGTGAAGACAAATTTCCACGGCCCCCATAATGAAAGCGGTCTCACATAATCAAACTGCTATCAGTGGCTGGCTGTTTCCCTTGGGAAATGTTGCCATAGCAGGGGCTCAGTGCTTGTCTGCACCGTTGGCCAATTAGAAAGTCAGCAGCAGTGGTGGCCAGGACAGCCTTATTCAGCACCAATCTGTGTTGTTGAGCCTGTGCAGGGTCTCTATCTGTGGCACTTGGGCCACTTTGCTCATGGGTCCTTGAATAGCTGGGCAAAGTGTCTGACTGACATCAGAAAACAGGATTTGAACGGGCGTCTTCTGTAGTGAATGTCCTTTGGTAAGCATTCACCTGCAACCCAAACATCTTTATATGATGCTCATTCTGAGAATTTTATCCAAATGCCTCTTCTCATCCATTGTTGCAACTCAAGCAAAGTATTTGGCCACCAGACCTAGAGTTTTCTTTCTTATTAAACCCCGTTTCAGATAACCATTACATCCTGGGTGCCCTTATGGTAAATGGGTCTATCTGGTGGTCTTTGGTGGTAAATTGCTGCCTCATGGCTTCTGTTCCCCTGGAATCCCATCATCCCATTGAAATCAGGGGTCATATTTCAATGGAAGCTCCTATCATGGTCATGCTTGGCCTACACAGTGAGCAACTGCAGAGCTTTTCAAGGACACAGGCGCTCCACCCAATTTTGTATGTATCAGTGCCTCAGCGAAGGGAATATATTCTGGGCCTTTTCGGGGAATATGATTGGGAGCTGGGTGTCCAGGTCATACATTAAAAGCTTCTCCAACACTCTTGTCTCCCTAAGTGTTCATATTCTCTGACATCTCAAGCTCCTTAAATGTAGACCACTGTTGAGACCAAGTTACAGTCGACCATCCACGTAAATTGTTAGAGCCACTTCTGGCTGCA
Organism: Phyllostomus hastatus; assembly: GCF_019186645.2. Taxonomy (NCBI): domain Eukaryota; kingdom Metazoa; phylum Chordata; class Mammalia; order Chiroptera; family Phyllostomidae; genus Phyllostomus; species Phyllostomus hastatus. The sequence goes on from NW_025333916.1 coordinate 30,817,366, forward strand.
TGAACTAACATGTTAAATCCGTAATTCTGGTATGTTGGATGGCGTCCACCTGTATCAGTGAGTTTGGCCCAATCGAACATTATACTCCACCTTTATCCTGTCACCCTTAGAATCTACTTCCTCCTATATTCCCCAGGTTCATGACAATGAATTTAGCAAAATGTTACAATTCTTTTGGAGAATGAGCTATTTCCTTCCATGTTATAGTGTGTGCCTGACTCCCTGGAGCATGCTGACAGTTAGGCCTTGGTATTGGTTAAGTGGCCATGAGAGACAATCGTAGCTGTGGTGGGTCTTGAGACGAATGATCATCCTCTTTCAGCCATCTCTCCAGGTAATGTGTTCATAGGCTTTTCAAGCAAAGAAAGGCTGGTGTCCTCGCACAAGAGAGGGCAAGTTACTCCAGGGTAAGGAAGCCCTGGGGTGACTTGGGGGTTTCAGGATTGTCAGTTTCATTTCAGTATGACCAGGTATCCTCATTCTACATATTAGGGCTCCATTCTTACCGAATCAGTGCCCTCGCTTTCTTTCACCTGAGAAACGGTGAGGTTGTGAGTTCAGCTGATGTTGAAAATTCAGCAACCTGCACTATTAAATTTTATATTTGAATTTTAGCAACATCAGCCCTGTGGCTGCAATAAACAAGCAAATGTTTCTGGGTTTTCTGATGCCGTATGGTTAAATAATATTTATTTTGGCCATTATGATGTTTTATGTTATGATATAGTGGTTAGAATACTTTCTGAGGACCACAGGATCCATTATAAAAAGTGAAACTAAACTGCATTTAGTTCTATTGATAACCCGCTGCTTTGATGTTTATGTCTTGGTGTTTTTATATGCAATGTATTAAACTTTTCCTTCTGACCTCCAAGTAGAGGGCATTGTGATTGCAGCAACATTTGTAGATGTTTAAGCTTCCTCACAATGCCCTGGTTTCATAATGCAATAAAAACAGATAGGCTCAATGAAATAAAGACCATAAATGTCTCTGCTTAGTTGGAAAACTTACTATAGAAGATTAAATATTACTTTCATAGTGAGTATGAATCTCAGTCCACAAATATTGCTGTTTTTCCTACAATCCATCTTCATTTCTGTTACCAATTTCCATTCTGCCATTGCAGTGGAAATAGCTGTGATCAGACATGAGGCTGCCTTTTCTCTCATTTCCCTCTTGGAGTCCGGGCCCTAGGGCATGTTGCTAATGTTGCAGATGAGCCATCTGGTCCTGTGCAATTGTTTGGGCTGTTTTCCTATGTGGGTCCTTGGGCCTCGTGGGTTGCTGCCAAGTCATTTCCGATGCCTGTCTGTGCCACTGTAGGTCCCACCATGCATGTTCACGCTGTACTTTGGAGCTCTGTCATTACAGTCTGCTGTTGCTCTGACGTGCTGGGGGTCCAGAATCCCTGCACAGATGCGGCCACTCTTTTTCTGGACACTTGGTACCCAGGGACCCTCTTTGTAGGAGACCCCTCCCCCGAGTGTCTGTTCTCCTCTAGTCCATGGAAACCATTTCTTTAATGTGAGCTGGTGAGAAGGTGAGGTAGGAGGTTATTTTCCTTTCTTGTTTGTCTCAGACACTTTGTACAGGCCTCAGTGTTTATTTACTCAGACTTACAGGTTTAGTTCTTACACCCTTCCTCAGGAATCAAGGCCAGGAAATTCTATAGGCCTTACCCGATTTCTGCCTCGGTTTACTCCTTCCCTACAATAATGAACACAGAGCTGATATTCTGCTTGTAAACAGGGAGTATAGTACAAAACGAACAAAACATATCTTACAACTGTTTTTCCACAGTCTAATAAATACATAGATCTTAAAAGTAGCCACCTATTTGAAAGTTTACCAAGTAATTAAATTCTAACGATTATAGATTATATATTTATATATAACAGACTGTATATATTATAAATGTCATTATCTGTGGCATAGATATACATTGTAACCACTTCCCTTTAAGTGTTTTCTCTTTACCTTTTTTTTTAAATTGAATTTATTGCGTTGACATTGGTTCCCAAAACCATATGGGTTTCAAGTGTACAGCATTTTCTCTTGAACGCTCAGCGTTTGAATTGGACTCAGAGTAGAGAACAAGCACAACTCTTAAAAGTGTCAGACACGCCAGATTTCTTTCTCAGCTCCCATGGAAAAGGTAAACACAGCATAAAACACCCATTGCATTTTAGACGTTGAGAATGTGCTCTATGTAATTTAAGCTAAAAAAACTCCTGAGTTACATAAACTTGTAGATGATAGATGAGCTATTGTCCTTCAGAGACGGCACAGAGCAGGGGCAGATTAAAGAATTCAGACACAAAGGTGAAAGCCTTCTCGAAACAACCAGTTTCCTCTTTTCAGGTCTAACTTCCTAGGTAATATATCTGGAAAATCTTTAAATATTATGCAGGAAGACTTTCAGAATATGCAAAATTAGTCAGATTTCCCTAATCAATTTGGTTTGATTATATTGGATTGGAAGACAGGTCAAGAATATCACCAGTGCAGATACAGGAGGAAATGGAGTGAGCTCGTTGTGGGCATGGCCTTTTCCCAGTTAAAGAAGATGATAGTTTATGTTATTCTGAGAATTGTGGAGTGGGAGAAGCAGATAAGTCTTTCATACTTCTGGAACAGATTTTTCCTGGCCCCACATCTCCCTCATTGCTTGCCCCCAATTCTTTTAAGAGGAAAAAAAACCCACACTCTTCCTACCCTTTCTTCTGGAACAGGGGTTACCCTTTCTTACAGTTGTATTTACCACATCTTTGAGCTTGAATGTGATGTGATAAACAGTGCAAATAACTTATTCTGTGGTGGAATGAAATGATTGACAACATAACTGTCTTTTATAATTGTTCCCTCTCCTCATTCTCTACCCCTACTGGTTGAGGGTAGCTAGGAGGTTCTGTGTGGAAGTCTGAGTTGCCCATTCTCCACGAGAGAGCTAGCTCCAGGAGCTATTGCACTATCTTGATGCTGAGGTGGGACTAGAGAGTTCAGGACAGAGGTTGAACCCCAGAGGAAGGATATTGGAATGCAGAGTTCCCTGGGCTTGGGGGGTGCCTGCTGACCGAGGAAGAGACATCATGGCTTTCAGTGGCAGGGCAAAGGTGCCAGTGGCGAGTGGATCCTGCGAATCACAGAATCGCCCACCACGGAATGAGTCACTTGGGCTGGACAATATACTTCAATATTAAGCCACCAAGATAGACAGGGGATTGGACCAGAGGCCCTTCTCCTAATGGATTACAAAAGCCCCTGCATTGTTATGTTGGTGGTGGGATATATGGTGACTTGAAAATGGCTGAGATCGAATTTTCTCTCAATCCTAGTGGGAGATGGCTCCTCCAGTGAGAATTAGATTTAGAAAAGTAAAGAAACATGGCATTTTATAGACCCAGAGTTGTGGAACCAATCCATACCCATTACATTTGTTTCAAAAGCATGAAGAGTAGATCCTGCCTTCTCCCTTTATGTACTTTACTCATATAGCCAAAGCAAGACCAATTCAGGTTGTCTCTTGAGTCAGAAGATTATAAAGAGTCAGAAAAAGTCAACAATTTAACATAGAAAATGCTTACTAACCACTCTGTTAGTCAGGTAGGTACTACCTGCTGCACCACGTGTATGAGGGGGAAAGTGGGATATCTGCTCTTGAGGAAGCAGGAACGATCCAAAGAACTTACAAATTAAATCTGTAATGTCTTAATGACATGGTTAAAATGTTTGTCTGATGGATGAGACCAGCGTTGAGGCTGAAATGTCCACCTGAAAAAGCAGTGCCAAAAAACTAGCCTTTATCGCGTTTCATGGGAGGAAAAGGACATGTTTAGGCCCCAGGAACTGGAAGGGAGTAGCTCTCTATCCATCTTACATCTGTTCATCTGCAATATCGGTTTCCTTGTTATAAAAAAACACAGTCATGTAAAAAGCAGTTTAATAGACAGAAATCTGCAAGATTATTTATTATGAAAATATGGAGACTTAAGATCCAGATGAAGGTGATATTCTGAAGCTCACAGAATTTGCTAACATATTACCGTGCAAAAAAAACCCCAGAAGATCATAACTTGAAAAAATATATGTATTATCTTAGGAAGAAAGTGAAATCAGAAATCTTGAGCTCTTCTTTAAGGAAAATCAGATCCATAGTTCATACCAGAGTCAATTAATATTGGTTGAGAAGGTTCATATGCTCTGTGCTCAAGAAACAAATGAATGTCAACATTTCCCAGGAAGATGGAAAGAATAATTCCCTGGTTATCTTCAAATGAAAAAATAAATTTAATAACCCATGCTATTCAACATCTAAAAATCCCAGAGAGAGATTTTTGTTTTTCCTGAAAGTTTTGTTAGTGAATGGATTGCTTTTGATAGAAGTCCAGGCAGGAGCACAAATAGTCAGAGAGACCTAATGAACCCAATGTAAACTGAGACTACAGTGTTTAAGAATTATCTGCAAATGCCATTCCAACACCAAGAGACCAAGAGCAGAAGAGCAGGGGGCCCTGTGCCATGCATTCTGAGCAGAAGACAGAACTCTGTGAAGCCTGGGCAAGTAACCTGAAGAAGATGAATGCAGGAAAGGGCCCTGTCCCGCTGATGTCAGAGCCTGGTCTGGTCCTGCACTGCCCACTGTGAGCCCTTGGGCAAATCACGTACCTCTCTGAGCCTTCATTCTTTCATTGAAACTCAGGGCATTGGCTTAGGCCCTTCAAGTCCTAAGATTTTTAGAACTCAAAACCAGGCACCTATTATGATACCAAGTAGTTGTTGTCCTACACTGAACTGTAGCTATAATTTATGAATATTTGAGCCCAGTTCAGAGGTTTGCATATTCACTAAGGAAGAATCGGTTAAGGGCCAAATTTGAGGGATTCAGATCTACAGGATCTGTTCTTTGATATCTGACAACTCTTAGCCAGAAGAGGGAGAAACTCATCTAAAAACTCTACCTTCAGGTGTCCGTGCAGGTGTTGTACTAGCGGCCCTGGAGAGAGGAGGATGTCCCAGGAGACCAGGTGAGGGAGTTACTTAATATCTGAACCTACTGAAGAGCTGTAGAGGCACAAATAATGCCTCCTTTCTTCACAGGGCCATGATTTTCTCTTGCTCTTCAAAAGCCATGAATTGGACCATATATATGTTTTTCCTATGAAAAAAGAAAATCAAGTGAAAATGCTTTACAGAATATCTTACAGCATCATACATCTCAGCACTGATGACTGTTTTTAGAAAATAGAGGCAAAAGAGACCTTGCCTGTACAGAGGGTTGAAGATACACATGTCATCTTGGGAGAAACGTGGCTGTTATTCTGTCATATCCACATACACAATTTAGCTATAAAGAAAGTTGAAATTTCGTCTTTCAAAAATCAAATGCATGGGCGCTGGAGATAAAGCCACATATAAGCAGAATCTGAATTTCTGTTCCAGCTATGATGTCTCCTCTGAGGTCTTAGGAGAACCAAGAGGCAACGGTGGGCTGGTGGGCTGAAAGCCAATGAATGAAGCGTGAAGATTTCCAAGAAGGCAGTGATGAGTCATACCACATGCGGCTGATATGGCTGGGGATTGACCAGTGGATCGAGCAACCTGAGGGACATTGTGACCTCAATACAAACTTTTTCCATGGTAGGAATGGTTTAGAAGTAGAAACCAAGTGAATTCAGCTCTTCCAAGGAGGCTTGTTGATCATTTGTTATTACACCAGGTGAATTGGGAAGAATTTTACGAGCGGGAGACAGCCTTCTTTGAGATCTGAGTGTAATTGCTTTTGAGCCCATGGAGAGTCAAGGCCATTTTTGATTTCATCATTCAGGGAAGCAGCTTCCTAGAAAGTTTACACTGTCTTCAAAGGGAATCTCTCATTTGAATGTCTCTCCTTGCAAACAAAATGCATTTTGGAGTACAATGCAAAGCAACCTAATGAAAATTTCTTCCTCTGTGAACTTGAGTTTTGCACATATTGAATATATATAACAAGTGCTGGTTGACTTGATTTGGTGCTGGACAGGATCTCACAAAGAGAGCAATTCAGCCTTACAACCTCTCCTCCCTCAACTGTCTCCCATCAGTTTCCTGAGAGTTTCATGGAATGTCTGGTAACAGCTCTGTCTTCTTCCCTGCCTTGTAGTGACCCTCGTCTTGGAACAAATTGGCTCACGGGATTGGGGGTGGTGGGCAGGAAAGATGAAAACATTGTTTTGTTTCACTGTCCACTTTTCCTGAGAAGACTTTCACAGGAAGGGAGTCTATATTTTTAGAATTAGCATGTTCTGCTTCAGTCTTGTGAACGTTCATTTAAACCTGCTATATTTAGTGAAGGTTTAATTATCCAAGTAGGGAAACCAGTTTCAAGCTGTCACCTTTCTTTCCTTGCTCATCAAAACAGCCCCGGCAGCTGAGAATGGCAATTTCAGCTACACCTGGTGAGGGCAATGGACGAGAAAACTTTCACTGCTGGAGTTCCCTGTGTGCCCTGCTGCAGGGAAGCCTGTCTCAGCATCTCCCCCATCTTGTCCACTGGGACCTCACTGCTGCACACACCCTCTGTGGGCGGGGCTGGTGGGGCTGTGTCTGCTCCTATGGGTGGGGACTGGATTCTTTCTCCCCTCAGATATCATGATGAGATTTTCCAAAATAATACCCAAGTAACAGGAACTCTCTGTATCATTTACAAATATGTGAGATGTTGGGGAACTGTGCTCTGTGTAATGTGATTTCTTGGAATTTTCAGTGATGCCATTGATTCCTTGAATTCCTCACTTCTTTTGGCAGGGCCACCTCCAAAGCCACGCCTGGGGGTTTAGTTGGGCCAGTCAGAGCCTGAGGAGTTCCAGGCTGCTGCAGGGCGGATGAGCTTGATGCAGGGAGGCTGCTGGTAGGAAAATGGGCAGGGGCCATCCAACTGGCACTAAGAACACTCCAAGACACGAATACAATATTGTGCATGTTCATTTACTCATCCAGCAAATATTTATTGACTAGTGTAGTTGGGGACATAGAGGTGAATAGGAAAAATCATCCTGATGTACAATTACAGAGAGCTCAAAAGAAAAGGGATGTTTTATGAGTGTTTAATGAAGAAGCCTGAGATGACTGGGTTAGCAAGGGGAAGTCATGCTTGGGTTGAGATCTACAGCAGATCTTCTAATGTTTTGTTATAACGTTGATGAGGAAAAACAAATTATTCTCAGCTGAGGTCACTGTCATTGTGGTGTTTTCACATTCTTTCCACATCTGCCTGGATTTTCTCCGAGTACTCCGGTTTCCTGACACATCATGTACGCAAAGATGCATACATGAAATGAATTGGCATGTCTACATAGTCCTGGTGCGAGTGAGTGTGGGTGGGTGTGAGTGTGCCCTGCAATGGGAGGGGTCCTGTCCAGAGTGGGTGCCCACCTTGTGCCCTCCTGAGCTGCCGGGATAGGCTCCAGCCACCCTCGACCCAGAACTGGAATAAGCAGGTTGGAAACAAATTCTCTTAGTTGTTGTTATATATTTCTTTAAATGTACATATAGCTCACCTTTATCTTAATGTTATCTTAATATTAGAAGTGTTTGGGGTCTTTATTTAGAAGTTTGGTGATATTTTTGTGACCAGAAACATGCTGTAGGGCCTTCATTCCTGCTTATATTAACTAGCCTGTGGTAAAATCAGGTTCGATATGTTACTTAGCTAAGGCCACTGTTTCCAAGAACCTATTGACAATGCTAAGTGAGGAATTACTGTACACTGGTGCTTGCCAGTATGTGTATGAGTCACATGGGGATCTTGTTGAAATGAAGATTCCTATTTTGGTTCTGGGGTCTGGGAGGGGGGCCTGAGATTCTGCATCTCTAACCAACTCCGTGTGGTGCTGATGCTTCAGGTCCGTGGGCCACAGTTTGAGTACCAAGGGCTCTGAAGGGAGAGAGAAGGCAAAGTGGGGGCCGGGGGGGGGTGGTTACATTTCATGGGGAGGGACTGGAATATGCACAGTCTGCACGTTGGTCTTCTGATCCCCACTAAGGTTGGGTAGTGTCGTTGTTATCTCCCCTTCCACGTTCAGTTCTCAGGATGTGCGTCTCCCTGCCAGGACATTTCCCCCCCATTAAGGCCACTTTTGAGTTTACTTTGAACTTTATTTTACCTTTTGCAAATATTGGGGCTTCCTTTTAAAAGGACAGATTAAATAAATGTTTTCACTTGTTTGCCTCAGAATTTTCCATAAGAAAATGAACAGCAATGTGAGTGTCACTTCTCATAAAACTTGAAGACTAACCCTCAAAAGATAATATCTGGGAAGGGGTGCCAATGCAACAAAGACTGAGTGCGGCTGCCCCAGAGTGGGCAGTCGAGGACACAGATCTCACAGAAAGCTGGCAGGAAACCATTTTCTTCAGTAGATGACACTCTGAGGGGCAAAGCCAGTGATCCTTTCTTTGGAATCTCCAGGGTGTTATCCACCTGTGTTCTCGCACGTGAGTGTGTGTGGAGGGGGTCCCTGGACCCTACCTGATCCCACAGAAAAGTGGAGAAAGCCGAGCTGAGTTTAAGGAAAGGTTCATGCAGCAGGACCACACTTGGTCTGGGTCCCAGCGAGGCAGGGTGCCTCAGGAAAAACACGGTGCCGGAGTTGCAAGAACAGACGGAAGTACTTTAATAATAGAAAACTTTAACTCTTATCTCTAAACTACTGACAAAGTTTAAAAAAGCAGATAAGGATATGGACTGTCTGAATGACATTCAGTGAGATAGCTCTAACACACACACATCAGCTTTCCACCCTGAAAACTTCATGCTTTCCTTTGAGACAACAGTGGAGCAGTCACACAAATGAACTCCACATTAAACCACAGAGAGAACTGTAATATATTCTCCCAAGTAAAAATAGACAGTATGTTCTGATGACTGCAGTAAAATCAGAAATTAAAAATAAAGGCAGAAAAAAAAAGCCTTTCCTCGTGGAAATTATGCTCTTTAAATAATTACTGAAACTGAAACTGCAGAATATTTAGAAAACAACAGTTGGTAACAAGTTATAAAGCAAGAAAGGGCCCTTTATGGGCTCAGAGAGGCTGATTCTAAAGTTTGCATGGAAAACCGAAGGGGAAGGAATCGCCAGAACGCAACGCCGGGATCAGAGCGGCGTCGAGGAGCACGGCGCCCTGCAGCACACGGACCACGAAGCTGAAGCACGGAGGTGCTCCGGTACCGGGCGCAGAGAGCGCCATCCACGGAGTGGACGAGAAAGTGCCTTTCTTTTTGTGGATCACAGTAAAAAAAAAAACCAAAAAACGTGAAAACTGCTCTTCTGTGTAAGCCATGTGCATTTTTTATAAAAATACATATATACTTGTGTTTGTATAGAACAGCTTTGGAAGTATATTCAAGAAACTAACAGTTGTTAAGGAGCTAAGAGATAGAAGTAGGGGAGGGATGTTGTATTTGGCAGTATTTTCTTGTCTAACTTCGGAGTTTTGTGCCCTTTATAGCATATCTCTTCAGAAAATTCATTTTTTGTCAAGCCCAACACAAGACAGGAGCACAGTAGAACGAGCTGAGGGTGAGTGTGGAGTGACCCACTCGTGTCGCCCCAGTAAGGGCTCTACACCCCTCAGTGGCCTGGGTGTGGGGGCTCCCCGGGACCTGAGCAGCTTGAGAGATGTCAGAGACTCAAATACAGAGTAGACACGCCAACGGGTGAGATTGATCATTTTCCAAGATTTTCCCCACTCTGGCCTTTCATCTCTTCATTCACTCTCCAGCGGGAGGCCAGGGGCTGGCTTGGATGCGGGGCTTTAACTGTCAGCTCCATCAGTGACAAAACCTGAGAAGCTGTCCCATAAACCTGCAATGCATGTAAGAGCAGGGTGCTCGCAGACACAGCTTCGAGCAAAGTCCCCCCTCGGTTCCTCCTTTTGGTAGCTTCCTGCTACGACCCCTTCCTGTACAGAAAGTATGGAGCCCCCAAACCCCTGCCTGTTTCCCACATCTCCAAGAGCAAAGGAACCCTTTTTTTCTTCTGAGAAAACACTGCAGTTCATTGGCCAGCACGTGGAATGTTACAAGTGTATTTGACTTTGGTTTCGGATGGCAACTCAAACATGGGTGTGTTTATGTTGCCCTTTACGAGTATTCCCATCGGCAAAGCCTTTGATAACTAGCTGGGGCAGTGGCGAAGCTGAAAAAATTCCAGTCTTAATTTTTTTTTTTTTTATTCTGTCCCCTTTGAGAAAAGGCTATGAAAGCTCAGGGAGGTGGCTGAGTCTTGAAGGCCAGGGTCCTCTTCAAACATTTGCTGAGGATCTACCAGGAACACAGGTCTGTACTCCGTCAATATATACACATTTGTGCTGGGAAGGAAAGAAAGGTTCAAAACATGAGGATGCTCCTGGGAAAGGGCCCTGCCCGCAGTTCCCTGGACTGGAAATTTGAGCTCCCTGAATTGCCAGAGCGAGAGCACGTCTCTACGGGAAGCAGGACTAACACTCGGCTTTAGACGCGGGGAGCACCCCAAAAAGTCCAAGCTCCTGCATGCTTAGGTTGTAACCTTCTGTCTTTTAAAAAAATGGAAAACAGACTTTTCTTTCAGCTGCTTGGCCTTCAAGTTTTTTATAACCAACTGAGAAAAAAACAATCATTTTAACTTCATTCCTAAGACGAGTTAAGCATGGATTGTGAATAGAAAATGTCCTAAAATGAAAAAAATTACAACTGGATTTTCCCTTGAAATATATTTTGTTGATTTTTTTTCATTCTGGGTTCTGTTGAGATAAGGAATCTAACATTGTTAAATTACTGTGCGGTCTGTACAGCAGCAAGAATGCTGTTCTTAAAAAGTCCTCTTGCTCAGTCCCTTCCTCTCTCAAAGCTAATTAGCTACCCACATCATTTGCTTTGCCACAGCCCGTTATTCTGAGCCCTCGCTGTCATTTCTGTTTCCTCCTCTGAGTTTCCTCTCTTTCAGCAGAACTCCTGTTTCTTTCCTTTGCCAACAAGCTGTGTGTCTAAGCACAGTCACTTGAGTCTTACGGTCCCTTTGTCCTGGCCCCGTATGGGGTGAATCAGAGTCAGGGTGATGGTGTCCTATGACATTTGAAAATAAAGCAGCAGATGAGTTTGACACTGAGAGTAACCTGCATGGGGCTCTGTTGCCCTGTTGCTGAGAAATGAGAAGATAGTGGTGAGCAAGCAGATTCTGTGCTCACATTGTTGCCACATGATCGAAGGAGGGAGTATGTATCTTTCAAGGTCAAAAATATGTATTTTTTCAAAGATACTGTTGCATCCATCTATTTTCCCCCTTTATACTGAATTTATTTAAATATTTCAAATAACACTAGAGGAAAGCGTATGATTTTTTTGTGGCTATCCAACATGCCACAAATGCAATTTCTGTGGCTTTTTTTTTTTTTGTAACTTAGGGATTTCTAAGGCACTTTCTAGCTCTGAAAATCTCATGACCTGTGAACATGTGCCCTTCTCTGTCAGTCAAGAAGCCATTTAGAGCAAACCAACGGACTTATCTGCTTTATCTGGGCTATGCTTCCTGCCTTCTGCAGCCATCTCGTCCACCCGAACCATGATCCTCTTAAGTTCTCTGCCTGAGAGGAATTATTCCATCTGCACTGGACCCTTTCATGCAGCCTGGGAGCCTCCTTATCTTTAAGGTATGGGCAACATATAGAAGACAGGAGCCACGGTGGTGGGGGGAACAGTAATAGTAAAAACAAAATAATTTTAGGATAAAAATAGCTCACGTTTGTCAAACTTTTATGTGCTAAGCATTCTATGTTCATTATGTTACTAACTCTTCACAACAACCTAAAAGGTGGTATTATTGTTATTATTTCTAATCATCACCTGGAGATATGGTTTATATTTATTTTAGAGAGAGAGGAGGGGGGGAGAGAGAGAGAGACAGAGAAAGAAAGAAACATTGATCAGTTGCCTCCTGAATGCATCCCAACCAGGGATTGAACCTATAACCTAGGTATGTGCCCTGACTGGGAATTGAACCCACAACCTTTCAGTGGTACTGGACGATGCTCCAACCAGCTGAGCCACCCTGCCAGGGTGAGGTGGGAATTATTATTTACTCAGTTTTCAGAAGTGGAAACTGAGGCTTAGGGAGGGTTATAAAACTTGCTGCAGATGGTGACTAGTGAGCCAGGGTTCAAACCTCAGCCATCCGACTTCCACAACTCATGGTTTTACCACCATTCGTAAATATTTACATATGCATATTCATATTTGTATTGTTTTTATCTGAGTCCCATTTTTCTCATGAGATTCCTGGAAGTCAGGTCATGTCTCCTTTCATTCCTTTGTCCCATGTCTGCATGCTGTAACCATAAATGAGCAAAGAACTTTACTGACATTACCTCTTAGGGGAAAAGAATTCCCAAGCAAGCTGTAACTCAGCTGGGTATCTGAATTGGAAGGAATTTTCCCCAATAGCAGGGTACATCCCACAGGCCATCCGAGTGGTGTCAAAGGTTTTGAAGACTTTGTGCAAGCTGTTCCCCCTTGTCATTTCTTGGCCATACTTCTGAGTGCTTAAATTGGCTGACAGGGATTTTGAGTTGAAGAGATACAGGCAGCTCACTTAGAAGTTATGTTAATGGCTAGTAAAGATTTTAGAGTCATTTTCAAAATGATAAGATCAGTACCCTAGGACTGAGTTATTTTGCTACATTAATTTCAACTTGTTTTAATGGCTTTTGGCCTCCTGCTTAATGCCAGTTGAGGCAGCAGATTGATTCCCTGTAAATAGTGGCTTGTCATGTCTTGTTGCTTAATTCTAGGTTTTACGACATACCGAGATAGATATTTATTGATTAAGCAAATTACTGCACTGTGTCCTCTAAAGCCCTGGGGGGTTAATGTTTTACTCTAGCCTCTCCAAAACTTTTTATGCAATCAAGGGATCAATAGATGTTATCTGTGATGATTCTCGAGTGTTAATTTTAGATGTCTTAAGACTTACAGTCTCAAGAGTAGCTTGGTTATTAAGTGACTTTCGGGCTGTATTATGTCAGAGAGAAATAAACAGGAAGGAAGATTTTTTTAACAGTATCAGTTTATGAGATATTAAAGATCTCTACTTCTTTCTTTAAATCAAGATGCAACATGCTGCTTTGTTTCTTACTCCATCTGGGTCAAGGGAAAGCTGCGACTCCTGTTTATTCTTCACCTCTCTTATTCAGAAAAATTTGAGAATTTCGGGGTTTCAGTTCTCTCTTTTGTTCTTCTACCATTTTTGGAATACAATTTTATTCCTGTCATCTTAGAACGAAGTCCCCAAAGGAAGGAAAGACAAGCTACGTGTGGGAGTTACCCACGGTCACTTCCTCTTCTTTGCCACGGTCACTGGCCCTCTGCGCATTCTCTTTTCTACTGCCTTGACTTCCTGTTATGCAGGTCTGCTGGAGGTCTGCAAGTGCACGGGTTTTGGAATCACACTGTCTAGATTGGCATCCTTTGTGTGGCATTGGGCAAGCTTTTCAATAAAAGGGACAATAGCACCTACTTCAGAAGGTTGACATGAAGATTTATGTAAATCACCTTGGACAGTGGTGTCTAACTCTTAACTCCTAGTGAGCGGTCCGGACCCTTGACATTAGTTGTAATCCTTTTCCTTCCAAGGTTGTGGTTTCCTGGCCTACTACTTTTTTTTTTGTAAAGATTTTATTTATTTTTATTTTTGGAGGGAAGGGAGGGAGAAAGAGAGAGAGAGAGAAACATCAATATGCGGTTGCTGGGGGTCATGGCCTGCAACCCAGGCATGTACCCTGACTGGGAATCGAACCTATGACACTTTGGTTCACAGCCCATGCTCAATACACTGAGCTACGCCAGCCAGGGCCCCTGGCCTACTACTTTTACCCTTTATATTCTGTCTAAGGTGGTTAAATTCATCTAAATACAATGTCTTTTGATCTTATTATTAGCTGCTGAAGAAAAAAGGAAACCTTCAGGGGTTCCCCATGGCTATGCAATCAAGTTCAAATTTTTCATTATGATATTCAAGATCATCTGTAATCTCACCTGAACCTGTGGCTTCAACTGTTGCCCAATTCTTCTACTTCTTAGGATGCTTTGAGTCATAGCCAGTAGGTTGACAAGCACCCTGGTGATTCCGATAAAGTCTGTCTAGAGGACAATTTGGGAAATGTTGCTTTAGTGTTATCCAGCATGGTATACCTGCTGTATGCATTGCATATTTTCTGTGTAAATCATAATTCTTTATATTTAATTATCTCGAGGGCAAGAAGGTTGTCTTTGTGCAGAAAAGAATTAACACAGCTGGCTTGAGGCTGCCACCCTTAGAAAGTCCTGATAGCGAGGTCGGCCCTTGGCTGACATCTACGAATTTCGAATTTCCTTCTCAGACTGCTCTCAGTCAACAGGTAGCTGATAAGTGTGGTTCACTGTGCCTAGAGTTTTGTGCAAACAGTGGTTTATGCTTGAACACTTGCTTCCCACTGGGAGTTTAATTTTTTTTTAATGTTTTAGGCAGAGAGCGCCTACATGCCCAACACTCAGTGAAATCCACCAGTGCTGAGTCCCTAAGGCGCTGCACTAGGGTGACTCACCATGTACACGCTGCTACATTTCTGTTGCCAGAGGATGTGTTCTCCATGTGATCTCTCCTGAGAGGGAGACAGCCCCAGGAAGTCTATACATGGAAGCCTCTAGACTTCGCCATATGATCTGGTCGTGTGCCCTTACTATATCACTGTAAGAAACTGTAGCTGTAAGTTCAACTGTACGCTGAATTTTGTGGGTTCTTTTAGTGACTATCCAAATGTAGGAGTGACCTTGGGTACCCTGACACAGTACCTTTCTGAAACAATTCTTATAGTAGGTGCTCAGTGAGTATATTGTGATTGAGTGTTTTATGTTTTAAGTCTCATTTTAAAAATATTTAAAAGATTCAATTACAGTCAAAATACACTATCAATTAGTTTCAGGTGCATGCCATAGTGATTAGACTTTTATGTAACTTATGAAGTGATCACCCTGAAGATTCTAGTACCCATCTGACACTATACATAGTTATTATAATGTTATTGACTGTATTCCCTATGATGCAATTTACATCCCTGTGACTACTTTTATAACTGGCAATTTATACTTCTTAATTACTTCTTTTTTTCACCCATTTCCCCAAGCCCCATCCCATCTGGCAACTATGAGTCTGTTCTCTGTATCTATGAGTTTGTTTCTGTTTTGCCTGTTTATTTACTTTGTTTTTGAGATTCCACATATAATCATATGGTATTTGTCTTTCTCTGTCCGGCTTATTTCACTTTAGCATAATGCCTTCTAGGTTCACCCATGTTGTTGCAGATGGGAAGATTTCATTCTTCTTTATGGCTGAGTAACATTCCATTGTATATATGTACTACAGCTTATATATCCATTTTGCTATTGGTAGACTCTTAGGTTGCTTCTATATCTGGACTATTGTAAATAATGCTCCAGTGAACAGAATGCTCATTAGTGTTTTGGGTTCCTTCAGGTAAATACACAGAAGTGGAATTGCTGAGTCATACAGTAGTTCTAGTTTTCATTTTTTGAGAACCCTCCATACCGTTTCCACAGTGGCTGCACCAATTCACAATCCCACCAACAGTGCATGAGTGTTCCCTTTTCTCCGCATCCTTGCCAATACTTTTTGGTTGATTTATTGATGATAGCCATTCTGACAGGTGTGAGGTGATATCTCCATGAGGTTATAATTTATATTTACCCAATGATTAGTGATGTTGAGCAGGTTTTCATATGTCTAGTGGCCATCTATATGTCCTCTTTGGAGAAATGTCTATTCATGTTCTCTCAGTTTTTAATCAAATTTTTTTATTTTAAGTTATATGAGTTTCTTATATATTTTAGATGTTAACTCTTTATCAGGTATCATTGGCAAGTATCTTCTCCCATTCAGTAGATTGTCTCTTTATTTTGTTGATGGTTTCCTCCACTATGCAAAAGCTTTTCATTTGATGTAGTTCTATTTGTTTATTTTTTCTTTTGTTTCCTTTGTCCAAGGAGGCATATCCAGAAAACATCACTAAGAGTGATGTCAAGGAATTTATACCTATATTTTATTCTAGGAGTTTTATGGTTTTGGGTCTTACATTTAAGTTTTTAATACATTTTGAGTTTATTCTTGTATATGGTATAAGAAATTGATCCATTCTTACTCTTTTACATGTATCTGTCCAATTTTCCCAACACCATTTATTGATATTCTAGCCTCCTTTGTCAAAGATTAATTGACCATATAGGTGTGGTTTTATTTCTGGGCTGTCTATTCTGTTCCATTGATCTATGTGGCTGTTTTTAGGCTAGTACCATGCTGTTCTGATTACTATGGAGAATAATGGCGGAACGAAGGGGAAGGGTCTCAAGGAACATGTAAAAAGGACCTGAGGACAAAGATAATGGGGTGGGGGGGATTAAGTGTGGGGGGTGGGTAGGGTGGAGGAGAGTAATGGGAGGGATAATGGGGACAACTGTAATTGGAGAACAATAAAAAAAAGAAAAATTGTAGTATATTTCAATATCAGGTAGCAGAGTGTCTGTCCTAACCCTCTTAAACATTATGAAAGCTTAAAAAATTTAAGCACTTTTTTCTTTGTGTTATTTCCTAGTTATTTTGGCATCTTTAAACTGTCTCTATGTATGAGCAGGCCTTTAGTTATAATGTATGATAATTTTGAAGTGCTCTTCTTTCACTACCTACAAAGAGTGGTTCTGGTTTTGTTTATTCATTTTTTTCTATCTCTAAATTTCATGCATGGTTTAATATTGCCAGACCAGTTTTCTGGGCTTTTGTGGTGCAGAATCAAAGGAAAGGAGAACTAGAAGGACTGAGGCTTGAGCACTGGGTCTGGAAGAGGTGATTGGGTGGGAGAATCTGGAGAAGAGAGGTACATGGAAAGAGCATGAGTGATGTGAAGAAATCATGTGAAAAGAAGAGGGTTTTATGATTTGTTGCCATGGACTGAGATTCCCTCTCACAATGTCTGAGAACTGGAAAAAGAGACTTTGCCATTTTGAAATGACTTCTTTGTTGCTGAGTTGTTTTTCTTTGATAATGACCCATATCTAAGACCAAAGCCTGGCTCACAGTTCAGGTCTTCAATTTCTCACTGATTTTACTTGAGGACAGGAACCATATCATTTGTAGTTCTAAATTTAGCACATTAAATCCTTAGTATGGTTTTATGGTATTGACTGATAGCTTTATTCCCAAGCATTTATTGAATACCTTTGATATTCCCTGGTGCGGGGATAAGGAGATGAACAAAAAGAAGTCCACATCACAGAGGGGAGGCTGACTTGCATGCACGTACACACACACACACACACACACACACACACACACAGAGTTCTGGTCCCCTGTGGTCAGTACTAGCAGCACAGTATGGGAGCCCAGGGGAGAGTGTCCATGGTTGCCACAGGATTGTTCACAGCTAGGCTCCCCAGTGCTCAAGGCAAAAGCAACCTAGCTAGTTCTTACCTAATGTAAGTGCCAACTCAAAGGGTTTGAAGAACGCCTCATGTGTAATGGTCAAGTAAGTCTCTAACAGAAGGGCATTCACTGTCTTTCTGGAGTCCCTGCAAGGGGTTTTTGCAGAAGAATTTTCCAAGTTCCAATAACATGGGTTATTCTCAGCCTTTCAGGTGCAGACTTGATTTTGTGAGCCTACTGAGAGGGGTTCTGCTTTGTAGGGGATGCATATTAGGCACCTAATGAGAATGATGTGTCAATGATCATCATAGGGTAATTTGTGATGACAAAGGCAACGGTCTCAAAAACCAAAATACTCATCAGCTTGATCATCATATTCTATTCCAACTGACAAACCTTATAGCAAGTCAATCAATAACCTTGATGAGCACAGAGTCAGAGCTATGTGTCTTAGACTGGGGTCAAGTAGGACATTTGCCTCTGTCCTTGAAATAGCCTTGGAAGAGAAATGTCAGATTCAAAATCTGCTGGCCAATACTCTTTTCACATGGAAAGATCTGGGGTGAGCACTGTCTACATTTGCCTCTATGGCCTTTCTTTCCTATGTTTATATGAGTGATAACACTCTTTGTATTGAGTCCTTATTTTAATGATATGTTTTCAATGGTATAACAAGGCAACTTTCTTTAAGGCGACAAAACACATGGCTATTCTGGTTATTTATTTTAAATATTTTGAATCATGAACCTTGGAGGGCAATCTAATTTCCATTTGGGGGTTTGATGTAGGAGCGGCGTCTCACAGCATCATTCATGCGCGCTCTGGAAGGGCAGCCCAGATACACGCACCCTCCATTTCACGGCATTGAGGAGTTTCTCATCTCAGCTTTGTCATTAACCAGCTGTGTATCCTTGTGCATCACTTCACATCTCTTAGACTCATCCTTCAAATGAACTTGCTGCTAATCCAGCCCCAGCCATCTCCTCAGAACCGTAACCCTGGCTGCATCCCTCAGTTTCTGCTACGGGCACAGGGATGGTGTGCAGCCTTGTCCCGCGACTGCAGACAGCAGACTGGCAACCCGTTAAAAACAGCTATCTAGTGGTGCTGGTGAAGCACATGTGATTGATTTTTCTCATTGTCTAATTATCAGTTTCAGTTGCTGGTTTTTTACCTTCCTTTGGCTGTTGTATACTTAATTTGCCTAGAATTAATGATCATTAATAATTTTTGCAGATATCTGGGCACTTATTAAAATGGAAGGGCCATCCATTATCAGAGTAGGCCACACAATGGTTAGAATCACAAATTCACAGACTGTCTATAAATTTTAATTTCATAATCATCAACACTTACCTTATAGAGTGAGTAATTTGTCCAAGCTCACATAACTGGTTGGTGTTAGAACTTCCATAATTTTGCAATTTATATTATTTTGCTTGTATCTTATTTTATTTGCATTATGTGTCAGTCTCCCTGGTAGAGCACATGTGTTTATTTAGCACAGGCCTTGTGTCTTTGCTATTTTTGTACCTTCATTGCCTAGCATATTACCTGGGGATTAAAAATTGTGTGATAATAATGAAAAAGAAAAAACTTGAGTTTCTTCTTGGGTCCTCATCAATGTTTCCATCATATACAAAAAATAAAGAACATATTCATTATTTATTCAGCACGTGCTATGCTTGAGGCATAACATAGATGCTGTATTGAACAAAGATCATAAAGATGAAGTATTCTCCTAAAGATACAGAGACCATAAGATAAAACATACAAATGGCTGTAATGCAAGGTAGAACTAAAGTGCTCTAAAGAAGATACAAATGCCTCATGGCTGCAAATCGGAGACTGGAACTGTCACACACTGTGGGCAATGAGAGAAGGTTTGGTGGAGGAGGGGACTTGACCTGAACCTTGGAGGAGCATCTGAGTTTCAGAGCTAACAATGAGCTAATAGAGTGGGAGGGCAGGGTGGGCGAAGGAAACGATAGGAAATAGGAAGGTGAATAATTTTTGGAGAAATGCAAGAAGTCTCTCTTACCTGTGGTATATCAGGGGATGTGTACATGTGTGGAAGGAAATGGAGTGAAGCAAGGATTAAAAGGCGAGTTTATTCTCAGGCAGCTTTGCCTAAGAGTGACAACATGGGTTATTCTACAGCAGGGGGTGGGCTGGTTTTGAGGGGCAGGAGACTGAGGCAGGCAGTGGGAAGTTGGAAGGTGATTGCACTAGTTCAGGAACAAGGTAGGGAGCAAGTCAACCACAGGGTGGCAGCAGAGATGAAAATGAAGGGGTAGCGTGACAGCTCTGGTGAGGGACAGACATGGGAAATTCCTGAGCAACAGGAGCCAAAGATGGAGATGTCATTAAAAGCATGTCTTTTAGTGTTGCAGGTACGATTCCCAGCCAGGGTACATGCCTGGGTTGCAGGCCATAACCCCCAGCAACCTCACATTGATGTCTCTCTCTCTCTCTCCCTCCCTCCCCTCTCTAAAAATAAATAAATAAAATCTTTTTTTAAAAAAGCATGTCTTTTGTACTTACCACAACTTATTAAAATTGGCTACATAACATAAACACAATCTCCTCATCAGACTGTGAGCTCCTAGAGGACAGGGCCCATGTAATCTTCATCTACTGAAATGAACATGGCAGGTGATTGGTAAATGCTTGCTGGGTAAGTGAATGGAAGTCAGGAGATCTGGCTTGGTAATGGCAGCTGGGCTGTCGGTGCAAACAATGTGTTCCTTTGGGGGCATCCCGGAATTGGAGGTGTGGTCTACCTTTTCTGATGTAGTTTTTAGGACTAGATTACAGAAAGAACCAGAGAACAATTACAAGCTGATAGATGAGTGAAGGCAAAGCAAAGAGTAGAGAAATGGTATACTTGAGTACAGAGACGATGCAATACCTGCTTTTAAGACATCAGGTGAGGCTGGAGAGAGAATGTGGCATGGCACGCATCAGGGGAGACTGGAATGTGGAGCGGAGCCTGGACCGATGGGGTGGGTGAGGGTGGGGGACATGTGGGCTGTGCCAGGTGGAGGGAAGGGGAAGGTGAAGGGGCAAGGAGTCGAGTGTGCAGGCTCTGGAGTCAGACTGCCTGAGTTCAGACACTGGTTCTCCTACTGAGTCATCATGTGGTTTCGGTGATTTCACTTTCCCTTGCCTCAATTTCCTCTTCTGTAAGATGAGGATAATAGTACCTGTGTAAACATGGGTACGTGTGCAGCACTCGGAACAGAGCCTGGAATGCAGGAAGCACCCCACCAACCTTAATTACTCCTTTTCATATTGAAACCCACTATGACCACTTTGTAAGCATTATCCCATTTAATCCTTAATCTCTATGTAGGTAGGTGTTATTATCTTCTTTCCACAAATGAAGAAACAAGTGCAGAGACATTTCATAACTTGCTCAGATTCACACAGCCACTTAAGTGATGAGGCTTAGTTAGGACAGGTCTTTCCCCAGTGCATCTGGCACCCAGGCTCCGGCACTTGCTGCTGGAACACGCCGCCAAAGCACTAAGTAGCTGTGGCGAGACCACTTGTGAACAATTTAGGTTTGATCAATATTAGGGAGCCGTGGCAGGCTTTGGACTGGGGACAGGGGGATAATGTGAGCAATCAGTATGCTGGGAAGATTCATTTGGCTATCCTGTGAAAGAGGGCAGGCACGAAGATGGGTGCTAGGCATCCAGACCAGGGACAGCTGAGGACAATGACAAGGCATGGCAAACCCGGGCCAAGCTGAAATAGGAAAATGAGCTGAATTTGTACCTAATGCAAATGAGATGCACCTGTTGGCTCAGGCTAGCCACTGACTGGTCAGTCAGTCACATGTGGGGATGGAGCTTGGCGTTTCAACCTGAAAGTTTCAAATCCGGGACTCTAAGGAAACAGTGATACCATGAATAGTAATGAGAAAGTTGGGAGGGGAGTCATGTGAGTAGTTGCCCTTTAAGAAAAGTGCCTCTAGAGGAACCAACTCAGAAGAGTGTCAGCATCCAAGTGGGTACTTGCTTATTTTTAGCGGCAGTTTGGGCATCCTTTACTTCACTGTCAATCCAGCCCTGCTTTCCTCCCTCATTTAGGAAGAAAGTTGATAGGTTGTTCCTTTCTTTTGGGAGTAGGCTGTTTACTGTATACAATTGGCAATCTTGATATGTTACTTCCTTTCAAAAGGGGGCTTACACCTCACTGTAGTTCTCATTCACAACAAGTGCAGTGATTTGCTTTGGGGGAGTTAGGAAAATCGTTTCTGTTAACTTCCTATTTTCTATTTTGGGCTTCTGAGCAGAACTTCCCATTTGAGGGGGACCAGGCAGAAAACACAAAGCTGGAATTTTCTCCTGAAGTTGGTCTGCCAAGGGAATAACGTAAGTTCATTGTTTGGTGTTTGTCTTGCCCCACTCTCTAAGTCTGTCCTTCAGATGCTCTGGTCTCCATACTCCTGGGAGTGAAACGAGGAGAACATTTTGGTCTTTTGGCTGCAGGTCTGTCTCAGAGGGCAGGCACGAAGTGCAGAGCTCAGGGAGCTCAGGGGTGCAAACGTGGGGCTCAGATTGAGCTCTTGATCAGCTTGGAGATCATGGTGGCCTCTCCCTTTGGAAGTTCTGAGGAATATTATATTTTGTATTACTTTCTTTAGGTTTCCTGTCTGAACATTTTATTTTACCTTCTAGTGTCAAAGAATGAGGGAGGCAGATCTTTTTAGTTTTTCCTCTTCCCCCTTTTCTTTCTTTCTCTGTTTATAATTCAAAATTATGTTCACTTGCATGATGTCATTTGCTTCCTTTGTAGCACCCTGGGAGGTGACACTTACAATCCCCATTTTACAGAAGGTGAAACTGAAGTTTTAGTTTTAGTGACTTGGCCAGTTTCTCAGTTAACAACAACCCTGAGACTGAACTCTCAGTCTTCTGTCTTCGGGTTTTCCCTGTCTTATTTTTCCCTGAACCACACGGCATTTCTGGTGGAGGTTGTCGTGTGCACGATGGTGACAGAAAGGATAGATGGTCGTAGCGGGTCTGGGAAACCTGAGCAGATCTCATCCACCATAGAATTGTGTCCCCTGCCTAATAAAATAGCAAGTGTTAACTAAATGTGTTGCCATGCAATTCTTCAAGCATATAGGTCTCTGGGTCTTTTTTGTGTGTCACAGACTTCAGGGCGATGTGACTGACGGAGTCATTCACTGCATGCAAGGAGAACAACTAAGAAAGTCAGGTGTGGGCCTAGGGGTGGTTCGTACCTTGTACTTTAGGGATATGAGCTTTTCTATTTCATTTGAGCTGAGGATGGTAGCAAAAGACACTTTTACATCCCTTGTTCCCCAAATTTTGGCAAGGCAAATGGGGACAGTGGGGCAGGAAATCAGTTGTGAGTTGTGGCCCATGATGAGAATCTGGACTTTAACACTGACTCAATCTAGAGGCAGGAAAATGGGAGTGGAATTAGTGGCTGCTTAGAAGAAGCTGGCAAGGAACTCTGCTTCTTAGGAATGAGTGAGAATTAGGTCAGCGGCAGCAAGTGAGGCCCGTGGGAGTCTTGGCTGCCTGTCACGCCTGACACATCTATAGAATGACCCCATCAATCCCTTTGATTTCAAAGGAGCCCTCAGAACTATGCATATAACCAAGTCACCCTGTGATACAGTAAACCCCTCAGGCTGGCAGGCGTTTTCCTGACAGCCTGTGAGCAGTCCCCAAGGCGAGAGAGCCTCTCTGTTCCTGAATCAAGTCTCTTTCTCCTCAGTCCCAAAGCAGAAGTGGCCGGTGGGTGACGATCTGGTCGCTGGCCTGGGCCGCTGCTCACGTTGCTGTGAAACCTGAATGTTTTCTTTCTGTACTCAAATGTCACCAAGTGAATGAAGGGAAGTCAAATATTGTGGCAAGGAGGGGCTGGCAAACATGGGCACTGCCAGCACATGTCTCTCACTGCAGCAAGATGCTGAGGGAGAGGAGGATTTTGAGATTTGGGCAAGAATCTCAGAAGTCTCAGTCCAAAGGCAAAGGATTAATTAAGCAAAGCAAAAACACAATCAGGCAAGAATATGGTGTAAGTGTGGGGTTAATATTCCATGTAACTGGTTGACAGAAGTGGGTTGGGGTGAGTCACAGAGGAGACCTGGAGATGGAGAACTAGGGAAGTGATAGGGCACACAAGCCTTTCAGTTGACCAGAGGCTGTCTGTCTGTCTGGCATGGTCCTGCAGAGAAGGCTCCTCCGGTCTCTGTACATTACACCAAAACAGCCAAGCAATATGTTTTTCAGAAGCCTGTGACAGAATTTTGAAAACAATTTTGAAAGCAGAATTGTTTTGAAGACGTGAGGGAATAACCCCACTTAAGGAAGGCTCATTGGAATTACTTTTGAAAAGCAAAGATTCATTTTAGGGAGTAGACACTCCCTAAATGACTGGTGTTGAATCTCTAGATTTTAATACATTTGTTCAGAGTAGGATTCAGCATTTTACCCTTTCAATGCGAAGGGAACATTTTCCTCTTACATATATGGCCTGCAAAGTTCTTAACTGAGCATAGACATTTTTTATTTCCCAGCCATGTTTACTTCTGATGTACAAAGTGTTGGGGGAAACCATTTCACTTAACAGAGTTTGAACAACATGAAAAAGTTATTTCCTTTAAGGAATTGTGCTTTTTCACGAAAATGCCTTCTCCAACAGCACTTTTAGAGACAGTTAACCAAAGGACAAACCCATCAACAGAGACACTCAGCCTTTAAGTCTGGCTTTTGAAAAACGAACATTTATTCTTTTTTCTAAACAGGACGCTGTGAGCTCCATCATGTACACTATGAAAATAATTGGTGTGTGTTAGTACATCTTGTGCCAGATTTCATGCTTGTTGAAAGGTGATTGGATTCAAACCAGCATATTTAAAGGTCAACTGGTTGTCCTTAAACAGTGCAGAACTTTAACTCTTTCATTGTCATGGATTTTAGACAAATGGCCATTTTAGGAAGGAGGAGAGACTGCATACTGAAATTTAACTTTCTGACCTTTTTGTCCTAAAAAATTTTAAGTTCTCAGGGCTGTCTTATGGATGAAAAGGTTCTGGGAAATGAGTTCTCAGCTGGCATTTGGAAACGGGGGCAGGGGGGAGCAGACACTTAGTGCTTTTTAAACTACTACACTTAGGTCGGGGCTTTACCGTGACGGTGCATATCACATAAATGATGTCTAAATGTCAAACTGGAGATTCTCTCTCTTTGTAATAAGTACTTCAGATTTGCTAGTAATAGCCCTGTGCTTCCTTCTTATCTTCTCACCTTTTAGTGATTTTCTTCTTACTAGTTCCTTGAAAACCACTATCTAATCACCAATAGTTAGCCTAGCTGATGATGTTCATTTCTGGAGTGAGTATTTCACTGGCTTTGGGATTTGATGACTTCTTCCCTCCAGTGATTTTGGATGCATGTGTTAAGTGGTTTGTTTGGGTGATCTTCAAAATACCATTTGTCTACTAGCCTTTTTGCTGTGTTCCCCAAAACAAGGTAGGGGACAGACCTGTTTCAAATAAGTAGGATAAGTTTTATTCATCAGATGCTAAGGCTTCTTGCTTTGCAGTTTAGTGTCCTCATGAGTCTGTAGAAACTTTTCAATACTTTATTAGGAGGACTAGAGTTTGGAAGTTACAAGAGCATTATCTTCCGTAAGAAAAAAACTCTCTGAGATTGACATTGGCAATTTCCACAAATGCCACAAAAAAGTTGACAGGTAAAGGCGGTTGGAATCAAACACCTACCTGCTTTGAGTGTGTGAAGTCTTGTAGTTCTAACTAAAGAAAAACTAAACTTACCCTGAAAAATCACAGACTCCCTTTTTGTCAAGCAGATAAGTCAATATTCTTTTTTTTCTGGATTACTTCATAGTTTGCTTTTAGTTTCTTTATTTCTATACTTCCCACAACTTTTTAGCTGTGAGACTGTGTGCTAGTCACTTAGAAACTCTGTGCTTTATTGGCCTGATCTGCAAAGAGGGGATAACCTTAGCTATCTGTGTTACTGTGAAAAATAAATGAGTTAATTCATGTAAAATGCTTGGAGCAATGTGTGGCACAAAATAGATACTCAGTATAAATATTAACTCTCATCATCATCATTATTATAATTTTTGATATGATTCGAAATCTGTCTTGCTAATTGCCATGCCATAGGAGACATTTGACCTACAGGGTTTCTTCTGGTTGGGGTAACACAACCCAGAGTTCACATTAAAGCTGCTCTCCTTCTCATGTCTCGACATCCCAATCTCTTTTGGGAGACACCATAAGGGAGACAGAGACCCTAGAGAACAGATTGCAGGGGTGGTTCTTGAGAGAAAAGAGGGAGAGCCAGACATGGTGACAGGTGACTGCTCAGCCACTGATGGAGAGCCCGGAAGACCAAAGCACACAGAAAGCAAAAGTACAATACAGTGGTTTTCAGAAAGGGACCCGTACTCATATGTTGGGTGTATAGATATTTATGATTATGATATCTTCTTTTTTGGGTTGACCCCTTATAATTATGTAATGTGTCTCTTTGTCTTTTTAAAATATTTTTTGTTTTAAATTTTGTTTTTCTGATATGAGTATTGCTACCATTTCTATTTGCCTGGAATATATTTTTTCATCCCTTCCCTTTCAGCCTATACATGCCTTTCAGTTTGAAGTGAGTCACCTTTCAGCAGTGGACCTTGTTTTTCAGTCCATTCAGCCAGTCTATGTCACTTTATTTGAACTATTAATCCATTTACATTGGTAAATGCCAGGTAATATAACATGTGATGGCAACTAGAGTTCTGATGAAAACAGTTTCCAGAGAGTGGTTTCTCAAATATTTTTGACTGAGATCAACAATAGAAAATAGATGTTTACATCACAATCTCTTTATACATGTACATATATTTGTGTGTGGATATGTGTTAATACTTAAGCTAGTTCTATTTTTATGAAATTTAAAGTTTAAAATGTTTAGTATAAATTTAAAAAATCTTCACCTCAAGTGCAGATACTCAAAGGAATCAAGTATGGTATTTGATTACTTTACATAAAGATCTTTGTTTAATATGGAGACGGAATGAGCAGTCCAGGATTATTGAAACATATTCTAGAAAGTATTTTTATAACCCTCAAAAAGAGAAAGGGAGAATAAAACATGTGTAAACCCAGGTTAAAAGAAATAATGTAAAAGCATGCAAAGATAATGCAAAAAGCACATATGCAAATATGTTGCTTGAACTTTACTTTCACAGCCTCAGAGTAGAGTTTATTTTCTAAGAAACACATCTAATACTATTCTGTATCCTTTTCATTTATGAAGTCAGTCCAAAAGATTCTCTCTTGTTCTGTATTAGCTTTCCTGATCATTTATCATTTTATTTTTACACGGTTGTTGGTTAGCAGTGTTTCACCGAGTAGTTTCTTCATTTTTGGATATCAATTTTTGGAGAAATAAATGTGATACCTCTCTGCTGAGCCTATAGGTTGGTGACTGTGTTATTTGACTTATGACTATTTCTGTACGTAGAAAAGTATTTTGGCTGCAATTTTGGCTCTTTTAGCATTCATATAGTGCTTGACATGTGAATGAAACCATTTAAAATATTTTTACCTATACAAAAATCTACTATAGTATAAAGTAGCAGTTAAAAAAAAATATGGGTTTTAGCCCTGGCTGGTGTGACTCGGTGGATTGAGCACCTGATTGTGAACCAAAGGGTCACCAGTTCGATTTCCAGTCAGGGCACATGCCTGGGTTATGGATCAGGTTCCCCGGTGATGTGGCACGCAAGAGGTAAGCACATATTGATGTGTTTTCCCCTCTCTTTCTCCCTCCCTTCCCCTATCTCTAAAAGTAAATAAATAAAATCTGTAAAAAATATATGGGTTTTAGAGTAAGACAAACCTGGACTTAGATAGTAGTTCTGTCACTTATTAGTTGTGTATCCTTGGAAAAGTAACTCCAGCTCTTTAAGCCTTAGTTTTATTGTCTGTATTTGGGGCAATTTGTACCTAACAATGTTGTTTCAAGAATAAATGAAATAGGAATGAGTTAGTATCATGCTATATATGGTAGCCATTATAATTATTATTAATTTGAAAATTTCTGCAGTATAGTATTGCTTGCTAAGTCCATTTATAGAATACTTTATTGTATTGGCAAATGATATCTGGTAGAATGGTTCCTTGTGAAATACACAATTTAACATTAGCACTGTATTTTTTTGGAGTTTATAAAGTGTTTGGTGAACATGTGAGCTGATCCATATACTAAATTCTGTGTTCTTATTTTAACAAGTGTGACAGTTAATTTTATGTGTCAGCTTCACTGGATCACACGGTGTCCAGATATTTGGCTAAATAATATTTCTGGATGTGTCCGTAAGGATGTTTTTAGATAAGATTAATATTTGCAGTTGTAAACTGAGTAAAGCAGATCTCCTCCAACCCCCAGTGAAAGTAGGCATTGTTTAATATGCTGAGGGCGTAAATAGGAAAAAAAAAAGGTGGAAAAGGGAAGAATTAACCCTCTTCACCTGACTGCGGAACTGAAACACCAGTTCCTGCCCTTGACTGGGACTCACACCACTGACCCTCTAGTACTCAGAATTATACCACTGGCTTTCCTGGGGCTCCAGCTCTGCGTGTGTGTGTCTGCAGATATATATTATATAAATCTCCTACTGATTCAGTTTCCTTGGAGAATCCTAATACAATAAGCATTTATTGAGTCTTTAACAAACCAGTGTTCTGCCTTCTTATTTCAGCTCTCAAGAAAATAAGGATCCTTTTCTTGATATATTTAGTGCTGCATTTTTTGGTATTTCTGTGTGTTTTGATGATGATTTTGATGTGTAAAATGGTCCCAAGTATGGTGCTAAAGCGTTGCCTACTGCTCCTAAGCACCAGAAAGCTGTGATGTGCCTTAAGGAGAAAATAC
Organism: Phyllostomus hastatus; assembly: GCF_019186645.2. Classification (NCBI taxonomy): domain Eukaryota; kingdom Metazoa; phylum Chordata; class Mammalia; order Chiroptera; family Phyllostomidae; genus Phyllostomus; species Phyllostomus hastatus. The sequence continues at coordinate 30,845,793 of NW_025333916.1, forward strand.
ATGTTAGGTAAGCTTCTTTCAGGCATGAGCTACAGAGCTATTGGCCATGAGTTCAATGTTAATGAATTGATGATATATATTAAATTAAGTATCTTTAAACAGAAATATACATAATACATGATTATATTTCATTTGGTTGATAAAAGTGTTGCAACTAGAGGTTCATAGGAACCTAAACTTGTGTTTCCCCAGGAGCAATGAATTCACTAATTCTGAGTTCTCAGCGACTTAGTAGAATATAACTACTGTGAATACTAGAAATGAACTGTATAAACATTTTGTTTAAGCTGAAAATATAGCAAATGACTATGCATATTTAGACATTTGGTAGAATTATAGTCAACCCAAACAAAACAAAACTACTTTTACTTAATTTTGGAAGACACTCCATTCTCTTGTTTGGGTTGGTTTACTTTAGCAGACATTTATTGGTGAATATATCAAGTAATTCAGGTGGGTTGAGTTAAACACAGTTTGTGTCTTGAAGGAACTCCCAATCTACCATAGAATGCAACGAGATACAGGTAATCGACAGTATTGACATTAATTTGTATTCCTGGAACAGATGTCAGAGAGAATTAGGAAGGTCCTACCTGTTCTTGAATATGTCAAAGAACCCAGCCTAGGTACAAAAAGTAACCACGGAATATCCACAGAGCAGTTATCTATATCATGCTGGTAAAGACTGACACTCTCCGAGAACTCCAGGGTTTTACAGATGGAAGGGATTCCAGAGGCCTGTGATAAAGACCTAAGTGTGTTTAGAGGCAGAGCTAGAATCAGGAACCAAGTCCCATGGCTCAGGCTGAGTCCTCTCCCACTAAATCCTGTGCTTTATGTGCTCAAACTAATTATTGGGGCCTAGGCTTACAAATAAGTTCATGTTTGGAAATTCCACTCCGGCCTGATGTGTAGCAGTCGGTCTGAGGTTGTCTGAGAATGAGTTCTCAGAGGCTCACTGATTTCATCTGGTTCTCAAAGAAGCTCATGATTCTAAAAAGTGTAAGTGTTCTATGCATCTTCAGAAGTTGACTGTAAATAGATAGTGAATGCTAAACTGTATTAGGGTTAGTGCCTTTGATGTTATATTTTGCACCTCTATCAATTTGGTGGAGGATTTTTTTTTTACAGAAATTGCTCTTTATTGGCTAGGGTGTGGGGAAACAAACCTGTTTATACTGTCAATGGCAGTATAAATTAACACAAAATTTCTGAAAAAGATATTTGTCGCCTCTTGAGCCAAGTACCAAATTTGCCCTTCAGCAATCTATTCTAAGGAGCCCTGGCTGGTGTGCCTCAGGGGGGTTGTGTGGGTTCGATTCCAGGTCAGGGCATATTCCTGTGTTGTGTTGTGAGCCAGGCCGCTGATTGCAGATGAGCGAGAGGCAACCAATCAATGTTTCTCTCACGCATCAATGTTTCTCTCCCTCACTTTCTCCCTCCCTTTCCCTTTGTCTAAAAATAAATAAATAAAATCTTAAAAAAAACCCAGTTTATTCTAAGGAAATAATTAGAAACTAGGACAAAAATTATGTATGAAAATATGTACAGCATTATTGTTTAGATTATAAAAAGTAAGAAAGTGAATGTCTAAAAGGTTTTTTTAAATGATTAAATATAATGCAAAACTGTCTATGGTGAGACACCGTGTGAAAAAACCACCATATGTACCGTAATCATGGGCTGTAAACGTGTGACTCGAAGCATCTGTGTGAGCAAGGGCTGTCTCTTGATAGTGGGACTGTAGGTGTTTCTTCTCCTTCTTCATTCTTTTAAAAATGTTTTTCTATTTTTTAAATGACTACATATTTTTATAATTAGAAAAAAGTGTTAAATGACGTTTTGTGTTACTCGAAACTATGAATTACTAAGGGGAAGTCCTGTCTTTTTCTCTTAGTTTCTGCATTTCTTTTTTTAATTTTTTATTTATTTATTTTTTACTTTTTAATATATTTTATTGATTATTCTATTACAGTTGTCCCATTCTCCCCCTTCACTCCCCTCCCCCCACCCACCCTCTCCCACCCACATTCCCCCCCTTTAGTTCATGTCCATGTGTCATAAGTTCTTTTGCTTCTAATTTCCCACCCCATTCCTGCCCTCCCCCTATTTTCTACCTATTGTCTATGCTACTTATTCTCTGTATCTTTTCCCCCTCTCTCCTCCTCCTACTCCCCTGTTGCTCACCCTCTATGTGATCTCCATTTCTGTGGTTCCGCTCCTGTTCTCTTTGCTTAGTTTGCTTTTGTTTTAGGCGTGTTTGTTACTAACTGTGAGTTTGATGTCTTTTTTTACTGTTCATATTTTTATCTTCTTTTTCGTGATAAGTCCCTTTAACATTTCATATATTAAGGGCTTGGTGATGATGAACTCCTTTAACTTGACCTTATCTGAGAAGCACTTTATCTGCCCTTCCTTTCTAAATGAAAGTTTTGCTGGATAGAGTATTCTTGGTTGTAGGTCCTTGCCTTTCATGACTTGGAATACTTCTTTCCAGCCCCTTCTTGCCTACAAGGTCTCTTTTGAGAAATCAGTTGACATTCTGATGGGAATTCCTTTGTAGGTAACTGTCCCCTTATCTCTTGCTGCTTCTAGAATTCTCTCCTTCATTTTTATCTTGGGTAATATAATTATGATGTGCCTTGTCATGTTCCTCCTTGGGTCCAACCTCTTTGGGACTCTCTGAGCTTCCTGGACTTCCTGGAAGTCTATTTCCCTTGCCATATTGGGGAAGTTCTCCTTTATTATTTGTTCAAATAACTTTTCCACTTGTTGTGTTTCCTTTTCCCCTTCTGGTACCCCTATAATTCAGATATTGGAATGTTTAAAGGTGTCCTGGAGGTCCCTAAGTCTCTCCTCATTTTTTTGAATTCTTGTTTCTTCATTCTTTTTTGTTTGGTTGTTCCTTTCCTCCTTCTGGTCCCTTCCATTGATTTGAAACCCAGTTTTCTTTCCATCACTATTGGTTCCATGTGCAATTTTCTTCATTTCACTTATTGTAATCTGCATTTTTTCATCTAATTTATGACCAAAGTCCACTAATTCTGTGAGCATCCTGATCACCAGTGCTTTGAACTGTGCATCTGATAGGTTGGCTATTTCTGGGCCGCTTAAAAAAATGGGCTCTGGGGCTTTTAACTCTGTTTGAGCCATTTTTAAATTTAATTTTATTTTTTTCCTTTGGTCTGGTTGCACCTGTTACATATGAGGGGCAGAGGCTTAGGTGTTCCCAGGGCGAGGCACCTCAGTCGCTGGGCTGTGACGTTGTATGTGGGGGAAAGGTCTGAGAGGGAACAATGGCGCCCGCTCCGCTCTCACCAGGACTCCAGTCCCCCTTGCCACTTCCCATAAGCAAATTGGTCCCCTCTGGTGCTGGCTCCTGGGCGGGTGGGCTTGTGCTCTCTCTCCGACTCTGTGGGTTTCTCCAAGGAGCCTCCTGTGAGGCTGAGAGAATCTCCCGGAATCAACTTCCACAGGTGTTTTCAATCAGTGCCTTCAGGCTTTGTTTCCTGGTGCTGGGTCCCTGGGATGCCCGGTCGAGCTGCCCGTTTTCCCTTAGTTCTGCGCGAGAATGTGTGGCTGCGGACAGCCAGCTGCCTTGCGCGCCTCACTGGGTCTGCTCCTTGCCTCCCGAACCCAGGGTCTGCCACTGGTCCATCAGCTGCAGTCTGCACCCTGCACACGCGAGTCTGCCAGCCACCGATTTTTCCTGCCAGGACCCCTCGACCCCTCTCTGTAGGCCTCCGATTCTGCCCCTCCTTACTGGACTAGATGTATAGTATTCAGACTTCCACTCGGTTCATTTCTCTCTGTTCTGGTTGTTTTTTGTTTGTAAATTCTTGTTGTCCTTAGTTTTGGTTGCACGAGGAGGTACAGAGCGACCACCTATGCCTCCATCTTGGATCCTCCAGTTTCTGCATTTCAAAATGTGTCGCCACTCGTTCTGGCCGAAAGGTAAAATGCACACTCAGCTATTTCATGCATATTGGGTTACACACCCTCTTCTTCCCATGGGGTCACATCAGCTGAGACCTTTGTGCTCAGCCCTGTCCCGCTCTGGCCTCTGCCCTCTCCTTTTTTTTCTTTCACTCATCTTTTTTCTTTTGAAATTTAAATTCTGCCTACTTTTTTTGGGCACAGTTAGCCTTTTTCTCCTCTGATCTGTTGGGGAATCATCCCCCGTTCTCCCATTTTCCTTGTCTCTCTACTCTGTTTGTTTTTTTTTTTTAATTATTTCAGAAAGTAGGAGAAGCATTTATGGAATAGTCCCTTCCAAACCTCAGAGCCTTGGTAGTATTTTTGTGTTACTTTAAATATTTTTATTCTTTTTGAGATTTCACAAGTATTTCCCCAGTATATCAGGAGCATTGTGTATGTGTCTGTACATAGGTATGCACAGATATGCACATATGTGCAAGAGTGTGTGCATATGTGTGTGAATGCATGTTCTGTTTTTCCAGGTCAGGAAGGGTGTCATTTCCTATCTGCTCCACAGAGGCAGGCACTCCAGTAATGTTCACAGCCTGGGGCCTGTCTTGGCTTAGAGACCTGTCAGAGCTTGGCACCTGGGCATAGACTCTCTGTGCAGGAGGAGGATGCCCTAATCCACTCTGGTACCAGTGGGCTGGTGTCCACACTCTGAAAGCTTTGATGAATATGATGCAAATTGGATTGACTCTGTGGTCTCTCCAGCTGCTGCCAGGCTATTTCTGAGCCAGGCAGGCTGACTTTCAATCTCTCCCAAAGCCTGGCAACTAGCAAAGAGTTACATATATTCGACAAGACAGTGGAAGATGATTTATATATGTCTGAATGCAGGTCTGAATTAAAATGACACCTTGAGGAAGGAGCTAAGGACCAAATCAGAAGACTTTCTAACCAAGTCAAAAATCAAGGCTAGGATTTATAGGATGAACATTTCTACGTGTAAATTGGAATTCAAAGTAGATATTTGTCACAGAAGTGCTATGCTTATTTTATTTCTATAAATCTAAGGTCTGGCTTTGAAGCTGGCTCCAGGGTAGATCCATCAGCATTGAGCTTTGAACATTTGCCTGATAAATCAAGTCTATGATGAAAAGAACCAGGGAAATGTGTCAATGTGCAAACACCCATGGCTGTATTATAGAGTGCTCAGCTCAGTGTCTCCTGGAGAAAAATGTGCCTTGCTGTGCTGCCCGGGGCTGAGAGCTCTTCATTCCCATTCAAAAGACCGAAATGGATAGCCAGTGAAACAAATGCTTTACCCCAGTGTTATTTTTTCAAATCTGAAGTCACATGGGTGAACAATAGATTTTATTAAATCATGTGATTGGAAACAAGCATGCAAATTGTACAAGATCCTGTTGTGAGCGGACGGTGGTGACTAATGCTAATGCCGTAAGTGGCCCTTGCTATGGCTGGCCTTGGGAAGCAATGTGAAAAAGTTGATCTTTTTTATCTTGCTGCCTCAGTCTCCCATCTTATAGTACCTTCTTCCATTTTTCTCCTCCCAGTTGTCAAACACCCCCTTCACAAAAAATGCTAGATTTCAGGGATGATCAGTCAAGCACACATTTGTGTGAATGTAAGATTTATATAACTCCATTCAGATATTTGAATTTGACATTACATTTTTTTATTTTGGAACAAAATGCATGTTTCCTACAAGCAGAGGTGATGGATTTCATGCTTTTGGGTGGGGAGGACAGGTTCAAGGGCACTCTCCTATCGGCAGTGCATGTTTCAAACCTTATTTGGTATCAAGAACACAATTAGACAAAAATTCTTGTTGTATTAGAAGTCTGGCTTCTCATTTAAAAGCATACCCCTTTTTTTCTTCCCAGGATGAATTTTCATTTTCAAGTAAATGTTACTGCATCAAGTTTAATGTCCAATAAATGTGAAAAAGAAGGTTCCAGCCTGTTGGAAAAGATGGCGGAAACAATTACATTCCAGGCTTGGAGCTTACTGAAGTTGTCTACCAGATTCAGACTGAATTCAGATCCTTTTGGGCTGGCGCCTCCATTTCAGTTTGGAGGAGGCTGTTTTTTTCACTTGATCTTTTCTGCAGAGGAAACGAAACTGAGGGGCAGTGGAGAGCGTAGGTGAGGGGTGCAATAAAGTCTCCAGGCTGCTGTGCTGTACCACGTACCTCAGACAGCAGATGCTGCCGAGCTGCTTTTGAAAAAATGTTGGCTCTTACATGTCATGCTAAAAATAAATACTGAAAAAGACCTGAAAACTTGAAAGAACTAGAGAAGCACGCTGTGGTTATACAAAAGCGATATGCAAGATCATGGAAGTAAAACGCACACACACAACAAAAAAATTGTATAAAGTAAGACATATTAGATCTTTCTTAAGTTCCAAAGCAGCTTTTGATGATATATTCAGAACAGAAGGAGGAAAGGCATCAGAAAACTGGATAGTCCCCAGGAGACTGCAAAAAGCTATAGAAAAAGGTTTAATAACACTGGTGGGGCAAATAGAATAAATACTCTCTTTCCCCCAAGGTTTATCATCTCTTTCTTTTCCTTTTCGAATTCACCTTCAAAAACCTTACACAACCACCCCTGCCTGGCTAACTCACACTTGCTCCTCTGTTTGAACTCTAGTTGTCAGCACATCTTACAGAAGTCCCCCTGAGGCACTCGTTGTGTAGCTTGTCACTCTGTTTAGGCTCTAAGCTTACTAAGGTCAAGTAACCTGTCTTTCTTACCTTTGGAATTTCCTCTACAGTTATGGTACAATGATTGTGTCTGCAGATGGTGTTTAACCAATGTTGCCTAATTCATTGGATACTTCCAGAGTAAGAAAAAAAATTTAATAGAAAGATAGAAAGATATTCAACTTTACTCCTATTATTAATATTGATGTGACATATTCTGAAAAATCTGTAAAGACCAGATAAGATAACAGCTGGAGGAATAAGATATAGATACAATAATGAGTGATATTTAATAAAGTCTTATCATAAATAATAAAGACAATAAGTAATTATGATACAACAGTTTTATATTTGTTTAGCTCTTGACTCTTCTGAAAGCACTTTCATGTAATAAAGAACAGAGGGCTAAAGGAAGGAATAGAAATAAATGCAAGGAATACTAAAGCCATGCAGAGAGAAAAAAACCAAAGGACAAAAGAAAGGCAAAGCAAAAAAGCCAAGAATAAAAAAGGAGAATTTCCTAATAACTTGGAATAGTTGGCTAAATTGTTCACTGGGTAGTGTTGAATAGTTATTTACAACATTGGTGACCTTTTCTCAGGCAGGGTACGCTGACTATAGACACCGCATTGTTTTCTGCCAGCCAGTGAGGGAGGGAGTGACCTGGTTTCTCTAACACTTTCTCCCCACGCCCATTCACTAGCATTTATATTGGTACTAGTGTGGCTAACTGTGCTCCAGATGTTCTACCTGCATCATCAAAAAATACAGAGTTCTGAGTGATACTGGACTTTGGTCATTTATTTTAGTCACTTCACAAAAGCTGTGTGAGGCTTGTTGCAGAAAGCACTACTAATTTTTGTTCTTTTTGTAAAGTTCAGAACATTTCTGAACCTTTGATAAGTTGAGACCTGCGGTAGGTCTCAAATTATCGTCAATAATGCTGAATGTAATAACTCATAAAGAAGTTTCAAGACGAAGACATTCCAGCTATGTTCTAGAACTGAAAAAATGCAGATAAAAAACTTCTGCCAGTCACATGTCAGAGGCCACACCAGGTCTTAAAGTGACCTTTATTCCTGCTTTGGAGGGATGAGCTGTGTATTTTAAATGACATTGAAGCAAGAGGACCTCCAGCAGCATCCCTGAGATGGCAAGCTTCTCTCGCTCTGCAGTCTGTTCTGTTCTGGAATTATATTCATTAGTTGAAGGGCTGATGACCCATACTGAAATGTCAGGATTATTGAAAAAAAAATTTGAGTGAGTAATCAAAATAGTCATATTTATTCAGGTTTAAAACTAAATTACTCCTCCCTGAATATGGAGGCATAGAAGGCACAGAGAAGCTTATTTTGTCCAACATCCTGAGCCTACAGACAAGGAAGCCATCTGCAGCATGTCATTGAGTCACCTTCTTCATTCACCTGTAGTGTAGCGTCTTGAGAAATGCAAAGGTCTTCGAGCATCTCAGCCAGACTAATTTGAGGTGCCCCTTCATCATCTGTGTCACTTTCCACAGGGATGGTTGACTCTCTGTAAATGATTACAGTTTTTTCTAATTGCCTCATCTTCTTCAAGATCTTCAAGATCTTCAAGGAAATCTTGGTATTGCCTTTCACTGTCTGTATCCATATTTTCTCTATCTCTTGCAAGCTCTTTCAGTTTCCAGTTCCTAAGACGCTGATGTTCGGTATGGTCATGGCTCTTTTGATTAATTCCACATTTGGGACTCTGACTTCATTTTATTGACATGGTCATCATTTAAGTTATAGTCTGCCAAGTCAACCCCCAACGCCAGGTCTCCAGGATTCAAAAGATGTCCCCAATGAGCAGGACAAAAATACTGTTTATCTGTATTCATTTCAGATGTTTCCTGTACCCAGACTTCCCCAAGCATATGCTTTTTTGATATCATTCCAGCACCTGCTTTGCATTTTAGATCTTGAACTATGCTGCATTCCATCACAACAAACTCCTCTAGCTGTTTGGGATGAGTTTAGTTAATTTTTGAAAGCAGATTGGAAGAAAAATACTGGTGATGGTAAAGATGAAACTCATCAGATTATTAGAAAGTTTTGCCTGTGTCAAAATGAGAAGTGAGATCCCCCTGAATTAAATCTGCTTCCCATTGACAACACTAGCACAGAGACAGTTTTATTTTAATTGCCTTATTTGCTGTGGAATCATCTATCTTCAAGATTCAGAGATCAACACCCCTGTTTTGGCAATAATTCTACTCTTCACCCTTCAGATTGTGAAACAGAGCAGAGAGCTCTGGATTCTGGTCCTAGCGCTGGCCCTTAGCAGCTGTCAGAACTGGGTCAGATCATTTAATCTCTTTCAGCCGTAGTTGCCTCAGCTGTCACAGGGGTTAATTCAATCAGTCCTGCTTTACAATAAATATAATTTCCATTTCTAAATTCCTGCCACATGTCAGATTCTCTGTTGTGCCTTTTGCATATGTTGTCTTTAAGTCTCATTAACTGTCCAAGGAAAGAATAGTTACCATTCAGGTTTTACAGTTGAGAAAGCTAAGGCTCAGATGCCTTCAGTGACCTGCCCAAAGTCACACAGGCAACGAGAGGCAAACCTGGGATATAAAGCTTCAAGTGTATGTTCACAGAGCCCCTTCTCAGTTCTCCATGAGACCCTGAGGTTCATTTAAAATGACATTTTTGTGAAAGTGTTTGGAAAATAGTAAAGTTTCTGGTTAATGCATATTATTATTATTATTATCCTAAAGAATGTAAATTAATTAACATGCATTTATTGAGTTTCTTGTAGGTGCTTAGTACCAAGTTGGATATCGTTTTGGATAATCTATGGATTTAGGTACTTCTCTCAATGTTGTATTGTGTAAGGTATATTATAAGTAAATCTTCAATATTTCCAAATAGTGGCACTTCCATCCTTGGCATCATGTATTAGTGTCTCTTGGATCCTTTTTTTTTTTTAAGGAAAAAAGAATAGAAACAAACCTATTAATCCAAATTGAATGAATGTTTCAAGAAACAACATGTGATTGTAGTCCAGTCTTCAGAGCCAGAAAATAAAGACCTTGGGAACTTTGTGAGTTGATAGGACACTTGAAAGGAGATGAGAGAAATATACCAGAGGGATCAGAAATTCTCTGCTGAAAATTAATGTGTTCACAAATGTTCTGGACCAACATAACTTCCCCCATCTGGTTCTGTGTTTACCATTTGAGTCTTTAATGATTCAAAGGGTTGCCAAAATTTACTTGAGTCTATCTTTGATTCAGAAGCATCGAACTTCCTGTGTGAAGATGGCTGGGAATCTATACAACTCTCCTAAAATAAGGGCTAAGGTTTGGAAGATTTGTGTGTGTGTGTGTGTGTGTGTGTGTGTGTGTGTGTGTGTGTGAAATATCTTATTCCCAAAGACAGCCACCAGGATGAGATCACTTCCTTTTCCAGGGAGGAAGCTAAGGGGAACCAGTTGGTCCAGCAGCCAGGGATGAACCTTTAAGACAGGTTAACATTCAAGAGAGACTCCTCCATTCTTTGGGGAGAACTGCTCAAAGTCACAATGGAAGTTCATGAAATTCTGTAGAAGTATCAGCTGAGTCCAGAAATGAGCTGTTTCTTACTGTTCCCTTTGTTTCCTTATGCATCAAGTTCAGATTAAAAAACAAAGCCCAATCTTGGAGTGTCGTTGTGAGGATTAGATAGTTAATGCCTGAGTATCTCTCAGCATGAGACACTCATCACTGTTGAATAAGTCCTAGGTCATTCTCACAGGTCTGCTCATCCAGTTATTCTTTAAGTTTCAGTGTGAACTATTTATTTTGTTAGACCACATGGTGTTTAAGGAGTTAAGAAAAATGCTTTTGAATTAAGAAAATTTGGAAAATTCTAGGCTTTACCAAGCATCTGTGTTGGGTGGAATACAGGGTGGGCAAACATAGGTTTACAGATGTTCATATGGAAAATAATTCAATGATAAATAATAATACAAGAATAAACTCTGTTTTGCATACTCACAGCAGTAATCCTGCTTTTGCCACACCCCGCATAGTCTTTATTTCAGTTTGGTAGGAACTTCATCACGGAACCAGCCTGAGTACTATAGAGAAGATGCTAATGCCACTGGTGAGCTGGTTGTCTTTGGTCATTTCAGTGGAATGAATGTGGGGCCACTGACCCATCCATTTTTCTACTGGTGAGATGGGAGAGGGCAGCCCTTGTCCAGTTTGCCTGTCAGACACTTTGGTCACCTTCGGGTCTCTGTTGGGATAAGGCAGAAGTGCATCTGGGAGAATAGTAATGTCCAGGCTTGGTTTACTTTGGTTCAGAGACTGCATTTGGCTACAGATAGGAATGAGCAAAGTAAGCTAATTATACAAATACTTCCAAGAAAAAAGCTGGTTACCACAAAAGCTGGACAGCAGCCCTATTTTGCCATTGGGATTTGGTTATATTATTTCTTGAGTACAGAAAAGAGAGGGCAGCCTAACGTCATCCCTGTAGCCCTCTGGCCACAGCCGGTTAGAATGCTGCCCAGTGCTGCCCAATGCAGCCAAGGTGCTGGCCAAGCATGTGGTCCAGGCTCTCTGTGCACATGCCCCTGGGCTGGGCATGAGGGTACTCTTGTCATAATGTCTTTCAACATGATCCGGGACTGTGGGAGGCAGGATTAGTGTTTTAAGCACTGGGGACTCATTTTGGGCTATGTTTTACTTCTGGTTAGTGACCTCTAGTGGAATGAGCTCTGCTTAGGGAACTTAGGGACTGCCATTGGCCACTTGATTTCAGCCACGTCACTTTATGTCTGTGGGCCACAGTTTCCTTGGAGTGAGGGCATCTCTAGCCTGGGTCTCAGCACAATCTATGAGTCTGTGGTCACTGCTCAGAGCATGCAAATGTGTGTGTGTGTGTGTGTGTGTGTGTGTGTGAAGGTCCTCCCTCCATTTCACCCCTGGTTCTTGGGATGTTCCTACAAACTGTTCTTGCTCCTTCTTCCATTATCCAAATTTCTCTTTGTAAAAGAATAAGATTAAATTTGAATGGATCATTGTTTCTTGTAAGATAAGCAATTGCTGGTAAAGTCAGAGGATGGCCCATTTCTGAAGCAGATAATTGAGGAGAAGTTTATGGCTTTCTATTCTTTAGACCTAACTAGTTTTTCTTCTTGGAACATGTTTTATGGAACTTGAGTAATCACCCTGGCAATATGTTGCCAAACTTTTCTTGGCTAGACATCAAAGTCTCCAATACATCCGTACAGACGGCGAGAAAGCAGCAAGAGTCAGGAGAAAGCATTTGCAATGAGTTTTGGAATCGTATTCTAATAGAAAAGTAGAAGAAGAATAGGGATAATTAATTTCTGGAAAAATTGCAAATGGCCAACACATAGAAAAAGATGTCTTTCTCCCCTAATGATGAAATAAAGGGAAATAAAAATAATGCTATCATTTCCCCGTATCATTTTGGCAGAAATAGAAATGGTTGGTTCAACTTCGTACGCCTGTGAGTGTGGAGAAATGAGAACATCATGTAGCTTGCCTGGCATCTGGGTGATGTGTACTAAAATGTAAAATGTGTAGTCTCTTTGCAATTTTCAGTCTAGACTTACCCTAAGGAGAGAACTACAAGCAAAGGGTTTTCAGGAACAACTATAAAGGACACATGGACAAAACCAAGGGGGGTGGTGGAAGCAAGGGAGGGAGGAGGGTTTGGCTGGGCTGGAGGGGGATTGGTGGGGGGTAAACACAGACAACTGTAATTGAACAACAATAAAATAATAAAAAAATGTTTGCAAAAGCATATTTATAGGGAAAACTGAAAATGACTTTAGTGGTCATCAGTGGGGGACTGGCAGAATCAATTATGGTAAATACCTTCCAAGAAATCCTGTGTTGCTGATAAAATTGATGATGCAGGGTTTACATGTATGTGATGTGGAGAAATATTTAGTGATACAAAGCAGATTACAAAATTAAATGATCACATTTATATGAAATTATGTCAATGGAAATATGGGAGGTTTTTTATTTAAATCTTAACATGTAGGATGTGAGGCTACTTTTACTTTCTTATTTAACTTGCAGCTCTGCCACTTACCAACTCTGTGTCCTTAGGGAAACTTATTTCACTTCTCTTGCTCAGTAAAAATGGGGGTAATAAAGTGAACCTTTTAGAGGTCACTGAGGGAGTCAAGCAATAAAACAAATGTCAAGCACCTGGGTTGGAGTAAGAACATACTTTGATTTTTTTTTTATCATTCACAGTTTCTACTTTCCTTTCATTATATGAACACAAACAGCTGTGTTCCTATGCCCCAGCTTCAAAGGGAGAAAGCTAAGTGGGCTTTGAATGGCTTCCATTGATTTAAATGCAGGAAAGTATTTTCCTAAGGCTGCAGCCTGTCAGAAAAAGGCCATATTGAGTCATTGTTTTCTGAAGCCAGCAGAGGAGATTGAGTGACTAGTGCTGTTGCTTAGCCTAAAATAATATTTCATTCTTGTCATCCTTACACATTTTTAAGACCAAGCGATTTTGGATAGATCTACAGTTTTCCTCTTGGTTTGAAAGAACAAAGCTTTTGTTACTTAACGCTCTTAACAACAGAGCTTTGTCCTATACTCAGGAGCATGGAAATTAAACAGAAGATTTCCCGAAGGGCCATCTTATTTATTATGAGGAATGATCCCAAGTGGTAAGTGGACACTGTTAGTTCCAGCCACCTGTGGAGCCCCCACATCATCAGCAGAGGAAAATAGCCAAGACTCACAGTAGCAGAGCAGCCAATCAGGTCTGGGATTTATGTCTATATTGTGCTAATGTTGGTGGACTCAGCCGTTTAAAAAACTCCCTCATTACTTGGGGCCTGCTATGCCCCACAAAACAAATAACCTTGTATTGCTTGGGTGTCTGTGGCAGAAAAATGAAAATGCCAGTATTCTGAGTGTTTTTACTTTGGAAATTTCTGGTCCATATGCAGTTATTTAAAATATTCCTGCATTATCTTGTCAAAGTGGTTGACACTGTGGAATGGGGGTGGTACCAAATGCTCAAGAATTTCCATCAAAGGCTCACAGATCATTAGAAGGACACAAGTTAGGCTATCTTTGTCCTGTACTCCTCATTTTGCCTTTCTTGCACTAAACCAGTGCCTGGCTTTCTACCATACTCCCACACCCATGTGCAATTTGCACTTAGCAAATGTCAAGTCTAAGTAGAGTATATGAAGTTGGGATGGATAATGATTCTTAATAATTACAACTTGTAAGTATTGAACACTTTTAACATGCTAGCCATTGCATTAAGCAGCTTGTATGCACTATCTCGTTGTTTCTCAAGGAGTATTCCATGCAAAACTGGCTTTGTAAGCAGCAGAGGTGCTGATGAAAAATGTAGATTGCTAGGCTCCATTCCAGACCTACAGGATCAGCATCCTGTGGTAGGAGATAGGGACCTACCATTTTGACAAGCAGCTTTAGTAATCCTGGTGGACATGAAGTTCAAGAGTTGCTGCATTATTTTATGTTCCTCGTAGGACTCAGCTGCAGTCTACTGCCTTCCACTCCTCTGATTTGTGCTTAAATTCTTAGGTCCAAAAAACACCCCAAAATCCTGTGAACTCTGAGACATGGAGCAACCTTCGCCTCTCTTAGTTGCTGGTGATTACAAATGTGTCTCCATAGCCAAATTGATTTTGAGGCACCAAGTATTTTCCTAGGGTTAAATAAGTGAGAAATCTTTTTGTGATTGATGTTGTCTAAGCCCTGGTTATAGAGAAGGAAGACTCAGGGAGCCTGGAGTGCAGGCTGGCGTGAGTGGCTGGTTGTGCACCGCCCAACTGTATGTGGCAGCCTTGCGTGCGGGAGTGAACACTTAGCATTCTTCTTGGGCCAGGGCTATGCATGTAGGGCTGGCCCTCCCCTGATAGGAGAAGGTAGCTGATGTGCTGGTGTGGTTCCCAGGGCCCAGAAATCCCTGCCTGTGTTCCCTGTGTTCTGCATGTCTTTTTTATTTTCAAGGGGCCTCACTTATTCCACATAGTTGTTTATTTGGCTCTGCTCTATTTTTAGAAAGTCCTTGTTAAAATGAGGTGCCACTTGGAAGATAACAGAAACATTTAATCATATTGGCACAGACTGGTTCAACCATGCCGCTTGGGCATTGGCACACAAAGGATTCATGTGATAGAGGACAGGCCCTTCTGTGGGCCACTTTGGTGGAAGAAGCTGGGGAGCACAGGGAAACTATTTTTGGGGGGGAGGCGGGATGAAATGGGGGAGGGGCTAAAGACAAACTGGACCGCTGTCACATTTCTGAAGGTAACCCTCCAGCACACCATTTTCTAAAATTCTCTAGCCCATCTGTCCTCTTCTTTGGTGAATGTCCAGCACCAAGTGACTGTCCCCTCAATCACAGGTCTGGACTGCAGTGATACCGCAGGACTTCAGTGACACAAATGGGCCCTGGAGGAAGACCTCATGTCCAGTCCTGTGGCTGAAGCAGCATAGGGGGAAAGGGAAGACACTTTTCTACTCTCAAATCTGGGACCTTCTTCCTTTTCATTCCTCTTCCAGGAACAGGATAATCAGAACACTGAGACTTAGCTCAGCTCATTCAGCTCCCTGCCAGGCCCCCCATGAAGTTTCCACATATGCAATAATTTCTAGCAACCATGGTGGGCTTCCTTGCATGTCCTTATCCACTTGTTGGGAAGGACCACAGATGATTCTCTAGCTAGGAAAGAGTGTCTAAGATACTATTAGACCTTAATATTTGCTTTCATTTGGGATCTTGCAGAAAGCACCCCAAATTTCATTTTTAAAGCATTTTTTTTGCTAAACTGAAAACGTCCCCAAATTTTCCAACTTGTTACTTACTTGTCTTTTAGTGCTAATTCATGTGGTATTACTGATTCAGTAATTTACCCAACATGAATAACCACTTTCCATGGATAGGTGGTGGGTAAGAAGGGGTTCACTATGAAGGAGAGAAGCTTTTCTTGGTCTTCATGGTGGGTGCCAGGGAAGAATGTGCAGATGGAGGGTAGTTACTGTGCATGCACCTATAGTAACATGGCGTGTGAGAACACAGCCTCCCTCAGGAACTATAAACAGTTAGGTGTGGCTGGTGGGAATTTGCATGGAAGATAGGGGCAAGACCATTCAGGAGTGAATGAATGAATGAATGAATGAATGAGTGAATGTGTGTGGAAGTCCATAGGCCTTCCCTAGGGCGGCTGTTGCCTCACCAAGCTGTTTTTCTCTGCACTTTCTCAGAGAACTGAAGTCTCAGTTGATATTCTCTTGCTTTGAGAAATTCCCATCACAGGGATGAAAGGAGATAATTAGTTTCAGTATTCTCTCATGTTTAAGCTGAGAAGTCAGCATGAATTCTAGACATGGTTCATGAATTTGGATAATGAGCACAGCTGTTCATGATAGGTAACTCTTTTTTTCCCTCGAATCTTTTTTGGTTTAGGGGAGCATGACTAAAGATTAATGGCTTCCATTATTAATTATTATTATTATTATTATTATTATTATTATTATTTTGCTTTCATGCAGGAATCTTTGAACTTGCCTGAACTATGCACCAACTACCACATGGATCTGGTCTACTGCAGTTACCCGCTTCAGTGTCAGTCCTAGGTTAGAATCTTTGCATGATCTGCTAAATGCAGGACAGGGTTGAAAGTGTCAAGTGATAACCAGGCAGAAGACTGACAATTAACAGTGATTGACACACCTCTTGAGCTGATATCTCATAGTCCTTAGGACAAAATCTTACTTATAAATATTACCTGAAATGAGATTTGTGATGCTAATAGATATATTTCACCATACTTGGCTGTTCAGTAATTCATGTCCATTTTGGATATTGTGTGTATTTATTGAAATGAGCTTAATAATAATGACAGTTTTGCCTTAATGAATAGTCACCTTATAATAGGCTCAGTTCTAAGCATACATTGCCCATTTAATCTTTACATCAGCCCTGGAGGTAGTTACTGTGCATGGCACTATTTTACATGAGGAAGCAGGCACAGAGCTCTTAAGTAACTACTCAAAGGCCACAGTTAAGGATCAGAGCTGGGATTCAAACCCAGACAGTCTGATTTAGAGTTTATGCTCTAACTACTTGTTATAATGCTTACATTTTGCTTGAAACAAAGGAGTGGTTTTAACCTTACATATTAGGAATGCACCCCCTATCTTTCTTACCAAATATAAGTAATTGCCAGTTTTTTGTACATGTTATTATGTGTGTATTGTATGGCTTCTGAGAAACTGTGACCTTTGAAAAGGTCACAGAAAAAACTGATCCTTCTGTTTAGGTCTCATTATTTTTACTATATATGGGTGCAAAAGATTGCTGGTTCATGTTAATTTTAAGTATAATATGTTTTAGAACCTTGTCAAGTGCATTATTAGTATGTTTTTATAAATTCATGTTCTTAGGAAAGACTGAATTAAAAACCAACGAAAACCAGTGAAAATTCCTTCCGTGTGCTGAGAACAAATTTGGATTTGAGGTCTCTATGCCCAGATAAATGTATCTGAACCAACAGCATAAGCTTAATCCCTACAATGACCACAGACTCACATCTCTAGTAACTATGCCTTTTTATTTAAATGGGAAAAAGGAAATATTTTTTTTTTGCTTTGTTAAAGTGAGGCAGGCCTTCTCACTGACATTTTTCTAAGCAACTATTTCTCTTTCGGTTTAAACCATACGATGCTGGCTCCGAGTGTCAGCGCTGGAGCTGTCAGCAGTTCCTACCAGCACACTGGCCCAGGGTTTCTTTAGGCAGAGTCCAGCACAGTGGAAATAATGGGGCTATTTATCCCTGTCACCTGGAATGGAGTTAGTACTCTGCTGATCTTTGACACGCTAACAAGGTAGGTGGGAACACTTCTTATACTTTTCTCAGGAGTGACTCCTTTGGCTACAGAAACTGCAGGGCCAGAAAAAAAAATAGCTTATGGGCCTGCAAATCATTCCTGGGCCAGGTTTCTAGACACTTTTCAGTCAACCGTAGCTGTTCTGATACTTGAGATTGGCTGATAGTTCTTGGTTCAGCAAAAGGTTTGCATTCCTGAGCTACTTTTCTTTTATCGGGATAATCTAATTCTTGTCTGGGGGGTTGAGATCAAGGAAATGAGTAAGAACTGGATTTAGCTGTTTGGGTGCTCATTGTATACCAAGAGCTTCTTAGACAGTGCCTGATGCCTGATGTGATAACTAACAAATATTAATTGATGGTGACAGGTGTCAATCTCTCTAGCTAGAATCAGCTATTACAAACCCTGCTGAACTGACAGCGATGGCTGCTAGAAGCAGAGTCATATATTCCTCTAATGATTTTAGGCAAAAGATTATAGTATGATTATGTATACTTAGCATCCTACTTTGTTGCATTGTTTTCAATAGGGCATTGAAAACAAATCTAAGCAGCATAATCCACTCAGAGAGGTCATACATCACTTGCTATGCGTCAGTGTGAGGTTTTTTCTGCAATGTGATAGCTTCAGGTAAGAAACAACTAAATCTCCCTCAAATTGCCAGGTAACAGTAACATGTCTCAGGCTAGCATGATTATTATGATTATAGGAGGGGAAGGCAGTGCTAACTGTTCACAAACCTTTTTATCATGAATGTGTTTTGAGATGAACAGCTTAAAGTTGAGTCCAACAGGACATTTAAAGTTTGTCAGGGCGCAGGAGCCAGAGGTCAGTCTGCTACTTGGCTACATGTTAATGCAGAAACTGTATAGAAGTCCTGCTAGATGGTGGCTGGTCATTATCTTGGGTGGTTGTCTTCATAGTTGTTTGGGAGTCTCAGTCTTCCAGTGAGAAATTACTGGACAACAATACATGCAAAATGACTTAAATGCCTTAAAGTATTCTTAGCATTGTCTACTGACAAATGGAGATAGAAACCTGGGAGTTCATGGGGATTTTAATGGAATTTTATTAAGGAAATGAAAAACAAGAAGTTCTGTGTATTGAGCATTCAATGACAATATTACCTTAAGAGTTTGATTTCCATTTCAGACTAGATAATCCATGTTATCTTTGAGTAAGGGAACAACAATTTTAACACCCTGGCTTCCTCAGCAGTTTCCATTCTCACATAGTCACCGTAGGCAACAGCACTGTCAAATAAATAAAAGCTTAATTAAATAAAAAAGTATTTAAACAGAGCAGAAATATTCTCCCCTGGCTACTCACAAATTGGACAATTCAAAGGACAGATCCTGGGGGAATTGCTGATGGATTACTTTTTCTGTTCCCTGTGTACTGCTATGTTTTTCTTTTTGGTGTCAAATCTCGAGTTGGATTCAGTCAATTATCTACAGCAAACAAAAAGTGCATAAAAGTCTCTTCTGTTACTATTGTTTGTATTTCATCACTAAACAAAGCAGGTTTCCCTTCCCAGCTTCTTCCTTTGGAAGCACATAAAACTGACATGATTTAAATATTGTGAAGGTTCTGTTGTCACTTTGAAAGTATAATGATCGATTTAAAAGTTTAAAAGTTTATTATAAATTTTTTTGTTGCTAGTGTTATACTTCCTACAAAATTTGTTGAAGAAACACACTATTTGCTGAGGATTTGAAAGGATCTGATACTGGGTAAAGTGCGTCAAGGAGCTCAGGGTGTGGTGTTGGGTTATGGGTATGTTAATTCCCATTGTTGTTTTTCCTTTTCTGTTTTGGTCACCTCTTTCGACTTACAAATGTCTTACATAGATTCTTTAATAACTACAAATTTGGAAGTATGGTATAACAGTGGTTGGTATAAGTAACACTTTAAACTGTAATGGGAAATATTAAAAATATAGCCAAGAAAACAAAACCAAATGAAAAAACCTGGGTCATGGGAGCTCTGTCAACTCTTTCTGTCAGTACCCGCCCCCCCTCCCACAACCCCCACGTGGTACATTTGGGTACATTCTGATACGGCCTGGATTCCCAGGGCCAGAGGAGCTGGACAGTAACCTATCTTCCCAATTTCTTTTCTGAGCATAGCTATGTCCTTTAAGGTATGAAAAACATTTAATTGTTCTCATGAAAAGCCTTTCCTTTCCTCCCTGCCCCAGCTCCTTTATTCCTGTTTCTGTGGGTGTGTGAGAAGGGTGCACATCTGAAAAGGTAACTCTAAAACTGTTCTGGAAAAGGATCTCTTTTCCTTCGCAAATTATCATGTTGGTTTCAAGTTCATTTCAAGTATGTTAAACCTTCCTCTACTCATGTTTAATGACAAGTGATCCTACACAAGATTGGAGTGAAAAAGGATAAAATAAAATTGAAGCATACCTAGTTGCCCCAGCAACTTAATGCATATAATTCGACTCAGCATGACTCCTACTAAAAATAAAAAGATGAAAATTACCTGAGGTTTTGCTGCTGTCATTGCCTTTCGGTTTCCAGGCGTAGCTCGGTCCTTTAATGCTGGCCTTATTGGAATTGCCAAGCCAGAAAAGGTCTTGCTCCAGGTGTAGTTGCATTTTCTCAGGTCACCTGTCCTGCCCTCAGACAATGAAGCTGTGATTTTTCTCTGGCTTCGTGAGGGCAAGTGATTCCAGATAAGCAGATTACTGTGTGCACTATCTCATTTTTGTTGTTCTAGTGCAGCCCTTTCAGCTTTCCAGAGCCAGTTAGACTTGTTATGAGGAGCTAAATGATTGGCTGGATCCGGGGCTGAGTTTCATAAATTATAGCCCGGCGTACGAGAAGCACAAGTCCTATGGTTGCCGTAGTCCAGAGGCCTGCCAGTTCCTGCGTTAACGCATGTGTAGTCGTAACTGAGTTCTAACACGGCCTTGGATGTTTCTGTCCTAAATAGCTGACATTGCATCTTCAAGACTGTGTGAGTAATCCTGACTTTTTTTTAACTCAGTAAATTAATTACATGCCCCGAGAGGGAGTGATTGTAATTAGAAAATACTGAATTAGTAGATGATTCATTTTCAAGGTGCTGTTTTATATATATCAAGTTCAGTGCAATTTATCTTAAAGCTCCTTAGACCTGGCAGGGTTACTACAGCTTTTTGCCATGAATCACAATCAAGCTGCATTTTGAAAGAGGCTGTTCAGTGTATTTGTAGCCCTGTGTGTTTTATGGGGTCGGTTAAGTGATAAAGGTCCAACATGAGCACATTAAAGCAGGCTTCTGGTGTCAGGGCAATGGCTGAGAGGGCACTTGAGTCAGGCAGGTTTCAAGATTTTCTGCCCTCAACATTGAATACTGGGAGGGAGCAGCAAATGATCCTTTTGGGGGACAGGTACACAGCAGTTAAAGTGCCAAAAAAGGAGAAATGTAAAATGATGACAACAATACTTCACTGTCATCTGAAGCTGAATAAGAAAGATATACTCTATAGATGACTAGATAATTTTTACACGTATACAAATGTTTCATAGTGGTTCTGTTAACATGGTAGAAAGCTGAATGAGAAACTACTAGCTTGTTTTTAAAAGCTTTATGAGAAGTATACTAAACACATACAGACACAACCATAACAAAAGAAAGTATGTGGATTGGAATTTGTGGTTGAACAGATCAAATTATCCCAGGGAAGCCGTTGTTAGGTTTGTGTAATTGTTGGGGGTGACTTCTGTAGCTAACCAGGTTTAAGATAAAGCTGGAGCAGATTGAAATGAAAAACTAGAAAACATCACCATTGTATTACCTTCTGTAGCATACGCTTCGGGGTAGAGTTAATACTGAGTATGACTGGTTAGTGTAAGCAGTTCACTTTTTACTTTAAAAACATTATTGATTTCTTCTACTATCATTAAAAATGGGGCTTTTAAAAAATAGGGCTTTTGCCTATGAAGTTAGTGCTTAAAAGTAGCTTTTCTTCCTTCCAAATAATTTTTATACTTTTTTTTTACTATAGCACAAAGCTAGGTGATTGCTTATAATTCAGGATTGTTTTCCAGTTTGCTTTTTTCCTAATTTTTTCTTTTTAGACTCATAGATACAAATGTATGTATTAGTGCTACATATAAGCCTCCTGCGTAATTCGTTTGAACAGTTTCCCAGAAGCACGAGTTTCTGTGGCAAATATAAACTTCTAATAGCCATAGTTATTCCTTGCCAATTTCTATGAGAATATTATTTATATACTCAAGAGCAGTTTATTTTTGGTTGCACCTATTTAAATGATATAATTTTGCTTGTAGGAGAGAAATATTAGTTGTGGCTTTGCAAGATTTTATGTTTGGATCCTACTAGAAATGCAAAGTTTCATTATTAAAAAATAAAAATATGACCCCCTTATAGCTCACACCCATGGATGAGGATTATAAAAGAAAAATAATCAACATAGAATCCTATATCAACCAAATGTATGTAAAATAGTTTTAAAGAAAGGTAATTGTAATATATTATTTGAGGAAACACATTTGCTTTATGAAGAAACAGTACGAGTCCTTTATTGAGTTAGAAAAGCGAGTTTATTTATTGAGTTTCCATAGCCGTAGACAGTAATCGTCACAGTTGATTCACCCGTCGGTCTGCATTCCTAACTGTATTAGTGGAAGACAGTGGTGCATCTGTGAAAGGAATACAAGCTCATCCCTGAAGGTGGTTCGAGGCCCGTGTCGAGTAAGAAGTGGTGGGGGTGGAAGCTGCTTTACCTGAACTAGCTGCTGGCTTCTAACCAGGCTTCTGTTCTTGTTGTACAATTTGTATTTTTCTTGATTTAGCAATTACCTTCCCTTGCACCTTTTCCTGTCTTCATTCTTTATATTAAATTACTTGGGCTCTTACTGAGATGAATCAAATAAGAACAACTTAATATTCTTTTATCAGACTTTAATGAGCTACCCATAGATGCCAGAAGGTGTTAAGAACCAGGTGTTTAGGGCTCAGGGAAATTCTGGTGGGTGGATCCTAGGAATATGAACATCTAGCATGGCTATTTACTACTTCCTCCAAGACCTTTCTCTTTTTAGTTCTCCCTGACATGCCAGGGTTATATCTCTTTCTTGTGAATGGGCAGGATATTAGGAAGAGCAAGAATAGGAGGGTACCAGGTGCCTAGCGGGCAGAGAGCTGGGGGGAAAGGTGCTTTGGGAGAAGGAAGTATCTTTAAAACAGCTAATCTTTCTTTTCTCTATTCACCTTTATTTTGTAAAGCCATTTTGTCTGACTGTGGAAGGACTTTTGCAGATAAGGTTCTGTAAAACCATGTGTATCTGCACTAGGCAGATGGATTTGACATAAGATATATCCAAAAAAGAATGCATTACATCATGAACTTGCAAAGTGCTCGTGAATACACATCGGCATTAGGAAACCGTTAACACTACCTACTAAGGCAATGACATAAATCCAAATTGAAAAAAAATATTATTTCTCGATTGAATTACATTTTCCAGTGTTTTGTTTGGTGAATTTTGCTTTTGGAAAGACTTACTCTTCTCTAAGACATTTTTTCCAGTATTATATATAATGGACTAATTTTATTGCTTAATCTTGCCCCCCTCAATTTAATTATTTCTAGCTAGCATTTTCAAAAGAGTTGCTGGCTTACCTTGGGTGTGTTTTAAAGAAAGCAGAGCGAAACCAGTGGAACAACCTCCCATCCCCCACACAGCACCGTAAAGAGCTAAATGCTTTGCATTTTTTACCTCTCCCTTTTTGGGAGCTTGACATTACCTATTGGAGGAGGAGGAGCTTTCATTTAATTTAAAAATGGTTAATTATTCTATTTTAATTACATAATGTATGCAGGTGATATAAGTTTCCATTATATTAGTCACTAACCAAAATTGTGTGCCTTCAGCTTCCAGTTTCAAGAAGCAGAATGGCTTAGTGAATTAATCTTGTTTAATGAGATTATGTTTAGGCCATTATATTTTTCTAAGCCTCAGTCTCTGTGTCTGTGAAATGAAAATAATGATATATGTCCTGGTATTTTACTGTATTAGTGAATATCAGCAGCACATTGAGAAAGTGCTTGTGAAAGACCATTTTAATTCTTTGTGCATTGTAATGTACAGCTATACACTATTATTACTGTAGAAGCTCATAGCACTAAGTTAGCTGCCTTTACTTCTAAATCCATATTCCCAATGATGGATCAATACATTTTAAAACACAATAAGTCTTCGCTGTTTGATCTTGAGAAGTTACAAAGGCTGTTAGAGCCTCTGCCCTAATCTGCCTATTATCTAAGTGTTAAAAATACCAGTGGGATTGCTGTAGCCAGTAACTGTGGTATTGTATGTGAAAACTTTTAGTAAACTTCTAAGTGCCATATGAATGTTACTTATGACAACTATTTTCAGCATGTTAATAAAAGTACAAATGATCAATTTTTAAAGTAAAAATATCAGACACATTTCTTATTGATTGGTTTGATTAACTTTCAAAGCTATGCCTGCCTCCCTCAGACAGCAGGGATTTTCTTGGTGGTAAAGCTTGTGTTGGGACTTTTACTCCATTCAGATATAGCACTAAGCCAAAAGTCAGATACGCATTCCTTCCCAGTCTACATTTAGAACTGTTAATGACGAAGGTTTAGAGCATATAGTTTTCTGACAGGAAAAAGTGCTCCAAAAACTCAGATTGACAGATGTTCTCAGATTTAAAAACAATCTTTTAATAGTTTATTTTTTATTATATTTTTCCATTACCATTTATTCCCCTTATACCCTATTCTTGATTTTTTAAATTCCGGTCTTGGCTCTATTAAATATCACTAATGGAATAATCATGTGGGTTTTAAGGTGATGCTTATTCCTAGGACTTTTCATCTGAGGAATAAAAAGAATGGTCGAAATGATTTTGTGAATGATTCAGGAAGTTCAGTTGGCAGTTTCGAGCCCCAGATTTTTAACTGGTTCTTCTTCTGAAGATCATCATGGTTTTTTGGGATATTGGTCATAGCTGTGTCCTACATTTCAGCTGTTTGAATGCCCTGTTGTTAAGAGTTTGATTATTTCCAAGTAGTAATATTGGTTAATTGGAATGAGTTCTAGCACCTATAGTACATTTTGATTCCTTTTTAGATGAAATCATATAATGGGAAGTTACAATAAGCAAAACAAAATAAATGAAATGGATCCTCTCCCACCCATAATTCATGAGGGAACTTTCTAGAAATGACAGAATTTCATCTGCAATACGGTTTGAATACTGCTATCTATGACCATTTTCCTGAGATTTTTTGCCTTTGGTGATTGGATAAGAGCGCTATTCAGTAATTTAAAATCATAATGAAAGAATGTTTTAAAACTTCATTATTCCCCCAAGCTTTGGTGAGCTGTAATTGACATATAACACTGTGTAAGTTTAAGGTGCACATATTGATCTGACACACACGTTACAAAAAGATCCACACCCTGGTGCTATCTAACACCTGCATCATATCATCACGTAATATCTATTTTTATTTTTGGGCTGAGAACATTTATGATTCATTCTCTTAGTAACTTTCAAGTATATAATACATTATTATTAACTATAATCATGATTCTATACTTTTGAATGCTATACCTTATTCATCTTATCACTGAAAGTTTTTACTCTTTGACCAGCCATCTCTCTTTTTCCCTCAGTCTCTGGCCCCTGGCAACTGCCATACCACTCTCTGTTTCTATGAATTCAGCTTTTTTTTTAAAGTCCACATGTAAGTGAGATCATACAATATTTTTTCTCTGTGTGACTTATTTCACTTAGCGTAATGCCATCAAGGTTCATCCATGTTATCATAAATGGCAGGATTTCCTTCTTTTTATGTCTGAATAATATCCTACTGTGTGTGTGTGTGTGACATTTTCTTTATCCATTTATCTACTGAAGGACACTTAGGTTGTTGCTATGTCTTGGCTTTTGTGAATAACACTACAGTAGACATGGGGCACAGATATATTTCTTTAAAATAGCGATTACATTTTCTTTAGATGAATCCCCAGAAGTGGAATATTTAGGTGATATGGTAGTTCTATTTTTCATTTTTCTCAGGAACCACTCTGCACTATTTTCCATAGTGGCTGTGCCAATTTCCTAAGATGGATATTCTTGATGGGTATGTTCCTCTCATTTAAGTGGTGTTCTTGTCATCACCTCATTACCACCAGTCCCCAGCTCCTTGGGCTTTGGCAAAGGGGACAGCACTGCAGGATTGTTCACATTCTGCTGGCCGAGTTTGGTCACGTGGCCCCCACCTCGTTGAAAGGAGGCTGGGGTAGGTAGTCCTATCTGTGTCTGGGGAAAAACAGAAAGTTGGTTTGGTGATTAGCCAACCAATTTCTGCCATACCTTTTTACTTTTCTTTTTATTCCTGTTCTTCTCTTCCTTTCTTTCCCTCTCCTTCACATCTTCCCTTTTCTTTCTGTTCTCTAATATGTCCACATAGAATGTGGGCCTTGTCACCACTGAGCAAAAATTAAATTTAAAAAATTATAATCTTTGACATCTAGAAAAAACTAGGATTATGATTTTACTTTTAAGTTCTTAATCCTACATGTCAATGATTTTCCAAGGCTATTAAAATAGAACTGAAAATTATGCTTATAGAAGTTACTATTGATTTAATACTTACGTCCCGTAGCAAAGTAAGTGGTAATGGGATGTTTTTTCCTCTCTGCCTGGCCTGTTCTTCTCTATGTCAGGCTTTTGCATCCCTTGCTTTGTAGTTTTAGGAAAGGATGGGGAAAAAGGGAAAGACTGGAACAAAGGGAAAATGACTGTTCAAAACTGATCTGCCCTTCCCAGTTCCTGGAGTATTTTAGAAGTTTTGCAGTGAATGCCAGTTTATTATTGGGGGTATCTGCTGTGAAGAGAGTGCATAGCTTTTGGACTGTTTTTTGCATGGAGTTGAGCAAAAAGTGGAACTAGTGCAAGCTTGGTTTATAGCTTCTCTATTTTCTAGAGGCTACAAGATTTCTCTCCACTGTAAACTTCCAGAGATTAGTAAAAATATTCATATCACAAATAAAAAAGAACATGGATGCCTACTCACTAACCAAAAATATTTTTCAGATCATCCCTATTTAAAAATTTCTCCACAAACTTTTAATAAAACATCATAAAATGATTTTAGTTTTTCATTCTGAATATATTAGGGTCAAATATTAGTGTTGGGTAGTAAGCCTATGGTAACCTTAGTTATTTCTAACAACCAGATTACTTTCCTTCCATATAAACCAAATAAACAATTAAGCTATTTAAGAAATAAAGACAGCAAATAAAAATCTGTTTTAATTTTCATATCCTGATGTAAGAAATAGAAACATGAACTCATTTCACATTCTTGTGTTTATCTGACTAAACTAGGAGTGTCTAAAAAGAATTTTCCCATGACTTTATTTACTTGTTTATTTCCCTGGCTATTTCAAAAACAATAGTAAATGCAACCCTGAAAAGAATACAGTCTCTGTAATCGAACATCCCAACTGTCTTTTTATTTTGGTGAAACGGAACAAAAATAATAGACACTAATAGTCTCTAATCCGAGGCATTAAACAACACTGACATGTCTCAATCATTAGAGTCTAAAGATTATATTATACTTAGCAGGGGTTGCACATATATCTTATCATGTTTGTGGTTTTGAAATGAGGCATTCCACATATGTTTTAGAGCAATGCCTTGGCAGAGTGTTGTGCTTGGGAAAAATAATGTCTGGGGCCAGAGGGCCTGGATTCAGACCTCAGGTCTGCCACTTAGTAACTGTGTTATTCTGGGCAAGATATTTAATATCCCTGTACCTCAATTTTCTTATCTGGGAAGTGGGATAATATAGTGCCTGCCTGGTTGGGTTGTTGTGAACATTAAATAATATATGTAAAACACTTGAAATGATGCATGACTCAATGTAAGTGCCATTATAAATGTACTTCTTCCTTAATTATTATCAGGGGAATTGATTGTTTCATAAAACATATATTCTAGATAACTGAAGTTTATTCAGCCAGTTTCCAAGTTTCTAGTAGCTAATTTTCAAGGTTCTTTTTAAAGTGGACCTTACATGTCTATTTCTTTTGTCTTAAGGAGATTAAATAGAATTTTTCTTTCGGTGATTCTGATAAACAATCAGAATCATCACTATGGCCATCAGAAATGGAACTTTGCTATAAATGAGTGATATCAAGTCAGGAGATACTGAAATGATTACAATGATATCAAATGGTTTGTTTAGGGAGAGTGTTTTGCCCCTAAATTAGCTGGTCCAGTCTGCTCTGCTGTTTCAGTGCCCTGGCTACCTTCTGAAGGCTTTGGCCTTCACTATCCTGGCCCCTGCTAGCATCCCTGTGTTGAGTTGAAATCCCTACTTCACTTTTGCTATCAGTTGTAAGCAAGAAAATATCCATTTTTTAAAAAAAAATTGTGTATAAAATGAAAGAATAGGCATCCAGTCAGGGTGTCAGTTCTCCTCTGCGAGTGCATAAAAACATGAGTGCATTCTTTTTCCTTCTCACTGAAGGTTGTGTTTTAGAGCAGGGATTAGCACACTACTGCCAGCAGCCCACATCTGTTTGTGTAAATAAAGTTTTACTGAAAAAAGGCCACACTCATTTGTTTACATTTGTCTCCTGTTGCTGTCACACCT
Source organism: Phyllostomus hastatus (assembly GCF_019186645.2). Lineage (NCBI taxonomy): Eukaryota > Metazoa > Chordata > Mammalia > Chiroptera > Phyllostomidae > Phyllostomus > Phyllostomus hastatus. Next base: position 30,873,996 of record NW_025333916.1, read on the forward strand.
CAAGGACAGAACTGAGTAGTTGCTGCAGAGACCGTATGGTCTGCAAAGCCGAAAGTATTGACTATCTGACCTTTTACAGAAAAAGTTTGCCAAACCCTGTTCTAGAGCTTTAAACTCGGGCAGAGTCTGTAATAAATGAGATGTTACTATGTTTTCTGGTCTGTTAACCTGCACATTCAAATTCTGTAGCTCTGCCTCTGCTAAATATATTTTGGATAAACAAGAATTTTTTACAGTAGCTTATGCTGGATGAACAAAAACAGCCTATAATAGCACATTTAGAACATAAAGAGGAGGTGAAAATGTGATTGTCAAGCAAAGCTATGTGGTAATCCTCACTTTGGCATTTGTTACTCTGCTGTTATCAGTTCATAATATGAGGCATAATTATGTCGCTTTCTGTTGTGTTCTGTAGAATGTTCTAGAAATGCTGCCGGTTAGGAGATGCTTTTTTTAAACACTTGTTCAATGTAAGTGTAAGTGCCTCTTTTTCTCATATACACCTATCAGTTTTTTATCTTGATTCTTACATGTGTCTTTGTTCTTTATCTTTTCTGTGGAAAAAAATTGTTTTCAGTTTTCCAACATTGTATTATTCAGAAACATAGTGTATAGAAGAGGACTTCGAATTTGGGTTTGAATTCTGGCTTAGTCATGGTACAGAACAGAACCTCATGGAAGCTACACGATCACCCTCAGCCTGAGCTTCCTGGACTGTGAGAGGGAGACAAGAATCCTGGCTCTGCTCACCACATGCTGTAGGCTGAATTTGGGTCCCACCCCCCAAAATTCATATGCTGAAACCCTGATGTTTGATATTATGGTGTTAGGAGGTGGGTCCTGTGAGAGACGATTAGGTCATGAGGGCAGAGCCTTGATGGGGTTAGCACCTTGTGAAAGAGACCCTGCAAAACCCCCTAGCCCCTTCTACCATTTGAAGATATAGTGGCAAGTCTACAAACTGAAAGAAGGGGCTTTCACCCAACTGTGCTGGCGCCCTAATCTTAGACTTCCAGACTCCAGTACTGTGGGAAATAAATCTCTGTTGTTTATCAGCCATACAGTCTATGGCGTTTTGTTAGACATGACATACAGAAGAACAAGTAGACTAAGCATAGAAAGGCTCAACAGGTGAGTATTATTATTTGTATCCTTAATAATGTTTTCTGTTTGGCCCAGTTTCTTCTCATACAGAGATGTACATGTTTATGGAACAGAATACAAAAAGGATTCTGCATGAACTAACATTGTTGCTTGGGCCTGGTATGAGGCTGTAAGTGTGAAGGAGATTGGGTGTGAAAGCCTCTTCAAACCGCATGTGTATGCCTTGGGTGTCTGCTTTGTTACTCACTTCTCTAATGTGAGAGTTTACACTTCTGTGCAGACCTCTGGGAAATACACAAATGCAAAGAAAAAAGAAAGAAGGATAACCTTGGAAGGGGAAGAAGGTAGTGGTTACGTCAGTACACAAGTCTGAACAGAAGCAAATTATTGCTGATTTACTTTAGCTACAGGTCTTTAAGTGAATCTGGTCTATGGAGAGGAAAGTGGTTAATATTTTTCAAGATGAAAGGAGGGATAGTTTCCTTTATGAAAATAGACTCTTAGTGCTGTGGCAATCAGAAGTCCCCTGTGATGAGGCTGGGTAGAACTGCTGAAAAATGAAGAACGTAAGTGGTTATATTTTGTTTTTATTGGAACTCACAAAGAAAACCAACAGTCTACTGGGTGTAAGGTATTTCTATTTGTAAAAGATCACCCCACTTTTATAATTTACAGGGACACTAATAGTTCAGCTTTAGACTGCAATTATGATGACCATATTTCCACATAAACTTGTTGTTTTCAAATGATTAAAAAAATTGAACCTGAAGACTAAGACTACTTTTGCTGAGGTAGCTTGTCATTTTAATTCTTTTGACTTTTAGAGAAAATATTTTAAAATCATGATACTGAATTTGAATTTAGGGAGACCCCCAATTTCACTTTAATCTCTTGGTTATTATTCAAGTTATATTAGTTAGCACTTGCTGTGTAACAACTTACTCCAAAACATAGTGTCTTAAAATGACAACTATTTATTATTTTCACGTGAGTACTGGTTCACCAGGGGAATTCAGAATCCAAGCCAGATGCTGATGATTTTAGCTGTTCTTACTCATGCATTGGTGGTTAGCTGTCAGTCTGGGACACCTTTGATTGGGAAAACTCAGTACTCCCCCACTTGTCTCTTACCTCTGATCTCATCCCTCCAGCAGGCCAGTCTGAACACGTTCTCATGTTTGGAGTCCAAAAATAGACAAGCTCAATGGTAAAAGAGGGTAGGTAGTAACATACCTGTGCTTTCCAAAGCTCTATTTGTGTTACTTGCTAGTATCCCACAGGCCAAAGCAATTCATGGTGTAACTCAGGGCCAGAGTGAAGGAATGCAAAGTTATGGGTCAAAGGGTACATGTGTAGGGAGGCCATGAGTTGGGGTCTCAGCATACTAGGTGTCATTTCACACATTTTCCTTTATTTTAGCAGCTTCTGTTTTGGCAGTTTTATTGTTCATTAGCACTTCTGCAGACTAGGCTTAAAAAAACAATAAACACCCAATCTTGCCCAGTCACTTTTCTGCACTTGTTTTTAAAGCTTGGTGAGGGAGTAGCTTGTCATTAAAGACTAAAATAATTTTCTTACTTTATTTATTTACTTATACACATACCCCTCTTTTTAACCAAATTAAGCACCACACATTCTTGTATAATAAAGTCATTCTTTTCCAATTCTATCCATAGTCCTCTATGAGTGCTATTCTGTTTCCAACTAATTTTTGTTTTTTTGGGCCAATACTTCTGCAGCATTTGGAGGACTTCGGTGGTAGGGTTCATGTATCTTCACTTTTGCTTTTATATATTCTTGCTCTTTGCTTTCTTCTCTCCTAAACTCCAGTATTTTATTTCTTACTGTCCACTCTGCAAGTCCAGGAGAAACATCACACTGAACCTGTTTCAAAGAATACTCATTTTCTACCATTTGTACATCTACTCATGCTTTCAATCAACACATATTTGTTGAATGTCTTCCATGCTGTTTTAGGCATTGGCAATACAGTAGTGTACGATATAGACAAAATATATTGTACAATGTACTATATGTTGACAAGTGTATATAAGCTCCCGGAGCTTATAGTCTAATGTGGCTTGACAGACAGTAAACAAATACATGAATAGCTCATTTTAATGACTGGTATTGATAATTGTTATGGAGAAAATAAAGCAAAGCATGTAGACAATGATGGAGGAATAAGCTGGTTTCAGGGGAGGCCTCTGAAAGGAGGGAATGATCTGTGATGCTCTGGGAAGGATGCTGTGAGCAGATGCAAAGACTGCCTGACTATTTAGTATGGCTGCAATCATACATCTGCTGGGAAGAGTGTTAGGAAATGTGCTGGGAAGACAAGCAGGGGCCAGATCATGTAGGGCTTTTGTAGAGTACAGCCAGGTCTCTCCATTTATTTTGAGTGAGGTAGGAATTCCCTGGTGGATTCAGGGCAGGGGAGAGACATGATATGGTTTTAAAGATGGAAGCTGGCAGACTTTGATGGTGGTATTGGAGAGAGATGCTGAGGGGCTCTCTTAGGAGAGCAGCAGAAAAGGATGGCAGACTTGGGAGCTCTCCCAAATGTGCTTCATTTAAGTAAACCAAGTTTAGATATTGAGATCAGCTCTGCAAATTTGAGCATGTGGAAAAGGGTTTCCCCAAGTAGACCCAGTGTACTTTCAGCGATATCTGAGTTAATTTTAGGTGTTATGTCACATGAATGGGCATTTTAAATTTTAATAATTACTTATAAATTTGACATGTATTAGGCAAGATATAAAATATAAATATAAAACCCATGACTCTATAGTTATTGCTTGCAGTGAGGACAGAGTACTGAGTATACTGCAGAGTTGAATGCCCAAATAGCAAAAATCAAGTATCACAAGGTTGTATCTGAATGTTTAGATTTAGGGCATGGTGACAGGGTTATTTATAAGGTTTAGTTCTGAGGGATATGTAAATGATGACTCTGATTTTAGGGTGGTGTGTAATCATAATTATAGATTAGCACTTAGCGATTATCTGCAAATGCAAGGCTGTATACTAGGTACTTTATAGATATTTCACCCAATTCTTACTGCAGTCTATGTGATGTAGGTGGTCAAGTTTTGATATTCTCGTTAAGAGATGAGGAAAGTGAACTTCATAGGGAATAAATAATTTGTTCTGGGAAATCTCTTGAGTTTTCAGATATTGCAAGAGTACAAATATAATCTGTAGTTCTGATAAATTCTCTGCCAACAGGGACTTAAACTATTTGGTAAACTAATGTATCCTCAGCTCCTAGAAGAGTTTCTGGTATATGTGAGACATTCAATCAATATTTGCCAAATGAATGAAAGAAAAAAGAGCATGGGTCTTTTATTTAGGTCCATTTCAAGATTGGAGAGCGCTCATGCTCCTCAAAATAGGATGGCCCTTAGGAAGTAATCACCTGGAGTTTTAATGGAAAGGCCGTATTTAAGAACTATAAGGTGACTTACTGTGCCCTCTAAATGCAGGTTTCCCAGTGTTCATCCTTGGCTTGATGTATTTTTTCTTATTCTCTTTTAAAAATCTTCTCCACTCTTCTGGCTATAACTAAATGTGCAACTCCCTGATTGCAGACTTTGGTCCTAAACTCCAGTAATAGAACAAATAAGCCCACTAGCAAACTTAGAGCCAATTGGGGGCAAATCACTTAACCTCCCTTGAGACGCAGTGTCTGTCAGCAAAAGGAAGAGATTAAAGCTGGAGCTGCGCCCTGATTTGGCCAAAATCCACATGCCCCAGAAGAAGGGGAAGGACCAGATGCTTAGGGAGAGTGACATCAGGGGAAAGATGACTTGAAAGACAAATGGAATTCAATTTCCACTCCTCTTGAGTATCCTTATTTTGCCTTTTACCCAGAATTTCTAAGTAAGGCATTAAATACAGTTATGTGCAGCATAACAATGACTTGGTAAACAGCATACTGCATATGTGATGGTGGTCTGGTAATAATATTTTAATGGAGCTGAAAAATTCTCATTGCCTACTGATGTGGCGGTCGTCATGACATCATAGTGCAATACATTATTCATATGTTTGTGAGGATGTTGCTATAAATAAATCTGTGCTGCCAAGCATGCAACAGTATAGCATATTCAGTTACAGTAGTAGGCATCTAGGTTTAGTTTTGCACTCTATGAAGTTTGCAGAACTAAATCACCTAATGACACATTTCTGAGAACATATGCTTCTTGTTAAGTGGCACATGACTGTAATCCTTTTAGATAACATTTCTTTTTTATTTTTCAATTGCAGTTGACATTCAGTATTATTTACATTAGCTCCAAGTGTATAGCATAGTGGTTAGACATTCATATAGTTTACAAAGTGATCCTCCTGATAAGCCTAGTATGTACCTGGCAATCATACATAGTTAATAGAATATTATTGAATACCATATTTCCTATGCTGTACTCTACATCTTATTAAAAAGCCTGATTTTTTCCCTTAAAAAATTAAAAGGCAAAGCATCAAAAGCAAAGTTGCTCAGGCACTTAGACTCTTGGGTGTGGTTCTGATTTGCATCGAGGGAATGTTCCTCCTGCTGCTTCCCCTCCAATTTCTTCTCTGATGCAGATGGGGGTGGGGTGGGGGCGGGGTCAGCAGTGGGTAGAACATGCTGGGAGGTTTGTGTGAGGCAGGGGGACAGACTGAACTGAGTAGATAAAGGGACTCCGGGAAAGGGGCAGGAGCTCCCTAAGGGAACATTGTTGTAGAGTAAGGCAAGCCTGGGGAGGATGTAACTGAGCGCAGTAACGTCATGTTTCTGTAATGGCATAGAAAAAACCCCCCACAAATAAAAGGCCTTTATTATTTTTTATAAAGAAGAAGATTGAAAATCCTAAAGTCTTGAGTTTTATATTTAAAAATATTTAAATAGAAATATAAATATATTTAATATATTATATTAATATATAATATATATTAATATATAAATATAAATATATATAAATATAAATATGTAAATATAAATTCCTTCATAGATCTGTATTTGTGTGTTTTAATTTATGTTTAACCTATTTATTATTGAGTAAAATAAACAGCTATTTGTTATGTTTCTCCCTGACTGGACCCTATTATATAGGGATGAGGATGGGGATGTACATCCTCGTTTAAAAAGCCTGGGAAGAAAACAGAAAAGAGAAAGCAGAACCAGCTGCAGAGGTCAATGAAGGGGCAGGATTAATTCAATAGAAGGCAACTGGCAGGGGAGACGTGAGATGAGAGCCAGAGAGGGGGATAGCAAGACATCAGATCTTGAAGACAAGACAATTGCAAGTGATCATGGGCCTGAAGTGTGATCAAACAGTCCACCAAGCAATTGAGATGACGAGATGGAGGCTGCTGTGGGTGATTTCCATCTCATTCAGTTGTTCCTCACTTAGAACCCAAAGACAAAATTTCTCTTGTGGTGCACAGAAGAAAAATTAATGTTTAAAGAGAAGCTTTTGTAAAATGTTAAACCAGACATTTATTTCTCAACATTGTCTTGAAGTCAGAGAGAGATTAATAGAGCCAATTTAAATTCCCTTAGGGAGCATTTGGTATCTGCCTCTCGCCTTATAGCCTCTACTAAAAGTGGAAGCAAGAAGAGCTATATAACTGAAATGTCAGTTGTGACACTAATTTTTGAATGTATGCATTTTTTAATTTGTTGATAGGCGATACCTTATTTCCTTTACAGGACAGGGTCTTTGTCTTGAACAACAAGCAGATAATTTGTGGAATTAGTGGCTATTTCAGGAGCATAGGTAAGTTGTCCTTTGTGTCTGTTTTGTCCCTGTGTTTCAAAACAAGGTTGCAGGCAAATAAGGCAGCACTCAAAGTAGCAGATGGACCTTGGCCATTGCTGATAACACAGAAAAAGAAGCGATATGGTGCCTAGAGTTTTGAAATAGTTAATTATAATGTCTGATGTTGATAACTGTCATTAGTATATAACTTCAATATTTCCCACCTCCTTTTTGTAAGCTTGAAAAGCACGTGAGTAATAAATGTTTATAGCAAAAAGTTAACTAACTGGAACAGAAAGCTTGGACCATCCCAAAGTAACCAATGGGCATGTCCCTGTGCACCTTCTTCCGAACTTTGTCTCAAGCTCTTTTATAAGAAGTTTCTATTAGTACAAATGGCATATCTTCTGTCTTATGATTTATGATTTATGTCAGGTGAGCCTTTAGTCTCACTTTTAAATCTTAAGAAAATTGCCTAAGGCTTAGTGAAGAGAACAAGAAAGCAGAGTAATGAGGCATAAGCTAGTCAAATATATTCAGTATTTCTTCAGCTTTGCATGCATCCAGGAAGTATGTGGATTCATTTTCCACATTTTGGGTCTGGTCTTTTTATTTTTAACTTTTACAGCTCTATACCCTCCAAAGCCATAGCAGCATGAGGGCTGGGAGCGGGGAATCCATGCTTCGCATGGACTTGCTCCCTTGTGCCATGTTGAGATTTTCAGCTCTCAGGATTGGGGGACTCTCTTGTAAAAGCTCTGTTTCCAAGATTGGTGGGAACATCCCTGGAGACCGGCAGCAGCAGCTTCCAGGGGAAGGGGCAACACTGAACCTTAGAACTGTGGCAGGGAAGTAGAGCCCTTTTTACCTCCTCTGCTCTAAAAACAGTGGAGCTATGTGTGGGTTTGCCTGTGGTGATAATAGTCAGACCGGTGACTGAATTCTCATGGTCAGCCTTTCCACTGACAAAAAGGCATTTCTACCTGATAGCATTTCTCTAATTTTGCTTATAAACTTAGGCTTATTCTGATTACATTAAGCTATTTGCAAAACACAAAATTCAAGTTGCTTGATTATTGTAATTTCCTCCCATCCATATTCTGGATGAACGAAAAGATAAAGAGGCAAGCAGCATTTCTTATCCTTTGAAAACATTCAGTTCATTTTCACAAATAAAAAACTTACATGGCTTCCTGGCATGTTGTAGAAGCATTGGTCTTCCAGTTGTTGAGAATCATTAATGTAACAGAAAGCTCAGAGATCACAGTATAGGTGTGTGCAGGATGGGGAAGAGGAGGGAGAGAAGGGAATGAAATGCGTTAAAATTTTATTCAAAGGAACAGCTTTATCATTGAACCAGCAATTAAAGTCCATCAATAAAATATGGATCATTCTAAAGTTTTTTATAAACTTGCTTTATGTGTGTGCTATTATTTCTGAATAAAGCTCAAATAATTTTTCACTGAAGGGAACAACTATAGAAACCTTCCTGTACGTGTTGGAATTGGTGGTTGGTTGGAGCTTGGCCGTGGCAGGAAAGGACAGCTGTCATTGTGGTGCCTTGTGCCAGGGTGTTGGGCAGAATACCTTCACTTCTCTTTAGGAAGACTGCATCGTGGGAGCAGGTTGGGAAAAACAGCATGAAGGCGTGGCTGCATCCTGGTCAAACATCATCCTGGTCTGCGTTCTTCTAGCTGAGCTTCTCCAGGGGTTAGAATGTTTTGCTCTCATAGTCCTCTGGATTGTTTACTAAGCGTAGAAATGCCCCAGTTTCACCCTCCTCCTACAACTGCTGATTCAGTCTCTGTGGGGTGCTGCTTGGGAATCTGTACATTAAAGGAGCTTTCAGAAGTAATTGTGATGTATGGTCGTGTTTAAGATCTGCTTGTGTAAATTACAGTACACAGTAGGACAAACTGACTGGAAGCAAGTGCGTGGGGGGCGGGGCAGCAGCTGTGAGATGAAATCAGGCTACTGGAATTTGCCAAGAGAGACACATTAGTTACATGCCAAGGATGTGGCCTTAGGCCTTACCAGAAACTCCCTCCTCTAGGGTGTGAGCTTCTGGAAAACACTGACTGGTTCTGATTAAGTCCTACATTCCCAGACCTAGCACAGGGTTGGCCTCCAGAAAAGGCCATCACAATATTTTCTTTTAAAGTTCTGTTTACTATCTAGCTTAGATTTTCTACCTCATTCGGGAATGTTAGTATCCAACTTTCTTTAGTGTGTTTGTGAATGTCCGACCGTTCTCTGATTTCTTAGGCCTCCCTTTTTTTCCCTATTCCTTTTTATTAGGATGCCAGTCAACAATTAAACAGAAAGAAGCCCCTTTGCAGATAAACAACAGAAGCTAAAACTATGGATAATGCTTTCTATCATGTATGCATGTTGTACGTGATAAGAATAAGGTTTTATTAACTTCTTGGGTGTGCCCAGCATAAACGCTCTCTCACGAGGGGGACAAAAAAGCCTGATGGGAAAGAAGAATGCTGGATGTCAATGGATGGCAATTATTCATAGAACTTGGGGCTCAGGATCGCTGAGGGATCTTTATGTGGGAAGCCACTACCTGCAGGTTGATGTACTTGGGATGACTTTATAGTTTTCAGAGCAGTTTTGGCTTCGCCAGTTGAGCTGGAATCCCATTTGGTTAGGGTCCCTTTTATACTCAGTAATAAGTCACACAGTCACCATGAGTACAGGACAGAAAGGGTTCCTGGCATCACTGAATAGCACTCATTTCAGCCTGTAATTTATCCCATTCCAGACCCACCCTAACATTTGTGGGCCCAAGACAAGAGGCCCTCTCAGCCTTACCCCTTCTCTTTCTGTCCCAGATCTGCTATGCGACTGGAGGAGCCTTGTAGGAATGTGTATGCATAAGCCAGTCTGTTCATTCACACTCTACCCACACCCACTGTCCAACAGCTGCCCAACAGCTGCCAAGGGTCATCTGTTAGTCCTAGTGGTATGCACACCGGCCATGAAGTAGCCTACTCTTAGAAAAGGTAAAGACTCACACAGCCCATGGAGGCCGGCTTTGGACGATTTGGGAGAGGGAATTCCAGGGTCATGAGTACCTAGGGAATGGTTCCCAGGTGGGTATGTCCCCCAACCCTGCAGACTCCTAGCCCTGTGGGGAGAAGGCATGGTCAGAGGAGGTCAGGAGAGGAGTGCCCTGAAGCACAAACACCATGTTAGGGTGACCTGACCTGCTTCTAACACACCCTTAGGCATCCCAGGAAAGCAGGCTCACTATGCATTTCTGAAGTATTTGGGATAAAAACACTTCAGACAGAATAACACTTGGTCACCTGACTGAGGTCCAGGGATATTCTTCATCTGGCTTGATAGAACTCCCTTGTCCTGTCCTCAGGCTGGCTTGTCCTTAAATGCCATGCATTTATGAGAACAACTTTATTTTTCAGGTTGAAACAAAAACTTGAACTACATGGTTTAATGTTTTTAAAGTGAGCCAGAGGGAAGGCACCTCTCCCCAGTAAGTTTCATTAATGGAAACTTGGTGAATGTTTTCTTTGCTTGTTGATATGTTCCACCAGGTGTGTAGATGTGAAGATAGGAAAACTGTTTGCTCAGCCATTCCTACTGTTGTTTTTGCCTATTTGAGGATCAGTCAAATGGAAAGACTTTCCTTTTTTATGTAATTACAGAATCAAATCTACAATTTCAGATAATTCTTCTGCATCTATTTGTGGAACTTCTTGAGTAATTAATTATTAAACTCTGTGAACACTTTCCCTGTTTTCTCCATATCTCATTAGGACCGAGCTAACTCCCAGGGCAGTACTTTCTTAGACCAGGAGCACTTTCCTCTTGGTGGAAAATAGGGCAATTGTGTGTAGCACAGAGAGTGTGCACCGCTCAATCCTGGAGGTAAACTTCATAAAGAGAGTGAATGCGGTTGTGCAGAGTGGCAGCCCTGCTTATGTGTGTTTTAGTCAGAAATTTCTCCCAGCAGGCCAGTGTTTCTCCTCTTTCATGAAGATGAGTGTTTGAAAAGAGAGGGTAAAAATCGTGTGATTTTTCTACACTTTTCTCCATTTTTTTGGAAGGTGCTCATCCTCCTTGTAAGTCATGTAGAGGTGGGAAAACAGAAGCTACTAACAATGGACAGAAGGGATTTTTATTATCAATCATTTTGGCCAACGATTACAACAAAAATATGTTTTCAAACCTCTGCTCTATCCTGGTAGTTATGTTAATTAACTTTCATGGGGTCTAAACAGCTATGGCTTTTGCATTTTAACAGATGGTTCAGCATGTGACTTCCCTGGAATTAATAGTGTAAAGCATGCTTCAGATAACCTTGTGTTATTGCACATTTGTAACCAATAAAACTTGTACCAAGTCACACTGCTTTGCATTGTTAATTATTCAGTAGAAAAATGTTCTTTATATCCAAGCTTGAAAGAAGCTAGTCTGCCTTTATTTGACCATAACTATGGACTCAACTGAGCAGGAATTATTCAGATTTTTCTTACTACATTTTGGTTTTCAGAGGTTGTAGAAAGGAGAGGGGCACAATCCATGTGGATTGTGGAATCAGTGTCAGATGGTCTGGTGAGCAGTGTGCGTGTTTATTGTTATCTTCGTGTGCTGCTCGTTACACTTCTATGCTTTGATTGTTTGGAAGCTTCCATTCTTAATAATTTAATCTATCCCTACCAATTCCAGTCTCCCATGGCAGCCTGAAAACCAGGCTTGATAAAATCCAAATATATGTTAATTCTCTTTTATCAAATCCAAGAGAAAATTTCTTAGAGACTATGCTGACTTGTGTGTCTTGAAAAAAATACTCCCCGTGGGAATTTTGATGTATAATGAAGCCCAGGGGAGAATGGGCTTCATTCCAAAATGTTGCAAATAGATAGAATTTAAGCAAACAAGCATAACATACATTCTTAACTATTTCCCAAAATACTAGAAAAGACATAATTTGAAAATAGAAACTACCTGACACCAGAGGATGGCTCATAGCTCCAGAGGTTCTCACAAGTGCTTAGTGAAGGTTCTGACACACATTAGGTGCTTAACAAAGTGTGTGTTAACAGAATGAATGAATGGATCTGATCTTGGTCTGAGAAATTCCGAAGCAAAAAACACCTGGCATGAATGCTCACATCAACCACTCCTATTGAGCACTGTTGTGTTTCACGCTCTCTCCCACCTATGTACGTGCTGCTTGATTTGGTCTTTGCTAAAAAAAAATCTCCATTTTATATATGGAGATTATGTATAATCTCCATTTTATATGACACCAAAGCTCAAAGGAGAGTTGAACAACTTCCTCATGGTGTCTAAGCACTAGGACTAGAATGGAAATGTGTACCTCCTGACTCCAAATCTAGGGTTCTAGGATTTCAAGGATTACCCACCTTTTTATGGTCACAGGCCAGAGCAATATGTTCATAGCAGCATAATTTACAATAGGCAAGATCTGGAAATAGCCCAGGAGTCCATCAGCAGATTGATTAGTGGCTAAAAAAGATGTGGTATATTTACACAATGGAATATTACATAGCTGTAAATAGGGAGATCTTACTCTTTGTGACATCATGGATGGACCTGGAGATTATTATGCTAAACGAAATAAGTCAATTGGAGAAAGACAAATACTGTATGATCTTACTCACGTGTGGAATCGAATGAACAAAATAAACTGATGAACTAAATAGGACCAGAGGCATGGACACATGGGACAGACTGGCAGCTGTCTGAGGAGAAAGGGGAGGAGGGACCAGAAGAGATTAGCCTAAGAGCCTAGACAAAAGGACACAGACAGCAATGTGGTGAAGTCTGGGGTGGGGCAGGGGCTGTGTGGAGGGGGGTAATGGGGGAAAATGAGAGACTTCTATAATAGTGTCAATAATTAAAAAATAAAATAAAAGCAGCTGGAAAAACTGAAGTGGAATCACTCTGTTCACCCTTAAATAGAGAAGAAAGCTAACTTTTGAAGACCTTGATACATTAATAAAAATATAACTTAAAAAATAAAGAAACATATAATGCAAATAAAAATCTTCCAAGGGCCCAGGTTCTGGGGATCAGAAAAATGAGGGAGCAGAGAAGGAAGGAAATGTATCTAAGTTCTTCTAAGTTATTTCTTTTGCTCTTCAATACAAGTCTTCTGCTCTTTTACTCAAAATTTCAGAGAAAGCTTATGGCAGATGAGACCTTTGGGAGAGTATTAGAAATCAGGAGGGAAAGCGCCTTATAACCCCATCTGCATCCTTGGATCCGTTTGCATACTTGTGTTAGTTTGTAATGTTGTTAAGGCTTTTTTGTTTTACATAGATTCTGTCTCTTCAGCTGAACCGCGGACCTGTTAGGACAAGTTTCTTCTCTCTCTTAGGTCTTCTTTGTCCCCTATCCATACAAGAGGCTTCACAGAGGGGCAGGCAGTTGTCTGCATGATATATTCATGGCATTTCAAGAAGCTTCAGTGCCCCCACTGGCCAGATCCCATGTTTGTAACATATACACTTTCTATTGGAGTCATTCCTACATATTAAGGAATGACATGTTCTCAAGGCCCTGTTTATCATGTTAATTAACTTGAACAATGACTCATTCAACAGGTAACACTCACTAGCCTACTGGTACATGGTAGTAGTTTATTCTATTATAGTGATTTTCAACCTTTTTCATCTCGTGGCATACATAAATTAATTACTAAAATTCTGTGGCACACCCCAAAAGGTACTTTTTGCTAATCTGGCAAAAAATAGGTATACTTTGATTGATTTACAAAAAATAATAATAATCACCTATCCTTTTTGCTCCAAAGTGACTTTTTAAAAATCAGGTGTCACTGTCACCCTGTTCTCAATTTCACTGTTTTTGGTTATATTTTGCTGGTTTGTTTGTTTTGTTGATTAGGTTCTGTTAAAGGTGAGATCATATGGTATTTGTCTTTTACCAACAGTGACCAGAGGGGAGAGGGGAGGGAATTTCAGAGGAAAAGGGGAAGGGTTTGCAGGAACAAGTATAAAGGACACATGGACAATAACAAGGGGGGGAGTGGAAATGGGAGGGAGGTGGGGAGGGCTGGGGGGGGTGGGCTGGGATGGGGGTAAAAGGCAGAAAATTGTACTTGAACAACAATTAAAATAAAAAATACATATTAAAAAAATCAGGTGCCTATACTTTCGTATAAGAATTTCTAGTACCAAGAATTAACCAATCAGACACAACCTAATTATCAGTGTGACCAATAAGATGCAACACTATTACATGACTTTATATTTGTGGTTCAAGACAGGGCGTCCATACCAGACAACTACTGTTCTGTCAGCTGTTCTTATTTTTTAACTGGACAATCTAAGGGAAAGGGTGTCAGTGTCTCTCTGATTAAATAGTCAGGTATTGCACCTTTTAAAAATTCTTGAAGTATATTAGTTGAAAATCACTGTTCTATTAGTTAGTTAACTACCACCAGATAAGACCCTGAAAATATGAGGAAAAATTGTTTGATGGCAGAAAGGGGGAAAGTGGATCTTCTTGTGTTCCCATGGAAACAACTCAGGCATGTCAGGGTGAGGCGTTACACGAAGGGAGAACAAGAGGGAAAGTTCATCATTAAATTCAGCTTCTTGCCTTGGATTAGCCTTGGCCCCTGATACTCTGTAGTAAGGAAGGAGAAATTGAGAAAAAGACTTTGCTCTCTGTTTGGTCACTGTCTGACAGCTCACCATGCTTCCCTTTGTGCTCACCTGTGCTTTAGCAGTATGTACGTTGCATCTAGGGTTTTCTTGCTGAAGGAAATGCATCCTCTTGTGCTAACTGTGGGCTCCATGGTATTCAAGTCAAAATCATTACCTTACCTGAGCTGAAGTAATTTTAGCACTTAGGTTGGTTGTTTTCACTATATAATACAACCAATTCTATCCAGTCTGGCTGCTAGGAGTTATGAGATAGATCCAATTAGATTTTCTGGCTAACCCAGATTAAGGCAGAAATATATCAACAGTGGTAACATCTTTTGACCTTGGTGAAGAGGGACTCTTTCCCCAGGTCCCTTGCTTTAAAGTGCCCCACTGTGGCCCTTCTCAGGCTGTGTTTGTCCCATGAGGTGAAGCTTTCGCAGGGCCAAAGGGACATTGTCCACCCAAAACACCCTTACCCTCACCTCTAACCCACTCAGGACCTTATTATTCCTTACCTAAGCGATCCCCAAATTATTTTCAGGGCCTCTGTGAGTCTCTGTTTGAGTCTCTCAAATCTTTTAAGGGTAAACCGCACCGCTTGCATGTGATCACTTCTAGGACCAGAGTGTGGGACTGGGTGTGCATCTTAGATGTGTGGCTAGAGTGTCCTCCTGAGTGTAGGCAGGGCTTCCCACACTGAAGAACAGAACTGAACATGAGAAAGAGGAGGAGAGTGGGGTTACTAGTTGGGGGTTTTTTGTTCCACTGGTTTTATGAATGGGCTGAATTTCAAACTCTCTTTGTAGCGGGAAACCATTTAAAACAGTCAATTTAGCTTGACCATGAAGCCCACTATTTTGAGAAACTAGGCTTTCATTGATCACTAAGGTCCTTGCATGCCTTCCTGGTCTGCACATGGAGCAACAGGGCTTAATGCCTTGTGGTTATTAAAGATGCAAGAACGAGGAATGGCTGTCCTCTAGAGACTGTTCTCTGGGGAGCTGCTACTGGTGGTGGTGGTGATCACTGTTAGGATTTTCTGAACAGTGAAATTTTTCATTTTTTTAATAAATTTGTCCTTGTTCTTGAACACTGAGCTGCAAAGGTATGTGTATGTATTTTTAAGTTGTTGAGCTCAGGTTGCTGAAATGTTTATTATGATTTGTACTGCAGCTTGTTTGGAGTCTTCAACTTACATTGGCATATTTTATCCTTTTGTCCTCTCTCCATTATAATATCTGCTCTTTGAGCCCAGGAAGATGATTTATATGTCACTTTAAAATATAGCCTTTCTTTCTCTGTCCTCCCTTCTTCTCTCCCTCTGAGTTATATTTATGCCTGCTACCTCCCAGGCCCTGTGCTAGAATTTCTCTTGTGCCTATTTTCTAATGATAACATATGCTTTTAAAAAATGTCATCATCTAGTAAATCCATAATAGAAATAACTTTGTTCCTTTACAAATATTTACAGCAATTTAAAGTTATTTCAATATTCAAATATTTTGCCTTTGTTTTCTTTCTGGAGAGTAACAAATGACTGTAGGTGTTTGTTACCATAGTAAAAAATGCAGGTAATAATTTTTCAAATTTTATGCTCTGTAATTACAGTTGCATACTGTTATTTAAACCTCTTCTTTAGTTCAAGGAACTGTATATAACTTTGTTGTGTCTCCTCTCTTCCTCTGAATACTTTGTCCTGCTCCCCACTCTTACTCCCCCACGTCTCTAGACTTTTGCCACTTTTCTCATTATTCTTTCTTCCTCTCTCTCCTCTCCTTCCAATGTTCCTCGCACAGACACCTCTCTGCTTGCTTCTTTCTTGTTTACACTCTCTCTTCATGTATGTGCCCTTTGTCTCTGTCTAGGTTTATATCCATCAGGAGAAGGGCCAACCATCTTTTAATATAACAAATGGCATCCCGGTGTGAGTTTCCAAATCAAACAGCTAGAGAGTCATTTGGTTTCAGGGTTGTCAGAACCTTGGAAATTGATCGTCTAGCCGGGTCCTCTTCATCTTGCGCTTGAGAAGACAGATCCAGTGACTTCTGAAACTGATCCAAGGCTAAACAGTGAACAGGTTCCATATGTCTTATTTTCCAGTCCAGTCCTTTACTTACAGATATCTTCTGGATTAATTCAAGTGAAAACAAATAAGCCACCATAAGTTCTAGACTGACTTACGTGTCCTCCTGTGGTGCCCAGGAAGGAAAACAAAGGGTAGGGCCACGAACACACTAGAAGAACATACAAGATGCCCTGATGCCCCGTTACTTCCTCAAAAGATCACTAAAAGATAACTTAGAATTGCCCCTAGGAACTGTGGACAAACAACTTCAGACAAGTTAGTGCAGAGAAGAGTGTATTTAAGTTAGAGGGCAGGAGAAGTACATTTGTCAACATGTGCAGAGAAAGAGGCACTGTAGACCTTACAACTGGGAAAAAAATAAAGGAGTTGGCTCTTTTCCTTGATTTTTCTAATTTTGTGACAAACTGAACAACAAACCTAAATATTTTACTGCATAAATTAAAATCAGGACACTGTAATTTACTTGGGTTAATATAAATTTAAACCTTTTCAAGCTAGACCAGCTGTAATCATATTCCCAAAGATCTTCATTTCATCATTATTTACAGCTAACAAGACATTTATGATCTCGTTTTGGTTGTCTCCGGTGGAACATTGTTGGCAGTGCTTTCCTGACTTGAAATTCTCATGTGCATGGAAATCTAGTTAGGAAAATGAGTAAGTCAATAATGTTTCCTCAGAGCATAATCTCTCCTTTGTGACATAAATTAGATATCCATTCACATCTATGGAATAATTCCCAGTTTTGCGATTAAATAATCTGATACGCACAGGCAAACATGCCAATCTCTTTTTAGTCCAGGAGCATTCAGTCAACTTTCTACTTGAACAAAGAAGCTATGCTTTTAAGTAGATGCATCATTTTCTCAAAATTGGATTATAAAGAGCTGATCTGAGCTGCAATCAGACGGATAATTAAACAGCAAAGGTAAGAGGCTTCTGACTGGGCATGTTTACAGTGTTAATTGAAAAACTAAATTGCAATTTTTAATCCTAAGGGTAATTTGACTAACATGTATAATGATGTGAAGTTACCTCGCTTCGAATTTTAATCTTGAAGTTGCTTGTGCATTTGAAACAAACTTTCTCAAAGAGAATGGACAAAGTTTGGTCGGAAAAATTTGATCCCATTTTATTTTATTTTTTTGGAGTGTATGTATTTGAATGAAAAAATGAAGATGCTACTTTAAAAGTTTTAAAATTTTGTGTTTTCCTCTTTTAGCCATGATCCTTTGTTTTCTTAGATCTGTTTAATAATCTTGAATATTTCCCAGAGTGATTTTTAAAATTCTGGGAAATTTTCCCTCTTTTTCAATATAGCTAAGGCCTCTGAAATATCATAGATTTTTTCTTTAAACTGTGTTCATGGCAGTTATTACTTTTTACTTCATGTTATAGTAGTTGAGCATGAAAATATGTCTTCCATACCAAATTATAAGTTCTTTGAAGGCAGGGTCTATATCTTCTTCTTCTCTACCCAAGGCCTTTCATTTGGTTGGTGAAATGTCTGTGGAGCCGGTGAAGGAAGATAAGACCTACATCGCTCTCTGAGAGTGGAGAGATATATGGCTGGCAGTGGGCTGGATAACGGGCTGAGCAGTTTACACCAACCACAAAGTCAGAGATAACGCGCTAATAAAGTCCTGTAGATTATGTTGTTGCTCTGAGCAAGAATGAAGTGAAAGTGTGGATTTGTGGTCCAGCCTTTATTTAGTGTGATAGGAAATGTAGCATATTTTTTGGACTGTAAAACGTACTCCCCCCCCCCCACCAAATTTGGGAGGAAAAGGGGGCTGCGTCTTACAGTCTGAATGTAGCTTACCTGGCTTGCTGTGGGAGGTGGGGGCGGTGATGGAGTGGGGTCACAGGTTATTAAATATTTTAGCACATTTCTTGCTTCAAATTTTTTTTCTTATTTTCCTCCTCTAAAACCTAGGTGCGTCTTATGGTCTGGTATGTCTTATAGTCCTCACAATATGGTAATTCAATATGATTGATCGCATTGAAAATGAGTGGGAACCACCTAGCTTGGTTGAAGAGAATCTGGATTTTGCTCTTGGTTCTTTGGACAATAAACTGTTCAGTGTTTTCTCAGATATGCACATCCTAAGGGCTGAATATTCTCTGATATAGAACATCCAAGTCCTGAAGCGTTCTTTTTATTATTTCTCATTTAACTTCCTAAGAAAAGGAATAAGAAATATGATTGTATTTTTGCTGTTAATTAAAGCTTCCCATGAAACCATTTATACTCTGTTTTTGGGCCAATGAGACAAAAAACGATTGGACACTTATCCTCGGCTTTTGAGATTTATAAATTCTTTTTTATTGTCATTACGTATTTAATAATAATAATTCCAGTTCCATTTCACTTTCATGTAGCATTAATTTTACACCAAACTTAGCAAGACATCACCCACATATCGTGGCCAATAATATGCCGTTATCAGTCATGCTGCAGAATATTACCGAGCTGACAGTGCGATAGGCAGGGCTCCCTCTTCTGTCTTTGTAGAGAGACTAGTAGTAAGTCCCATAGAATGATAGATAAAAGGAAACTTTCTTTGGCTTTTCCAAATCTCTTAACACAATTAAACTCCTAGATGTTTTCCCCCTTGGAAGAAATAGGGTGTTTCCAATATCCTTAACATCAACAGATTGTTGCTCAAATTCATCCTTTAATCCTTCTATGGATAGGGAAATAAATACATCTATTATGATTTCTCTAAGGCTGACAATTTTGGGGTGAACTGGGAAGATTAGGTTCAGAACTTAGGTCTCTCACAATTATATTACCTTGTGAACTCACTTGAAGCAAACTTGGGTTGTCCCGGGGCAGCAAAAAGACCAAAAACAGAGATAAAGGCAAAAAAGATGGTCAGTGGTGGTAGCAGAAATATGTACCTCATTTTCAGTTTTTTTAAATTGTATTTTTTTCCACTACCATTTATTGCCCCTATATCCTCTTCTAGCTCCACCCTCCCCACTCCTCCCTAATTTTCATTTTACATGAGCATCTAGGGGTCTTGGCAAGGTCCTGCACTTGTCCACCACAAGGTGCTTGGAGAGCTTGGTGACCTACTGGACTGTGGAGTGGCAGTTCATTCACTTATTTTGCAAATGTGTGTTAAGTGCTTACTAAATGCAAAGCACTATCTGCAATTCTTCAAATCCCATTTTTAGACTCACCTTCTATGCTGGGCATCTTGTTTTTATGATTTCTGCTGTTTCATTTTCCATATCTAGGTAGGAGATAGTAATGGTAACCTCACAGCATCTTCAGACTGATTCGTAGGTGAACATCTTATTCCAATAAATCCAAATGAAGACATGATGGCAGCATTTATATGTTTGTAGTCAAGTCAATGGTCAGTTTTATTATCTCCAGGAAATATAGACATCACCATGTATATGGCCAATTATTTTTATTCAGCTCAATTTGACCAGGTGTGTGAACACATACTTATATCATAATTTTGAATTGTGAGACATAGAGGAAGCATAGTAGTTCCCCTATTTTACATTTGGTAAATTTGAGGTTAATTGATTTCTCCAAATTTATGCCAATATAAAGTAACTTATCGATACAGACTTTTCAGTTCCTAACCTTGTGCTCTCATTTAATTGTTCTACCTAGAAACAATGCATATTAGAGTTATTTCTTTAAATGGCCCACTCAGTCTTCTTGTCCTTTTCTCCCCCAAGTAAAATAAATAACCCTTACTCTTTACTTAGTATGAATTAAATTTGTCCAACATAGGCTTGGGGACAGGCTAATTAAATAATTATGTATGGCGATTGACATGGGTTAGACTTTATATCAAATTGGGCAAAACATTTTCAAATAATTAGAAAACAATAAAATGCACTTAATACTAACATTTTCATGGGAACATGGACCACAGCTTTAGACTGTTTTTGATATATATGAGACTGAATGTCCACTGATCAAATCTTAATAGTTGCTTTTAAAAATAAGTTCCTGAAATGGCTGGTTTATATTTCACTTGTCTCTTTCTCATGAAAAGTGACTTAATAAAATAAAAAAGTTGTGTGAATTGGTGATTGTTTAGTTCCAGTCAGACAGGAATTTACTTTAGTTTAGTATGACTGGGGGGAAAATGGTTTCTTATTTTTTGGTTCCAATTGTAGGGAATTTGTCTACTTCAAAATATCTCCTGAGACCTTTTCACTTTTCTCTCTGGGGTCTCTGCACTTAACTCTGTCTCTTTTTTGAAGCCAGAATACCTTAACCTTTCTTTAATTTTAACTCTTGTCATATTTAAATGTGCCTAGAGCATCTCACAATAATTAACATGCTGAAGAAAAATTCAGTGAAGAAACATATTATTATAAAGATGATAGAAAAGAAAAAGTATTTATTTGTTATTGTTATATGAAGTTAGATTACCTACTTCATAACAACATAAATTGATAGCCAAGATGAGTAACCTGTCTTTTTAACTCTGCTTCATTGAATTTGGGCAATTTATAAAATCTGCTAAGATTTTTCCAGGAATCTTTAAAAATTAACTTCAGGGAAATTTTAAGAATCAAATAAATGATTTCTGTGTTAAACCCTTTTAAAACACCTTTTCGTGATCCAGTGTGTAGGGGTAGAGTGGGGAAAACAAATAACAAAATGGCTTTTTTCCAATTTATTTGCTAATAATTATTCAGACAATTTACATGGGCTTTTTAAAATTTTTTAGAAGCTTTTCCATTTCAGGCTTAATATATCTGGATCATAAATAAATATCAGGTACCTTCAGGAGGCATAAGAAACTAAACATTATGCAAAGTCTACCCTCTGTTGCGTCAGGAGCTTGGATCGTTTTCATTAAAATACCTGCTATGAAAGCACTGAGATTAGATGGATGTTGGCTCCCCCACTTTTTTCCTGCTATCGAATGTCAGAGGTGTGTATTGTTGGTAGGAACTGAGACTTCATTTTCCCTGGCCACATTCTCATGTGGGTTCCCCTGCACAACTCCCCTGTTTCAGATTTTTATGCCCCAGGTGAGTCAGAAAAGGAATTTCAGGAGCAAAGTGTAGGTTTGTCAATGAAGAGTGGGGAAAACATAACGAGCATCTTCAGGATGAATGTGAACATCTTTATCTGCTTGAATGTGTGAGAAAGGGAAAACCCTTTACACAGCCTGTACCTCCCACTGTCTGATGATCAAGTAGTGTTTATGGTCAAATATGACTGGAGGTTTTTCTGAAGGAAAATGTTTTATGTTATGCGTGGTGTAGGCATCTGTGTGCCTATGTTAAATTTATGAACTAATAACATTCTGTTCCAAGAAATACTGCCAGGTCTCATAACACCATGGCTTTGTTCTGAGTTATTCTGGTAAATAGATGATTTTGCTTTTAAATAATCATTCCTGGAATTTCCAAATATAAAGGAAAAGTCACATATAATTTAATTTATGGGGAGGGTGCCTTTTTGATCAATGCAAACTTTCAGAAATGACTAATAATCACATTTTCTCTTAACAAAGTATCATTCATTACTTTATACTTTTTGGAATGATTGCAAATGTCAGCAAAATAAATTCAAGCAAATTTTATGAGATTCCAAACAAATGGCCATAAGCAAAATCATGAGCTAAATCAACAAAAACAATTGAGCCAGAATGTACTATAAATAAATAAAATGAAATAAATTAAAAATTATACCCCTAAAGAACCTTTGAGAGTAAAATAGAAAGCCTATGAGGGTAGAAATCCTCCAGGGCAGAAACAGGATTTCTGCTCAAACCAGTCAGGTCCTGACTGAGAGCAGCTTCTTGCTGGCGAGTAAGGCAACTGGACCCTGTAGCGTGGTGTCCTCAGCTCTCCCCTGCTAATGCACCCTGGTCTTAAATAAAATAGAATGGCAAATATTTAGAGTGAGTTTAATATGTCTTTGAGATTTTTCCCTCCCTGCCATTGGTAAATAGCATATTTCCTCTGCCAATCTGTGACCTTCTGAGATAACTATCCTTTTTAAACACCTACTCATTTGTGTGGGTGTTTGTTTTCTTTCTCTCTTCCCCCTCCCACTCCCATTTCAAAAGCTAGTTCTTTTTTCCACCTCATATTCAACTGCTTTCAGCATAGAGTAAGGTCTTTTGGTGAACCTTGCTTGTGTCTATAGTTTTGGAAGGAGGGAATCAGAAGCAAAGGAATTAGCAATTACAAAGATAAGTCTGCAAATGAGAACTACATAGAAATATACTTTATCCATTGCAAATTATGCTTAAATATTATTGGTTGTAATGTCCATATGGGCTCACATATCTCAAAATGAAATACAGGTCGGTAGAGAGACTATTTTCAAGTATATAATATGGTTTTATTACTTGGTAAACTGATCTGCATGATACTTGTATATTTTCAGGAACCCCATATGGACATTTGAAATCACTTTAAACACTTTATCAAAAACAGATGAAAACATGCCACTTGCAATGCTACATCCAAACTGGGATACTTAGAATTCAGCACATGTTAATGAGTTGGAGGCCACAGGATGGTATCCAGTTACACCTGTGCTGAGTTATACCAGGGCCATCATCACATAGCTGTCAGCCCATGGATCTGGGGCAGTGTTTTCCAACTCAGGTCAATCCGCGCCACTCCTGGGGAACTTGCCGAGGTACCCAGGGGGTGCAGCAGCGGCCCCAAACCTTGTTTTCTGTCCCTTCATAGTTTCCATGTCGGCCTGCATGTAATTTTCTTGTGTTCTTCCCTCTGGTTTCTGGGCCAACATTTGCCAGAGAGAGGGGATAGAATTAGAATGAAGAGGCCAGTATGAGGAGACCTAACAAGGGCCATCATGCTACGCCAGAGGTGTTATGCTGCCCCAAGGAAGTGGCGATAGAAACCTGGCCCCCAGCCACACTCTGTTACTGGCACATTAACTATGAGCCAGTCTGCCATTTGCTTAGTGTCGTGTATTGTTTCCATTACTATTTTATTACTGCTGCTGCCGATATTATAGTAGCTATCATTTGTTGAAGGAGTGCAACTCAATTGGACCTTAAATCAGCAGTTTTTGGCTTTTTTTTAATCTCATGGCACATACAAACTACTAAAATTCTGTGGCCCACCAAAAATATATTTTTTGCTGATCTGACAAAAAGTAATTATAATTTTGATTCATTCGTACCAAATGGCTATTGTTGTATTGTCTGTTGTCATTTATTTATTTGACAGTCTAAGGGAAAAGAGGTCAGTGCTCCTGAGTAAATAGTCAGGTATTGTGTATTTTAAAAGTCTTTATGGCACACCAGTGGAAACGGCTGCTTTCAATTAATGTCTCAACTAATCTGGATTCTCTTGTTTAGGTATGGTAGCATGCGGGGGGAGTAGGGTTGTACCAGACTAGTATATGATAACACGATTTTATAACCTATTTTTGTTTTGTTCCATTTAACAAGCTGTAATGAACATCTAGTCATGCCTCTAAATATTGTACAGTGTAATTTTTATATGTAATTTGTTATCATTAGCATTCGCTTACCCAATCAAACTTAAATATTTTCCTGTTGTAAAAATTGTTGTGTATTGCCTTGTAGCAAAATAGGGACTATTTTCCTAGGATACACTCCTATTATAGAAACAGAGCTGGTAGATTAAAGAGTATATTTATTTATAAATATTTGATTATTTTTATCTAATTGCCCTCCAGAAAGTTTTCTTTAATTTATTCTCCTGCAGCAGTACATGAGAGAGTGTCCTTTCCCGTCTCCTAAGTGGTATTGTTTTAAAACCACTTTGCCAATCTGATATGGGGGAAATGAGATCTCGCTGTGGTTTTATTTGCATTTCTTAAAATACTAGTGAGGTTTAACATTTTCCTTTGCCTGTTAGTTCCTTGCTTATTTTTCTTTTGGAATGCTTATTTTCCAATTAATTTTATTGAAATTCTTTATATAGTGCAGACAGTATTCCACTTGTCTGTGGGGTTTCTATAATGTAAATATTTTTCTCAGTTTCTTAACCACCTTTTGACTTTTTTCCTTTGGAATATTTTTATGTAAGACTTTTTTGTGCATGTGGTTGAGTCTTTACATGCCTACTTTTCAAGTTTCTGTTTCTGGTGTTGTACTTAGAAAGGAAGTCCCATCCCAAATTACACATACTTTTCCTACATTTTCTTACAGTGCTCTCTTGGTTTCTTATTTTACATTCAAATCTTAATCCAGTTAGAATTAATTTTGTTGTGTAGGAATGTGAGAATTTAACTTTATATTTTTTCAAAGTAGTTTTCCACTTGTTCTGATGATTTATTGAATGTATCCTTTCCCTTTCAGTTTTTACCTGGAAAAACATAATACAAAATTCTGTATCTAGATTTTTTTTCATTGATATCGCTACCTTTTTTTTCAGATCAGCATCACATTATTTAACTATTGTAATGTATTTAAACATCCAAGAGCTTGAATCACTTTTATCTTTTTCAGAAATGTCTTAGCACTTTCTTTCATCATCTCTTGACCAGCTGGTTGTCATGGTGTCTTAATTGCTCATTCTGCCATTGGTCTCACTTATTTCTGATCTGTTCACAACAGAATTGGCTATTGTCCTAAAACACAAATTGGATCATATTGCTCCCCTGCTTGTTGTGTATACTAGCCATATTTAAAAACTGAAATTTGGCATGTTGCCTATGGCAGGATTGTAAACCTGAAGCCCGAGCAATTTCTGGACTTCAGAGTGTTTGTGGACACTGGGCACACTATTTTGGTATATGTACTTTTATTTTATTTTTTCCTGAGAAGAGGGTTCATACTGTCCCCAGGTTTTAGAGAGCTATGACCTCAAGGAATTAATAACCATTGGGCTACAACGAGGTAGTCATATTCTTCAGAGTGGCTTGTAAGGAGCAGACTCTCCATGATGAACTTGGCTTACCTCCCCTACCACTCTCCTACATGCTTCCTGCTTCCTACCCGTCCTGAATGGCTGGCGGTTTACCCAACAGTCTGCTGATTCATGCCTCAGTGCCTTTGGACGTGCTATTCCTTCTGCCCAAGGGCTCTCCCCCTCATACCTCACCTACCCAGAAAATTACTGCTCGTCCCTCAAGAAATGATCAAAGGTCTTCTTCTCTGCAAAAAGTCTTGCCTGATTTCCTAATGCAGAGCTGATTACCCTCCTCCTTTTAAAAAACTACTGTACTTAGTCTATATTTTGTCATTATATTACCAGAGGGTTTTTGGGAAAACAGTCATAGAAAGTTAGGGTACAAAGGGGAGTGGGAGGATGAGTGAAAGCAGAAAGAACAATTGCAGGGCTCGTGTAATCTCACCTGACTGTTGTGGCCTGAGCGCAAGCGACAGCAGTGGAGATGGAAGAAGAGAATGGAGTGAAGATTCGGTTTGAGAGAAGAGTGGACAGGATTGGCTGACTAACTGCTGTAGGTGAAAGAAAAGGAACAATCTGATATGACCCCTAAGTTTCTGAGTCAAACACCTGGCTACAGTGCGACCATCATTTTTGTTGGTTAGCATATGGACTCAGTAGGTTTCATCCAGGGGATGGTTTCCTTAGACACCATTTTCCCTGACTGCTGTAAACGTCTGACTGCACCTGGGAGAGGGTGAGCAGTTCTGCACTGCCCGCTGAGACCCAGGCGCTGGACTTGTCATGCGGTAGGCCCAGAGGCGCAGGGAGACTTCATACAGAAGATGGATGTTGAAATGGCTCTGGAATGAGTAACAAGGCCAATTAAAATTTTCAGAGGTGGAGCACAGTTCATGTCCATCATCCCTAATCTGTTTTTGTTAATTTTCTGGAATGTCTGTAGTCCTAAATAAAACAGGTATTTTCCCAGTTATAAAAGCTTTGTGATAGAATAAATATTATGTTGAGTAATTAAGCTATGGAGTAGCCTGTGAATTAAAAAAAAAAGTTTGGAATGTATCCACTATGAACTTCTGAAAGGTAAAATATATCAAGCTGCCTTATTCTTTTTAAAGGCTGCATGGTGTTTTGTGGCTTATATGTTACATCATTGATATAGCCAGTTCCCTCCTAGACGTTGAGGTTGTTTTAATGTTTTCCTGTTTCCAGCAGTGTACACGTGTGTGAGTATTCAATATATCTTGGTGGGACAAAGTGTTAAGAGTAAGATTATTAGATAAAAGCCATGCCCAATGGCTTTTTTTATGGTGAATCACCATAAAAGATGCACTAATCTACTCTTTCACACAGTGTCTGACTTACTACTTCTCCCACTAACCCACCACCATAAGTGTGGGATAGGAAAAAACGCTACCTCATTGTTATTTTATTAATGATTCTTTTATTAGGAGTACAATCCAACACTTTTCATGTTAATATTTTTATGTGTTTCTCACTCTCACTACTCTTAAACCCCCAATATGAGAAAATGGTGAGTAGCAAAAGGAAAATTTGCTCATTTTTCCTGACATCTTTCTTAGTACCAAAAAGAAGCTCCAATTTCTACTCTTGTGGAGACTGACTTAGTTCTGTATTCCTTCCTTGAACATATTTTTTTAAATTTAAATTTTAGTTTTCAATTACAGTTTACATTCAATATTATTTTGTATTAGTAACAGGCATGCAGTATAGTGGTTAGACAGTCATATACAATACTTTATGAAGTGTTCCCCCGACTTTCCCAGCACCCACCAGGCACCAGAGTTGTTACTGTATTACTGACTGTATTTCCTGTGCTATACTTGTGCATCTCTGTAACTACTTTGTAACTACCAGTTTGTACTTCTTTTTTAAATTGTTATTCTATTACAGTTGTCCCAATTTTCCCCTCTTTGCCCTCCTCTGCCCAGCCCACCCCTGGTAGACTTGTACTTGTTAATTTCTTCACCTTTTTCACCTGGTCTACCAACCACCCTCCCTTCTGGCAACCATCAGTTTCCTAAATGTATTTATTGAATACATACTATATGTCAGATTCTGTCATAAAATCCTGCCTTCCTAGAGCTTACATTCTAAAATGGAAAGCATACTATAAATTAGTTAGCTAACAAATACAGGTGTCAGGAGGTGATAATACCTGAAGCATGAAGCAGAGAAAGGGTTTAGAAGGGAGGACGAAGGGAGGTGCTATTTTACATAAGGTTGGCAGGAAGGCATTCCCAAGCTCCTCTACCTACTCCATTCTCATCTGTGTGCTCTATCTCCCCTCCCCTGTTTCATTCTTTGTGAAGTGTCATGTCTCCGGAGCAGAATATGACAGAGCTTTGTTGAGACATGCCCATAATGATGGTGATAAAATGATATCAGTATGAATTCTCTGGTATTTTGAAATGAATGATATCTAAAGGCCCTTTTTTAAAGATTATTTATTTATTTATTTATAGAGAGGGAAGGGAGGGAGAAAGAGAGAGAGAAACATCAATGTGCAGTTGCTGGGGAACATGGCCTGCAACCCAGGCATGTGCCCTGACTGGAAAGTGAACCTGCGACGCTTTGGTTTGCAGCCCGTGCTCAATCCACTGAGCTATGCCAGCCAGGGCTAAAGGCCTTTGAAGACTGGTTACATTTAGCCCTGGCTGGCGTAGCTCAGTGGACTGAGCGTGGGCTGTGAACCAAAGCATCGCAGGTTTGCTTCCCAGTCAGGGTATATGCCTGGGTTGCAGGCCAGGTCCCCAGTGGGGGCCATGTGAGAGGCAACCACACATTGATTTTCTCTCTCTCTTTCTCCCTCCCTTCCCCTCTCTAAAAATAAATAAATAAAAAATCTTAAAAAACCCCATTTATATTAAAAAAAGATTGGTTACATTTATAGGATGACAAGATGCACTAATATCTAATATAGAAAAGATGTAGAATATTCCAGCACTTACTGAGGGACACCACTCAATCCTCAGAGAGTCTCACAAATACTGACGTCAGCCACAAAACAGATATCTTTTCAGTAGGACTGATTTTTGTCTTTTGTTCTCATGACAAAGGTATTCTTCATTTGAAAAAAATTGTCCTAATAAGGGAGAATGGGCATGAAAATTTATCATAGCTTCCTTGCCTACTGGACATAAATTGTCTACAACAGGGTTGGCAGGGAAAGAAAAGTTTTGATTGTGTATCTGGATGCTTCGGAGCTGAAAAGAGATGCTCCAAGTTTTTCACCCCAGAAGTAGTGGTACCTGAATTTTCATACTGGAAGAATATTCTCAATTTACATATTCTCTCTGAGTTTATGTTCAAAGAAGGGTATTACTGTAAATCAGCATAAAGAAAAACCTAAGTGTATTAAGAATATTCAAGATCTTTTGGCAAAACATGGTGTCCAGGGCTACCAGTGTGTTCTTGGGTAAAAGTCAGAAAGAAATTTTGAGTTCAAAATTAAGAAAGTCTACCCACCACCAACTTTCAGTGGACCCACGAGCTGGCCATTTAGCTTTTTTTCTGGTCTAGAGTCAATGTAAAATAATAATAGTTGCTTTTATTTATTGAATACTTTGTGTAAAACACTGTGCTAAGCACTTTATATATTAATCTATCTCATTCTCACAGCACGTCCGCAAGGTTGGTAATTCCATTACACCTTGTAGATAAAGAAACTTAATGCTTAGAGAGGCAGGTTCATTGACCTGCCAAAGTCAAACAGTTAATAAATACTAGAATGGGGATTTGAGCCACATTTGTTTGATTCCAAAGCTTGTCCCAACTAATGTTCACTGAACACCTCCAAAGGGGCAAGCAACAGTTTAAGGTGAGTTCATGTTTAATGGTGAGTTCAACCATTACAAGAACCAGGTAAAGCAGATGTTCTGTGGAACATGAGAAGATGAAGAGTAGAGAGATCAAGTGACCCTGTGGTCACACCTTTTAGAGTGGTCAAGTCAGACCTCTGTTTCCAAACCTGGTGGTTTTGTAAAAACTGCATCACAGCCTGTTCTCTGCCTGCAATATGATCAAGGTATTATTCTTACAGTTGTCTGCTCCTTAGAGGTAAGGCGATAATTAGCAGAGATTCCTAGGAGAAAGGTGTCAAATATCTGCAGTGAATTTTTCCATCATTTATCCCATTACCTTGTTGAATCTAATTTGGTCCTTGTAGAAACAACATGAGTTTTGTGGGGTGTGTTCAGCATGCTTCAGTGAACTAAATGGCATCCTGGTCGCCCAGGAAGAATCCTGCTGCTTCTGCACATGTATGAATTATGGGTGCTACCTGCAAGTTGCTTAGGCAGTGGAACGTCAGACTTCATTCTGAAGGGCTTGGGATGGATGGGTATTTTCTGATTTCCCATTTCCTCCAGGTGTATGGAAGTGTACTTGACAAATAAAATACAAGACATTCACAGTCTGCAACATGGTGATATATGCACACATTACAAAAGGATTCCCCCTCTATTGAGTTAATTTTCCACGTCGTATATTCGCCTTTTCCTTTTCTTTCTTTTTTTGTCGGGGAGGGAGAATGTTTGTTCTACCCTTGTAGCAACTTTCAATTATACAGCATAGTGCCATCAACTATAGTCACAGTGTTATACATAGATCATCCAACCTTATTCATTTTATACCTGAAAATTTTTACCCTTTTACCAATCCCTTTCTATCTTCCCCACCCTCCCCGACCCCATCCCCTGGAAACCAATTTCATACTGTTTCTATGAGTTCAATTTTTTTTAAGATTCTACCTTAAGTATTACAATGAGGTATTTGTCTTTCTGTCTGGTTTATTTCACTTAGCATAATACCCTCCAGGCTCATCCATGCTGTTGTAAGTGACAAGGTTCCCTTCTTTAAATAATGTTCCATTGTATATCCATTCATCTGTTGGCAGACACTTAGGTTGTTTCCATACCTGGGCTATTGTGAATAATGCTGCTATAAATATGGAAGTACAGGATTTTCTTTGAGATAATAATTTTTGTTTTCTTTTGATACATACTTAGAAGTGGATTCTACCATGTAGAAGTGGGTTCTGCCATAGGACAATGGTCCTACGAATGGTGGATAATGTTTACCAGTAATTTCTTAAGGAACTTCAGCTCATCATGACTGCCATGCTCTGCTTGACTTCAGCTCCCTGTGTCACAGTCAAGAAAAGGTCCTTAATCAGAGAGGTGGGAAATCATGGGCCTTACCTTGAGACTTTGCCTTTTCTCAGGGATTGCACTCCTGGACTGGCCTGCTGTCTGCTGTCTGCAAACAGTTTTTTCATGCATTTTATCCAGTTTTAGAAGTGTTTTCTGCTAGAAGGCTAGTCTGTTATCAGTTATTCCATAGCAGCTAGAAGCAGAAAAACACAGGGTGTCAGTTTGATTTACAATTGTTTGTAACTTAGAAAGCATACTGCCTATCTTTGAAAATTTTTGTAATTTTAATTGTTATTTTCTATCAGAGAATAATACATTCATATGGAAAAAATTCAGAAGCTACAAAAGACTCAAGAGTGGAAAATCTCCATTCTAACCTAAATAGCGTAGTTCCTTTCCTCAGAGCTGAAAGACATTAGTAGTTTCGTTTTGTACTCTTTCAGAGATAATATATATTGCTGAAAAAAAATGAGACGGAAAGATTATATATACATCAGGTTATATAATTTTACTTTTCACATAAATGGTAGTATGATATATCTACCTTTTGGTATCTTACCTTTTTTTCTGTTTAATGAAATATCTTGAAGGCTATAGATATTAATACATAATTTATCCTTTCTTTTTTGTGTCCCTATGTTCTTCATTTATACAAATACACCAAAAATCATCCTACCATATTCCTATTTATGATTATACTTTTTGGTTTTTATAAGCAATGCTCCATGAACTATTTTTTTTAATTATTAAATTTATTGGGGTGACATTGGCTAATAAAATTATATACATTTCAAGCGTAAAATTCTATAATACAGCATCTATTTATTGTATTGTGTGTTCCTCACCCAAAGTTAACTCTTCCTCCATCAACATATATGACCTCCTTTACCCTTTACTACCTCCCCCATCTCCTCTGGTAACCACACACTGTTGTCTGTGTGAGTTTTCACTGGTTTTGCTTTTAGTTTTATATTCCATTTATGAGTGAAATAATATAATTCTTGAATTTTTCTGCCTATTTCACTTAGTATGATATTCAAAGATCTATCCATGTTATTATAAATGGAAGTACTTCTATTTTCTTCTAGCTGAGTGGTATTCCATAGTATATATGTACCACATCTTCTTTATCTAATCATCTACTGCAAGACCCTTTGGTTGTTTCCATGTCTCAGCCAATATGAATAATACTACAGTGAACATAAGGATACATATCTTTATATATTTCAAAAATTTCAGGTAGATACCCAGAAGAGGGAGGAATTGCTGGGTCACATGGTAATTCTACTTTAAAATTTTTTTAAGTATCTTTTATTGATTATGCTATTACAGTTGCCCCATTTTTTCTCCCCTTTATTCCTTTCCCTCCTGTACCCCCTCTCTCACCAGCATTTCCTCCACCCCCTGTCTTAGTTCATGTTCATGGGTTGTATGAATAAGTTCTTTGTTTTCTCCATTTCCTACACCACTCATAACCTCCCCCAGTGGATTGAGTGCTGGCCTGCAAACCAAAAGGTTGCCAGTTCCATTCCCAGTCAGGGCACAAGCCTGGGTTAGGGGCCAGGTCCCCAGCTGGGGGCATGCAAGAGGCAACCGATTAATATATCTCTTGCACATTGATGTTTCTGTTCTTGTTTCTGAGGAACTACTATACTGTTTTCCATACTGGCTATACCAATTTACATTTCCAGCAGCAATGAATGAGGGTTCCTTTTCCTCCACAACCTCTCTAATGTCTGTTATTACTTGTCTTGATAATAGATATCCTAACAAGCTTTCAATTCTGTTCCACTAGTCTGTGCATCTGTTTTTGTGCCAATGATATATTGTTTTGATTATTGTCACTTTGTAGTATAATTTGAAGTCAGGGAGTGTGATAGCTCCAGCTTTGTTCTTTTTTTCTCAGGATGCTTTAATATTTGGGGTCTTTTGTGATTCCATAGAAATTTGTTGATTTTATGTTTTATTTCTTTAAAAAATGCCATTGGGATTTTGATGGAGATTGCATTAAATTTGTATATTGCTTTGAGTAATATGATCATTTTAACTATATTGATTCTTACAATCCATGAACACAGAATATTTTTCCATTTCTTTGTTTCTCCTTCAATTTCTTTTTCTACAGCCTTATAATTTTTGGTTATTATAAACAATGCTCCATGAACTATCTTGAACACATCGTTGAATACATTTTGCTCTACTGTATGATAAATTCATAAAAGCACAGTTGCTACCTCAAAACATAGGCACACTTGTTATTTAGTCAAGTGTTGTCGAATTTCCCTCCATAGCGGCTGTAGTGTCACAGACTCTCTGTCAAGGGGATGCTGACGTGTTCACTGTGCCTCCAGTGTTCGTTGTTTTCTGATGGTACAGCTACAAAACTGGCTTCTGCTTTCTACTCTTATATTTTATTCAGAATGAGTCAGTTAACCTTTCCCCAATTAATTTACACGTTTCCCGTTATAACACATGAGATGAGCAGCAATGATTTAGACGGATTGGCGGTGTTTTTATTACTGTTACTGTGGCTGCTGTTGTGGTTCTTTCCCTCATAACCCAGATCACAGACTAGCTGGTCATCTCCATTTTGAAAGTGTAATTTGATTTCCACTTTTGTCAGTAATTGTCAAAATTTTTCCTTTTTTGTGCTTTAAAAATATGGGGGTAGAGCATATGGTGGCCTGCTTATCATTCTGAACTTGATTGTGTTTTTCAAATGCACAGTCTAACGTTATTAACTCTTTACAGAATGATGTCCTTTGTGAATTCCAGCTTGTTTTTTATTCCTCCTTTACCTCAGTTGTTCTGACTTTGAAAAGCTAAGGGTGTCTGGTACAAGGTTGGGCTATTCACTGAACATTCTGGATTGCTCTCTTCAGGTGGAAACAGTGACTGTGTTAGAGACCCTCTGCTCCCTGGAACATAGAGTTGTCTGTAGGTCATTAGAAGTCTCTGAAGTTTCAGGCTCTTGTCTCTTTGTGGTGTGCTGAAGAGCAAATTATGAATTCATTGCTGTGAAATATGGGAGCATCTATCTTTAATATTAGTATTTTTAATAAATAGATGCTAATATTATGACATTTTCCCCCTAGCATTCATGTTAAACCCAATCCATTTAAATATCACAGACAAGGAAATGTCTCATTTGTTTCTTTTTCCCTATATCTGTTAGTATTTCAGTGCAGTGAGTTCTCATCACTAAGTTGTAATGTAATTTTGCAAGAAAGGAACACTGAAAAGGACCCATTAAAAATAATTTTTTTCTTGGTAACTGCTTTTTAAATGTTTTTCTTTTTTTGCATTCCAAAGCTTGCCCCCTCTCCTGCATGTTGAGATTCATGTTGCCCACTGTTTTTGTATGTTCCCATCAAATACCCTTGCTAACCTATTGAATAAGGTTATTACGCAAGACTGGAACTGAATGACTTGAAAAGATCTTGCTAATACAGCTGATTTTTCCACTGAGAAAGAAGTGCGTTGCTGACTCTGGAGAATGCATTAACTCACACTACTGGTATTTATTAAGCTCTGGGCTTAGAGCTGTGTTAGGGGAACTAAAAACAAGATATAAAAAAATTAAGAAGTCTGGTTTTTGCTCTCAAGCAATGGTTGAGAAAACAGGATTTAAAGTCAAGAGGACATCAAATGCCAAGAGGCGTGGGCTGGACAATGTCTCTCATCTGTGAAATAATTATATTTAATTAAATGGGATAAATCTGTGGGGAGAACTGTCCCCAGAACCCAGAGAATGGGCACATTTGCTTTTTGTGGTCTTTTCAATGGTCGTCAATTTCTACAATCCAGCTGCCAGACACCACTGTGGCTATTACCACAGCCACTTCACACTGTACCAGTAAAAAGGATCTGGACACTTTCTACTTCTGGTACACCAAATGCTTGGTTAATTAACACCCATATTGGCCATTTATTGATAGAGACACATAGTGTGATTAGTCAAGGTAGTATAAAGATTGTACTGCCAGCTGGCTTCATCTGGTCTGGCCGAAATCAAATGACTCTTCGAAGATCCACACTTGGTTTTCCTTCCTCTTACACCTTAACCAAGGAGGGATTTTGAAACATGTTGCCAAAGGCACACAGGCAATGTAGATTTGGGCTTGTGTGTGTGGGTCCGTCTAGGTGTGAGATACTGTGATCCCAGGCAGGTGCGTACAGGCCGTCTCTGGAGTGACTCCTGACTTGGATTTAATGCAATCAGATTACATCTAGATTCTCACAAAAAACACTCACTTCATTTTTTGGTTATTCCCTATTGTTAGTATTTATAGCACTTAAAACAGAGCACTCAAAATGGTCAGGACTGGTTTACACTGGCTGCCTGGAGTGTTGGATGAGCCATGACTGCTTCCCAGTTTCCTTTGTAATAACAAGCAGGTTCTACATTATGCCTTTTTTTCCTCCTTAAAAACAATTCCTTCACTGATATTTAACTTAAATATGTACCTGATTACTTCAGAAAAAATTTTATAGTAGGCCTAGGCTATGGTTGCTTGTCTTTGTGTACATGATTTTTTTAAGTGCCTTTCTTTCTGGAGGGACATCTATTTCAATAGCGTGTAAGTTCGGATCCATAAAACTACTCAATGAAACAAAAAAAATTTTTATGACTGTTATTTCTAACCTTTATTTAGGGAGATAGATTAACATACAAGAACTACCTAAGGAATATACTGTAAAAGCAATGGATAAACAATATGCCATAAATGACACATAATTGATATGGAGAAGGAAGCCAGGGACTGCTCAGCGTGCTGAAGCTTTGGCTTGGAATGTGTCTTTGAGGAGATCTTAGTCTTACAGTGGGTCTGGTGCATGTGATAGATAAGGGTTGTCAGCGTGGAATGTGCTGTGGACACATGACCCCTTCTCCTTAACTTCCGGAGGGGAGAAATTGTAACTGTCAAGAAATCTGGTAGAAAAAAACAAGAGTACATGAGATTAGTTAAGTTGAAATTGTGCAACAAAGGTCATGGTTCAGATTTTTTCTAGAACTGTGTAAAACAAGACTGACAAAGTAAACCTTAACTCCTCAACTTCAATACATGGCTAGAAAAATCTGTTACCAGGGTCATTTGTTATGCTGGTATCTAATGCAGGGATGAAACAGTCCAACACAAGACCTCATGGTATTTTTACTGACTTGAAGTTCTTCATTTTTTTTTCTCAAAAAAAAAAATTAAACCATACCTAATTTTTTAAAAAAATATTTTTGGCTCTCAGAGTTTTATAAGAAAAGGCTAATATTTTTGGCCCCTTTGGAGTCTGGTTTCAGGAAGGTGAGAGAAATGATTAGGCTTCATGCAAAGTATAAACAGTACGTTGTGACCTTTGTACCAAATGAGTGCTGCTGTGTGCCTGATTCTGTGTAGTCTGCCTTTCTCCTAAGTCCTTCCTGACTTCCCTTTTCTTGTTTAATTACTCTCATCTTCAGAAAATGAAAGGCTCTGGTACCATTATATATTGATACCTTGGGGGCCAATATAAAACATACAGCAATATGAATGCAAAGGATGCTTTCCCTTCGAAGTTGGAAGAAAGTGGATTTAAATAAAAATAGATCTGATGTATGAAATTTTTCTGCCTGTGGGTCCAGTGATGTAATATCATAGTATATTGCTCTCTAAAAATCCTGAGGGTTTTGAATCAGTGATGTAACACAATAAGGCTGCAGCAGTTATTAAGATATAGTCAGGGAAATGTGTCCAGGAGTAAATCAAATTGGTGATAGCATGAAAGTTATTTGTTTGTGAGCTTAGCTGGGAAGGGGAAGAGGGTGGTTGCATTTATTAAATCGATTGGTTAAATGGATTACACATACCTGAAGCTGTATAATATCACAGTTAAAAGCCTGGTTTTGGAATCACAGTGAGGTGGGTTTAAATTTTGGTATCACAACTTAACAGCAATAAAGGCTTAATCAAACAACTCCATCTCTAGGTTCGCCTCAGTTTCTTCATCCATAGAATGTATTTTATAATCTTACCCCAGGATTTGTTGTAAGGGCTATATAAAATAATGCTATAGCCTTTGGCAAATACACAAATATATATAAACAGCAAGCTGTTATTATACAGTAGATTATCTACTTATATTTAAATAACCAGGATAATTAACATGATTTAACATAAAAACTTTAAAAAAATTTTTTAATTTATGTTTTTTTGTTTGAATTTTTTATTTTACTTTATTTTTAAAATATATTTTATTGGTTATGCTATTACAGTTGTCCCACTTGTTTTCTCTCCTTCATTTCCCCCTGCTCTGCACCCTCCCCCAGCATTCTGCCCCCCTGCAACCCTTAGTTCATGTCCATGGGTCGTACATGTAAGTTCTTTGGCTTCTCCATTTCCTATACTATTCTTAACTTCCACTTTTCTATTTTGTACCTACCATTTCTTCTTCTTATTCTCTATACCTTTGCCCCCTTTCTCCCCCTCCCTTTCCCTGCTGATAACTCTCCATGTGATCTCCAGTTCTGTGATTCTGTTCCTGTTCTAGTTGTTTAGTTTGTTTTTGTTTTGTTTTAGGTTCAGTTATTAATAGTTGTGAGTTTGTTGTCATTTTACTGTTCACATATTTGATCTTCTTTTTCTTAGATAAGTTCCTTTAACATCCATTTAATAAGGGCTTGGTGATGATGAACTCCTTTAGCTTTACCTTGTCTGGGAAGCACTTTATCTGCCCTTCCATTCTAAATGATACCTTTGCTGGATAGAGTAATCTTCAATGTAGGTCTTTGCATTTCATGACTTTGAATACTTCTTTCCTGTCCCTTCTTGTCTGCAAGGTTTCTTTGGAGAAATCAGCTGATAATCTTATGAGAACTCCTTTGTAGGTAATTATCTCCTTTTCTCTTTCTGCTTTTAAGAGTCTCTCCTTATCTTTAATCTTGGTTACTGTAATTATGATGTGCCTTGGTTTGTGCTTCCTTGGGTCCAACTTTTTTGGGACTCTCTGGGCGTTTTGGGTGTCCTGGAAGTTTATTTCCTTTGCCAGATTGGGGAAGTTCTCCTTCATTATTTTTTCAAATAAGTTATCAATTTCTTGATCTTCCTGTGCTCCTTCTGGCACCCCTATGATTTGGATGTTGGGACATTTAAAGTTGTCCTAGAGGTTCCTAAGCCTCTCCTCATTTTTTTGAATTCTTCTTTCTTCATTCTGTTCTTGTTGAATGTTTGTTTCTTCCTTGCAGTCCAAATCATTGATTTGAGTCCTGGTTTCCTTCCCTTCACTATTGGTTCCCTGTATAGTTTTCTTAATTTCACTTTGCATAGCCTTCACTCTTTCCTCTATTTTGCAACCATATTTAACTATTTCTGTGAGTGTCCTGATTACCAGTATTTTGAACTCTGCATCTGATAGGTTGGCTCTCTCTTTGTGGCTTAGTTCTATTTTTGGAGCTTTGATCTGTTCTTTAATTTGGGCCATAGTTCTTTGTCTTGTCACACCTATTATGTTATAAGGAGCAGAGCTTTAGGTATTTCCCAGGGTGGGGCAACTCACTTTGTTGCATTGTGTCACTGTATGTTGTGGAGGGGTCAGAGAGGGAACAATGCAACTTTCTCAGCTCTTGGGAGCTTTCAGTCACTTCCCCCACGACCCACCAGCAAATTGGGTGCTTCAGGTGCTTATTCCTGGGTGGGTGGGTGTGTGCATGTTCTAGGACCATGTGTGTCTCTCCAACAAACTCTCCTGTGAGGCTGGGAGTTTCTTCTGCCTCTGCAACCCCTGCAGATTTTTACAGCCAGAGGTTTGAGGTTTTATTTTGCCATGCTGGAATCCTGGGTTGTGTGGTCAGTTTAGCTCTTCAGTTGTTCCTCCCGGTGTATCCACACACAAATGTGGGACAGCCTGATCTGCCAGCCACCACCTTACCTGCACTGGTATGCCAACTGCTGCCTTGCTGGGTGTCCTCTCAGGCCTGGCTGCCCATCTCCACCCCTCCTTCTGGTCTGAATGAATGTTTCTTCTTTAACTCCTTGGTTATTGGACTTCCATACAGTTCAATTTTCTGGTGGTTCTGGTTATTATTTTTTCTTAATTTGTTGTTGTCCTTATTTTGGTTGTGCAAGGAGGCAAAGTATATCTTCCTATGCTTCTATCTTGGCCGGAGGTCCAAAGCGTTTTTTGTTTTTGTTTTTTGGGTTTTTTTTTTTTTTAACTGATTCAGTATGTGCCTTAAGATACTGGAGTGCCTAATGGTAATCACTGGAGATATTATAATGACTATTGTGCTGTGCTAGAGCCAGTAACAGAATTCCAGGTGATAGAATCCTTTGCTGTTAGTACCTGTGTCAATATGCTAACTATGCAGTGTTTGAACTACTTATAATGGAGTCAGTATGGTTTGGGAACAATTTCTGTTTTCCTAGAAATAATACAAATCATTCATTGTCCCTGGACAGTGATCCAGAAATGAAGAAAAAAGACAAACAGATGAGTTGCACTGAAACACAGGTACTACATTCAAATATTTGAGACCACCCAAACATATCCAGATGAAGTAAGGCTTTCCAAAAAAGTGTTGACTGATTTTCCATCTCTTCTGGACTGCTCTTCAGAGTGCAGGTGCAATTATGTCTACTTTTTAAAGAGATGCAGCACAGGGTATTGGGAGCAAGATAATCGATCAGGGTCAGAGCCTTCTATTGGGGGTCTTTTCTCTAACTTCTGTGTCTTTAGTTCTCTATTTGCAAGGTGGGAATAATGGTAGGTCACCTTCCCACTGTTATTTTGTAAACATAACTAATTGTAGTTGTGTTTGTGTCTTATCAGTTGTGTGGTGGATCTAGCCATGAATGGAGGAAACTTCAGAGAAGATAAAAGAAACAAAAGCAAGCCAGCTTTTATCTCAGCTTCTTCACTGGGATAAAAATACACAGCCCAAAAGAAGTAGTTATTCTAAGAATCTTACTATTTCACAAAATCAGTAGGTTAAAAACATTAACCCCTTTTAACATAATTCGCCTTGGGGAATCTTTAGGCAGACAATAACTGTGGTCATAGTTACCAGAGCTGGTATGTTCTTCCTTGGGCGGTTGGGTAAATGATGGTGGAATAAACTCTATGTCCATGTTGAGTGTTTTATGCAAGAAAGGTATAAAACGTCCAGGTAATTTCTTAGAATTATTATTGCAGGGGAGAAAAATATATTTCTAATTTTAGGGTTAACTGCATTCACATTTTTTTTTTCATTCAGAGCTGGTCTTTAATTCCCTGACTTAGAGCTGATCTTTAACACTGTCATTTTGCTCTTTCAGAATTAAATTGTTTAGATTGGACTTAAGTGTTCAAAAATAACATCAAAATATGAAATTCTTTGCTTTTGGTATGGATATGAATGCCTCCATTGAAAAAATTCCCTTTGAAATAAGATTCACTTTGCTATGTTGTGATGTCTTGGTTTTATGTAATTGCAATAATGATGTTAATAATAATGAAATTAGCTAACATTTATATGGCATCTCCTCTTGTGATCTTTCTTTTGTTAGCTTATATAGCTCTGGTAATAATATATATGAAAGTCCAGGGTAGTCCTTAAAAAGCTTTTCTTTCTACTTAAGCTAGTCTTTTATCCCATTTTATAATTTTTAAAAATCTTTATTGCATTTTTTTCATTACTATTTAGTCCCCTTATACCCCCCACCCCCCAGCAATTATAGCAGTGTTGTCCATGTCCATGAGTTATTTTTCCTTTTTGCTCAATCTCTCCACCCCCTCACCTCCCTGCCCCACTAGCTGTGATCTCCATCTATGAGCCTGCCCTCATTTGGCTTGTTAGTTCAGTTTGTTCATTAGGTTCTATATGTGAGTGAAATCATATGGTATTTGTCGTTCTCTGACTGGCTTATTTCACTTAGCATAATGTTCTCCAGGTACATCTATAGTGTCACAAGTGTAAAATTTACTTCCTTTTTATGGCCAAGTAGGATTCCACTGTGTAAATGTCCCATAGTTGTTTTATCTGCTCATCTATTGGTGGACACTTGCTTCCATATCTTGGCAATTGTAAATAATGCTGCAATGAACATAGGGGTGCTTATGTTCTTTTGAATTAGTGTTTTGGGTTCCTTCAGATATATTCCCAGAAGTGGGATCACTGGGTCAAAAGGCCAATCCATTTTTAATTTTTTGAGATATGTCAATACTGCTTTTCACCGTGGCTGCACCAGTCTGCATTCCCACCAACACCTTTTAAACCTCATAATCTATTTGGCAGCTAGCTACCAGTTATAACTCTTTTCATGTAGATTTTCACAGTGAATGGAAAATAAACACTTCTGGAAATTATATTTCTTTTTACTAGCTATGAAGATTATATAATGAAAAGGTTTATTGCAACCTAAAACTATTTGTGATTTGAAAAAGTTACAATTTCCAAGGTTGTCAAACTCCCTCTTCACCCAATGTAGTAATTAATCAATCACTTCTCATTCTTTGTGGCCTGGGTGCAAATATCAGTGCCTCCATGTATTAGCTCCAAAATAGACCTGAGGCAAATTGTTTTGCTTTCTGAGCTCAGTGTTCTCGTATGTAAAATGGGAATGATAGTAGTAGCTACCTTGTATGATTGGTGAGCAGGTTAAATGAGTTCACATTTGCATAGCAGTAAAAAGAGTGACTTTCCCATGGTAAGTGCCCTGTGTTTTAAAGTAAATAAACATAAACTTTTGATGGTCATTGTCACCATATTCCTGGGAAGCTTGGATGGGGAAGCAATATCTGTAGTGGTCAAGTACTTAAACCTTTGGTGCTTCTGTCTCTTGAGAGCTAGCTGTGTTCCTCCTTGTAAAATGGGGAATAGAGACATAGTGATTGCTTCTTGTGGTTGTTCTGAGGATTAAATGAGATGATATTTGTAAAACACTTGTGGTGAGTGACTAGTTTCATTCCTACTACATCTGAATAGGCAGAGAACATTAGGCTCCTTAATTTTGATTTTAACTAATGTGCTCTCCCTTCTGAGCAGACTCTTGATGTTTAGAAGGAAATTAATTAAATGTCCAAGTTGCTTTAAATCTTAATATAATACATTGGTTTTAGATAAAGCTCTGTTTCTAGGGACAAAGTGCTCAGATATTCAGATCTCTCAGTGTTCCAGGCTTTTCTAGTCTCCTCTCCCACCTGAAATGTGGGGGAGGGGCTGGGCTTAGGCAGCCTTTTGGTGGGAGGGGAGAGTCCAGAGCTCTAGACAGGCTGTCCACTGCTTCCTCTGTCCCCCACTTGCTGTGTGGTCTGTTGGCATTCTTGGCTGACATCTGAGCTCATGTAACAGAATCTGGTATCTTTTGGGATTTGGTTAGGGTCCAGCAATTTTCCCGGCTCTCTGAGCATCATTTCACTCTCACTAGCATGTCTTGGGCCCTCTGAATCCCTGTCCCACATTAGAAAGAGAGGCTGGGTGCCCTTGGATGGATTCTCCACCCCCAGCCTTTGCGAGGGCACCATCTCATTCCTCACCAGGCTGGCACACTGGCTCTCAGCTCAGCTACTTTCTTATTCCCCACCCCCCTGGGGAATGATGAGACCCTCACCCCCAGCCTTACCACAGTGGTTCTCATTGGGTACCAAGAGGTGCTCAGGAAAGCTGCACTCCAAGGTATCTCTCTGTCTGTCTCCAAATGGGTTGACCTGAGAGGTCATGTCTTTCTATATCCCTAAACAGGAACAGGACCTGAATTGTTCATTCCTCTGTTTCCCCCATACCTGCACAATACTCCTTAAGACACACTTCTCACCACTTTGCTCTTTCCCTTCCTCTTCCTTCTGCCAGTCCCTGGGGCGAGGATGAGACTACAGTTCCCCCATACTCTTCTATGTCGCCTCTTCACCTCACTGTGGGAGAACTCTGTAAGTCCTTCTGAAATGTAAAATGTGATTCAGGGATTTAAAAATTCTTTCTCAAGACAATATATTAATAAGACTTGCTTAAGGCCTAGTTTGAATGCCAGATACTACCGTCAGCTTCTTCTTTTTCTTTCTATCCTAAGGATGGTTTTTACTTGAAAAGCAAGGAAAGACTACAGTGATGTTTTCCAAACTACTATTCCAAAATAAGCATATAAACTTGATGATGATGATGATGATTAAGTAACTGTTAGCACAGGATATAGTTGCTATTTAGATTGCTTTTACCCTTGGAGAGCTTATGGTTTCAGAGACACAACAATACCAAACAAAGGTATTTTACAATTTTCAGAGCACTAGCATGATTGGCATCATGACACATATCAGCTCTTCCTCTCACAGCTCCACACCCTCCTCCTTTCTCCTCCAATTCTCTGGCCAGACACATCTTTCTGTTCCTGTCTTGGGCCTTTTGTAACTGCTGTTCTGTCACCTGTAAACATTGTTCCCTATATCTTCTCCCAGCTGACTTCTTTCTTTAGGACCTACTTCAAATACCGCCACCTCACTTATTTTCCTGGGTCTTCCCTGACCACCTTAGCCATCTGGCTTCCACTTACTGCCCATACTGCATTATTCTCCTTATATGCTTTCTGTACAGAAGTCACCACTTTTTAAATATTTACACATTTGTTGTGTGTATCCCCCACTAGAATGTAAGTTTGGAAAGACATGGATTGTGTCTGTCTTATTTCCTGGGGCAGCCCTAGAGCTTGACGTAGGGCCTGGCACATACGGAGAACTCAATAAATAGTGATTGAATAT
Organism: Phyllostomus hastatus; assembly: GCF_019186645.2. Lineage (NCBI taxonomy): Eukaryota > Metazoa > Chordata > Mammalia > Chiroptera > Phyllostomidae > Phyllostomus > Phyllostomus hastatus. The sequence continues at coordinate 30,917,329 of NW_025333916.1, forward strand.
ATGAATGTTGTCTTATTTCAAATATAAGAAATAATAATTATTACTAACACTGATGATATGGGTGTGCATGGAGCAAAAATACTTTGTAAACACAGAAATAGGATTACTATATTTTTATTATATAGCATGTAGTGGAGAGAAGGAATCCCCCAATCTTTATTATTTTGTTCTCTAATGCTAGTGGGGGAGCTAGCCTTGCCTTCCAACCAAGATTAGAATTCCTTTGAAGGGAAATATCATGACTCACATTTCTCTCATATCTTATATTACGCCTAGTTCATGAACACATACATGTCAGTATTTATTGGTGGTGGTAGTGGAGGATGAGTGACAGGCAATTACAGGCCATCAGCCTCTTTTACGATTAAACTGGAAAGACTTTCAAGAGAAGGTAGAAATTGGTTGATAAAAGGAAAGCCACATATTTTTGGGAAGAAGGGTGATTGTCAAGTTGTGTGCTGAGGAGCCTCTGAACTTCTGTCAGTCATTGCTTATGCAGACATTTTCATTTGATTAAGGAGTTTTGGGGTTACCAACAAGTAGAAACAAGTAGAAACTACAAGTAGAAATTGAAGATTGGAGCTTCCATAGAAAAAAGATCAGAGGTGAGAACAGAGCAAAAGGATTTTTTCAGAGACTACTGCTGTGTAACAAATTACCTCAAAACAGAGCAGCTCAGAAGAAGCATCTCCCTATGCTTATGCAGGAGGCTAAGGTCAAGCACTCAGCAAGGGCACAGCAGGGATGGCTTGGTTCTGCTCCACCTGTGAAGATTGGAAGGCCAGGAAGACACTCGCTGCTGGGGCCGGTAGGCTTTTCCACTCATACGTCTGGTGACTAGAATGGCTCCACGTGATCTCTCCATGTGGCTTGGCATCCACATACTGTTGGTGGCCACAGCATTGTCAGACACTGTAAGTGTTGCCCAGGGTCCCATGCATCCATGTTCCAGCAAAGGTGACAAGCTACCAGCCTTGGAAGACACACAGCCTCACTTCCATTGTCCTGTCTTGGTTGCAGCAGTCATAAAGCACACCTAGATTCAAGGGGAAGGGACATAGACCCCACTTGGTAAGAAGAGTGTCTAAGAATTTTGGGGTCATGTTTTAAGCTACTTCAAAAATAAAAGAAGGAACTTGTGGGAGGGAGGTTTGGGGTCTGATACTTGGGAACAAGAGATAGCCTATGAATCTGCTCTTGATCCAGGTTATGTTTACTGTGCATGTGCTCTGATCTTTAAGGACTTTAAGGGGGCTAAGTTAGTGCTCTTTAATTATCCTCTGGGAGAAACATTTCCTACCTCAATGCTAATATGCTTAGGAGCTGAGAACTAGACAATAAACAATTGCTTGATCCTTGGTGGTCATAATAAAATAGGTGGAGGTCCTCTTATGTATTATAGGATTCCCTTGTCCCCAAACAGTTGCTCATCAAAACTTTTCCAAACACACACTCTCCTTTTCCATCTTCAGTCCACAATGTTTGCCCTCCTCTCTTTCTATCATATCTCTTCCTCTGGCTTTTCCATTCCTCATCCCCATCTTACTTCCAATCCCCATCTGCATTTCACTTAGCATACTGCTCTTGGTTTTGAGAGTGAGAAAGGCTGATTATGCTGAGGTGATACTTTTTTTTAACCAGCCACTGGGAAGCAGATTGAAATTCCCTAACCCATGTTTACTGTCATTTATTTCAACATAATTTATAAGAAATAGAAGGGGTGGATATTAGCTAATTGTGCCACATAGTCCCATTTTCTCAATAATACTTAGCATTTTTATTAACACAGCTGGTAGAAAGAAAAAGAAATTAATCTTTCTCAAACAACCTGCTAATGTTAAGCTGAGAGTACTAAGCAGTCAAGAATGAAGTAAAGATTTGCAATCACTTTATCATCATTTTGGGAGTTTTACATTAAGCTCCTACACAATAACCAAATGTTAAAGTATAAGCATAAATTTTGTCTAGAATTTAGGAATGTGGCAGTTGTTCTGGGGCATATTTACAGGAAAATCATGAGCTCAAATGGAATTTGCTGAGGACTATATATCAATTTACCATTGGGGTAGACAGTATTAGAAACCCTAGATTCTACCATTAATCACTGTAGATGTCTCATCTCAAAGAAAAGAGAGTTATGACTGATAGAAATAGCACATCGAGTTTTTACTTTAGATAGAAAAAATAATCAAAGGAGTTTGGGATAGCACATTCATTGTCTCTGGTTCCTCTTTCTTTTCCATTTAGTTTAGAAATTAATCTTCTAGGTAAAAGTCCTGTACTTTAAATATTTAGATGTGGCAATTTTTTTACTTTATAGATTTTTATTGTTGTTCAGCTACAGTTGTCCCCATTTCCCCCCCCACCACTCTCTCCCATCCCAACCACCCCCACCTCCTACACACAATCCAACCCCCCCCCCATTGACTTTGTCCATGGGTCCTTTATTCAGGTCCCTTGATGACCCTTCCCCTTTTTCCCACCATTATCCCCTTCCCCCTTCTCCTCTTGTTACTGTCAGTTTGTTCTTTATTCCAGTGTCTCTGGTTATATTTTGCTTGCTTGCTTGTTTTGTTAATTAGGTTCCACTTATAGGTGAGATCATATGGTATTTGTCTTTCACTGCCTGGCTTATTCCACTTAGCACAATGCTCTCCAGTTCCATCCATGCTGTCACAAAGGGTAGGAGCTCCTTCTTTCCTTCTGCTGCATAGTATTCCATTGTGTAAGTGTACCACAGTTTTTTGATCCACTCATTAACTGATGGGAACTTAGGTTGCTTCCAACACTTGGCTACTATAAATTGTGCTGCTATGAACATTAGGGTACATGGGTTATTTTGAATTGGTGTTTCAGGATCCTTAGGGTATATTCTAGCAGTGAAATTGCTCGATCAAAAGGCAGTTCCATTTTTAGTTTTCTGAGGAAATTCCATACTCTTTTCCACAGTGGTTGCACCAGTCTGCATTCCTACCAACAGTGCACTAAGGTTCTCTTTTCTCCACAACCTCACCAGCACTTGCTTGTTTATTTGTTTATGATGGCAGTTCTGACTGGTGTGAAGTGGTATTTCATTGTGGTTTTAATTTGCATCTCTCTGATGGCTAGTGATGATAAGCATCCTTTCATGTGTCTCTGGGCCCTCTGTATGTCCTCCTTGGAGAAATGTCTGTTCAGGTCCTCTGCCCATTTCTTAATTGGATTGTTTGTCTTCTTGGAGTGGAGTCGTGTGAGATGAGTATTAGACATGGCAATTTTAGAAAGAAGATATATAAACTCATACATTTGACCCACTGTTGACAGGTATCAGAAATGGGGTAAATTTGGATGGTGAGTGCTTTCAAATTATTTTGTCACTGCAAGTATTAAATTTTATTTTGTTGTTATATTCACTTAGCAAAAATATCTCATTTTTTTCTCAATAATGGTAATAGATTTTTTTGTGATTTGTTAATGATGAAACTGTAATATAGGAAAGAAAACAAAAAGGGCAAGATGACTATTGCACAGAGAGCCACTCAGAGTCCATTTGTTGGAAAGAATAAGGAGCCTTGTGGGTGGAGCTGATGCAGTGAGAAGGGGTAGGATGTGGAGGAAAGTGTTTAGGCTTTGGAGCCCACCTTCCTTTTGAATCCATGTTTCACTCCCTTCTCCCTTGTGTTCCTGAGCAAGATACTTAACCTTAGTAGTATATGATCTATAAATTGGGAAGAATAATCACTACCTAGCAAGGGTGTTTGAAGGATTAAAATATAATATTTTCTGTAAAATCCTTAGCAAAGTGTTTGCCTCACACTCAGCAAAATATTTCTTTTCAAATGGATATAGGCTACTATGCTATTATTAATGAGTAGTACTACAAGCATTTGAGAGTCTCAAAACAATGAGTGACTTATTGTCTTTTGTTTTCTTAGTATGTGTGATGATATTCCTGGTTAGCTTTGGATTGGATATAGTGGCAACCACTATGTGAAATGGGTTGAGGGAATCATTGTAGGGCCAAGTGGCCTCATTTTCCTGATAGTGCCCCAAATTTCACCTGTTACAGATTTAGTCCTTTGAGTTTTAAAGAAATCTCCAAAATTCCAAGTTCTGTATTATAGCCTGGTAGTTGGGAAGTGGCAGAGTTATGGGGGTGAGCAGAAATAGCTTAAGCCAGAGGTGGCAAACTTGATTTCTTGCTTGTTTGGGGAAAACTTAACAACCAGGTAACATTTTTTCATGGCTAACCCTGGTTGCAAGAGATGGTTGCCCAGTTTTTGTGGGATGGCCACTCCTGATAGGGATACAAGTCTCTACATCCTATTCTAGGCAACTTTTATATGTTTTAATTGTTCCTAAAGCTTCTGAAACCTTATTTGCCCACAGTTTATTAGGGATGAGAGCTGGGAGATGTCCACTAAGTTTGGTTGAAAGAAAACAGATTATGTATCAGGAGGCTTCTGTAGATATGTCATAACTACATACCTGGGGCTGGCGGCTTCATCTTTGAACCCTGATTTCCTCCTCCTGTAAAAATATGGCTCAGAGGTTCTAAAGTTCCTTTATACAGAAAACAGTTCTTTCTCTGGTTCCTGATGGTGGTCTGGATCCCGCCTGGGATGAGGAAGAGCAATAACATCACAGACAAACTAGTCTCATTCCAACATGGCACAGGCCTTTTTGGTGGTAGTGCTTCTGGAGACTTAAGGATCTGTTAAGGAAGTACAATGTTAACTAACAGAGCCCTCACTCTGTCTTCCATAAATCAACTTTCCTGCCATCAAGTCCCCTAAAACTAATATGGTGGCCACCATACCTGTGGCTATTCACATTAATTAAAATTAAATAAAATTAGAAATCCAGCCTCTCAGCCATACAAGTATTTTCAAATGCTCCATAGCCACATGAGGCCAGTGGCTGCGGTACTTGGCAGAGAAGACAGAACATTTCCATCGCCACAGAAAGTTCTATTGGGTAGTGCTGCTCTAGGCTCTGTGCTTCTGAAATTGTGTTCAGTGACTTTGGTAGTCATTGAGCAGAGGTAATGCAATCCTTGAATTTTAATTAAACTCAAGCTAACAAACCCATTGTTCCAAGCTAAAGAATAGTTACTCAACATTCTATTTTCATGGCTCTTCGCCAGGCAGTTCACATGGTTTTATTGAACACCACCCCCTCACTGTATATTGCATAGATGAAGAATGAATGTGGCCCTGTCTCCAGATTAATAAACATACAGAGACAAAAAAAAAAAAAAGAATTGGATTGATGGCTAGGGGCGCTGGCACAGAAAATATAGCTTGGTCAGACTGTAGGGACCAAAAGATCTCTAGACTTTTTTTTTATAGCCATGGAAAATTGCAGAGAGTTATTACAGAATGATCAGTTCAGTGTAGAATGCTCTATGATTTATACATTAATATTGACATTACAAACCAAAGTGCCATTGAGCTCCAAACTAAACAAAAGTTTAATAAGACCGTTTGTCCTGTCCAGCTTTAAAAAGTAAAGCATTTACTATTTGCCAACCACTGTGCTAACTGTCTCACATGCTTTTTCTTATTTGAGTTTCCTGATACTCCTCCACCATGTGCCAACTGTGCACCCATGGAGAGGGAGCACCAGGAAGGGGATAAAAGCACAAGCTCTGGAGGAAAGTGGGCCTGGTTTGAATCCCAGCTCCAGCTATTTACTAACTTCAGGATGTCAGGCATCAACTGGACTTCTATTAGGTCTAGTTTCCCTACCTCTGCAATGGAGGATACAAAACTGAGCCAGAACTAAGGCAACTAAAGTGCTTAGTGCAGTACCTGGCACTTAGAATGTAAATAAAGTGGGGAGGAGTTTTATTTTCAATTCCCATAATAATACCTCTGGTACATATTGGACACTCAGCAGATGTTGATACAATAGATAGATGGATAGAAACAGGTCACATTTTCCTTCATTGGCAGAACACTTCCTGGTAGTGTAGGTGGTCACTTAAGTGAAATGATTTGGGGAAGGTCAAAAGGCTCTTATTCAACCCCAAATATCTTCCCACTGGCCCTGACTGTGATTTTGAAATTTAAGCATTGCTCATTCCATTCAGCTAAAGGTCCCTGTTAAAAGCAAATATTACTATAGAGCAGGAGTACACTAAGCTATTGTGTGTCACAGTTCTGTTCTAGCTGCCTCTCTTCTCCTCTAAGGCAGCACTGTATAGTAGAAATAGCTCTTGCCTGGGTCTGGCCTCCAGACCTGGCCCTGACCTTACCCAGCATCTGGTATCACTTCCCTGGGGCACAGGGCCATGGCTTTGATATTAATTAAATGATCTCCTATAAATTGTTTGATTTGTGATTCTATAAGTGGGACATTAAGCAGGTAAGTTTTTGAGATGAGGCATGGGGCAGTCAGGGTTGGCGAGCCTTCAGAAGGTGACACTGTGGAGATTGGAGCCATGGAAGGACAGAGATCATTCACCAAATTCGGTCATGAGGTGCCTGATCATGAGAAGCCTAAGGGGCACACCGTGCCCCTGAACAGGGATCAGCAAGAACACTTTTAGTATTGCTTTAGAGTTTTTTTTCTGAAGCCAACCCGATTTATAAATATCACATGGGAGTTTCACTGGGTGTCAAGCATCAACAAAAGATCATCAACCCTGTGGGCCAGAAGTGAAGCCAGTTTATTGCTCTAAATGTGATCTTCAATACCAGGTACCCATATGCAGTCAAGGCTTGTGCATATTGTAGGACATCCATGTGTGACTGTGAACTTGGTGGTACAACCATGGAGTGCCAGGAGGCAATGGGCCTAGAGAGACCAGCTGGACCCATGATAATGGAGAAGGATGCAGCTGTTTGTGGCTGTAGGTGATCCAGGGACCAGGAGTGGGGCCAACAATTATCGAGCATCTTCCATGTGTCAGGCACCTTGGTGGACATTTCACACACATTATCTCATGGGAATATCACCGCAGTCCCATGAAGTAGACGCTATTGTCTTCATGATACAAGCGAGGAGGCTGAGACTCAGAGAGGAAACCAGGAGAGCTATTAGACCATAAGATTGTTGGATGGCCAAACACATACTTTTCTTTCAAGTACGTCACTCAACCTCCAGGATGTTCTGCAAATATTACTTGCTGTTATTGTTCAGTGTTCTTTGCCTATGGGCATTGTGGGTGGAATTATTGCTCTCACAGTATTGCTATTTTTAGGCATTCCTGGCACAAAGAAATAATCACCACCAGTGGGCCCATAGTCATCACTCTGAGAGGCAACAGTCGGAGTCATTAGTTGTGTGTTTTAGCTGTCAGGGTTCCAATGTAAGTTTTTTGTTGGATATTTTTTTCTTTTACACTTGTCCATTGTGAGTTAAATTGTGTTTTTTCCCCACTTTGGAAACTCATGTTTAGGTTTTATGGAGACTCATTTCTAGTGTTTTAAAAGGTTAACAGAAAAGCTCCAAGTTCTCTGGATTACTTATTAAGATGTTGCAGGAAGGAGGACAGAGTGTATCAGTTTATTGAGCTAGACATGTCTGTTGATTGAGGTGGACACTGCAAATATGTTCTGGGAACCTAGTCAGTGTTCTGTAGTAAGCAGTACATTAATCAAGGCTGGGCAAACAGGAGGGAGTCTCTGCAGGGTTGGAGTTTCCTGGGAAGTTCCTGTTAAGACAGAGAATTAGCCAGTGCTCACGTTTCACATATGGATTCACATATGGGGCTGGTGTGAGATGCTGCAGAGAGCCCGAGTCTCTCTTGATGAGGATCAATGCCAAGCGATCACCTCTGCCTGCATGTGATAATCAGGTGCAGAGTCTTTATCTGCCTAGTGGTCTTGCCACAAAAAGGATGTAGGTTCTGTCCTCACCTTCAGATAAGAGCAGCAGTGTGTGCCTTCTCCAGGGATGTGTGTTATCTAACAGTTTGGGTTTTCAACAGTTGAGTAGACTGAAGACAGATGTTCTTGAAACTCGGTGTTTTAGTATTTTATCATTATTTGTCATTCGTGTCTTTAGATTTTTCATTATGAACTATGTCACATATTCAAGAGTTTATATCCTGTAGTTTAAAGGTTAATAATGAAATAAATCCCTGTCAATCCACTGCTCACTTAAGGAATATGATCTCTTCCTCCTTTGCATTCTTCTTCTCTGAATCAGTTTTTGAAATTGATGTTTGTCATGTCCTTGTTTTTCTTGACAGTTTTAGCACCTATGAAGGTTTGTTAAATAATTTTCCTCTATGAAAATATGGCTTTTGTGCAAAAAATCCCTATGTAATAAAAGCCCATAGCAGTTTTCCTATTTACAAAGACTACTTCTATTTTGAAATAGCTTAGAAGGCCTTTGTCCCAAGTGCTGTGTATTGATGTTGTTCTGATATACAATTAAATTAAATTTGTGCATTAAGTGATCTTTATTTCTTTGTGCATTAAGTGATCTTTATTTCTTTACTCCCAACACCACATAACCCTCACTTTTAGTTTTATAAATTAGTATATTTTTCTAGTAGGATGTTAGGGCAAGGAATTTATGCTATACATACACTTGGGGTTTGATAAGAATTTACATCAGTTTCAGGGCAAACTAATGAAAACCATTTGAACCATAGTCTCATTCATTTCTGCTTTCTCTTCTATATTCTGTAGTGAGTGAGGCAGTGGTCCCTGAATAATATGGTAATGAAAAAAATATGAGGGAGTCTGGCCATCCTTGTGATTTTCCAGGTCTAAAGGTAGCACAAGCTTCATATACTGAGATAGATTTAGTGGCAGCTCCTACTATGGCTTGATGTCATTGCAGTCATTCTGATTTAGCAAAAATATGTCCCTTTAAATAATATATCCCTTAGGAAACTGCAAGGCAAGCAATTGAAAGGATATCAGGCATATGGTAGAATCACTGTGAAATTTCAGGCACAAGACATAGAATATGGGCAGGAACAAGGAGAAGCCAGAGCCACTGTCAAAGTCACACCATAGAACAAGCCTGATGAGCCATCAGTGTTGCTTCTGCTGAACACAGCACGATGGCTTGAATGTCCAGTTGCTGGATGCTGCTGTTTGGTGCTGCTGACGCTGTTGATCTGGCAACTGACAGCTGCTGTCACAGTCAGCAGGATGAAGGCGCCCTGTTCTCTGTGTCCCTGGCCCTGGATTTGAAGTCCCAGGGTTGGTGTCTCTTTTTGCTCATGGCTAGCTCACAATTTGTGTCATAAGTGGCCAGAGGAGCTAGAGAAGCAAGTATCTCACATTTTGACTGCTATTATGGAAGTGGCTTTGTTTCCCATGAACACCCATATGGTGGGAAATTCACCAAATAGAGAAAGGGCCTATTATTCCTCATTTGAAAACAGGCAGTGATAATCCCTACCCCACAGGGTTGCTATATGGATTAAATAAATTCCTATATGAAAAGCCCATAATAAGCATTCAATAATGGTAGCTAATTATTCTAATTCTGATCTAGGAGAATACAGGAAAAGGTAGTTCTCTCACCATGGAAAGAGGTTGCTTTTGGAGGAATGCCCCCTCATTAGAAATGTTCAAGTGAAGGTCAGTTGATACAATGCAAGGGGTGTCGTACAGGGAATTCCTGCTCTGCAAAGTGGGAGTGGTGTACTAAGGGGCTTGCAAAGTGTCCCGCAACAGCTAATTCTATGGGATAGTAACTCTCTGGAGAGCTCAGATAAGGGTTAATCCATTGAGTTTGGCTACTTCTGCTCTGGATGGCAAAATCCCATCCACTTAGGTATTGTTGACCAAAGTTAACACCCATCTGGAAACAGTCAGGCCAAGGTGGAAATTGGTTGATCTGCCCAGGCCCATAAATGTGGCAGTCACCTTCACCTCTCTGGCTGTACCTCTGACCACTTCCCCTGACTTGTTTTAGGCTTGAGTAACTTCCTCAGTGACAGTGATATACCTTGGCATTTGCAGATCAGTCTCACAAATAGCAGGCCTTCCCAGGGGGTCACTAGAAGCTGATTCTCTTGGTAACTTGTGGACTGGGTTTCAGCTCTCACTTGTCCCCTTCAGCTGGGTACCTTGTACAGTAAACAACCTGTTCAAGTCTACACTGTGGCCCTGGCAGTGGCCCTGAGCAGGCCCGAAGAATATGATATTGGGAAGGGCATTCTAACAGCTCATGGAATGGGTATCCAGGTGGGGTAAAGGGATGCTGAGTCAGGAGGTGAAGGGTTCTGAGAGGAGTTTGGTTTGTTAGCCCCCGCTCCCATGCCTTAATCTCGATACCCTATATTAACAGGACACAGTGTCTATCATGTACTATGCTTTGCAGGCTTGAAAGGAAGAGAAAGAAAATGTGCCATCTTTGCTCTTGAGAGGTTTGTAATGTAACTCAGCAATTCCACCCCCCATCCTTTACGTCTCACTACTTACTTCATTTTCTTCTAGTTCTCCCTGTTTAAATTGAGAGACAAAACCAGGCACCATGATAATGGAATTTTATATTGTGGTCTTTGATTACACTTCCCTTTCAAGCCTCAATATTTCACATTGTGCATAATAATGCACTTTGTAGGAAAAACACTTAATTTGAAAATGTTGCAGATGGCCTTTTATCAGGAACTATGGACTGTCAAATAGATCTAATTATGAGCCATTGTTGGGGAATGGGCTGTCTTAAATAATAGAAGCCAATCTCCAAAAATTTTTTAAAATGCCTTACATTTTTAAAGTACTTTGGAATAATCAGCTGTGTGTGGTTCATTGGTTTCCTACAAGTTATTTCAGCTGGATACTGTCGGCTTCCCACTGGTGCTGCTGTTCTTGTCACTGAAGTGGGGATTTCCTGGGACCCCACCATCACCTCTTTGCTCGAACGGGGTTCGGTTTAGAAGAATCACACCGTGCTGGTACAGTGAGGTGGAACCCGAGGAAAGGGCTTGGGACTGAGCCATTTGAAGAAAGCCTGGGTTCTTGTGGGTCACTTTAGGAGACTTAATATAACCTTGAACAACATTGGGTTTTAAAACTACCCTGAAGGTGGAAGTAGGAGAGAGTTGATATTTCTCTGCAAGAATACTTTGGTTTGTGTACTGGTTTTTGCTTTTAAGAAAACATGTGCCTCAAAGCAGTGTGTAGAAAACCCCAGATTAGTGGATATTCATTAAGATTCATGAGACTTGCCAAAGTAATGTCCTTGCTGCTACTCCATCCTTGAAGACAGATCTTACATGTGTAAATAGCTAAGATAACTGAGGAATTTGTAATTTTGTAGAATGGAAGTGTTACTTGTTTCGGGCTTTATGGTTTCCCATGTTCACTAAGGAATATTTAGGGGACCACAGATTTGAATTGATGTAAATAAGATAGAATAAAAATCTACATGATGAAACTTATCTTACTCTTTGTTGATTAGAGTTCAAATTAGCTCTTAAAATGGCAGAAAATAAGAGGCTACATGAGTTGGAAAAATACAAAGATTTGGAAAATTTAGGTAAATCTGTAGGTAATTGAAACAACTTTTTGGGAGAAATGTATACACTTTCATTTTAATGTATAAAATCTCCAAAGAATTCAAAGGTTGTTTTAAATAAAAACACAATTGCTAAATTAATTTTAAAATAAATTAACAGTGAGCATTATTGTCCTCATTTTATAGAAAAAAAAACAAGAAATGGAGAAAAATTTTGAAAGAAGAGGAAAGAGCTGCCAGTATAATTTAAAATATATTGTTCTCTCTTCTTTCTATTTGTTTTTGAAACTAGCTCACTGAACACTCTGATGGTAGGAAAAAACTTATTGTGGCCAAAACACTCGGTGAGTGTGTTTGTGTGTGTGTGCATTTTGAAACATTCATATTAAAATTATGAGAAATATCCTACTTGACAAAGGTGAATTTTGCTGAAAAATTTTGGGGAATACCGATTTGAATAAATGTAAATAAACGAACAAAAATCCAGATGACTGAAATGTATTTCACCTTTTGCTGATTAAGGTTCTTCTATTTAGCTCTTAAACTGCAATAAATAAGAGGTTACATTAGTTGAAATACACATGGACTTAGAAAACTCAGGCAAATCTGTAGATAATAACCTCTCAGGGAGAACAAACATTTAACAATTCTCTTTTTGCAACATGTGAACTAGTTCCCTAACAGTTAAATTAATCTTTCACTGTGGGATGATTTTAGCAGGTTGTGTGCTAAGTTGGTAAAGAAAGATGTAGTAGCCATGAGTGACTGCGAGGGCTGGAGACTTGGCCTGGGCAGCTCAGGGTTTGGTGAGCGCCTGCAGAGGGAAGAGCTGGAAAAGGCTACCTTGTAGTATTAGGTTTGGTAGCATCCAGAGAGATTTGCTGTGATTCAGCAGCACGATTATTGTGGAATTAATTGTTGAATTGACATTTTCTGAAGCTGTCAAAAATTCACATCACCAATTTCTCTTTCCTTTTATCTTCTAATTTAAAAAGTATTGTAAGGGAAATTCAATAAAACATATTCCTTTAACTGTTTGATCCAATTAGCAGTGCTTTCTAATTGCAGTGGGCTAGTCACAGGGACTTTTTTCTTAAATCTTCCAGCTTTGAGGGGAAAATGAATGGAACCGATCCCCCTCGGTGTTGAGCGCAGGTGTACGATGCTCAAAGGTTCTCAGCTGAGGAGAGACTTTCTTCCCTCTTGGCAAATCTGGCAGAGTGGAACATCAAGGGGCCAGCTCCTGCTGTCTTCTTGTGAAGTTGCTCCAGTGTGTGAAGAATCCACCCTGTGGAGGTTTAAATTGGTTTTAGCTTATGCCCTCATAAAGTAGGTTTTGGGATTTGTCTAAGCCCCTGACTGACTGGAACGTATATGATGTGATGCCGTCCTCTGAGTCCTGTGATAAGAGCCCTCCTTTGGTCAAGGCCAATGAGAGGCCAGGAGGTTCACAGTCAGATCTTTGTCCCTAAAAACACTGCTCAGCCTCTATGAAACCTTCTCTATCCTCATAAAAGCAATAGTTAGAAGTAGCTTAGGTGAAGTACCCAGTTAAACATGTTATAGAGCTTCACTTCTTTTACTTGAACACAAGGTTCACGATATTCCCTGAGGTGCCCTTCGCTGGGGAACTTCCGGGAGAAATATTTGGTCATAAGTGTGCCAAATGGGAGCATACTGGGGACTGTTGTTCTCCAATTAAGGAAGTTATTCTAAAGAGAGAATTTTCATGACTTTCCAGAGGTCAGGCAAAGGCCACTTTCTGCTTAATATTGAAAACCTCAATGTAGGATTAATAAGAGACTGGAAAATAAAGATAGAGAGGGATTTATAACTATGTAACAGCAGCTTGGACAAGTTCCTAATATGCATCTCTTAGTAACTAATTCATCATTAATATACTAATAATATAATAATTCATTCACTAATTTAAGAACTATTCATTTATTTAAGGGCATGGAACACATTTCCCTCCTTAAGGAGCCTAGCAGGAAGCATATTAAAGAAAATAACTGCGGTGGTTTCTTCTCAGATCAAATAAAGCTGAAGGTCATCTGCTTCCCAATGTTATTTTTGAAGGACAATGTGTGAAACTTCAAATCAGAAAAACCAAATTCATGTTCACAATTGGTTTGTCTGCACGATGTTGTCATCACAAACTAGGTAATGGTAACGCAGGACTTGGACTGTGGGTGGTATTATCAATTTCAGTTCTGATTTGCCCGAAGTAATTTATGCCATTTCCATCAAGGAACAAAATGATCAAAACCACCACCAATACAAGCAGGGTATCCTGTTTGTACAAGTGTCTCTAGCACTTGGTGCTGGGGATCTCTATCATAACAGTGATTCTTTACCTTGTGTGGAGGCTGATGTTTACAGAATTTTAATAAACATTACTACATTTAGCCTTTGTAATAGCCCTGTCAGGAAATTTTGTTATTTCTGTTAAAAGAAAAGAAAATGGGACCTTGGTGATTGTGACTGAGTTGGCCATTCCAGGTTATAAGAGCAACAGTTTCTGATGGGGCCTTGAATGGTTATTGTCTGTCTCTAATCCCAGGAGGTTTGTACTCTACCTTCACCAGGATTTATGAAAGGACCAAATGTAGGGACCGAGTGGGGATCTGGAGAGGAGACATCACAGCTGTTGATGGGAGAGGACGTACCACTTTGCAGGTCCTCCCAGAGGATGCTGTGGTGGGGGGAACGGTGGTCCTCCGAAGAGTTCTGCGCCCTCACGGTAGGGTTCTGTGCATCTGTTAGATTACAGGACAAAGAGAAATTAATGTTGCGGATGGATTTAAGGTTGCTAATCAGATGCCTATTCCTATCAGAATAGGAAGATTATTTTGGATTATCAAGTGGGTCCAGTGTAATCCTAGAGATGGAGGCAGAAAAAGGGAGTCAGAGGAAGAGGGGACTAAGGACGAATAGTCAGAGGGGTGCGACCGTGCGGCCTTGAGACTGGGGGAAAAGGCCACGAGTCCAGGAAAGTGGATGACCTCCAGAAGCTGGAAAAAGCAAAGAAACAAATCTTCCCTTAACATTTCCAGAAAGGAACAGAGCCCTGCCAGCACCTTATTTTAGCCCATCGAGACACATGTTGGTTTCTGACCCACAGAGGTGCGAGACAGCACACTTTTGTTGTTTTATCCCACTAAACTTGTGGCAGGTTGCTACAGCAGGAGTAGGACTCTGGTACAGGTGTACAGCTCTCGCCTTCAGAGCAGTGGGACTGAGGAATGCTTTGTAACCACCACTCGGGGGCAGTTACAGGTTGGATTAGTAGTTCATTAAATTATTATTAACAATTATGTCTTGCCCATCTACTTGATGCCAGGGCTATTCTAAGCCTAACAGTAAACAAGAATAAAGAAGTCCTGTCTTCATGAAGCTATCATGGTAGAAGGAAAGACAAGAAGTAAATAAGATAAGTAGGTAAAACGCATCACACACTAGATAGTGACAAGGAAATTACCTGGAGAGAAGGGCGATGGGAAGTGGCGGGGCGTGTGGTGTGTGTATGTCTGCATGCAGGGGGTTGCAAATTTTAGGTGGAGCTTCCAGGGTAGGTTCACTGAGGAGGTGATGTATAAATACAGACTTGGAGACTTATGTCAGGAAAGAGGAGACATGCCACGTGGCTTTCTGGGGAAAGATTGTCCAGAGCAAAGAGAAGGCAAAGGCCCTGAGGACAGTGGGTTCTGGGCACACTGATGGGTGGAAAGAGTGGGTACTTAAGTACATAAGTAAAGCTTTCAGGGTGCCTGGTTGATCTTCTGAGTAGTGGCTTATAGCTCCCTTAGGCCTGGAGTTGGAACCTTTACTCCTCAGCTGGTGAATTTTATTTGAAAAATCATGTTTGCTGCAGAGAATAAGCAGATCATTTCTAAAAGCCTGCCTGAGGAAGCCTGAGGCAGATAGTATCAGAAAATTTTTCTGTGCTGATAATCCAATTTTATGGATCAGTCATTTGAATTAATAAAGAGAATGGGGAAAGCGATGCAAATAATGTAAGTACTGGTTGGCATTTCCTTGGAAATTTGAATAACTTTGAGCTTTCAAAGGGTAGTGCGGTTGGGTAGGTTGGGTAGTCGCTGGAAACAGGCAGAGTCGAGAATGCTCTCACCCAGCCAGCAGTGCGCAGAGTGACAGTGGGAAAGGTCAGTCTCTTCTCTCTTCACACCACTCTTCTCAGTGTGAGCCCCGCAGAGCAGCTTTCGTCCCTCTGTCATCAGGCAGAACCCAGAGCCAATGTCCCCCTACAGCTACTAACTTTTGATGTAACTTGTTGTTTGTAGCTAATTGCAACAAGGTACATTTTAGGAGAGGAAGGAGAAATGCCAGCTCTCATACATAGTTGAGGATGCTTTGTTATTTCAATTGTTATACTATAAATCATGTGATCAAAATAATATTTAACCATTTTGGAGTTATTGACCCTCTCCCTAGAAAAATGCACACACATCCATCTTTCAAATACAGTTTCAGAAGTCTCAGGACCTCCTCTCTTCATCCATGGACATAGAGGCCTCAGGCTGAGAACCTCTACGATAAGAATCTCTCTCAACCACTATTTGTTATAAAGGTGTATTTGGTATAAGCTTAGGGAACCATGAGGGGAAGGACGCTGGACTTTCTGTTACTCGTCTTGTGTTTTATTCAAGCCATTTCATAGACTTGCTCTGTGTTGTTGTTTTTTAATTTAATTTAATTTTAGTTTTTTATTGTTGTTCTAGTTTTTCTCTCATCATTCTCCCCTGTCCCGACTCACCACCCCACCCCCACTCCCACAGTCAATCCCTACCCTGTTGTCTATGTCCATGGGTCATTTGCATTTATTCTTTAACTAGTCTTTTCCCCTTCTTCCCTCCCTTAGCCTCCTCCTCTCTTCCCTCTGGTCCCTGTCAGTCTGTTCCTTGTTTCCATGCCTCTAGTTCTATTTTGCTTGTTTGTTTTGTTCATTAGGTTCCAGTTATAGATGAGATCATATAGTATTTGTCTTTTGCTGTCTGGCTTGTTACGTTTAGCGTAATAGTCTCCAGTTCCGTCCATGCTGTCACAAACGGTTGGAGTAGACTTGCTCTTTGACCATAGATAAAGTACAAAACCTCACTGTATCACAGTTTCTTGGATGGTAAAATGCAAATTAAAATCCTGTCCTTCCTTTCCTTAAAATAGTGTTGAGGTTTTTAAAGAGCAAACAAACCAAAAAAGGAAGTGATTATGCTTAGAAAAATCATAACTTGATCCTTAGAGGTACTTAATGAATATTTGTTGAATTAATTTTTAGCTGTTATTCTCCATTGTGGGTTGCCTGATTGGGTGGCTCAAACCTTTAAGGGCAAGGATTTGCCCTTAAAACAATTCCTGGACATGGATCCCAGGGAAAGAGTGCCAAGGAGTGTGGGAATGGAAAGGGGAGTGCGGTACAGTCTCCTCCTTCCCCGGCCTGCATTACTTTTTACTCTCTGTTGTCTTTAGTTTTGTAGTCAGTGGAGAGAAACTAGGAGAAACAATAGCCTGCAAAGAATGGTATCAGTTACACCAAAGCAGAACCCTGCTTACCAGCATGAGGAATTAGAAGCAATATACACAAAAATCTCACAAAACGTAAAAGCACACAGACTCTGGCTTCGGCACTGGCATCATTGGATAGAAAGTCTATTTACATTGGTTCTTATGAGGTCAGCAAAACATTTTGAATAGCAACTCGTTGGCTGCCTGCAGTGGGTCTGAAAATATGAAATAAAATATAAACAGCAGACCTGAGTTATGAGCAGGGCGTTCCAAGACTCCTTCTTTGCTTTCTGCTGTAACAGATTGCATTGTTACTGTATTTGTAGATTTCTGTCCTCTCAGATTAAAGAATCCCATATTGTTTAGGGCAAAACCCCAAACACAGGTGATGCAAGGCAACACCCAATGTTAAAACCTTCAACAAAGAAGATCTACTGTGACTATTTTCCTTCCCATTGTGAACCTTTAAGGAAGGATAGGAAGGGGCAGGGGCGTAAAAGCCCAAATCACCTCTTCTTGGATTGAAGGCAATTTAGTTTTCATCTGACATGGTGACAGTGATCAGTGAATTGCAAAATCTCAAACACCAGTTGCCAAGCACAAACTGTGTCACAGGATCCCTGATCAAAGGTATCCACAAAATGCTTAGTTTTTATGTCAACGTTGAGTCGATGTTGGCTGAACTCAATGACCTGTAGAGTCAGTTCATCACTTCTTTCTCCTTTCTGTTCTCTAGAGTTTCAGAAAAAAAAAAAAGCCCAGAATCTGAATTTAATCTTTATTTAGCTTTGGATATATTTGTATATAAATAAGTTGCTTATGAGACATCCAGTGAAAGTTGATGGGCAGGGCTACCACCCACCCCATACTGCATTGGCTTTCTGCCCATTAGCACTGAAGCTGGCAGAAATCCCCTGCAGGGACAGCTCAGCAGGGGGGACAGGTGCAGGTGACTTTGAGCGGCCTGTAAAACAGGACTTAGGAGGGTATTTACATCACTCATTTCTTCTTTCTAAAGGAATTCTGTCTAAATGGGTTCAGTGTAAAGGCAGCTCAGTGTCAGGCATAGGAAAGAGCCTGAGTGTGAGAGGTTGAAATGTGGGTGCAAAATATCCAGAGAGAATGAGTATGTAGTGAATTTATTCTCGGGGACTCCTGGTCAAGGTCTCTTAACTATTAGATTTTTTTTTTAAAAAATCAGTGCCAATAAAGAGACACACAGCTAAAGAAGTTGAGGCAGAGTAAGCCCAATTGATTTACAGACCATTCATAAGGGAAAATATCCCTAATTAGCACTTTTATTTTTTTTAGAAGAACATGCACTAAAGGGAGAATTGCTATTTCCCCCACAATTTTCCTTTTGGTCTAGGTTTTGTTTGCCATAGTAATTGGAGACTTATTTATTCTCTATGCTGTATAGACCTTTTGGGGATGAATTGTGTTTTTTTAGTTCTTTTTTGCATTGGGCTTGGTGCTAGGGAACATAAATCAAGCACAGTCCTTGCTTGTCAGAAGTTCACACTCCAGCAGGCTGGCCTTGCCACACAGACAGGTAACCACTGTGCAGTTTGATAAGTGAGACAGATACCAGGTAGGGCTGTAGTACAGGGGCAGGTGCTCGACTTGGGTGCAAAGAATCAAGGGAAGGCTTGAGATCTTAAGATGTATGTTGTTAAAAAGCTGGGGTATTCCAAGTAGATGAGAATGGGTGGGGAGGTAGAGGTACATATTCCTAGAAGAAGGAATAGCAAGTGCAATAGGTGGCAATAGTATAATGTGTTGTTGGAACCATTGGTAGGTTGATGAGACTAGAGCACATGAGTGCTAAGCCAGGAAGCCTGGGGAATGTTGAAAGATGGAAGCCAGATCGTGGAATGTCTCGTAGGCTGTGCAGTGGCACTTGGGTTTTATCTAAAGCCTCTGAAAACCCTGGAACAAATTTGTGGCAGGTGTACCCAGTGCTCCTCTCATATTCCATTGGCAGTCACTATTCCCATATAAGCCAATAACTAGGAATCCCAGCAACGGGAAGTTTGCAAGATGGCAAGGGGGTGAGCTCTAGTGCTGGGGGTTAACACACTTGGAAGCAGCCCTGAAAATTAATGGTGGGTCAATGCCTCAGCTTCTTTGCTCCTGGGGTGGGACAAATCTGTGGCATGTTCTATATCTCCCAGAGGTCCCAGGGGATTGAACCCCAGTTCCTCACAGTAGTTATCTGATCAACACACCAGTACTGACTTCCTTCCCATCCCTGCTATTCTTCTGTGCTCTCTACATTTTCTTTCTGGGATCATTTCACAAGTAACTATTTGCACTTAAATTCATAGCTCAGAGTCTAGTTCTGGTAGAACCCAACCTGAGACTGGTTTTTGGCAAGGGGAGAGACATGATGATGAAGGTGGACTCCAGGTGGTTTTCGTGAAAATGGAAGTGAGAGGGAAAGATGTGAGAACAATTTAGATAGTACAATTCATGGACATTACAGCCTAGCTGCATGGGTTCTGGGAGGGAAGGCAGGAATCTGAGGTGATTAAACGTTTAGGCTTGTTGACTGGGGAAATCTATGGAACAAGATAAGGAATACAGGGTTGAGAATAGGGTTTTTGGTAAAATAGAAGGGATTTGAATTTGATTATGCTGTGTTTGAAATACTAACACAAACATTGTGGAGCCTAGAGGAGAGAACTAGCTTGGAGGACCCAATTTGGAAGCCAGGTATCAGCCCCTATACAGGACCAGAAACTGTGGAGTGTGAGTGGGGCCACGCAAGCTAGTGGGCAGATGGAGTTGGGGGGAACCCACAAGAACAGAACTCTGAAAGTTCCAACCTGTTTAATAAGCAAATTTATGAGGGGGAGCCTGCTAAAGAGGACTGAAAGACCAGGCAAGGGCCAAGTGATGTCACAGAAGCCAAGAGAGGGAAAGTGTCAGGAAAGGGAGAAAGCAAAGAATGGTAAGATGTAACATCTCCATTGGATCTGGAAATTGGCCAGCCACTGGTGTCTTTAGGAAGTTTGTATTGATTTGGATCCATTAGAGAGGGAGGAGAGTTTTTTCTTTCTTAAGAAATCTGATTTTATTACTTGGAAAGTAGACTCAACAAGAATTGCCCCAACAAGGGATTGCTTTAATGAATAGGTCAGACCAATTTTTAATTGTAGATAAGCATGATTTCAGTTAGCTTACTAAAGAATGCTGTTCTCTATTTAGATGATTTGTGTGAAACTGAATAGATACAAAGCCTCACGTTTATTTTACTAATTGGGTAAGGATTTTCTTTTACATTCAGTTTTCTTTTTATTTTAAGTTGAACCTACTTCTGTTTTAATTATCACAGCTTTCAATTTTATGCTACCTAAAGAGCCAGGTTTAATCCTACAGTTGGAGCCCCTTTGAATTTTGAATAACAATTCTACTTCCTTACCCTATTTAGGTACTTATGGTTAAGAATTTATTCCCTAGCGTTAGATTGTTTGGCTAACTTATAGCAGCTCCCCCAGTTCCTGGGAGCAATACTTTACTTCTCTGTGCCTCTGTTTCTTTTTCTTTTATTTTGGCTTTAAACAAGAGAAATCTATTCCTTTTTTATTTTCCAAAGTATGTTTTATTGATTATGATATTATATTGTCCCAATTTTGATTATGATAAAAATTGTCCCAATTTTTTTCTCCCCTTTGTTCCCCTCTGACCTGCATGCCTCCACCCTCCTGCATTGCCCCCCACCCCAGTTCATGTCCATGGATTGCACATATAAGGTCTTCGGCATCTCTATTTCCTATGCTATTCTTAAACACCCCCTGTCTGTTTTGTGCCTACCATTTATGCTTCTTATTCCCTGTACCTTTCCCCCCCATTCTACCCCTCCCCACTGGTAACCCTGCATGTGATCTCCATTTCTATGATTCTGTTCCTATTGTAGTTGCTTGCTTAGTTTTTTTTTTTATTTTTTAGGTTCAGTTGTTGATAGTTGTGAGTTTGTTGTCATTTTACTGTTCATCATTTTTGATCTTTTTTTTTTTAGGTAAGTTCCTTTAACATTTCACATAAAAAGGTCTTGGTGATGATGAACCCCTTTAACTTGACCTTACCTGGGAAGCACTTTATCTGCCCTTCCCTTCTAAATGTTAGCTTTGCAGGATAGAGTCATCTTGGATGTAGGTCCTTACCTTTCCTGACTTTGAATACTTCTTTCCAGCCCTTTCTTCCCTGTAAAGTTTCTTTTGAGAAATCAGCTGACAGTCTTATGGGAACTCCTTTGTAGGTAACTGTCTCCTTTTCTCTTGCTGCTTTTAAGATTCTCTCCTTATTGTTAATCTTGGGTAACTTAATTATGATGTGTCTTGGTATATTTCTTCTTGGGTCCAACTTCTTTGGGACTCTCTGAGCTTCCTGGACTTCATAGAAGTCTATTTCCTTAGCCAGACTGGGGAACTTTTCCTTCATTATTTGTTCGAATAAGTGTTCAATTTCTTGGTCTTCCTTGTCTCCTTCTGGCACCCCTATGATTCTGATGTTGGAAGTTTAAAGATATCCTGGAGGTTCCGAAGCCTCTCCTCATTTTTTTGAATTCTTATTTCTTCATTCTGTTCCAGTTTGATGTTTATTTCTTCCTTTTGTTCCAAACATTGATTTGAGTCTGTTTCCTTCCCTTCATTGTTGGTTCCCTGTATATTTTTATTTATTTCACTTTGTGTAGCCTTTATTTCTTCCTTCATTTGTGACTGAGCTCAGTCAATTCTGTGAGCATCCTGATTACAGCATTTTGAACTCTGCATCTGATTGGTTGTCTATATCCTTGTTGTTTAGCTCTTTTTCTGGAGCTTTGATCTGTTCTTTCATTTGGGCCATATTTCTTTGACTCAGCACACCTGTTGTAAGGGGGTGGAGCCTTAGGTCTTGGCCAGGACTGGACAACCCTCTTGGCTGTGGTGTGGTGCTGTCAGTGGGGAAGGGGTCAGAGAGGGAAAAATGCTGCTTGCTTGGCTCTCACCACACTTTCTCTCTCTTCCCTTGCTTCCCACAAGCAGATTGTGCCCTCTCAGATGCTGATTCCCAGGTGGGTGGGCTTGTGTACATTCTAGGGCTCTGTGGGTCTCTCCAACAGACTGTCATGTGAGGCTGGGAGGTTCTCCCTCCACAGCAACCCCCACAGATTTTAAAGCGAGAGGTTTTGAGGTCTTATTTCCCTTCGCTGGAACCCTGGGTTGTGTGGTCTGTCTTGCTCCCTGGTTGCTCCATTTGGTTTGTATGCATGTAAATGTGGGACTGCCAGCTGCCCTCTTGCCTGCCCAGTCCTCTAGCCTTGCCACATGTCCCCTCTGCCCTGGCTGCCCATCCCCTCCCTTCCTACTGGTCTGGATGAATGTTTCTTTAACTCCTTGTTTGTTGGACTTCCATGAAGTTTGGTTTTCTGGCAGTTCTGGTTATTTTTTGTTTTTAGATTGGTTGTTATCCTTGTTTTGGTTGCACAAGGAAGCAAAACATTTCTACCTATGCTTCCATCTTGGCCAGACCTCCAGAAGTCTGAATTGAGTCTTACAGGGTTCAGATCAGGATTGCAGTTCTGTTTCTTCATCTCTAAAATGGAGATAATAATGCAACATCAGAAGATTCTTCTCAGTACCAAGTGAGTTGATTTATTCAGTGTGTTTAAAAATATGTCTTAGAGTAAATTCTCAGTACCTTCTAATATGAGAATTACTATTTATTTGTATTTTTAAAATTTATTAGTTATTGTTATTAAAATTGGGGGACAGCCTAGTGTAAAGGGATAATAATTGGACTAGAAACACAAGACTGCAGGGGTGCTGTGAGCTTTTCTGTTAGCTTTGTGGGCTTCACCAAGTCCACTCTTCTTGGAGCTCACTTTCTTTATCTAAGTAAAGTATGGAAATTGGAATAGAAAGTCTTTGCCAGACTTGGTTTTAATGCTCGGGAAACCTATCTTTTGCTAGGGAGCAGCTGGTTTACACAGCAGTATTAGCTATAGTATGTTTTCCCCTAAGGGAACAATAAGTGGGCAAAAGGGGAAATCCGAAAACATTTTCACTGGGCAAATTCTCTGGAGAGTACAGCAAATACCTTGGCTTCTTTTCACATTAGTTTCTTGTGTTATATTCAGGTGGCTTATCTTTTCTTTTTGAGTGCACTTATAATTGGAACAAATCCAATTTTGTTCTTTTTTTTTTTGCCCTTATTCATACGAGGTATAGAAAAATAAAAATTTTCTGGCACCCATTTCATTTGCTGATGCTATAATCTGTACAAAAACAGCCCACTTAAATCATTCTTTTAGGTTTTAAAGATGGCATGTGTAAATGAAAGAATGATTATATAATGTGATGTTTTCTTGTATCTTAGCACATTTTGAGATCTGAAATTTGGTCCCTGTTCTTATTCTGCAATTATTCCCATGAACTTTTCCTCTAATGAGTTATTTTTTATGTGTCCACGTGGGGGAGCTTTTGAGACACTGGTTTGAACCACTTTCTCAACAGCTTGAATCTGAGATGATGGAGTGGAATTCTCCATCGTAGGGAGTGTTAATAGGGCAAGCAAGACTGTTGTAGAACTGACTTAGATTTCCCCAGTGTTCACTGTCTAATGTGAGGCCCTGGAACCAATTAATAATTCTCTTCTAAATGTAGTGGTCTGTGTATATTTTCTAGGAAAAAAAGGTAAAGCCAAAAAGGAAAATGAAAAGGAAAAGGAAAATTTAAGCTAAGTCCAGTGTTTTCTGGTTGCCCCAGTAAGAAGTACCTGGGGTGCGAATGTGGGGACTGTCTCTTCAGGTGAAATAGGGGAAGCCTCTGAAATGATCCCAAATCTGTTCGCCCATAGAAAAACAAAAACGTAGCAGTGCATTGGAATAGAAAACAATTTACACCTGGAGGGAGGAGAAGCAATCAGGAAAGGCTCAGATTAGGCCTGATGTTCCTGGTTTCTAGCTGTTTGCTGTTTCAGGAAAACTCAGACAAATAGAAAATATTGTGTTGAGTGAAATGAAATATGTTTCACAGGACCTTAACTGGCTTTATTGGGGTCTTTCTGCTGATGCCAGTTTTGAGGTAATTAAATAAACAAATGGTTAAAATAAACATATAAAAACATAAAAATAACCCAGTGGCAGCCCCATAGATGCATGAGGGAGCATCTTGAATGGCTGCAGCTTTCCTCTGCCCAGTTTATGTGAAATTATCAGTGGTTATCCCAGTGCTTTTTGAATGCTTTGCTCATGAGATAAGATTTTAAATGCACTTAAAAATGAAGATTCTATAAGAAAATCCATGCTGTCTGATTTTTAGTGCTACTTATATATTGACAAAAATGTTTAGCCGTTATTTTCTTGTGTAAAGTCTATGGTGTAACTGGATTAATATAAATTTACATAAAATTAAACATACCGCCCTTTATAATGAATTGAGAAATAAGTAAATATTGTCTTCCTTCTCATTGAATTTTCCTCCCTAGGCAGCCAAGTAACATCCTCTGCAGTTTGTGTTCAGCTCCTCGCTGTTCCTTTTCTCTAATCTTTTTCTTGTCACTCATTAGTTCTCATAGTTTCAACCATGAACTCCATTCCCATCCTGGGGTGTCGTCACATACTCCAGCTGTACATTTCCTCTTGCTCATTGTCCATTCCTACTTGGTTATGAAAATCAAATTTAATAAGCCAACCACCAAACGTCCTTTCATTCTTTCGCCCCTTCCTTACCTCAGCTCACCAATTTCCCATTACTTTCCCATTTCTGTTCTTGAACCGCTGGCGTGTGAGACATCTGGGCTTAAAAATTTGGGATCCTCTTTGACACTCACCTATTTCATATTCTCTGCTCTTTCTGAAGTCTCTAAGACCACTGTTAGGATCAATGGCTTGCTAAAGGAATTCATGGGACTCAGAATAACTATTATACTCATGGTTATGGTCTGTTGCAGTCAAAGGATACAAATTAAAATGAGAAAAAATAAAGATGCATTGGGCAAAGTCCAAGAGAAACCAGCTGCAAGCTTCCAATAGTTCTTTTCCAGTGGAGTCACATGGATGCACTTAATTCTCTGAACAATGATGGGTGACAACATATGCAAAGCATTGTCAGCCAGGGAAGCTCCACTGAGCCTTGGGGTCCAGGATTTTTACTGGGGGTCAGTTATGTAGGCATGCGGTACCAGCATGTCTTACGTCAGCTACTCAGACTCCGGATCCCCAGGGGAAAAAACAGGCATTCACCATAAATCACATTGTGAGCATAAATTATTTGACCCAACTGACACTGCACAGCCCAAGCCCTTAGGCATACTACACTTCTTACCAGGCAACGGATACCTAGGGCTCCAAGCTCCTCTCCCAGAACGAGTACTGAAGACAGGTCTTTTTAGAGACCATGCAGGCTTTGAGCAGCCCAGATCTGCTGAGTTTGCCTTACCTACACGTACAGTCTCCAAGCTATGTGGTTGTTGGAAAAAATGTGTAAGAGCACATAATAGGGTGTGAAACAGATATGTGTGTCTAGTTCTGTGAGGATTAAATGAGGTGTGGTTAACATATGCTGGACACATCAATACCAAAAGAATGTTAGATGATGGCTTTTTCTGGGTGTAGTTAGGGTTATTGTCATCTCTGCCCTTTCCTATCCAATACCACTTCTGCCTTTCTAGTCTAAGACCTTATTGCTTTCATTTTGTAGTATATTAGCTTCCTATGTCAGTGAAGTTAGGACATTATGCTGCACTAACAAACAATCCCCCAATCTGTGTGGCTTACAAAAACAAAGAAGTATTTCTTGGTCCTGGTACCTGCTCATTATGTGTTGACTGCAACTCTCCTTCAATTACCGTCGTTCCGCAGCCCAGATGGGAGGAGCAGCCCCACTCTGGGAGAGTGTGGCAAACATGAAAGAAGGTACAGTGGAACCACACAATGGCTCTCAAAGCTTTGCTTGGAAATGGCACGCATTCCGTCTATTCCCATTTTATTGTCTGAAGAAAGTCACCTAGCCAGGCCTGGGGCTAATGAGTTAGGGTTATACCATATTTTCTTATGGTAAATATGTGAACACTGATATAATCTATCAACTTCCCAAGTGGCCTCCCTGCCTCCAGGCTCAGGCTACCCTTAGCACGCTCCAGTGTGGCTAGCCTGTTGGTTATCGCCAAGTCTACAGCTTCAAGGCGCAGCGTTGACAAATTCTTCTTCTTCTTCTTCCATAAAATTGCTTTATTTCATGGTCTTCTGTTGATTCGTCACATAAGCCATTTGGTAAAGCTCAGTCACCCATGACTCTCCTATATTCCAGTGAAACCAGAATATTTGCAACACTAGGCACATTTTATCCTAGCACATCTACACTATGGCTCATGACATCCATTCACTAAGGATGAGAGTGCTTTTCAGAAGATTACCATTTCCTTTGCCTTTAAATTCTCCACAGACCCTGAGTGCCTTACTCATACTCATGTGTGACACATGTGTTGAATGAGTGGAGAATAAATGTTACCCCAGTATCACAGGGAAATCCAGTGTTACTCAATGACCATGATAGACAAGGCAAGGGGGTGCAGGGAGGCTGGAATTGAACCCATGATTTTCTCACACCCCAAATGTGGAGCAAGGGTGTATTTTTCTAATTGACACAAATGCACTCAATGGAGCAGCAATGGCTTTTCTTCCAGAATCTTTGTATATTTAAAGAAGACCCCATATAGGACCTTTGTGTCTAATTGTACATATGGAAATCATTACAGTAATGGGAGAAGAATGTTGTTTTGGCCCCGATTTTCTGAAATTTTCAAGTTCTAGTCCACTAAGTTATCCACCTACTCAGTATCCTTTGACTGTCTGTGACTCAGGACATGTTCATGAGAAGGGACCTGTGGGCTTGGCAGTTTTCATCCACTTGAATTTTTGTTATCTTGGGGCAGCACATCTCTTCCTGGAGAAAATAACTCTTGGGGCCAAAAATAGACTGGGAGTGAGGATGAAACAAACTGGATCAATATGCCTGGTAAAAAGACATAAAGCCGTGTTTCGTGAAAATTCCTAAAAATGAAAACTGTGTGCTGGCAATGCAGTTAAATAGCCAAAAAGACTTCTTTGGTTGGGTGATTTTTAAAGTTTTTTCCTGGTTACAATGAGGACTCCACAAGAAATCTGTTCCAAATGCAGTACTAAAGGGGAACATTGCCTATTAGCCAGCAGAACAGTCAGGAGAGCAAAACCGCCCGGGGCAGGGGCAGGAGTGTGAGACCTTCACTGCTGCCTGGGAAGAACCTCAGCTCCGGGAGTACAGTCTCAGTCAGCGTCTATGAGGGTTAGCTTTTTGTTTTGTTTTTTCTTAATCCCTTCACCTTCTTCACCCAGCCCCGCAGCTCCTCTGACAGCTGTCAGCCTGCTCTCCATCTCTGCGTCTGTTTCTATTTTGTTTGCTTGTTTATTTTGTTCATTAGATTCCACATATGAGTGAAAAAAGTTCTCAGCCAGGCTCGGAATAACAGCTTTAAAGCAGATAAAACCACTGTGCGTGTTGTTAGCAACATGCTGTTTTTCTTTTACTTTTTCTTAATTTAACATTTTACTTATGCTTCTATTTTGTGTCACAGGGGTTAGGTTCTTAGATTATTGAGGCAATAAACCAAGCAAAGAAAAGTCAGTGTCATTCGTGCTGAGAAATTAACTCCAGCACCAGTGAGAGGCTGAACAGCAAGGCAGCTATGACTGACTGAAGGTAAATCGAGTAGGTAAACTTTCAGATTCTCAGGTTTAGAATCTTAGTGTTAGAAGCAGAGTGTGGAGCTAATTGGTCTGTGGCTGGAAAGAGAGACCTGGCTTTGAATTATAGAGAGGGTAAAGTTTGATCAACCCAACACACGGCCCCTTCACTAGTGGGAAAACGCAAGGGCATCTGTGTTGTCATGAAGTAGTCTTATTACTTTAGTAAAACAGCAGTGTGTTAGTGGCACTTCGGGATCACTGTCGTTAACATGGCACAACTACTCACGCTCCACATTTATGGGCTCCAAGACTGCTCTGAAGTTCCTTCACATACAACTTGGCAATCGTGGCTTGCCCAGCGGGCAAAATATTTCAGTCTTATAGAAGTGAGAGCATTTTATCACTATTTCCAAGACTGAGCAGACTTTCTGGAAGCAGGGCAAAATAAGACATAATGTTGCCCCCACTGTAGACTTAGTATTTAAAAAGAAAGACATATTTTCCATGAAGTAAATCGTCCTTTTCAGGATGGCTTTTCCTCTATAGTCTTATAAGATGCTATTACATAACATATTTTACTTTGCTTTTGCCCTTTGTATTTGAATGCATTTTCCCCCTCTTTTCAGAATGACCAATAGTCATCTAATTATCAATTTAGAGGGATTTGTCCCTCTAAACTTTCCTTTGATGGGGAGTAATGTACTGTATATTGATGAGCATGGCAGATTCCCTCCAAGATAATCTTTTGTAGTTGGGTGGCCTAGGTCTCCACAGGGTTTGGTGAGTAGATTCTGAGTGTTTTGTTAGAGCAGTCTACCATGAGACTTTTGTCTAAGCTGTCAGGTCATTTTTCCTGTAGGCCTGAGTTGGACCCATGACTTCTGTGGCTGGTGAACAAGATTGGGTTAGATTTTGAAGCTGCTAGCTTTCTCTCAATGCTCCATATAGATTCTATTTCTTTAAAGTCATTAAGTAAAACAGTTTTTCAGTTCATTAATGTTGGAATTTATAGGCCTGCAGGAGGAAACTGTTTTGCCTTGCCATGGAATGTGATAATGCTAGCTATGAGTTGTTTGTATTTTAGAGGCTTTTTTTTTTTTTTGAACGGAAGGAAAACCTATAGCAGCACTTAGATAAATCAGCGATCCTGGCTCAGTGGTATTTTTTAAGGAAAGGAAGCCTTGAGAATAGTACTGAGGGGTATGGTACACAGAATAATGCCCACCCCCCCCCAATGCTCCCAAATATCTCTCAGTCCTAATCCCTGGTGCCTGTGAATATATTACCTGGGAAGGGGTAATTAAGGGTGCAGATGGAGTTAGGGCTGTCGATCAGCTGACTTTGAGATGGGGAGATTATACTGGATTATCTGGGTGGACCCAGTATAATCACAAGGGTCATTAAGAGTGGAAAAGGGAGGCAGGTGAGTAAGTGTTAGAATGACGCAGCACAAGAAAAACTCAACTTTACAGGCCTGCCTTTGTCATCTTCGAAGATGGAGAAAGTGGGCCATGAGACAAAGAATAAGAGCTGCATCTAGAAGCTAGAAAAGACAAGAAAGTGGATTTTCTTCTGGAATCTCCAAATAGGACCGCAGCTCTGACAATTTCAGTTTAGACCAATAAGACCCATTCTAGACCTTTAATGTCTGTAACTATAAGCTAGTACATTCATACTGTTTTAAGTTACCAAGTTTTTTATAATTTGTTGTATAGCGGCAAACTAATGAGCACTGACAAATGCAAGTTGTAAAAATCTAGAGAACAGGGAGTCTTGATCTGTAAAAGAAACAATGTTCAATACATTTACAGGTGTTCTGTAAATCCTAGGCAATTAGTCATTAAGTTCAATAGAAATGTAAGGAAGAGGTAGCAGAACAAAGTAACTTTCAAGGGAGGTGGTATAAATGAGGGAGACTGGCCTGGTGGGAGAGAATAGGGAAGGGAGGGGAGTGTGGCAGACCACAGAGTTTCTGGCCAGACATGGGAGGGCAGGGAGTGCTCAGCTCCCCGTGATTGTTGCCATGGGGAATATGAGTACTCTTGTAGATCTCCCAGGCATTGAACCAGGGATTTTAAGCACATTATCCTTTAATTCTGTCAACAATCTCATGAGGTAAGCAATCGTCTCATTTTCCAGGTGAGAAACTTGAGTCCAAGAGAGGTCAGGTAACTTGCACTTGCTCACGTAGAAGGTAACTGACAAAGGAAACTGAAAAGCAACCCCCCCCCCGCCCCCGCCACCACAGTGGCTAACAGTTTTAAGAGAAGAAGGACCAATGCTTCTCCTGGGGCCAGAGAGAGGAATGAAATGGAAAGGACTGTGAGGGAATATGCAGTTGTTCACACTGCAGGAGCTTATCTCTTTTTAAAAAAAATTTTTTTTATTATTATTTTTTAATCATTGTTCAAATACAGTTTTCTCCTTTTTACTCTCTTTTGGTGGAAGTGGGAAGTAATATTTCGTTAGCTTAGGGAGAAAGGTGTCAGATTGGCTACTTCAGGAGAGAAGATGCTGGCCACAGAGTGACCTGAATCGGATACTGAGACATGGTGTGGAAGTGACTGGTGGGCAGTGACAAAGGCCAACACAAAGCGTGGCTGTGAGTGAATGAGTAGTGTGTGCACCTTTGTTCTTATGGGGCATCCTTCATAAGTGGTGATCAGGGAAGAACTGAAGGACCTATTGGCTAGGTGGAAGTTGAAAGGTTCAGAAAACTGGGTGGCTGAACTTCATCAGTCTCTAGGAAATTCAAATTAAATTCATGGTACCATACTGATGCTATACCTCTCCCATCAAAATGGCTAAATGAAAACGACTGATGTTACCATTGAGAATGTGGGATAGCTGAAATGCTTATAGATTGCTGGTGAGAGTGTAAATTGTTAGATTTATGTTAGAAAACTGTTTTCAGTATCTGTGAAGGCTGAGCATATATAGTAACCAATAGCCTAGCATTTCCATTCCTAGGTATATGCCCAGAAAAAATATGTACATTTGAGTATCAAAAGGTAGGTGCAAAAATGCTCAGAATAGCCTTATCTGTAATGGCGAGAAATAAAAACAACTCGCTAATTTGTGGTCAAGTCAGGAAATAAAATGCTCTATAGCAATAATGAGGAGTAGGGTATAGTCTCACAATATGGATGAATCTTCCAAAATACAGGGTTGAGAAAAGAAGCCAGACACCAAGCAGTACATGCTGTACGACTGCATTCATATAAAGCTAGAGATTTAGACCTTTGGTATTAGCATTCAGGACCGTGGTTAACTTTCAAGGAAGGGGGTGACTGAGATGGGACATGAGGGGGGCTTCAAGGCTGCTACAATATTCTAATTTAAGAATTTTGTTGTATGGATGTGTCGACTTTGTGAAAACTCACTGCCCTTTTCTGTGCATTTGTTGTATTTCAGTAGAGTTAAGGACAAAATAAAGTAAGGCCTGAGTAGAAGACTAATGTCATGACAAGCAGTATTGAAATTGTTGACAAGTGCAGCTGGAAGAAAGGATTAATTATTGAACATGTCCCAGTTATAGTGGATGTGAGGGACTGGGGAAATTATGGACACTGAATTTGTCATGGGAGAGGTACCTGATACAGAGTGACAACTTGTTATGACAAAGCTGGCTATGTAGCTGTTGTGGGATTGAAGATACAATATAGTATCGGTGTTGTGGCAATATCCAATCCTGTTTTATAAGTGAGCAAAGGCCATTCCCATAGTCCAACACAAGAAAGAGTTGGTTGTTTAAGGTATGTATATGTATACAGAGGAGACCCCCATAATTCATTTCTTGACCTTGTTTAACTTTTGCCTTTTAATTAGGTACCAAGAACTCTGTACAGGGAAATGGAAGGTTACATTATCTTATTAAGTAAATGATATACAATGTAAACAAAAGCTTCTGCTATATCTGTGAGCTTGAACCTGGCTTTTCCTGGTCTGTTGTCTCCTAGGAGGAGAAATGCAGCAGATAGATGATAATGTAAACAGTTAAGTTCTCTGTGTGACTGTAAAAGGAGGGAAGCAATTCATTCTTCCTTATGTATTCACTGAAAGCACCTTTTTTTTCTTTCTCAGAAAACTAGATTTGCAGTCTTTGTCTTAATAATGCCTCTTTATTCACTAGGCATCTTGGTTAAAATAGAAAGGCCATTTGTCTCATGAATCAAAGGTTAAGGAAATGTTCTTAAATAATTACATTAATTTTCAAGATTGCTTTTCAAATATCATGGCTCACCTACTCTTAGCAGTTATTATTAATGAAAATGGTGGACAGTTAATGTCAGGGTTACATTTTCTTTCCTCTTATTGCTTCCTCTCTTCTGGGTTGATATTTATTCTGTCTTTCCTTATATATTGCTCATCTCTAAAGTTTCATGAAGACAATTTCTAAATTGTCTTCTAAAAGTTATTTTCTAAAATAACTTTTATTTATAATTTTCCCCTAGGTACAGAGATTCTGTTGAATGTAGTCTGATATATTGTTATGGTATCTCTGATGGATTGTAAATAATCCATTATATAGCACATAACTAAAGGGACCTTGTAATTGATTATGCAAATTGGGACCTTTTGAGAGTTAAAAGGGATGTTATTAATAAGTATGCCAGGCAACAGGTGTGAACCATCTTGGGCCAGCTGGGGTGCATGATTGCTCTACCCAGAGCTCTCTTGGCAGGAATAAGCCTGTTCTCTTAGGGATGCTGCTTCCTGGGCCCCCCACTCTGAACTGAATGTTTCCTAGGCATTAACCCAGCTCATCTCTCTCTCTTGAGATGAGAACTACAAGGACTAATTATAAACAGTATCAATGATACTACATGACTAGTTTTGGATATTACTTTTCAATTGCTCCCTGTTGAAATCCTGGTGAAAACCTATAACAAAATATCACTAGTAGAATCGCCTCTACTTATTTCTAGCCTGATTTTTCTTTTTTGTTTTTCTGACTTTCATCTTTCAGAGCATTATGACAATGAACAAACAAGTCTCAGTCTTATTAAACATAGGATTTTAAAAAAATTTGAAAAGGGTAAGAAGTCCTGATAGCATGCAGTATGTTTGCTATTTCTCATTTGTCACTGGGCCCCCATGTGAGTCCTGCATTCCCTGGTCTTGGCTCTCAGGTCAGCTGACTCACTCTTCAGCCTGTGCACTGTTCTCATAGGTGGGAGTTGCTGGGAATCTAAGGGCTTAGTCACACCCTATTCTCCTGTGGGTTCTGGACCAATGAAGAAACAAAGACATATAAGTCAGATGAGGATCAGAATCTCTTCTTTAATGCTGGCGGCATCTTCATTATGGGGCTGGGCCCGTTGGGCTTTTCACCATTTCTGATAGGGGCTTAAGACTTGGGAAAATTTAGCTTAAGGTAAATAGTCATAAATCTAGCAAGTAATGTGTATGTTAAGTTTTTGTTTCAGTAACTACAGATAAGGCCTACCTTGGTGCCTAAGAATAAACAGATGACCTCTTGGAGACGTCTGTACCAGGAAGAAGCAAGCGACTACCCTTCCCCTTTGAAGGCAACTGTTGAATTTCAAAGGCTTTCGCTGACACCTTGTTTGCCCTCCCCTGACCCCCTTATAAAAGATCTGGCTGGGAAAGAAAGAGTGAGATGGTTTGTTAGGGTATGAACCCGCCATCTTCTCGGATCACCGGCCATCTGAATAAAGCGCCTATAAAAGATTCAATCACTGTCATTGCTTATTGGATTTGGTAGTGACAGGCAGCCCGAACTCCAGTGTCTTTTCTGGTTACATTTCTTCTCCATAGGGAGTTACCTTCTTGGAGACCAACAAAGCAGCTGGGCCTGGCCCTGTGGCTTTAACAAGGAGGACAGAAGAACATCTGTGATTTCAGCATGGTAGTTCAGGATGGAAGAGTGAGTGAAAAAGAAGCAGGGAGGGAAAATTATAGACAGCTAGAAGGAGAAAGAAAAAACATAGAGAGGGAGGAGAGCAGAGGAAAGAGAAGGAAATGGTAAGGAAGAGAGTGAATTTAAGCAATCAAAATATGAAGAGGGAGAAAGAGAAGGAGAGGGAGGGACCCCTCGCCCTGTGTCCTGCCACCACAGGTCACGATATTCCCTGTAAAACTCCATAAAGGACATCCTGAGACTGCAACTGCAGGAATGTTCCTGTTCAACCATTTCACATGCAGTGTCCTAGGGGCCACAGGGAGGACCCTGGACAGCCACGGCACCTTTCCAACGCTGTCACCAAGGAATGTAAAGCTGCATCCGTGCTGCCTGTAAATTGCATTCTGTCTTTCCTTATATACGTCACCTCTCAGTCTGCAGGAGAAGGGTATAACATGTTATATTTTAGATAAAGAACACTTTATTATTATTTTTTTATTTTATAAAAGGGAAAACTTCATGAGCATAATAGGTACCATTCTTTAAACTATTTGCAAATATTTTATCCTTGAATCAAATCAGGAAATGGTAGAGGATCAAAGATATTTTAAAAAGGCAAAATGAATCTTTTTTCCCCATATGTTTCTTTCATTCCCATCATCTAGAAGATCTGAAAAAGAACTCTCAGTGATGAAATACATAATTCAAAAGTGCTTTATTTGGAGAGGGCAGGACTTCTCTGATCCTCCTTTTATGGCAGGGCAGGGCAGCTGTTCTAGTCCAAGTAGGACAATGAGATCATGTGGAGGCGGGAGGCTTAGCCCTGGTGATTCCTCCCGAAGAGTCAAAGGAGCACTTGACATGTGTACTTCCAAAGGGCTGGGAAAAAGTAGCACAGAACGTTGTAATGACTAACATAATGACCCAGCGTGTCAGGACTCCCACTGAAAGCCCAGAGTAACCAGGCCCTAGCAGGGAGAATAAACACAAGATTGAACAGTAAGATAGGACAGGAGAAGTTTCAGGTAAGACTGGCAATGCTTGTGGAACCTCATTCCATTGAGGAGTAAGAAAGATGACCTGGGCTGGGTTATTTAGGATAAAAAAAAAAGAAAATGTAATTTCAAAGTTCCCATTTGGTGCAGAATTCTTATCAATGCAATGCTTTCTAAAAATCAACACAATGATTACTTTTAACCCCGACAAAGAAGGAATTGGTTTTCTAAATAGACTGTGAATTTACCCATATGCAGGACATATTCATCAAGACAGAATGCTCTCCAAAATTAGGTAGCATGATTTGGGCTTGGGTTTAATTTTCACCTCTCTTGGTCTGGTGTGGCATTCACTTACTTCCCTTTTTCGAAGATTCTAGAATCTGTTTCATCTGAGAGATTAAAAACCTGGTCTGTCAACAAAAAAAAGCACGGAGGTCTTCAAATTCCTTTAATCTCTTAACTTGCCAGGCATACCTTCCTTGTTGAATTTCATGTGCACGTTCATTTTATTTGTGTTTTGTCTGAAGTCTGCTTCCAGGGCTGTGGTGCTGCATACATTTGTGCAGATTGTTCACTGTCCAAGTGGTTGGGCTGCAGGTGGTGACAGTGGAAAGGCAGTCATACCCCGAGTGCCAAGCCGTGTCATGTGGTGTGGATCTGTGTTAAGCCAGAGGAAGGGGCACTCTTTGCTCTTTTCCACAAAGGTGCCATATGGGCTAGCCAGTGGCTTGGATTGCTCCTATGATCTCCTATTTTGTTGAAGAACAGGCTGACATGGTAAGATCTAGAATTCTGAAAGTGGCTAGATTCTTAGATAACCTCAATTATTTAAGTCTATTACTCAGTTTGTTTAGTCTGAAGAATTCAAAGTTCTAGTTTTTAGGAGGCCTTGGAACCTCAGCATGGTTGGTACAAAAGAGTGCTTCCTGTAAAACTTCAGGGAGACTTGATAATTTGGGGCTTGATCTGTGTCTTTATTACCAAAGAGAGCTTGCACTGCTCAGGCAGGTGTTGTAAGTAAATGATGCAGGGAGGGATTACAAAACAACAGAGTGTGGTAGAGATTGGCCAATAGAGCATTTCCCCATCTATTAGGAGTGGCTGCTACTCACCCTCAGGGGATCGTTCTCTGCAGAAAAGCAAACGTGCACCTCCAGGGACTTTAGATCTTCAGATTTTTTTCCAAAAGAAGCTAGAAATCAAGATGTGAAATCTCCTGATTTTAAAATATTGACAGCAAATTCAAATGTTTAAAAAGCAACACACAAACATTGTGAAATTTGCCCCCACGTGGCTGCATGCCACACAAGGTAAAATGTACAGGTCGTTAGAGGTGTGGGGTGTCCGTCTGTGACCTTGGCATCTATGGGATATGTGTGCACCTGTAGGAGGGTGTCCTGTACTATCTTATAATCGAATGGGAAGCTTTTCTACTTTTAATGAGCTTTAAAGTAAAGGTATCATCCATTTATCTTTCTACCTTTTGGAGGATAGACTGGTTATAACACTTGGATGATACAGGGTAAACAATGTTGATGGGTGTTTTAAAAAATAATTATTAACCCAAGTACTTCCTGAGTATCTGAATCAAGTCTATCAAGTTTTCAGTGGGGTCCTCCAAAGGCTTTCAGAGAAGTTTAGGGTTGGTAGTGAAAATTGAGGGATAGGAAAGAAACAGTTTTGCTTTTTGGGAATAGAGCCATTCTGTGTTTATTGGTTTAGAGAATAGGGATTTTAAAGCAAGCCACTTTAATCTACATTTCTAAGAAGAAATAGGAAACTTCTTGACAGAAATATCACCTGTTTTAATCGCTGAGCACCAGTGGCACTCTGCCAAGTTGGAAGCAAATTTGGGAAAATTTAATCAAGCTGGCATGTCACAGAACTGGCAGAAGCGTGGTTCATCAATTTTATCTTTTTACTGGAGGAAAATAAAAGCCATTTCACTGATTTCAAGGCAGAAAACCTTTTAAGGTTTTATGAAAGACTATTAGGATCAGAATGAAACATTACAAATTTAATAATATTTTACAATGTATTTAATATTTTATATTTTATATTTTTGTGGAAATAATTTAATATTGTACAATACAACTGATTATTTTTTCATTGCCTTCTAAGGAAATTCTGTGCAGGCCCATTTTATGCTAGACCAGGGATGATAAAGCACACTGTGACCATAGCTTCAGCTTTTCCCCTCTTGTTCGCCCTCCACACGGCAGCTGACAGTCATCTTCTGAAAGAGCCTGGCTTGGGTGACACATAGTGCTGGCAGAGTAAGAATTCAGGAAGGAGCTCAATAGGACACCCCAAGTTGGGTGGCCTTTCTGAAAAGGATGGTGCGTATTCCTTCTGGGTCTGCTGGGTACCAGCGCATGTGAGCCTTGGGGCCCTAATGAGAAGCAGGAATTCAGGAATTCTCTGCCACAGACTTGGGGAAGATCCCTGTCCTTTCCCCGTGGAACTGGTGGGACTAGCATTATATTATGAAAGTTGAGAAGTTTAACAAATTTCGTTAGATGTTTGGACAGATATTTGCATATCTACAACATAATGTCACTTTCGTACTTAATATTCTCCAGTGGCATCTCACTGGATTTGGAATAAAATCCAAGACATTTACTTTGAATTGCATGGCTCATCTTGAGTTGGCCTCTGCCTCACTCACTCTTCTACCTCATTTCCAGCTACTCTGGCTTTCCTTCTGTTCTTTAAATAGGCTAAGCCCTTTCTCACTTCAGGCTGTGTGTGGAACTTGCCGGTTCCTCTTTCTGGATTATTCTTTCCTCAGATGTTTGGGTTCTTTTCATTTGGGCTTTGACTCAAATATGACTTTCTTGGAGAGGTTTCCTTTGGTGACCTAATCCACCAGCACCTCTCATCACTCTTTTCATTTTTTCACACCTCTTATTTAAATTAATATTATTTGTTATTTTTCTCTCCATTAAAAAGGATACCTCATGAAAGCAGAATTTTTTCTATTGTACTTTAGTGCTATATTTACAGAATCAAAGATGACTGAATTACAACTTTCCCCTTTCAGTGGCTTTTCTTGCAGGCAGACTTATTCTTAATTGCAATGTACTTTTACTACTTGGCAGGGATGAGGGAGAACAGGGTTAGAGGGTGATGAGAAAGTGGAAATATATGGGAATGATGAATTTGGCTAATGACTTGAACAGTGAATCACATGCATTGCTTTAAAACAAAAAAAAAGAGAGACGAAAAGAAGCAAACACATCATACTTGAAAGTCAGACTATAATATAACCGTGCAGAAGATATAGTTGTGTAAATCATGCACACCCAAAGCTTCTGCTTCACGGTTCTGACATGAATGGGAAGCTGATGACATTTTTGCAGAGCATTAAATAAGCAAGTGGGCTTCAGGGTTGCTTTGCACCTACCTGAATGACAGATAAATGTTTTTCCTCTAGACTGAGAAAAGATGCATTCAAGATAATAAGTAACCAGTGTTAGAGCCCATAGCTAGTGCTAGTTTTAAAAAAGGAATCTTCCTCCCATCACCCTGAAACTCTGTGATGATCCATGCAGTTGTTTGCAAATGGGTCACCTGGGACCAGGGACAACAGAATTAATCTATTAAACATCAAACAGAAGTAAAATAATATTTCTAATCTGTACCCTAAGACATGTTGGACAGGAGATGTTTCATGAAGCTGATGAACGTTTAACTAATATAGAATATAATCCATTAAGATTTAACCCCCATCAATCATCATCCTTATTGTTACCATGTGGAAGAAAAATGTAAATATTTAATTATAGAAAAATGTAAATAGGAAAGTACAGCTAGAAATTCTCAGGTTCCCAAACAATGACTCATCTGACCCTCCTGTCATTTCCTGAAGACCTGAAACAAAAGAAATCCAAACAGAGTTCTATGGTTAAAAGACTTTTATCAACACAAGTCTATAGCAGCAGATCAAACATGGGGGTGGGGTGGGGTGGGGCATGGCAACGTTTTGGTCTATTTTACATCTCTGGAGCAGAGCTCTAATGTAATCTCATTGAGAACATGTATTTCATTTCTGTGGGACATAAATTGCTTGCTCTTCTCTATTTCCGGCACCGATTACAGTCCTCTGCAGGGAGCAGAATTTTAAATTCTTGTGGGATTAATAAGCAGATCAGAGAAAGGGTAGTAATGGAAGATTAGGAGATAGTCTGGAATAGAGGTAAGCAAAATCAGAAACAGTGGATCAGGGCAATGACACGGTCCTAGCTCACTGTTATGCTATGGAAGCATCTGGGCCTTGGAGTTTTATTCAGTTTATCAGTTGGGATGGGCGAAAATGTGCTGCTGTAGCCAGAGAGCAGTCACTCTGATTTATTTCTCACCCAGGCTGTGTGTGCACCATGGGTTGGCTGGGTGCTCTGCTCATCTTTGTCACTCAGAGACAGAGGTTAACAGAGGAGCCAACATCTCAAATGTTGGTGATTACCATGCTTGAAGGGAAGTGAGCTCTAAAGGGCCTCACCCTTAAGTGGTTAAATACTCTTCTACAGAAATGGCAGGAGACACTTCAACTCGGAATTCATTGAATAGAACGTCTGGTTTCACAAGAGGGATGAAAAGTGTTATTGTGACCAGAACCAATAACATTCACTTAGGATTTTACTCCTTGTATTTGGCACATATTGATTTATTAGAGTAGAGGGGGTAGGTTGGTTATCAGAGAAAGTATCATTTTCTCATTCAGAATTACCATTAATTCATTGAATCATGATGTCTTTTCTTAATATAGTTTATATCACTTAATTGATTAATTTCACAGATATCTTGATTAACTGATTATTGGTCTACTGATTAATGTGTAAATCCTTGAATTTGGCCAACATTTGTGGAACACCTACTATGTGCTCAATCACTATGCTAAATAGCATGTTGGATGACTTTGCTAAATTATCTCTCAGTCATCACTCAGCTAATTCCAGATATAGACATATTTCAGTTCAGGCAGAGATGTTTTTTGTGAGGTTTACTCACTTTCTGAGCTATTGTTGAACACCTGAGATGTTTTCAAGGTACCTATTATTGGTTGTAGAGATGATGATGTTGCAACTTGATCTGTATCTTATGGTTCATTTCCTAGAATAATTTTTATTGTAATTAAACTCATCTGTGCTCATAGAGCATTCAGTCATGGAGTCAGGACTGCCTCCGGAAACTCTCCATTCTCCACTGGTGGCCTGCTGAGTTGGGACACTTAAAAATGGTTCTGTCCTGGTGATAACTAGAGCACAGACACCACCACACGTGCGCTATCTTCTTTGAGAAGACTTGATGACTCAGCACTGTCCCTATGAGATGACTAATGCACAGCTAGGTACAATGTGAGATACGGATGAAGGTGTTTAATGTGAGTTTAATTAGGTGTAAACCTTTAACTCCTATCTTCCACTTTCTGGTCCCTGGGTTATTGAGGTTGGTCCTTCAGCTGTGTCTCCACCTAACCTCAGGGATCCCTTCTGCTGACCACGATTCCCCACATTTTCCCCTTGATAAATAACAGCTGTGCGCTCAGTGACACATTGGTTTTTTGCTGTTGTCTGTTAACGGCAGATCTTCGGTGTGAGGATTGTGGGTTACTTCTTGTAAAGTTGTGCACCCTTTCTTAGCTGTTTCTAAAAACAACTGCATTTCATTTGAGTGCAGAAATCACAGAAAGATCTATTTGTGATTTCCTCAGGCTGATGCTGTCAAAAAAGGCTGACTGGGTGAAGCTTCTTTGTGTAAGACCCAAATTTGGGTCTTCTGGCTAGTGTTTCACCTGTTTGAGAGAAAAAGGGATATGAGTACAATTTTGATACAGGGCTTCAAACACCCGAGTCTGCTTTCCTTGATTTTCCTGTAAGCAGTCACACTTGCTTCTTTGGTTCAGTCCTCACCCTGCTCTCAGGTCACAGATTGGAACGACTGATAGCAGACACCTTGTCCCCTAGAAACAAACCACGTCCACTTTTTCCCCTATTGGAACATTCCATTCACCCACTTGCTCTCATATTAACTAAAGGTATTTGCAAAAGTGGAGAGGGTGAATATGAGGAAGGAGCATGTCTTGTTAGGTAAGAAAATATGTGACTATAAAGATGAGCAAAGGTGTGTGGGGAGTGTGTGTGTATGTACACAGGCAAGAAAGAGAATGGGTTGGTAAGACAAAGGTGATTGTTTACCAAATAATTCTATAATATTCATGCATGGATAATGAGCACAAGAATAGCTTTGGGAAATATAAGCTGACTTTCTATAAAGGCCAGAAGGTATATTATTAGGTGTGTTTTACTAAAAGGATCATTCTTCCAACAGGTTTTGGACTAGTTTTAAGAAGTCTTTAGGGAACAATTAATTTTCTTCTTTGTTGTCCTTTCTAAGAACAGAATAGAAATAGGAATTTCCATCCTTTTATTTGTTTTATACAAGTCTTTGAAGGAGAAAATCAGCTACTACTTCCTTATGAGACTTCTCTTGAAACTAATTTTTTCAAGATGTCTTATTTTTATAACAATATTTTGTTTAGGCTACATTCTCAAAAATATTAGTCTGGGATAGTATTTTCCCTTTATACCTTTTGAAATTCTGACTTTCCTAATTAATACCACCTATGCCCTAGTTTTAACAGAATGGAAGCTGCCCAAAGACAGAGGTTATGTCTTCACTCTGGTTATTCCACATAGTATGTGTCCATCTGATGTGTCTTAATTGATTGATGGACTGAATGAAGACAGACCCAGGACTCTCAATAAGAAGAGACTAAATAAAAGCCTGTTTCTGTTTGCTCTTTTCTTCAGTGAGGAGATGACCTACATATCACATATGATGCCATCTTATTTGCCAGTGATTTGACTTTACTTCTTGTTTATTTAAATTCAGGGAAAATATGTAGATGATTATTTTTTGCCATAGCTCAAAGCTGAACTAGAATGAAACCTTATACTAAATAATGTGCAAAATTAATGCTATGTTAGGTGCCAAGGAGCTTTTGCATGTTGCTTGGGTAAATTTTGGGGCTGGTCTAGAAGGCTCAGGCCCTGGAATGGCAGGTGCATGCCGTCATGGTGATGTACGTTCGAGGAGACGGATGCAAAGTGTCTACTGAATTCACTGTGCCAACAGCAGCGCTTGGTACCACCCAGGGAGTACTCTATTAGAATAAGATATTTTCTTGGCTCAACATAATATACCATAATGTGTCTGACACAGTCAGCCAAAACATGACCATTTATCAGTGTCTCTGCCAGCTACCAGGGCTGACTAAAAGAAGCAAAAGCCAAATGCAGTGATTAAAAAGACTAGAGAAGTAAAAGACAAAAGAAAGGAAAAAACTGCCAGGAATCCATGTTTCTCTTAGTAATGTCTTGTTTCCTTAGAATCAGTAATATGGGAACTTCTGTAATCCATCTTCTCTGTGGGTATAGGGCTACTCATTCCTGAATCTTCCCACTTCTGATCACATCAGTCACTGGGAAGCAGATAAGGGACCACCACAATGTAGCAGAGTGGAAATGAACAGGCTTTACTGGCAGACTGCCTGGGTTCAGATCCCCTGCTCTATTGCTTACTAGGCAGGAAATGACTCAACCTTCATTGGCCTACTTTTTTTTAATATCTAAAATGGATAAAATAGTGAAAATATTATTTTATAGGGTTATTGTGAGGATTAAATGAAATAATACATATTTGTTGGCTAGCACATTTTTATTAATAATAGCAGAATCAGGAAGACTACTTATGAATGGTAAATAAAGATGTATTTCACATCTTCATGTGATTGACCACCTGGTTCAGTATATAAGGGCATATCAGAAACACAAGTTGAAGAAAAATATATTATTACTATTACTTGTATTGTTACTATCTATATTGATGTTATTACCAAGGAGAGTAAAAATGTTTCTGTATACATCATGAATCAAAGCTCTCAATTCCTAGTGCTTGAGTTTTTAAAATATTTTTGTTTTCATCTCAATGCTACTGAGAGGTAGCAGCAGTCAAATAACAAGGATCTGGTAAAATGTCCAAGTAGAGAAACATATAAAACTTTTACTCTTCGAAATGCAATTGCTTTGGCATAAAATAAGAATAAAACTTTAGTTCCAGGATGATATAATTTTTAATGAACTGAAATTGCAGTTAATAGAACACTGAATACAAAGATTAGTGAATATGAAAGGAAGGCATGGCATGGATTATTCATAATAGGTGTTAAAAGAGCAATAGTGAAGTTTTATTTTTACAAAGACAACTGAGAAAAATAAGCTGGGCAGTTTAAAAATGAATTCACTGCACAGCTTGATCCTGCATCCATAAATATAATGAGGTTCAAACATATTATCTTCGAGGTACATGAGAAGAGCCCACTCATATGAACTGTAGTTCTATGGGACAGGGGCATGAGGACGGTGAACTCTTAGGACCCCATCTAACTCACGGGAGAGCTCCCCTGCCCCTCCTTTCAATGACCCCTCCTTTCCTTGTATTGCTGAAACGCATCTGTCTTCTAGTGCCCTTTCTCTGCCCTCTGTGCCTGTTTTCCACTGGGACTAAAGCTCTTTTCTCTATTTCTACCTGTAGTGGCTCTATTTTTAAAAAATCAAACTCATTTTTTTTCTGACCTGTAAAAACATTACCAGTGAATTTCTGACATTGGCACTGGTGGCTGTGTTGCTGGACAGGAGTATCTAGCTCCACAGCTTCGAGCCAGCTGAATAGCAGTGCACTAGAACTTACAGACATTGACAGCGTGGTTGGACATCACACCCCAACCTGCCAATGTCCTTGTTTCTTGCCTTTCCAAGCCACAGGAGTCCCTGGTAATGCATACTTTTAATCAAGCAAGCCCAGTGAATGCTAAGTCAGATTTAATGTTGAGGTAGCAACAACATCAATATGTTTTCTGCAGTCATTCATTATTATTCACTCATTTACTCAATAATGTTTATTTCTTTAGTAAGTGATGAGAAATTAAAGTGGGGGAAAAAAGAGGAAAAACTAGAAAATTTCTCATAAGGAAAGTAGAAATTAGAAGGTAGAAGCCATAGCAAATGGCTTCAAGAGGATATTTTAAAATCAGAGGTACATATTGGAATATCCAGAGTGAAATAAAATATTTAGGAAAATTATTGTTCAAACATGCATATGCAAATAAGTGATATCATTATTTGGATTTTTAAAAATGTATGAATTACATAAAAATAACTGTAGCTAAAGGCGAGCAGTCTTATTCCAATGTAAGGAATAAGAAAAATGGCACTTGAAGAAAAGCATTGACAATCTTTATTAGGTACAGTGCTGAGTGTCTATCTTGATAATAAAATGTTAAGGGTAATTATTTGGTCCGTTCAATAAGCAAAACCACAGAGAATGTAATAATCACTCCTTCTTTTTAATGAGAACAATGTTAATATCAATGGAATGTAACTCAAGATCCTGGGGGTAGATAAAAGGGCAACTCTAGATCTATGAGACTTACGGGTGGCTCTGAGGTCTCCTGACAAGTTAATTACATCTCCTCCACTCTCTCGGGGGCATTCCCAGGAGCTCTCTTAAAGCCTGACTTACTACCTGACTTGGGGGAAGGTGGGAATGGGAAGACAAATGTTATTTTAGAATTCCTCTGAATTGAGAACCAGGCTAGAGGTAGGGATAAACACCAAGTGAGGAGAAATAGTAGATTAAAAGGTATTTCCTAGTCTGGATAATTTTCTTTCTCTGGGCTGATATAAGGAGCTTGGAGCCAACCTGAATTCCAAGGAGTCAAGGTACCTGTGCTTTGACTTTTATGAGTCTGTGGGGCTCTGCCAAGGGGCTCTTGGGAGAGTGGATTATTATCATACAGCTAGCTCAGTGTGCATCCAGATGTCCTTGCTGGTAATGTAAACATTTGCCCATGAATGCTATAGTACTAGTCTAATATGCAATGAGATACATTTGTAAAGTGTAGAGAGACTCACAGTGGCCTTCTCTGGTCTCGAACTATTGTTCCTTGAGTTTATTTTTGTTTTTTATATTATTTTCAAAGTACGGTTATAGCATTATAATTCCTTGTTCTTATATTTTTCAGTTGTGGTAAAAATAAAAATAAGCAATAACAAACAAACAGCTTCCAGAAAGCATATGAGTTACACCTGCTATGTCACATGGCATTTTCATAATTCTCATTTGTATTAATAATAAGAGTGTGCTGTGTGAATAGTAATTGCAGTATATTGCCTTTACCACAAGTGCTGCCTTCTCTTCATGATTTATTGCAAAAGTGATTACATAGGAGAGTGGATTCCGCCCAAAGGGCAGCCTAATCAGTGGTCAAACTGTTTGTTTCTCCAGTGATTATAGAAG
The DNA here is from genome assembly GCF_019186645.2 of Phyllostomus hastatus. NCBI lineage: Eukaryota > Metazoa > Chordata > Mammalia > Chiroptera > Phyllostomidae > Phyllostomus > Phyllostomus hastatus. Next base: position 30,962,198 of record NW_025333916.1, read on the forward strand.
GACGAATTTAGTACCAGGCATATTCATTTCAGTGTCCAATAGAATGCAATGAATGTCTTGGACCATTCTTTTCAAAGCATCTCAGCATTGGTTTGAAGACCAATTCACAATATTTAATAGTGTGCCATGGTGTTTTCTGTAATATACTTTGATCCCTGCATGAACTTCTGTTCACTCTGCAGTACTCTATGTTTGCTAATTTGGATGAAAAGTGATCAATGGTGTTTCTTAAATAGTCAAATGGGAGTGCTGACTCAAGAACAGTTATTTTGCCCCATTTTCTTTCTGGATTATTTAACTCTAAAGTTATTATAGCTAAATTTGGGGTTTGGTTTGGAGCATTTTTTATAGTTCTGTAACTTTGTTCATAGATATTCATATTTGTGCTGCATTCTTTTATTAGATATTAAGCTTCTTTGGAAAAATATATCTTTTTATAGAGTTTTCCAGAGCACTTACCATGATCATCTTTCTTATTCAAAAGCGTTCATGCAGTGGCTGCTTACCTATGGTTCAGTAAATGCTGGTATAAAAAAATGGAATGGCTTAGATACCATGTCCTCTAGTTAATGAAAACTAAGACCCTGGCTTGGTTACTTTCTCAGCAAATGCTATTGACTGCCTAGACAATGTATTGTATTGCATGTCTAATGGGTATTTTGTATGTACTTAGTAATATGACATGTTAAAAGTAAACTTTTTAAGATATGGTGGATTGTCTCTCAAGATCAATTCCAAGCTCCTACTAGTGCACCTTTGAGTCCTGCACAAGCTGAAAATTTACAGAACAATCTCTAAGACTTCTTTGAAGATAAGGTGGTAAGTGGCCATGGGGTGTTTTGTTCCTTAGCATGGCACAGTCCCTGGGCCCCGTCGCTAGCTGCATGGGTATTAAGAGGCAGGGTGTGAGGGATCAGTTGTGTTGGTGAAGAACATAGCAGGCACTGTCAGGGTCAGTAGCTTCCTAACTGGGAGGCCCCTGGATCATAGTGATTTCAAATCTGGCTGCCTGCCTGCTGGGGTTTTGGACTGTGGTGAGGCTCTGAGCTTAGGGAACTGACAGTGTCCCAAGGTAGTGGGCAGCTGATCACAGAGGAGGTGGTGCTTTTTCTGCTGGTCCAGTTCTTTGTTGTGGCTTGAAAATTATTTCCGAAGGCTCAGCTTAGATGTATTTCTTCAGCCTTCCCCAGTGATTCTCTACGTCATTTAATTATCTGTATAAAATGCTTTTCTCTTTAAAATAGCCAGAGTACATTCCGTTCTCCTTAACTGTACCATGACCAATACCACACTGGGACATGTACTTCCTCCAAAATGTCTCAAGGTCAACTCATTGGCCATTATGTTATTTCATGGAAAGTTGCAAAAGTGCCACCAGAAATAATCACAAATATAATTATGTGATTTTTTCAAATGCATTGAAAAATGTTTACACATAACATGTCTTGTCCCTCTAATCTATTATTTACATTGGTGATACCCTCAGGCACATTAACTTGACTTATAAAACATCCGTTGAACTGTACTTTGAATCCCAAGAAAATTAAGTTGTTTGAGCTAGAAAAGCAAAAGCAGGCAGAAGTGCAAAATCTTCACAGGAAATGTTTTGCCTCCAGGGTCCTGTCATTCAAACTAGAGATTGAAAATACCAATATTCTAGTGAATGTCTAAGGCTGCTTATTTCTGTGGGTTAAGGCAAAGTGCCAATTAGAGGTCAAAACAGTGGGTCCTGTTGCTAGGTGAACCATTTAGTTTTATTCTTTTATGGCTTCAGCTCTCACTGTCTTCTGGTACTGCTTGTCTTTGAGAACAGAGAGGTAGAAAGGTGGCAAAAACAAAACAAAAACTTTCTCAAGATGCTTTAGTGATGATGGGTGAACAGCATCATTTTCATACCTGAGGGATCATACATACCAGTTAGTCTCAGAGAGAGGAGAGAAATGCAATCTATAAATAACTGTGTGCTTCACTCAGCTGAACAGACAGGCAAAGAGGAAGCTCACTACCTTGCCTTGGGAGAAAATTTGTATTATCAGGGCAAATGGCATGCATAGATTAAAGAGGAAGAATGATAGAAATATTTGGAGCACAAAGGAGAATTTAATTCACTGCAGAATAGGAGTTTAAAAGGGATAAAAAGAATTGGGTGGAACAAAGATAGCTCTGGTAAGGAGACTATACTGTTTAAGAATTACATTTAGCTATGAATAATACATAGTTTACTTCTCAAATTTTGTCTTAAATACACACAGGTTTGATCTCATGGCATAACAATCCTAGAAGATCACCATGGACCCAATTTCTTTCTGCATAATTTTTTAAAAATTTATTTCTTTATTTTTTAATTACAGTTAGCATATAATATCAGTTTCAGGTGCTCAACATAATGCTTCCATTTCTGTTACCCATTTTCTAAACACATAGCTTTCACTCTCAAGGTCAATTCAAGACCCAGGATAACTGCCTGAGTTCCTCATAGCAACTCCCCATTCCAGCCAACAGGTAGTCCTTCCTTTCCCAGAAGCTCATACAATACTTCCTCTTGCATCTCATAGAACAGAATTCAGTCACTTGACCTTACTTAGCTGCAAGAGAGGCTGGTAAGTTATCTCTCTTGCCAAGCAGCAATATGTGTAGCTAAGAATATTTGGATTCTTTTACTAAGGAAGAAGGAGAGAGTGGGTATTTGGTAAGCAACTCATGATCTTTGCCACAAAGGCTGAGCCAGGCAGAGCTTACATACTATGCTCTACCACCAGAAACAGAGTTTCTTTCTTTTACTTCTGGGTGATACAGAAAGCTAGAGTAGTTTCCAGAGAATAATGCCAAGACTGGCTGAGCACCCACACAGCTGTGTGAGATTGGCAATAGCAACTGAAGCCTTTTTATCTGCCTATTACAGAGTTTAATTAACTGAAAATGATAGCAGGTGTACATGGGAATTCTTTGGCATTCCACCTGTATCTAGTCTCTCAAACAATTGCCTGCATTGACTGAAGCTCTAAAAAGGTTCTAAGAAGAGGAAACAGTAGGAATCTTTTTGAGGTCAGTCATTAAGAAGTCTATTTAGGTCTTTTTAGAGCTACAGAATCCTAAACCTGAATAAAGACAATTTGACTACTGTAAAAAGACTAAATTATAATGTTTTGTTTGTCCCAAACAGTTTAAGAAAAAAAAGGGTCAGCATTTGCAAATTGGTTGACTTTATATATATTCGAATAATTAGATCATTTGGCAACACCCACCCTGCATTCCTGCATATTGACAACCTCCTGGGGCTGAGCAGTGACTGTCCCTTTCAGATGGGGCCTGTGTTTGCTGGCTCTCAACCATCTGCATATTTTTGATATGTCTGGCCTTCCTTCCACTTGTTTATGTAATCTGCTGGGCATCTGTAAGCATCTATGCTTTGCCCCTTGCCGGGGATGGCTCAGAAGCCAGGGCATGGGCGGGTGGGGTGGTTGCTGGCCTGCCTCAGTCACTGAGTGGGTGGCATGTGTGGAGGACTCCTGAACTGGAGAGATGAGAAGGATTTATGTGAAAGCTGGAGTCCTACAAGGAAAGAGCCTGAGAAGAAGGGCTTCAAGGCTCTTCCAGTTGGAAGACTTGAGGGATTACCCATGGGAAGACACATAATTGCACCCTCTTGGTATCTGGTATCTCAAGACTGAATGGGCTTGACTTGAGGCCATGGTTTACAAAGCTACAGCCAGAATATGACAGTGGATTACAGCCAAGTTGTTTCAACATAGGTGGGTTGAACTCCATGGTGTTTTGGAGTGATAATTGGCCAGGGTAATATTTTCAGGTTGTGGTTCTAACAGATGGTGCTGTTGAAATTCTTCCCTACAATCTCCAGGGATGACTCTGTAGCCTTACTTTGGCGGCTTATTTGAGTGGTTCATAACTCAAGCCTATATTCCAACTGGTTGGCAATCTTTTCTTGACATTGTTATCTGAGTAGTAGGCATTAAATTTTTTTTTAAGACAGAGATACACAGTTGCTTCCCAAGACACCTTTACCCTAACACAGTACTGATGCTTTTATGTACATCTTTGCAACCCTTGAATATGCCCTTGAAAATCACTTTAATTTTAGCATGCTAAAGATGAAGAAGAAAGAACCCTTAAAAAGCCGCAGGATTCAGATACTTCTTATTTATAAAAAGAAACATGGGTTCTTCAAATGATGTTGGACTGAATAATTTGAAGAAACATCATTTTCATCATTTAAAGTTTTATTTAGGAACCATGTTTGTAAATTTCAGATAGAATCTCTGTGCCTTCTCCCAACCTAAGTAGGTCATTCAAATGGCATTTGAGTCCTTGGACTTTACTTGCAATGAAATCTTTTAGTTCTGCATTAGACAGTAAATGTCAATCATTGAAAGTGGCATCATTCTGATCTCTAAGTCTGCCCACTACTGAATGCTACACATAAAAAAAAAAAATACTTCATACCTTGAGAAACACATGCAATCTGTGTTTTACTTTCCTTAGATATGAGGTATGTAATTGTAAGATCTGATTTTATTCATTATAATGGGAAACCTTCATGGACATGGACAACAGTGTGGTGATTTCGAGGGCAGGGAGGGATATGAGGGGGATAAATGGTGGTGGAAAAAGAATACAATAAACATGCATTTTAAAAGTAACTGAGAAACTCACAGCATTTTAATTAGCAATGGTGACATAAATAACATCAGTTTTATTTCAGTTCTTCGAGTTTTAATTTTTTCTTGGGTATATTTAATTGATATGAAAACAGCCATACAGGGTTTACTCAAGGTTAATTTTTCTAGTACTTGTAATCAGACGCATTCAGTGGCTGAGGTATAGTGTATTAAACTACAATCTGCCCATGAATAATTTGCTCTATACTTGGTGTTGCCACTAGTATTTATCATGGCTGTACCCTAAAAACTTCAACATTTTCCTATTGTGCTGTGCTCTGCTCTATACCATAGTTTGCTTGTTTGGTTCTAAATGTACTTTGTAGTATTGGGTTTTACTTTATTTATTTCCACATAGTTTAGGGAACTTACCTTAATGATACACTTTTATATCTAAATTACAATTAATACCACTTGGAATATTTCTTTGAATCTTCTCCAAATTTGAATCTTAGAAAAATAAAGTTATAGATTCTGTTTCAGATAGCAGTTACATATCTATTTGGAATTTCTTTCCATTCCAAATCCAGTATAGGGCATTGAGGCTAATATCTACATTTTTCTATTTTATATATGTATATATATACATATATATATGTTTTTGTCTTTCAAATGTATATTCAGTTACAAAATAATACAAGTTTCTTAAAGCTTTTAAAAATAAAATAGAGACAAAAGAAAAAGGAGGAAAAGAGAAGAAAGAACAAATATTTTAGAGATCCATTAAGTCATTGTTTTGGAAATTGAATTTTGAGCAATTGGACTTAAAATTATTTTGTGAGAATTTTTTTCCCTAATGTACATATAACTATTCCATCAAGGAATGTGTCATAGATTACTTAGGCTATTTCTAACATTTATTTTTTCTACTAAAACTAATGCTGGAAACATTTCCTTATTTTAAATTTTTAAAAATTAGAATTCCAAAGGTAGATTTACTAGCTCCAGGGATATATTTCATTTAATATTACTTTGCTGGAAGCACAGGCATATTTCCTAATACACTCTCTGGAATTTCTTCGTGTGTGGGCATCAGATAAGAAGTTGGGAGGAGAAACAATGGAAGAGGAAGAAGAAATGATAATAACCATTGCAGAGTTTTGTTACCAGGTCTTGTTTGCTAACTGAAAAGAAAGGCTTTGCTGGCATCAGAGGAGACAGTTTGAATGAGCTTGTCCCACACCTGTGTCTTTCCTTTTGGTCCTAATGGTCCAGAGACAACACCAAGACTTCTGAGGTTTTATTGAGACAAGTCAGTTAGCAAACACTTGAGAGTTTACTGTGTACTTTGCAGGGCATGTGGGCATATCTTGCAGCAAAGTAGGCAGGTACTCGTCTGGGGCTTGCCCACTCAATGTGAAAGGCAGTGATTAATCTGTTGGGCTAATTGTGATTACTCCAAAATCAATGGAAAACAACTGAGGAGGTAACTCAGGGTCCTGATTACAGTTCTTTGGCGGTCTGGAATAATGCTGAATCTTCATTCTGCAATCTATCTCCTTGATGGCTTTTGGTTTTCTTTCCTTTGTTTCACTTCTTCCAAGTACGGAAACTGAACTACTCAGGGGGCACAAAATTATTCCCTGGGGTGTGTCAATTCTTAAGTTCTTTTATTTTTCATTTCATGTATTTATTTATTTTTTAACCTTTTTTAAAATTGTTGTTCAAGTACAGTTTTCTGCTTTTCCCCCTACCCCTCCCCACGACCCCAGCCCTCCCCACCTCCCTCCCCTGTTTAGATTCTTAAGTTCTTTAGGCAATGAAAATGAATTAAATAAAATGTTGTGTATGTGTGAAGGGGAATTAAAGAAGGTTGTTAATGATTAAAAAAAAACAACAGCTTTCATACTTGTAAAGGTTGAGAACCACCTGTCTATACTGTGGACAGATGAGGAGTAGGAAGAAGAGATGGTGCTTTGTGCATCTCAGATCCCTTGGGGTGGGGGGGGGCTCACAGATGTATTCATTCTGCTCTAACCTCTTGTGCAGTTTGGCTCTTCTGCAATGGGTATCATCCTAGGTCCTCAGGGGGCTGATGCTACCAGGCTAGAGCCTGGTTTCAGAAGTGTATTTAGCTCTCTGGATTTGTGCTTTGCCATTGATTCTGATGTCTGAGCATTTTCTTTCTGAATTTAATATCTGCATTTAAATACTTAAAAATATTCACCGTTTTCCCCCTACCAAAACAAGTATTATTGATATGCCTGTGAGAGAAGAGGAGTCCTTTCAGTATTGCTGGAAATAAAATGAGCAATCCATTCTCTTCATAGCAGCCAGGGTGATCTTTTAAGATATAAAGCAGATCTCATCAGTCCTCTGCTTAAAACCTTCATAGCTTTTCATTGATCTTAGAGTAAAAGAAAATTCCTTACCATTTCCTACAACTGTCTACATCATCTGGTTCCTACTGATCTTCTTTCTTAACCATTCTTTCTCCTGCTCATTGACTTCCAGCCACACCGGACTTGGGCCTTCTCCCTGTTTCTTGAACTAGCCGAACTCATTCCTGCTGGGGGCCTTTGAGCTGGCCGCTTCCTCTGCCTGGCTGCCTGGGATCAGTCAGGTCGCAGCCCAAATGTCCTCCTCAGAAAGACCTTCGCTGCCTGCCCACTCTACTGAAAGTAGCACATTTTTCCCTCACGCAGTCACTAATCCATCGCCCTGATTATCTGCCCGAAATAATTTTGTTGTTTATTTTTTCACTCATTTACAATTCAGAATATAAACTCTATGGGAAAAGGGACCTCCTTTCTCTAGTTCACTGCTTCAGGCTCACGACTAACAGTGCCAAGAAATGCATGTTTGGGATGAATTAAATAATTATCTGCATCATGTCATTCCCAAAGTTGGCAGAATATCACTACTGAAATTTTATTGATAAGGGAAACTGGAATATAGAAAAATGGAAGGAATACTTAATTAGCATTAAAAGTGCAATGGTTTCTTAGAACACATTAAAATCACGGGCTGTCAAGGAACATGTGTAAAGGACACACGGGGGTAGGATGAGGGTGGGAGGGGGGATGGTGGGTGGGGGGGAGTGGGGGGGAGAAAATGGAGGCAACTGTACTTGAGCAACAATAAAAAGAATAAAATCATGGTATGTTAGAACAAAAAAGGATGTTTGTTTCCCTTAGCTCAGACTCTTGTTTTACAGATGGAAAAACTGAGACTCTGAGATTCTGTGAGTGGTAGAGCTGAGGCCTGGTGATATATCTCCTGATTCCTACCTCGTGAGTGCTGCTTACTGTCTCCTGAGTCATGGCCACTGCCCAGTGGATTGGGCGAAGGAATGAATATTAGGGTGGCTGTTTGCTCTGGATTTTACAAAACCATGGGAAACAGACGGAATGTAACTTCCTGTCCTTTGTTAAAGAGGCAGTAAATAACATTACCACATTACCACTATCCCTACCTTATTTGTGGTTTTGTTTTTGGCACATTCAGTTACTCATGGTCCACAGTGGCTCCACAATATTAAATAAAAAATTCAGAAGCACACAATTCACAAATTTTAAATTGTGTGCCCACTCTGAGTAGTGTGATGAAATCTCACAAGTTCTGCTCTGTCCTGTCCAGGACGTGAATCGCGTCTCCATGCTGTATGCGCTCCCTGCTGGCTAGACACTGAGTAGCCACCTTGGTTATCGGATTGACTTGCAGGACTGCAGAGCCTGTGTTCAAGTCATCCTTGTTTACTTAACAACGGCCCCGAAGTGCAAGTGCAGTGATGCTGGCAATTAGGATATACCAAACAGAAGCTGTAAACTACTTCCTTGGAGTAATAGGATGAGCACAGGATATTTTTTTAATTTTATTTATTTATTTTTAGAGAGGGAAGGGGGGAGAGAGAGAGAGAGAAACATCAATGTGTGGTTGCTGGGGGTCATGGCCTGCAACCCAGGCATGTACCCTGACTGGGAATTGAACCTGTGACACTTTGGTTTCGCAGCCCGCGCTCAATCCACTGAGCTACGTGAGCCAGGGCTTGAGCACAGGATATTTTTTGAGAGAGAGACCACAATCACATAACTTTTATTATAGTATATTGTTATAATTGCTCTTTTCTGTTATTAGATTTTGTTAATCTCTTAATGTGCCTAATTTATAAATTAAACTTTATTATAGGTATGTATGTGCAGGAAAAAAACATAGTATATATAAGGTTCAGTATGTCAATTAACGGTTATTGGCACCAATTTAGCACCAACAGGAACCCCCAATTTGGGTGCTGTGGAGAAGGAAACAGCTCAATTTGATGCAGCATGGCTGTGAAAACAGCACAGTGGTGAGGCTGCCCTGGGGCCGAGTCTTTCTACAGCTGGGAAGCTCTGCTCAGCGATGGTCTACTGTCTACTCCCAGGGTATATCTTGGATGTTTCAGCTCTAGCTGGGGAGACTCAGTTTTCAGTCTTTTGTGGAAAGTGTGCTCCTCAAGCCAGAGGGGAGCTGGCTCATATGGACCGAAGTCCCCAACCCATTCCTTGCAATTTGCTTGGTTCAAAAGGTACTGTCCTGATGGGTCTGAATAGAGCCACTCTGGCCAGATCTGCATAGCTCCAATTGGATGGGAAATCCTCAGTCCTATTGGTTGAAATAGAATTCCAGTAAGTTCTTTGTAAGGGCTGGCTCAGATGCAGAAACACAGTGCAAATGCAGCCAGTGTACTGTGTGGCTGTTGCATTCAAAATGACTGAGTGAGTAGAGCAACCAATCTGTGTCAAATTTTGTGTCAAGCTTGTACATTTTTCCAGGGATTCTATTCAGATGATTCAGAAGGCTGTAGCCATGGGCAACTGGTGATTGGCACCTTTATCATGACAACCCACCCATTCATGCATCACATCTTGTGCAGAATTTTTTGGTGAAACATCAGATCACCCAGGTGACAAAGCCCCCCTACAGCCCAGATTTGGTGCTCTGTGGCTTTCCCAAAACTATAATCACCTTTGTGATTTCATGGAAGAGATTTCAGACCATTGATGAGATTCAGAAAAATATGGTGTGGCAGCTGACGGTGATTGAGAGAACTGTGTGAGGTCCCCAGGCACCTACTTTGAAGGGGACTGAGGCATCATTGTCCTATGTACAATGTTTCTTGTATTTTGTATCTTATTCAATAAATATCTCTATTTGTCATATTACATGGCTGGATACCTCTGGAAAGACCTTGTATATTGCAAGATAATTGTTTTGTGGAAACTCATAGGGCTTTATAGGTTCTTCAGTGTGGTCACTTAAACACCTTTGCCTAATATACCATAGATTCAACCATCAGGGATTGGTGTCTAGTTAAGGAAGGGCATGTTATATTCATAGTATATTTTAGCAGTAAACTTTAGGTCCTCAGGACAAATCAAGAACCCAGACTTGTGAACGGAGAGTTCTATTTTTATTGACTTAAATATAGACTTAGACCTCCAAGTAAAGCTCACCATCCAGAGCAAACACCTGGCTATGTTCTTTGGCGGAGAACTCGCAGCAAAATATTAGGTAAGTGACAGCCATTGCTCATGAAGTAGGGGGTAGATAGGAATCCCTTCATATACTTCTAATTTTTTACCTTTACATTGTTTCATTAAGAAATGACAATGTAATCAGCAGTCAAGAGCCCTGGCTTCAGAATTTTTGGAGCCAACTTTGCAGTTTCTAACTATGCAATCTTGAGCAAGCCAACTTTCCATTTTCTCACGTATGAAATGAGAATAGTAATGGTCCAAAAAAGAAAATAAATAAATCATCTTAAGTATTTGAACCAGAGGAAACTCAGTTGGTTATGTGGGTGAGGGAAGAGCTGAGGAGCCAAGCAGGGTCACTAACCACCCAAATACTAGCGTTAGTCGGGAGCAGCAGCCTCTCTGTGATGCAGAGTTAAGTGGCTCTAAGATGATAAAAAATTCCTACTGCTGAGAGTTATTGTGAGAATTACGTGAGGTATTGTATGTACAACACTTAGAACTGTATGTGCCCAGAAACACTACCATTGTGATTATTGTCAGTGTCATTTGCAGAGTAACAACTTATTTTTGTGATGTACTGGGTGCCAGGAGGTTATTTCATTTCTGGTATAGCTTCCTCTTTTGGGGGATCTGCCATGGTCAGGTTGCTAGTCATTTCAGCATTTTCAGTGCCTGGTCAGGCAGAGGTGTTCCACATGCCTCCTTCAATCTCCCGTCCCAATCTGCCTTGTGCTGAGTTCAGTTAGTGTGACAAAACCTAGCTCACAGATGACCAGAACTGAGCCAAGGCCAGTTCTGATGAATCTGGGCAGTTCTGAGAGCACGAGAGCATTCATAAGCCTATGGAAAGACCCTTGCAAATCAACTTTAAAATGAATGATCTTCTCATATATTTTAATTTTTTTGGTCTTGAGTTTAGCTGTGTCCTACAAGACTGAAAGAATACATATTTCCTGGCTGGCGTAGCTCAATGGATTGAGCGCGGGCTGCGAACCAAAGTGTCTCAGGTTCGATTCCCAGTCAGGCCACATACCTGGGTTGCAGGCCACGGCCCCCAGTAACCGCACACTCATGTTTCTCTCTCTCTCTTTCTCCTTCCCGTCCCTCTCTACAAAATTTAATAAATAAAATCTTTTTTAAAAAAGAATATTTATTTTTTTGGTATTAGCCATAACTTGATATTAAATTTATGAAATTAAGGGAAAGATTACATAGCTGCTTCTTTAAAGCACAGTCATTAAATAAAAAATGTCACCCAGACATATCACGAGACTTTGCCAAAGTGTTCCCTTGAGTGGCTTGCCTTTTGAAATCACACTATTTATTGTAGCATTTTGCTAAGTCCTGGGAATTTCCTTCCTGAGAGATTTTTATCAGTATGAAAAATAGCAGCCTTTCTAGGTTTTAAAATATTGTTAGTCTTTTTCACATTGACTTTTCAATTACATTCATTCTCAGAAAGAACGTTTATTGATCTTAAAGGAGTTAAGGGTTGTCTGGTTTTCTTCAGTGCTGTATCCTTCCTGTTTGACACCGGGTCTCACTCAGTGATAATAAAAAAAAATAACAGCTAATAGTTTTGAGTGCTTTCTCCATGTCACTTACTGTTCCTGCATTTTGGGTTCATTTTCTTATTTTAATGCAATGTCTGGACATACAGTGACCTCATGAAACAGGTGCCCTCTTTTAAAGATGAGGAAACTGGAGCTTAAAAGTGAAAAATCTTCTCCAAATTCACATCACCATGCTGCCAGATTCACACTCTTAATCGCTATGTGGTAATATTAATACATTAATGAGAATATTAAACAATAAAGCAAAAATGGAGGGAAAAAGAAGTAAATGCAAAATGAAGTGTGTGAATACCTCAGAATCATAGATTACTAAAATGGCAAAGCAGGAAATAATCTTAAAGCACATGTAGTTCAGCCTCCCCTTTCTACCTCTAAGAAAATTGACTTCCAGGAAAAGAAATGAGCCTTCTGATAATGAAGGAGACTAACCCTCAAGTACCAAGTCTCATATTCTCCTCTGCCTTCCAGGAACATGCAGTTATGACCACATTCCATGCCATTCGCAAGCAGAGGTTGAAAATGTCATCTGTCCTTTACTTTGTTCAAAGAAAGCAAATGCCTTCTTACAGGTTGAAAATGTATTGCTTGTATTTGCTTTGTCTGCTATAATCAGGAAAATAGATACCTAAAGAGGAGCTAAGACCCGTGGGATCCAGCAGCGGCTGCTTGGTGCTCTTCTCTGCCTCTGAATTCATGTGGACCAAACACTGGAGTGGGGTAAAAGGCTTATGAGTCTGTGCTTGGTTGGCAAGTTAACTCCAGAATGCCATCTTCCCTGCATTTTTCAAGGCGGTGCCTAGTTCTGAGTTTCACACATCTTTATCCGGTACTACCCTCTTTTAGATTAGTTTTGGCCTTGGCTCTCTCAGTTTTCTTTCTTTAAAAGAAATGGTGTTATTTTCCCCCATTTATGAAATAACTTTATTTGAATTCCTATAACGTGCCCCAAATTTTTAATGATTAACTTTCATATGTGAAAAACAAGACAGAAAAGAATGCAAAGAAAAATAATATGAATGTGATATTCTAAGTAGATTCCATTTGTTTTACATTAGTATTGATTTTCCTATAAAATTATTCAAAGAGATTTTATTCTTCAGAAAAGTTATTCAAAGGCAAGGTAATTACAACATATTGACTTTGCTTTGTTAATGCTCTGTGTATGGGATTCTTGTGTCAGCTTTAAGGATTAGCAAGGTGGTAAAGATGGAAAGCGTTGTATTTCGAGTTTTTAAATGTCCTTGATGTTTGGTTTTTTGAAGGCTCTAGGAATTTTGACTCTGATGTTTATATTTGAGTCACAACACCTGGGGAGTGGTGATGAGCTACTCTAGAGGTGAGGCCCATGGTGGGAGGAAAAGTACATGATGTGAATCCTGAACCTGCAGAGAATCCCAGTGACAAACGCTCTTCCTTATTCTTCTAGCTCCACCTTGGGGCTAGCATGAACTGACCCTCGTGACCCTGCTCTCCACAAAGCAGACACAAAGCAGCCTTCAGAATCCAGAGGCAGTCTCTTCTGGGAAAGGCAATGACCATAGTCACTGTGATGTGGATAGGAACCCAAGGGCATGAGGAGGGACCCTGGACTAGTGATGTAAGGATGCCTCCCCAGCCCAGGAAGTATGCCCTTGGGTAGGTCATTTGACTACTCTAAGCCCCACTTACTCTTCTGTAATACAACAAGAGTTCAATGATCTCTGTAGCTCTAGAATTTTATGCTTTTAAAAGTTCTTTGAGCCCTGGCTGGCGTAGCTCAGTGGATTGAGCGCGGGCTGGGAACCAAAGTGTCCCAGGTTCGATTCCCAGCCAGGGTACATTCCTGGGTTGCAGGCCATAACCCCCAGCAACCGCACATTGATCTCTCTCTCTCTCTCTCTCTCTTTCTCTCTCCCACTCCCTCCCTTCCCTCCCTAAAAATTAAAAAAAAAAAAGTTCTTTGAAGCATAATAATGAATTCAATAGAAAAAATCATTTTCTATTCAGAACAGTTTTAAGATGTTGCTCTGACTCACTGGATGGTCAATCATAACAAAAAGGGAAGCTCTTTTTCTTCAGTTTTGCATTCCCTTCAGCCAGCACGGTGCTCTATGGTGTACTTGATAACATAAAACAGTTCTCTGGACCAGCGATTTTCAACTGGTGTACCATGAGAATTTTTAAAACATGCAATCCTGACAATATAGTCAGATGCATGGACCTCTTTTCTTTAGACTGTCCAATAAAAATATGACAGCAGCCTACATAGCAATAGCCATCCAGTGTGAATGAATCAAAATTCTACCTATTTTTATCAGATTGGCAAAAAATATATTTTTTGGTGAGCCACAGAATTTTAGTAATTAGTTTATGTGCCATGAGATGAAAAACGTTGAAAATCACTGCCCTAGAGAGCACTTTCACACTGACTTATGAACTAGGTGATAACAGAACTATCAAATAAAAACTCACAGAAGTGTATACGACTAGGAAAATATTCTTCCTTCTTTCTATTTTATACAGAAGAACAAAGACGGATATTTATGTGTTTATGTCCCTTTCTGAGGACAGTTTCCTTGCCTATATTATTATCATTTGTTTTTGTACACAATTGGATTGTTTCAACTTTTCTCTGAACTTTGTAACTTTTCATCATACTTCTTATCAGGAATATTTATAAAGCTCCACTTAAATACCTTACTCTGCAAACTTGACTTGGTCAAAGCCTGCACTGGGCTGCAAATGAGGATATCTTTGAGATACTTATTTGTGTTAAAAAATGATGTAATTGCTTTGTGAAGGGACATAATGGAGCTGTGTTCTGTTCTCTTTCTCTTCAATAACTTAGGAAAGAAAGCTATTGTGATTTTCTGGACAGGTGGGAGGGTTGAAACCTCCCCATGTGCTAGTCACGGTGGAAAGGAGAAACTATTGTATGAGGCGAACATCTGAGGCCGGAGATAAAATTCCCATTATAACCTCTTCAAATATTTCTGCATTTATCTGGGGTAGTAAAACTATCCTCTCCAAAAGTGTAATCCCTTTTCTTCCCGAGCCAAGTAAAACACATTGTGTTTTTCCTCTAGATTAGAAAAAAAAATGATGTGATGCTCCATGCATTCTTTTATTTAGCTTGTCAAACAACTGATAATTCAGACTCTTTGTTTCACACAACGTCAAAAAAGACACGGTGAGCAGAGATCCCCTGAGCGTAGCACTGAGGGCCTGAATCCCTGTTTGGCTCTCTTCAGAGAGCCCACTGGCAGCCTCAGCCATGCTTTGTGCCAGCTCTTAGGCAGCTCCAAAGCCACATGCACATTGATATAATCTTTGGTGGTTTGGGCTGGTTTATAATCTGTCTTACTGAGGTTTAGTTCAAGGCTTTTAGGGCAAGGATCTCCTGTGAGCTGAAATAAAAAGGTCTGATTTGGAAGAGATTTGATCCTGCCAAATGAAAGTGGCACATTTCCAACTGCACATGCTGAGTTGCCTTGGCACACATCCATGTGGAACACAGACGTGCATCAGGCAGCTCCTTTGTGGAAGGCCTGTGCTGAGTGCAAGGGAGAACTGAAAGACAGATGACTACCATGACATATCTACCCTCAAAAAGAACACACCAGATTGGAAAGACAAGCCAGAGATGCACAAAGAGTATCATTCTGTCTAAATGTGATGTCCTATAAGTGGGATGGTATGAAACCCACTGAGTTAGAGAAGAAGAGCTTTTCTTTCCAGCTGTGGGAAACAGCATTAGAAATATCAGTCACGTCCCATTATTAGAAGCTCAGAATAATAACTGTGCTAAAGAGAGTAGTTACTTTGACAGGTGTCATTTTTTTGTATGCCCAGATTCAACCACCTTTCCAAGTTTGGGTGGTTTATTGTGTACAGCCTTGGAAGGAGGCTGTTCTTGCCTCTCTCTGCCTCAGGCAGCCAGTTGGTGGGTATAGTCTTGGGCCCCAGTTTCTGTCAATCAGGTTCTCCTGCTGGGTTTGAATCTGTAGCAAGTGGGTCAATGTCAAGGAACTTCTGAGATGATTCGTGGTGTCCGTGGTGGTATCCAGTGATTTTCAGCAGTGGCAGTAGCAGCATCCCAGTCATTATTCCTGCTGCAGGATGGCTCTTGTGTTTTTTGCTCCTTGGCGTCCAGAGTACCCTGGGTTTGTTTGTGTCCATTTTCTGTATTTGTGCTTTAGCCTCCCATCAATTCTGTGGACCAGCATGACCTTTCAGCAGAGTGCACTTTTTCTGTTTCAGCTAGCCGGAGTCCGTTTGTGTTACAACAAGCAAGAGTTGGGACAGCAACTGAATGACAAGGGCTTTCACCCTTTGTGCTGACCCACCTGTTCAGCTCGTCTTCTGCTTCTTTGCCCTGGGTACTTGTTCTACTCTCTCTAACTGCGTAACTCCCTAGTTTAAAGGCTGAGCTCAAGCATTTTGAATTTTTCCCAAGTTATCAAAGAGAGTTTTGTGCTTGCTATTCTTCCATCTTGTAATTATACAATTTTTAACTCTATGCCTTTTTTAAAAAAAGTTAATGTCTCTTTGTCTACTAGGCAGTGAGTGATTTTTTTTTTCTGGTAGGAACTCTATTTTCTTCTTTGTATTTCTAGAGCCTGGCATAGATCCAGTTAATATTAGATGCATATTGCATGAATGAACAAGTTTGTTTTCAGAGAGGGATATGCTGTTGGAATCGTGCGCTTAAGAAGAACTAAAACTGAAATCGCTGTTGTAGGACATTAACTCTGGTGATACCTTGGATGAAATAAAATGATATAGGAAATGTGTAAGGTCCACCTGAAATTGAGTAGTATACATATATTTTCTACTATTTAAAGTCAGGTTTACTTAGATATTATTTAGTTACAGTAAAATTACTCTTTTTACTGTACAGTTCTATAAATTGTAACGAGTGCTGAATCACGTAAACACCACCAGAATCAAGATATTCGCACAGCTGGATCACTCTAAATATTCCCTTGTGCCCCTTTGTAGCCAACATGTCTTCACGCCCCCAGCTCATGGAAACCACTGATCTGTAAAATTTATATTTTAAGCAGTTAGTATATTTTTTACAACTTTTAAGAACAATGTTTTATTCCTGTGGAAAGGGAAAAGTATAGATGGTAAATTTTTATGTAGATATAGAGTTACTAGAATTTGCAAATTAAAATAGCACATATTTATACTAAAAATTATTCATCATTTAGATGAAATTCTGTTGTCGCTGGGCATCCTGTACTTTATCTGGAAATTCTATTTCAGATGGTTATGGTCACTGCAGGGGCTGCCGAAGTTGAGGTTAAGTGTGAAATTAGCATACAGAGAAGGAAATAAAGAGGAGGAAAATGCGAGGGAAAAGGTCATGCATCAGCAGCAGCAGCAGCCCACTATGAAGATACTTTGGGAGAACATAAAAGGAGATGAGAGGATGAGATTTTTGTATGGAACAAGAAGTTCACTTGATTGTGCACGAATGTTATATGAAGACTGCTCTGAAGACCAAGGTTCTCAGTGTTCCAATTTGTAAATCAATATAAGATTCTATCAAGGCAGCTTGCTGCCAAGCTGTGTTGTGGAGGAGTGCAACTCAGGACGTTATTAGGCGCTCTGAAATAGGTGAAATGCATTCTATGGAAACAGTGAAGCATATGCTGGATTTCCACCCTGAAGAATGTGAACTTTTTGTGAATTATCAGAGAGAGTGTACACTGCTTGCTTTTTCTCCGGATGGCCATACAACAAAAACATATTTGCAGTAAATTATTCTCCTGATTCAAGTGGATAATATTTAAAATGACTGACTTCTGTTTATTTTTACATTATTGCAAGGCTGTCAAACTCATTTTAATGGGGGACACATCAGCCTCCGGTTGCCTTCAAAGGGCTGAATGTAATTTTAGGACTGTATAAATGTATAAATGTAACTCCTTAACTGTTAAAAAGTTGAAATTATACTCTATTGGCTGCACCAGTCTGCATTCCCAAAAACAGTGCAAAAGGGTCCCCCTTTGTTCACATCCTCGCCAGCACTTGTTGTTTGTTGATTTATTGATGATAGCTATTCTGACAGGTGAGAGGTGGTATCTCACTGTGGTTTTAATTTGCATTTCTCTGATTAGTGACATTGAGCATCTTTTTATATGTCTATTGGCCATCTGTATGTCCTCTTTGGAGAAGTGTGTATTCAGGTCCTTTGTCCATTTTTTTTATTGGATTGTCTGGTTTTTTTGGTGTTAAGTTTTACAAGCTCTTCATAAATTTTGGATATTAATCCCCTGACCCAGTAATTCCACTTCTGGGAATTTATCTGAAGAAACCTTAAACACTGATTTGAAAGAATATAAACACCCCTATATTCATTGCAGTGTTATTTACAATAGCCAAGATCTGGAAGCAGCCCAAGTGTTCATGAGTAGATGAGTGGATAAAGCAACTATGGTACATTTACACAATGGGATACTACTTGGCTATAAAAAAAAGAAGGAAATTTTACCCTTTGCAATAGCATGGATGGACCTGGAGAACGTTGTGCTAAGTGAAATAAGCTAGTTAGAGAAAGACAAATACCATGTGATTTCACTCATATGTGGAATCTCATGAACAAGCTGAACTAATAAGTAAAATAGAGACAGACTCATAGATAGAGAGCAGGCTGACAGCTCTAGTGGGTGGAGGAATTGGGCAAAAAAGAAAAAGGACTCATGGAAATGGACAACAGTGTGGTGATTGGTGGGGGGAGGGAGTTTAAGGATGATAAATGGTAATGGAAAAAAATACAGTAGCCCCCCCCCCCCATGGTTTACCATCTTCTATCAGTTAATGATTTACAAATAGCATCTTTGTCCCCCTAGGTTTGGAGATGTAAATTATGGGAAGCATGGAAAAGAGGGGATTTGTGATAGGCATCTTTGATTTCTTATCACATAAACATGGGTGTCTACTTATGCTCTATGAGTAGAGTCTTTTGTGTATCTTACTCTAAAATGCTGTGACTGGAAGGGACCTTGAAGGTCATCTTGTTTAGTGGTGTTTAACCTTTTATTTTGTTTTTAAGTGGAATTTATTTTTAAAGTCTCATGAAATACACAGATATAAAGCAGACATAAGTTGAACAGCTCTGATAGAAACAGAGTTAGGGAGTCCAGGGTTTTATCAATTCCCCCTTTTTTCTCTATGCTTATTTGGGAAGGATCAGAATCACTGAAAACTAAAGCAGGAAAAGTCACACACATGTTTTCAAAGAACCAGGTCCCTCTCCTTCAGAGTTATTTCCACCACCCCAGATCTGTTAGCTCAGCAGCCCTCTGGGGACAGTGGCTTTGGTATCCTGGGCATGTGCCTCCTAAAACAGGAATCCACATGGGACATAGATCAAGGACTCTGCAGATGGGGAATGAGAGGACATGTCTTGTGTAAACCCACTGACAGGGCTTGGCATAGATTCAGAGCAGGAGATGATTCAGATATTTTGATGCTTAATGACATTACCCTGTAGTTGCTGAAATACTGGCAATCTTGCCTGAGATCTGTAATGTGATTTATAATAACTATTCTATCCACCCCCCACAACCTGAGAAGATGAGCAAGTTAATACTGTTAGTTCTAAAATTGAAAGATGATAATTATTAGGTGGGTTCACTGAGAGCTGGACTGTGGTGGGCTGTTATCAGGTTGGAAGCAGTTATTAATAGGACACTATTAATCACCTGGGATTGCATATGAGGTATCCAAATTTGCCTTTTCATGATGCATATAGGACATGTTTATATAACCACGTCTTCAAGAAGATAAAATTGATATTTAGGCAACAGAAAAATTTAAAGTGATCTTTCTATTATATCAGACTTGGGGAAGAAAAAGCATATGGACAAATTCACATTGGGAAGGCATGACCACATCCAGTTATAATAGTGTTGGCTGATGATGTCATTGTGCGGCAGTGACTTGATACTGATGCATGTTACATGAGTTGGGCAGGAAGGGTGACCCTGGTGGCATAACTCTCTTGCATGTACAAGTCATGAGGGAATCATCTGGACTGGATATTGGCCCACACTGCATTTTCGTATATTCTCTCTTTTCTCCTCTTCCTATCCTCCCCTTCCCTCTTCTCTTCTCCTTCATGATTGGTTTCAGCTAGACCATTCCCATCACATAGTGTCGTTGCCTATTTCAGTTTTTTTTTGATAGAAATGCTCCTCACCCTCTGCTCTGTCTATAACAGGGGTTCTTTACCTGAGGAATAAAGATGAAATCTAGGGCATCGATGAAACTGGATGGGGAAAACTGTGTCATTATTATTGTGAATGTGTTACTGAAATTTAACATTTTCTTCAATTATCAACTGGTAGCAAACCACAGGAGTATTAGTAGTACCTACCCATAGTTTTTCATGAATGAAATCACAGTATTCTCATGTCATATTGCAGTTACAGGTATCTCTACATGTTGTTTGTGTGCATATTTTTAAATTATGGTAGTTTATTTGGCAAGCTGCTGGGCCTTATAATTCAATGTGTTGATTAAAGAAGCATATGTATTCTTATTTTACACATTTGTTTTGAAAATATTTAAAATATACAGTCAGTTCTACTCTAGTGCAATATCTATGTTCCTAAAATCACACTATGAAAGTCACAGGGTTCATGGGAAACATGGAGTTCAAGGCGTAACACTCAAAACTTTGCCAATAAAATGCTTGTGTTAGGCTTCTGTCTTTTTATGATAAAATGGTAGCACATTATATATGGTTATATGTTGTGTTTAAGAAATATATAAATTCACCTTTCGCCTCTGTGGCAGCAACCATGAGTATGCCTCAGGCTTCAGAAGAGGCTTGCTTCCGGTGTCCTCCTTTGTGGCAAAAGAAGGTCTGGTTGGACCCCAATGAGACCAATGAAATCACCAATGCCAACTCCTGTCAGCAGTTTCAGAAGCTGATCAAAGATGGGCTGATCATCTGGAAGCCTGTAACTGTACATTTCCAGTCTCCATGCTGGAAAAATACCCTGGTCCGCAGGAAGGGCAGGCCTATGGGCATCAGTAAGTGGAAGGGTACTACTGCCAGTGCTTGAATGCCTGAGAAAGTGACCTGGATGAGGAGGATGAGAATTCTTTGCTGGCTACTCAGAAGATATGTGAATCTAAGAAGATTGACAGCCACATGTGCCACAGCCTGGACCTAACAGTGAAGGGTAACGTGTTAAAAAACAAGCCAATTCTCATGGAACACTTCCACAAGCTGAAGGCAGACAAGGCTCGCAAGAATCTTCTGGCTGACCAGCCTGAGGCCCACAGATCTAAGAGCAAGGCAGCTCACGAGAACCGGGAAGAGCACCTCCAGGCCAGCAAGGAGGAAATCATCAAAACCCTGTCCGAGAAGGAAGAGATCAAGCAGTAAAACTCCACCTCTCTTACCTGTACATAGTGGCCTTGGCAATTACATGGATCAGTCATTGAATAAAAAGTAGCCTCATCTACCCACAAAAAAAGAGAAAGAAATACATAAATTCATAGGTACTAGAATAAATACGGTACCTCACCCTGAAAAATACCTGAAATGTGGTATGGTCAAGTCTTGTGAGTTATTGTGAAACGGGGTGGTTTGAACTCAGATGGAAAGTTGTAGCAGTAGCAACAGGTGGGATGGGTACAGCTGACAATATCTGTGGTGAACTGGGGAATTGGTAGAAGTTTGGGGCGGAGGTGCCTGTGTGTTTTGTGTACTCCTATGTGGCTAGGTTCAGAGGGTACTGATTTTGCATTCACCATGCACTTTTTGTGGATGGAATGATGCATAAGCAAACATAATATCTGCATGAATCCCAAACTGTTTCCTAATGTATCAATTGCATTGGAACAAATTCATGTTTTCAAAGCATTATAGAAGAATGGCTATCATTGATCTCCTCTGTGATCCAATACATTTTATTTTCTGTATCTAAAAATGTTATGAGAAGGTTGTGGAGACTTTAGGCTTACAAAAGGCCCATGGTACAAGAAAAGGCCAGATACCCTTGCTCTGACAGACCTTCTCCTTTCACCCAGCTCATGCACCTGCGACTCCTCTGTGAGACTTGCTTCCAACCCCTGCGTCGCTGCCCACCCCCGCCCCATCTATAGTTATGTCTTCTACCTCAGTGCTTGTGGTGCTTGTTTAAACTATGTGTGTCAGAACTTAACTACAGTCTTTTATATTGTTATTTACATTTTGAATGTTCTTCCCTCCTGAACTATATTCTAAGCTTAAAATAGAGATGACATTTTTTTTCTGTTCTTTTCATTCCTTTTAGTGTTTTAGAAATTTATTCTGTGAGTTCTCATTGAGTGAATTAATGAAATAATATTCAGCCAAGAACAGTAAAGGGAAGCAGAAACTGTAATAATTAGTTGCTCAGTCTTGTGAATTGTTAAAAGATAGCAGAGTGGATGGGGGCAGAGCACCCTCATGTTCTAAGTGCCCAGGAGAGAAGCAAACAGATTGAAGGGCGGTGTGCGTTGTGTTGAGAATATAAGTAATTCCTGACAAGAGTTTTAACTACCTAGGAGGGCTGCTGGGAGAGATGAAGGGGTCCTCTCTTCAGGGCAAAGGACTCTTGCCCAGAAGTCCTTTTCATCTAGCATAGACTTTCCTTTGGTTGGTTGAAAATATGACCGTGTCTAAAGGTAGCAGAGATATAGAATAGATGCTCTTGACATTTTAGATTTTTAAATAATACTTCCAAATAATGTGTTCAAGCCACACATTAGTAAGTGAGCCACAGATTTGGAGCTTTCTGAGCCCTCATGGAGGCTTGTTCTGCGTCCTTATGTTAGGGTGACAAGGTTTGGAGCTAAAACTAAAAAGGAGCCAACATTGCAGCAGAAGCCTCTTCCAGACCCAGTGTGCTGGTTTTGAAATGAGGTATTTTCTGTCCACAGCCATATGCAGTGTGAACGAGCCACAGATGCACATCAAGTGAGTGGGTGAAATAACGTTTGGTGGGGAATAATGACAGTTTTATGGCATTCGTCCTTGGAGCCCCAGGTGCACTTACTCATCTTTCATATATTTTAAGCTTTCAACCTTGGGAATATTTCAGCAGGTTAGCATCTGTATTTCAGAGAGGAGCCCTGCGGTGAATCAGTGAGGAGAGCGAGTCGTACGTGGAACTGGGAGAACCGATGAGAACACTCTTATTGAGAGATTGGTATAACAATGCAACCCAGTAGCAGGCCATGGCCTTTTGTCTTTCCTTTTGACTTTGCAGCTCACTGACCTTACTGCCCTGGCCCTGGAGGTAACCGTGGTTCAGGCAGGTTGTACCAAACTTTGCATACTCTCCTGGAATGCCAGGATCCTCTACCTGGATTACCATGACTCGGAGCATGGGTTATCATTTCTGAGCACAGAGTATTCTAACCTTTGACTTTTGTGTAGGGGATTCTTACTCTTCTCTTCTGCCTATTTCATGATTAGTCAGAGGATTATTTTGTGTGAGTCAGGGCTGTCTCTATATATGGCCATTAAATTGGCTATTTAAAAATTTGTTTTTGTTTTCAATTTGAATAAATATATTTTAGGCAATTATGTGGCAATAAAGATAGGTAAGAATCCATTAGTCTTTGCAGACATTGATTTTAGCTTATAATTTTGTGTGTATTATTCCATGGACTTAGTCTTGGCTTTCTAAAACCTTTCTCACCTCTAAAATTATCATTATATAAAGTATAATTAACAGTAGCTGAAATATTTATTTAAATCCACACACTGACTAACAGCAACCATAGTGAACACAGTTTAGGTTAGATTTTATTTCTTTTATCCAAAGAATACTGTGGGATATATAGAGCAATGAGCAAACACCTCAAGACCTTAGACTGATTAAGAGATTCAGAGTGAGTTTCAACAAGAAAAGGAAAGAACATAAGTGGCACTACAGTAAAATAGCTATAAGGAGGCAGATTGTTGTAGAAACACAGCAAGCGCAATAGTCTGCTAGAAAGACAGTTTCTTAAAAATTCTTATACTCCTGTAGCATTTACTTACAAATTGTACTGTCCTTTGACTTGGGCAGGAGCTGCCTGGCCCAGCACATTAGGGAACCCTAATTTAGCCCTCCTCTGCTCACACCATTTCCCACTGAGTAAAGATTTTGTGGGATAAAGGAATCATGTCCTTCCTTTTTATAGATCATGGTCAGGGCATCTGCACCCTGGATGGAATTTCCTGTCCAAATGGTCCTAAGCCAAGACATGGGTCTCCCCTCCAAAGCAGGTTGCACTCCACACAAGTGGTGGCCAAGGGGCAGCTGTTTGCAGGGGCACAGAATGCTATTGGCTGCCAAACTATGGGGTCCCTATCTGTGCTTGCAAATCCTAGTGAGGGAGTGAGTCGATGCAAAGAGAAATGGAGTGGACCAGAGCCTGGAGGACCAGCTTTTTTTAAACCACTACACTCTGGCATAAAACTTCTCCTAAGTGCTTTGCACACCTTATCTCATTTAATCCTGCGGAACGCTCCAGGGTAGTGTTTTATCAGTACATTATGGGAATCAGGCTAAGGGGAGTCCAGTTACTAACTCAAGTCAGTAACTTTCTTCAAAGAAGAAAGAGATATTTCTCTGTAAGAAGTTGAGTCAGGATTTAAACATCAGTTTATTGGATTCCAAAGTGCGTGTTTGTGTTCACTTGTTAGGTTGCCTGTTGTTGGCATCTTTGTCTTTACATCTCTCTTCTCCCTAGAACCTTGGCACGTGATGATATGCATAAAGATTTGTTGAGTAACTAAGATTGTGGGTCACATTATTTGTCCACCTTTACTATTAGTAGGATATAGAGTATAATTGTGGTATAGGTGGGAAATTCCATGTAAAGTGTGATGAAGGGGCACTTTTCACTCTTGATCCATTATGCTGTTAAGTGTGCTGATCTCACCTAGATATTATGGCTTCCCGGGCTCATGCCTGCACTAGTCAGCCTGGTAAGTTGCTGCAAATTTTCTAGCTAGCATAGACTCAAATGCCCCAGAAGGAAATTTTATTCAGAGAAAATATTAACACACACGTTTGCTGCCACTTTTTTTTCCCTTAAAATGACACAAACTTTGGGTATTAAGTTGATTCAAGAGGGGTTGTCAAAATGCCTGCCTGTCATGGGTTGATTGGCATCTGTTGGTGAGGCCCCCTCCTTGGCCTTCCTGTGCCGTGGTGGTTCCCCATGTGTGGCCTGTTCATGCTGCTCATCCAGGAACATGTGGCTGTGCTCTTCCTCAGCTTTGTCTCTCCTTGAGCTCCCTCCCACTTATCCAAGATGCCAAGACCATTCTCTGCTATTGGAAGAGTGCCCTGGAACACTCTCCTAACTCCTGCTATAAACTAGTTTTGGTATTTTCCCCATGTGTTCTTATCTGCACACTTGAAAGTTTTGGCTGATTTATCCGTTTTTCTTGCTGTACTGTAGCCCTATTCGAGGGCAGGTTTTTGTGTCTCTCCTGTTTATCGTTGATTGCTGCATCTAACACATGCCTAGCACATAAAAGGTACTTAATAAATACTTGTACAATGAAGGAATGGGCTGCCATCATAACTGAATCATTACTTATTTTTTTCAAAGCAGTTCTGGCATTACAGTATCAGATTAATATTTTTTTCATGGAAAACTTAGTCTCCTCTTTAGTGTAATCACATCCATTCGCCCTCCAAGAGTGACATGCTCCTTCTAGGACCCTCCCTTTAGCCCCTGGAGAGACGGCAGAACTGGCTCTTCTCAGAAAGTGACTAAAACCTTATCAAACTTCAGGAAAGCTCCATCTACTTAACCAGGTGCTGACAACAGAGCTCATGTTGTGTCCCCTTCTGCCTCCATTTACTCAGTCACTGTGTAAAAGAGGGTCACTTTGCCCAAATCTCATAGTGACTAGGGCTAGATGAACTGCCAGGTGAATTGTTTCCTAAAACCAGAACTTGAATCATGATGTCCATTAAACAGGATTGAACTTTTGTGCAAGAAGGCTGGTAACAATTGCCCAAGTTTGGAGAAAGGACTTCATCATCATCATCATCATCATCACCATCATCATTTTAACCTTTGCTGATCCTGTAAAAACTTATATTTATATAAGCTATTATATTTAATAGGAATATAGAAATAATATAAATTATGTGTTCAACATAATGAACTTTCATATAATGAACACATCCATGTAACTTCCAGCCAGATCAAGAAATTTAAATTATCAATATCCCAGAGGTCTCCCTCATACCTTCTTCCATTCACTAACCCTGAAATGGTGACATCATTTAACCAGTTTTTGAACTTTTATAGATGGAATCATTTGTTATGCATTTTTATGACTGATAATCCAGTCAACATTATGATGTTCATCTATATTGTTGAAAGTAATAATAGTTTGGTTCTTTTTATTGCTGTATAGTATTCCGTTATATATTTTCTATACCACAGTTTATGAGTTCATTCTACAGTTAATAGGAATTTGGGTTATTTATAGTTTGGAACTGTTACAAATAATGCTGCTATACCCAGTTTTTGTAGATTTTTTTTATTCACATGTGCCCATGTCTACTGGGCGTAAACTGAGGAGTGAAATAGGTGGGACATAGTAGGTATATGTTCAACTTTAGTAGATTGTATCAAGCAGTTTCTGCAAATTTGCCTTAACAACAATTTTCCTGGAGTTGTTTTTAAATAATAGCTAATCCTTACACTTGATTTTGGGATCAAGTGGGAAAGAGTGAATCAGTGAGTATCGGGAATACCCGAAGGAAGTATATAATGCCAAGGAAACTTTTAAATTTGACTTTTGGGAGGGTGGGTATGAATGAGGGTAGGCCCTCTATGGAGACATGTTTTCCCTCCGAATTTTAGCTGGGTTGTTCCATTGAAGATTTATACCTAGAGAGCTATTGCGGGGGGTGGGGCATGTGGTGGCTTAAACTAGATGGGATCTTAGTTTCAGTTTACTTATGCAGGAAAGGCCACTTACATAATGACATTTTGGCTTCTCTCAGGGAGTTCTAGTGGCTCCCTTGTTATGCAGGATAAACCCTAATGTTCATTCTGCAGGCGACATTGCCCTTTGACGGGGATGCTGGCGAGCAGGGCTATTTGAAGAGACCGTGATGGACTCTCTTTTTCTTTGTAGTCTTACAGGAGGCTCAAGGCAGCTTTACAGTGTTTGTTTGTTTGAAAATAATAACCTCTGAGTATATCTTAGGTACACCCTGAGGTATTACTTTGGCTGCAAAACTAGATTTCATAAGGATTATCTCACTTAATTCACATAGTAACCTATGAGGTTAGGTATTATCACTCCCATTTCAGATCGGCTTAGTGGAGCTAAGTAGTTTGCCCATGGTCACACAATTAGTGAAGAACAAAATATGAGTCTAGTGAGCCAATTCCACAGAGTATACACTGAGCCTTTTTATATATACATATATTAAATGTATATATACACACACATATAATACAGGATCTTTGAGTCTAGCTTGACATTTCTTCCATTCTTTCAACATACAAGAAAGATAACTGATTAAAAGAAAAAGATTTTTGAAGAGATTTTTACTCCCCTTGCTATACTATTTTGGTTAATTTTGGGGGCATCATTTGTGGGGACACTGATTATTTACTCTTCTAATATAGTGTGAGGCATAGACAGTGGCGAATGAAGGACAGGGAAGGAAGGACAGGGTGAATTAGTAAATGCAGACACAACTGATGCATATGTGCATATTCATAGTTCTGGTGGCAGTGTCAATGAGCTGTTTAATTTCAAATGGTTTGGTCTGGCTCAGTTTGGAGGCTAACCTTTGGAACTTTGCTTCTCTCCTTATGACCTGAGTGCTTGCTAGACATGTGTATGCTAATTTCCTTAATAACTTGTAATTAACCTATACCTTCTTTAGTGATTTGAAATATCATATTTTCTTATGTTAAAATTTTATAGTGTACATAATTAGCATATGTATTTTTGGCAACTAATCTGGAGCTAGTATCATAATACTGGTTGAAAGTTTTCATCTCTGTAGGTTTCTAATATACTTTATTAGCTAGAATGGCATAACTTTCATTGCATCTTTTTCCTTTGATATTAAAAAAATTAATACAGAAAATGATAATCATGCCTCTTTCACTGTTTCAAGTATTTGTAATTTATTTAGTTGTGACATTTTTGTTTTAATATACAAGGACTCTTGGACTTATGTTTTTTACTTAGTGATGATTTCATTTTAATAATAGTGAGATACTTTTATCAAATGCTTTTTTAATATTTTTTTGTTATTGTATATCACATTGATTTATAGATGCTGAACTATCTTTGCATATTAGTTTTCTATTTCTCCATTCAGATTTGTTAGTATTTGCTTAATATTTTTAGAAGTTCCTATGCTAGGGACATATACATTTACAGTTATTATTTTATATTGAAGAATTGACCATTATCATTATATAATGACTTTTGTTTTCTTTTGTTACAGTTTTCTATTTAAAGTCTATTTGCCTGATAAAAGTATAACTATTCTGCCTTTTTTTTTGTTTTCATTTTTATGGAATAACTTTCTCCATCCTTTCAGTTTGAGCCTCTGTTTGTCCTTAAAACTGAAGTGAGTCTCTTGTAGGCAGTATTTGGTTGGGTCTTGTTTCTTTGATCTATTTAGCTACTCTATATTTTTTTATTAAAGGACTTAACCCACTCACATTTAAAGTAACTATTGATAGGTAAGGAGTTACTAATGCCATTATTGTTTTCTGGCTGTTTTATAGTTCCTGTTCCTTTCTTCCTTTCTTGCTGTCTCCCCTTGTGAATTATTGATTATCTGTGGTAGTATGCTTTGATTCCCTTCTCTTTTACTTTCGTGTGTCTATTGTAGGCTTTTGCCCTGTGGTTATAATGAGACTTACATAAAATATTATATATATATATATATGTATATGTATATATAAGCTAATAAAACTTAACTTTGATACCACATAATCACTTTACCCTTTTACTCCAGCTGCCCACATTTTATTTTTTAAATCCTTATCCAAGAATATGTTTATTGATTTTAGAGAGAGAGAAGAAGGGAGACGGGAAGGGAGGAGAGAGAGAGAAACATCAGTAGGTTGCCTCCCAGTGGGGGATCGACCCTGCAGCTCAGGTGTGTGTTCTGACTGGGAATTGATCTGGCAACCTTCTGGTGCATGGATGGCACTCCAACCAAGTCACCTGGCCAGGGCTACATTTTATATTTTTGGTGCCACAATTTATCTTAATTTATTTTGTATGTCCATTAATAAATTATTTTAGCTATAGTTATTTTTAATACTTACATTCTTTACCTGTTAAACTAGGGTTAAGTAATTAACACACTGCTATATTACATTATAAGAGTTTCTGAATTTGACTATATATACTTGTTTTTATATTTTCATGTTATTCATTAGAATCATTTCATTTCAGTTTGAAGAACTTCTTTTAGTGTTTTTTGGTAAGGTGAATCTCATGACGATGAACTCCCTCACCTTTTGTTCATTGGGTCTCTTTTTCTCCTTCATCTCTAAGGGACAACTTTGCTGGGTAAAGTATTTTTGGTTGGAAGTTTTATCTTTTAGCAATTTTAATATATCATCCTATTCTTTCCTGGCCTGGAAGGTCTGCTGAGAAATCTGATAGCTTTATGGGAATCTTCTTTTATGTGAGACTTTTTTTCCCTCTTTGTCTTTGATTTTAAGTAGTTTTATTGTAAAATGTCTTAAAGAAGATCATTTTGAGTTGAGAATCTGGGAGGACTTATGAGCTTCATGAATTTGCATATTCAGATCACTCCCTAGGTTTAAGATGATCTCAAGCCATTATTTCTTTAAATAAGCTTTGTGTTTATTTCACCTTCTCTTCCTCTTCTGGGATTCTCATAATGCATCGATTGTCTCTCGCTATAGTATTCCTTAGTTCACAGAGGCTTTCTTCACTTTTTTTAAATCTGTTTTTTTCTTTTTTTCTCTTCTAACTAGATAATTTCAAATGATCTGTCTTCTACTTCACAGATTCTTTGTTTTATCAAGTTTACTGTTCATGCTCATTATTATGGTTTTTTAAAATTTCATTTATTGTATTCTTCAGCTCCAGAATTTCTGGTTAGTTTTGTTTTATGATTTTTCTGTGTTAATTTTTAAATTTTGTTCTTGTATTATTTTCCTGATTTTGTTAAATTATTTTTCTGTTTCCTTACAGCTCAATGAACTCCCTTAAAACAACTATTTTGAATTCTCTATCAGGAGAACCACAGATCTTTATTTTCGGGGGGGTGGTTACTGAAAAATTGTTGTTTTCATTCTGTGGTATCATGTTTCCTTCTTTTTTCTGCTCCTTGAAGTCTTGCACTGCTGTCTTCCTATTTGAAGAAGCAGCCAGCTCCTCCAGTCTTTACTGACTGGCTTGGAGAGAGAAACACTTTTCCTTCAGCCTTGTTTAGAATTCTGAGGTTTTCTCAGTTTTTTTTTCCTATGATACATCTTCTCCACATAAGAGGGAACACCCTCTTATGAAGGAATTCTTCAGAGTGTGTGCCTTTCGTCAATCCTGAAAAGCCAGGCCCTGTGCTAGCAGTTTCCTCATTGCTTTCCCTAGGGTGGTGCCTAATGCTTGGGTTTGTATATTTTCTCTCACTCCTGAGGAGTCAGGCCAGCTTTCTGCCATGCTCACTAGCACCCTGCAAAGGCTCACTCTCACTCTCTTCACACTTGGGGACGCATAGTGTGAGCTGGCCATGGGACAGGAATGTGTGTGTGTGTGTTATGCTTATGGAGTGTTGGGGGTACCAGTGCGTCAGTTCAGGGAATTCATAGATGAGGTGACTCAGCAGCTCATGGGCGGTCTCCCTGATGGAGTCTGTTAAGTGATATATTTGTAGGATCTATGCTTCTTTGGTACATTCTGATCTGAGTTCTCACCTGTCATTTTGATCTTCTGGCTATTTACTGCTCCTCAGTTTATGTCTCAGTATGCTGAATGGAGTGTGAAGGAAGTGGTCACTTGCCACTTTGGCAGCATTCTGCACACCTGGGGAAAGCATGTGCTCACTCACACACACTCACTTTCCCCTGTGGGAGAAACTGTGGGCTGCAAAGGCCTCTCTTGAGACTGAGCATTGTGGGAGGGGTGATGCAGGTAAGTGAAACTATCCTCTTACCCTTTGCATCTCATCTTAAATTTTTTTTTTTGCTCCAACTGTGTTAGAACTTTCCCGCTGGATCTCCAAAAGGACTCTCATGTTCCTGGGTGATTGTCAAAATCTACATTCTTTTGAGGGAAAGATGATGGAAAATTCTTAGGTTGATAATATCACCAAAACTAGTATATTTATAATTTTTTATAGATAAGCATTTTTAATCTTGCCTGGAATCTTGCAGAATATTTTTATTTACTAGTTAAACATGTATCAGACATGCTAAGATTTATGTCTTTATTCATTTATTTTTTCCCAGAGCCATGTGACTCCTTTTTCTGAGCTTTGGAAAATTTTCTTCAAGTATACTTTTTACTATTGTTTCTGCTCAATTTCTCTGGACTGTCCTCTAGAATCACTGATTAACTGTGTGTTAACTGACTAGTCTCTGTGTTTTCACTTCTCTGTCATATTTTCCTTTGTATTTTTTCCCATGAGATCTATAGAAATAATAATTACATATGCATTAAACCTATTGTATTCAGTATCAATTCTTCTGTTTTTAGTTTCTTTTTAATCTTTTTTTATCTTTTCTTCTTTTCCTTTTCCCCTATTGCCTTTTTAATGTGTCTGGAAACCTCTTTATTCCATCCTGTTTCCTTTTCATAGAGGCCATCTTTCTTCATTTAAAATGAGGATACAAAATTGTTTTCTAAAATTTTCTTTTGCATTTTGCAGTAAAAATTTTTTTTTCAAAGTTTAGCTTTGAATCTTTGGAACTTTTTTTCTTTCCCTTGTTCTATTTAAAAGTTTTTTTTTTCTATTCAATGTTAAGTATTGCCCCAAGGATACACTGGATGAGTAGATTTCCCTTGTTTTACCTCCTTTTCTACTGTAATGGTGGTGAAAACTTCAGTGTTCAGTTTATAGTTTAATGGACATTATTTCCATTTTAATTACCATTTTAACAGTTGCAGTTTGATCTTTTTTCAAGTCTCATAGTCCAGTTCTTTGATAATCTGAGCAGAAGTTTTACATGGCATCTATAATTTCCAGCAAATCAGTTTTTTGTCTTTGCCCCATTCACTTCCCTCTCCACCCCAACCACCAAAGCCTGAGAGAACTTGCAATGCTACAGGCTTCTCTCCTCTACTTGCTGCTCAGTTTTTTTCTTAAAGATGGTAGCATGTTTAGAGAAAGAGTATTTGTCTCAGAGCATAATCTCAAAGCTAAGAACTCTGGGCGACTCTTTTCTCTTGGAGGAGAGAAAGATATATTCTTAGTTTTTTATGTGCATGAGCACAGAAACTGGAAGTGAAAGTTGAATATGCCATGAAGTCATTAAATTCCCGTTAGGGTTTTCAACATTAGAATCTATTCATTGCTTCTAGATGATGGCATTGGTTGTCTGTTAGTTTTGACTTTAAAGGTTGTCTTTAATAGTTTTAGTGATAAGCCAAGAGGAGCAACGTAAAGGATGCTAGCCAGAAGCTCGTTGAACCTGAATCTCTTGTCAGAAGGCTTATTTAGAGATTGCATGCTAGTCATTTAATTTTTATACCTGTCTCTCTACCTAGAATTAAGACACAACCCTGTGGGTAATATTAAAATATGAATACTTTCCTTTCTGCCTTTCCTCTTTTGATGTAACAGTATTACCACAAATGAGTAAAGTAAAATAGAGACGTGAAACCTCAGTGATGACTATTAAAATGTAACACAACTGCACTGCATTTGAATCCATTGTAATATAGTTGAAATGTCTTTCATTTCCAGAAGGTATATTTTTCTTATTCTGATAGAAGATACAACTGGAGGACAAGATTTCCCTTATGTCATTGACTTGCAAAGGTACACAAGTAGAAAATGAAGGGTCACAACAGCTGCACAAATCATCCTCACTGTTAAATTAATGAGAAAACATAATTGAACTGAGTATGTTAAAGAGATGGGACCAGTCAACAAATTGTTCTTAGTAGGGAAAAAAGTGATATGGGGTTAAAATTGACATGGGAACAAAAGAAGAAATTGAGGAGTTGAAGTGGGAGGAAAAATGGTGGAAGTTAGTGAATGTCTATTTGAGTGTGCAATTGCATTTTTAAAATAGTCACCTAATTATGTATCCATATGTAGTAATTCTTATTCCATACTTTTGATTTGTTTTAAGTATTCTCTGTATGTGATTTTCAGTTGTGTAGTTTTTGAAATCAAATTTTAGAGGAGTAATACATTTATTTGAAAATGCTTTATGAATGTGTTTATATTTCATTTTGGGAAAAACATGGATTTTTCTTCTAAATGGCTAAAGGTATTTAGCCATTCTGATCTACCCTTCTGATAATGTTTCTGATCTTTTAGGTAAACACATTTGTGTTACTTGAATGGTAGGCAGTTAGTCATAGGCAGGAGGCGTTAAGAAAAAATAAGACATTTAATGCAAATTAATTCTTCTTACCTGCTCAGTTAATTAAGATTTTCCCCATAATTTGCTTCTGTTTTACTGGTAAATGTTTGTTGATCTGAAGGAAGGTAAAAAATAATTGTCAAACTACATATAAACCATGGCCAAATAAAGAATTCATAGTTTTTACTCAAGTAAATGGATTATTTGAACTATAATTACAAAAAGAACTGGATACTCTAGGAGTTCATTATTTTGAATGCATATTTGAACTAGCTAAAAATCCTGCTCTATAGATGAATGCACTGGCAGTCTGTTAATCACAGCCATAAACATGAGTCATTTACAATTGGAGTGGGCTTCATACTTGGAACATCTTGAAAATGTTTCTTCTTTAGATATCCCAAATTAAGCATGTTCTGAAGCTATACTGCGTTAACATTTCCACAGTAAAATCTCATTATTGGCATTTCCTGCAAAAGTAGCTTGGAATTGAAATTCTCTTTTATAAATAAAAATGCTTTGGCTTCTTATGTGAAGGCAAACCTACTGACCTTTGGTTGTAGAATAATATAATTGATTATATTATAAAGTATATTTTAGGAATTGGAACCCTGTATTTATTATGCAATTGGAATTACAATCTCCTGGAAAAATAATTTCCTTACAAGACTGAATAGTTAAAAACATCACCTTGGTGATAAAGTTGAAAATGATGTCCAGAATTATAACATATTTGGGCACTAGTGCACTTATAGATGGGTTAATGTCATCACATTTTAAGTTTCAGAGTATTTTCCCACATCTGTGTTAACCAGTCCTGTTCATAGTGAATCTTAGAAAACTCTCGAATGATTCCTATTTCTCCATGCTTGTAACTTTCTTTACTTTATATTTCTGCTTTTACCTAGACTTCTTGTTCCCCACCTGTTCTAATGGCCATTTTGCAAACATTTGTGCAGGATACTAATTATTATTTTTAGTATCTATGAATTACAAAAGTACCTGATGAGAAAAAGTTCCTTTTATATTGCTTACATTTTATAAATATCAAAAATATTTGAAAAACTGAAATGTGTACATTTTAAACATTTACTAAGTTTACTCAGCGTGTGATAGACTCTTAGACCTCTTGCAGTTGCATGCGTCAGAGACTGGGAAACATTGGCTCACTGTGCAGTTCACATAGTAGGCTTGGGTCTCTTAAGATATGCCGAGTGTCTCAAAGTTTTTTTCCAAAATGTTTTACGTTTGAAAACCATTTATGATATGTATTAGAAAAAAAAAGTGTATGTGTAAAAACATGGTTCTTTTAAAAAGCAAATTTAATGAGTTTTTAAAAAAAAGTAATAGCCTTTTACTTAATTGGACATGAGGAAATCCCTCAAGACCTTAGCTCTAACTCTTCAGGAAAAACAAATAATGGAGATGAAGACAAGGCTGTCTTCATTCTGTGTGGTCTCTGACAGACATGGAAAGCCTGGAGGCCTGAAAATACCTCCTCCCTAGGGCTATAATGTAATATCTTGGAGGTGCTGGCTAATTCTTTGGGTTCACACTGTTCCTAAAATAATGGTCTAGAGCCTCTGAATGGTCTAAGGGGCGTAAGTAGTTAGTGGAATCGAGCTAGTCAGGTTGCAGCTTGGGTGGTGAAAGACAAATACCATATGATCTCACCTGTAAGTGGAACCTATTCAACAAAATAAACAAATGGGCAAAATAGAACCAGATACATGGAAATAAAGAACAAACTGACAGTGATGAGAGGGGAGGGGAGAGGGGAATAATGGGGGAAAGAGCAAATCAAGTAACATGTATAAAGGGCCCATGGACAAGGATAACAGGGGTGGGAGAGAATTAAATGTGGGAGAAGAGGGGTGGACTGGGCAGGGGAAGGTAATCGGGGAAAAGAGGACAGCTGTAACTGAACAATAATAAAAAAAAATAAAAAGGAACGGTCATCAAGAAACAGGTATAAAGGACCCATGAACAAAGACAATGGTGTAGGACTAAATGTGGTAGGAGGGGGTAGGTAGGGCAGGGGAGAGTAATAGGGAGGAAATGGGGACAACTATAATTGAAAAACAATAAAGTAAGAAAGAAAATATGAGTCCCTACTCAGCAAGCTGCCTGAAGATCTCTCTGATGATGTTAACTAGAATTTCTTTGGTGTTTTGCCTACTGCTTCAGTGGTTCTCAAAGGGCAATAATTTTGGCCCCAGGGTAAATGTCCAAAACATTTTTGGTTGTGACAACTATGGGAAGGGTGGTATTGCCATATGGTAGGTAGGATCCAGCGATACTACTAAACATTCTACATTGCACAGGACAGTACTTACCCCTAACCCAACATAGTATTACCTGTAGGAATATTTGATAAATCCCATCTTCAAAAAAAAAGTCCAATCCTATAGCTAACATTATATTTAAAGGTAAGTGCCTTTTCCTAAGATTGGGAAGAAGGCAATGATATCTTTTGTCATGCCTTTATTCAGTATTTTCCTGGAAATCATGCAAGAAAAAGAATTAAAAGGAATAGTTTGCAAAGGAAGAAGTGGCCTTTATTCATGGGCGATATGAGCATGTGCACAAGTAACTATCATAAATAATTTCAATAAAAGTGACTTGAATCAATAAGTGAGATGAGCAATGTCTCAGTGTTGGAGTTAGTACAAATTCAATTATATTTATAAATACCTGCAATAAGCAATTGAAAGTTAAGGTTTAAAATTACATTTACAAAAATATAAAATATAAAATATTTATAAGTAAATTTAAAAAATTGGGAAGAACCTTTGCATAGAAAACTATAAAACATTACTGAAAATTAAAGACTTAAATAAATAGAGAAATATGTTCATGAATTGGAAGACTATATTGTTAAAATTTACTTGTCTCCGAATTAATCTCTAGACTCAAATTAATTTTAATTTTCTTCTCAGTGTGCTTTTATACCATAAAATTGACAAGCTTATTCTAAAATTTTTATGAAAAAGCAAAGAATCTATAGTAATCAAAATAATCTTGAAAAAGAAGACTAATTCTAACTTTAGGCTTCCTATAAATATGCAATAATTAAGATGGTAAAATTTTGGCATAAAAATAGATAAATAAATAAACAAAACAGAATAGAGGCCAGAAACAGACACATATTTATACATTGTTGTTATTTTTTTAAGACATCAAAGCAATTAAGTAAGGGAATGGATAGGCTTATTAACAAATAGTGCTAGAACAAGTTGATGTGAATTCAAAAGAAAAAGAAAAAGAACCTAGATTTCCAGTCAAGATGAAGGCGTAGGCAAACACAGCTTGTCCTTGCACGACCACAGCAAAAATTACAGCTAAACTACAAAACAACTATCACCCAGATTCATCAGAAAATAGAGTTGCACGGAAGACCAACAACCAAGGAATTAAATAAACCGCATTAATTCAGTAGGGTAGGAGGTGTGGAGATGTGGAGACATGGACTAGGTAGTCTCACACCCACATGTGGTAGATAAAAATTGGGAGGGACTTTTCAGGAGCGAAGGATCACAGTCCTATGGCAGACCACCCAGCTCAGGGTTCCAGTGCCAGGAAGATAAGTCCCTGAACTTCTGGCTGTAAAAACCAGTGTAGGTTGGGGCAGCAAAAGAAACTGCAGGATTCTCAGGTGTCTCTTTTCAACAGGTCTGCAACGAACTTGAGACTTACAAAGACTCACTCTCTCTGGGCTGCAGAATCAGGGCAGCAGCTTGAAGTGTACCAATGGCACATGGGGAGAAACTGGTGTCTGCATCAGAGCGAGTGCTGGGACACAGCTTCCTCCCATACAAAACTCCAGAGGCCAGGCAGAGGACATTGTCCACTTTCTGAGACCTCCCACACACAGATATGGTGACACCATATCTGAGACTCCATCAACCTGGTTTACAAAGGTTGACCTGCTCAGGTGATTACTTAAGGCTCTGCTCCATCCAACTTATGGGTGCACTTTTCTACATTAGGCCATGCTACTAAAACAAGGAATCAAAACAGCTCTAACTAATACATAGAAACAAACACAAGGAGGTTGCCAAAATTAAGTGACAAAGAAATATGGCCCAAATGAAAGAACAGAACAAAACTCTAGAAAAAGAACTAAGCAAAATGAAGATAAGCAATCTGCCAGATGCATAGTTCAAAGCATTGGTTATTAGGATGCCCAAAGAATTCACTGGGCACTTCAACAGCATAAAAAAATCTAGGCAGAAATAAGGTAACACTAAGTGTAATAAAGAAAAAATTATATGGAATCATCAGTGGAATGGATAAAGTCAAGAATCAAATCAACTATTTGAAACACAAGGAGGAAAAAAAATCAATCAGAATAGCAAGAAGAAAAAAGAATACAAAAAATGAGGAGGGGTAGAGTTGTCCTCTGGTTCAACCTCAAACATACTAACATTCAAATCATAGGGGTGCCATAAGTAGTAGAGAAAAAGCAAGAAATTGAAAAGTTATTTGAAAAAATAATAAAAGAAAACCTCCCTAATTTGATGAAGGGAATAGACATGCAAGCCCAGGAAGCACAGAGAGTCCCAAATAAGATGGACACAAAGAGGACCACACTAAGATACATCATCATTAAAATACCAAAGGTGAAAGATAAAGACAGAATCTTAAAAGCAGCAAGAGAAAAGCAGAGAGTTACCTATAGGGGAGTTCCTGTAAAACTGTCAGTTGATTTCTCAAAAGAAAGTTTGCAGGCTAGAAGGGATTGACAAAAACTATTCAAAGTGATGAAAAGCAAGGACCTATAACCTAGGTTACTCTGTTCAGCAAAGCTATCATTTAGAATCAAAGGGCAGATAAAATGCTTCCCAGACAAGGTAAAGCTAAAGGAGTTTATCATCACCATGCCATTATTACATGAAATATTAAAACAACTTATTTAAGAAAACACAGATCAAAACTGTGAACATTAAAATGGCAATAAATTAAGAGCTATCAATAATTGAACCTAAAAAACAAACAGAAAACAAGCAGAACAGAAATAGAATCGTAGATATTGAGATCATTTGGATGGTTACCAGTTGAGTAGGGGAAAGGGGAAAAGGTGCAGGGATTAAGAAGTACAAATTAGTAGTTACAGAATAGGCAGGGGGATGTTAAGATCAGTATAGGAAATGAAGTAGCCAAAGAATTTATATGCATGACCCATGGACATGAACTAGGGGGGAGATTGCCAGACGTAATGGGGGATACTGGGTGGAGGGAGGCAGGGAGGAAAATTGGGACAACTGAAATACATAATCAATTAAATATATTTTTAAAAAGTCTACACTCCTACTTCATACCATAAACAAAAAATTAATTTACAATGCATCACAGACCTGAAAGTAAAAGGTAAATCTCTAACACTGTTACAGAATGGACTGGGGTAGGGGGAGGGGGGAACAAAATACTATTACTGAATGGACGCCCCCTTCTCCCAGGATCTCCCTGTACTAGGTTCACCTTGCCCACTGCCAGGAAATTACATTTCTCAGTACCAGAGATTAGTGAAAAGGAAAGGAATCATTTGTCCAAAGGTTATACAGACTTAGAGTAATGACTTAATGTCTTCATTAAGATCCCAAAGTCCCTTAGAATACCCACAAATGCACACAGTCCTTCCTTCCCCACTCTGCCCAGTCTGGGGTACCATATCTCAGGAAAAGAAATAGAAGCCCATGGCTCTGGTAGCCCCCGGTTCTTCCCAGTAATCCATGGTTGCCTGGCAGGCCTCCCTCGGTTCCCAGCACCATCAGCTGTGTCTCTGCTGTGATCTCCAGTTCTTAATCCAAACCCGCGTAACACCTTCTCATGGCCCACCAGCAAGGGTCCTTTCACCCCTTTCCTTCCCACAGCGTCTCTCTTGCTTTCTTCCAAACTGCTAAGAGAGGGCTGTGCACCACTGCTACATCTTGCTTTCCAGCTTCCTAAGCTGCCTGGCAAAGGGAGCCCCAAAGCCACATGGTCCTCCCTTTCTCCAAAGTCTCATGCAGGTGCTGTAACCAGGGGGAGCAGCCTCCCAGTTACATCCTGTGTGGAAGTCACTCCCATCTCCCTGGTTCAAAGCCTGGCCACAGCTGTTTAACATATCCATGAAACCTGTCAAAAGCTATAGATATGTTAAATGATCACACCTGAGGTTAGTTGCAAAACTGTTGCTATGCAAAACAGCTCTCAATGGCCCTGCTCCATGTGTCCCATCCCCCAGTTAAGACTTGTGGGGGTAAGGACATCCTATATATATGTTTTTAATATTTCCTGGATACACTGAGTTCTTGACCCCATTACAAATCCCTATTTGGTGGCCCCCTGGCTGCCAGGCATCCCCAGGGATCCCCTGGCATCCCCCTAGTAGTTTCCAACACTAGGAAAAAATATAGGATAATATTTTTCAAATTGGTGGTTATGACAAACTGAATGTTTGTATCCTCCTAAAATTTACATGTTAAAATTAATATGTAATATGATGATATTAGAAGATGGGGCCTCCTAATGATTAGTTCCATCATAAATGATATTTGTGACCTTGTAAGAGGCTGAAGAAATCAGAATTCTTCTACTATGTGAGGACATAGTGAGAGACAACTGCCTATGAAAAAGAAAGTGGACACTCACCAGACACTGAATATTTTGTCACTTTGATCTTGAACTTCCCAGCTCTCAGAACTGTGAGAAGTAAATTTCTGTTGTTTAGAAACTGCCCAGTCTATGATAATTTGTTACAGCAGCCTGAACAGACTAAGACAGTAGTGGACCAATATTTCTTTATGAAATGTAGAAAATAATAAGCATAAAACCCAATAAATTAGACTTCATCAGAAGACATGATTAAGTAAATTAGGAAGTAAGCTGCTAACATGTGGAAATATTTATAAAACATACCTGATGCAGTACTTGAGTCAATATCATGTAAAGAAATTCTGTACTAAATTTTAAAAAGGCAAAGACTTTAAAAAATGGGAAAATACTTAAATGGACTCTTTATAAAAGTATATATATATGTGTGTGTGTGTGTGTGTGTGTGTGTGTGTGTGTGTGTATATATATATATATATATATATATATATATATATATGAATGGATGAATGTCCAGGAAACATAGTAAAGAATGCTCAATATTTTTAGTCTTCAGGGTAATGCATTTACAACCACAATGAGGTACCACTGTAATCACTGGAATAGCCAAAATTAAAGATATTGACAACACCAAATATTGGTGAGTTTTGGGGCCACTGAACTCTCATTCCTTGCTGATAGGCATACTGAATGTTGTCATTACTTAGGAAAAAGTATTTGCTCTTAAAAAAATAAAGTTACGTACACCTACCCTTTGGCCTGGAAATTTTACTCAGGTTATTTACCCAGAAAATACATATTTATATACACATAATGACTGGATGTTCAGAGAGGCTTTCTTTGCAATAGCCCCAAGCTGAAAACATCTCATGTATTCATCAACAGGAGAATTAATAACCAAATTTTGGTATAGTCATACAATGGTATACTACTCAGCACTAAAAATGATGAACTGCCAATATAGGCAAACAGGTGAAAAAGTCCTACATACATAATGCTGAGCAAAACCTCCCCTTCAAAAACAAAATAAAAACACATCTTATATCATTTCATTCATAGGAAGTTCTAGAACAAAAGTAATGCAAGGTTGAAAAGAAAAAGAATGATAATTGCTTCTGGAAAGGAAGCTTGACTACAAAGAGACATGAGAGAATTTTCTAGGGAGATGGACATATTCTATATCATTATAAGGGTATGGGTTACATAGGTGTATCTATTTGTCAAATTTGTACCATTAGGATTTATGTAATTTCATGAATTAAACTTATTGGAATATTTTAATATGTTAACAATAGCTACATGGGGTATAAGAATTTATCCCATTTTATAAAATCATATTCTTGTTTGCTTTGTTTTAAATTTTCCCTGTGAAAATACTTATAAGTGAATAGATTGTAGAGTTTGAGAACTTGCCTTAACCTTTAAACAATGATGGAAATGTTATGGCAACATTTAGAAAAATTCCTACTTGCCTAAGAACCAAAATTATGTAGTATTTTTGACAATTCAGTACATATTTATTAATGCATCTATTGTTTATTTACAGATCAGATGTAAATAAGATCAAATGGAAATACTCAAATGGTTCTGACTTCAGCTTTTAAGTGTTTAAGTCAGGTTTTCTAGGGGAAATTTAAAAATGATGAAAGGCAAGTAGCATTAGAGAATAAAATATAACTAGTAAATATGATAAATTAAAATCTGCCAACTATAATATTTCTAAATAACTAAAGATTTTTGTGGGGAAAATTATTTGAGTGACTTTAAGAAAATCTGTTCATAGATCCATTTTAATAGTACTGCTCTGAGTTATGTTCCCAAAGTTGGAAATTGCCTTGGAAAGGAGGTAGAATCAAGTATCATTTAATTAAAGTTATATTCTGTAACTTTCATAATCCTCCATAATATTGACCTCATTAATTTTTCTTCTCTGTTTTGGAGAATCCTATTTGGACTTGATTGTTACTACATTTCACAAAGCATCACTTAAACATATTGTCATACAATCCCACAGTAAAATGGGTGTGGGTATTCCATTTCTATATGTTTAAAATTTCAAAAATAAGTATTTTAAGTAAACTGGTAGTGCCCAGGAATCTTTTTAATTACTCTTCAATAGGGCTAGCTTAGGAAATAGTTCATCAGGTTTCCTGAAAAAAAAAATGGAAGAGTGATGTATACTTATAAGTGAGCATGATCAAAGTGAAAGAAAGAGTAAGCAGAGAAAATATCCCCCAAATCATTAAGAAACTTTAAAGCTTCTCAATATATATCATAAGACAAGAACCTGCTATCAGTTTTGATTATGTCATGATAAAGAGTAGAATTATTCATGTGTTCCAATGACAACATGGTTATGGAAGCTAGTCATATAAATGAGAGACATTAAAGCCTTTCCACTCTTATTGGCATTGATAAACAATATCAGTCAATCCATTAACAATACAAATCTTTGAAATATCTTTTGTTGAGTCAGGGGAATGGGACCTAGTTATCTATTTAGGCATAATCTACATTTTAGAAATAAAATATTTTATATGGAGTTTCCTTTGTACTTAAATCTAAAAACTATAATTTGGAGAAGTAGCCTTCATAACCCTTGAGAGAAAAAAAAGCTAAGAATGTTTAACTAACTTAAATGTTGACTAAATCTTAGCATCCCATGTAGCAATATTTTTGCCAATATATTACTTAGTGCTATCCAGAGTCTGTCAGGATTCTCATAATCTTCAGTTATTTTAAGCTAAACTTATTAATTCCAAATGATAGTTACTGATACATAACATTATTGAAAAACAGTAAAAATTTTATTTTTTTAATTATGTGTTTTTATCACTAAAATAATGTGCTTTTTAAAAAAATTTTATTTATTTATTTTTAGAGAGGGAAGGGAAAGAGAGAGAGAGAAAGAGAGAGAAACATTAATGTGCAGTTGCTGGGGGCCGTGGCCTGCAACCTAGGCATGTGCCCTGACTGGAAATTGAACCTGCGATGCCTGGTTTGCAGCCCACGCTCAATCCACTGAGCTATGCCAGCCAGGGCAAATAATATGTTTTTTTTTAAATATATTTTATTGATTATACTATTACAGTTGTCCCATTTTCCCCCCTTCACTCCCCTCCACCCTGTACACCCTCTCCCACCCATATCCCCCCCTTTAGTTCATGTCCATGTGTCATACTTATGAGTTCTTTAGCTTCTACATTTCCCATACTATTCTTACCCTCCCCCTGTCTATTTTCTACCTACCATCTATGTTACTTATTCTCTGTACCTTTTCCCCATCTCTCCTCCTCCCACTACCCTGTTGCTAACCCTCCATGTGATCTCCATTTCTGTGGTTCTATTCCTGTTCTAGTTGTTTGCTTAGTTTCTTTTGATTTTGCTTTAGGTGTGGTTGTTCATAATTGTGAGTTTGCTGTCCTTTTACTATACATGTTTTTTCTTTATCTTCTTTTCTTAGATAAGTCCCTTTAACATTTCATAAAATAAGGGCTTGCTGGTGATGAACTCCTTTAACTTGACCTTATCTGAGAAGCACTTTATCTGCCCTTCCATTCTAAGTGAGAGCTTTGCTGGATAGAGCAATCTGGGATGTAGGTCCTTGTCTTCCATGACTTGGAATACTTCTTTCCAGCCCCTTCTTGCCTGTAAAGTCTCTTTTGAGAAATCAGCTGACAGTCTGATGGGAATTCCTTTGTAGGTGACTGTCCCCTTATCTCTTGCTGCTTCTAGGATTCTCTCCTTCATTTTTACCTTGGCTAATGTAATGATGATGTGCCTTGGTGTGTTTCTTCTTGGGTCCAACTTCTTTGGGGGCTCTCTGTGCTTCCTGGATTTCTTTGAAGTCTATTCCCTTTGCAAGATTGGGGAAGTTCTCCTTTATTATTTGTTCAAATAACTCTTCCACTTGTTGCTCTTCCTCTTCTCCTTCTGGTACCCCTATAATTTGGATGTTGGAACATTTAAAGATGTCCTGGAGGCTCCTAAGCTTCTCCTCGTTTTTTTGAATTCTTATTTCTTCATGTTTTTCTGCTTGGTTGTTGCTTCCTTCTGGTCCACTCTATTGTTTTGAGACCCAGTTTCCTTCCCATCACTATTGGCTCTCCATGCATCTTCCTTCATCTCTTTTATGGTAAGCTGCTTTTTTTCATCTAATTTGCACCCAAAATCAACCAATTCTGTGGGCTTCCTGATAACCAGTGTTTTGAACTGTGCATCTGATAGATTGGCTATTTCTTGGTCGCTCAAAAGGATGAGTCCTAGGGGACTGATCTGTTCTTCTGTTGGAGACGTGTCTCTGTCTCTCCCTTCCCCATGTGGTCGCTCTTGTGGTCGTGTGGTCGCTCTTGTTACCGTGAGGGACGGAGCCTTAGGTGTGTACCTGGGCTGGGCACCCCAGTTGTTAGATTGTGACGTTGTATGTGGGGACGGGTGCGGGGGCGGGAGGGAACAATGGCGGTAGCTCCGTTCTCTGGGACCTCAGTCCCTTCTCTAGGATCCTGGTTTGTGCGCTCTGCCCTGGTCCACAATTGCTGCTTCACTGGGTCCGCCAGCCGCTGCTTGTGTACTCAGGGTCCACCGCTGCGATTTTGCGCCCCCCGGATGGCTTACGCTCTGAGTTCACACCTAGTTTTCCCCAATCACCGCGTGCCGCTGCCAACCTGCGCCCACCCGGCTCCGCCCCTCTCACCGGTCTGGATGAACGGGTCTACTTCAACTTCTTGGCTGTCCGACTTCCATTCAGATAAATTCTATCAGTTCTGGGTGTTATTCTAGCTCTAAATTGTTGTTGTTCTAATCTTAGTTGTGCATGGAGGTACGGTGCGTCCACCTATGCCTCCATCTTGCCGGAAGTCCCAAATAATGTTTTTATAGAAAGAGTTTTTTAGGCATGTAGTT
Organism: Phyllostomus hastatus; assembly: GCF_019186645.2. Lineage (NCBI taxonomy): Eukaryota > Metazoa > Chordata > Mammalia > Chiroptera > Phyllostomidae > Phyllostomus > Phyllostomus hastatus. The sequence continues at coordinate 31,006,943 of NW_025333916.1, forward strand.
TTCTATTTGTATGTGTGGGTATGGACATAAATACATATACATAGTTTGACATCATAACTTATATAAAATGTTGAAACCTGCTTTTCTACTTAGCAATTTATCATAAACATTTTCCTATGTAACTAAAACATCTGTGTAATATAGATTTGTTATAATTTACTTAACTGTTCTTTCATTGTTGGGCATTTTCTTGTATTATATACAAATTTCTGAGGAGCATCTGTGTGCATACATTGTTATCTACATTTTGGATTATTGACTTAGAGTAGATTCCCAGCTGTAAAACTGCCAGGTCAAAAGCTTTTTCTATATCACTTTCCAAAAAGATAGTTTCACTGTATTCTATCAGTAGAGATATATAAATATGCTTGTCTCATTGTTCACTTACTAGACTTACATATTACAATTAAAAAAAAATTAAGTATCTTGTTTTAAACATTTATTTATTTATTTTTAGAGAGGGGAGAGAGAGAGAGAGACATCAATGTGCGGTTGCTGGGGGCCATGGCCTGCAACCCAGGCATGTGCCCTGGCTGAGAATCTAACCTGTGATGCTTTGGTTCACAGCCTGCGCTCAATCCACTGAGCTACGCCAGCCAGGGCTAAAATATCTTGATTGGTTTTAGAGAGAGTAAGGTGGGGATGGGCAGGGGTGGGCAGGGGAGAGAAAGATGTGAGAGAGAAACATCTATTGCTTACCTCCCATATGTGCCATGACCAAAAGATTAAACCTGCAACCTAGGTATGTGCCTTGAACCCCTAACCTTTGGGTGCACAGGATGATGCTACAACCAACTGAGCCACACTGGCAAATGCACATATTATAATTTTTATTTTTGCTATTTATAAGTAGAATATTGTTTTTGTTTTAGTTTGTATTCCATAAGTGATTACTGGGATTGATATTTAAAAACCTGTCTTTCATGCCTTTGTCTTTTAGGGTTTTAGGATTTCTTCATGATTAACATTCTCTCTTCCTTCCCTGAGGATTTTATTCGTGTCACATTGTGACACATCACATTGTGACAAATATTTTTTACATTTAAGCATTTACTTTTTAGTTATTTTGTATTTTAATTTAGAGAAGTACATTTTTAATGCAGTCAAACAATATTTTATGATTATCATTGCTTTAAAACTACAGCTAAAGGAAGATTGTTTACTTGTTTTCTACTTCCCTGAAAATATCCAAGACTGGAACTAATACTGTCAGTCTCTAATGGAGTTTGGCAATGTCAAGATGGTTTGGGGCAATGTCAAGGTGTTGAGTTAGTCCCCAGGTCACTACTGATTGAAGATCCTGCCCTTTGGTCCGGTGAGAGACGCAGCAACAGGATCCCAACAATTTCTGATTCTTCCTCATATCCCTTCATGACAGTGCAGAACAGTTTTTTCTTCAGAGAACATTCAGGCCTCTTTCCTTGTGTTACAGCACTGACTATTTTTCTGTTTGTATTATTGGTCTGTGCTTTTAAAAAATAATGAATATATTGGGGGAAAGATCATTTTAAAAAATCATTATACATTTACTTTATCTGTGTCTATGTACTTAGCTATTGTATGTTTATTTTTATATGAGTGTGTGGCTTTTCAAATATGGACTATTCTGTTTTGACAAACCATTAATAATTCTTCATTCTTTTTCTGTCATTTCTTATTTGGTGTGTCATTTCTTATTTTTCACCAGTCATTAATTTCTTATTTTCTTTCCTTATAATTTTTGTCTCCTTGGGTTTTTCAGAATGTGAATCAATCTCCAGTCTGTTCTGATTTATAATCATTTGCTTCTCAAATGATTTCCTCTTTGGTGCTTTGTGCCTCCTGTTACACTCTTATGTCTATTGTTTTAAGTTCACTTTCTCCCACCCCACCCACAGCATTGGCCACTATCATATGACATGACTAGCCATATGAATTAAGCATATATGTGTATGTATGTATGTATGCATTTTACTAAAGCCACTAGTAGACATCATTCCTGCTCACACATAGGAAATTGACAAATACCAATTACTTTGTGATAGAACAATCATCTCTAAATATATCTAGAGACATGTTTCTTCCTCATCAGTAGATTACTGTAAGTGCAAATGAAGTGACCTTTATTTTTCCCAAAAGAACTCAGAGAGTCGTGGTACATTAACAAACTCAATCTAACAATTCAGGAAAAGTCAATTCAGTGACATCAAATTGAAAGATGTACTGCCAAAATTGTGATGTCTAGAAAGTGACATTTTTTGAACCAGACTGAAAACCCTAATCTGGCACTATTTTAGCTGGGGTTTCCTGGTTTCTTTCCAGCCCATAAAAATTTCTGTAAAATGGAAGTAACTGCACATTTAATTACAGTTCCAAAAATTTGCATTTTTGGATGAAACTGGCTTTTTCTCTTGTATGCTATAGCCATAATTGCTACATTGTTTGCTGGAATTTGCATTTTAGTTGAGCTTTAAACATTTAGCCAGAGAATAGTCCAATAGAAGGTTCTATAACCATCTCAGTAATTGGTAGGCAAGAATTATATTTTATTGCTATTTTAACAGTAGGAAAGTCTGCCCTATAAGGGCCGGAAAAGGACTGCTAACCTTCAAATCAGGCTCTTCACTTTGGGACTGTGAGGAGAAAAACAGAACAGAAGTTGGGAATGGAGAAATTAGAATAGACAGATGGTGAGAGATTATAATAATTTCTGGGATCACCAAATTGTCTACAACTTATGCTAGAAATTTTTATCAGGGCAAAATGTTATGCTTATTTTGAGCTCTTGTTGACACATGTAATACAGTTATGCTGGACCTTGAGTTCTAGTACATTTCTTTGGGTCTTCAAGGAGTTTTAGGAGCAGCCTACATTGGACTTGTCAGTATTTTCAGCAAATGACAAATTTCAACATTATAAATGTTTTCTAAAGTGTTTTCTTTTAAACTACTCTGGGGAAAGACATGAGAGTAAGATGACTGATTCTTAGTTTATCTGTACGTAGAACAACACTCTTAGTTGCAAAAACGTAGTGATGCTGTCTTCAATGTGAGATGGGGGAATATTTCAGTGGGTACAAGCAGCTGTTGATTCAAATATAATTATACATATTCCTTCCATGGATTCTCTTAGATGAATCAGCACCTTTAGCTTATTATGAAAATTAGCTATCCATAAGATGATTCTATAGAGGTAATTCTCAGAAATGCAAGGTACATATGTGGCATAATCTGGTGACTATGAAACACTCCACTGAAATACTCATCCCATTGTGATCCTCAATATTCCTGTCGCAATTACGATCATAGTGTCAATAACAAAACCAATTTGACATTTGATTGAAAGTAACAAAAATGCTTTATGTTCTCTGGAGAAAATGGAAATGATTCCTTGTAAATGAGAAACTTCAAAATGAATGCACATAAATACCAGCTATAAACTTCTCAGCATGACTCTTAAACTTTATAAAATAAACATTTTTGAGAGTTGAGTTTTGAGGTCTCTGACTATATGAGACTTGTTAGTGTAACAAAATACCCAATAACATACAAGATATTTTATAGTTAGAAATCTTTGACCCAGCAATTCCACTGCTGGGACTCTGTCCTAAGAATACTAAAACACCAATCCAAAAGAACCTATGCATCCCAATGTTCATAGCAGCACAATTTACAATAGCTAGGTGCTGGAAGCAACCAAGATGCCCATCAGTAAATGAATGGATCAAAAAACTATGGTACATTTACACAATGGAATTCTATGCAGCAGAAAGAAAGAAGGAGCTCCTACCCTTTGCAACAGCTTGGATGGAGCTGGAAAACATTATGCTAAGCGAAACAAGCCAGGCAGCGAAAGACAAATACCATATGATCTCACCTTTAACAGGAACCTAAACAACAAAACAAAGAAACAAGCAAATTATAACCAAAGACACTGAAATAGAGGACAGGCTGACAGTGACCAGAGGGGAGAGGGGAGGGAATTTCAGGGGACATTGGGAAGGGTTCACGGGAACAAACTTAAAGGACACATGGACAAAAACTAGGGGGAGGGTGGTAATGGGAGGGAAGTGGGGAGGGTTGGGAGGGTGGGCTGGAATGGGAATAAAAGGGAGAAAACTGTACTTGAACAATGATTAAAATAAAATTAAAAAAAAGAAAATTTTTGTATGTTTTTGGTAAAAAAAAATATTTAGCACAGTCTTTCCTATGTGCCCAGTGATATGCTAAAAGCTGTGCACTTAATGCACTCTGAGTTTTTATTTTGTTTTATTTTCCTATGAATATAGATATGAAGGACCAAACAAAAAGACATGAAACTTTTGGAGGGGGGAAAGCACATTTGCATTTTAGTCCAGGAATCTCCTAGCCAGGGATTGAATAGAACTCAAAAATGTGCAGTTGAGTTTTGGAGGTCAAAAGTAGAAGCCACTCACCATTTTGGGGTAAATGATCATTTAACCTCTTACCCTAAGTATTTCAACCATGTAAAATAAGACATGGATGAATAGTCATTAATGTATGTTACCTGTGATGTTATCCAGGAGGAAGATAAATTACAGGAAAGCAGTGCTTGGACGTTTGAGGGGGAAAAATATACGGAGTAGTTAGTGTCAGGACAGTTCTGCATGTCTACAGCTCCTGAACAAACACAGCACGGGTTAGAGCAAACTGAAGGTTTCAGAAGTTAAGAAGACCCTCCTTCCATTGGAATCTTTTAATCACTTGAAGAAATATAATTTCATTGATCAAAATTGTATTTAGCTTCAGGGTAAATGTCGATGCTAAACAATTTCTTGTTAAACTAACAATGGATGCTGTGTTGGGGTGCTGAAGGCATCACAAATGAAGTGTTAAAGTCAGATACCTCCCTCTAGTAGTTTACACATAAAAATAATGGTAGACAAATAGCAATAATCACATAAAACATTGAGAGGGGCTGTAAGTATATAGGGACTATAGACAATAAGTAATTGAGAATTTAGCCATTTAAAATATTTGAAGGAAATAAATTATAGAAAAATCCAGCGAAAGGATAAAAACATTCTGCTTAGGGTGGGAACATGAGGCAAGATTAGATATTGCTTTAAGGAAGAAGTGGCATTTGAGCTGGGTAGGATTTTTATATTCAGAAATGTGAATGTGTGTGTAGAGAATAGAGAGGAGAGGAATAGTGGCTCATTCCAGATTGAGAGAATTTAATTTAATTTTCCATTCTGCACTTACTGAGTGTCTCTTACATACTAGATATTAGACTAAGTGCTAGGAACACAGGATAAATAAGAACTTTAGTTCTTATTTTTGAAGAGCTCCCCACAGGGGCAGGGCACATGTATAAGAATTGTGCTAGGTGCATGCTAGTGGTCAGCCCTTGGTGTTCTAAGGCCTGAGGGGGAGCCTCTTCCACACAGCAGCACCACGGAGGGTGGGGTTCATTCTCAAGGCTCCTCAACTCACTGACAGTTAGGTGAAATGCATAATCCAACAGAGGGTGCATTTTGTTTGTTTGTTGCCTTTTTCATATTCTGCTCTGTGCTAAAGTTACTCATGTATTTATCTCCCCTCTAGACCTTAAGTTCACGGAGGCCATACAGTTGATCTTATCATCTTTGTATTACTTTGTGGAGTCTAGGAAAGTGCCTTACACACATGATGGGCATTAAAGAGTTTGGGGATGTGATTAAGTTTTGCATTTCTTGGAAAATAAAACACCTCAAAGCGGGGCAAGGGGAACATGGCCATGAGACAAGGTGTCCTATTCCTTTATGTTGTCAGACTCACTAACTCAGCCTGTCTCTGCTTTTACAGCTGTGTCATGTGGCTAGGCCAAAGATAGCTACTGTTGTATTGAAATCACCCTTGACCCTTGATATGATTTTTTAACAATGAAGACTGCAGGCACTTTCACGTTCTCAATGCTCTATGACTATGCCTTTTCTTATTAAGGGGGGGGAAAGCTGAACATCAGCAAGATACACTGCTCGTTTTTTTTTCAAGAAGTACTTGTTAAAGTCACTTTTTACCCCAATTTCACATTCAATTTAAGTTTATTTCTACCTACAAGATGCTAAGTCAATATCCAGAGATTGTTTAGGAAACTTCTTATTCTTCTCAGCTGTAAACTCAATTACCTTTCAAATGATTTTATAGCTGACAGTAAATGGTCCTTGAAGTATATGAATAAAAATGAAGGAAAACATTTCATGCTTAAGTAGCTGTAATGGTAGTTAGTGTAATGGACTGGAGTTTCAAAAATAACTGATGATGAATCACCTAGTGACCACATGATGTTTTTCTATGGTTTCTACAAAGATATGATTTGCAGGTGTTCTGGCACAGGTCTTACCCTAGGGCTGGTAATTTGCAATGTTTTATTTTATGTAAACATATCTTTGGAGTATGGAAGTCTATGGAGAGTGAATACAAGAAGAAAAAGCTATGGCTTGGTTTCATTCTTGTCATAGTCTTTGAGAATGTTATTTCTTTGGAAAATATAACTTAAATATCTACAATTGTTTATCACACTTCATGGAAATGGTATAACTGTATAGTTTTTTCCAGGTGTGTGTAAATAAATCTCCTCTGTCACTATGGAAACAGACTAATTCTACTAGTTCTCAAGTAGTTCCTTATGGCACTTTTAAGAATTACCATGTTTTCTAGATTGTTATAACACAGATTAATTGTATCCAGGCCTTAACTCGTGTTGAACGGCATAAGCAAGTGTGGTATTAAGTGAGCACCTTCTTCACATGAAGTTGTTCAACCAAAATGTCTTCATTGACATCAGCTATTGCTTCAAAACTGTCTATTTGGTCAGAGACACTGAAATCACTCTGTTTCTTTTACATGTGCTCTATGAGACTTTCTGGATGCTTTTCAAATAGTGGAATCTGGTGATGGCATTTAAACAGTTTTATAAACATGTAAGGCCAACCATGTGGTCTGCTAGCCTTTATTTATAAGTGCCATTCATTTGTCAAAGTTTGTACAAATAGACCAGAAAGGAACCCTCGAAGTCATTTTTTATTGCACTCCATCATTGATGACACTGGGAATTTATGGGCACTACATCACTCTATGAACTTTGTGAAAGTGAACTGGAGATAGGTAATACCTCTGTGTTTTCACTATGTGATACTGTGTTTACACAACTTTTCTTCAAGAGAAGCAGTGGGATAAAAGTCTTCTGCTACTCCTCTTTTGCTGTCTCTATTTTCTGAAACTTTGATTTTCTTATGCATAAACTCCAGACAGATTTCATTGTTTACTTTTCTGTAATTTTTGTTCATATATGTGTATTTTGATAAGGCAATTTTCTTTTTTTAATTATATTTTATTGTTTATGCTGTTACAGTTGTCCCAGTTTTCCCTTTGCTCCCTTCTATCCAGCCCCAACAACTCTCTCTAGGAATCCCCACACCATTGTCTATGTCCATGGGTCATGCATATATGTTCTTTGGCTACTCTATTCCCTATGCTGTACTTTATATCCCCATGACTACTCTGTAACTGCCAATTTGCACTTCTTAATCCCTTCACCTTTTTCACCGATCCCTCCCAACACCCTCCCACTGATAATGATCAAAACATTCTCTGTATCTATAAATCTGTTTCTGTTCAGCTTGTTTGTTTGTTTTTGTTGGTAGATATGTATTTATTGCCATTTTATTGTTCATAGTTTTGGTCTTTTTCTTCTTAAAGAAGACCCTTTGACATTGTATATAATATTGATTTGGTGGTGATGAACGCCTTTAGCCATTTTTGTCTGGGAAGTTCTTTATCTGCCCTTTGATTCTAAATGATAGCTTTGCTTGGGAGAGTAGTCTTGGTTGTAGGTACTAGATTTTCATTATTTTGAATATTTCTTGCCAATCCCTTCTAGCCTGTAAAGTTCTTTGGAGAAATCAGCTGACAGCCTATGGGAGCTCCCTCGTAGGTAATGAACTGTTTCTCTCTTATTGCTTTTAAGATTTTCTCTTTGTCTTTAATCTTTGGCATTTTAATTATGATGTATCTTGGGATGGGTCTCTTTGTGTCCATCTTGTTTGGGACTCTCTGTGCTTCCTGGACTTGTATGTTTATTTCCTTCACCAAGTTAGGGAAGTTTTCCATCATTATTTTTTCAAAGAGGTTTCTGATTTCTTGCTCTCTTGCTCTCTTTTTTCTCCTTCTGGTACTCCCATAATGTGAACATTGGAATGCTTTAAGTACAAACTGAATGATGGTTCTATAGCTTAGTTGTAATTTTGATTTGATTGTGCAAGGAGGTGAGCCATGTTTACTTACCTATGCTGCTCCTTGCACTACCCTCATTTTTGGGGGGTTCTTTTTTTCTTTTTGCTGTTCTGGTTGGTTGGTTTTTACTGCCTTATATTCCAAATCATTGATTTGATTCTCAGCTTTGTACACTCTGCTGTTGATTTCCTGTAAACTGCTTTTTACTGCAATTAGTGTATCCTTTGTTTCTGACTGGATCTTTTTTTATGTTATTGAGGTCCTCAATAAGTTCCTTCAGCTTCCTTTTAACCAGTGTTTTGAACTCTACATCTAGTATATTGCTTGTCTCCATTTGGTTTAGCTCTTTTTCTGGAGTTTTGTTCTTTTGGCTCATGTTCTTTGGGCTCATGTTCCTTTGTCTCCTTATTTTGGCAGGCTTGGTAGAGTGGCCTAATGTAGTAGGTGTCCTATAGAGCCTAGAGGCACAGCCTCCCCGAATACCCAAGCTGGGTACCCAAGGTGAGCTCACTCTGTGGGCTGTGTATACTCTTCTGTTATAGTTGAGCCTTGATTTTTGTTGACACATCCAAAGTGAGCCACTAACTGTTTACTTTTCAGAGTCACATGATATAAGCTACAAAGTGATCTGCAGATGGCTGCTACTTGTGCTGGGCTTAGAGGAGTCCAGGCAAGGCCAAACTGTGAACCAAGGCTGGCTGCTGCTAGTGTAGGGCCTGGGGAAACTTAGTGAGAGGTATGGGGTTTACTGTAGCCAGCTGCTTGTTTGAGAGAATTAAGGACAATCTGAAGCATGGGCCAAGATAAGCCATTTTTATGGAAAAAGCTCAGATGGGCCAGAAATTTGGGTGGAGTGGGGTCTCAGGGAATCACCCAGGGTAGAGCAAAGTCTGTGAGCCAGGTTGATGGAGTCTCAGATATAGTGTCTGTCTGTCACTTTTGTGGCTCTGTGTGGTGAGGGCTCAGAGAAGGAACAATGGCCTCCACCAGCACTTCTCTGGGAGAAAGCTGACTCTCAGCTCTCTTGCTGATGCCAGATAATTCAGTTCCTCCCTGTATGTTTCTGATGCCTTTCAATCTGCTGCCGCCATGCTGGAGTTCAGAGGGAGTGAGTCTGTGTAAGTCTGTGTGGGGGCCTTTTAAGAGGAACTGCTTGAGACTCCAGAAGTTTCTGTCTTCCTCAGCCTCAATCCCTACTAGTTTTTACAGCCAGAAGTTATGGGGACTTTTTTTCCTGCCACTGGAACCCAGGCATGGGGGCCTGGTGTAGGGCTGGGACACCTCACTCCTCAGATATCCCTCCTGATTTTTATTTATCACATGTGCTTGTGGGACTAGCCCATTATGCATCTCTGTCTCTTCTGCCATTACCATTGTGGTTTATTCTTTAATTCCATAGTTGTAGGACTTCCATTCAGCTTAATTTCTGATGGTTCTGAATGATGGTTGTTTTACAGCTTAGTTATAATTTTGGTGTGGTTTTGCATGGTGGTGAGCTGTGTTTACCCATGCCACCATCTTGACAGAAGTTAATTGATTAAGGTAATTTTCTAGTTGTAGATGGGAACTTTCAGCATTTTGGCAGGTTCTTCTTTTTTTTTTCATTCTTTTTCTTCTAAATGAGTAGACCTTTACAAAAAGTCACATGCTTAAGAAGTAACAGCAGAATCCCTCTTAATCAGCTAAGTGGGTTCGCTGATGCTCTCCATTTCCTCCATGTCTGCACACTAATGCCAGTGATGTTCTAGAAGGCTGTTCTTTTGTACACCTGTGTACTTCGGGTCCCCCTTGTGGTGGTGTATGTTTATTGAGTCCCAAATTTGTTGATGGCATTTGTATTTGCTATTTTATTATGTAATTATTTTTCTTTAATTATTTTATTGTTGTACAAGTACATTTGTCTGCATTTACCCCCCACCACTGCCCCCCATAGCCATCCCCATCTTCCTCCCCTGATTCCACCCCCCTTAGTTTTGTACACATGTCCTTTCTGGTTGTTCCTGAAAACCCTTCCCCCTGTCCCCCCATTATCCCCTCCCACCTCCCCTCTGGTTACTGTCAGATTGTTCTTAATTTTAGTGTCTCTGGTTACATTTTGCTTGTTTGTTTGTTTTGTTGATTAGGTTCCAATTAAAGGTGAGATCATATGGTATTTGTCTTTCACCACCTGGCTTGTTTCACTTAGGATTATGCTCTCCAGTGCCATTCATGCTGTCACAAAGGGTAGGAGTTCTTTCTTTCTTTCTTTCTTTCTTTCTTTGTTCTGCTGCATAGTATTCCATTATATAAGTGTACCATAATTTTTTGATCCATTCATTTACTGATGGGCACTTAGGTTGCTTCCAGCTCTTGGCTATTGTAAATTGTGCTGCTGTGAATATTTGGTTGCATAGGTTCTTATGGATTGGTGTTTCAGGATTCTTAGGATATAATCCCAGCAGTGGAATTTCTGGGTGTAAAGGAAGTTCCATTTTTAGTTTTCTGAGGAAATCCCATACTATTTTCCACAGTGACTGCACCAGTCTGCATTCCCACCAACAGTGCACTAGGGTTCCCTTTTCTCCATATCCTTTCCAACACTTGTTGTTTGTTGATTTGTTTATGATGGCCATTCTGACCAGTGTGAAGTGGTATCTCATTGTGGTTCTATTTGCATCTCTCTGATGGCTAGTGATGCTGAGCATCTTTTAATATGCTTCTGGGCCCTCTGTATGTCCTCCTTAGACAAGTGTCTATTCAGGTTTTTCACCCATTTTTTAATTGGGTTGTTTGTCTTCCCAGAGTAGAGTCATGTGAGTTCTTTATATATTTTGGAGATCAAACCCTTGTCCGAGGTATCATTTTATTATATAGTTATTATGTAAACTAATATAACATTTATAAGTAAAGAAAGTAAATGAGTATATAAAAATTAAAATAGAATTCTAGTAAATTTGCTAAAGAAAATTTGTTAAATTAGGCATGCCTCAGACAATCATAAAATTTTGGGAAAAATGTGAATGACTAAGAATTATAGATTGATTCCTAACTCAGACTGCTTCTCAAGTGTCTTGAATTTTTTGCTTTATTATAAAGAAATAAAACTGGAAATTATACAAGAGGGGGACTCAAAAACCAGAATTTATTTATTAAAAATTGTGTATTTATTTTTACATGATGCAATACATCCATGGAGACTTTTTTTCACCACTCAAAACAGTTTTGGAACTCATCAATTTGGATGACTTTTAGTGCTTCTGCCATTTTTTGTTTCATCTCTTCCACATGGGTACAATGTTTTCCTTTGAGGACTTTTTTCATCCAGGGAAACAAAGAAAGCTTGCTGGGGTGAGATTGGGTGAATAAAGAGTGTGGGGCATGGGGATCATGCTGTTTTTTGGTCAAAAACTGCTGAATACTCAGCGTAGTGTGGGCAGGTGCACTATAAATCACCCAGCATGAAATGGGCAAACATGTTGAAAGAGTCTTCAAAAACATTCACTGAAGCTGGACACAGCCTCTCACAATAACACCAGCTGGCACACTGATACAGATGGGTTCCTAGAACACTAACCTAGTGGGGGAAGCCTATACTACAAGGAGCCTGCCTCCAGAAGATAATTCCAGTTTTTGGTGTCCCCCTTCATGTATGATGCATAATTGATATGCTTGATGTAAGATGTAGAAATCTAACTAACAGATTGGTACATAAAGCAAAGGTCTTGGCCTTACATTAAAAGAGTCACAAACTATGCACATTTAAATGTTTCTAAAAAGGATGTTTAAAGCATTATTTTTAAAGATTATTGACTTTAATATATTTATATGATAAACTGTCCAACTACCTATTCTGAATATGTCAGATAAGAAGGGGGGACAGCAAGAAAATAAATTGTCACCAACTGCAAAAATGTCACCCCTTTACAAGTAAAAAAGAAAGGTGAATGAAGAGGTACAGATTCTCATGAATGTGGGTTCTTAATATCCTGTCTGGTTTGAATCTGTCTGGTTAAGAGACAGAAGAAAGCTTTTCTGTCAGCTGGTCTTTGCAAGTGCAAGAGCAATTTCACAGATGGGGAGGGTGTTTTATTGCCTTAGGTTGTCCTAGAGAAATGCCACTAAGGCCTCCTTTATATGACATAGCCCATGCCAGAGCAAAGCATCAGTCATTATAAACCTTCAGCTAAAAGCAGATTGCACACTTATTTCTCATATACCACATTTGTGTCTTAATTCAAACTAATATTATGGTTAAGGCCTAAATGCATTGACTACTTTATGGAGCAGTTCTGTGACCAAAGAAAGTGTCCCTAAAAGTGCCGCTTCTTGGGATTTTCCATCCTTAAGTAGCAGATTGTCTCAAGGACCTCTTTCCCAGATGACAGCACTGTTACTGAGAGGCCATATAATAGCATGAACACAGGATACCTTATCTTTTATTATTACACATTTTTATCATCAACTAATTTTTAATTTCCTTGGGACCAAATAGTGGTCATGTTAATAGCCTCCTGTAGTACCTAATGTAGCATCTGAGCCAGAGTAAGTGCTGAATAGATGTAGAAATAATGATAAAGTTCCCAAACTGGAACATTCTACTTTTATGTGGCAGTTATAACAGAAATTTGCCACTTAAGAAATATTTTAGTTTTATCATATTGTTGAATCTTGTCTCATATTTCTATTCACTGTGTTAGCTGTTATAGGTGATACTGTGTATTTTAATGTTGAGATGTGACTACATTGTATTCATCCAGCTGGTTTCTTAGAACTAGCTGAATATAAGACAGATTTTTTAGATTGCCAGTAGTGAGCTTGACTCAGTGCATGTGAAATTCATGCATTCTTGGCCTGCCTTTCCCTTTTCTGCAGATGGTTGCTCATGGACCTTCATTTGCCTCCCCCAAATATATCAAGAGCCCAGAGGTAAATTATTCAGATAGTGTGGCCACCCTGGGAGAACTGGTGCATTTGGCAGGGCCTGCTGAGATACAAACCAATCAACCCAAATGTTTTATATCTTCTTTCCATATTGTAACTCCCGTGAGGTAAAGCGTTAAGCTACATTAAACCTCATAAAGAGAAATTTGAGTTCATGATGTGTAACTTTTAGTAATGGTAATTAGTATAATCTGCTTCGTGAATTTGCTAACTGATATTTGAAAAAAAATGTTACCGGTTTTATCATTTCTATTTAAATATTTAAGACCAAAAACTTTTTTAGTAAGCACTTAGTACCACTCACAAAACTTTGTAAGTTGCTTTGATTGTATACAGATTATGTCAAAATATCAGAAGCAGGCAACTCATGAAACCAAGAACATAAACATAATTTATAAAACTTATAAGAAAAAAATTACAGTTTGAATTTCAAAGTATGAATAAAAACTGAAGTTGAAATGTTTGCAGAGTCAGATATCCCCTATGTATCAACTAAAATTTTAGGGAATATATCTATAAATAAAACAGGAGAAAATATTGGCAGGAAACTCCTAATATATAAGAGATGAAGAATGTATTAGGCAATATCCACCTGTGTAGGTATCAGTGAACCTATGGGCACAGTATGCAGATAAGTTTAGGAAACATGCAAATATAGTAAATACTACTAACAATTATAGTCAGAAATGTCACTACTCCTCTCTTAGTCATTGATAGAATAAGTAGACAGAAAATCAGTAAGGGGTTAAAAGACTTGAAAAACAATCAATTAACTTGACTTATTAACATTTTTACAGCATTCCATCCCAAAATAACAGAATGCACATTTTTTCAAAGGCACACAGAATTATAAATCTTACCAAGATTTATATTTATATTTAATTAATATTAAATATAATTATAATTTTAATATAATTATAATCATTGCTATATTGATAAATATTAACATATTAATATTAATATTTTATATTTATATTTAAATATAGATCTTACCAAGATTTATATTTGGGGCCATAAAAATAAGTTTCACTGCATTTAAAAGTATTGCAGAATATGTTCTCTAACCACAGTGGAATTAAATGAAAAGTCAACAACAGAAAAATGTTGGGAAAGCCCCCAATATCTTGACATTAAATAGCATACTTCTCAATAACACATGTGTAGTGGGTTGATCTGTGGCTTCCAAAATGATATGCCCATGTCTTAACTCCTAGAACCTCTGAATTTGGGAGAAGGGTCTTTGCAGATGTAATTAAGTATCTCAAGATGAGATAATCCTGAATTATCCAGGTGGAGGCCTTATACTCAGTGAAAGGTGCCCTTATTTAAAAAAAAAAAAAGAGAAAGGAAGAAAAAAAAAAGGGCAGAAAACACAGGCATGGAGAAGGCATGTGGAGATTGAGGCAGAGATTGGAGGTCTATAGCCCCACACCAAGTAACACGTGGAGCCACCAGAAGCTGGAGGAGGCAAGGAATGCAATCTCCCCTAGAGTCTTTGGAGGAAGTGGCCCTGATAACACCCTAATTTTGAATTCCTGGCTTGCAGAACGGTGAGAAAATCTTTTGTTATTGTTTTAAATCATCTAGTTTGTGGCATTTGTTGAGGTAGCCATAGGAAACTAATATACCCTGAGCCAAAGAATACATGTAAAGGGAAACTAGAAAGTGTTTTGAATGAAATGACAGTGTAGATACAACATATCAAACATTTGCTGGATGCTCATGAGCAGTAGTTAGGGGAAAATTTATAGCACTGGATGTCTGTCTTGGAAAAGGAGAAAGTTCTCAAATCAATGCCTCCAGCTTCTCTACCTTAAGAAACTAGAAAAGAGCAAATGAAACCCAAAATAAGCAGAAGAAAAGAAGTACTAAAGATCAAAACAGAAATCAATAGCATAGAAAATAGGAAAACAATGAGGAAATAAAAAATTGGTCCTTTGAGAAGGTTAATAGCATTGATAAACCTCTAGCCAGAATGGATCAGGAAAAAGGGAAAACACAAAAATAACTGGGACCAGGAATGAGAGAGGTGAGGGAGCTGCCGTTTGACCCAGTGATCCTACAACTGCTAGTACAGCTTAGGGCTCCTGAAACACCCATCAGAAAGAATATATGCATCCCTATGTTCACAACAGCATTCTGGAAACAGCCCAAGTGCCCATCAGTAGATGAGTGGATAACAAAGATGAAGTACATACACAATGAAATACTACACGGCTGTAAGAAAGAAGGAACCCTTACCCTTTGCGACAGCATAGCTAGACCTGGAGATTGTTATGCTAAGTGAAATAAACCAGTTAGAGAAAGACAAGTTCCATATGATCTCACTTATATGTGGAATCTAATGAACAAAACAAACTGAAAAACAAAATAAACCCAGAGGCATGGATATATAGAGCAGACTGACAGGGGACGGTGATGAGAGGACCTGGAAGAGATGAGCTAAAAAACACATATTCGTATCTGCATAGCCCCTGGATACAGACAACGTGGTGAAGGCCTGGGAAGGGATCAGAGGCACAGGGGAACATCTGTAATAGTGTCAACAATAAAAAAAAAAAGAGAATAGGGAGGAAATAAAGGATAATGAAAGAGTCAGTTGTTTCTCAGCTGTCTTTCCATGTTCCCAGCCCTTAAGAGAGCTCCTGACTTTCTCTCAGGAAAGCCCTGTCTGTCTCTGTGTCAGAGCTGTGGCCTCCCCCTGTGAATGAAGTTTTGTAGGATCTAATCCATCACACCAGCCCACGTGTAGTGTTTAACATTTTTACTCGTTTGTCTTTCTCCTCACTCCTGTCGATAGCAGATTTGCTCTTCTTCCCCTTAAACTGGGGATAAAAGCATCTGAAGGTCTGTTCTTAGATGGAAAGGATTCTTTCTTTTCTGGAATTTAGTTCATTTAGCTTTTTTGTTGTTGTTGTATCCCTAGTTCTCAGGGATTAAAATAAACAAGCTACCAAATATATTACAGTTTTAAAACTAATTTGGCTTGTTCTTGTGAATTTAGGAGGGATGGACTGCCATAACAAAATACTATGGACTGTATGGCTAAAACCACAAAAATTCTAGAGGCTAGAAGTCTGACATCAAGGTGTTAGCAGGTTTGGTTTCTTCTGAGGCATGTCTCCTTGGCTTGTAGATGACGACCTTTGCGCTGTGTCCTCACATGGTTGTCACCCTGTCTCTGTGTTCTGAACGGACACTAGTTAGATTAGGGCCTATGCTAATCAAGTTAATATGACCCAGTTTTAACTTAATTACTTTTCCAAAGGCCCTATCTCCAAATGAGGTCACACTCCAAGGCACTGGAGGTTACAGAGGGCTTCAACATGTGAATTTGGAGGAATGCAGTTCTGCCCATAGCATTTTCCTCAATCTGGCCCTGCAGCACTTCCTTGACCTCGTATCCTGCTCCTCTAGTCCTTTACTCTGCATGGCTGGGCCAGCCTTGCTGCTGATCTTAGAACATGGCAGGCATGTTCCAATTCAAGGGCATTTTTATTGGATCTAAGTCTACCTGAGGTAGTTTCCCCACCTTGAGATATCCACTTGACTCATTCTTCTATATCCTTCAAGACCTTGCACAAATGTTGGCATCCCTTGGAGATGTACTCTAACTCTCTTATTTTAGAAGTGCAATCCTGCTCTCTATCTATGAATCTGTTTCTATTTTGCTTGTTAGTTCAGTTGGTTCATTAGAGCAGGATGACAGATATGGGGGGGAGGGAAGGGGGGCAGAGGGGATGGAGGGGTTGAGCAAAAAGGAAAAAGGACTCATGGAGATGGACAACAGTGTGGTGATTGTGGAGGAGGGGAGAGGAGGATATAGGGGGGATAAATGGTAATGGAAAAAATACAATAAAAAATAATTGCAATCTTACCCTTGCCAGTGTGCTCAGTGGTTGGATCATTGTCCCATACACTGAAAGGTCATGGGTTCGATTCCTGGTCAGAGCACATACCTAGGTTGTGGGTTTGGTCCCTGGTCAGGGTGCATAGGGGAGACAATCAATTGATGTTTCCCTTTCACATCAATATTTCTCTCTCCCCCTTTCTGTCTCTCTAAAATCAATGTATATATTCTTGGGTGACAAATTTAAAAAAAATAATAATAAAAGTGCTACCCTGATCTCACTGCACTGTTTACTCTTCACAGTACACTGGACCCATGAACAACCCAGGTTTGAACTGTGCGCATTCACCTATATGTGATTATTTTTCCAATAAATACTATAAATTTATTTTTTCTTCCATATGATTTTCTTAAAAACATTTTCTCTAGCTTTATTGTAAGAATACAGTATATATAAAGTATATAATAATACAAAATGTGTTAATCAATTGTGTTATTGGTAAGGTCTCTCGTAATCAACAGTAGGCTATTAGTAGTTAAGTTTGGGGGAGTCAAAAATTATATGTGGATTTTCAATTGTGCAGGGGTTGAGCGTCACAACCCCCATGTTGCTTAAGGGTCAACTATACTTGCCACCTTCTAATCTAATGTACAAGTTAGTTATTTATTAAGTGTATTGCCTTCCTTTATACCACTAGCATATGAGCTCCCTTTGGGCAGGGATTTTTATTTGTCTTACCCATTGCTGTCACAGCATCCGAGTGCCTGGCACACGTTGGGCATTCTGTAATGATTCAGTAATGAATGAATCAAAAGAGTAGATTATTGGTGATGATTGGTTCCATGTGGTTTCTAAACCAGAGTTTCTAATTTTTTCTATGAAATGCTGCTTTAAAGAAAAAGAATGGTTCCACTGCCACGGATGACTTTGAAGATCCATATTAGACCAAATTAAACAAATTACCACAGGACTTCCAATCTCTAATATGCTAATGGGGTCTTTAATCTCCATTGGTGAAGCGGAGATCAAATGCAGCATACTCGAGGCCTTTTTCACCATGCAATCCTGTTCGTTTTTTCCTGAATCATCTTGGGCAATTAGTTCCTAAGACTAATGTTTGTTAGAACTCATTTTGAAAAGAAAAGTAGTTTTTTAAGATCTCTCACTCTCCCCTTCTTTTAAGAGCCTCATTCCTATGTCACATGAATTTCAACAGTCGATTCTTCACTCCAAGCATGATGATTTCTTTGTTTCATATGTTGAAAATATTGTTTGACAATGTCATTTCTGTTGTAATACAATCTCTTTTCCTTTATTCTTACTTTTTCTATTTCCCTTTCTTTTGCTTGTGATTGTGTTAAAAATGGAATGAAATCTGTTCTTTTTGAAAATATATTCTCCTTTCTCTCATAGAATTTTTGTTATTTGGAAAATGGATAAACTTTCTCAACATCCAGTGCTGGTTCGTTTGGGGATGGTGGTGATGTGTTAGTGTGCATGCAGAGTGAGTTAAGGAAAGCAGGATTTGAAATGTCTGTTTTTGAGTCTGAATGAGGATAGAGTGAGGATAAAAGGAAAAAATCACCTGCATAAAGAAAAATAAAAGAAGTAGAAAAAAAGAGGAAGTAGAAGTATAGAAATGATTGAAAAATATTTAGAAAGAAAAGGAAGAGCATAAAGAAAACAGAAGTGGAGAAAAGGCTTTATATAGAGAAAAATAAAAAATGGATGGAATTAACATCTGTTGAGTGCCAACCATGTCCTGGACTGCATAAATTGAGCCCTTTAATAATCCTCTGGCCCTGGCTGATGTAGCTGAGTGAACTGAGTGCCAGCCTGTGAACCAAACAGTCACTGGTTTGATTCCCAGTCAGGGCACATGCCTGGGTTGCAGGTCAGGTCCCTAGTACAGGGCACGCTAGAGACAACCACACATTGATATTTCCTTTTCTTTCTCCATTCCCCTCTCTGTAAAAATCAATAAAACCTTTAAAAAATCCTCTGAATTAGGCATTATCATCAGTAAATTCATATGTACAAACCAGCGAGTTAAGTAATTTAGTACTTAAACTTCTCTGGTCTTATGACACACAGAAATGATACATATATTTTAAAGGCATTTAAGATTAATCATAGCCGACTAGCTTAAGGCCTTTTGTGGTCCCTATCTGACTCATGTACCCTGAGGGTTGAAAGAATCAAGTTCTTTGCAAACTGTAATCTATTCTAAATCCAATTAGTTGACAAGATATAAAGTAACTTATTCAAGGTTACACAAATCAAGGTTGAAAAATAAAAAGCTGAAGTTTGAATTCAAGTTTCTTAGAATTCATAGTCCACCTTTTTAAGTAGCACTAAGGCTATGAAGATGAATAATGCATGACCCTATGCTTAAGGAATTTAACAGCCTAATAGAGGGAAAATAGAGATGCTAGACAAAAAACTAGAAGGGATCATGGATCTAGATTTATTAGGGAAATGAGAGAAAAGTATTACTCAACTTGGTTTTCAGGGCAGAATGAGTTTGCCGGGTGAAATTAAAAAGGGAAGATGGAGAAGGCACTACAAGCAGTAGCGACCACATACGCAACGACATTGAGTTGGGGGCAATTTGGGGATGTGAGGGGAGTCACAAACTAGTTGATCTAGCTGCACCCCTGAGCCAGGTGAGGGGAGGGAAGCAAACAGAATTGAGGCTGGACAGAGGCACTGGGTCAGATGGGAGCAGGAAGTGGGGGCAGGTGGTGGTAACTATACTGCAGAAATGATGGAGGGAAGAGACAAGAGGAACATAGTCAAAGTGTTTTGGAATATACTATTAGTAAATTTAGTGTCTTCAGAAATGGTGAGAAACAAATTATTGGGATTTCTGTCTTGGTTTCCTTGGAGAATAATGATTATTAGGAAAACATTTAAATAGAGAAATCTGGAGAAAGAGCAGGTTTCAACAAGAAGGACAAGGAGTTTGATATTGGGCTTCATGATTTTGAGATCCTTTGTAGTATGTTTGGGGAAGATTAGTATTTAGCACACAGGTAGAAGGCTGCTTCTAGAGCAGAGTGGAGTGAGTAAACCTTAGTCTCCCCTGTCCCCCTGCCCTGTGGTATGTATTATATATCTTTTTCAGTATTCCTTTTAAACTACATTAATAATGCTGGTTATGAACTTAAGCAAGTTAAAAGTTTAACCTAAAGTGGTTAAAAATTCTCATAACTGGCAGTGTGTTTTCCATGTTAGGTTCAGCAATTATGATAACAGTGTCCTCTGCAATATTGACCGCCAAGCCTTGGAGAATTGTGGCCTAAGAATTGTACTGGGTAGATTTCTGTTAACTCAAGAAGCCCTTATTTTAGGTAATATGCATATTTTTAGTTAGTAACATTAATAATTAACATTTATAGAGCCCTTAATATGAGCCAGGCACTGTTATAAATGACAAACATTTATCAACTTAGTTCTCACAACACTGCTGTTTAGTGAGGAAGAGTTAAATAACTTCCTCAGGTCTATCATGTGTCCTGTCTTCAGACACCAAGTACTGAAGATTCCAGCAATTTCTGACATTTGGTTGTGTGAGCCTAAGGCCATGAGGTATAGCTCTCCCTGCCTCAGATTATAGCTAGAAATTTGTCTTGCACTCGTTCCTCATTTGCTTCTTGAAAATTGTGTTTGAGCCATTGTTAACAATTTTGTAATGTTTCAGATAATTTCTATTCTCTAGGGGATAACTTTTTCTCATATTTGGTAGTTCATTTATCATATCAAAGAAGTGAGAAGTCTGCTACCAGGAAGATGGAGTACGCACACTTTTCCTTATTCCTCCTGTTAAGTACAACTACAAATCTTGGTGTACACACACACATACATGCTTGCACACTGAAAAGCAGAGAGAAGAAGAAAAGAAGGCAGGCTTTTTAGGGACCTTGGGACCCAAAGAACAACAAGGTGGTATGCTCCTGGGTTTTCTTTTTGCCTCATGTATTTCAGACTTAGAGCTAAAGAAGCTAGCAACCCAAAGATGCCAATGGACACAGACAAGAGAAACATTCTCTATGAAAGCTTCCTCTCTCTATAGCCAAAGGACCAGGAAAGGGCAGTCTAGCAAGACAGAAACTTTTAGATAATAACTGTTCTATCCTAGACAAACAACAGAGACTCATCCCCTCCATTCCATGCCAACAAAGGCTAGGCAGGAAGCCTAGATTCTCATCTTCACGAGGCTGCCATAAGTTCATGAAACCAGTGAACCTTCCTAGGTGTTTTTTACCTTAGGTTGTAGAGTCATTAAAGAGCACATACTATTTATTTTCTTTGAAAGTCACTGACTTTAAGTGGTTTCTCAGTTGCCTAAGAATCCTACTTGTGATGGTTTTATCTCTTATTTTTCTAGAATCAGTGTTGAACACCCCACGTTGTATTTATCTCACTTCTTCATTCATCAACATTGGCCTGATTCACCTCCTTTCAAGATTTTGATCTTCATTCCCAGTCAGAAATGAGCTAATGGGATGAACTAGTCATTCCAGTGGACTGGGAAAGGGTTAGACATCCCCACTTTACAATAACACAGAACTTGTAATCATCTTCTGAGACAAAGCCCCAAGGCCAGTGTCTTTAGAACATCTCCACTTGTTCCACATATTCTGACTGGGCATGCTCACCTACCTCAGTGCCATCAAGAAATACCCATGTGCTCATCACTGTAACTCTGCATGACCCATTTGGACATTTCTCTGGCGTGACATTTACTGAGCATTCTTCCTTAGATTTCTTTAAGGAAAAGTTGCCTCATCTACTCAGTGTGTCCAAAATGGAAATCTTCTCCACCATATCTGTGTCTCCTCATGCATTTTCTGTGTCAATTATAAGGAACTTATCATTGGATAATGATAAGTTGAACAATGATAATGACACTGAACAATTAGGAGTCCTAATCGACTCTTTCCTCCCTCTTCCACTCCAAATGGAACTTACTGTAAGGGTCTGTGGATTCTACCACTCTTGAATCCATGTATTTTTGCCCATTATGATGGCCACTCACTGGTTCAGGTCTTCGTCATCTCTTAAACTACAGTGTCCCAGCTACTTTCTCTGCCTTCAGGCTGGCCTTCTCTTATCCATTTTCCATATGGCATCCACAGCGTTTATTTTTTTGCCACTTCTTGCCTTTAAAAGTTTTTAGTGATTCTTCACTGCTCTCAGAATTAAGTCTAAACACCTTAATATGACTTGAAAATTATTAATGGTTCAGCATTTGCTTACCTTTCTAGGAATTCTCTCCACCTTAACCTAGACTTGTCTTTAATTTAGGTTCTAGGACTTTGTATAGTTGATGCCTTAACTTAGAGTGTCTTTCCAATCTCCTATGTGCCTAATCCTTACTCTTCTTTTGGCTGAGATACTTCTGAACAGATGCCTTTGTTGCTCCCACCCCTCTCAAGGCCAAGTGGCATACCCTTTTATTATCCCCAGTGTTACAGTTATCACACTGAACTTCAATTTCCTCTTTACTGGTTTATCTTCCTCAACAGCTCCATAAGGGTAGGGATTATATTGTTCACTGTGTTCTTTGCATCAAGCTCTGTGTCTATATTGCAGTCTATGCTCAATAAATATTAATAAAATAATATTAATAAAATAATATTAATAAAAGTATGAAGAAAGGAGCTTGCCATGACACACCAGTGAGAGAGAGGTTCTGAGGGAGGTGGAACTGTTAGAAATACACATACCACGTTATAGGTAATAGCTTCTTTTGATTATAGCTCTCAGCTTCTTATAGAAGGGTACTTGAAAAAGTATGCCTAAAATAAGTCAAGAAGGAGTATGCTAATTAGACTGAATGACATATTTTCTTCTTCCAAGGTACTAGACTATCATTTTTAAAAGACCTTAGTTAACCACTAAATTCTGTATATGCTGGCAGCAGTTTCTTTCCCTAGGTTCGATTTCCTTGCAGAACCAGATGGAGATTCTGGTTTAACTGACAGAATTCCATATTCTGAGTTCTCCCCTTTTTTTTCTACTTGGGTCCTGGGCTGTGTGTGGTAAATTTCCCGATATACACCTACTCACAGTAGCCAGATAAGAATAAAAATCCTTCAGGTTAAGGAGCTGATGCTTTTCTTCGATGAGGGATGAACCCAAAACCACTCTAAAAGGTCTGCAGGTTTGTGAGATCCTTTTACCCATGGAGCTGTAATTCCAAACTTTGAAGGAAATGCCAGGTTGAAAAGACTGCAGCTCATTTCCTGCATGCATGTTTGCCTATGGAAATTTCGTAACATATACCAAAGTTCAGTAAGTACTGAGTGAATAAATGTATGGGTCTGTGACAAACACTTCGGCCTAACATCTCTGTCAGTGTTCCACTGGAATTCTGCACCCAAGAGGCCATCTGGATTTCATCTTCTCGTGATTCCTGTTTTATCAGGTCATCTTCTTTAGCAATCTGCAGTGCAGTTTTGACCCTAGTTTCCATGTGGAGGGGTTGATGGTCCCTTTCTAGACCACACTGCAGTGCAAATGAATTGTCAATGTTTCTCCTGTAGGGGGAGCCTGGCACACTGAGTGTACCAGTGGGGTCTTTCTGAGCTACTACTTCCCACCTTGGGAACTAGACGTACTTATTCTTGCTTCTGTGCCTTTCCTCATGTACTTTTACCCAGGAATTGCCCTCGGGCCCACTTCTTTATTCTACAACTCTTCTGCTTTTCTAAATCTTATTTTTTTGGATTCAGCTCAAGTTTCATCTTCTGCAGCCAGGGCATAGATCATGTAGGTCTCTAGGTGCTTTTTCATTCTTAATGCTAGGTGCCATTCTCTCAAATTATTTCATGATTCTTTAGAGTAGAGGTTGTATCTTTTACTTCCCATGTAGGAGGATGGCCCAGTGCAGCGGATCACTCAGTCTGAGGCTATTTAAGTACCCTGCTGTGTTTGAATTGGCACATTAAGCTGTCTGTATCATATTTCCCACTGTCTTATCTGAAAACCACATTAGCTCAGGCAGGGCTTGGGGCTATCAAAACATTCTCCTAGAATTTTCTCTGACTTTTACAATTATCATATAGAGATTTTTCTTTTGTGCAGATTATGCCTCTCTGGCTCTCATATAGTAACTAGTCAATTTTCCTCTCACCCAGTATGGAACTGTGAAGGAAAGAATTAGAAGGTGAAATTGGAGGATTTGAGGTTAGAAGAAACTGGTTAACTTCTTTGTATACTTAATTCCCAATTATAAGGGAAAAAATTGGATCAATTCCATTTCTCTGAGCCTGATCTCAGTTTTCTTTAACTTAATACCATCAGCACCTGGTACAAGTGCCTGGCTCAGGACAAAGCTTTGCCATAAATACTTGTTGAAGAGGTTTATCACACTATGGAGGGTGGCTATACAAATACTAGTAATATCATCCTAAAATGAAAATAGCATCAGCAGCCTCCCTACCAATCAGTCACTATCTATACCTTTGATTGCCTTTTATATTCTGGAGTCTGTAAAAATGGTGCTTTCAAAGACTTTTATGAGAAATGTATTTATGTCCTTGCTTGGCAAGATGGTTTTTAGAAAGAATATGTTCCAATAATCAAGAATGATGTAGAAATTTTTACATGGTAAATATTTAAATGGAAGATGACATTTTAAATCTAACTTCAAAGTTCCTGTTTCAGAGCTATATGGAGGGACCTGAATGACAAGCAGAGATGACTTTGAGAAAACCTCTGCTTCTCATTCCTAATGGCTTTACTATGTCATGAGAAAGCTCAAACCTTCTTTGCTGAATGAGACTGCCCAGCCTTATTTCCAGTCTTGGCTGATGGTATACTTGATCTTCCAGGCATGAAGGCTAGAAACCTCAGTTTAGTATTGGACTCTCCTCTCTCCCGTGGATCCACTGACTCCTGGTAATTTCCCTTTAGTATGTGTTCTACATCTGGACTTATGTTAGTCCCACTATCTCTTAGTTGAGGTTCTCAGATAATAGCCTTTTACCTTATCACCAAGTCTCTCCCACTCCAATGCATCCCCTGTACTGGCATAAAACAAATATTGATTTTGCTATTTTCTTGTTCAAAAACTTTTAGTAGTTTCTTATTACTCCCAAAAACATAATAAGCAAAATTTGACTTTCAAGAATATTTGTAGCAGCATCATTTATGTCAAAACATTAGAACCAACATGATGTTCAGCAACAAGGAAATAGATAAAATGAAATTAGTACTTGTGATGAAATATTATTTGACCATTAAAGGTCCCGCTTTTGAAGAATTTTCAATGTGTAAAAATCAGGAATGTAGCAAAACATAACATTGAATATACCATTGTATATATAAAATATGAAATATTTAAAATATTTTTATATTTTTTAAATATTTTGTATATTTTAAAAAATATTTTTTAAAATTGAAATATTTTAAATATTTTATATATATTTAAAATATGAAATATATAGTTTATATATTTTGTCAGCAGTGGTTATTTCTGGTTGGCCCAGTTATGGGACATTTTTTTTTTGTTACATTTCTCAAATTTTCTACAATGACTGTGTATTGCTCTTATAATCAGAAAAATAAACTTGCTCTGACAGTTGGGATCTGGAAAGGAAGTTATGACTTATTTAGTTTAGTTGTTAATATATTTTTGGACCGTGGTCCTCCTTGAGGCTCTGATGAATGATGTGGAACTCTTCTTAGAAAAATATACATCTTTCCACACACATAACTTAAGTAGGATTTTGGACCTCAGATTAAGAAGCTTTCAATAGTACAACTCTAACATTTAGGAGATAGTGGAAAAAGAGATCTGGATCTTGGACTTTTAACCTTTGGCCTGAAACTAGGTTGTCCAGAAGACTTGGATTACATTTCGAGCATCCCCCAGTCATGTGGTCCTTATGGACGCTCTTTAAATTGATAAGCCTGTTGGTATTAGAGCATGCCCGAGAAAGTTACCTTTTACCTCTGTGGAGGAATCCCACTCGTAGTGGCCTTTGCGGTTTTTCTTGGGAGGGGTTCCCTTGCTCTTTCTCCCTATAAAGACAGGTCTTGTTGGAAGAGGAACAGCTTCTAGTTATTGATGACTAGTTATAGGCGAATATCATGTGTCTGAGACCACTACATTTGGTTCTTATTATTTTCTTTAACATTTCCCCCTGCACTTGATGATTTTGTGTGCAGGGGTGATAAAGACTTTCGTTTTGAGAAGGCGTGTTTGCTTCTATTACCTGGTGGTTTCTTTTATATGACGATCATGATGGTGACGGCAGGGCAGGATGGAGGCCTTCCTGTCACTGTTGGTGTCTGTCTGCGCTTGGATCACTCATGGCACTGGACACTGCAGCAGTTCCATGCCTAGCGCCTGAATGGCTTGTAAGGTGCAAGGCTAGAACCTCCCTCCTTCCCTGTTTTAGGTGACTCTGTCTTTGCACAATATTAAGTTAGGCAGTAGATGAGGGGAAAAAACACTCAACCAACAAGAGCAACACACACACTAGAGCCAGCCTTTCAGCTGGGAAGGTGAGATGCTCTTACTCGGTCAGAAAGCCCTACAGGGGCCTGGTAAATCTTGTCACAAACAGCAGATTTTATAGATAAAGGAAAAGTGTTTTCTTTGGTGCAATAAAGCTGCAAACATAGATCTAGAAACAGCTGTCTGATAATTCTTTGCAAGTTGTTAAGCCTTCCACAATCTAATCTCTGCAGAGAGCCCTGAATTAAAATAGAGGATAGAATCCTTGCACTGAAACAGAGGAGATGTAAGAAAACAAACATTTTTGAGTACTTCCAAATACCAGTACAGGGAAAGGTACCATCACAGATGTTATAACATTTATTCCTGTGGACAGTGCTATGGGGTAGCTAGTGTTGTCATTATTTTTACAGATGAGGAAACTGAGGCCTAAAGCCTAAGTGTTTTGCATGAGGACACACAACAAGAGACTAACCTGAGTATGTCAGCTCCCAGCTCACGTTCTTTCTCCTGTATATCAATATGGTGGCATATTGTTTTGAATATTCTAATTATATTTTATGTGTGTATAAGTTTTAAATATGTATGTGCTATAATCTTATTAGCAAAAATTAGAAAATGCAGAAAGCTGTAAACACGGCTCACGTGCACCCGCTCATTCACACGCAGTCCTATCCTCACCACAGCCTCGTGTAGAACCTGATTAATAGTAACTGGCTGTGATACAGATTTCCTCTCCTCTCTTCTTCCCTTTGTTAATTCTGTTGTATTAACTATATATGCATTAACTGAATGCATATACAGTTAACTGAATGCATTAACTGAATGCATATACAGTTTTAACTCCTTAACTAATTATTTTTTGCATAGTGCTTCATTTTGTCGCCTAGGTTAGTGCTCTTCTGCTGTCATTTTAATAAAATGTGGTGAGAGAAGAAGCAGAAAGAGTAAAGCCCTCCCTGAGTGGTCAAGGCAGAAGCACCCAGCATTATGATGATGCCCATATGCTTTTCTTCAGTCCTCCTGGTCTGCTGTACAGGAAGGTGGTTGGTTGGGACCTTATTGTTTGGTCTGCAGCAGAGGAAACAGTTACATGTTTTGGCTGAGCATGGAATGTAAGAGAAAACGTATCTACTGACTTTCTATTTCTACTTCATTGAAAGCCCCAAAAGAGTCAGATGGTTGTGATTTTCAGGTATATTCCTTCTATCCTCTTAGAAATTAACTTTTTAAGTTTATTGAGTTACTTTTTGTATCCACCTGGAATTGGGCCAGGGAAAGAAAATGACTGATGTGCATAGTGTGTCAAAATGACATTGAACAAAATGACGTTATTGGAGGAACTGCTGTACACCCTAATGTGGGCACTGTCCAAGAACAGGAATCAGAACTCTGAAGGTTGTCCAGTTTCCTGCCCCTCCCACATGACCTGGAAGCACCGTCTCATGCCCCTGGGGCCAAAGGGTGAATCCCCACCTGCCTGGGGAAGCTGCTGGCCAGGCAGGGTGCAAAGGAAGAAAAGGGAGCAAATTAGACACCAGCTGGCATTTTCCTCTTCAGAAGCTGACCTTTTTCTTGCATAACACTTTTAGGTTGCTAGACTTTCAAACTTCAGGATTTCCTTCTTTATATAATCTCATGAAAAGGTACCTGATTCCACTCCTTCTGTCTTGCAAAGTCTGCTGCCTACATTTTGGATATTGCATATTTTAGTTAATACCTACAACTTAATATGAAAAAAACCATTCAAAATGGGCAGAGGACTTGAACAGGCATTTTTCGAAAGAAGAAATACAGATGATCAACAAACACGTGAAAGGATGCTCAACTCTGCTAATCATCAGGGAATGCAAATGAAAAACCACAATGAAATATCACTACACACCTGCCAAATAGCTGTTTTCAAAAAGACAAAAAAAAAAAAACAAATGTTGGCAAGGATGTGGAGAAAAGTGAACTCTTGTACACTGTTGGTGGGAATGTAAAATGGTGCAGCCACGATGGAAAATGGTATGGCGGTTCCTCAAAAAAATTAAAAATGGAGTTATCATATATTTCAGCAATTCCACTTCTGAGTATTTACCCAAAGGAAATATAAGCACAAATTTGAAGAGATATATGCACTTCTGTGTTCATTGCAGTATTATTTTTAATAGCCAAGATATGGATTACTGCCTGTGTCCATTAGTAGGTAAATGTGAATGGGTAAATGTGAATGGGTGAATGGGTATATATTATACAATGGAATATTACTCAGCTGCAAAAAATATTAAAACCTTGCCATTTGCAACAGCATGAATGGACCTAGAGGGTATTGCACTAAGTAAAATAAATCAGACAGAGAAAGACAAATACCATATGATTTCAGTTACATGTGGAATCTACAAAATAAACAGATAAAGCAACAGACTCATAGATATAGGAAACAAACTGGTGGTTACTAGCGAAGGGAAGGGTTGGAGGGCAGGAAAAGTAGGAAAAGGAAGAGGTAAAAACTTCCATTTATAAAATGTCATGGGGATGTAAATAATAGCACAGTAAATATAATCAATAATGTTGTAACTTTGTATGGTGCCAGATGTTAATTAGACTTACTATGGGGATCATTTTATCATGCATACAAATGTTGAATCACTATGTCGTACACCTGAAATGAATAGAACATTGGATGGCAGTTTAAAAAGAGTCTGCTTTCTTGGGGCTTTCCAATAGCCTGCTGTGGGGAAACAAAGTATATTCTTTGGATAAGATTAAAGGTCTCCAGTTTTTATCAGGAGCCAAAATTGATATTGCACACAAATGGGTGACCCACCCCCAGGGTCTTTTGTGTGTCTGAGCTAGTTTGCTATGTGGAGAGTAGGAGAATGGACAAGAAAGAGACATTTTTCTGATTCTAGGTTCCCACCAACTAAGACTAAGACTGAGTCATAAGTAATACCAGGGTTGGACCTTGAACAGTTTTATGTGCTTGCACTGCATGGTAGCATTCATTATTATGTGCTGCCTTGACCTGTGGTAAAACTGGGAGGGCATCACACAACCTAACTGCAGGGCCCTCTCCCCATTGTGTTCCTGCGGACAAGGCACCTAGCCCAACAACCCCCCTTAGCACACGGTCCAAGCACACTGTCCACTTCACCTTAAGTGGTGGGTTTCCCTGCTGCTCAAGGAATTATTCAAACAAGTCAGTCATGTCCTCTCATGGCAACGAGGGGTCCCCTCACTCCTTTTTTAGTACAAGCCCTGCCTCTCAGAGCCTCTGCTTGTTCACTCTGTTTCTGAATGCAGCCCCCAGTAGTCCCATGTGGCATGCAGGGTCCCCCCCTGGGCTCTGAGTACACGTGACTAATGAACTTTTGTGGATTTTGTGTGTTCAATGTTGGGTGTCATGCGTTCAGCCATCCCCATATCCCTAGGTTGGGAGTTCTTCCCTCACCAATGGGGTAAAGAGGAGGTGATCAAATGTACCCATTTTTTCCATTCTTAGCGTATTTCCACTTTACAATTATCTGTTCTTTCTCCTATAAACTGAGCAGAGCAGGAAACACACCTGTAATTTTCATGACTATATTCTTGGTGTCAAGCACAGTGATATCTGGCACTTGGTAAACAGTTGATAAATATCCATTGAATAAGTGAATGAGTGAGTTCCAAGGGCCCTTTCTGGTAAGGATTATGCTAAATGTTCTCTCTTTTCAGCTATGCAGTTTTATTATTCCATGATTTGGGATGGAACAGGCTGTGTGAGCAGAGGACACAGTTCCCCTCTGATTTCTCCAAGTTCTTCCCACCTTAGAGACGCCCCAGAGAGCTAAAGGGAAAAATGGATCCTAAAGACAAAACTCATGTCCCCCGTTCACAGATCCATGTCAGACTGATGTACTTTTGTTGATGCAAACATTGCCAAGTGGTACTAAATTGGCAACTAACTATATATATACTGTATACCTTCTGAGACATCCCAGGCCAATTATCTAATGAACTTGAAGGAATTTAGTGCCTGTCTCTCTCAATTTTGTTTTGCCTTGGTTCTCTTTTCCAATTCTAATTTGTTCATGAAGAAAATTATTGCCTGCAAGATAAAGAGGAATGGGGTGGGGTGGAGAGCCTTCATTTCAGTTTTTGTGACTTCTTCGATTATCTCTAGGCCAAGGTACCATCCTATTTTGTTTGTAATGAGGTCAAGGTAATTAGTGGCCAATTCTCTCAGCCACAAAGATGGAATCTTGTCAGGCAGAATTTAGCATACACAAAATTTAGGGAATTCTCTCTTTTATTTCTCTTTGGTTCTTTTCATAAGGATTTGAACTTGATGGGAATCTGAGCATTGTATAGATCGTTCGATCTTATGGTTTAGGGCTTCCCATTTTCTGCCTTCCCACTTGCCAGGCTTTGCTTCCATACATTTACCCATTCCTTCAATGTAAGCATCACCTTTTAAAAAATTAAACTCATATCCAATCTCCCCTAGGGAGATCCTGCTTTTATCTTTTTGTTTCCTTTCTTCAGAACTCCCTAAGGTTTTTTAGTTTATTATTTTTCACATGTAGTCTCCCCCAAGGTGTTAATTTTATTCATTATGCTTTTCAAAGTCCAGGACTTTGAGGCATTTTTTTTTTCTCTCCAGAGCACCTTACACAGTTTTCTATTCATAATAGGCTTTAACCAACATTTGCTCCCTGATTGTTTGGTATTAGGAACCAAGGAGGTCCGCCTCCATGAGGGTGAGCGGCATTCATCAGGAGGCAAGACTGGCATCAGTGTGTCTGAGGGCACGCTAAATGGATGCACAAGGCATCCTGAGCTTTGTATGTTGCAGCAGTGAAAATACCATGAAGAATTGTATTGCAAGAGCCACTTGGCCAGACAGCTTCCCAGATGTTGCTAAACTGTGCTTTAACTGCTTTGTAGAGCTTGTGTTAGCTGTGTCTTCCTCTTATACTGGAGACAATGACTAGAGTTATTATTAATTCTGGTCATTTCTCTATGCCTCAATCTATAATCTGTTTCTTGTAACATCCCTTCTCCCACTTATCATAAGAGTCAGGCCCAGCATCTGGAGGAGCAGTGGAATGGAACTTATGCAACCATGTGGTCACTGTTACCTCAGGTGATAAGGAGAAAGGAAAAGAGGAACAGAGAGAATAAATCAAATTATTTTAAAATGTCATGGTTTCTAGTAAGGCAATAGAGTTTCTCTGCTGGTTACCCTAAGACATCTGTTTTAGAGTCCTTAGTGGGACTCTAGAGCTGATGTATGATTGGGCATAAACCTCATTAACAGGCTTTGTCACTTCATCAGAGATAGGTGTAGCATAGGTGGGCATTCTCGAAGAGGTTTATGTGACCAAACCCACCTCAGCTGCTAGCACTAATTGGCTCCCCTGGGGAAGTCCCAAGAGAAGCTGTCAGTCACAAAGCCTGAGTTGTGGTTTATAATTTGTAGTGATTTCTCCTCTACTGCTCTTTCTCCATCCCATCCTTTTTGCCTCTCCTTGCATAAATAACAAGTGGTTGTCCACAAAAATTAGAGTCGAGGCACGTCTTACTTTGATTCCTACTGCATTTCTTTTCTCCCTGCTCCATTCTCCCCAGAGTTATCTTTCAGAATGAGATGTGAGATTTTCCTCTATGCTCCCCTTCCCCAACTACCACTGTCAGTGTAAAACAATACTGTCTCATGTAGGAGAGATACTCTCCAAGGTTTAGCTGGCAAAGCTAGAAAATGTTGTTGAAAATAAATGTGCAATGTCAATGTATTTTAAAGGGTGGTTTCTTGTTCTTATACCGTGACTTTAATTCTACTCTGCTGTCAACTGGAGATGTTCTTAGTCTCACTGAATATTTTTGTTAAATCATTATATTTTAAGATTAAATCACAGGACAAGGAAACCCTCCTTTGTTTGCAGGATATTGGATGTAAAGCAAAGAGAGGCTGTCTCTGGTCCAGGGAGTCTTCTGTTAAGAAGATAATGATGATAGCAGCTATCATTTAATAAGCACTTACATGTGAGGGACTACCGTGGTCCCAGCTTTAAAGAAAGAAATTGATGGTTAAAGGTCATAGTCCCAGGACAAGTAAGTGTCAGTATCAGGATTTGAACTTGGGTTTCCCTGACTCCAAAAGCCTGCTCTCTTAAAAATTATGAGGTGCTACTCTTTTGCTATATTTTTGTACAAAGTCTTTGAAACTCATTCTAATTGAAATTATTTATCAGACCAGGTGTTCTTTCCAATGACTGAGACACAGGACCAACTCAGGTGTAGTTGGTGAACCATTCTACAATTGTGTTATTTCATGTAGTATGTTTTAGGGCCATAATACAATTGGTATTATTGCTGAATCCTGGTGATAATAAGCTCTGTGTGTAGTGATGGTAGACCAGATGGACCTTAGCATGTTTATTTCCCCTTTTCCTTCTTACACTGAAACAGAAGCTTGGCGAGTAGACTAGAGAGCCTTGGGGGCCTTTCTCTGTGACAGAATTGCATAGACTGAGCTGAAGTTCTGTCAGTCACCTAGTTATAGGACATGATTTGTGCCAAGAGGACATAGGGGGGCATAATTTTTTCCCTGGTGAGTGTGTGATGTACTACACAGGGTTAGAGGGGATTTAAAGAAATAACAAAATGCAGAAACATTATTTTTATCTGTTTCATGCACACATGGGACCCAGGAAGTTGTCAATTTCTTCTTGTTATGTACTTAAGAGGCTTTTTTTGGAGGGTAGCGCTTATAGGAGGATTTAAGCTTGATGGATGCAATTGATTTTGTAAACATCATTAAAATCTTTAAACTTTGGGCATTATCTTTAGGTTGTAAGTGCTAAAATCAGTCTATACCCTTGTTTCATGATTAGCAAAATTAATCTGGAGACCATCTGTGCTAATTAACTCAGATAAGCCCAGAGCTTCGATATTCTTATTTTAAATGAGAGAGGTTCTAGTGTTGTGGTTGTTTTTATATTGTTTTCATCTGGAGTTAAATTGAATAGAAAGGTAGCTAATTTAGTTAGATGTTGCAACTCCTCTTATGCTTCTCAGAATCATTCCCTTTTAGCAGTCGATTACAAAAAGAGACAGAGGGAAGGATATATGGGAGAAAGAGAATTAGCTCAAACCTTTATGGATTCTGATTGGGAGTAGAAAAATTAGTTCTGAAAATCTAAGCTTGCAGCACTGACAGAGCAACTCCTCTGTACTGTAGGTTGACCAGTGGTTACTATCCCTGCATTCAGGGTTGTTTCTATTTGATCAAGAAATGTGATCCAAAAATACATATGTAGTTCAAATCATATTGTAGCCACAATTTTTACCTTCTCCTTTTGTATCCTGTGTTCAAAATATAAATCTCTCTGGGAAGAAATACAAGATAGTTTGTTTCTGGTCTTTTATCTTCATGTCTGCCTATTGGGTGGACAGAGATTCCAGTAGACAATAAGATAATCACAAGGTGAAGCAAAGAAACAGAACAGGAGGCCGAGTCTCTGGGTAGCAAACAGACAGGATGACCAGCCTCTGACTCAATAGCCTGTCTTGAAAGGTTGGCAATGACTTTGAAATTTTTATCAAGTCCATCTCTTTTCCTTTAGGCAGGGCTATTCTCATACCTTTAGCAAGAAATGATAACCTATTCTATTTTTTAATGAAAATTCCAGTGTAGAGGACACAAGCTCCCTCAGGAGCTCGTTGTGAAGTTAGATGGCTTTTAGAGAAGGACTTTGCTATTGTCTGTTTCTGTTGTTCATCTCCACCACTGGGATGATCAACTTTAGATAAACAGTGACATCCATGGAATGTCATAGTCTATGGCACTTGAACAGATTGACTGACAGAGGGCATGGCTACCCTGGGGAGCAACTAATTCAGTCCCTTCACTGTGTCTAGTTTTTCTCCTCTCTTATAGACCAAGAGAATAGGCTTTTCTATTTTAATTCATGTTATATTGTTGACTTATGTTCACTTTAGACCAGGGGTGTCCAACCTGGGCCGCAGGTAGCTCAGGATGGCTATGAATGTGGCCTAACACAAAATCATAAATTGACTTAAAACATTCTGAGATTTTTTTTTGTGATTAACTGTCTCAGTATCACATAATCACAAAATCATAATGGCTCAAGACAGCTCTTCCAGTGTGGCCCAGAGATGCCAAAAGGTTGGACACCCCTGCTTAGACCTTAGTATTTTTGCCAGCTCTTTGCATTGGCAGTATTTCCCTGTTCTGTGCTAAAATTATCCTGCTTCTGTCAGTCAATATCCGAAATATATGATTTAAAAAAATATGACTATTGATGTCTGTGATCGATAGGACATGGAACTAGCCCTGGAATGACTCAGAGTCCTGGGCTCCAGCCCTGTTTCTGCCACAGCTGCCAGTATTACTTTGGGTGGAAAGTTTACTAAGTGTCTCTGAGCCTCAAGTTATTACTGTTAAACATGTGGCCAGATTGGAGCAGCTTTTCTCAGCTGGCCTTCCATGAGATAGTAAGAGACTAACACAAAAAGGTCCCATTTAAAAATAGGTGGTGGTGATGATGGGAAGTGGGCACAAAATTAAATAAACCTAAACAGATTTCTTTACTGAAAAACTTGAGTCTTTAAAGAAAAGTCCATTGTAAATCTTCACATCTTCATGAGGGGTTTCTTAAAGTTAAAGTTATTCAACTCTGGTTCCTTTTATTCCTTTTAAGACTACTTGAATGCCACCCACTCTTGACTAGGCTCATCTGCAAAGCAGAAGTAGCTATTCTTTTCTTTTTCTTTTCATCCTTTTAAAAAAATTTTATTGTTTTTTAAAAATTATTTTATTGTTTAATTACAGTTGTCTGCATTTACCCCCCACCAGTACGCCCCTAGCCCCAGCCATCCCCACCTCCCTCCTCTGATTCCACCCCCCCTTGGTTTTGTCCATATGTCCTTTATAGTTGTTCCTGAAAACCCCTACCTCCATCCCCCATTCACATTTTTTTATTGCTATTATATTACAGTTGTCCCAGTTTTCCCCCCTTTGCCCTCCTCTGCCCATCCCATCCCCTGCTCCCATAGTCAACCCCTACACTGTTGTCCATGCCCGTGGGTCATTCATACATGTTCTTTGATTAGTCCCTTCCCCTTCTTTCCACCATTATCGTCTTCCCCCTCTCCTCTGGTCACATAGTTCCCATCCCAGAAATGCAGTAAAACTGCTAGGAGAGCAGTTAGGGCTCTCTCAACTGTAGATAAAGGTAGACAAGAGTTTATACATTCCATGGTTTCTCTTTTGCATCATGAGCTCTTTGAGGGCAGGGCCTTGTTTTTAGGCCCTCATCTTGCATAAAGAGAGTCTAGTCCAGCATTTGACACCTAGAAACTATTTTTTTAATAAATGTGTTTGAGTAAAACAGTCCATAAGTGGAAGCCATTGGCTTAGAAAGTTTTGAGCTACTTATCACATAAAATGTTATTATAGAGTAGATTTTTGAAATGGCTGGAATTTGGAGTCAAATTGATATATCAGGAATTTATAAGTTTCACATGGTTATAAATATAAGAACAGAATAAAATTATTTATAGATAACCACAGGCAGATTAGAGAAGCACAGAGTACAGCTTTGCTGGCAGTTCTCATTGGCTTTTTTCCTTGGTCTAGATACATTTTCTTCTTCTTCTTTCTTCTTTCTTCTTTCTTCTCTTTCTCTTTTTCCTTCTCCTCCCTCTCCCACTCTTTCTTCTTCTTCTTTTTTTCTTTCTTCTTTCTTTTTTCTTCTTTCTTCTTCTTCCAAAACAAACAAGTAAGCAAAATATAACCAGAGACATCAAAATTAAGAACAATCTGACAGTAACCAGAGGGAAGGGGGGAGTAGATACATTTCTGATCACCTTGATCCGAGCTTCTGCCTGAGAATATGAAATTGTCACCTGGGGAAGTTCATCCAGATTACCATTACATAAGGAACGAACAAGACTGCATGAAATTTACTTTATCTTTTAACTGGTACAATGCT
This sequence comes from Phyllostomus hastatus, assembly GCF_019186645.2. Taxonomy (NCBI): domain Eukaryota; kingdom Metazoa; phylum Chordata; class Mammalia; order Chiroptera; family Phyllostomidae; genus Phyllostomus; species Phyllostomus hastatus. The sequence goes on from NW_025333916.1 coordinate 31,043,385, forward strand.
ACTGTACAGTTATGAACTCAATTTATTAAATTTAGGAAGAGTTTCCGTTACCCTGCTGCATTTCTTATAAGCTTCCAGAGAGTATAAAATATATCTTGTATGTGCTTATCTCTCCTTTGATACCTAGTGTTTTGTGATCATAGAGAGAACTCAATAAATATTTGCTGAAAAAATAAATAGATGAGTATGGTGGTTCTGATGTTTTTCCAATTTAACATTTGAAGTTAGAGATAGTAAATATGATGAGCTTATATTTAACAGAAGTTAAATAAGGTTTTGAAAGTATGAAAAATAGGAAAAAATTACCTATCATTTTACTATCAAAGAATAAAATCACTATTGGGATTTCAGGTTATTTCCCTGTAGATATAATGTGAAGTATATTCTTATATATAGTTGTAATCATATTGTATATACAATTTTGTGTCTTGATTTTTTTACTTGGAATTATATGTAATGTTTATAATCATTATATGTACTCTTTTGTGTGTAAGAAATATTTCACAATAAAATTTTAAAAACCATACAAGTCCCAAGTAACATAGTTTTTACAAAAGATGTTAAATTGTTCTTGCCTGATTTTCTTAGTATTCATTCTTGTATTATCATATTTCTCAATAGATTTTTCCCCCTCTTTTTATTTTTAGTTATTTATTTTACTATATAAACACCTGTAGAAAACATTTTGGACATAAACAATTTTCTTGTTATTCCTTTTGAATATTTTCAGAACATAATGTAGCTATTGATAAACTGCTTTTTAAAAGTTTGTGTTAACATTTTCTATTTCTAATCATAATGTACAAACATTCCAAATTCATTGTGCATTGCCAGCAAAAATATATTTTGTTTACTTTTTGAAATATTGAAAAATTTTAATGAAAAATGATTCCTTATTTTGTTTCTTAGCGACATCAGACCTTTTCTCATGTATATATTTAAATCATTTTTATTCTTTTATGAGTTGTTCATTCATATCTTTCCATTTATTTTTCTTATTGACTTGTACAATAACATGGGAAAGAAAGGAAGGGGTCATCAAAGAACATGTGTAAAGGACACATGGACAAAGCCAAAGGGGGGGTAGAGTCAAGGGTGGGGGGTGGGGGGGAATGAAGATGACTGTACTTGAACAACAATAAAAAAAGATATAGTGTAGAAAAAAAGAATTGTATGAATGCTTCATTCCATAAAGCCTGCTGTTTCCTGCAGGTGTATTCACACACCATTGCTTTAGCTGGTGCCCAAGGCGAGTGTCTGAAGCAGGTGATGCTGCCATCAGCGTGGGCAGCCAGAGCAGGCTGTTCTGGGTATGTTTTGTAATGCAGCAATGAGAAGGGAATAAATTACTAAATAGGCCTCTCTTTCCGTTGGTTGAGCATTGCAAAAGCCAGGATAGTGAGGTGTGTGTGACAGGCTTCATTCTTCCCTCTGTCTCAGCTATTATGAGATCAGTCCAGAAATTGCCAGTAAATTGGGGCTGTGGGCACATTCAGTTGATGCCACTGTCTGAGTTGTGAAGTGTCGCAACTACTCAATATGGTTTGCTCTTCACTTGAGCAAATTGCCAACAGCTTGTGTGACTCCTAAAGAATAATGAGAATCAACCTCATTTTAAAAGAGGGGACAGATTGTGTCTGAATTTGGCAACCCACATCCCTCTGCAGCTGGGATTGCTTAAGATACTCCACCAAGGTGAGGGGCCCATATTGACAAAAAAATGCCCATTTTGTCTGAGAAGCTGCTGAATTCTGTCAGTATCTGCTGGCATGAACTCTCTCCAATAGTAGCTTCACTCCCCCAAAACCACTGGATGTGACAGAAGTTAATGTAAGCTCTCTACAGTTTATTTCAGCCCCCATCATTTTATCAAGGCACTAAATACTAAGTGCCTTCAGACACAGAGTAAGCCAAAGACTCCTTTTAAAACAAGACAGAAACTTTACAAACTACATCAAAGCACGCAGGTTGCATTTTTGTTGTACCAAGGTGTTGTCTTCACGAAACACTAACAAATAGTTTGGAGGTTACTGGTGCTATAAACATTGTCCTAGAGCCAAGAACACAAAACCTCTTTTACCTTAACAGCAAAAGTTGTGTGCAGAGCAGTTAAGGAGAGGTAGACATGCCTCAAGGATGGAAGAGTCTCTCCTAAATACTGTTTTTATCTTTCATCCTTCTTCATATTCTACAATGTGCCCTCTTTGCATGTATGATTAAACACGTATTTCTCCTTGGCCATCTTCTCTGTGTGAATTTTAGACTCTATACTACTAAGTAATCTTAAAATCAACTTCCTTGTTTCCAGCCCAGGGTGTTTCTTCCCTGAGAAGCAAGCTCAGCCTTGCCCCTGTGCGCGTGGGCTCTGCTTCCTCGGACATCCGTGCCCTCAGCTGTCTCCCTCACACTCTGGCTGTCCCCACTGTGCCAGCTCACATATTCAGAGCATGTTGCTTACAAATCCTCTTGCTTATGTGGGTGTGTTTTTATTTCCTTGAAGGGAGGCCCATTCTATTTTCTTTTTACTTTTTTAACGTGTTGACTAGAAAGTTTTCCACTTAATACATATCCAAATAAATGTAGCTGTCTGTTTTTTCATTCTAAAACATCTACAAGATTCAGATTGTGAGCCCATTTCCAGGTGGTTGGGGGAGACATGGGTTTAGGGTTACTGATTTCATATTTTAAATAAAACCACAATTTAAACATTTATAAAATAAAATAGATGGTGATATTTTTGTCTGTGCCTTAATCTTTAAAGTTTTAAACTGTGTTTTTGCCCTGCATGTATCCTGAGCGCAGTGCCTGACACATAGTACATGCTTAGCAAACATCTGGTGAAGGAGTGGATGGGCAGAGCACCGTCTTAGGAGTCCAGCAGGTCTGGGATCCAGTTTCTGCATGATCGCTGTGGCTGTGTGCCCACTTAACCTCTTTGAGCTCTGATTTCCTCAAGGGCAAAACCAAGCTAATCACAAAATTTTCAGGGGGGTATTCTGAGGGTCTAGGAAGTGATGTGTTGAAAGTGCTAGACCTTGTTTCCATCAATAGTAGCTGTTGAAAAACTTTTTAAAAATATTTAAACTATGAAAGTAATGGGCCAGCTGATGGCAATATTTGAAATCATATCCTTGGGCTGTGATGATTATGTGATTTTGGAACTCTTCATGTACAGTGAGTTCTGGCACCAGTTTAGAATAGACAGTACTATTTTGGACAACTGCAGTGACAGGAGAATGTGGTGGCGTTAACTTTCTGGAGGTTTCATGTGAGTTAGGTTTGGTAAATTTGCATAGAAGATTTACCTGCTAAAATTAAATTCCAAGATTTCAAATGTGATACTGAAATTGGGAACTGTTTTTTTGACAATGAATGTGTCTAGACAGATGATGAATTTGTTAAACATCAGGATTAAAATTCAAAATGTTACCATCGATCTGGACAAATATAAGCAGATGTACAGGAACAATGTTCGAGGAGCCACTTGCTGAGGTCGGGTTGGAAAGACCATTGCAGTACTGTCTTACCCAGGAGTAAATCAGGGCCCAAAGCAGGCTGACTCTTAAGGACTTGATAATAATGTTGATAGAGAGCAATTAACTGTGAACCAAATTTTTTTTAATACTTAGAGCAACCTCCTAGGGTAAGTTACATCCAATTATACAAGAGGAAATTGAGGATCACAGAGAACTGATTTGCTCAGGTCACACAGCTAGTAAACAGCAGAGTTAGGATTTGAACCCATTTCTCATTGGCTCCAAAGGCCAGTATCTTGAGATACTGACAAGTCTGTCAGGAAATAAAAAATTAGCCATGAACAGACATCATGACATATCAAAGAGGGGTTCCTTGTGATTTCTGAATTGTTGCAATAAACTACTGTTGGTAAAGTTGAAATATATGGGGGTGGGCAACAAAACCGAAATTATCTTCAGGAGGGCGAGCCTCTTGTAGTCCAGGCTTCCCTTGCTAAGTGAGTGTTTTAGGAACCCATCTGTATTGGCGTACCAGCTGGTGGTATTGTGAGAGGCTGCATTTGGCTTCAGTGAATTTTTTTTTTTTGAAGGCTCTTTCAACCGGTTTGCCCACTTCATGATAGGTGGTTTATGAGTGCACCTGCCCACACTACGCTGAGTGTTCAGCAGTTTTTGGTGAAAAATGGCATGCCCCCCATGCCCCATCCTCCCTGTTCACCTCATCTCACCCTCAGAGACTTTTTTTTTGTCTCCCTGGATGAAAAGAGTCCTCAAAGGCAAACATTTTGCCAATGTGGAAGAGGTGAAACAAAAAATGGCAGAAGCACTAAAAGGCATCAAAGTCGATGAGTCTGGAAACTGTTTTGAACAGTGGAGAAAACATCTTGATAGGTGTACTGCATCAAATGGAGAATACTTTGAAGGTGATTGAAGTTTAAACATGTAAAAATAAATACTCAATTTTTTATAAATAAATTCCAGGTTTTTTGGGTCCCCCCTCGTATGTGCTTTTTCTAATCTCTGCTGACATGATTGACATGGTCTGATATGAATGGATGGTGACTAAACTTGCAGAAAGGGGACAGGGTGAATATGACACTGCATGAGCTGAGGAGCAAAGGTAGCAGTTCTAGGATGTGTTGGAACCATGCTATTCTCTTCCAGCAGATTTTTTATGAGAGGGACAATACTCTCACTGCATGCCAATGGCTGTAAACTGTGCATTTACTGTATGCCAGGTACTGCATTAAGTGCTTAATGTATGTTTTCTCATTTAATCTTTTCATGACCATACAATATAATATTTGCATTCCACAGATTAGGAGCATGAGGCAAAAAAGATTAAATGACTTTGAATTATGTCTAAATATCATGGTGATAGAGCCTATGTCATTATCAACTACCTCCTGTTTCATGCACTTTAAGCCTTCTACACATGATTTTGCACGTGGCTTACCTAGATGGTTTAAAGCCCCAATCAAGATATTGTTAGAAGATTATATTGAAGGACACCAAAGAAACCCTGTGCACTGTTATTAATTACCATTATTTTTTTATTTAGTTGGAAGGACAGCTGAGTTCTGGCAGTAGAAATACGCTGGGCATCACTTCCTTCATTTGTAAAGTGGAAACTAATGCTTCGCCTTCAGGCAGGTGACTGAATAGCCACAAAATAATACATTTCTGTTGTGTTCTTTGGGAGGCTGGGGATACTGACATGTACGAAGGCATGATAGGGAGAAATTTTTTCTTATCTCTTAGTGTAATGTTGACATTTCTGGTTGAACCCTGGACCCTGTAGTCCTCAAGGGATCTTAGATCAATAACAAAAGGTCATACCTAGTCTCTGACATAGTAATGTCTCTCCTTTGAGAAACATCAGTGTTCACTTTGACAATGAAATGTTATCTTTTGCTTATCATCCCTGGCTAAAAAAAAATCATTTTAGAAGGGTGCAAAAGAAGAGATAAGTCTAAGATATACTCTTCTAAGAATCAAGGTTGTTTGATAATTATTTCAGAAGCTTGAAAGATTTTAAAGGTATAATGTATTGATGGCTTTGTCGAATTAATACTTTATCATACTATATAGTTCTGTAATTTATCATTGAGTAGCATTCCTTTTTATTCTGTCATTATTACAGGTTAATCTGGAATGTAGACTTTCTGAAATATTGACAAACCCATTTTGAATTATTGATTTGGAAATTATCAAGTCATTTGGCTCCTTTTGATTTAATACCTTTGACTTCAGTACTAATCCCAGGCACGTCAGATGTGTGGTATTATCTGAGAGTCTGTAAAGATAAGAAAATAATGTTAAGTAAGGTGGTGTGACTTTTGTAATTCTTTTGCTAGGATGGTAATAATAGTATTTTTAATAAAAAATACCACCTGAGATTTTATTGTAAAATTGAGATGGCCTCTCAACCCTGAAACACCTTTGATTTATCAAAAAAGGGCCAATCTAATGTTTCAAAGCAACTTAATTCTTTTAACATACCCATTTTAAGGCTAAGGGAAGCACATTGTTCTGCAAGAAATCAGATCTTGGTCTTTTGATATTTTATATGCTTGCAGGAGACCACAGAGTAAGAGAGAAGAGGCAGCAACAACTTGTAGCAGTGCCTGGAGGATGGCTTGTTCTTTCGCATTTGTGGAACCCAGTGTCAAGAGAGAAAACATCTAAAAATAAAATGCATTCACTTAAAGTCTCTGGGGCAAGTGCACAGAGCCTTTCCTCTAGGAGCCCAGATTAGAAACTGAATGGTTGAAGCCTGCAGGGCAACCGTGATCAGCAGAACCGTGGCACTTTCTGGTTAGGTTTGTGCCGTCTGATTAGTTTCAATAAATTGGCTTGTGGTACTAATGTCCTTTAGTCCTTGAGTTATTATTTAAAACCCATAGTGACCCATTTGCTGGTTAGTCATTTCTTTATGGTCCGATGATTATTGGCCTTTCCAAGCATTGACTTAATTCAAAGATGTACACAATCACCAAAATGCAATCTAGTCAATTAAACATTCAAGTCAAGTCCCAAGTGGTAGGAATCAAATTCCTCTCTAGTTCATATTTGTTTTCTCCAAAGTTTTCCCCCTGAAATGTGGCATGGGGTGGAAAACAGAGTCTAGGAGTGGTATAACAATATTTAAAATTTACTCATGGAGAGGATCCATGAGGAAGAAAAGGTGCAGGTCAGAGGGATTGGGTATATTACTTATCTTCTGGTTGGTTCCTGCTCTTTTAGATATTGGTCTAATTCTCTGCTCCTTCCATAGGTATAAAATCTTAACACTAAAAACTGAATGCTGTAGCATCGTTTTTTTCTACATCTCATTTTCAGTACATACTCGTATCTTTACCACTATTAAATTTTCAAAGGTTGCCCTAGCTGGTGTGGTTCAGTGGATTGAGTGCTGGGTCGCCAGTTCGATTCCCATTCAGAGCACATGCCCGGGTTACGGGCCAGGTCCCCAGCAGGGTGCGCTTGAGAGGCAACCATACATTGATGTTTCTCTTCCTCTCTCTAAAAATAAATAAATAATCTTTAAAAAAACTTTCAAAGGTCCTTTAACACTTCCCAAATGTGAACGACTCTAGTTTACCATGTATTTCAAAGGCTATTTTGAAATATTATTATTAGAAAGAATCTAGCTAAATGAACTGGGGTGAGTGTCTAGCTGATATTTGACAATATACATGTACAGAAAGTGAGCTGTGGAATCATATTGACTTTCCAAATAGGAGTGGGATTTTGAAAAAAAGAAGACATTTCATTTATAAGAAAACTATATTTCTTTGTTTGCAAAGTATATTAATGTCATATTCTCCATCTCTCCTGGTATATTTTTAGTTTTTATGTCCATCTAATCTCAGTATTTTAAAATAAAGTTATTTGATTGAGAAGGTCTAGGGACACAGGGTCACGTCTGCACAAATCATTGCTTCTTTGAGCCAAGCCAGACCCAGAGTATTGTCTGCTTGTGGACAAGTCCTAGCCTGCCTCTGGAGGTGCTAATTCTCACTGATCAAGGACTGGCGACCTCACACGGGCACATCAGAAGAGTATGCTTTTATGTGCAATGCTCTTTCAGACAAAAATGTGTTTATCCTCAGTGTGTTGTTATCTTATTTGCATAGTATTAGGAAAAAAATGAATGCTAATTTGTAAGTGACAAATATCTATGGTGTGGAGAGCTTTTCTAAACTTGAGCCCAGTTTTTAGAAGAATGAATGCATCTGAAGATAGAGTTGATGTCTAGAGAAGGGTAGATTTGCATTCAGTGGAGTCAGAGAATTTATGTAAGAAACCTTGAAATTTTAGCAGAAGAGGAATTTCAGGAATTCAAGGAAAGGTCATATTGGTGAATGTTTTTGATTGTTGTTTCAAATTTCTTTTACATTATCTGGCATTATAAATGCTTTTGATAGTAGTTTGAATTTAGGCTGTGATTTTCAGCCTTGGTAGTCTTAAATACCATTGCTTCAGATCTAGCTTAATTTTCTTGAACACTAAGATGCATAGTTTCTGCTCTACTTACAAGTAGAGGAGGGACCATAGTGACAAATACATATTGATTTTTATTGTTCAATTTCATGTATTTTATTTTTCAGAAAAAGGCGAGCCTCATCATATCTTTGCAAAATATCTTTTCAGAAAATAGGTTTTAGAATATTCATTTACATACTAATTCTTGTGACCTTATGTAGGCCCTGTGCTGTTAAATCTTAACTGTGGGAGTTCTTATAGCTGAGCAGTGATTTTAGTGACATTTTAATGTCGTAACCTCTCCTTAGCAGGCTATTTGCATATTGTATGCAGGCTATACTATAGGATTATTTTAAAAGATAAGATATGTTGGTAAATGATTTTTACATGACTTGTCCTCTTAGACCAGCTATATTTTATAAACAGTTTGATTCTTTACTCCTGAATAACACATTGCACTGAAAGACAGAAAATGGATTTCTGTCATGCTATGGTTACCTGGTATTAACCTTGCTAAGCTACTTGCTTATTGTTACTTTGCCCTAAATTTTTAATAGAATACACCTAGCCTTGCATGGGTATGAGGGGAATATGGGGCCAGAAGTTGCAGAAGTTGCATACACATATCATTAAGCTGTGGTCAACTTCAGACCTTTAAGGTTGCAACCCTCTTAGACAACTTCCTCTTTAGGAAGTTACAAAGCACAAGCTTCTGAGGAAGGGGCCCAGCTGCAGGGATAGGTTAGGCAGCTTTCTTACCAGGAGAAGCCACATTGCATCACAGTGAATCATGAATGGCCCTTTCCTGCAATGACCCAGACCCAACCCACCCACCAGTAACAGTCAGTGGGAAGAGTCAGAAGCATGGTGGTGGCCTTTGGAGCTACATGCTTACTGTTTGGTGATGCTTCTTGCATAGTGAATGCCAGCTCCTCCTTGATCAGGTATGGTGTCACAGTGCTGAGAGTAATTAGTGACAATGTGTCAGGTGATGGTACGTGAAAATGTAGATTGCGGGGGTACTGAATTTAGGGCGATCTAGAGGTTTCTTATTGGAATCAGAGAGCAGGCAGATAAGATGATTTTGACACAGGATCAACCAAAGTAAGGATATGAGAGCTTGTTTGGGGATAAGACATTGATGAGACAAATATGCTTTGAAAAGTCATGAAAGAATTATGAGTATCCAGGCTTTCCTTATCATTTTGTTTGCTACCCTATAAGTCTAATTTACCAAGGTCTCACTCCTGGGCTAAGGATGCAATAGCCTCCTAACCAAGCTCCCTTTGCCTATTGTGACCCCTGGAGGCTGGCCTCTGCACCACTGCAAATACTAGTCAGGTCATGCCAGTCCTCTTCCAAACTTTCCAAAGGCTTCCCTCCACCTTAGTAGTGAGACAGAAAGCTTTTATTGTGGCTGATGGCATTCCTGGGCCTGCCTCTTGTCACCTCTCTGCCTTCATTTGCACTGCTCTTATTCGTATTTACTCCACTCAGGAACTTCTGCTTTCCTTCCTGCTTCTAGAGTGTGTCGTCTGCACTCCCTTCTCAGAGCCTCTCACATGCATATCCCTCTCATTGGATGTCCTTCCCCCAGATATCCATGTACTCACTTCTTTACTTCATTTCAGTCTCTGTTCAGAGAGTTCTTTCTAAGAGAGGCTTGGTGGCCATGCTATCTGGAATAGCACAATCACACACACCTCCTCATCCTTTATCTGCTTACTTTGCCTTTTTCTTCTTGGTAGTACCTGTCATGTTTTATTAAGTTGAAACATATAAAATGGCCTTTTTGAGGGTGAAGAATAGTCAACTATTGTCCATTTCATATGGTTTAACCTGAAATATATTTATTAATTCACTTTTTAACTAAAATATATTTTAAATTTGTTTATGATTTTTATTTTTTCCCTGCACGAGGATTTAAACTCTATGAGTTCAGGGTTTAGTTTTGTTTTGGGCAACATCCCTAGTGTCTAGAATATAGCAGGCACTGAGAAAAGCTGTATTGCATGAATACAAAGGAAAAAACACTGGTGAAATTTGTTGATAGTGAGTAGAGAGCACGTATATGGAAAATGCCCTGTGCCTAGACATTTTAGAAAAGTGTGATTTGGAGATCTTTTGAGAAAGTCCAGAAAATTGAAGGACTTACTTGGATCCATGTGGAGTAGTATAAAGTTCTATCTAATTGGAGCTCTGGGATATGCATGGACCTTAATTATATGTATTTTATATGGTTTTCTAAAACTGAGACTAAGAAGAATGAAACGAGTTTCGGATAAAACACTTTTGAAGTGAGAAAGTTTCACAATTCATAAGTTACAAGGATTCAGCTTGCTGGGTGTGTTACCTGTTGGCTTTCACTAGAAAAGTAATTTTTTTACTTCCATTTCCAGAAGCATGGTTGATAATCTTAATATCATGACTTGCACATACAGTTAGAAATACTATATAAACTAAACTAAACAACCTCTTAATGAATATGTGATCTTGAAAGGAAATAAGGACATCATCACGAGTCAGAAATAAAGGTGGAATTGAAAACTTCAGGGATAAACATGTCATCTGATACCGTGGCTGCCGATGGAAGGATATAGTTAGTCTCTCTCAACCAAGGGCTTGGGCATTACCCGCCATGTGGAGCTATGGGATGGGGAGCTGAGACTGTGGGCTGGAACAGAGATCTTCAGCACAAACTTATGACCTTTGAACAGAAGGCTCTTGAAAAAAAAATACCCCCTCAGCGCAGAAGAGACAGGAAAGCTATGTCTCAGAAAATAATGTTTCCTCCTAAGACATAACACTGTGGATTTGTACCTCATTTGGGTTTGGGATTTGAACCTGTACTATTTGTATAACATGGGGAAAATTATAACTTGAGAAATTAACTCAGAAGATCCCAGGCCTCTGATAACTGAAACATCTGGCAGAGTCCATTGAAAACTTGGGAAGGCGGTTGCTATAAAACAAGGCTTCACAGTTTTCTTACAGATTAATTCCTTCTAAAGATTAATGCATAACCTAAAATTATAAAATATGGGGTAAAATCCCCCATGAGTAAGAGTTATAAAACATAACAAAGAGCTGAATTAGAACCTAATACTAACCTTGAAATGACAAAACCATCACACTAAGAGTATAAAATAAAAATATTGAAAATAATGAAGACATAAAATATGAATTTTAAATATGAGAGAAATTAAGTTTGTAAAAAAAGAAATAAGTAGAAATTCTAAAAGTGAAAAATAGAATAATTGAAATTAAAAAATGATCAGATGGGTTAAATAATGAGTTAGACATGCTGCTATGTTTTGTTTTGTTTGTTTGTTTTTTAGTCACAGCCACTCCCTTCCCCCTACAGTCAGTCCCTAACCCCTAGCAACCACCTAATTTGTTTTCCATTTCTATACAATTTTGTTTTGTGGATGTTATGTAAATCGAACCATAGAGTATATGACATATCAAAATTGGCTTTTTTTCCCTCTGCATAATGTTCTTGAGATCCATCCACATTGTATGACAAGTTCATTCCTTTTTATTGCTTAATAGTATGCTATGAAATGGATGTATCACTGTTTTTTAAGCATCCAACTATTGAGAGACATTTTAGTCTTTTCAATTTTTGGCTGTTACAAATAAAGCTGCTATGAACAGTTGCAGATAGGTTTTTGTGCAGACATAAATTTCTATTTTCCTGGGATAAATGCCCCAGAGTGAATTACTAGGTCATATGGTAAGTGCATGTTTAGTTCTTTAAGAAACTTCCAAACTATTTTCCAGAGTGGCTGTACTGTTTGTACTGTTTTATATTCTCCCAACAATACAGGAGAGGTGCAGTTTTTCTGCTTCTTTGCAAGTATGTGGTATTGTCACTATTTTCAGTTTTACCATTGTAATAAATGGGTAGTAATTTCTCACCAGAGTTTTACTTTGCATTTCTCTAATGGATAGTATATTAGTTTTCTATTGCTGCTGTAACAAATGACCACAAACTAGGTGGCTTATGGTGATACAAATTTATTATCTTATCATTCTATAGATTAGAAGCCTGACACAGGTCTTACTGGGCTGAAACCAAGGTGCTGGCAGTGCATGTTCCTTCCCGGAGGCTCTAGGTGAGAATCCATTTCCTTGCTTTTCCCAGTTTTTATATTCCTTGGCTCACGGCTCCCTTGTGTTTTCAAATCCATCAACTGTATGCTCCTCACGTCACATAGACCTCTTCTGCCTCGGGTGTCCACTTTTAAGAATTCTTGTGATTACATTAGGTTCACCCAGGTAATTCAGGATAATTGCTCTATCTAAAGGTCAGCTAAGTAGCAACCTTAATTTCATCCATCACCTTAATTTTTCTTTGCTATGTAATATTCACAGGATTAGATATGGATGTTTTAGGGGAGCATTAGGCAATCCACTATAGCTTGTGGTGTTGAGCATCTTTTCATGTGTATACACTTCACTTCAGTGAAGTGTATGTGTCTTTTGACCATTTTCTAATTAGATTATTTGTTTTATTACTAATGAGTATTGAGAGTGTTTTATATTTTTTAAATTATAGATACGAGTTCTGTCTTCAATTAAGTTTACAAATATTTTCTTTTAGTCTGTAGCTTGTCTTTTTATTCTCCTAACAGGGTAACTTACTGAACAAAAGTTTTTTTCTTTATTTTGCTAAAGGGCAATTTACTGATATTTTTCTTTTACGGATCATGTTTTTAGTGTAATTCTGTACTTCACTAAGCTCTAAGTCCTAAAGATTTTCACTTGTTATCTTCTAAAAGTTTTATGGTTTTACATTTAAATCTACTATCTCTTTTGAGTTAATTTTTAAATAAATGGTGAGATTTAGGTCAAGGTTCTTTTTGTTTGCCTTTGGGTGTTTATATGGATTGCTCTAGCATCATTTATTGAAAAGACTGTACTTCCTCCATTGAACTGCTTTTATACTGTTGTCAAAAATAAATTGGCTATATCTGTGTGGGGATGATTAACTTATTCCTTAAGAAAGGAGATATATAATAAACCATTAACATTTAATAAGGCCAAGGGCCCAGTAGTGTGCTGTATTCCTATGGCATTGAGATAGTTCCTAATAACAACATATAAAGGAAGTATTTGTTACAGAACAGACAAGGGGGGCCTGAGACAATATACTATTATTGAAAGAAGGCCCCGGGTCCGTTATGTCCGCCTCCAGAGGAAAGACGTCTCTCAATGCCAGAGATTCGTGAAAAGGAAAGGAAATGTTTATTTAATGCTATACTAACTTAAAGTAGTGACCTAATGTCTTTATCAAAAATCCTAAAGTCCCTAAAAACACCCACAAACACGCAGTCCTTCCTTCCTTCCCCCTTTGCCCAGTCCAGAGTACCGTATCTCAGGAAAGGAAATAGAAGTCCATGGCTCAGGCAGTCCTCTGGTTCTTCCCAGTTAGTCCTCCATCTCGACTGGGAGACCTCCCTGGGTTCCCGGCACCCTCGGCTGAGTCACCGGGATCTCTGCTAAAACCAGGTGGTGGTTCCCCTTCTAAAGCTGCGGGGGTCCCCACTCTGTCCAGGCCTCGTGGTTCTCCCTCTCAGGGCTGCGGGAGTCTCCTCTGTCAAGGCCGCGTGGTTCTCTCTCCTAAAGCAGCACGGTTCTCCTTCTCAGGGATGCGGGAGTCTCCACTCTGCTAAAGACGCATGGTTCTGTCTCCTAATGGCCGCCAAGTCTGGGTTTTAAATCCCCGTGGCCAATCTTCCTCTGCAGCCTCATTTCCAACTCCTCCCACACTCGGCTTCACATGCCAGAACTCGTATCCTTCCAGGTTTACTGGGCTACCATCATGAGTCTGGGCAGGTGTGGCCCCAGGTCCTGGAGCCAATCTTCTCCGAGCTCCCACGCAGGCGCTGTAGCTTGGGGGATCTGCCCCCAGTCACGTCTTGGTGGGGAAGTTACTTCCATTCCCCTGGCTCAGAGATGATCACAGCTATTTAACATATCCATGCAACCAGCCAAAGGCTATAGATATGTTAAATGACCACGCCAGAGCTTAGCTGCAAGGCTGTTGCTATGCAAAACAGCTCTCAATGGCCCTGCTCCATTTGTCCTTCCCCCCAACCCACACCCTGGGTGGGGGGGATGGAGACATCTTAAAATCTCCTGGACACCTTAAGTTCTGGACCCCATTTCAAATGCCCATTTGGGGTTCCCCCTCTTGGCTGCACCCTGTAACATATTTGCATTCTCAAAGTCTGGAAATACTGTGAGAGTGGGATAAAATGGTAAGATAAGAACCTCAGTGAACTGGAAACTGATGGCCATATGACTTTGACCAAGGTCATGTCACTCTTAGAGTTTCAGATTCACTTTCTGTGAACCAAGTGTGGTTGACTAGATGATCTCCTAGAGCCCTTTGCAATGCTAATGCTCAGAGAGTATGTGATGACTGTTTGTCACTGAGTTTAGAATAAGATATGAGGAAAGAGAACCAGGCTGTCATTTTGGCTTAGAGTCTAAAGTTTAGACACCGTTTATTTCCCCATGTAGAGGCTGCGTAATTAACTAGAGGGTTATGGGGAGAAAAAACCCTCTGTTTCAAAGAACTTAGGGAAGTTTCAACATGTATATAACTAAGCACAATAACCTTGAGGAGAGCATTACATAAAATGCAGAATCTACATTTTAAGGAGACCCCAGTGTGTGTGTGGCGGGGGGCTCCGTCCACAGGGCCCCCATGGCTGCCATGGATGAGAATAAGTCTACCAAGACATGATCTGCTTGGGGAGGAAAGGTGGCCGATCTCTCAAAGGAGAAGGGCCAGGAGCCTGTTCCTCATGGGCTTTTATTGGGTTCATTTACACAAGAATTCAGGTAAAGCTCATTAATCATTGCCAGGAAGTAAGGATCAAACAATAGATAACAAAGAACTCTGAGAGCCTATTTTGAGTCAGGGTCAGATAGCTAAAGGGCTGTAAAACTTTGAGGAACAAACTTACTTCTTGCTTGGACCCTTATCATTTCATTGAGAGCATTCTAAACAAAGCAGATTTCACAGGATTTTACATATTCTTTCTTAGGCCTGGTCACCTGGGGAACCTGCCCTTTCCAGCACAGGGCTGCACCACCCTCTGTCATTGTTTCAGGCTTAGGTGGAGCAAGGGAAGTAAGGCAGTCAAGAGATTAGGAGATTTCTCACAGACAGTGAGGACTCAGGCTTTGTCAAAGCCAAGGGGTGAGGGTCCATCACCCTCTTTTGCTGTAGTCCCCAAAGTCCTTTTTTGGGGGCCTCCCATGTGATCGTGCCTGTCTTAGATCATTCCCCCCTTGGGGAATCTTACCCATCATTGGCTAACTGACCAAGCACTGGGGGTCAGGCAGGGTGAAGTAAAAGAAGAAGAAGCAGTATTCCTGCCAGGGAGATAAGCTTTTGTCTCCTTGCTGGCCTATGGCCCAAGGTTGCTCCCTCAGCCTTAGCCTTGGTGGGGGTTACAGCTTCTGAAACCAGGCAGGATGGTTCCCAACACCCCAGACTAACTGCAATGTGGTATCTTGAAATAGAAAAACAATAAAGGAAAAACTAGTGAAATCTTAGGAGAATGTATAGTTCAGTTAATAGCATTATGTTGATGTTCATTTCTTAGTTTGGGTAATGTACCATGGTTATCATCTAAGATGTTAATACTGGGTGAAGCAGGGTGAAGGGTATATGAGAAGCCTCTGAACTACCTTTGCACATGTTTGAATTATAAAATTATTCCAAAATAAAAATCTTTAAAAAATATTCCAGGTAATTTATTTGCATATTAAATTTTGAGAAGCATTGCTAGGGTACTCTTTAAAAGTGCAAAATATTGCCCTGGCAAGTATGGCTCAGTTGGTTGGGTGCCATCCCCAAAACCAAAAGATAGTGAGTTCAGTTTCACCGTCAGGGCACATGCCTAGAGTGCAAGTTCAGTCCTCATTCAGGGTGCATGCAAGAGGCAACTGATCAATGTTTCTCTCTCACACTGATGATTCTCTCCCTCTCTTTATCCCTCCCTGTCTATAGAATCAATAAAAGAAAAGAATTAAAATAAATGAAAGTGCTGGTTAAAGACTGAATTCTGAACTTAAAAAAAAAACATATCTCCTGTGATCAGCATGCATGCTAAAGTGAGAGAATCCTAGTTTAGAGCTTTTTTCAGAAGTTGCCTTTCTTGGAATATGTAATAGAACATATTAGATTTTAGTCTATAGACAGAGCCAGGGCTGTTATAATATATTCAACAGTCTATAGCACAATGAGGAAAAAAACTAGTGATTACCATGGGAAATGGCAGCACGTGTACCATGGCTGTCTCCTCAGTGAAACAATCATAACTGGTGAAAATTATTTGACAAACCTAGTCATTTAAATCTCTGGAAATTTTCCTATGAGTATACAGCAAATGGAAAAACGTTTACTCAAGGAAATGTACTAACCTGAGGTTACAACATCTAGTTTATGGCATTTAAGCCATGTCTCACCCCATTTTCTCCCAAGGTCACAGTCTAGGGCTGTCATATCTCCCCAGCTCTATGTGTGGAACTCCAGACATGCGAACTTAGAGGTCTGAGGCTTCCATGCTTTTTTTATAGAGTAAAAGCTTGACCATAGGCATAGCAAACCACGGATAACAGGCACCAGTTACCCTCACCCCAGCTTGCTCATAGGACAGAGGTTCCACACCAGGAGAGGCAAGCCTAGAAGACCAGAGGTTACTGTCTGTGGCCAGCACCCTGCTTATGAAGCCTCAGCTACTTACAGAAACCGGCCACTACCGTTTCTTCCCAGGTCCAGAGCTTGGTGCAAAGATTTTTTTTTTTTTGCCAAGAGGTGAGATAGCCTATAAGACAGAGAACTCCATAGTTCTCCCCAAAGGAACTGATTTTTGTGAGGGGGGCAGAATGTG
This sequence comes from Phyllostomus hastatus, assembly GCF_019186645.2. NCBI lineage: Eukaryota > Metazoa > Chordata > Mammalia > Chiroptera > Phyllostomidae > Phyllostomus > Phyllostomus hastatus. The sequence goes on from NW_025333916.1 coordinate 31,060,264, forward strand.
AGGATGTTCAAGCTTAAGAGCACTATTGAAAAAAAAATGGTAATTTTGGTAGTGAGCAATTAAGAAGAAGCTGGTTGCTAAGTAGTAGGTCAGCTAGAAGTTTAACAGAGAGCACCAGGTAAAGACAACCAAGAAGAGTCCTTCTCAGGTTGCAACAAGCCTTAACACCTGGTCTCAAATACTACCGCAGGAAGATGCCCAAATTCAATTAGATTAGACTGTGGAGCAACTTACCTCCCAGGGTACAGAGAAAACAACAGAGTAATCAATTCACAATGAGAAGAAACTCATTGCCAAGTATTTTATCAATAGTCACACAACTTGACAGGGGCCAGGGAAAGAGATAGTCAGGGAGAGCTGTGGCCCTGTTTGAGTGCCACCAGAGGCTACAAACTTCAGGAAAACAGACTTCACTAAAATAGTGCAGACAAGTTACTAAACAATTAAATAAGCAAACAACAATGACAAGCTCCAGGATGTAGGAATTGGTAGCCAGAGTTGCTGAGATATGTTGTCTAAAAAGTTCAGTTTTCACAAACAACAACAACATTATGAGGCATGCAAAGAAACAGGAAAGTGTAGCCCATGCATGTGGAAAAAAAAAGTGGGCAACTGATCTTGCATTTTAAAGGACCAAGATGTAAGACTTAGCAGACAAAGATGTCAAAACAACTTATAAATGTTCAAAGAATTGAAGGAAATCATGCTTTAAAAAGTAAAGGAGAGTATGATGACAGAATTTTATCAAATACAGAATATCAAGAAAGAAATACATATGATAAAAGAGAACCAAATAGAAATTGTAGAGTGAAAATTAAAATAACCTAAATGAAAAATTTACTAAAGAGTTCAACAGAAGATTTGACCTAGCAGTAGAAAGAATGAGTAAAGATATATTGATAGCGATTATACATGCTAGAAAACAGAGAAAAACAATGGACAGACCCTCAAATAAACATGAGACACCATTAAGTATCTCAATATATGCATAAATGAAGTACCAGAAACTAGAAGATAGAGAGAATGGACTAGAAAAAGAATTTAAGACCTCAGTATTTATGCCTTCGGGAATTGCCTTTGTTTTCTGAGAGTCTAATCTTCCTATTTTATAATATTAAAATTACCCTTTGTAAGAAAAAGGAGAAAATATTATAGTAGGTGACAATTATTTTGTGATGCCTTTAAGTTGCAAAATAAAATATGGACACTCCTATATTGATCTCAAATTATTTTTAATATAAAATTCTGAACTTGGGAACTACTGGTTCAAGAACTATGTCTCTATTCAGTAACCCTTGGAACCTGTCAGCTTTTAGAAAATGAATAACTATTAAAGTTCTAACATTAGAGGGGTATTATAGTCTTCAAATGCCTAGTAAAATACTTATCACATCATAGATTTCATGAGTATGTATTGGAATGAATGACACAAGTGGACCAACCACAAGTGTGTGATTTGCTCTTGGAGTGTGTGTGTGTGTGTAGCCATCACCTTCAAGACTATATAGCCACATCTGATATGTAGGAGCTTACATGCTTCTTGCTAACCTTATTTCCACGAGATTTTGCTTTGAGTTATTTATATGGATTATGATCTTTTAGTTGAGTTTCAGAAATTCTGTCTTCCAAATATTAAGGAATAATTAGAATTATTTAATACCCTCTCCTCCAGTTTTCAGCAATGTTTTCTATTCGTAGGATAGTCACTGCTGCATTTGCACATTCACTATTTTGATTTCTAAATTTTCATTAAATTTTCCTGCTTTTTCTATTTAGTCTCTGAAGACTTAAATAATATGATTCTGTCTCACTCTCTATACATTTAATTTCTTAGAGAGAAGCTTGAAAACATATTAGCTGTGTAGAGGAGGTTTCAATTTACCTTTTCTACTTTATGGGCTGAGTCTGAGGCTTCTTTTTTTGTGTGTTCTGAGTAGTTACCATACTGACTGCTACAAAATTGCTTAGTAATAATGAACCTTCCTGGACCTTTGTGAAAAAACCTGCTTTACCCAACTTAGCACACTCATGGTTGAGAAACATCTGAGGTCTTTCTCTTTGGACTGTGTCTGTGGAGGGAGGCAGTGCCAGGTTCAGTGAATGGGCATCGAGACATCACATCTCCTTTGTTGTATCAAGAGCACACCTTTGATGTGGCTTCCCAAGTTTGCATTTACCAACATGTGAGATTAAGAAATAGAACTGCAGTATTTTGGACCGTCATGTTGAACTCAGACAAAACATCAGTGCCAGGAAAATTATTGCTGGTCCTCTTGATAATCCAAAAAGAATTGACCAGAGACTTAAAGAATTAAAGTTGCAATCATTGACTCAAAAAGCTTTGTACAAGCTGCTTGCACCCCTGTCAGCAACTAAATTATTGTCTTAAGAGAAAAGAATCATAGTGATAATCAGAGTATTGCTTAATATCTACTGCTATTTTGAAGTATTTCCCACAGTATTTCATTGTCTTAGTGTTACTAAACTTTACATTGCAATTACTTAAAACTGCTTTAATTGAAACAATTTAAATTTACATGTTGTACTGAGCCATTCTGTATATGGAGCACTAAAAAGGGAAAGTGGTTCTTTTTATAGCTAGCAAAGTTAGAAACAGTTGGTTATAGATCCTATTTGTGAAAAAACAGACTTAAAAATGGCTAACAAGAGAATGATTAGAGGAAATTTATTAAACAATTGATTGACTGGGTGATTTCTTTTTCTTTCACATTGTGTCAGCTCACGGTGGGATGTCTCCAACTTTTGCTGGCAGTGAAACTTACTTTGACACATAATCACAAACTATTATGCAGTTCTCTCCATTATAATATATTATCTCCATAGCTGAACTGTGGTCTTGATTTTACACTGCCCCTCAGAGTGCCAATGTAGGGCAAAGCTGGCAATGTGGTGGTTGTAGGTCAAGACAGAGGATTTGGGCTCATTATTCTGAGAGGTCACTCTAGTCTCTCAGAGAGAATAGTTTGACAGATTTATTACCATCTCCTTTGAATAGTTCACTGTGTTTCTTTGGTGTATTTTTCCCATACAGTTTTTGGTTACTTGGCCTCTTTGACATATCACTGTGTATTGTTTCAGGATTGAATTTTTGGGGGCATACTGATTGCAAGTGAAGATAATCCAATTTAAATAGATCAGATCATTGAAAAGCTCAGGGTCTGGACCCAGGACTTCTGAGATATTGTTGGGGCCATTTGTCTCTCACACAGCTTAGTTTTCTCTGAACTGGCATCATTCAAGCAGATTCCACACACGTAACACTGCCATCAGCTTATACATTTGGCCATAAGGTTCATATCCCATTGCTTCAGCAACCTCAATGGAATGACAGCTTCCATGTTTTAATAGTTTTTTTTTAAGGGATACTTTTTTTAAAAAATATTTTATTTATTTATTTTTAGAGAGGGGAGGGAGGGAGAAAGAGAAACATCAATGTGCGGTTGCTGGGGGCCGTGGCCTGCAACCCAGGCATGTGCCCTGAGAATCAAACCTGCGATGCTTTGGTTCGCAGTCCACGCTCAATCACTAAGCTATGCCAGCCAGAGCTCATGTTTTAATAGTTTTAATGAAAGTATCAGGACTGAATCTTTTTTTTTAATATTTTATTTTATTTATTTTTAGAGAGGGAAGGGAGGGAGAGAGAGAGAAACATCAATGTGCAGTTGCTGGGGGTTATGGCCTGCAACCCAGGAATGTACCCTGGCTGGGAATCGAACCTGGGACACTTTGGTTCCCAGCCCGCGCTCAATCCACTGAGCTATGCCAGCCAGGGCTTAGGACTGAATCTTAATGAACTCATGCAGGTCACATGATCATCATTGTAGCCAAAGGAAGGTCATGCCTCAAGACTGCCTGAGATGGGGAAGTGTGATTTTCCTAAGTTAAATTGTTATGCCACTACTGAAAAGTGGCAGAATGAATATGTCCCTTATCCCCTCCAAAAACAGATTTAATTTGTTCCTACATTTCTGAACTATACCCAATTATATCTGCTTTCCTTTTCTGCATGAAAATACCTTCTCTTTCCTCTAAAACAAACGTATACCTTTTAGCATCCCCCAGGTCATCACTGTATTCTCCATGAAAACAAGGGGAGTGATGAGAGACCAGTGACAAGAACAACCTAAAATCCTGTTTATGCTAGAACCAAGGGTTTTGTCTGACATCTTCCAGAGTCTGTGCCAAAGCCAACCTACTTCTGATGGATGATGTTTACCATTCCATTGCTTTCCAAGCCTTAATGTACTTTAGGCTGCCAAGTGATTTTGGAAAACTCCTCAAGGAAGGCTTTGTCATAGAAATTGAGGGCTTTTCTTGTGCTATCCTACTCAGTTAGTCTAACACTTTCTTCTGTACCATTGACTCAAAGGTCTTCTCTTTAGTTGAACGTCACTAAAGTCAAAGATCAAGGAATGCTTTCGCAATATTGAAAGAAGTTTCCAATGACTTTTCTTATACAAACCTGAATGAAATCAGTGTTCTACACTGGGTTTTTCTCCCCCTCAAAACAATAGAGAGTTACATCAGTGGTCAGAGTGCCTTTTCAAATAGCAAAGAAAGATCTAAAGTGATCCACCCACTCAGGATATGCATGGCTCTCAAGGAATGCGAAATACAACACTAGAATAAATTTCCCCATTGCAAAGGGTATTATATTATCCCATTTTTACCTAGACTGCAGTATTCAGGAAATGAGTAAAGCCCTCAAGAAATGTTTAAGTAGTATTTCTGGATTCACATTTTAGTATTTTACTTTAAAATCATTTTTTTGTTGTTATTGCTAAATCTTGTCCTCACATTATTTATCATTAATTAAAAACAAAATCAGTTATAAGCACAAAATCTAAGTTGTAGCCAGCACAGTCTCCCATGATGCTTGTTGTGCTGACTATTCTGATGTGTTCTTTTCTTTGAAGAGCTTGGGTGTTACATGGTCAGCACTATCTAAACAATTAACGTGATAGAGTGAAAATGTCCCTTCAGCAGGAATAGCTCCTTCTGGGAGGAGGCTAAACTGCCTTAAGATTAGAGAAGAGTTATGTAAGTCCATTTCTGTCCAAAATGATTGGGCTGAATTCCAAAATTTCCCTAATGAAATTCTGCTGAATAACTGCTATGCTGGCAGCTATGGAAATATTCAAAATCAAGTGTTGGTTCTTGCCACTTGATCAACTACTTTAAAACTAGAGTTCTAGAAGCTAATCCCAAGAGATTGCTGAAAGAAGTTGATTATATAGGAATTTACTTTTGATGATAGTTAAGCGGGCCATATCTGAGATGTGAGCGTTTTAGTAATTATGACTTTTGTTGAAGTCATAATTGGCCTTTGGTAAATAATGATTAATTTTTCAGAAGATTAATCTCTCAGAAGGTCATCTATAAATTAAGGATAATCATATTTGCATCTTTCTCTCTGACATACTGTATTCTGAAAATTCACAATCGTCACTTTATGATCTGAATGTTTTTCTCTTCATTGTAAAATTACTTTGTTATTAATCTTTAAAAACTTTGCAATAAAGCAACTTTGATGGCCTAATCTCAGGAGAAAACATGGTGACTAATAAAAATAATGCTTTATAAGAAAAGTAGGCTTGTTAAGTTTGTGACAGGAATGATTTGACTTTGTGGTTTTGATTTCTGAGTGCAAAAAACACATTATAAGCTTAAAAATGATACTAGATAAATATTCATTTTAAAGGAGGACTGAAGTCAGAAGTGAATATATCAAAGTTGCCAGAATATGTATTATTTATGAGTGGTAAGTTGCATTTATGTCTACTATTAAATTGTAATCTTTTAGTGTCTAAAAGTGTTCAACTCAGGATTGTTTGTTTGTTATTGTAAGCACAAAAAATAAAATATTGACATCAAAAATCCAGATGCATCAGTGAACTTATATGGAAGTTCTTTTAAATTGATTCCTAATTATTCTTAGTTCTTAGCTGTTTTTATCATAAGTAACATCCAACTACCTTAGACTTAATGGCTTAAAAATAACCAGTTTTGCTATTTCTTAGGATTCTTAAACCTGGACTGGGCTCAGTAGGCAGTTATCTTCCTGATCTTGCTGGTGGTCACTCATGTATTTGTATTCAGCTGGTGGGCCAGCAGTGGACCAAGTTGGAATGTTGGGGTGACTGAGCTTCTCTCCTTCCCTGTAGTTTCAAGGCCTTCCCCTTTTCACATGGTCTTTCCATGTGATCTCTCTAATTGTGGAACTTTTCACACAGCAGCTCAAGGTGCCCTAGAGTGCAGAGGTACAGGTTTCCAGGCCTTCCTAATGCTTCTTAGCCCCAGAACTGGCACCGCCTCATGTTTGCAGCATTCTGTTGATTAGAGCAAGTCACAGGGACATCCCAGGTTCAAGAGGAGAGGATGGCATGAGAGTGTGGTAGCAGAAAGCATGGTTTATTGGGAGCCACCAAAGTAAAAATCTGCATCAGCATTTATTGATTTATTCAAATGACGTGCAATATTTTCATAGTTGTTATAAGAAGTACTTGCCCATTATCCAAATACTCTGTTGTGTCCTTGGTAGATGGGTTTAGTTAGGCCTAGTTCCTATTTGTAGGGCTCTGTATAACATTTGTTAGTATCTGCAATATATCTTACAAATGCCAGTCATGGTGAGTAAAGTGTGCATGATCTTGTTCTTGTGACCATGACTGTGGGAACAGACAGAGCTCATTGAGCCTTGATGCTTCTGGTTTCAGTCTGCTTTCTTCTAGCTGTTGGCATCTGCATAGGATTTGCCTGTATATGATTTTATTTGCAGCATAAAAAGGATTGTTTAGAGTGTACTGAAAAGAAGAAAAGCCTTTTACCAATTGAAAAAATTAAATGGCTGCATTTTGAGATATCTTTTTCATATTTATAAAGCCACTTGGAGTCAAGCAAGGCAGAGTGCATGAAGGCTAAAATAATCTTTGTGAAGGTTGATTCCAGCTGGGTCTTTTCTTTGGGTTTTCTGGGGCACCATATTTTATTTATTTGAGCAGCTGTGATTTAGGATGCCTGATTCACCATTACTTTGTTATTTTAGCTCTACTGTCTTGAAGTCTAATACTTAGCTTTCATAGCTCACAACTGGGGATTAGCAAGTTAACCAGATGCTGTCACCAGATGAGACAAGGTTGTAAAGAAAGTTTACTTAGCACAGGTAGTTTCAAAGTAGTTACAATAGTCAATCTATAAGTTATTTTTTCAAAAAATATTTACCTGTTTTATTAAACAATTCTTTTGAAATTTGTATTTAAATAAATTAAATTGACATGTAGGCTATTTTGATTTTATATATTTTATATTTTCTAGATTTACTATTATTAAACTTTTTTAAAGCTATGTTCAACATTCGTATCCATATAATTGATTCATTAAAATTCCTGGTTGGTATGCTGCAAGAGACTTTTGACAAATAGATGTTTGAAATAGAGTCCCACTCTTCATACAGGATTATAGCCAACATTTAGTGTAATAAAAACAAAGTTTTGTCAGAAAGTTGTTACAACTATAGAATTATGTTTTGTTGCAATTTTAAAGCAAACACTAAAGAGTCAATAGCATAGTGATTTAGAGTTCTAAAGCCAGATTACTTACATTAGATGGACTCTGTCACTGTGTAAAATTGCTTAATCTCTCTGTGCCTCACTTTCTTTTTAATCTGTAAAATGAAAATCATAATATGAGCTATGTAGTAGGATTTTTATTGTATTTAAATAAATATGCATAAAGCACTTAGTACAGTGTTAGGTGTCAATTAAATGAAAGATAGCTTCTCAGTACAATTATTATAGAGTAGAGCCCCAGAGAGTGGGCGCCTTTGTTGGAATTCTGCCGAGTGAGGAGTTCGGTTCTCAACTTTTCAGGTCCAGTGACTCACTTTTATCAGTGCTCACAGATTTAATCAGCTCACAGTCTCTGAGAGAAGGAATTGAACAAACTCATGAGTGACTAATGTAAAAGCCAGAAGCCCCATCTATAAAAGTGACAGAAAAGTTATTTTAAAGCAATTACTAGGGTGATTCCCCGCCATGCAATCCCTTTTACGTGTAGTTCTATTTGCCTCTTCCATCTGGATCTTTGTCTCCATGACTCAGAGAAGCGAGGCTTCTGTAGACCACAGAGAAAAAACAAAAATGTTTATTAATGACCTTTGAGGTTCTAATTCTCAGGCCCTGGAATAAATACTAGGCAAGCAAAAAAATTCATTCAGTGAAGTCCTATTTGTCCTGGACATCAGGTTTTTATCGAGGTTGTTTGATGAAAACAAAGGTCCTCCTGCTCGAGTAGAACAAAAGATCTAGGAAAGGTGAAAATGGAGTATATGTGGTGTTGGTCCCTACAAGTAGTCCTCTGGCCTGCAGCCTACTCCAAAGCTGAGCCCTGAGAAGGTGGTGTTGCTAGTACAAAATTAATCTGGGGTTCCAAGATTGGTGAGCACCTGTTTTGTTTCTCAGGTGGGATATCATCATTCCCTGAGATGGTACATCACCTGTTCAGTAGGGATGATGGTAAAGCATGATATAATATGGTATGTCAAGGCTGTGAGAGTTTGAATTGACCTCATTAAACTCTCTTATGACTGCTCCAAGTGGCTTGGAAAAATCTTGGCATTTCCTTTCCCCAGCCAGATTAAAAATGGCCACAAATTCTTTGCTGTTTCCCATTGAGAGGCAGGAACTAATGTCCTCCTTGAATGTGGACAGCTCTAGTGCCTTGGTGGACCAATGGGATGCAACAGAGTGAGCTTCTGTGACTTTCCAAGGCTAGGTAACAAGAAGTTTTACAGCTTTCACTTGGATCTCTTAGAATATTTCCTCAATAAATGAACTGAACTAACAAGGAAAATGGGGACAGTCTCACCTGAGATCAGTTGACAGCTAGTGGTGGCATGGTGGGGGGAAGTTAAGGGGTAGAGTGATACAGCAAAAAAGAAAAAGGACTCATGGATATGGACAACAGTGTGGTAATTGCTGGGGAGAAGGGGTGTAAAGAGACTAAATGGTAATGGAAAAAAATACAAGATTTTATACACACACACACACACACACACACACACACACAATATTTCTTCAGGGGAAAGCCAGCTGCTTGGAAGAAGTCTGATGATCCTGTTGGAGAACCTACCTAGAGAAGCTCTGGGGCTCCTTAAATAGGGAGAAAAGCCCAGATAATCCCAGCCTGCCATCCCTTCCCACCAAGAAAACACAAGATGGCATGTGAGTGAAACCATTTTGGAGTTAAACAACACTTAGTGACTCCAGGGGAGGCAGAAGAAACACCCAGCCAGACACTTGAAGATCTGACCCACTGGTCATAAATATGATAAAATGACTAATGTTCAAGCCATTAAGTTTGGGTGGTTTTCTCCACCACAATAGAGAAGCGTCTCTTCACATGCCCTTAGAATAGAACAGAGGTAGGTAGAGAGAGCTGTATAATTTTGACCCAAGGAAGCCTTTTGATCAGAGAGGAATTCACAGGCTGAATTGTGTGGAGAGGATTATGCAATTCCTGCCTTCCAAAGACCCCAGGGGGAGGGATTTCTATTCCTAAGTGTTGGCAGGAAAAGCCCAATTATTTTCTCATTAGCTGTGGGCATGGATAAATGTGCACCAAAAAGCAAACATTAACACTGCCATGATTGCTATTTTGGAGTTATACAACATGAGAACCCTGCCAGCCACGCAACTCTCTTAGACTTAGGTCCTACACACAGAGGTGAAGGGAGGAGAAGATGGGAACACTGATTTCACTGGGAAAATTCTTGCATGACACAGGAACCTACATGTGATGAAAAAAATACCTTAAAGTGTTGAAATGGCTAAGTTAGTTATTTGCTGCTAGGAAAATTGGGGTTTAAGATGACAATTAAATACAGCAATAGAACAATGAAAACAGTTATTTTTGTAGTACAACTAAGTTTGCAGCTTATGAAGTCAATATCTGCTGTATTAATTAAATATGTGAAATACTACCTGTAAACCCATTAGAATATGCTCATTATCTGATTAGCTCAGCTCTTCCCAGGTCCATTTATTCTTTTGCATTGGGAACTTTCTTTTTGGTTGCTGCTGTTGTTGTTGAGATCAGAAACCTCAGTCTGCTCCAGAGCATAGTCTTACTGTGAAGCTAAATTAATCATCAGGTTATTTGGTTATCACAGGCTCTGAACAAAGGTAAAAGGAGAAATTCTGTCATCTAGGCTGTGATGACAGACCCGATGAACCATCTCTTTAGTGGTTAGAATTCTTGTGCTGTCCTGTCCCTCATTCATTATTGCTGACTTCTATACATACTAAATAAATTATAACAAACTGTGGCTCCATGGCTACCATTTATCTCTTTCTAATGTGACTATTCTACCACTATTAACAAGTTTAATCTATAGATATGTTTGCATTGTTGATTATGTTATACAAAGTCCTTCATTGCCTGGCTAAAAGGGTCACTCTATCCCCACCTTATCTTGCAAGGATTTCAGTGCAATGCCAAATGCACTGAGCAAAAAATGTTACAAATGAAAGAGGAGAAGTGTGACATATTTTCTCATAAGAAATGAAAGGAAGGGATACTTTTAATATCTCCCTATAAATTAAGCTATATTATAGTAATTTATAATTTCTGTGTTTTAAACAGCTCAGGGTTACCTCTATTTACAAGTTTTGACAAGAAAAACCTGTTCATTCATTCATCCATTTATCAGTCAAATATTAACCCCTAATCGTACCAAGTTCCATGGTAGATGCCTCTTCACAGTCTTATGAAAGCAGTGCAAACAATACAAAAATATAAGGCACACAGTAAATTACATAAACTGCTCAATGTCATTAGCCATCAGTGAAATAAAAATTAAATCCCAATGAGATGCCACTACACACCTACTAGAATAGCTAAAATGAAAAGCACTGATGACACCAAGTGTTGGCAAAGATATGGACCAACTGTATCTCTGAAAGTACAACCACTTTGGAAAACTTCTGGTATCCCTTAAAAAGTTGAACATATGGCAAAGAAATGGAAAGATATTCATGCTCCTGGATTGAAAAAGTTAATATTGTTAAAATATTAATACTCCAAGTCAATTTACAGATTCAATGCAATCTCTATCAAAATTCCATGGTATATTTCACAGACTAGAACAAATAATTCTAAAATTTGTATGGAACCAGAAAATAACCCAAAGAACCAAAGAAATCTTGAAAAAGATCAATGCTGGAACTACCATGCTCCCAGATTTCAAACTGTCCCACAAAGCTACAGTATCAAAATAGTATGGTATTGGCACAAAAACAGACACACATACTAATGGAACATAATTAGAAGCCCAGAAACAAACCTACACATATATGGGCAATTTATGACAAAGTTCCAAGAACATACACTGGAGAAAAGACAGTCTCTTCAATAAATTGTGTGTGAAAACTGGACAGACACATGAAAAAGAATGAAACTAGACCACTATTCTACACCATACACAAAAATTAACTCAAAAATATTAAAGACTTGAGTATAAGACCTGAAGCCATAAAATTCCTAGAAGAAAAAGTAGATAGTAAGTTCCTTAGCATTGGTCTTAGTGATGTTTTTGTTGGTCTGACTCCAGACACAATGGAAACGAAAGCAAAAATAAACAAATGAGACTACATCTAACTAAACATTTTCTTCACAGTGAAGGAAACCATCATCAAAATAAAAAGGCAACTTGCTGAATGGGAAAAGATATTTTCAAATCATATATCTGATAGGCAGTTAATATCCAAAATATAAGCGAACTTATACAACTCAACAGTAAAAGAATGACTCAGTTAAAAATGAGCAGAGGATGTAAATAGACATTTTTCCAAAGAAGACATTCAAATGGCTAACATTACATGAAAAGATGTTCAACTTCACTAATTATTAAGGAAATGCAAATCAAAACTACAATGCGATATTACCTCACACCTGTTAAGAATGGCTATCATCAAATAGACAAGAAATAACAAGTGTTGGAGAGGATGTGGAGAAAAGGGAATCCTTATGTTCTGTTGGTGTAAATGTAAATTGGTGCAGCCACTGTAGGAAACATAATGGAGTTTCCTCAAAGTTAAGACTTGAGCTATCATATGATCCAAAAAACACTTGAAGAGATATATACACCCCCATGTTCATTGTAGCATTATTCATAGTAGCCAAGATATGGAAACAACCTAAGTGTCCATTGATGAAGGAATGGATAAAGAATATGTATTACACACAATGAAATACTACTCATCCACAGAAAGAGTAAAATCTTGCCATATGCAATAACATGGACAGACTTAAGGTGACATAAATCAGATCTGTGGTTGCTTCTGATCTGATTTACATCTGTGGAGTGGGAGGTAGATCGACTAGGGGCAGCTACAAGGAGTCTTTCTGAAAAAGGCTTCTGGGAACTGTTCTCCCAAATTTCTCAAAACAAGTTTAAGAGAACACTTAAGTTCTGAAGATTTCACTGTATGGAAATTATACCTCAATAAAAAATGCAAGGCATAATCCAAGGGTCACAAGAGATATATAAGCAAGTGATATGCTATAATTGATAAGAGAAATTAATACAGAGAAGAGAAATATTTAAAGGGATAGTATGAATTTTATAAGTCAAAACAGTATTATAATTTTAACAATTCCTTATTTTTGTATTTATATTGCATCATTCATAATAATTGATTTATTTTGTTTTGATCTATTTTCCCATCTTTTCATGCATTTTAAAACCTTAAGATATTAAAGTTTATATTGCTTTCCATTTTTTATATGTAAAAAATTTGTGGCTTATTTTTCTGTTCTTACACTTTACAGTGACAAGACTTGAGAGTATATTATTAAAATCTTACAAATAAAAAAAGGAAAATAAAAATAGATCATAATGTTTTATATTTGACATTTTATAAACTGATTATATGTACATATAGTTGGTTGGGTACAGAATAAACAGTTCCCCAGATTATTAAAAACTTTTTAAGTATCATTTTCAATTGTTGCATTCCACTGTAAGACTATGACATGGTTTATGTAACCGTTCTGTTAGTGATGTTCATTTAAGTTGTTTCTCATTATTTAAGTAATGCAGTACAGTTGTACATAAAGGTCTTATCTTTAGTATTTAGGATTATTTCCTTATATTAGGGTTTCAGGAATGTTCTAGATCAAAACATATGATTCACATATTCATACTGCATTCTCGGGAGTTTAAATTACTGTATACCCTACTAGTAATGCATAAAAGGATATTTCACCATACTTTGGATAGGTGCTAAGTATGTTGAACACTTTGTTCATATGATTATTAACCATTATAATAGACAATGGCAGTGGACTTGAGCCTCAAAGAATGAATAACATTTTATTTTATTATTTTTAATACATTTTATTGATTATGCCATTACAATTGTCCCAATTTTTCCCCTTTGCCTACTTTACCTAGTTGCCCCCATTCCTTCCAGCAATATCCCCCCTTTATTTCATGTCCATAGGTCATGCTATGTTTGGCTACACTGTTTCCTATATAGTTTTTTACATGCCCCTGCCTATTCTGTACTTACCAATTTGTATTTCTTAATCCCTGCACCTTTGCCCACATTTTCCCCCTTCCTCCTCCCAACTGGTAACCATCCAAATGATCTCCAAATCTATATTCTGTTTTTGTTCTGTTTGTTTTCTGTTTGTTTTTTAGATTCAATTGTTGATAGTTGTGAATTTATTGTCATTTTGATGTTCATAGTTTTGATCTTCTTTTTCTTACATATGTCTCTTTAACATTAGATGTAATAATGCCTTGGTGATGATGAACTCCTTTAGCTTTATCTTGTCTGGGAACCACTTGATCTGCCCTTCCATTCTCAATGAGAAAATTCTCAATGACAGAACTCAATGAGACAGAGTAATCTAGGCTATAAGTCTTTGCTTTTCATTACTTTGAATACTTCTTGCCAGTCCCTTCTAGTCTGCAAAGTTTCTTTTGAGAAATCAGCCGATAGTCTAATGGGAACTCCCTTGTAAGTAACTGTCTCCTTTTCTTATGTTGCTTTTAAGATTATCTCTTTATCTTTAACCTTTGGCATTTTAATTATGATGTGTCTTGGGGTAGTCCTCTTTGGATCCTTCTTGTTTGGGACTCTCTATGCTTCCTGGACTTTATGTTTATTTCCTTCACTAAATTAGGGAAGTTTTCTTTCACTATTTTTTCAAGTAACTTTTCAATTTCTTGTCATTCTCTTCTCCTCCAGCACCCCTATGATTTGAATGTTGTTATGTTTGAAGTTGTCCCAGAGGCTCCTTGTTTTTTTCTTTTTTTGAATTCTTTTTTCTTCTTACTGTTCTGATTGAAATTTTTTTCTTCCTTTTATTCCAAATCATTTATTTGATTCTTGGCTTCATCCACTCCACTGTTGATTTTATGTATATTTTTCTTTATTTCATTTAGTGTAACCTTTATTTCTACCTGGGTTTTTTTTATGCTGTTGAAGTGCCCAGTGAATTCCTTGAGCATCCTGATAACCAGTGTTTTGAACTCTGCATCTGATAGATTGCTTATCTTCATTTTTTTTTAGTTCTTTTTCTACAGTTTTGTTCTGTTCTTTCATTTGAGCTATATTTCTTTGTCACTTCATTTTGGCAACCTCCCTCCCTGTGCTTGTTTCTATGTATTAGGGAGAGCTATTTTGACTCATTCTTAGTAGCATAGCCTAATGTAGAAAAGGACACCTGTAAGTTGGATGGGGTGGAGCCTTAGGTAATTGCCTCAGCATGGCAACCCATGTGAACCAGGTTGCTGGAATCTCAGATATAGTTCCACTGCTCTGTGGCTCTCTGTGGGGGAGGGCTCAGAAAAGAGACAATGGTCTCTGCCTGGCCTCTGGAGTCTTGTCATGGAGGAAACTGTCACTCAGCACTCACCCTGATGCCAGACACTTCAATTTCTCCCTGTATGCCACCAGTGCCCATTAAGCTGATGCCCTGGTGCTGGAGCCCAGAGGAAGTGAGTCTGCATAAGTCCTAAGTCTATTGTGAACCCTTACAGGGGTATCAGACTCATTTTCACTGGGGGCCACATCAGCCTCACAGTTGCCTTCATAGGGCCAGATGTAATTTTAGGACTATATAAGTGTAACTACTCTTCAACAGTTAAGTGAGAGCTTGGTGCTGCTGTCAGGTCGAAACAAGGTGCCAGGACAGATAAAACAAGGTGGAGAGCTGGATTTGTGAGCCTTGTGTTTGCTACCTGTACTTTAGGAGGAGGAACCTGAGAATCCTGCAGTTTCTACCTCCACCACAACCCGCATTGTTTTTCACAGCCAGAAGTTATGGGGATTTATCCTCCTGGCACTGGAACCCTGGGCTAGGTGGTCTGGTGTGGGGCAGGAATCCCTTGCTCCAAAGATATCCCTCTTAATTTTTATCCATCACATGTGGTTTGGGACTGCCCATTCCATGTCTCTGTGTCTCCATTCCTCCTGTCTGTCTGAGTGAATGTGACTTCTTTAATTCCTTGTTAGTTGGACAGCTTGATTTTCTGATGATTCTGGATGATAGTTGTTTTGTAGTTTAGTTGTATTTTTTGCTGTTGTTGTGCAAGGAGGTGAACTGTGTTTACCTATACCCCTATCTTGACTTGAAATCTCTCTTCTGAATAGTATTTTAAGTGTCAGACTTCAAAAGGCAAAGATGGGGAAGGTTATTTCTGCAGTGTTCATAGCCATGCAATATCAAACACATGGAACTGCAAGTAGTTTATCATACAAGCTTTGAGCAGTGGTTCTCAATCTTGGCTGCACAAGAGTGTCACCTAAAGGTGAATTTAAACAAATTCTAATGTCTAGGCCTCAGTAGACCAATAAACTCAGAATAGTTTGGTATAGAACTCAGGCTTCAGTAGTTCTAAATACTCCCCAGTGATTCCAATGTGTAAGCAAAATTGAAAACCAGTGGTATAGAGCAAAGATGTAACTAGAAATAAAACTGCAAAGATAGAGACCAGATGTAGCAAGGAATCACATTCTAGGACAAAGTGTGGACTTTCTAGGAAATTTAGCCATTAGTGTATTTTTCCCTTATCACCTTGGAATCCTTTATGTTTTACATGCCCTGGGGTAGTGTTACTCCCAGCAAACAGCTAACACTTGTACCTTCTTTGGACCTCAGACTGTCATAACTTCTCCCATCCCTTGCCCAGATCTGGAAATGCCTGGGAGTTTTCACTTCACACTCCCATGGCATAGTCCTTAAGCACTGATTAATGAGATAAACCATCCAGCATTGATCTAAGGTGTGATCTATACTAGCGCTCCTCAAAGTAGCCAATCTACAAACTTTTCCTTACCACCCAGGATGAGATGAGCTTGTGTCAAGACATAAATCTACACACTGCTTCCCTTCACAACAAAACAGTTCTCTGAAAGACATGTCAGCTTAAATAAACAGTAAAGTTAGTGATTTAGCTGCAAGCACCTTATCTCATCATAGACCAGTAACACATTTCTCAGACTACAGGAATCTACAAACCACATTTTGAGTAACCCTGACTTCGCTGTCTTGAGTGCCCTGTATCACCCAGCCAAAGCTACTCTCTGTGGACATGCCATTATCTTGCAGCCTTGTCTGACTTTCTGCCTTTGCCTGTTCTTCTTCCTGCTCCTTTTTTCTCCTCGGAAGTCTTCCTAATAAATGACTTTCACACGATTCTTATTGTCAACTCTACCTCTAAAAAAGTCAATTAAGATAGACAATGAGGATTGTGTTGGAAGGTGAAACCTACGCTTTAGGAAGAACAATTTAGAAAAAAGAATGAATGTAGGTAGGAAGTAAGATTGAAGACTATCACAATATCCCATCAACCAGAGAACTCAGGAATCATCCTTCTGCATTGCTTCTATTTTAAAAATATCCTCTCTTTGTCATTTCCAAGGCCCCTGCATTAGCTTAGCCCCCCATTATTTCTAAGGATTAAAATCACTGGTCTGTATTTCATGATGTGAACTCAAGGACTGTGCCAAAGCATCGGTGAAAGTGAACTAGAAATGGTAGGTTCTTCACAAAATTTCCTTTGTGAAATATAATTTTTTCATTTAGACTTTAGAGCTCACAGGCAGATTCTAAATTATATTTGTAAGGAAACTTAGGTGTACCTCAAATGCCTGACTGGGTCAAGTAATTAAAGCTCTCTGGCCCTCAGTTTTCTTACCTTTCGAATGAGGAAGAATTAAATTATTCCTAAGGTTCTTTCCAGTTCTAAAATGTTATATTCAACAGTAGAAGCTAGATTACATTAGTGAAAGGAGCATAAAACAGATTATTCTGGCAGCAGTTGTCATTTCTCAAAACAAATTGACAAAAAAATCACACACTTATTGTAAGAAAAATTCTCCAGGAAGATAACCTTTGCTTATTTTTCTTAATGATATGTTTACTGTTTTTAACTTTGCTTTGGAAATGTGCAACCATGTAATTGGGTTGATAAGGTCAGCATGCAGGAGGTTTCAAAAGAGATTGGGTAATATTTGTGTGTGTGTGTATATTTGCCTAGGCATGCTTTTTGTCATGTCCATTGTACTTTAATGATGAACTAAAAATAATAAGGCTTCTTTATATTGGATTTTATTAATGCTTTGTCATTTATGGGTTATTCTAAGGTAAATTTAAAAATACAGAAAAATATAATTATTTGAGGGTGTTTTTGAGAGATAATTTAATAACACAGTGCTCCCCCAAACATAATTCACGAGTATGTATAGTTCATAGGGAGGATTCATGAGGTTGGATGGGATGAATTTTATTTTCCCCTATTTTCAAGGAGCATTTGAATTCAAATTGGATCAAGAAAGGTGATTTAACAATATGTAAATTATTTTTGTTCATCAGTTTATCACACAACCTGTTACCAAACAACTCTGAAATACTTAAATATTTTCTAAACTCTTGTGTTAAACAACTCAGCTAGGTAGAATTCTGAACTTCACAGTTCTATCACACAGACTCTCCATTGGAAATTATCTCGATTCTATTCCCTTATGGGCTCCTATGTTTTTCAGTCCTCATGAAAATTTTTCAAGTGATAAAATATGGAGAATTAGAATATGCATGTAGTGTTTTCTTAATTTTTTCTTGTTTTCTTTAATGAGGTATTATGTACAGATAGGAAAGTACATAAATCTTAAGGGTACAAGTCAATGAATTTTTATATTTTATATATGTGAGCACTTGTGCAACTACTGCCTAGACTAAGATATAAAGCAAGAATTAAAAAAAAAATGCCTGCCCTGGCTCGTGTGGCTCAGTGGACTGAGCACTGGACTATGAAGCAAAAGGTCACTGGTTTGATTTCCACTCAGGGCACATGCCTGGGCTGTGGGCCAGGTCCCTCAGTAGGAGGTGCGAGAGGAACAACCACAAACCGATATTTCTCTCCTTCTCTTTGTCCCTCCCTTCCCCTCTCTCTAAGAATAAATAAATAAAACCTTTAAATAAAATTCCTCTTGTCTCTTCCCAGTTAATTTTCCTTTATTCAGAGGTTACCACCATTCTCACATCTCTCATCTTATGTCGTATAGTTTGCCTGCTTTTTATTGCTGTGTAGTATTCTACTGTTTGGTTATATTATTTTCCTCTTGATGGACATTTATTTTCATTTTTCAGTTGCTATAAATGTCTGCCATTATTTTTATGCATATATGTACTTACTTTTATTTTAGTAGGTATAGCTGGACTTGGGATTGCATATTCGTAAGGATGGCATAATGTAGCTTTAGTACCTGCTACCAAATGTTTTCCCAAAGAGATGGTACGAATTTTCCTCCCCATCAGTAATGTATGAGAGCCCTTGTTGCTCTGCATTTATGCCAATATGTGGTATTGTCAGTGTTTTAGTTTTAGTCATTCTGATGAATGAGTGGTAGGATATCATTATAGTTTTTCATTTCCCTGATGAATGATGTTTACAACTTTTACATATACTTGATGTTTTTGAAACCCCTTTTATGAACTCCTGTTCAAATATTTTAGCCATTAATTGTCTTTTTGTTATTGATTTGTCTTTATGTATTCTGATAAATATATAAGTATATTTATGCTTTATTTTGATGAACAGATGTTCTTAATTTTGATGAAGTCCAAATTATCATTATTTTCCTTTATGGTTCATGTTTTCTGCATTTGGTTTCATTATGTGATTTGAACATCCAGTTACCACACAATGCATTTAATTAGACAGACCCCAGGCTTATTTTTAAAGATGATAACTAGCTATGGCATAGTGGAAAATGTGTTGAACTTTATGAAGAATTTTGTGTTCTGTCTTTTTCAGTTACTATGTATGTACCTGGGGGAATATACTTAATCCCTTATTTTTTAGCCATTATATATGATATTAATATATTCATATTCATAGTATTGTCAAGGATTTTTCAGTTGCAAGTGGCAGAAAGCTAACAAAGCTAGTTCAAGTAGGAGAGGTTGACCTAGAAGGAGGGTAGATCCTAGAATCAAAAAAGCTACCTACAACATCATTAGCACATGGGACCATAGAGGCCCAGTCACTACTATAACACTCTTATCTCTGCTTCTCTCTTTGTGTTGGTGTCTTTGTCACTGACAGCAGAAACTTTTTAATGTAGCAAGTTCCAGGCTTTCAACACCCCAGCTGAATTTCTCAAAAGGAAAAAGAAAGTTCACTTTAGTATGTAATAATCCTAGTGAGGGACTCTGGGTAGTCCTGAGTCATCTTTCTACCCTTGTGAACAAAAGGGAGAGAAGAACCATTGTTATTAATCCCAAGATGAAATGAAGAAAACAGTTCCCACAGAGAAGTGGGAATGCTATTGTCAAGAGAAGGGAAATAAGGTGCTGGGCAGACACAAATAATAGATGTCCACTACAAAGGGAATAAAAATGCTTAACGTACAAGAGTTGGCTCTTAGAAGTCTTAAACAAAGAATTATTTGAAAGTACCTGTAACAAGGTAGAGACACATTGCTTATTTGTTGAATATGGACTATAATTGGAATCTCAAAAGCTTTTTTTCCCTGCTCTCAAAACTGGAGCCCCAGAGAGGATTATGACAGGCAAAAGCAGGAATTTAAGACCCTGTTCTAGTGGCTTTCAAGGGTGTTCAGGGTCAAAAGTGGATCTCTGTATTACACATGTCAGAACAAAGCTTGCCTTGATTCCCTCCTACTGATCCAGGGAAACGATCCTGATGGTAAAACACCGGACCCACAATCTCCACTGCAAAATAGCTAGCTTTAGTAATTCAGTGTCTACGTCCTTCCTTTCCAAAGTTTTTCTACCATATGTATAGAGATATTATTGTAATGGGATATAGGACAAGGAAAGCCCAGGAAAATAGGAGAAAATCCCCATAAACCTTGGTTGGGGGAACAGGAGAAGCAAATGATACAGAGTAAGATACTTTACAATACAATGACAACTTGGTAGCTAGTATAATAGCTGTGCTACTGCCTTAGGGCAAGGTGGGCATGAGTTTAAGTGTGTATCCTGACTCATAATGTAGCCAGAGAGGTGGCTCCCTCTGGACCATTGAGTCACTCTTGTCCTGACTGGAGATGTCAAGCAAATAAATGTAAACAATACAGGAGAACTGGCAAATATAGCTCATTGTGGGAGGAATTGGTGATGAAGTCACCCAGGGGGTTCCAGGTCAGGATTTAAACTAAGGATGGGCAGCCATGAAGGGATTTGGCCATGAACTTTGAAAGGGTATAGAAGGGCCCCCTTTCAGCCCACTCTGAGGTCTGGTGTGTAAGGAGACATGCAGTTTTGGATTAAGTGCTGGAGAAAGGAAGAGGAAAACCACAGAGAAACCTTCCTAGGAAACATGGCAACACAGATGATAGTGCTGGGAATTGTGGGAGCTGCCTAGCCAAGCACAGATTAATGGGAGATGCCCAGGATGCTGAACTGTGACAAGGAGTGCTGAGCTTCAGACTCCTGTTTTTCTAGAAGATAGTACCTCTGACTGGCATATTCTGGAACTGGCCTGATTTGGAAAAGGGAGGCAGGACTGTGTGTTTGTTGGAGTTTTAAAGAGAGTGGGGCTTAGTGGTAGAGTTCTGCCATTATCCTAAATCTGTATAACTTTTAAATTAATGATTCCTTTCCTTTTCACCCAACTCTGGCACTGG
This sequence comes from Phyllostomus hastatus, assembly GCF_019186645.2. Classification (NCBI taxonomy): domain Eukaryota; kingdom Metazoa; phylum Chordata; class Mammalia; order Chiroptera; family Phyllostomidae; genus Phyllostomus; species Phyllostomus hastatus. Next base: position 31,081,449 of record NW_025333916.1, read on the forward strand.
GAGTCATGCTTCTTGGCAATGAGCAGTTGGACCCCACAGCTGTTCTAGGACAGCATAGGCTGGGGTTTCTGTATCATTATGGCTATAATAATATCGCTTGGGCAATTGATAAATGTGACAGGTAAATAACATGTTTGCTTCTAAACCATTACCACTCGGAATATTTGTGGCATCAAGACCCTCTTAGATAACTCATTCTCTCTTCAATTCTTATTTCCATCCATAAAATATTTATATTGGGATCTACAGTTATCAAGTTCCAACGTGCATCAGAATCACCTGGAGGGCTTGTTATCATTCAGATTTCTGGGCCCAGCCTCCCACAGTTTATGATTCTGTAACTGAAATGGGGCCTCAGACTAGCATTTTTAACAGGTTCCTAATGATGTGCTGCTGTGGCTTGTCCAGGGAGCACACTGTAGGAACTAGATAAAAGATACATTCCTAAAAATGTGGGCACAAATAAGACTTTCGTACAGCATATTTTCAATCACTAAGGAAATTTGCAATTTGAAGAAACTTTCTTTTTCTTTTTCTTGGAAAATGAACTGTCTTATTATAAAACCAAAAATAGTTCTCTATTTTTTCAATTATGATTTGCATGAGGGTTGAGGTGAAGGGAAAATCCATATCTAAAATTAATTTCTTGGAGGCCATACAACTTATAGAAGAAATAGAAATACTATTCTTATAGGTATCAATAAAAATAACTGACAGAAAAAGTTGCAAGTGACCATCACCTGTTCTAAAATTCCCTCTCTCTTCAGCCTAATAGGATTTTCTGGTTTATCAGTTATCAGTTTTTCTTTCTTATTCTCTCTTCCTTCTTTTCTCTCTCTCTCTCTCTCTCTCCCTCTCTTTCTCTTGTTAGCCTGCCTGCCTTCCTTCCTTCCTCTTTCTTTTCTTTTTGCATGTTCTTATTGTGCGTGTACCAGGAATCAATGTCCCTAAACAGCATTTCCAACTGACATTAAAAGGGCTAAAGTTAATTCTGCCAGTTCCATATTTGGTCACCAGATGAGTCATAGAAACTGCTGCAAAGGACTGAATCACACCACTCTCCTTCCATCAATCACGACTGAGGAATACAGTTAGCCTACCCTGGAAATTAAAATCTGGAAGCAAGGACATTTTTTTTCTATAGCAAGGTTGGGTCAATATTGGCAAACAGGAGATCATGCTGAGAGTGGCCTGATGGAGAGAGGAAGTACAGACTCAATAATAATAACCGCCTCAAGTGATGGCTTTGTTCACTCTGTGCATTTCAAAGAATGGGAGTTTAAGTATTGCATGGCCCAGAGGACCTCTGGGGCTTATAGATTCTGCTTCAAAGTTTTCTTTCTTCCTTGAAGACTTTGAGGTTTAAATGTCTTCTGTTAAGTCCAGCTCAGTTTGGAATGTGTCATTTTCTCTCTTTTTAGTAAGGACCAACGAGGGCAGCTGTCTCCTATTTAGTTACTGAGGACCATGTACCATGGTTAAAATACCCATAATACACCATGATAGTGCGGTATCCCTCCTACCATCACTATTTTATACTTTTTATTTGCTCTTTTGCACTAACAAGTAAACTTTAACTCTTCTCCAAGTATGGCAAAAAATAGTCTTACTAAAATGGTCTGGTAGATGTACTACATTCATTTATATTATGTTTGCTAAGAGTTCCCTGTGTTCACCACCTTATGCCCAGATAATAAACATGGAATACCTCCATTTGAATCCAGTTTAAAAAGAATTATATAAATTAAACAGTCACACAAAATCGAAAACATTGACAATTACAGAAGAGAGATTGTCAGAGAAGACTGTTCTCTTTCCATCAGTTTGAAGAAGAGAGTGGAAAGGCAGACTGGGTTATGGGGCAGAATTCGTATTATGTGTATTTAAGCAAGTGGTTGAAGTTTCCTTGGCTTTCCATGACTTTTGGTGGTGCTTCATGGTGTTGAAGGGCTTTCTCGAAGCTATGTAAGAAGTGATACTAATAAAGTTTCCACATGTCTGTACTGTCTTCTCAAAGCAGAAACATTTCATTTCTGGTCTTATCATCTCTTTCAGGAGATGGAACTGAGGGAAATGCATTGAAGCCTTTGCAACATTTCATAAACTGAGGGAGTGTTTAATTCTCATCCTGTTCATTTATGTATCATATACTATGATAGACTTAGAGAAACAAAAAAAAAATTAATTACTCAATGCATCATCTCAATGAATTTCAATTATAGTGGAAAAATAAAAACGAAAACAAAAATCCTAATGAAATAATGTTATTTTTGTAAAAGTGTTGAGCATTAAGTCCTTTGGTGCTTTACAAACAGATACCCAATGTCTCTGGAAGAGTCTATGAAGGATGCACAGGCATTTACCAGACAATGAAGGGGGAGAGGAAGATGCAGGGAAACAGGAACATGTACCGAGGACAGGGGCACAGAGAGGACTGGCTCATCAGTGTGTGAATGTGTAAAGGGGAACCTGGCAGGAGATGAAGCTAGCTGAGGAAGTAGAGGCTACTAGATTCATGGCTTTATGGGTTACAAAAATGTTTTTTATTTTATCTTATTGTCAATAGTAAGAGTTATGGAGAAACTGGGGAGCAAGCATCCCCTCTAGCTTTTTCAGAAGACTTGTAAAAGCATTGGAGAGGCTGAAGAGGTGGGCTTCCAGAAATGACTCCCAGAAAAAACTGATCAACTTGTCCCAAGAAGATGTTGGGACATCAGGAGGCTACCACTCTGAACTGTTGGAGTTCAAGAATGCAGTGTGGCTGTGATGCTTGGGAACAGGAGGTTGCCACACCATGGCTGCAACACTTCTCCAGATACCATGGTATCAGTGACTCCACACAGGGACACTGGTGCAGGAACACCCACATTTCTATACTATGTTCACAAACAACAAGCAACCAAAGCAATAGGAAACTAGCTCCTGCTTCCTTCTTTTTTCCAAATATCTCACTGGAGCACATCAGATTGGTGGGATTTAATGTGTATTTGAACCCTCGTTGCAAGCGAGCCTGGAATTTGTGGTCTTTACCCCTTGAGGTTCTGTGAAAGGGTGGGCTTTCAGGCAGAGGTGAAATGGATGCTAAGGACCAATTCATCATGTCCAGTAGCAGTTAGATGAATGAAATTGGATGAGGAACTATGTGGAGAAGAAGTGCAGCTGAGAACAGAAGCATGAAGCACCCACACTTACAGGGGCTACTGGGGAGACAAGGAAGTAATGGGTCAGGGTAAAAACTAGGAGAGTGTGGCATTATGCCGACCAAGGAAGGAGAAAAGTTTAGGAAGAAGGGAATGAATAATAGCATGAACTTGCTGTAGTGTAGTAATCATTATTTTTCTTTCAATATTTGATCAAAGTTTTAATGAAAATTTTTCAGTGATAAAAGTTTTGTTTACCCCCAGTATTAGGCAAAACTTTCATCGCAAGGGACAGAAAATCAACTTAAATTAATTTAAACAAAAAATAAATTCACTGACTCACATAATTTTAAGTCCAGTGGGTACAGATCTAGCATCAGACAATTAAATGATATGTTTCTCAAAACCTTTCTCTGACTCACTCTTGGCTTTGCCTGCACACCCTTTGCATTGGCATCACTGTCAGACAGGCTCTTCACATGAAGTAGGAAACCAGGTTATCTATTGCTTACAGTTTGCAATTGCCAAAAAAGAGGCTCTTTCTCTCTTCCAGTATCCCTACACCAATTCCTAGGGGAGAGATTGATTAGTCTGCCTTGGGTCATGTGTCTTTCACTGCACCAATCACTCGCAGGCTATTGGAGTAGGGTACTCTGATTGGCCAGGTCTGGGTTATATGCCTACCCCATGCTGGTGGGAGGGCATATATTCGGTGGTATTCAAAACTTGGAAAAAGTTGCCCAAAAGCATTTTAGGAAGTTATGATTTTTTGAATATAAAAAGGGAGAAACACCAGGCAAATGCTTCAGAGTACCTGACAGGCGAATGTGGATTAAAGTTAAATAGGTTTGTCTCTGGATTCACAAACAATCATTTCCATTATATTGTAGTGTTAGAAGCAAGTCATTAAATCTACAGAGCTCATAGTTCCACAAACGAGCATTGTATTTTCACAATCTGTTGCATAAAAAATATAATGACAAGGAGCTACTATGAATTTAGTGACTTAAAAAGAAATTTGTTTGTTTTTTTAATTCATAAAAATAGGTTCTACAGATGTTTTAAAAATTATGTATGTAATGACATCTTTCCTCTACAAGAAATACTGAGAGAGCTTATGGATTTGTGAGCCTGTTTCAGTTACTCTGGTGCCCCAGAAATACAAGTAAATTTGATGCCTTGAAGTCAAGTGAGCCCTATACAATTTCAGGGGCTATTAAAAAAGAAATGTGCAGGAAGTGTTAAGACTCATTTCATTTAGTTTTGGAGTATTAGTATTAAATACTGAGACATTCAGGTGGAAGATGTTACTGCCACCCAAGCAATAATCTAAAAACTAGACTAAAAAGATCATGCAAATGGGGGCAAGGGAAGAACTAAAAGAATAAGTACAAAAATATGTTCTTTTAGTTCCTTCTTTTTCAAAGGAGAAAGAAAATTCTCCATTCTCTATTTTCAAGCTTTTAGGATGTAGATGGTAGCAAATCAATTCTAGAAAAGAGTTAAATAAAATAACGTGAAATGAAGAAATTACATGGATGTATATTTACTGTTTTTCAAGATTTCTAAAGGAGGTAGCTTTTCCTTCAGGACAACTTAGAGACCTGTGCCATGTGAAATGGGTTTCGGATCTGTCTCCCGTGTCCTGCGATGGGACTGCTTGGTACATTTAATTCTCCTGTCCCCAAAATGGAGGTTGCTTGACTTGTGTTCCTCCCGCCTCATGGAAAGTGATCGGAATCCACACATGCTGCTTCAACCTCCCAGGAAGAGATATGCCTCTCAGGCAAATGCTGGCTATTACTAAGCGGTCTCTGAGTGAGGAGAATTACATCGGTGCAGTGTTTCTGTAATGACAGTTTTGTTATTGGTCTGCACATGGTCTGGCTGCCTAGAGGGCTCCTCTGTCATTTTAACGGAGTGATCGGACTCTGGGATTTCAGCATGGAGCTGGAGGAAAAGTGCCTGGCCACGTGGCCCCTCCCGCTGTGCCCTACTGGAGCCTTGCTGTGGCTGAGCCACTTCCCGGTTTGGGCTACTTGCAGTGTGACCTGGCCTCCCAGCAGTGGTGAACATGGACCTTCTAGAAACAGAAGCACCCAAACCAAACTGGTCTTGGTTACAGAGGCCGTCCTATAATCCTTCCTGACACTCTGGTCCCCTAGAAATAAGTGCATTGAAATCTAGTTTTTCTGTGAAAGGAAAAATGAGCAAAAGAAAACCCTATAAAAATGATACTGTGTTATGAAATATTTGCAGGGGGATTTGAAGTGGTTTTTGAAACAGTTTGGCTTCTTAGACACTTACAAAAGAGCTTTAGGGTCCTGCTCCTTTCTTTTTGGTGAGGGTGGATGAATGTCTCTTTTCAACACATAGATCCTTCTATTTGCAGGGAAGGGCCTTACTGTCTTTTGATACATTTCAGAAAGGATAGGCATAGAGTAATTTAATTTGCTCTTGGATGGAAACCAGTTTTGTTTTTCCCTGTTTTAAAAACCTAATGTATTTGTGAGGCATTTTGTTACTTTTCTGGCTCAAATTTTAAGTTTGGTTTTTATAATTTTATGAGGCTGTATTTTTTTTTGAAAACATGATGTTAAAAATGCGTTTATTTTCTTAACAGAAGTAACATCTCTTTTTCGAGGTCAAGGGAAAAGCTTGTCAGTTTACATACAAAATTTTTTTCCAGTTTCTCTTTGCCAGAATTATCAGATTTTTAAAAATCCCTGAAAATTGCTATAACTTGTCATGATTAACAATTTTACTAAAATTCTATGGATTTAGGTTGAGTTAACATGAGATTGGTTGTATTTGTTAAGTAGCTAAAGAAACTGGCAGCATTTATTTTTTTACAACTTCACTACTTTGGCATTTGTGGATTTTAGGATGGATCTCAAAATTTGCACTTGTAATTCACATTGGAAATAAGACTGAACTGCTGTGCATTTTCTTTCTTTTGAGTTTTATAGGATAAAATACACTCAAAGCAGAAATGCAATTACTTACAAATAAGTAATTTACTTATTTTGCAAGGTTTCTGATCATGTTGTGGTAGCTTTTATTTAATGCTCAAGTAAGGTAATTATTGTAGGGAAGTTCCCAACTTAAAGCAAACACTTCACCAAGTTCAAGATAATTAAAAAACAGAGCCAGTTAATGCCTGCAGTCATGGTCAGTCTCTCTTTCTCTCCCCCTTTCCCTCAATTTTCCTCTTTCTCTGTTCCTCTCACCTTCTCTCCTTCCCTCTCTCCCTGTCCCTCCTTTTCTTTCCTCTTCTGGTTCTCATCTGTCAGTGTAAGTGCAGTAACCTCTAAATATACCCCAGCAAATAAACACTATTTTCACATTGCGCTGTAGGAAAAAAGAGGAAGAAATCCCTCACTAGATGTTGAGGAAATTGCCATGAGATAATGGTGACATTTTATCACCTTGCAACATTATCATTTCCAGTTGTTCCTCTGTTGAATTCCATACAACAATAGGCAGTTTGCTACACTGAAATGTTGACAGAATTCTAGTGTTTTTGTTTTTTAGGTGAGTGCCAAAATTGTCAACAGGAAGCTTTTCCAAAATCCCCATTGCTACCCAGAGAGAAAACAATGACATGACAGAGTGTTTCATGTTTCAACAATGTGATTATCTTTGCTTGTCTCTGGGAAGTGGGAGGCTACACATCATCAGGAATTTCCTTATTAATTAATTAAAGTATAAGGGTTCTAGTGTACAAGAAGGAGCAAACCAGGCACCCAGGCCACTAACACTAATTAAGAAAAATACTTGGGTTGCAGGAAACAGGCTTTCTAATTGTTCTTGGCTGCGTTATCTGACTCTACATGAGGGTTTCCAGAACAGATTTCTCCTCCAGGTAGTCAATGAAAATAAGAGTCCTACCAGCCTGGCTTTACATCAGTGGATGGAAAGGAAAGGAAAGGGGAGGAGCTCAGAGATCAGTTTTAATTTATAAACTTTGAGTTGCCTCTTTCCTCACCATTTTGTGCTCATCATTGGCTGCCTGGCCTCAGTGAGGCAGGCTTCCCGCAGACACCATCTGCCCCTACCAGCACCTTCTGCCATTGCTGGCACCTCCCACATGCTGGAGAGCGTCCTATTGGCTCTAGGAGAGTGGCTCTTAAAGCATGACTTGGTACTGTTGCTAGTCCGTGGACTGCAGTTGGATGCATTGATGATTGCTACGATGACTGTTTTTACTTCGTTGTGTCTCTCATTGCTGCTGCATGTTAGTGTACCGTGGGAGAGGGGACTCTGAGGCTAGGTGTTGGAGGGAGCCTTTTAAAATTAGGCAGCAGTGGAAGAGCAAACCAGGTTATTGCCACGGCGGGGGCTAAAAAAATTAATGCTTTTCCTTTCACCTTCTAAATTCTTTTGGCTGGACTAATAACCGAATAACACAGAGAGATTAACAAGAGATAATCAAAGGTTAATACTTGTGCAGAGGGAATTCACATAGGTATGATCATTTCATGAAAATTCCAAAGATACAGTGGAAACATTGGGTATAGAAGACATTTTGGACAAAGGAGAAAGCGGGGAGAATGGGGTCTTAGATTTAAAAAACAAGAAAGTGAGATTTACAAGTAGCCGAGGAAGAACAGAGCAGAGAGGGCTGGCCAGTTCTTGCTAGGCGACTCAGAATCAGCGGGACACACTGGGTGTCTAGCTAACAGGCAATGGCCTGGGCCTGAAGCCCGCTTGTTTACCATACTTAATTCCTGTTAGTCTAAGGCAGCATCCTAAGATCTCCTCCCTGAAGCAGGCTTCGCTGAATCTCTCAGGCAGAAAGGCGGGAGGGACAAATTGTTGTAAACCAGCATTTAAAAAGCAGCTTCAGGGTGACAGAATCTTGGTCCCTTCGTCAGGTTGGAACTTGGTGTCATTTTCTTCCACTTTTGTGATTTCTGTGCCCTGTAAGGGCCACCTACTGACTTGCTATTCTCTTCTGCTCTGCAAGGGACCAAGTTCTAGAGATTTGCTGTAGGATGCTTTACATGGCCCTAAGTACACTTAGGCCCCATCTCAACTCTTGTTTCCCTGGTTCACCCAACTCCTGCTACCCTGACTCTGCTTCTGACACGCTATGGCACAGCCAGACACCTACAAGGCTCCCTCCCGCACTTCCTCCAGGCTTTTCCTCAAATGTTATCTTTTCAGAGACTCTCTTTCTGACCATTCCATCTAAAATTGCAATCCCTACCTCTTATACATGTTTTGTTTTTGTCTGTGCACATATAACCATTTCACATAACACATATTTTCCTCATTGTTTATGTTACTTACATGCTCATTTATTATCTGTCTTCCCCCTCTAGAATATGAAGTAAATGAGTAGGGATTTTATCTTTTTGTTCACTGTGGCACTCCCAATGCCCAAAGCAATACTTCACACTTAGGTGCTCAATAAATTTTTTTTGGAAGAAGAGATGAACAAATAGAAGCCCCCTACTTGCTATATCTATTCCTTAATCTAAGTCTATATGAACGTAGCAGAGATGCTGTAAAGACTTGCCCCATTCAAATTTGGGCCCAAATTCAATATACTTAGTCATTTATGAAGCCATTTAGAATGAGCAATAGTTCTAGGTCTATACCGATTATACTGAAATAAGGTCAGACCATTGGTTGATTAATTGGAAAGTTTAATTGTTTTATAACTACGTAGACACTCTCTGTAACTGCTTTGTCTAAAGCTCAGAATCTCTTTCAGAATTCATCTTCGAATATTTGTAGAATATTGAAATAGCTTATTGGGGAGAATATTGATGTCTAGTGCTTCTAATATACTAATCACTTCTCATATATAATGTAATTTAATTCACATATAAAAATAATGTAAGAAATGTGTTATTTCTGTTTGAACTGAGATTATGAATTTCTTTGTTTCAGAAATAATAAGACAAGAGACTTGATCCTTCCAATTTATGATATAAAATAAGTACTTCTGTTAAAAAAACAATAAATCAGATCATCTGTCATTTTTTTATCATTTAGTGGCTGAATATACTTCTTAAAGCAGGACCCTACCATGCCATTTACCTGCTAAGAGTCTATATTGTTTCTTCCTGGATCAAGCCCAACTGGCATTCAATTCCCCACAGAGTTTCCTTTCCACTTAATTAGGGCCCCAGATTATTTTCTTCTATTCTCTGTGACAAATCCTCTGTTCTGGGAGAGAAGACTTCCACCATTATATACCTATTTTAGTCTCTGCCAGGTCTTCAATGACTTCGTGTTTGTGTCCTCTATACTGTTCCTTTTGGGTATGAATGCCATTCCCTTCCATTTTTTGTCTACTCACACTCTTACTATTTCTTAAGGGCTACTTAAAATCACACACTTGGGCACTGGTTAGGTAGTTTGTTTGGTTGGAGTGTTGTCCCATATACCAAAAGGTTGCTGGTTCAATTCCTGGTCAGGGTGCATGCCTAGGTTGCAGATTTGATCCCTGTTATGTATGGGAGGCAACTGATCATCTGGTGAGGATTTAAAAAAAAACATGACACACTTGGTTTATTTTTTTACATCCCTAGCCTATAATAGCTTCTCTCATTTTTATTTTCTTAATTACTTCTAAATTTATTAGTTGTACTATACAATTTATTAAGTTCTAATTATAGCCTAGTGTTCTGTAATTATTTGTAGTGTCAGCCTCATTCTCTAAACAAGATAGTGTTTAAACAGATTTATGGCTTACGCATTTGTGTTTCATCCCTACAAAATGTTGTAGAGTAAATGTTACACCATTAGGAAATGCTCAGCAAATACCTGAATTTTTATCTTGAATATTTATTGAGTGTGCTAGAAACCACGATATCACTGTAGGATGGAGATAAAATGTGGTTTATTCAACAGTGGTTCTTTCCAATTTAATATCAGCTTGATGTATCTGCAAGATACAGATCTGCAGGTGATTTCAAATCAGGTGTCACACTTCATACCCTTTTGGTGAGAAGAATCGGACAAAGTGCACTGAGCCAATGAAGGTGTTTGGTGAGAGAGTCAGGGTACAGAAGGCAGATTTTCCTAAGAAACACTCTGATGTAATTTCTTTGTGCGGAATCGTACCACATTTGGTGATACCTCAGTGGTATGATTTAAATATTGTGCACTTTGTCCAATTTTGATAGTGAAGTGCCTCTATGATTCCCACCTTGTACTGCCCTTTGAGGTCCTCTGGAGATTGGAAGAGGCTCACATTCTCCAGCTCGAGAAGCTTTCTCTTTAGCCTTCCTCTGTGAGTGTAAGCTCAATGGACAATGGCAGGTCAGACAGCGAGCATTTTCAAATGTGCTGCCAGAACTGGGAAAGAGGCTCTGTTATGAGGGGTGGGGCAGATGCCACTGGGAGAGACAGAAGGATGTTTTAACAGTTTGCAAGCAGAGCAATGTACTGAGAGAGGGGTAGCAAGTAGGGGGTGGCACCGCCAAGGTCCCACAGAGGCTCTCAGGTGGCACCGCACAGGCTGGCATAGGACAGCAAGACAGAGCCCGAACGTGGGCTGTCTTCGTGATTTGGGCGGCCAGCATGCAGCTGACCTCAGGAAGGCCTGGCAGCAGGTGGAGGCCTAGCCGCTGAGCTGGGAATCAGAACTGCAGTCTTATGGAGCTGTCAGAAGCTGAGAGACAAGGAAAGTGGGAATAAGCTAAAGGACTGGCTATTGTAAATGGGGCACAAAGTGGCCACAGAACCCCCACAAATAATAACAAAGATAGCTAATACTTATCGATACTTAATATATACATCAGGAAAGTCCTCAGGCCTTTATGCAAGTGTATCTTGACTCTTATGCATCCTTACAAGCTAAGAGGCAGGTGGCTGCTATTACTCCCACTTTACACAGAAAGAAACTGAGAACACAGAAAGGTTGAGAATCATGTTGCAGGGCCAAACATTTAACAAGTGGCAGAGTTGGGATTTCAACATAGGCCTTCTGGCTCAAAAGTCTGTTTGCTTAACCTCCATGACACCCCACTTCCTAATTCCTGCAGGGTGACAAAACAGGTTTGTCCTTACAGCTTTTGGAAAGGGCGTGAACTCTGAGCTAGAGAGATACAAATTTGCATCTCGCTTCTAATACTTGTTAGTTGTGATACTTGTGGGAAATCATGTTATTCATCTTGGGCGTCGTTTTATCATCTGCAGAATAGGCGATGCTACCTACTCCACAGCTTTTGAAGAACTAAGTGGATTAATTGATAGAAGCTAATAACAGCCCATCTGGAGAAAAGCTGCTACTCAACAGATGTCTATTTCCTTTCTCTCTCTCTCTAAGTGTCCATGAATATAGAGCTATTTAAGTTTCTCTAGATTGGGAATCAAACTGTTCCTGGGGACAGAGCTGGGCCAAGTTCAGCATGATCAAGGAAGGCTGCTGCAGGCTGGGGAGGGTGGGCACATAGTACCTGAGGGTTCCCTGCCTGCTCAGGTTGGTCAGTCTGGTCGCTCTCTTCTTGTGATTCCTAGAAAGATGTCTCGGTGAGTGCTTTTTGTATACAGTTAATTCCATCAATGAAACTTTGCACCTAAAATTTTTACGCTAATGTTCACTTAAGGAATAATAATTGGTAAACTTAAAAATTGTGCATTTTCATAAACAAGTTATCTGTCTGTTATTGTGAAGATAACTTGTTTTGACTGAGTTTGTTTGCACTCAAGAGGACTAACTGTGAGAACTGTATTATTTAATTTCTGTAATTACGCTGGAATTTCAAAACCTGCTTTGTATGTCATAGCAGCCAGGGCGTGCATGTCAGCAATCTGAAATACCCTATCTCCAGTCTAGTTGTGGACAGCTTACATTGTCTTTCACTTTCGGAGCATCATCCCAATCCTGCCTAAGGCATTCCACGATCATTCTTTCCTCCTACAACTTCATTTGGTCTTTATCTGCAAACAACACTTAAAGTTATAATTATATACATTTTTGTTAATTAAAAATTTTATAATACAAATAGACATTTCACTGAAGAATAATTAGATTACATTAGGCACAGAAGGAAAAGGACCTAAACTATTAAGTTTTTATGTATACACTTACAGATTATATTCTATGTATGTGTAAGCATAGTATAGGAATGGTCACATACTATAAATACAGTTTTGTAACCTGTGCTTTTTACTTAGCAGTTCCTCATGAATATTTTTACATATACATTTATATTATCCTTAACAGCCCAATAATATTCTACTGCATTTTTATAGTGACATTACTTTAGATAATTCTCTATTATTGGTTATTTAATCTGTTCACATTTTTTCCTGTTATGAACAATGCTTTGCTCATCATTGCACATACATCTGTGCATCCTTGTCTCGTGCTGACTCAAAGGGCACGTGTGTTTCTGAGACTTCTGATATGTTGGCCAAATACCTGTCTAGAAACATTATCTTGATTACATTCCCACTGGCAGGTCCATGAGGGCTCCCACATTCAGAGTTATTTTTTATTTTTATGTGCTATCTTATGGACACCAGGTATTGATTAACCCATGCTCTAAATATTGATGAAAATGTTACCTTTATAAATATCAAATTCTTACATGGTGTCTTTCAAGTAAAAAGTTCTATGATTTTCATATAGTTACAGACTTGCCCCCTCTTTTCCAATGCTTAGCACTCCCTTTAATTAGGTTTATTAGCTCACAGCCTGAATGCATTGTTTACTAAGGGTGGTGGTGGTGGCTATCCTTCCCCTGACTCTGCCATTGATGGGAATGTCCCAAATCTCTCAGCACTAAGCAAGACAATAGGTATTTGAGGAAGGTGTGTCTTATATTCCTCTTTTATCAAACTTAAAAAACTAGGATTCAGTGTCGTGTTCTTTTTCACATGACTTTTAGACATTTTTAAAGAGGATTATTTGCTCCTTTCTTGATCTCTTGAGATGATAAAATTTTATGAGTAGATTTCTTACTATTAAACTTTTTTGACATTCTGGAGTGTGTGGACCCAGGGTCAGTCTGGATCTTGTAAACTATTTTATGGGAATTCCCTAAATCGAAGGCACTCTTTCCTAATTTTCCTATTACTTTATTTCTTTGGTTGCTCTGAAGTGAATTTTGGAGCAAGCAGAATGAAATAAATGGACTGAAATTTCTATCTTATATTGGACGTTTGGCATGCTTATATTGACTAACATCTATAATAGGGTCAAAAGGTACTCACTAAAATTCAAATATAAAACAATGTGGATTTTCTTATTTCCTATAATGAATCTTCTACTCCCCCTGATAAGGAAGAAAAAATACCTCAAACTTTATCTATGTCAGGTATTACTATGGCTTCTTTTGGGTGCAGGGGAAAAACTTACACTTTCTAGGTTCAAAACTTAATAGCCATGTGATCTTGGGCTGATTCCATATGTTTGTCTATAAACTGGGTATAAAAGGGTAGTTTTTTAGAGAATTTTGTGGGATTGAATGAGTTAATACATTTTAAATGTTTAGGACATTGCTTGATACACAATAAATGCCTGGCAGATATTTGTGAATTATACTAATAAAATGATTGTTCTCATAGCACTAGAGGAAAGGCAGGTAACTTGCCCAAAGGTACTCAATAAGTAACAGAACCAGAATAGTCTTGGTCCTTGAAAGCAGAATAGCTAAGAATTAATAATAACAATAACAACAATAGTAGTAACAATAATAATAAAGTTTTTAAGGATTTGAAATAGTGTCCTAGTGATTTTTGCTAAATATGAGATAAACTGGTATCCCCCCAAGAATATTAAGAATTTGAGCTATTGTAGTGGGCTAAGGGGTTTCTTTCCCTAGTAATATTTAAGGAGAACTGTATCTTTGGTATGGCATGGTATGGTATAGTACGATGTGGTGGGATATGCCATGACATTATCTTCATGACAGGGTTTCAGGTGAGCTAGGCATTTAAAGATCCTTTTAATCCCAAGTCTTTCTCTTGGCTACTTAGATTTCAGACACTAAAATCTGTTTTGTTTTGCAACTTACATGCTTTAGCTTATATTACTTCTTCACAGAATTAAAGAGATTTTTTAAAGATAAAACTCCAGCTTCCCAGGTGTCATTGCCACTTTGAAAAATTGAACTAATAAACCATTGTGTGATAAAAGATCACCCGATCTTTAGAGAAGAAACTGCCATTTTCCATTTTCACTAAGAAATTAATCTATTAGAAAAGTAATCTTTAAGGGGTTTTGCTGTTATGTACCTCTATCCCTCATCACCATTATGAATGGAGAGGAAAGAAAAACTAATTTCAGGTGCCAGATGGGTACCTCATGAATGACGATGATTCAGCACAGGCTTTAATCAGAGCAACCAAGCTCTGAGCAGCTTTTGGGTAGTCATGGGGATCGTGGTGAACCGAGGTGAATTTTCTTCTGTGTGTCAGGATTCTTTGCTTGCCCTTTCACTACACTCAGAGGCTTTCAGATCGTCTGAGAAACTTGGTAGTTACTTCATGCTAGCAGGTGAGAGTGGGTGTTACAATTAACTTCTTGCCGGGAAAGTGATAACGTTCATTTTGAAGCTCATTCAATGTACTTGAAGCAGGAAGAGTTAGAGTGCACAGAATGGAAAACCCCTGGATGTAAGATTTGAAATGTTCATTTGACCTTACAGAAGGCCGTGGAAGAGCTCAGGCCTGCCTGCAGAAACTAAAGATTCAATCTTGTACGGCACTTGAGTGTCTGGGGAATCAGGACAGGCTCCTCACATTCTGTGCCTTTGCAAATGCGGAATAATAATCCTGGGAAGAGCCCATTTTTTTAAAAAAAATATTTTTCAATTACAGTTTACATTCCATATTATTTTGTTTTAGTTTTAGGCTTACAGCATAATGGGTTGACAATCATATACTTTACAAAGTGTTCCCCCTGACACTTCCAGTACCGGCCTGGCCCCATACATAGTTATCACAATATTATCGACTGTATTCCCTATGTTATACTGTACATCCCTGTGACTATTTTGTGACTACCAATGTGTACTTCCTAATACTTTCATCTTTTTCGCCCAGTCCCTCAAGCCCCCTCCCCTCTGGCAACCATCAGTCTTTTCTTTGCATCTATGAGTCTGTTTCTATTTTATTTGTTCATTTATTTTGCTCTGTAGGTTCCGCATTTAAGTAAAATCATATGGTATTTGTCTTTCTCTGCCTGACTTCTTTAACTTAGCATAATACCCTCTAGGTCCATCCATGCTATAGCAAAAGGTAAGATTTCATTTTTTATAGCTGAATAATATTCCATTATATATAGGTACCACAGCTTTTTTACCCACTCATATATTGACGGGCACTGATGTGCATATATCTTTTTGAATTAGTGTTTTGGGATTATTTGGACATATACCCAGGAGCAGAATTGCTGGGTTAAAAGACAGTTTCATTTTTAATTTTTGAGGAACCTCCATACTGTTTTCCATAGTGGCTGCACCAATCTGCATTCCTACCAATAGTGCACAAAAGGGAAGAGTCTATTTTTAATGAAACTGTTTTGAGGCATTAGCAAAATCCAAGCCTTCTTAGCCTGCACTTGAGTAAGCAAAAATCCAGTACTTGCTTACTCAAGTACAGGGTAAACTAAGTAAAGTCTAGCATTAAAGGAACACCTTCCTTGATCCAGGTATGTACAGTGCTTAGTACATGCTGACCATTATGTTCATCATTTAGTCTGCACTGGAGCCCTGCAGTGTGGGTTTTAATTGTTACATTTATATTGACCATGGACTTGACATTCAAAAGAGTTAAATAACTTCCTCAGGGCCACAGAATCAACAAGTGGCCAAAACAGAATTCGAATCCAGGTATGACTAACTCCAAAACTCTAATATTCTACTAATTAATTTTGCTCTTTTACTTTTCTTCTCCAAACAAGTATTTCTAATGTAAATTATTTTTCTTCAGGTGACATCTTAAATTTCCTTCTTTTAGAATGGGATGAGCCATATAAAAATGAAAATATTTTGAATAAAATGGTACTCAGCTGAAGAGGTTGACTTGAATCCATCTCCCTAATATAACTTGAATATGAAAGAGAAAGAATATGTTGAAAATGACTTTTTCATGGCAGAAGAGTATTATAATAACTTCCTTAATAGATTTTGACTTTGTTGTTTGTTACCTTTAATGCCCATAATAAAATTGTAAATAGCAAAACAGGAAAAAAAGTCTAAATTTCTTGTCTAGCTTCTTTTCTGTTTTTGTTTTAATTTTAACATAAAAAACTGCTTTTTAATATTGATTAACAATTTGTTCCTTGGCTCCAACTAAAACAAAGGGGGTATGTACAGTTTCATTGTGTGTGTGTTAATGACCCCACCACAGTGGGCTCCTTCCCTTGAAAGATGCCAATAGGTTGTCGTTTCCTAAGGAGTAGAGTACCCATAGGTTTGGGTCTTCACTCCTAGGCTTTGGTTTCTTGGTTGCATTAATTTCCTTGTTTATGTTTCTTTGAATTGACACTGAACTTTTTAATCTTATGCCTTGTTTTTCTTTTGTTTATATAGTCAGCAGGCAGTGACTCCTTGGGTAGCAGTTGTTAATCAGTGAGAAATGATAGCTGGAGGGTACTGAGTTACTTGGTGTTAGGATAAAGGTTGTTCTATTAAAGCCTCATTAGAAAACTTCCATGCACATGCCTTAAAAAAGATCTGCATGATGCCCTGCCAATGGCCCTAGTCCCTTTGATCTTACCTGGCTTATTTTTTTTCCCAATTTCTCATTGTATCCTAAATAATAAAAACAATAGTATTACTAAGTCTTAAAACAATTCACTTGTAATTTTTAAGATTGTTCACAATGTAAATTTTACAGGAAAATTAAAACCAGAATTAATTGCTAATTAATGAATGGAAGCAACTGAAGAACAAAGGAATGTGTTGGTTTAAAAAGGAAGATCTGAAAGTGTCTGGCTTACAATAATTTAAAGATGATAGTTTTGCTTCTGAAGCTCAGACTGAAAAGAGATGCATAATAGAATTCAGAATCTGTAACAGGAGTATATGCCTGTCCCCCTCTCCCCAGCTCCCTTTATTCTCTGTCTGTGTCTCTCCTATCTATCTATCTATCTATCTATCTATCTATCTATCTATCTATCATCTACATAATTTTTTTGTTTGTTAATTAGTGAGGGAGAATTGTTCATGTTTTAGAACTGAGGTCTTCTCATAATGGAAACTACTGACTATGATTCATAAGGCATGATTTGTAAACTACAGTCTATGCCTACACCCACAGCCTTCAGTGTTAATGCCATTCGAACACTTCTCCAATTTAAAAGTACTTAAATGGTAGACTTTGATATAGAACAAAAAAGTATTGCAAAAGAAAAAGTCATAATGCTTCAGTGAGCTCGAACTTCTTTTGTAGGTAGTGAGCTCCTTAAACCAGAGATTTTGTGGCAATTGTCTTGCCGTCATTTTGTTTTCCCCCATGATGACTCAGGGGGTTCTGCCCTGAGGCTCTCAATGGATATATTGTAACTTAGCTGGTGATGACACATGCCAGAGGAGACTACTGCCATCTTAGCCCTTAGGCAGCAGGCTCCGCACCGTGCTGTCCTATGATTCAAAGGACAAAACTGCTTCAGTTCCCTCCCACAGTCCAGGCCTGGAAGGGCACTGTGATGCGACATTGGGAGGATATGGTTAGGAAAGTTGTTGAAAAGAAGCTTCTGTTGTCACTTCCCTTGCTGTAGCAGGAAACTAAAACCAGTGCAGGTAATGGATGATGTATTTGTGAGGGATGAAATGGAAAGTCCTTGACCTTTCATTTAGGTGAAGAATTGTGTTTTAGAGAGCTTCCATTATTTCAGGCTGGGGGAAATACCACAAAGCATGGAATCCTAGAAAGAAATGTAATTGATTTGCTGCTAAACAACTAAGCTCAAATTTTGAAATACTGGTCAAAGGCAGTGTTGAAAGGGAGGGTATTTTGAAATTTCTGTACCCTTGGAAGTGAACAATTGGGCTACTTGGGAGCCAGATGCTATATGTTTATTTTCCAAAAATGTCAATTATTTTATAATAAATCTGTACTGACATCAAAAGTGGCTTGTGTTCTCTGATATAAGTGTAACATGTGCTCATTATTCATTTAATGGGCATTTACAGAATATTTTTTGGATGTAGACTTCTATGGCTACCTGTTCTGTAGGGACAGAGGTCTGACCAGACATGCAAACAATGTGTAAACAACTACTAGTCCTTACTTTCTTGTTCTTTTCCTTCTACTTGGGGAGAAACATCAATATACGAAATGGCATTTGAACAACTTAAAGCAAAGTGTTCGCAAGAGCAGAATAACTCAGAACAGGCTTGGAAGCCATTAGGTGTATGAATCACTTTCTGCCTCCTCTGGGTCCCACACCAGCTATTCTGTACCTCTGTCAGAGCACTTAGTGCATTGTACTATTTGTTTTTCCCCCCACTAGTCTACAAGCCTCTTGTAGAGAGAGATTTTATTATATTTATCTTTGCATCCCTGGACCTTAGCACAGCTCATCACTTACCACAAGTGCCTAGTAAATGTCTGGTGAATGAATAACAGGGACTACTGTTATCATTTTGGGGGAGGAGAAGGGAATAGAATGATAGTTTTGTATGAATATAAGCTACAAAGAAAAATGTTTGATTCTTTTTAGTCTAGAGACAAAATGTGCTCTCCTCTTCATAATTCTAGTCAAGGGAAGCAGTTCCATTTGGCAGAAAACAGTAAAAATTTTTGAGCCTATGTTATGTTGTGATTGTATGTACAAGCATGAAGAGTTTTCTACCCTCAAGGGCGTTAGAGTCCAAGGTGGCAGTGGCAGTGAGACACAGAACATTTCAGTATATTTGACAAAGACACTGTTGCAAGGCATGCAGAAGTCATTACAGAAGGACTTTGGTTCAGGCTGGAAATGGGGGTGGTGCTGGAGATATTGGGAGGATCAAGAAACTCAGGAGGAGATGATGTCTTAGCTGAGTCTTGAAGTAGGAGTAGGTAAGCAAAGAGGGAAGGATATGGATTTGGGGATGAGAAAGAGGAAAAAACAATCAAGATAAGGACATGGATGTGGGAAACAGCATGGAGTATGTGGGGTTCTGTTTAATGAATGAGGGAAATATGAACTAGGGAGGGCTAAGTAGATAGCATTGATGACAGGGAGGTACCTATATGGCCCCTATTAGAAAGTACCTGAAGTGGTATAGATATAAGAGAGTATGGGCAGTAGACCTGCAAAAAGAGGATAGGGCTGAGAAATATTTGCTAGGTACTCCTGCAGGACATGGTCACTGATTGAGTGTAGGTGATTGTGGAGTTGGAGGGGCTCAGTATTCTGGCTTGGATCAATGGTGATACCACTTAACAGACAAGAAGAGAAGGAACATATTTGGGAGTGAAAAAAGGCAAAAAAATTGTGGAGGGATTATATGGACATGTTGTATTTGAAATAGTCGTGGATCTTCTAAGTGCAGATGTCTAGTAGACTTCTGAATATAAAAAGTTTGAAGGGAAGTCAGGGTATGATATACACATATACATTATTAGCATACATATATGTTAGCAGTATTTGCACATATGTTATTAGCATATGGCAAATCAAACACTGAAAACTAATGGATTTCCCAGAGATATAATTTGGAGCAGAGATTTTCAAGTGCCAATCAATAGCATGGCACTTGAATCACTCTGTAAGCTTCATGACTATTATCTAGAGAATTGGTCAAAAGTAGATTTCTCTGTACCTCTCCTAGTGATTCTGATTCATTAGTGGAAGAGCAGAAATCTGCCTTTTATAGAATTCCCTGGATAATTTTGGTATGCAGTCATGTCTGGGAAGTACTGAAGAAGAGAAAGAGCAGTGATTTTATTCAGATTTAAGGAGTGAAAAAAGAAGATTCCCACAAAATAGAAAAAAGTCAAACAATCATAACCAGCAGAGAGTGATATCACAGAATACAAGGGAGGAGAGAGTTTCTAGAAGAAACACTATCAGTGTTATAGCAGGGAGGCCTAGCAAATGAATTCCTGAAGAGTTTGTCATATTGGCAACATGGAGGTCAAGAATCCTTAGAAATAAGTTAAAGTGTAGAAGGAGAGAAACTGGGTTACAGTGGATTGAGGGGTAGAGAACAGAAGTAAGGAAGTGGAGAAAATAAGTTCAATTGGCAGTTCTTTTAAAAGCTTGATTATGGAGAGAAAGAATGGTATTTGGAAGGGAGAGATTATAGGACTAAGGAGGATTTTTTTAACAAGAGAAGAGACTCTGGAGACAATAACTAGAGTATGAGAGGAAGGAGCCAGAAGGAGCAGATAGAGGGGGGAAAGATAGGGAGTAAGTAGAAGACACAACTGTGTGTGGGAAGAGAAACAAATACTTCATCCTCTCAGACAGGAGGAACTCCCTCATCATCTCAAGGAGATATGAAAAAGTGAGATGGGGTGAGGTACAACTTTTGATCAAATGTTAAGGAAGACATTAAGAAGAGGATCTGAATAGCTCAAAGGGTGAAAAGCTTGTTGAAGCTAAACCTAGATAGAGAGGTCAATTGTTAATTGATTTTATTAATTTTTCTTGTTGTGACAGACATTTCCTCTCCATTACATCTTTTATAATTTATAATACATATGAAAGCATCTTATGGATTGAGCTCCTGTTTATCCTGTATAACCAATCTCTTGTTTGCTGATTCGGTCCATCATTTGTATTTGTCTGAGCTCCATGTGTTTTGCATTGTCAGAAACTAGCATGGGGCGGCGGAGTGGGGGGCCTGGGAGCTTCAATAACTGTTTGAATTTCAAGGTGAGGGAGAGCCTAAAGATTTTCTTTGGCTAGTCACCATTTCTGGAAAAAAAATAAAAGGATGAGATAGATTAGCAGGTTCGGCAAGAGAGAATTTAATTTTGGGCCAGCCTTTTCAAACTAAGCCTTTTCCCAGTTAGTAGAGTCCCAAAGGCAAAGTCAAATACTGTGTAAAAAACAGCAAAGTTGGACATTCAAAAACGAACAACTTAATGGACAACATCCTGAAAAAAATCCCACCAAAAAAAGCTTAGAATTTACAAGATAATTTGAAGTAGGAAGAGGTTAATAACTTGTTTTATACTTACTCAAATACTTACTTTTACTGATTTTTAAGTATTATATTTCCCAAATGTTAAGAATTTAAGAAGCCAAAGAATATAGAATGAAAACCAGAACCACTCATAATACTTGTATCTACTTACAACTACTGATATTTTCCTGTATTTCTTTCCAGCCCTTTTTCTGTGCATAACTTTTTATAAGATCATACTATTTATTCAACTTATTGTGTTTTTCATTTAACATTATAGTAGAAGCATTTTCTCATGTAATTAAAATATCTTGTCCTACATATATATTTAAATGCATAGTACATCATGAGGTTTCTCATATTTATTTAACTATTTTCTTACAATTGGACATCTAAATTGTTTCCAAATTTTCATTATTATAAATAGCATTGCTAAGAACATTTTTGTATATAAAGCAGTTTCTGTATTTCAATTTGCTTTCTGAATTACTATATAAAATATATAACACCATTATACTTTTGGTGCTTATTATAAAATTCCTTTTCAATGATTTATGTCACTATGAAAGTGATAAGAAATATATAAAATGGGAATATACTTGATAACATTGTAATAACTCTATATAGTGCCAGGTGGATATTAGAATTTTAGGGAAGATCATTCGTAAATTGTATGTCTACCACTATGCTGTATGCCTGAAAGTAATATAAAGTAATAGTGAATATCAAATGTAATTTAAAAATGAATTAAAAACTTTAAAAACCCAAGACTTTTCATGGGAAAGTTTAAATTATTACCATGGGCACTCCGAAGTGCCCACCAATTTGACGGGTAACTTAGACATTTGCCCCAATGTCTAAGTCTCTGATATATCCTTATTCCTCCTGAAGTTGTGAATTAAGAGAAAAGAATCTTAGCACAGATCTAAAGATGACCACAGCAGTTTCCTGCTATTTACATCTTCTTTCTTTTCCCCAGGGTGTCCTGTGAAGGCTGTCACTTCACTAACTAATCCCCATAAGAACCCAGTGAGGTGGGTTGTGAAAATAGTTTCTCCAATCTGCAGAGAAGCAAGCAAATGGTAGAGAAAAAAAGATAAGAGGGTTTCCTAATACCACACAGCTTGTGTATATGACATAGGGATGAAAGTAGAATGTATTTCTTCGGATGCCATCCCCAGCTTTTTCCACGAAATAAATCCTTAATCTCTAGGAAAGAACCTGGGTTAACTCTTATCCTTTCATCAAGGCAGCCACATTTATTCAGGTGCTGCAGCTCAGAGTCCATCTTTGAATGTTCCAGCACCATCTATCTTACCTACCTTCTCTGTTTGTTGTTATCTATAAAGTGTTCTCCCTGCAGGAGCTGACTCTTTCTTCTCCCCAATTCACTTGTATGTGGAAATTCCTAAAATAATGAATAGCACCTGTGAGTGTTCTCTCACGTGGATTTCTTTATAGTGCACCTGCAGGGAGAATGCATTTCTGCAGTCTCCTGGCATTGTCTGTGCTGAGGGAGGAACTTGTAGAAACAAAGATAACTGCCTTCCTGCGAGTAAAACCTTTTAAATAAAAAATCCTTTGTCTTAGCCACAGCTTTGACATTTGTATAGGGTAGCACTTGCTGATCATTAAAATGCATTGCTTCATGATATTGGCAGTGAAGCAGGGTGGTAGGGTATACAAAAACATGGACTTTGGAGTCAGACAAATCAGGTTTGAATCCTGGCTCTGCTATTTACTGGGTGATTTCATTAACTTCTTGGAGCTGATTTCCTCTTTTGTATTGGGTTGGCCAAAAGTCCATTTAGTTTTTTCCCCCCATAAAATAAAAGACACATTGTTCATTTTCACCAATAACTTTATTAATTTGGATATTTTGAGTGTGCTGGCTATCCCCCCTGCTATTGGCTTCTAGTGGTAGAGGCCAGGGGTGCTGCTGAACACCTCCCAAGCATAAGACAGCTTCACAGCAAAGAATTATTCGGCCAAAAGGTCAATAGTACCTAGAAACTTTGCAAACCAATTTTGACATATTTAATCAGTCATAGCACCTTCTCCACACACTGCACAAATCTTTTTTTGCACTTCAGTTGTATTTTTACCTTTATTGAAATAATAAAGCATAATATGCCAAAAATGTTGCTTATTTTCTTCTATCTCCAATATTAAGATGGCTACAAAAATATTCAACAATTTTGATAAGTTTTTTATATGCACCCCTATGTTCATAGCAGCATTATTTGCAGTCGCCAAGTGTTGGAAAAAGCCTAAGTGCCCATCAGTAAATGAGTGGATCAGAAAACTATGGTACACTAACACAATGGAATACTACACAGCAGAACAAAAGAAGGAGCTCCTACCAGCAACAGCACTGATGGAACTGGAGAGCATTATGCTAAGTGAAATAAGCCAGGTGGTGAAAGACAAATACCATAGGATCTCACTTATAAGAGGAACCTAATGAACAAAACAAACAAATGAGCAAAATAGAACCAGAAACACTGATACGAGAAACAGAATGACAGCAACCAGAGGAGAGGGGAAGGGGGCATAAAGGTGGAAAGAAGGGGAAGGGACTAGTTAAGGAACATGTATGAATGACCCATGGACATGGACAACAGTGTGAGGATCGACTGTTGTCCACAGAGTGGGGGTGGGCTGGGTGGAGGAGAGCAAAGGGGGAAAAATGGGACAATTATAATAGAATAACAATAAAATATTAAATAAAAAGATAAATGCACACTAATATGACAGCTGTCACAATACAGTCTAACAAAATTGTTTCAAATGAGTTTAAAGATAACTAAGCACTACTAGTCGCATTGTACAGAAGAAACTAAATGAAATTTTGGCCCAGTGGGGATAGCACTCATATAGTAACTAATTCACAGGATTAATGTGAAAATTAAGGATAAATAATATATCCTTTTTTATAATGACATAAGATAACAGAAAAGTGCAATCCTTTCAAGAGACTTCAGACCAAATTTTTGTGGCACATCTTCCATGTCCCCACTAGCTCCACTCTCCTCCCTATCCCACCCTAGGAGATTTTCTGTCCTGGGAGGCTGACCAGTGGGGTGGGAGGTAGCAGCTTCCTTTGCCTGGGCTCTGTTGCATTTGGCAAGAGGAGCTCCACCAGGAGATCAGAAGGAGGCAGGAGTATGATATCATGTTCACCGCCTCTGCTCTGTCCTTTCTGGCTTATCTGAGGCTAACTGTGTCCCAGAGAATAACATGCCTTTTCAAGGCAGTCCACTCTATGACTATGTCCTTTAAGGTATTGGTAACCCATCCCTCTTCTTGTCCCTTTAGTTTGGAGGTGCTAAGAACTGCACTACTGCCAGTCCAAGAACTGCACCATACTATGTAGACCCCTCTACTCTACTCATGCCTTCTTCAATAGTCCCTTTACTAAACTATCTCTTAATGATCCTAATATGAGTGCATTGTTTGTTTACTCCTGGGACGCTAACTGACACATGGTTCATGGTTCTGTAGTTGGAAGTACACTTGCCTAAGTTTGTGGTATTTGAGGAAGTTTGGCACTTTTAGGGGAAAAATAAGAATAGGTTTATTTTTGTAGCTTACCATTTGATGTAAGTGAAGAGAAAGGTGATAATAAAGGATGACGGTGATGAGAGCCAAGCATTCTCTTAGACACTACTTTATACATATTAAAACTCATATTATTTATTTACTTTTGGGCTTTTTAAACTATTTTGAAATGCTTATAAACTCACAGAAAGTTGTAAAATTAGTAAGTACATAGAGTCCTTTGTACCCTTAACCTAGTTTCCCCCAGTAGTGACATCTTATACAACTGTAGTATAATATTAAAACCAAGAAATTTGCATTGGTAAATATTATTAACTACACTAACTTAACTACAACATTTATTCAATTTTCACCATTTTTACATGCATGTGCATATGTGTGTTTGATTCTATGCAATTTTATCCCATGAATAGATTTGTGAGACCACCACCACAAGCAAGATACAAATCTGTCCCATCACCACAAAGGAACTCCTTCACGCTACCATTGATATTTGCACTGCCCACTTCATCCCTACCCCGTTCCTATCACATGGCAACCACTGATTTGTTCTTCATCTCCATAGTTTTATTGTTTCATGAAGCTAAATTCAAAATACACGTGTGTTATCTCCCTTTTTTAGGTCTGGAAAAATCTGAGAGAGGTTAAGTAATGTGCCTAAAGCTGCACAGAACGCAGTTAGAAAGCTGGGACTCTAACCTATGCTTATCTGGTTCCAAGGTCTGCGCTGTCGAACTCAGGTATACAAGCTGGGAAGGGCCATCCCATCAGCACTGTTTGCCACTAAATCCATTTTCCTCTTTTAACTTCTACGGGTTAAAAATTCCTACTGGATAGTATCTCTTAATGATAGTCTTTAAATGATGTCAAGATACATTTGTTAAGAATCTCATTAATTTAGCAAATCCTCAGGTTATTTGTTAACTTAAAACCATTGCTTCACTAGCCCACTAGGGGCTACTATTCCATGGTTGCCCCTGAGGGTACTCATTAAATACTAAATGTATAATGAAATATTTTGAATGAGTTTTCTTTGATAGCATATAATCTTCCTACATCATTTAAAGGATTTTATTTTCCCCCTAGGAATGGAATGTTTAGTTCACAGTTTATATTATTTCTGTTCACTCTTTAAAATGATCTAGGTGAGTAACATAATTCCACATTTTCTGAGCACAAATAAAATGCTTGGCATTGTAACTAATCAATAGAGGTGACTGAATTCCTAGAGGTATACTAGCTGAGAACTTTGCATTTGTGGATTGGCTCTTTCCTTCAACTCCCACACACTTAAAAAAAATCCATATGCACTCAAAGAAACCATATTTATCCTAGCAACCCATTTTTGCACATTTTCCTCTAACTTCAGGTGAGCATTTCCATCAGCCCCAGAAGAGAGCTTTGTCCTTTCATTCCCTTTGGGTCCCCAAGTTGCATCTAGACATGTTCTTAGCAATAATAAACTGTTTTTCTAATTCTAGTTCTGCCTTGCTGTTGTGATATCTCTGGCCTCTCTAAAAATCTCTCCCTTTTCTTTTTTCTTTTTTTTAAAAGATTTTATTTATTTATTTTTAGAGAGGGAAGAGAGGGAGAAAGAGAGAGAGAGAGAAACATCAATGTGTGGTTGCTGGGGTCCATGGTCTGCAACCCAGGCATGTGCCCTGACTGGGAATCGAACCTGTCCCTTTTCTTTTTATAAGCTTTGAATGGTGACTCTTGTGTTCAAAACAAGTCTTTGATCCTTGAGAGTGTGCCATCGCTGGTGCTGGAGAGCTTGGGAAGGCCCCTCCCCACTATGTGGGACCATTGTGTTCTCCTGCTGTTGAGGGCTGGCCTCCTCCAGGCGCCCACAGAAGGACTGGGTTCCATGGGGTCCTCCTTCCTTTTGTTTGGTATGCTTTTAAAAATGTAGATAGTCACTTCCTTTTGTTTATTTTTTTGAATGTATAATTCACACTATTCTGCACTTCGATATTTTTCAATCACTTTAGCAAAACAAAATCCTTCAGACCTCGCTCACTCTTTACTCCTTTTCATAAATCTTAGATGCGAGTCTTTTGAGAAGCTCAGGACAAATCCAAATGACTGAATACATGCTGTTGTTAGGATCAGCCTGCACTTACCATGTCAGTCCACATGTACAATGTCAGTGTTTTTGTGTTCAGCCAAGCTTGTTTGCCTCATCCCTGTTCCACTCAGAGTGCAATTATTCCCTATGCATTTGTAAGTAATATCCAAATATAGCTGAATATCAGAGTGAACACAGCACAATAGGTGTTCTATTTACTTTATATTCATAACTTAAAACAGAGCACCTCCTTCTTAGTGTTTAGTGGAAAGTGTAGGTTGAGAAAATGAAGCTATCATGTCATTTGAGTGGCAACTACCCTGGGATATTTTTGGATAAAATAGTTATTACTTAATTTGGTAAACCATTCCTCACAACCCTTCCTTATGATCTCATTGAACCAAAATGGTAGGAACCTCATAAAATTTACTGAAGAGCCACCGGGATGGCTCACTCTGTTGTGCATTATTGCTAATAAACAGGAGGCCAGGGTGCAGTGGTCAGAGGGCTTTCAGATGTAGACAAGAGTCCACCAGCAGTGGACAAGGCTACCTTAGTAATCTGTTGGTGGAAAATTGAGGGGTCCTTAGCTGTACCAGCAAGAATCATCAAACACACAATGCAGTATGCATTTTCATGACATACATGTAACTTTAGGTTATGGCTACCATACCTATATACTTTTTAGCTACTAGAAATGTAAACTTGAATTTGTAATAGAAAACAGATGGTGGTTGAAATCTCTAACTTACATTTGACAAAAGCTGTTTTGAAAATGTTGCTTGTGTGTACTTTTATTGCTTTAAACACAGCATCATTTTAGCCTGTTCTGATGAATAATTTAAGAATTACTGTCCTACTCAAAGACAGCATTTCAAAGTACACATGTTAATCATATACTTGATTAAACATTTCCTTGCCTTTCTCTTCAGAATGCCAGTTGGCCTTTGAGTGGATAATCGTTGCAGTGAGAGCAGTGACGTTGGAAAAAACTATTGCCTGTTTGGATTACTTGAGACACCACCATGAAAAGAAATACTAGTGATTTGCTTTCTCGGAGCAAAAGTGTAAGTACCCTTTGTTTTCATAACATTTTGCTGTTTGGATTTTATTACTGTGCTATTGTAATCAGGCTTGTGAGAATCCTTTGGTTAACTTTTAGTCCTCTGACAGTGTACTGTTTATTAACAAGTGGAGATTTGTTCGTCTCTGTGGCCTGGTTGACATTTGATGGGAGTTTTCTTTCAGCCAGTTTATGTGTCTCGCCATTAATCTGTATAAGCCTGCTGGCATGATATTGGACACCCTGATTTTGGGATGCATGCAGATATTATATGATTAAAATATGAAACTGGGGACATTTGTGTCTTGTATATCAAATTTTCTGGATAAGTCCAAAAGGACAAATTGAACTTAACATCACTAGGTACTTCAATCAATCACGTTCTGAAAGTTTATGTATACAGTGAATAATGCAAATACTTGATTAGTGCAGCATAACTTCGTGAGCTTTCTACCCTGATGTGTGTCTTAATCTCTCTCCTCCTTTAAAAAGTTTTTTAAGTGAACACCCTCAGGACCCTGATGAAGAGTAAGCCTTATCCCCAATTACTGAGTGTTCTTAAGGTACCAAATTAGTGATAAATTTTAGATTTCTCATAATTTATGAAAGAAAGCACAAACAGAGCAATTTGAAGCTGCACGAGGCAGGGGTCAGAGTACACTGTGAATTTTCATCAGACGAGTTCTGAGAACATGTGCTATTGTTCATTTACCCAAGGGGAAAAGGCATTCAAACAGATGCAGCTGTGACGCAGGGACATTCATTTGAGGGCATCAGGAAAAACCACAAATGCAAACACATTTCTCTAGTATGGAGATGCTTTGTTTTACAACCAGTGATTCTATTGTGATGGCCCAAGACCATCTTTAATCCTTTCTGTGGTAACCATCCAGCATTTAAGGGCGAGTAATACAGGAGTATGGGGAGAGGGAAGTATAGTGTGCCCGGTAGGGTTTCTTAAAAAATGGGGATATACCCAGAGATGTGCCAGCTCTTTACTGCACACTGGCTGTGTTTAGTAACCAGCCAAGGAAATTCAACAAACTCTGAGGGAATGTCCACATTAATTTATTTTACTGGTTAGTGTTTGGTTGTATGTATTATTATATAAAATAAAGAGCCATGGCTTGGATCCTGGAATCCCTTCTATTATTAGACAGTTGCTCATTGGAAAAGGAGGTGACCTGCATGCAAATTAACAAACTGCAAACACATGTTTCTATTACTGAGTCTTTCTTATTTAAGTTAAATATGAAAGCAAATCACTTAATTCTTTTATTGGATTTCAGAGACACGTGATATAAAAATATATAAAGGCAAAAGGGAGACTATTTTGGATAATTAAAAATATATCATTAATGGGGGGAGGGTTTTCAGGAACATCTATAAAGGACACATGGACAAAACCAAAGGGGGGCAGAATGAAGGGTAGGAAGTGGGGATGGCTGGGGTGTGTGGGGGGGGAATGGAGACAACTGTATTTAAACAAGAAAAAAAGTTTAAAAATTTCAAGAATAAAAGCTCTTTATATTGATAAAAAGTGTATCATTAAGGATTTCCCTGTTCTTGCAGGAAAACATTCTAAAACCAAATGATTAACTGAGCCATGACTTTGAGGAACTGCAAGTACTTAATGATACTAAGAGATTTCCTTTTTAAACTTGCTTAATGCAAAAATTTTCATCTTGGTGGAAAGGCTTACACTTTCCAGATTCGGAGAACCCGAGTTGCCTATGTTTGTCTAAATGTAAACAGGAGAGCTGTCATTCCACTCCTTCTCAGCTTCTTGAAAATCCACTGGCATCAAGAATGTGCTTCCACATAATTAAATGACTCTAAGCAGGAGATTACTGTTTATCAGAGAAATGAGCCAGACTTTTTGCTCAGTTAGAGGTTGTTACTTCAGAGGTTCAAAAGTTTATTTTGCACTGGTCCAAAACTGTCACCCTCCCACCCCTTAAATCTTTGCCATTATAAAATCCGAAATTGTACACCTAGAAGCAGATATTTCCTGTTTTTGATGATGAAAGTTTAAAGAATTTATTTGATTTAGAAGCTGAGAATGTTTTTCTTGGGCATTATGACATTTGAAACTCCAAAATAATATTCTTAATGTTAGAATGGCCTCTGCCCCTCTCTGCGTGTCTCCGTATATCTTGTATCTGTTATTGTGAAAAACATACAAATGAGGAAGAAAAAAAAAAGACTGTCTTTAGACGATCATCTTATTTATTCCTGAGCACTTAAATCAGTATTCATATTTTTCTACTCACATTCAAGACCTGGTGCAGTGTCTCTTCTAATGATTAATGCTCTGAACTCTTCCTTCCTTTGGGAGATATCCATGAAAAATTTAGCTATAAAGATATATAAACAAACCACTTTTTACTTAAAGTGACATTTTGATACTTTGGGGGATCATCTGTAGCTGTAGTGGGTAAAAAATGAGGAACTGAGCACATGGGCATTACAAAAGTAAAAGTCAGGCAGGGTTCAGTAGCTGTGTCCTTGTGGTCTGCTGTGGAAGCCAGATGATTATCCAAGAATCACACAAAAAAGTGTAACCTAACAATTCTCTACTGTATCTCCCATCACAGGGCAGGTGTCCTTCAACCTGTCCTCATGTATAATGGCCTCTTCCTCCATCCTAGAACAGAAACTTCCTAAGGACAGGGGGCTTGCTCGTTATGTCCTCACTGTGTCCTCAGCACGGTGTCTCTCCCCTAGCCAGTGTGTGTTAACAAAATGAGCAAATAAATACACAGTGACACCTGCTGTGACACCTGCAGAGAAACTTTACGGTACAATGACAACACATCATAGAAAGACTTGGCCTAAGTCAGACAAGGCTGCTCCGAGGAAAGCTGACTGAGCTGGGATCTGAAGGGTAAGTTAGCTTGACAAGAAGACCAAATAGGAGAGGAGGGGCTTCTAGGAAGACTCAGAATATGTGCAATGACTCTAAAGTGCTAGGGGAAGTGGTAGCCTCGATGTTATGAATAAAGGTTAGAAGAACCAACTCAGTGGTGGCAATGATAGGAAGATAGAGAAAACCAAATGCATTTAAGAGATATTTAGAAGAAAAGAAAATGATAGGGCTTTTGGTAAGGCATTGGCTTTGAGATGTAGGGGAGAGAAAAGGTGAAAGGTGCCTCCTGAGCTTCTGGTTTACCCAGCAGGGTGGATGCGGTCCTTCCACTGAGAGGGAGACACTGAGTAACCATGAGGAGGGAATGGGGCGTTCGGGGACTTGAGTCTAAGGCTGTGGAGATGGGGATGTTTTAAATACAGGATTCCGGAGAGCAATTGTAATTAACCCAGACAACATGGAGATGGAGAAATTTAAATTTATTATTAAATTTATATCCCAAACAGACTGTTGATTAAATATACAAAATAGACACTTTTATTGAATTAAAAAAAATAATGCAAGTTTGATCCCAAGCTGTCTTTACCAGATCTACAAGTTGCCATTTAGCTAAATGAAATTCTTGTATATGAGGGGGGATCCCCACAAAAAATGGAATTTAGTTTTTAAAAATTGTGTGCTTATTCTTACATTTTAAAAAAAGATTTTGTTCACTATTAGAGAGAGGGGAAGGGAGGGGGAGAAACATCAATGTGCAAAGGCATTGAGGCAAAAGACTAATTCATCAGCTTGGGCTGTCATAACAAAATACCACAGACTTTGTCTTAAACAACAGAAATTTATTTTCTCAGAGTCCTGGAGGCTGAGAAATTCAAGATGAAGGTGCTCTCTTGCTTCAGTCCCTTATAAGAGTCCTCTTCTAACCCTAATTATCTCCCAAAGAGTGTGGAGTTTTGTTGTTGTTGTTATAAAAGAGAGGGAGTGAAACATCAATGTATGGTTGCCTCCAGCACACCCCATACTGGGGATATGGCTTGCAACCCAGGCATGTACGCTGACTGGGAATCAAACTGGTGATGCTTTGGCTCGCAGGCCTGTGCTCAGTCCACTAAGCTACACCAGCCAGGGCAGGAGTGTGGAGTTTTGACCTTTGAATTTTGGGGGGATATGAACATTCCATTTGTTTGATTCTGAAGGAATGTTTAATAAGTCATTGATATTTATACCCACAGGATGATGACAAATAATCTGGAGTACACATATTCTCTCAATTGGATAACACTGAAATCGATCTGGTTAACACCTTTCTCTTCATTTTCCATTTTCTAGATTTTATGTGAGGGGACTCAATGATGATTTGTGAGGTTCTACTCTTTTCATAGACCTAGGGGCTAATTTCAATTTTACTCAAAACTATTTTCCCTTCCTTCACAACTCTTGTTTTGTATTGTTTGTTCTTAATATTCATTCCAATGAATAGGTCTCTGAATTACCTGTCCTGTGGATGGATTTACCAATTGAGCTAACTTTCAGTGGTTTGCAAATTTCAGAGTCAATTCTCTGAGTCATCTCCATTCCCTCCAGCAATGCCACTGCTTTTGTGCTAACCAGGAGTGGGAAGTAAAGGTACAGACAAGGGAAGAGGCACATCAAAATTTCTGTAATTATGCTATATTTTTAAATCTGGGGGTATTTAAAATATTTTAAAACAACTTTCTTTATATTTCCATTGATATTCTCTGAACTCATGAATTTTTACCAACTTTCTCATCTGGAGAATAAACTAGATAAATTTAAATTCTTGGCGGGGGTCGAGGGGTATAAGGGGACTAAATGGTAATGAAAAAATACAATAAAAATTTTTAAAATCTTCATTATTAATCAGTTCTCTTAGGTATTGAATTCTAAAATATCGTTTAGTGTTTTACACTAAACTCTCAGTTTCCAAGTAGCCTGTATTATTTTCTTCCTACCATTTTGGAAAGATTCAGAGTATTTTCTGCTTAATTGGATTTGTTAGTTCCTTGATGAAATTGCCCTCTGTATGACTTAGGATTCTTTTGGATGTTCTACATTTGGATAAAATTGTCACTCACCAGATGTCTTTAATTGAGGTTCCCTGCTTTGTGTGTGAGTGTGTGTGTGTGTGTGTGTGTGTGTGTGTATGTTCAAATCTGGAAGCAAATTCTTCTAGTCTGGAAGGCCTAGGGTATCTGGACAACTCTTGGATACTGAAATTAAAGCCCATGTAAATGGGCTATTAGTTTCAAGTTTAGGAAACAGGAGCCCACCTTGTAAAATATGCCCAGTAGATACCCTAGAATTGCCTGTTTTCACAGAAGACTAAAAATTTCTAAACTGAATTTATCATATTCTTAAAAAAAATAAAAATTTTCTAGTTGTACTTTTATATTGCTGAATTTTGGAAGCAATTGTTCTTTCAGTGTCCCAGGGTGAGTAACTTAGGCCATTTCATTCCATCAGTGCCAACCTGGACAGGGCAGACCAAGACACAGTTTAGAAAGGATGATACCTTTTGTGTGACACTGTAGAGGTATCTGCATTTATTATTCCTCACAATTGCCTTACAAAAGTGATTACTTTGGGAGCTCTGTGGTTAAATAAAAATGGTGAATCCCTCTCAGACTGACCTCCTTTCTCTGCTACATCAATCACCCCCTAAGACACAAAACTCCAAAGTTGTCACAGCTTAGAATGCTGATAAAGTGATGTATATGGAAACTGAATTTTTCACCTTTGGCCACTCACTAGAGTCCCAAGAAAGTCAGCGGAGATAATATAGGTAAAGATGCTTTGAAAAGTGTTAAGTACAAAGAAAAAGCAAAATCATATTCTTGCCTATGTCTTTATAGCAACAAACTGAAGGTATGATTTGTAGTTTCAGAGATTTTATTCCTTTGGTTATTATTCCTGCCTTCTGGCTTGTGCTCTTTCTTTACAAAATTCAGAAAATCTTTATTGAATGACTACTGTGTATCAATAACTGTGCTAGGCTTTGGGTATCTATCCAATTGTAAGATACATATGGTCTCTATCATTATAGAGTATATTTAACAACTATATGTATAATTTTTATAATCTTCTTTTTATTCTTTTATCCCCTGACCCCAGTCTGACCCTAACCAGCCAAGTCTATCCCATTTTAATCTGTCATTCTTCCCAGGGAGTCTTAAGTCCCATCCTGCTTGTACGTTTCTGCATTCGTTCTTCATTGCATTGTGGTTATCTTGTTTGGCGGAGTTATTTTGAGCTGTGAATAATGTGCCATAATTGTCAATTATGTTCATTGTTGTAGAAGCATAGACTGTTTTAGAGTGTTTAAATAGAATTTTTCTCAACCATCAGCAATAGTACAAGAATAGATGAGAGTAGAAATGAATGGTAGCATGGAGGAAAGTTCTGAAAGAATAGAGATCGATCAACAACTATTTACTTTGAAATCAATAACACAACAATTTTAGTGACAAAGCCAATCATTACATTGTCACCTCAGAGAAGTCTCCACTTTTTTCAATATTGTGATATGTTTGCTATTTCATTTTTGGAAAATTTCAAGTTGGAATTGCAAATATTATGTCCAAGTAATTGCATGTATTGCACTTATCAATGTAAATATCAAAATACAATAAAAAAGGAAAGGAGTTTTGTCGAATTGGTGGTGAGCATTAAAGAATGAGTCCTACAGACAGTATTGCTCTGTAACAAAGTGCAGTTATGAAGAAAAGCCTAATAATTTGATTTTCTATTGGTATTGTTAATGATTTTTTAGTAGTATTTTGTGCCACAAAAAAATTTAAGTATAAAGACATTGTTTTTAAGTATAGCCAAATCTCTATTTTAAAAATTAGGGTTAAATATCAATTTTTACAATTGAAATGGTTACCTATGAGCAATGGTTTTGAAGGTTAAAAATGATTTTAATTAAAATTATTGAGCTATTTACACAGTTTCTCAAGATAAATGTTTTCAAGGGCAGCACAGGGGATGATCCTTAAGGTACTAAGTTATAGTTTTGGTTTTGCCACTTTGTATCTATGTGGTGGTGGGAGAAGGGCATGGAGAAAAATCATAAATAATTAGCTTATTGTCAAATTCTCCCAATATCTACTCTGATCATTTCAAAGGTAAAAGGAGAACACAGTAATGAAAGCACATATCAAAATAAAAACAAACAAACAAAAAGCCACACCTACCAAGCAAAAAACACCCCAAGCTAATGTTATACAATGTTCAATTGTATCCTTTTCTTCTGTACCAAGTAACTTAAGTCTTATGAATTTTTTTAAAATAGAATGGATTCACCAATAAACAAAGAACCAGCTTTACTTTTATGGTTGGGAAAGGTCATTCTTGTCAGTTCTCAGGTTCCCCTAGTTGTGCATATTAAAAGCCATGATGCCAGGGCCAAGGACAGTTCATGGTTATGCTGTTAGAGCCTCCCTGACTCTACTTTCCTGTTCCTTGTGTCACCCGGGTTGGGTCACATACCATACCCATGGAAGTAGGGGTGCAGCCCCACTTATAGCGCATGAATTGGGAATAAGGTATTTAGCTTATGACTTTCTTATGATCATATCTGTTCTTTCCCCTCCCATTCTTACTATCTAGCAGTCTGGACTTTTGTCTCAGCAATATTGCTTCTGGGTTAATGATTTGGACATGTTCATATCCCTCAACATCCTGAATTTAATCCAGTCAACAATATTTATTAAGCCCTCACCAAGTATTTGACTGAACTACAGCAGTCATACTCTACGGAGCTAGGCACCGCATGGTACCTCAGAGATTCAGAGAGTTAACATTTCACCAACTCATTGTCAGGTTGGGATTTGTGGAGAATCTGTCTCACTGAGCATTAAAAACCAAATGTACTAAAACTGCCAAAAACAAACGATTGACACCACCATGCCGCAAAAAAAGTCTTTTCCACAAAGTCATTTAACACAAAAAGTTACAAGATTTAGAGGACTACATTTCTATTTAGTTCACATACTTCATAATATTATTGAAGAGTGAACTTGAATTTTTCTGGAAAAGGCCATTATATAGCATTAATTTACCAGCAGGCTTGCATGTCAGCATAATGAATCATACCACCAGAGACCTAGACATTGCTTATAAACAATAGTTCCAGAAGGATATTTAAAGATAAACAAGGGAGTAGAGGAAAAGATGAGAAGTCCCCAGTATGTATGTATATAAAGACTAGGAAGGCAAACGATTCTTTAAAAGCATCATGCAGTAATTCAGATCGAGTATTTCCTCACTTGGGGTGAATGAAGCAATCGGCAGTCGGAGAGGAGCATGCCCTCCCCGGGTAGGTTTTTCTCTGCTCAGAAAGAATTTGCATGTTTTCACTTCTCAAAGCAATGCTGAAAACCTCCCAAGACGAGATGGAAAGACAAAAGCAATGACAAGAAAATGGAATTGGATGTTGACATAAGTGGCTCAGAATAGATATAACCTAACACTTTCTGACAGGGTTTTCTAATGTTGAGGAGAATTAAAAAAGGTCTTATATCAAGATCTTCCAAAGGTCTGATTGGGTCTATATATGATTCTTTAAATGTATATTGTTGTTAATACCATACTGTGAATTTTAAGAAACATGAGTATTTCATTTGTAATTTTTAACTTATCAGCATTATGTTTATGAATGTGTTCATAATATTTCTATATAGAGACATAAAGAAGGAAGATTAACAGTTACTGTCATTGGCATCTGCTCATTTGAAATCAAAGTTATATATTTTTTCTGGAGTAATACACCTCATTCATTACATTATCCTACACCTTAATTTTACACATTTTTACAAATGTGTGACTTTGGGTGAATTACTTTGCTGGTCTACACTTTACTCATCTTTAAAATGAGGGGAGAAAATGAAATGAGTGGGAAGAATTCTTTTAACTCTAAGACTATGACTATGCATTTCAAAGATTATGTATTTCTTAGAACAGGCTTGATAAACATTTTTTACATTATGATGCTTGTAGCCAAAATGTGGGTTCTTTTTAAACTAACAAATGACTACTCTAGCCACTCAATGTAGTAACAGGATCCTGATTAAGGAACTGAGCTCATTCAGCCTCTGCCAACCACGTGAAAGCACTGTCTCTTCTAGACACTTGTTGCCTTTAAGAATGCATAGATTTGAAGAGATACTCACTTTCCTGAGAATTGAAAGAATCAGTTATTTCAAAATTACTGCTGCTTTAAACATTAGTTTTCTTACTTTAAGCACCCATGTTACCAATGGGGAGGTAGAAGGCTATAATATTTTAAGTGGCTCTGCTTTGAAGAGATCTGAATCTTTTCCATTTATATTCCCCAATGGGAGCAGCTTTGGCCAGCTCTCTGCTCATATTCACCTTTCTGACCCCTGCAGCTTACCTGCGGTTTCACCGCGGCTGTCTCTCCTGCACTTACCCAAAGACCTTTGAACTGCTGTGTCCAAACATGGACAGTATGGTTTCCCTCTTACTTCCCTAAAGCACAACTGATTCTAGGCTGTAACATGCAATAAAACTTCACTGAGTCCTGGACATAATGCAAGAAAAACACAATACAAAAATAAAACCCTTAAAACTGAAATAAAAAATGAGCACTTTTGGCATTTACAGAAAAAGCCTGTTACTGAGTCCTTTCTCCTCAGCCACTGATCTACATTTTTATTGCTTTGCTAATCTCCTCACAGTGAAATGCTTTTTCTCTTGTTTTCTACCTGGTGTCCAGGCTCTGTCTGAACTCCACTGAGACCCAGCAGAAACTCCTCATTCCAAATCCAAGCAAACATGATAATTTACAAAGTTACAACTCTGCCCACATGAAAACTCCTTCTACAGTACTATGCACAGTTATTTATTTATTTATTTTACTCTTTATTAAATTTATTGCAGTCACATTGGCAATAGGGTCATATAGGTTTCACGTGTACATTTCTATGATAAAGATCTGTTCAACCAAGGATTTTAACCTGGCCTTTGTCAAACAAAATAAGTGATCTTTCCTTAGAGCTGGCCCAAAACCTTTTTTTTAAAAAAAGGAGTGCTTTCTAGCCCATTTCCCAAAGACCTTAGAAAATGTTAGGGTCAGTTTTCATTCCACTAAAATTATCCAAAGGTGCTGAATCATCAGAATCCAAACATTCACCATTCTTAACAAATCTCTATCACTTCTATTACTTACAGAAGACAGTGTTAAATTTCTTAATTTTTGAATATTGATGAATTCTAGAGTGAACTCTCTAGCTTCTGCTTTAAGCTCAGAGATGTAGAGAGTTGCTAAATTAGAATGTAACATCAAAACACACACACATATGTATCATGTTAAACTTGCTAAAAACCCAAAACAGAGAGAAAATCTTGAAGGCAGTTGGAGGGGAAATAAAGACAGATTACACAAAGAAACAAGTAGAAGAATTGTGGTAGACATCTCCAGAAACTCTGCGAGAAGACAAAGGAGTGATATCTTTAAAGTACTGACAGAAAAAAACCCTGTTAACCCAGAATTCTATATCCAGTAAGACTATACTCAAAATATGAAGTAAACTGCTCTCTCAGAGCGTACTATTCCACCTTTCTGTGCTGTCTGACATCTACAAAGTATCATGCACCTACGTTGTCTTGAATTTTTGTTTTCTTTGTTCAAATTTGAGAGGATGAAGATGTTCAATGGCAGTTTCACCTATCTTTTTCTTTTTTTTTTCACCTTGGCATATGAAAGCCTTTCAGTTGCTTTTGATACTGCTGGCCACACATCTTTTTTTTTTTTTTTTTTTGACAATTCTGGTACTCCTCTTCCTGATGATTATTTCTGTAGTTCCTTTTTGGTTTGCATGTCCTTTAAACAATGCTGTCCTCAAAATTCTGACATTGACCTGCATGATATTCTAAGATAATCTTATCTCCTTTTCCCATATTTAACTTCTATTTGATTGTTTCTAAATCTCAATGACCAGTATATTCTGGCTTTAGTCTCTGACCTGTATTGAGTTGCAGTTTAAACATTCATCCACACAAGATTTCTCAAACTAGATTCATCCACTATCCTTTTTGCCTCTAAACATGTGGCTGCCTTTCTGTTCTCTGTTATTTGCTGCCCCAGCCATCAATCAATGGCCTAAGCCAGAGCCCTGGGCAACTTCATCAACCCCCTTGTCCATCACTCCTCCCAACCTGTAAACAAGCAACAAGTGTCACTGCATGCACCTGTGTGCTCCCTCTTTCTGAGCCCTCGTCATGCTAACTCTACTGCCTGGGGATCACCTTACTTTTCCTTACCAACCTTGGCCTCCCCAAAACATAATAAGTAGTGAGAACTAAAATATATGTGTCACATATGGAGGCTACTAACATTCGTTATATTATCTATCTCGAGGCAACTCTTGTTTTTTCCTTTTAGCAGTGTACTTAGTCTTGTTCTGAATCTGTATCTTTTTACAACTGCTTTTGATTAGAATTTAAGCTAGCTCTTAAAGACTAAATTCATAAATTCACCACTAAGTAGAAGTTGATTTATATATATGTGTGTGTGTATGAGTGATTTTTATTACAGATATCATTCATAATTTGTTGATTTTTTAAGGAATAATTATAGCAAAGGCTGATCATACATTTATCATTTTGTATATAAGCTAATTCAATAAAAAGTTTGATAATACCAGATATCAAATGGAATTGAGGTCTGATATGTGAGCTCATTGGCTAATAATAATAATAATTTATAATTGCAGAATGCATTTAAGTATTCCATCCCAGCATTTTAGTTTTTCTCACAAAAGCTTAGAGGTAGACTAGGCAGTTATTTTTGTTCTCATTTTATAGAGATTCAAAATAAGTTGCAGTCAGACTGAGTAAGGTTTGCACAGCTAGTAGTGGAGAAGCCTAGATGTATTTTCAGGTCTTCTAAGTCCAAATTCCTTACTCGAGTCACTACACCACTGAGCCTCATATATCAAAGAGTAGGCACCACTTGTACACCAGTGAATCCTAACACCATATGTCTGCTGAAAATATATTGTAGCATATCAGTTAGAATCTGTATTTATAGCTACTTATGCAGTGGGATAACAATGTCATGTGCAGCATAACAATGTCTCAATGACAATCTGCATGTACCATTGTGGTCCCATAAGACTATAAAGGAACTGGAAAATTCCAATTGCCTAGTGACGCGTGGCTCTGGTAACACAACACAACGTGTTACTCACATGTTTGTGGTGATGCTGGTGATGCAAGGGCGCTGCCAGTTGCATAAAAGTGTGGCACATACAGTTATATACGCAATACCTGATAATGTTAACAAAAAACTGGTATTGATCTATGTTTTTACCATACTACACTCTTAATTGTTACTTTAAAGTATACTCTTTCTACTTCTAAAACAAAGTTTGCTGTAAAACAGTGTGCCTTGTTATGCCAGCAGCACCCTCATATATTTAATACTTCCCATGTCTCTTGATGGCATAATTTTCTCTGGTGCTTGATTTAAGCTTGAGTTGTTTGGTACAGTAACATGCTGTACAGGCTTGTTGCCTAGGAGTCATAGGCTGCACCATATAGCGAACGTGTGTAGGAGGCTATACTATCTAGGTTTGTGCAAGTGTGCTCTATGACGTTCACTCAGTGATGAAATCACATAATGATAAATTTTGCAGAATGTATCCCCATTCTTAAGATGTATAACTGTCTCATAAACTCCAGATGTTTTTGTATTTTTTAATGTGACAAGAAATGCAGTGTTTTGTCTAGGACGGCATTTTAGTCATAAATGGTGTCCCAGGGTTTGCTGGAAAGAGGAGTTATATCACCAGAGAGGTAAACTCTTTTGTATAAGAAATTACCAGAATTTTTAAACCTGCCCTGGCTGCTTCAGGGAAATCCAGTTTGGGGGGAGGCAGTGCTCTGGAGGACTCTGGGAAGTAACCAGATGTGAGGAAGCTCCTTTGTGACAGGGCTGTGCAGCAGTGGGCTGGGCCCATAGCAGAGATGGCCTGGTTGAAGCCGCTTGGGATCCGTTGAATAAGGAGGGTGGAGCACAAGGGTGATGTTGTTTTGGTCAAAACTGCTGAACACTCACTGAGATGTGGGCCGGTGTGATCATAAATCACTCATCATGAAGTGGGCATATGCACTGAAAGAATCTTCAAACAAAAGTCACTGAAGCCAGCCCTGGCTGGCATAGCTCAGTGGGTTGAGTGTGGGCTTCGAACCAAAGTGTCGCAGGTTCGATTCCCAGCCAGGGTACATGCCTGGGTTGCAGGCCATAACCCCCAGCAACCACACATTGATGTTTCTCTCTCTCTCTCTATCTCCCTCCCTTCCCTCTCTAAAAATAAATAAATAAAATCTTTAAAAAAAATCACTGAAGCCAAATGTAACCTCTCACAACAATGCCAACTGATACACACTGATACAGATGGGTTCCTGGAACACTCACCTAGTGGGGGAAGCCTGTACTACAGGGACTCACCCTCCAGAAGATAACTGCTGTTTCCTTGGGGGTCCCCCTCATCCATGTGTGTATGTACACATTCACTCTCTCATACACACACATGTGTACATACATATGTGTATATGTACTGGTACTACAGTATTTGGCATAAAGCTATGCTATTTCAAATTATAAAATATTCTTATAATAGTTTTCATCAAATTTATTAAATGCCTATAAAATGCCAACACTCTATATATTTGCTTATTTTATTTGGTCCCAAAAACTATTCTATGAGTACTGTATCTCTATTTGATAACTGAGCTACAAAAAGGAGCTGCTATTTATGCTTACCATACCTAAAACATAAATAATTGAAATAATGGCATAGAATACAATGAAAATGCCAAAAATTCCATGCAGACTTTAATCATTAAATGGAATTGTTAAGGTATTTTAAAACTTTAAGTTATTACGTGTGCACATCTTGATATAAAGTGGATTTTAGATTTGCCATCTAGATATGGGGATGAAAAATATTAAGCTATTCAGTTTCCTTCTTGTAATTTTAAATAGATTGTAAGATGGAACCCAGGCAAATAGCAATTTCTCCACAATAATTGGCTGTATGGGCCAGAAGACCTTTTGAACATGCTTCCCTAATGTTTTATTTCTAATTAGAGTGTGGTCTTTCAGATTTGAGTGGATTTGCTGAAGTGGCTAGATAGGTTTTCATCCTTCCTGGAAAAATGATTTTTAAAGCACCTGTGAGTTTGGGAATAGTAAGAGCTTTCATTCAAATTACTGCTTGGATGCATTTACCCTTCCTTGCACCCCAGACCAACAACAGTCTTCATCAGTATCCCCTCCTTGCACGAAGTACTTCTCTTTATATGTTCTGTACAATATAGTTTAGGAATCAACTGTATCTACTTAGAAATATAGGGGTTTTTGTTTATTTTTTCTCTAAAAATAGTTGCTGTCTTTGTATATAGTTTATTACTTTGCAAAGGAGCAACCAGATTTCATTCGCATACCCTGCTGTTGCTTAACCTTCCAGCTAGCCAAGGCACAGACCCACATCTGTGCCGATTCCATCTTGATAGGTGGACTGTTCCTTGTTCCAAATTTTACTATAGTTTAACTTTTGAAGGTAAAGTGATTTTGCAACTAGAAGATAGTTTACTTCACCAATCATAACCCTGAAATGTGTTGGCAGATACATATTTTAATTCCAAAACTTGAAAATATTTCCATGATTAGATTACTGTGCTTCCTATCTTTCATAGCTTTCTGTTTTCTCTTAAGCTTTCCTAGATTTTTCTTCTCTTTAAAATTAAACTACTGAATATTTTCTTTTATTATGTCCATTACCAAATATAAGAAACTAAACAGTCAGGTATAAACATACTTATTCTCAGAATTCTATAAATAATTTATTGTCATTTAGTAAGCTGTTCTACTCCATTGTTCTATGTATTATATTATAATATGTCATTTATGCCATCACCTGTGTTTTTCTCCTTATTTTTCCTGAAGTATTTTAATTCTTTTAACAAGTGCTATTTGTGTGTGTGTGTGTGTGTGTGTGTATGTGTGTGTGTTCAGAGGCCTCGGTGTGATAATTGCTGTATCAAAATTTCATATGGTGCTTTTCAGTTCACAATGTGTTTTCAAAAACATTACTTCATTTGAGACTCATAGTAACCTTGTAAATTAGACTGTGTTATTATCTTTTTTTTGGAGATAAAACAACACTTTTATCAGGTAATGGGGAAGGCATTTGAACTGAAAATTTAAAAATCCAAACCCTGGGATCTGCTCACTCTTCCTCTCTCTTTTCAAATTAGTTCTCTTTCACCTTCAGTCCTTGGAATTATGTAGATCAGTGTTCAAAGGCCAGCCTATCAATTACTAGCCATTACTTCACTAAACTGAGCCTTAGTTAAATCAGCGAAAATAATATAGGTTTATAAGAACTACATCAAAGTGCTGTTATAAAAAGTAAATGAGATAAGACATGTTAAAATGTCTAGCACACCATCATTCTACCTGTAATGGTTGTGTGATAAATACTACATTTCCTTTCCCCTAACTACTACTTAAAGCAGTAGTAGTTTTTTCTTCTGATTTTTTTTGATCAGGGGTTACATTATCATTTTATTAAGATGGAGTAGATTCCCTTGATACCTGAGAACTCAAATAATGTGTTCTCAAGTTTTCATTTTCCTCTGCCACATACATTTTTCATCTATTTGCTTGCATGTATTTAAATTTTGTTATTATGTTATGATACACATAACATATATCATAATTATTTTTAAATGTGCAGTTCAGTGATGTTAAGTACATTCATACGATTGCATAGCCATCACCACCATTCACCCTGGAAAATTGAAACTTTATCATTAAACAATAACTCCCTTCTCCCCTCTCCCCCAGCTTCTAACAACCACCTT
The DNA here is from genome assembly GCF_019186645.2 of Phyllostomus hastatus. NCBI lineage: Eukaryota > Metazoa > Chordata > Mammalia > Chiroptera > Phyllostomidae > Phyllostomus > Phyllostomus hastatus. The sequence goes on from NW_025333916.1 coordinate 31,125,100, forward strand.
TAACATTTTTTTAATGATGTTTCTCCTGGATTAGACTAAAAAAATCATGGTTAGTGTAATTTATAAGGTAGGGAAGCAGCCAAAAAAATATCAGCGAAAACTCTGAGCAGTTTTCTGTGACACTAATGTGAAACTCAATTTCTTAGTCTCTCATATAGGATAGTGCGAACTAAAACTAATTTGTAGGTTCACAAAAATATTAAGTGATTTAAAATTGTGCTAAAATCCAAAGGAATGGAAGTTAATTAAAAAGCTTATTTTATTCTTGTTATTGGAGTCTCTCAATTCCTTCAGAATCTGTCTCTCCATTAATGAAGGGGAACAGAGGGAGAGGTGATGACAAAATAGTTTATTCAGATGTGAAGTGTTTTTATGCTTACATCTCACACAGCATGGGTATGTCTGATCTACTGGGTGTTAATGAAAAATATCTTTGTTAACTGACTGCTGGAATCCACAGAGGTGGACTTAGAAAACTATCCTATTTCTTTATCTGTCATCTTAATTCAGCTTTGCCCTTTCTCCATCATCAGTAGCAATGGATTCTATCACACAGACTCAAGAGACTCAGGAACTAAACCCCTCAAAAAATTTCTAGTGTTCTTTGTGAGGGGGGAGGGATTAGTATGGTAATTAAATGTTTCAGTTGGAAAAATGGAGCTAATTTATTTAAGAATTTTTCAAGCCCTGGCTGGCATAGCTCAGTGGATTTAGCACGGGCTGCGAACCAAAGTGTCGCAGATTGATTCCCAGCCAGGGTACATGCCTGGGTTGCAGGCCATAACCCCCAGCAACCGCAAATTGATGTTTCTCTCTCTCTCTTAATCTCCCTCCCTTCCCTCTCTAAAAATAAATAAATAAAATCTTTAAAAAATTTAAAAAAAGAAAAAAGAATTTTTCAAAAATTCCTAAATATTGTATAAATCTACAATGAAAGTCAAGTGATAATCAGTAAAGTACATCTTTTGTGTTGTAAAAATTCAGTTGGTCTTTTCCTCTGTAGTGTCCTCACTTTTGTGTTCTACTTAGCAAGACTTTTCTACTCCAAGATTGCGAATAATTTCACCTGTGCTTTCTAGCCCTCTATGGTTTTTCCTTTTCTGCCAAAGGTCATAAATTCATACCCTTTCCAAATGCATTAGATGCTGAAAGGGTAAGTATTTGAAACAGTTTTTGAAAATTAATAATTCTCCACGGTGAGCTATCTTTACGTATTCTTATAGGCTGTTGTATAGAACACAGAAAGAAGGCATATTCCACAATTTTAACAAGCTCAGCAACAAAAGCTATAGAGAATGCATTGAAAAAAGTTAGCATTCTTTCCATTTTCCTTTTTTTATCATATTCATGTAGATGTAAATATTAGTAAATAAGTACAATACTAACACATAACTATACATATATGTGACTGTGTAACCTGCCTGTTCAGAAGAGGTTCACAGAAGAAGGAGCATGAAAAGATCCATAATTTCTCCTGAAGAAGAGTGAATGAAGAAGCTTCATGAGGAAAGCTGGTTAGAAAACAGAATTACTATTTCCAGTGAGAGATAGGAAAAGACAGGGATGATGGAGCTGGAAAACCTTAATCATCAAATTCCTTCTCCTACAGATACCATGCCAATCAGAAATTCTGCCCCAAATCCCCAACCAGAATAACGCTCTTCTTCACAAGGTGTTTCTTTTAACACTGCTGAATCTTAGTTAACTCTTTTGGATTTTCAGCTGCTCCTTGGTTTTGCCCACGCTCTACCTCAATCACTACCGGTTGTCCTTGATGTAGCTAGCATGGTTTGCAACCTGAAATAGAAAAAATTTATGTTCAAGGGCTTTGGCCATGATTGCATAAACTCCCTGTGTATCACCCAGGGACACCTTGAGTTAACAACTGGGTTGCAGCCCCGAGTTCTATGAAACAGCTTATGTCCTCCCACCATTTCTTAGGAATCCCAGCATGGTCTAGGTTAGCCAACATTTCCACCACATCTTCTTTGACTGTAAGTTCCCTGTTGGCTGGAATCATTTTGTGAATGTGGTTTACTTTATTTTATTGTATTTATTTTTATTTTTTTACATTTAATAGTTTGCTTCTCTAATCAGGGTATTGTATTAATGTGTAATGAGTGACATGTACCCACAATTATTTTTCAAACTTGTTTCTGCACCGTGTATTGAATAATCTATCTTTTTAATGGAAGTAGACATTTTGATTGGAAGGAAAAATAAAAATTTAATTTTAATATTTCACTAGGTTTTTTTTTGTCACATAAGAAAGTTTCCATTCAGTTTCCTAAAATGTTCCATTTTAAATTGAGTTTTAAATGTTAAACCTTGTCCCTGGGTGGTTTCTTTGTTGCTGTAAATAAAGAATTTCTTTTGAACATTTTGTTCTTTTGAACATTTATTTTTATTCTTTATTTAATATTCACTAATATTTGTAATTTAGGAATTCATTTATTGTTAATTTCTTTTAACTCTTTGCTTGATTCATTTTCATATTAAGAGTTTGGGAAGAAATATTTTTACTAAATGATAATTCTCCTAAAAACAACATACTACAAAAGAGAGGAATAATATAACAGATTGGAGAGTAAATAATTATTTGGAAACTAAGGGGGTATAAAAGATAGCTTTGAGGCATCTTTTGAGTTTAGTAAACTTTAAGAACAATCTGACAGTAACAAGAGGGGAGGTGGGAGGGGATAATGGGGGGAAAGGTTTTCAGGAACAACTATAAAGGACACATGGACAAAACCACAGAGGGGATGGAAGCAAGGGAGGGAGGTGGGTTTGGCTGGGGTGGGGGGAAAATGCAGACAATTGTAACTGAACAACAATAAAATAATTAATAAAAAATACATTCATTTTTAGAAAAGATTCCCCCAACAAATAGACCAGTTTCTACCCGGTAAGGTGTTCACTGCTAGAATGCTTCCCTCTCCAATGGCTTCTTCTCCTTTGCATTACGCCCAACTTTCCGGCAGGGCAGTGGGGATGCCATGGGACTAGTCTTCTCATCTTTTCAATTCAATGTCAACATCTTCTCCCCCACTCTTACCCCTCTCCAGCCTAAGTCTTAGGGAGGAAGTACCTCATTATATTAAAGGTTAGAAGAAATACGTTTATAATCTTGGCAGCGCTAGCTAAGGGCACATTCAATAAAGGAGTTATCTTTGTACAGTCTCCATATGGCCAAGTACTCTGCACTTCACTGACGCCCCTCTCCAGAGCAGTGCTATAGCTGAAACCTGTGTTTCCCTGAAGTGAAGAGGACAATTTTATAATCATCAGAATAGATAGAGTATAATTTAGGATCACCCAGTTTTTTTTTAATATTTTCTCATTTAAAGATTTTATTTATTTTATTTTTAGAGAGGGAAGGGAGAGAGATTAAGAGAGAGAGAGAGAGAAACATCAATGTGTGGTTGCTGGGGGTTATGGCCTGCAACGCAGGCATGTACCCTGGCTGGGAATCGAACCTGCGACACTTTGGTTCTCAGCCCACACTCAATCCACTCAGCTACGCCAGCCAGGGCTAGGATCACCCAGTTTTGTCCATCTACCTTTTCTGTTGATAGGATCAGACCCACAGGTTGCTCAGAGAAAATGAATGGTGTGTAGCTAAACCTGTCCAAGTGAGACAATATGTGGAAGTGGGCTCCGGAAACTTCTGCAGAGGTAAAATACAGAATAATAAATAGGCAAGACAAGAGGAATAGAAATAGAAGGAATGAAGAGAATGATAATGATGGGAAGAAGAAAAAGGAAGCACACTTACATTTTATAATAACTGACCCAAGCAGTTTATGAAACTAAATGGCTAGACCAGGATTTAATCCAGACTCAGTTAAAAAAGAGACACATAATTCTATGTACCTCATTCTTTCTTTTTTTCAAAATGACCTTGAATTTTATTTTCATAGGTTTTGGTGCAGCTGTTATTTGATAATAACACATTGTGTTTTTCAATCTACTTAGATTGTTTAAAAAACAGATAACTGAAAACCATCTGTTTGTGTTTCTGTGTAATTTGTTCTCAGGACAGAGACTAGGAACAAATCATTAAAAACCCTGCTATGGAAGCCTCTCATCAATTTAAGGAGTTCTACAAATGCAGTCTGCAGTACCAGGTGGAAAGGCTGCCGGCTTTCTCGGAAAAGCAGAAAATTAATTTCTTCCTTTGCCCTTTGTGACTGGGTAGCATCTTTTTTACCCTTCTGGCTGTGATTCTCACAATGTAATGTGCATTTGAATCATCAGGAAAGAGTGCTTAAAATGCCTTCTCTTGAAATTCACCTCCAGAGACTTTGATCAGTTGGTCTGGGAAGGGGTCAGGAACCCCCACAGTTCCATAGCTCACATGTTACTTGGATGTAGGTAGTCTGAGGACCATACTGGGACTAATACTTTTGTAGAATGATAAATCCATATTATATATTTGGGAGATAAATTTAGAATAGGTGTTCTGGTATTCTGTTGCTCAACTATTTCTACTAAGAAATAAAAACACATACACACACAACCCCAGAAAAACTCAAATAGTATAACAACAACAAAGCAAATGGCTCAAAGCAAAGCAAAATCCAATAATGGATTTTAAATAGGTCCTTAGAGATGTAATGGAATCTGATCAAATTCAGCTGCTGAGACACAGAGGCCAACTCGAAGTTAATGTGGAGGATAATGGGGAACCTTTCAAAGGACCATAGTTAATTTTAGTTATTGACAACAAACCCTGTGCCCTGGAAAGCATTATCAATTTTACACAGTATGTTAATCTGCCATATATGTGGCATACTGGGTAAATAATCTATTTTCTTCAAGTTCCTTTTGAAATACTCTTCTGTAGTTTGTTGGATATATATATTCCAATTTCTTTTGTCTTAACTCAAGGTTCTAACTTAAAAATATGCTCCACCTCATTTTTCCCCCTAACATTCTGAAGAGCATACTACAACATTTTACTTGTTAAGAGTAGACAAGTGGGAGGAGCTATGTATTAGAAAAGGATGATGGGTGCTCCTTTCTAGCGATGGTGGGTGCAGCAGGCTGGAGAATAAGCCTCTTTCTCGAGGACATCGATGCTACAGCTGAGGATGTATGTACTTTCTAGAAAATTATTTAACCTTATTGGGCCTCAATTTCCTCCTCTGTAAAATGGAGTCTGTGGATAGTGGATGATTTCTCTGGTTCTCTCTAATGCTAAAGAGAATGAGAATATGCTAAACCCTGTCATCTGTTCTCTAATGTAAACCTCACTACAACCTTCACCTCTAATGAGAGAGATTGTCATTAGAGATAAATTAAAAAGAAGATGGATTTGACAGAACCTAAAATCAAACCCATGTTCTTTTCACTAGCTAGAGTTGGACTGTGAGCTCTCTGCCTTATTTGTGATGGCTTTGTCCTGGGTTATCTGCTAGCAGTGGACTTGGAGTGGAGTGTAGGACTATGTTTCAATCATAAGGCTGCTAGTTTGCACAGTTAAGGAAAATTACTAATTGGGTTTTCAACTATGGGTCGAAGAAAATGGCTGCTATTCAGCCTCTTGCCATTAGGTGGGGCAGTTGAGGAGTGGGAAGTAGCATTTTCATCTGAAGTGATTTATCCTTACTGTTTTTCTCAGTCTGAAATTAAGTGGTAAAAGATACCCTCCTTTTATAAAGTCTAAACTCCTATGGTAGCCAGACTCTTAATATCCTTTTCTTTTGTGCAGTGAGGAAGAAGGGGCACATGGGTGATGAAGTTAATGTAATATAATATTGCAGATTGTGATATTAATATACATTTTCCATTAGGAATCAAAAGCCAAAAATGGACTATGAAGTCAACTTATAAATATACTTTCCCAGCAAATGAAGTAAAACAAGTGAAGTTGGGAGAACAACTTCAAGTTTATGGGCATCCAGGAAGCAGAAAGAAGCCATGACAGTTAGGTAGTCCTCCTTTCACTGACTATTGATTTCCTTTAGCATCCAGGGTATGTAACTATTTTTCTCTCCTTCCACTTTCATTTAGAAAAGTCCATGCCAATTAATTTACCTGACATCTTAATGGAAAATTCATTAGGAAAATCTTTTGTGCCAAGCACGCCATGATGAATTTTGATTGCTAATGTTACCTGGGCTCGGCTTCACAGTGTTTTTATTGACCCACTCATAGATTCAAGATGTTTTCATGGAACCTGAAAAATTACTTGGTAAAATTTTAAATCAGTCCTCTAAAGAACAGTGAACTTCAGACTTCCAGCTGTCAATGTGCACATCTGGGCAATGAGAAGGAGACGTGGAGAGGAGGACAAGAATGAAAGGAGCTAGGTGACAGAAGAATTCCTGGCTACCGGTGTTGAATCTCCTTAAAAATAAAATTCCATGAAGCCATAATATTGAAGACAGGAGGGAAATAGTAGATTGTGGAAACTTACATTTCAGATTAAAGAAACTTTTTAGGCGATGAAGCATGGATGTTTGGTAGTTTGAAAAGGAGGGATTGATGAGGAAGTCAACTGAATAAATGCTTGAATGAATAAATGGTCCAGCTAAAATGTTCTCCCACTTTTCCTAAAATATGTTTTGTTAGGGCTTTTATGTGAAATAGTTGAAAATCTGTGCAACTCTTAAAGCTCTGTCTTTGATCAATTCCAGATTCCCAGCAAATTTGCATGACATTTTCAAAGGACTACAAAATAGAATGATTAAATTTGATAAAAATCTATAACATTTCAAATTATGCTCATTTGAACACACACACAAAAGTTGGGAGCAGACTGGATTTATACAATGCTATAATTTTAATGATGACCAACAGCAGAAGTCCTCCTGAAAACTTCTATTTCCAAGAAGCCAGTACAAGAGAAAGATGAGAATCAGGTTTGGGCTGCCATGCCCAGTTGAGTAGTATATGGTGATAGTTAATAATGAAAAAAATTTGAAACATTTCTTGATTACTTAATATATTCTAGACATCTAGCTAGGCACGTAATTAATTCATGTAATTCTCACAATAACCTATGAATGAAGTTCAGTACTATTAATTAGTACCAATTTATTTTTCTTCATAGTGTTGATTTCCAAACCATCTTGTTTTTATATATTCACAGGAAAACAACTTAGTGATCAAGATTAATCATTACGACCAGTTAGTTCTTCACAGATGTGTTGTGTAAATAGCAAAGCCAATTTGCTAAGATTATTTGTGTATACATATACCAGGCATACATTATCTGGATATACATATAATAATATATCACATTATCACTGACATAAAAAAAACTAAGTGTACTGGGAGGAGTGATGTGAATTTGGATGACCAGTAGTTAAGTATCATCATGCTTTCTGAGAAGAAAGAATATAAAATCTTGGAAATTTAAGCAATTATACTGTTTTAGAAGTGTAAAATGCTCTAGATGTTGACTATTTTGTGTGTTTGTGAATCACTGTTTAAGAAAGAAGACTCCTATAAAGGAACCAGCAGAGAAAATAAATAGAAAACTCACAAATAATTTTTCTTAAATTTTATTTCATTAAAGAGAAACCATCCTTAACCACTTGTCTGAAAGAGCACTCCTTTCATTCTCTAACTCACTTGAATTTTTTCGTTGTAGTACTTATCACTGTCTGACACAGTTCCTGGTTGTTCTTGAACTGTTTCTCTCCACTAGCTTCATAAAGGCAGAAAATTTCTTTGCTTTATTAACTGATGTTTCTCTAGAGACTAGAACACTGCCTGGTGCTTAGTAGATGCTTAATAAATGTATTGAAATGTGTAAATGAAATAAGGGAATTTATGTGGCTAATAAATTATTGAAAAATGCTCTGCTTGCTAAAAACCAATAAAAGTAAAAACAAGTAAAAACAATTAGCATTTTCATTTAACAATGTATAAAAAGTATGCAAAGAGGTGTAAACCCAGTGCTCAGGAGGATGAAATAAGAGACATTCATCCTAAATTGAAAAACATCTTGCTGGAAAGTACTTTGAAAATATGTGTGTATTTAAAAACATTTCTCTACCACATTTTAATTATAGGACTAGTATAGTCAAGGAAAAACCCGACATTAAAAAGCAGCTTTCCTTGCACAAAAGTCTTTACCTCAGTTCTTTTTATTTAGTGAAGCGAGTTTTAAAAATTCTAACTGCCTGATGGTAAGGGGGATAGTTAAATAAATGATGATGCATCACTGTCATGGTATATTATAAATGTTAGAAACCAGGTATGTTAAGTTTTTGAACATAGATATACTAATGCTATGAATTTAAATTAATTTCAGAAACATGAAAATTTGAATACATATTAGGATTTTAAAAGCATACATAGAAATGATGGGTACTAATTATGTCAAAGTATTAAGACAGAAAAGGGCATGTAGGAGTATAGATGATTTCATTTCATATTTTTTAAGTTTTTTAGAATGAAACTTCTATGACCAGAGAAATAATTTAAAAGTATTTTAAATAACTTTATATTAGACTGCTGATGAACTAGAAGTGATTATATTTTATACTATGGACTTTTGCCTTTAGAGGAAGAAATGATTATAACTAGTATTACCTTTATAATCTAAGAGTGCATATCTAAGTTAAGAATTTCTACATAAAATTCATTTTTAGCATATTGCTGGGACTTCTAGGACAGTGTTCACTATAGGAGTAAGAGGACCTAAACTCTAAGGAATAATTAACATATTCATGTTGTTTTCAGTTTGAGATTCTGATTAGTGAAAAGAGACAAATTACTTGATTTAATAACTATATACTAGGTCTGTCCAGAAAGTATGCAGACATGTAGTATGAAAAATAGAGACATTTACTGAAGAAGATAGACAGTACAAGGAATATTGTACACACAGGACAATGACATTTCAGTTCCCTTCAAAGTAGACACCTTGGGACCTCATACAATTCTCCCAGTCACCATCTGCTACTCTGTCATCTTTTCCTGAATCTTGTCAACAGTCTGAAATCTCTTCTTTTTCAATGGTAATTTTAGTTTGGGGAAAAACCAGAAGTCACAGGGCACCAAATCTGGGCTGTAGTGGGGCTGAGTCACCTGGGTGATTTGATGTTTCACCAAAAAACTTCATGAGACATGATGCATGAGCTGGTGTGTTGGTGTGATGAAGCTTCCAGTCACCATTTGCACATAGCTGAAGCCTTTTGAATCATCTGAATAGTTTCCATGGAGGAATGTTGAAGATTAATGCAAAATTTGATGCAGGTTCATTGCTGTATGCACTCAGTCATTCTGAATGTGATGACCATACAGTAAACTTGCTCACTCAGCAGCATCTATCACCCCCACTGACTAGTAGAGTAAAGTCGTCATTATTCACACATGCACTTTCCAGTCCACTCTCCTTGGCTGCCAGGTTACATAGATGTCATGCAAACCATTCTTGTTATATCAACAATGGCTGGACTTTTTATGGACAGACCTTGTATATTCTCTTTATTTAGGACTAGTGAAATAGTCACTGAGTGAGCTTGGGAAGAGACTAGTAAGAATTCATGTTCTTTAAATCATTTTATAATTTTTCAATTATGGTTGACATACATTATTATATTAGTTTCAGGTACACACCCCAGTGATTAGAATTTGCTAAGTGATCATCTGGATAAGTCTCCCACCCATCTGACACCGTACATAATTATTACAATATCATCGACTATATTCCCTATGCTGTACTTTACATCCCCATGACTATTCTGTGACAACCAATTTGTGCATCTTAATCCCTTCACCTTTTTCACCCATCCCTTCAACCCCCTTCCCATCTAGCAACCATCAAAATGAATATTTATTGTTGTCACACACACCAGGTTGAGAGGCCTGACTATATGGTCTTAGGAGGCAGCAGGACCTCCCATGTAGTGCTAATAGTAACAATCATGATGGTTCTTTCTTGTGGCTTGTCCAGCTTCAAGACAGAAAGTTTTTTCTGGCCTCTTTTTATATCAGCTTCGAAGATGCACCTTTGATTCTTGGATTGTTAGACACATTTCCATTTGTGGCTCTGCCCCCAGTATTTTTCATACCTAAATTGACCACTTTGACCACACAAGTTCCTCATTCTCTCATGGTCGGTGTCCAGACCAGAGACTATGAAGCTTAGCCTTCATACTAGAACAGCAGGCCAAGGCACAGCATTTAATAAGAAGGGTCCCATACAATTTGATTCATTTATTTCAAGGCTGTATGAGCTATTGGATTTGTTTCAAAAAACATCTCCTAATCTTGGGTTGGTTTTCAGACCTGTTGAAGTGGAAAGCCCCTGAAATTGATTGAACTTGGGTGTTGACACGGAGGAAAGATGCAATATGAATATTCATTCTACCTGAATTTCCACAGTTATAATCTATTGTCCAATAATTTCTGAGGCCAGGGTCTCAGCGTGATAAATCATTTTCACACAGCCTAGCACAGTGTCTAGCATGTGGTAGATGTTTGGCAAGTACTGAGCAAGTGAATTCCAGATACTGTGTTTTGTTTTTAATTTGTTCATGTAATGGTGCCATATCATCTTATACTAATAATTCAAGAACACAAAACGCACTCCAGACTTGCATCCTGAATATACAAAGAACTGATATAAATCAATAAGAATTACATGGATATCTCAACAGGAAAATGAGCAAGAGACTCGAAGAGGCACTTCTGCAAAGAGGATAGTCAAATGGTCGATAAACATATAGAGTCTCAATCTAAGCATCAAGAAAAAACAAAAACACAATTCAATGTCACTACACCCCCACAAGAATCACTAAAATTAAAAAGACAGACAATACCTAAAGTGGGCAAGACTGCAGAACAACCACGTCCCTCAATCACTGTGTGTGAGAGTGTGTATTGTACATTAGCTTTGAAAAACTGTTTGACAGAATTTATTAAAGCTTGACACATTTATAGCCTATGACCCAGCAGTTCCTCTGCTAAGTACTTTTCAAACGGAATTTCACACAAATATTCATCAAAAGACTGTACAAAAATGCTCAGGACAGTGCTATTTGTAAGAGACAAAAGCTAGAAAGTACCCAGTTGCCCATCAAAAAAAAGAACCAATCACTAAGATGTGATGTATTCACACAATGTAATACTAATAAACTGTAAGAATGAGTGAATTACAATATTAAAAATATTGAAAAATCTCTGAGATATAAAGTCACTGGGAATAAAAGAATACATATTGTCTGATTCCCTTTAAATACAGTGCAAAAATAGACAAAACTATTGTTTTGGTGCTAGAAATAAGAATGGTGCTCACCCTTAGGGAGAGGCATAGCTAGTGGGCACATGACGAATTTTTGGGTGCTGATAATGCTCTGCATTTTAACCTGGGTACTGGCTATATGGTGTACTCCTTGTAGAAGTTTATTGAGGTGTATATACACTTATGATTTGTGTACTTTTTGTCATGTATGCCATTCAATAAAAAGTTAAAAGAAATTTTATCATATTTTTTTCAATTAACTCAGCAAATTCTGGTATTGAGCTTACCATGTGATCATATAAATGTAGTCCCAGAATGTCTCCAAATGTGATCTCATAATGCCATAGGAAACAAATCTCAAATTCTCTGCCCGAAACATTTATAATGTTTTAAAATGGAGAAAAATAGAGAGGCTTAAAAAACATAGCTAGGGAGAAAAGGGAAATATTTTGCTTTGAACACAGATTTTTGAAGTTGTTTTTTTTCTTCTATGAAATGGTAACTTATTAGAGGGAATAAAAGCAACACTGTTATCAAATAACTGGGGTGAGTTACCACGTAATCTAGATTATAAATTGTTGACAATTTACATTGTAAGAGATAAAGTGGGTTTTTAAAAAATGTTTTAAGGTTGCAAACTTAAGGCTTTGTCAGTGCCACTACATTCCACAAAATATTTATATGAATTATTTCCAAGTTCCCATTAATGAGAAGAGACAACAGTGCATAAATACAACCACAGTTTTACCTACATAGGTAGCAATAACAAACTCATAAACTTATCTAGTTGCTTTTCATAGTGTATTCATAGATTTCCCAACCTTCAGGATTATAGCTGGAAAAGGTAGGAATGTGGGGCCATGCTCTGAAGGAGAAGTGTGAGCTTTATGAATGAGGCCTGCTCTTACACCTTCGTTTAAATGTAAACCTAGTAGTTAGAGACTTTGTCATATCTATTTTCTGCAAAGCACTTTCTGTACCTGTCAAGACCAATAACTGATTTCATAATAACAGAAAGCACAGAATTCAGCCTTTACAATAGAACTGGCTGCTTATTGACCTGGTGGAGGTACTCCTTCTGACACTCTCAGAGCAGTGAGTATAGATTTCTCTCTGAAAGACACTTTTTAAAAACTATCAACAATTTATCCTGTTACACAGCATCTCTCCCAACTATTCCACGCCATCTAATAATAATAGCAATAATGATAGACGACAAACTTTAGTATTATATGGTTTACAAAATGTTTTCCACATTAATTGTCCCATTGGACAAAGTCCTATAAAGTGCACCTCATGTAGTATGTCATTTTGCAGAGAAGGAAACAGACTCTGAGACTGAGCTTAGTTTGCACAGCTAAGAAGTATGAAGGCCAGGCTTTAAAACTCAGTCCAGAGCTCTTCCTATTTTATTTTTTTTTCTTTTTACTATTTTTATTTTACACTATAAAAAACGGCAACCACCACCAGTAGCATACTGCTTCTCTCCACATTCTTATGGATTTAAGAAATTATTGCCTTTCCCCTGGAAAATAACCTATAGACAAAAAAGAAGTAGAACCAACTCAGTGCTGGCACCAGTGAGCACCCACTCGATGGTCTCAGAGCTCAGGAGGGGCCCCATGGCCACCGCCACATCCTGCTAGAACTGGAGGGGGCAAGCCTCCCAGCCCCAAGAGCAACTGCGATTTTGGTTTTTAAACTCGTGGACATTTCATACCAGTGCAACACAAAAGACCTCCCTGTGTCCCATTGCCCCAGTAGGACAGCAAGGGCTCACCAGGCTTGCAAACAAATTTCAGACTGACCTCGGGGATAGGTCCTCGGGAACGGAAGGAAGGCCAAGCCATCACGAGAGCACAGCCTGTGCTGACTACTTGTACATCCAGACCCCCTGCCCTCTCAGGACTGCCTTGGTCCTGGCACCTCAAAGTTCACCTTTTCATTTCAAGTGGAAGGCAATAAACACCTGCAACAACCTGGGAGAAAGCAGTTGACTGGAACAAAAGGCAGTTATGAAGCCAATTCATTCTGAAGGAAGCACAATTTCCACCTTACTTTTTTGTAACTTTGGCAGACTTTGTGTCTGTCTCTGTTGCTTCAGAGAAGAGCTGGCCATCTAGTCAGGAAAGTAACCCTGCAGGGTTTGTAGGGGCTCTTTCCATGTCATCCCAGCCCTGTAAGATTCACGGCTGTGCCTGCCTTCCTCATGGGACTGTGGAATAAGAATGATTGATTTAGAGTTTTAGTATGTTATTTAGTTGACTTAGTACATATGGTATGTTTCCTGTGTGCCAAGCATTGGGCTGAGTGTTGAAGGTAGGTTGGTGGATAAGGTAGAAGTGGTCCCTGTGACAGAGCTCACAGGGTGCACAGACAAATAGCTGAGCAATTAAAACAGGAAAGTACTGCCTGTATTTATCCTCTTTTAGGTGTCATGCTAGGGTATACATAGAGTGCCACCGGAATGCACAGGAAGGTCTCATGACCCTGGACTGTCACAAGGATTCACTCTGTGTTTAATATGTTCTGGTAATGATATCAGAAAATAGAATCTACTAGAATATTCTAAGTAACCCGTGGAGGGATAAAGTATTATTTGAAACTTGCATGTAGTGGAAAAGGAAGATTATAACTCAATAAAAGAAGCTGTTAGGCTAAAGACGAGTGCTCGTCGTTCAGGGGTTGGATTATGAAATGTAATCCTGGAAAAGGAAAGGAGGGGAACAGAAGCTTACAACAAAAGTCAAATTAGGCTCAACTTCATGGACCACAGTTTTAAGCATAGGCAGCCCTCAGATATCATCAACTGCTTGCGGTGAAACACTACATCTTGGTTCACAAAAGCTCTACATCGCAAATTTTCTCTATCCCCTTTACCTTGCCCAGAAAGAATCAGTATGCCTGAGACTTCTTTATCTGCAAAGTAAGTCAGGATTGGGGTTTTCCATCCAGAAGTGTCTTCATTGGCAGGCTCAGAAGGTGGTCATGTTCCATCCAAAGCCCTTTGAACTTCTGGTTAAATGAAAATGTCCACTAGGGTTTGGTTATATAAAGCTGTTAATCAATTACTTAAGTGTACATCCCACTGCAAGTTCTCACTAGCAGATATGCCCTTGAGCATAGTGATTATAGGATGAAGGCAACCATTGAGAGCAATGCCATTGAACCTGAGGTCTCTGGAAAGTTTTCAGAGAATCTTCAGATTCTGACAAATGATGTATAAAATTGTAGTGGATCATTTGTACATCCTCCTGGGGGTACATCCATAGCTTTCAGTAGAGGCTTAAAGGGACCTGTAGGCCTTTACCGCACTCCTCATTCCCTGCCCTCAGAAAGGGCAGGAACTGCTCTTTGGTGGTGGAGGGCAATAAAGTACCCATTTGAACACCAGATTTTTGGATACATCACAGAAAATGGGCATCTAAGAAAACATTCTGTTGTAGCCAGTCTCCAGGGTGGCCTCCAGTGATCCCCTTTAACACTGTGCCAGAATTGGTCTCGGTGCCCAACAGATAGGGTGGAAGTAATAATATGTTACTGTAGAGATTAAGATTGTGTAAGACCGTGGCTTCTGTCTTGGGTTCCCTCCCTCTCCACCTCCTTTCCCCTCTCCCCACCCTCTCCCTCATCAGTGATTCTGGGGGAAGCCAGCTGCCAGCTTATGAGGACACTGAAACAGCCTAGGAGGAAGCCCACATGGCAAGGTATGGAGGCCTCTGGCCAGTAGCCATCATTGGACAGAGGAGGCTTCCAACACCCCTGTGAGTGACTGTGAAAGGATTCTGCAGCCGGAGTTGAGCCCCGACCTAGCTGCAGCCCCAGCTGACAGCCAGACTACAACCGCTTGTGAGACCCTGCGTCACAACCCTGAGACACTTAAGCACTCTCTCATTCCTGATCTCAGAAACTGTGAGATAATAGATGCCTGTTGTTTGAAGTTGCTGTATTTTGGGATAATAAGATCACCTAATGCACATTATCTTGAGTCACCGTGATTAAATGCCAACCTTCCTTGTTAATTCTGAGAAATTAGAATTGGGAGTGAGCATGTGAAAGTCACCATTTCCCTTGTTGCACAGTATGGTCCCTTCAGAGCTGGCATTCGGTCACTATTGTGATCCCACAAGGAGGAACAGCCTCATGATAGACACAAACAAGGTTTCTTTTAAGTGATTTCTTTGTTTCCTTATAAAAGGCACTCGCATTCAAATGAATCCTGGGGAAATCTTTCTTATGTTTCCTCCAAGCATAATCCATTCAACAGAGAATTCTTGTTTTGCCAGTGATCTTGGGAGGTACTAAAGCAATCTTTCCTTTTAGCTGTAGGGCTCTCGTAGTCCTCCCATAGATTGCACAGCTGCTAGTTTGCTGTGGCCGTGGCACACACTCTAATGGTGTTTGTTCTTGTAGCAATCTGTGAAAAAGAAACTTTCAGCTTGGAGAGTGGAAGGAAGAAAGAAACAGCTCAATTCTGAATCTAATGGATAGAGCAAAGAAATAATAAAATACCTAGTCAAATATGCACTATTGCTTTCAGTGAAAATAGCTTAAAAAATGGAAGGATTCTCTAAACAGCAACAATTGTTATATCTTTCTTATTTTGATTATGGTTCCTTTATTAGGAAACCAATTGATTCAATTCTTGGACTGCCAAGGGCTTTTTTCCAACGCAGTATTTTAAAACTGTGTAAGGGGTTTATTACTGAAATGTGCATCAAGAGAATCAGTTGATTCAGGCATATTTTAAAATGACACAGAATAAAACACTTCAGAATATAATAAATAATAAGGTAAGTAATTTTGGGGCTTATCTATTTTAGCTATGTGTATATTTTTATGTCTATATGTACTATATGAAATATAAAATTGACTTTTTTTGCTGTGGTGGATAGTCAAAACACTTGAAAGCTACTCTTCTGCAGCATTGTGATTATAAAAAATATACAAAAGTACAGGTTTTGAGAACAGTGAGGGACTATTTTCTGGGAGAGAGATAGGCAGGCAATGGTGACAATACCATAGAGATACAGTGGGTTTTCCTGAAGTGAATGCACATCTCATTCCCAATCATTTCAGAGATTCCCTAATCCTCAGGTGAGAAAAGAGACCCCTTTTTGAAGAAGGGTGGTACTTATGGACCAAGGGAACCTTTCCTTTCATTAGTGCCAAGAGGATCTGAGCCTGGTCTCTGAGCAGGGAATGGGCTGTGGCTGTGCCCACAATCAGTGGCAGTGGGTGGCTGGTCAGGGTGCATTGCTTGCACAGTATCCTGCCTCAAGGGGGCACACCTAGCAAGTGGAGAGAGGAACCAAGACTGAGCCTTACTCACAGGGAAGGTGGTGTTCCCTCTGTGAGCCTGGACAGGGAGCATTGGCAACAGGGCAGAGGAAGCTGAGCTCAAGAGCCTGAGTCATTCTCACCGAGGCAGCAAGGCCAAAGAACTGGAGGGGATGTTTCAGAGTCCACATGAGGCAAAATCCTAGAAAATGCCAAGAAGGAACTGGCTGGTGAGTCATGGAGGCCAGGATGGAACTAGAGAAAAAAAACTAATTTTTAACAAATGAGCTCATGCTGGTTATCAAGGAATAAAAGTTGGAGCTACATTAAGTGATCTCCTGTGCCCTTAAATGTTCTGAACCTCATACTTCTCCTCTAGGAGGTAGGTCTCCGGGCAGACTGCAGAGCATCTGAACACAGAAGGGCTGTGGTGATTCTTTTGTTGGCATTGGATGCTGAGAGACAGTTAGCAAGAGAGAAGGAGTGACTGCCTTCTAGGGTCATCCCAAGCTCCTAGTCTTCATCACAACTAAAATAAACCTCTGAGCTGAAATGTTATGTTATCCTCTTTGAGTTGAGCATTACGTTTTCTTTTAAAATAAAAAAAGACATGTGAGGGGTAATAATAAGTTTGTGATATACCTTTGTATTAGTGACTGAATCAGATTCTTTTCTGAAGTGAGTAGAGAATCAGTGAGTACTTGTTGGAGAAGGAGAAAATGGTGAAGAAAACAGTCAATGAGGACATTCTTTGCCACTTGGCAATTTTCCCAAAAGACTGGCCTTGGTAATATTTTGTGTGAATGGCTCTATTGGATCCTGGACGTGACAATGCATCCAGCAGGCAGTGCCTGGGGGATTGGAGGTGGGGAGGCTACAAGTCCAAGGGAGAAAACTCTGCAAGATACAGAAGTCAATCAATCAACCACAGACATTTATAAAACATCTTCTACTAGGGGCAAAGTTCTGTGCTGAGCAACAAACATAGTTTCTCCAAAATTGATAATCTAGCTGAAAGATAAGATATATGTAGCACAAAGTACCCAACAATAAAAGGCAAATGAACATCTTATTTATGAGAAATTTATATGGGTTTCCAATGAGATTTTTCAGCCCAAAATTCCATGATGTTGCCATTTCTCTGAGCCAACTGCCAAAACACTTCCAATTCTGACTTCAATTACTTCTGCTGGCAAAATGTAAACACCATTCACTCATTCACTTGTTTTTCACTCACTGTGCTGAGTACTGCTATAAAGGCAATGCGCTAGGTACTTTGGGAGACAGGAAAGGTTTAAAAGTATACTTGGAAACTAAAACTCTCCATATACCTCTCAAAATGTTTTGACTATTTCAGATACGAATGAAGTTGGTTTGGGTCCAACAAAGTTCTTGAAGTAAAAGCAAAGTAATTTTAACTAAGCCAAAACTCCATGGATTTCGGTGGAAGCAATGTAGACATGACCCTTAAGTAAATTAGAACTGGTAAGGACTTCGGTAATTAAAGTTTCCTCCCCATAGATCACCAGCAATCAAGATGGAAGGGTACTTTGTATCCAGGTCTCATAAATAAACATGCAGCTTGCTAGTCCCTGGAGATGGAAACGTCGTTCTTGAGTGTGCTACATGCAGGGCTCAGAGATAAGTGATGACCCTCTTGTCACCCTGACAGAAAATATATTTGCTTCTTTAAGCCAAGAATTATAGTGATTTCAATGGTACAATTATAAGAAAGGACTTCCGGGACTTGCATAAACCAAGCTTATTTACATAATGTTTCAAGAAAGAACATATGCTGCTATTAAAGAGTCATGCTAGAACAGCTGTGATCCCCAAAGGTAAAGCTGGTTGAGAATACTCATGTTTGCTTTCAGAGATGAGTCCATTATTTATGTGGAATAATTAAATACCTTCTTCTATATAGGTCTTTATTCCAGGTGAGGCTCTTGAACCTTCTATCACTTTCATGCCCAAACTTATTATCGTGTTTTGCTGTGTGTAATGTCCCCACATTTTTAGCCTAAACTTTCAGGGAAAAAAATCTTTTGTTTTAATTTTTTAATTTAATTATTTATTTACTTATATTTAGATACTTTTTGTATTATAAAAGAATTTTAACATTTAGTTTTGGACATATTATGGTACAAGAAATTTTACATAACAAATAATTACAAAACACAAGAACAGATGCAAGGTATTTCAGGTACTATGCATGTATAATGTGCATCCTTATTTTTCCCTCAAAAATTTGGGCAAAAATGTGTGTATTATACACAGCAAAATATGGTAGTTATTTCAAGATTGGGAGAATTCCAGTTGTGCCTGAGGTCTTTGATGCTATTTAAATTGATCCAGGTGAGTCATTGATCAGATTTATTGAGTGCCTGTTTGCAGTTGGTGCTACATGGTGTATATATACTTTGTGCAAAGGCAAAATTCTGTCTCTTGAGGTGCTGAGGTCTAGTAAGAAAGAATGAAAAATGCAAAGACATTTAATTCCTAAGCTGAGAGAGGAAAGGAGGATTGATTTAAGTTGGTGTGGTCAAATAGGTGAGTGTTAGAGCTGGGATTTGAGAAAAGGATAGAATTCCAAGTGTGAACATTGGGGAGGAGGGCCCTTCATGGAAAATAATAAAATGAATGATGACCAGAGTCAAGCTAGAAAACAGCTAGTTAATAGAAAATTGGTGAGCAATTCAGAAGAGCCCGAGGTCACCTTATTGTAGTGCTTCCTGGAAATTCCCATGGCTGTCACTGCACACTTTCTTCTGTGCCCTCACAGCCCTGCCTGCTGCAGGAAGGGTAGCAGTTTTCTCGTCAGCAGCAGTGAGCAATGAAGGAAATGCTTTACTCTTCCCAGGCAACAGGCACATTGGATATGGGATTTCTTCTGGTAATGCTTTAAGCTACGGAAGTAATTGGCACTTTCGTTAGTGTGTGAGAGGAGGGAGAAGAGATTGGAAAATAAGTAGAACTTTCAGTATTCCTCCAAATATGAAGGAGCAGGGCCAACGGCCAGCTGTCCCTTCCCAGTTTTATTTAATTTCATTATGTACAAAAGTCTTGTCTTGCTTTCGTGCCCTGTGAGGGTAGCTGCCCTTGGTTGGTGAGGGGAGGGGTTTAGAATCTACTTCTGGGGTCAGTGAGTCAGCAGCCCAGTGTTTGTGGAGAAGCCAGGGAGGAGCCAAGGAGGACTTTCACTGCTGTGCTATTTCAGAGGTTGCTGTTGAGTCAGAAGGATAACCAAAATGTTTCAGAAGTCATTTCACATCTCTCTTGAATATTAATTTATTCTCCAAATTCTGACCACTCAGCTTACCAAACACTCCTTCTTAATATAACTTTTCTCATATCTTATTTAATGTTATGATAAGACTGATTTGGAATCACATATATGTACCAATTATATTAAATGTATCTGATAGACATTTTGACGGCAAGACAAACTTTTAAATTATCTCTAATATAAGCAAACATTTTCCCCATTAATTTTCAGTTGTTCTCAACCCTGGCTTGATATCAGAATCACCTAGAGCACTTCTAACTAAAATCCCAGTTCCCACCCTGCTCCCAGGTCAATTGCACCACAGCCCTGGGTTTAGGACTCAGGCACCTGCATGCTTTAGTGATTTTAATGTGTAGCTGGAGTTGGCAGTCACTCTTCTCAATGTCTTGAGGATGAATAATAAACCCAAACTGGTGGGGGGTGAAAATATACGTGCATCTAATGTGTACATATCAAATTATTAAGTTCTCAACAAATGTATTTCTATTTTTAGAATAGTCTTTCAAAGAATGACCTTTACAAATTTGTTATGGAATATTATTTTAGTGATGTCTCTCTTAGTTATGTGAAACATGTTGCATATACACTGTCTGGAGACTGTGGTGTTATTTGCAAACATGCCAGAGGATGCAGCAGATTTTACAAAGGTTTATGAAAACAGTATGCTTCATTTTTGTTAGCATAGAAACAGCTTCAGAATTAGTCTCCTGTTAAACAGAAAGCCCAAAGAGTAGAAGAGAAAAAAAGTCCAATTTCTCGTTCCTCCAAGCAACTGTGAGAGTCTTATTTCCAAAGCTCATCACATCCTTGGCCATTTCTTCTCTTGACCATCTAATCACATGCAAGATCTGCTGAATCTACCGCTGCAATTTCCTTTTACACCTTTACTGTTTCTCCATTTTTGTGGCTATTATTCGAAATTACACTCTTCCTATCTTTTGCCTTGGTAATTGTCATAGGAGGTCTATTCCAATTTTTCTTAGACATAGACTCTAGACCTTTGCTCACCTTTGGTAGTTCTCCCCTGCCCACGGTAATATCATAACTCATTAGCCAGGCATTCAAGCTCTCCCCGTTCTGGCTCCAATCCTGTATCTCCAGACTACTTCCCTTTATGCATAGGTCTGTGGAGCTGATCTAGCTGCTCAGTAGTCTTCAGGCATGTCTATGCTTTTTCCTGCTATCAGGACTCTCACTCATGCTGATGTTCCTGCCAATGCCCAAATCCTATCTAGTATGGAAGGCTCAAGTTTCACCTGCTTTACAAAATCCTGAACCTCACAGCCAAAAGCAGTATTTTCCTACTTTGATACCATTACAACACTTTGTGCCACTTATCTCAAAAGTCCTTTAATCCTTCAGAGTCTCTGCTTACTTATTTGTAAAATGGGAATAATAGCAACCTAAAGGATGGCTTGTGAAGAGTAAATAAGATCACATGTATGTACAGCCTAATACACAGTAGACAGATACATTTAAACAGTTTTTCCTTCTTCTCTCTCCTTCTCTCCTTCCTTCCTAAGGAATGGAACAGGTTATTGATTCTCTAATAGGCTAGTCTGGGTTCTTCTGTCTACTCTCTTCCTTAAGCTACTTTCTGTGCATTCTTAACTTTTCCTGTGACCAGTAGTTGCCCTCTCCACAAGGGATGTTCTGCACTAAAGAAGCTAAATGTTTCCCTTGTGAATGGCTTTTTTCTGCACTTGTAGTACTTTTTAGAGACTTTCTCAATGATGCGATTGCAGAAGGTCCACTTTCATAGTTGCTATTTAGAGGAGAAAAGTTTTTTCCGCCACATTGTTTGCCCTTGCCCATCACCTACAATGGAAAAACAGGTTCTGTCTCTGAGGAACTTAGATTTGGGACCCACTGATTCTACTCTCTCTTTACTGGAGCTTGAGATTAGAAGGACAGTATTCAGAGAAGGAAGAGGGTGAAAGTGATGTGCTCAGGATGACTAGAGGAGAGACTGTGAACTCCAGGGGAAAAGAGACAGAATGCAGCTACCTTGATAGCTTTCTAGTTGGGTTCTAATCCTTCAGGAAGCTGTCTCCATAACCTTGAGTTTTTTAAAATAATCCTATAAACTTTTAATAAATTCTTCCTTTCAACTTAAGCTATCATGAGTGGGTTCTATTTCTTACAGCTAAACAATCCCATGAATTAACCGAATTGTTAAACTGCTATTCAAATTTAACTTGCTTTTGCTCAGGCTGTTACTAATCTGTGCTGAGTCCTGATGATCACATTCTTTATTATGATCTGCAGTGACCTCTAGGGCATATTTTATAGTCCTTAATGTCTCTTCCAAAAATTTGATTACTTATGGAGCTTCAAGTTGTTTTAAATACTTTGTTTGCATAGCAAGCACATTTCACTTAATCTTTCAATTCTGCAGTGGTTCTACTAGGCCAACTCTTTTATTCTTGTTGTCTTTCTCTCTCTCTCTCTTTCTCCCTCATCAGGGAGTGAAGAACAAGGGAGAAGACCACAGAAATGGAAACTAGAAAGGCATCCTTATTCCAACTTACTAAATAAACTGAGCCTAGTCATGTAGACTTAAGGCCTCATCTTTTAAGTCAAGTGAAGAAACCAAACCCAAGTCCCCTCTACCATGAAAATCTCACCATTCATTATTCTGTTCTCTTTCTGGAATATACCATGCACTAGAAGAAATTATTAAAAATTTTGGTCAGAAAATGCATTTTTTCCAACTTATTTGATCATGGAATACTTTCTAAATGATTACATATTGGTAAAACACCAGCAACAGTTTATATAAGATGCACTTAAAGAGGATAAAAAAGGTTTAGGATATATTAACTGCTGGAAGACATGATAAAAAATGATTCATATTCTAACTCAATGATAAGGCCAAAACAATAATACAAATTAAATAGGTTAAATCATATTAATATGTATTGGAAAAATTTTAAATGATTAAAATAGTTGAAATTAGGCATGTTACATAGCAAAAACTAAAGATTATTATAAAGTAATATGTATTAGTACAAATAGTGGGTAAATACTACTAAAACGTAGATATTTATATTCTAACCTTAAACATTTAAGAATCATGCAGTTTCCTGGGTTTTTCTTAATTTCTTTAATGCAGATTCTTGCATGACAATAATTATATAACTGTGCCTAAATACATTAAATATATTTTAGAAGGAATAATATTGTTGGAAATTTTATTCTTAGAACACCTCAACATCTTGCAGTTTGAAAAAAGCTGACATGGGGGAACCTAAAACTTTATAGGTTTCCAATGAATAGTGTATTTTTCCTTTCCTCCTCCCTTCACTGCCCACATACTTGCATGCACAGCTATTATACTGATTTATTTCTTCTGTGGCCTTCTGTATTCTGTGACATTACATATCTCCTGTAGCAGTACATTGGGCACTGAAATTTTATAGATATCAATGGCAGTCATTCTTGTACAGGTTTAAACTTACCAACAAGGTTGTATCCCTCGAGAACAGCTTTGCTATTTAAGGCATTTCACTCAAGTTAGTTATCTATGATTAAAGTATAATACCTCCTAGTAAGAACTTGGAGTGTGTGCCTTCAGTTATAAATTGTACTTAATCATTGGTTTGTTTTTTCTTTCATATGTCTTGGGAAAAATAGCAGTGACTATTGCCTTGCCATTTTGTGACTAATCCTTCATGTAATAAACCTAAGCTTCAATTATCTTGAATGAATTGGTCTATTTAAGAAACCCTTTGGCTTAGTGATGAACTGTATTTCTTACTCAGAGAGCCAAATATCATGAAGAAACTGCAGCAGTGTGTCACAGCAGCCTCATCATTTTGGAGTTAAAACAACAACAACTTCTCCCTTCAGGGATAAGTGTATTGATCCTAGAGCCGGCAGAGCTTCCAAGATCTCGCTGCAAATACTGGAGTGAGCAGAGCTGTGCTAGGATGGAGAAATTGCTAATTTCCAAAACGTGGAATTACTGAGTTAAAGTACTACTTTCAATAATAAAAGCCCTTAATGGCACAATTTCACTATCCCAAACACAATTTTATTTGATTCATTACAGACAACAGTGTGAATGTAGATGCCAACATTACAATGATGACTAATGATTGGAAGCAGCTACTTACAGCACTTACATACTAGTACATTTTCTTAGCATTTATACTGATTTTAACTATTGTGGCTTTAATCTTGGCTACAGAGAGTATACAGAATGAAAATAATTTTAACTTTACATCTTCCTCTAGCTACCTACTCTCTCTTCTTACTGCTTTAGGTATTTGATGCTTTCCCTCTTATTGGCTCTCCATTTTTTGAGGAAAAAACCCAGCTAGTTTTATTGTTAGATAACCTTGCAGACTGGTATTCCATGGGACACCCTGGGGGCCTGTTTATTTAGAGATGTTTAGAAGAGGCAGATATTGTCCATCTCCCCATTGCAAAAACTTTAAATAAAATCATCCTTGACTGTTAAAATAGACAATCAGGTATTTGTCTTTCGATGATTGGGGTTTTATCTATCAAACAGAAAGTAGAATTATTTAGCTTACTCTAGTACAGAGAGAGAGAGAGAGAGAGAGAGAGAGAGAGAGGATCTCTTTGTTTGGGTAAACCTATGAATAAAATAAAATTATGTAAATGAAAAGGAAAACAGTTATATTAGACTAAATTATCAAAATAATAAAATAACTTTTTGGTGTAGTGATATGTATGCATCTTTATTAATGTATTTAATAACAATATCTAGCAGGTCTAATATTTACCATACTTTATTTTGAGATGTGTACAACTTTGAGATAAGAAAACACCTGTGATTTCCATTAGCAACAAAGTTACAGAAAGTACTGTGGTTAGTCACTATATTCATAATAAAAGAAAATGGTATTTTTCCATTAGAAATTGGGGAAAATATAGGTGTGATGTTGTCCATCCAAATTTATCAACCTCCTGAATCCTTTCTGGCCTCCAGATTAAAAACCATTGCTATTAAATGGGTTTTACTCTGAGAGTAGAATGAGTCAGGTTTAAGTTCATTATAACAAAAACTTGTAATTGAGTTGTGCTAGAATGAAAAGGACTTTCTCATAAAGTAGTGATCTACCTGTCAGTGGAATATTTAGGTAGCAGCTGGATAATTAATGTCGAGAATTTTGTACTATAACACTAATTCATATAAGCTAATCTTTTGTATGCTTACTAAGTTTCAAGCACTGTGTTGGGAGCAATTTATGCATTAGTTCTTTTGTTTTCATAACCATTCCCTGAAGTTTATCACTACTTCAGTGATAAAACAATTTAGATTTTTGGATTTGCCAAAGGTTTACTGAAAGAGTCAGTGGCAGCATATAATCTCAAATCCAGGTCTGGGTGACTTCAAAGCCCAAGATTGAAGCTTATTTCGATAATAATTTGGGGGACAGATTGGAAAGGTGAGAGTATTGGAGATCATCCATCCTCTTCATTTGATAGACATGAGGGAGCTAAGAACCCAAAGAGGCTAAGTGACTTACTCCAGGTTACACAATTCATGGAAGAGAAAGAAATTGAACTTTGATGTCTTGTGACGTGGAAACATAAGAAGATTTTATTCTTTGGTTTACCATCTGCTAGAAACCAAACTGTAGCCTGAAGAGAGAAGTAATGGAAGACACAATGGTTTGGAATAGAGTATATAATCTTTTCCCACTTCTTTTAGAAAACACAGTTATGTCTCAAAATGCCTTTATCTGTGTTAGTGCATTTATTGTTTGAGATAAAATTACTCAAATAGTGTTTTAACTCTAACAAATAGTAAACTGTTCAGTATTCAAATTGTGCTTTTGATATATTTATGCTATTTATCTTATGAATAAAAACTTGCTCTTGTAATAGCCAGATCCTTAACAATTTTATTAACTTGCCACCAGCAAGTGTCTCTCTGACAGTGAGTTCCAAGTAAATGCCTAATGCCTGAATGAACGAGTGCAATTGCTTGGTTTGCTGGTTTCCTTTAATTTCTACTTAAACCCACTAGGTAATTTAGTATTTATAATGCTCTGAATCTATTTTTTTCCCACCAAAAGATAATTAAAGTTAAATTTACCATTAGTTTCTAATGAGGGAAGGAATTGTCTAAATTAATTAAAAATATAACAGGTTTTTCTTTTCATGGGCATAATGGGCAGCAAGATGGCATCTGCTAGTAGGGTTGCTCAGGTAGTCGAGCTACATCCTCCATCAGTGAGGTTCCCTGACAGTAGAGACAAGGCTAACCCCGTGTGCCGGAAGTTCTGAGATCAGCAGGACTACCATCTCACTCTTCTGCAATGTCACACTTTTGAAGGAGAGTAAATCTCCATCTTGGCTGATGCAGCAGGACCCACCAGATACTGCAGAAATAATCAAAACATTACCTCAGAAATATAAAAGAAAAGTTATATCTCAAAAAATTTGAATTTATCCAACACAGGGGTCCAGTATAATCACTGACATGGTGGCTGCTGTTTGTTATCAGACAAAAGAAGGAACTTAACAATAAGGGACTTCTAAAATGACAAATAAGAAATTACACATTAAACAACTTTAATAAGTATTCTGTAAAAAAGAGGAATATAGAACATTTAGATGGACACTTGCTCTTCTCATTTATATCTCTTAGCTTCTCCACAAGCTTACCTAGTTGTTTATATAATTTATACTTTATTAAAGTAAACACTTTTAAGTGTTAAAAAATCAAACATGTAAATTTTTCTGAAATATAATACATTAGCAAAAAAGTAATAAATAACTTCTTTCAAAAGTAGATAATTATTTTTTAGAGCAGAATATGGCTCACATCAAAACTGAGTGGCAGACACACCACTTTCCTATATCCCCCTGGTCTGCACAGCCTCCCCATTGCCCACGTTGTAGAAAATGGGCGTCTCAAGAAACGGTCTGCTGCAGCTAGCCTCCGTGATGGCCTCCAACGCTCCCCACCTTCTGGGGTTCTCACATTTGTGTCATCGCCCCTCACATTGTACCAGGGTGGATGTCTGTGACCAATAAAACTTGTCGGGCATTTTAGTAACTTTGTTCTCACCAGGATACTATTCTACTGTAAGCTTGACAATATTTGGTAATCTCTCAAGTAGTTCACATTTCAATCAGCAGTGCCTACCATCCTGTTTTGTGCAGTCTAAATTTAGGGCAAAGGATATTGCATTGTTATTTTTAGAGATCCTTTTTTTTTCTAGCCACATTTTTATTATCTATATGACACACTAAAAAGTGAGTCAGAAAACCAAGGATCTTATATGATATCAGAGTTTTTATGAGATGACATTTTTTAATAGCCACAATCAATACAAAAACTCCAACAGCTACAACAAAATATTTTTAATCTTCACACTTGAACAGTCTTGACATCAGGTCTGTTGTTTTGCATTATTATTAGTTTTGGAGACACAGTTACGCATGCAGGCTCAGTTTAATAGATATGCAACCTAAGCATTCACATAGGGCCCCACACTTAGGTGAGTTTCACAAATTATGTACCTGGTCCTGGATAACAGAGAGATTAGAATCAAATTAGGATTGTCAAATTACTGATTATATCCTGAAATCAAGCCTTAAAAATGTTGATAACCCAGAGAACATCTTAATCGTGTTAGTAATGCTTTCTCCTGTGCATTCAACATTTCCTCTTTCTTGTCTGTTCGTCACCTGTAGAACTCTTCAGGGCTCATCATTGTGCCACCACTGACCATTTCTTCCCCCTTCCAAAAACTTAACAAAGAAGTTATGATGAAGCATATCCATCCCAGCTTTTTTCCTCGAGATTCCACAGCATCCTCGCCAAGCTGTCGTATGAGCACTTGCATGTTGTTATATATACACACATCAATATTTTAAATAAATTTTAGTGCCTTTCTAAGCAAAGAGTATGTATTTTAAAATCTGGAGTTTTCTTTTTCAGTTTGAGATGACTACATTTTGCTTAATTTCTTTTAAATCTCTGTAACACAATATTGATGACAGCATTTGTTTTTTAATTAACTGTCAGTGGGAGGAATAAAATGGAGTTTTGTTTTCCTTTTCCATTAAGAGGGTAGTTTAACTATAATTTACTTAAAAAAATATACTGTTAACCAGATAAAGGAAGACTTTACATTACTCTGACCCATTCAGGTTTAAAGAAATGCTTAGTAGCAAAATCACTGCCTCTTGACTTTGAGCTTTCTGTCTGTATCATTGAAACAAGTCTCACCAGTGAATCAACAGGGGTGAAATGTGTGGGCCATGAGACAGATGCTGCCCATCTGAGAAACTTCCAAAGTGGTCAGCCTCAGAGTATCAGTTAGCATAATCAATACTGACTACTATATGGGTAAATCCCTAAATCCCAGTGGCTAAACACTTGAAGTTTATCTTTCGTCCAAAGTCAGTTGATACTTCTGGTTGGTAGGCTGCCTTCCACCTGGTCATTCATACATCTGCATTACTTCCTATGAATATATGGCTTCATTCTGTCTCAAACTTCAACCTTTTCTCCCATCACTAGGTGTATGAGGGAACCAGAGGTGTTTTCTATGAGCAGGCCCAGAAGTAGTGGGCAAGGTCTGTCCATAAAGTATCCAGCCATGTGCTACAAAAGTAGAGACAGTTATTGAAGATGATACAAGATATAACAAACATTGTACATAGGACAATGATGCCTTAGTCCCCTTCAAGGTAGGCACTTTGGGACCTCGCACAATCCTCTCAACTGCAGCATGATGTTTCTTCTGCTCTGGTAGCAGAAGCCATGGAATGAATTTTGCCATGACACATTTCATGCCAGAATCCTGCATCAGAATCTTGGACACAGTAGTTTTTGAAATCCCCAGATCAGCTTCTAGTTCTTGCACTCCCAGTTGCTGATCTTTGTTGATTGCAGCCTGTATACATTCAACATTCTCAAGTGTTCTGCTTGTTGCATGGATCACTTTCAACAGATTCTTGGCCATCGTTGAAGCAGTTGTGCCACACTTTTATTTGCACTGCACCCATTACATTGTCCCCTAAAGCCTTCTGAATCATCCAAATAGTTTCTATGGACGAATGTTCAAGTTTAACATAAAATTTAATGCAGATTCTTTGCTCTGCACTCTCAGTCATTTTGAGTGTGACAGCCACACAGTACACATATTCACTCAATGGTGTCTACTGCCCTTACTGAGTAGTACAGTGAAGTCATCATTGTTCACGCATGCGCATTCCAGTTCACTCTCTTTGGATGTCAGGTCACATCGATGTTGTGCAAACCATTGTTGTCATATTAACGATGGCTGAACATTTTCCAGACAGTCCTCATGTACTGCTTCCTCTCATTTTATACTTACATGTCCATGTCTGGGAAATGTGTTTCAGCCGTGGACCCAGGAAACAGGGCCCAAATTTTGCTGACTCTCTGCCCTTCTATGGTCCAATGACATTGTGCCATATCCGAATTAATTTATTTCTATAATCCTTAAAATAGGTTGCATCCATATTATAATTATAATAATATGTACCTATTTCCTTTGGACAACACTACTCTTTAGATTTCATCCCAAGCTGGATTCTAGGTCATCTTGTTTCTTTTCTTATTCCATATTTTCCATGTCTCTCATTTTGATGATCACTTCTCAAAGACTCACTAATTTATATACTCAGCCCGTATTTGTCCTTTGTGGTTTAGACCTGTATATCTTATTTCTTCTCAATATCTCCCATTTGAATCATACTTTTTAGCCAAAATATTCAAAATTGAAATTGTCCTTCTCTACCTGCTCACTATGCCAGGTATCTCTTCTAAGGACCTTATAACTAACTATGGATACCAATGTTTATCTAGTTCTTTAGCTTCATTCCCTCTCCTCCCTTTAATTGCTATAAGCATTCTATCATTGAGACCTGTCAATTTTACCTTCTCTCTTCATTTTTACTAGTACCAGCCTGTCTCAACTGACATTATCTCTTTCCTGAACCACAGTTAATAGCTGCCTCCATCCATTTCCTGGCATTCTGCTCTTGCCCTCCATCTGATCCATTTTCTGCATTGAATTCAGAGCCATCTTTTCAAAATACAAATCTAACATTATCATTCACCACACATCCTTGTTTTAAACCTGTTAATGGTTTCCCTTTATTCTTCAGACTATTAACATCTCCTCAGAGCAGTTGTCCAGGTTCTCTGTGATTAGAATCACACCCTGTCTGCAGACTCCTGTCTGCAAACTCCTGTGTGGCTTGTCTGTTTGACCCATTCTCTGCCTCACTCTCTGAGCTCCATCTACATTGACTTTTCACTCTGTGCCTCTGATCCTTTGCTCATCCTGTCCTCTCTCCCAGGAACACTTGTTCCTGTCTCTCTCTCCTATTTACTCAGTAAGCCCTCCTCATCCTTCTCATCTTAGAAAATTCCTTTCACTGTTGGAGCCTTTCCTGAACCCAGACTGCTATCACAGAACCTCATATTTTTCTTTTACTGTGCACAGATGTTTTTATCATATGTATGTGATTGAATGGTTAATATATCTTTTATTTACTGAAAAGTGTCTATTTTCTGATCATTACATCAACAGTACCTAGAACAATGCCTTATATTTAATAAACACTTTTTTTGTTGTGGATAATACTTTTATGTAGCTTATAAATTAATTAAAATGAAAAAATGGTAAAAGGTATCATGTAGAACTGCAAGGGTATATTTCTTAGCATGTAACTGGAAAAGTGTGTTCAACAAGCATGTGTGTTTGTGTGTCTATTGTTATACATGTCCACTTGCCTTCGAGGAATACTGTCAGATATGGTATGTGTGGGTATGTAGTATATCCAACAGAATATTTTATCTATCATCTATCTACCTATTTATTATCTATCTATCTATCTATCATCTATCTATTATTGTTCTCTTTACACTTGTCCCAATTTTTTCCTCTTTGCCCTCCTCCGCCCAGCCTACCCCCTGCTCCCACAAGTCAATCCCCACACCATTGTTCAAGTCCATGCATCATTCATACATGTCCTTCAATTAATCCTTTCCCCTTCTTCTCACCATTATCTCCCTCCCCTCTCCCCTGTGACTGCTGTTAGTCTGTTCCATGCTTCCATATCTCTGGTTCTATTTTGCTTGTTAGTTCATTAGATTCCCTTTATAAGTGAGATCATATGATATTTGTCTTTCACCGAC
The DNA here is from genome assembly GCF_019186645.2 of Phyllostomus hastatus. Taxonomy (NCBI): domain Eukaryota; kingdom Metazoa; phylum Chordata; class Mammalia; order Chiroptera; family Phyllostomidae; genus Phyllostomus; species Phyllostomus hastatus. The sequence continues at coordinate 31,156,033 of NW_025333916.1, forward strand.
TGGCTTATTTCATGTAGCCTAATATTCTCCAGTGCCATCCATTCTCTCAGAATGGCCATCATTAATAAATCAGCAAACAACAAGTGCAGGCAAGGATATGGAAAATATCCTTGTTGGTGCATAAACAACTGTTTTTTAACAGCTCCTTCATTTTGTATCCCAAACCCTACCTACCACCCAGCACAGAGTAAGTCTACAATAAATATTTATTTAACTGAATTGAGTATTAATGGATGGCATTTAAATATTTTATTTTATTGACATACTTTACAAAATTGCCTTGTGGAGCAGCCCAGTTTAACTTCTAATAAAAAAATGCAATAATGGGAGAAAATAGGGGAAGGGTCATCAAGGAGCATATATAAAGGTCACACAGACAAAACCAAAGAGGGTAGGGTCAAGGGTAGGAAGTGGGCAAGGGGGCAAGGGGGAGTGGTGTGGGTGGAATGGAGACAACTGTACTTGAACAACAGTAAAAAATAAATAAATAAAAATGAAAACACATGCAAGTCTGCCACTTTGTGTCAGATAGACAAACAAGGTTGCCATTTAGAAGCAAGGTTCTCACTGATAGATTAAGACTGCCTTGAAGATATCAAGTTAATTCTCATTTTATTAACAACTTATTTCTGAAAAACAAGGATTTGGTAGAAGGAGTAATAAATACTCAGAAAAAAATATTTGTATAATAAAAATTTGATGTAAGTTTTAGGGCCTGTTTTGAAAAATAAGAGTATTATAGAATAGAAGTTAAACCTTTTCTGTTGGAGATTTAGAGTATTATTTTGGCATCTATGACTTGTGTTCCTGACCTCAGGCTTAAATTTGGATTTTATTTTTCAGAGATAGCTGAATTTGGGATAATGAGTCATCACCTTTTTGTAGCAGACTCCAGGGTATCTATATGCTCTGACAGATGCAATTCACTATTTGAGTCAAATGTTGAACAAGCATTCTAATTTAGATTGTGATTGATATTTTATTAGCTTGGGCACCTAATTTTCTGAAGTTAATGGAGTTGAATTTATAATCAAAAGCCACTTTAACTAAAAAAAAAAACTATGTCCCCAGTTATTCTTTCTCAAACGGTTGCTTCTTTCAGTCTAGGACCTTTGAGATATCAAAGGGCACTTTTAGCTCAAAATAGGAAAAAAACATAGCCCTTATCATCTTATTGAGGAGGATGGTCTTTGACATTTAATTTTTAACACTTGTCTTTGCCCTAAATAAAATTCCAGTTCTTATTTGGACATTGTTAAGAAAGGTAGAATTAGGGAAGCATTGAAGGGATAAACTAGATTGTTCTTTGATTCAACATATTTTGATTCCCACTATGTGCCAAAAACTCTTCTAGGTACTAGGAATATACCAGTGGGGGTAGAAAACTTCTTCTTTCACAGAGCTTAAATTCTAAAAGATAAGTAAGAGACAAGATAGATAGATAGGTAGATAGATAGATACAGGATCCGGCAGAAGTAGCGCCTGCTTCAGTGTGGTTGGTAGCAAAATAATATGGGTGTAATAATTTATAGTTTTAATTTGAACATTTCACCTAAAATGTCATATGGGGTGCTTGAGTGTGGCATTGTTATGTTACAGAATTACATGTTTATGATTTTCTAATAAAATATTTTATAATGAAAGGGGCATTATGTGTGCCAGACCCTGTATATACAGATAGAACTATAAATGTAAATATAGCTACATATACAACCATGTGTGTCTCTATACTCATTTATCAATTGCATCACCCTCTCCATAAATATGAATATAAGTGTTTATATTTATATTTGGGATATTTTAAAACCCTAAGGATGTAGGTGAGGCTAGAGCAAAAAGATAAAAGAGTTATAGGAGGTTAGTCAGAGAATTTATGTAACACTGAATAGATCACTGTAGGGGTTTTACTTTTACTATGAATGAGATGGAAGACCTTTAAAGGTATTGTCCAGAGGTGGGATGCAATCTGCCTGTAAGATTTATTGGAACCACATTGTACTCTGTATTGAGAATAGAAAATAGCAGTGAAAAGTGCAAAGAAGACCCATTAAAAGGTATCTTACATTATATTTCATAGAAGCTGAGTCTGAGATGAAGGTTGTTGTGGAGGTGACTTGTTAAGGGTGTGCTCTCAGAAAAAACATACTAAGAAATGAGGGCAGCAGGATAAGCATAGAAGCGAAGCAAAAATGTAGTTTCATCTAAGACTAGCCTTAGCCTAATTCAGATCAGAGGGAGAGCTCTGGAGTATGAATAGTAGTACTGCAGAACTGTCCCACTTTGAGATAAGGGCTGCCTTTTGTATTCATACTTTAGTAGATCACTGGCTGTTCATCAAATTTAAGGAGTCATAACATCATAGGCATCAATGAAGAAGGCCCCTTTGGGTCTTCTGAAACACTTCTCTGGGGTTGAAGCTAGTAGATTTTTTTTTAAAGATTTTATTTATTTATTTTTAGAGAGGGAAGGGAGGCAGATAGAGAGAGAGAGAGAGAGAGAGAGAGAGAGAAACAACAATGTGCAGTTGCTGGGGGTTATGGCCTGCAACCCAGGCATGTACCCTGGCTGGGAATCGAACCTGGGGCACTTTGGTTCCCAGCCCATGCTCAATCCACTGAGTTACGCCAGCCAGGATGTTTTTAAGTCAATACAATGTCTGGATGGTGAGTGCACTACCCAGTAAAGGGTATCTGGGCAGAACACTAGTAGCATTTATAGAGAAGATCAGAACATTATTCCAGGTGGGAGAAAATGATGACTTGGACCAGGGTGGTAGCTACACTTGGGGTAAGACTGTTAAGATCTAGATGTATTTTGTTTGTAGAATTGACAAGATTTGTTGCTGGATTGATGTCTGTTGCACAAAAGAGAGCAGTCAAAGATGACCTTATGAATCCTGGCCTGAGACACTGATAGATAGAGTTGCATAGATAGAGTTGCTATTTACTGAGATGGGAAAAGGGAGATCAGGGTTTTCATGTTAAATTTGTACATGCATTCAGACTTACAAGTGGAAAGACTGAATAGATAATTGGGTTGCATGAGCCTGGATTTCAGGTCTGATTTACAAATATAATTTGGGTAGTAATGATTTTAAAGTTAAGGAGTTGCTGTGGATCAGTAATTTTCAATCTTTTTTATCTCATGGCACACATAAATTAATTACTAAAATTCTGTGGTACACCAAAAAATATTCTTTGATCTGACAAAAATAGGTATAGTTTTTATTGACTTACTGAAAAAATGTAGTAATTAACCTATCTTTTTGGCTCCAAAGTGACTTTTTTAAAAATCAGGTGCCTATACCTGTGTATAAGGATTTTTGTTACCAAGAATTAACCAATCAGACACAACTTTATTATGCAACATGACCAATAAGATGCAACTCTGTTATATGACCTGTATATTTATGGTTCAAGACAGGGTATCCACACAAGATGGCTATTGTTGTGTTGTCATTTTTTTTTAAATTTCAAAATATAAGGGAATAGAGGTCAGTGTCCCAGACTAAATAGTCAGGTATTGCATGTATAAAAAATTCTTGTGGCGCTCTGACTGGTGTACCTCAGTAGTTTGAGTGCTGACCTGTGAATCAAAAGGTCACTGGTTTGATTGCCAGTCAGAGCACATGCCTGGGTTGCAGGCCAGGTCCCCAGTTAGGGGCATGCAAGAGGCAATTGATTAATGTATCTCTCACTTATCAATGTTTCTCTTCCTCCCTTTATCCTTCTCTTCCAATCTCTCTAAAAAACAAACAAACAATTTTTGTTGAAAATCACCACTTAGATAAATAAGAGGAGCCAGCCCATGGTGTTGGGGTTGGAATTATGCCAATAATACAGGAAAGGATAGTGATAAGGAGTAACTGGTAAGGCAGAAAGATGACCTAGAGTGAGGGAAGTCTTGGCAGTCAAATGAAAACAGTGCACAAAAGGAAGGAGTGCTTGATTGCTGAATGCTGATGATTATTTGAATGACAACTGGGAACTGAATTTTGGATTTAGCATTTTGGAGATCTTGGGTGAACTAAAGAAGAGCAGTTTCAGTGGAATGCTGAAGACAAAAGCATGTTTGGAATGGATTCAAGAACAAGTGGGAAGGCAGGAGGAGAAGATCATGAGTTTGGGCAACACTTTTGAGGAGTTTTCTTTCCTAAAGAAGTAAGAGACATGATAGATGCTGGTTGAGATTTAAATGGGATGCATTACAGTGGAATTCTATGTTGATGTGCATAATCCAGAGAAGGGAAAATTACCGATGCAGGGGAGAGGGTAATAACTGGAGAAATATTCTTGAGCAGGTGAAAAGGGAGGAGATTAGGTACATAAAGGGAGGGTTTGTTTTGGTAAATATGGTGGAGAAGACAGGAAAATTATTTTTTATTTTGTTATTTTTAAATGAAATATATATCAAGTTATCAACTGAGCTGAGAATAGGGAAGAAACTGTTGAAAACCTGAAGAGTTGTGAAATAATTATCTATCTGTGGGTAGAGGAGTAACTGGACTAGGAAAATGTTAATAAGATTTATGGGCAGCTCTGAGGGCTTGCAGGTTTCAAGAAATAATCACAGGAAGTCCTCAGAGCTTGAGGATAGGGCAAAACATTATATTAAAACAATCACAAAGAATATGAAAAAATTATACTATCAAATTTTTATAAACAATTAAATAAAAATACACATAGAAAATTGGACTATAAAGACATTACATACATTAGAATGTTTTTAAGAGACCGGGGTTGATCAGACTCATATAATGTGATTATATGGTTCAGTGCAATATTCAAGATTTTGGTAAACACATTGTATTAAGATGGAAATTTGAGAACCTGGCCATTTGCATTGGAATATTAAATGATAATGTTTTAGTTTTATCTTTCAATCATTAAAGATATCAATGTAATGTTACATTATTTTTATGGTCACAGTTTAAAATTTAACTGGAATGCTATAGGGATTTTCCTTGGTCAAATTTTATTTTGCAAATTCAAATGCTTGTACAATGGCTTCAGAGTAAAATTAAAAACCAGATTTTTCCTGTCATTGAATATATTTATCTAAGAAAAATCTGGACAACTTCCTTGTGTGTCTAATGCCTGTTTCTTCTTTTTAGTGGTCACTGAATATTGAATGATACTTTTGAGGAGGTGATTTTATGAGTTGGAAATACTTTCCCTTAACACTTGTCAAACATTTTCCTGCCTTTCCCAGACCCTTTAAATGCATTGTATTCTTTATCCCGAAAAAGTTAGTAAAAGAAACCATTAGATAACAGATCTAGTTCTTCCAGGTGGGACCGTATGGGAGTAGAGCTTCCCGCTAGCAGGAATGCAGACACATACTGCCTGTACGAAGCCAGAGCTCAAAGACCCAGCTGCCCACTTGATACAAGACTGCCCATGAGAGAGTAGATTCTTGTGGGCTTCCTCTTCATACTTCCTCCAGTAGAAGAGTGAGTCAAGAGGACAACACTTTTGAGTGACACATGGATCTAGTGCTATTGGTCATCCATTGTCCATACTTCCCCTTTGTTCTAAGGAGCAGGCTTTGTATTGCTAGTACTTCGTACTGTGCAGCAGACATAGCTCCTCCTGCTGACTGGGCCTCCTTACTTCATGAGTCCAGGGCCAATGTCTTCCATAGGTACCATCAGGTTGTAGACAGGAACTCCTTCCTGGAGTCATGCAGACACACCACCTTTCCTGTTGGTGCATTCATACTCTTCATGAAGTGCAGTTAGTTCTGTCTTAACACTTGCCTTGAAAACACGAAATTGTTCTAATGCAGTGGATATATTAGGAAACAATTTGAAGAACAGCTACAAGTGAGAGTATAAATAATTTTTTAAAGTTTTTTTTTAGGTTTTTATTTATTTTTAGAGAAGGAAGGGAGGGAGAAAGAAGGAGAGAGAGAAACATCAACGTGCAGTTGCTGGGGGCTGTGGCCTGCAACCCAGGCATGTGCCCTGACTGGGAATCGAACCTATGATGTTTTGGTTTGCAGCCCACACTCAATCCACTGAACTACGCCAGCCAGGACAAAAGTATAAATAATTTTAATGGCTCCACATATCACTACTTTGGGATGCATAACAACATTATTTTCTCTAAGAAGATGAAGAGTTCTGTGCTTATAGGTCATTCTTTTATACCTAGAAATAATACTTAGTCATGATTAATTAAATGCCAAGTCTATTAAACAAGATAGCCACTAAAGTGTGGGTCTGTCTAAAGATTCTATTTTTTAAATGTGTCATATTTTCTTATCCCAAAGTTTCTCATAATCTCTCTCTCTATACCTTCTCTCAGGGTGAATTTATAAAAATCTGTGGTTTTGGCCCCATTTCTATATTGGTGACACCCAAATCTCTCTGTGTAACCAAAGGCCAAACTTTTTATGAGTCACAGGTTTTGATTTACACCTGAATATACTCAAGTATTTCAAACATCTTAAATACAAAATTAAGTTTAGCATTTTCTCTATTTGCATATAGATATGCATATGTGTATATTTATGTATGTGTATGAATATATCACATATACTTACAATGTATGTCAGGCACTCTCCTATGTGCTTTATCTATATTAAGGCATTAATTCCCCTGGATAGCTCAATGAGGTAAGTGTTCTTAGTTTGTCCATGTTACAAATGGAGAAACTGAAGGAAAGAGATTAAATAACTTATCCAAGGTCAGTGAAGAAGCTGGGATTTGAATCCAGATAATTTATCTCCACAGGACATTGTTTTTCCAAACTTCATGCAATTCACAGAGTTAAACCCTATAAGGATTGTTTCAGTTCCTCATTTAAATCTCAGTTTAAGCAAGTTCATTCACTGGTGGAAAGATATACAGGCTTTGGGTACACAGAAAGCATGTTCTCAGAAGACTTGGGTTTTGTTTACAGTTATATACTCATTGCTTTCTGTGCATTCTTGACTCTAAAGACATTTCCTGGTGTTTAGCAGAACTAGAAACTATTACATGGATAACATCCATCATAGTTTTCATGTGGATGTTAATTATAGCCTCTAAATTGCAGATAGAGCATAGGAACATAAGATTCATGTCACCAAGGAACTGATGATAAGGCTGGAATGGTACATTACAGTCAGACTGTGGACTATTTGAAATGATAGACTGATGAGATTTTATTTTCTTGCTGATATATATATATAGCTTTAAAGGAATACACACACACACATACACACACACATACTGCATTAAAGGAATGGCATGATATTCAGATAGTGTTTTAGGAAGAATCAGTTGACCATGTACCATTACTTCCTGAACACAAGGACAGATACAGTCCTTGAGTGCTTTCCTCTCTACTCTGGGGCTGTGGCTCTCCAACTGTGTATGTCAGAATCTCCTGGGGAAGCTTGTTATACAGGGGTGGGCAAAAGTAGGTTCACAGTTGGGAGTATGCAAAACACAGAGTTTACTCTTATGTTATTACTTATTAATTATTGTATTATTTTCCATTAAGACAATTGTAAACCTACCTTTGCCCACCCCTGTATATTATACTGGAATTGCCTCACACCATAACTCCAGCCCCTGAGATTTTATTTCAGTAGACATGGATTTAAAATGCAAGAAACTGTATTTTAATAAATACCACACTGGAAGATTATGATGCAGGTGATTTGAGAAACACTACAGTAGAAGCTATGAGATTAATACACACATCAGGTGAAAAATGCCTGAAGTAAAATAAGAGGTGAAATCTCAGAATGGCTATTTGAGCCCACATGTTTTGTTTTCTCCCTCACAGATTCTCAGTGAATACACACACACACACACACACACACACACACACACACACAATCTGAATCCACCGTAAAAAATAGGAAAGATTTCCAGGATTTGAGGACCAGAAGGTAGGCCTCAAAAACTGTGAAGTATACCTACTATATGTAATGCAGGGAGGACCAAGCTGAGGAAAGTAACCAAGTACAAATGGGAATGCCTTCAGGAGCAGTAAGTGCGTGAGACTCTCTGGAAAACCTCACCAAATTTTCCAGGGTGGAGGTGGAAGGATCAGAACAAGGGTCCATGGCCCTACCACAAGGACTATGTGGTAGGCAATATAAGTAAACCTCAATCTTAACAAAATCAGAAAAAACAAAAGGTCACCAGAGTAGTCTCCTTGGGATGTGGATCAACTGAGTCTGTTTTAGTGGGCAGTTCAGAATAGGACTTCTAAAAGCAAGAAAAGATAATTGATGACAGAAACTGTCCCTTTTTAGGAAATAAGGAAGAGACAGTCAACAGAACTGATAGGAAACTTGATACCAATCCAGTGATCTAGATGCAAAAGAAATAAAAACAAACAAAAAAACCAAATAAGTGGTTTTCAGGAAAATGTGGTTAAATTTTACTACAAGATATAGAAAGATTAAATAATATGTAGAATGAGCCCTGGCCACTGTGGCTCAGTTTGTTGGAGCATCTTCACATACACCAAAAGTTTGCAGGTTCAATTCCCTGACAGGGCACATACCTAGTTTGTGAGTTTGATCCCACATCAGGTCACGTATAAGAGGCAACTGATGGCTATTTATCTCTCATATCGATGTTTTCCCTCTTCTCTCTCTCTCTTCCTTTCTCTCTAAAAGCAATGAAAAAAGTGTCCTCAAGTGAGGATAAAAAATAAAAAAATACATACATACATACATGCATACATACACTATTCCCATCATGGGAACCCCCTCTCATAACCTCATCTAAACCTAATTATCTCCCAAAGGTCCCACTTTCAAATATCACATTGAGGTTTCGGGCTTCAATATATGAATTTGGGGAGGATACAAAAATTTAGTCCACCACAGTTACTCTTCAAAAATTTAACACCAAAACAAATCATAATGTAAGCCAAAGTGGGGTAGGATGGAGGGTGGTAGGTGGGGATGGGTGGGGCAGGGGAGAATGGTGGGGAGAAAATAGAGACAACTGTAGCTACAGCTGGACAACAATAAAAAAGAATATTATATTACTGATATCATTGCTGTAGTTAAATTATTTAAAATTATGCATATGGGTAAGGGTTGGAGGATTTATGGTTGTTTTGTTGGGACTATAAAATTTTCAGTAAGGTTCAATTATTTTTTTGCTATAACTATACTATTTTTGTGGCAAAACTCTTAAAATTATAATCGACATTAGTTCATACTTATAAAAAGCTAGATGTTTTATTGAGGTCTCTCAGTTCTACATTTTTTTAGTGGGTTGCAAAAGGAATTAAAAATATTGCTTACTTCTTACAATTCCTCATAGGTAGCTGTGCTCATTGGCATGATAGATGCAAACCACTGCAGTCAGTTGCAGTGTAAGAAGTTATTTTCGCATTCCAGATGTCATTTCCCGTGGGCACTGAGTCTGTAATTTCCCAAGTGTAAGAATTTAATTTTTTTCTGCTCTAATTTCTGATATCTTTAAGGTCCTTGATTTTCTTCCATTTAGCAGCACCAACCAACTTTTTCCATAAAGAAATATCTCATTAACCTAATTAGTTCCCCACAAATAATTAATCCAGTTATAGACTGTTTACTGGTTTCTGCATTATTTGATATTTACAAAACTGACAGAATTAAAAAATATATGTTTTACTCACTCCTCCCTATCCAGGACAACATGTGGCTTTAGGAAAAATAGGGCAGCTTCCAAAGCAGCGATTTTCAACTGGTATGCCACAAGAGACACACAGTGTGCGGCAATAATTTTTAAAACATGCAGCATATAGCTGAGTACTTAGTTAGTGCACTGACCTCCTTTCCCTTAAATTGTCAAATAAATGACAACAGCCAACACAACAGTAGCTGTCTGGTATGAATGAATCTAAACTATACCTATTTTTTGTCAGATCAGGAAAATACATAGTGTTTGATGTGCATCAGAATTTTAGTAATAAATTCATGTGCCATGAGATTAAAAAGGTTGAAAATCACTTTTCCAAATGATGATGTCATGCTGATGACACAGTGTGGCACTTAGAAATGCCAATAGGCATGAGGGGATTTCCCTTATTAACATCTTTTAGAAGCTCAGAATTAAATGTATAGAATTTTTATATGCTATTGTTATACCTATTGAACTCTGGATCTCATTGTTTTGTCTGTGGATAAAAGTTCACATGTATAACACCATATGGGTTAGCGGCTGTTGCTTATTGCTGCTGCAGAAGCAAGAGAGACTGTGGGCTATGTGCCATTCTGTAATTCATTGCGTGTTCTCCCACTTAGGCTGGGACTGTGCTATGAAGAAGACCTATTTTGGAGATGGGTTAAAGATATATAGACCAATAATTATGGCAGGTGCTATTCTGCATATTTCCAGGTTGTAAGTGAATTAAAAACCCTCAGTCTGAAATGTGGAGACAGAATACACAAAGAGCCAGGTGTTTGACTTTCAACTAACTGGCTTTTTGACTTGGGTAGATTTTATTTAAGCTGTATAAGCTCAGCCACTTTATTTATAAATAGAATTAACACTTATGTCATAGGGTTATGTTATGACTCACATAAGATAGTGAATGCAAAGTGCTTTGTTCCGTGTCTTCTACATGGTAAGTGCTAAAAATATTAACTTTAAAAAAGTCATGATCATTTTTGGTGTTTTCAATTTTTTTCAGTTATAATTAAATTTAATCGAGCCATTAATGAGTTGCACACCTGAGGATGACCTTTGTTACATTCACTCAGAGATTCCCTCCTGATGGGGAGGGAACATGGCAGCAACTCTTAAACTGGCAGTGATTGTCTGTAAGGTGGTGATTCCTAACTATCCCAGTGTGGCCTCCAACTGGGTTGATCAAAGGATGACCCCATACAAGGATGGCTACTTTCAGGTAGAGGTCTAGGCAGTTTGTTTTATGCTAACAGGTGGTCATCACATAAGAATAGAGGAGCCTCATCCTTGTAGTACAGCTGAGAAGTTTCTTCAAAACAATCTGGACTGTGTAGACTTCTGGTATTAGAACATATGATCTGTCATTTCAGTCTAGTGACTACTTTCTTCTTAATCCTATATAACAGCTTTTTAGAAACTATTCTGGGTTCTTTCTCTAATTTATACATAGGGTATATATATCCTTAAATACAAATATTTATATATACACATCAGTTTTAAATACAAATTTAAAAAGTGATAACTATATTACATTACATACTATTTTTAATACACTGTGATTCTATGTTGTGTTATTCTATCTGCTTCTAGAATTTTAATAAGGAAACTGATAACAAATAAGAGTTCCTTTGCAGCCTAGTATGATTTTACCTTCATGCAAAGCAAAGTGTTTTGAGGCAATATCAGGGATAAGTGTATGGAATTAATCATTTGTTTTTCCACAATATACCCATCTACCACTGGGAACCAGAATCAATAATTATGTTCTCTGGTTTATACTCAACACAATTTCTTAACCTCCAGCTCTGAAACAACAGATTTTGTGAGAGATGCTGATTATGTTTCATGAAATTCTGCAGGGCCAACTCAATTGAGGATGTCATTATTCAACATTTGGCTAATCTGAATTCTATAGCCTTAGTCATTAAGACATTGCAAGGTAGATAATGCCAATTACAAATTAGAAAATTTTTGTGGCAGTGTTTATATTTTCTAAGCGACAACACAGATGTTTTCTTACATTTAAAACATGATTGTAATACCTCATCACTTATATTTAAGAACCTCATTTACCATCTTGGAAAAATAAATACATGGCTGTAATCCATAAGCAATATCAGTTAATACCTACTGTGAAAATGTATTGTATACTGAGTGCATGACATACTGCCAGTTCCTATGAGCTGAGAGATTCAATGAGTCAGAGCATCAAGCGCATTACTTTCATGGATTACCCATTCTCTACATCATAGCTTCAGTTGTATGATTTCATTTCAACAGATTTTTTATCACATATCTTCCATGCATGAGACACTATGCTTGGTATTGGGAAAAGAGAGCAAGCAGTCTAAATGCTTCCACAGCCCAGGAAATATTGCCATCATGTTTCAAAAGAGTTTCTGGATAGCCAGGTGTGTCCTTGGAGTTTAACTATGTGAAGGTGCTATTGGTGCTCTTCAAACCCCAGTAGACAGGGAAGTTTTGGATGGCCACTGGAGATTACAGGGTCAAGGGAAAACTTGTTTAAAACTGTGAGTATGTTTAAATGTTTGTTCAAAAGAGCTGGCTTAGTAGGAGAAGCTGAAGACATGAAGAGAGTGAAGAATTGATTGATATGCAAGGCCTCTGGGCAGGCAGAAGGGAATGGAACCTGGAAAATAGAATTAGGGACTGGCCTTATATCAAGGGAATGATGTTTCTCCTACCGTCTTGGAGGGAAGGTAGACCAGGGAAGCTATAGCCATCTATGGCCCCGAGGGAACTAGACACAGAGTGAGCTAGTATGGTATTACAAAGGGAGGCTTGTTTGGAAATGTCAAGCACTTGAGCTTCTGCCCAACCCCTAGACAAGCTGCTGCCATGATTCATTCCTGGGGAGCAGCACAAAGACTTTAAGGTGAATGCATTGTCAGATGTGGGGCTAGGTAAAAGAAGGTGTATTTTGAGGCTTCTTGAGGGCAAAGTTTGTCTTATGTTCACCTTTGTGGTATTTGTTGTATCCATCCCAGTCTTCTTCATGCTAAATAAGTTTAAGTTACTTATTATGTTCAAAAGAGATGGGCACATAGTTTCTGAAGCAGAAAAATGATAAGATGGAGGAGTGATCATTCAAACTTGACTCTTCTGCTAAGACTGGACTTTAAACAGTTGATACACAGTTACATTATTTAATGTGTAATTTGAAAACAGCAGAGGCTCTGGTGTTGGGAACACATCATTTATATTGTTAAAGAGGTTTACAAAAACATGGCTGGATCTTTTCATACCCTAACAAGCAAGTCCATGGGAAACCTCTCTTCAAATGAAGTTGACCTTTGCCTCATTTCCTTGGATGTGATATCCAACCAGCATCTCCCTAACGCAGTTTGCAGATGACTCAGGGCAAATAGAATCAGGAACCGTATGAACCTGCTCTCCTCAGGAGATTTGAGATGGAGCTACAAAATAAAGTTAAAACAAAATTACCCTTCTCCATTTCATAGCATGAAGAATCCCAGAGTCATTCCTCTCTGTTTTCTACCTATACCTTGTGCACTGTTGACAATAGCTAGGTATTAAGAGTTCTCAGTTGACTTATACTCTTGGGTATATGTACTCCTCCTGAGAGTCTAGTTTTGAGAAAAGAACCTAGTGAGATGGTCTTATGACAAGACCTAAGTAATATTTTGGACTTGCTTTTTAGTTATAAGTTTAGTGTTAAATTTGCCCTAACTATAATTTTCAAAATAATTAGATCAGGCATATGCCATTTTTTAATGTATTGATTTGACAGAGAGAGAGAGAGAGGGAGGGAGAGAGAGAGAAACACCAACCTTATGCTTCTCCTCTCTCGATGCATTCATCAGTTGCCACTTGTATGTGCCCTGACCAGGGATCAAACCTGCAACCTTGGCACATCAAGACAATGCTTTGTCCAACTTAGCTACCCAGACAGGGCTTCAGACATATGCTATATTGACTAAGAAAACACAATGAAAAAATTCATCAACTTGTGACTGAAGTTCACAAGATCCTTATTGGAACAGGGTGAGAAAACATTATGATAACAAATCAGAAGTGAGTCATGCTATGTATCATATTTTTAATAAATTTTTAAACACTATTTCACAGAGTTCAAACAGTACTGATTACTCAATCCATAGAGATGTCATGTGTAAAAAGAACAATGTATATTACTGGTTTTAATGTCTGAAACTGAGCACATAGAGATTAATTTTTATTAGTGAATAATTAATGTTTTAGAATGAAAACAGACATACTCTTTGAATTATTAGTCTTTTTTCCAGTAATATTAATATGTACTAATATAAAATATAAAGAAATTTAGTGACTACCCTCCTCTTCCATGAGCCAAGTCTCTTTGAGACAGCTGGGTTGATAAAAGGCTTACCAGGGTTATTTGGACACCCATTGTAAATCCTGCAGAAACTGACTGTGGGATCAGAGGTTTTCTCTGATGCCGAATGATCAATGTAGATATTATAAAGCCGAAATAAGGTAAAAATGTTTTGTAATCAGTTAAATAAATGTTAAATTTAAATTAAATGTAGATATTTGGTAAAGAAAAAAAGTGAAATAAGTCAGGTGATGAAAGGCAAATACCATATGATCTTACCTATAAGTGGAACCTAATCAACAAAACAAACAAGTAAGCAAAATAGAACCAGAGACATGGAAATGAAGAACAAACTGACAGTGACCAGAGGGGAAGGAGGAGGGGGATAAAGGAGGAAAGAAAGGGAAGGGTCAAGTCAAAAACATGTATAAAGGATGCATGGACAAGGACAACAGTTGGAGGGGGGAGGATTGGATGTGGGAGGGGGAGTAGGCAGGGCAGGGGAGAGTAATGGGGGAAAAATGAGGACAACTATAATTGAACAATAAAAATAGATATTCTGAGTATAAAGCAATTATAACTTATTCCCATATCAGGTGAGAAAAAATGAATAATTTTATTAATTTTAGATTTTTTATTATATCAGTTAACATTATTATTTGTATTTATTTTATCACAAGGCATAGTTTTCTTTATTATATGTCTTTATAGACAATCTAGTAACATTTGTGTGTGACTGACAGATTAATTTTAGACATCTCAGTCCAGAAAAATAAACGCTACTGTAAGATGAGTATAATATACAAAATACATATTGCAGTTCTTATGTTAATCAGTTAAATGCCAGCTTGGGGTGGAGCTGGGGGTGTTGTGTCTAGAGCATTTGCTCTGCTAGAACATTGAAATGAAACACATTCCTATAGTGATGACTAAAAATATTCCTCTTTCAAATTGCATAACTACCCAAACACAGGAATTTCTAGGTAAGATGTTTAACAAATGCATACTGCTTTTATTTTCTAGGAGGATGCCCAAAATAATTTCCTGGGGATCTTTGAAGTCAGTGCTTATAATATCATTAACATTGTTATTGACATTTAAAATATAACTAAAAACATCCTGACCAGATAATTTTTATTTTCTTCAAATAGTTGGTATTTGCTTCCCCTCTCTCCATTTTGAGAAAAGACAGCCAACCACAATGAATAGATTTTTTAAAAAATTCATATTTGTATATTCATCTTGAATACATTCTAAAACTTTAAAATTTTGCCCCACCCCATTTTACATTTTTTATGCCATTTTTTACATTTTAAATTTTATGTATCATTTAATTAATTATTATAGATTTAGTTAATTTTATCACTTTTGCCTTTAACCTTTATACTTGATTTATCAATCTACTATTTTTACTATATATTTATTTTTTCAAGTGAGCTTTTAAATTCTGTATTTGTTATTACTACTAACATTTCCTTTTACCTTGAAAAAGTCTTTTTAACGTTTCTCATAAAGCTGGCTTAGTGGTGATGAACTCCTTTAGTTTTGCTCACCTAGAAAACTTTTTCTTTTCAGTTTAAAGATTTTACATACAGGGGTGAGCAAAGTAGGTTATTAATAGTAAATAATGCAATAATTAATACATAATAATAGAAGAATAAACTGCATTTTGCATACTCACAACTGTAAACTTTTTGCATGCCCCTGAATTTATTACTGAACCAACTTGCTAGTGCAAAAAAAAAGTTAACAAAGAAAAACATTCTTCTAATAATATCCCAATAAAACACACCCAACTATTCTGATAGTAGTGATCTTTTCAGTGATACAGTAAGTAGCAAGCAACCAGATATGGCATGTGTCAGCCATCCCCTGTGCAATTCCTTGTAAACCCAGGCTGGTTCTTCTCCAATGTTTCCTATTGTAGTTGTACCTGATTTTGTTGTTAGTTTTCATCCAAATTCATTGGGGAATGGGCCAATTCTGCTTTTAGAAATCTCTTTTTTTAAGCTTAATCCCTTCAGATTTTTTCCCAAGACCCCAGACCCCCTCCACCTGACAGCTGTCAGTCTGTTCTCTGTGTCTATGAGTCTGTTTCTATATTGTTAGTTTATTTTCTTCATTAGTTTCTGTATATAAGTGAAATGATATGGTGCTTGTCTTTCTCTGGCTGGCTTATTTCACTTATCATAATACTCTCCAGGTCCATCCATGCTGTTGCAAATGGTAAGGTTTCCTTCTTTTTTTAAATGGCTGAGTAGTATTCCATTATGTAAATATACTATAGCTTTTTGTACTTCCACTTATCTACTGAGGGGCACTTGAGCTGCTTCCAAATCTGGCTATTGGAAGTGATGCTGCAATGAACATAGGGGTGCATATATTCTTTTGAATTAATGTTTCAGGTTCCTTTGAGTATATTCCCAGAAGTGGAATTGCTTGGTCACAAGCCTGGTTTGGGGTTGAGACCCTACTCTTCTCAGGGGCAACCTTTGCAGCTAAGATATCCCTCTGAAACTCAGCCACCATCTATGGAAGCAGGCTAGCCATTTTTATGTCTCTGTCCTTCCAGCCAGCCTTGATGTGGCTTCTTCTGTAAATAGTTGGTTATAAGACTTCTCTTCAGCTAGTCTTCAGTTGTTTATTCAGGTTGATCACTCTATATTTTAGTTGTAATTCCAGTTTGATCCTAGGAGGAGGTATGCGTAGCTTCCTCCTACTCAGTCACATCTTAGCTCTGCTTTTGGAAAACTCTTAATTGTCCTTTAATTCTGAAAATTATCCTGCCAGGTAGAAAATACTTGGTTCGAAGGTTTTTCCTTTCAGTACTTTGATTGTGTCTTGTCACTCATTTCTAGCCAGCAAAGTTTCTGCTGAAAATCTGCTGATAGCCTTATGAGGTTTCCTTCATACATAACAAGTTGGTTTTCTCTTGCTGCTTTTAAGATTCCATATTTATTTTGAACTTTTTCCATTTTCATTATAATGTGTCTTGGTATGAATTTCTGGGTTCATTTTAGGTGGGATTCTGCACCTGATGTCTGTTTCTTTCCCCAGATTAGGGAAGTTTTCAGGCATTATTTCTTCAGATAATTTTGCTTTCTCTCTTTCTCTCTCTCTCTCTCCTGGGACCCCTATAATGCAAATGTTATTCCTCTTGATGTTATTCCTAAGATCTCTTAAGGTATCTTCACCTTTAAAATTCTTTTTTATTTTTATCTTCTCTGAGTTACATTGCTTTTTCTTTTAGCTTATTAATACATTCTTCTGCTTCATCCAGTCTGCTGTGGAACTCCTCCAGTATATTTTTTAGTTAATTATTGTATTCTTCAGCTCTGTAACCTGTTTGGAATGTTCTTATATTTTCTATTACTTTGTTGATGATTTCACTATTTTAACCCATTCTCCTGAGTTCAGTGAGCATGCTTCTATAGCCATTACTTGGAACCCTTTATCAGGTAGATTGCTTTTCTTCATTTCATAATATCTTTTTTGAGGATTTGCCATATTTTTCAGTTAGAACATATTCTTAGACTCCTAATTTTGTTCAATTCTGTGTTTGTTCCTATGTATTAGGCAAATCAACTACACCTTCAGTCTCAAAGAAGAGGCCCTACGTAGGAGATGTCCAGAGGAGTTAATCCCCCAGCCACCAAGGCTAGGAACTCAAGGGACATTCCCAGTGTAGGCAGCACATGCCCACCTTCTGTGGAGGGGTAGAGGCTGTGACATGAGGGGGCCAGGGCTCTCAGTGAGGCTCGTTCACTCACTGTAGCAGATTAATGGGAGAATTCCAGAATGACACCACCAATGTCGGCATTAGTAAGGCAGAATGGGGTCACAAATTTAGTAGCCACCAGTGTTTCTGTACCTGGAGAGAGTCCCAACAGTTTTCTGACTCTTTGCCAGATATACATTTTTTTTAACAAAGATTCTATTTATTTTTGACAGAGGTGAAGGGAGACAAAAGAGAGGGAGAGACACATCAATGTGTGGTTGCCTCTCACACACTCGCTACTGGGGACCTGGCCTGCAACCCAGGCATGTGCCTGGACTGGGAATCGAATCAGTGACCTTTTGGTTCGCAGGCTGGTGCTCAATCCACTGAGCCACACCAGCCAGGACTCTTTGCTAGATATTTTAAGATAAGTAAGTTGGTTTCCTTTATACACAGTGTAAGTGCTTTTAAAACTGGTGTTTTTGCATCGTGTCCTGGGGGAAGTGAATCTTCATGTGAGCCCTTTAAGAGCAGTTCTTGCCCTTAAGATGGTGTTGGTGTTGCTCAGTTGTTGGAGCATCATCCTATATATCAAAAGGTTGGGGTTCATTCCTGGTCAGGGCACATACATAGCTGTGGGTTCGGTCCCCAGTTGGGGCAAGATTGATGTTTCTTTCTCATCAATATTTCTCTCTTTCTCTCCTTCCCTCCCATTCTCTCTAAAATCAGTAAACATATTAAATTTTTTTTAAAAGAGCAGTCTACCTCCCCAATAATTATATAGTTTTCCTGGATGTCCTCCCCATGAGTTTTCAAAGCCAGGCATTTTGTGGGCTCATTTCTCCTGTGCAGGATCGAAGGGTGCCTCAGGTGGAGCACAAACTCCTTGCTACTCAGATTTGCTGTGTTCATCTCTTTTGTCTTAGGCATATTTCTTCCTGTGGAGCTACTTTTTCCCTCCTATAAAGTAGCCTTCTGGAAGCCTACCAGGTTTTCGTATGTTCCCAGACCTCTGTGACTTCTGCCAATGAACAATTTGGTTCAAGTTTGGGTCTGGCTACATATTCTTTATCTTGTTTAATAAATCCCATCCCTCTACCAGTGCTAACAATACAGGACAGGAATCCTGACATTGGAATTACTTCCTCTGCTTCTTGGAATAGTTCATCCCTGGACATCCTTCTTCCTCTTTTAGCCATCTTTCCTTGCTTAGTCTAACATAAAGTAATGGTTATGAATGAGCTCAGAAGTCTGGTATTTCTACTCAGTTCATGTCCACCTAAAAACAAAGAGGAGGCAGTGATCTTGAGTTGTTTTGAGTCTGAATCCCCAGTGGGAGACATAACTCCAGGGATTCTGACGTGGGCTGGTGTGTTTGTTCTGTCATGCAGTGAGACAGCAATGCTGACTAAATTTCTTTTTCTGGAAAGTGTCCTGCTAGGAGCTATACTAGACATAATGACTCCTTACAGGAGTTTATAAATTCATGGGATTCATGGCACAAGGATGCTCAAGAACTCCCTAATACTGAAAAACCCTTTTATCTTCTAATGGGTAATGTCTTCTTATTATTTCTTCTTTACTAAAATGAAGATTATAAGTAGAAATGGAGTCAGACATAGAATTAGGATAAGGACAGGTTCCTTTTCGTGCTAGGACTTAGAGCCCTGGTATTCATCTGGCTGGTTACAATGAATGTCCCTTCTAGCTGGTCATGGACTTAATACTCCTGGGTTTGTGCTCACGCATATTGGTTGTATGATATATTGACTATGACCCCGTGATCTCAAACACTTCTGTTTTCAGTAATCCTTAGGGCTGAAGAAAGATTTCTTTCTGTACTCTGTTTCAACCTCTGGGTCATCATCTTTATCTTTGTTATTAGTACTCTCTCTGTCTTCCATCAGTGTAGCTTAAAATGGTGACTATTGATAAATAGTTCCACAGCTGCTTAAGTCCTGGAAACTTAAGATTCTTCTGGAGGGTGCCAGATAAGTTAAAATGTAATCTTATCAATTCAGTTAAACCATTGTTTGTAAAAGTGTGTTACTATCCAATATTATTTGCCTATCCACCTCAAATCCCCTCCCCCACTTCTTTTACCCCCCACCCCCACTTTCATTGCCAGCACTGGGTAGCTAGTGGACTATTTGAAAGATGATTTTTCCACAGATTGAATTTAAAAGCTCTGGTTTATAATCAGACTTCCAGTGGTCTACTTTGCTGGAAAATTAAAAGCCATCTGGACTGGGGAGCCAAGTTAGATGATTTACAGTATATTATGATTCTAAAATTTAATTATTTTTTAGTTTTTTTGGTATAATATCTAGATGAGGTGTCTAAGATGAAGGGAAGGCACATAAAGATTTCAGTAACCTTAAAGTCAGTTGAAATCATTTCTCAATTTTCTTGGGCAGACTTGGGCATAGTTTAAAGAATTGTTTACTTTCATGGTTTGGCAAGACCCAGACAGAAAACAGCTTCCAGTGGTAGTGGCAGAAAAGAATACTCATAAGTGTTAGTCATCCACAGTAAATTAAAATATAATAATCAAAGAAAATTAAACTTCAGTGTGTTTGTGTATTTACTCCATGATCATAAATGTATACTCTCATCTATTCTCTGAAAAAGAGTAGGTGTGGCAGGAAGCATTTGTAAAATGCTATTAACATTTTTAGAGACAATTACTTCACTAAATGATTTAGGATTCAGCTCCTAGTTTCCAAGGCTCATCTCAGGCCTGTGAAACATTTTATTCTGAGACAGTATACACATAACACTATAAATTCTTAGGGCTGAAAAATTTGTTAGCATCTAGCCAAAATCCTCTTATTTTTTAGGTAAGGAAATGCTAACAATTGGCCCAAGGTCTCATACCTACCTACTAATGGCAAAGAGGTAGAAATTCAGCAGTCCGCCTTCCCACTGGAGGTTGATGAATATTTTAGACTAGATAACAATATTTTAGACTAGATAAAATTTTAGTCTATATTTTCCTTGCTCTTGGTAGATAAATAAATGAATATAAGATGCCGTACTCTGAAATTTGGAATCGTTGTCAAGAATGTGTACATTAAAAAATGTATTTTTCTCTTCACTTTATTGTTAAGTTCACTTGAAAATGGATGAATGCAGAGATGCATGCAACCAGATGTTGAATCCTGGCTTGGAATTTTAGATCTGCATTTATTCCATTTCTCCAAAAAAGTTGCCTTTCTCTTTTTCTTCTCAGTTTTGATGACTAACAGATTCTCTTACACTGAAGATTGTTAAGACTCCATCCAATGAGGATTCTCTGACCCTAGCTTTCTGCTGGACCACATAAGAAGCTATAATAATTTATATTACTTCATTCTCAACCCTACAATGCAATGTTTCTTTTAGAACTAACAATGCTATTAGCAATGATCTTAATTTCCTAGGAACATAATCACTTTGACAATTCATACATCTTTGATATCTCTGCCAAGTTTCAGATCACAGAAAGCTGTTAATTCCAAATCATCTTTTGAAAGATATGTTTCAAAATCTTCTCACAGATTGCTTTGAGTATTTTAGACAACTAGAAATTTAACATGCTTTTCCCTTGACTGTTTTTATTTACTCAAAACATCCTCATCTTTTATGGCTCTGTTTATGCCTCCAAGAAAAAGCACATTTGATCCTGTCACGAACATATTTAGCACTCTTGGAACCACCGTAGGCCCTACAGACATCTTTTTTTTAAATTTTAGATAACTTCATAAAAAATTCAGGTCTCATAGCATAACTCATTGAAGTGGTCCTAGGCATACTCTACGAACTCCTTAAATTGGCCTGGGCCTTAGATTTTCAACTGGTGTGCTACAACTGGTGTGCAGCAAGAATTTTTTTAAAATGTAATACCTGACTATTTAGTCAGGGACACTGACATTTTTCCATTAAATTGTGAAATTAAAAATTTACAACAGCCAACACAACAATAACCATCTCGTATGGATGAATCCAAATTATACATATGTTTTCAGACCAGTAAAATATGTAATATATTTTATGGTATGCTGAAGTATTTTAGCAATATATTTTATGGTGTGCCATGAGATGAAAAAAGTTGAAAATTGCTGAATTAAAGAAATGCCTACTTTAGTATGTATGTGTGAACATGTTTCCTAAGAGCTGATGTTTGCCCCTGTTGTTTCCCTGCAGGACTGTAGATAAATGAATAAACCATTTAATGTGTAATCTCATTTCACCCTCTTTCAGTAGAACCACTACTCTAGTTGCAGTTTAGGTATTCTTTTGTATGAAAGAATGCAAGATTAAAAAAGCCTGGAACAATTAGTAGCTTCTGAAGGCAGGTATCTTCAGCTGTTATTTCCAGAGTGGTGTCAAATGTCAAATGTCAAATATCTGTGGGACTCATTTGTGCTATTTCATATTATACATGAGGAAAGTAAAAGCCAGAGAAAATGTTTTATATCCGCTTAAGAATTTGTGACAAAATGCTCTTTATAAACAGTTGATAAGGATAGACAGTGTAACCAAGTGACTTCAGTATAAAAGAGCAGAGCTTCTTTCTTTCCTCTTTTCTTCCTCTCTGTCTCTGTCTGTCCATCCCACACTGTCCCTCTCCTCTCTCTTTCTACCTGTCTCTCCTACTCTCCCTCCATCCCTTCCTTCCTTCCATTTCTGTTTAATAAATAGACATATTAATTTATTCCTTAATTTATTTCTATTTATTTTATTGTATTTCTTATTTTTAGTAAGAATGTTTGATTCACTTTTATTCTATTCTTTATGTCAACATAAGCAGTAAAGGCTATGAATTTTCCTCTGAATGCTGCATTTGCTGTATTCCACAGGCTATGATATGTAGTATTTTCATTATAGTTGTTTTCTAGAAAGTCCATATATACAATTTTCTGCTTTCTTTAATCCTTTATCATTTATGCTTTAATTGCTTCTATGTTTTATTGTACAAAAATATTTATGTTAGCTCTTCATTATATATTGTAGACTTCAACATTATAACTTGCCCTCTTTATTGTCCCATTAATTTTTTTCTATTGTATTCTGCATTGTCTGATGGTAAGGTCACAACCCCTGTTTCCTTTTTGCATTTATGTGGTATATTTTTGCTCATCTTTTTATTTTTAATTTTTGCAAACACTTTACTTTCATGTATCTCTTATATGTAACATAGAGCTTGTAATCTATAAAATGTAGTGTACAATCAGAATTTTTTTATTGTAACAGATGATTTAGGCCTTTTCCATTTATTAATATGGTAGGTGTCCTCAGTTATTTTATATTATTTTATACTTTACGTATTATATATTATTTATTTCCTCAAGTATTCCATTTGTTGTTTATTTTTTTTGGTATGGTGTTATTCTTCTAGTGTATACAAAGGGTTTTTTTCCCAGTGATTCTTTTATATTTTGTGTTTCTATGTCTTCTTTAGATATAATCTCTTTTCTCTAAATGAGCACTGATATAGTTTGTAACCTTTTTCTTGTTTCTTTCCTCTCTTATCTAAGTTGGTATTTGTCTTTATACTCTCAAACTTTAAATGATAGCCTTTGACTTCCAGTTATTATACTTGAGTTAATCAGTAATTATTTCTTCTTTCTTCCATTTTCCTTCCATTTTCTTTAGTAGCATTATTTCCATGTTATTAGGATGTATTATATTTGCATGTTGTTCTCTCAATCTTATTCTCACTTTTATTTTACAATTAATTCAGTCATTGCCCATCATTTATATTTTTCTCCCCAAAGTTTCTCATCATTCTCTATCAGTTTTCTCAGCAACAGGTCATGGGAACAATATTCTTTGAGTTTATGGACATTCATAACTGTGTCTCCATACTTTTTATATTTGAAGATCAGCTTGGCTTAATATTTTGTTCCTTCAGCGCCTTTTAGATTTTGCTCCACTGTTTTCCACTACTGAAATTTTCTGTTACAAAGTCTGGTGCAAAACTCATTTTATTTTCCTTATTAATGACTAGGTAGTTTTGCTTGTAGGCACAAAGGATTTTTTTTTATTTAATATGTAATAATTTTAGCAGGATATGTTAGTGTTTACCATCTGGATCTTTGTTTTGTAAATATGTATCCTTAAAATTTTAATGTTTTCCTAAATTATAGGTATTTTAATCACTTTGTTTTCTTCTTCATTGACTCTAAAATAATATGTAACATCTCCTTTGTTTTCTATATCTATCATTTTCCTACAAATATTCTGTCTTTAGTCCAATTTATTTTCTTTATTTCTCTCATTTTTCTCTCTGTGTCTGTTGTGCTTTCCATTGTATTTTACCTTGTAGTTACTATAATGGGATCTTTTGTAACATTTTTTAAAAATATTTTTAATGGCTTTTCATTCTTCTTTAATTTCTTTCCTGAATTCTGTTAGTTTCATTTCACATTTTCCTGTTATTGGGACATCACTTCATTTCCATTAGGCTGGAAAACTTCTCTCTCTCATATATGTATGTATAATTTATACCTGTGTACCCATATACATGTATACATATGTGTAGATATATGTATATTTCTATATTTCCACTTCTTTTAGATTTACAATTGTTTCCATAATAAAAAAATTATGTTAGAATATCATGTTATACTTTTTCTCTGCACTGTGGAACATTTTCCTGATCTGTTTCTTCATCTGCAAAGGGCAGGAGTAGGTGTTACTCTTTTCCTTTTTTCTTTTAAATGGTGCCTTGGTGTGGATGTGATTTTTTAAAAGAAGTGTTAGATTAGAATGAGTTAAATATCCCTGCACCACCAATCTGAGGAGGATGCTGTGAAGAAGGGAATGGGAAGTGCCAGAGTATTACTTAGCTTAATTTCTTAGCTTAAGGGCACCTTTTCTGCTGCTACTTGGTGCCTTGGGTAGCCAGGTGTGCTTTGACTCTTAGTGCCAGGACCCTGAGCAGTCCTCATTCTTCACCGCCATGCCTAGAACACTCAGGGCCATTCCTCCCATCTCCTCCACTCCTGGAGTTTGGCCGGTTTGGGTGTGTGGGCCCAGGCCAATCTTACAAGTAATTTGGTATTTGTGGTGATGTTGGGGTTATCTTCTTTAATTTTGCTAAAAATGTATGGGAAGCGTGTGTGTGTGTGTGTGTGTGTGTGTGTTACAACAGAAAGGGTGATTGTCATTTTATTTATTGTTTTATTTAGTTTGAAAAAGAAGAATTGGAACTTAATAATATTTCTCAAAGCCATATAGTGCTGAGAGATAAAGAAGAGAAAGAGCAAGTTTCTCAATTCTCATTCCATTCCAACCATCTCTTTTGCCAAGATAAGTCCTGTCATTCCATTCCTATAGCAAAGAGATACCCTCACACTTAAGGTCTGTAGAACGTTATGCATTCTGTGCATAAGACCTTATGTAGTCTGTAGAGCTTACGCATTATGTGATTCTATGATGCAGTCCCATAACATACTGATTATGTTAGTCTTATTTCCTTCTTCTCACTCAAGTTACCCTTGTCAAGGGCAAAGAAAAATTGGCCTGCTAGTGAAATAATGTGGCATTCCACTGAAGTGAGAAAAAACAGAAGCCCTGGGCAAAAAACTCAAGCCTGATTTTACCTACAGATGCAATTAACATTCTACTCAGCTTTCAATTAATTATTCAAAGCCTGCTCCTGCTGCTGTAGATTTGTTTGGTTTAGGCTTTGCATTGGCAGTTTTACTAAGAGTTTGCCTGAGGCAAGCAGTAAGTGGAAGTCTATCTTAATTCACCACGTCTGGCTGTGCCCTATGATAAAAGGTTTAATGGGAAGGCAATTCAGTTTAGTTGAGGTAATGGACATTCATTGGGTACCAGTTGCTGGAGATAGATTTAGAGTTAGACCAGAAACAGTTCCAACTCTTCTAAGTAAGTAATCAGTGTTCCTCAAGTAAGTAATCTCACTTCACATGCAGGCAGGTTGAAAATGTTGACTGGAGTGTTTTCTAGTCTCTTTTTATCCCCACTGGCCTATACAAGCAGGTATATATTTGGTTTTCTTCTGGGTTTCAGGGTTCTATAAACTTCAGAACAGAGACCTTTTCTGCCTTGTATATTACTGGATTCCTAATGGCCATCACAGCACCCAACATAACACATACACACACAACATTGAATGAATAAATAAGTATATTACAGACAGATCTCTAATGTCACTTTATTGTTCTGATAGCTGTGGATTTTATATATCTTGGGAAGCAAGTAGAGTATCAACCTTAAATGATACCCAATTTATTGTATCTTCTCGAATAGTCAAATGTCAAATATCTTATATTGATATTTTAGACTGAATTAACTCTAATAATTAAGTCATATTTTGAACAATGTAATCTAATGACTTTTTATTGAGAAGTTCAGAAAAATAGTTCATAGTTGCTTTCTGCTTAAATAGTGTGTGCTGTATGTATAGTTTTCAGATATGGATGTGATTTGAAATCAGAAAGACAAAGCTTCATAGTGCAGTTTCCAGACCTGCTCTCTTTGTCCTTCAGCAAAATACTTAAACTTTCCAAGCCTCTGTTATTCATTTGTAAATAAAGATAATTTTACTATATAACATTCAATGAACCGATATCTAATATATGGCTATCATGAAGCACTACTTTTCCTATCTCTTCTTCAATTTTCTTCTATTCTCATTTTCATTCTGTACCATGTTCAGAATTCTATCCTGAAATTTTTCAAAATAACAGTATTACTGGATCACATTCATTTTCAACTTAAATGTATCATTTCCTGTTTAGTTGAAATAAATATCATTAACAGTTCACACATCTGAAGCCTTGAAAATACACTGTCTGTTCAAGGCCAAGTTGACAGGCAAAGTAAGAGTCTCACTAAATGTAGAAATGTCCATTTTAATGATGTTTTCCCAGACATTAGCCGTTATTCTGAAAATTAAAAAAGGGAGTTAGTAAGGAAACTTGAAAATGACATAAAAGAATTAAATTTTTCTTATAAACTTATGGCCCAGGAGTCATGTAATTAAATACCATAAAGGCTCAGAATTCCATTATTTGCCCCTGGAAACATAAAAATTGCCTCTGTCATTAGCTTTTAGAATTTCAGTCTTGACCAACATTTTTCTGGTCTCATTAAAACTATGCATTAGTATTCAGTGACTTGTAAAAGTAAACTTCCTTCTAGACAGTTTTGTGCACCTGTACTATAAAATATGTCTAAATTAATACATGGCATAAGAAGGACCACAGTTTAAAATTGCCTTCTTCCATTCTTATTTATTCTTAATGTACAGTAAACAAGTCATAGAGTAGATAATTTGTCTTTATAAAATTTGAAGTTTTGTTTATTACTCTTTTTGAAAGATAATGGGTAGCTTATTTAGAAATTCCTTCTGCCCTGGCCAGTGCAGCTCAGTTGGTTGGAGCATCATCCTGGAACCGAAAAGTTGCAGATTTGATTCCTGGTCAGAGCACATACCTAGGTTGCAGGTTCATTCCCCGTCTGGGTGCAATCATGTGTGACCTCTGGTTTGGACACCTGTGGGAGGAAACCACTCAGTGCTTTTCTCTCACATCAGTGTTTCTCTTTCTCCCTTCCTCTCTCTCTAAAACCAATGGGGAAAAAAATGACCATGGTTGAGGATAAAAAAATCTTTAGAAATTCCTTCTAGGAAGAAGTGGAATAAATAATTTTTTAAAATGTTGTTATGTAGCTTTTTGTTTTCTTGCTTCCTGCCAAGCATTTTCAGAAATGCTAGACTTCTCTTTGTGAATTTTTTTCCATGAAGCGAAGACAAATGACTAATTTTCATGCAAAACATAGTATTTAGCAAAATAAAGTAATTGCACAAGTGTTCTAGGGCTGCTGTGACAAAGTACCACAGCTTGAATGCATTAAACAACCGAAATGCATTATCTTAATTTTAGAACCTTGAAGTCTGAGATCAAGGTATTGGTGGGGTTGGTTCCTTCTGAGGGCTGGGAGGGGAGGATTTGCTCCAGGCCTTTCTTCTTGGGTTTTAGATGGTCATCTTATCTCTGTATCTCTTTACACCACCTTTCCTCTATGCATGTCTTTGTGTTCAAATTTCCCCTTTTACTATAATGCAACAGTAATGTTGGATCAGGCCCCACCCTAAAACATAAGAATTTTTTTTGCAGGGGGGCATGTACAGTTCAACCCATAACAGCAATCATTTAAATATGAGCATTCTTTTCCTCTCAACTTAAAGTCCCTCTACAATGGTAAATAATATTATCTTAGTGTATACTATTTAAAATAATATAAAAAGGATTCTCATATCTTTGTTAGCCTTCAGGTAACTTTCAACATGTTTTTTTTTGGTTTAATAAACTGACCCAGCAGGACCTGCCTTGAATCTTTCACTATTCACTGTGACAAATCATTCCCTGAGACTCACTGATGTGCACTTTGAGACCCATGAAGGATGGAAACCCAGCCTTGTTAAAGTAATACAGTCAGTATGTGGCAGAGCTGAGATTAAAATATGTATCTGGTTGACTCTAGAGTTAATGTTATTTGCATGGCCAACAATATCCTATTTTAAAATGTACATTTGTTATTTATCATTTTAATAAATATACTACTAATAAAAATACTGATTTTATTCATTGTAAATGTAACAGGTATTCAATGAGGAAAATTAGGAAAAATTCCTCCTAAAACTATAGTGATAAATATTAAAATTACCCATAATTTCACTATCAAGAAATATTTTTATATATTTTAGCTTTTAGAAATGTGTGCAAATATTTTGTCATCCAATTTATATATTTTTATCTGTATAACTACATGAGTAATTTCACATGTTACTAAAAGTTGTCTGCAAAACTGTTTTCAAATCTCAAATCATTTAAAAATCACCCCCATTGCTGATGAATTATTTGTCAACTTTTTAAAATAAGAATTATTTTCCTTCTTACATTCTTCTGGAGCATATAGCACAAGCCTGTAAAAGTGCACCTGGAATTTAACTTTCTGTTCTTATTTACTGCTGTAGAGTCTCAAGGAATGGGTGGCCCAGCACAGAGTGAGGACAGGGGCAACAGCCAGTGCTTCCTCTTTTTTCTGCTCTCTGCTTCGACCTTGAAGCCAGGACTCCTACACAGGCATGGAAGTACTTGAATAAGTAGCCCTTTTTATCCCCTCTCACTGACATTACAAATGGGATATGTCTGAGCATAAAGGCCCACCAAAAATCCTGAGGCAGAAACAAGGAGAAAACCTTTGGTCACCCTCCTGAATATAAAGAGAAGAGCCCAGAGGAGAGTGATGTCCGCGGCAACCGTATGTAAATACTACAGAATTTAGAGAGCCCACTGAATTTTTTTGGAGGATAACCAGGGGACTTAAATCATGTCCGATGTATAGCACCCAGCACAGAACTGAGGATGGGACTTGTGCTGAACATTCTTTTTGTTTGATCATAGTATCATTCCAAGGCCTCTCCAGGGAGGTAGCCAACCATCTTGCCTTTTTATGCTATATGACTTACACACTTACCTTAACCGTGTCTTATTCTGAATACATTAAGAGCTATTTGACATTTAATCACTTGCAATCTGGTGGTTTTAGGTTTGACTCTGAAAGTTTTGGTGTGGTAAGTCTGGAATCAGTCCCGATGAAATGCTGGAATC
This sequence comes from Phyllostomus hastatus, assembly GCF_019186645.2. NCBI lineage: Eukaryota > Metazoa > Chordata > Mammalia > Chiroptera > Phyllostomidae > Phyllostomus > Phyllostomus hastatus. The sequence continues at coordinate 31,185,348 of NW_025333916.1, forward strand.
AGGCAGGTGCTCTTTGGCGGTGAGGTGGTTGGTCTGGCTTGCCCGAGCACGGTGGCACAGTTGATTATGACACTCCCCATACAGATGTGGTTGTTTACAATGGCCCCAGAGGCACTAATGGCCCAGGCCCATGGATCTTGTTCCAAGGCTTGTAAATGGATCTAGAATCTGTTCACATTATAAATCCGGCCTTGTTCCAGCTGGCGGTGATAGGAGCTTTTAACCCTCATGGAATGGAGTCAGAGAAACTTCAGTGCTGGAAAAAATGAGATCTCTGTGGGGTTTCTGCTAACATTGTTTAAGGTTGTTTTGTAGTACAAAGGTCCTGACTCTGTTCCTGGTGTACCCCCTGCACTTCTGAGTCTACAGTCGTGTGTCTGCATTAGGCAACAGATGGAATCACTGCGACTCATTTACTTTATAACTGTTTGTCCTTATCCTCCCTTATGATTTTACTTTTTAAAATCATTGTGACAAGTTTTCTACTCTTATGGAAAATTTCTCTCATGGTTAAAGCTTTTAGTGAGTGCTATGAAGCTTAATAATTCTGTCTACTGAATGGAAATAATTATGTGCTTGTTCATAAAGTGTACTCATGGTCTCGTTTAGTCATTAGAAAGGCTAGAATACTGATTCTTAAATACGAAAAAAATTCACAGACAAAAGAGCCATATTGAACAGTTCCTTTCTTCCTGAACTCCTTGGAGATAGAGTGACAAATCACTTAATATTCAAAGCAATGACTTGTTGTTTGAGTTTATATCAGAAAACCTACATCTTCTTTTAAAAATTAAGTTTCCACATATTCTGTCTTATTGGAAAAGGTATTTGAGAAACTACACCTCAAGCGTCCTATTGTTTCATTGGAATCTTTAAGACTTTATTAACATAAATTGTCAAAAATTTGTGCCAACATTGGATATACCTGGAGCATATTATGCTATGTTAAGTGAAGTAAGTAAGTCATAAATCGCTAAGAACCATGTGATTTCACTCACATATGGGATATGAAGTGAAACTCATAGACACAGACAATAGTAAGGTGGTTACCAGAGAGAAGGGGGATGGGACTGTAGTAGGTAGTAAAGGGTAAAGGGGGCCCAATGTATGGTGATGGAAGATGATGTGACACTGGATGGTAGCCACACAATGAAATATACAGATCATGTATCATAGAATTGTATACTTGAGACCTATATAATCTTATCAACCAATATCACCCCAATAAATTTAATTAAACATTTTTTCTAGTTGACATTTAACTAGCCACTGTGTGTGTGCCGTTTTAGCTGTCAGAATAAAAAGGTGGCATTTCTAAGCTGCAGAGTACAATGGGTGGTTCTCATGCCCTTTTATTGTTAAGTAATTAAAAATTATTAGAGCATATGCTTTTAAAGGTGATCACAGATAGCTGTAAAGTCTATTTTGTTAATATTGGCAAGCTCTCCCTTCTATTTAAAATTCTGTACCTTGTCACAAACAATTGCTTTACTTTTAGGACCCCTTGCTGCAGAGATATGGCCTCCAGCCTCACCCTCTAAATTAATCGGACCTCTTTTTGTTGCAGGTGACAGAAATCCAATTCAAAGTACCTTAAGTTTTTCCAATAACAAAAAATAATAACGATGACAAAGTATTAGGCAGTTGAGCCCGAAGGATATTTGAAGACTTATAACTAAAAGAAATAACTGTAGATCCAGAACCTCAGAGACTGACCTCGTTATTAATGGGACTTTTTTCTCCATCAATCTCCTGCCTCTTCTTGGCTTCCTCTGGACACAGGCTCTTTCTGTCTGAAACGGGAGAGGGGCGCACAGCCTGTCATCAAAAAGCTTCTTTCTCCATCATTAATCCATCAATATAGGGAAGGATTCTGCTTGGCTCATTGGTTGGATTATTTGTTTATCCTTTGGAAACATTGCTGTTTGTGGGAAAATGAGATAATATGACTGGCCATTCCCAGAAGCTGGAAAGTGAGGGACAGAAGTAGGAACCCTTATATGAAATGAGAGAGTGATGGCTTCCCACAGGACTGGAGGCTAAGCAGTCAAAAACATCTGGCTGCACATCCTAAGGCTACGTACCCTTTCTCTCACCTTTTGCCCCCATGTACCCAGAATATCCTTTGTCCAAACTCCCTTCCCTTCTCATTTCTTGCATTCCCGCTGGATAATTGGCCTGTAAGTAATCCTCTCAGACTCTTCCAGACAGGACAAAGTCAGCTGCTTTATTTCACTTCTAATGTCAATGGATTAAAAAATGTCCCTACTGTTCTTTTTTGTCCTTCCAGGTAGATTATTATTCTTAGGAAAAAATTAAATGGATAAACTCAGGGGTTATGTTCAAAGTATTGTATAACACCTACCTAAGGCCTGGGCACTGAACAATCAGAATTAGTGTTGATTTTCATGTTGGTACCACATCGCCGAAGCCCCTGCTGTAACTCAGGCTTGTTTCCCAGTTGCTGGTTGGTGACAGGATCCTAGGTGTCCTGAGGGCTGGGGCAAGTTAACGAGGTCGGGGATTCAGGGGAGCCCAAAGCAGCAACTATTGGGTTGGCCAAAAAGCTCATTTGGGTTTTTTCATAAGATGGCTCTAGTAGGGTTGCTTTTAACTTCATTTGAAACAATTTTGTTAGATAGTATTGTGACAGCTGTCATATCAATGTGTGTTTTAAACTCATCAAAACTGGTAAATTTTTGTATAGCCAGTTTAATATTGAAGTTGTAAGAAATAATGCAACATATTATGCTTTATTATTTCAATAAAGGAAAAATGCAACTGAAACACAGAAAAAGATTTGTGCAGTGTATGGAGAAGGTGCCGTGACTGATTGAATGTGTCAAAAGTGGTTTGTGAAGTTTCATGCTGGAGATTTCTTGCTGGGCGATGCTGGTAGACCAGTTGAAGTTGATAGCAATAAAAAAATCAAAACATTAAATGAGAACAATCAACGTCATGCCATGTGGGAGATAGCTAACATACTAAAAATATCCGAATCAATAAAGTTATTGGTGAAAATAAAAAAATGTGTCTTTTAGTTTATGGAAAAAACCATGCAGACTTTTGGCCAACTAGTGACCAATCATAGAGACTGCTCTAACACTTCTGGATTGTCACGTAACCATTGATTATTCCATTTGGTTTACCATGTAGATTTGTAAGGTTAACAGTTACTTAAGAGAATTAATTCTGCACAACTGATAGTAAGAGAATTAAATATTTGGGGTATCAGTCCAAAAATGATGCACTTTTAAAATAGTTGTTCTATAGCTTGTTTTATGTTCATTTTGTTTTTCTTTACTTCTAATGGGTCACTAAACCCCTTGAAATTATATGCAAATGTTGGTGGGTATATGGTATATTTATGATTTTTCCCCCTGGGGAGAAGACCCCCAGGTTCTCTAACAGGCATACACACTATGTTAAGAAACACTGTTATAAAATGTCATGTTTGCACTTTCTGTAAATGCTTGAGAATACATCAAGATCATATAAGAGTGGTATTGAGTAATTAGCTTACAATTTAAAAAGAAGTGAGGTCATAGCACATGCCTGTGATACGTCACTGAAAATTTCTCTCTGATTATTACACCATGTCTATGCTTACATTTGCAACCATATTAATGATTAGGTAAGGAGTTTGTTTTGTAACCATTTAGCTTAGGCCATTACCAATTCTGATTCACATGAACTCATGGGTAAACACTACTCACATTCTTGTATTAGTTCTCTGGAACTTTCTCACAAGGTGATATGATATGAAACTGCTCAATAACAAAGATAATTGGGCCTAAATCTTGTTTACTTCTTTTATAGAACTCTAAACAGAAAAGTGTCAGTTTGCAGTTTATAATGAAGAAACTGGCCTAAACGCCAGTGGGGATGTGTAGTAAGCTGAAAGATTAAAAACCAAATGGGGTCAGAGCTGTCTCTTTGACAAATGGTCAAGTCTAACCTTTGGCTCTAGCCAGGCCTTTGGAGTAAACAGACAGTTGCCCTGGCTGGTATGGCTCAGTGGATAGAGCGTCCGCCTGTGAACTGAAATGTCCCAGTCAGGGCACATGCCTGGGTTGTGGGCCAGGTCCCTGGTTGGGGGTGTGTGGGAGGAAACCCATCGATGCTTTTCTCCCTCTCTCCTTCCTTACCCACCCTCTAAAAATAAATAAATAATAAAATCTCTTTTTAAAAAAGACAGACAATTGGGAAGGGAGGAGCCTATTATTAAGACAAACAAACAGTTTTAGGAACACTTCCTTAAACAGTCCTATGTGTGTTTATTTATCTTGCATTTTTTTTTAAAACCTACACAGTATGAAAGAGTATTCTCAAGGCCCAGGTAATAAACTGGTGAGTTAGGACTATACAAATTTGGGCCAATGATTCTATTATGAAAAGTTAAGGAAAGTAAACTTTTTGGGTGTTACATCTGATTATGAAAATCTAGGACTCAATTTTTTATAGGTTTCCAATCTTCCTTGCTTATTACATCTGATGATCAAGCTCGGGTCTTCCCATGTAAATTTATTGTACTGAGTTTGTTTTGAAGGAATATGAAATTTTGCAGTTTTAATGTATTAAACTCATGAGTGGCTTCCTCAGCTTTTCCTTTTTGCATGTTTTTCTTCTACTCTAGCCTATTTTTTTTCTTGTTATTTGTTTTGTGTTGTTTTGGATACTCAACGTATCTTGTCAAATATAGCACTAATCCCACATTTTTTGTCTAAAATAAGACAATTCATTGGTATGAACTGAGGGAGAAATTTCTTTATAAAGGTAGCTGAGGTAAAATTCTAGAAGGCACTAGGTTCGTTGACTTAGTCAACAAGTATTTATTATGCAGTTGTCAAGTTGGGCTTTGGCTGCAATGATAGCAGTGAACAAAACGGATGCACTGTGTTCTCTTAGGACATTTACTGTCACATGGGGGAGGCTGACATGAGTTAATCAGGTAAACAAAAAATTTTACAAAAAAATTTAAAAATCAGGGACATTTGAAAAAGTAATAGAGGGGGTTACCTCAGATGGAAAGAGGGGCAATGCTCTAACAAACTTCTTTGGGAAGGAACTACTTTAGCTATGACCTGAAGAATGAGAAGGTGTCAACCAATATGGATGAAGGAAAATCTTAGTAGATGGAGCAGCATGTACAAAGGTCAACTGAGAAACTGAAGGAAGGCCAGCATGGCTGAAATGAATGGGAGAGAAAATGGCATTCAATGAAAAGAGCACTGTGACAGCCCTGATGTGGTTCACCAGATGTGTGACATCTTGCGTCTGTCCGGACACAAGATCAGATTATACTTCCTGGCTGCCATGTGTTTGGTGGGGCCATGCTGCCAGGTCTGGCCAGGGAGGTGATATATATATACATATAACTTTCTGGCCTATTCCTAAAAATAAGGCTAGTTGTGGATCAGATAGCCTTTGCACCAGACTGGGATATCCTAGCCACCAGAAAGACAAGGAGGAAAGTTGATTTTGGACACTAGATGAGGGGAGTGAGAGAGAAAGGTCTCTTACAGAGGGAGAATTGAGGGGTAAAATGGCTTTGTATTATGTTGGAGTAGGTTCTGCTGTAGTGAGGGGTGGAGAGTGGATGGGAAGAAACTTTCCTTAATGTGGATAAGGAAGATAAGGATGTGAAGCAGTATCTCTGGCCTTGACGAAGCTACCTTTTCAGGTTCTAATTCCCACATAGCAAAAAAGAAATAAAGGATAAAGAAATAAAAAGTAAAATGTTTGTGACTTTCCTTGGCACTGGGAAATTTCCTGAGGGGCCCAAGGCTCAAATCCTGAGGCCTGACTGAGAACATATTTTATCTTCTCCCATTAATGGCTTTGAGAAGACTCAATATTTTGCAGTCCCTTCTTGAAGTCAGACCAGAAACATTACATTGAGCTGTGGTCTTTGAACGGGATATGTGAAGGCATTGCAAAGGTTACCTAACAGGGGGTAATTTTAAGAACATCATTTTCAAACCCTCAATTAACATGTGTTCCAGCCCTGGCTGGCGTAGCTCAGTGGATTGAGCGCGGGCTGGGAACCAAAGTGTCCCAGGTTCGATTCCCAGCCAGGGTACATTCCTGGGTTGCAGGCCATAACCCCCAGCAACCGCACATTGATGTTTCTCTCTCTCTCTCTCTCTCTCTCTCCCTCCCTTCCCTCTCTAAAAAATAAATAAATAAAATATAAAAAAAAAAACAAAAAAAAAACATGTGTTCCCTTTCCTGAAACAGATCTGCCTGAGAACCAATCGGATGGAGTTGCTAGTACTCCTTTCCCAATTTCCCTTTTCATAATTGCCTCTCTCCCACTTTACAAAAGAAACAGTCACCTCTTGCCCTCCCCTGATTTCACTATGGTACATTGCTATGGGAAATATCTCTAGTTTTCAGTAGAAATGAAAGGACAATTTGAAATACTATCTTGGTAGTGGTGTAAAATACTGAATAACTTGAGTGATTGAGTAACAGTTTTTTTGTGTAAGATAAATGATTTCAATTCTTTGCTTTTAACAAACTAAAAGGAGGACCTATTTCAAATCTAAAGCTGATACACAGTTGAGAGTTATTTTTTTTAAAGATTTTATTTATTTTTAGAGAGGGAAGGTAGGGAGAAAGAGAGAGAGAGAGAAACATCAATGTGTGGCTGCTGGGGGTCATGGCCTGCAACCCAGGCATGTACCCTGACTGGGAATCGAACCTGTGACACTTTGGTTCACAGCCCACACTCAATCCACTGAGCTATGCCAGCCAGGGCGAAAGTTATTTTTGATATTACATCACCACCTGGTTTTGGAGTGTTTTTTGGCATGTATCAGGATTTCAAGGGGTTTAATGATATTATCATAATGAAAATCCTCCCATCCCTATATATTTATTTATATGTAGCACTTACATATAAACTAAAATTAAGGATTAAGAAAAGAAATCTAGAACTAACAAAAGTAAAAAATATCAAACTAAAAACCTTTAAAAATGAATAGTAAGCAGCTGGATGTGAAAGGGTGATTAAAAAAGTGGGTGGTGAGCACGAGTTCAGAGGATGGTGAACAGAGAAGTGTGGCCTTCTCTCTCTCCCTCCCAGTAAGGACTGGGAGCTGGTACCCCCATGAGTAGGGACATCCTTATAAGGTTAGGCATGTTTCTTTAACACAAATCACTGAGGCAAGGGAGTGGCTGAGCTTGGCCCAAAGCACACAACTAGACTCTATTTTAACATTGGGTTGGAAAGTCTATTAAGATGGGATATTCCTGCCTAGATAAAGCAAGATCTGGCTTGCCAGGCTGGCGTGGAAGAGAAGGGGATTGTACAGCCTTGTATCAGCTCCCAGATGCACCTCTTTTACGATGTTGTGCTTGCCTGTGGTAGGGTTGGTTGTCTCTGGAAGTCAGTAGGGGGTTATGGGAGAATAAAAGAGGGCCCTGCACACAGAGCAGAGCCGTGATTCCCTCCTTCCTTTCCCTGAACAGAAGCACGTCCATGCCCTCCTGCCTCTGATGCCCTTAACTGAAGAAGAGACATCTAACATCATTCTGTCCACAGCATTGAAGGGAATCTAAATCCTAGCCCTGTCTGGGGTCAAGAGAGTCCCAGTAGTGCATGCTGCCCAGCAAGGGAAAGGAAGCCCTTAGGTCAGCTTGCTGAGTTTGTGTTGAAAGAAAGGGACATTTGGATGAATGAGACTGATGGCATCCTTATGAGTCTCATCTCTCTCTGTTTTTTTGTTTTTTGTTTTTTTTTGATAGAGCTAGATTCTCTTCCAGTGGCCCTTAGCTATTTTCCAGCACCCAGTAATTTAAGCCATGCACTGCTTGTGAAGGCTGTTCCCCCATATCCCCATGCCCATATCCACCACTCGGAGTAGGAATCTTTTTCTCCCTTGGGCCCCGCAGATGCTGCTCTTTAAAAGGCCACTGAGACATTGTCTTATCCTACTGTGATCCTTTGTCTGAGGTGTGCAGTAGTGATGAATACATTTCTGCTGATGCATGGATATGCATATGAAATAACCTGAAAGCTTAAATCATTTGCTGAGTGAGTGCAGGTATGTCACGGAATTCACTGTGTCTGTCTTTTAGTGAGTATCTCTTAAATGGGATGCCTGACAGTAACTTGTCAGAATCCTTCTATGCCTTTTCTTAGAAGCACCAGCCTTGTGAGTGTCATGTCACTTAGTGTGTTTTTCTGGTAATTTTTTTCCTGGGAAGATCATTTTGCATCAAGACATGTATTTCTAGAAGCAGAGAAATGTCTGACTGAACTAAGCACTTATGGAAGTTAAAATAAGAATGGTGTGCTTTTTAGTAGCATGTCAGAGCTGTTTCTTTCATAAAAATGTCAGGCAAAAGTATCTGATGTGGATAATAAAAGTTTCTTCTCTAAAAACAAAACAAAGGAAAAGAATCCAACGGGATCCTTTAGTATTTCTATGCTATTACTATATTTCAAGTAGAACTTTAAAATCAATGTTATGATAAACACATTATAAAAAGCAAGCATTCGTGTACATTGTAAAATGTCACATTGACTATCAACATGCCCAGGTCTCACAGAGCCTGTGCGCACAAGTGAGATTACATTCACATCATTGGCAGCGTGTCTTAGCGCCTCACCTGCATGGCTGTGGCACTTCGGACTCTGTTCAAATGTCCTCCCAGTGTATCTGGGAGCCGCTGATGTTTTACATGTGCTGAGGATAACTGTGCTTATCACAGTCCCTCATCCCAGCTCCTCTAGTTGCTGCCCTACAGGAGAAGGCTGTCCTTCCAAGCAGGACCATACTGGTGGGGCCCAACCCTAATCTGTTCCAGCAATGCATTCGTGGCCTCTAACGTCCATATGTGTGAGAGGAATTGACCCTTTTCCAAAATCCATGCTGTATTTTGTAACCTAGGCTATGAAGCAGAACTGTTCTTCTGTTTTTGCTCAGAGGTGGTTTTTGTTTGTTTGTTCATTTTTTTTTTAATGTGTGTAGTTACTTCATCACATAACTATAACCCCTCTATCCATTTGGGCTAAAAGCTCACCTATCAAGTTAGGGTAGGAGGTAAGAAAGGTGGTAGACACCAGGATATCCCTCATACCCCAGGTGGGTTAGTCAGCTCAGGCTGCCAAAACAAAATACCATAGAACGAATAGTTTAAATTGCAGAAATTAATTTTTTTACAGTTCTGGAGGCTAGAATTATAAGGTCATGATTCCTGCCTGCTTAGGTTTCTGGAGACTTCTCTCTCCCTGGCATTTGGATGGATGCTTTCTCATTGTGTCCTCAAAATGCAGAGAGAGAGAGAGAGAGAGAGAGAGAGAGAGAGAGAGAGAGAGAGAGAGAGAGGGAGGGAGGGGTCTTCTGGTGTCTCTATTTTTTCTTACAAGGCAACAGACCTATTAGGGGTTAGGACTTCAAAATATGAATTTTTGAGAGGACACAGTTCAGTTCATAGCAACTACTATTCTCTTGTCTCTTATTCCCCTCCTTTTAATACCACCAACTGTAAATCCTAAGAATAAAATTTCTTTCTCTCTCAAAAAATAAAAATGGCTATGCAAACTTCCTCAGACAAATGGGTGCCACCATAGCAAATAACCATGTTACAAGGTCCATTTTAAGAACAGTTAGGTCAGCTATGTGCATAATAGGTATCAAAGAATTCACAACTTCTCTGGGACACGGAACACTTAAGCTGCATTCTGGAATATTTCCTTGCCTACCTCAGGGATCCCACCTCTATCCAACATTGTGATATAGCTCCTCTTGTTGTGGGGCAGCCTCTATAAGCGGAGCTAAGGCTACTTATGCCTCTGGGAATCGTTGGATGAGCACGAGTTGCTGGCTGTACTATTTACTCCCTGTCAGAACTTGGAGAGCTGTTGAACCTCTCCAACACTTTTGTTTTTCAGCAGAACAGAATGAATAATTCTGATCTTGCAGACCTTGAAAACTGGAAATAATATAGTAACTTGCATTCAGGGTTATGCCTCAAACATGGATTAGTGACTTGGTACATGATACTTAGAGGAAGAAGGAAAAATCAGCTCGAGGTTACTCTGGAGTGATCTAAGTAATCTTTTCACTCACCAAAGAAACTAGAGCCTTTTTAGAAGGAGGAGGTTGGGAAAACCATGCTAATGAAATTAGATAGGCAGCAAGGTGCAGAAATTCTCAAAATTTTGGAAATTTGGTATCTCTGAAGATACAGTGGTATTCTAATATACTATCTTTTTCTCTTTTTTTCTTTACCATTTTTATTTATTTTTGATTATTTGCCAGTATTTTTATGAATTCAGCTACTTCTTAGAATTCTATAAATCTTCATCTAGTTCAAAGAAATGACCTACTTAGAAACCTGTAATTTAGAGTAACTCAAGGACCTTATCATAGATTTTTGTAAAGGTGTAACATATTTGCAAATGCATTATAGCAAAACAATAGCTATCTATAAAACACAAAACTAAAAATGACATGGGTATACATTTTATTATAATGCAATTGATTAACAAAAAACTTTGTTTTTCTGTAAAATATAATAATTACTCTAAAATAACATAGAGAACAATATAAAGCCCACATTTTTCTTTAGATTCAATATACAATTTCAATACATAAAGAAAAATATGCAAGATTTTAAACTGCTGAACATGGCTTATCGAGATTGTATATGGAGCACTGAAAACAATTCATAAACTCCTAACGTGCGGACACAGACACCTGGGGAACAGCTGCCGGCCACACCCCAGGGAGCCATCACTCTCCACAGGCCGGGATCACTGACAGTGCCGCTGACAAGATGCCTGCTGGCCCTGAGAGCTCCCTCTTCGAACCTGGCTCTCAATCTCTGCAAGTTCCTCCCTCGGGCATGCTGAAATTTCTAAAACATTCATTTTAATGAAAAAATAGATGTATATAAGTAGAATATAGCTATGATTACTTTTATTTGGCAAAGCTTTTTATGTAATCCAAGCATATTAATTAGGCCTAATTAGTTTGAAAACTTTTATAAGGAGAGAGGATAATCCTGCAGGTTCCAGGGCCCATTGGAATGACCCAAAGTTAAAAAAAAAAGTGTCTTCAAATTTAAACTTTGGGAAGATTGTCAAATATAATTAACCAAAAGACCGTAACATAATGTTTTTTGTAAACCTGGGTAAAATAAGCACATATTTTATGGTAATAACTGTAAAAGACATTGATAAAACTTAAACAGAGTTTAATATCAAATATTTTGTCCAGAACAAAGGATCCTGCTTAATTTATATAAGTATTTAATCTCTTTAAGCCAATAAAATGGTACATCCCAGTAATGCCATCTGGAGGCAGGAAAAAAACGCACTACATGTGACATTCAGACAAACACACATTACCTTAAGACCATACCCATAAAGACCACAGACGTAATCTGAATTACAAATTTTTGTAGAGGAGACAAGGGCAACTTCAGCCACTTGAGGTTTAAACTTAAGGTTTAAAAGTGTCACTTTTTTTTATTACCTCAACCTTGTTTACATTTTAAATTAACCGCTGGAAGGCCTGTTGAGGCTTTTAATGAAAGCTGCAAGCACTGGAAGTAAAGGAAATTTCAGTCAAAGGAATTAAGCAACAGAAGAGAGACTGGCTGGGTTTGTTTCATTACAAACTTAAAACTTTCACAAATTTCTACAGCCTTCACAACTTTCTCACCCATTTAGAAATAACTATCTTTAGAACAATTTGTTACTGAACAAAAATGCGGGTTCAGCTGCCTGCCACCAGAAGAGACAAACCCTAGGCTAGGGGCAGAGGCTCGTGAGAAAGGAAAGAGGTTTTTATTTGGATGCTGAATGATCTGGGAGAATGGGGACCTCCTCATCTGAAATCTCACCTCCTCTGCCACAATCAGACAAAACCCACCCACCCTCAACAAGACCAAGACAAAAGGCAGTTCCCAGAGTTCCTGCTCCATTTTAAAGTACTGTCCTTTAGAGCCCAAGGTGGCTGCTAAGTGGTCATCCAGGTAGCTTAGCTTGTTCCCAGCTGCTGTCTGGCTTCACGTTTCCTCCTGGAGGCTGAATATGGTTATGGCGCTGCCATTAACCATGCAGCTTCTAGGGCAGCAAGGTCTCATGGTCCCATGCCAGAGAGCACACAAGCACACCAGCGAATACCAGCTCAGTGAGAGGGGAGAGACTCTCCCCTGGAGGACATGGGCCATGTGTCTGCTAAGGTCACATGGCCATTGCAGAGGGCAGGCCAGTGCATAGTCCAAGTGCATGCCCCAAGCAGAAAGTGACAAGCCAGAGAGCGTTCCTCTGGGCTTATATTAGCTTCAGGTGTGGGACAGACCAGGTGCTTTCTCAGGATGACCAATTAATTTCCTAAACTTTTGTGTGGTTTGGGTGGGTCCACCTCCCAACCAATACCTTCTTTCCCCTTTCTAGACTGGCAGGCCCCTTTGGCACAGCACCTCACCTGTTGCGTTTGACCTTTTGTGCATGTGCCTGCCTTCCCCAGGTCTCACCCCCAATCTGGTACCAAAGTGGGTAGGAGGGCTTTTCCCCTCTATCCAGTTATCTTGCTAGCCTTTTGTGTGCTCAGTGTAAGAACCTCTCCCTGCTGCCATCTTACCTGAGGACAGAGGAGACTCCATAGCACTCCATCAGCTTCTTGCCCACTCAGCCCTAGTCTCCATGTGCAGTGAGTTGCCCATACTGACAGAGAACCACCAAACCAAAAACCTAAGTAAGGGACCCTGGAAACCCTGCATGGCTTCTTAGACAGTGCCAAGGGTGGCCTGAATGGGTGGGGCAGGGCATCCGCTGCCTGGAGCATCCACAAGACTTATGCTCTGTTACCTAAGAAATGTGGCCTCCCCTTGGTCCTGGATGGTTTGCAATCTCCCCCAGTAACCCCTCCTGTTCCCCACACTCAGCCTTCTCCCAGCAGTCCAGGGAGACTGTCTATCGGCATCAAATTCGCTTACTTTCTTTTCCCTCAAAAGTATCTCCATGCCTCATGCCTTCTATTACCAACACCATACAATTTCTTTACAACTTAATTTGAATTTTTAAACTTTCAGAAACCTCAGTTTCTAGTAATGACAAAAATGTAAGCAACTAGTATTCCCTAGATCGACTTTTATGAACATGTCTCATAACCTGTAGAAACACTGGTTCCTCTATTGGCAGACACTCACTGTTAAGAAACACACCTCTAACAAACTGCAAGACATTTATTAACAGCTCCAAATTCACTCCATGGCCTCTCTGCAACAACAGCCAAAAGCAGGTGAACTCCGGACTTGTCCAGTAATCGATGTTTCAGTATTGCACGTTATTTCAAAATATCTAGATATTCAATAACTTTTATCAAATTTACCAATAGCTAAAATAAGTTAAATCAATTTGCTTAGATCTGGCTGAGGTTTTCCAACCCTTTTTTTTCTATAAGGTTTATCTTCCCCCAGATTTGCATTTAAAAGATGGGCCAGGCAAGAGTTTTTGGAGGCCAGGTATTTGCATTTCAAAGACAGACTTTGGTTTCAGAGCCTTAGAAGTGGAGCAATGGGCTATTGGCATTTATTGGCTTCAGAAGACTTCTTGTTTTATAGACTGTTTCTAAAACTTTTTATTAACTCCTTTTTTTAAAAGAATTTATCTTCTAGAAGTTTCTAATTTCCAAATCAAGCTATATTTTCCATTCATTTAGTTTAATTTTAGAGCCAGCATTTTCCTAATTTTATATGCAAAGAATTAATTTAGGCACTCAAAGAAAACTGCATTTTGGCCATTTTAAGTTGATACCATTTCCAGTTAAATCTTTCCATTTCTGTAAAGCACCTGCAAGTAAATTTTTCCTACGTCTCCAGGACTATTAATGAGGGCTGGAGTCTGGCAGTTCCTGGCCTTAGAGGTACAATTTCCCACATTAATTTTTGTTTCATTTTGGGATATTTAGTCTGTACTTTAGGATCTCAGAAAGCAATTCCAATTGAAAAGCCAAATTAAAAACCAGCCACCCTTTTTTTTCCCTTTCTGCCTTAGCCTGTGTTCTGTTAACCCTTAACCTTAATTCCACATTGAGATTTAAAAAATATAGCTCAAATGAAATCAGGGTCTCATACCTTAAAACTGGGAGTCCTAGAGTTCCAACTGGAACTCACTCAAGTCCACCCAATGCAAAACAAAGAGCTGGAGGGGGCACAATGGGCCCCTTGCTGGATCCTGGCACTGGGCCCAGGTCTGCAGAGAAGTCCTGGGTGGGCATCTCCAGAATCCTATCACACTATGCCAAGTAAAATCAGTGTGAGAAACATTCAATCCTGTAGAGAATTTTTATGTGTTTATGAGGGGGGAGTCCCCCCAAAACCAGAATTATCTTCTGGAGGGCAGGTGCCTTGTGATACAGGCTTCCCTTACTAGAAGAGTGTTCTAGGAATCCATCTGTATCAGTGTACCAGCTGGTGTTGTTGTGAGAGGCTGTATCCAGCTTCAGTGAATTTGTTTTGAAGACTCAATGCGTTTGTCCATTTCATGATGGGTCATTTATGAGCACACCTGCCCACACCATGCTGAGTGTTCAGCAGTTTTTGACCAAAAACAGCATGACCCCCCGAATGCCCACTCTGCCTATTCATCCAATATCACCACGAATGACTTTATTTTGTTTCCCCAGATGAAAAAATATCCTCAAAGGGAAACATTTTGCCCTTTGTGGAAGGGGCGGAAGAGGTGAAACAAAAAAACAATGGGCACACTAAAAGACATCAAAATCTATGAGTTCAAAAACTGACCTGTATTGCATCAAATGAAGAGTACTTTGAAAGTGGGCAGAGTTTAAACATGCAAAAGTAAATACACAATTTTTTTTATAAATAAAATCCATTTTTGGGTGTCCTCCCTCATAAAGGAGACAGACTGGTGACAATGTCCAGGAAGCAAAACCTCAGTGAGTTGAGAAAATGCTCCCTGTACTTTCTCAATGAGATTTTCTAAATTTGGGGCATGTTCTTACATTTATACTACTAATAACAGTTCATTTGTTATTTTGCACCATAGAATAGTTTATAAGCAAGTTAAAGGAGAACTCTAGTATGTCTTCCTTCCTGACATTCAAGAAACTAGACTGAACTTTCCTTCCTGTGTCTTTCGATTCTAATTTACATTTGCTAAACCAGGTACAGAGACCTGTTTCTGGGCCCATGCAGTCAGTCTTCTTTCCTGCTGTCCTAGTCTGCCACATAATCTGCCACCAAACCCAGGCCCTAGCACAGGGGGAGTGAAATGTGGTATATATGGGTGAATATATCAGATATCAGAGGACAGACCTGAGTTATGTCAAAAGATGGCAGAGAATGCTATCCTTTTATTGCCTTATTTTTGAGATTTCTTTTTCCTCTTTCATTTTATTATTTCTTGTCTGTGCTCATTGAGAAAGCATCAGAAGCAGAGTAGTTTCTCTGGAAAAATTATATGTGGTGATGGATGATGGAGTAACTGTGTGACTGTAAAATGCTGCACTGAGTACTGAGCTCCCTGCCAGATTTTAGAAAGAAAACATGAGTAGATAAAAGCACAATTTTCTTTTTCCTTGAGTCTCAGGAGAAAACAATGCGTATCAGCATAGATGGGAGCAAATGAGATTTGTTAAAAGAAGGAACTTAATGATGTAGCCCAAGTCAGGGTAATGAGTCCGAATAAGATGACTCACCTAGTGAAAGCATAAGCAAGAAAAAGTGTTGTTTTATCTTAAATTTTCATGGTATTTTCCTGAAGTGATTTTATGCTTTAGGGAGGATCCAGACTTTACAAAATTAGACAAAGTTGATAATACATGGTTAGATTATATTGACTGTATTTGAATATATTATTTCTATTTTCTAGCTCAACTGTCTACATTGTTCCAATGAAATGAGTTGGTTGTAAAAACTCTGCTATGTTATCAAGAAGTCACTCAAAAACATCTCCATGTGCTAAAGGAAACTATCATGCAAGGAAACTACATAGTGTAGAGGGACATGAAATATTTTTTAAAGTCTTGATAAAAAGTTTAAGATCATGTAAGCTACTCATATACTTAATTACTATAAGATATAATATAGAATGTGGATGTAAAACATAAATTTCATATGTGTCAAAAAGAGTAGATTATGAACACACATACAGGTATGCACTATAGCTGTGATCACCTAGCTATTAAGGAATTAGGATTAGGCATAGATTCTATCTGACGTCTGACTTAGCCAATTTCTTAATAATAGAATAAAGAGCTTTTTGGGAAAAAGAGGCTTATAACTCAAAATCGGCTTTTCTTAGTCCTTTTGAGTTGAGCAGAAAGGGAAAACATAAAGGTCCAAAGTTACAAAGCAAGGTGTATATTCAGGGTTTACTAAGAATGACTCACTACTGTATTTGGTTTTCTGTCCTACATTAGGGCACAGACTTTGCCTAGAAGGTAAGAATTATCTGCAGTTTCTTCTCTGATTGTAGACAAGGCAGTGCAGAATGATGGATTAGGGGTATAGAATAGCAGTCACCAAATGCCCTTGCAAAATCAGGCAAATAGGCAACATCACATTTCATTATCTGACCTTGATGAGCCATGGCATTTATATTGAGAGCAGAAATGCCAATATAATTGAAGGGTTTGGAAATGGCCCTTTGAGGAAAGGAGATGAATTACCCATTGACTCAATCTAGGACAAAGATGGAGGAATAATACAAGAGGGTTTGATTTCATATGCATCGTGTTCAGGAGACAGCACTTTAGCAGATTTTTAACAGCGTGATCTTGGCTATTCATGTGGCTTGATGTTGGTGCTCAATATTAAAAAATTTAAAGTAGAAGAGCAGAAAATGAGAAGATTGCAAAATGGGGGTTGCCTGTGCCTGTTAGGAATACTCCCTGGACTTCTTCTAATTGAGAATAGTACACAGAGAGCTCTGTGCTTTTGCTTTGGAAGTTTTGCTTTGCAGTGAAAGGTAGCTGTGGATAGTGGCATAAATTCTGGAGCTAGACATGTTGGTTTCAAATGTTAACTCCTCCCCTTATCAGCTGTGTGATCTTGAGCATAAGTATTTCAATTCTCTCTGTTCTCATTTTTCTTATTCATAGCATGGGCACAATAAAACTTACCTTGCAGTTTTGTTTCAAATATGAAATGAATCAATATTGTTAAAATATTCAGAGCATATTCTGAGACAAGTATTCTGAGACAAGAGGCATATTCTGCCTCTATGTTAGTTGTTATAAACATATTTTCTCAAAATGAAAATAGCTTTATTATTTTTCATCTGATTATAAAAGTGATGTGTGCTTATTATTTAAAAGGTGGATTTTAGAGAAAGAGAGAAAGAAAATAAAAAATGATATGGAATCAATTTACACTCAGATAACTGCAGTTAACATTTAGGTATTATTCTTCCAGACAGTGTTCTATGTGCAAAAGACACACAATGTATAAAATTGCATCATGCCACATCATACTGGGCCAATTCCCTTCTGACTTCTTTTTCATCCCACCCCTAAAATAAAAATACACTGATCTGTGACTCCATCATCTATCAAAATCCAATGCTCCTTTTTCAAAATATTTTATATATTTATTTTTAGAGAGAGGGGAAGGTAGGGAAAAATAGAGGGATAGTAACATCAATGTGTGAGAGAAACATCAATGGGTTGTCTGCCCTCACATGTTCCTAAGGGGGACCTGGCCCACAACCCAGGCATGTGCCCTGACAAGGAACGGGACCATTGGCCTTTTGGTTTATGGTATGATGCTCAACCCAAAGAGCCACACCAGCCAGGGCAAAACCTAATGCCCTTTGAAGACAATATCTTCTATAAAATGTTTCCTGAGTACCTCACCCTCTTTTGAATGTCATTATTCCATTCTACATATGCATTTCATGGTGCCCTTCATACAGTTGGTTCTTCATGTAACAAATACTTATTGAATACTTTTTCTATGTCAGGCACCACATGGGGTGTGGTGTTACAGAGGTGAACAAAGAGAAACAATGCCCAGCTTCATAGAACTTAAATCTTTAGGAAGAAAAAAATGCACTAATCAAATAATCACATGCATACATGTACAACTTACAAACATTGGTAAATTTTATAAGGAACATCCCAGAATAATTTCTCTGAAGTAAATCCATCTGTAAAATGAATCATAAACAATTACAGAAACTATGCTTACAGAGAGACTATGATTGTTACAAAATAAACCTGGTTGTTGTGAGAATAGCTATCAGGAGGAGAGAAAGGGGTGTGAAGGAGGATAGAAGGAACGAATGTAAAAATGCTAAGATACTCTTTTGTCAGAGAGAGGAGAGGCAGTTGTCTGAATTCAAATAGTTTGGATTTTTAGAAAATATTTTTCTCATTTCCTCCCCTCTCCTCCCCCCGCTTCTCGCTCTCTCTTTCCCAACCTATTTATCATAATACAATCTTAGAACGATGTCTGGAATCATGCTTGCCCTGTGTTTTCTCTCTGGTAGTGCAATTGTAAAATTGTTAATTTTACTTTCGTCATTGTTCTTTCCTTTTATGTCAATTATTTAAGGGAATATATATCAGTTTTTTTAGAAAAGTGGTTTTGTTAAGAAATAGAGATTGAGATTGAAGCAAGTGTGACAAAATGGTTATACCAAAAGCTCCCGTGAAACTTGTCTTGAAGATTAAACATGATGTATATAAGGCGCTGGGCACAAAGCCTGAACTACAGTGAGTGCTCAGTGAGATGACTGTAACTCAGTGTGAGTTATTATTCGTGATGGGTACAGAGATTAGGTGAGGCTTCCGTGGAGGTGATGGCTGACCCAATTTGGAGCACTAAGAGCCAAGATGGTAATTACATCCCTAGAGAAGTTCAGAGAGTAAGGACAAGGTTATAAAATAGTTTAATGGAGTGGGTATGAGAAGGAAAAGGAAGCAGAGAAAAATAGCATGTTGGGGGAAGCTTACTTACAGACAGTTTCAGTGATCACTCTTGTTGATACCAAAGAGGGCAGGTAGTGGTCTCTACTGTACTGCTCTGTGTTCAGTGATTTGCATTCCATATTTTGCTAATCTTCTCTGTAAGAGAGGTTTTTCATCCGAGGTTTTATAATATAATCTCCTATTTTTTCTTTTAATTCTTTTATAGATTTGTTTTTTTACATTTAAGTGTTGAATCCACCTGTAATTGTGATTATGATTATGTCAAAAGGGTTATAACTTTATTTTTTCTGGAAGAATAACCAATTGTTCCATTATCATATTTTAAAATAGTCATATTCTCCTCATTTACTTGAAATTCCACTTTTGTTATGGTAAGATTTCCATATTACATGTGGTAATTATATATATGTGTGTGTGTATGTATATATGTGTGGTATATATGTATACCACATATATGTGTGATATGGTTTTGACTTGTATTCTGTTCTATAACCAATTTGTTTAGTGCCTTGCCAATATTACTTTTGGTTACTACAAATTTGTATAAATCTACATAGAGCTAGAAATCATAAAGGTAAGATAGATCAGATTTTTTTCTTTTAAAAAAAGTAAACTCAAAAAGTAAACTCAGTAGTTGTTCATATGCTGATGGTGAGAAAGAGTGAAGGATGACACCCAAGTATCTAGGTTTTTTTCTAGTTGGAGGGATGATAGTCCCATCAAAGGAAAAAAAAAAAAAGCAGGAGGAAGAGCTAGTCTGTGGGGGAGGGTGATAAATCAAATGTAATATGGTGCATTGGAGATTTCTGCAAGATGTGCAAGCTACAACTGAGGATACAGATCCAGGAGTCATCAAACCAAGTCTGCAATTAAACTCATAAGGATGAATGAAATGATTCCAGGAGCGTGGAATGAAGGCAGTGGCTGCAGTGGTCTTCAGTATGACTCCTCATGTGGCTTCCTTTTGTAGCTGCTGGGACAGATTTCTGGGCAAGCCTTAGCTTGCTGGTCCAGCCTTTGCCCATCGCTGTGGGTCTTTTTAATCTCCAGACTTGGGTCCATAAACCCTGGAAGATTTTCTTACATTGTATTGTTCTGAAAATTTGCCAGCTTCAATTTGCTCTATTCTCTTATTTCAGAAATATTAGTTGGGTATAGGATCTTTTAGATGATTTTCACTGTCTCATCATTCCTAGAATACTTTCTTTTTCTCTCTTTTAAAAAATTCTACTTTCTAGGAGCTTTTCTCATTTATATTTTAACCCTTCCATGAAACCATTTGTTTAAGCAACCCTGTTTGTAGTTTGTATTAGTTCTTTCTTGTTTTCCGATTCTTACATTATCATGACATCTTTTTCTTATTATATAGAAGTACTATTTTCTTAAATCTCTCTTAGGGTAATAATTAGAAGTATTAAAAATTTTCTCCAAATCATGTTTTATTTGGGTTAATTTAGTCTCTTGTGTATATCTTGGGCTCTCTTTTTCAAGGCAAGTTTTCTTCCAATGCCTGATAACCATAAGCATCTTTTTATTCAAATCCAAGGGGTAAAAAGCTGAATAAGCTATGACTTGCATTTTGCTTTATGGTGATGTGGCCTTGAATTGACAGCTTTATTTGAGATCAGAACAGGACAGATGGTGGAAGTCTTTTGTCAGGAACTATTACTATTTTCATTTATGTACTTATTTTAGTTTTTAGTAGAGAGTCTTCAAATATTTCCCTGTGGCAGAGAAGTTTAACTACTTGGTATACACTTTCCTACAAGAATGAGTAGTGGCAACTTCTATATAGAGAGAGACTTATTGTTTTAGCTCCTGTTGTCAGTTCCCCATTTCACTCCTATCCTCTTCCCTGAACTCACTGTATTTTGTGTTTTAGAATTCTGAGCCTTTTTGATTTTACAAGCCTCTCTCTCTCTCTCTCTCCCTCTCTCTCTCCCTCTCTCCCTCTCTCCCTCTCCCTCTCCTTCTCATTTATATCCTTTCTAGATACCTCAAGCTATGGTACACTTGACTTTATTTCATTAGTTATTATTTCTCTATCTGTTTGACTCATAAATTTGTTGAAATCTGTTTTCTTATGACACTCTACTAATTCTTTACTACCATCATGGTTTTATATTTTTCTCTGCTTTAATGGTATCTGAGATGCAAGAGGTAATAGATACATATGACCATTTTAGGGAAGCAGAAACCATTCTAGAAGTTTCACACTGGACAGTGCAAACACAAGTATTCAGAAGCTTACACAATTGTTCCAAGACCTTGGTGTCAGGGAATCAGGAAAACTGCTACTAGAAATCAAGAAATGAGGAAGTGCAAACTGCACAGACAGTTCAGTTTTCATACTCCCACAGCACAGAAATAGGTAATTCTTAACAAAATTCTTAGTTTTTATGAGTTTTGTCAAATGCATAATGTCATGTATCTACCATTATAGTGTTGTGCAGAATAGAGAAAGCACATTTTTATTAAATATATATATATATATATATATATGACAATGCCTGAATAGATAGATAGAACTTCTGCTTTCACTAATGTTCTATTTTCCAAAAGAGGCTAGAAACAATGCACTGGTATGGGTGCTACCTTTTCCACAAAACTACACATAAAGATACATGTAATTTTAAAATATATTTATTTATTTATTTTTAGAGAGGGGAAGGGAAGGAGAAAGAGAGGGACAGAAACATCCATGTGTGGTTGCTTCTCATGCGCCCCCTACTGGGGACCTGGCCTGCAACCCAGGCATGTGCCCTGACTGGGAATCAAACCAATGAGCCTTTGGTTTGCAGGCTGGTGTTCAATCCACTGAGCCACACCAGCCAGGGCAGATATATGTAATTTCTGACATAAAGTTTTGACTTAATATAACTACTAGAACAATATATAACTATAACTTGGGATTTATTTTTCTTAATAAAAATAAACAAGGAGAATTTTCATACTATGATGTTATCATATGACATCTGTCTAATGGATGACAAAACTTCCTTACTTTTTTTTCTGTAAATGGTGGCAGTATAAACTGTTTTTTATTGCATTTTAACAGTAAACTTGCAGATGTTATTATAGGGGTATTCTAACTTTTATGATCTTTCTTGTCAATTCTCATTTAGCTTCATTCCATAGAAGAACTTCATATAGAAATACTTCTTAGCAGTTTTTAATTCTATTTCATCTCCTGTTCCCCAGGAGACAGGAGTATAGATCACATTTTCTGGGGATATTACTTTCATATATACACACACACATGCACACAGGCATATATATTTATACATTTGGGTAGACCATTTCCACAATAGTAGTACTAAAATTCAAAACAAAAAGATGAGCATTTTGAAAAGCCTAATAATTCTTAAGGGGATGTTATCATTTAACTCTGAAAGCTTGTTTTTTTCACTTCTCATCATTTTGTCTTGAAAGACCACTTGTAGAATAGTATTCTTTTATCACAACATAAAATGAATAGACCAAATGCAAAAAAAAAAAAAAAAAAGAAGAAGACCCAGCGTTTAGTACACTATTCATTTTTATCATAGGCAGAGTGTAAGTGATTCAAGAAGAAACAGGAGTGAGAGTAATCAACAGAGTTTAAAATGCTCAAAATTTTTGTGATATATTCAGGGCCCTTTAAAATCTCACTGTTTTTCTCAAGTGTCTTTTAAACATCAGTTTTTGGTACCTTGCTTTTCTATGGATTTTGTTAACCTGAAGGTCAACCAAAATAGTGTATTTTCTTAGTATTTTTCCTACACTTTCAATAAAGGATTTAAAACCAATAAACTATAAAGCAGCAGATTTGGAGAATCTTATTTTCTCTCCGGAAGAACAGTCAGTCTATTTACATAAACATAATATATACAATTTTATGGGATTGTCAGCTCTTCTATATATAATCAAGGTTAAGTTCTTATTATTAACATGATTGCTGTCACGTGTAAATTATGTTCCAAACAGAGACAGGAATTATAGAACTTCTCTCTGAATATGGCATCTACTTTCTTAAAATAAAAAAATTGTTTCAGTCATAAGTACCTATATCCAAGCCTCAAACACTAGAGATAGAAATCCAGTATCATATTTATATTAATTAGTAATTTAACTCAGTATTTATCGAGTGATAGGCACTGTGCATGTCAAAAAATTCTCTGTCCTCAAAGATCTGACAGCTAGCCAGGGAGAGAGACCAGCATAAGAACAACAACAACAAGAAGGGAGCAATACAATACTCTAAGTGTAAGACAGAGATAGTTCCACAAGGCTGGGGAGCACTAGACAGTAAATGAGGCAGAGCTTCTGAGAAGAAGTATTGCTAGATCTGAGTATTGAAATATGTGGAAGATTTATTCTGGTTGATATGGAAAAGATTAAAGAAGAAAGTTGTAATTTTCGGGGGGCGGGTAGCAAAGAATGTATATTGAAATCACAGATATTTTAGGCAAGATCAGGTATTTGGAAGAAACCAAATATTTTAGTGTTGCTGAAACAAAACAGATAAGAATCACGGAGTAAGAGAGATGAGACTGAAGGGATTGGCTGAAGGGGATCAGACCAAAGGGAATATTCCTATAGGCTATGCTAAAGGCGAGATAGGTAGGGAAATGAAGTATTTGTGTTTTTTAGATCTATTCAACAAAGATCGCTTTGTTGAATAGATTTCAGAGGCAAAAGATCAACTAAAATGTTGTTTTAATAGCTAAGGTAAGAGATAAGAACCTATATAAAGGTAGTAAGAATAGAGAGAAGGTAAATTAGATTAAAAAATAGGAAGTGAAAATCAGTGTGACATGGTGGCTGTTTGGACGTTGAGACTGAGAAAGAGAGAAGAGTCAGGAATGATTTCCATTTTTCTAGCTTGTTTTCCTGGGTGGATGATTGGACCGTCAAGTGAGATTATGAAATGGAAGAAATTGCTACTCAGAGCAGGAAGAGAGTAAGTTATATTTGAACATGTTGCCTTTGAGGTTCCTTCAAGACACGCAGGTTGCAGAGATCATAGGCTTGGAGGTGTATACAGTTTGCAGCTGGAGGTACATATTTAGAAGTCATCAGATATAAGTTGCTGTTAAACTTGTAGGACTGAATGACATTATGAGGATGCAATAGGCTGGAATCCTGGCAAAACTAAATTTTAATAGATGGGTGAAAGAAGACCACTGTAGAATGTTCTAGGTACAAGAAAACATCTTCTTGGAATCACAGGATCATTGTGGACAAATTTTTGTTGTCGAGTTCTATTGATTCCCTATCACTCTTCTAAAATTTTTTCATGACTAAATGCTGCTTGCATAATTTAGGTCTCTCAGTCATATGAGCTTTCAGATACCACACTGAAGATAATCTATATGAATGCATGTGAAGATCAAGTATATCCTACCACAGGTATTTTGCTACTTCTCAAATTTTAAACCCTATGGATATTTGCTGGATTGAGTATTGGTCTTTATTTCTATTTTTAGATAACATCATCACTGATAATCCTGGCTTGATATAGCTTTTACTTTCATCATCTAAATGCCTCTTAGTTTCCAATTTCTTCCTTGCAAAGACTTTTATTTCATCAAATATAAGCTGACATTCAATTACCTAAGTTATAAAAGAACTCAACATCTTTATTAACTTTAATATATAGTTTAAATCCCAATTCTAACACAATTGTTTATATATGTATGAAAATTCCTTTCCATTGGTATGATTAGATAATGGGATAGGTTTCCTAGTAAGATGCTAATTGTGCTATCCAAAGAAATCTTTAGGTTACATAAACACTGATCTTGAATAAAAGTGGTATAATTGCACCAGAGACAGAAAGTTATAATAATACAAAGGCTAGAACTTTGTGTGTGCACATGCATGGGAGCACACACACACATGCTGGTTTCTAGGTGCAAAATGGTGATCATGAAAGGTAGTTGTGAACATAAAGTCACAGGTTGTAGAAGCTGAAAAGGATGCTTTATTTTAAAGATATGGAAACTCAGGCCCAGAAAGACTAGCTAGAGTGCTACCCAAGATTGAGAGCAGAATGCAGAATTTGAGCCTCTTAGCTTCTCTTTTGAAATATATCATTGTGCTTTCAAGTTATAGATATATGAAATAATAGAACAAGAAGAAACTCTGTGATTATTCAGAATTTATAGCACACTCCCTGCCACCCCCGCGCCCCCCCCACCCCCCGCTAAAATACTCTGCTGTCTCTTTTTCACAGGAACTGTGTTTAGCACAAACACTGATCACTGTGGCTATCCAGGATTTTTTGACAGATTGTATCATTTCTGCTGCTGCCCCTCTTTCTCTGTCTCTCATTACAAACATCTTAGCAGAGTCTCAGTACAAACATCCATTTGGGATAGGTGCTTCTGATTCTCAGTGCAGCCTACAAACCTTGTTGGAAAAAGTTGTTAACTCCAGACCAGTGATCTTTTATATTTTAAGCTGAGACAGAAAATGCTGTGATGGGTTCATTTAAGGGAGACCAGATATATCATTACTTACAATGAAGAAATCAGGCAATTTTTTGGTGGGTTAGAAGTGGGAGCATGAATCATACATGAATTGGTATTTTCTTTTATGAATTTTTTGATGTGGCAGTTACCCAAGTTTTATGTTGAGATGAGATGAAAAGCAAGGAGCACTTACTGAAGAATTTCTCCTCTCCCTACAATTTCATTAGGGAAATAATGTAACAGACACAGAAGTTCATGCTACTTCCTTCTTTCATTAGTATCTACATATTCTTCTTCACCTTTCTACCCTTCTCTTTCTTACCTCTCCTCTCTTCTCCCCCTCCTCTTCTGGTTTCTTTGTTAAGTTTTTCCTTCTTTCCTTTTATTCTTTCATGTGACTTTGCTTCTTTCTGATACCACCCTCTCTCCATGGTCTCTCCATGGCTACATTTATTGATGTCCTTGGTCTTTGTGATGCCTTAAATAAATGAACCCTTTCTCCTTATTAATCTTTGATCATGACTTTACATATGTAATCATCTTTGTTGAGTTGCTTTTTTTCTGTGAATTATTACAGCATTCTAGACACTTTATTTATTATAGTTTTTTAAAATTTGTTTGATTTCCTGCTACAAGAAATATCCAGGCAAGAGAACAGCATTTGAGATAGAGCAAAATTAGACAGCCTTATTTAGGAGAGAATATTTTAAACTGAAAAGGCATATGATGTCTGGATGAGTATTCATTAGTTCATAATTCAGTTATTTTAAAATGTTACTATTAAAATTATAACAGGTTTCTTACATTGTTCTGGCAGGGCACAAATATTAGAAAAACTCAATGAGAATTTTGCTTATACCCTAATAAAATATGAAACTTGTGGCTGATTGAAGCTACAGATGGATAAATGAGTCTAGAGTTCTTGTATTAATACTTGTAAAATTTAAAGAATTTACCTCAAGAAATAAGGACAAGCAACTTGAAAGAGGAAGTGTTTCTAGTTTGGCAAGTAGAGATTTGACATTCAAAATGTTTCTCAGCAAATAATAAAAATATCAAACTTATAATTAACCAGAATTTATTTTCTACAACAAATAGTATGTTTGGTAACATTAAGTGGAGCATCCTGAACAGCCATTGTGCTCCAATTAACTCTGTTGTCAACCAAAACAGAATGGAAGGAACCTTGATACAGTAGAGAAGTCCCTCAGGGTGGCAATTAGGCTTTAACTGCTGAGGAATGGGGATCTATGGGTTTTTGATAAGCCTAGAAAGCATTTTAAAAACTATAAATTACAAATAAATATTTTGTTGTGGATTAAAAACATAGGATTATATGATTTCAGGGCCACAGACATCTTAGACACAGGCACTAAGAGCCTTGTTTTTTTAAAAATATATATGACCTGCCAAAAAAGTAGCTAATTTTTCCCCAATCTTCAAAATCATGGTGATATAAATAACATATAATTTATATTTCATTTTGATTTCTTTAATTTTTTACAAAATTTTACTTTGTGTCAATTCAATAACATGCATAACACTAAAACAAAGTATTCATCTGAGATCTTTTAGTGTTAAGAAATCATTTTAAAAATAAAAAGTGTCAGAAAAAATCTGGCCATTTATGGTCCATATTTCACTACCAGCTTTGATTTCTTCAGCTGAAATATATTGTCCATAAATAGGGTAGAACTTATGTGCTTTCTTAAGGCACTGTATGTCTTCTTTATAACACTCATTTTATTTAATTAATTTATAAATTATAGTTGGAATCATTTGTCCAATATCTGTCTTCTCTGCTTCACTAGAAACTTCATGTCTGGTCCACCTTTGAATTTCTGAGACATGGCACAGACACTGGTGTACAGTGGGTCCTCATAAATATTAACGGGACAAGTAAGAAAATATGTATTACAAGTATTAGTGAGAGGCAATTATAAATTAATGAAGTAATCTCTAATTTGAAATACAAACAAATTAGGGGTAATTTATAAATCTTCAAATTTTCTGTAAAGAGCTAGCGCCTATAAAATGAAAATAACAATGCTCTTTCTTTATTTCTCCATTGAAATGTTATGAGCATGGTTTGGGAAAATGTTCAAGTTGGCTTTTTAGTTCTATACATTATACATCTATTAAAAGTGAATTTATAAATGCTAAACATTTTAACTTATAATGACTGCAGTATTCTCTGATTACCTAAATTTCAGGATGTATAATGGCTTATTCTCTCCCTGTCCCTAAGCACAAGGTAGTGTAATCACATGTCTGTTCTTAGTTTGGTTTTGTGCTGTGATGGAGAACCACATGTAATATACTATTTGAATTAACCTAGCATGCAGTTAACAGAAGTGCATGGGATTCTTCTGGGCTCTGATAACATTTCACAATAAGTTGCCATCCTTGCAGTCAGAGATGGCATTAAAGCTTATTACAAAATAAAGTATTTAGAAAAAATATGCATTTTGAATTTTGTATGTACTTCATGTTTTCCTCATCTCTCCTTTCTTTACCCCTGCTCTCAAAGGCATGAATAAAATTCTAAGACCATTTATAAATGAAACACAATTTGGTCTGAGTAAAACTAGAGACCCTAATGTGTCCAAGTCAGGGTTCATTTACTATATTTAATTTGTCCCCACAGAGGCCTGTGAGGACATGAGGGTAACTAGGCAACAGAAGCCTTTGTCGGGTCTTGTAGGTCAAGAGACAACACTGACTTCAGTGATAGGTCATGAAGGAGACTCAGGACTTGTTAATTTTTCTTCCTAAAATTCTGTGAATTTTATGAATTCCCCATTGTTTTTAGCAAGATTTTGAAGGTATGAGTACATATGCCTTTTCTGATATATTCACAGAAATTTGCAGAGAAAAGTTGAATAAATGATTAGATTAATGACCTGTGTAAATTTACCAGCACTTTTTACTATCTCATCAGCCTCCCGTTCAAGCTATTGTGATTCACTCTGCTGATGAGCTCATATCCTTCTCTTCTAATATAGAAATTACCATATTTCAGGAGACCAGATGCTGCCAAAATTAAACAAAAACTCCTCTTTGTGCTAACTTGTAGGCACTGATTAGTGGGTCCTCACACTTTCATGTGCTGTGTGTCTGTAAAGAGTGTCTGCCTGAATTGTAGGACATTTGTTCACGGAACCAGTCATAACATATTATTTGAAATATTTAAACAATGCTTATCTTATAAGTTTGTAATTGATTTCTCATATTCTTAAAAAATAATTATTTTTTTTCAGAAAACTAACAAAAACCTGTCAGGTTCACATGAATAAATTCACTTGGTGCATTCCAAACAAAAATGAATGTACTTCCAAGTAATGATGAAGGATGAGAACTATAATATATCTAGCCAAACTATTTTAAAACACATCTGTCAATGTCTATCTATTTGGTAGCTGTTAATTCTTTAGACCTGAGAAAATTGAAAAGGGTGTAATTAATTTTACCACTATGAAACTTTAAAAGTCACAGTGTGAATGTCTGGGAATGTTCTTGTGGCACTGGTAGAAAAGCCACAGCAGGGATGTTAGAAAACAGCAGGTTCTCTGGTGCCAAGCCCCAGCCATGCCTGGGCGGCCCCATGATGTCACTTGGATTCTATTAGCAATACAGGTGTTGGAACAGGCTTTTCTGGGTCCCTCCCAAGAACTAAGTTAGCTACTTGAGATGATTGCACCCACTCTGCTGGGGAACAGATATGCCACATTGACGTTGGCCACCGAGGACAGCTCCACCGCATTGTTTTTACAAATCTGACTTATTTTATGGACTATCACATTGGTTTAAAAACCCATAAGTACCTCTAGACTGTATTGTTATTTTAGATTGTTGAATAAGGCTCAGTTTAACCTGATAGAAGGAAAAGGGGTTTATAGTCACATAGAGTTTTGCTCCTGGTTGTCACAGTGAATCTCAGTATGAATGAGGGCAAGTCCTTTTACTTCTCTCAGACTTACTCATCTACAAAATAGAGATAAAAATCTCTTCCCAAGAAGGTTAAAGTAAGGATTAAATACAATAATGTATATGAAAATACCTAGCAGAGGCTCTCCCTCTAGTACATGCTCAATAAGCTACAACCAAGGCTGATAATGCAATCAGTACTCTCAGCTATGCACAGCATGGCCTCTCAGACCACTTTCCTGGGGCCACGTAGAATGCTCTCAATCCAGAAAGGAAAGGGTTATGCAGCCCTGATGTACAAGTTTTTGAATATTTTATATATCACCCTCAATCATTCCTATCTTCTCAGAGAGTGAGAGAGAAAAATGGCTATATAATGCATGTAAAGTGCCTACTGTGATGAATAACACATATTAATTATAGCTATTATCCTAACTTTTATTACCACCTATAGTAGATTGGATAATGGCCCCCAAAGACATTTACATCCATAGTGCTGGAATTTGTGAATATATTATTTTGTATGGCAAAAGAAACTCTGCAGATATGAATAATTTAAGGATCTTGAGATGGGGAGATGATCCTCAATTAACCAGGTGGGGTCTAAATGTAACCATGAGAGGACTTCTAGCACAGAGACAGGAAGGTATGAGATGTGACAAGAGAAGTAGAACTTGGTGTGATATGGCCATGTGCCAAGAAATGTTGGTAGCCTGTAGAAGCTGGGAAAGGAAAGAATGGGTTGACAAACCCTCCACCCCCACTCCTCCACCCAGCATCTCTAGGAGGAACCAAACTTGAGACAGCTTGATGTTAGCACTGGAAGACTAATTTTGGATTTCTTACCCTTGGAACTGTAGGAGAATAGAGGCAATGGGATATGAATACCTTTGCCGTCTATAACCTTATTTCCAACAATATTGAACTCTTTACCATCATCCCCAGGAATCATCCTTTACCTGCATGCTTCTTGCTGCTACACATACGCTCTTCCTCCCCATTCCTCTCTACCTGCCACTTTATTGCCTTCTCACAACTTCTCTTTCCAGAACATGTTTACTGATCCTCTGAGAGGGAGAACAAGAGCTTATAAGACATATCCTGCTAGTGAGGAAAGGAGTCCTGAGCTCCTTTGCAACCTTGTAGTTCTTTATCTATAAAATAAAAACAAAAACAAAACCTTGTAGGTTTTCTTTTTATCATGAAAAGGACTCTGAGCTAACAGTATGTATTATTTTTATTTCATCCAAGAACTACACCGTAGAAATAGTTTTATTGGAGAAAAATAAAACTAGGAGCGAACTGTTGCTTTTTCCCACATGCCTACTGCCAAGTTTGTGCCTGTGCTTTACTTTGACCGCACTGAGTCTACAAATTGTAGTGACGGCTGTGTTCTGACATGGCCCTTTGACTCCTCCAGACGGTTTGAAAATGCCCCCCTTCAGAAATGCCCACACCAGTTTTCAACATGCTAATGGGAAGAATCTCTGATTCCTGCGGGTGTCATCAAGAATGAAGGGCACATCTGCCTGTCAGGTGGATGAAATTAATTAGTACCAAGGTTAATGGCTAAGGATATGGCAATTACTTGACTTTTAACAGTGATATTGTATAGCTAGCTAAGTATCATTCACTCTTCATGATGATGAAAATTTCACAATGTAAAATCCATGACTTTATTCACTCTTTTGGAAAGTATACTTTGAATTTCTAGAGTGTAACAGTGGTGGGATAATCAAGGCATCTTCCTTCTTGTAGAACCAGCAACTTTGACTTTTGAAGAGAGGTTTGAATAGCTTTCCTTTGGAATTATTACTGCAAAGCTCTTCTAAACCCTCAGTGATCATTTATTAGGTGGTTACCAGACACTGGAGATCAAATGCTGAAGATTTCTGTGTTTTGGTTTTCAGTATACAACCCAAGGAAGAATTTTGACAGTGAAGGAAACACTTATAGTCTCTCAAGGAAAATTAATGTTTTCCTAAAAGCTGCACAGATAAAAGGTGAAATACTTTACCAGCGACACGTAGATCTCAGTGAGTATAAACACATTTAAAAGTGTATTGGGAGAGGGACTGCGTGCAGCCCTGGATTCAGACATTCATTTTGCCGGATCTGGGGATGACTTCCCATCACAATGGCACTTTCAGGAGAGTCAGATGCTGATACAGAGATGTTTTGTTTGGTGGTTAACAACCATGGCTTAGCCACAGAATGATGCCGTATTAAGTTACCTGCAAAGACAAAGGTTTTGAAAAAAGAACTGAAGTTCTTCAAAATATGCAGTATGGATTTCAAAGACGGTCCTAGTTT
Source organism: Phyllostomus hastatus (assembly GCF_019186645.2). Classification (NCBI taxonomy): domain Eukaryota; kingdom Metazoa; phylum Chordata; class Mammalia; order Chiroptera; family Phyllostomidae; genus Phyllostomus; species Phyllostomus hastatus. Next base: position 31,216,963 of record NW_025333916.1, read on the forward strand.
TTCTGTTTTGAGGAGTTCTGAACAGCAACAAAGTTTCACAAGTTTATGCAATGTCTTTTGCTTTATATCCTCACCTAAGAGGACCTATGACAAAGTAGCAAAAGGAGGAATAATATTTTTAAATGACTACTCAATGGAAATCCCTATGGCAGGTGTTTTGCATATGTTCTCATTTATTTCTCACAGCTATCTCATTCGGTATATTCTCCTCCACTGTACAGTTAAAGGATCCACCTCAGAGAGATTTAGAGATTACCTAGAAGGGGTAGGATTTGAACACATGTCTGTATTGTTCTAAAGCTCACAATGTGTTTTTATATGACACCAAAGTAACATATCATGAGAATGAGCATGTTTCCCATTTAAAACAAATTAACCTTTAAATTGTCTTACCCTTTTTAGTTGAAATGCCTTAGAAAGTGGAGTGTTTTGAGATCCTCCAGGAGAAGTTAAAACAAATAATATTGTAATTCTACAGATAAGGACATTATAGAGAAATAGAAATTACATTGTTTTACTATAGTAAAAAGCCTAAATTATTCAGGTGACTATATACATTGGTCAGATGCGATGAACACGTCTCAACTTACCATAGTTAAGAGAGAAATAGATTTGTGTTCTCTCCAATACATCATTAATTCTATTGTTTATTATCTTCAAGAGTCAACATTTTTCTAAATATAGCTTAATATATAATAAGATTTTACTGTATTTCCTTAAATTGCTAAATTCTTCTATTTCTAAACTTTTTAAAAAACATAATTTATAGCATTGCTCACTAGCTGATAATAAAATGCTTCCTTATAGTCTCTAAATATAACAGCCAGAAAATAAAGCTGATTTTTGTTATTCTTACTTATGATTTTCTTCAACTTCACTGATAATCTATCATACGGGTTTTTTTTTGTATACAATTGCATCAAGTTTTGACCATTCTATGAGCTGAATAATTTCAGTTTTATTAACTTGTAGTGAATGATAGATTATTTCTCTCTCTCTAATTATAAGATATACTTTTTGCTTTTATCTAGCCTCATTATAGATACAAATTTGGTATAATTCAAACAGGTATTTTGGTAGTTGAATATTTTTACCATAAATATCTTATAATTTTTAAAATGTGTACCTTCATTAAAAGAGCTTGTTAGTTTAGCAGCAAATACATAAACATTTTTTTCATGAGGCAGGATTAGCTGACTGAAATGCACTTCAGGTTTGATTCAAACATAGATTTAGAGAGAGAATGAACGTGTAAATTATCCTTGGGCTTCTCATTGCTGCTGTTCAGAATTTCCACAGCAGCGTGCAGGCTCGCAACTATTGTTTTGGCTCTGCATTTCCCTAGTTCTCGTTCTCATTCACTCCACAATGGCAGGATGGGACTGAAAGTGATGTGGTGGTGAGATAAAGGAAAGCAAATAGTCCCTGCAATGTTTAATCTCCTTTAAGATCTATTTGCCACATGAAAGATCTTTGAAAAAAATTGTGTTCATTAATTAATGTTTGTTAAAAAGAAGTCTTCTTCTAGTATCTCTGGAATAAAGCAGAGTTTCTTTAATCATGAGTAGTAATCTTCCCTACCCATTTCTGCAAATGAATTTCAAAATATGCTAAAGATGTCAAGGAAGATACATATCCCTGAATATAAGGAAATATTCTCTTTTTCAGAAATAAAATGCAAATGGTTCTGAATTGTCTACTACATTTTCATGTTCTACATTATTCTATACCCCCTTTTGACAAAATACTGAATTTTAAGATGTCACATTATCTATGAGTGAAATCTGATGGTGGAATGTGTTTATTTTAAAATTACATAGGTGTTCAAAGTTTGGTTTATGCTAACTTCAAAGTGTGACTAGATATTTTCCATCTGAGTATAGGAATGAATATTTTGCTGGAAATGTCTGTTTTGGAGTTTTCTACTACTATCCCTGGGTATTAACAAACTCTTTCAGCATAGTTTGGGAAGATGTGTGGTGAGGGCTTTGGTATATAGGTATTAGATCAATTGCTTTTGAATCCTGACTAATGCTTTAACCAAACACTTTAAACATTAATGGTTGATGATTGGAATGATTATATAACCTACATTAATGGTCTAAGAGCTTCTTGGTGCATATGGTGCCTGGTTTCATTAGGGATCTTAGGTAGCCAAAAATGAAAAATAGTATTCATTCATAGTTTGAGAAGTTTTCACATCACTGCGGATGGCACTGGGACCACCAAACCACCACTATCATATACACAACTCATCTGTCACATCCTCACTGCCACCACCACTGCCACAAACACTTCACCCTCATCCAAACTTCAACAATCCCCTTCAATTTACTTAAATGGTACTATAGTGGAATTATTAAGGGATTAACAATAGTCCTATCCATTAATAAAATTTTAATTTAGTGGGAAGGACAGATATGTACCCAACCAGTTTTGCTAGAAAGTAGAGTATGTGCAATATACTAAAATACAACTATCAAGTTAATAGATGCTTAGAGAGAGTAATCTGATGGGAGGCACTTCAGGTGATTTCATGGGTAAGTTGCCATATGTGTGGCCTTGAGAGAAAGACAGGGATTTATTCACTCAGCAAATCATCATGTACAAAGGATAAAATATGCAGACAATGGGAGGACATTCTGGACAGAGATACTACTGAGAGCAAAAATGAGAAGTGAAACAAGTAGTGAAGCTGTTTTATAATGTTGAGTCATGAAGAGTTTTTAATGCAAAAAATTGTGGAAGGAAAGTGATTGGGGATTATAAAGTATTTATACCTATCAAGGCCATTTTATAGAGTATGCTCATTTTTATGTTAAGAGATTGCAATTACTTTCTGTAGTCAGTGGTAACCATGGAAGGTTCTGTGCTGGAAAATGAAATAAATAGAGTTATGATTTAGGGATAGATGAATTGGAAGTAGGGAACAATTATACTAAGGGAAGACCAATTAGAAAAGACTAATGACAGTTTAGGCAAGTAATGAGGGACTTCTGACTCAAGGTGTTGACCGTAGAGCAAAGGGACCAACTTGAAGAATTTACCAAGGTGCTTGTTGAGGGGAAGGGATAAAACAGACCATAGAGAAAAGAGGCAAAGGGAATTCTTTGAAGGATGCCATCCTGACAGAGATAAAGAGCAGAGGAAAAGGGTTTGGTTCTGAGGGATGATGATGTGTTTGGGTTGGTAGAGCATGAGAGATGAGAGAAATATTTAAGGATCCTCTGCTTAAAAATGAATGACAGTTGAGACTATATTATCAGAAAGAACACAGAGCCCAGATCTTCAAAATTTTCCAACTCTTTTCCATATTCTGAACAATAGAAAAGACCAAAGTTTTAATTCAGTTTCTTTGGTGGCATAAAGTACAATACAATATTTCTTTAGTATCATGTGTTTTATTTTTCTAGATATATGTAGATTCTTCATTCTACTTAACAACCTAGTCATACTGAAATTTATTCCTGATTCATTCATCAATAAGTCCATGCTATATTGAGATTCATTTATTTAAACAACAATTTTTTTCTGAGTGCCCAGCAGGCATGAGACACCATTTCAGGCACTAGGGGTATGCCTGTGACTAAAACAGACAAAGCCTATCTTGGAGCTTATGGCCTAGTAAGAGGCAGACAGACAATAGGCAGGTAATTCAATAAATGGACAAGCTAGTTCCAAAGATAAGTACTCTGCTGGAAGCAAACATAATGATCAAGAGTGGTGGGGGAGTGAGAGATGTAGTCAAAGAAGCTGTAAAATAACTAGGAGAATATAGTTGAGCTAAGAACTGGGGGACAAGTCACCTGGGCAAAGAAAAATCATAGGTGTAAAGACCTTCACATGCAAGAAAACTACTATGGAGAACAAAAAGAAAGCTAGGGAGTTATGGTACAGAATGAAGTTGAAAGAGTGAGCCATGAAGTGGATTTTATTTTAAATGCCACAGCAAAGTATCAAGGGCTTTAAGCAGAGGGATTAATGATCTGATTTCAATGTTTAAGTGATTCCTCTTCCTGCTGTGTGGAAAATGGGTTGCATGGGGCCAGAGGTAAAAACTAGGAACATAGGTAAAGGAAATGGCTGATGGATGCATGCTGGCATTGAGGGAAAGTGATGATCAGAAGATGACTCCCTAGATTTTATTCATTGAGTTTCTCCCTTTCATATGTAACTGAACTGAATTAAAAACAACTAATTATGTACATTGGGTTCAGCATATTTTTTCTTCTCTGTCTTTTGTTATTTTTAAACAAATCTTTTTTGTTGATTTTTATTGTATTATTTTTTTGTCTTTGAAGTTTTTTATTGTTTTTCATACACAATTATCTCCATTTTCCTGCCACTACTTCCTCTGCCCCCCCCCCACCTACCTCCCACCCTCAGTCCTTCCCGTTTTGGTTTGTTCATGGGTCCTTCATACATGTTCCTTAATGATCTTTCCCTTCTTTCCTCCATTATCTCCCTTCCCCTTCCCTCTGGTTATTGTCAGTTTGTTCTTTATTTCCATGTCTCTGGTTATATTTTACTTGCTTGTTTGTTTTGTTGATTAGGTTCCACTTATAGATGAGATTATATGGTATTTGTCTAAAGACTTTATTTATTTTTAGAGAAAGGGGGAGAGAGGAAGAAGAGAAGGAGAAAAACTTCAGTGTGTGGTTGCCTCTCATATGTCTCCAAATGGGGACCTGGTCTGCAACCCAGGCATGTGCCCTAACTGGGAATTGGACTGGCAACCATTGGTTCACAGGCCGGCACTCAAATCCACTGAGCCACACAGGCCAGGGCTCTTCTCTGTCTTGCTGTTGCCTTATTCTTAGGAAAAAAATTCACAAGTATTTGTCAGTACACAGAAAATAATTTTAAAGACATGAGGCGTGTACAGGGAATCCAGTGGGAGAAGCAAGCCAGAATCACAAACAAAAGGATGGTGTCATGTTGTCAGGCTGCTTTCACTAAAAGTCTTAATGAATTCATTTACTTGCTGAGTCGTTGACTCATTTGTTTATCTTGGTGTGGACATAGGGAGTCTCTGGTACACTGGTTAGTTTTTTATACCTTTATGGAAATATTCAGGAAGGGCATTTTAAATAAAGAAATATGAATAACAATCTTTGTTTTGTGACTAATGCTGTAATTTTTGTCACATGTAAATGAACTGAGCCTCAAATTATTCACATTCTGATATCTCCATTGAATTCTCGAACTTCTATCCTGTGTTACAATTTGTCACACTCTATAAAAACCATCACCACAGTTTTCTTTGCAATAATTGAATAAGGATGTTCAGACTTAGGGTGGGAAAAAATCTGCTAAATAAACAAACCCAATGTGATCCACAATTTGTTATAAGTGTGAACAGTAAATTAACTCATAATATTTAGGATTTTGTTTGTTTGTATCATGATCTCTGTTATTCCCATGGATATAAACTAACTTATAACTAACTTAGAAAACTAACCATGAGTACTTTTTTTTGTTTGTTTGTTTCTTTGTTTGTTTTAGCAAGCGTGCATCTAGGTAGTAGTGAAAGCTTTCTAAGTCTCTTCTCATTTTATTACAATTTTATCCAAAATAATAGATATCAATAATACTACATTTTCAAGGTCATGCAGTTTTACTAAATTATTGAACACCCTGAGAAAAATCAAGAAAATGGTCCCCCAACTTTTGAAGTGTTCTCTTGATAAATGTGAACACTGTGAGGATAGGGCTACCTCTGCTTTACTCAGAGCAGAATCCCCAGGATCTAGTATAGCCATTTTCACAATAGAAGCTCAGAACTATTTTGGATATATTAATGAAGTCATTGGTTGCTGGAGTAGTCGGGGGCATTATGTTTTTCATGAGTACTAGTGCTTCCAGAGGTTCGCTTCATATAGATGTGAATCCAACATTTTTTCCTGGTTAATATTGTGCTAACTAAAATGCCTAAATCTTCTTGAAAATTTCTTTGCCAGTTTTACCATTAAGCACTTAGGCAAATAACAAGCCTTCATAGATTGCATTATAAGTATAGATGACTAATAAAGTTGTTATACTATTTATATCTGTGTTTTTATCCTAATATTAGATAAAACCCCACTTTGTCTTCGGATTCTTGATTATTCAATGATGCTTTGCCTTGTAAAAATAAACCTTATCATCTCAACTGCCTCTTTGGAATCAAAACAGATTCAACCTACCCAGCCATGCTCTGTACCACCAACCTGCCCATGTCTCGGTTCTTCCTCCCACGCTGATTTGAAAGTAATCTTCATGATGCTTCAAGCAATTTTTTCTCTGCTTGTTTGATTGTGCTTTTGAAGCATTGCACATTGCCAACATTTCTGTCTCTTGCTTTTTATCTTGCAAACTGTTTTCAAAATTGGTTAAAATGTTAGATAGTTAATGAGGTGTTTTCATGGAGCTATTTTCTCAGGATTTTCAACTCAGTGACTACCAAGTTAGGCTTATTTGCATCTCCCCAGTGATTAAAGACCTAGGTTTTAAATGAGCATTAAAACACACCTGACAAATTTGTAGCCAACTGCAGTACTCACTGGTTGTAACTGGGGTCTGTGCTATGTTGTTTTGAGCCACCAAATTCCCTGTGATACACCTTCTGCCTCAAGATAATTCTGCTATTTTATCTTTTCCATTGTCACCACTTACAAGCTTTTTCTCCAAACATTACTGTTTGTAACCACTTCCAACTGAACAATTGGAATATCTAAATCTTTCCAGCTAAAACTATAATTTTAAATAAATACATTTTGAAGCAATAGTTAGTGACACTTTAGTTCTCTAAAGTTGGAACCTCTAGACTTGTGGCTGTTTTCACACTAACTTCAATGGGTAATATAATTAAACATAGTTTTATGTTTGTAAATAAAGCAATTGTCCAAGTACATTTTTGGTAGGAAATTTAACCAAGTTATGGGAGATAGTGGTATGTGTGTGTATTCAGTTTAAAATGAAATTAAGAAAACATACTAGGTTGTTAAAAATTCTTGTCTTTTCAAAAGATTACTTACTCTTCTAGAGACATACTAAGTTATATGGTTGGGAATTATTAGTTTCATCTTTGATTACAGTAGTGTGACATTTCACTTCAAGTCAGTTAAAGCGATAGTGACATTTGGTTCTCCAACAACTCTAAAGTACCATGTTTTCCAATCACTCACAACATGTGGATATTTTCTATTTAGGAGGTTAAAAAATAAACTTTGCTAACCTAGTAGGAATTGACTTACATTTTCTGCTTGTGTCTAAGGGCACTTTAATAAAAACAAATCAAAGTAAAAAAAAAATAGTGCAGTAACTATCCAGGGTGCTAAATCTTACTCTTACTTTATCTCAATACCTCACTCTTCCCGAGGCTGCAGGCGTGCTTCTGCACAACGCACAGCCTTGTGGGGCATCCCAGCATGAGAAGCAGCGGTGCAGAGAGAGTAGATCTAAACCTCAGAGAACACCTTGATTCAGGAATGGAGGGATGGAAAGGACCCAGAGAATCTGAGAAAAAAAGTCTTAAAGGTAAAAGGAAAATCAGGAGCATCCAGAGTGATGCAGGTGAAGGAGGAAGAAAGGTTTACAAATGAAAGCAGTGGTCAGTGGAGAAGTGAAGACAGAGAACAGAAAGAGGCATGGGGAATGCAGCTGAAATTACCAGGACTCAATGAGCCAGGAAGCTATGAGCAAGTTCACCAGTAAATATAAGTCACTCTTTCAGAAGAGGAGTGGCATTGAAGTAGCAAGCCCAAAAAGCACAGATGTTTAGGGACATGGAAGAATTAAGAAAACAGTTGAGGCAGAGAAAGGATTTAAGTAGCACTGAAGGCAGTAATAGCTAACAATATTTGAGTGCTTATGTGTACCAGGCAGTGTTCTAAATGCTTTAACTAACTTAACATCATAACAAACCTATAGGTGCTTCTATTGCTATCCACAGTTTGGATAAGGAGACTAAGGCACAAGCAGATCATATAATTTGTTCAAGGTCATAGATACAGGTAATGGTGTCAGATTTTAAACCCACAAGGTTTATCTCCAAAGGCTGGCTCTTAACCATTCCATCACACTGCCTCTCTGTGCTAGGCAGAAAGGGACAGTCTGTGGAGCATTAATGTCTCTGAGCTTCTCACAGGTAGGGATGAGATTACAGGTGTGCTCAGGAATCAGCATCAGAAGGAGGGATGAGATGAGGATGCATCAGGACATGATAGTTTTGAAATAGTCATAGCCTCTTTAATGGTTTCCACACGATAAAGAAAAAAATAAATACTTTACCAGCTGGAGGACCAGGGAAACAAAAGAGTTACCTCAGGAGAATGAAATGAATTGCAATGATCACTTTGGATTACGTGATAGGGACTCAGCTGAGGCAGAAATCAGTAATCAGCAAACAGAAACAAGGGGCCAGTACAAGCAAAGGAACACCTTTCTGTGGATTCTGTCAGCTTTGCAGCCGTATGTGAAAGAGAAGGGAGACGATGTTGGGATGTAACTATGACTTAAAAAACAGGGCTGGGATGCTCTTAGGAACTTCATTTGCTTTAACAGGAGGGGGTAAGTATGGTAGAACATTGCAGCCATAATTGTTTTGCACATTTTATAGTGGATTATGATTAAAGGAAGGTATTTTAAGACCTTATCTAAAAGACTATAAAATTCTTGAGTCTAGGTACTCTCTCTACCTTCAATTAATATTCCATATCTCCTACTGCAATATTTCTCATGTTGTAAAAATTCAGTAAATACTGTGACTTTATTGTTATTTCAAAGAATTAGAGGGAACCTAGGAGAGGGTAGGGATGGCAGTGGAGCCTGTGGAAAGTATTTATGCCACTTTATAAGTTAAGTCAGTTTGGAAAAATAAGCTTTTTTGAGGGAGAATAAAGTCATCCAAACAACTTCCATAATTACTTTTAATTTTAGGTATCTTTAGATATCTAAACCAAAAGCTTTGAGAAAACTACAACTGCAAGACAGCAGCCACTAACACAGCTCCAGGAGTATAGGGGAGAGATGTATGGTCCTCTTAACTATACAAAAAGTTTAATGTCCAGTGCTAATATGTGCTTGGCAATAAACTTGAAATGGTTTACCACCAGAATATGTTAAAGATAGTCTACTCCTGTTTCTCTTGAGGGGGGGGTAGGAAGTGGGGAGAGAAGGGAGAATAGTAATATAGTATATGTTGTATAATAGTATATGTTGTGCTCTTACATCTATCACAGAGCCCCAGAACCCTGACTTGAAATTTGAATTCAGTCTTTCATTTAGTGTATTAATAAGGGTATAATATCTGCACTCTTTACATAAATAAACATACCATCAAATGTGTTATTTTTCTGCACTGACAGATGGATCACATACATAAAATTACAGAGAATTCTTATTTTGAGCAGCTTGGCACAGCACTCTGCATCCACTCTTGTTGTTTGCTGCATATTCTAGTGCTGCCTGTGCCCTGAGCCGAGGTCTCAAGGTAGCTACAGTGTGACATTTTTCTTGAACAGGGATAGGCAAGACTTAATCAACCTCATTATTCTTCAATTCTTCAATGGCTTCTATGGCTGTGCCCATTCACATATACTGTTCTCTTGAGCTATAAATCTGTGCCCAATTATTTTTGTTGGGCAGGCCACTGAGTGACTTGGTGACACCTTTTTTGCATTCCAATTTTGAATTTATTGTGGATTAGAGACTTTAGGGGTCAATAGGGCTTTGTATAAAAGGGCTGAACTTCCTTTCCCCCTCAGTATCTTTGTCTGGGTTTAGTCCCCTTTCTTATTTTTATAAATAGGCCTTTAAATGAAGCCTGAAGCTATTAGAAGTTTATAGCAGCTGGTCTATCTAGTAAAATTCCAGAATGTTTATTATATACAGGAAAACACGATCCCAAATAACTGGTTTGAGTGAAACTGAGGCTTTACTGGTTGGAGACTGGCAAAATCCCAGTTATAGGCTGACCTTGGACCGCCCTCAGAGATAAAGCTCTGAGAAAGATTAAGCTCATGTCTGGGATGGCAAAGAGAGTGGCTGGAAGTAAAGATGTTTTATCTACCTAGTGCTGTGTTATGAACCCCAAAATGACAGGATAACTAGGGTTTTCCTCACTATTTGTCGGGTCAGATACTTGGGCTGGGATTAGTTGGGTGATTCTTCTATTGCATGTGGTATTAACTTGGCTGATTGTGCCTCATGGCTTCTCTGTATGGTCTCTCTTCCTCTCTCTGAGGTAGTAAGGATTCTTCAGAAAAGTAGAACTAACAGGATGGAGAGGGGGGAGAGAGAGATTTTAAAGAAATTGTCTTAAGTGATTATGGAGGATGACAAGCCTAATATCTGCGGGGTGGGCTCCCAAGCTGGAGACCCGGGGGGAGTTGATGTTGCAACTCAAGTGTGAAGGCCGGCTTCAGCGACATCTATCTTTTTATTAAAGGTTTCTACTACTTGGACACATCTCACACAATTACAGAGGGTAACCTGCTTTACCCAAAGTCTACTGATTAAATGTTAATCTCATCTAAAAAATGCCTTCAAAGCAACACCCAGATGTATTTAACCAAATATCTGGATACTGTGGCCTAGCCCAGTTAACATATACATTTCACCATCAAACTCTCCATGTGCTGGGGAGTCCAGCCCAAGCATTTTTACAACATGAGAGCTGGCTACCCAGAGAGAGAAAGAAGAATGTGGCAGCCTAAACTCAGAAGTCTTAGGACATCATTCAAGTTGCAAGTCTCATCTCATAGTCAAGGGAAAGAAGAAATAGACACTACTTCATGATGTGAGGAGCAAAATATGCAGATAGGGATGGGAGGAACCGTTAGTGACTAGCATCGCAGTCTTCCTTCTGGCTACACTTGTCATGTCTCTTGTCTGAAACTTTCATCATGTTGCAGCATTAGTTTTCAGGTTCTAGGTGCAGGATCTTATCATCTAAATTAGATACATCCGAAGTTGAAGCTCTTCAGCTATAGCTTCTCTCTATTCAGAATCTTGATCTTTTAAGAGATTAATATAATCTGTACATCCCTGTTCCCACAACACACAATGATGAGACGATGATTATAGTATCTCTGGCAAAAGACTTGGCCATTCAGAAGCAGGGGATTGGGCAGCACATGACAGTCACTGTTTCATAGCGATTCTGAAATCTAACTGAGAACATGTTACCAGTTGCCTCAAATCTAGGGACAAGGAATGTTTCTTGAAAGTGCCCTAATTCTCTAAATGTGTTTGTCTACTTGACTGTTCTCAGTTACTCTTGGCTGTGTCTTCTAAGGCATCTTTCTTTTCCATCAGAGATGACCCATGTTTGTAGCTGAGTAGCTTTCTCAGCCTTTTTAATGACCATAAACAACTGGAGGCCTCTTTTCATTTTGTCCAGCCTCATTCCCTTTTAGTGCAAGATGACACTTCCTTTAAAAATGTTGTGGTTTTTCCATGGGTCCAATTATATGCCATTCCATTAAGCACAATCTACTCCCACAATCTCTTTAAAAGATACACTTTTCTACATTAGACCAAGGGTCAAGGTGCTATGAAATGATATCCTTTAGAACTTTTGGAAGTTTTTATCTTCTGTCTGAATGGTTCTTACAAAAGTTTTAAGAGATATTTTACTGCCACACTTTTCATTTAATATTTATCTGAGGCCATGTTTTACTAGTAGCTCTCTGGTTTTAACCAGAGGTTATTTCTTACTGAAAACCTCTTGCCATTTGAAGGAGCTAAGAATGAGAAGTAATTTTATTTTCTAAGCCAGCAAGTCCTGAGTTGAAATTTGTGGCTTTATTATTTATTATAGGCAGGAGTTTCCTAAGAAACTTTTTGTTCCGTGTGGTATTGATTAGGTCACAATCACTTAGCTGCATTTTGTTAGTAGCTTTTCTTGGCTGGAAGGTCCATGAAAGCTTCACTTACATACCTGGCACCTCTAAGCTCAACTACATGACTTCTATTAATACATATAATAAGCTTGGCCATCCTTGCAGCATTGTAGCCACAGACTGGACAGAGTTTGTATATAGTGGCTGGCTTCAAGAGCAGTTGTTTTAAGTAAACAAGCCCCACCCCCAATGTAAATATGCTTATAAAGCTTTTGCTTATATTATATTTGTTAATGTCCATTTAACCAAAGCAAAACATATGATGTCTGTCCAGGAGGTATCCAACCATGAACTATGAAAAATAGAGACATTTATTGAAGAAGATACAAGAAATATCATACATAGGACAATGATGCCTCTGTTCCCTTCAAAGTAGGCATCTTGGGACTTCACATAGTTTTCCCAATTGCCATCAGCTGCCCTGTTGTATTTTCTTGAATCTTATTGATGGTCTGAAATTTTGTCCCTTTCAAAGGTGATTTCAGTTTTGGGAGAAGCCAGAAGGCACACAGCGCCAATTATAGGCTATAGGGGGTCGAGTCACCTGGATGATTTGATGTTTCACAAAAAAATTCTGCATCAGATGCAATACATGAGTGGGTGCATTATGATGAAGCTGCCAATCACCAGTTGCCCATGGCTGCAGCCTTCTGAATCATCCAGATAGTTTCCATGGAGGAATGTTCAAGCTTAATACAAAATTTGATGCAGGTTTGTTGCTTTACTCACTCAGTCATTTTGGATACTATGGCCACACAGCACACATACTCACTCAATGGTGTCTACTGTCCCCACTGACTAGTACAGTAAAGTCATCATTGTTCATGCATGCACATTCCAGTCCATTTTCCTTGGCCAGCCATGTTATGTTATAGAAACTGTTTTTGCTATATTAACAATGGCAGGACTTTTTCTAGACAGGCCATGTATAGTTAAGCCAGACTCAGCATATGTTATTTCTACATAAGGTAAGAAATAACAAGAGATAGCATTTATTGAGGGACAAGTATGTAACAGTCCCAGAGAGAATAAATTTTATTGCCAAGCAGAAAAAGGATTTGTCACCTTCTAACTTTTATTAGTTATATGGCTTAGGGAAGATTGCTGTACTTGTGAGCTTTTTGTTTGCTGCCTATAAAATGAAAAACATGAAGTACACATTACTAGATTTTTGTGAGAACTGTTCAAGATGCAGGGATTAAGAAGCATAATTGGTAGGTACAAAATAGACAAAGGGATGTTAAGAGTAGTATAGGAAATGGAGAAGCCAAAGAACTTATATATTGACCCATAGACATGAACTAAGGGTGTATTGCTGGAGGGAATGGGGACTCTGGGCAGAGCAGGGAAAAGGGGGATAATCGGGATGACTGTAATAGCATAATATAAAATATATTTTTAAAAAGTTGGGGTCAGGAAATTCTTATTAATCAAAAAAAGATATAATAGTTTAAGGGAATCAGATAGAAATAGGGGGCCTAGGCCAGGTATTTAGGACATAGAGAGTCAGAATACAGGCAGTATATTTAGGCAAATACATACGGGTCCCAGAGGAAGAAAGAAGTTTGATAGTTTGCAAAGTTGCTAAGGGCAGAGACTCCAAACCTTACTGTAAAAAGTAGAAATTGGACTCAATATATGGGCAGATCTTGGCCCACAGGCAGAAAAGACATCAGGTTAGAATAGGGACGGGACAGATAGCTCCTAACATTGGAATCATTTTAAATTTCTATAGGATTCTAGTTGTCCTTTCAATTATTTTAATTATCTAGTCTCTATCTGTTTGGGCATATAATAGTTTCCTAATGGGAGGACTCCCACATAGACATATCAAGCTGTAAAACTGTCTATGGCATCTGCAATATCCATAAAGCTCAAGAAGTAATGCTGTCTCTACCATTTTTTGTTTCAATGGCAGAATAGTCCATTCTTTCGTTATAGCAATTTTCTTCTTTACATGTGTTCTCACCCAGAAGAAAGTTGGAATCACCAATCCTACTCTCTGAGGCTCAGGTGCAGAAGTCAAGAGTTTTCTGGATCCTTTTGAACATTTTATCTCTCCTCATGCTGACTAGTATTTCAGTTTCAAAGTTTATGCTATCTTATAAAGTCACTTAGTACTTTTGTTTTTCATTGAAACATTTTAAATAGAATAAAATAGGATCATTATTAGTTACATTTAGACACAACAGATTTCCTTCATTAAAAAAGAAATTTAGAGTGGCATTATAAATAAATACATTAAAAAAATAGAAGCACACATTCCTGCAGTTCTTGCTGAGGAGGGTAGGTTCTTTCTTACCATTAGAACCATTACAAAAATTTAATTAGTTTCCTTTAAGATTTTGATTATGAATTTATCTTAGGCATTTGTAGGAGGGTATTTTTAAATGCTATTTTAACATGTATGCATTTCAGAGGTTTTCTGAGAATTCTTAGTGGCAAATCAACACACAAGTATTTCTACCCCATAGTCAAATTCATAGTAGTCCCACCTTCTGATACTGTTGTCACAGCGACATTTCTGTGAGTGGCTCTAAGAGTCAGTAGCCTGAAGATCTATAGCATTTAAATATACAGATTGAATTGTTAATGTCAATTAAAGCTTTTTGTTTCTTTATCCAGTTTGTAGACCTTGGTCTAAGGAGACTCTGTTAACTAGAGTGACTAGATTTTTAAGAAATGCTGTATTTATGTTTTTCAAGATCAAGTCATCAGTTAGGAAATAAGATGTCTACACTCTGTTCTGATGCTGATTTATGTCCTAGATCAGAGGTCAGCAAACTTTCTGTAACAAGCCTAATGGTAAATATTTTCAGCTTTGTGGGCCAATCTCTGTGATAAATCCCCAACTTTGCCATGTGATGCAAAGCCATGTAAATTGGCCTTGTGTTTTACAAGGCACACTTTTTGCTGTTGTTAATATAACCAAGACAATAATATATTTTAGTTTGAATTTATTTTAGAATGTACTAATAATTGGATGTTTTTCTATCATTTATGTTTGAGGTTTAAGAAATTATTACTATGTATAAAATTGAATAAAATAAAAAGAATTTAGAACTAAAAATTAATCTCAAAATGGCATATTACTTAGCTACAATTTGTTGCAGGAAAACATTTAGTCTATGTATTATACTACTTAAAAGGAGTGTGACATTTCACCATATCTTCACCGTATCATAAATACTTCATGCCAAATAAAAAAAATTACATAGCTTTCACCAAAAGACAAGTTTATGTCACTTCAAATCTACGTTTGAGTAAATAAAGTTTTAGAAATAAAATCAATACGTGTCTACGAGTTTGGGGCTTTAATGGCTCCCAAGTTATTCAGCATATCCAGTTCATATCATTTATTAGTACTTAATCACAGCTGATAAAGGTATCTGTCAGCTTCCATGTTTATGTAGAAAAAGTAGGATCTATCTAATGTTGAACACATTTGGAAGCATAAGTTTAAGACTTTAAACCAGACACCACCCTCAGTTCTCCAGGCTCTCTCTTTGAGTCTCAGAATTAGGGCCCAGGGCTGCAACGATTTGTCCATGTTTCCTTCTTAATTACCTATTGCAACCAAAGTATAAAAATATAATTGTTTGACTCATATCTAATTGTGAAATAGGGCACTAAGCACACACAGTGTTGGAAGCATCTGCAACCTTTTTAATAATGTCTGGAAGAAATCTCTTACCTTATTCATGCCACATATTAAAATTGGACACATGGCAATAAACTGGACTATAGTTTATTAGATAATATATTCAGATTTAGATAGATAATCCCAAAGATAATATATTCAGATTTAAAAGGGTAGAAAAAAACATGGGAAGGAAGAAGTGAAGTTTAACTTGGTGAAGAAATCCATCAAAGCCTACCTAACATGAATGAAATGGCATACGAAGCTTTTAGGTGTGATCACTAAACCTCTCTAATTAATGCGATAGGAACAAGAACAAAATGAACAAAGAACCAAGTGATCCATGAGATAGGCTTTTCCAAGATGAAGCATGAGAACAAAACGAGGCAAGAAGAAGTATGTGGAATAAATACATCATGAACAATGCCATATTCCTGCCCACTGTGCTGTGTTCAGCTTTCTCAGTGTATTTGCATTTGACTGTTGTTTCTTAGTGAGAAAACAACATGCTAGGAAAAATCCTGCCTGACCAACAAAATGCCTGTAGCATACCATTAATTCCTAATTTATCAATTCTCTACTGATTGATTTGCATACAGAAACATGTAGCAGAATATATTGTGTTTATCATGTGCCAGGCACTGTGTAAGCTCTTTACATTCTTCATCTCATTGAATCTTCACAATAAATGCATGATGCGTGCATTATCGTCATGCCCATTTCACAAATGAGGAAACACACAGAAGTTAAATTACTTGCTGCAGACTTTGAGGAAATACATAACAGTTCATTAGAGATATGACTGAATAATTCAAATCTTCAGGAGGAAGAAGAAAGTGCATTCCCTGTTACAGCCTTTGGAAATAGGATATTAATCTTAATTCCTGTAATGCTTTCTGCAAATATTACTTTCTTAGAGGACTTCCATGGATTCCTATTTAAAATTATCTCCATTTCCACACTCCAGACTTCCTATCTACTTTCCCTCTTTTATTTTTCTCCTGAACACTTGAAACTGTCTAACTTTCCATACAGTTCACTTATTTATATTGTTCATTTGTTCTTGCCCCACATTAGGGAAATATTACAAAGGCAAGAAATTTTGTCTCTCTTTACTGTATTTCCAGGGCCTGACACAGGCAATCAATAAATAATTGTTGAATTGGTGAATGGATCAAGTGATTTATCTTAGATAAAATTCTAAATTAGATTGTTAGAAAATTTCTCATGAGCTTTTAGAAAAGAAAACGGTAATCATATGGAGTTTGTATTAGGTTACCAGTAGTAAAGAATATCAGATTAAACTAATTTTGTTCATCTGTAGAACCAGTATATCAGAGGAGTGCTTTGCCCTCTGTCTACCTGGATTCAGCAAGCAATGACAAAATCTCCCATATAAATTTCTGATTGAGAGGTAGAAAGGCAGTTGATGGTGCCACTAAAAAACAGTAATAACTGAATGGCTATAGTCATAAATCAATGTCTGTTTCAAGACAGGCCACCAGTAACTGACCAGAAGATTTAGTCTTTTGGTGTCTCCAGTTCACCATTTTGTTTCATTTTTATTGGCATTAATTGTATAAGGAACTAATCCATTGATGAG
This sequence comes from Phyllostomus hastatus, assembly GCF_019186645.2. NCBI lineage: Eukaryota > Metazoa > Chordata > Mammalia > Chiroptera > Phyllostomidae > Phyllostomus > Phyllostomus hastatus. Next base: position 31,234,091 of record NW_025333916.1, read on the forward strand.
GCAAAAATGACAACAGCTAATGCTTTCATGAACAAAATCATTATACAAAAAGTACTTGACCAACCAGAGCACAGAGGTAAATATACTAAAATAAAACTTAGAATGTGAACATACAAAATTCTAAAACACCCAGGAGATAAGTACTAATTACTGTTGCTTGAGAAAAAGTAGGGGCTGAAGTGAGACCTAGTTTGATAGCAACTGGAGATTTAGGTGGTTGAAAATATATATGAATAAATAATACGATGTGAGCCTCTCTCCTCACAAAAATATTCATTCATTCTTTTGTTTCATGAACAGAACTGACTGGGTCTGAACCAGGAAAGCAGTGATTTGGCTCTGTATTTATGTCCGTTCCCTCACATGTAAAACTGTGATGCCAGTCCTGGGGAGTTCACTGCAAGGAAGACAGCGAGAAGCTTGAATATGTTAAAAACTTGCTATCATTGTGGAGCAAGCAGTCAAAACTCTATCATGTGAAGAATATCTAAAGCTGTGGCTCCACACTTGTGATATTCTGATATGCTTTTTATAACCTGCATGGGTTTTTTTTTTCCAGAAATTTAAATTAGTAGGTTTCAAAATGAGTAGATGTCTCATTAAAATACAGATTTCTGGGTTTTGCTGTTACATTCCTACATGGAAACCAACCATGGAGAAAGTAGTGATTCTGTCTTTGTACTCCTTGGAGCCGACTTCATTCATTGCCTTTAAATTCTTGGTCCCTATAGTAATTTGTGTGCTTAACACCTGAAGGAAAGGCCTGGGGAATGCATGGCCAGTAAACAAAGTTGGAGGTGAGAGAGAGACAAATATATCTGGGGGGCTTTCCTGAGGCAGAGCAATTAGACCCAATTTGGGTGACTAGGAGAGAGAACCCAACACCTAGGGCCAATTAGAGAGCAGAAAAGGCCCATTAAATATATAGAATAACTTCCTCACAGTGATCTGAGACTTGCTGTATTTTACTCCTCTTTGGTTCATCTGTACTGAGAAGCATTTCTGATGGGTTAGCATTCAAGGATTACTTACTGAGTAAATGAAGTAAAACAGTTTGTGAGTGGTGAATTCCATTCCAGGAGCTACGAGAATGGTAAACTCTTTGAGAGCAAAAATCTTTGTTCATTTAGTTTACAGATGTGTCCAAGCATCTAGATCAGTTCAGTCACCTGGTTGATCCTCATGGACTAATTAGCACTTCCACCACTGGAGATATTCAAAGGTAGAATCATGGTCTGTTTGTCAGCAGTGCAAGAAGAGTCAATATCTATACGTGTGGAGTGTCATGGAATAAGGGGGATATCGAACAAGATGGCATTTGAAGTCACTTCCAATCCCAAGAGTCTGTCAGGCAAGTGACATGGAATGAGATTATATATTTTATATTAAATATTAAAGATAGTAAAAGTAAAATATGTATGTGTAGTAACAAACCTGAGAGGTAAAGTATTTGGGCAATTATTTATTTCTGGGATAAACAAGGAAATATATGTTTTAATTGAAATAACCAATTGCTTAAGAATTTTCTGATATTTGCTTCCATCTTATATGCCTATCAATGTTTTTGTTTATTCTGCTTTTTCAGCTATTTTGTGCTAGCCGAGAAATGGCTAATCATTCCTATGTGATAAAAATACATTTTCATCTGCTGATATTTTTAATCTAACTTAGCCAAATTGTCTTGAGGTTTAGAGTTATTTGTTATTCTGTCCTTCAAGGAAACCAATGATAACAAATCAAGCCATTGGGAACTGATTACAGTTTTCATTATTTGGGGTGGTTACTGAAGGTGATATTCTGAAAAATAATTTTATAACTAACCTAGAAAATAATATTTAGAGGCCAAAATGTGGCAAAAGAACAAATTAAGTATCTAGTGTTTACATTCTTGTTGTAAAAATTCTATGCGCTTTTTGTTATGAAGTGCCAGCAGTTTTAATATTCTCAAAATCAAGAAAAGGGAGAAATTGTTTTATAACCTTGAAGGAAAGAAAGGCTGAAAGCCCTGATTTTGAGTGCCTAGGATGGATGTATTTAGAAAAAGTCCTGAGGGATTGTATGCTAACTATGAAAAACAATAGCTTATTAAATTCTGGAAAACTTTCAGTTTATTTGAAAGGGATGTGCTAATTAATTTTGCTGAATGTTATTTATAAGGGATAACATTTTTCTCTGAGTTTTTAGCTTGAGGATAAAGAAATAAAACAACGCCTAACTGTTTAAAGGTTAGTGGATACTTAGTGGTGGGATTTGATCTATGAATCAACATTTTTACAGCACAGATAATGGACAATGGAAAAATTCCTGCCACAAAGTAGTACCACATAACCTTAGGATCCTGCGTCATCATCGTCGTCATCCTCCTCCTCCTCATCACTATGTGTTAAATATGCACAGCTAGTATCTCTGAGGAGTACTTTGCAATTTATGAATTTGTTTTAATTACTTTTCACAGCTTCATCATAGGACATGGTGAACATATAGCTTTAAGCCCAGGTATACAGCCAGCTTTAGGGAAAATGGTGACATAAGCACTATTTTATTGTAGTGACTCTTCTGCTTGCTGGGACCCTCACCTATACATTTTTCTACTAATTTCTTAATATCAACATTTTTCTGATTTTAAAAATAATTTTTAGTGTTTCTGTTTGAAATTAGTTTTACACAAGGTTAATATATTGAAATTATAATGTCTTAATTCCCATTCAGCCCATAAATTTCTCTGCTCTCTGTTATCTCTAATTTTTCTGATGAAAAAAGTAGGTCATATATCCAAGAGTTGTCACAGGTTGGATTTTGCTCATTACATCTCGATGGTGGTTTTTCAGTATAGTCACCTGTCTCTTGAATTTTCTATAATTAGTAGTTAAATCTAAAGGATTGTTAAATAACTTACATTTCATAATTTTGGAAAGATAAACTTATTTGGAAATGCTTTTTTCTCAAATTTTTATTTACTAAATACCTGAAATGTTAATTGTAATTATTGTCAGTGCTTTTGTTGCTGTTTAACACATCTAATTCTCCCTTTATAGCTCAGCCTTTGTGTCCTTCCCCTTAGATTTCTTATCACTTTCTATGCCCCCTATTCCCATTTCCTTATCTCTGAACCTTCTTCCTACTCACCTCCACATTTTTTTCCAGCACTATGCACAGAGGGAAGAGAAGCAAATTAGAAATAATGGGATACAAAGGACTGACTGGGGATGGTGAGTCAGGGAAATGGACACAATTTTTTTCTGTGTCAGAAGGCAGTAATGTCCAATAGTTGGTTCTTTGGCTTTAAAAATCGTACATTGTGTATAATTAGCTTTCAATGTGGGTGACCTAGATGTCCTAAGATAACAATTTAAGATACTTATTATGCTGTATTTCCTTTTAGTCTATTAGCAATATGTATGTTTGTATGTATTATAAATTTTGAGAACATACTATAGCTTATTGACTTTTTCCTATTGTATTTGACAGAATGCTATCTAAGTTTCTTCAATAAATTATTTTTAGCAACAACTTAGTACTTACCATATGGCTATAATTTAAAGGTCACTTCCTTGTAGATAATTTTGGGTTGTCTCAAAGTTTTCATCCTTAATCATGTAACAAATTATACTGTGTTCAAAACTTGGGCCTTCATTGGTGACAATTCTCTTAGATTAACTTCCATAGAAGTGATATTCCCAGGTTAAAGGGCATGAACTGTTTTTAAGGCTCTTAATGCACACTGCTTTCATCTTTTGTTCCCCTAGTTGTATATAAGCTCTTGATTCATTATAATAGTAGTATTATTTTAAAAAGTTGTCAATATAATGGAGCAAAAATGGAAACATATTAATGATTTCATAAAAATTTATTATTACTAGAAGGATAACTAAATTTTTTCTGTAATTTTGTCATGTTCCGGACTAATTTTCCATTAAGAGATTTAGCATTTCCCTTACTAATACATAAAATAATTTAAGTATTAAACATTTTAACTAGTTAACATTAGATTCTAATATTTTCTCACTTTAACATTTATCTGAGGTTTTCTATATTTTTGTAAGTGGAAGTTCATATAATTTTAAAGTTAATTTCATTTGTGATTTTTTCCCATTGTCATTATGCTTATAAATACTTCCTCATCAGAAGATCAATTAAATGTTTACTTATATTTATTTTATAGCTTACTTTATGTCTTAAAAGCACTTAACATAAAATTTACCATTTAGTGGTAATTTTTAAGTGTGCGTGTACTGCAATAGTGTTACCTATGTGTGCATTGTTGTGCAAGAGGTCTCAAGAGCATTTTTATCTTAACAAAACTGAAACTGTGTATTCATTTAACAGCAAATTCCCTTTTCCCTTTCCCCAGTCTCTGTCAACCACCATTCTACTCTGAGAGTTCAATACTTAGGATACCTCATACAACTAAAATCATTTAGTATTTGATATTTTGTTACTGGCTTTTTTTCACTAAGGATAATTTTCTCAAGATTCATCCATGTTGCATTTGACAGAATTTTGTACTTTGTTAAGGCTTAATAATACTCTTTGTGTGCGTCATATTTTCCTTACCCATTCATTTGTTGATGGATATTTGTTTTGTTTCTACCTCTTGGCTATTGTGAATAGTGAGTACTATTATGGACATCATTGTGCAATATCCACTCCAGATCTGGTTTTCTGTTCTTTTAGATTATAGCTTGTTTCAGTGTAGGCTTCTCTCAGTTTAAGTTACCTGAGGTACTTTTTGTTCTTGAATTTGGATGTTACCTTCCTTCCTTAGAACTGGGAAGTTTTTCAGCCATTATTTCTTCATATAATCTCTCTGTCACCTTTTCTCCTTCTTTTTCTGGGACTTCTATAATGTGTAATCTAGTCTACTTTGTGATATCCCGTAAGTTTCTTAGGATTTCTTCATTTGTTTTTCATTATTTCTCTTTTTGTTCTTCTCATGTGATAATTTCAAAGGACCTGTGTTTGTGTTAGCAGAGTCTTTCTTCTGTGTGATTATGTCCATTATTAAATCCCTCTAGCTAATTTTTCAATTCAGTTCTTCAGTTTCAGGATTTCTGTTTGAATATTTTTATAGTTTTTTATATCTTTTTTGTTGATATTCTCATTTTGTTTGTACATGATTTTTCTGTTTTTATTTATTCTATAGTGTCTTGTAGCCCATTGTAGCATACTATGCTTCTTTAAGACTTTTTTTTTTTTGGCTAGGTCACTCAGATATTTCCATTTCTTTAGGGTCAATTTCTGGAAATTTATTTTGTTCTTTTGAATGGGACTTTCACCCTGGTTCTTCATATGACTTTTTATTTTTTCTAATGTTTGTACATTTGAAAAACATTACCATTTCTTCTAGTCTTTGTAGGCTGACTTTGTAGAGGTAAGAACATTTCTTAGCCAGCATAGCTAGAAATCCTGGGGAGCCTATCAAACCTTTTCTGGGGATGCATCTTCTCTGGACTTGTGCATGTAGTTTCTCAATTAATGGGGTCTACCAGTTTCTTATTCAGGAGCTTATGATCTTTTGCTTTTTCTGGTGTTTGTCTACATTACTGCATGTTCTTTAGCACTTTGGAGCTCTATTTTGTTCTGTTGAGGCCCCCACCCACCCAAAGTATTCTGGTTCCTCATAATGCTTGAGTCAGATGAGACAAAAATCAGTTTCATGCGCTACCTCCAAAATATGAGACTTTAAATGTTCAGTCCACTCTTTTCTTTCCCTCCCCAAGAGAAAAGCCAAGAGTTGTGATTTTTCTCCCATTTGCACCAAGCTGTGCTGTGTTGTGATGGGAGCTGTTGGAGTTGAGGTGAAAGGCTTTTCTTACTCATTCCAATGTGGCTCTTCTTGGCTTTGAGCTTGTTTGGGGTACTGCAACTTGAATGGTTTCTGGAATCCTCATATAGGCTTTGGGACTATTTATTTTTGTTAAAGTTTTGTTTTTGTGGGGTGATGAGGTCTAAAGCTTCTTATTCCACCATTTTGCTGATATCACTCTATGGCTTACTCAAGATATTTATTATTTTTTAAAGCAAATAAAATATAACCAGAGAGTTTGAAATTAAGAACAATCTAACAATAGCCAGAGCGGAGGGAGGAGGGGACAGAGGGGGGAAGGGTTTTCAGGAACTACTTTAAAGGACACATGGACAAAACCAAGGGGGAGGGTGGAAGCAAAGGAGGGAGGTAGGTTTGGCTGGGGTGGGGTGGAGTGGTGGAGGGAAAATGCAGACAACTGTAATTGAATAACAATAAAATAATTTTAAAAAAGAAAGTTAAAAGAGCAAAAAATATTATTTTTTTAGTATTTAATATTTTTATTCTATCTCCCATGGTCTATATAACTACTTTCTCCAATACTTATGATTTTTCCCTATTAGGTGATAGTATTTCCTTTAACACATAATAATACATATTAGATTCTTATATAAGAAATATTTAAAGGAACTCTATATTGTTCCACTGATATTTCTGTTGTTTTCAAGTACCAAACTGTTTTTGTTATTGTAGTTTTATAGTACATATTTATGTAGTAGGATACAACCATCCTCATATTATTTATTTTAAAAATATTCTTTCTACTCTCATCTCTTTTTCTTTTAGTTTAAGGCCACTCTGATACCCTCAAAAAGGAAAAAATGAGTTTTTTTAAAGATTTTATTTATTTATTTTTAGAGAGAGGGGAAAGGAGGGAGAAAGAGGGAGGAAAACATTGATGTGAGGAAGAAACATCAACGGGTTTTCTTTCACACACACCTCAACTGGGGACTAAACCCACAACCCAGACATGTGTCCTGACTGGGAATTGCTTCATACAGTGACACCCAACCAACTGAGCCACACTGGTCAGGGGAGGGCCTTTGTTTTTGTTTCAGACATTAAACCTAGAAAATAATTACAAGGAACATCAAGTGTGCTTATATGAATTTTAGGAAATTTATACAGTCTTCTTAATACAAGTTCCATCCCTATCTTTTTAAACTTATTCCTAAACTTATTTTTTATAAACTAGACATTTTTCCCTTGCAGTTTTAACAGCCAGTCTTTGATATTTATAAAGGAAAATTTTTCATATTTTAATTTATAATTGGACAAACTTACCCAACTATTCTTTTTCCAAGTATTTTTCACTTGATATGTTTTTATTTCTTACATTAAGTCAGATTTTAATTAAATAACTAACAATTTACTTTTCTTTTTCATAATTTTATGCCTCATTTCTATCTTCCACATTACTAAATTGTCCAAAAGTTCTTGAAAAGTGGGGGTGATGTTGTATTTGGCTTAAAATTATGAGCTTTGGTATCAAGCAAAGCTAGTCTGAAAACCTGGCATTACTAGTGTCACTGTGAAAGCAGGAGCTCAGCAGAACACTAACTTCCCTAAGCTTCATTTTTCTAATCTGTAAAATGGGAGTAACAACAGTTCTTCATGCAGTTTCATATAAGGAATAAGTAGCTAACTGTACAGAACATGTAGTACAATAAATATTAAGAATGCTAAATAAAAAGTAATGAGATGCATGATCTATAGTTTGTTTATTAATTAAATGCTTTGTGGTTATCTGAACATCAAAGCTGAGAGAAAATGCACAATTTGTGGCTTCCTCCATGTGAAAAGGAAATTTATCATTTCTTAGTCTCCACTTTCCTCTCTGTTAGTTTGTTCTAGAATTAGAGACATAGTTTATTATTATAAATATACCTTCTCTTAAATGATGGTTTTAGTTTTTGCTTTTATATTTATAAATATATTTTTGATTGATATTGGTATTTAAATAAAACCTGCAAATGAAGACAATAGATCATGTGTTCTCCATAATATTGTGGCTTGGCACATAATTACTCAAATGAGAGATTTTTCAAAGCACTGAGAGAATAAGCCAGCTAAATTTTAACCAAGTCTTCTAGGAAGACATAACTTTTAGGGGCCAAAGAAAACAAAGTTAGCTCCTTCTATTTTTACAGTTGGGATTCTATTACTGTATATCATTGTGAAGTAAATAATTGATAGAAGCCATGTTTTTTCTTAAATTATCTTCCCTTCCTCTGCTAACAAAATAGAATCCACTTCATTTTTCAAGGTCACCCAGGAAAGGTACAGTGATATTTATAGGAGGTAGATTGAATCCTAGCATTTAAGATAGACTTTCTTCTTGATGAGAATATACAACAAAATATTACTAAAGAGATTTTTTCTATTTCTTTTATGAACATTTTAGAAGTTTTGATGAGTAAATTATAGGAAATGGCTTTAGAAAGACTTCAGTGATTTCTGTCTCTTCTAATCAGTTTGAAATCAGAGCCTGTATTTGAATTATGTTCCAGGGATATTTGAGAGCTATCTACTACCTTTATGTTAACCTGGGGTGGAAATTTTCATTTTCATTTGCAGTTTATTTTTTGCAAGAGTGCTTTTTTTATATCATATACAAATAACCCATTTGAAAATGGATCATGTTAATTTAGTACAATGCCCTTTCAATATAAAAAGAACTTAGGTATTTATCTTTATTGACTTGTGAATTTCCTCTAAGATTATTTGGGCAGGCTTAGCATTGGATTTTAATACAAAATACATATAATGACTAATGAGATAAGGGATAAAACATTTGGCATGAGGCTTAGAGAATCTTAAAGCAGATTTTTAATTATTGCTTTAGTATATTGTGAACAATTTCATGAAGATGTAAAAGAATAATGTATAGACAGTGTCTGCTGTTGGTACATAGTACTTTTAGATTGTGAGTATGATTTCAATTCATTGCAATAGCAACCTATTGAGTTGTATCTTATTTCTTTTTAAAATTTTTAAAATTGATTTCAGAGAGGAAGGGAGAGAAATAGATTTTTGTTCCACTTATTTATGTATTCACTAATTGATTCTTGCATGTTCCCTGACTGGAAATCAAACCCACAATCTTGGTGTATTGGGATGGTGCTCTAACCAACTGAGCTACCTGGCCAGGGAGTACCGTATCTTATTTCTTAAAGAATTTCAGTTTTCAAAAATTGTCTTTTTATACTATACATGCAGGCACAGAGACTCTTTACTTTTTCAAAGGATAATTGTGCAGAAAACTAATTAGACAGGAAAAAGGGATGCAACATTGGAAGCAATAAAAACCTATCCTCAGCTCAATCTGCCCTCTTCCTGAAAACCTGTGCAACTGTTTAACATGCTGTCTTATATGATGCTCTCCATAGCACAGATACTCTAGAAGCATTGAGTACTTGAAGTCTTTTCTTCCTTCTTTCCTTCCTTTTTCTTTATTTTTAATTGAATTTATTGGGGTGATATTGGTTAATGATGTTAAATAGGTTTCAGGTGTACAATTCTATAATAAACTATTGGATTATTACATTGTGTATTCACCACTCCAAGTCAAGTTTCCTTCCACCACCATTTATCCCTTCTTTACCCTCTTCTACCTCCCACTACCCTTCTTTCCCTCTAGTAATCACCATACTGTTGTCTGTGTCTATGAGGTTTTTCATTTGTTTGTTTGTTTGTTTTTTCCTTAATCCCTTCCCTTTTGCACCCAGTCCTTCCCCAACCCATCTGCCTTCTCACAGCTGTCAGTCTGTTCTCTGTATCTATGAGTCTGTTTTATTTTGTTTGCTAGTTTATTTTGTTTATTAGATTACACATATCTCTCCAGGTCCATCCAGGCTGTCACAAAAGTAAGATTTCCTTGTTTTGTACAGCCATGTGGTTTTTCATGTGTAAATGTACCACAGATTCTTATCCAGTCATCTACTGAGGGGCATTTGGGCCAATTTTATTTTAATTTTTATTAAGAAAAGTTAGGTGAAAATATTTACTGTAATGTATATGTAGTTGCAAGAAGTTTGAACAGGCAGATAGATCAAAGCAATTAGCGTGGCTGAGGTCTTAGAATTTTAAAAGAAACTTACAGGCAAAAAGGGACTGGAAAGAAGTATTTGAAGTCATGAAAGACAAGGACCTACAACCTAGATTACTCTATCCAGCAAAGCTATCATTTAGAATGGAAGGACAGATAAAGTGCCTCCCAGATAAGGTAAAGTTAAAGGAGTCCATCATTACCAAGCCCTTACTATGTGAAATGTTAAAGGGACTTATCTAAGAAGTAGAAGATCAAAAGCTATGAACAGTAAAATCACAACAAACTCATATCTATCAACAACTAAAACTAAAAAACAAACACAAAAGCTAAGCAAACAACTAGAACAGGAGCAGAACCAGAGAAATGAAGATCACATGGAGGGTTTTCAATGGGGAGAGTGGGGGGAAGAATGGAGGGAGGAGGTACAGGGAATAAGAAGCATAATTGGTAGGCATAAAATAGACTGATAGAGGTTAAGAATAGCATAGGAAACAGAGAAGCCAAAGAACTTATATGAAAAACCCATGGACATGAACTAAATAGGGGGGGTGGTGGAATGCTGGAAGGTAGGGTGTGCAAGGTGGAGAGCGTATAAAAAGGAGAAAAAAATTGGGAAAACTATAATAGCATAATCAATAAAATATACTTAAAGAATTTTAGAAGAAATTCCTTATAGCCTCTCTAACTTACGTTAATAGTTATAAATACAAGATTATGAGTAATATCAATATTTAGTATTATTTTCTCACTTTCACATTTCTTCAGTTAAAAAGATCGAGTCAAGTGTGTCTATGTTCTTCATTCATTTCTTTGGTAAGGTTTATTTAGCATGTCGTGTCCCAGGCACTGGTTGAGTGTTGGAGGTACAGAAGTTGTTATGGCACACTCACACGCTTCCAAATGGGTTCTAGCTAACAAAGAGAATAGGCATGTAAGCAACTTATTTCAGTACAAATTACTTCACTATGAAAATCACCTCATTGCTTTGCAATTGTTAATAAAAAGGCAGAAGTTATTAGTATTTAGTGCTGTAGATAATAAATATTTTGAACATGAGTGTATGTTGGAGGAGGTCCTCAAGAAAACATGACCACCACTTGACCCTCAAGCTGGACTCGGGCCATTGGAGGCTCCACACCCTCCTCCCCCGTCCTTGGAATATATATTCTGCCCACTTTCCCACAGTGGAAGCTATTTGCAGTGACGAAGCCTTGAAAAAACAATCTGCTGTTCAGATAGTAATGTTGCTGACCCAGTTAAAGCCTCTATGTAAACTTTTAAGATTCCTGTGAGCAAGTGCAGAGATCTATTCACCTTGTGGCTGCCCAAGACAATCCTCCTATTGGAGTTTTCTTGCTTGTTAAACCTGCCACTTACCAATGTGGAGTAGCTTGCCTCTTTCTTTGGTCTCCCCTTAACCTCTGCATATGAAGGCCGGTTTCAGATTTCAATCTGGAAGCTCCAGAGGTTTTGAACCAGCGGTGTGTAGAAAGAGAAGAGAAATGGAGGATTGCATCTTAAAAACTTAATAGGGGATTAAGCACTGAGACTAAACAGAACCTATTGGAGAAGCAGGCAGGAAACAAAAAGAAATGCCTAATTTATGACATAATCATCATCTTAGTTCACCTGAGGCAGTCCGGGTTCTCTTGTTTCATTGATGTCACTTCTGGCTCACATCCCCTTTCACTCACAAAAGTGTTCACCCTGCCTGTGGACTCGTACAGGGCCTCAAGTCCTCTGTTACAGCTCCTATCACACACTGGTGGTTACTTTTCTCACCAAAGGGACTGTAAATACTTGTGAGAAAGGCACTGCCTAATTCATTTGAAATCAAATAATAGATATGTGATTTTACATATTACATAGCACTAGCTGCAACAAGGAAACCCCCAAGTTTAGTGGCTTGTGATGATAGAAAATGACTTGTGGCTCATGCAGCCCAAATTGCTTTGGATTGTGACTCTCCTCTGAACCAATTTAGGGACCAAGACTTCTTTCATCTTTTTTCCCACCATCTTTCATATATGGCAAGGGACTACAGAGGGGGAAAGAAATGAGGGATACTCACAGGTTTCATTGGCCAGGGGTAAAAGTAGCACACTTTTCTGTGGCTTATAATCCATTACATATAATGTAACATCATTGATATGCCTACAGCTACCTGAAAGTGAGTCTTGAAATGTGGTCTAGCTGCGTGCCTAGAAAGATTCTCTCCTATGATGCCAATGAATATACATTTTAAGATAATTCCTCTATAGGAAATTTCATTTGTGTATATATATATGAAACAAATATCAACAAATGTGAGATTATCATCAACTACAGCAATTTAACAGCAGATATGTGTATATCCCTGCACTAAAAGCCTTGTTAAGTGGTTTGCTAATTACTTTGGGAGAATAAAAAAGAGAATAAAGAGGTTAATTAAATACCTTACATAAAAACTGGAGTAAACACAAAGGAAAAGAATAATAACAATAATAATAACATATTTAATACTCATTCATTATAACTGTCAATTATTGTGAAATGTCTTTCTCTAGGTATATCTCATTATTTTTCAAAATTTTTATTTGTTTGTTTATTTATTATATTTTTTCCATTACCATTTAACCCCTTATACTCTCTCCCACCTCCCTCCACCCCCACCCTGCAGTCACTACACTGGTGTCCGTGATTCCTTTTTCTTTCACTCGATCCCTCCACACCTAAACCCCCCACTCTAGAGCTGTTAGCCTCCTCTCTGTGAGTTCGTCTCTATTTTCCTTGTTAGTTCAGTTTGTTCACTAGATTCCACGTATGAGTGAGATCATATGGTGTTTGTCTTTCTCTGGCTGGCTTATTTCACTCAGCGTAATGTTCTTCAGATCCATCCATGCTGTCACAAAGGGTAACATTTTCTTCCTTTTTACAGCCAAGTAGTATCCCATTGTGTTAATGTACCATAGTTGTTTTATCCACTTATCTATTGGTGGATAATTACATAAAAGTTATTTTTCTGTTAACTTTTCCATTGAGTTGGTTAACTATCAAAGAGAATTTTATTTTTTTACAAGTTAACAGATTTGCATTAAACTCATTCAATTTTTTTTGTCTTTATATTGCATGTCTTGAAACTGAATAAGAGGTATTTCTGAGTCCCATCAAGCAAGTTGAATGTTGTTCCATTTTATTAATATTGTTTTTGTTTTACTTTTTAATCTAAAAATAATGTACTTTAACAGAGATTATAGAAAATGGTAATTAACAAAAATATGAAAATTACCACCAATTTTTTTCTTTTTTTCTTTTTGTTCAATTACAGTTGTCCCCATTTCCCTTTATTACTCTACCTTGCCTACTCCCAAAATTTTACTATCACCTAGAGAAAGTCATGTTAGAGAATTGGAAAATATCCTTCCAGAATTTGCCTATGAATATGTTAGTGTGTTTTTTTTTTAGTTTAGAAAAATGAGATCATTTGCAATTTGCTTTTCCCACTCAACATTATATCATGAAAATAATCACATATTTCTCTGCATTATTTTAACAACATTATAGTATTTCATAATATGATGCATTAAAATTCATTAAGCCATTCCCTCAATGCAACAATTGTATTACATCCAGTTATTCATTATTTCAAATAAGCTGCAGTGAACATCTTTGTGGTTGGATCTTTGCCAGACAATCTTATTGGACTATGCCTAAAATGTCGAAACCATTAGTTCCCAAATTTTAGTATGCATAAGGATCATCCTGGGGGCATATTCAGACTTCCAAGCCCTAATAATAGATATTCTGATTCAGCAGATCTGGAAAAGGGTCTAGGAATTGGAATTTTAGCAAGCACTATCTGTGATTTTCATGCAGGGGGTGTGAGCATCACATTTTGAGAAATAATGGCTTAGAGATATTAGAAATGCTATCTTTTCCCTCAACTCCTTGCAAAAATGCCATTTCCAGCAATAACATGAGATACATATTACTTTAGTAGTCAGTTTTACATTTCTTTCCAAAGTAAGGCCATTTAACATCCTGCCTTGTACGTGATAGTTATTCTATTTTTGAAATATATTTGATACATATTGATCTGGATTTTTTAAAAAGCCACTTGTTATACTGTTTTTGAATAGAAATGTTAGGATGCAGACATCTACTGCTTCATCATTTTTATAATCAAGATAAAAATACTACACTTTATTTTCACGAGAGGTTGTTCTCTCAGAAAAGGTTACTTCTTGAGGTGGTTTTATCTAAAAGAGAAAGTCACAAACATTTAGTCTTTTATTAGATAACCTGGTTTGCATAAAACATTTTTCCAGTTGCAATGCTATCGCTAGAGTGAGTAGCTAAGTACTTATAGAAAAATGTTGACTTTGCTCACCTACATTCAGTCTTAAGCTCTGCTAGACTCATCCTCTGTTATTCTTTTTCCTGTTCGTCCTTAAGAAGGTATCTATGCCCTTACATCATTAAATTCTCTGGAGAAATATGTGAAGTAAACTATGACCTGATAGCAATCAAAAAGTGTGGCTTCAGTTTGCCATTTTGTCCTTAAATAAATGCTCAGAAGTTCACACACAGAAGCTCACTTTCTCAATCTAAAAGCTAAGCTAAGAGTGTTACATGTGTTTATTTCTCTTTATTTTCTATGTTTGCCAGGTCACTAAACATTAATTTTTCCATTGACTATTGTGAAAATCAGAGTATTTCAGAACTGCAACCGGTCTTAATCTGTACTTTGTAAAAGCTCTTGGTTTTATGTCTAAGGAAATTAAAATCCAGAAAAGTTAAGTGACTTAACAGCACATGAATAATTAGTGGCAGAGTCAGGCCTCAAACCTCTAGCTCCTGATTCAATTGACAAGGATTATAATTAATTTAATTAATTTTCAATGTTTGTGTATGGCTGTCTTGATCTCAGTTCTGCTATTTTGGAAAATAAAAATCTGAGGTTTATTAAGTCATGATCAGTTAGTGTGTGTTCTATTCTTTTCTAGTAATCCATACCCTGCCAGGGACTTTGCTTATTAGAGGTAACATAACATAGTGCTTACTAGCTCCAGCTTTAACTAAAAGAGATTTTAGTTTGGATCTCAACTTCTTGGACATCAACCATCCTAGTTTGCTTGGGACTGGGTGTTTTCCCAGACACAGGACTTGCAGCACTAACATCATAAAGTACCAGGGAAGCTGGAATGGTCAGTCACCTTACTAACCATGTGGCTATGTGGCCAAGGCATGTTATTTTATAGGTCTCTGTTTCTTTATGTGTAAAATGGGAAAAGTAATAGGACCTAACTCAGGATTTCAGTAACATTTAAGTGAGATGGCATATGTAAAACACAGGACCATTTCATAAGGATTTAATCAATTTATCCATTATTATTGCTTATTTTTTCAGTTTTATTGGGATATAATGGACATATAACAGTGTAATTTAAGGTGTATCAGCATAATGATTTGACTTATAAATGTCATGAAATGATTACCACCATAAGTTAACATTCATCATCTCATATAGATACCAAATAAAAAAAGAAAAAATATGTTTACCTTATGATGAGAACTCTTAAGATTCACTATCTTAACAACTTTTACATATACCTTACAGCAATGTTAATTATAGTTATCATGTTGTATGTTATATCCCTAATACTATTTATCCTAATATTGGGAGTTTGACTGCCTTCATCTGATTTCCCCTTCTGCCATCCCCATTTCTGGTAACCACAAATCTGATCTCTTTCTTATGTTTTTTATTTTTTAGATTTAATACATAAGTGAGATCATGCAGTACTTGTCTTTCTCTGTCTGACTTATTTCACCAAGCAGAATGCCCTAGTGTCCACCTCTAGTGTCACAATGGCAGGATTCCCTCTCCTTTTAAGCCATTATTCTTGTTATTAATGTTGTTTTGCAAAGCCAGCAGATTCGTCAAAACACAGTTTCTCAGAATCTAGGTTCTATAATACATAAATAAATAAATACATAAACTTTGTTTTTAGCTTTGAGCTCTTTTTTTTAACCTTTTGGGTGCCCTCCTTTATCCTATTTATCCATACAATTAGACAATAAAATCCGAGGCTAACTAGAGTCCACCACTGCATGCCCTTTCACATTTTTAAAGATATAAATCAGTAAAAAAACAAAATGTCTCACTATAAAGTAGTATGGATAAATGAACCATCAAAGACAGCACAGTGCTACAAAAAGGTAAAGGTAATTAGCCTGGATTCCAATAATAATACCTAGTATTTCATTGAGTGAAAACTCTGCCGAATATTGGTGCTTCAAATACTTCATTTTTCTGCTCCAGCCAATGAACCCGAGAAGTAAATATTAACCTCAGTGTTCAGATGTAGAACCAACCTCTGTGAGCCTAAGTTACTTGCCCAAATATAATAGTATTAAAAAGAGTGCAACAAGGTTCTAAACTAGGTCTAGATTCTGCAAAGTCTGCACTTTGGGAAAACGTCTTTGCCTTCCTGAGCTAGTTTCTTCACCTGTAAAACTCAAAAGAAAGGGAAATTGCCATTTATGATTGCTCATCACACTGCATGTAGGTAATGAGCTATGCACATCACATGCAACATCTCATTTCATTCTTGTGGTTAAACATTGTCCCCAGACAGAAAAGTTAGGGACATTAAGAAACACTCTAAGTATACAACTGGCAAAGTGGTAATGCAAGGATTCTACAACCCAGCATATTGCCTAATAGCATTGGTGACTATCACTCTGTGTATATGGATATAATACACATTGCTAGAGTGACTTTCTAATCACTTAGAAATAATTATTGTTCATGTAGTAGTATTATTTTTTTAACTAGAGTAAAAATTTCTACTTTATTCTAGACTTGATTTTCCTTGGTATGTGGATAACATGGACCAAGTGTGCACAACTTAGCTGTGATTTAAATACTGTTCTACTGGGTCCTCAGATCATCTTTCTGCATCATTTTTAAAAATTCCCCTCACAATGTCTTATTGTAAATCTTTGCAAAGAATATTTGAGTAGCATGTGACATATGAAGATACATGTTACAAATATGGTCCTAAACATGAAGAAAAGATAGGACTCGGTTTTTTCCTTTCTCTTCATAGGCATGTATATGGGAATATGTCATATGTCAAAAATATATTAAAGTGAATGTTTTGCATAGAGGGTAGAAATTTTTTTATTTACTCTTGATTTTATAGAATTTATATACAAAGCTTATAAAATTCTAAGAGTATTAAAGAGGTTATTTAACAACTGAGCCACTCTAAATATACTGGTGAACAAATTTACTATTTCTAAAATAAATGTAGATGTCAGTTATTAGTTCTAATGTTTTCATCAAATATTGTTCTGTTAATATCATAACTTTCTAGTTAACATTTTTCACATATAAGTTTCCTTAATTTCTTTCTCCAAAAATATAAAGACATCTGGTAATGATAAATAACAGCACTTTTTTGATCACATGTCCTTTCTCGCACGTTTGCCTTAGGCCTCTGAGGAAACACTGCATTCCAGTAAGGAAGAGGAAGACCCTTTCCGCGGCATGGAACCCTATCTTGTGCGGAGACTCTCATGCCGAAATGTTCAGCTGCCCCCTCTTGCCTTCAGACAGTTGGAACAGGCCGACTTGAAAAGTGAATCGGAGAACATTCAAAGACCGACCAGCCTCCCCTTGAAGATTCTGCCACTGATTGCTATCACTTCCGCAGACTCCACTGGGTGAGTGCCCTTGGGCGACATCTGCCCATTTTATATTTTGGATGGTGATTGCTTTCTGTGGTCTTTTGAGATTTTGTGGCTCATTGTTTGACTTGTGTAGGAGTAAAATGGAGTTTCTAGAGGTAAAGAAAAAAAGGGTGATTTTCCTCAGGTACCATCACTATCTCTGCAGGAGTAGATGTTTTAGTTAAAATGTTTTATGAGAGTCGAAAAGCACTAGTGAATGATAATAAACATTTGGGAAAGGAGATATAGGTTTATAAAATTAATATTAGTCATACGTAATTTAATAAAAAATTCTTAACAAATGAGAACTAATGAACAAATTATCATGTGCGCATACATATTTGTAATAGTAGGCAATGTTCATTGATGCAAAGCAAATTTGGAATCATGAATGGATTGTACTGTAATTAGAATCAAACGCAATATGCAATTATCTTCATGAACCTAGTAATTTGGCCTCTGACACATAGAGGTATTGCTAACCACAATACTGTTTCAGCTGCCGGCATAAGGTGGTTTTATTCAGGATTAGTATATACAGAAGAATCACACACAGTTATGTCTCCGTAATGCAACCATTGTATTTCCTGCTTTGCAGAGTATTTGTGTTTTTATTCTTATTTTTCCTGTTTACCAATAGAGTTTTTACTCGTTAATAGCAATGTCTTTGGGTAAACAACTGTGAAAGGAACTAAGGAGAGGGCGCATGTACATTATTTGTCCTTTTGGCCAGCCACATGTTTAAAAAGAACAAGGAGGAAGTCAATAACCCATACTCAGACAGACTGAACATTTGCTAAAACTATATGAACAAAATAATTTATCATGTTGTAAATTCATTGTTTGCCAAGTTCAAGGCATGCCTAGGGAAGGTAACTTTTTGGATTTTCCTATAAGTTGTTAGAAAAGTTGTGATCAAGAGAAATTTGGCTGGAAACTGTTCTCGAAGATATTGAATGTAGCTGTTTGAATTGTTACAGACCAATTAAATGAACCTATGTTATTCAAAGGTATGAGGGAATTACTACTAGGTAAATAAGACAACAAATTCTTACTTCGAAGCAATGGAAGAAGTAAATGTGTGTTTGGGTTTGTTTTCATTTTGTCTGAACCATGCATACAAAGAAGAATGTGTATCTATTGATCAGACACATTAAAGCAGGCAGGAATTTTCTATGGTAGTTTGACCTGAACAGTCTTTGAAAAATATTGTCTCACAAAGCTGATTCCCCCTCTCTTTGGGATCAATATAGTTCATCTGTGTAAAGGGCAGGATTCACAGATACCAGCTGTGTCAGAAGTCATCAAGACCACTCGGAGTTTCCATGGTTTGCTTGGAAAGTTCCTAGGATTCAGGAACTAGTCATATTTAGGTCTGGGATTTACTACAGCAAAAGAATACAAAGCAAAATCAGGAAAGAGAAAGGCACATGGGGCAAAATCTGGAGAAAGCCAGACACCAGTTTCCAAGAATTCCTTCTTCCAGTGAAGTCAGAAGGTATGAACTTGATTTCTCTAGTAATCAATTGTGATAATACATGTTAAATGTGTTCATCAGAAAAATACCAGGGAATCCTATTGAAAAATCATCGCTTATATGAGTTATCTAAAATAGTCAAACTGCTAGAAAGAGAGTAGAATGGTGGTCGTCAGGGGCTGGAGGTAGGGGAAATGGGGAATTGATATTAAATGGGTGTATAGTTGCAATTATGCAGAATGAATAATCTCTACAGATCTGCTGTACAAAATTGTGCCTATAGTTAACAATACTATATTGTTCACTTAAGAATTTTCCAAGAGGATAGACCTCATATTAAATGTTTTAACAAAATGAAAAACAATAAAAATACAAAACAGAAAAATATATTCAGTGCCCAGAGTTGTTTTGGAGGCGCTGCTCACTTAGGTACCCTCTGCCCAGCATGTGCATGAGTTCCAGATTCCCAGTATTTCTCCTGGGAATATGTTGTTCCAAATGTTGTTGCTTGGGATCAACAACATTTCTTGCACAGACAGTTTAGGCACAGTGAGCCACTCACATTTTAGAGAATGATGGGAATCCTCTCGAAATCCAAATTCCCAGATGCCAGATAAGGGTCAACCTTTTGAACAGACTTTTAAAAATTTAACAACCTGAGATCTGATGTTAAATCATCTTCTCAGCAGGTTTATCTTAGAATCATTATCTTGCTTTCTACAACTTTGAATAAGAAATTATAATTTAAAAAGTAAGCCAATTTAAGCTTGTGATAGATTCAATTAACTTTGGTATGTTAAAACATAGGCATCTAAACATAATTTCTCATACTAAACTATTGTTATATAACATGCCCTGAAAAGAAAATGATGTAGTATATTTAATACATGTGTATGTAGTTGGGCAATGTGCATAATTAAAATCTCAAGTAAAAGCTTAGCTTACTTAATTAAATTTGAATGTGTTGCTAAAAACAAATAAATAGTCTCCATGTGCCAAGAAAATTGGAGGTTCAGAATTGCCTGTTTGATAGTACTTGTTCTTAATCAAGAATCAAAGAATCAAGTATAAGCAAAATCGTATTTACCATTAACCAATTTATTCAATATTTGGGGGGGAAAGAATTTGTGCATTAGAAGAAACAAAAGTGACTTTTCTGTACTAGGAGGCAGCCAGGAGAAACCATACACGAGAATGGCCAATCAACAAAAAAAAAACAAAAACTCAGAAGGTATTAAAAGAATTGCTATTGTTTAGGAAGCAAAAGTGATTTGTAAATTGAGTATCTGAGAAACAGAAAATGTAGGAATATATTTTTCTGGAATGCCTAAGCTTTAAAACAGAAATCAAAGGTAAAATTAGGGCTTATACTCTGTAGCCATTTCAGTTACCCAAGAACCTCACATTCCTTCACAGCTATCAGACAGAACCAGTGGGAAATTTAGAGTGTTTTAGCTAGGGTTGTCTATAGCCCACATCCCCATTGTTTAGGGTTAGTATGCCCCCAGGTCCCATTGTCAACCTACACAGAGACATTGGCAATTTTAAGTCTTTGATGGAAAAGCAAAGTTCTCATGGTCTTTGAATTTATTTTTCTGACTTTATTAACATCATAACTTTTTGCTCTTTTTTCCAGTGCATCAGTACATCATGTACTTGCTCATGCAGTGGTTTAGAGTCTTGTGCCATCCCTTTAGGAAGCCTTGGTGTGGCCCCAATTGTAATTGGTTTCTGCGGGGAACTTGGGCTTACAAAAATGAGTGTTGTAAAAGGCAACTATTAGCTTCCTTATGAAATACTTGGGTGAAGAGACTGAATTCCAAAGGGCTTTTCTTAAATTGCCACTTTCATAATTATACTTTGAGTTTTTAGCAGGCAATATAAATGTGTCCAAATGTACATCATTTAACAATTTTCTTCGAATATGCCTAAGGCATTAGGTTGTCTGTGTTGTCATTTAGTTACCTTTAGAACTTAAATGATCACAAAACAGAACTGTAAGACCTGGAATGCTGAGAGCCTTCAATTCATGTACCAGTTAGTTTTCCATAAAGGGTAAGATCACTCAGGTTTCATGGCCATTCACTGACTTTCACTAAAGTGAGAGAAACATCTATCAACAACTTTAAAAGTTAGGAACTTGGTAATGAAGTAATTTGGAATGCCAAAGCTTTCTATATTTCTCTCCTAAATAGTTTTCTGTACATTTATTTAAAAAAAAACTACAAGTGGAACCTAATCAACAAAACAAATAAGTAAACAAAATAGAACTAGAGATATGGAAATAAAGAACAAATTGACAGTGACTAGTGGGGAGGAGAGGAAAAGAATAACCAGGGAAAGAAGGGGAAGGGTCAAGTCAAGCAACACGTAGAAATGACCCATGGACAAAGACAACTGTGGGGTGAGGACTGAAAGTGGGAGGGGGGAAGGTAGGGCAGGGAAGGGTAATGGGGGGAAGTGGGGACAACTGTTACTGAATGACAATAAATAAATAAATAAATAAATAAATAAATAAATAAATAAAAACTTTCTATGAAGATATAATTTGCATGCAGTAAAATATGCAAATCTTAAGTATACATCTAAATGTTTTTTACATATTTAGATACCCATGTAATTAATCACCACCCAAGCTAATTTCTCTTACTAAAGATTAGTTTTGCCTCCTTTTTGACATTATATAAACGGGCTCATATATGTGTCTGGCTTCTACATCTCAAGATGGTTTTTGATATTTATTCATGTTGGTGTATGTATCAATTGTTTGCTATTTTTCATTGGAGTAGTATTTCATTGTGTGAATTTTTCATAAATCATTTGTCTATGCTTTATTATTGATGAATACTTAAGTTATTTCTAGTTTAGAACTACTATGAATAAAGTCACTGTCCACATAGCTATGTGCATCTTTATGTGGACATATGCACTCAGTTCTCTTCATTATATTCCTAGAAGTGGAATTTCTGATGCATAGGTAAGCAAATATTTATTGTTATTACTGCCCAACAATTTTGTATGAGAGTTCCAGTTGTTATGTATCCTCACTACCCTGGACATTCTCAGTCTTTTTCATTTTAGCTACTCCAGTGAATGTGCAGTGATATCTTGCTATGGATCTAATTTATATTATCTTGTGAGTAGTGATGTTATTTATCTTCTAATATGATTATTAAGCATTTGGATATCTTCTTTTGTGCTATGCCTATTTAAATATTGAATATTTACCAAGTTTTTCATTTGCTTATTGATTTCTGTGGGTACTTATGTATTCTGGACATGATTCCTTTGTTAGTATATGCATTGCAAGATGAATATTTCCCTCAGACCATGGTTTGCATTTTTACTTTGTTTACTTTTAATATGGTGGTAACCCCAGCCACACTCAAGTGTGTGTCTGTGCATGTGTGTGTAAGGAGAAGTGTCAGAGTGAAAGGTCGGGGAAAGAGATAAGAGAGAGGATAAGAGAGATGACAATAAAATCAAGTGAGAGAAAAGAGAAGGGTAGGCTGAGAGAAGGGAGAAACAGCAAAAAGAGAAGAGTGGAGTGTTTGGGGTGAAGAAGAAAATGGAAAGGGATAAATGGACACAGCTTGATAAAGGGAAAGCCGGTGACAAGAATGACAGCCTATAGGACAATTTTATTTAGAGACAAAGACAATTGATTCCTTGAATATTGAATGGTGGCAAATAGGACTACCGGCCACTAAGGGGGCTGACATGAAATGACAATAAGCTCTTAGGTCGGTAACAGAGTAGTGAGTGGCTAAGTGTGGAGACTCTGGACTTTTATGGGCTGAATTTGAGTGCTGCCTCACCACTTACTAGCTGTATGACCTTGGGAAAGTACTTATCCACTCCACATTTCCAGTTCCTCAAGGGCAAAAACAGGAATAATGGGAGTACCCAATTTTACCTCATGAATTTGTTGGGAAGTTAAAATAGCTAGCTCTATTTTTGGCATATTATAGGAACTTCATATATAACAACCACAACTACTGTTACCACTATGCTTATAAGGGAAAATATTGCAACACGTTGTGTTTGTTTTGTTGAATTTATTAGTTTCCTGATTGGAATCATCTTCAAAGATCTTCTACTAATACCTCCTGGGGTAGAGAAGGATATTCTAGTAGATTTACGAGTTAACCAAAAACTTACCCCTGGTTCATAAATCTAAGATTATGGACTTGCCACATTTATGTTGAGAAGTCTATATCTCACTTTGACTTGTGTCCACAGACATCCCCTGCTTTAAAGTGTTGTTTAATTACATTTAGAATGAGAATGAAGGTCATCTTTACTCCTTAGGTCCTCCTTGCTTTACTTCTAGTAAAAGTCCTTCTTGAATTCTCCCTGTTTCCCTGGTCAGAATCCTCAGGAGAAATTAGGAGCTCCTTCTTGTACCGACTCTGGCACTAGCTTACTTTCCCTGGGAACATGTATGTTCCCCCAGATGCTGTAAGAAGAGTTTAGCTTGCCACATATGTGGAAACCTCCCTGCGCACAGGTAGGAAGTTGTGGGAGCAGAAGGAGGGAAGGAGGGGAGTAGTATGAAATCTCTCTAGCTCACTATTCTACTACATCAGCTATAATAAAATGACAGCCAAGGAGCAATTGTCCCCTGGTGACATGAAGATACATCTCTGGATGGATATAGATATTCAGGGATTGGTGAGTGAAGAATACTACAAACACTTTCTCATCACTAGTGTTCTGTTACCTTTTGGGAGACATACACCGTACACATTTGTGTTACTGTGCCCTATTAAAAAAAGTAAATAAAAAGAATTTAAAGGAGGAAATGGTCACTCTTAGGAAGAAAATAACTCCCAAACATAGCAGAAAGGAAACATAGCAGATTATGTTAGTCAAGTGAGACTTCGTTTTACAAGGATCTTCTAGAAACCTTTCCTTGAGTTATATACCATTCACAGAGGTGGCCCCAGATGCCAGTTAGACATTTCAGTCTCTGGTCAACCATCCATTAGCTAGCATCCTTGAATACACACAGTACATTAGAGTGAACATAAAAATGGTGATTTTCAACATTTTGTTACTAAATCAAAATCCAAACAGAAAATAAAAGAAAGAAAAACAGAACCTTCATCAAAGCAGACATATCTGGTCTTTCATATTTGATTTTTTAACTTAATAAAGTATTAACAATATTCAAATACTTCATAATTGAAATATTTTAGATATAAGGATTCACGAAGCTAAAGGGTTATGTTTCATAATGTAACCATAAGACTTGTACCTTTATATTGGATATATGCTCAAGTTTGAAGAGATTTGTCTGATAAGTTCTTATTGAAAGGTATGTGAAAGGCCTATAACCCACTAGGCAAAGCTTTCCAAAATTGTAAATAGCACACATAATTGTGGTTGTGAAAGATTCATTACAAATACAGTATTCTTGAGAGGGATTTGGCTTTTAAAAGAATCACCGTGAAGGAATTGAGAAGCAATACTTTCAATAATCTTGAAGATACATGCTACATAAAAGAAACTGGATTCCTTTGACATTGATTTATTTAAATACAATTTATTGACATACTAATTGTTGAAAGTTCTCCACAAAAATTACACAACTTTTGTTTCTAAAGGTTTTACTCTGATTTTATTAACATGGCTTTATTTTTACTTTGAAATTTATGATTTTTGAGGTTGAAATTAGAATCCAGGAGTAATGGAACACTTTAGTATGTGTTCTCTTAACAAATGATATCTTATTTCCAGAGTGAGTAGTAATTCATGAAGCTAATCTAAAACAAACAGCTTAACAATGCTGACAGTTTTTCCTTGTATATCACAAAATCTCTGAATGTTTTATAATATCTGTCATGTCCTAAATTTACAGAACAATAATTATTAAACTCCAATTTCTTTTTCAGACTACTATAGTTTACATTCTTGTAGTAGTTTCTGGCTACCCTGAATTGGGGATACCCTGAATGGGCTAGTACAATACCACAGTATTTTACTCTCTATCTGTATGTTAGTAAAGTAACATGTACAAGAGGATCGTTTACTTTTGTAATCAAAGGTTTCAATCTCACCAGGCACCTGTGTTCTTAAAAATACCGAAGAGAGTGACAGTTTGTATATTTACTACACCAGACATCAGGTATCTGTTTCCAAATCTTTATTACTCCCGCTTATTTAAGAATATAGATTAGTTAGGGAGTTTATGTTTTCTAAAAGTGAGCCCTGTAAAGCATTTATTTGGCTATGAAAAAGTATCAAAGAACAAGATACCATGACAGAGTTGCAGAGCTGAAAAAAGCACTTTAATTATTTCCATTTGCAAAATCATAACTTTTCAGTTCCTCAGATGGTCCCCCTCACAAACACTACCTTGTTTGACCAACCTTATGTAGGCCAGAATTATTCATCACTGGGGTGTTTAGAGAGAGTTACTTAAAAATCATGTTCCTCTGTCTTGCAATAATAGTGTGTTTATGAATACAAGGAGGTGAAAGCACTCTGGTTTTTATTTAATTATTATGTATTGCATAAAATACATATGTTAATTCAAACTCAATATTGACCAACATGTATTATTTTGAGAAATCTGAAACACGTAATATGTGTTCAGGAGAAATTCAGGAAAGGATGAAATTATCACACTTTTTCCCTTACAAATGAGTGCTACAGAGTGGTAAAGGGATTTCTTTAAAATTAAACTATATACATAAAAGGAGGTATAGGAAAAATATATAACCACCTATGTCAAACACATTTTCTTTCACTTTTGCTGAAAATCCTGACTAGTTGGTTAGAATTTTTTCTAAAAATTTAGGATTTAGGTATCATTTATCATACCTATTTATCTCATTTGTTTGGAATCTTCATCCATTTGAAAGTAATTAGATGGAGCCATGCATTTTTAGACCTATTCTAAATCTGGAATTCAATCAAAATAGTATGACATTTAATTAGGTTGTTTTATGTCATTTATTTAACATATTTGCATTGACTTTATTTGATAGATTAGCATCATTTACACTAAGCTTGGTGGCTCTGAGCCTGGGAAAGGTGAAACTGACCTTTGTCCACATTTCCAAATTGGTATTCCAACTTTAATCCAACGTGATTCCTAAAAAATTGTGACCAATGCTCAATGTCATAATAAACACACACACACACACCTCTTGTCATGTGGTAGCTATACATAGAAATACAAAACTTTAATATACATAAATAAATAATTAAAAATATGTAATTTACAATATAAAAATAAGATTTAAAATATAAACTTTAGAATACATAACTATTATACTTCTCAATTCACTTTCTGAAACTTTCCCATTTTTTTGTCATGTATTTTAGGAGTGTTCTCCTTTTCCCTCCTTCATTAACTTTTTGTATCCTAGTTAACGTGTGCCTTTGGCTTTCTTATTTCTTCAATATTATTTAATTCAGATTAACTTTATTTCATGAAACTATGTATTTCATCCTATATTACAAAATCAATTTAAATTGTGTAAATATAAAGAAAACTTATAGATTGACCCAACAAATAGTGTCTCATATTCACTATATCTTGAGCTATGAACTGAAGGTGCAGGTCTCAAGAAGACCAACATAGACTCTTCCTTTACAGAATTTAGAACCCAGTAAGGCAGACAAACAGAAACCAGGATACTACAATCCTGTCTGTTAGATATAATGTACAAGTATAACCGGGAACACATGAAGAAATGTGGGATGTCATAGGAGAGCAAATTAACTAGGCTTGTGAGGAACTCACACCTGAGCTGAGACCTAAAAGAAGATGGTACCCGGCAGAAAGAACAGCAGAGACAAACTCTAGAGACAAAAGAAAGCAGGACATCTGCACTCAAAATAACTAATAACTAGACCAATAGGTCATAATGAAGGATTTTTTGTTTGTTTAACCAATATGTGAGGTTTTAGAATATTTTCCAGGATTGTGCGTAATCAAGGTTCAAGCGGTAAGAAGGCAAACAGTTTAATCCCAAATTGGAAAGTGGGGGTACGATGTAAGAAAAATAGGGAAAGGGATTTGATGGTATTTGCATTAGAGTAAAAGAAGTGATGAATTGTGGGAACTTTGGTGGTTATGGAAATGAGTGAATATAAGAAGGTACAGACATAGGAAGGGCTCAAGGTCTCTAGAAGTCTCTATGATGTCAAACAGGTAAAGTAGAATACCTGGACAAATTGAAAAAATAGGAGGTTATATTTGGAGGTAAGGATGTTTGAACCTTAAGATTTAAGTGTTAGAGGTCATTTAAGGTGTGTTCAAGATGTAAGGGGTGGCCATGGAAGAAGATGAATGCAGTGGAAAAGAAGTATTTGAGAAATTGGGAGATTTGAGGGTGAGGTGACTCTTCTCCATCAACACTGAAGTCACTCAGTATGGAAGCAGGACTCAAAATGTCAAGGTACTAACAGTTGGGACATACATAGTGACCAGGAAGACTGGCAGAAACCAGTGATAGAGTAGAAGTGATTTGGCATGGTTGTCAAAGGAGAGGCCTTACAAGAGGTGGAGGAATGATGACCAGTAAGTTAATGTGAGAACCAAGAGAGCACCCACCCCCACCACCAGAAGAGGCACAGGGCACTGAGAACAAGAGCAGCCTCTTTTTAGTGCACAGCAGGGAAATGACTTTCTCAGCAAAGAGCCATGTTTGAAAGATGGCGGGATGTGGGGTGACTGTTCAGTGTGCAGACTGGGGATGAATCCAAGTCTTTTGACCATGGAACAGGGTTCCAGAAGACCTAACTGAAAAAAATGTGGCACGAATGAGAGTGGGGGTTCGGACAGGAGAGAGAAAGCATAGAGCAATAAGGGACTGGAAGAACACAGAGGAGAGGAATAATTTATCTCAGGAGGTTCTCTGAGATATAATTATTATAGCTGAATTCCAAAACATTTTGAAGAATTGATCTAGCTGTTCTCTCATGCAGAGATTCAGGGTGAGAGAACTGGAACCTAGTTAGTGGGTCTTTCAGAAAGGCCATGAGGGTTGCCCTGGTCCAAACAAGTAGGTCCACAATGGTATTCCTTGGTTCCTAGTACTTTCATCATCTGTTGGAAACAGTAGCATCTTCTGGTACTTGAGGAATTTTGCATCTTTCCAGCATTTCAGCTGTGTCCTATTTATTATATGTTGTGGAACACAGAGGCGGATCTGATGTTTTTATAATGTACATCATTTTCTTCAGTCAGCATAATTTTATTTTAAATATTTTTGTATTTAATTCTAGTTATTTTGCCAATTATAACTTTTCAGGTATTTTAAATTGGCATGTGTGTTTTTTAAAATTTTTTTGTTATAAACAATCATTGTCTTAAATGATACTACTTTCTTAAATATTCTTAAATACCGTTTTGGGGATTCAAATGTGAATCCAGTTTATCATGCTGCCAATTATAGCTGTAAAATCTAGAATGACATTGAATTTTATGTAGAAAAATTCTGTTTGTAGAAAACTTTCTTCAGTAATTGGGCTATCAATGTGACCATAATGAAGTAACACTGAGGCACATGGATATGGTTTTTTCCTTCAAATTTGATGTAGCATATTATTTGGAGACTCTGTCTTAGAGCAAACTGTGTTCATGCTAATTACAACTTAAAACTATTTGCCTGGGTGAGGCCTGGGACTGATATCTTTATATGATACCTCTGCAAACACAACTTTTTATTCTTGTCTTTTCTGTGACTTTCTGAGGGTCATTGCTTTTGTTTTGTTTTAATCTTCACTATCTCAAATAAGTATTTGTGACTAGAACTTAGCAACCTTGGAGTTTACAAATATGATATCATATTTGTAAAATACCTTAACAAAGGATATTATTATATTCTACTGAGACCCAAGCAGAGAGAGTTTCATTGGTCTTAAGAAGAAATAGAAAGTTTAGTTGATTTTTCAGAGGATTACTACAACAAAGAAAGACCAGAACTTATATCTTCTTATTTTGATTTGAAATGTCTGGCATGTTTTATTAAATATCCACTAAAAAAACTGAGGTGAGGGCTATTGATTTTAGGTTTATTAAATATTTCTACAAAACTTCCCTATAATTGAAAGACACACTTTTCAGTTGGCAAACAGTAAATGGATGATAATGAAAATTCACATTCATGGACCATTATCTAGTCATTAAGAAGATCATTATAATAGCTATATGGCAGCACAGAAGTATTTGGGACCTTTTGGGAAGAAAAGCAAAATACACGAGCATATCCATTTTAAAGTTATAGCACTGCAAAATATATGCTTGCATGTAGCTAAGAACTAGAAAGCAATATAAAAAATATTTTTTGAATAATAGGATTGTGATTATTTTTCCCTCGCATCTTGATTTCTATTAATTAAAATGTCTGCTTGCACAACAGTAAAACTACATAAAAATTCCATTCATGATTTATTTTCAGTTTTGTTTATTCAAGTGTCTATTGAGACTTTAATATATGACAGGCACCATTTTAGGTGCTGGGAGTATATTTATGAATAGATAAAAATAAAATTCATGGTATTTTGTTTCTCACATGTAATTCAGTGGAAATTTTGATATCTATGAGGGAGAAGGGAATGCTTGGGCCTTGTGGAGTTCTCCTGGTCATTTTGGGTAACCATGTCTCTTTTGGCAGTTGACTCCCCCAAGAGATCACCAACAGAATCCATTGATCAAGCAAAACTAAATATCACTTCACTGAAATAAAGAACATCAAATCTTTAAAGCCCTAGCTGGTGCAGCTCAGTGGATTGATTGTGGGCTGAGAACCAAAGCATCGCAGGTTTGATTCCCAGTCAGGGTACATGCCTGGGTTGCAGGCCACATCCCCCATGGTGGCCATGTGAGAAGCAACTGCACATTTATGTTTCTCTCTCTCTCTCCCTGCCTTCCCCTCTCTAACAAATAAATAAATAAACAAATGAATAAATAAATAAATAAATAAATAAAATCTTAAAAAATATATTAAAAAAAAGAACATCACCTTTAAACCTAGAAATATTTCAGAAGTGCAAAGTAAAGATATTTACAATGTTGTAGCACCTGGTCTTGCTAGGTGGAAAAATGGTTGAGACTGAGCAGAGTTTAAAGACCTAGCAACTTTGAATTAATGGCATCTTGAAGTGAAGGTCTTAAAGTGAGCCTTAATGAATGCACTCTTAGTCTTGACAAATAAACTATTTTAACTGGTTAAGAGCTTTACATTTCAGTAGCAAACACCTGAGTTATTTTTCCTTGGTTCCTGAATTTGTTTAGCAATAAAGCAAACGCTTAAACTTTGACCCAGTATTGCTTAGGACTGAGACAGAAAAGTCTGCTTGTTTTAGTTTTTACCTCCTTCGCAAGTGAGCCTGGGTGATGTGGTGTGAATGTTTATGTCTCCTCCAACTTCTTATGTTGAAATCCTAATCTCTAAAGAGAAAATATTAGGACAGAGAATTGTGGGAAGTGATAGGTCAGGATAGTGAAGCCCTCATAAATAGGATTAGTGCCCTTATAATAGAGGCCCCAGAGAGCTCCCTCTCCTCTTCCACCAGGTGAGAACACAGCCAGAAACCATCTATATAGCAGGCAGTGGGCCTTTACCAGACACTGACTCTGCTGCTGCCTTGATCTTAGACTTCCCAAGATTCCAGAACTGTTAGAAATAAATTTCTGTTTCTTATCAGCCATTCAGTTTATTGTATTCTGTTATAGAAGCCTGAATGGATGAAGACACTAGATTCTATACGCATTTAGCCAGACATTGCAAAAGGAGAGGTGCTCTGTATGCTCTTTTCTTTCAACTTCTGTTACTGTCATTCCATTGCTTGGGAATATAACCCCAGGGATAGTCAGAGGGATGAGAACTTGTGAAAGGTAAGATGTAGAAAGTTGGTTTGGTTGGGCAGTATACAGCACTCTTCTATTTGGGAGGAATCTCAGGGTAGGTAGGAGAGATGGTCCAGCTTTCTACCAGGAAAGCTACAGGGGACAGATATCCCCTCTGTACTCCTTTCTGGCAGTTAAACCTCAGTATGGTCAATCTGATGCTCCCATCCAGGACACTGCATCTTGAGTTGATGGCTCGGACCCACTGTTACATGCCCCACTATTGAGTGGAAAAATGAGTGGTGTGATGGTTATGGTAGCTGGCAGTGTGACAGTGTGACGAGGTGGTGGGCAGCAGAGTCCTAGGCAGACTGATCCTGGCTGCTCATACTTCCGCTGCATCCTGCTCAAGTCTGGTTCTTCAAGCCTCTGTCTGTTGACTTTTATCCTACATTCTTTTGACCAATTCTTTTTCCTGCATAAGTTCATCAAGTATCTATTTCTGTTGTTTGTACAAGGACATGGCACTTAATGAATTTATTATCAGGCTTTCCCATTCTAGAAACCAAAGTAAGGAAGGACTCTGACTTTTTAAGAATTTTAATTGTAAAATCAGTAGTAAAAGGTAGTAGGGAGGAACCAAAGGGAAAAATTGAATTTTCATTTCAGTGCCTTTTCACATAAAAGGGTAGCAAAAAGGAGAGTGGTGGAGAGAAGAATCTCTTGGGATGTCCCTAGCAAAGTTTGTGAAGCTCTCAGTGAGGAGACAAGGACAGGCTTCATTGTAATTACTCCCTTTTGACTGTTCAAGCATTAAAATGGACTCTAATGAGAGTGGTTTGCATGGCTATTAATTAAATGCATTTTAATTACAAATCACATGTCTTTTTTCCTCCGGAGAATAATCTTCCTTCATAAGTACTACTTTATTTTAATATCTCTCTCTCTTCCTATTTAAAAGGTGTTGTGTTTTTTTTTCCCCTTGAAGGAAAATTAACTCTATCAGTAGTCTACTGAGAAAGGCCTCCCTTTGAATATGGAAACATGTGTCTAACTCTTCCTTACATCTAGGGCTAAATTTATTTGAGATGTTACTGGTATAGAATGTTGAAGACAATTGCAAAGAAAAAGATGAGAAAGTGTTGATTAAACTTTTGTTACAGATATCCTTGTCCTATAGAAGTCATTTATTTTGTTAGAGTGTGTGCTCACATCTGTGTGTGCACTCATGTACATGTGTGTGCATGTGTGTGATCTATCTACTTCAGAAGAAATGTTTCAGAAACATAATCTCCAAAGCCTGTCATCCATCTGCAGGATCACCTCCTGGCAGAGAGGACACTGGCACTTTGCCTCAGCATTCTCAGAAACTCCTGAGTGTTCTACTTCTCTTCTTGGTAAACTCTCTACCTTAATACACTATCTTAATTATATTCACCAGTTTTCAACCTCAGTTATAATTCTATACTTCAGAATTTGTTTTTTTCCCCACATTCCCACCTATAAAAATATCTATTCTTTAGGGCATCTCTTTTAGTCAAATATAAAGGATCTAATAAGGCCTTTCTTCATGAGACAGGAATCATTAAATTAATGACTTTTTCCAATAGTAATGCTGAATTGCAAGGAGTGGATAAATATTTGAATTTCCCAAGTTCTTCAGAATATTAATTGCATATTCAATGCTATGTCTTATAGCTGAGAAAAAATGGTTGGTTTAACAAAAATGCAGTTGGAATACTTCAAAAACAGATTCTAGCATTGGCAATAACAATGTTGAGGAAATTATATATTACAGGATGGTACTTATCTTTTTATGGCTTTTTTTTTCTTCTTGAAGAACACAGAACTCTTTCTCCTGTGTCTTTTATTTTCACTCTAAAATTTTTGATATTAAAGTTGAAAGATGGAGAATAGTATATTATTACCATGTGCTGGACCCTATGCTGACATTGGATATGTTTTGTTTTTTTATACTCAGAACAGCCCTAAGTTAGGTACCATTTTATCTTTATGTTATGGATGAAAAAACACTGAATCCTGGAGAAAGTAAATGATTTCCCCAGTGTCACAGAGAACCAAAGTATAAACCAAGATCTTTTGAATATCCTTGGTCTTAACCAACATATGCCAGAATGTCAAATCTGACATTCACCATACTGTGTAGTCCATACAAATTTACATAACTGCCAATGGTAGAGAAAACTTTTCATATAACTCCACTCTTCCCTTGAGAACACCAGAACCTTCTTTGATATCTGCCTGAACTCCTTCCCCTCTTTCTGAAGAAGATCCTGCTGACACCTATAATGATCTGAAACAATGACAAGAGGTGAAGATTATTATGCCAAAGAAACCCTCACCTGGTATAGAAGAGACTAAAGGTGACTAGGACTCCTCCTGCATTTGAGATCCTGAGAAAACTGCAGGTCAGCTCTCTGTGAAGGTCCCCCACATCCGTAGCCCAGTTTACCAATAGAAAACTGTATTCTTAGTGCTAGGTAGTCCTAGGGATTTTGGTCTGAAAAAGTTAATGCACCTTTAACAAATGTAAAAGATCTCTCCTAGGAATATCTTAAATGTGGTAAAAATCAGCCTGAATAATAGTGACCTAAAGTCAGATTTCATTGTTGTAAATTAACAGTTAACTAAAACCCTTGCCCATTCAAACTAATGTGTTGTCACCTAACACCAAGATCCATGATTAAACTGCCACAGATTATTGCTTTAAAAGTTGAAAGCCATTATTTTTAGAGAAATGACTGTTTACAATATCTTATTAGAGTCTGTTAATTGATTTAAAAAATCAGACAACATTGGCAAAAAATAAAATTAGCATCAATTGAAATATTTGTATCACTTATTTTATTTAAAGGACATTTTCATCCTGAGAAATAACTGACTTCTTTGATTACCCTCACATCACAACAACAAAATAAAGTTGTTTTTGTATGACTTCTAATTTTCATTTAAATTATCCCATGGCAGCATTTTGTAAACATAGGCAAACAAATATTTCTTGAGTGACATAGGCCTGTACACCTGAGAGAGAAATATATCATCTACAAAATTTAAAAATATGGGTTTTACTAAACACCTCTAAAAACAAATTATAATGATCTGTATTTTTTACTCCTGGAGTTTATCTTTGTAATAATGCTCCAAAAGAAGAAAAATTATAATGTATTTTCTTTGGAGGAGGCATAGGACATGATGCCGTTTGAGGAGTACTGGGGGTAAAAACCATGTGATGTCCTCAAGTACAGTGGCTTTCTTTTACTGTTTATTATCTTTACCGCTGCCTCTAATTGTACTCTAAAATAGTTTTATGTTGTCATCTGGAAGTGACCTGGAGGTACAGTGGAGAGGCAGGAGTAATGGGTGAGGTCCTTGTGAATGATAAAACAACCTATGAGGGAATGGATAGGACAAAATCTGCATACCTGGACAGATGGGTTAAGATTCAGAAAGACAACTTAGACCAGGGGTTGGCACATTACAGCCTGCAGGCCAGATCCTGCTTGCCACCTTTACTTATTTAATAAGTAAAGTTTTCTCGGAGCAACACTACTAATGAAGAGTAGAATAGTTGTGATGGAGACCATTTGGTCCTGTGAGCCTGAAATATTTGCTATCTGACTCTTTAGAGAAAATGTTTGCTGACCACTGACTTAGCCTGTAAGCAGTTATTGAGTGGATAACTTATCAGGACATTAGGCTTTCCAAGAATCAAAAGACCATAATCATGTCTGCTGTGGCACAAGGGAAGCCAAGGTGAGATGAACAGTGCTCGTGCATGCATTTCTACATTTACCAAAATGGGTGAGTGCTGTCTCTGAGACAGGAGTGATGTCAAGCACTCAAGAGCATGAGGAGGCATAGTTCCTGTTCTCACAGGAATGGACACTGTGATACACTAGTGTGCAATGTAGACAAATATCCCTGTTCTCCTGGATCTTACATTTTAGCCAGGGGAGAAAGTAGAAGAAGGAGTATAAGGTATCATATATCTGGAGAGGCTGGAATTTAAAGTAGAATGACCAGGGGATATCTCACTGAAAGTAGGACTTTAAATAAAAGTTGAGAGGACTTGAGGAATTAGCCATCCTGCTAAAGTGTCTCCATAGAGGGTGGGGGAGTGATGGGGTATAACTAAAGAGCAACATGGAGCCCCAATCTTTTTAAGTTAGAGGGTAATGAGCATATTTGTATACTAATTGGAATGGTCTTAGTCCAGTTGGACTATTATAACAAAATACTAGAGACTTGGGAGGGTCATAAACAACAGAAATTTATTTCTCACAGTTCTTGAGGCTGGGAAGTCTAAGATCAAGGCATGAGCCTGGTTGTGTTCCAGTAAGGGCCAGCTTCCTGGTGCATAGCCAGCATCTTCTCCCTGTGTTCTCATGTAGAAGGACCCAGGGAGCTCTCTGCAGTCTCTTTTATAAGAGCATTTGTCCCATTCATGAGGGCTTTACTTTCATGACCTAAGAACCTCCCAAAGGCCCCACCTCCTAAAATCATCTCCTTTGTGGTTAGGATTTCAACAAATTTTGAGAGGACACAAATATTCAGACCATAGGATGAATGAAATAGTGAGAGGGGAAAATTGATGGTGCAGGAAGTTGCTGGGACAATGACAAGAGGGGAATGAATCTAGCATACAAGAGGAAGACTGGCCTTGCATCAGAGCAAGGTCATGTTATCAATAGTAATATAAGAGAAAGTAGAGTACTATATGGCACAGATGCAGATAAGTGGGTAGACATGATAGCTGAAATTGTACAAGTTCTCTTTTAATTGCTTTAATTTTTCTTAATATATGCAATGACCCTGAGACAAAGCAGAGCATGGTAGAATCAAGGAGTTAAAATATGGGAAGTGGTGGGAGACCACTCTGCATGGCGTGGGCCCAGCTCCCACTGGGGGATGCACAGGACCCATGCCCATGGATAGGTTTTCCCATGGGGAATCAGGCCTGCAATGTACCTAGGCTACTATGAGTCTTGCTTTTTGCTAAAACTCCCTCACCCTGATTTGAGGACATTTACTGCAAAGCAACTTCCTAAAAACCATGCTAAACCTTCCAAGGATGAGTATAACCAGTCCAACTACTTTTGCCTTTTCGTTTGCAAATATCCCTCTTCTGTGATGTGATTACCAGCATCCTCTCCTTTGTTTTCTGTATAAGGTAACCACCTAAAGCGAGCCTGTGCATAGTTAATGAAGACCTTCTTGTAATGTGCCCAGTAAGACAATAAAAGCTCATTGGAGAGAGGGCCAAAGCTTTTGCTCCCCTTGAGAGAAAAGCCATGCCATCCCTTTTCCTCCACAGGACTTCGTAGTCCGTGTGAATTTGTCCCATATTTCGTCCATAATGACACAGACCCCACGAGCCAGGGTCCACAGCAGGAAGTGTAACTAAACTATAAAGTAAGCAGTAGCAGGGAGAAAGATGAGGCTGAAGAGGTAGGCAGGTTGCAGAGGTAAGCCAGATGAAGGATATTAGCAATGGAAAACCAATGAGGTGAAATCAGATTTGCCTTTTTAAAAGATCACTATGGCTACTGTTAGAGATTAGATACCAGATTGAAACTAGAGTATCCATTAGCAAGATCAGTCAGAAAGCTATTTCAGTAATTCAGTGGGGAGTAATATCAACAAAGTTTAGAGTAGAGACAATGGGAACAATCGAAATTGGCCACTTATGTGAAATATTTAGAGGCTAAATAGATAGACTTACAGCTCTTATGTTTGGGTGTAGAAGAGATTGCCTGTGTAGAGCAGAGTAAAACAGAAGAGAGCCTGGGAATGGGCATGGACACTTGGGGGAAAGAACTGAGATCTTGGTTTAAGACACTGAGTGGGGCGGCTGTGCAATGCCAAGGAGAGGCAAACTACACAACTGGCTAGTAGTTAAGAGATAGATCAACAAAATTATATCATGTGTAAGAAGGGTACATCCTCTGTAGATTAATCTGGCTGGGCCCAAATGTGAGAGTTACTTCTGATTTTTTAAAATCTTGAAATTATATTGACTAATTTTACTTTTAAGAAAAAAATGTTGAAGTTTTCATTTTCATTATGAGATCAAAGTAAATGTCAAAATCCTAAAGCAAGATTGAGTCAGAACTTAACAGGTAGGTAGGGATGAGGGGAGGGGGGGTGGTGTAAGGGGCAGAAAACTGTACTTGAACAACAATTAAAATAGAAAAGGAACTTAACAGGTAGATAATGTTGATTGGTTTGATGTCAATGGCCACTTCCAGTTGTCAGGTCTATGCCCATCATGTAGATTTTTCCTCTTTCAATGTTTCTCTCACAGAACCATTGTATTTTAATTTCTGCATCTCTCCTAAATATGTATATAATGCAGGCTTTGTGAATAAGCCTTCTCTATACATCTTGCAGATGCAAGTAGCTTGTAATACTATGTATGTCCATCCTGCATATTGCTAGATATTTCTGCTCATAAGTATTTATAGCCTTGCAGACCCTATCAAAGGGGTTCTATTAGACAGAGTTTAAAAGTGACTATGGAAATAAAGGAATAAGAGCTGGTGTTAGGAGTCTAGTTCTCCAGTTAGTCTAAGAGGTTGGGGGATCTTAGAAGTGTTCTCAAGCTAAACAACAGCAACAGCTACAATAACAACAAAAACAGTGCATGGAACAAGTTACTCCACTTTGAATAAGACCATATCTCTCACCTGAGCAATAAGGAAAATTCAATTTCACTAGTTGTTATCAGTCTATTCAGGCTTTCTGCTTCTTCTTGATTTAGTTTTGGAAGATTATATGTTTCTAGAAATTTGTGCATTTCACCTAGGTTGTTCGATTTATTGGCATATAGTTGTTCATTATAATTTCCTACAATCCTCTGCATTTCTGTGGTATGGGTTGTTACTTCTCCTCTTTCATTTTTTATTTTATTTATTTGGAACCTCTCTTTTTTCCTTGAGCAGTCTGGCTAAAAGTTTATCAATTTTGTTTATCTTTTCAAAGAACCAGCTCCTGGATTCACCGATCCTTGAATTGCTTTTTTAGTCTCTATGTCTTTAATTCTGCTCTGATCTTGATTATTTCCTTCCTTCTACTCACTCTGTGCTTCCCTTGTTGTTCCTCCTGTTCTTTTTGTTGTAGAATTAGGTTGGATATTTGAGATTTTTCTACTTTAAGTAGGCCTGTATTGCTATTAACTTTCCTCTCAGGACTGCCTATACAGTAACTTTAATTCTGTCTCTTTCTATGAGACCTCAACTTCTTGGATCTCCAGGTGCTGGTTATGTGCTTGTTTTCCTCTCTTTTGAGTCTTCTAGTCTCCTTTACAGAGCAGATGTGGGTTTAGGGGCAAGTGGGTAGCTGAAGCTTTGGCCCAAAACTGATTCAGTAATGACAGCCACTCTAAGCAAGCAAAAACAATTACTAATATACTATAAATCATATAAAAGTGAATACTTAAAATCACTGTAAATTTAAGGTAGCATATATCACAAATACCATACAATATTAAAAACCTATATGTTATCAACTGCCCGACATAATTCTATAATACTTTTTTTCTCTTTACTTTTCACTACTCGTTCTTTAATGGTCTCTTTAAATGACACTGATATTTCCTATGGGAAATTTAGAAAGATAATTGAGACTTTTCTCTAGGATAATTGATTTTTAAAAATTATTAATGGTCTGAAAAAGTTAGGTAGTGACTTATAAATTGTTTAACTTGTCAAATTTGGAGAAACAATATTTTTCTTTCATATGTGAGCTGTAAGATTTTAGGGCATGGTGTGTGTGTGTTTTGACTAATTTTATATACTCCTGGTTTAATGGCTTAACAGTTTGTCATTGAGTTCCTCACAAAAGTGACAGAACATGAATTTTTGATCATCTTTATCAATGTCAACATTTTATGTCAAATCCTGAA
The DNA here is from genome assembly GCF_019186645.2 of Phyllostomus hastatus. Lineage (NCBI taxonomy): Eukaryota > Metazoa > Chordata > Mammalia > Chiroptera > Phyllostomidae > Phyllostomus > Phyllostomus hastatus. The sequence continues at coordinate 31,272,877 of NW_025333916.1, forward strand.
AAAAATTAAAAATTTTTAAATGTGTTAATTTGGTTTACTCTTCTTCATTAATTCAGTTATTGAGAAATCCATAAGCCAGTTCATCATTTCTATTTGAAATTTACGTCTTGTTCTTAATAAATTACCACATCTGATAGGATGTGGAAAAATTCTTATATGTTGCAGCTTGATATTGTCTGAACAGTGTCTATTGATCCAATCATTCACTCTTACTGCATTTTTACATATTCTAATAAATGCATTAGAAAACTTCTCTATTTATTCCTTAGTTCTTTAATTAAAAAATGAATGATTAAAATGAAGTATCTTCCATATATGTACAAACCAGGAGTCAGGGATTTCTCACCTATGTTGTTCAAACATTCAAAACATCTCTCCAAATTCACTGCTTGATACTGTAAGAATTTTCATTTTACTTTGACAAATGTTACAAAAGCATGAAATAAATGCAATGCCAGGCCTCATCCCAGAACCGTGGAAGGTATTTATGCAAGCACAGAGCCCTGCCACTTAGGCTTATTACTTTCACCACAAACCCACCTCTGCTCCTCCTCTTTCTCTCCAACACCTCCCACAGACTCACACTAGTACACACCCATGCTGTTTCTTGTTTTTTTCTCATCTGTCTGTGTGGGTGGGTGCGATAGTGTTGTTGAAAGATTTTATAACACAGGACTCTAAAATGAAGCCTCTGCTATGGTTGTGGACACAGCCCAGGCCACATTAAAGTCTTAGGTACTGGGATGATAGTCTGGGAGGGGCAGTCAGGGAGCAGGAGCGTTTATACCCAGGGTTAGGAGTGCCAAAGGGCCAGAGCTTGTCTCCAAGTGGTCAGGGGCCATAGAACTGTCCTACTGACAAAAGGCTTTTGACTAATTTAACCAAAAGGCATAATGGTTGCTTGGACCCGACAGGAATTCATTTTCTCCCATTATAAGTCAACATTCCATTGATTTTGTGATCACCTGCTTTATTATTCAGTGTTTCATGCCATCTACAGCCTGGACTATCCACCTAGATTTGGAACTCTTGCTTTTGCTCCATTGTCTGATTCAGAATTGAGCCGATTGCTTTTCCACCTTTGCCCGTGGGATCTACAAGTACAGAGGTCTTATAGGTGAGCTCTTATTCTTTCTTTCAGGAAGAGTATCAAATAACTTTGTCAGAAGGAAGTGAAGCACCACCTGCTCTGATTGAAAGACAAGAAGAACTTATGGAGCAGGATGCAAGGACATACAATTATTCCTTTTCAGGAGCAGCACCAAAGAGATCTGTTGATTTTATTTGGTGGTAAATCTTCCCATGGAGGAGAGAGATCTAAATGAAAGAACCTCCAGGCAGGTGGCAAGGATGGTTGCTAAGGAAGAAGGTGGCTCTGTATAATGGAAGGACCTTCTCCTACAGGAGAATGAAAGGGACGGTTGCACTAGAAAGAGGAATGATGTGAGAAATAGCCTAGCCTGCTGCAGAGAGGCAATCCTCATAGCTGGCTCTCTTTGTGGATGAAATGACTGGCACAGAATATTAAACAGGAGAGTCCCCTCAGCTATAATGGGTGGAATCCTCAGGCTTGGACAAGGAGCTGTGTAATCTCTGCAGTATTCTGAAGCTGGAAGCCTGAGCAGATTCAGGCCAATTTCTGTGATATCCCCAGGGATTCCCTCTGTATTCTGATAAAGAAATAGACTTGGATGGGCAGCATATTCCTGCAAGTTGGCAGGCACCCACTGAACAGAACAGCTGATTTGCTACCCAGGCTGCACATGCCAGTTGAATAGCCAAGCATGCATCGCCTGGAGGAAATACCTGCTAAAATTGAAATGATTGCTGGCTAGATAGGTTGGACACAAAACAATATCAACTATTATATTATACATAGTGTTTTAATTTTTAAAAAGTGTTGTGTGCTCATGATAGAAAATTTAAACAAGAGGAATATTCACTAGAATGTCTTTTTTTTTTATTCAGATTCTCAATGACCCAGTCAGTCCCTCCCCTGAGGCACAACCACCATAGAATCTATATGTACACCAGCATTATATAACTGCTTTCAATTATTAAATACTTACATTGATACTTTTAGAGCAGGCAAATAAAAGTCAATTTAATTGTAATAATTGTAATTACTTTGAATATTTTAAATATTTTGTATCATTGTTTTAAATTTCAGCAATTATAAAACTTATACCAGTCTGGGAAAATAATCTATAAATGTTTTGGTTGGGATCTTATAAGTTAGTTACTTTTTTATTATTGAAAACTTATTTACATAAAGCATGGTCACTATAGAAAATTTGAAAAATATAGAGAAGTATAAAAACTTAAAATAATTTTATATAACATTTATATTCATGTATTTTATCTATATGTGATGCGTGGGTCACCGGCCAGCAGTGATCATGGAACGCTGCAGATGGCTTGTCGAAAATACATGAGAAAAAACATACACAGAGACAGACTAGTTTCTGTGGAGAAGTAGGGACGGGATGGCCACCCTCTCTAGTGGGGGGCGTGCCGATTTACCATCCAAACCTGCTTTTATTGGGCTCATTTTGCATAATAATTTAGGTAAAGTACATTACTCATTACGAGGAAGTAAGGAACAATAGATAACAAGGAACTCTGTGGGTCTATTTTGAGTCAGGGTCAAAGAGCTGTAAGACTTTTAAGGAACAAACTAACTTCCTCCTTGGACCCTTATCATTCAACTGAGAGCATTCTAAACAAAGCAGGTTTCACAGAATTTTACATATTCTTTCTTAGGCCTGATCACCTGGGGAATCTGCCCTTTTCAGCATAGAGTTGCACCACCCTGTCATTGTTTCAGGCTTAGGTGGAGCAAGGGAACTAAGGAAGCCAAGAGATAAGGAGATTTTCTCACAGACTGATGAGGACTCAGGCTATGTCAAAGCCTAGGAGCAAGGGTCCATCACCCCCTTTTGCTGTAGCCCCCAAAGTCCTTCTTTTGGGGGCCTCCCACGTGATCGTGCCTGTCTTAGATCGTTCCCCCCTTTGGGGAATCTTACCCATCTTTGGCTAACCAACCAAGTTTCATTCACCAGTTATGAATGAAGCAGCAGAAGCAGTACTCCTGCCAAGGAGATAAGCTTTTGTCTCCTTGCTGGTTTACAGTTCCAAGGGCGTTCCCTTAGCCTTAGCCTAGGCTGGGGTTACAGCTTCTGATATCAGGCAGGGCGGTTCCCAACATATATGCATATTTTTTAAATGTAGACAATGTTATAACTACTTTTATATTACATAGTTTTTAACTTACTATTTTTTCCAGCTTTACTAAAGTATAATTTACAAATAAAATTATAATATATTTAAACTGTACAATGTAATGATTTGTTATATGTATATATTTTGACATGATTTTTACAATCAAGTTAATTAAGATAGCTATTACCACCTCATATAGCTTTTTCGTTAAAATCTTTAACATCTCTCTTAGCAAATTCCTAGAATATAATACAGTGTTACTAATGATAGTCACCATGCTGTATATTAGATCCTCAGAACTTACTTCATAAGTGAAATTTTGTATTCTTTTAAAAACTTTGCCCCATGTTTCTCACCCCAACCCTTAGCAACCAGTATTTTGTTCTCTGTTTCTATGAGTTAGGGTTTTTTTTTTCCCTTTTAGATTCTCTATATAAATGAGATCATACAGTATTTGTCTTTCTGTCTGACTTATTTCACTTAGCATAATGCCCTTCAGGTTCATCCATGTTGTCAAGTGACATGATTTTTTAAGGCTGAATATTGTTCCATTGCGTAGATATGTTACAGGGTGCAGCCAAGAGGGGGGACCCCAAATAGGCATTTGAAATGGGGTCCAGAACTTAAGGTGTCCAGGAGATTTTAAGATGTCTTCACCCCCATTCCCCAGGTGTGGGCTGGGGGAAGGGACATGTGGAGCAAGGCCTTTGAAAGCTGTTTCTCATAGCAACAGCCTTGCAGCTAACCTCTGGCGTGGTCATTTAACATATCTATAGCCTTTGGCTGGTCACTTAAATATGTTAAATAGCTGTGGCCATGCTCAGAGCCAAGGGAATGGAAGTAACTTCCCCACCAAGAGGTAACTGGGGGGCAGGTCCCCCGAGTTACAGCACCTGCGTGGGAGCTTGGAGATGATTGGCTCCAGGACTTGGGGCCACACCTGCCCAGACTCATGATGGCAGTCCAGTAAAGCTGGAAGGGTATGAGCTCTGGCATGTAAAGCCGAGTGTGGGAGGAGTCGGAAACAGGGCTGCAGAGGAAGATTGGCGCGGGGATTTAAACCCAGACATGGCAGCCATTGGAGGGAGAACCATGTGTAGCCCTGAGAGGGAGATCCATGAGGCTGTGGAAGTGCAGAGAGGATCACAGCCATTGAGTAGAGAGAGAACCATGCAGCCTTGACAGAGTGGAGACTCCCGCAGCCCTGAGAGAGAGAACCACGTGGCTTTGGCAGAGTGGGGACTCCCGTGGCCCTGGGAGAGAGGACCACGTGCCTTTGCCAGAGTGGGGACCCTCGCAGCTTTAGAAGGGGGAACCACCACCTGGTTTTAGCAGAGATCCCGGCAACTCAGCTGAGGATGCCGGGAACCCAGGGAGGTCTCCCAGTCGAGATGGAGTACTAACTGGGAATAACCAGAGGACTGCCTGAGCCATGGACTCCTATTTCCTTTCCTGAGATATGGTACTCTGGACTGGGCAAAGGGGGAAGGAAGGAAGGACTGTGTCTGTTTGTGGGTGTTTTAAGGGACTTTAGGATTTTTGGATAAAGACATTAGGTCACTGCTTTAAGTTTGTATAGCATTAAATAAACATTTCCTTTTCATGAATCTCTGGCATTGAGAGACGTCTTTCCTCGGGCGGTGGACATAACGGACCTGGGGGCTTCTTTCAGTAATAGTATATTGTCCCAGGCCCCCCCTTGTTTGTTCTGTAACAGATATGCCACATTTCTTTGTCCATGCATCTGTCAATGGACACTTAGATAGTTTCTATCTTGGCCACTGTGAATAATGCTGCTATGAACATGGGAGCACAGATACATCTTTAAGATAATGATTTCACTTCATATAGGTATCTCCAGATGTAATATTGCTGGATAGTATAGTAGCTCTGTTTTTCATTTTTGAGGAACCTGAATACTGTTTGCCATAATGGCTGTACCAATTTACATCCCCACTAACAATGTACAAGGGTTCTCTTTTCTCCACATCCACACAAGAATTTATCTCTTTTTGATAATGGACTTCCTAGGGGTGTGAGATGATATCTCATTGTGGTTTTGATTTGCATTTTCCTGATGATTCATGATATTTAGCACCTTTCATGTTGGCCACGTGTATATCTTTAGAAAACTGCCTATTTATTAATAGTCCTTTGCCCATTTTTTTATTGTTGTTCATGTACATTGTCTCCATTTCCCCCACACTGCCCTCTACCCCAGCCATCCCCTCCTCCCACCCCTGATCCCATCTCCCATTGGTTTTGTCTATGTCTCCTTTATACTTGTTCCTGAAAATCTTTCTCCCCTTTCCCCCCATTATCGCTTCCCACCTCCCCTCTGGTTACTGTCAGTTTGTTCTTAATTTTAATGTCTTTAGTTATATTTTGCTTGCTTATTTGCTTTGTTGATTAGGTTCCACTTATAGGTGAGATTATATGGTATTTGTCTTTATTTCATGGCTTATTTCACTTAGCATAATGCTCTCCAGTCCCATCCATGCTGTTACTAAGGGTAGGGGCTCCTTTCTTTCTGCTGTGTGGTAGTCCATTGTGTAAATGTACCATGGTTTTTTGATCCATTCATTTACTGATGGGCACTTAGCCTAAGTGCCTTTGGCCACTATTATTAAGTTGTTTGTTTGTTTGTTTGCTATGAGTTGTTTGAGTTTCTTGTATATTTTGGATATTAACCCCTTATCAAATATGTGGTTTGCAAATCTTTTCTTTCCCCATTTCATAGGTTTCCTTTTCATTTTGTTGATGGTTTCCTTTTCATTTTGTTGATGATTTCCTTTGCTGTGCAGAAGCTTTGTAATTTGATGCAGTCTCACTTATTTCTGCTTTTGTTGCCTTTGTTTTTTGGTGTCAAATGCAAAAGAGAAAAATAATTGCCAAAACCAATGTCAAGATTTTCTCCTATGTTTTCTTCTAAGCATTTTATAGTTTCAATTCTTACATTTAAGTCTTTAACCTATTTGTGTGTATTATATAAAATTTATTTTTGTGTATTATATAAAATTTAATTCTTTTAATTTTTTTGCATGTAGGAATTTAGTTTTCCCAACACCATTTTTTGAAAAAACTATCCTTTCCTTATTGTGTATTTTGGCCTCTTTATTGAAAATTACTTGACCATAAATGCATGGGCTACCTTTGGGCTCTATGTTCTGTTCTGCTAATCTATGTGTCTGTTTTTATGCCATGAGTATACTGTTTTGATTACTATAACTATATTATTAAGTATCATTGTATTTATATTGGGTTATTTCAAAATTTTCACCATTATAAACATGCACACAAATGTTTTGAACATTTCTGATTATCAAATTGTGAAACACTTCTACATTATATAAGATATTTTGTACATCTCTGATTTTTACTTGGGAAATTTCTAGAAGAAAAGTTATTGAATTAAATATATTTTAATAGCTTTAAAAATATGTGTAATGGTTAAATAAATACTTTTGTGCACTAACAATATTCCAGACATTGTCCTCTGTATCATTCCCAGGCATAAACTAATTTAGTGCAGTTCACTAGACCTCACTACAGGAACCAGAAAGAAAAGGGTTTGGGGTACATTCTTCTGAATCTGTCTGAAAAGTGATCTCTTACCTAGTACCATAGTAAAATCTGCAAAGATATAGAGGGCATCTTCAAGGCAGTGGCATTTTGCAGATGGGGCTTTGGAAATAGGAATGAACTAGTGGGGGGATAGCGGGTGGAGGAATTGAACCAACAGGAAAAAGGACTCATAAATATGGACAGCAGTGTGGTGATTGCTGAGGGGAGGAGAATATAAGGGGACTAAATGTAATGGGAAAAATACAATAAAGATTAAACTTAAAAAATAAAGGAAATAAAAATGAGTTCTTATTCAATATGGCAGTGTCACAGTCAAGGCTAAAATATCTTTAGATCTGTCATCTCTAATAATAGTTATTTCTGACTTTTTAGTATGTCCTGCTTTTTCCCATTACCCTTGGGTCTGAATCCTGAATCTCCCACATGAACACTTTCCTTCATGCTGAATGCTATTCAAATAACTGCCTAAATATTAGCTCAGTAACTCTGCACCAGGAGATTGGCTTCATATCCTAAAATAATATTTGGAGAGGTCTCCTTTTTTTATAAAATGCTGAGTTCTTTTCAAACCTATGACAGTAATAATCTCTACCATATAATTTCTTGCCATTCCTCTCCTTTAGATAAGGAATATTGAAACCTTCCAAGAAATCCAGCATTTAGTGAGGTCTACCATTCAGTATGACTGTTGACTGCATGACTCTTCCCTTTATTAAGCCTATCTCTAGTTCTTCTCTTATTCTATAATATGTACAGTTGGAATAGTATATGTAAAGCGGGTGAGAAAGTATCATCTCCTTTTTGGTTAGCATTTACGCAGATGTATTATGTAATATTGCAAATGTTCACAATATTCCTTGTAATTTATAGTACTGTGAGAAAATTAAATAATTTGATAAGCAGTAGACCTCCTCAGCCATTGTAATATCTTGCCAAGAATAGATTGAGAACTGTGAAATTGTGTTTGTAAATGCAGATTTCCAAGCTTACTGAAAAATATATTCTGCAACATTAAGGGTTGCTTTTATGATCAAATTAAAGTTCAGGGTTTTTTTCTATTCTAATTTTACCATGTGAATGTTAATGAGGAATTTAGTTGGCTCCAACAAAGTTATTACTCCTTTTCCTGTGAAAAATATGGATTAAACTTAAAATGATAGTCTAACTTCTTAATTTTTATGGTTTCAAATTTAACAGAATATAAATATTTAAAAAATAAATGGTTTTTATGTATTTAATTACCAAAATATAATTTACACTTACAGTGTTTCTCTTCTGCATAACTAGAACATAATTCCAAATCCCATTTTCTGATATAATTAGACCATTTCTTGGAGACTTATAAACATTTGTATATAAGTGGCTAGAACAAATCATGCCTTATTATTGTATAAGACCAGTGCTCATTTGGTGAATATTTTAAAAAGCAGTTTAACAAAGAAGATTCTGAAATATTAACTGTCCCTTCTCTTAACCTTCCCAAGGGGAAGATACAAATAACAAGAGATGGTCATAGAGCTCCTTTCTAAGAAGATATTTAGCTTATCTATGTCATACCAAAATACCGCAAAACTTACTGACTTAAAGCAACAACAATATTTTTATTATCTTTTATGGTTTTTGTGAGTGAGAAAATTAATCAAGGTAGAGTGAACAGGGCTGGTCTGTCCTTTGTAGTATTTGAGTCTTCAGCTGAAAAAGGTTTGGGAACAGTTGAAAAACCTTTCAGCTGTAAAAGGTTTGGGAACTAGAATCATCTGAAAAGCCATTTGCTCACATGTTTGGTGGCAGACTCTGGGATAAAGGCTTCAGTTCCTCTCCATGCATTTATCCTTCCCTGAGGTTCCTCATGGCATAGTGGCTGGGATCCAAGAGCAAACATTGACGGGAGAGACAGAGATGGGGGGGTGGCGGGGAGAGAGAGAATACCTATTAGAAGGAATGTCCTTTTTCTGACCGAACCTTGAAAACTACAGGGAATCACTTTAATCATACATTATTGATCAGATCAACCACAAGCTTCCTCCAAGATTCATAGTACCCACCTTTCTGTGAGCAGAATGTCTGTCACAACATAAGGTAGCATAAGACCTATATGTTGACCTTTAGATACTCAATCTGCTATGGATGGGTGGGGGTATGTTTAGCTAATGACAGATTAGGTTCTTATTGAGTGGGACATGAAGTTTAGGGCCACAGGTAATGAGAGGAGGTGGTGGTGTAAGGGTTTTATGGACCGTGGATATAAAGGGGCAGAGAGAGAGAAAAGGTAAGGAATCTGGCATTCAGAAATCGGGAGGGTTGGCGGGAGCAGGTTGGAGGAGGGATAAAGGGGGAAAATTTGGGAAAACGGTAATAGCATAATCAATAAAAAATACTTAAAGAATAAAAAATTAAGTTCACTAGAGAAAAGGAATAATAGGCACCATTCTTGTCCTTAAGAAAAAAATAATTAAAACAAAGAAATGAATATTGAGGGAAGAACAGAGATGTTTAAGGGCACATTTATAAAGTTTTTCTGCATGATATATCTGAAGTAAGAATTGTCTTCTTATAATATTTAGAGGAAATTATATCCATATGAGTATACAGTTGGATTTATTTTTGGAAAAGATACAGTAAGCTGCTGAAATGGCTTCAGTGTAGATATAGGGAAGAGACAGAGGCCTGTTAAATCTAGGTTACATCTGCTTTAACAAAAATGTACTCATAACTATGGCTGTCATGGCCTAATGTTTGGTGGTTCCCAAATGCCAGTACAAAGACTGGTGCTAGTCAATGGTAAAATTTTCATTGGCAGGCTCTGAAATCAGAAGTTAGACAACAATGTGAGTCTTTCACATCACAAAGGTAAATTTATTTAATTGAAAGAAATTACCTATATTATGCACGTACATCCTTCTGACACTTTTGGTTTCAAATAGTCTTTCTTTTATGAAATGATGATGACAGAAGATGGTACTTGTGTTTTAGATTTTTAACTGTTCGTAGTTGGAAAAATAAAAAATAGTTTTAAAACACTTCAATGCTACTCTAAATTGCACATGTATTTAGTATAAAATATTTCAATTCTTTTGCATTTGATTTTTTTATTTATATTGGATGTGAAAAATGATGTAAGCTTATCTGAGTACATGGAAAATAATTTTACTTATAATCTTAACTTACAATCTTTAAGGCTTATTGCTTACTTATTCTTTTTTATCAACTAACAATAGCTATTACTAAAGCTGAGACTACACAAAAATATAAAAAATGCAGTATTATCTTTCTCATATTGTTTTTTTGTGAGAATTATAAAAGTTAATAATAATAAAAAACTTAGAATCAGGCCTGGTACATAGTATAAATTCAATAAATGTTGCTGTCTCTGTTATTGATAATGATTCTTTTGAAATTGCTCTCTGCTGAACCAACCAACTTATACAATGGTTTATGTGTTCCAAGCTAGAAACAATACTGCTTTACTCAGACTTAAGTGGGGTTAATTGTTTCTTTAAAAATAACTGGTACAAAATTTTTACCTGTTTAATTTTAAATTACTAAAAAATGATGCAAAAGAGAAAATATGAAAACTATATCAATGGTTAAATAAAACCAGTTTTTAGGAAAGCCAAAAGTAATGACAAAATAAACTTTAAACATGGGTCTTTATAGAGAAGGCAGAATTTATTGACCTCATATTCTAGAATAAATCAATCAAGAGAGTGGGAAGCTCAGGTTATATTAATTCATATCCTGTGGGGCTGAAGATACTCAACTATATATCTTGGGGCACAATAGATTGGTGGCCTTAGGTTAGACATTTGTGTCTTCTACCCAAAGATACAGCAAGAATACAAAGCAAAATAGAAAACTATTATCTTTAAAATGAGTAATGAATAAAGAACCAAAATTCTAAAAATCATTTAATACAAATAATATTTAGGTTAGGTACCATTAGAACAGTACCATGCTCTGCTTAAACAATGTCTTAAAATTATTTTATTGTTCTTCAAGTACTGCAATTACCCCCTCTACTCCCCCTCCCCAACCCCAGCCATCCCCACCTCCCTCCCCTGCTTCTTTGAGACAGCATGGATGGAACTAGAGAGCATTGTGCTAAATGAAATAAGCCAGGTGGTGAGGGACAAATACCACATGATCTCACCTTTAAGTGGAACCTAATCAGCAAAACAAACAAGCAAGCAAAATGTAAGACTGGAGACATTGAAATTAAGAAAGTCTGACAGTAACCAGAGGGGAGGTGGGAGGGGATTATTGGGGGGAATGGGGGGAAGGGTTTTCAGGAGCAACTATAAAGGACACATGCTTAAACAATTTTGAAAGTATTACCCAAAGAAGCTTTACCTCTGATATTTGAAGTTGTCAGTTCAAGTATAGACAGGTTTAAATGCTTATTAATCACATATAAAAACAAAACTTTTATGCTATCATCATTATGTAGATGTAAATTTAGATATCTCTATGTTTCTCCTTAATGTAATACAAAGCAAGCAAATAAACAAAACAGCCCTGGCTGGCATAGCTCAGTGGATTGAGCACGGGCTGCAAACCAAAGTGTCGCAGGTTCGATTCCCAGTCAGGGTACTTGCCTGGGTTGCAGGCCATGACCCCCAGCAACCGCACACTGATATTTCTCTATTTCTCTCTTTCTCCCTCCCTTCCCTCTCTAAAAATAAATAAATAAAATCTTAAAAAACAAAAGTTGTTAATGTCTTATGCTATATCTATAATACATAGGAATAATTGTAATGTAAAAATTTCTCTAATTTAGGACTATACAAAAACAACTATGCTAGGTTTAGTGAGTGGATAATTCATGTCATCTCAAATAAAAATGTATCATGTTATTTCTATGGGAAAGTTGTTTCTTAATACTGAAAGTAACAAGCATACTTGACATGATCATATTTTAAAGACTTAAACTGGAGAATCAGGTCATGTAGAGACAAGCTCAAGGAATGGGCTGTCTTCAGGGAAGTAATATAAACCGAACCTTGTCATGTTTCACAGCCTGTCTAGATACCTGGTAATTCCTTTCTGTGTATGATACCATATATCATGTAACACAATCCAAAAAAAACATTAAACATTTGCTTTTTCTCCCTCTTCTCTTGTCTCCTCCTCTCTCTCTCTTTCTCTCTCTCTCTCTCTCTCACACACACACACACACACACACACACACACACACACACCATTCTGATGTTGCCCCAACCTTCTCTTGGAGAATATAAAACTGATTCCTCTACCATATATTCACAGTACAATCCCGGACAAATTACTTAAACTGGTGTTTCTTCAGTGTTCTTATCAGTAAAGTGGGAACCAATAATAGAATAATATTACCTACTTGATAGATTGGTTTTGAGGATGAAATAAGTACACATGTGTAAGATGCCTTTTACACACAGTAAACATTCAATAAATGTTACTATAACTAGGTGAGAAAATTCAGTCCCAGTGAGATCATTACAGGCTCAAAGTTACTAAGGTAGTTCATGGCTAATCCAGATTAGAATTCATTAAGGATTCCCAACTCAGTGTTTTTTTTTCTTTGTATTAAGCTTCTCACTAATTGGCAGTTAATGTGTGTTCTTGTGTAGATCTTTTGTATTTGTGTGCCTTGGCTGCCTAAGTAAATCATAGTGTCTTGGGGGCTAAAAGCACGGGTTGGTAACTTATTCATCAGCCACAGACTTTAGTGGAGAGCTTTTGCTACTGGGGGCTCAGTGTTCCTTTGTTAATTATGAACTTTTACCACAACATACAACCTAAAATTATTTGATTCATTTCATATTTCTCATTCTTTCTTTAGCAGTTTAATATTTAAGAACAGCCAGCTATTGCAAAATTAGAATTGCACAGTATACAACCATGAACTCCTTCCTCTGTAATTCCCAAGAGAAGAACAGGCAATTTCCTACTAGATTTTTGCAATGTGAAGAAAATAATATAATTCATCTATGCTGTGATTTCTCCAAATATAGAATTTGTATACAATATTACTCAACCACAAAAGAAATCTATTATAATTTAGTTTATTGTTATGTAAATTCAGACATAATCCAGGCACAATGTGATTCATCCCAAGAATATAACAAGTACCCATATGAAAAACCTGGTAGAACATCTCAGCAGTGGGGGTTATTTTTAGCTTCATATAACAACTTTTGAAACCACTCACAATGCATTTGTGGCACTATTACTACATTCACTAGTAAGCTAATATTTCAGTTACATTTTATATAATTTTATTAAAGTTTACTAGTGTGTGAAGCATTACAAATTACCACCTGGATTACCTTTGGAGTCAGTCCTGAGTCAACCATATCCTTGAAAATCAGTTCAGGGATAAACAATCTTCCCTTTAAACATGGCTTTGAAAGGTTTAAATTCTTCTTTATCAATATATTCATGTCACATTGCAAGGACTTATAAGATTTCGGCAGCAAATAGGCATATCCTACAAGTTTCAGTATGCTCTTGATACTCAGGATATAGGTATTTACACAAAAGGGAGAAGTGAGTAACTGTGACTTTCAGGGCCAGAAGAACCAGTTTGTCTTTCTGTAGACCTATAACCACTGAGCCGGCTACCTAGCTCTCAAGAGCCTCTCCAGCTTTCTATTCTAAGCTGCATAACCAGGACCTCATTCATCTACTGTTTCACTGTGGATCTGGAAGAGTACAATAGGTTAACAGAGAATGGAAGAACTTACAGAGCCTTGCTTTCCAAGGAAGATCAGGAAGTTGCTCAAGTGACTGCAAAGTGCTTTCTCTCCATAGGAAAGTACTGGGAGAACTGCAGCTATATTGCCTTGTGAAATGGAAACTTTATGATGACTTAAAAGCATCTGCACATAACAACAACCAACCTGAAGTTTGCTGGCATGTGACACTCCTCTAGGAATTCTTGGTTTCCAACTCAATCTCATTAGCCACAAACAGTGTGCTAAACCTTATCAGGAGTCTGGAATTGTGTTTGAAAATAAAAACTTTTCTATTTGAAAACTAGGGCAAAATTCAATTATTCAATGGGGATATGAGAAAAATGAGCATACAAGAAAAATTATTGTATTATCAATGTGTAGAACATAGTTTGACAAGGAGAGACTTCCCAGTGAACCAGAATAAATACTAGAATGTAACACAACTGAAAAGAGTGCCAGTTTATATAGTAGTAAAGAATTATGGAGCCATTGAGATAGACATTGTGATAACACATTAATTTAAATATGAATCTCATATATGTAGTATTTTACCAATCAGAGGATGTCTTCTGTGACTTACTTTCACACTAGGTAACTTGGGGCAAGTGAGGGCCTGGCTCTGATAATACATTAGACAGAATCAGCCCAGCACTGTTGTGTCCTGGCAAATGCTATGACTCCACAACTAGATGCAGATGAATTCCATGTTTGAATAATTTTTTTAATAAAGTTAGGGAAAACGGGTGTCTGTCTTCAATATGTAGCATGGTAGAAATGCAAGATATTTCAGGAAGTGTTTTGGACAAACATTCTGATTGTGAAAAATTAATCTTGACATACAAATGTTTGGCTATTCTCTTATTCTTAGTTTAAGACATAGTGATATTAAACTCCTTAAGCCACTTGGAGGCAAAAGGCTAATTCACAACAATACTATAATAACTGCTAAACGTGAGAAGTTGTGAGGTGTAAGTTCTAATTCCAACTAATTCATTATATCCTGTCATGGTCTGTAGTATGTTGTTCACTCACCAGTGTGCCGGTTTCCTAGTGGAAGGGACAGCTTATCTGATCCTCAGCACTTGGAGGGCAGGGGTGACAGAAATAGATAACTTGTCCAGAATGAGCTTTATTAACCGGAATCCTGCCCAGTGCTCTCTCTTGGATCATCCACAGTGTGGATGGTAGCTTAGACATGGGTCAGTTTGCCTAGGAGACTACACACTAAGATTTGCTTCACTGTTCCTCATCATACACACTCTAAAAAAATAGAGGTGGCTATTTTGCGAGGCCATCAGCCTCAGATTTGAATTTTGCAGTGATTGGATGATCAACCTGCTCTCTGCTGACTGCTCAGGGGCTGTGAGCACTGTACAACTGCCCACAAAGAATTCACATGAGCAAATAGCCCCACCAGACCAGCTTTGGGTCATTCCTCCAAGTAGAAGTTGGTGGGGCAGTGGAGGGGGAGCTGTTTTGAATAAAGAAGCCCAAGAATCAGTCTGTCCAGAGCCTTGAAATTATTTACTACAGCACTACCCACTGCCACTCCATCACCTTCATCACTTTATTGGCATCAGGCTTTGGGGCATGGTTCCCACATGGAAGACTCTTTTATATTTTATCCAGGTCGCTATTATAGCCCATGGTATGAAAATGTTACAAAGGATAATGAAAGCAACACTTGTATAAAGAGATACTAGAGTAGTTGGAGAAACAGGAAGGCAACCTTTCCATTCTCAATTTTATATTGAAATATGAAATATATACTGTTCATACCTTTGTCTCAGTCATTGTCCGGAAATGAAATATCCTGAGACTATGATCCCAAATCTTCACTGAACCCAGCCTCCCTTAAGTGTGGCCTCTATGGAGAACAGTATGAACTCCAAACAGTAATTTGAGCTCTGAATTAAAGCTGTGATCCAACGAATTTTCAATATTTTGTGGTTGATTTTTTGTCATTTTTTCATGAAAAGTTCTCAAGTGTTATTTTATCTTTTAATATTTTAGTCAGCAGTAAATAATATTCTCCTTTGATACACTCCTCTCTCAAGGTGGTACAAGTGGGTGGCAAATTCCATTTCAACCATTTATTCTGCTCCAGCAATGCAGTGTTGAAAACATAGAAACTGAGAGATACTAACTAAACTACTAAACACTTTCAAAAGAAGCCATAGAACAACCTGGCAAAGTAACAATAGTGATATTACATTGCTTCTCAATATTGTAAAATTTGATAATATTACAGAAAATTTTGCACTTTAACATTTTGATAGACTGCTTATCCTAAATTAAAAAAAAATAACCTTACAGTCCAGGGTGGTTATTTATAACTCATTCAGTCTATGTATTTTTGGGATTTTGTGTCTAACACATCTGGGTTCAAACTCTGAGAAGAATGCAGAGAAAAGGAGCCAGGTGGAAGAGAGGGAAAGAGAAAAGAAGAACGATGCAGAGCTCAGATGAAAGAAGATAGGTAGGGAGGAAAAAGGAGATGGGAGGGAGGAAGAAGAAATCCCTCAAGTGCACCAAGCGTTATCTGACATGTGGTACTGAAGGATATCTTTATCTCCAGCGAGGAAGGGGGTAATTGAGGCTGATCAAACAGGAAGTATGCCTAGATCCAATTCTAATGCAAGAATTTCCTTAGACAATAAAGTATTAAAATCTGGCAAAAGTACAGGAGGCAGTTTGTGAAACCTTTCCAACGAAATTTAAAAATAGCTCAGGTACGGAATCTGTTAAAATGAGAAAGTGGACACATGGCTCTTTCCAACATTTCACACTTGACTCCACTGTGTGAAGGCAACAGGTCTCCATTCCCCTGTGAGGCCAGCCTGATTCCTTAGGGGGAAGATGTGTATTCTCTGGACACTTCTAGGGTCTGCCTGGGCTGTGCCCCAGGGGTACAGATTTTTAAAGTTTCCTTCACAAATATGTCAGTATATTAATGCATTATTTGGCTCCAAGAGGGCTTTTCTTCATGCATGTCCTCATTTACCATTCCTTTTTTTTACTTCCCTTATTCCTCCATAATAGTCCCTGAGGTACAGCATAAGTGCTTCTAGCTCTTAACTGCTGTTGTTACTGTATGATTAAAATATTCAGCCATTACAAATGTTAATGCTTAGAATTCTGCAACATCATTCCTTAAGGGTAGGGGCCAATCAGAACACCTGACAGGGAATCAAAGTTCAGAATCAGATTCAACAAAAACTTCAGTTTTCATTTGGATTGGTCCATTTTCTGTGGTGCACAGATGAGATTTAGACAGATGGGTCTGAAGAGGAAATGCCATTTGAGGCCAAGTGGCTACAAATGGGACTAAAACCATTGTGGTCTGAATTATAGGTGCAGGTCCTCTTCCCTAAATGTTACAGTCAGCCTTAATAGTAAGTTAAAAATATGGCTCCTAAAGCAAATTGGGTCGGGGTAATAGAAGAGCTTTTAGAAGGCAGGTAGGAGAAACCTGTGATAGTTTTCTTTCTGTTGTTGATGCAATTAATGGGATTGGCAGGATAGCTGGATTAAGAGCTCTTGTAGCTACTTGGTCTAGAGCCAAATAGGCTGAAGCATGAATCTGGGCTCTACCATTTACTGTCTTCCTCACCTGGGGCAAAACACTTATCCTCTCAGACCCTCCTCTATAAAAAAGGGATGATAATAATTCTGTATCTTCTCTACTTGCAACCTTTTTCTCTCAACTAGATGCTTCCCATGAGACTCAGTATCCTCCTCTATAAAAAAGGATAATAATAATTCTGTGTCTTCTCCGCTTGCGACTTTTTTCTCTCAACTAGATACTTCGCATGAGACTTAGACATACTCAAGCATCTTCTGGGATTAAAACAAAGAAACAGAAACCACACCTTCACTCACTTTTTCCTCTAGGTTAGAGTTTCTCTCAACATCTTGGGCTTAGTAATTCATTATTATGTGGGCATGTTTTGTGCCCTGTAAGATGTTTAGCAGCATCTCAGACCTCTACTAGTGAGAATACTCCCCACATTGAATTGTGACCATCAAAAATGTCTCCAGGCATCTCCAAATATCCTATGGGGGGCAAAATCACCCCCACTTGAGAACTTCTGCTCATAATTTGTCCCATTTTCCTTATCCTCTACAAAACCACACTTTCCCATAGCGTTGCCTATTCTCACCTGCTCTATTTCCTCAATTTCCTATAGTCTATTATATTTTGTTTCATGTCCCCATTTCACTAATAAAATGGTTCTTATTCAGCTGAATAGGAACCCCAGTACTTCTAAATATAATGAATTTTCCTGTCCTTCTCTTACTTAATCTCTCAGCAGAATTCATTGCTTTTAGCATCCCTGCCTTGAAATGTTCTGTTCTGCTGGCTTTTCTAACAGCACTCTCTCTTGGCCTAATATTTGGGCTCACCATCTTCAAGAGACTAGTTCAGGCTCAGTTCAATGGTGGTAAAAGGATTGCCAATATCAAGAGAGGGCAAGTTTCACAGAGGAAGAACTTTTTAAGCTTCTGCTTATTTCCCATTTGCTAACAATCTCTTGGCCAGTGCCCAGATCGGCATTGGAAGGGCCTACACAAGACAGAGATATAGAAGGGATTAATTTCCGGCATGACAGCTTGAGGAGCTCCATTCATTGACTTGCCCTCCCAACCCCCAGTGAAACTGGTAAAAACAAACAAAAAAATAAAGCCTCTGTAAATGGTCCTAGGACAAAGCAAATGAAGAAATGCCTATTCAAGAACATCTACAAAAATTCAGTTATGAAGGTGAGAGCTTGTAGCATTGGAAACAAGATAGCTGTCTCTCATCACCTTCCCGTTCAGTGAGGTGGAGGCTCCACTCTATACTGGTGCAAACAAAAACACAGGGCTCCCTTTCCCCACAGCTCCCAGTCAGAGAGACTTCTTTCTGGGAGGGACAGGACTTCAGTGTTTCTCATCCTGCCCCTGGTTGCCTGTTGCTAAGGCTAAGCCCTGGGTGAATGCAGTTGAGAGGTAGGGGGCTCCTTTTCTCATCCTGCCCCAGTCATACAATGGAGACACCACCTTGGACAGAGCAGGCTAGAATGCTGAGGTCCTCATCCCCCTTGCCTGAGCTCCTGAAGTGGTGGTTCTGCCCTTGGAGAGATAAGTCTAGAGGACCTCAGGAGTGGCTCCCAACACTCAGTGAGCTCAGCTTCTACAGTTGGGAGTGTCACTCAGTCACTCTGAGAGAAGCTTGCCATTGTCCTCACCCCCATCTTCAGAGCCCTGGTTTAGAGGTTTTGCATGAGTGGAGAAGCAGCTCATAAAATAAAAAGTTCTTAAAATCTTCCCAAAGGAACTGACTTCATTTGCAACAGAGCATGGAGAAGTTCAGCCTAGGAGTACTTCCAAGGACAGTGGGGCTGTGGTAAAATTGGGGGGGAGGGGGGTGGAATCATGATACAGGAAAAATTGCAGGCTAATTTTCAGGAAAGAACCAGGGAATGACAGTTGAGTGGAGGCCTGCTGAGGTAAGAACAAATATTGAATACTGACCTCAGAAACTCTTCTTTTAAAAGAGCCGCAATTTGATTTTTTTTTTTTTTGTAGAGCAATTTATGCCCCAGGCTCTCTCTCCACTCCCACCACTAGTGCTCTAACCCGTCATCATCTCTAACCTGAACTACGCAAAATTCTTCCAACTGGTGCCCAAATTAGGAACACCTTCCTAACTGGTGTGCAATCCAATCTCTACAGCATAGCCAGAAATCCTTTGAAATTTAAATAGTCATGCTGTGTGCTCTGCCTCTACAAAGACCATGAGAAAGAAACCTGCACTTTCAGTGATGTTTTATTTGTGCCCACGATCTCTAAGTTTCATGTCTTGCCCATGTCTCTCACTTCCTTCAACATTGTGATGAAGCACACCCCTCCTCTGCTCCCACCACCCCAAACACACACTCATGCTGACTACCTCTTTCAAAATTCTGTGCAGGAAAGGTGCCTCTGGAGGCAATTCCCCTTTACAAAATGCCTATTCACTCTCTGCTGCCTCTCTGTTCTGAACCTCCTCCCAGACAACTGTACTCTGCCGCTTGACTTGGTGGGCTCCTCACCTTTGTGAGTAATAAATCTTTCTTTGATCACATAAAAAGAATAGCTTCATAAATGGGAATTTAACCTTTGGAAGGAACTTCCCCATGTCACAGTGAGGTAACAATGATAACCTCTCCTTACCATCTTAAGATTTCTCCATGACTTAACAATACATTTACTTCTGTGACAAAGTCCACAGTCCTTAGCTTGTCCTACAAAGTATGGTCAGTCCTCATCTTGCTGATTTCTTTGCTTCACATTATTCATGTTCCTCATTGTTCCCCTAAGGACACATATACCTGTTTCACCCCTTGCCTGAAACGCTCTTCTCTCCACTTACTCCTGCTGTTTTCTACCTAGTTTGCCCTTAACTAGTCTGCATAATTCAGCTTAAAAATCATGTTCTTTGAAAGTCTTTCCCTGATAACTCACCACAGTCCTTCCAACTAGGTCAGATATGCTTTTTCTATTTTTTCTTTTTTCTTTTAATTCTCACCTGAAGATATATTCATTGTTCTTAGAGAGAGAGGAAGGGAGAGAGAAAAATACGTAAATGTAAAAGAGAAACATCAATTGGTTGCCCTATGTAATTCATCCCAACCAGGGATCAAACCTGCAACCCAGGTACATGACCTGACAGAACTGAACTCCCAACCTTTTGATGCATGGGGTAACACTCCAACCAGCTGAGGACCTGGCCTGAGCCAGAAGTGATTTTTCTTTATAGCACTGAGTTTTAGCTTCAGTTCATGTAATTATTTAATAGACATTTATCTCCTTCACTTGATCATAATTACCATGAGGTCAGTGATTTTGTCTTGCTCATCATTGTATCTTCAGTGCCTAGGCCATTGGCTGGCCCACAGTAGATACTGTGATGCATATTTACTGAATATGAAGACTCTTAGAAGCATAATATGTATATAATCTCAAAACAGGAAGATACTGTATTAGTTAGAATAAGCTATGTTCTGCTGTAATAACAACCATTGCCCCCAACACACCCTCCCCACCTACAAATCCACATATACTCTCAAATTTCAAAAGCTTAAAACAAAAAAGTTTTAGTTGTCATTCATGCAGCATTCCCTTTGTGCTTTAGCAGAGTACTCTACTCCATCTCATCTTTATTCTGAGACCCAGGCTGATGGAGGCTACCACTCAGAACATTGTCTATTTTAATAGAAAGGGGAAGAGAGACAAAAATGGTTTTACACTGGTAATTAAATACTCCAGCAAGAAGGTGACATATTTAATCTCCATATACAATCAATTAGCCAAAACTAGTCTCATGGCCCTGCCTGTCTATAAAGGGGCCAGGGAAATGTAATCCTTTCACACACTGAGAAGGAAGAACCAGGTACACAGAACCATTAGAAGTCTCACCACTGTCATAGTAGGATTGAGTTGTGTATGATTAAAATTCAAATTGAATTTGAAGGAATGACAGAAAGACTCAAGAGAATGAACATAATTGAACTGGGCTAAAGAATGAGTAGAGGAAACATCATGAATATAATCAGGAAGGTACTCATGAGTAGGTGTCTAGGTTACAGCAAAGGAGGGTCAGCCTTGCTGAAGTGGAGAGTGTGTGTCGAGGGATCAGGAGAGAGGAGATTGGAGTGACAATTCTGATCATTAGCATATCCATGCTCCTTTTTTACCTATTTTTGATCATCCTGTGGAAATATCCTTAGAATAAAAAATTCAGTATATGGCTTTAGAAATGTCAGTCACTTTGGCTCAATTGTACTTTCATCATTTCTAAAAATTCAGATTATCAGCTACTTTTCTCCCTGGCTCTGTTTAGCTGGCACAGCAGTCCAGAAAGAGCTGGACCTGACTTAATCCCTCTTTTCAGCCTCATTGTCGAATCACGAGCAGGTAAATATCAATGCTCCTGCCCGGTTGTGAGTTGAGTGTCTTTAATCCCACCTTTAATTGGCACTTCCAGGGACTAAACCGAGTGGAGAGACCCATAACAATGATACAAAGTAAAGGATAATGTAGAATAATAGGTTTTATGAAAACCTGAGTGCAATTGAAGGATGTCAATCTGTCCCTAGAAGCTAGTAAAAGTCTATACCATTTAACCTATTTTTTCTTAACTAACATTTATTAGTGTACTGGCTTTGGAAAAGAAAAAAGAAAGCCATACTGTTATAGTTACACTAATAGGAAACAGAGGGCAAGTTATATTTGAATAAAAGTATTTGTTAACCAAAAATGACAGTAGAATGTTACTACACAGCAACCATTAACAGAGAGAGCTATGTCATGCTTAATATGCCCTGTTTATTGATCCTCAGAGTTATATGGTATAGTGGCTGCATGTGGCACTTAGAGCCAGCCAGACAAGATTTAAATTGAAACCCCACATTCACCACTGGGTGACCTTGAGAAAATTACTTAGTCATGTTCATGTTGCGATTCATCGCTGCTTTGGAATGAGTTGTTTCTCCTGAAACCCCTAACCTTCAATGTGACAGTATTTAGGGATAGGGCTTTTTGGAGGTAATTAAAGTTAAATGAAACCGTAAGGTTAAGGTCCTAATCTCATAGGATTAGTGGCCTTATAACAAGAAGAAGAGAGCTCTTTTTGTCCTTATGTGCATGCACCCAGGAAAGGCCATATGAGCACATGAGAGAAGTCTGCTTGCTTTCTGTAAAACAGGAAGAGAGCTCTCTCTGACACCCGGCAAAGCTGGCACCCTGATCTCAGAATCCTGTCTCCAGAACTTCAAGAAAATAAGCGTCTGTTGTTTTAATCACCCCATCTATGGTACCCTATTATGGCAGCCTAAGCTGACTAATACACTCACCTATAAGAGGATAATAATAGCTCCCATCTGATAGTGCATTTGTGATGATTGAGTGTAGTAATATGTGCTGAGCTCTTGAAATGATGCTTGGCATATGATGGGTACTTAGTAGAAGTTACTCAACGTTATTTATATTTCCCTTCCTGATCCTTTATTTGATACTATCATATTTAAGAATTTTACTTTTTCTAGTCAGGCAGAACTGGATTGAACTCTCAGCTCTGCCTCTTATAAGCTGTATGGCCATGTTCAAGTTATTAACTTCTCTACATCTCAGTTTTCTGTCTGTAAATGGGGATAGTAGTGCCTTCTGCTTCTAGGGTTTGGTGATGATTAAAGGAGATGCGTATGTAAATGTATGTGGACACAGGAAGCATTCCATGGTGCTGTTTCTGTCATCAGTAGAGGTTTGCAAAGCTTTTTCTGGAGACAACTGTATTTGAACAATAATAAAAAAAATTTTCTTAAAGAATCTGCCTTCTCAAGAAAACCTCGAACTACATGGAGGACCAAGTAATAGCAGTTTCTCCTCAGAATTGGAACTCTAAAAATGTCCTTCCCAAGCCATTCTTACTTATCTTTTCTTTTTGTCATTGTAAGATATTTGCCTTTTGCATTTCTGCTTTTGTTCAATATATGCCCTTAATGTCCCTCTTTCCATCATGATGCCAGTATTACACTATGGATTCTAAAGAGCACACTCCATGTCCCTTAGGCTCAATTTACTTAAATACAGAATTATGGGACTGAGTGAGACTACTGCTTTTGCAATAAACCCAAAGACTTGAGAGTGAGATTTTCTTACAGTTATTGAGTGGCAGACATGAGAACTAAATATCATTTTGAAAGCCTGATTATTACCTCACAATGTGAAATGAGGAATCTAGAAAAACATTGTGGAATATAGTGCTCATGTATATTCTTAAGCTGATGTACAGCAAACTAGTATTATGTGCAGTGCTATTTCTCAAACTTTAATGAATGTATCAGCTGAGGCAGATGTTAACGTACAGGTTCTGGGTCAGGAAGTCGAGGATGAGACCTGAAATTCTGCATTACTAACAAGCTCCCAGATGTTTCAGAATCTGCTGGTCCTCAAACTCCTCTCTGAATAGCAAAGATGTTGATGATTTTAGCAGTGGTGACTTTGAAAATTATTTGCTATTTTTTATTTTGTTTTGTGTATCCATTATTGCTTTCACTCAAATGCACTCTGATTGAAAGACTTTTTTTTTTTTAAATACAAACGGCAAAAATGTAAAAGCCAACTTGGCAAGACATTAATTGCACACATTTTAAATTTAAAATGCTTTGATTTGTTTTTCCCTAAATCACTCACAGTGGCTTTATTTTCTATCCACTTTTCCATCAAATGGGAAAGTAGTGTTCCTTTAATTTTTTCCCAGTCTTTATCCTCCATAACACATTACATCACCTCATCCTTTCTGAAAAGCTTTCCTGGTTTTCTGACCTCTACTGTCTTCAGTTTCTAGTTCTCACCCTTTAAGTCATACCTGAATCCTGTTCTCTGGTATCTCCTCATTTCTCTTACTCTCTATTGGGAACTCCCATCCACTGCCACAGAGTCAATCATTATGTCAGGCCTTTGGAACCACTCCTTGATCAATATCTTTCATTCTGAAGGCTTTCCTAAGTTTTAGTCTTGAGTGGTCAATGGATTTAATATTTATGACCTGCCAGCCTCTCCTACTCAATAAGTTGAAAAACAAAGTCCTCATATTTCTTACCTCTACACCCCAGGCCATCTGCTAACAACCAACTAGGTTATTTTACTATCTTTATCAAAACTTTAATTGTCTCATTGTTTACTATGGAATAAATATCCAGCTCCTTATTCACACACCAAAAATCCTCCTCTCTTTTTATACCAGTATCTTCTATTGCTTTTAAGTATGTGGTTGACACAAGTTATCTGAATCCTCCTATTTTCAGAGTGGGCATTCACATTTTCAGCCTTCATGCCATTTTTGCTCTGAATTGAAAGTCCTTACATCAATCTTTACCTATCAAAATGCCATATATCTCTCAAGGCCTACATGAACTGCTACATCCTTTGTAGCATATTCTGCATTCCACTACCTGAAAAGAATTTCTCCTCTGCAAAGCTGTTATACTTGTCCTATGCAGTTTGGATGGCACCTCACACTGTGCTGCATGATAGATCTAATAAAGTGTCTGCCATCTGGATGTCCCAAGTCCTCCAGCATTTTGGTAGCACTTCTTTCTTTAACATCCAAAGAATATGGCTCAAGTCCCATCCCTTGGAGTGACAGAATCTGACACTCTTCCTTGCCTTTGTAGGCTCATGTTCCTCTGTTACATTTAGGGGAAGGAAGACATTCCTCATTTCTGTTCTAAGCCAGTTCACTTGCAGTCCAATTCTCCTCACTCACCCGGGGCCTGGCAGCTGCTTCTAGCTCTGCCGTGGGTCTCTGCTTTCTTCTTATTGGCCAGTGTCTAGAATTGCAGGATTTTACCTTTTCTCCATTATTACTCAAAATAACACTAATGGCAGATTATTGTCAATAACAGTTTTTACTGAAAGTTTTGAAGTAATGCAGGCTAATTGTAGCATAAGCAGGTATCCACTGGGTTTTGAATGACAGAATCACAGTTCTTAAATATTCATCAGACATTCCTTTATCAAGTCCATCTGTGGGCTGGGGTTCTAAGGCTCTAGACCCTTCCTGTCTCATCTCTTCTACCAGGGTTGTCAACTCTCCCCAGATGCCAGAGTTTAACTTCTTTCACTTCTTCATATAGAATGTTTCACCAGGTTTGTTGTTGTTTAAACCTTGCCTGTCTAAATCATATATAAAAGAATCTCATCATCCATAATCAAATAGATTTTTAAGTGTGTTCCTAAGCTCGTTAGCAGTTCTGTTGCTTGGAAGAATTCTGTAGTCCTGAAGTGGTCTTGGGTCGACCACCTCAAGTTGCTTTTCATTACCATGGTGCCATGAGATAGGCAAAGTTATTATCCACTTGTTTTTGTAGGTATCTCAGGTTTTTCCATTTAAGTTGAAAATATATGTAGGAAAAGACCTTTTAACTTCAAAACATTTTATTCATCACACAAGAAAATCAGATTTCAAAATTTTAATCTACCATGTTTGAGGTTTATAAACTTTCGGCAAGTCATTTTCCTCAGGGATCCTTAGTTTCTTGACCTGTAAAATAAGAATAATTATATCTACCTTATATAAAAATGCGGATCTAGATAATTTCTGTAAAATCATTTAGTTAGAGTCCTGGCACACAGTAGGAGCCCCCCTCTTAGTACACATTTAAAACATTTGTTGAATGAAAATGGTTACTCCAGTGAGCTTTATTGAAATTGGAGTTGGGTACAATGTTTATTGCAGGGTCCCAAAAGGTATTTGATGCTCTAATTTTCCTTTCTCAGTATCACCATATTTACTCTGGAGTCAGCTCCATAGACATCTTCCTTTAATTGAAGAGACAGGAAATCATGACTTTAAAACTTTCACTGTTAAGAGTAAATGACACATTAGTTTATTAGAGACATATTAGCAATTATGGGAGTATCTTCTCAAATTGTAATGTTTTCCTCTGCCTTAGTGCTAGCAATCAAAATCACTGAAATAATCTGATCAGGGTCAGACTTTGGATCTGAGGAAACTCACTTGAATTTGAGGCCTTATGTGTACAGTACAGTGGTATGAGGAGCTGGACCTCAGACCTGAGTCCCATAAAGTTTGGGTGGTTCTCCAGGAGTCTGAGGATGCCCCCAGAAAGAGGAGTTCTCATAGTCTCTGGAAGAGTTAGTCACTCTCTGAAGGTGAGAGATGGGTCCTGGAAATTGGGATGTGGAAATTTCCCTTGTGCCCTGGAATTATACAAAATCCTCTGCAAGAAGTGCTCTTTGGAAGCTTCCCAATTCTGTTCACTAATCTCTCTAGCTAAAGTGCTCTTTTTCTCTATGTGAGATTTCTCTCTATCTTTTAAATTCCAATGTAGAATCAAATCGGTACCTATGGCCTTTTCAGATTCCCCCAAGTTGGGATAAATCATTATTTCTTCCTCTATATTCCTAGAGCATAAAAATAATAGCACTTATTATAATCTCTGGTGGGGAAGTCAATATAGTACAGTGCCTTAGAGCTCAAACTTGAAGTCAGATTTCCACTTATAGCTGTTTGACCCTGGGCAGGCTACTCAGCCCCACTCTGCATCAGTTTCCTCATCTATAAAATAGGCACGTTAATAGTAGCTACTTTATGATTTTATTGTTAGGGTTAAATGTGATTATGCATATGAAATTCTTAAACAGGACCTACTGTGTAATACATTATCAGTAAGTGTTAGCTCGCACCATTACCCCTCCTGCCGGCTGAGTGAAGCATTCTTCGATAGCAGTGACCATAATATGTTTATTTATTTTGTGTTATTATAGATAGTGACCAACAAATTATCTGCTGAAATAAACTTCATTTTCGACAGGAGACAGCTGTGACTTTTAATATCTTTTTTCTATTTATATTGTCATAAATATTGTTATGTTGTCATCACCATCGTGATGTTTCAAATACATAATCTACCAGAATGTGGATGGTTTATGAAAGTAAACTAGCTTTTAATGCTACAACTGAGAATGTATAGCTGGATCAGAGAAGCCTGGAAACTAAATTACTCAACATAAAAAGACCTATCTTTTATTTTACCTTATTTACATAACAAAGCTAAATAAACATTAGTTTACAAAATATATCAAAATGATCCTAAGCATCATTCATATTAAAATTTCCATAAATAAAGCTTTCCTATACAAACATATCAATGAGCAAAATGAGAAAGGCAAGTAAATATTTTGTAAATTCTCTTTTCTTAAAAAGTATTACATAGATTAAAATTTATATTTCCCTAAGAATGTTCAACTTTGAGAATGGCAAATAAATATGGAAGATTCCACCTCAGCGCAGTTTTGTTTTCCTTTGAAAGCTTTAAAAATAGAGGGACAAAATTAAGCAACCCTGAAATATTAGAAGTCTGTCACATTTGTTATGGTGGTTTGTGATCCTGAACAAAGTTTTTATATTTTAATTTGCTTCTCTTGCCTGAAATCTAAAACTGCCAGTACTTTAACATAAAGACGAAAGGTTGTCTAGTCACACTTCTGCACATTGTTGTCGAAAACAATCATGTCTTTCAACTAATCTAAATAAAATTCCTACTTCTCCTCTGAATACAGCAATAGCATCCTCTTATTGAACAATGGTATACCTACTCTGCCTGGTTTTCTCTGCTTTTCCCAGCACAGATAACATTGGAAGAGCTCAGACCCCATAATCAGGTTGGTTCTATGTGAGTATTCCATGACTGCTATTGCAAATTACCACAATTTGAATGACTTCAAACAAAAATTTATTCTCTCATAATTCTGGAAGCTGAAAGTCTGGAATCTGTCAGGAAGGGCTTGTTCCTTCTGGTGGCTCCAGGGGAAATTCTATTCTTTGTCTCTCTTATAACTTCCCATGGCTCCAAGCATTCTTGGGCTTAGAAGGATAAACCCAATCTGCCTCTGTCTTCATGTGGCCTGTTATCTATGTGTTTCTTTTCTTTTCTTCTCTTTTCTTATAGGAAAACTCATCATTGGATTTAGAGTTTCAAAATCAAAAATGATATTTCAGGATTCTTAACATAATTACATATGCAAAGATCCTTTTTTTTACTTGTTTATATTTATTTATTTTTATTTTTAAGATTTTTTGTTGTTATTCTATTACAGTTGTCCCTGTTTTTCCCTCTATGCCCTCCTCAGCCCATCCCACCCTCCACTTCCACAGTCAGTTCCCACACTGTTGTCGATGTCTGTGGGTCATTCATACATGCTCTTTAACTAGACCCTTCCCCTTCTTTCCACTGTTATTCCCTTCCCCCACCCTCTGGTCACTGTCAATTTGTTCCATGTTTCCGTGCCTGTGGTTCTATTTTGTTTGTTAGTATATTTTGTTCAATGGATTCCTCTTATATGTGAGATCATTTAGTATTTGTCTTTCACTGACTAGCTTATTTCACTAAACATAATATTCTCCAGATCCATCCATACTATAGCAAAAGATATGAGTTCCTTCTTTCGGCTGTATAGTATTCCATTGTATAAATGTACCTCAGTTTTTTGATCCACTCATCTACTGAAGGGCACTTGGGCTGTTTCCAGCACTTGGCTATTGTAAATAGTACTGTTATGAACATACAGGTACACAGGTTCTTTTGAATAGATGATTTGGGATTCTTCAGGTATATTCCTAGCAGTGGAATCACTGGGTGAAAAGGCAGTGCCAATTTTAGTTTTGGGGGGAAATTCCATACTGTTTTCTAAAATAGCTGTACCAGTCTGCATTTCCACCAACAGTGCACTTAGGTTTCCATTACTCTGCATCCTTGCCAACACTTGTTGTAGATTTATTAATGATGGCCATTCTGACCAGTGTGAGGTGACAATTCCTTGTAGTTTTAATTTGTGTCTCTCTGATGGCTAGTGATGTTGAGCATCTTTTCATATGTCTATGAGTCATCTATATGTCCTCCTTGGAGAAGTGTCTGTTCAGGTCCTTTGCTCATTTTTTAAATTGGATTCTTTGTGTTCCTGGCGTTGAGTCATATGAGTTCTTTACATATTTTGGAGATCAAACCCTTGTTCCATGTATCATCGGCAAACATGTCCTCCCATATAGCCAGTTCCCTTTTCATTTTGTTGATTTTTTTTTAGCCATGCAGAAGCTTTTTAACTTGTTCTAGTCCCATTTGTTTATTTCTTTCCTTTATTTTCTGTGCTCTAGGAGATATATTTTCAAAAATATTGCTAAGTGGTATATCTGAAATTTTACTGCCTATGTTTTCCTCTAGGACTTTTATGATGTTATGACTTATATTTAAATCTTTTATCCATTTTGAGTTTCTTCTGGTACATGGCTTAAGTTGGTGGTCTAGTTTCATTTTTTGCATGTACCAGTTCAGTTCTCCCAACACCATTTATTGAAGAGTCTATTTTTACTCCATGGTATGCTTGTGCCCCCTTTGTTGAATATTACTTGACCTTAAAGACATGGATTTACCATATTTTGGGGGTCTCTATTCTGTTCCATTGATCTATGTGTTTGTTTTTATACCAGTGCCAGACTGTTTTGATTACAGTGGCCTTATAATATAGTTTAATATCAGGTATTGTGATCAATCCTACTTTGTTCTTCTTTATCAAGACTTCTGAGGCTATTCAGGGTCTTTTTTTTGTTCCATATAAATTTTTGCAATTTTGTTATATACCCATGAAATATACTATTGGTATTTTAATAGGAATTGTGTTGAATCTATAGATTGATTTGGGTAGTATGGACATTTTAATGATGTTAATTTTCCCAATTCAGGAACATGGTATATGCTTCCATTTATTTGTGTCTCCCTTAATTTCTTTAAAATTCAGAAAATTGAAATTATATCAAGCATGTGCTCAGATCACAGTGCCTTGGAATTAGAAACCAACCACAAGGAAAAAACTCAAAAATATTCAAATACATGGAGACTGAATAACATGTATTAAATAAGGAATGGGTTAACAATGAGATCAAGGAAGAAATCAAGAAGTACCTAAAACAAATGAAAATGAACATACAGCAACCCAAAACCTGTGGGGCACAGGGAAGGGAGTCCTGAGAGGGAAGTTGTTAGTAATACAGGCAACCCTACATCTACAAGAACTAGAGGAACAACAACAAACAAAGCCCAGAGTGAGTAGAAAGAAGGAAATAATCAAGATCAGAACAGAATTAAATGACATAGAGACTAAAAAATCAATTCAAAGGATCAATATATCCAGGAACTGGTTATTTGAAAAGATCCCTTTTCTAAATATATTTACATTCATAAGTTTCAGGTGGACATATCTTTCATGGGGTCACTTTTCAATTCACTACAGGTTCCTTTGGATTAGACTCTGGTCAGAGAGGCACCAGGCACAAAGACTGTATTTGCATGAAGCCAACATATCTTTAACAGTATTGGCTGCATTGCTCAAGTTTTCACTATGACTTTTTAAAGTATATTTTATTGATTATGCTATTATGGTTGTCCCATTTTTTTTCTCCCCTTTACCCTCTCTGTCCTGCACTCCTCCTCCCACCAGCATCCAGCCCTTTAGTTCATGTCCATGGGTCATACATATAAGTTCTCTGGCTTCTCCATTTCCCATATTATTATTAACATCCCCCTGTCTATTTTGTACCTACCATTTATTCTTCTAATTCCCTGTACTTTTTCCTCTATTCTCCCCGCTCCCCTTCCCCACTGATAACCCTCCATGTGATCTCCATTTCTGTGATTCTGTTCCTGTTCTAGTTGTTTACTTAGTTTGTTTTTGTTTGTGTTTTTTAGGTTCAGTTGTTGATAGTTGTAAGTTTATTGTCATTTTACTGTTCATTGTTTGAAATTCTTCTTTTTCTTAGATAACTCCCTTTAACATTTCATATAATAAGGTCTTGGTGATGATGAACTCCTTTAACTTGACCTTATCTGAGAAGTCCTTTTTCTGCCCTTCCATTCTAAATGAAAGCTTTGCTGGATAGAGCAATCTTGGATGTAGGTCCTTGCCTTTCATGACTTGGAGTACTTCTTTCCAACCCCTTCTTGCCTGTAAAGTTTCTTTTAAGAAATCAGCTGATAGTCTTATGGGAACTCCTTTGCAGGTAACTGTCTGCTTTTCTCTCGCTACTCTTAAGATCCTCTCCTTATCTTTAATTTTGGGTAACTTATTTATGATGTGTCTTGGTGTGTTCCTCCTTGGGTCCAGTTTCTTTGGGACTCTCTGAGCTTCCTAAACTTCCTGCAAGTCATTTCCTTCACCAGGTTGGGGAAGTTCTCCTTCCTTATTTTTTCAAGTAACTCTTCAATTTCTTGCTCTTCCTCTTCTCCTTCTGGTACCCCTATGATTCAGATGTTGGAACATTTGAAGTTGTTCCAGAGGTTCCTAAATCTCTCCTCATTTTTTTGAATTCTCATTTCTTCTTTCTGTTCCAAATGTTTATTTTTTCCTTCTGCTCCAAATTGTTCATTTGAGTCCTGGTTTCCTTCCCTTCACTGTTAGCTCCCTGTATATTTTTCTTTATTTCATTTTGTATTGTCTTCACTTCTTCATCTATTTTGTGTCTATACTCAACTATTTCTGTGAGCATCCTGGTGACCAGTGTTTTAAACTCTGTATCAGATAGGTTGTGTATATCCTCATTGCTTAGTTCTTTTTCTGGAGTTTTGATCTGTTCTTTCATTTGGGCCATATTTCTTTGTCTGGCAATGTCTCTTACATTGTAAGGTGTGGAGCCTTATGCATTCGTCAGGGTGGGGCAACCCACATTGCTGTGTTGTGGCACTGTATGTGTATGGAGGGGGTGGTCAGAGAGGGAACATGCTGCTTGCTTGACTCTCACTCTGCTTTCAGTCCCTTCCCTAACAACCCACAAGCAAATTGGGCCCTCTGGTGCTGATTCCTGGGTGGGTAGTTATGTGTACATTCTATGACCCCATGGGTCTCTCTAATGAACTCTCCTGTGAGACTGGGAGTTTCTTCCACCACTGCAACCCCCATAGGTTTTTACAGTCAGAGATTTTGAGACTTTATTTCCCTGCAATGGAATCCTGGGTTACATGGTTTGTCTCACTCCCCAGTTGTTCTTCCTGGCTTATCCACATGCAAATGTAGGATCACCTCGTCTGCCAACTGCTGCCTTCTCTGCCTAGTCCTCCAGCTGCCACCTTGCCTCGAGTCCTCTCTGCCCCAGCTGCCCTTCTCCACCTGTCCTACCTGTCTGGATGAATGTTTCTTTTTTAACTCCTTGGTTGTTGGACTTCCATACAGTTCTATTTTCTGGCAATTTGGTTGTTTTTTTGTTTTTAAATTATTGTTGTCCTTCTTTTGATTGTGTGAGAAAGCAAAACATATCTACCTATGCCTCCACCTCAACTGGAAGTCCTGTCAAGTTTACATTGACTTTTAAAGAAAGAGCCAGAGCTTCTTATTCATTAATGTGAAGAGACCACTTACCTAGAGAAGGTGTGTCCAATCCTTTTAGGGCCTTTTTGGTAAGGTGGGTTTGGCATGTGTAGTAACTATGCCTAGAATCAAGTCCACTGATAGTCTGTCAAGATGCTATGTTATAAAAATTATCTCTAAATACGATGGGAATAAATATATATAAGAAGCATTTCATAAACAATTACATTTCCACATTATTAACCAAATGCCCATGTGCTTACCTAAATCTTTTTACATTTTCAGATACTTAATACAACATATTAAAGCAAAATAACATTAAAGAGAATATAATGTGTAACTTTTAGGATTTGGGGGGCAGGGAGCAAACCAATTTTGAATATAGCAAAGATTGTAGACACAATATTCTTAACCTGTTTAAAAGTTTTGTACCAAAGTCTGTCTTAACAGTTGAATCAAAGTGGAATGGGGGTGAAGATGGTATGTTTTGAGATAGAGAAGAATTGATCTAATAGTAGTACTATATGCATATGTTTCTAGGAAAAGAATATTAATGAGTTTTCTCAGAGATTGCTAAAACCAATATTATAATTTATGTGAGAACAGGGGAGAGTTCAGTAAAATGTCTGAACTTTTTTAAGGTTATATTTTTCTGTCCTATACTAAACTAAGCTGGTATGAATAAGTGATACTAAAAGTTTTAAAAGAAGATGAATTTCATGTCTGTACATATAAAATTAGTGTATTTGCAGGTTATAAAAATTCAGAATTATATGTAAAAATTATATATACACATATATATGTACATACATATACATATATATACATACATATATATAGTCTTTAAGTACATCTATCTTTTCATGACCCTGAAAAAATCCTCATTTAAGCTCTCTACTATAGCCAAAATGTTTATGATTTTTATGTTTACTAAATTATTTGACTTCACTCCGCTCTGAGTTGGGGATGGCAATTGCAAAAATGATAAAAAATATTTGATCTAATATTTGGGGATGAAGTGTTCTAAGGTCCCAACTTTTGAGGGTGTTGAATATTATATGAAAAGTTAAAGAGAGGCAGAGGTAGTTCCAGAAGTACGAAGGAAAATTTGTGGCCCAATGTCAATCTCATATTTGCTATATTTCATCCTTTTGCAGTAGACCCCAAAGGAGTAGGGAAGATGATCAATAGGCTGCTTCCTCTTTTTCCATCCTTCATCCCTTCCTATTATTCAAAATCTCAAAATTCGTGAAATTTCTTCTCCATCAGATATCGTATATTTGAATAACTGTCCCAGGAGGAGAATTTCATATCACTCTTTTCATTTTTAACATGTGATCTTATTTTCTAAGTCCCCTGAATGGAATTCTGGGTCAACTAAGGGTATCGATCAGCTCAGGAAGTGTGGTGTTGAGCCCTCCACATGTTTCCTTTGCTCAGAACCCTTAGCCGTGCAGCCATATTCACTTAGCACTGCTCATGGCATATAGCTTGACAGCTTTGTCAACTAATTCAGATCCATTGAGCACTACTCAGTCTGAAAATACACTTTTATACTAAGCAAATGAACAAAATAAAATACAATTTAGGAAATCAACTCATAACATTTACAATTAAATTCATTAATCAAGGCAGTTTATGGAAATGCCACATGCGAACTATAAACTTCATAAATATTCAAGCAGGGAACAACAAGACAATCACATTTCTTAGTAATAAATGCTTCTTCCTGGTGGCTTTATTTCAGTCTGAGGGATGTAGAACATTCCAATTCACCAGCTTGCATTCTTATTTTGAAGCATTTTAAACCATGCATATTATCAAAAGAATGTTTGTTTTAGTGACATTTCTATCCCCATATGTTCTCCATTTACCTTCCTCTGTAGACGTATGTGCCTTGATGCTAATTAGCACCTGTACATGAATTCAGGAAGCAGCATGGGAATCAAACCACATCAAGCTGTCTATGAAGGAAAAAGAATTACCAAGTTTATGATTCCTAGAAATATATATGAAAAATATACTTTGTTGATGTGCTTTCTTAAAATACGAGAATTCATGTATACTTTCTCTTGTTATATACAAATATAACCATACTGGTAGCTTCAAATATACTGCAGTGTGTTGTAGAGTGGGGGACATTATAGCTCAAATGCTCTCAAATCCCTAAGTGTCATCAAACTGCCGAAAGTCACTCATACTTCATTTCAGATGTTACCAGCTCTACGTAAACTGAAGCCTCTGTCTTCCATGCTGCCATATCTCAATTACAGCAATTACCTATGTATTTTCTAATTGTTGCAAAGCTGTCTTCCAATTGGAGAGTTGGAGGCAGAGTCTGCAGTTTTTCATGTTGCTCCCTGAAGTCTGACTCACTCTCTAATATTCCTATTTTAAAGGCCAGCCTGCCTCTCTTTGAATACATTCAGTGACTCATTACTTCACAAGGCAGCCTTATCCACTGTTGGAGGACACTGATTGTTATGTGATCTTTCTTCATATCCCATTCATCTGTCTCTTAGCAATGTCTGACAATTGGAGCTAATGCTCCTTTCTGGAATAACATCAGCCCTCTTTTCTCCAGGCGCTCATCAAGTTCCATGAATACGTAAATAAACAGCTATAATTTCTATTCCTGGTAATTTCCTTCTTCAATATATCTGTCCTTAATTCCTTTTTATTGTCATATTTTCTACTCCTTCTTCCCAACCTTCCTCTTTTTATTCACCCATCAAGTACCCATGCAAGAAACAAGCATTTAGAACCAGTAAACACCAGCAAGGAAATAAGCTTATTTTTATTATTCTTCCAGATTTGGGGTTTTGATATCTGGGCTGTCTGTAGTTTTCTAATATAAAAGGATAAATTAGAAATAATCATAATAATTCAGATACAATCTGACTGACGTGGAGCACAGGGAAGTGCCGTTTACTCAACCTGAGTGCTTTCCTCTTTGAATACCATCCAAGGTAGCCTACTTATCACTGCAGAATACTATAACTTATATCACTTAGTGGCCAGACATTTTTTGAATTTTCTTTTAACTAAATGTAGATCTTTATAATTATACATGTTGAATCAATATTTTTTGGTTTCTTCTATTAGAATTTAAAAATAGCTTTTATTCTACCATATATGTTGTTTTGTTGTCCACAGAATTTATAAACCAGACTTCATTGTCTTCACTGAGGTCACTGATAAAAATATAGAATAGAAATCCTGGGCTTTATTTAAGTCATGTTTCCCAGTTGATCCCAAGCTACTTAGCAATACTGTCTGAATACAGTATTCAATAAGCATCCAACAATTAATTCACCTAAGAGAACAATCTTCCATTTCACATTTTATTATTTTATTCATAATGATGTCGTGAAAGGCTGTCAGGATCATGATGAAATCAATAGATCTTAAAACTTCCCTGAAGCTTCAAGTCTTTCAAAAAAGGGAATGAGGCTAGTTAAACATTACTTGTTCCGAGTGTTATCTCCAGTGTTTACTGCATACTCTTTGAAATTATATCAGTGGTATGGTTAGTGCTATGTTTTTCTTCTGGGAATGAATATCATATATGTGAGACTCTGGTCTCCAAATCTACCTCATTTCCTTTTGTTAAAATCCATAATAACCTTGAGTTTTTATTTAAAAAGTTGGGGCCTTATGTTTAATGAGAATGAACACCACTATTGATATTATATGAATAGTCTTTATTGTCTTCTTCCCTGTAAAGAAACAAGTTCACATACTTATTAAATATATTAATTTTGTGCCTATATTATTTTGAGTGTGGGACAGTATCTTGCAGGTTTTTTATATATGAGATAATATCTTTGATATATAAAGAAGATGTTTGAACTGTAGCCTTGGTAGAGTTTGCTGTAAGAGAAAATATGTAATAAATGTTTGAAATTATGATCCCTTGTACCAAAAAATCACTTAGAAACTAACCTCTACTTAAACTTCTTTAAAATCATTAGTAATCATTTCTCAACAGTGTAGGCTTCAGTTATTTCACCTTACAAAAGTCCAAAATAGATGCTACTGAGAGCCTGGAGTAATGGTGCATTGTATGTATTTTATGATTATAATAGGAAAAAAAGTGCTCAAAAACTAAGAAAGTACGGTGCTATGTTACTTAGGATAACTTAGTGTTCTTGAGGGTTTGAATTTTTATTAAAACTGATAGCATGTCCATGAAATAGAATATACCTTTTCTCATATATAACACTAAGGTCTAATTAAAATCTCAGTTTTGATTTTTCTCTCAAACATCTGATGAAATGCTTTGAGAAGGATTATTTGAAAGTATGGTTAGATAACATTAAAAATCTCTTTGATTTTCTTTGTGTTTTCTGTAGGTTCTCATATTTTCTAGTTTATCCATGGTGTTCTTCAGGAAATTAGTCTTCTCCTTATCCATTACCATTTATTTATCTTTTATAGTCTTTTTTAAAAATTGATTTTAGAGGGAGGGAGGGGAGGAGAGAATGGGAGAGAGAGAAAGAGAGAGATAAAGAGAGAGAGGGAGAAACATCAATTTGTTGTTCCACTTATTTATGCATCCATTGATTGATTCTTATGTGTGCCCTGACCTGGACTGTCCTATGCGCCATGTCCTTGGTGTAGGAGGATGACAGTTTGACCAACTGAATTACTTGGTCAGGGCTCTTTATAGTCTTGTTTCAGCTTATTTTTATTTTTATTGTTTTGGGTTTTCCCATATGGGTTTAATGACTTTCTCTAAATCTTAATGTTTAATAATAACATCACTTCTCAAATTATCAATAGGATATATTAGTCATCTTAAATTTTTATATCTTTTGTAATCCTAATAATGAAAATGTTTCAATTATTACATTGATATGCTGCCCACTTTAAAATGTTGACATCAGAGGGGACTAAGTATAAGGTGGGTTACTGATAGTAGCTATTTTTCAGTGAGGGCTTTTAATATGTCAGGTAGCATTCTTTGCATTATACACCCATTACCTTGATTAACATTTACACCGAGCCAATGAGGTAGGCACTTTAGTTACCCCTTTACATGTGAAGAAACTAACACTCAAAGAAGGTAACTAGCTTACCAAAAGTCAAACAGCTAGTAAGTGGTGAACTCAGTACACCAAACCTTGGTAATATGACTCAGAGATCTATGCTCTTAACGGCTATTCTGTAATGAAGTCTAGCTTCCAACTACTCTAGATGTTACATATTGCTAGTTCAGAGCCAAGGAGATTTAAAAAACACTCTCTACTTTAGCTGAAGAAGGTGTTCTGATATATTTTTTGTGGCCAATATCCAATACCTCAATAGAGGCCATTTTCATTAAAGGAGAATTGTATACCCAATGCTTCAACATTCCCATGGTATGGCAGAGTAGTATAAATGAACGAAAGTAGTGATTGTGTTATATTGTTATTTCTCTTTGAAGAATGGGCTTGAAAGATGGCAGAAATGACAATTTCAAATTATTTATAATAAGCTTATGCATTTTGTTATGTTATTGTATAGGGCCAAATAAAATTGTGCAGGTTTTGAACTGGGTTGCATATTGGAGCTGATGAGAGGGTTATATTTAGAGGAGAACCAAGACAAAAGTGGTATGTTTCTTTATGCTCCTCATCAATGGCCCAACATAGATTGTTGTCACTAGCACAGTGTTAAGATTGTCTGAATTTTATTTAAGGATTCAGTGCATGTTTTTGACGTTTAAAAAATAAAAGTTTTTTCATATAATCTCAATTCAGTTATTTTTACCTGTATATTTTGCAATCAGAGACTTTATTAAAATTTTCCATGTGCACTGAAGAAACAGCTATATGCTTCATTTATTAAATGCTGTTACCAAGAAAACACTTGCTCTGTCACCAAAGAGACAAACACATTTACAAATTCATCTTTGCCAGATTACCACCAGGACGTTGTGAGGTTATAATGGGTATGCATTTACATGTAAAACCATTTTGAAAAATTGAAGTTCCTAAATATTCATTGGGTATTTACTTTATGCCAAGCACTGAGCTGAGGGAAGAGGAAAACCAGGCAAGATCTTTCTCTGAAGAAGGAAGAAATAGAGCAGTACATGCATGATTACCAAGTCCAGTGATTTGCATGGAATGTTCTTTGACTACAGATGAAAGTACCTAAATCAGACTAGGTAGAAGAATTCCAGATACGGCTTTCAAAGGATATGAATATGATCTAAATTGATACTGAGTAGTAGTTAGCTAGATGAGGAAAGATATTTGTTAGTAATCCACAATTATAGTTAGTGTTGTTTGATAATTAGGTTTTGGAACGCTTTTTTAAAAGATTTTATTTATTTATTTTTAGAGAGGGAAGGGAGGGAGAAAGAGAGAGAGAGAGAGAGGGAGAGAGAGAAACATCAATGTGCGGTTGCTGGGGGCTGTGGCCTGCAACCCAGGTATGTGGCCTGACTGGGAATCGAACCTGCGACACTTTGGTTCGCAGCCCACGCTCAATCCACTGAGCTACGCCAGCCAGGGCTGGTTTTGGAACATTTAATGAAAGCATAACCTAGAAAGTCCATGCAGATTGTATGGTGTACATTTTAATTGGCCCCTAGGAAAGGGTAGAGTTAAAGGAAGGAAAGTGAAAATTGATTAATATAACCCGGCTCCAGGGTCAAGCATATTTCTACAGCCTTACTCTAAACACACATTCTAAAGCCAGGCAGAAACTCTTAGATTAATATTGGCAATTGGCTCTTCTATGTATACAAACTAAGCCCATTGTCGATATTACCAATCAGCTTTGGAAGTATTTTGTGGAACCTATGCAACTGTAAACAATTAGAGAGCAATACTTTTTATTTGAATTCAACTAGTTTTCAAAAAAGGTGTTCTTGCTGTACTTCCTCAAATATTCCATGTAGTATTAGTTTTCTATTGCTATGTAACAAATTGTTAGCCAGCGATCAGTTCTCATCTGGAGGATAGTTGGCACTGGATTCACTTCTGAGCTCACTCATGTTATTGGAAATTCAATTTCCTTGCAGCTGTAAGAATGAGGGTCCTGGCTTCTTGGTGGCTGTCAGTCAGAAGTTGCTATCAACTCCTGGAGGTCACCCTCATTTCCTTGAAATTGACCTCTCCATTCAACATGGCAGCTCATTTCAAAGCAAAGAAGGAAGAAAGCAAGTTTGCTAGCATGGCTGTGTCTCATATAATGTAAGCAAAGACAAAACAGCCCATCGCCTTTGCCATATTCTCTGTTAGAAGCAAGTCACAGTTCCTGCACACACTTAGGATGGAGGGAGTTATACAAAGCTGTGTGCATTGTGGGGGCCATTTTAATGTCTGCCTGCCACATGCCAGGAAATAAAATCTATTCCTGTGTTAGGCATTTTTGAAAGGTTTTTCGGACAATCAGATAATCAACTTTAATTGATTAATTGAAGGGTATTACCTCCTGCAAAAACGAATGTCTCTTAAAAAATAATATATAAACATATATTGATACATTTTAAAGCAGAGACAAAAAGTATGCCAATGATTGATTTGATCATAAAGCTTTTATTTTCCTAATGTGGTTTATCTTCCAGGTCATGTTGGGAAATAATTTTCTTTCAAATAATGATGTTATTTTTAGGAATATTATATATAATGCTGTTTTCACTCAAGATATATCCCACTATTTTTCTCCTTTTTATAGAACTCATATATAATGCATAGTATATAGTATATAATATTGTATATATTACAAAGTCGTAGGTTGTTAGAATATCATTTTGGAAAGTGATTTATTTTATTCTTTATTTTTATCTTTTTGCTTAATCTCTTCACCCTTTGCTAATCTCTTTACCCAGTCCTGCAATCCCCTTCCCCTCTGACAGCTGACGGTCTGTGCTCTCTCTGTCTATTTCTATTTTGTTTGTTGGTGATTACTAGAGGAAAGGAGGGTGGGGGCAGGAGGTAGAAGAGGGTATGGGGGTATAAACGGTGATGGAAGAGTACTTGACTTGGTTGATGAACACACAATACAATTTACAGATAATGCATTATAGAATTGTACACCTGAAACTTACATAATTGTATTAACCAATGTCACCCCAATAAAGTCAATATAAAAGTTAAAAAAAATTAAAGTGATTAAATTTAGAAGACTGGGTATGCTGTCTAATTTTTCTACACAAGCTTATTTTAATTACATTAAATTATTATAGAATTTTGTAAGAGGAGATACGATATATATTTTTTATTCTGTATGATTTTAATAAATATTATATATTTATTTATATAACAAAATCTATAATGTACTGGCAATATATATTAGGTTATATTAAATGTATATAACTGTATAATAAATGTATACAAACTTATTTAGGCCAAATAACTTGCACTGGAATAGTATGCCTCAGTCTTCCAAATTTGTTCAACAGTTTATTCAGCAAATACTTACTAAGCAAACATTAACTACCTTCTAGAAGCTTGAAACTGAAGGGTGACCAGGGCACATCTTATTTGGTGTTTTTAATACAGTATTCAGAGGGAAGCTAACTGAGTATTCCTATAGAATCATTAATAAATGAGGACATTAAAAGTCAGAGTTTAATTGATTTAGATCAGGTCTCAAATTCAGGGACCCTGGAACTGAGACTGGAACTCACACCTTCTATAT
The DNA here is from genome assembly GCF_019186645.2 of Phyllostomus hastatus. Lineage (NCBI taxonomy): Eukaryota > Metazoa > Chordata > Mammalia > Chiroptera > Phyllostomidae > Phyllostomus > Phyllostomus hastatus. Next base: position 31,313,937 of record NW_025333916.1, read on the forward strand.
CAAAGTGTAATGCCCTTTCACTCCTTTTTGTGGCTCTTAAGTAATGAGAAAATGGTTAATGAACTGCTGTAAGGACGCCAAAGTTTTTAAAATGGTTTTTCAGGAAGTAGTTGCGTGATCCATACAAACTCTCTGGCCTGGTCCCCACTGAGAGCAGCTAAGCTGTGAGTCATCTGGTGATGGTTACAGCTCAGCACGGGAACATGAAGCAGAATGAGGTTAATTGACATATATCAAAACCAAGCCTGTGACTGACCTCAGCACCAGGCTCTTCTTCAATATACTAGCCAGTCAGAAATGTCAGTGTAGCATTCGATCTATACGCTGCTTTTTTCCTTCCCTTTTGACCTTCACCCATTCTCTTTAACAGCATGTAATGAAAGATATCTTTAAGAAGTAATCTGTTTGGTTTCAGAGGTTTGCCAAAAATGCGATAGTATTCCCAATGTGTTTGTGATGGTTCTTAAAAACATTTAGTGAACATTGGTAACATCCAGAGCCCTTTGAAAAAACATTTCAAACATAATATCAGTATTAACAATTCATAGTGAAATAATAATTTGATTAATGGTTCTTTAAGCAGGTTTTTAAAGCTGAAGTATATGTATATTCAATTGGCTTGTCAAACTTCAGTCTTTAAATGCATTGATTCCACACTAGGAAAACTCTTTACTTCCTCACAGTTTACCTTTTGACAAAAGCATTTGGCACATATTATTTTGACCAGAGTTACTATTATTTTTCTTATTGTTCACTGTATGCCTGTATTTCTTTTAAATTTTGCATGAAATTGGCTGCATGAAGTAAATTTCCCTCGTTTTAAAAAAGTGCAGGTAAAATTATAATAAAGCCAGAATAGCTCATTCTTTTAATTCAGTTGGTTTGTTTTCTCATTGGAGAAGTTGCCAACTAGTATTTCTCAGTAGGTGTGTGAGTTTGTTGCCTAGATTATTTTTCATTTAGCTTAGGTCTTGGTCTATCAGGCAGGGTTTGCAGACGAGGGTCTACCACTGACCTTTTCTCCCACATATGTAAAAATTCAGAAAAAAGCTCTCTCATGTATTTTACTTTGTGGTTAACTACACATATTTTGGAGGGTTTGGGATGAGAGAAGCAGAGGTAAAGAATAGACAAACCTGGTTACAGAGAGTCCCAGAGGGCAGAAGATTAAGGAAAGAAAAAAAAGGGTGTGGGGAGAAATTATTTACATGAAAGTGTTTCAGAGAAATAAATATTATATGCTTCAGATTTAGATCAGTGTGATCAAGAAAATACACTTTATTCTTCTAGATTGATAATATTCCAGATAACTCACATCACCAGAAAGAGATCAGTATTGTAAAGAAATGAAAATTACCTTCAGAGAAATATCTCATGAACTCATATTTCCTGTTAAGAATAAATCACACAGCTATGAAGGGAAAAATCAATATAATCATAACACAATGCAATGCTATAGTCCCTAGTGAGGTAAATGTATGAGTAGATGTTCAATCTCACATTATTGTGAGGATAAAAGCAAACACAGTGCAAATTATTTATATCGCAACCCAGAAATCATATAATTGTGGTCTTCCTGTTCAAAACAATCTGTTCATGTTCCCCAAAAACTCCGTGTCTAAAGCAAACAATATTAAGGCAGATGATTTTCCTTTCTGAGGTCTGCTGAAGCCTATAGTCACTGAAAAACATATTCTCAGTGTTCTCCAAGTGTAGACTCTGCAAGTCATTGGGTCTTCACAAACAACTAGCTTATGTCAGTTACTGATAATAAACTTCAAAATAACCTTGTTTGATTGACTCATCCTTTCCCTTGGTTTCCAGGATGATTGTTTTATTCCTCTTTCTATGCACTGGCCTTTCCTTGTCATACTTTTCTGGTTCTTTCTAATTTGTCCAACTCAGTCTTCAGACTTGTCACTCTCTTTGACCCTTCCCTAGCTGGTAGTCCATTGCCTGACAATTCAAAAATCTATTTTTCTAGCCCCAACCACAAGTGGAGTCAGTATGGCAATTCTAACTCAGAATTTCTATAGTGAAATGTGTATATAGAAAAACACAAGTACACCATATCTTCAGTACCTCTTGAAAATCTAATAGGTGTCTCAAACTTAATTTGCCCTAAAATAAACTTCAGATTTATAATCCCCAAACTGGCTGCCCCCATCACCCCCCAGCCTTACTAAATAGCAGCACTGTAATTCCAGTTGCAAAGGCCAGATAGCTTTGACGTCTTGTCTTTTCTCTTTCGCACACTACCTACAGCCAGCAAAATACAAGTACACTTAACCCTTAGCTATTCTTACCCTCTTCCTTTTCCCCTTTTCCATCCTTGCCTAAGTCAGTTACATTATTAAGTCACAAGTACATTATTTAAATACCTCTCTGTCTTTCATCGCCTATCTTTGCACTTGCCACTTCCACAATATGTTTTCAACATGACAGCCAGAGTGTGATCCTCTAAACTTGTAACTCAGACCATGTCATTCTTCTCAAAACTGGCCAAAGGCTTCCATCTCATTCTGAGTCAAAGCCAAAACCCCTCCCCACAAACACACATATACGTATACATTTGTACACATATACACAACCCCTTCCCCCAACTTCATTTCCTCTGGTCTCTCATTTGCTCAACACACTCCAGTCACATAGGCCTCCTTGCTGCCTTGCCCTGCCTCAAGGACTTCGCACTGGCAACCCTAACTAACCTATAATGCTTTTCCCTGGTATTTCTCAGCTCTCTGTTCAAATACCACCTTGTCACAGAGAACTTTCCTGACCAGATCTTATAAAACTGCGAGCTCTGCTCTCCTACACCCCTTATTCCCTACACCTTTATTTTTCTACACAGAACTTATCACCACCTGATAGAATATATACTTATTTACTATTTGTCTATTTCAAGAATGATAGAAATGTCATATGTTTATGCCATACTCTAGTGCCTAGAACATGTAGTAATTATGCATATTTATTAAATACATAAGTTGTTTAATTAAATAAATTATTTTTATGGCTGATTTGCACAAGTGGGAGTCAATATGTCAATTCTGACTAAGAATTTCTATGGAGAAAGTTCCATATTGTACCCAAGGTAGCCCCGCCTATCCTTAGACCATATTTAAGAAAGATGAAATAGAATAAAGATATAATTTTATGGCCTATTACAGTGGTTTTTGATATTGGATATGTCAGAGGACAAATTATGTCTTTTAAACACTACTATTTCATGCCAAAAACCTCTGACATTACTTTTATCATCCTTTACAGCTATTATTGTTCTTGCTCCCAGCATTAGCATTTCATATTTCACCAAATTTCATATTGTTTAAAAATATGAAATATTTAAAGCATAAGTAAGCTATTTTTGTAGCTGATTTGCACAAATGGAAGTCAACATGACAATTCTAACTCAGAACTTCTGTAGAGAAATATGTATTTTATACCCCAGGTGGACAAACACAGGGTGCTATGTTTGCAATACTCTCTTTGAAAATTTAGTGTATTTAATACTGTAGGAATTAATTACCTGATTTGTTTCCACACCAAAGCTTTAACATTTACTTATAATTAAGGTTCTGTACCACAAGGAAAGAAAATAAGCCTTACTTTACTTTTATACAGGGTCCAGCAGAAATAAGGTTTGCTTGAGTGTGGTTGGTAGGGTAATAATGTGGGCATGATAATTTATAGTTGTAATCTGAACAGTTCACCTTATGGTCATATGGTGTGCCTGAGTGTGGTATTGTTGTTACAGAATTACATGCTTATGATTTTGTAATAAAAGATTTTGTAATTAAAAAGGGGCATTATTTGTGCTGGACCCTGTATATTAAGTTGTATATATCTTTGTTTTATTTTTCTGTCACCAATGGAAATCTTATTAATGCAAAATTCAAACATGTTTGGCTGTCTTCCATCACATGGATGGAGTTGCATTTTGCTTTTACACACAGAATATTGTAACAACTGCCACATCTACAGCCTCCTGGGGTCAGAAATATAGCTGTTTAGGCTGTAGGGATTTCCTGTGATGGGACTTGAAGACATAGTGTTTCAGGAAGGGTTCAGTTGGGATTAACAGAAACATCTTGACCATTGATATTTGGAAAACATGCTTTTAGTAGAGAATGATCCTTGGCAATTATCTCATCCAACACCTTTCATATAACAATGAGAAAAATTGAAACAGTCCTTATGCCCTTGAACAATTGCTGGCTTAATTCACTGTCACTTGCAGTGGCTTGATGTCTGTTTATTAAAAATGGCCAAGCCATTCTTCAGAGCTGCCATATTAGCCTGGTCGTTCCCTCTATAATTATTTTTTCCTGATGTTTGTATTCATGGTTCCTCCATGTCATTTGGGTCTCAGCTTAAAGGTCACTTGCCCAGAGAGATCTTCCCTGGCAACCCAATCTAAAGCAGGCTTCAGTAACCTGCTAGCACATCCATTATTTAGAATTCTCAGAATAGCAGGCTTCCCTATCTTCTTTCTGGAGTGTTTGCTTTTATGTTTATTGCGTTTGTTGTTCATCTGACTACATTAAAGGCAGACGGTGGCAGCCTTGACTGTGTTGTTCCCTGCTATATGCCCAGTGACTAGACCATTTCCTGGCAGTTAGTTTGTGCTCAACAATTATTTGTTGGATGAATGAATGATGTACTTCCTGTTACTTCCCATATTTGAATAAACGATTAAAAACCAAGAGGGACCGAAGAATGTAGAACCCAACAAACACGGGCTCCCCTCCAGCCTCTTCGTGGGCCATTCAACAAACAGATTAACTGACCTGGTCCTCACAGGCCAGCAGGGTAATATGCCCAGGTGTTTTTGATATTGTAAGACTACTCTGAGATAGACATGTGAATCACAATGAGTTTACTGGTTTGTTTCTGATATGCATCTCCCATCACCAAACTCAGCCTTACTTTCTTGCATGTGAAAGAGGAGGGAAAAGACTGGTTTCTTAATATTTTTCTTTTAATGAAATACTTTCCTCAAGTACTTTAGATAAGTTATATTGAAATATAGAAAAACTCATGATGCAACTTTAATTTTCTTCTTATTAGTATAACAGGTTAATTTTATTAATTCAACAAATAATTCTTGAGCACCTACTATGCACCAGGCTCTTTTCCCACTGAGTTTGGGGGGAAGCAAACAATAAATAACTGTATGTATGGCTTCCTTACCATAATTCTTTAATGTAGGAATTATTATTACTTTTTAAAAAAAATTTTAGGCAATTACTTCAGAGGAGTAAAAGACAACATATCCAGATTTGCAATATTAGTGGAAGAGTTGAATTTGAATATAAATTTTTACTACTCCAAAGCTTCCCTTTGTACTTTATTGTTTGGGAAAAAAATCCTATGAACATTTCAATAATAATAAAAACTGTGAGCCTTATAAAGCATTAAATTATTTATAATTTATACAAAAATAAATTACACATTCAAATATAGAATTTGGCTATATGGTCACAGAAAATACATTCATATACATTACTATTATACATTAAAGACATAATACATTTAAACATGTAAAATGGATTATATTATAAATTAGACCTAATGACAATACCATTCAGATATACAGTTTATCAGTTATTGTCTAAAGTGTTCTCATGAAGATAGCTTTAATTGCTTTAAAGTGTTTAATATAGTGGACATTACACCCTGGTAGGCATAAGCCAATGCTAATATCAATCAATGCTCCTATGGTAATCCTTCAGCTATCTTACTGTCCAGAACCTGGCAGATGCTGGTGTGGACCCCAGCCCCGTCCCAGGGAGTCTATTGCACTGTGAAGTCTGACTTTATGTTTTGTACATAGAAATGTTTTGGAGGCAAGGAGATATTTGTAAGTATCATGGACGTAAGTGCTTCCAATAGGCAATTTGAGGTCTGTGGTGACATGGGAGTCATATAACTAAATGACCAGCGTCTCTTTGGGGTTTTGAGAACAGAAAGTAAGAAATGAGCCATTTTGCGATTGTGCAAGTAGGTATGAAATGACAGACTGAGACTTTTCACCGCAAGTTCTACCTCCCAGTTGAACCACCCAGCAACATCTTTATACGATATTTGAATCGAACTGGTGATGCTTCTACTGCTAGCACGTTGTCAGTTTGGGATTAATTCTGTTGTCACAAATAGCTCTTTGGCATGTGAAAATGAGAGAAGTGAAAGCTCATGAAACACGGGAGACTCTTAGTGCTGAATGTGTGCGATTCCAAAACGATCAACTTCATCAGCCAAATAACTGGTTAAGTCAAAGGAGACTTAGTCAATTTTTTATTCATTTAGTCACAGTTATTCATTGTTTGTAGGTATGCATGGAAACACAGTTTATTCTTACCTTCAGAAATTTCATGATGAAGGTGTAAAAACGGACATGCATACTTGCCTTAAAAATTAAATGACAATTTAAGAGGCAGCACAGGCCGTGTATGATTAAGTGTCCTGTGAATAGTATGAACAATGAATGCTATTAGTTCATAAAAAGGAAAGACCAAAAAAGTCACTGTGGAAAAACTTGAAATGGTTTTGCTTTTGGATTGAATTACGAATAGGTGAGAGTTTGGAAAGTGGAGGCTGTTCCAAGTTACGGGGAGGGGAAGATTCAAAATTGAATTGAATGCATAAAACTAGGAATTAGCTTGTTATCTTTGGGAGAAAGTGGGAAACTATAAAGGACCGTATCATGCAAGTCCTTGATCAGCTTAAGACATTTGGACTTCATTCTTAGAGTGATGAAGAAGCATGGAAGGTTTTCTACAGGGAATTAGAAGGACAAGGACAGTGTGTTAAAATGATTAATCTGATAGAAACATGCACAAGTTCTTGAAACTTGGGAGAAAGGAAAAGTAAGAAAGCAGTTTCAACTCTGGTTCTTAAACTTTAATGTGCTTAAGAATCCATCATGGAAGCTTGTCAAAATTGCAGATTCCTGGGCCTCATTCTGGAGTTCTGATTAAGTCTGGAGAGGGTTCTTAATCTCCATTCTAAAAAGGATCAATGTGATTCTGATTTATGTGGTTTTCAGGCTACATTTTGGATAATACTAAATTGGAAATGTGCCATAATAATCCAGGAGTGAAGTGGTGAAAATTCATACTATAATTTTGGAAGTAGGAATGGGAAAGAATGGATGACTGTAAGGGGTATAGTAAAGGAAGAATTCATAAGCCTTAGAAATGTTTGGATATGAGAAATCACAGGGAAGAAATTGTCTAAGATGATATTAATGTATTTAATTCAATGTATTTGGTAATTTTTATTTATACAATTTGATGTGTTAATCAATTAATTCACTTAAAAAAAAACCAGCACACAAAAAGATAATACTCAAATATGAAGTAAGGTGAAAATACAATATGAAATAATGAATATCATTGTACAGGTAGGTAAAAAGAAATACAGAAAAATCCACCACTTTGTATGTATTATATTGAAAATTTTCTAATGATTATTTTCTGTATCATGGATTTAACTAATTCTCAGTCAAGCCTCCTGAATTCCTTTCCTAATTCTCAGTTAAGATTCCTGAATTAGTTTTTAAAAATGTATGTAGCATTCTTGATATACAAATCTTCCTCATTTAGCTAAAGAAGCAACTCTAGAGAATATTTTGGAGCATCTCTGTAGCTATGGTTATCCTACATTTGAGATTTGGGGAAGTAATTCCAATTAAATATAATTATTTCCTGAACTTATAGATACACAGAACAGATTGGTGGTTGCCAGAGGTATGGGGTGGGGAGTGAGCGAAATGGGTAAAGGAGGTTAAAAGGTATAAATTTTCAATTTTAAAGTAAATAAGTCTGAGGATGTAATGTACAACATGCTGACTATAGTTAATAATTATGTACTACATATTTGAAAATTACTAAGAGATTGTATCTTAAAAGTTCTCACCACAAGAAAAAAAGTTGAACTAAATTTATAGTGGAAGCATTTCATAATATGTACAAATAAGGAAGCATTATGCTGTACATTTATTTATCTTAGTAAAAATGATAATAGTTTTGTTTTGTTTTTTGGTTTGGATAATGTAGTTACTGGAATTACAGTCCATAATGAGTGAAAAAGATAATGTTAGAAATGGTGGTTGGTTTGTTATATAATTTTCATCTAGTATTTTTTATTTGTAAAAGTCAGCAAACTGTTTCTATAAAGACCCAGACAGTAAATACAGGTGGGCAAATGTAGGCTTACAGTTGTAATGCAAATAAATAATATGATAATTCATAAATAATAATGCAAGAGTAAACTGTTTCGTCTACTCACAACTGTAAATCTACTTTTGCCAACCCCTGTATTTTAGACTTTGTAGGCTATACGGTCTCTGTCACAACCACTCAACCCTGCCATTGCAGCATGAAAGCATCTGTAGAGAACCAGAGCATGAATGGATGTAGCTGTGTCCCAATAAAACTTAATTTACAAAAACAGGTGGTAAGCTGGATTGTCCTATAGCCATAGTTTGCCAACCCCTGTTTTAATGCTACATATGGTATTCCTATTATAGATTAACAGGCTGGTTTAGAAAACTACCACTTTTCCTGGTTAGGAAGCTAACTAGTTTTGCTAGCCTAGTTTCCTAAGAAATAGGTTCCATATTAAAAAATAGGAGCCTGACAAAATACTAGATCTGTACATTTCTTTTGAAAACATAAAAGGCTTTGGAAGTATATAAATAGGGGCTAGAATGTGGGCTCCAATATTTTCTAGTTGTATAAAATTTTGGCTCCTTATTTAGGACACCCCTTTCTCACCTGTAGAGTAGGAATAATACCTACCTGTGTAAAAAGTCCATGACTATAAATTGCTGTAGCACAAGTGAAATGCCCATTAGAACAACGTAAGTCACATAGTAGACCCTCAGTAAATGTTAGTTTTCTTCCTTCTTCTCCATATGGCAGAAAATACATATGGAGTAGAAATAAAAATAGAAACAAAATAGAGTAGAAGGCAGAACTAGTTTTGGTTTTAAGAAAGAGCAGGTATTTTTCTTGCTAAAATATTCATCGCTGGCTTAAAGGCACAGTCCTTCTACTCCTGGGATGCACCTCATAACTTAAAAGTTCAGCACCTAGCATAATGCTGTGAGGGGTTTTGGGTCTCCATTTTCCTCATTTCCTAAGTTATATATAAGTTATATGTACTGTGTGTGCACATATATGCATGCATACACATGTAAAATAATGTGCATACATGTATGCTCATGTATACATATATTACTTATGTGCCAGGTACTATGCTGAGTATTTTACATCTGTTATCTCATTTAATCCTTATGGTAAGTTAGAAAATTTGGTTCTATTATCATCCCTATGTTATCGGTAAAAAAACTGATGCTTTGAGAGCTGGAACTGAAACTCAGAGCTTTCTGCATATACTTCCCAGTCTCAATAATGATGATGAATGGCATACTTTTCAACATAAAAATATTGTTTTAATATAATAATATTACCAGTTTGACCATTTTAACTGAATGCCTTCATCACTTATGGGTTACTTGACGAACATCAAAGAACTGAGTTAATAAGCCCAATGCCTGGTATATAATTGGTCAGTTAGTCCACATCTTTGAAGCTGCATGGTAGCCATTGCCAGTAAATCAGGATCTCCATGTGGCATCCTCCACAAAGCTTTCTAAACAATCCAGTGTGTTCAGAAGATGTTATTTCCATTATTTATGCATGAAGAAAATAGGCTGTTTTTCTTGCACTGAGCCAGGGGAAAAGTTACTCAGTCTTAGTAACATTAGACTACGAATCTTCCATTTATTTTAAAATGGTGGCATCACGCTGAGGAGAATGGCTCATACCCTTCTTCTTCTCCCTCCAAATACTATGTCAAAACTACATTGATTAAAATAAATAAAATCTTATATTATTGTGTTCAGTCTTAAGAAGATCAAGTAAGCAAACAAAAACATTAAAAACTAAGATGTTGGAGAGCCTGCCTTTATGAATTCTATATATTTTTTCCTTTCCTAGGTTCTTATTTTCTTCTAGTCTACTCATCAAGTTACATGAAATTTTTATAGTTCTATCAAAATAAACAGCACCTCTTCCCCATGTTTTTAAAGTACTATTTCATTAATTTTTGCATTCACAAAAGAAAAGAAAAAATTATTTTAAACTGGGTGGTTAATGATGAGAATGGGTGGAAAGAAATGTACAGTTTTTGTTTTCAAAGCAGGAGGTTAATGAGTACTTTCTAAAGTTTATGAATTAAAAAATAAAGGTTTATATGTTATCATATAGTATTTAATATTTTAAACATAGACATGGGAAGAAAAAATGTAGAACAACAAGAACAAAAGGCCATATAGCAAAACACAGAAAACTGAAGAGGTGAAAATACAAATAAACAAAGTAAGGTAACACACACATACATGTACAGAAAGAAAGTGAGTAACGGAGCTGCAGTGCTAGTCTGTGCCTGTGCCCCGCATGGAGGGAACACGTATTCCTTGGGGACAAATTATGAAACTACTCTTCCCTCAAAGCCGGGAACCTCTTTGAAGTCTTGTTTACTTTAGATTTCAAGGGTCAATTGTGATGCAGCTGAAAAATAATACATCTGTTACCATTTGAGAAAAAACCATTTCATTTAATGAGTTAAGCTTATTCATCTTTCAATTAGTATCACCATAGCTACAGTAGGATATGTATTTGAGTGTCTTGGATAATTATCTAAAAATATTTACAGACCTCTTGGAAGCTAATGAATTCAGAGGTGAACGCTCAATCCCAGATGGCTTTGTTCTTGTACAGTGGGAGCAGTTCCCCCTTCCCTTATCTATTGCAGGTTTCTATTTTGGGCACCTGAAATTTGGGTTCCTGCTAGAGTTTCTTTCACTGTGTTTCCCTATTTAATTGCTTTCAGATTCAGGGAGATAGAGGAGGGGAAAAGCAATAAAAAGAGAATATCTGTGTGTGTGTGTGTGTGTGTGTGTGTGTGTGTGTGTGTGTGTGTAATTGCACAGTATTTTGTACAAGATCTGGAGTAAAGACAGACCTGGGTATAATCTCATTTAATAAGAATTATCATAATAATAACAACAATAACAGCAGCAGCAAATTCCGTTAAGTGAATACAATGACAGGCCTTAGGTTAAATGCTTGAATTACTCTATTTAATTCTTACAAAATCCTATCATGTGTATTTTCTCACTATCCTATTTTATAGATGAGGAAACTAGGGCTTAGAAAAGTTACAAAACTTGTTCCCAAATCACTCAGCTTCGGGGGATTCAAGTTAGTTCTGTATGATCCTTACACACATCCTCTTAACCAACTGTTTCATCTCATTCACGAGGAAATTGGAAATGCCCATGGATACAAGACGTGCTAATAGAGGACCAGGTACTGAAACTGCAGAGAAGCAGCAGAGGACACCCACTTAGAGCAAAAGCCCTGCAGTAGGCAGAGTGGATTGTAACCCTAGCTTTACCCATGCTATCTGTGTGACCTTGGACAATCAATCTACTACCTTCTCTGTACCTCAGTTTCTTTATCTGTACCACAGCAATCATAATAAATTAAATCTTCAACAGCAGTCAGAATTGTGCTTGGCTCATATTAAACTACAAACATGTTAGTTATCAATGAAATTTAGGCATCCTGTTCTTTGCTGTCTTATACTTTTTACCTCTTAGAGATGTTAAACCTTAAAGAGTGGCCTGATTCAGCAAAGTATTGCAGTTTTTTATATGCCAAAACACTTGTGAGAATATTGAGAAGATAGAACATTTTTTTTCTGTCAATATCTATCTTCTATTTTAAATTATTTTAATTCTGCTCTCTTTTCTGCTAACCCCACTTCTTGATTCGTAGGCAACTACCCTGAGTTTTTATTAGTTGTTACTAATCCCTGCTGTAATGTTTGCTGATGGTTAAAATGATATATGATAAGGAACACTATATTATGACAGATATTTGAACTATTAAAGCCCTTCCTGACTGTCGCAAGGAAACTTTCTTCAAATATAGTAGATATAAGGGGTAAATATTATGGATACACATATGCCAAGGAGGGGAAATCACATTTTTATGCTGTCACAGCTTTAAAAGTTTGTCCAGGGACTTAATATTGGGAGATTACTAACAGAAAGTGTTTACAAATGGCTTGCAGCTTTCTTTACTAAAGATGGAGTAGTCTGTGCCACATGCCCACTCACTGCCTGTTCCTAACCCCCTCAGTCTCATCTGTTCTGTTGATGATAATGTGGGTCCTTGCCTGTGGGTATTTATGTTTTTTATTATACTATGCAAAATAATCTTTGTGACATGTAGGTTATAGAGCATCTTATTTATGAACTACAATGCTATCAATACATTGCATCTACCTGTGAGTTTCTTCCTTCTCCCATTGACTATCTTTTCCTTCCCCACTCAGCAAGTAACAATGATCCTAAATCTTGTGAATTTTATAGCATTTGATTTTTAAACACTTCGTAAAATGTCAGAGAAGTATGTATCCTCTAAAACCTTGCAACTTAAGTCCTGTACACAGACCTACAGCACCAGTGTCACCTGGGAGCTTATTAGAAATGCAGAACTTCAGCCCTGACAGAATCAGAATCTGCATTTCAGTGAAATCCCCTGGAGGCTCATATGCACATTAGTTGGATGTGCATTGCACAAAATACATTATTTTGTATTTCTTGGGTTTTCTAAGAATTAACTTTCTTATTTGTTTCTTGTTTTTGACCTTATTAAGAATGGTAGTGTTTGTAGTGTGCCAGTTGCTTTGTTAACTCAACAAAGCATTTCTAAGATTCCTCTAAGTTGCCTGGTGGAGGCGTTCATGGCTGCATGATGTAACACTTTTGTGAATATCTCAGAATATATCTTTTACTTTATAACATTGAGATTGTGTCTGTTTTTTTGTTATAATGCATAATCCTGCTATGAATTCAGGTAAATGTTTCTGTGTTTGTGTGCGCGTGTGTGCGTGTGTGTGTTCAGAGATTCTCTATACTAAGTACTCAGGAGTGAAACTGTGAATGAAATTGTGAGTAGTTGCCTTTACCAGGTAATAAAAATTGTTTCCCCACCAGCAGTGTGTGAGTTCCCATTCATCTACATTTTTACCAACACATGTTATCATCAGGCTTCTTACGGCTGAGCCAAGGTAACAGACGTTGCGTGTTCTCTCGCTGTGGTATGGACTTGCATTTCCCTCATTACTAAAGAGATTGATCAGTTGTTCTTGTTTTTTCACCATTCTGTTTTCCTCTTCTGTGAAATGCCTTTTCGTATATTTTGCCTATTTTTCTATTGTTTTCTTCTTATTGATTTATAGGCATACTTATTTTAAAATAGTCCTTTGAGAGATACATGCATTGCAGTATTTTTTTTTTCAGTTTATGACTTCTCTCTCTTAAAGATCGCTGCTGATGAATGGAAGTTCTGAATGTCAGAGTACTTTATCAATCTTTTTTTTCCTGCTAGTGCTTTTTGTACTTGTAAAAAAGAAATTCTCCCATACAAATATCATAATACTATTCTGTAATACTTCCTTCTAAATATTTTAAATACATGCTTTTGTTTTTTAAATGGCTGTAACTGGAATTGAGTTCTGTTTATTATATGATATGGGAATTAAGATTTGTGGTTTATCCTATAGCTAACCAATAGTTGCAGCACCATTTATTGGATAATTAATTGTTCCATTTCCCATAGGGGGCAATCTCTCAAATATCAAGTTTTTATTTGTTATAGAGGTCTATATTTGGGATTTTTATTCTGCTTCATTGAACATTTTGTATATATTGTGATAACAGTTTACTGTTTTCATTACTACAGATTTATACACATTAATAATTGGTTGGGAAAATACCCTCACCTGTTTGTTCTTCTTTCTATATAATTTTTTTTCTGAGCATGTAAAGTTTCTTAAAATACCTTGTTGGAATTTTGATAATAGATCATATTATGAAAAAATTTTCTTCTTTATTACATTGATTCTTTCTGTTCATAAAAATGATATCTCTTTTTACTTATTTAGGTTTTTTTAACAGGTTTTTAAAGTTTAAAATATTCCTCCATAAAGCTCTTACATACCTTTTATTATGTCTACTCCTAAGGAGGTTTGTATGTGTATATATGTGTGTAAATTATATGACATTTACCAGTTGCTGGTGAATTGAAGAGCAATTGATTCTTGTAATTAGCCCTGTCTAGGAACTACAGTTTACTGTTGACTAGAAGTATTAATAATGAGCATTTGCCCATTATCCCTTGAAAAGGGTATTTCTATATTTTAACTAGTACATTTTCAGCTCTCTAATTCTGTATTAAACTATCCATTCACTGATATTAAGCAACTCATCCATTTTTAATTTCAAAAGTTCTATGTTTATTTTGTCCCTTTCTCATCCAGAAAGGATCACAGGCTTTAGACTCAGATTGGCCAGGGCTCAAACCGCTGCTTTAACAACAAGCAAGAACCTGACCTTAGGCAAATGACTGCTTCTATCAGCTTTCACTTCTTCATGTGTAATACGGAGTTCATGCTAAATACCTCTGTTTTAAGAAACCCTTTAATTACAACATTTAACTCCATGTAATATGAACTTTATAAAATGAGGAATATTACTTTAAATTTACAATTACTTAAGTGAGTAAAAAATGCAAACATTTTGCTGTACCAATGTCTACCATGTTACCTTTCAGCATCTCAAAGTGTAAGATTAAGTTTTCACATTAAGAATCTAAAAATTCTTAACTATTTTTGGCCTTTGGTAGTTAGGCTTAATTTTACAAAAACAGGCTACTTCTTGTAAACTCTTTTGCATTTTTGAGAGTGAGGTTTGAAGTCATATTTTTTAAAAATTTAATTATCAAAAACTTGAAGTTTAGCATTCTCTCTCAAAAGTCAGATGAAAACTTTGACATACAGACATTTAGCACCTGAGTAATCATCCTTCGATTTTCAAGAATCAGTCACTTTGGAAGTTCAAAATCCCTTCAGAGGGATTTGGTAATATCTACTCATTTAACATCTACTCATATGGCAGCTCCTTGCTGCCATATGATTGGCCATGACTTGATATTTCAATGATACAACAATATTACAACATGTAGCTTCAAACACTTACAAATATACTGTTTCTTTTCTTAACTGTTGTTCAAGTACAGTTGTCTCCACTTCCCCCCCCACCACTCCCCACCACCCCAGCCATCCCCACTCCCCGCCACCCCAGCCATCCCCACTCCCCACCCCTGCTCCTACCCCACTTTGGTGTTGTCCATGTGTCCTTTGCACACGTTCCTGAAAACCCTTCCCGCCTTTCCCCCCACCATTCCCTCCCACGTCCCCTATGGTTACTTTACAATTAGATATGGAAGTATAATCTTTCCACCTGAAATAAATGTTTTCTTTGCTTGGAGTAAATCTTTGTCTCCATGCATATTTTAATTTTTCTCTACATGCAGAATAACCTATCTCTTCAATGAGGTATTATACTGTAGTCTTTTGAGAAATTTTAAGTGAATATTAGTCATCTAAATCAAACATAATTAAGTCTAAAATCCAACTATGTGTAGCTCTACAAATACAAACAACAAATCCAAAGTCCTTACTGTGGCCAACATGGCCCTCCCTTATCCATCTGTGCTTCCAGATAGCTTCCATCTCACTTCAGCCCAGGTCATTGGTATTCCTCAAATACAGCAAGCTTGTTGCTATGTTGGTGTCTTTGCACTTGCTTTTTCTTTATCCTTCAATGCTGGCTTACTACCTTACTGCCTCTAGGTACCTTGTCAAATGCTGCCCTATCAAGCCTCCTTTGGCCACCCAGTACTCTCAAATATCATATTCTTCTTCATTTGCTTCAATTTGCTCTACAATCCTTAGCCACATCTGGCATATTTATACATTTGTTTGAGTGTACTAGTATGTTTTTTCTCTTCTAATTACAACAGAAAAGCTATAACTTTTCAGTTTTACTCACTTTTTCCCCAGAACTGTTTGCGTATATTACGTGTTCAATAAATATTAGTTAAATGAATTAATTAATGTTGAGACAATCAGGTGAACAGTGCTTTCTAGGTAAAGTTAAGGTCACATAGTCTATATTCAACATCTGCAGGAGACTGGCACAGTCTCTTTTAGTCACTGTTAAAAGACTCATTATGGTTTTCAAAATGTTAAAGTGTGAATAAAGAAGTGCCTTGTTACAGGATTAAATAAAGTAATGTAGAAAAACTGTTTGGCAGAATGCCAAAAGGTAAATGTTCAGTAAATGCAGTAAATGCAGTAAATGTACTTCCATCTGAACTTATCCTTTTCCCTTTCCTTCTGCCACATAGAAATGTTGGCTTTTGTCTAGTTTAAGACAAATCTTTCTATCTACACCTTAGAGTTTAATGCACCTCTGCCTTCTCAGGGGCACCACACTATCATTCTCCTTTTTACCTATGATATCTTCAAGTTATCCCTTCTTTATACCCTCCCTTAAAGCCTGATCCACTCAGAAAGTGGCCCTTTTGGAAATTTATACCATGTTGTGTCAAGGAGTCATTTCATAAGAGGTGATTCATTATCAGATGTTTGCATACTTTCCCACTTGTCCTCACAGATTTAAAGAATTATTTGCCATTTTTTTAATGTCCAAAACCCCATTTCTCTCATCTGTAAGATTTTTTCTGTGCCAATTTCTTCCCAGAATGTCTTTATCCTTTAACACACCCCAAGAAACACATATACACAGTCAAACATATATGTTAATCCAAAATGAAATTAGCTAATTTCAACTTATACTTGAGGTCTTGACCTCAGCTTTGATGTCTCACTCTCTGTGAAGTCTCACTGAGGCTTATGGATTGTGTGTTCCTCCTGTGTTTACATAGCAGACACTGCGTATCCCTAACAACACCACCACACCCCACCCCGTCTCTGAATTATAGTTGATTGTTTATGTTTATTTCCCCCACAACACACATAGCTCATGGAAAGCAATAACTTTTTAATGTTTCTCAATGAAATGCCACAGTCTTCATGGAAATTGACATATCTAGTACAGCAATTTTCAACCTTTTTCATCTCATGGCACACATAAACTAATTAAAACTCAGTGGCACACCCAAAATATATTTTTTTGCCAATCTGACAAAAAGTAGGTATAATTTGGATTCATTCACACTGGATGGCTATTGTGGTGTTGGCTGTTGCCATTTTTAATGTGGTATTATAAGGGAAAAGAGGTCAAGGCCCCTGACTATACAGTCAGGTGTTTCATGTTTTAAAACGTCTCGTGGCACACCGTGGCACAGTGGTTGAAAATCGCTGACATAGTATATAAGCAATGTTTTCCAATTTGAGTTGATTAGCAAAGTCATTAGAAGGTTACAGAATTTGTGTCTGGTAGTACTAAACCCCATAGGGCCAAACAACCAGTTGCTGCTAAATTTATATCCATGTGCTAGTCAAAGGCAAATATGTTGGAATGCAACATTTTTTAGTTTAACATTTATTGCATGTTGCTGTTTGCATTCTATTATAGAAAAACTACTGAAAAATAGCCTGGTATATTGAAAACAATTTAGTACTAGTATTTATAGTATTAACATGGAATATAGAAGGTATTCGGTAAAAATGCGTTTACTTAATAAATTAATGTGTGACTATATCTTTGCATTTTAGGCATATTTGCATTTCAGTGTACTGAAAAATGAGCATAATACCTGCCCTGTGTATTGCTGCCTGCTTTCTGGAAGAGAAGCTATCAGGCATGACTAGGTTTAAATGAGGGCTTCCTGTCATATCACAGAATCATGTGTTTGCATTCCATAATGTTATCATGTTTATTATTCTGCCTTTTTGTAAGGCCTTTCTTGTATACATATAAATGTTGGATTGGACTAATGTAATTTAAAAAGTTCCCTGACAAGGAATTCTGTTTTATGTATTACCCTGAATCCTTCATGACTTGCCATAAATCTGTAAGCTCATAGATTAATTCCAAAGGAGAAACCTCTTGGTTCTCTGGATAAAGTGAAGTCTTGGGCACAGTCTGATCATTTGTGCTTTAAAGCATATTTGCTAGAAAGCATAGTCTCACAAGAAGTGAGCTGAACTCACTATATTCTTAACTTTGGTGTTGAATGAGGAATCTTGCAATCAACATAATAAAATTAAATAAAGCATATTTTTGGCAGAATGGCAAATATATCATTCTTTTAAATTACTATAGCAACAGGCCATTGCTAACATCTTCTTGGTTCAAATTTTTCATCATGAATCTTTACACTGACTCATTCACTCCCTCATTCATGGATTCATTCCTTCATGCTTTCATTGATGCAAAAACCTTCATTAACCATGCACCAGGCATGAGTGTTAGAGTGATGAGTAAGACACCCTCTCCATAGGGAGCAAACAGCCTCATGGGGAACAATCACAGCGACATCATAAGGACTATGTTAGGAGCAAACCCAGGTGAGCAGAAGAGAGACTCAAATCAGACTGGGAGAGTCAGGGACAAGCTCCTGAAGAAGTGAGGCCTGGTCTTGATTATCATTAAAACAGGAATTTTGATTGAAAAAAAAAGATTGGCAATACTATCAAATGTGTGTACATTTATTTTTACAATTTTATAAGCCCTTCATATATCTTAAGGAAATACCCTAAGCCTCTTTCTACAAAGTATTGAAGACCGAGGTGAAATCTAAGACTTTGTATGGATCCTTGAGATATTTCTAACTAGGCAGCAATTTGGCCTTGTGGAAGACAATATCTGATGGTGAGAATGTCCAGTTTTATGTTGATTGTCTGGTGTCAAACTGATGCAACCTAACAAATAAAATAACACATGTGTTTTCGAGTATACATAGGATTCATGCCAAAAGAAAGTTTCACTTAAGTCTTCCTCCCATTACCAAGTTAGAAATGGACCCTTGGTTATCATAACTTATTAAATTCTGTGTTGTGGATAGAAATGGGGCTTGTTCTCTCTTAGCTTTAAATTGACATCATTTCTGCCAGAACTCTCCATCATTATTGACAGGAATGTTCTCCCTTGCTAATTACCCAGCAGCACATCTAAAGATTGATTGGATCACTAGACAGACTTGAAATGCGTTGGCAGAAAAGAATGATGGTGGTGGTGGTGGTGTATGATAATCGCAGTCGCATGCTAAAGGCACCAACTAACTACTTATTTGGATTTGTTCAGGAAAAAAATACACTCAGTATTTACCTTAAATTTCCACTTTTTATTCAGCTGTGCTGATGGAGAATAGTGAAAGCTTTCAAGGATGCTCCACATGAACCCAAGAGTTCATAAGAAGCCTCTCAGATTGTTCCCATAAAACTTCAACATCTATGGTCAATCAATAGGGATAAAAATGGATAATTTATTTAATACATAAGCATGGGAAACCAATGGGTCAATTGAATATTTCCATTTATTTGTTGTTTTAAATATGGGTAGGCAACCCTAAAATTAATGAAACAAGTTTTTAAGTGGAAGACTGGAAGTGCTCAATTTTTAACAGTACAGAATTTTCTTTTACCATAGAGGCAACTAGAGTAATAGTTGAAGTGTATATGTTCATGAGATCTGGGCTCTTGAACTTGTTTTTCCAGAAAGTATTTGAGTCACAAATCAACTGAGAGCACCAAGAGTGTTTTTGCAACCACATAATGAGGGAGTAGGTATGAATCAGTAGTTATTGACATATTGAAATCATCTAAGTTCTTTAAAAATGCTCCTGCTTGAGTCCTCCTCCTACCCCAGAAATACTGATTTCATTTGTCTAGTCAGGTCAATGGCTTTAAAACTTTATTCTGAATCAGAATCACCTTGTCTGATTTAGTAAAACCAAGCCCCAAGCCCTGTTCTGCCATATCCTATCTAAGGAGCCTGGGTCTTTGGACTCTTAATTTGTTCTCCAGGTGATTCTGATAACATCAAAATTTGAAATCACTGATCTAGGGTTCAGCATCACAAGTTTTTAAAGGTCTCCTAGTGATACCCCTTAGGTGCAGCCAAAGTTGGGAACCACTGATCAAAGTGATGTTTAGGATTTCTCCACATCTGGCAGGAATAATCAAAACTTATAACTCTTCTTAAACACTTATTATGTATAAGGCATTGTACTAAATATCACCTCATTAAATAATCACAACACTCTGTGAGGTAGGCAATAATAGTACTATTTTGCATGAAGGGGAGTCATTTATCTAAGGTCACATGGATACAAAGTGGTAGATTGGAATCCAAGCTATCTTACCTTGAAGGTTACAGAATAAATAACTAATATTAATAATCTTTTGGACCTATAAGAGAAATTGAAAATTCTTAAAGTTGAGAACATGTTAGAAGACACTTAAATGATTTTCTTATATTTAAAATGCACCTGGCACCTGTAATTATATAATAAATACAAAGGAATCTTTTTACAAATTATGGAGAATATAGGAAAAAGTAAGTGTTCATGAATTAAAAGGAAGGAAAGGCCAGGCAGTGAAAAGGAAGTTTGATTTGAATTATTCTATTTATTCCAGGAAAAAAAGATTATACAGTGCTTGTACTGTTAGCATTTGAGAAGGGAAAAGAGTTTCAGACAGAGGTATTTTGACATAGTTACATTGAAGGGAAAGGCGCAAGCATTTAAGAGGAAAGAAGAAATTTGTATACTTCTTTGCAATGGTTCTAAATGTTAATAATACAATGAATTAAAAGGGGGGGAGCAGTTTACACTGTATAACACTTCCTTTTCTCCTCTCTCCTGTTTGGAAAGATACCAGCTCCATGTATTCTTAGGCATGAAAAGTGCTTTGGCCACTGCCATTAGTCACACTTCTGTCTGTACAGAGAGCATGCCTTAGTCAAGTAGGTTTCAGTCCTACACAGACAGAAGTGGTGCTTGGAAGGCTGCCTCGGTCCTCTTAAGATACAGCCTTTTCCAGGTCTTGTGTATGGGCCACATTTGGAGAAAGGAATATTTTCTACCTTAAAAAAAAAAGAAACTCATAAAACAGATGCCAAGGGTCTTTTTGCACAATATTAAATTTAATTGCTCCCACTTAGAGGAGACACTTATGCATTTCATGGACTGTTCTTACTAATGAACAAAGTGAGCATTTATTGTCATTGATGTTATTTGCCAAATGGTATTGATACTGAGCATACACTATATGGAAAACATTGGATTTCTAGCACCTAGAGAATGAGAGATGGTTTCTGATTCTGGTATTTTAGTATTCATTATATGGTATACATAAAAAGTACATATTCAATATGTTAACATTGAGTGTATGCAAAGAATAGAATAATTACACTGCCAACAAGCTATTGTGAGTCCTAAATATATTTATATATCAAATAATGAATGGCACAGTGGTAACTCCCACAGAGTCTAATTCTAGAATTATTTTTAACAATGAGTAAATGACATTTGATCTTTATGCAATGTGGTAATATGAAAAGATACAGAAAACAAAATCTATGTATCCCTCTGAAATTCTCTTGGCTTCTTAAATACATTCAACATCGAGGAAAATACTAATAAAAGAAGGCAAATAAAATCAAATTTGGATTTTAGTGTCAAATATGACTGTAATTTCTGTGGAATAATAATGGAATAACATGTTTTAAAATGCTTTGGTAATTGAACTGTGTTCTTCTGCTAGAAGTGGAAGAAAGGCAAAACTGCAGGCAGGCATTGACCATAGAAACCACTGAAGATAACCAGAGGTTTGGAATGGAAAAGGTGCCCCAGTCTGGACTGTGGCCAGCTGGCTCAGTCCTGGTGAAGGCTCTCCTTGATTACCATCTGGGACCACTCCTGGGGACCTTAGTCACAGAAGCAACAGCTAAACCATATATTTCCAGCTGGAGGAAATCTTCAAGAAGATAATATTGGCCATTCTCTCCACTATGGAAAAGATCCACACAATATTTAATTCTATATCAGGGCAAGAGGCCAAATTAATCCTAATATTGGATCTTCAGTAAGATCCAATTTTTCAGCGCCACACACACACACACACCATTCCGGGCAACTTTGCCAGGTCACATCTCTTATCTTTGGAAGCCCCAACAGCGGGATCGTCGTCAACAAGCTCTGAAAATCCGCCAGGAACCACCAAACTACATTTCTCAAAGAAGACTGAGGCGAGCGCAGGTGAAGAGGAAACCTCAGGGGCAGTGGGGGGCAGTAGGGGGAAGGAGGCGGGGGCAAGGCGAGGGGAAGGATCCGAAGGACAGGTCTGACTCCTGACTGGCTGGGGTGGTTTCAGAGAAAGTCACAGCTCCAGCTCTCCAGTCGGGAGCTGTCCAACTTTTCAGCTGCTACGGGATCAGGGTTCTGGTGCCTTGGACACAGGCGGTGGCTACGCTGCAGTTGCTGCTGCTTCTACATACAGCCCCTACAGCTCCAGCTGCTAACAATTGCTGCTCTCGCTGCCGGCACCCAAAGGAAGAGAGGGAAGAAGAAAGGGAGGAAGGTGGGACCCACCGTTGGGGAAGCCTCGCACTGCACGCCCTAGTCTTGGTGACTCGGGAGCCCAGGAGCGTGTCCCTGCCACAACCAGTGTGGAGGGAGCCCTGTCGCGCTCTGTGACCCCCTCCCGCCGGCGGAGCCCCCTCTCGGTCGCCTGGAGCGTCTGGTGGTTTCAGTAGGAAGCTGAGCCCAGCCTCTGCTCGGCTCCAGAAGCAGCGGCAGCGGCGGCGGCGGCGGCAGCATCGGGGAGGCGCTCGTGCGGGCCGGTCCACTGAGCCCGGCTGGGCAGCAGGGCGCGGAGCCGCGAGCCGGGATGGAGACGGAGGGTAGTAGCGTGCCGGCCCGGGCGGGCAGCGGCGACGGCAGCGACGGCGCCCGCGGGGCCACGCTCAAAGCCCCCAAGCACCTCTGGAGGCATGAGCAGCACCACCAGTACCCGCTCCGGCAGCCCCAGTTCCGCCTCCTGCACCCCCACCATCACCTGCCGCCACCACCGCCACCGCCCTCACCCCAGCCCCAGCCCCAGTGCCCACTGCAGCCGCCGCCGCCGCCCCCCCTGCCGCCGCCCACGGCGCCTGGGGCGGCTCGTGGCCGCTACGCCTCGAGCGGGGCCACCGGCCGCGTCCGGCACCGCGGCTACTCGGACACCGAGCGCTACCTGTACTGCGGCGCCATGGACCGCACCTCCTACGCCGTGGAAACTGGCCACCGGCCCGGCCTGAAGAAATCCAGGATGTCCTGGCCCTCGTCGTTCCAGGGACTCAGGCGGTGAGTGGAGAGCGTCCCCTCCCCCAGTCCAGCAAGGGGTCACCTCTCAAATTCTCCTTCTTGGTCTATTTATCACCAGCAATCCTGGACCCGGGGTCAAATTCTATTCTGGGTATTGGGGAAGGCGAGCAGGGGCGTGTCTGTCCTTACTAGAGAGGTTACGATTCAGGTGTGTGTGAGAGATCCTGAAAGTGGAGCTTAAATGGTGTGTGTGTGTGTGTGTGTAAGAGAGAGAGAGAGAGAGAGAGAGATTCCCAGTTATCTATACCACCCACCTCCCCCTTCCCCACCCACTTCCACTCCACACTGGCGAGTGGGACTAAACAGGCAAATTCAGTTTGCTCTGGTGGAGGAAGAAGAAAAGTGTGAGTGTGTGATGTGTGTGTGTCGGGGGAGGGGGTGGCGAAACAGGTTGAGCCAGGGAAATACTGGGTAATCTGTACACTCTCCCAGAGTGAGGGGGTTTGAGGGGCAGATCTCGTTGGGGTGGGGGCGGGGTACAGCTGAGACAGCTTGATCTCAGGATTACAGCTTAAAAGCTTGAAAACAACTAGAGTTTCTCTTTTGTCAAGTCAGGAAGTAAACTGAACAGCAACGAAAAGGGAGAACAAACACGTGGGTGACTTGGAGAGTTTGGCGCAAAATCTTCAGCCATCCTTAAGAGACAGAAGGAGGGAGGGAGGGCGCTGTGGAGTTGCACTGGGTCGGTGTGTGGTGTGTACGGAGCCTCCCTGCAAAGTCCCAGGAAGAAGGCATCTCATTTCAGCAGCAGGCAAAGACTCCGAGATTTGATTATAGTGGTTTCTCCTTAACGTAAAGTGCTCCGGAAGACTGGGCGAGGAAGCAGTTTGTCACTCGGAGTTTTAATAGATGCTGCCCGGCTCCTTTTCCGAGGAAATGAGTAGTGTAAAGGACCAATTACAGCTGCTCTGAGGAGTCGGCTCCAGATTTTTAAAAATTTTTATTTATTTATTTTTTATTGTATTTTTCCCCATTACCATGTAACCCCCTTATCCAGATTCTTAACTCTGGCATAGAAGTGGAAGTTGGGCCCACTTTCAGTCCCTTTCCTGGGCACCCGGAAACAGCTCCTTTCTTTCCTGCCCCAGGCCTCTCAACTTGAGAATCTCCTCCCAACATAAGTGCTTATGCAAACACAAACACACACACACAAGCTTTCAGAAACTGCTAATGTTGGCATGCCTAATGACAAAGTAGAGCTGTTGCCACCTAAGCTTAGACGTGGGCAGGCATTCATGGTCTACACATTCAAGCCACATATTCGGGTGATAGGTAATTGTAAATTGTAAATCAGGACTGGGTATGGAAGCTTGGAAAACCTTGGGCTGAGATTGTTTGCCCAACTCTAATTGACAGTGGGATGCATTTATCAGAAAATCTTAATAATGTTCAAATGTGAGTTTTTCTTTCTTTTTCTTTTTCACATGAGCATGTCTCTGTGTGTTATATGCATCACTGTCAGAGGAAATCCAGCCACATAGAATATCCCAGCCCTGATATGCACACATGCTCCTCACACCCTTGGCCTTCCTCACACCCCTAGTTACTGGACGTTTTTCGTGATGTCATTGGGCCTGTTAGATACTAAGAATGAGAACTGAGGTTATTCTCAATTCAGAAAAATTGAAGATTGGTATGATTTGCAAACATTTATCCATTTATATGGGAGTTTTATTTTTACAGCCCAGAGTGCTAACACCTGCATCCAGTTTTACCCTTTGTTTGAAGAAGTGGGTTGAGTACCATGTATGTGGGTCTCCATGGTGGAATAAAGGCAAGCATGTCACTTTGTATATTTGGCCTATTAATAGAAAATTTTTGTTAAACTAAGCCCTTAATAAACATTAACTAAGAACAAGAGTTCTAGCTTAATCTGTGGGTTGATTTACTTTGTAGAGTCTCTTAATTAACTTCACATTTTAATGAAATAGAGTATGTCTGGAAGAGTGGATTGGGGAAATAAGCTAATTGGAATAGAGGTATCGCATCATTGATTTGAAATTATTTTTTGCTGTGAGCTCCACACTGATTAATTGTTCTATTTGAAATTTGTTACTTGAATGGTTCATAGAAAAGTAAGGTGTGTAGTATTTACATAGAGCTTCTACTGTGACTCATTTAATAAATTACTGTCATTCTAAGTATACTTAACTTAAAATTCTTTACATCATTTATTTCCCAAAGACATCTACATTGCATGTCAATCTTTTCCTGAAGAGAATTGCTTTTGCAAGTAAATGTAGTTTTCAAGGAGGACATGAGTATTACTTTTATTTTTAAAGAGAACAGTACCAATGCTTCAAAATTATCAAAAAATCACATTTACTAACTTATTTGAACCCATTAACAACACTGAGATGAAATGCTATTGTCTCCATTTTACAGATAAGAACACTGAGCCCTAGAGAATGTAACTTATTCAGTAGCACTTCAACGATGAGTGCCAGAGCTAAGACTGCAACCCAGGTCTCCTGCCTCAGCAAAGGCAGTGGGTGCTCCTAAAATAAATGTGCCGACGCAGAACCTGGGCATGTTAACACCATCAAGAAGTATGTAAAATAAAACATGAAGTTGATATTGATTGATCCCACGGGATGTGAAGTCCAAATGAACCAAAAAGGAGATATGGTTTAAATCCATTTTTTAAAAGAATGACAGCCTAGGCTCAATGCAATGAGAGATTTTAACCTTTATTTTTAATTTTTGAAATCCTAGCTGTTATACTGGTTGTAATGACCACCATAGAAGCAAACTGGTGTATTTGTTGACTTTGTACAATGCATATCCTGATACATATAAAACAGTGTTCAGAGAATTAAAGCTAATCAAAACACTTCAGTTTGTTTTCAGTGATCTTCTAAAAATAAAGTGAGAGATACGTGCAAAGTGAGTGTGTTTGTGTGTGTGCACGTCATCCAAATGAAGAGCTTAACTTGTCCGTCCAGTTAACATATCTGAAAAATCCTCGTGTATAGATGGATGAATGATTCCCTGTGGATTATCAAGAAAAACATGTCTTTTAAAAAACTATTTTAGTGTGTATGGTAGCATTTCCAGATAGTACCTTGACTGAAATTTTGAAACTTTGTTACAGTGTATGAAGCAATGGGAAAGAGGTATACTTGATTTAATGAAGAAATTTGTATAAAAAGGAAGGAGGAAATTTTTAGACATTTCATAGTCAGTTCTTTTGATTCCATAGAAGATGTATGTATGATAAATAAATTTTGTATTAAATCAAACCTAACCAAATAGATTTATTTTTTAATCACAACGTGGAAAGAATTGGAAATAATAAAATTATCATGGAAATGAGCCTCTATGTCACCAAAAAAGCCAAATGAAATATTTTTAAAAGTTAAAACACCATTTAAAAATATATATCAAATTAATCATTTTATTAGTTAAAGTTTAGTAATACTTAAATTTATTATTTTATTAGCAATGGATGACACTGAATAAAATATAACAGGGAGTCCAGAAATAAATCCAGGTATATTTGAGAATGTAGTACCTGATGTGAAACATATTTCACATCCATGAGGAAAATATGACTAATTAAATAAATAATACTAGAATAATAAGCTAGCCAGTTTTAAAACTACAGCTACTTCACATGTTATAAATTCTAGATGAATCAAAGAGTTAAATTCAAATGTGAATACGTGGAACATGTGCATATACTACAAGAAAGTAATATATAAAATTGTCTTAACAATTTTGTACAAAAGGCCTTTCTTTGCATGGTATGCAAAACTTGAAATCCAAAATGAAAACATAGTTGCATAAAAATGAAAATTTCTACATAGGAAGAAAAAAAGAGCATAATAAGGATGAGTTGCAATTCATTAATTGTTAAAAAACTCAATACCTATTATATATAAACAAAGTGTTAATGTCCCTAATATACAAAGAGCTCTCAAAATGTAACAACAGTTTAACTGAAATGATAAATTATAAATTAGTTTTTGACTTCTTTTTACACAACAAAATAATTCTCCTCAATATGATTAGGGAAATGCAAATCAAAAATAAAATTATACATCACCTCATACTTGTTAGAATGACTATTACCAAAAAGACAAAAAAAGGAAAGAAGAAATGAGTCTTGGCTAAAATGTGGGGAAAAAGGAATCCTTGTGGACTGTTGGTGGGAATGTCCATGGGTGCAGTCACTGTACAAAATAGTGTGGGGCATCCTCAAAACATGAAAAATAGAGCTACCATATGATTTAACTATTTTCCTTCTGGATATTTATTAAAATAACTGAAAACACTAACTTGAAAAGATATACTAGTATGCACCCCCCCACCATGTTCATTGCAGCATTATTTACAATGACCAAGATATGTAAATAACCCCAGTGTACATGGATGAATGAATGAATAAAGAAGATGGTATATTTATATTCATATATTACATTATTTACAATAGCCAAAATATGTAAACAACTTCAGTGTCCATGGATGAATGGAAAAGGAGATGGAATTTCAACTATAAAAAAATAAAATATTGCCATTTATGACAATATGGATGAACACAGAAGGTATGCTAAGTGAATATGACAGAAATATAAATACCATATGATTTCATTTACATATGGAATCTAAAAATATAAACAAAAACAAAATACCCAAGCTTATATATACAAAGGAAAGATATTCAGCTCATATATACAAAGAAAGGATTGGTGGCTGCCAGAGACAAGGGGGAAAGGTAGAGGAAATGGTGAACTGTTTTTGTTTGTTGTTTCTTACTTCAAATAAATGGACAAATTTTGCTTGGAAATTTAAATACTTCAGGTGATTCCTTAGGTACTATAAAGACATTCTAGATGACAGAGGTGTAAATATCAAAAATATGATATTTGATTTAGGTATTTTAGAAGAAAACATAGCTAAAAATTATAATTGCATGCAATATAAATCCCATGCATATTGTAAAATATTTATTTGGCATTGTACTTTTAAATATATTAATGTTAAATACTAAATAAAAGGAAAGTTTATATTGCAATACTCAAATACCAAAAAAATTCAGATTTTTACTTTTTTATTCTAGGTTATAAAAAATATTTCTCTATTGTTTTTCAATGATTTTATTTTTGCTTAATTCCTTTACCTTTTTCACCCAGCCCTAAAACCTCCACCCCGAATCTGTTCTCTATCTGTGAGTCTGTTTCTATTTTGTTTGTTAATTTGCTTTGTTCATTAGATTCTACACATGAGTGAAATAATATGGTATTTGTCTTTCTCTGACTGGCTTATTTAGCATAATACTCTCCATGCTTTCCATTGATTTTATCAAAGTTTTTCAGTGTATTTTTTTCTTCACTAAAGAATGCAGTGAAAATCTAATTTCATGAGGCAAAATTTAAGTTTCACATTACCAAAATAACTGATTGAAAATTTGGTCATTTAAATTGTCCACATCAGTGAATCTAAGACTTTGGATTTTAGGAAAGATCCGAAAGATCCTTTTGGATTTTATTTGTTTATTTGTTTGCTTGTTTGTTTATTTTAAGGTATTATTGATTTATTTTTAGAGGGGGGAAGGGAAGGAGAAAGAGAGGGACAGAAACATCATGTGTGGTTGCTTCTCACCCACCCCCCACTGGAGACCTGGCCTGCAACCCAGGCATGTGCTCTGACTAGGAATTAAACTGACAACTCTGTGGTTTGCAGGCTGGCGCTCAATCCACTGAGCAACACTATCCAGGGCAGTAACTTTATTTGGATAACTGGCAAAAGACTGCCATCTTTGAATTTTAACATATACAGCCATTAAAGATATTTAATTGTAAAAATGTTTGGCTAAATTCATATATTTTGCATTTCCTACATATTGCCAAAACACTGTTAGACTTTAAACAAAAAACTGATTTCAACCATTTCTGTGTGTTCTGAGACTGGTGTGTCAGAAGAAAAATACAATGGCTCTGTCACCTTTTTGTATTTTTTGTTTTAAAATTATGTACCTTCTATGTTTCATTGGGTTGGAAAATGGTGAGAGGGAGAAGGTAGAAGGGAAAGAGCAATAAGAAACTGTCCTTCAAGCATGGAATATATGTAAGTCCTTCTTTCCTTTTCATTGGACCATCTTGGTTCAGTTGCCCACTTATGGAACAGTAATAGGGAAATAGATAACCAATAATGTCTACAAGACATGTTTCTCTGAGACCAGGTAACACTATAGAATGTCAAAATGGTAAGGGACTTAGATTTAAGCTAGCCTAGTTTACCACTGCCCATCTTTTACACTTGAAGAAACATATATCCTGAGGGATAAACTCAACACAATAGTTGACTGACAGAATGAGAACTACAATTTATGTTTTCCCTATCTCCTGACAATTACTCTACATTTCTCATTGTGGCTGTATTTTACCAATCACTGTCTTCATCTTCCAGGCTATAGCCTGAAACCAAAAGTTTGAAAATTACTTAAAAAAAATTTGTGAGTAAATGGGATATTCAAATACTCCCAGGAGAGACTACTTCAGAAAAGACTTTCTTTCACTTTCCAGCTTGGATATATTCTTATACACACAATGATGAATTGGTCACTAATTTCTATCTCTAAACTTTAACATGGGTTTTGGAGAGTATCTTGGGGAGATTTTTTAAAACATCATACAGAATAATAATGTAAAAAGACTCAACCCTGTTATCAACTTTTAGTAATTCAAAGACCTCAGGTCATTTGTAAAATTATGTCCCTCTCACTACTTACTCTCTACCTACAAGTTTTAAAATATATAATATGTGATTCTACAACTTGAATAGTAGTTCTGGTTCATAAGAGGAATGTTGCTAAGGGATTATATCAAATAGCACTATATTATATTTCAAAAGATGTTGTGTTTATTTTTACTCCAAGGAACATTTCTCTACATTTAAAAATAGGAAATCCAATTTTTCCCAGAGAAGAGATAAAAATTTCACATTATTTCTTAAAAATTCATCAGCTAAACTGATTTGACTCCATACACACACATACCCCCATCACCATGAGCCTCACCCTATCACTTTGAACATAAAATGAGAAATAAAGTATGCCTTGTCATCTAAGTAAACACGTACAGTTACTGTATGGATCATCATCCGTGTGGGTATCACCATTCCTCCATTGGTGTCTGGCCAGTGGTGTCCATAGACTCCTCCTCTTCCTTAACTACCAGATCTCAATGATAGCAGATGTCTCTCCACTCTACCCAGAAATACCTCTTGTTTTCCCATTGCCATGTCCCTGGTTTAAGCCTTTATATCTGACCTCTAAACAGTTGCAACAACTTTTTTTTTAAAAAAAATGTTTTTTTCAATTCATCTTACAATCAGTATTATTTTGTACCACTTTCCTATACCTATATGGCATAGTGGTTAGACAATCATATACTTTACAAAGTATTTCACCCAATATTTCAAGTACTCAAGGCACCATATGTAGATATTACAATATTATTGACTGTATTTCCTATGGTGTACTTTATATTCCCCAACTATTCTCTAGCTCCAGTCTCTCCTGACGCCAATCTATTTCACACTCCAGGCCACCCAATCTCATCATCCCCTTCTCTGAAAGCCTTGGATGATTTTTCCTCTCCAAGTTAAAATCTAAATTTCTTGGGCTGACTCTTCAAAATGTTAGCCCTCTCTTTCTCACAGAAAGTCTTTGCTATTCATCCTCTTCCGTAGTCCTCATGAAATCACCACACTCAACTTTTTGCCATGTGCTGAGCACTCTGTGTCTTTTGACACCTTTTTCTTTCTGAAGCTATTTATTCCTTCTCGATTGCTTTCCCTCTGTCCTCCACCACCCCTTCCTTATCTGTTTGGAAGACTCATGAGTACCTTCTTGAACTTTGTTCAGATGTTACCCCTTACATGGGTATACTTAGAACAGAGTAATCTTTGTCTCTTCTGGGCTTTCAAATTACATCTTGTAGATATCTCTAGCACCACAATTTTCAACTAATTACTAAATTCTACGGCACACCAATCTGTCACAAAATAGGTATAATTTTTATTTATTCACACTGGGATGGCTATTGTTGTGTTGGTAGTTATCATTTTTTTAATTTGACAGTCTAAGGGACAAGAGGTCAGTGCCCCTGACGAGTCAGGTATTACATGCTTTAAAAATTCTTGTAGCACATGGTTGGAAAATTGCTGCTCTAGCAGCTACCAATTGCAGTTCTATATGTCCCCCCCCATTAAGTACATATAGGATCTTGCACAGCATATGGTTTATATAGGTCCTCAGCAAATGATGAGCATTTAAATGTGAAAATAATAATAATGAAACCTGTCTCTTCAGTTTGTGTTCCTTCAGAAAAGATATATTTCAATACCTTAAAATTCTTTATGAAGTAAACAGAGCTAGTGCTATTCATCTCATCTTATAGGTTATCAAAGGGAATACTGACTCTCAGAGATATAGACACATATACATGTTCAAAGTTAGAACTCAGACTTGAGCCTTTGAACTCCTAGTCTGAAGACCTTTTCATCATACTGTGAGGTACATATGGCCTGGTAGCAAATGAGAAGAAGCCTATCATTTGACTGAGACTATGAAGACAGGGAGAAATTGTAAAGATTATGAAGAGAGATAGTAGTTTGGATCCAGCTTGTAAGAAAACAGCATCACAATAAAAATAACCTTGATGGAATAGTGTCCTTTTTTATTTAGAGAGATTCCTTTACAGATTATATTCTTAATTTGGGGGTCTTTGCCTTTAATTACATTCAGGGATTGGTGTACATTTTGTGGATAGCATTTATCAGATTCCCACGAGGCCTTGATTCACAATTTTTAAGACTAGGATACATCATTTAAAATATGGTATTTATTAGTTTATTGAAATTAAAAAAAAGACCCTCACCTCATACCATAACAAAAAAAGAACTTAAAATCAAGAATAAAATATTAAAAATGTAAAATAAAAATAGATGGACATAAAGAGACACATACATAGGACCCATAGACATACAAAAGAATGTAGCTAGTGATCTAGCTACCATACAGATACAAACTAAAACTCCAATGAGATCCTACTTCACACCTGTTAGAATGGCCATCATTAACAAATCAACAAACAACAAGTGCTGGTGAGGATGGGGAGAAAAGGAAACCCTAGTGCACTGTTGATGGGAATACAGACTGGTGCAGCCACTGTGGAAAACAATATGGAATTTCCTCAAAAACTAAAAATGGAACTGCCTTTTGATCCAGTGATCCCACTGCTGGGATTATACCCTAAGAATTCTGAAACACCAATCCAAAAGAACCTATGCACCCCAATGTTCACAGTGTTATTTACAATGGTCAAGTGCTAGAAACAACCTAAGTGCCCATCAGTAAATGAGTGTATCAAAAAACTATGGTACATTTATACAATAGAATACTATGCAGCAGAAAGAATGAACTCCTACACTTCAGAACAGCATCGATGGAACTAGAGAGCATTATGCTAAGTGAATAAGCCACAATGTGAAAGACAAATACCATATGATCTCACCTATAAGTGGAACCTAATGAACAAAACAAACAAGCAACAAAATAGAACCAGAGACATGGAAATGAGAAACAAACTGGCAGTGACCAGAGGGGAGGAAGGAGAGGAACAATGGGGGAAAGAAGGGGAAGGGTCATCAAGGAACATGTATAAAGGACCCATGGACATGGACAACAGGTCAGGGATTGACTGTGGGAGCAGGAAGGTGGGATGAGCAGGGTGGGGTGAGGAACAGGGGAAAATTGGGACAACTGTCACTGAATAACAATTAAAAAAGAACTACCTTTGTAAGAACTTGAAAAAAAGAGGCAATTCAAAAAGGAAGAAAGATCAATGATAACACATATTTGAACAGACAAAAGTAAAAATTAAAACATTAATGCTAATAAATTTTTTATTATTTTGGAAAAATATTAAAAGATGAATAATTCAAAAGAATTGGAGAAGATGTGGAGAAGCAGGCACTTTCTTATATATAGTTTTAATGGAGAGTGTAAATTAGAAAAATTGCGTTGGATAACCAAATGATATGTACCAAAATTTTAAATGTGCATACTTATGACCTAATAATTCTATGCTTAGGAACTGAGCCTGAGTATAACTGAATAAGTGAGGAAAAAGTACTATGTTGCAACATTGAATATATTAGTAAATATCTAGAAAACACTCAAATATATTTCAATGGAGAATTGGTAAAATAAGTCATCTTATATCTACTGCAATAGACTAATAGGTATTAAATGAAAGATACCCATCTATACTAGAATGCAATCATAAACCTTACAAGTTAGAGACAACTGTATTTGAGCAACAAGGAAAAAATAAAAAAATTTAAATAAAAAGTTTAAAAAATAAGCCCTATGAGTTAAGTGAAAAATAATTTAGACACTAGATTATAGAATATGGTACTATTACTTGTGTATATTAATGCATATTTATATTTTTCTGTATGAGGTTATGTTTATATATGTGTGTGCCTATGTTCATAAATATGTGTATATACACATTATAGTACAAGTGATATATATAAATAGCATTATTATATTAGAAAAAGCACTAAACTGTGATAAATGTGTGAAGAGAAGAAATGTAATGAAATCTTTGATATTCTGTTTTATGTTCTTTTCTCTAACTTGTTTTCCTTTAAAATGAGCATATGTTGCTTTTATAAGCAAAAATTATGTATTTTCTACTTTGGTTAAAAAATTATTATTTTTCACTTACCCCCGTATGAGGTTAACATTTTATTTTTATCCCACTGTGCTCACCTGCCCCCCAAAACAAAGAATTGTGTTACAAAACAAATACAGTGAGGTAAAGTGAAGATATCAAAGAGAAGAGGATATAACAGCAAATGCATGCTGTCAATTCCACAGCAATTGCTAAATTTATTGTTCAATCTGATTCAAACAAATATAAATTGTCCACAACTTCTCAACATCTGGTTGTTTTTTGTGACAGTAAAACCCAATAATAAAAATAAATACATTTCTTATCTGAGAATACAGTAGCTAAATCAAATGGTCTAAGAACTTCATTAATTATAGAAATGAGTAAGAATACAATAAAAGTAAAAATTATTATTCTAAGAAAATATACTTTAATAAATGTTGTACTGTGTATATTAACATTACTTTTGGTGTGGCAAAGCAGGAATCTGTTAAATGAGGCATTATTTCTATTGACATGGAATATTTTATAAGATGAAGTCACCAAGGAATGTAATAAAATCATTAATAATAGGTCATATAAATATTTAATAATCACACTATTGCAATATTTCAGAAAACCTACTTAGGGAAAACAACTTTGTCGTTTGTTTGTTTTTAGTGACAGCTTTCCCATGGAGACCCTAGACTCAGCTGTATTACCATATCCTCTCTGATAGAGTGCCGTTCAATTTTCAGTGAGTTCAAGTATAATTGGTCATGTACCTCAATAACTGGACACAAGATAGAGAAAAATAGTATGTTTTTGGTATAATATATATAAAAGTACTTTTAACAAACATTTTTACTTCCTTAGCCAGCTCTAAGACATAACTATATGAATAACTGAAGTAACTAGACTACTCACCTGGTTGATTAACATAGCCACACAAGTTCAATGTAATGTTTCCCGGGAGATTTTTTTTTAAGAACTGATTTCACTGAATTAGGTTGATTTGACAATACTGAATCAGATACCCCTTTGAATGTTTGTCACAACATCTGTGGGTCAGGAAAAAGTTTAGAAATATTTGAACCCATCAGGAAGCTATTGAGGATGTAGTCAGAATCTGTAAAAAGCAATGGCATAGATCGCCATGGCCCTCAACTAGCCTGGCAAGCTTGTTTATTGCATTGGATGCTGCCAGTGTCTAAGCATTTGCTTTAAATATTTGATGTAGTTAATTAATGAGTATTTTGGATCTTCTGTCTATTATAAAAATGTGCTTATAAAAAATAAATGCAAGCAAATTACAAACATTGGAAGACCAAACTGAAATACAGTAACTGTCTTCTAAAATGTCCACTACCAATTTGTTAACCAGGATGTCACTGTAATCTGATTTTTATTAAATAATCAGAATTGTTACATAGATAGCTAAAGGTAAGAGTATCTAAAAGTTAGTATTTTCTAAGGTACCAGTCTGAGAGTCATTCAATATACAGGGATTTCAGTCTATGTGGGGTGGAACTACAGGAAGCATGGGAGAAGAAGGAAATAAAGCTTTGCTAAAAATTTTTCAATTTTCCTCTGAAGATGTTAGATATGCCATGATAGATTTTCAGTAGGGAAATTATGTGTTTAACTTTGATTATTTTAAACCTCATGCTGGCAAATACATGAAACATGGAGTGAGAAGAAATTGGAGGTGTGATTTAGGTGTTTATTGCAGCCAACCAGATAAGAAACAAATTATGTAGTCTAAAACTAAAGCTATGGCAGTTAAGAGTAGAAAAGAGGTGAATTTGAGAGACTTCATAAATAGAAATGATGTTGACTTGTTGACTGATGAAATTTTCAGTGGTGTTGTTTTACATAATTCACTTGTGCCATTATATCAAGCATAACATGCTTTTTGATGATAGGTAGATATGTTCTATTCCAGGTCACCACTAATTAATTGTGTTAATTTAGTTAAATTGGTTTCCTCAACTCATTTGAAAAAGGTGAAAAATAACACTTTGAACTATTTCCTCTTAGGAAACATCATAAAGCTACTGAATTTTTTTTCCACAGCACGTGTCTTTCTCTCTTCCTACCACCCTCCCTCTAACTAGGTGTCAGCTAATACAGTCTTTCCAGCTTTTGTTTTCTAATGTCAATTAATTCTCTATCCATTCATCCCAGGAAATCTTTCAAGCACTGGTGTATGTGTGCCCTTGTTTGTGTTTAAGAAAGTACCCCATTTTTCTTCATATAAAATCATTGGAAAAATTGGCTAAGCTTTTCTTGCTTTTCATTACTTGTATTTTCTTTTTTAACCAGTGTTATTGTGCTGTATTTTATTACTTCCTGATTGCCCAAACATTTTTTTTATTAAAGAAAAATTGGTATGTAAGTTTCAGGTACAATATTAAAATTCAACATCGATATAGACAGCAAAGTGACCACCTTCAAATTCTAGTTACCATCTTTCACCATACCATTAACTCCCTTCACTTATTTTGACTACTTTCCAACTCTTTTCCCATTTGGTATACACCAAATTGTTCTCTGTATCTATGAGTTTGTTTTTGTTTGGTTTGGTTCATTCTTTTCTTTTGTTGGTTTGCTTGTGTTTTAGATTTTAACAAGTGAAATCATACAACATTTGTCTTTCTTCATCTGACTATTTCATTTAGCATAATACCCTCAAAGTTCATCCATACTGTCATGAATGGCAAGATCACATTCTCTTTTATTGCTGAATAGTATTCCATTGTATATATCAATCTATCACATCTTATTTATCCATTCATCCATCAATGAACACAGATTGTTCCCATATCTTGGCTATCATAGATCAGGCTGCAATAAACATAAAGTTGCATATATTTTTTCAAATTAGTGTTTCCATATTTTTGTGTAAATATCCAAAAGTAGCTGGATCATATGTACTTCTGTTCTTAATTTTATGAGGAACTTCCATACTGTTTTTGATAGTGGCTATACTAATTTACATTCCCACCAACAGCACACAAGGGTTTCATTTTCTCCACATCTTCTCCAGCACTTGTTATTTCTTGCCATTTTGGTAGTAGCCATTCTGTCAGGTATGAGGTGATATCTCGTTGTTTTGATTTGCATTTTCCTAATAATTAGTGATGAACATCTTTTCATGTGACTGTTAGCCCCAGATTCTCTGCCTATTTTTAATTTAGATATTTTTCTTTTTGTTGTTGTGTTGTATGAGTTTTTAATATATTTTTGATATTAACCCTTTGTTGGGTATATGATTTGTAAGTATCTTCTGCCATTCAGTAGGGTGAGTTTTTGTTTCACCCATGCTTTATTGTGCCGAAGCTTTTTAGTATGATATAATTCCATCTGTTTATTTGGCTTGTTTTCCTTGTGTTTGTAATCAGATCCACAAAAACATTGCTAAGACTGATAACAAGCAGTTTACCACCTATATTCTCTTCCAGGAATTTAAGCTTTACAGTTAAATCTTTAATCTACTTTTGGTTAATTTTTGTGTATGGTTTCAGGTAGTGATCCAGTTTCATTTTTTGGCTGGTTGGATGTTTTCCCAGTACCGTTTGTTGAAGAGACTATTCTTTCTCCATTTTATGTTCTTGGATATTTTATCATAAATTAATTGTCCATATGCATTTAGTTCTCTGAT
This sequence comes from Phyllostomus hastatus, assembly GCF_019186645.2. Lineage (NCBI taxonomy): Eukaryota > Metazoa > Chordata > Mammalia > Chiroptera > Phyllostomidae > Phyllostomus > Phyllostomus hastatus. The sequence goes on from NW_025333916.1 coordinate 31,351,529, forward strand.
CTCAACTCTGTTTTTGCAACTATTATCCTTATAGTTATAGCTATACTTACAGCTTTGTAGTATAGTTTGAAATCAGGGAGCATGGTACATCCAGCTTTGGCTTATTTTTTTTCCTCGAGATATTTTTTTTTGGTTATTAGGGCTCTTTAGTGGTTCCATATAAATTTTAGAAGTATTTGCTCTATATATATAAAAATGACATTGGAATCATGGTAGAAATTACATTATATCAGCAGATTCATTTGGGTCATAATATTTTAACAATATTAATTCTAGTATATGAGCATGGAATGGCTTTCCATTTATTGGTATCTTCATTATTTATATATTAGAGTCTTCTTAAAGAATATTTTATTGATTATGCTATTATAGTTATCTTATTATTTTCTCTCCTTTATCCCCCCTCCACCCTGCACCTCCCCAACCTCCAGCATTCCACTACCGCTTAGTTCATGCCTATGGGTGGTACATGTAAGTTCTTTGGCCTCTCTATTTCCTATGCTAGTCTTAATGTCCCCTGTCTATTTTATGCCTACCAATTATGCTTCTTATTCCCTGTACCTTTTTGCCCCTCGTCCTCCCCCCACCCCACTGATAACCCTCCATGTTATCTCCATTTCTGTGATTCTGTTCCTGCTCTAATTGTTTGCTTAGTTTGTGTTTTTGTTTTTTAGGTTCAGTTGTTGATAGTTATGAGTTTGTTGTCATTTTATTGTTCATAGTTTTTTATCTTATTTTATTTCTTAGATAAAAGTTCCTTTAACATTTCACATAATAAGGGCTTGGTGATGAACTCCTTTAACTTTATTTTATCTGGGAAGCACTTTATCTGTCCTTCCATTCTAAATGATAGCTTTGATGGATAGAGTAATCTTGGATGTAGGTCCTTGCCTTTCATGATTTTGAATACTTCTTTCCAGCCCCTTCTTGCCTGCAAGATTTCTTTTGATAAATCAGCTCATAGTCTTATGGGCATTGCTTTGTAGGTAACTGTCTCCTTTCCTCTTGCTGTTTTTAAGATTCTCTCCTTTATCATTAATCTTGGGTAATTTAATTATGATGTGCCTTGGTGTGTTCCTCCTTGGATCCAATTTCTTTGAGAATCTCTGGGCTTCCTGGATTTCCTGTAAGTCTATTTCCTTCACCAGGTTGAGGAAGTTTTTCTTTATGATTTTTTCAAATAAGTTTTCAATTTCTTGCTCTTCCTCTTCTCCTTCTGTCACCCCTATGATTCAGATGTTGGAGTGCTTAAAGTTGTCCCAAAGGTTGCCAAGCCTCTTCTAACTTTTTTGAATTATTCTTCATTCTGTTCCATATAGGTGTTTATTTCTTCCCTTTGTTCCAAATCATTGACTTGAGTCCTGGTTTCCTTTCCTTCATTGTTGGTTCCCCATATGTTTTGCTTTATTTCAGTTTATGTAGCCTTCATTTTTTTCTTTCATTTTGTGACCTAGCTCAATCATTTCTGTGAGCACCCTGATTACCAGTGTTTTGAACTCTGTATCGGATAGGTTGTGTATCTCCTCATCGCTTAGTTATTTTTCTGGAGTTTTGATCTGTTCTTTCATTCGGGCCATATTACTTTGTCTCGGCACACCTGTATACTTGTAAGGGGGCAGGGAAACCCTTTTTCTTGCAATGTGCTGCTGTCTGTGTGGAAGGGATCCAAGAGAGAACAATGCCAGTGGCCCGCTCAGCTGTAGCCCCACTTTCCAATGAACTCTTTGGTGAAACTGGGAGTTTTTCCCAACTTTGCAACCCCCACAGTATTTTGAAGCTAGAGGTTTTGAGTCTTTAGTTTACCGATTGGCCAGCCCCTCTTGTTGTGCCTGGTCAGCTATCTTGCAGGGGGTTCTTTCCACTTGTCTCCACCCCTCCTACCAGTCTGGATGAATGTTTCGTTAACTCCTTGGTTGTTGGAGTTACACACAGTGTGTTATTCTGGCAGTTCTGGTTGTTTGTTGTTTTAACTTGGTTGTTACGCTTCTTTTGGTCGTGTGGGGAAGTGAAGCATTTTTACCCATACCTCCATCTTGGCCAAAACTCCAATATATTAGTGTCATAGTTTTTAGTTTATAGATATTTCATATCATTGGCTAAATTTATTCATAGATATTTACAGTTGATACAACTGTCAATATTATTTTCTTATTTTTTCTTTCATGTGGTTCATGTGGTTTGTATATAGAAATGCCACAGATTTCTGTATATTGAAATGATATTCTGCAAATTTAGTGAATTCATTTTTTATTTCTAATAGATTTTTGGTGGAGTCTTTTGGGTTTTTTACATATAATACCAAATAATGAGAACTTTTTAATCTTCCTTTCTAATTTGGATGCCTTTTATTTCTTTTTCTTGTCTAATTGTTTTGGCTAAAATTTCCAAAGCTGTTCCAATGCTGTGTTGACTAAAAATGGTAAGAGTGGTATTCTTGTCTTGCTCCTGATATTAGAGAAAAAGCTTTCAGGTTTCACTGTTGCATATGATGTTAGCTGTCTGTTGTTCAGATATGGCTTTTATTATGTTGAAGTGTTCCCTCTACACCTACTTGGTAGAGAGTTTTATCATAAATGAATGTTGAATTTTATCAATGTTTTTCTGTACCTATTGAGGTGATCATATGATGTTATCCTTCATTTAATTAATTTGTTTTATAACACTGATTTGCAGATGCTGAAACATTCTTAAAATTCTTGAATAGATTCCACTTGAGAATGGTGTATTATACTTTTGACATAGGTTGAATTAGGTTTTTTAAAATTTTGATGATTTTTGCATGTATGTTTCCTACAGATATTGGCCTGTAATTTTCTTTTTTGGTGGTGTACTTGTCTAGTTTTGGTATCAGGGAATGCTGGCTTCATAAAATGAGTTTGGAATTATTTTCTTCTCTTCAATTTTTTGGAAGAGTTTGAGAACAATAGGGATTAAATCTCTGAATGATTGGCAGAATTCACCAGTGAAGTCATCTGATTCTGGACTTTTATTTGTTGGGAGATTTTTCATTACTAATTCAATCTTCTTACTAGTAATTGGTCTATTCAGATTTTATATTTTTTCATGATTCAGTCTTGGAAGATTATATGTTTCTAGGAATTTAACAGTTTTGTCTAGGTGGTGCAATTTTTTGGCATATAATTGTTTCTAGTAGTCTCTTATGCTTTGTATTTCTAGTGTATTAGTTTAACTTCTCTTTAATTCCTGATTTTATTTACTTGATGATTTTGTTAAAGGTTTGTAAATTTATGTTTGTTGTCTCCAAAAATTAGCTCTAAGTTTCATTGTTCTTTTCAGTCTTCTTTTTATTTATTTCAACTCTAATCTTTATTATTTTTTTCCTTCTACTACCTTTGGGCTTCAATTTGTTCTTAGTTTTTTCTTTTAGTTCCTTTAGATGTAAAGTTATATTGTTTGTTTAAGATTTTTCTTTTCTTTTTTTATTTTTAAGTATATTTTCTTATTTTTTGATGTAGACCTGTATTGCTATGAACTTCCCTCTTTGTACTGTTCTTGCTGCATCACACAGATTTTGGTATGTTGTATTTATGTTTTAATTTATCTCTAGATTTAAAAAAAATTCTCTTTGATTGCATTGATGACCCACTGGTTGTTCAATATCATGTTGCTTAATTTCCACACTTTGGCGTTTTCTCCTGTTTTTGTTTTGTTTTTTTGGTAATTGATTTCTAGTTTAAAGTCTATTTTGTCTCATGTGAGTATAGCTGCACCAGCTTTCTGCTTCCATTTATATTGAATATTTTTTCATCATCCCTTCACCTTAAGCCTATGTGTATCCTTTCTCTTGAAGTGAATCAATCCATTCAGCCACTCTATGCATTTTTATTAGAAAATTTAGTACATTTACATTTAAAGCAATTGTTGATAGGTATGTACATATTGCCATGTTGTTAATTGTTTTCTGATATTTTTATTTACATTTTTACTCTTGATATTTTTATTTTTGTGTTACTGGCCCAATTACAGATGTCCCCATTTTCTCCCCTTTCCCCCATCCACTAACCCCACCCCAAGCCTTCACCACACTGTTGTGTGTGTCCATGAATTTTCCATGTGTGCATATATGTTCTTTGGTTAAGCTCTTCCAGTCATCCCCCCTTCCTCTCTTACATCTGTCAGCCTGTTTCATGTATCCATGCCTCAGGTTTCATTTTGTTTGTCAGTTTGTTTTGTTCATTAGATTCTATATATTAGTGAGATCATATGATTTTGCCTTTCTCTAACTGGCTTATTTTACCTAGCATAATATTCTCTAGGTCTAGCCACGCTATTGCAAAGGATGAGAGTTCCTTCTTTTTTACAGCCACATAGAATTCCATTGTGTAAATATACAACAGCTTTTTTATCCACTCATCTACTGATTGGCACTTTGCCAGTCCTTGGCTATTTTCCAGACCTTGGCTATTTTAAATAACACTTCTACAAACATATGGATGCATATATTATTTCTGATTGGTGTTTCAGAATTCATAGGATATATTCCCAGACCTTCCAGAATGGCCATCATCAATAAATCAACAAACAACAAGTATTGGTGAGGATGTGAAGAAAAGGGGACACTAATGCACTGGTGGTAGGAATGCAGACTGGTGCAGCTACTATGGAAAATGGTATGAAGTTTCCTCAAAAACAAATGGAACTGCATTTTCTGGTATTTTATAGTTCCCCTCTGTTTTCTTTTTATCTTCCCTGTGTTTTGATGTCTGTCTTTCATATCATGTTAAGTTTTTTCCCTCATTTTCTTTTCTGTAATTACTATACGTTTTGTTCTGTGTATATATGGTCTATTAATAGCACCTTAAATTTGATCACATTCTAAAACTTTTCATTTTCATTCCTTCCAATCATGTTTTATATTTTTGATGTCACATTTTAAATATTTTTATGCCAGGTATCTCCTATCTAATTATTACACTTTTATTTCATTTAATAATGGATAAAAATGCCCAGTAAAGAGAGAAAAATACAGTAGGTCTATTCCCTTCCATAAATATTATCACTCTTGGGTAACTACTCTATTATCTATAGTCCTTCCAATCATGTTAAGTGAAGATTATCTCTTCAATAAGAACACCTATTTGACAGCTGAGGTGTCCTTCTGATGCAATTAGAAATCACCAGTCTTCATATTTCAATTTTGCTTCAAAGTATGAAAAAAGGATAAACATGTTTATGCAGGGAACTTGGAGGTGTCCAGAGCTACAGTGAATGGCATTATCTGAACACTAACATTTCAGTGGAATCAACAGCTCTGAATCTTGCTTTTTCCGAATGCAATGTGAACAAAGTATCAAGGCTGTTTTGTATTATATTACTTGATTTTTCAATGAATTTTTTTATTTAGTTAAGAACATTTTGTTAGAATAGAAGTATTGGCGTAAGTCACTAGATATTAAAAACATAAAAAACATTTTTGGAAGGAATGTGAAATCATGGCATTTTGATTATATCTGCGTGTTTTTCTACTTGTGTGCTTTTGTTAGTTTGGTTTAGAGATATTGGTAGGTCATCAGACTGATATCTTAAAATCAATTCTCTCTTTTCTACTTTGAACCATCTACATAGGTGAAACTTGTCAAATCTTGCCAATTTCACATGGTTCAACTCAATAGAATTTCATGCCCTTTTTGGCCTTGGAGAAGAGAAGTCTCTATATTTTCTCTTTTCAGACTTTTTGGCTCAGTTTAGGGTTTAGCATATTTGGAGTGGCAAATCCCACCCCTACATCTGGTGTGCTGTGCAGTTAGTAGCTCTGACACTTTTCTACATAGTTCAAATAATCACCTCCTAAAAATGTGAATGTGGCCTTAAAAAGTGTTGTTCCCACATGACCACCAGATCTGCCTGGGCATCCTTATTTGTGTCATTCCTTTAAAAAATGTTTGTCATCTGGGTATAAAGGATGAGAAGAATGTCCTCTTGCTCTCTGCTTAAATTGTCAGAATTTTTCCTTCCAAGCCACAGACTAGAGAATTGGAATTAGACTTTTTTTTTAACCTGGGCCCACATAGTATGGTTTTTCCCAAGAATATATTTTCTTGCAGGTAGGGGAAGGGATAGGAAATGAAGAAGTGGAAGAAGTTTAGTGTCTCAGCCCAGAAATTTTTTGGCAATTTATATACAGAGTAGTTGGTTAAAAATGGCCACTTCCTTCTCGAGAATATTTGGGGACAGACAGATATGGACTCTAAGTGGGATGTTTTTTTTTTTCTTTTGGAGGTGAGAGTTGTGGAAATAGAGGTGGCATATGAGAAATCCTTCCATTTTCATTGAGGGGACCCAGATTCTATGTCATTTCTTATCAGTAGGTGGAGTTATTTCTACTGAGCAGTCATAACTCAATTTTCCAAATATAAAAATATCCCCTATTGACAGCATGGCCTTCTTTTTCTTCTAATTTAGTTCACTGGCTGCTAGTTAGATGTAATCTTTGTTGCTATTTACATATGCCCACTCCCTGAGTTCGAACTGACTCAGCAAGCTTGAATGTAACATTAATGGATAAAATTAATATTGTTTCAAGTCTCGCCATAGAACAATGGGAGCAGAAGGAATGAGAACTAAGTTTCATTGAAGCATTACAATGCCAAGTCCTTACTGTAATTATTATTTCAGCTTCCCAATTCTGTTTGCCAAAAGAATATGACTTTAACTTATCTATCCAAGGCTTCCAAGTTAGTAAGCAGCTTTTCCTTTCAAGAAAGTTGCTGATTCAAGATAGAAGCTTCATTTCCAAATGTAGAATGATTTCCTGCAGGGAAAGAATATGCTAAGTTTTTTTTATTTTTATTTTTATTTTGTATTTATCACTCTTCTATCATAAATCTCTCAATGATTTTCTATTAATTTTAGGATAACTTCAATTCATAACAAGGTCTAAAAATTTATCCATGATCTCCTACATGCATGTAGTGTCTCATCTCGAGCCTTACTTTCCCCATCATCTCACAATCAAGTTCTACTCTATTTGCTTCACTTCTTCCCACTGACTATTCTGGAGATCACCTCTAAGATTGGAAAGCAGAGTGGTCTTGGGGAGATGGTGAGGAAATTTTGGACAAGGGGATCAAATAGAAGATTTCTATGTTCCAGATAAGAACTTATAAGTGGCAGTAGAGACTAAGTTAAAGAATGTGATGAAAAAGTTAAAGGAAAGTGGTAGGATTTGGTGATAATATCTTAGAAGGGATCTGGAGCAGTGAATAGTCAGTCAATGGTGATTCTGAGGTTGCTTCTTGGACCACCTAATGAATGTATTTATCTTTAACTAAGGTAAGTAGGACTAAAGATGGAGTAAATTTGGGGGTTCATGTGGCTGTTGATGGAATTTATTTCCTTCTACTTGTAAAATTCATGAAAGTTTGCTTCTTCAAGGCCAGCAGGAGAAAGAGTTTCTGAATTCCTTTGGAGAGCTCACTTGCTTAGAACAGTCCTACCCAAGATGATCTTCTTTCACATTAACAAAGTCAACTGATTTAATACCTTAATTACATCTGAAAACTATCCACCTTTGCCATACTTGTTAAAAGCAAGTTGTAGATTTTGACCATTCTCAAGGGGAGAGAATATCAGAAGGGCGTGGGTCAGTAGAGGTCATCTTTGAATTCTGCCTACCTTAATCATGTTCTAATGCAGTTATGTGTGAGTGCGTATTTGTGTGCAGAGATAATGAATTACAAGTATCCAAAAACAAGTGACAACTACACATCTCTTGCCTTCTTATTTGAATTTTTTTCCCTGAATATTTTCCAGGGTTTTCTAGTCTCATTGTCATATCTCTTTTCTGGTTCACTGTCCTGGCTTCAACTTTCTTAGATCAAAAAGCATTAAATCTGGCTCTGAAATGTACATTTCAATACATTCTCCCTGTCTTGGCAGCAATGGTGAATAAGCCTTTTGTAAAACATTAGTGATCCAGAATGAGCTTCAGCAGTTTGGAGTGAGGCCATGGCCCATATGTGTGATGCCACTGGCCTCATTTTTATGCTGAAAACTGTATCAATAAGCTAAATATATAGCTTTTATTTAAGTATACATTGTTTTTCATTTTATGTAATACTCTGTCATTCTTGCAGGGGTGCAGGTAGCCAATAACTCTTCTTTGTCCCACCTGCCCCAGCAAGGTTAAAAGAAAGGGTATCTGTTAAGAAATGGTTGCATTGGACTTATTTTCTGGGCCCTTGTCAATATATTGGGTAAACTTTTGGAACTGAAGCCATCAGTTTGTTATGTGTGTATATATGAGTTCCACATGTCACTCCATAAAAGGATTAGATATGGCTTATGAGATAGATTTTGGGTTGGTGTAATATAAGCAAAATCTAATTGGAATGAAGCAAAGACAAAAAAATGTAAGAGTCATCATAGTTACTGCCGCTGAACTTATGTTTTAATTCTGACAGTCACAGTTGGGCCAATGTGGCCATTTAATTTGTTCTCATTAAATCAAAAGAAGAAACATACCAGTTCCTCAAGGAAAACCGTGTGTTTTTGGGCATTACATTCTAACAGTGTGTTTTTCCATGTGCAACCTTATGGGAAACTGTAGATAATATAATAGACCCCGTGCTAACAACATAGTGCAACAGATCTGCATGCGAATACCATAGGATATTTTCTTGCAACTGCCTTTGGTAACAGCCGAGGGTGGAACACTGAAGCTCAACTCAGAGCAGGTGACGCCACTGCGGTCCCGCTGTGGGCAGTTCTGATTCTTAACTGATTTGTGGATAAAACTCTTAGAATCTGAGGATTAGAGGTATATTAAAACATTCCTTTGACAATCATCTCGAAAATTCACTTTTCCTTGAAGCTTTTGACAGCAAGTGGAAAGAAAATGTCAAGTAAAACTCTGTGAGGACCTCACACACACTGTTGATTGAAATCGGAGTGCGAGGAAACTAACCATTAGGCTGGATGCAAGGCCACCTTATCTCTCGTCCAGTAAATGCACCAATACAACTCTAACGAGCGTCCATAAGACTTTTGAACAGCTCCCTTTTGCTTTCAGTATAAACACCTAAATCTTTACCATGGCATTGAAGAATCTGTGTGACTTGACCACTACTTATGTTGACAGCTTTCTCGTGCATCATTCTTGACTTTGCTTTCTGTGATTCGGTCACAGTGACCTAACCTCAGGAGTTGGAACCGACCACACCGCCCCCTGCCGCCTGGTCTTTGTACGTGCTGTTTCCTCAGCCTGGAAGAACCCCTCTAACCCCCACTCTTACTGCCTATTAACTCCTATACCTCTTTCAGATCTCAGCTAAAAATCTCAGTTCTTCTGAGAATGTGTTCCCAATTCTCCAAACCACGGTGGGTGGCAGGCCCTGTAATGTGCTCTCAGAGCTTGCTTTAGTTTTATTTCATCTGTGATACTAAGTTTTGAGACGTTCTGATTCATGCCTATCAGCCAGACTATCAGCTCCCTGAAGGCAGGTTGCAGGCTTGTTTTCTCACCGCTGCATCACCAGCCCAGAGCACAGTAAATGAGCACAGAGCACATGCACTAAAAAGATGAAAGGACAAACAACTGTTATTTATTGCCACATTAATTATGACTTTTGTAACCCCTACAGGTTTCCTCTCTTAGATGCTGTAACTCCCATTCTACAGAGATTCAATAATGTGAATATGGTGGTTTTAGAGAAAATAGGGAAGTAATTTGATATCTCTTAAATTAAAACATTAGTATTTTGGAGCTAGATTTTTATTTCCAAAGAGAAAATACTGTTTGAACAATGTGGGAAACTATGTTACCGAAAGAATACTTTGCTACAATTGTGCCGTTGGAAAATTGAACTTGGCAGATTGTTTGCCCTGGAATATTGCTTTTATCAAGCACAGTTACATTCCTTGAGCTGTATGAACCTGTGTTAGGGCAGGCAAACATTATTCACGGAGATAGTTCTGTATACTACAGCAAATAAAGTATTTTTTTTTCTCTCATGGCAAGCCAGTTGTAATGTTCTATTTTTATTCTGGTGTGGATTTCAAAGCAAGGTCCCAGGACCCTTTCAGGGATTCCATGATACCACATGTATTTTTATGGTAACACCAACGCATCCTTTTCCCTTTTCCTCCTACATTGTCCTGGTGGAGTTCTCCGGTAGCTACAGAATGTGATACAGGTCATGTCACGGAAGACTGAATACAGGAGCTGATGTGAGAATCCAGCTGTCTTCTAGTAAGCTAGACATTGTAAAAATGGAAAACATTAAGTTTTCTCACTATTTTTTGAAAAACAGTTGTTTTTGTAAAAATATGTTTATTATTGTTTTTGAAAATGAATTAGTAAATAAATACTTTAAATGTCTTAGTTTTAAATTTTAAACTTTAGGGAATATTTCACAGAAACAAAAATTTCTTTGGGGCTTCTATGTTTTTTAACACTGTGAAAAGATGTTGAGCCCAAGATGTTTGAGAACCGCTTCTCAGAGTCATCTTATCGATACAATGTAGCCACCTTTACCTGACTTTGCAATCTATTTTTAGATAACTTCTCCTTTTATAATCTTTTATAAAAGATTGAGTAGGTAATACAATCAGTTTGAATAGGTAATACAAGCACATGAATAAAAATCTCTTCAAGTAGCAAAAGATATTCATGAATCATGAATTCCCTTGCCCCTCAGTCTCTCAACTGTTCATTACCCTTCCCAGGTGACAACACCTATTCATGCATTTCTTGACAGATACCTTTTATGTGGTCGCCTAAATGTGAGGATCTAGTAGAACCCATTTTGCTTTTTGCTTATTTCCCTTAAGCAAGGAGATTGATTCCTAACTGTGCACGTAGATCTACTACATTACTATTAACAGTTGCAGAGTAGTCCATTACATGGATGGTAAGTGGTTAGGTTGTTTCCATCTTTTGCCATTGCCTAGTGTTGCATTGGCTATCCTTTTATATATTTATTTATGCATATAAAGTAAATATATCTGTAGACTTAATATTTGATAATGAAATTTCTAAGAGAAAATATATTTTTAAATTTGATCAGTATCACCAAATTGTCCTCCAAAAAGTTATACCAAATTTACCCTCCCACAACTAGTTTTACTCAGTATATTTCATAATTTATTATGGTATAAAAATTTTAGTATTTGCTAGTGAGATAAGTGAAATTAACACCTAATTATAGTTTTAATTTTAAATTTTATGAATGAGGTCTTTTTTCTGTTTTTGTCAGCTGAAGGGAAATGGAACAATATGTTCATCTCTTCTATTTCAGTGAAGCCCATTCACTTCCAAAAGTGTGTATTCATTTCACATATAATGTTTTCACATATAATATAATAAAACCACTTGCAGGTCACAGCAGTGCATTCTTCAAGACCTTCTACCCCAGCTTCAAGGGCCTCCTCATCTCATACTCCTCACCTCAGACCCTCCTCTCTGCACACCTCAATTACGTTAGCTCCTTTTATCCCCAGAAAGCAGAAGAGCCCTTAGGATTCCAGATATAGATGACCCATGCCATCTTGTTTGATTTTAGCTTGCAAGTTATCTTTAAAAAGTGGTGGCAGCCTTTACTTTCTATGCTATGAACTCATGTACTTAGGAGGAAATTTTTTAAGATAGGAAAATACTGCTTAGTCTCAGAGAGGTGGGCATAATTAATAAGAGAACTTTGTGTCTCACAGAAACTTTAGTCTAACACATCATCCTCAAAATCTCATTAAACATTGTTTACTCCCTATGGACCCTTGTTGAAGAGATACTTGATCAAGCAGATTGTTACAACTTCAGCTTTGCTTGTCAGCCATGCTCCAGAGACTCTTCAAAATTAAGAAAGACTTTCAAAAGGAAGGAATAGCTATTTATGTTTTAGAGATATCGCTCATACTAGAGCATTGCTGTGTTTTCATGTACTTTTTATGTAAATTTACATAAATGTGTGATACCTCCTTTACTCTGGGTTTTATCTGGGATAGAATAAGCAATTTCTCCCTTGGTTCTATTTGTCCGGACACATTTTTGGAATTAGGAAAAAATAAGAGAAACTATTTCTCACCTGTGATGGAAACACTGTTTACTTTATTCTTTTTTTTACTAGGGTGAGATCTTTTGGCATCAACAGTTATGCCTCAGCACCTAAGTGAAAATATTGCATTTGATAAAGTAGATACTGATGAAACCTATAGCACAGTCAGAGAGAATTAGGATAATAATACTTTCAGGACACAATCAAAAAAGAAGTAATAAATATGAGTTCTCTCTGCTGCAAATTTTTAACATGGTTTTCAGGCAAAATATAGTTAATTGTCTTGGCTTATTCTAACTATTTTTTTTAACTATTCTAAACTAATGGCACAAAAAAAAACACAGTGGAGACTGAAATTAGAATTGCTGACTTAATATCCTTTCTTAATCATGAACTCGCTCCATAGTAAGTTGTTAGTAAATGACACTTCCATAGCATCTCAGTGTTAGAGAATATAAAGAGAACAAGGCGATCTAACAGCACTAGAGGCCAAGTGTGTGAGCAGCAGCCGTGGTCTGAAGGACGAAGGTTGGATTTCCTGCGCCACACTTCCTGCTTGTGCGACTGTAGCGCCTGTTTCTCTGATGCTCAGTTTCCTCGCCTATGCAGTGGGCGCAACAAAGCAAAGAAGGCACGTGAAACTTGTGCACAAGACGGCACCCAGTAAATAGCGTCTTATCATTATTGCTACAGAAAGTGGCCGCCATCTTTAAAACAGGGTGTAGAAAAAGTCAAATAGTTAAATTCGTGTAAAAATAAAGAGAAATTACAATTTAAGTGACAATGTAGATGTAATATATCACCCCGGCTCAAAATAAAGAGTGATTTATGAAGCTTTAGTCAGAGCACGATGGTAACATTTCTTTGGGATCTGACATTTAGCTGCTCGGTGCATGTGTGCCGGGGGAAAGGCCCGGGCTCTTCCTGACTTCACAAGCGCCTGCCGCAAAGGCCCTGAGCAAACCGCTCTGGCACCTCCGCCTCTCCCTTCCCAGGTTTTAGTTTCACTGCGATTTAATCCCCAGAGCCTTAATTGTGTTTTGAGCCTTTAGATTGTCGTGGGTTATTTATTCTACATAGGAGAATTATCAAAATGTATTTGTCACTTGTGAATAATTTAAAGCTAGCTTTTTAAAGATAAAACCCACATCTCCTAAGTAAATTCAGCTTGCTTTTATGTTTTATCTACTGAAGAGTTCTAAAAAATGGTTTGCACATAAAATATTCCCTTAAATTTTAAAGGCCACCTACTTTGGGCATTGAGCATTTACCTTCATTTTGAATACATGTCACCAATTCGCTCCCAGAGACATGCAGAGAACTTGAGGCTGTTTCACAGAAAGCCTCAGCTCACAGCCTTTTCCCGATAACAAGGTGGTTATCCTTTCTTGCTGAGTCTCTCCCGGAGAGAGAGTATTAGGTGACCTGGAATGGAGCTGCCCTTCAATGACTGTGTTTGCTGTTGTGCTGGACACTGTGTCCCCCACAGCAACCTGTCGGCATCCTGCTCAGCTCTGAGTAGGGTCCACTGGAGAACCTAGTAGGAGCGAGGTCACGAATCAGCCTGTACCAGCAAATCCTCCCTGCAGGTGCACCTCTTTGCAGCATTACAAAGGAACAAACCCCGCAGGGCGTGGCTCTAATCATTACCCAAAGGACACACTCCACAGGCATCTAAGGGAAAAGCATACTGCCTGTGTGCTGGGTTTGTTATTCCCAGAGAGCAGCACAGGAAATAACACCACCAGAAATAACACATTCAGATTCAGAGGGCAACCTTCTGTGGGCATTGGTAGACACACGTCACACATTCTGTAAATATGCGCAGCTGTTTACAAAGCACATTGAAATTCCCCTTTGCATGACAACTAATTATTAGTCAATACTGAATAATCCTCGGTGAGAGAGTAGAAGGACAAACAGAAATATAGGGTAGAGCTAGTTTACTTTAGAAAGGTACTATTTTAAAATATTAATTGATCAGACAGATGTTTCAAAGCATTTGCCAGAATGGCCCTGGCCCAGTAGCTCAGTTGGTTAGAGCATCTTACCAATATGCTAAGGTTGCAGGTTTGATCCCAGGTCAGGGCACATACAAGATGCAATCAACCAATGACTTACCTCCCTCCCTCCCCCTTTCTCTCTCAAATCAATAAATAAAAGCATTTGTCAGAACCAATTCATACAAAATCTCTTTCACCTTCACATCATAGCCAGAGGGGGAAAAATGGCCACACATTTTACAATTTTAATAGCAAAAAAACATATTTTTAGACTTGTATGCATATTTGAAAATATTAAAGATTCTACCAGGTCCAATTAAAGGTTTTAATTCTGTAAGCTGTCAGACTCTCAGCTGGCCATTGATTAGCATCCTCTGGCTTCCTTTAAGACATCCGCAGATAGAGTCTGTGTCCACGTCCCACAGGAGCCCCCGACTGGCCTGCTCGAACCATGAGGTTATTGAACAGAACACAAATCCTTTCCTGAACAACCTCCAGGAGGAGGCTGTTTTGGTTAATTTCAGCTCCCTGCCAACTCAAAAGAACGCGCTCTACTGTGTGCTCTTCTGTGAGTGCTGCACGCAGAGCACAGCTCAGTGGCTCACCCTCCTGGGACCAGTCAGGGCCTGTACCCTGCATTGTCCCTCTCATCTTTTGGATTTCATCAATGGCATGGGAGGATATTTTGAAAATAATGCAGATTTTTCAGGACTAGAGAAAGGCTTCCCTAGTCACAATGCTGACACTATCACAGACATCTTAGGTTAAAAAGATGAACCCAAAGCTAAAAAGTGTGGTACTTAAAGAAAATAAAAAATACTTTACATTTGTTATAGTTTCCATCAGAGCTCAGGTCAGTGGATGGAGATCAATATCAAAATACCATGTATACCTACAAAATAAATGCAGCCAAATGATGAAGAACAAACAGCTATGCAGAAGTAATGCTACAGTGATCAATTAGTCTAGTGGTTGTTTCAATGAGCTGACTGGCCTTGATAGAGGCAGCTGATTCTTATCAAAGTGAAGCCAAAGGTATTACTCTCCTCAGTTAAAAGTTATTTAGTGATATTTGGAGTAGTAGATTATAAAACTTTAAGCCTTTAGGGATATTTTCTATACTGAACACATATAGAATTTCTCCTACAATATTGCTTTAGATATAAATTAGAAAAATAGCAATATATTACTAAAGCAAATATAGTATTATTCAGATATGTAAATGACTGTGAGCTAGCATTATATCTGGCTTTGGTAAAAGAAAATACACTTCTGGGGTTCTCTTTCCAGACTCTGGCAGTCCATTTGTTAGCGCCTGATCCAAGCACTAATGCCTCATGAGATTTTGTATTGGAGACACCTATTTGGAGTAAGTTTGATGTAATTCGAGCAGAGAAATTAAAACAGAGAGAGAAGTTTCAAAATAGGTTATATAAAACTTTAAGTTATTGAATTTTGGAGCAAGAAGACCATCTAATGCCACAATTAGTTCTTACCAGTGTTTTGTCATGGATTCCTTTGGGAACCTGATAAGAGTTTAGTTTCTTTTTCCCTCGGGGAAAAGATAGACTTTCATTAAATTTTTTGTCATGTAATTAAAACAGTAGTATGGGAGTTGATATTAGTGTAGAAAAGCAGGGAAGCCTGAGAACAGAAATGTCAAATTTACCTAACGTGACTAATTCATAGTTCTCCTTTGCCCTTTTCAGTTCCAACAGCACAGAAGCTGTAAAACAGCATATCATCTGACTTTTCATTTGTTTTTCCCCATGAGTTCCTTTTGTTACAGATAAGGAAACTGAAGCAGAGAGAAACCAAGTAAGTTTTCCACAGTAATAAAACAGCTAAGGTGGAGCTGGGATCCCATCCAGGCAGCCAACCCTGGAGAACCATAGCATACACTATACCTAACAGCTGGCATTTGTTCTCATAACTACCCCATGAGGTAGGTCTTATTAGTGTCTCCATTTTACAGATGTGGAAACCGAGGTATAGAGAGGTCACATAATCTGCCCAAAGTGGCAGAGCCAGGATTCAGATTCACTCAATCAGTTCCTTAGGTGGAGGGTAGAACAAAACTCTATACTGCAGACACAAACACATACAACATGAATGCATACGTACTGTAGCAGTCCAAATAAGCAAAGGATGGTCATGACTAGTCAGATTATGTAAGACTTTTTCCTTAATTTTTCCTGAGTTTTCCAATTATTCTGTCTTAAGCACATATTACTTCTGCATACAAATTTTAAATGCTATTGAAACTAATGAACCCCTTGATGGCTTAAAATGATAGCCAGTCAAAACTGCTAGCCTTGTAGACTAGGGCTCTGAAAGTAAAGCAACAAAACAGAAATGATGTTGACGGCCTAGGGACATGTGGTCTTGGGAATGTCTGGGAGACAAGGCACAGCCAGGCAAGCATGGGTTCCAGAGTATGGGCATTGCATTCAGCAGCGCTCAGCTGCTTGTAGGGTTGAGTGGTCCCCTGGGCAGTGAGAGGAGAAGCTGCCAACACTGGGCCGTTCAACTCACAAGAGGGCAGGCAAGCTGCTTTAAATAAAGTCTGAGATAAACTGAGTTAGCAAAACTCACAGCTGGGACTACTTGACAATTTTGTGAAGGCCGGATCTAGTCAGGCCTTTCCAGCTCTTCTCTTACTTCTTTTAAGCTTTTGAGAAGCAAGAAAACAGCCCTGATTTCACCAAGCTTTAACAAATTTTTTTAAAATGCAGATTCAGATCCCCAAACTCTTGGGGATCATTTTCTGTCCCTAAGTTTGAGCATATGTGTTTTTGACAAGGATCTTCCCCAGGGAGCCCCAATGCAGAGGTAGAATGACAGCCCTTTGCAACATGTGTCTTCGCAGGGTGAAGTCAGTGCCCAACAACATGAGGCAAGAGGGGAAACAAGAAATACATTAGCCAGAGAAGGAGAATGCAGATGTCCTGAAAAATAGAACATTTAGTTACTCCTCCCCTCCCTTTTTCTCCATGCAGTGAAAGTGCCACTCAAATTAATTATTTTCCTACAGGTTTGAATGGTTGCTTGATTTAATTTAGTGAATTGAACTGATAATTGGAGGAATTAGGGAGATTCAGTAACCTTCCTGAGAAATAGAAATCCACTTACCACTTCAGCGTGTTTATCTATTAACTGGATAACAAACTGGTTTGGCAACTCTTCTAGCTTTAGGCTTCGTTAAAAAAAATGGGGTAACTCAGTAAACTGTTGCTCTGCGAAAAAATAGACTGGGGTCCTTGAACCCCAAATTTCCACTGGAAATGTTGGTAAGTTAAACATAGGTTATTGTCTAAATTTAAAGTAAGTTAAGATAAAAAAAAGACTGTAGTTTGGATTCTTTAAAGGACCCTAATTTTATGTTTTACTAGTAATTATATTTACATGTTTTGTTTATAGTTACTTTGTTACTAAAAGCTAGTTTAATGTGATTCTTAGATTTCATTTTCAGTTTTTGATTAGAATATGGTCGTAGAAATTTTAAACCTATTTTTATTATGCAATTATATACTTTAAAAATGATTCATTTGAATGGCCTGCTCAGCAATTAGCATAAATGTTGTCACTAATTAAGTATTATTACTAACATTAGTAACTATTAACTTTAATAAGTAAAATAATTGTTCCTTATTATATAATATATTTAGTAACAAATAAAACTCAGTGGTGTGTGTGTATATGGAAAAAGGTGAATATAGCCTACTTCACATAGCATTTCTCAGTTAAGGAGAAGGTGTTCTTAATTAAATCTCACTGCATGCTTTGCTTGAAGATCGATCAATAACAAATTAGTTATTTCAATGTCTCAAGTTTTTAAACTTATGCATTCATCTGCTTCATGATATCCCTGCCCACGGACCCCACGCTCATTCCCATTAATGCAACCTCTGTATAAACAATCTGTTCCCATAGTAAAAACATACCAGAGCCTTCTTTATATTTTGGAAATGTGACCCATTTTCCCTAATTCACTGGGAACATCACACTCTCCCCTTACTCTGCAAAAACCTGTAACTATCACTAATATATCTTTGGTTTTTCCTTTACTCTTCTTACATTCAGTATGCCTACCAGCGAGGAGCCACCCATGACTCACTAAGCTCCAATTCAACCTATCAAACATCCCATCTTCCCCAAATGCTGTTGGGCTCAAGATTCTGGCCTCTTCAACTATTATCCCTGCCCACCTATCTTTAGCAGTAGCCATCATACTTTTAGAGGACCAGTCTGTAAACTTGATCAGGCCTGAAACTTGACCCATGCTGAAGTCTTCTAGGAACCCAAACTCTGATAAGCTCTCACTTATACCCAGACTCAGGACCTCATCCTCCTTGACCACCTGTGCTCCAAGTACCATCTCCATTAGTGCCTCACTTGTGTGGAATCTCACCCTCACCCTGGCACTGCTAATCACACCATTGTGTTATCCAGCAGTGGAAACACAAATGCATGTTTTTAGCACAAACTGAAGAATTTTATTTCAGTTTATTTTTATGCGATTGGGTAAAACTTAGCTGGTTATTTATCATCCTATTCTTTAAAAAAAAACTTCATTAGACATATTCTTTAAAAATCAGAGAATAATCTCACCTTATAAAGAAAACTACTTACATTCTTAGTTGGTTTTTTTTTGAGAGTTGCTAAAACGAGAACACCTGCTATCATTTGAACTGCTTGGAATTATAGCAAGTCCTGGAGTCACGGTGTTTTAGCATCCTTTGGTTATAAGTTTGATGAGGAAAAAAAAATCAATCCCAGCAGGGGACATTGTCTATGTAGAGTGTGCACATTCCCCCAAAATGAGTGAGTTTTCTTCAGTTTCTTCCCACATCCCAAAGATGTGCATGGGCATGAGGTGAATTGGTGAATCTATAGTACCCTAGTCTGTGTGTGGCAGGGCGCCTGGTGTCCTGTCAGGCGTCGGTTTCTGCCTTGTGCCCTGAGCTGCCAGACAGGCTCTGGCCACTCATGACCCTGAACTGTTATAAATGGGTTGGAAAATAATTATCCTGCTTGTTTTTTAACCTTTCTTTTTTAAAATATGTTCATTGATTTTAGAGAGAAGGAGGGATGAGAGAGAGAAACACATCGATGTGAGAAAGAAACATTGGCTGGTTGTCTCTTATATGAGCCCTGAGCAGGGGTTGGACCTGCAACCTGGATATGTGCCCTGACCTAGAATCAAAGCCCCAACCTTTTGGTATATGGTGTGACCCTCCAACCAACTGAGCCACAGTGACCAGGGCAATTAATCTTTCTTAAATGTATGCACAACTCACAGTTATTTCAATGTTTAATATTAGAAGTTTTTGAGGACTGTATTTAGAAGTTTATTGGTGTTTCTGTGATCAGAAATATGCTGTAGGGAGATAGTTCATTTATATCAATTAGCTGATGGTAAAATTGGCTTTATTATACATTGTTTCACTCCAAGTCACACTTTCAAAGAACCTACTGATACTGTTAAGCGAGGACTAACTGTACTTTTAAACTCTGCTCAACAGGGATTTCTTCCTGAGGCCGGTCAGACAGAAAGGGGTGGAGGTGGTAAAAACAGTAGGAGTAGGTGCAATGTGTCCATTAGAAATTGTCTTATTATCCCTGCATTTCCTAATTTCATATCAAACAGTCCTTTAGCAAAAAGTAAAAGCAAAGCTGAAAAATGAGACAACTCTCATGTCTTTATAAAAAACACCTAGGTGGCAATTACTGGCAAATAGATTCTTTTTCGTCATGTATTAGCCTGAAATTTTGCTAAAATTGGTTCTCCCCAGAAAACGAAAGATGCACTTTTTACCTTTTTGGAAAAGACAGGCACTTACTAAAGATTATAACAGCATCAATTTAAACAATACATGTTTTCAGTTACCTTCACAGGTAACAACACTTATGACTTTGTAGCAATTATTGCTTATCATCAAAGCATAAATTTTAATATGGCTTTAGTACTTGTATAATACTTATTCTGGAGCCTCCATTAATATTGACTAGCATATAGTAGTTCCTCATGAAGACCCTTGTAAGAAAAATTCACCTTTTCTACTCATTGTTTCACCTGAGTGAGCCTTTTCTCTGGCAAAAAGCGATGAGGTCCCACTGAGACTGATACCCATAGAAAAGTTGACTAATTGTGTTAGGTTTCCCCTGTGAAGGCTCCAGGAGCATGTATCAGTTAGCTATTACTGTAGCTCAAAACAACAATTATTTATTATTTCTAAAAAATCTGATGGTCAATGTTGAACTTGTGGCTAGTTCTGTGAGTGTCAACTAGACTCAACATCTGTGTAAGGGGGAATGGCTCTACCTCATCTATCTCTCACCCTCCTCCTGGGACCATGGACTTGCCTGGGAGTTTCTTATCATAGGCAGAGTCATGGTAGAAGGAAACAAGCTAACACACAAGCATTCTTTCAAGCTTCCTTCCTTACATTTTCTAACATCCTATGGTAAAGGCAAAGTTAAGGGGTGGAGAAGGTTCTCCCATTCTTGTTGGGAGGGTGCAGCAAAGTTACATGGCAAAGAACGCAGACACAAGGATGGGGAAATGATGCATCCTACCAGAGGGATATGAGACAGAAGGAAATTCTAGGTTTTCTGGTCCCTTTGTTTCAAATAAACACTATAGTTCAGAGTTCAACTATGACAGCATGAAGGAAGAATGCCAAGGTCAGTCTTAGCAGCTTCACAAGTGTAGAAGGAAAGCCTTCAACTCTCAGCTGTCCACCTATCTATGAAATATACATATTTCTTATCATGTGTCAAAGTGAAACTTAAGACCATTGAAATATTTATCTTTGTATGGAAAAAGAGTTCCAAATAGAAACCAACCTTCCTTCCTTCCTTCCTCCCACCCTCCCTCTCTCTCTTCTTTCATTCCTTCATCTTTCTCAAATTATGACCTTTTGGGTAACTAGTTAGGAGGTCCTAACTAGTTATGCTTGTAGATCTACAAGCATAAAATGCCCCACCCATGCCCCTCAGCATAAGTTTTAGGAGTCTTAGAAAACAATCTGGCTGGTAGATTTATTGCTGCATCAAACCCAATGAGAAATGGCTTCAAGAGTCCCATCTTTTGAAATACTACTAGTTCTTCAGTTAGTAGTCGATAGTTCTCAGAAATAAATATTGATTCAGAAATGGACTTGCTCATCAGGGAAATAAACCTGGTTGCTTTTAGTCATAATTTATTTATAATCCCTCCCTTGTTATATTCAAAAATGAAGTTGAAAATGAAGAAAAATTCAAATATTCTTTTTCATATGTCATGAAAATATAACAGCCTTTGATGTATTTTGGGAGCTAGAATTGTTAAAAACAGAATAAAGAATAACTTCTCTAGCATTAGGAAGGCCCCAATAAATTGCTCTGAAACCAGGTAAACAAGCAAATGTGATTTCCCAGGAAGCACAACAGCAATAACAACTAATTATTGTTCTTCATACCAGGCAGAGTACAGATGTTCCTTGTTCAGGCAAATGTATGTTGTGTAAATTCAGATTGACCAAGCCCATGAGGGTATCCTTGGCAATCATTTCAAAGGCAATCTAGTTTCTGTGGGCTCTCAGGTGGTCACTGACTTTGCACTCTTGCTAGGTATTTCTTGATTCTGAATTCTGGAATAAGTTTTAGAACCTGACAGCCCACAAGGAGATTGTCTGGGGAACCAGGACTCTTACAATACTAAACTTTAGCGTATGGTCCTCTTCCTCATGTTTCCCATCTGTGGTGCTATAGAGCTAGTACATAAAATGAGGTACTACAACCTTTTACCAACTGGGTGGGTTATATAAAAAAGAAATCTTATGAAGATTCATTTTTCTTTGAAATATGCTTTTTTTTAAAGAATGCTTTTAAAAGAGGATAAGTATTCAAGATTTTTTATAGAAGTTTGGAAATAATGTGATTCCAGTACTACTTGGAAATGAACATTTTGAGATTTCATGTTGACGTCCCCTGTATTGTAATATATTTTTAGGGAGATGCCTGCTTCTGCATTTTTCCCCATGATTTACTTTAGTTGAAATTTCAGACAGATCCATTATTTTTCTTCTTAGGCACATTATGCAAATTAAATGTGAAATCCAGTGATGAGAGGAAAAGGTCTCAGTGTATTTAGCAGGTGCCACATCAGTAATAGAGTAAGGTAATTACAAAATCACTTGCAGCGACTATGACTGTGTATTCTCCACTATTCAGAGGAAAATCTTTCATGTACTTATCACTACAAGATTTATTCTCCCATTGATGTGTGGGAGATTTATGCTTTAACTGTCTCACTCATTGATGGGAGAAACATGCCCCTCCAGAAACACACTTTTGCATTTTAATATGACATTTAATCCTGACTTTATTTTTCCTCCGCTAAAATAAAATCTTGCAGACAATTTTTTCTTCATCTGTATTATATGCATGAACATTATAATGGCTCAGTAAGCTGGAAGAGCAATGACATATAAGTGTGTAGAATTCCAGTGCCAAAAGAGCAATATTATTTATTATTTTCCACTCTTGATAAGGAAAATAATAAAGTCATTGTCAAGATCAAGGAAGGTGAATTAATCTCTAAAGTTTCAGCTGAAAATGACATGATTCTCACTACCAGGAAATATTGATCTGAAACTGGAATTATGGGATCTGTGTTCAATCGAGTTTTGTCACTGGGTTTCAGTCTCATTTGGGGGGTGGAAGGATAATTCTCATTCGATTTCTGAGACTTAAGCATTGTTGTGTCCTACAGTTGTCACAGTTCAGTGAGCAAACTGGAAGAAATGTGCCTGAATCATGTGGAACTCTCGTTCACTTCCAAGGGCAATAACCTAGAATACTTGATTCATAGTTTAAAATAATTATCTTTGTCAAGTTCAAATTAAGTCTTTTGTAGATACTATAATTATGTGACTCAAAAAGATGTATTTGTTTGAAACAAATACCCTTCCTCTCCAGACTTGCTATTAAAAAATGTTAGTCTCACACTGAAAGGCGATAATTTCTTCTTCCTGACTCCTAAGAATACACTGGATGTAAGATTATAGGAATAGAATGTCCTCATTTCAAAGGCTTCCACAATAGGCATTGATCTGAGAAATAATTGTGAATGTTCTGAATTTATAGAATGGGTAGATATGGAATACAAACTGAATACTTCAGCCCTTCTTGCTTTTCTTCGGAATATAATTCTCTGGTCTTCTGTAAAAATTAGTTTTATTGGTGGTACTTCCACAAAGTTCCCCAGAAACTGTGCTTGGAACTTTTTATGTTGTATAACTGCTTTGTTGGTTTTTTTTTCCTTCTGATTTCCTTTTCATCTCTCAGTTTGACTTTATGATTTTCAAAATATCTGTTACTTGTAAACAAAGGTGGGGATTGAGGAACCTGAATTTCCTTCAGGTTGGAAACTTGTTAGAAGGACAAGCACAGATGTGGGCTGTCAGCAGACAGAGGAAGCATGGAAGAGTGGAAAGAAACAGGTGTCTAAAGGCCCAGAAATACCTCAGCCTTCACTACTTAATCATCATCTTTGTTCTTGCTACTTAAAGCATGATCCATGGACCATCAGAATCAGCAGCAGAATCACCTGGAATCTGGTTAAAAGGGAAAATCTCAGGCTCCTCCTAGACTTAGTGAGAATCTGCATTATTTGCATACAAGTTCGAATTTGTCAGGCACTGGTCTCTGTGGTCTCCAGTGCCCTGATCCCTCCAGGTCCCTCTTTCAGTGTCTTTGAAGTAGAAGGAATAATTTCTGTCTCAAGAGTCTACTCTGATGACTAATTATGTGAACATGTGAAAATGCTGTGTTTGGTGCTTGACCTTCAGGGCACCAACACACACACACACACACACACACACACACAGAACGAGTGTGTGAAAGAAGACAGCAAGAAAGAGCGATTGAGTGGGGAGAGAGGGTGAGTGGCAAAGGTGGAATACAAGCTAATAACTGGAATTATCATTGGCATTTCAGAAATTTTCCTCTTGTCTGTGATGACTGTATATTCATTCTGTAACACACTTACTTTTCAAAACCATTCCTGAGACAAAAGTTAGAATCTCATCTCATGTAATACTTGAAAATAAGGTTCAGATATAGAATTTTAGAGAACTAATTGTAAAACTAGAATACACATAAATTGAGAAGAAAATTGCTGAACACTTAAATTAACTTGGATGTTTGGGGTAACCCCCTACAAGCACAACTTCAAAGGCAGAAATCATAAAGGATAATATTGATATATTTAACTATGTAAATGTTTTACATTTTAATTCACTTGACTGGGATGGGGGAAAAGGCAAAAAAAAATTTGTCACTCAAAAGGGGGTAAAGAAAACTAAAAAGGATATGATGCCTAGGAAAAAATTTATTTGCATCAAAAAAGTGTTAATGCCTTTAATATATAAACAGGTCTTACAAGTCAACAAAAAATGAAGATAGCAAATATAAATGTATAAATAAATTAATAGGTTGACATTCAATAATATAAATATGTAAAATAACCATTAAAAAATTAACTTCATTACTCACAAAAACATAAATAAAAACAAGCCAGCTATTATTTTTCACCTATCAGATTGCTATAAAAATGAAATAAGGCTCACACCCTGTGTTGCCACAGTGGAGGAGAAAAGAGTCTTCACTCTCAGCCAACATATAAATAGCTATAGTACTTATTGCACATTTTTTGCATATATCAAATACTTCAAATTTATTTATAATTTTTTCACCCCAGTGTTATACCTTTGAGGATTTAACCTTAACGAAATAATTCAAATTTAAAGTGATGAATGTTCAAAATTTTTATCAGACAAAATAACCTAAATCTACCAAAATTATATATTTATTGCTTTATAAATATATACATTATGTCCATATGATAAATTACTATGCACTTACTAAGTCATTAGACAATATTTTTATTGAAACTTTCCCTAACCAGAAAAAGAGCAAAAGAAATACAATATGCATATGATGTTGATATTATCCTTGTAAATACACAGGCATACATACAGTATGTATATTTTATAAGATTGAAAGATAATGCACTAAAAGTGAATAATTGTTCCTTAATAGTAGGGTTATTTTCCTCCCAGGTTTTGTCTTTTTCTGCTTCACTTCCTAGATTTTAACATTGAACATGTTCTTGGAGTTTAAAAACTATTAAACAGATATAGCTTAAAATAGTTCTAATAGCACAGAAAAATCATTTTATTAGTGCTAGTTAAGTATAGATGAAAATAGGTGTTAATGGCAGGGATATTTTAATTTTATAACATGTATAAAAACCTATTAAGAGTGTTTAGCTCTAAATATAGAGGTTATGGATAAATTTCATATTTTTTGCTCTTTATTTAAAAATGTTTATAGTAAGCATATTTGATTTTTAAAATCAGAAACAAATTACTTTTAAGACTCCCACCTAAACTTATTTGCTTATTTTCATTCTCAAATTGTGTATTCAATATGCACTCACCCTTTTCGATCTAAATATATTGCAAACATTAATTTTGTCTTGAAATTCAGTAACAAATTAGCAATGAGTTGAAGTTACATTTCTGTATGGCATTTAAATTCCTTATCCTAGATTATAGTCACTTTTGCAGTACAAAGCACTCTTTCATATCACGATTTCTACTGTATCTAAAAGGTATACATTTCCACTTTGTCATCATTTGGTCCAAAAGGATTATTTTTCTCTATTTTGCTGCTCTTTTTGTACAAGGCCTAAAGAAAGGCATTAAGGGAGTGTTAAAGGTCATGTGAGGTGTTAAGGAAAAGAACCAGGGCAGAGAAGAACTCTTAATTTTTTCCTCTGGTCCATCTGTCAAATCTTTGGTCCTTGGCTATCATTTTTTTTTCACCGGTGACATGTGATAAATTAACTATGGAAATAAGAACCACAGGTTTAGCTTATGCTTGTCTGGAAATCTCTCCTTAAATAAGACTGAACAACTCTTTTCTCTTTCTCTCTTTCTTTTATCCTCTGTTGTGAGCTACTTGTCCACTAGAGCCTAGACAGAGACTCAGTCTTCAGAAATCATCCTCTACATCTCTTATTTACCTATTGCTACATATGCCCAACACTTAGAGGCTCAAAGAAAAATAGAATGTTACTATACCCATGGGGGCCAGTAATGCAAAAGATGCTTAGCTGGGTTGTTTTAGCTCAGAATTCCTCGTGATACTGCAGTCAAGACATGCACCAAGCCTGCATGCATCTGAAAACTTGACTGGAGCTGAGAGATCCCCTTCCCACATTGGTGCTCACTGATGGCAGGAAGCTTCAGTTCTTTGACTGGTGGTCTCCGTATACAGGTCTAGTTAAGTACTCCCATGCCATGGGGACTGCTTCACAAAGTGTGATCCATAGGAGATTAAGGTGGAAACTAATTTTTTTTATGATGTAGCCTCAGAAGTCATATACCACCACTTTCCAAACATCCTTTTGTTCCCACAGATTAACCCTCCTCGGTGTGGGAAGGGACTGTACAAGGGAATGAGTCCTGGGAGCAAGGATCACTGAGTGTCATTTTGGAGACCGGCTACTAGTGAAGGAGTCTACCCTCTGGCCCTCAAGGATTTACATCCCTCTCACAGGCAAAATACGCTCATACCCTTTTGTGGTCCCCAAAAGTCTCCTTCTATCACAGCACCAGCTCAAAGTCCAAGACCTCATCATCCAAACCATGGGTGTAAATTGCCTATTGCTGCGTAACACATTACACCAACATAGCAGCACCCATTTACTATCTCATAGCTCTTTAGATCAGAAATCTGGGCACAGAGTAGCTGGATTTTTTTATGAAATTGAATTATTAGCCAGGGTTGTGATCCTCCTCTGGAGCCTCGGGCTTTTCTTTCCAGCTCACTTAGTTTGTTGACGGAATTCAGTACTTGTGATTGATGAGCTGGGATCCTAGAGACCACCTGCCATCCTGGCTATAATATGTCAGTTTGCTCCTTCAAGGCCAGTAGAAGAATATATCCTGCTTCTTGGAATCTCTGACTTCCTTGGACTTTGACCTCTCGACCCAGATATAAAGGTTTGATACGATCAGAT
The DNA here is from genome assembly GCF_019186645.2 of Phyllostomus hastatus. NCBI lineage: Eukaryota > Metazoa > Chordata > Mammalia > Chiroptera > Phyllostomidae > Phyllostomus > Phyllostomus hastatus. The sequence goes on from NW_025333916.1 coordinate 31,378,618, forward strand.
CAGACCCACCAACATAATTGACTCAAAGTCAACAGGTTAGTAATCTTAATTGTATCCTGCACAGTCCTTTTCACCATGTAAAGTAACATGATCTGGAAAATGGTATCCCATCATATTCACAGATTCCACCCATACTGCAGGGGTGGAAATTACACAAGGCCCATACCAGGGAAATGGGGTTCTTATAATCTGTCTAATATACCAAATATAGGTATAGATAAGATAAATCCCTGTTAGTTTTCTGTTATTATATAATAAATAACCCCCCAAACTTAGCAGGGTAAAAAATAAGCTTAACAATATAACAGTAAGCATGGTCAACCTCCCACAGTTTCTATGGGTCAGGAATTCAGAAGAGTCTTAGCAGGATAGTTCTGGATTGGAGCCTGTCACGAAGTTGCAGCCAAGAAGTCATCCAGGGCTGGAGGATGTGCTTCTGAGGTGACTCACGCACATGACTGTCAAATTGGTATTGGCTCTTAGTGGGAGGTCTCATTTCCTCTGCAGACAGGCTGCTCTACAAGCAGTATGCACGTGTTAGTGGCGGAGTGGCTGACTTCCACTGGAGCGAGTGATCAAAAAGATCAAGGTGAAAACACCAATGTCTTTTACGGCCAAGCTTCCAGTCACACACCATCACTTCTGCCACATTCTGTTAGGTACACAGATGAATCTTGATGCAATGTAGGAGGGGCCGCGAATACCAGGAGGCAAGTATCCTCAAGGCTGGCCACTACAATCTCAGTTAATGATGAAGAAATAAACATATTTTTTTAAAGAGGAAAGCGATTTCTGGATATCTCCATTTTCACTGTTATGCCCACTGCTGTAGTCTATTCAGGGTCTTGTCTCTCTATGGGACCTTTGCAGTAGACATAACTGTTGCCTTTGTTTCCAGTGTCATTCCCTTTAAAACCCTTCAAAATCATGTAGGCACAAGGTATGGCACCTCCTACCTTGAAAACCCCATAAGCAAAGTCCTTAACAAGGCACCCTAGGCCACAGTCTGTGCCTACATTTCTTGCTCCATCCTTTTGCTCCTCTCTCCCCGCAAATATTTTCCTGATTCAATCATGATGAACCTCTCACTGTTTCCCCAAAACATGCTAATCTGTCACATCTCTGTTTACCTTTGCTCCTCCTGTTCTCTCTGCCTGAAATAAGAGTGACAGTTAGTACTAACTATGCGTCTCCTAAAAGCTGGGCAGCTGTTGTGCTAAATCACACATTGGATAGTCCAGCTGCATTCTCACCACAACCTTGTGTGGTAACAATTACTACTGTCCTCATTCGACAAATGGACACTCCTAATCCCACATGCATACTGGTTAAAAACCTGACTCTAGAGAGGAATTTTGAGGTTCTTTGTTATTCTCCATGCAAAAGCTTTAAAATGCCATTTTATTATTCTAATTCCTAACCAATTTTAGGTACACCTAATGAAATCAAGTTGAATTTCATTTTTTAAGTATGTGTGTAAATGTGTGTGTGTGTTTGGCACATGGAGAGAGTAAAGGGAGAGGAGAGGGAGGGACTTGATTACTTGACCTTCGATTAGTTTTTTCCTATCACAAAGGAGGTTTGGGTATGTCAGACTATTAAATAACCAGCACGTTAATCAATTTAGATTTCCAGAATGGATATATTTGTATTTTGCCCACTTCTCTCTCTCTAAGCTTCATTCCCCAGCTTCATGAGCAGCTTATTTGCTTTATATTGCCAAGAAAAGATATCAGTTTCACATGCATGTAACCTAGAGCATGAGAACAGGGCCGACATATTGTTTTGCGATATTACTCGCTTGTAGCAATGAATCGCAGCAGCCAGCCTAACTCAGAGTTCAGCATCATTCAACTGTAAATCATAACAAATTTTGAGATTTACAAGAGAGTTTTTAAACATTTTTGTGCACTAGAAATTTCAGAATAATACTATTTTAAATAATTGACAGAAACACCATGAAACTTCAGAGACCCAGTGTGAACTCTCACTTGTCTGTACTGTAGATGGTTTAGATTCTCACAGAAAATTGAAAAGTGCCTTCATTTCCATTTCCCTTAGCAATGGCAAAACTTCACTGACTGTAATTCAAGAAATTTGACATTTAGAAAAGCAGGCTGAAGCTCATCTTTGTACCAGCTACAACAGTAAATTAGTAGCATAAATAAGAGAGGGGAGTGCAGGCTGCGGGTGACACTCGTCCTTTGCGGCAGCCTGGGATATAAACAATGAGCTTAATGAACGGAGCACATTCCTACATGAACTCCTTTCCCTCACAACTTGTTTGTATTTCCCTGGAAATACTAAACTTCAGATCTCTTTGTTGCTCAAGTAGTTTTAAACATTTTTGTTTTTATTTCAGATTCGTGCCTCGATAGCTTAAAATTGTATGAAACGAAAACAGTTAATCTCCTGGTCCAGGCCATCCAATACCCTGGAGATAATCTCTGTTAAATAAAAGTATGTTTCCTGAGAACATAATCTATCATTTTTTTTTAGTTTTCCAGATGACCGTTTACTATAATAAGTTTGTCTTAGTGAGTCACTTGTTTTATCTTACTCTTCTCACCTGCCTTCTTTCAAAAGGTACACATTTAACACATTTTAGATTTTAAACAATTATGTGTTTTCTGCTTTAAGATGATATTCATATTCATCCATTATTTTCTTTTAAAATTATTTTTGGTATTAGCCATTTGAATGGATGCAAAGTGGTATCACTGTGGTGTTGATTTGCTTTATTCACTCTTAACTGCATCATTAAAGGTTAATTATTGTTAACACTGGGATATATTTCCATTTTTCTATGCATGTTTTTTCAAATAATTGGGACCATAGGTTATATGTAGTTTAGAAATTTGCAGTAAACAGCATTAAAAAAATACTTTCCTATGCCAATGAAAATTACTTGTGAACTTTGTTTTTACTGGATGTGAAAACTTACATAGCAAAGGACATTCCAATGTTTATATGTGTCTATTTTAGTTGAATATTGGCATGTCTGAAATAATGGATTTTAATGAAACCAGCAATATTAATACAAAGCGGATCCTAGCTTCAAACAATACGAGTGCTGTGGACACATCACAACAGGTCCGCTTTTATAGCACCTCTGTCATTACATTCACTTGAAATCACAATGAACAGGTTTAAAAACAAGCATTAGGTAACTTAACCTATTGGATATCCCAAAGTGATAATCTATCACTGGAGGTGTTTTCTTTATGCAATTAGGTGACCAGTGTCTCTTTATTTATTTATTTTTTAATAAAGGCTTTAAGAGAGGAAATATCTTTAGGGATTAAGCCAACCAGATTTTATCATTGAAAACGTGTTCACAATTCAGTTCAGCCTGGATTTCTTCTGGTTAATCAGTCTGTATAATGCTCACTAGTGGATGTGAAAACATCCTATTGAGGTCATTATCAAAATCCCAATTCTGTATTATGAAGTAAAAGTTTCGTAATGAAATACTTGAATTTTCCTGCCTCACACAGGAGATATATTTTTGTATTTATGGTATTCACACTAAGAAGCAGTTATGAAAAACTCAAAATACGATTTGATCTTAGTGGTTTAGGGGCAAAGAAATTGGCACTGCCTAGATTTTCGTGTAACTTGGCACAAGCCAGTGCCTTCAGGAGGGACTTTCAGAGCAGACTCCTGTCAAATTTGCCATATGGAGTTATTGGGCTCAGATTATAGAGGTTTTCCTGGTTGTTTGCCTGGTTTAGGAATTATCTGTGCTCTCCAGGATTTTCTCCAAACATGGAACATGTATTTGGAAGAAACTAACACCTCAGGGAAAAAAGTAAAGTTTGCTATTTGCGAGGTTCAGATGGTTCCTAATATTTCTGAAAGATACTGTGGCTCATGAAGAACTTAACTGGCAACGGCGTGGACAGTTTCTGTTAGCACGAAAGCACAGCCTGACACTTAATGTCACTTGGACGGGACCAACTGTCCCCTTCCCCATTCAGGTCACCCCCAACACTCCCAAAGCCCAAAATGACCTGGACTGCAGGCCAGCCTGTGCAGTGAAGTTGAGTGCAGGGCAGACACAGAAATGTGCTTTACTCTGGAGCATCTCAATGTATTACTGATCCAACCTCGAGTTTATCTACTCCAGAAGATTTCAGATGATTATGTGTGGGATATTGTGGGAATGAAGATCTAAAAAATCTTTTTTCACTGGAAGAAGAGGAGGAGGACTTGGAGGGGAAGGAGGGGGTGGGGGAGGGAGAGGGAGAAATCCCATTTTGAGAATTCTCCTGTTCTGACACTAAAAAACACCACCTCCTCACAATGCTGAGCGCTGTGTAAAAAGACAGCCCTTTCTCAATTCTTTTTCCTTGAGGAGCATCATGTGGACGGACTTTCCTTCCCGTCTCTCATCTGGGAAGCTCGCATTCATGGTCACTCATCACCACCGCAGGCAATGATTTTTCACTATGGAGCATCTTCCTAATGGATTAAGGCAGAGGTTCAAAACTAGGCCTCAGCCCAAGAATGGATTTGATTTTAAAATCCAGTGTTTAAAACAAATCAGAGGAACTTACATAAAAAATCAGATTTTCTGTTTCTCTTGGAAACAGGCAATCTGTCAACCCCCACCTCCTGTTCCCACCTGCCAAGACTGTGGCACACTAGGGCAGTGGCTTTTCCTTGGGGCTCCCTCTCTCCATGTCCGTGGAATCCTCACCTGATTGCTTTTGTTTTCCTGCTCAGCCCCTGGAAGCATGAGTTTTCCACCCCTCGTTTGGATAAGGTGTTTTACCAGAAAAAGGGACCTCTGTGCACTTGGAAGTGTCTTTCTCATACAGAGCAGAGAATGCCAAGCAAGCACCTTCTGGTCTTAGAAGCAAGTCCTTTGAGAAGCAATGACGGCAGATACTTTAGTGAACTACTCAATAATTCTGAGATCGTTCTGAAAGTGTGAGAGTTAAACCACCTGTACCATAATCATCCCCGGGGCTTGTTTAAAACACATATACAGGCCTCCACCTCAAAGCTAAGGGAATCAGAATTTCTGGAAAAAGGCCTGGACATCCAATGCAAAAGAAGCATCCCCAGTGATTCTTATAAAATATAAAGCTTGAGAATTACTGAGTATTTTCTGAATCTGACAGCTCTTTGGCTTGAAAGATCCAATTAGAAGAAACTGCTGGACCTTAGGAAATAATCCTAACTCACCAATCTAGCAGTGCTGAAGAAGCAAAATTGTGTCCTTATCAAAAGCCAATCAATGCTGACCTTTTTGAGTGAGTGTCCAGCATTAGATCAGGTGTGACAGTAGATAAGGTAGATAAATATGCAGTTTTGTTATATAAGGGGCTTTTTTCCCCTAGTCATTGTAAAAAGGCAGGGGTCGCCAGCCCTTTATGTTTATTTTACATGCACTATTATTTTAATTCTTCCCTTTAACATGGGATTAAAATATCACAAATCTATTTCCTTCTATTCCTAATATCTGGTAGGGTTTCAGCTTGACGTAATTAGCATTTAGAGCATGTTCACATCCTGTAATCTCACAGCTGAGTCACTCCATAACCCCAGCACAGAACTGCTCCTTAAATCCAGTAGTCAGCTGGACAGTAGTCAGCTAACCTGGCTTTGAAACCCGGTGAAAAACAACTGTGTGTTTTCTTCAGAGGTAATCAATACATGAGAAGTTACCATAAATATGCATTTTTATTCACTCTGATTTTTACATGAAACTGACAAAGCTGTGTAACAAATTGCATATGGAGTCAGGTTCTGTAAATGCACAGCTAATGTGCACATGAATTATTCAATGAAATTTGCATCAGTGGGTTTTTCTGAGTCATTTTGATGTGTGTCCTTTTTCAGATGATACATGAAATGTTACACATTATGATCAAATCACTCCATTTTGCTTCAGACTACATCCTGTGTTAGTTATCTGTTAAAAGTCAAGTTTGCATTATGGTTCATGATGTTGCTTTTCCTCGAATGTCCCTATGTATTTCCGCCATCAAATAAATACCTATTTGCTTCTCTGAGCCTCGGTGTTGATACTTACTGTGTTAGGGACATGCAGATGAGAAAATAAGTAATCCTGCTAGTGATTGCTGTTGACATGGGAAGTAAAAAGGAGTCAGAGAAATAAATAGAAGGGCAGGGGAGGCTCCTTGAAGGAAGGGACCTCAAAGCTCAAACCTGAAAAATGAGTGGAAGTTGCCAAAGGAAAGAAAAAAAGGAATACATTCATTTTCTATTGCTGAGTATCACAGGGCCACAGACTCTGTGACTCATAAACAACATTATGTTCTCACAGTGTTCCTGAGTCAGGAGTCTGATCCATCTTAACTGGGCTCTGTGTACAGACAGGGTCTCACAAAGCTAAAGTCAGGTGGTGACCAGGGTGCATTCATTTGTGGGGTTGGGGTCTTCAAGCCCCTTCAGATTGTTGTCAGAATTTAGCTCCCTTTGTTTTTAGAGCTGAGGTTCCTGCTTTCACGCCCGGCTCTCAGCAGGCAGCTGTGCTCAGGAGCTGGAGGCCACCTGCAGTTTCCTACCCTCCCACCGCCCTCCCCACGACTTGGCAGCTCACTCCTTGAAGACTAGCAGGAGAATGTCACTCTTGAGGAAGGGCCCCTTTCCTCTTTTAAGACTTTAGGATTAAATCAGGTCCATCTAAGAGAATCACTTTTTTTTTGATTTGTCAAAAATCAACTAAGGACCCTTAATTGCATCAGAAAAATCTCTTTACTTTCTCCAAGTACTATAACCAATTGGGAATAATATTTTATGCTCATAGGTCAGGTCCTTGCTTGAGAGAAGGGGATTATATGAGGTATGTGTATGCGGAGATGGGAATCTTGGGAAACATCTTAGAACTGTGCCTACCACTGGGAAGGATATTTTAAGCAGAAAGAGCCAGGTATATAAAAGAAGTCTAAATGAAAGTATGGCAACTTTTAGTATCTGATGATGGGGCTGGACTGGTGACCGACCAGATCATGCAGGTCAAATTAAGGAAGGTGGCCTTTACCCTTAGAAAGCAGAGAAGCTGCTGCTGGGTTTAGCAACTCGTGCATACAATATTATGCAACTGGTGAAGTACCTGCTATCATGACATAAAGGACAGCATAGAGAATATAGTCAATAATATTTTAATCCCTGTGTATGGTGCCAGGTGGGTAGTTGAAATATCAAGGGGACCACTTCGTAAAGTACATGACTGTCTGACCACCAGCCTGTACACCTGAAACTAATACAAAATAATATTGAATGCAAAATGTAACTGAAAAATGAATTCCAGAAGAATCAAAACTTTAAAAATTATTTAAAGCATTAAAAGGGAAAAAGAGTATTTGAAATATTGAAATACAGAAAACCTCATATGATAAAATATTAAATGTGAAATGTCAGGGTATGTGTTTATAAGATTAGAAGTAAATACATCCATCTGTTAGACATAGATCTGGTGGAATTTATGGATGCTAGCCATTTCTGGGTGGGAAATTATGAATGACTTACAGATTCTTTGTCCCATGCCTTATTTCTAAAATTATGCACAATAAACATATATTTCTCTTATAATAATAATTGAAAACCTATTTGTGGTTCTTGCAAAAACCGTTCTGAGCACAGTGCTCTTTGTAGTCAATTGAAAATTTTGTGCTCCAGATGTTTCGACAGGTGGAAATGCAAAACCAGGAATTAGCTGCACCTGAACTGTGCAAAGGTGAGGCCCAGCCAGTGGTAATGAGTCCAGGTTCAGCCAAGGGAAACAGGTATACCAGGCCTATGCAGGTTTGTCTCATGACTACCCAATGGATGAGAAAATCAGTCTTTAAATTCTGGAAGTGTTAAAACTAGTAACCTCCCCCTACCTCAGTTTCCTTGTTCTAAAAATCCAGGGGGGTGAAATTCTATCTGTGTCACGGAACTCAGTTGCAAGTAATACATAAGTGGCCTGAACTTCATCTGCCAATCCATCCCCCTCCTTCCTGGGGTAGTTATTTAATCCATTCCACTCACCAGCACCCACTGAGAAGGACGCTTACAGGGAGAGATGGCTGAAGGTGCCGAGTGCTATTTCATAAATGGCATCACCTATGTCATATTGCCAAATCCATTACAACTTCATGAGGCATTTATTTGGGAAGAAGAGAAAAGAGCCCTTTGAGAGCCAGATGGGAATTTGGAAATAAGTAACACTGACAACCGAATCCTTCAGAAACATCTTCAAGTTTCAAGAGAGCAGTTAACATAGAAGAAAAATGTATTTTTAGAAGTTGTTTGGGAGGTGAAAGGATTTTTCTGGGGGGAGGAGGGCAGAAAATGGGTAGAGGAAATTGTTTCTTTTTTGGCACTGCAATATCTCAAGGATCTTCGAGTCAAAAAATAATAAAATGAGGCTTTTCATCTCTCTTGCTTCAAAAATGAAAAGCAAGTGCACTAGAAACTGTCTGAGTTGCTCACTGGACAGGACACATTTCTAGTATATGGCAAGATGGCTAAAATAAAACTCTTAAAATACATATTTCAAAGTTAGGTTTCTGACCTTCGATAGGGCTTATCATGCTATTTATACTGTAGCAGAAGGAGCTGATTCTTCAGTAGTCGCCTCATCAAAATCATGACTCACATTTCCTTAAGCATTTACACCATATGTTTCCTGAGGTAAAAAAAAAAATACATTTTTAAGGTTTTTCTTCTTTCTATGTAATTAGTGAAATATGAATAAAGTTTATAAGAATAATTTAAAGGAATGCTTTTGGGGGCATGCATTTTATAAATGTTGATTTCTAGAAATTGAGATGATGGGAGCTATGTGGTGGGTGTAACCAGCAGATACACTTATGGATCTAAAGTAGAAGTAATTGTTGTGATGCCAGTTTGACGATTAAGAAAAAAGGCAGAATCCAGAAGGATTTAGAAATGAAACACAAATACCATTGAAACCCTTTATATTCCAGAATGTGAATTTGAGGTTTAAAAACTTGCTAAACTAACTGACAAGAATTATTTTAACAATTAAAAAGTAAAAATATTACTTTAATTGACATTTAGTGACATTCTTGTGTGTGTACAAGCTGTGTCTATAAGATAATGAGGTAAATTATTTTGTGGCAAGTGGAAATTAATGTGGATTTGTTTTTATAATTATTTACAACAGGGACCATCTTAATTTCAATATCTTTGCATAATACAAAATTTGTTATATAACTCCTAGGAAATGTGTATTCCATGTAAGAGAAAGGGATGTACCTATAGAGAAAATTATTCGTACATGAAAACCAGGAACCCAACTATGGAATCCCTAGTTTCCCACTTGGTACACAAATCACTTGACATTTTATTTCATTTTTTAAGGGCAGTAGATTTAGGAATAGAAAACAGTTTCTACATGTAATAAACATATGTCTTAAGGGGGTGCGGTGCTTCTTGTAACACTTACCTGCCCCTGGATTGCCCTTCCCCAGGCTGTTCCTACCTTTCGTGTTACCCAGCTTTGGAAGGGTATCACTATCCTTCTAGGCACCCTTAACTCCTCCCTATACTCCCTGCCAAATCATCTCCAAGTTCTTTCACTTCTACCTTGTCTGTATTTCACAGATATTTTCTCTCTCCCTCCCTCCTTCCCTCTCTCTCTCTCTCCTTTCACCCCTCAACTTAATTTTATTTTTGTAGAGCACTTTTAGGTTCACAGCAAAGTTGAACAGAAGTACTGAGATTTCCCATACATCCCTGCCCTCACAGGTGCACAGCTTCCACCTCATTATCAACACCCCCCACCAAAATGGTACATTTGTTACAGCTGATGACCCTACGTTGCCATATCATGATCACCCAGAGTTCATAGTTTACGTTAGATTCACTCCCGGTGTTGTACATTCTATGGGTTTGGGCAAATGTATAACCACCTGTGTCTCCCATTACAGTATCATACAAATAGTTTCACTGCCATAAAAATCCTTGATGCTCTGCCCACTTGTCCCTTTCTCTCCCCTAAACATAGTCAGCCACTGGTCTTTCTACTGTCTCCATAAATTTGCCTTTTTTTTAAAAAGTCATATAATTGGAATCACACCATGTGTAGCCTTTTCAGATTGATTTTTTTCACTTAATACTATGCATGTCAGGTTTCTCCATGTTTTTTCATGGATTGAGAGCTCATTTTATTAGCACTAAAGGTCTATTGCCACCTATAAACTGTGATACATCCAGGAGTCATCTCCCTGACTCCTAGTCTTGAGCCACCTTTACTCCTTTCCCCACCAGCTTATGCTCCTTGTTGCACCCAGGGTGATCTATCTTAAATGCAAATTTGATTGTTCACTCACCTACTTTTGAAACTTAGATCTTTAGGCCCTCTTCCTAGGTACATTCTCAACATGTCACCTTGGCAAACAAGACCCTTTCCTTACCTGGCTCACCCATCCAAAGTCACCTGTTGGCACCTGTCCTACGACTCTCTGCAGCCTCTTCTCACTATGCACACAGAGTTTTAGTCTTGTCACACTATCTGCGGTCTCTTGAGTGGGCCGTCCTCTCTGCACTATAATTTCCTTCTGCCTAAAGACTTCTTTACCTTTCCCTCCTGCCCCATCAGGTTAACCTCTTCATTTACATCTCAGTTCTGAGTAGATGTCTTCTCCCTGAGGATGCGCTCTGTGTCCTTTTTGCCTCTTGGACCCAGGCCTTCCCTGTTGTTCTGATGTCCTGTTCATCCCTCTGTCATAGTGATTAAATCATTGAATTGCAATCATACATCCCCTAGAAGAGTAGATTTTTGTATGGCCAACAACCTGCCCAGGTCTCAGCACTGTGTGTCTGGGACTCAATAGGCATTTCATAATAGCTGACAATTAAGTAATTATGTATAATGAAAAAAATTTACCTGGATGAGCATTAGGGAATATAATATTAATATATAATATAATATAATATAAATAAATAATATTATATAACATATATTATAGTTATATATGATATATAAATATATATAATATACTTATATTAAGTATATAAATATGTTACTTATATACTTAAATAAAGTGGTATATAAGTAAATAAGTATATAAGTAACATATACTTATACCTAGTATATGTTACAAAATAAAATATTATAATTAAATTAGTCTTTGCCAGAACACTTTCAGTAATATCCGCATTTCAGTTAGAAATGCTTTTGGCTGTAAGAAAACCCTAGTAACAATCTTTTAAAGAAATAGGTTTGGAAAGAATTAACTGCTGGCCTTGGTTCAGTACGAGGTCAGGGCCAGCTCCTCTGTGCTTTTCTTGGTTCTTCTCCCATGGCCACAGAATGGCTGCTCTAGCTCTAGTCATCGTGTTCGGTTTTTAATGCGAGAGGAAGGAGAAAGGCAGCAATAGCCACTTCTGTCTCCTTATCAGAAAAACAAAGCTGTTCTGGAAATATCCCCCATCCCTTCTTTCACTTCTTTCTAACGGGCTAGAACTGTCAAGTGATCACCAGCTGCAAGGGAATCTAGTGACATTAGATAGGTATTCCCAGTTTATACTGGAAATGGGCAAGAGACAATAACTTTGGGAGTAGGTGTGAGATCTGTCAGCCAACAGTATTGACTACAACGTGGGACCAGCCATGCTACTTGTCCTGTCCTTAGGTTCCTCTTTTTAGAGTGAAGAATTGGAATCAATGATATTTCTTTCATTTAAAAAATTAGAATCAACATTTCCAATTTTCAAATATTCTCTTGTGTCTAGTGGAATTACCTTGTACACCAGATAGTTAGTCCAAGTCTTTCCCTGATATTTCACATTTAGAGAAAGCCGCATCTAATGAAGAAACCAATTATTTTTCAAGAGCGTTCCTTGTCATAACATTCTCCCTGAGCGATACAGACCCAGATTTCCTGCATATGACTTCACCAATTCCTCTTCTGTGTGCCGGCCTCTCAGATTGTTTATCACAATCCTCGTGGTTTATCTAAACCTCCTCCTTCCCAGGCTAAAATTCTACTGGTTTCAATAGTTTTTCAAGTCCACCTTTCAGCTAACACCAGGTATACTCTCCTTATTTATTTATGATTCACTTAACAGATACCTGCAGAGTTTCTCCCATTTGCCAGCACTGCTCCAGGGACTGGTGACAGAGCAGACAACAAAGTAAATAGGGTCTTTTCTTGCATGATGCTTATAGCGGAGTAGTGGAGGGAGGCAGATGATAAGCCACACACACACACACACACACACACACACATGAGATCATGTCAGATAGTAAGTCAATACCAAGATAAAAACAACACAGGGATGGATGAGTAAGTAACAAGGGGTGTGTGGTATGTGCTTGTGTATATATGCATGTCCTTTAGATTTATTGATCAGGAAAAGTGTCTCCAAGACTGAACAAGGACAAATAACCTGCATGGAAGAGGAAGAGTTTTTGAAGCAGGGGAAATTGTAAGTAAAATGCCCTGGGTCAAATGAGCCAGGGCTTAGTTAGGAAGAAAAAGATACTCAGAGAAGGAAAGTTTGGGGGATGAGCCTGACAAAACCCATTGCATGAAATCATGAAGTCCAGAGCAAGAGTTCAGATCATACTCGAAATGACTTTATTTCAGTATTGTCTTAAAATGTGTCTGTACTCAACTGAACGCACAGCTGCACACATAGTCTGCTATCATGTCTATTTAATGCTATAATTTATAACTTCTCTTTAAACTGATCACTGCATTTCTATTAATGCAGGCCACAGCTACGTGACTATTTTTAAGCCATGCTATACCTCTGATCCCCACTGTGATTTCCTGTATGCTCTTTGAGGCGCTTGGCTCACATGCTTGAATGTTACTTGCACAAGATAGGGCGTAGGTGGATGTGATGCAAGGAGTTATTAAAATGATTCACATCACACATTCACTGTATGAAAAATAATATATAGTCCAAAGCAACCCAGCTTGGAAAAACCAACATTACATATTTGAAATGCAGTCAGTCATTGAAAAGAGATAATCTGATGGTCCTGAAAAATGCTTTTCCTGAGAGCTTTTCTCCCAGAGCAAAATTGAATGATAAGGATAAAATTCAATCTAGCAAAAAAAAACCCAGAAGATTTTAAAAATCAATAACTGTAAGCAGGCAGGAGCTGGGGGAGAAAGGGAGTTGTTGGTACTAAGTTTGAGCCAATTAAATATTGGTTTTCCACCTTCCAGGTACCCTAACTGCCTTCCCTCCGGCAGCTGTGGGTTTTTCTCTGGACTGTGGGAGTCAGGCCTCAGCGCTGACAGCCCCAGTGACCACCACACTCCATATGAGAGCATAGACATGCTCCAAGGTAGCGAGTGAGCCACTTCCCTGCACAGCCTCAGTGTTCTCCCTGTGAGCTGCATCTGCTGTTCAGCCACTCAGGCAGCAGGGATCCTGAGGACTCTCCTCTCCCATATGGCATTCAATTTTGTTTCGTCCTTTTCCTTTTCCCTATCAGTAGGCATTCTGGAAGACAGTATTATGATGACATTCACAGCCAGCATTAGAACCAGATAAAAATAAACCGGATGTCAATAAAGAACTAATAATGTGTCTGTGCAAGTATATACTAATAATAAAAAGTATAGATATCCATTTGGAAAGATACCATTTTAAAGTTATGGGGCTTTAAATGAAACCACTTTGTAAATGGACCGACATATGTGAATGTTTGCCTACGTCTTTCAGCCATGAAAATTGCCGTGTATACAGTGGGCTTTGAAGCGAAAGGCACTCTGTTGGCACTAAATAGTTTACCAGAACACCTTCTCACAGTGCTAACTCACTGCTTTCATGACAGACACTTCAGGAAGCAACTTAGGGGTCATGGAAGGAAATTGTTAAAGAGCCTGACATTTCTGAAAAAATGGATTAAAAAACCAAGGGCAACTAGAAAGAGCATTCAATACCAACGTTGTAAGAGCGAAGAAGACACCCTTGGAGTTGGGGAAATGTCAGAAAAGATTTAGGTGAGAATGGCAATCGTCAGTAATGACCTTGGTTTAGAAACACCCCTGGGTAGCAGGAATCTCTCATGGCTCCGCTACTGCCCAGCTGAATGATACTGGGCAGGTTGCTTGCCCTATTTGAATCTCATTTCTTCTGTGTTAAATAAGGGGCCACCCCTGGTGAGGTGTAGTTCAAATTGTGTCCTGCATCATTTATGTGTTCTGCAGCAGTGAGGAGGGTCGTGAAAGGGAGGGTGAGCGCGAGGGACTCCGGGCTCTCTCCTGCTCTCCTCCCTCCACGTCAGCCAGAACAACTCTACTTTTATCTCTTTATACAGCGAGTTTTTGTAAGATCCTACTAAAAAAAAAACACTGTGATACTTACAAAAATCTTGTAGGTGTCTAGATATGGAATATGATTCCTTTCAACCCTGAAATATTATGAATCTAACATTCTAATTAAAGTATGTAAGTGGCATGCAACTATCTTTAGAGGTTAACATATTGTCACCACTACTGAACAGCAATAATAAGAGCAAAGTAATTGCAAACTGAATTGCAGCAAGCAGAAAACGAGCAATGCATACTACTGATTAACTATGGATACTGTATAGTATAAACAATGTGTTTACTTTGTTAATTATTTTCATCTTTTAAACAAATTTATTATTTTTTTATTGTTGTTCAGGTACAGTTGTCTCCATTCCCCCTGCCCCTACTCTACCCTGCCCCACCCATGAACCTACCCCCTTTGGCTTTGTCCATGTGTCTTTTATACTTGTTCCTTGATGACCTTTCCCTCACTTCCTCCCCATTATCCTCTCCCATCTCCCCTCTGGTTACTGTCAGTTTGTTCTTTATTTCCATGTCTCTGGTTTTATTTTGCTTGCTTGTTTGTTTTGTTGATTATTTTTATCTTTCAAATGATTTGTATATTTTCATTTGTAAGGTGGTTCGGGGCTCTGTCTGTTCTCACAAAACTTACATGGAAACTCCAGAATCTGCCAGCAAGAGCTGTTTTGTTTTGAACTCTTCAAATTTTTTTTTTGCAGGGGCAATATTCTGGAAGGAATTAATAACTAATGTTAAACAGTCAATTATTCAGATACTGATATAAAGCATATAGTACGTGCTCAGCATCCTACCAAGCACAGAGTGATATTCACTCACATTCAGCAAGTGTTTCCTGAGCACCTACCATGTCACCGGCACATTCTCAGCACTTGGATGCCTCATGAACAAAACAGGTGCAGCACATCCCAGCCCTAATGGAGCATACATTCTAGATGGTAGATTGAACACTTATACATGTGGGAAATGTTTCTCTTGCAAGGAGCTTAGCGTCTAGTTGGGAAATAAAATGCCAACACATACAATAATTAGAGGCCAAAGTAGGTGGTATAAACCCCAGTGCTACTGGAGTTTCAGAGGCAGCAGACAGTTGGACTCGGGTAGACTCCAGACAAGGGGTAGAATAGGATAGATAGACCTTGGCAATTCACACATTGAAGTAATAGGAAAAAATTGGGAGTTTAGAATGAGCCCGGATGAAGAAAACTTTGAATTCAAGGTAAAGGTTTTAGAGTTTGGAGTGAGAATAGGAGGTAGGGTAAACATAACACAGAGAAACAAAAGTGTAAATCTGTCCCAAGATAGTTTGTTGCTGAAAGGGAGGCTAGAAGCAGAGAGGCCTGCCAAGAGCTCTTCCCATACTGCATCTGTGAGGGTAAGATGACCTTGGCTTAGCAGAGGCAGAACACAGAACAAGAAGCAGACATGAAGATCAATTGTGTTTGGACATAAGGTATACTGAGAAGGAAGAGGAAACGGAGAAGCAAGGCAGGAGTCTCAAGTCTGGGAAATGGAGAAACTACTTTCTGTTTGAGAGGCTGCATAGCATGGGAGTGGTGGGCATGGGCCCTGGGGCCAGAATGCTTGGTAAGAGTCCTGGGGCTGCCATTAGTAGCCTGTGACCTTTAGCAAGGTACTTAACTTCTCAGTGTCTTACTCTCCTATTTGTCAGATGGGAATGATAACATAGCATCTACTTTAAAGCATAATAGTTTCTGAGAAGTAAATAGGGTTAATACATTTAAGTGCTTAGGAGAGTACCCAACAGAGGACCAGAGGGGAAGTGAGGTAAAAATGGATAGATGGATAGAAGTAAATGGGGTTAAGACATCTAAGTGCTTAGGGGAGTCCCCAACAGAGGACTGGAGGGGAAGTGAAGCAAAAATGGATAGATGATGGTTTCCTTTTCTGTGCAAAATCTTTTTAGTTTGATGCAGCCCCATTTATTTTTTGTTTATTTGCTTGAGGAGATATATCAGATAAAATATTGCTACGAGCAATGTTTGAGATTTTACCACGTATGTTTTCTTCTACAATTTTTATAGTTTCTAGTCTAACATTTACACCTTGAATCCATTTTGAATTTATTCTTGTGTGTGGTGTAAAAAGGTGGTCTAGTTTCATTTTTCTGTATCCATCCAATTTTTCCAACACCATTTATTGAATAAAATGTCTTTAGCCCATTGTATATGCTTGCTTCCTCTGTCAGATATTAATTGATTATAAAGATATGGGTTTATTTCTGGGGTCTCTGTTCTGTTCCATTAATCTACATGTCTGTTTTTATGCCAGTACCATACTGTTTTGATTACTATGGCCTTATACTATAATTTGATATCAGGTAGTGTGATTCCTGCAACTTTATTCTTCTTTCTCAGTATTGTTATTGCTACATGGAGCCTTTTGTGATTCCATATAAATTTTTCAAATATTTGTTCTAATTCTGTGAAATATGTCATTGGAATCTTGACAGGAATTACATTGAAACTATAGATTGTGTTGGATAGCATGGACATTTTGATGATGTTAATCCTTCCTATCCATGAACATGGTGTGTCATATAATTTTATGAGTACAGGTCCTTTACATCCTTGGTTAGATTTATTCTTAGATATTTCATTCTTTTGAAACAATCGTAAATAGGATTGTTTTCTAAATTGCTTCACTGTCTGTGAAATTTAACACTGCTTCTGGGCTCTATTCAAGTCTAACTTTTTAATACATTGAGCAAGGAATACGATGTGCATATTCCTGACTTTACTTTGAATCCTTGCTGCTTTGTACCTAAATACCTTTAACCTTCTGATCCTTTGCTCCCAGCTGTCTCTTTCTTCTGATTACAGAAACTCCTGGGTGCTACTTGGGCATTTACACACTAATATGTCTTAAAAGGACAGCAAGGTGCTTTTGTGAAGAGCATTTCGTGTAGTTCTCACAACAACCCTTCTAATTAGTTAGGATTATTGTTCAATACTCACTTTGCATATTAAACTGGACCCCATACAACAAAATAGTTTTATACCTATGTATATATTTGTCAAAATTGATCAAACTGTACACATAGGCTCTGTACATTCGCTAAGTTTTATCTCCTTTTTCAAAAAAAAAGTAAAGATTCTATGCCCAGAAAGAGTAATTGAATTGCCAAATATCACAAATCTAGAAATCAAGTTGAAAGGGTCCTTATTTGCCATATCTTCCTGACCCTTCTGAGGAGTGTGAACCTCACAGAAAGGACCCCTCTGTTTACTTCTGGGAATGCCTTCTCAGTAGACAGGGAGAAATAACGGAGACTATAGACAGATCATAGATGGATTCCTGAGAATCTGCATGAGGGGTGACAGATGAGAGAGCCCGGATGCCTCTGGGTGGGAGAGGAACTAAAGGGAAATCAGGATGCACAGTAGGAATTTCATCATGGATCTGTCCAATGTCCTCCCCTCCCCATATTGACACAAAACACTTAGCAAAATCTAGTTATTCAACCTATTTTGGTTCTCTCTCTCTCTCTCTCTCTCTCTCTCTCTCTCTCTCTCAGCAGGGAGGGTGGGGTGATAACAGAGTACTGAGTGTGACCTCAAGGTGGATGCAGAGCAAAGTCAGAGTTAGACTTAAAACCAGTTCCCCTGTTTACACTCTGACTATTACTTTGTTCATAATATGCTCTGACTTCCCATCTACATATTTATTTCCTTGGTAGGAGAGATTATTTCTCATACTTCTTTCTGTTTACTTCTTAGCACAAAAATAATTTAAACCCATATTTTGTAATTATAACTTCTATTTTCTCTCACTCCAAAGAAATATGTATCCATTACATAAAATTTAGGAGACACAGATAAGCTAGGAAAATGATAACATCAAAGATGAGGGCCATCATTTAGAACTCAGTTAAATAAATAATAAATAATGTGTGAAGTGTTATAACGACACTTCTGATGATTGTGGTAATGACAGTGATAATGATGATGGTGGTGATGACTAACATTTCTATCCGACTATGTGCAAGGCACTGTTCTGTTAATTTGTAATCTTCATAACAACCCCCTTTTATTTTATTTTATTTTATATTATTTTATTTTATAAATGAGGAACCCAAGGCAGAGACGTTAAGTGACCTGGTCATGAGCACACAACAGAAAGTGGCAGAGGTAGAAACCACCCATAGAGTTGGGCTCTAGCTTTATAGGTGCAACTAAATTTCAACACTGCAGCCACCCTAGGTGATAGAGACTGTTTTCCTCCCTGTTTCCCAGTTCTGGATTTCTCTATAGAATCACGCATCTTGAGTTTGTGGCAAAACAGATTTCACACAGGTCTGTCTACTCTGAGCAGGAGTCCTTCACCTCGAGGCTCGTGAGTAGACTCCAGCAGGTAATCACTACTGACCTTTATTTAAGTGATGAGCAATCTGCCTCTGTGGCCACCCCCAGAGAAAGGTGGTCACTGGCTCTGTGCCCCATGGCATTGCTGCAGGGTGATCTACCTGCCAAGACTTCCCCTCCTGTGGGGAACAGAGCCTTTCCGCAGAGAGTGATGGGGAAAGAGAGCCCAGAACTGGAGGGAAAAAGAATTTATTTCGGTGACACTTAAACCCCTGCTGTGGCTGCCGCCTTAAAACGGCTGATGAACTGTGTATATTTAAAAGCAGTTGGACCAAGAAGCTCTTTGTGAAAAAAAATCTGTTTGTCTCCTTTGCGGTAAAAAAGAACCTCGTTTGATGTGCAGGATTATAAGGCACTATGGGAAAAATGAAAATTCATACCTAGGTGACTTCTAAGGTCAGTTAAGGAATGACTAAATAAACTTCTTTCTACATGTTTTGCATATCAAAAGTTATTCAAAGACCCAGCATTATTATCAGATCCTAGGGAGAGTGTTAATTATGTAGGTTCTGAAATTTTAGTTAAAAACAAAACCCCTTAGTTGTTAAGAAAAAGATAGTACAGCACAAGATGGAACATTTTGTAGTTAACAAGTTAGCCATTGCCTGCAGATCTATTAGAAACTTCCAGAGAGCTGGCCTGCTCTTGAGGAGGTCTGCAGACAAGGTTACCTCCTTCTCTCCATCCACACAACACTGTTTATCCTCTTATCCTTTGCCATGGTCACTGGGAACGGGATAGATGTAAAGCAAAGATCTGCAAAGTCCTAGGCGAGATGCTAAAGATGCAAAATAGCTCGGATAAAAGAACCGAGCCTCATTTCAGATCCGTGACTGGAAAAGAGAGAGGAATGGTCATGCTTGAAAAAGTGGAACAACGTTTGCAATTTAAATGTTACTAAATCATTTGCTAAAGCTTCCAACATAGAGCCCTTCCCTGTGATTCCAGTGTTTCAGTTCAGCAAGGCCAATCATCCAAAACAAATGACCAGAGGAAACAGTAGTACAAATATCTTTTAGAGGAATATTCCTCTCCCATAATCCTTCATTTTTGAAATACAGTGTTTTATTTCCACAAGTTGAGCTGAGGAGAAGGTATGGTGACACTGTTCCCCTCTACAAGGTTAACTTTACTGAGGTTTTCTCTGCAGACTGTGGCGTTCAACTGGTCATTTAGTTGACAGAAAACTGGCAGAGCAAAGTGAGACAATAATTTCCCATTTACTGTAATGTAAATGGAGTCCGAATTCAAATACTATTATATGGGTGCCATCACTTCTTAACCTAATATTTTTCTTGTCATTAAAAACACTTTATTTTTACATCTGACTGATATGGCATGGTATATGCACATTTAAAATATTAATAATAGTCTGGAGGATCTTACTGGGAGGAAGAAAAATGATATACAGGTTTACCCTGTGCAGCCCTGAGAGAATTTCTCCATATTATTCACTCAGAGTTCAATAGGACACAACTTATAAGAGTGGGTATGACTTTAATTCAGTTTTATCATTGTTTTTAGCCGGTTCAAACTTCCTAGAGTTGAAAAAACCTTCAGTTTACTAAACTTTGTGATTTTTATTTTGAAATCCTTGAAGTCTCTATTCTACTGAACTAATCATAGTTGTGTATGTGTGGGTGTGTTTGTGTTTGCATTCTTAGTAGGTAGCTAAAATTATTTTATTTTGTTCTTTGTAGTGTACTATAAAGTGAGCGTGTTCATGTTCTCCCAGGAAGCCACACTTAGCCGTGCATCAAGAGTGCATGGTACAAAGAATGCAAGTGGGTGTGCGGTTCAGAATCTTCACAGTCTCTCTCTCTCTGGTCCGCACTGTTCCCTCCCGAATCTGCACTACACCCAGGACAATGAGTCAGGAATGAGGCAAGTGCTGGAAGAGCCCTCAGCACCCCACAGCATTCTTTTCTCCATGAAGATAAATGTTTTGTCCCATTGGGGACTCAAATGAAATGAACTGTATTTTTAATGGAGAAGACAATATACAACTCACTCAAGTAAGATTTATTACATTGTAAGCAAAGCTAGGACAGACAGACAATTCCTGAGATGGGGGTGTGGCCTATTAAATTTATAGCCTTAATTTATTGCTTTTCCTTCTATTTATTAACACAGAGTGATAAATAAGCCACTGTGCTATTTGTTCCTTGTGTAACTTTCTATCAAGTGTACTCTTAAGCACAAGAGGCAAGACTGCATTTGCATTCTCTGGACTTGTACACATCAAATACATGCAAAAATTATCCTGAAAGTTGGAAATGACTTGCCCCACAGAGTCTCAGTATTTCAAGTAAGTTTATTATTATCTACTAATTAATTATTAACATAAGTGTATTATGATCTTATCTAACTTACTCAGTATGTGCATGTGTTCATTCACATGTGGGCACAGGCTGGAGGGGCTGTGAGAAAGCAGCTTTGGAAATGTTAGAAGGACTGGGCTACAACCCTGTGATAAGCTACATTTACATGTCCCATTTTCTTTAATCATCGAAACAGCCTAGTCATCTAACCACCATGCACGGGAGTGGTGCTGGTGCACTGAATAAATGCATTAGGCCAAGGGGCAGAATGGGGCTCATATCCAGGCTGCAGTTGTCTTGCTAATCCAAGTATCGAGGGGATGTGTCTACCCAGAGGGAAGGCCTTTTCAAAAGTACACAAGTCACCCACTGACATTAGTGTCCTGGAAATGATCATCTCCATTTTATAGAAGAGGAAATGAAATATCAGAACAATTGAGTTGTTTCCTAAGAGTATGTATCCAAAAAATAGCAAAGGAAGGACTCAAACCTAAGCCAACACGGCTTCGGTGACCTTCCTCCCCTAAACCTCTACTCCTTCCTTCAACTAAATTGCACTGCTTTTACTCTTGGTATAAGGCTGGTTGTGACATTTAAAATGCAAGGACTATATGGTTGTGTGTTTATGTTTTTCTGAAAGTGAGTTTCAATGGAAGGGGGAAAGGGGCAAAAAACTCGCCAAAAGTCTTAGACCCCTTTTGAGTATTTGAGAGGACAACTCCAGCACTTCTGCTGAAATTTCAAAGTGGCCTATTTACCCAAAAGGCTGTTGTTCATTGATTACAAGCTATTAGTGACTATTTACCTATGAAATTGTATTTACAGTTCATGAATGTATTTGATTTTCACAAGCCTCACGGGGGAACAATGCTCAGTCAACACATTCTTTGCTCAAAGGCTATGATCAAAGAGCATGAAGCATGACAAATGAATATTTAGCCTTTGAATTTGGAGTTGACAAAGGGTA
Organism: Phyllostomus hastatus; assembly: GCF_019186645.2. Classification (NCBI taxonomy): domain Eukaryota; kingdom Metazoa; phylum Chordata; class Mammalia; order Chiroptera; family Phyllostomidae; genus Phyllostomus; species Phyllostomus hastatus. Next base: position 31,400,573 of record NW_025333916.1, read on the forward strand.
GTGTTTCACAGGTTGGCACATTGATCTTCCTTACTATTCCACACAGCCTCTGAATTCCATTTACAACTTTGCATGATCAGATGTCACATTAAAATATAATCATCCCATTTCAAATAGTTCACTGTACAATGGTCTCATTTTTAAACTTTAACTAATGTGGTTAGTCTGGTGCAGCTATTAGCATCAATTTATGTATGCAAAATTGTCAATACTGTCCAGCCAATGATATTCTCTAACAGCCTTCAGCAAAATCATGCTCTCTTTGCACAGTGCCTCATGCTTTTTTATGGATCAGATGGAAAATGGAGGTAGGGGAACATTAGCTTTTGATAGTAAAACAAAGTAAGTAAAATAGGTGTTCAATAAAGTCATCATATTTGGTATTTATGGCATAGATCTGTTGTTCTTTTGGTTGCTTTTGTAGTAGGGGGATTTGTTCATACAGAGAAATGTACATTTGTTTATACTAAGGGAGACTGAATATGTATTTGACTATTTCAGTGAAATACAGCATGGTATTATGAGTGTTTAATTCTGTAGCACAATTTTCAGATCCTCTTTTTCTAATTGAATTTATGGGGGGTGGTGACACTGGTTTCAAAACTATACAGGTTTCAAGTGTACAAACCATTTAAATATCATCTGCACACTGCATCATGTGCCCATCAAACCAAGTAGTGTCTCTTTCCGTCCCCATTCTCCCCCCGCTTTGCCCACCTCCATCTACCCTCATCCCCTTTCCCTCTGTCTATCACCACACTGATGCCTATGTCTACGTGTTATGTATATATGTTTTTTTGGTTAATCCCTTCACCCTCTTTCATCCAGCACCCTTGGCCCCCTCTCCTCTAACAGCTATCAGTCTGTTCCATGTATCCATTCATCTGTTTCTGTTTTTTTCCTCAGTTTATTTTGCTCATTAGTTTCCACATGTAAGTGGGATTGCATGGTATTTTATTTGTCTTCCTCTGACTGGCTTATTTCACTTAGCATAACAATATCTAGGTTCATTCATGCTGTCACAAAAGGTAAGATTTCCTCTTTTACATGGCTGCCTAGTATTCCATTGTGTAAATGTACCACAGCTTTTTTATCTACTCATCTACTGATGGTCACTTGGGCTGTTTCCAGATCTTGGTTATTGTAAGTAACACTGCAATGAACATAGGGGTACATATATTCTTTTGCATTAGTATTTTGGAATTCTTAGAATATATTCCCAGAAGTGGGAGTGTTGGATCAAAGGTGGTTTCATTTTTAATTTTTTTATGAAACTTCATACTGTTGCACAGTGGCTACACCAGTCTGCATTCCCAGCTACAGTGCACCAGAGTTCCCTTTTCTCTGCATCCTCGCCGGCACTTGTTCTTTGTTGATTTATTGATGATGACCATCCTGGCAGGTGTGAGGTGATATCTCACTGTGGTTTTAATTTTCATCTTTTTGATTATTACTGATGTTGAGCATTTTTTCATGTCTGCTGGCCATCTGTATGTCCTCTTTGTTGAAGTGTTTATGCAGGTCCTTTGCCCATTTTTTAATTGGATTGTCTGTCTTCCTGGTGTTGAGTTGTATAAGTTATTTATGTATTTTGGAAATTAACCCCTTATTGGATGTATCATTGGAAAAGATGTTCTCCCATGCAGTGGGTTCCCTTTTCATTTTATTGATGATTTCCTTTGTTGTGCAAAAGCTTTTTAGTTTGATGTAGTCCCATTTGTTTATTTTTCCTTTGTTTATTTTGTTCTAGGAGATATATTGGCAAAAAATATTTCTACAAGACATGTCTGAGACTTTGCTGACTATGTTTTTTTCTAGGGTTTTTAATGTTTTGCAACTTACATTTAAGTCTTTTATCCATTTTGAGTTTATTCTTATGTATAGTATAAGATGATGGTCTAATTTCATTTTTTTTGCATGCACCTGTCCAATTTTCCCAACGCCATTATTGAACAGTCTGTCTTTACTCCATTGTATGATCTTCCCCCCTGTGTTAAATTGACCATAAAAGCCTGGGTTTATTTTGAGACTCTCTGTTCCGTTCCATTGAGTGATATGCCCATTCTTATGTAAGTACCAGACCATTCTGAGTACAATGAACTTGTAGTATAGTTGGATATCAGGTATTGTGATACCTCCAATTTTGTTCTTTCTCAAGATTGCTGAGGCTATTCGGAATCTTTTTTTGGTACCACATAAATGTCTGAAGAAAGACTGTAGAGTGGGCCCAGGCTGGACACAAACCATAGCCCCTTCCACAGGTCGAGAGCTGGGTAGGGTAGAGCAACTGGGGTCAGGAGGGCAGAGGTACTGGGTCTCCTACTTGGGGAATCACACAATTAAGCACTCAATAAGAGGAAAGTGGCCCCTACTCCAGAACCACTCAATCTCTGTCTGAGTCTCCAACTGTAGTTCCCCCTGGAGGATCTCACTGCAGGTTTAGGTTGGGTACAGCCAGCCATCCCCTCTACTGGAGTAAGCTCAACCACCCTGGACTCAGGGGGATAGATCAAAAGAGTCTTCCACTTGGGGTAATGTCAGCCCAGACCTCAGAAAGGGGCTAAGCACTTTATCACAGTCCCATGCAAATAGCCTCCAAGAGACTCAAATTTTGTATGTCCCGACTTTGAGGTGCTTTTCCTTCCTCCCAAGGAACTGAGCCCAATGAGGCTGGATATCCAGGAATGGGCAGGGGGGATTCAAACAGTCTCTCATTGGGGATGGTGTCCTCAGCCTGTAGGATGGGATGGGCCCTTTTTCCCCTTCCCAGGGTTGGGGGGTCTGAGCTTGCTGGGGAGATAGAAGTGGCCTTCCCCCCCCCGCCCCCGCAATGTAGCCATACTCCCCAGAACCCACCCACCTGGTTCCTAGATAAAAGCTTCCCCAGGAGACACAATCCCAAAGTCCTGCCTTTGCAGGGACCCTGGTTCCCTGCTCAGCTGAAGTTAGCAAGACAGGCCAGCTGCACCCTCAAGGAGGGGGAGACCAGCCCTCTTTCCAAAGCCACACAGTCGCTGCCTGGGTCTATGCCAAGAACCTCCTCAGAAAAAGAAGGTCTCAAAAGTCACTATGGGTGCAGCCAACAGACCCCACTGCAGGACTTGAATATGTGCAAAGTGGTCTCGCCAGCAGCCAGAGACCAGGCAATGCCCTCCCAGGCTGGTGTTGTAACTATAGGAGTGCTCCTCCCTGAGATGGTAGTGTTTGGGTTTCCCAGGTGGATTGAATCCCCATTGATTTTTGCCCCCAGATGCTAAGTGCGTTCTTCCCATCTCTGTTGCTCTGGGTTGGGGATCCCTGAGTGGGGTTAAGACCCATGCTCCTGGGGGGAGGGAGTTTTGCCATTGTGGTATCCCTTTAACCTCTCAGCCTCCACACCTGGGTGCAGGGGCCAGCCCTCTCCACATCTCTGCTCTTTTACCAGTCTTTCTGCAGCATCCTCTGTAAACACTTGGTTATAGCACTTCAGCCAGCCTTCAGTGGTCATTCAGGATGATTGCTCTATAATTTAGTTAGCTGGGGCCAAAAGCAGGTGAGTGTAGCTTCCACCTACTCACTCTGCAGCCATTTTGGAATCCGCTGGCAGATTGTGCTTCCTCCTCCTTAGAACGCTGGCTCTTGAAACGTTGTGGCTTGAACTCAATTTGGAGAGGCCCATGTGGAAGAGAACTGAGGTCCCTGGCTGAGCTGTCTGGCTGAGCTCCAGGTCAAGCCTTCAGATGACTGGTGCTGTCGTGATGATCCCGGGCAGTACTTCAGGAAGTTTCCTCCTTTCCTTGCCTCCTGCTCATTTTAGTCTCCCTTGATTTCCCACATTACCGCCTGGAAAATCTCAAGACCATTTTGATATAGAACTTCATCATTAAAAACTTCTATTTTTTCCCCCAATTATAAACATTTTCTGATTTCTTATCAGTTAAAAACTGACATAAAGTTGTTTCAGACCTGCTTCCTTAAAGCACTGTTGTCTGTCTCTCTTGGCTGAAATTACTGACATGACATATCAACTGTCACATAAAAGGGAAAAATTATATTTCTATATTTATCATGTGCAACATTCAATATATATGTGTATAAGCCTTGTGCAGAATAGTTTTATAATCCTTCAAGTAATTATTGCAGAAGCCTGCTTCTGAGCTCCTCTTCAACTCCCCTGCCCAGCACACATGCACACACACACACACACTGCACACACACATTACACACCAACACCACCAACACCCTGGCTTATGGGCCAAGACCTCTAAGCAATGGAGTCTGAACCAACTATAAATCTCAAACTTGATATTAGGCAATGCCTGAAGTAGAAACATGGCGACTATTCAATAATTTCAGAGGAAATTTCTTCTTTAAAATCAATAAACATGTTTTCAATGTCTGCTCAGAAAGGTCTCTGAACTTTCTTACTGAAATTGGAAATTCTTTTGAAATTTGACTTTTAAACTCCCTCTTCCTCTAGATTCCCACAGTGATGGTACTCACCCTTTCAAATCCCACTCCCCGCAGGGTGGGAGACTGAATGGGGTGTTCTTTTTCCTCCATTGTCATTTCTGTATTATTCTTCCCTCTCCTCATTGGTGGCTGATGCTAAATAAACTGCCCTTTCTCATTCCCTGTGGACTCGTTCACTGCCTTCGGGAATCTTCCACATCTCCCTTCCCATCCTAATTCATTCCAAAGGCCAACTCTTTCATTATCCTGAGTCACTTGAGCTACCTGAGCCCTTCACAAGAAGTACCTTCTCTCCACCACAGTGGCCAACACACTCACCCTTGCCATAACTGTCAAAATGCAAAACTGCTCCACTTCCACATCATTAATTCCAGCAACTCACTCTCCAGTTACCACCTCTCCTTTCCAGTTCATACCACTTCTCACTGAGACTTCTCTTCTACCTGTCAAGACCTTCCTGGACCCCTCCAAGTGATCAACTTCTTACTTTTTTTCAGGACCCTGCCTCAGCTTCAGTAAGAATGGATCCATTTTTACCTGTTTTATTTGTTGGGATTCTAGTCAGATTTACTTACCATTAAAAGTTCCTCAAATAAAAGATGCTCATTAATCTGTCTCACTTTAGAAATTAAAAAAAATAGAGCCAAAGAGAAGGTAATATTTATTCAATGTTAGTTGATGACAGAAGTTCCTTCCTTGATAGCCAATCCACATTTCATTCACAGTAATACAAGCTACCAAACTTTGAAAATGAGATAAGAAGTCATTTTTATATGAATGTTTAGACTACTGATATTTGAAGCTATTGTTTTTAATATCTTAATTTTAGAAATTATTGTTGTTGAAAATTTCATTAATTACATATATAGTATACATATATTCTGTAGAAGCAATGGGGACTCAGGACTGTGAAAAGAAGAACCAGTGCTGCTTTAGGCAGGACATAAAGCTGGAGACAACGGGATGAAGCTGCTGACATTTTAAGATGCTTTTGATTCTTGCATCCTGGTGTTGTATAGTAGCGTTATCAAAAGAATGTTTTAATCATGATTCCTTTTCCAATTTCATGATCACAGCATCTTTCTATGAAGCACACACTGTGTCTGGGTTTGAACATGAAACTCAGAATCATGTGAGTTGGAAGTCTTGCAGAAGCAAGCACAAGGAATCCTCGCCAAAGCACTAACACATACTCTTTGGGGTCTAGGAAAACTCAGGAATTTCTATTTGAGCTATGGCCATGGATAGCCAGAGGTGACCTCAGGTTTTGTCCTGAAACTACTTAATGTCAATTGAAAAAGTGTGGATCCCACACGTTTTCCTGCCAGACCAATGGTCTTTTCTAGCAATAAGATCTCTAGGATAGGTAGGCTGCCATCACTCTTTGAGCTGCCCCAGTATTTGCTTAAGTTAAAATTCAGGTGCATGTGTCTTTCTCTATGAATGGCTGCTGTTGTCATTTTGCTGCACCCACATTTCTGCTTTTCATCAATCTCTTATCTCACTTATACCCTTTCCTGTGCTGATGTATGCTGCAGAATCAAAAGGCTTCATAATCTAGGCCCTTCTTTTTATCTAATCTACTCTGCAGTTGGCTGCACTGCGACAGCTCTGCTGGGATCACTTTTCCTAGGAGAATAACTGCTAGGCAACCTGTGCTTTCTTTTTTAATTGAATTTATTGGGGTGATATTGATTAGTAACATTATATAGGTTTCAGGTATATGATTCTATAATACATCATCTGTGCATTGTATTGTGCATTTACCACCCCAAGTCAAGTCTTCCTGGCACCATTTATCCTCTTCTACCTCCCTCCACCCCCTTTTCCCTCTGGCAACCACCATACTGTTGTCTTTGTCTATGAGGTTTTTTGCTTAATCCCTTCACCTTTTTTCACCCAATGCCCCTGCCCCCAACTTCCCTCCTTTCTGACAGCTGTAAGTCTGTTCTCAGTATCTGTGAGTCTGTTTCTACTTTGTTTGTTAGTATAATTTTCCAAATACAGGTCCTCTACATCCTTGGTTAAATTTATTCATGCTATTTTTTATGCAATTTTAAGTGGAATTGTTTTTTAGTTTCCCTTTCTTACAGTTTATTTTTAGTGTATATAAATGCAACTGATTTCTGCTACTTTACAGAATTCATTTATCAGTTCTAGTAGATTGTGTGTGTGTGTGTAATCTTGAAGGTTCTCTATATACAGTATCATATCACCTGCAAATAATGACAGTTTTACTTCTTCTTTTCCAATTTAGATGCACTTTATTTCTTCTTTTTATCTGATTTCTGTGGCTAGGACTTCCAGTACTATGTTGAATAAGAATGGTAAAAGTGGACATCCCTGTCTTATTCCTGATCTTAAGGGAAGCAATTTTAGTTGTGCCCACTGAGTATGATGTTGCCTGTACATTTGTCATATATGGCCTTTATGATGTTGAGAGATGATCCCTCTGTTCCCACTTGGCTGAGAGTTTTTACCATAAATTGATGCTGGACTTTATCAAATGCTTTTTCTGCATCTACTGATATGATCATGTGATTTCTTCTTACACTGCTTCTTAAGATTTCATTTTCATTTTAGAACAGCATAGAGATAGAGACTGTGTAGCCTTGAGAAAGCAACACATAAAACAGATCTAAGAGCTTTAGAATCAGATGCAGGCAAGTTCAAATTTGGGCTGTGACACTTAGGGTGTGACCAAGGAGGAGCTACATAACCTCTCTAAGTCTCAGTTTCCCCACACTTAAAAAGAGAACTGTAATATGTACATATCATTCTACCACTACCTCCCACCAGTGTGGTGGCTGTATGCGCTCAAGAATGGAAAGCCCTGGCATAGCACTTGGTACATACAAAACATTTAGTATGAGTTATTATTGTTACCGTTTTGTCATTATTCAGAATCATGCTTTCAGAAGGTCTTGCTCTTGGCCACCAAGCCTGGAAGGCAGTGATATTGTTCATCTCATTTTTATAGATTTTATGATCACTGGGGACAACTAGTTTGGCCTTATCCTGACCATTTTATCTGCATGCACTAACTTTTCATTTTATTGATCCTGTGAGTTTTTCTTCACAGAAACTAAAAAATGATGTTTCTGTTCTAGTGTTCTCTTGGCAGGAAATAATAATTTCTAAACAAAATGCCACTTCTAAACCAATCATATAGGAAAAATAGATTGTTTCTGTTTTGGACCCTTTCTTGTTTCATTTCAGAAACTAATTCTTTCCCCTTCTTTAAGCAAGTTGTAAAACCTTATGTTTTCAATAGACTGAGCCTTCTAGTTAGACCATTGCTATCCCAAAAGAAAAACCCTTTTACTACTCTTATAGATTCTTGTTCTGTGTGCCCTAATTAAATGGTGTTACAGAGACAGTTTCTTAACTATTAAAATAACATATGGACATGCTTTCATTTTGAAAAATTACTAAAATATTTTTAAACTTTCTAGTTAGAAAAGAAAAACAGATTTGACCCAACAAAATAAGTCTTATGATTCCCTGCTTTATAATCTTTACTAATGCATAATATGAAAATAATGTTCTTTACCTTTTTTTCAGTATATTTAATATGTTTCAATACTCTATATGTGTTTTTATTTCTTTGTCAAGGTGGGGTATTCTAACTGTTAGTGCCCAAAGGTAGCCGCTGGCTACCAATGAAATATGCAGAACTTCCTTCTTTGGTAAATGCTCTCTGAAGGTCATTATGATGAGGACAATGATGTCAAATTTAAAATAATCCTTACCCCTTCATATTTCCCCCAAATGTCTCATTATATATATACACACATTTGTGTATATATACACAAATGTCTCATTATATATACACACATTATATATATACATGTGATGTGTGTATATATATATACACATTATATATATACACACATCACACATATATGTGTATATAAAGACATGCATATACAGGCGTGGGCACAAGTAGGTTTGTAGTTGTGAGTACACAAAAGTTTATTTTTGTATTATTTATTAATTATTGTATTATTTATTTGCATTACAACTGTGAACATACTTTTACCTACCCCATACATACACATATACACTTTAAAATGCAGCTATTGCTTTATCAGATGATGATGGAGTGATCAGTTTGGAATGAATTCATTTTTCCATGTTTGAATCCTGGACTTTTTATAAATCATTAATTTTGAAAATTTAAGCCTTCTCTTCAAACCTCTCATTTTCTGACTTTTATGTTTCTCTGTTTAGGATTTATAAGTAACACAGAAGTTACATAAAGCTCAAAAGATATTAATCTCGCAACATCCCCGTGGACACTGCTTTAAGTGAGGGGAGAGGTGCCCAGCAAGCCCTGTGCTGGAACAGCAGCAGGGAAGCTTCTAGCTCCTGGGGTCCTTTTTTGGTCCAATTACAGGTGAAAAGGTGATATCTTTCAGCGTGTCACCTGTGTTCAAATATAGAAAAGATCCATCAGTTCTCTTTTATGTGCCTCTTACCCATATGAATGAGCCGCATGTTGAGTCTCACACTGATGTTTCTGCCACAGCGGGCTGTACTTGGAAGCAGAGTGCTCATCAGGTAGCTAAATAAGAACTAGCTGCCAGTGACAGTGTGACACTGAGCACTTCAGATGTGTGTCCTCTTCCTTCATGATTTTAAAGAGAAACACATGCTAAACAAGTTTTTGTGCATTGAAAATAAAATCATCCTTCCGAACCACTTTAGAGAGGACGAATTTTAACTGTGCATCCATCCGTTAGGAGTGCACGACACCAGGTTTACTGGCCTCTTTTTGCCCTTTTACTCCTTAGTCAATAAAGAAAATGCAAATAACAAATTTAAAAACCACATAAGTAGAATAGTCAAAAATTAAGTAATTAAGGGATAATTGTCTAATTAGATTACGACAGCTATTTTGTGAAGGGCTTTAAAGTGTCCCACCCTGGTAGGAGTTGACAGAACGTTTGTATGTGTAACTGATGCTTTTGGATTCTTTTTCAATGAAATGTGCATCAAAATAAGGCCATTCATTTTTGTGGTTAACCAGAACCTCGGCACTTCTTGCAGAGTAACTTTTTTTTTCTTTGTGGGATCCCTGACACACTGGAAGACGGCTCTGCGGGAATGTGGGGAAACAGCTGTGAGGTAACAGGAGGATGTGAGCCCCCACACAGCTGGCTCCTAGGATAATTAATTGTGAAGAGAGGAAGTAATCCACATAATTGTGTAAATGTTAAGTAATTTTCATAATTGGGTATGCATAAAAATGAATTTTTCCCTGTTACTCTCTTAATTTAGAAAAATCTAATCTACCAACCGTTGACTCTTCAATAAAGAACCTGATTTTTTAAACAAAATGAGAACTATATATTCTAATGTGTGCTTTTCTTCAAAATAATGTTTTTCTGTGACTATACCTTTCACCTCTTGCTAAAATTGCTGTGTGTGTATATGTGTGTGTGTAACACAGGGGTAAGCAAAGTAGGTTTACAGCTGTGAATATGTGAAACAGTTTATTCTTGTATGATTTATCAACACATTGTATGCAGGAAACGTATTTATACGTTTTACATTGACTGGTAGTAGAGCGCGCGGTAAAAACTACCTGCAAACAATGTGTTAATTACTGTATTATTTTCCATATGCGCAACTGCAAACCTACTCCATATATAGTGTTTGTGTATATGTGTATATGTGTACAATGTCTTTCTGTGACCACGTGCTTCATTTCTTGCCACAGTTGCTTAGGAGCCACTCCAGGAACAACAGAGCCTCTCTGGCTACTCTTCCTATCAGGGGTGTCAAATATGCCTTAACATCAAGGGTGACAGTGTGGGTTGGCTATGTATGACTCCTTCTACTCCCCCATTAACAATTCATTTATTCCTGTATTTTCCTTTTCTGATCTGAGACAGCCTAGAAATCTTTCTCAAAGAAGTGCTCCAGACAGAATGAATCAGAGCTGGCACTTGAAATGGAGCCTACTTGCCAAAGCTTCTATGAACATAACTTGATTTCACCCCACTGTGATACTCAGTGCTGTATCTACTTGAATTCATGGGGCACAACCTTCATCCGGTTCTGTTCCTTGGACTCTCTATCAGTGCTACATAATAAGATGCAGGACGGAGTTAGTGGACATGATTTTGCTCTTCCAAGGACTGACTCTTGCTGCGGTTTGCCAGTACTTACTGATCTGAAGCTCCTCCAGCATGAAGACTGGTAATAGGAGTCAGCTCCCAATGAAAGAACCAAATGTATAAAAATAACATTAACAGACTCTGAAAATAAATCTAAAAGAGGATTCCCCAAACTCTTTGGGCAGCATGGATACATCATTAAAATAAGAGTTTACCCTCCTAGGTCATTCAAACACATGAAAGGATGACGGAAAGCATTCTTTTACACCCCACATTTCTTCTTGGTTATCTTTAGAGTCTGATTATTCCCTGGATGCTTAGGTCCTTATAAAAATGAAAAAGAAAAGAAATATTTTCTATAACACATATCTGGAAGTTTTAATTTTAGATTTACAGTTTTACATTTCTGTGCCAGTATTTCTGGGTTTCCATTTTGCTCTGTTTCTAGAGTCTTCCTTTTTTTCCCTCCTATCTCTCTCTCCATTTTGACTTGGAAATTGTTTTAGATCTTTAAAAAAAGCCATTCACCAAATTTCCTTTCCTTTATTTGGTCTCAAATTATTTTAATAAAGCATCTTCTCTGTTCATTGTTTCTTCTTTCCATTTGATTTTTTACTTGCCTCCCTCAACCCACTATGAGCAAGCATTTATATTTTCCATTAAGTACAGCTTCCCCCAATCACTATAAACATTATATGAAAGTAGTAAGTTAATAAATAGATTAAGACTTCAATTAACTGTGCTAATACAATTAGAAATGGCAGAGATAATTCCAAGAGACTGATTTTTATTTTAATGTGTTTTTCATATGTATATTTTAATGTGAGCTTTCATGATATCATTTTTCAGCCACACTGTTTCAAACTAAACAACGGAGGTACTTTGCGCTGATCGAATTCAGGCTGAGTTGTCTGGACTTCTAGCCGCCCAGTCTTTTCTGTTAAGGCCCCTTCAGAACACTGAGCATCTCCTCTCAGAATGAGACCACACCTTGACCTGCCTCCTCCTGTTTTTGATCTTCTCTTTTCCAAACCATAATTTCCTGATGAGTATACTTTGTTTCTAAATGAGCATCCTTCTGTTGGGCAGTAAAAATAAGTGAGGGTCAGATAAAATTTTGAAAAGTGTAAACAGACATTTGCATGGCTCAATTAATTAGTAATATGCTATGCAATTGAACTTGAGAGTAAAACATGAATACTGAAGATCAATTTTAGTGTCATATGCTACAATGTTGGACACTTTCAGACTACTGTAACAGGATGTGTTTTCAGGGAACTTAAATCATTTTTGTAAAATCAGTCTTACCCAAAACTGAGTGGTAGTTGAAAGCATTAGGGAAATTTGGGTCATAAACTGCTTTCGCTGGTTGACTCATACCTTGTCATTTTTACAGGGTAGGTGCTTATCTTTAAGTCAGGTGATTATGTAACCAGTCTTAACTACTATTGCTCACCTGTCCTTATCTGTTTACCTGATATGGTTTGCACCTGTCTGACAGAAACTGACCCATTTTTTTTTTTCAAAGCTAAAAATCAATTCAACCACAGAGGGTATCAAAACTTTTGATCTGACCATAAATTAAAAGTTCAGATCAGGTCACTTACCTTAAACTTGACTGTGAAATTAACCATATCTTCAAAAGTCTGGATTAAACAATATTCCAGATAATTTTGCTTGTTTAGATTCTTCTCCTTTAACCTTCTTCCTTGCTGTTTATTCCTATAAACTATTCCTGTTAAATAGTAATTGTTCTAAGTGTCACATCAGGAAAAGCTCTTGGATGTCTTATCTGTCAGATTATTCAAATAATTTCTCTATTGTCTATTCCTATTTGGCATTAATTTGACAATGGTTTTTTTTCTTTTGTGGGTGTTTTCCTTTAAAAAGAAAGTAGTCTGTTCCATCCATTTCCCGTTTCCCCCAGCTTCTACTCTTTGGCTTGGAACTGACTTCTGTGTTAAGTGCAGTTAAGAAACTGGTCTTTATTATTTCCATAACACTTCCTTCTGCACAAAATGACGAGTGAAATGGCTTCTTTGGCCTTGCAATTTTTCAATATGTTCTTAATTTTCTAATACTGACAATATTTCTGACTTTAGAAATCAGTAAGAACATGAATGAAATTACTTTTTCATAAATGTTTTTCATGTATACAGCTCAGAGATCTTAAGAAGAAAAAAGCAGTATAAGTCTCATATTCTATATATAGGTTTTGCGTGGCTTTCTACTGTAAATTTTGGTAAAGTCTAAACTTTTTTTAAAGATTTGTAAGTGTATAAATTGAAGGTTGAAGACTGATCAGTCATTAACTTGTAATTCAATTGTTGATTGAAATTATTCCTTGGGCCCTCGGCCAATACCTTTGGATACATGGTGAACTAGACCCAGAGTTTAGGGTGTGAGCTATCCACAGGGGAGAGACATGCTTACAAATGTTAGCAGGCCCACAGCCTTTGTTCTTTTTCTTTTAAATCCATATTAGAGAAACACAAACTGTCGCCACCCCCTGAGTTACTTCCATCCATGGGAACAGTCTGATTTATTAGACTGGTGAAGAATTTGACATTCACTTGGGTAAAGCTCTACGTTAGAAGCCACGCTCACATGTTACCTTGTTCTCTTCACTGTCATTTCTCACTCTCATTACCCACCCCCTCAGTGGACCAGGCCCTGAGTACAGGCGGCCTGTTCTCCTTTGTGTTCACCCTCCTGGCTTTCAGGGCAAGAGGGAAGCTTCACTTTATTGTATAACCAATGAGTAAGTGTCCTGAGCAGGCAGCCTCCTCTGTCTGCTCCGTCTCAGGACTAAGACTTGAGAGGGAGTATCAGAAAGCCTGATTCTGGCTAAAGGTCTCTGCTCTGATACTACAGCTGATACAGGTTCAAGTTGTCAAATACACAAGATGCAGTAGGCTTTCAGTTAATACTATTGGTTTAGATTTATAGAAGAATACAGGGCAAGAGATACATCAGGTGAAGCATCTGCTTGTCATGCAGTGGCCCAGCCCTACCCAAATATGCAGCTTGTTTTGCTCCCTCTTGTATACTGTACGGCTGCTGTGGACAAGAGCTAAGTGCATGGGTGTCACCTTAACACAGAACCTGTGTCATTTGTTTCCATCTGACCTTGCAGAGCTGCTGAAGCTATAGAAGCCCAGGCCTCCGTGCCACCCCACGGCTCCTCTGCCCAGGTACCAGTAGACAAGGTGGGCATAGCATTCCACATTCATCTTTACTCTGTTGTGTTTAGACTCTGAGATGATTCTTCCAGGCAGTCCTGGGCTAGCCTGGACCCGCTCTTAACCATTTACTCATAATGTCCAATCCAGATTTGTCAACAACAAAGATAAAATCTTGATCCTTATCTGAGTCTTGTGTATGTATACCATTTTCCGAATAACACATCATTTGTGGAGGTCCCTGAGGAGCCAGACACACTCCTTTTCCTCTGAGTTTGGGACAGCTGAGACACACCAACTACACCCAATTGACACCCATGGGCTGGTGTACTTCAGAGGTTTTTCACTTCACCAATCAAATGGAGAAATTGTCTTCCCATGGAGTTACTGTCAGCAGCCCAGGAGTGGGATCAGAGGTCTCCTTATAGACATCAATACAAAGAAGTAGGACACCTCTATTTTAAGAGGAAGTTTAATGCTATCATAGAAAACCAATCCAAAGTATAGTAGAATTCCAAATAAAGCCATGTTCAAGGATACCTGGAAGATAACTGCTCCCTACTGCCGTGAGAATTTGAGCTGAGATGTGAAGGATGAGTTGGAATGTTTTATGGGACGATCAGAGGGAAGGCGTTCCATGTTAGGGTTTTGCAGGAGCCCAGGGGGAACTGAGCAATATCATGGGAATTGTGCACCTTTCTCCAAATCTCATACTGACACTATTACTAAATCAGTACTTTCCCTCTCTCAAAGTAACTCATTGATTTACTTAGATTTTATAAGCTTTTGAAATTGGACATAAAGATAGATACTCAGTCTTTACTGAGCAATGCTGCTGAGATTTCAGAATGCAGCGGTGAACAGGACAGACAAGGTCCCTGCTCACACAGAGCTTACATTCTAGAGCAGAACTGTCCACTCAAGTCACTGCCAGCAGCGTGTGGCTGTCCAGCACTTGAAATGTGGCTCATCCCAATAGAGATGTGTCAGAAAAGCAATGTTCAAACTGAATTTCAAAGACTATATCAAAGAAAAGAATGCAAAATATCTCATTGATATTTTTAATACCAATTACATGTTGAAATGATGTTTTACTTGTATTCAGTTAAATAAAATATACAATTAAAATTATTTTTAATTTTATTTTTATACTGTGGCTACTAAAAATTTTACCACTACACAGGTCATTTGCATTCCCATTGATCAGAGCTGCAAGAGAGAGAAGAGTCAAAAATTAACTAGTTCACATTTAAATAAATAAGATGATTTTCCGTGGTGATAATGCTACAAAGAAAATAAAACCAGATGATGCATGCAATAGAGAGTGGCAGAGACTATGTGAAATCAGTCAGCCAAGGAAAACTTTTCTGCAAAATGATTTTTGCTGGCACATGGATCATAGGCAGGAGCCGGCCAGGTGAATTTCTGTGGGAAGAATGGCATTCTAGATAGAGAAGTAGCAAAGGTCCCAAAGACTGGCTTGCCATCTTCAAAAAACCAGAAGTCCAGTGGGATTATATGAGCCACAGGAAGAGTCATAAAAGTGGGCAGAGGAGCTTCCAGACTTGGAAGGGAGACCAGCTTTATTCAAAGTGCAGTGGGAAACCACAGATGCATTCCTGGGAGAGTGGTGTGAACTTACTTACATTTTTAGAAAGGTCTCTCTATCTGCTTTAAGGAAAAGCAAATGAAAATGGGCGAGAATGGAAGCAAGAACACCAGAGGCCACAACGGTAGTGCTGTTTGAAGATATCGGTGACTTGGACTGGGATTAGCAGGGGTGATGCAGAAGCGGACAGATGTTGAAAACACACTTTCCCCTTCCAGCTTTCAGAACCCTGGTGATGGTTTGGAGATGGGGAGGGAAGATGGAAATGGATAAGAGGACACTCCGGGGTTTCTGGCTTGAGATGTCGGTGGTGGTGCCATTTACTGAGACAGGGAAATTAAGAGAAGAACAGGTTGGGGGAGGGAATAGGTATTTTGTTTTACCCGTGTTAAGACTGAGGTTGTTAGGAAATGTCTATGTAAGTTTGGAGTTTGGTGTAGAAATCAGGGTAAGAGATATACATTTGGGAGGCCGCTCATGCTGCTTTAAGCCATCACCTATGTTTCAGTGTATTGTGACTAAAGACCCAAGTTCCGGTATTTTCCCATATTATTAGTTTCTTACTAAAATATTCTTTTCAGTTGGATTCCAAGTTCAGTTGGATTCCATGGACTTTACCAAAAGGCTGCTAATGTTAATGTTTCCTAGAGTGAAAATAAATAGTATGTTCATGGCGTAGGGTGAGAACCCGAGGTATAGGAAGTTCCAGTGCCGAACAGTGGGCCAGAGCCCAGGAGGCTGCTTAAGGCTTTTAAAAGGGGCCCGTGGGGACAATGAGATGTCACCAAACTGGCCAACTCCTCTCTAGGCTAAAGCTTTGCTGAACAAGCTTCTATCCTTCTCTCCATTCTTGCTTTTTGCAGGCTCTTGGGACTACACTAACAGCATCATTGTTACTGCTAGTTTTCAAAGAATGGGGGAAAAAGAAGCATCAAAGGCAGGAAATCATAAAAAGTGGGGGAAATTGCTTTATTGGCCCTCAGCTGGAGTCTACAAATTAGAGAATTATACGGCAAGGCATTAAACAGGGGCACGAGAGATACAACAACTCTGATTTTATTCATCATGGCTGAGGAATGAAACTCTTTCGGAATGCTCTGGGAACCTCTGGGGCCTCCTAAGTGGAGAAGTGATACAGCACAAAGCCGTGTAGTCTGACGACGCTTCAGCTAGCCTTGAAAAGAGGAGAAGGCACAGCAGCTTCCTACCGATGTGTAAGGGTAGTGGCCTATCCTGTGAATCCAAGGCACGACTCTTTTAGGTGAAAAGGCCCTTAGGAAAAATGGTAATTAGATGAGGCAAGATTTCAGCAGTTAGTCTCCAGCTGAGGAAAGCATTTTTCTTCCCCACTGCTAAATAGCCACTTTGGGACCATGATGACACTCTGAGAGGGCCATAGTCTGAGACAATTGCCATCCCTTGATTGTGGTATTTGCAGCTGCCAAGCAGTCAATTCACAAACATTCATTGAGGACCTGCAGAGTCTCAGCCCCATAGTAGAAGCTGAGTGGCACACGTGCACAGTCCAGGCCCCTCCCTCTCACGGCCCGGCCAGCTACGGTTTTAGTAGTCCATACAGCACGTCTGATCTCAGGGAAGACTCTTTGAGCCGGGGTAACAAAAAAATCTATCTAACAGCAACATTTTAAACAGCATATTGGCTCATTTATAATGGCAAAACATTTCCCTTTGAAGACTATTTTCATCCAGGGAAACAAACAAACAAAAAAGTTGCTCAGGTTGAGAGGGGGTGAATAGGGAGGGTGGGGCATGGGGGTCATGCCATTTTTGGTCAAAAACTGCTGAACACTCAGCATGGTGTGGGCAGGTGTGCTCATAAATCACCCATCATGGAATGGGCAAATGTGTTGAAAGAGTCTTCAAAAAAGAGCCACTGAAGCCAAACACAGCCTCTCACAACACCACCAGCAGGCGCACTGATACGTTCCTGGAACGGGTTCCTGGAACACTCACCCAGTGGGGGAAGCCTATAGTACAATGGGCCCTCCCTCCAGAAGATAATTCCAGTTTGTTTGAGTTTTTTGGTTCCCCCTTGTAGACCCCCCCAAAATTAGCTAATACTATAGAACAATGTAATGATATAATGCGTGGCAAGATGGAGGAATAGGTGGATGCACCATACCTCCTCGCACAACCAAGATTAGAACAACAATAATTTACAGATAGAATAACACTCAGAACTGATAGAGGATTTATCTGAATGGAAGTCAGACAGCCAAGAAGTTGAAGTAGACCTGTACATCCAGACTGGTAGGAGACGACGAGCCGGGCGGGCACGGGGCTGGTGCGGATCGGCAGCACGCGGAGGTCGGGGAAAATTTGGTGCGAAATCGGCGCAACAGCCATCCTCGGTGCAAGAACGCAGCAGTGATCCCTGAGTACGCAAGCTGCGGCTGGCGGACCCGGTGAGGCAGTGATTGTGGACCAGGGCAGAGCTCACAGCCCAGGATCCCAGAGAAGGGTCTGAGCCTAGGAGAACGGAACTACCGCCATTGTTCCCTCCCGTCCCGCTCCCACCCCCGCCCCCACATATAACGTCACAATCTAGTGACTGGGGTGCCCAGCCCCAGTGAGCACCTAAGGCTCTGCCCTCCACCATAACAAGAGCAACCAGACCAAAAGAGAGAGAGAGAGAGAGAGATGGCTCAAATAGAAGAACAAATCAGTGCCCCAGAACTCATCCTTTTGAGCGACCAAGAAATAGCCAATCTATCAGATGCACAGTTCAAAACACTGGTGATCAGAAAGCTCACGGAATTGGTTGATTTTGGGCACAATTTAGATGAAAGGATGCAGGTTACCATAAAAGAGATGCAGGAAGATACACAGAGGAGAGCCAATAGTGAAAGGAAGGAATCTGAGTCTCAAAACAATACAATGGACCAGAAGGAAGATAGAATCAACCAAGCAGGAAAGCATGATGAAATAAGAATTCAAAAAATCGAGGAAAAGCTTAAGAGCATCCAGGACACCTTTAAACGTACCAACATCCGAATTATAGGGGTACCAGAATGGGAAGGGGAAAAGCAACAAATTGAGCACATATTTGAACAAATAATAAAGGAGAACTTCCCCATTCTGGCAAAGGAAATAGACTTCCAGCAAATCCAGGAAGCTCAGAGAGCCCCAAAGAAGTTGGACCCAAGAAGAAACACACCAAGGCACATCATAATTACATTAGCCAAGGTAAAAACGAAGGAGAGAATCCTAGAAGCAGCAAGAGATAAGGGGACAGTCACCTACAAAGGAGTTCCCATCAGACTGTCAGCTGATTTCTCCAAAGAGACCTTACAGGCAAGAAGGGGCTGGAAAGAAATATTCCAAGTCATGAAAGACAAGGACCTACATCCCAGATTGCTCTATCCAGCAAAGCTCTCGTTTAGAATGGAAGGGCAGATAAAGTGCTTTTCAGATAAGGTCAAGTTAAAGGAGTTCATCATCACCAAGCCCTTATTTTATGAAATGCTAAAGGGACTTATCTAAGAAAAGAAGATAAAGAAAAGACATGTATTGTAAAAGGTCAGCAAACTCACAATTATGAACAACCACACCTAAAGCAAAACCAAAAGAAACTAAGTAAACAAGTAGAACAGGAACAGAACCACAGAAATGGAGGGCACATGAAGGGTTAGCAGCAGGGGGGTGGGAGGAGGAGAGGGGGAAAAGGTATAGAGAATAAGTAGCATAGAATGTAGGTTGAAAATAGATAGGGGGAGGGTAAGAAAAGTACAGGAAATGTAGAAGCTAAAGAACTCATAAGTATGACACGTGGACATGAACTAAAGGGGGGAAACATGGGTGGGAGAGGGGGTACAGGGTGGAGGGGAGAGAAGGGGGGAAATGGGACAACTGTAATAGCATAATCAATAAAATGTAATTTGAAAACCTTAAAAAAAACAATGTAATGATATAATGCATAAATTTGGTAAATGAAATATATAATATATACAAATGTGTAAACAGATGTCTCAGTTTAAAAGTGAGAAATTTTAATAATAAGCAAGCCATGATTGGTTTGAAATGGAGTTATTTTTTTAAACCATCTTAGTATGATAAGAACATTAATCATGTTATTTTCCTTTTCAATGTTATATTTTAACTAAATACCAACTTACATTTACTTCCTTTGTTAAAAATTAGATTAAATACTGGAGAATGGCAGCTTAGATGTTATTGGTATATTTTATGAATTACTATAAGCTCTAACTAAATTCTCCCTCATTGAGATACAAACTTAAACTTGATATTTCAATGGTTACTTAGTATCTTCAATAAGGTATGTGTATTGGGAGGTGAGTACTACGGGCCAGTAGGAAGGAACCTAAAAGAATGATTTTGCTTTTGTTACAAAAGAACTACAGTGTCCCATTAAGATTTTTTCTGCATGTTCTTGTCAGAGGAAGACTTCTTTCCTGGCACCCTGACTGCCAGCCAGTTACATGATCACTCTTCGGGAAGCACAGGAGACCCACCTGAAAGTGGGGAGAGGGTTTTGTTTAACTTCCTGCTCAGAAACCTGGATCCCCTGTTAAAAGCCCATCCGATTCCTTCCACACTGAGCATCCAGGCAGTTTCCTGTCTCTCAATGTCCAGAATAAGACAGAAATGAAAGAAAAATGACAAAAGAGGTATCTGAAGCTCAGAAAACACTATCCCCATCTGAGCTGACTTGCCACCATCTGGGGAGACCCAGTGGAGATTTTTGTATTCCTGCACTTAGCAGAGCAGCCCATAATAACTCCTTGAATAAATGAACACAGAGATAATAAATGACACAAATGGGCAGAGGGCTGAAAATCCACGAGCTAAGAAATAATGACATTGTCAGGGAGGTTTTAGAAAATGGGAAAAGGCAGAAAAATGAAGTATAGATATAAACACTGGAAAGATATTTAAATATTGGGTGATTTGTTCGCAAAACACACATTCATAGCATCCTTACCATCCCCAGTGGGAGGCAAATGTCCTTGCTTTCATTTTCATTTTACATTAAGGACAAGGGATGGTTCAAGATCAAATGATTATTGAGGGTAAAACCACTAGTACATGGCAGTCACAGAAAATGGACACATATCTTCTGATTCATTCAATGGTCATTTCCAAACACCACTGTTGCCTTAAGGGAAACTGCCTCCAACAGAGATCAACACCTTCTACTGCAGTTCTAATTTGCATTCACCTTCCTTAAAACTCTCTAATTTCAGGGGTTTTTTCACCATCTCTCCTTCCACCCTCATTCCCTAGCTATTGAGGGGAATCCTAGCAATTGTCCAAATATTCTTACTAAGGAACCTCACTTAAAAAAGTGTTCCCCCCTCAGGTTTAATTTGACTCTTGGTGTAAGCATATCAGTGAGAGAGATGGTATGTCCACACCTAGTGCCCAACACCAGATGTTACTCACAAAAGCAAAACAAGGCACACCCTTTCTCTCTCTGGAGCACGCCTTTCCTTCCCATTTTCTTCCCTCAAGGTGCGTGCCTTTGCCATATTTCTGCTGAGCTCCAAGGACGCTTCTTTTGCCTCTGTAACTAGCATCCTGAGTCCACACAGCCTAGCCAGTCCACTTCTGCTACCTCTCTGACTTTCTAAATAAAGGGGGGTTTTTTTGTATTTGAAAAAAAGAAGCAAAATAAAATGGCTTATGGCCTGGTTTCCACAGAATAATACAAAAATCAAGAACAGCTCTGATCATGCAAGAGTAAAGTCAGTATTTAGGAGTAATAGGTCTGTTTGACAGGCAGCATTGCATATAAAATTTCGATGACATATTAAAAACCAAGTAATTTGGTAGAGAAATGAGAGGACAAAAAAGCAGAAGTCTATGGAAACTAGTGGATCTGGTGTCCTTTGAGAGAAAAAAACATGCAGAAAGAGTCCAGAAACTTCCAGAGAGCCACCGATTGAGTGCAGGTGCAGCCAGCCTTGCCAGGCAGTCAGGAGAAGAAAACGCTCAAAAGAAAACCACGTGTACAAACTCTGCCCTTAGGAAACTTACCTTCTGGCAGGCTCGGACCCATTTCACTTCACTTTATGTAATTGTAAAAATGCCTCCATAAAAGCAAAGCCTGGGTGAAAACATTTGTCAATATTATTTACTCAGTTTAATGTACTCAAGCACTGCACGAAGTAATTTCTTTAAATACCTACCAATGTGAGACACGTAGGTCCGAGTGGACAGTGCCCGCCCACCTAACTCCTCGCTCCAGTTCCGTCCTGACTGCCTGTGTCAGCAGCTGAGTCCCTGAGTCAGTGACTTCCTGACGGCCTCCGCACTCTGCCCATATGTGCCTTTTTCCCCGTTCTTCTCCTTTGCCCCTGCTTCTTTCTTTCTTGTTTTCTTTTTGCTCCATCTCTTTTTCTCCTTGTTCCTCCTCAGGAGCACTGGGAGGAACATCTTCATCTTGTTGACAGTATTTTGTTTGCATCCTGACCTATAAAGAAATGACAGGACCGGAATAGGTACTCAGGAGTGTCCTGGTACCCGTGAGCAGAAAGAATTAGTTCCATCAGGAGAAAGCCTTTGTCACTGATGGTTTTGAACTCATGCAACGGACTTTTTAGTGCACAACACAGGTGCTTAATCATTAGTTTTGCTCTTCTGATAGAGCTGGGGGAGACAGACAAGCAAAGTTAATATCCCAGAGATGGTCAAAGCTAGGATGCTCAGAGAAGATGTAATTGAAAGGTACCACTGCTGAAATTTCTTTTTTAATCTTCTGTCAGTAGTTGCTATAATACTAGAGACAGTAGTGGTGGTGGTAGTAATAATAATAGTTAGTATTCATTGAGCACTGACTGCATGTCAGGCATTGGTCCATGTGCATTAACTCATTTAAACCTCCCAACAACCTAAAGAGGTAAAAATTATTATGACCCTCACTTCACAGTCCAGGAAATTGGGGCATTGGGCTTAAGGGACTAACCCAAGCAAGCACAGATTGCCTAGTGTAACATTTTCTCTGAGCAGGAGGACAGGCTATTTCCCAAAAAGATTCTAATGAAATGAGGCAGTCCCATTTGCTTTTAAAGATGAGCCCTGTCATATCCTGATTGTTAGTACTCTTAAACCTGAGACAAGAGAGGCACCTTTGAATACATCTTAGCTGCATTCAGCTTCAGCCCAAAGTTTCCCCTTCAGAGTGCCTCCCTGACCACCTCTTTGTCTTCTCTCTCTCTGACCCTTTGCTGTGCTGGGTTTTCATTCTAAGCACTTCTCACTACCTGACTGTGTTAGTCTGCTGGTACCATTGACTAGGTGGCTTACGCAACAGATGCTTATTGTCTCATAGTTCTGGATGCTAGAGGTCCAGGAGCGGAGTGCCAGCATGGAAGAGTCCTAGTGAGAGCCCTCTTCCTGGTTTCCGGATGGCTGCCTTCCCACTGCTCACTCACATGGTGCTTCGTGGTGAATGTACACGGAGAGAGACAGACAGACAGGGGAAGAGAGAGATTCCTCTTTCTATAGAGGCTACCAGACCACCAATCCTATTAGATTAGGACCTCACCCTTATGACCTCAGTTAACCTTAATCACTTTCTGAAAGCTCCATCACCAAATGCAGTCACGTGAGGGTTCAGGGCTTCAGCATAAGAATCGTTGGGTAGGAGCACAATTTAATCCATAGCACTAGCCTGGTTGCTATTTTAATATTTAATACACATTCATGTGTTTATTGCATGTCTCCCTCACCCACCTGCTAAAACGCTGCCTCACACATGATAGGTGCTCAGTAAATATTTGTTGGATTCACAAAGAATGAAATCATCCCTTTTCTCTCCTGTACACTGTAAAATACACGTGGTGTAAATGAGGGAGAGAAAGAACCCATCTCGTGTAATCTTCCAAACTTTTGAAGCTACTCTTCACTCCTGGGTGAATTTATGGTCCCTTCGGCTGACAGCCTGGGCATCGTCGTGCCACTGTTCAGAGCCCCTCCTGGAAGGACGCAGAAGCAGGTGCACTGAGGAATGAGGAATGAGGGCATGGCTTCTGTTGTTACCAGAGGGTGGGGGTGGAAGAGCAGGAAGAGAGAACAGGTCTACAGTTGAGGAATGGCTTCTCCCCGATCATTCAACCCATCCCCCACTCCAGGAACTTGCCTTCTGTCAATTCATGTTGGCTCCACCTCCAGGGACCAGCCTCAGTGCACTTTTCTTGCTTGGCATGTTGTGGAACTAGGAATGTCCATTTGGAAATTCATGTCAAAATGTGCATGCATGCTCAGGTTCTAAGGGTAACTTCTCCCAGGCATAGTACACCTTGACTTGGGCCTCCATGTAGGAGAAGAGACTATTTGGCAACAAAACTGGATGTTTCTTAGGAGGGAAACCCTTCCAGGTTTTATGGAAGTCCTGGAGTTCTCCCACTGCCTGTCTGAGCGTGGAGCTCAGCATTGATGATGCTACCACAGGTGCCGGCAGAGATGTTGGGGTAGGGCTTTAAGTAACAGCCAAAATCCACACTGAGCATCCCCCCGAAGCCTGTCAAGGATCACGAACCATGTTTATACAAGTGCATCTGCTAGTCACAGCTTACATTTCTATGGAAACATTGGTGTTAATGTTAACTACCTGATTTTATCTTCCTGATGATAAAAAACTGACCTTCTCGAGGGCGGGGACTGATTTTTCAGGCTGATTTTCTTCAGCCCGCCACTAAGTAATACGTATTTGTTGATTGGATGAGTGATCGTGAATCATGATATGACATGAAGGTATTTTATTGCCATTTTATAGATGAGAAAAAAATCACTAAGTGTATCAAGTTTATGCATAGTTTGTAGGAAATCTTAAGATCTGAGTAAGATGAACCCAAATCTCACATTCATGGAAATTCTGCTTAGCAAGGATCCTGCCTGAATATGAGTTTCATAAAGGCAAATTATTTGTTTCAATAAACTCCAAGTACCTAGGACAATGCCTAACATATATTAAATACTTAAATATTCGAATGATTTGAAAAAATGAATAGAAATGTTCCAGGTTTATCTCAAAATGGGCCTCACAGGACACTCTTCCGTATCTTCTCCAAGAAGCCTCTCGATATTTATCCGAATATGTTCAGTAAGAGAGAAATCACTAATGTTTTAGGTATAAAACTTTCATATTTTGATAGTTCTAAATGTTGAAAGTTGTTTTTGTAGGCTTGGAATATTTTACGGCTTTTCACAATAAAATATTTTCAGGTCTCACTGATAAAAAACAGTGAACAAGAACAGGACTGAAGACAGCCGTAAGACCTGATGGGAGAGAAGTCTCATCAGGCTGCAGTGACATCGCAGTTATGAAACCGGAGATGGATCTCTGGGTCTGTGGTGTTCCGCAGGCGGTTCTCGGTGGCACCACGTGAGAGTGTGGGACGTGCTTTGCTGAAATCCCATTTTGCCCGGGTCTGTGGCGTTCTGCTGCCTGCTGGGCTGGCAGCTCTGTCAGTCATAATAGCTGGTGGTGACGCAGCACCGATTGAGACCGGCTCTGTTTCCAGTCCTGTGTATGTGTTAACGCAGCCCGTCCTTACAACAGCCTCTGCTATTCGTATGTCCACTGACAATGAAAAAAAACTAAGGAAAAGCTAAGGAACTTGTCCAGGGTCCCACAGCGAGGAAGTGGTAGAACGAACTCGGATCCCAGCAGCCCAGCTCCCAGGGCGGCACATTTAGACGCAGCGCCGCGCCGCGCCGCACGCTGCCCACACACGACACACGAACTTGTGACTCATGCCGCCCCCCACGCCCTCCACAGAGCTTCATTTCGCCCTCTTGTGCTCCAACACCATCTGCTAACTGGTCAGTTTCGAAATGTTTTCAGGGCCAGTACTAAAATCACCTGGAAGCCAGTTTCAGACGTAGACATGTCCCCCATTTTGGAAAGCCACGGATTTTCCCTAGTGGGGTCCCCCGTCAGCAATCCTGCTTCTGCAGCCTGAGTCATCTCCTCGGCTTCTCCGGGTTCTATAGGATGAGTCCTGCACCCATTATTTCTGTTCTTTTTGTTGCTTTTCACCCAGAGATCTCTCCTCTGACACACTCCTCCCACACGTTGAGAATTTCCCCATGCACGCTGTGTCCTTGGTGTATGTAGTGTTATTGGACTAAGAGCTCTCGTTTGCCAGGCTGTGCAACAATGTGCAGAGGTAGGAGACATGTGCTGTTCTTCACCACCTTGGAGTCCTCTCTCGTACTAACGCCTGTCTCTTCAACGTGTCTTCTTAATATTTTCTCTCTCTGCACAAAGCCCTCCATGTTTTTTTTCCATTGATTTAACCTTTCCCCCCGCCCCCGTACTACACTTCCAGCTTTGAACTCTAGTCATCAGACAGGGAATGACATCTCAGAACAAATGCAGGCTTTCCAGGACTGCGATGTGCAGCCATCCCCAGCGGAGAACCCCAGCGGAGCACCGCGCCTGAAGCCATTCCCTCTTGTGTGGCAAGAGACTGGCCTCCCTCCCTCCCTCCCTTTCTTCCGTGCAACTCTCAACTAGAAGCAGAGAAAAGCATGACACTTGTGCCCCTCTAAGATCCATGTCTGATACTTCGTAGTCTCTGGGTATGCATCCTGAGTTTCTTCTCCCATACACCTGTGCGTGACTCACCAGAAACAGCCGGCAGAGGGTAACCAGCACATCGCAGATCTGCATTTGAAGAAGCTGGCACCCCTGGCTGACCAGACACGCATCGAAGTCCCTTACACCTACCACTGTCACCCGTGAATCCCCTGGTGAAAAATACTACAGTTCAAGGACAGGAGCCGGCACACTTGTTCTGTAAAGGGTCTGGATAGGAATTATTTTAGACTTTGTAAAATAATGAAGCAAGTACAGAGTAGTTGCTTCAGGCTCTGTAGAATGTACTCCGCCTTGGTGCAGAATGAAGGTGGCCCTGGACAGTGAGTAAACAAATGAGTGTGGCTTTGTTTCTGTGTAACTTTACTCACAAAAGCAGGCTGCAGGCTGGATTTGGTCCGATGAGTACATAATTTGCCGTTATTAGTGTCAGGAAGGAAGAAGGAGGAAGTAAGGACTGGACCCAGGGAAGGAGGAGAGAGTCACCAACCACACCTCCACTTCTTGCATTTATTTAGTTATTCTCTGGGTCCAGTAAATAAATAACCTCCTGTTCCAAGGGAGTGTGAAACTCTTAAATTAATTTTGGGCCAGAATATCTAATTTTATGTTACCTGGAGTTATTATTCCATTTTGTTCCATTGCAGATATTTAGAGGTAACTTGAAAATAGTTCAGCTTTGCGTTAGATGTGTTAAGAGGCCAACAGCGCCTCCCTCAGGCCATGAGCATGGTGGCAGTCATGCGCAGAGGTATCTAGGCATTGAGACTGGGAAGAGCTCACCCTGCCCCGTGTGTGCTGATTGTTGAGAGATCTGCATTTTCATTTTATTGAAGAGTATCCTTGCACAGGCCTGCAGTTTTTCCACATGCTTTTTGTGAGCACAGCACCTTCCCCCTGCTATACTCTTAATCTAATGTTCTTGCCATTGTTTAGAAAAAAGAAAGCTGGAGTTCGTAAAAAATAATGACTTGGGATTTATTTTCATATTTGTCTGTTAAAAGTGAATAAATTTACCTTATTAAGTTATTATTTAAATGGGTTTTTATTCCCTGGGCAAATCGTAACGAATGACAGGCACATTTGTGTGTGTGTGTGTGTGTGTGTGTAACAGATGCATGCATGTGCAGGTGGGCCCGCAAGAGGAAATTAACTGGGAGGGAAAACATTAAGGTTGGTAACGGTGGGCCATCAATATCATCTATAATGTATGCACACATAGACCTACTCCTTGGCAGTCTTATGGAGGGAGCCAGTGCCCCAGAGATGTGTAACAGAGACACATCAACAATTGTGGATGACACTAATGGAGGAGAGGCCTGAATCAATGCAAATCTGGCCTGCTTAGCAATCTTTGCCCTACTTCCCCGAGAGTTTTGAGAAAGACAACAGGATAGGTTTACTTAACAATAAGGGCAACTGAGCAGCAAGCAGACAGCCAGCCCGCGGGCCAGAAGCAAGTGCCCAGAAAATCGTCACTTACACGTGGAGATGAATTGCTTGGAAGTAACTGAGAGAAGGTCTTAGCAGCAAACTTCATGAGGGTACAGGGGACAGACCGTTCTGTCCACCGCAGAACTGAGGCATACTGCTTTGTGTCCCAAGTCCAAAGGGAGCCCAGAAGCCTGGCCTGGCAGAAAGCTGGTGACTGGGTTTCCTTCCGCCCCCAGTTGTAGTGCTTGCTATTTGACACCCTTTATTGCACACGTCATCTCCAGAGGGAGCCGCTGGGGCTGCCGGCAAGACGCCTGCAAAATGATGTATCAGCAGATGCTTCCAACCGAAGATAACAAATAACTCATCATTCCATTGCCTTCTTTATAAACTGGGTTCTTTAAAACTTTTCACTTACTTGTTAAATTCGAGAGTGTCCTCCTAAAGCCTTGAAATTGAGTCTACAGATTTCCACACAGGGTTATGACCATCCATCACAGTGTTGTCATGTGCCCAGGGTGTGAGGGGAGCCGTGTTTCAGGGCTGGAGACAGGAATGTCACATTCTTCTCCGAGGCTGAGGTGGTCACAGTGCAGAGGGTCACACTGGAATGCTTATGTGAAGGAAGAAGAGAGGGTGGAGAATAGAATCTGGGGTGGGAGGGTTTGAACTTAAGGCTCAGGATAAGGCAGACAGCCTAACAACAAGAAAGACGTGTTCTTATCAGAGAAGGTCCTGGTGGGTGGGACACGGGAAAGGGTGAGGTCACAGACTTGCAGGGCCTGGACTAAGTCACTCTCCTCACCCTGGTCCCAACCCCGGGGACTTGGGAACATATTGTACTTTGTGGGCTTAAAATTCTTGAATTTTAAAGTCAACAGATAGGATCGGTGGGAATTTTCATTGGTTACATAGTATGGAAAGTGCTTTTCCAGATAACACATTGGCAATCCTGAAAATATCACAGGGAAGTTGTAATTTTATGGCAACTTCTAGAGACGAAAAAACAGTCTTGGAAAAATTGTGGATCCTGCCCAGGGACATGTAATTTGGAAGCACCGGGATTCAAATTCAAACCTTCTGGGTCTAAAGCTCACACAGATTTTATTCTGTTTGGTTGCCTCTTGCAGTTGGATGGAAGGCTAGCCTGAGCCAAGAGGAGGACCCTCTGGGAGGCAAGGAGGGGGACAATGCTCCCTGGAAATGTGAGGAATGGCTCAGGGCTAGGAAAGTTGGTTGCAGAATCATCTAACAGCTGGAGTGCAGGTCCAGCCAGCTCTGTGAACTTGAAAAGAGAGACGGTTTTGAGACAGCCATTGCATTAATAGGTAATAGGAGAGAGAACTCTCTGGGGGTGATTAAAGCCACCACGGAGGACAGAGCCGAAGTGGGACAGAGTGAATCTGCAGGAGGCTTGGGTGTTTCGGACTTGGAGTCTCCAGCAGACATCAGTGGAACAGAAGTGGGAACAGTAGGTTGCATGCTAATCGGATTGAGGAGGCCTTCTGATCAGTCTGCAGCCTCCAGGAGGAATCACGCTGCTTCCACAGACAGAGCGCACAGCACATGACCTGCCCTACCGTGCAAAGTTTTCAGGACATTCTGAAACAAACTGAAACTTCCCTGGCTTTCAGTTCCCTGTCGTTTCCTCCTCTCTTCTTTGTTTTCAGTCCCCTGTCCCAGCCCATCACCTTAGAGCACGCCCTGCAGCTTCTATGTTAGCCCCTTTATGCTTCTTCCTAATGTTCCTTAAATGATTACACCACTTTCTCACACCGACTTCCCTTCCTCTGCATATTCAGGAAAAGAGGCCATGTGAACAGTGAGTGCATTTACATTTCTGAGCGGAGAGTCAGTAAACAGGAACTGTTCTTGATTTTTCTACTGTTTCATAAACCCACAGGTACATATACATTTAAAATGCACTAATTTAAAAAAAAATGCTATAATCATTTGTTCTCATTGCTTTGTTTTGCTAAACTAAGAAAAGCTGATGGGAATATGGAGGAGGGAAGAAAAATGGCAAAAGACTGGCGGCTCTGCAGACCAGATGGCCTGAGACGCAGTGACCCGGAGGCTGGTAGGCAGGCCAGGGTGGGGTGAGGGATGCTGGGATCCCAGTAAGAGGGGTGAGAGTGTGGTCCTCACGTCTAAGAGCTGAGCTAGCTTGCGGAAATGCCCCTAAGAGGTTTTCAATCTATTGATCCACCTCTTCATTATGAGTTTCAGGTAGAAAAGGATCATCATTTTAAATACTGTACAGCACTTAACACATTGAAGAGAAATCAATATGTGCTAATTTACATATAGAGCCTAAAGGAGATGTAAATTCAAATAAGTAAAAATGAGCAGGAACCATTATGTTCCACCTCCAACTTCATGATTGCCAGCACCTGTGTACATTTGTGAATGTCACTGCTTGTGTATTTAATGTATACTTCTCTGTAAGTCTGTGAAAACCGACGCCGTTTTATTGAAAGACATTTTTACGTTAGACTGTTCTGATTCTCCTTGGAGTCAGGTTTTCAACCTCGTTGTATTTCTAAGAAGTGAGCGCCACCTTCTGGCTGCTGCGAGTATTGCTGAGCAGCCAAATGGAATAAATAGGATGTTTTTTGGTTTGGTTTTTGTTTTTACCATTCTTAACCAGGTTATGGAATTACATTATCTTCTAGTTCCTAAAGCATAGTAATCATTTTCAATTATTATGACTTCTTGAGCAGTCCCTTTTTCTCCTTTCAGTCCTTATACAATTTGTTTGCAGAATGTTAAGGTTTTATTTACACAGATACAATGTGCACACAATCTGTCTATTCACTTTCCTTGCTGCACAGCCTGGCATTGGGATTGGTGGCTCTCATGGCCAGCGGGGCTGCTCCATCCACAGTGGCTTTGCGGTTCTTCGAGGAAACATTGTGAGCAATCCCAGCACAGTAGGGTTTGTTGCACATCAGCAGCACTTCAAGCTCCTTTAAGCTCCTGTGGACCAGGAACTTCCCAAAGCCGCTGGGCAGCACATGCTTTGTTTTCTTGTTGCTCCCGAACCAGTGCTGGGCATCAAGGTCTGGCCCTTGAATCTTCTGTGCACCCTGTTGTCAGTACCTCTAGGTTCCCACCAGTTACACTGAATTCTGACATATTGGTCTGACTGGTGCTGGATGCACTTCTTGGTCCTCCTTTTGACAATCCTGGGTTTCATGGGGGGTCTGAGGGCAGTGATGGTGCTGAGTTGGTGAGGCCTGCCACCTCAACAGGCATGCTAAGGAAGAGAGGAAGGTGGTGCACGAGACCTGGAAGGACTTCCCATATCTAATTTTTACTCAATAGGTATCAGTGTCTCTAGCACGAACTATAATATAATAATCAGCACTACCCTAGCACAACCCAGGAGTTCCCATATACTCTCCAGGCAGAGACTGGTGCACTGGCCCCAGAATACAGATTAACAATGGCAATGTTCAACCTTTTTCATCCCATGATGCGCATAAACTCATCACAGAACTCTGCGGCACACCAAAACTAGATCATATCTGTTGCTGATCTGACAACATAGGTATAATTTTGATTGAGTCACACTGGTTGGCTGTGGTTGTGTTGGCTGTTGTCATTTTTCAATTTCACAATCTAAAGGAAAAGAAGTCAGTGCCCCTGACTAAATAGTCATGTGTCGCATGTTTGAAAAATTATTGTGCAGCACAGGTTGAGAATCTCTGGGTTAGGAGTTTGGTGGAAATTTGAATCCTGGTTCTCAGGCTCAGAAACTAGGTCTGGGGTGGAGCAGAGCTGTACAAAGAAGCTCTCTCGGTAGAAATGAATTTTGTCCACCCCTCCGTGGGGGCTAAAAAATACATTTCTCATCTGTAAATTAATGACTAGAATTGTCCTTGGTATAAAATCCTGCATGGGTTCCACCTGCACAGTCTGGAGCTTTACCTTTCAGGTTCACGTTCAACCTCTTAGCACATGGCTACAATCCGGGCAGGTTCCACTACATCCTAAAGGTGTTCCTCTTTGATGAGACTGAGAAAACAGGAATCACACAGGGTAGATTTGACAAATGGTATGGTTTACTGTGGTATTGTCATCGTCCCCTGGAGTTTATTTTTTTCTTTTCTGTGAAATTTGTACTTGAAAACTGTTCCAACAATTTAAAATTAGAGGGTCAGATTTAAAAGTTCTTGCACAACTAGCCAAATGTTTTTATTTTGTTGCCTAGAAACAGTGCTTTTAAATCCCAGCTTGTATGGGTCCGTATCCGTTGCTTGGGCTGCATTTAGATGTGGCTTTTTCTCATTGGGTTTGCAAAGCGTGGTGCTGTGTATACATGAAATAGCTGGAACAGGGATCGCGGGCACAGTAGCTCATGACACAAGCATCTCAGAGCCACTTCCCCCTTAATGAGAGAGAACAGAGTCGTTCACCACGGCCAGCTCTCTACTAGGTCACTGTACTTGAATTTCAAGTACAACTTTTCATCTTCCATGAACTACATATACACATTAAAGTTCTAGATTACAAGGTGTGGACTGGATATGTCACTAGAATTTTTATAGCTGTGCAAAACAACAACAACAACAAAAAACCCTACTCTGCTAAACAAAAAGGCTCTGGGCATGGAGTAGTGGGGCCAGGTAACTAAATTCAGCCTCTGTTTAAAGCTCTGAAACACCAGTGTTGGCGCTACCCGCCCTTGGCCATGAGGCTTCTTGACAGAAGGTCTTGGAGTACTTTTCGGTGAGATACCACGCTCTCACAGGCCACAGGTGCAGGCGCTAAGGGATGGGCAGGGTGGAAAAGCTGGATTTATGTTAACAACCTGTGCCTGCTCAGTGCTGCAGAATACTGAAGGGGTGCCCCAGAGCCTCTAGGTATATGGGGGGAAAGGTTCCTTGGAATTTGTGACGTGTGAGCAGCAAAAGGAAAACTCATATGTTTTCCTACTTGTATAGCACACACCCACCACACCTCTACTCGGACTGGGATTCAATTGGTCGGAATGGGGCCCCTGCCTGGGTTTCCCAAGGCTCCCGGGGCCACCCCGCTATGCTGCCAGGGTAGGGACAGATCTGTGCGAACGAGAACGTTTCTCACCGACCGGAGAGGTGAGGTGGCCCTGGGTGAGACAGCCGTGTGTGAAATCACAGATGGGAGGCTCTGAGGAGCAGAGGTGGTCAGGGAAGGAGAACAGGTATCAGGTCAGAGAGCTGGGCAGGAAACAGGAGGGGAGAATGGCCGATCTGAAGTAGGAAGAACTCTGACGACGACGCGGGGAAATGCTCTGAGCCCCGCGCGGCTGCGAGGCCCCACGGCTCCCCTGCACAATGTGCTCGGGCTGAGAGGGGTCGCAGCGGAAGCCACAAGGCCCGGGGCTCAGCGGCCTGTTTCCTGAACAGAACGCAGTTGGCCTCGGCATGCGCCTCACGCTCGCAGATGAAAGAAATACTCAACACTAGTTTGTTGACACATGGACTTAGTATAAAAAATGAGAGAGGAGATAAGAGCCTATGTTGGTGGTTGGTGAATGAATTGTGGGTGCGAACCGTCGTTGGAAGAGCTTGTTAAAACACACATTGACTAGCTCAGCCTGAGACATTTTGGTTCGGCAGGTCTAGGGCGGGGCTCGGAGAAGGGCTACTTCTGAAATGTGTGCGTCTGTGAGATAAAAACACAGGTGGAGAACTAGATATCGCATACCCACAAACTTAAAAGTTGTAGAGCACACTAACAGACTGTTAATTTAAGGAAGCTTGAATCTCCTTCCTGGACAAATAAGCCTATACCTGGACGGTCAAGTTCAAATACAGAGCATTAATGGTTAGGCTTTATCCTCTATCTCAGTGGAGGTCTGTCAGAGGTCTGTCCTCCTACCTCAACAAATACCAAATATGCCTTCCTAATAACCTGGAAGGCCAGATTTATTTTATTTTAATTTTTTATTTATTGATTGATTTTTAGAGAGAAAGAGAGAGAAAACATCAATTTGTTGTTCTGCTTATTTATGCATTCACTGGTTTATCCTTGCATGTGCTCCAACCTAGGATGGAATCCATAACTTTGATCCATTGGGTGATGCTCCAACCAGCTGAGCTATCCAGCCAGGGTAAGGCCAGGTTTAAATTTAGCATTTTCAAGTCTCTCAGTGTCTCTCAAGTCACCCACTCTTCTCTTTCCATCTGCCTCCATCTGGAACCATGAGGCACCTCTGTGCTTGTGTGGGGACATCCCAGGCCACATGCTTAAGTTCTGATCAATCACCATCCACTCTCACCACTGAAGCAGCAGCCCCACAGTCCTAGGACTGTACCCACCCATGACATCTCTGCCCTCTAGAGGGCAGATGGGGAAAAGAGACCGCCTGGGCCATGTTGGTGGGCTTGAGTCCTTTGGGTAAGCCACTCAAAGATTTCAGTTTCCAGGTCACTGTGTAAAAGGAGGCAGTGGGCTCCTTGTGGACATGTTCCCAGGTCCCAGGAATGCTCATCCCAGAGAACAGACAGGGCTGGACAGTGGGCAGATCAGGCCTTCTAAGCGTCCCAGAGCAGGTCTTCCTTTTGCCCTGAGGGGAATATTGAACCCTGGTAAAAAGATGCTTGAAGCCTGATCTTAGACCCTGACATTGTGGAGTGCTGACCTTGCAGTACTGGCAGCCCGGGGGCTGTGGGCTGCCGTCCACCTGTGGGAACCCTTCCATGTATTGCCTCCCTCCCCCCGTGACTTCTACCACCAAACAAAATCAAGGAAAAATACTTCTCCCCCTACTTCAAACAGTCTTTAAAAGAAAGTAGGAGTTTTAATTGCCGTTTTTCTCACACTTAAGATTCCTAGGTTTTAGAATTTAGAAATAATAAATTTGAGTCAAAGAAACAATATAATTTCATATGAATGTAATGTTTTTGTAAAACTTACACCTTGTTATCAGCTGAGAACTTTACACAGGATTAAAAATCCATTAGGACAACGCTCACACCTTTAGTTCTTCAGCTGAGGCCTTACAACCTTATTTGTTTAAAACGGAAATATTGGTTTAGCCAGGCACTCCTTCTGCAAGAGGAGACATCTGTGCTGGCATTGTTCCAGTCTGTGACCACAGCTAGGGAGAGTTGGTCAGCATTGTGCAACCGCAGCCCAGGCCGGGGCTGGAGGACAATATGTTAAGTTAGTCTCTCCTTTCCTCAGGTCCTCAGGCGGCAGTAAACTTCAGCTACGGCCTTGGAAAGGGATGCCACATAAACAATGTTCAGTCACCTTCGTAAGCTGGGTTAGAGCTTCTCAACTCCGGCCTTCCCATTAGCATTGTTTGGGGAGGTTATAAAGGTGCCCATGTGGCTGGGGAGGGTTGGGGAGGGGTGGATCTCTGTAAATTCCTGTGTAATGAGTTTGCGGAGAGCCCAGGTACCCGTGCTTTTAGAAACCCTCCAAGGAACAGAGATGGGCCACCAGGATTGAGGACCACCAGTTTAAAGAACCCGCTACTACCAAAGATTCTGTGACAGTAAAATGAGAACAGGTAGGTTTTGATGAGAGGCACAGAGAAGTGGGACAATGAGAGGAAAGGGTCGGAAGATTAGATCAAGATGTAGGGCACGGCTGGAAACGGGGCGGTGACCCGACAGTAGTGTGGCCCCGTCAGGCTGGGGGAGTGAACATGCTTCTGGTCACAGACCGCCACCCAGCTGTCAGGGTGCTGCGCAAAACTGTGGCTACTTCATCGGTGCCAGAACGAATGGCCCAGGACTGTGAGAAACTGGCCATCCCCACAGTCCTCTCTTGGTTTCAGGCTTGCAAAGAAAGACCAGATAGTGCGGTGCACCGGGCTTTGTTCGCCCACGGCAGAGGACGACATGCCCCTGACCTTCCCCGTGAACGGGGAGCAGTGCCCAACCTCTCACCCGTTTTGTGGTGCCAAAGGGAGGTGAAGGCATCCTGACTTCTTCCAGTTCTCACATAGCACTAACCTACCTGATGCTTACATTTCTTTGAACTTTGCATTAAAGTATTCATAAATGCAAGTGCACCAACTCTAAGCCGGAGTTTTCACAAAGCGAACACACTGAGGTCAGGATTGAGGATCAAGAAACAGAAGCCCGCCCTGGCTGGCGTAGCTCAGTGGATTGAGCGCGGGCTGGGAACCAAAGTGTCCCAGGTTCGATTCCCAGCCAGGGTACATTCCTGGGTTGCAGGCCAGAACCCCCAGCAACCGCACATTGATGTTTCTCTCTCTCTCTCTCTATCTCCCTCCCTTCCCTCTCTAAAAATAAATAAATTAAAAAAAAAAGAAAAGAAAAGATTTATCTAAAAAAAAGAAACAGAAGCCCCAGAGCCTAGTCCTGCAGTGGACGCCCGGGCCCTCACTCTTGGACTTCTGGTGCCGAACAGGGTGCGCGGCGGCTACGTGAGTTTCTCGGGAGTGGAGCCGCTGTAGGAACCTGCGTCTGGCCGGCCAGGTCGGCGTTGTGTTTGGGACATCTGTCCGTGCTGTCCCCTGTCGTCATCATTTATTCATCCATTCTCGAGATTTCGTGTTTCTGTTTTTTAATAAGGTGAAACAGAGAGTTAGGAATTAAAGAGAAGTGAGGGACAGCCGTGTCAGATGTCTAAAACAGTATAAGCCTTGTACAAAATATAAGGTGGTAAGTGTTTCTCAGAGCCTGAAATCAGCAAATTCGCATTCACGGCACTGTTTCCTCAGGCTCCTGTGGTTTTTAGAGCTTCTATTTTAAGACCTTAACTAGCGCAGCTGTCCTCTTGAGCGGTTCTCCGCAAAAATGACCTATCCGGCACTGAAGTACCCGGGACTGCATCAGCCTGGGCGGGTGGGACGTCTCCGCCTCGGTAGACGTGGGTGACGGACTGCTCAACTTCGGGTATCATCCCAGACCACACAGAGACTTTTGTTCTCAGGAGAAGCCGTGGGATGGGCCCCGGGCACTGCTGTGCAGGCTTGAGCCGTGACCCTGGCCCATGGTGACATCATCCCCGCCCAGGCTGCAGCCCCAGGCGCCAGGACGAAGGCCCAGCGGCCCGGGGCAGCTCAGAGGCGGGAGAGGGAGGGCCCCCTGCCATCCCCCGCGGGCGGGCGCCGGGTGAAAGCGGCCCGGAGCAGGGAAGGGGGTTGCCCTTGGCTGAGGACGCAGGCGCGGGTGGCTGCTGCTGCTCTTTCTCTCCCATATGTAAGAAGCTCCTGGAGACCCCCCCACCCCGCATCTTGGCTCAGGGCCCCTCCCTCCCTCTCCAGAGCCTGCGGTGTCCCCTCTCTCGGACCTGCTCCCACCAGCGCATCTTCTCTTACCCTCCGGCTTGCGTCTTCTACCTCATAGCTAGACTGGACGATCTAGTCTAATCTGGACGATCCAGATTAGCCTGGACCATCCAGGCTAATCTCCTACTCCGGTAACCTTCACTCCATCTGCAACCTTAACTCCCCTTTGGTTCCCGGGGTGAGGACCTGGACGTCTTTCGGGACACGCTTCCAGGCCGTGATTCTACCTCCTCAAGTCCTGACGTTGTCTCAGCGGCTCCCGCCAGCAGACGGCTGACCCCGGGCCGTCTTCGCCGTTCTGGGTGCCCTCTGCGCGAAGTCGTGGCCACCACCTGGGATAAGTGGGTGACTAGGGGCCGCGCGATGCGAGACCCCCGGGCTGCACAGTTGGGGGAGGTGCACACCAGGCAAAGGAAGGTCCCTGTTAGGCCTTCTGGTCTTTTCATTCATTTTTGCTTCACTTTTAAAAGTTATGTTTGAACTTGTACTGAGTGGAAATTTAATTCTCATAATATACACATTTGGCTTAAAGGGGCTGCCTCTGAACGCTCCCCTTTACGCTGAGAAAATAAACTCCTAGAAGGCTAGGGATGCATCCAGAAAAGAGAGTGATGGGGGGGGGCGTCTGCTCCTGTCCACGGAGCGGCTGGGGGACAGTCGGCCTCGGAACTGGAAGCCCGCACTTCTCCAGGAGGGGCCCGCAGCATCGCCGGTGTTTCTCCCAGCGCCAGCGTCAGATGGGGCACTGGAAGAAAACGCAGATTTTGGGTCCCTCTCCCCACCCTCCGAGTGACAAGTCTGGGGGTGGAGTAGTCTAGGACTATGTGTTTTTAACAAGATTCCCAGGGACGCTGAAGTTAGAGAGCCACTAGTTGGAGACTTAATTTGCCTTTTTCTTACTATATTAACAGTTTAATTAATTCACACACCCTGCAATTCATGCACGACAGCGCACCACGCAGTGGCTTTTAGTATGGTCACGAAGTTGTGCAACCGCCGCTACAGTCAGTTCCAGACATTTTCATGGCCCCGGGACCCCACACCCACCAGCAGCCGTCACTCCTGGTTCTCCCCTCCCCCACCCCCACCCCCAGCCCTGTGTCGGATTTGGCGAGGCTGCATCTGTGCCACGGGCGCCCTGACGATGCTCACGCTGCGGTCTGGGCACCACATGGTCGAGGACCCCGTCTCAGAGCCCGCGGGAGAAGACCACCTTCTCTTCCCAGCCCATGTCCCACGGGTGAGGTTCTCCTTTCCCCCAAAAAATCTTTGGAATCAACCAGGTGGTAACTTCGGTATTGTGGTCATATTTACCTTCCTTAATCATTAACATCTATTTATTATCTTGCTTTGCCCTACAATACAGCTCTGCTCATTATTCGTTTGGGGCACAATTTTACTTCTTCTTGGTGCGCTCACTGGGAGTTGCCTGATCGCAGGCTCAGGCCACAGGCCTGCCTGTGCCCTGCAGTCCCCAGCAGGGAGCCCTGGACACGCCATTCAATTCAGCCACTACTTTCTCTGCCGGTCCATTGATCGAATCCAGATAGCCCCTGCTTTTCTCCTGCGTGTGGTTTGCTTATCTGTTAACATACCTTCTAAATGAAGCTGTGTCCCTGGCTACTATAAGAATAGGGAGGTTATAACAATTATCTATGATCATATCGTGACCAGTGAGGGGAAAGTGCATGGCTTTCACTCTTTGAAGTGTGTGTTTCTCAACTAAAGTGTTTCTCGCACTTGGCTGCACATTGGCATCACTCAGAGAACTTAAAAATAATAATAACATTAATGGTGCCTGGGTCTTGCCACAGAGGTTCCATTTGAATCCATGTGGGCTGCTGGCTGGGCGCAGACAGGGTCAAAAACTCCCAGGAGATTCTAATACTTTGAAAAGTTTCAGAGCTCCTGAAACACCTGGTTCTCCTCGTGTGCTTCAAGAGAACCACTCCTTTCCCAGCGGGTTATTTTCACAAACACCCATCCTTGCGGTACTGCCGGGCCTCCTGCGGTTGTGTTCCTTTTGAATTTTGCTGCCTTAAACGAGAAAAATATAATGAACTGCTATTTGCATGTTGCACGAAACAAATTCACTCTGAGTTCTAGATAAACCGGCTCTGAGCTGGAAATGAGAGACAATAAACTCTGCCAGATTCTGCATTTTCTGTCTCAATGTCGTTTGTCCACAAGGACTTGGCAGGAAAGAACTCGTGCTCACAACTAATGACTCGAAGAGGATTGTGGGAGTAATAACGTGTTGTGAAACAGTCCCCTAATTTCCAGGGGCATTTTTCCCATTATAAATCAATTACACACAAAAACAAGAGCACGACTTTAATACTAAGATGTATAGCAATGCCATGTCATTTGAAATGTGATGAGCTCCTGTCTACCATCCCATTGGTTTTGAAAATGAAACAGATTGATTTTAGTTAAATAATGCCACTTGAGATTAGCTTATATTTCATCAGTTTCAAATTAGTTGTTGCCAACCTAATGTAAAAGAGGTCAACTGATCTCCATCCCACCCCAAAAGTTAGTAGATAGATACCACCAGGTTTAAAAATAATAAGTCAGTAGCTACCCGGGGTGTCCAACCTTTTGACGTCTCCAGGCCACACCGGAGGAGGAAGAGTTGTCTTGGGCCACATAATAAATACACAAACACTAATGAAAACACTAATGAAAACGGAGCAAAATAAGGTTTTAAATAAATTTACGATTTTGTGTTGGGCCGCATTTGTAGCCATCCTAGGCCACATTGTGGGCTGCAAGTTGGACATCCTTGGAAACCTAGGAAATAGCTCGTTATTAAGTAATGATTGTGCCAGCAGGTTTCACCTATTAACTCCCTCATTTCTGACCCTTTCCAATGGTTGGGCCCTCATGTCTCCGAACTATTAAACATGGTGTGAAATTTAGTTATGGTTTCTCTTTAGCCATATTAATAATTTAGAGCAATCTGTCTACGTTACTTGATGAAACTGATGAAAAAACATTAACAACATAAGAGGACTTCTAGAGTGATACACTTCAGGATCCATGAGAAAACACTTGTCTTATTTCAGTCATTGATTCCACATGTAAATCTACATCTGAGGGTTCAGGTACTCACTCAGCCCTACTCAGACGTATTTTAGTAAGTCAGCCATGCTAGCTGAGAACAGATAGCTTTTTTAATTTGCTAATTTTAAAAAATGTAAAAATAAGTGTCACAGGTTCGATTCCCAGTCAGGGTACATGCCTGGGTTGCAGGCCGTGACCCCCAGCAACCACACATTGATGTTTCTCTCTTTCTCTAAAAAAATAAATAAATAAAATCTTTTAAAAATGTAAAAATAAATTTAAATTGCATCTTCAAACATCTGTTTCACCAACCTCACCATCTTCACCTAGAGACTTCAAGACTAATAGTGGCAAATATTTACGTAGCTCATTAGGAATTTGCAGAGTACTTTTATATGCGTTTCACTATATTCTGCCCCAACCCAGGAAGATTGGAAGGGCAGCAATGAACATATTGCATGTTTTTTAAAAGTGGGTCTCCGAGAAGTTGAGTGAATAAGATGTGTGGAAACCGAGAGCCCCACGGATTCTGAAATGACTGGACTCTACCAGCTGTACCAGCAGCTACCTACGTTGTAGCTAACTGAGAAAGATGTGCGAGATCGTGAGGAAAACAAAAATCTCATTTTGGTCACTTTTATGAATGATTTTTGTATTTTCAGTCCGTTTGTCTTTGGTAGAAAACTCACTGCACTGGCGTTACGTTTAGGTTGTAAACAGCAAAACCTTAACGGGCACGGGCGACGGCCTGCAACCTCATCCAGGTTACGAGAGCGAGTAACCACAGGCACGCTCGCCACCCTACCCGCGTTTCCTAAGTAGTGTGATCAGTTGTTTTCCCTGGTAATGCGGGAAAATTAAACAGATCTTTTCATTTTTTTAATCGCATTTTCTGTATCCCATTTCTTTCACAGTATTTTATTCTACGCTTTAGCAGTGTCTGTAGTTCTTCGGTTAGGCCACTAGAGGGTAGTCTTTAGTCAGTAATGTCATGGGTACTCTTGGCTGGAAAATGATTCTACTGGGAAACATTTCATACCCGCTCACGCTGTGTCCGCCTGGTGGTCACAGAATAAGGACTTTTAGTGACTTGAGTCTTCTTTTTTATTTTTAATGCCTAGCCTTCTTTTGGTTCTATACTGACCCTTGCTTCCAGATACTTCATTATTTCCCCATCCTGGCCTTATTTATACGATGGAGCGTCCTGAGTCCTGCCCTTGGTGGTGGTTTAGTCTAATCTCTGCCAGGTGAGGCACCTCTCTGTGGACAATGTATTCTGGGGAAGCACAGAACAATAGGCCTAGACCTGTGCTGCAGCTTAGGGAACACTTTGGAATTTGTATCTAGAAGTAAATTTCAGAGTACCCCTGCACCACCTTTGGTATCCAAATCATTGCCTGCTAATGATACCACACTGCAAACTTTTACAAAGTCAGTCTGGGCAATCCAATAGAAGTCTTCTTTCTGTTTCGTCTGGCCCATCTGATTGCCCTAGCAAAGGCAAAAATCCATTCACACAGGCTATTTGCATGATACGGTCCAAAGATTTACTAAATCGTATTTGCCCTTAGTCATGCAAGCATAGAATCTCAAAGTCAGTAATTCCCTCTTCTTTTTCCCACAATGACTGTTGATTCTCCCAATACTATAAGGTTTTCTTTTATTATTGTTAACTCACTTTCATAACCATACCTGTGTTTCAGGTTCTCATTCTTTACATACCTCACAGAAAATGAGACGCCATCCCTTCTTTTTGCAGTAAATCAAGTCCTCCTACTTCTAAGGTCCTCCAGGAATTCTTTTTGTACAATATTACGGCATGTTCCTACTTCCTTAAAGTTCTCTCACTGTCGAACATAAGCATTCATACAACATGTTTCAGATGGTCCTTTGGGAATCATTCTCTGCAGTTAACAGAGCGCTGAGACCGCCTCAGTTCCCAGAGATACCATCCCACTGTTCGTCTGCCCGTGTTCATCTGCCCAGTGCGGGGTGTGGGGGCTGCTTGGGTGTGTGATTATGAATCTTCAATTGCTCGAGGACAACAGGAAGCCTGGTTTCTGGTTGCCACTACTTCAAACTATAATTGAGATTGTTATTGTTTGTGGGACATGGAAATTTTTCCTCATAGGGGTCAACTGAGTTCACCCTGTTTCTTAAGATTGAGAGACCTTTGGCTCAAAACCCCATTGTACGGATTGTGGAAAGTCCCATATCTCACCGAAGCTTTTAGAATTTTCCCAGGGACGTGAAGCCTGCCTCTGATCACATCAGGCCCCAAGTCTCTGTCCCAGCAGAGCAAGTTCAGTTTAGAAATGGCTCGCAGTGACCATCAGGCTCTGCCCTTCCCACGGGGACCAATGGCAGAGGGAGCCTCCCCCTTCGTTCTCCTGGACGCCCGCCTATCCTCTCTCCCGAGAAAAGAAACTTGTTCAGGCCTGACATTTCTGTATGTTTCAGGAAATGAAGGCAATTTATATTCACAAATGTTGTGAAATGTTATTAATAGTATTTAAACATTTATCTTATTAAAAAGTAAGTTACCCAGTTATTTTTGCAGCTACAATGCTCGCCTTCTGCCATTTCGACTGGCCCTCTTTCTCCCTTACTTTCTAAAAGTTGCTCATAGGAACTCCAGATTTTTCTCATTCCATTTTTCTTAACACCTTACCCCTCTCCTGCTTCATTCTTCTTTTAAATCCCAGCTCTACCCAGGTGGTCAACAGAACAAAATAGCTTTTCATTTATTAGTACTCAACAGTGTATAGACTATGCTTTTGGTTACATACCAGATCTGTCCAGAAGGTATCTAGCCATGTAACATGAAAGATAGACACATTTATTCAAGAAGATACAACATACAAGAAACATGTATGCAGGACAATGATGCCTCAGTCCCCTTTCAAGTAGGCACCTTGGGACCTCACACAGTTCTCCCAATCACCAACAGCTGCCCCATCGTATTTTCCTAAATCTCATCAATGGTCTGAAATCTCTTCCCTTTCAAGGGTGATTTCAGTTTGGGGAAAAAGCCAGAAGTCACAGGGCCCCAAATCTGGACTGTGTCACCTGGGTGATTTGATGTTTCACCAAAGCTTCCATGTGAGATGTGATGCAGGAGCCGTCACATTGTTGTGATGAAAAACGGCAGTCACCAGTGGCCCATAGCTGCAGCCTTCTGAATCATCTGAATAGTTTCTTCAGAGGAATGTTTGAGCTTAACACAAAATCTGATACACACTCATTGCTCTACCAGATCATTTTGAATGTGACACCCACTCAGGACACATGCTCACTCAATGGCATCTACCGTCCCCACTGACTAGTACAACGAAGTTGACATTGTTCACGCATGTGCACTCCAGGCCACTCACCTTGGCTGCCAGGTTTCATTGATGTCACACAAACTGTTCTCACTATGTTAACAATGGCTGGACTTTTCCCAGACAGACCTTGTATAGCTTTGTGTGTGCAGGTGTGTGTGTGTGTGTGTGTACTAAGATGGGTTGGGATGACCAAATGGAATTTAGCTATTCAACTTATATTTGATTTGCAAATTCTACAGCCAGTCAGCATTCATTTATTCAACAACTGTTTTTTTTTTTTTTTTGGATGGAGGCTGGAAAAACATTTTAATCAAAGATTATAAAAGGTTAATATTTCTTATTTTTTATTTCTTTTTCCTTAGAGTTGACATTCAATATTATATTAGATTTAGGTGTACACATAGTGGTTAAACATCTATGTCACTTACAAAGTTATCTTCCTGATAAGGCTCGTGCCCACCTGGCACCGTACATAGTTATTATAATATTACTGGCTGTGTTCCCTGTGCTGCACTTCACATCCCCATGACTATTATGTCACTACCTGTTTGCACTTCTTAATCCCTTCACCTTTTCCACTCACCCCTCAAACTTCTCCCATCTGGCAACCATCACTTTGTTCTATGTATGAGTTTATTTCTGTTTAGTTTTCACCAAATAATTATTGAACATTTACTTGCAAAAACAAATACAGTTCCTTCACTGTTGAAGTGGACAGTCTAGTAAATAATCAAAAAACCACAATTGTCCATGTCTACTTCTAAGCTCTAACAAATCTTAAAAAGGATGGGTGTATGGTAGTCTGTTTTGTACAGCCCTGTTTTGGGGTGTCATAACAAAATACCATGGACGTGTTTGGTGGCTTAAGCAGCCGGCATTTATTTCTCACAGCTCTGGAGGCGGGAGGTCTGATATCAGGGTGTCAGTGTGGCTGGGTTCTCAGGGGAGCTCAGGTCCTGGCTGAGCTCTCAGACAGCTGCCGCCTTGCTGTGTCCTCACAGGGCAGACAGAGTGGGGAGGGGAGCGAGAGAGTGCTCGTCTAACCCTGATCACCTCCTGAAGGCCTCATCTCCACTCATCATCACACTGCAGGTTAGGGCTTCAGCATGCGAATTTCAGGAGGGTAAAGATATTCAAGTTATTAGTAGGAAAAGTCAGAGAAGAGAGGAAGTGGGACAGTAGAACCATCACATTTTTACTTAAAAGGATCATTCTGGTTGTGGTATGGGGAATAGATGTTGGGAAAGGGGTGTAGATGTTGGGAGGGGGTGTAGATATTGGGAAGGAATGTGAGTGTGTGTAGATGTTGGGTCAGGTGTAGATGTTGGGAGGGGCTGTAGGTGTTGGGA
Organism: Phyllostomus hastatus; assembly: GCF_019186645.2. Taxonomy (NCBI): domain Eukaryota; kingdom Metazoa; phylum Chordata; class Mammalia; order Chiroptera; family Phyllostomidae; genus Phyllostomus; species Phyllostomus hastatus. The sequence continues at coordinate 31,444,960 of NW_025333916.1, forward strand.
GGGGGTGTAGAGGACTGGCCAAAAGCTGAAGGATTGGTAACATATTCTGTCAGAGAGGCTGTGAGGGATGTGCTGGGGGCTTGTGAAGTGGGCAGTGGGCAACATCCATCAGTTACAAAGGCATGTGCCATTAGACTCAGCAATTCCAGAACAGCAGATTGAGTCTGCAGGCTACTTTCAAATATTGGAAATGACTCAGGTACAAAGTTATTCATTGGAAAATAATTTGTGATAGTGATATCTTGAAAAAAATCAATAGGTGACTGGTTCAATAAATTACACTTACATACAATTGAATGATATGCTCTCTATGAGTAGATATCAAATAATATTCAAAAATTAGGTGAAAAATGTATGTTACAAAATGGTATGTACAGAAGGCTATATTTTTGTGTAAAAGACCATAAGATGATAAAGACAATGAGGTCTGTCCAGAGAAGTCCAGCCATTGTTAATATAACGAAAACAGTTTGCATGACCTTGATGTAACCTGACACCAAGGAGACAGGACTGCAATGTACATGTGTGAACAATGATGAACTCACTGTACTAATAAGTGGGGGTGGTAGACACCATTGAAGAAGCATGTCTACTGTGTGTTCATCACATTCAAAATGACTGAGCAAATAGAGCAACAAATCTGTATCAAATTTTGCATCAAGCTTGAACATTCCTCCACAGAAACTATTCAGATGATTCAGAAGGCTGCAGCTATGGGCAACTGGTGATTGGCAGCTTCATCACGACAGTGCACCAGCTTGTGCACCAGGTCTCACATAGAGTTTGTTTGTGAAACATGACTCATCCCCACCACATCCCAGATCTGGGGCCCTGTGACTTCTGGCTTTCCCCAAAAATAAAATAGTCTTTGAAAGGGAAGAGATTTCAGGCCATCAATGAGATTCAGGAAAATATGATGGGGCAGCTGATGGTGACGGGGAAAACTGTGTGAGGTCCCGCAGTACCTACGTTAAAGGGGACTGCGGTGCCATTGTTCTATGTACAATGTTTCTTGTATCTTGTAACTTCTTCAATAAATGTCTCTATGTTTCATAGTGTATGGCTGGATACTTTCCGGACAGACCTCGTATCTTTACCTTTGGGGTAAAGGGGAAACTCAATTAATTCAAAATGAGGATAAGCTATACAGAGCTTTCTCTCTGTATGGATGACTATATATCTACATGTGTATATATGTATTTACATGTGTCTGCACATATGTATTTACATGTATATTTGTAATTTTAACTTTCAATTGTGTAAGTGTATTTACCATTCAGAATAATACCTTATTTAAGCCCCAATGTTTATTTTTCTATCTCTTATAGTTTTTCTCATAGCTAAATGACTAATAGTTGATGCTAAAGACAGACCCTATGTTTCTGAATTCGGCCTCTGTCACCTACTAGCTGTGTGCCCTTGGGCAAATTACTTCATGTCTCTGAACCTCAGTTTTCTCCTGCATCTCAGTTGTTGTTTAGTGGACTTAGAGTTTCCATCTTGCAAGAGTAAATTGCTCTGGGTATCTGTGACAAAACAATGCAAACATACTTAACTTGACTGAGCTGTGTACTTAAAAAGGGTAAATTTTATGTTTTGTTTTACCACAATTAAAAACAAGATATTTCTAAGTGAGGATGTGTATGGTATCTACCTGCGATTTCGCTGTGAGGATGATATAAATCAATGAGTCTGAGCAGCCCTAGGGGAGAGCCTGACATCCTGGAAGGCAGGGAGGTCTGAGTCATCCTCTCTGGAATGAGAGATAGCCCGCTCTGGCCACACCCTCTGAACTCCCGTGAGTGAGTCCGTGTTAGAAGTGGTTCCTCTGTTTGCAGATGAAGCTTGGTAGTCTCTGGGGGCACCATGACACACGTTTTCTAAGGTTTAAGTGGGACTCTCTAAAGCTTAGGGGTAAAAATATTTATATTGCCAACACCCCCAATTTAAAAAGCTATACAATACCTCACTTCGTGAGGAAGGTTTTTGTGGCTCCAGAACAACAAAGTCACTCCCTGGAATGTTTTCATTTGGCAAAGGGATGGAAAGAGCTGCTCCCGTGACGCAGGCGGCTGCCTCTTCGCGACCCGGTTCCCGAGGTTCCTGGTGCGCGGCAGGCAGCGGTGTCCGTCCGCGGGTGTCCTCCGCTGGGCCTCCCGCCCGTCCGTGGCCGGCACACCAGCCGGTCTGATTTCTGGGTTTTCTTCATAACATTTTACTTCCCACAAGCAGCAGGATCTCCCATGGCCACACACACGGGGTTTATCCATGTCATTTTTACTTTTTTCAGCAGCTTCACAGCTTCTGACTCAGTTAATTTTTCAGCCACTTTCTCTCCAGCATCTGTTGTAGTAAGCACCGCCTGTCAGTTTCGTCCCAGCAAACCAATCCCACTCAGATGTGTGTGACAAGGAAATCGAATTCCCATCCTCGCTGCAAATTCTGAGCAGTAACGGTGGGGAAGACACGCTAAGGCCACTCAGAAGTGGTTTGGCACCGTGACAGTGCAGTCCACACCACAGCGCCGCAACCCGAGTTAGAAATATGTCCAGTTCCTGAAAAGGTGACCTTCGAATACAATGTTTCTTTGCTTTTCTGGTTAACTGGATGGCTCAGAAGAATATCCATATCCTTACATCTGACGTTTGCCTTTGGCATCTACGGTTGACGATTGTTTCAGAGGAACGAAGTGCTCTAGCATAAGAAATGCGGAATGAATCGCATAAATACAAAACATAAAATAAGTGTCATCTTCAAAAATGAAAGGAAAGAAATACACTTTTGTTGTTAAATATAGGGTGTTTACCTTTAAAATTTTTGTAAAAAATTATATCTGTTATCTGCCATTAGAAATCATAACAACATCTAAAATTCAGCCACCAGCCACTGTGTGTGAAAACCCCCACGTTGAACGCCCCAGGTGCGTCACGACCCTCTACAGGACAACCTGTGCGGAGCGAGGAGGGTGAGTGTCGGCAGCCGCCCGGAGGCCCCACACTTGTCAAAGGGCAGAGTTGGGACTCGGGCCGTGACGACGCTTAATCACGGTGCGCCACCATTGCTATTTATTTTGCTGCCCTGTTTATTTTTCCAGTCATAAACCCTGCTTAAATATTCATGAAGAGTAATTTGATTTTTCCCCTCCTCTGAGCTGTAAATTTTTATAATTGGATTTCTATGGACCTTTGCACTCCAGACAATATTTGAAGTGAATTTATTTTTCGAACTTAGGATATTAAGTGGCTCCTGTGGTCTAAAAATTCTAGGGAGCCAAGCCTTCCAGCCTAGTCTGCTATTTGACAGGTCTGCTGATTATCAGTCTGCTAAAGCTGCCATAACTAAGTGCCACGAAACGGATGGCTTAGAACGACAGAAACTTCTGGTCTCTGTCCTGGAGACCAGAAGTTTCTGTCAGGGAGTCGGCAGGGCCGCGGTCCCTCTGAAGGTACGGTGGAAGCGTCTGTTCCAGGCCTTTCTCCTCGGTTTGTAGCTGGCTATCTTTCCCCAGTCTCCTAATCTTTTCTTACGAGAACACCAATCCTCTTGGTTTAGGGTGCACCCTACTGACCTTAGTTTAACCTGATTACCTCTAAAGACCATGTTCTAAATACAGTCACACTCTGAAGTACTGGGGGTTAGGACTTTGCCATGTCTTTGGGGTCAGGGACGGGGGCGTTGGCGGGTGGGGTGGTTGTAGTCCGACCGGTAACACCAGCTCCCGAATCGGAGTAGCGCGTGGAGGTAGAGCCTGGAACTGAGAGGGACCTCACTCGGCCGGCCGTGTGGCCCAAGGCCCGTTTCCCTTCTGTGGAACAGGGGATTGGACTGGCTGATTTCTACTCCAGTCTTTCACGTCACACTTGAATCTATTTTAACAAAACGGATGCTATGTATCTCAAGATTTCCCTGCTGCAGTCATTTCATAAAAGTTTTTGGAAAGGGGACTTTGTCTTTCTACTTCTACCCATTTGCCACAGATTAGGCATCTGATGAGCGATCTCAGCCGCTCGGGTCTTCTCTCAGCAGGACCAGCTCCAAGGACGCAGTGCATTCCTCATCTTTTCACTTTTCTCCCTGAGACCTCCTGATTTTTCCTGTCTTTCCACACCCTCAGAGACAGACCAAGTGCCTCGAATTATCTTCACAGACAGGCTCTTCTGCCACAGAGATCCAGAGACACCAAAGCTATGTTCAATTTTAAAGGAACTGCCTATGGAATTCTGAGTGTTTGGTCAACATCCCTGCATCAGGTTGACCTTTGACTTCAGCCCCTGACTTTACGAGGTAATCCCATCAGAAAATGTTCCTGGAGATAAAGGTGTGGCAAAGCCTACTTCAGCCCATCTAATCTTGCAGCCCACCCCTTCCACCAGGATCAGAGGCCTAGTGTTGTGATGAGAAACTGAGTCTCATCACACAGGGGCTCCTTTGCCCAGACAGGGCAGGGCGGGGTGGGGGGGTGGCTGGGTGTGAGCACAAGCAGGGCCCTCCAGAAACCTGCATCACTCAGGGATTCTGCTCCAGGCCGTGGGAGAGCTGTGCCGCCCACTGTCTGGACCAGCCTCTCTGACATTTCACCTTTCCTCATCCGGTTCTTTCATTCATTGTTGGATTTGCCCAGCAGCTAACCAAAGTGACGTGAGGAGTGGAGATGACATCTCCTATGTTATTTGTACAATAAATTAGTGGTTAAGCAATGTTTAAGGTGTCATTCGAGTTGTTTCTCATACCTTATTAACTATGATTTGTGTGTTTTACTATATATTTTACTTGAGGCTTTTACTATAAAGCATGCTTCTTTTTTGTCTTTTTAAATATATTTTATTGATTATGCTATTACAGTTGTCCCATCCCCTCCTTATTCCCCTCTGCCCTGCACACCCCTCCCACCCACATTTCCCCCCTTTAGTTCATGTCCATGGGTCATACATGTAAGTTCTTTGGCTTCTACATTTCCTATGCTATTCTTAACCTGCCCCTATTTTCTACCTACCATTTATGCTACTTATTCTCTGTACCTTTTCCCCCTCTCTCCCTCTCCCACTCCCCTATTGATAACCCTCCATGTGATCTCCATTTCTGTGGGTCTGTTCCTGTTCTAGTTGTTTGCTTAGTTTGCTTTTGTTTTTATTTTAGCTGTGATTGTCAATAACTGTGAGTTTGCTGTCATTTTACTGTTCATATTTTTATCTTCTTTTTCTTAGATAAAACCCTTTAACATTTCATATAATATACGTAGCAGGCACACTACGAAAAAAAATGGCCCAAATGAAAGAACAGATTAAAGCTCCAGAAAAAATATGACTAAGCAACAAAGAGATAGCCAACCTATCAGATGCACAGGGCAAAACACTGGTAATCAGGATGCCTACAGCATCCTCTTTTGGAGACAAAAATCTTAAAAAACAAAGAGGGAAAAGAAGAGTGGTGAACATAGCAGGAGGTGCAACTCTGTATGAGTGCAGCGAGCATTCACAGGTCAGTGGAATGTAAGCCCTGGGGAAAGACTCAGAAAGTGGGGCTCTGAGAGCCAGGAGGGAGGGGGCCGCTTCTCCAGGCTGCCCGGGAAGCTCAGGGCACTTGGCTTTGCTCTGCCACCACCACAGATGGCGTTCAGTGAAATGGTTGTTCTTTTGTCCCTTCTTTATGAACATCTTGAAGAGGTGCATTTATGCACTTTTTACCTTAGAGTGACTCATCCCCTTTCCTCCTCAAATATGACTGTGCTCCGAGGGTTCTGAAAATGAAGACGAGTACAGTTGCAGGGCTTGTTGAATTACCTCAGAGATAGCGAGGTGTATCTGTGTGTGTCTGTGTGTCTGTGGGTGTCTGTGTCTCTGTGTGTCTATATCTGTGTGAGTCAGTGTGTGTGTGTGTGTGTCTGTGTGTCATGCATGTCTGTACTGTGTGTATGTATGTATATCTGTACCTGTGTGTATCTGTGTCTGTGTGTGTCCAGATCTGTGTTTATCTGTGTCTCTGTGTGTCTCTTTGTGTCAGTGTATGTGCATGTGTGTGCATGTACACAGGCAAACTCCCACATTGGCAGATATTACATGGTAACCTCCTGTACACCCCATGAGCTGTTTAGATTGCTCTATTTTCATGACCCCATACTGGAACAGGGAGGAAACCAGATTATCACTATGTATGCCTAAGCAGTAATATCTTAAAGATGTAATTGATCTGGGTCACCACGTGAATGAACCCCTAAGGGAAAAATAATACATAAAGCCCTTTGTCCGTGTTTACTTGCTGAACAGGCGGAACTTCCTCAAAAGCTATGGATTCTCCATCTTTGCAAGCAAGTCAAGTGATTAATCGTTGTCTAGGATGTTCCTTTGCCTTTAAGGGTACTAGGAAGATGTTTCTAGAGGCCACTTCTTTCTTTTAGGGAATGAGCATTGTGGATATTTATTCCTTAAAAGGCTAGAAGATGCTCAGGCTCAACTGTGTTGGCAACTGACTTAAGCCAATCTAGTTACAAACATATTTGGGTTCGTTTTGTTGGACATTTGTAATCACCAGTGGAGTCTGAGATGGTCATAGTTAGCTACTTCCTTACAGTCTCACCACCTGGTAAGCCTCATATTAAATTTTGATTTATTGGAGGACATTTATTAACTAAACATTTATTACCAAGCAAGCATAAAAGAAATAAATCAAATGACCAGTTCTTTCTCTTTTGGTGCCGGGCTACCATTTCCAGATTTCATTTAAGGCAACACTCCCCCCCAGAATTCCAGAGTTAATATTTGTCAGCATTACAGACATAAGTTTGCAATATTCACAGCTGGACACTGGATATTTCCCAAAGGGGCGGTTCTTGAGTCATTCCGTCTCTGAGTTTATTCCTTCCATGGAAGTCGTACACGCCCAGCATTAACCATGACTCCTGCAGAGAGTGCGGGTTTGCTGGGCTCCTCATCCTCTCCAGCTGCTCTTTGGACACTCCACTTCACCGTCTTGTTGCTGTGTATTCATCAGCAGACTTCTCCGTCCTGCAAAACCACACCCTCCCCACTTCTCCATTTCTCTTACGACAGTCATCATTCTGCCACCTCTAAGCTTGAAGTTTACAGTCATTTTTTAAAAGATTTTATTTATTCATTTTTAGAGAGGGAAGAGAGGGAGAAAGAGAGAGAGAGAGAAACATCAATGTGCAGTTGCTGGGGGCCGTGGCCTGCAACCCAGGCATGTGCCCTGACTGGGAATCGAACCTGCGATGCTTTGGTTTGCAGCCTGTGCTCAATCCACTGAGCTATGCCAGCCAGGGCTACAGTCATTTTTTAACATGGCCACCTCCTCCACTCCCAATTCCAATCCGTCATTGTGTTGTCTCAGTTCTTCCTTCGAATCTGTTTGTTTCCTTGTGTCCCCCTTGCCCTAAGCCAGAGACACATTACCACTTGTTAACAGGCTTATTTCTCTGTTTCTTCTCCCATTATTCTACACGGTACCAAACCAACTTTCCTTAAACCACCTGGATTAGATCTCGATCCTGTTTTAAGACTCTCCACAGAGACCTCATTTCATTGCTGAAAATGTTAAAACATCTTTGCATATTTAACAGGTCCCAACAAACCTTTACTGCTTCGTTTCCTCTCCCTTCGCTGTGCAAGCCTCCACACCTGTTGGACTTTCTGTTCACAGTCCCTCAAATACGTCACTTGTATACGGCACTCCTTGCTAGTTTTTTTCCCATGATGTTCTTGCTTTCCTCCTCAGTTCATACCCACACCCCCAACACACACACACACACACACACACACACACACACACACTCTGTCAGCCTCTTTTAGCTTCAGAGTTTTCTTTTTGCTAATATTTCAAGTGTTTAGACTTTGTAATTAAAAAACAAATGAGTCAGCTGGCTCTAAATATAGATGGTGCCACTTATCATCCTGTGTGGCCTTAGGTGGTGATGACACCTCTGAGCCCGCTTCCACATCAGCACGTTGGGAATAATGCTCATGAGCGTATTGTTCATCCTTAACCTTAGTCCTCTTTTCCACTTTTCCTCCCCAGTGAAGCCTTTTGTGTCCTTACCAATCACAGATCTCTGTCTCCGCTCAGCCTGTGGCACTGATTTCTGTTATTTGACCTTTGTAAAATCACCATTTGCTGCTTTGAGGTACCTCTTGTATTGCCATTCAGTGTCCTGGAACCATCCATTGTATCCTAAACCAGACAGTGCAAATGCCTTGGTTAGGATGCTTGATTTTTGTGTAGTCACATCACCCAGGGCACTTTATCACAATTCTCTCACTGACTCTGACAACATACTACCAGGAGGACATAAGGGGGAGTGAGAGCCAGAGGCTTACGTGAGCTGCTTGAGAGAGTTACCTGAGGTTGCTCAGGGAGCAAATGGCAGAGGCAGACCCGAATTCAAGGCCTGTGATTCGAAGCCCAGAGCTGTCTCCTCTCTCCCAAACCTCTAACCTGAGGGGCAGAATTTATTTTATGTTGCATTTCAGTATTTAATTTTGCAACTCTTACAGGTTCCAGTCCAGTGACCAACTGGAATTGAGAAGGTATTCTATAAATATTTTTGAAGGAGCAAATAAAATGGGTACTATCAACCATATTAATAAAGCAAACTACTCTTGGGGGAGATTGAGAGTCAATTCTCCATGTATTTGGGGAGTGGGGTGCCTAGTATTTGGCCTCTCCACCATGTTCCCTGTGTCTCTGAGGAATACCAACACAATGTTTTCATTCTAAAACACAGAATCCTGAGGTTAAAGGGAGCATTCAGTGCCATCCGCTGAGACAAACCAGAATTCACACAGCAGGTTCTCTGAAGTGGCTTTGTGTGGCTCCGAACCCTGTGAACCCCACCATTGTGTTCGCAGCTTTTTAGCCTTTGGCTAAGATCAAGGAGAATGTTTGTTCTTGGGGCTTTCAAGAACTGACGTGTTCTCCATCCAAGGACAACATATTTAGACTGTGTGTGCCTTACAAAATATTAAGCTCCTTGTGATGCAAAACTTTTAAACAGAAGATTCCATTGAATTCTCTTGGATGCCATTTTTCTTTGGACATTGTCCGTGTCACACACCGTCAGATGTCCTTCTGTGACGTTGGGCACACCCTGTGACTGAGCCTGCAGACCAGGGAGCTTTGCTACGTCAGGGGTTCAGAGCATTTTCTTTCTCACAAAGAGGATTGGCGCAGCCCCTGTGCCTGCCTCCCTGTTCCCACCACAGGCACACACTCCAGGGCTACAGGGGAGGGGAGCTCAGAAAAGTCAGTGCAGGATGCCGTGTAAGTAAAACCACCATCAGAGAAAGAAACAGGTTGTACTTGCCTGGGTTGCACAGGAAGAACAGTAGTAGGTGGAAGTTTTTCATATTATATGACAAATTTTCAATTACTTGAGCTCATATTAAGGTCCATTAAAGAAAAGATAAAAGGAAGAAGGCCAGGGGACAGAGCATGGGAGAGGAGGAACCAGAACTGAGGCAGAGGGTAGGATGAAAAACGAGGACAAAGAGAGGAAGAGGAAAGAGAAAGAAAATGAGGAGTAACGTCAGCAGCTGGCTCCTGCGTCCCGGGGTGAGAGCTGGTCGTGGTCAGCAGCGTCAGTCACACATCCTGTTTTTCACATTGGGCATCGGAGCACATTTTCACTGCCCTTTGAAATTTCCATACACTCCACAGTGATTTCTGTAGTGCTCTTTCTTTACTAGGAAATTGCTTATCTGCTCTTATTTTCAGTCTTTGAGGTCTATTTTTATACGGCTTTATTTTTGCACAAAGCCCAGAGTGTTTCGAAATGGGTAAAGTAATGCATTTGCTCTGGACTCTTTTCATTTTAATCTTAAATTTGGGCCACTTTAACAGTTCCAAAATGCAGAGGAGTGGCTTTTTTTCTACAATAATTGAAATGTAACATTTAAACATATTTATTGTTATTATTTTGTGGTATGTGGTCATTTGAAAGTTTCACCAGAGCTGCGCTTTAAAATATGTTCTACATTTGAATAAACTATTGCTGCCTGTAGGTACCCATTTTTCCCCTTTGGAGGAGAAAGACACCCCACACCTCTCTGGTTTTCATAAGGTGCCATGAGGCCTCCTGTGCCCCCATCACAGGTGTGGCATAAAGTACACAGAAATGAGTCAGTTCCTCCCCGCCAGTCCCCCTCCAGTGGCACTCCCACCAAGTGCATTAAAAACAAAAGAAAACAAAACTCTTCCTGCCTTTTAATTTCCATCGATCACACTGAATGGAATAGTCATATTAGCTCATAAGGCACAGAATGATTTTCAGCTCATCCAGCTGCAGCTCTGGGTGCTCTGTCTGCTGTCAGAGTCACGTAACTTTGGTTCTGGGTGAAATTTGACCTGAATCTGATTCTGGTCCTCAAAGGGAGCTGACCCCAAATACCTGTTCTGCCGAACCCTGAATGACCTGACTTTCCTATTCAGCCACCGAATTTGAAGGCTTCCTGGCATCCAGGACACTCATGGAACTAAAGCAAGAGTTTCAATTTTACCCTAGAATGAAATATTGCGTATACCCACTCAGGGCCTATTTTTCACTTCCATCAGGAATAGATGTATACCTGTACAAAGTTCACAGTGCAGTGACTAATTAAATATACACCGTGACTTTGGGGAAGCCAAGGAAATTACAGTAATTTCAAGTAATGCAGTTTTCAGCAGACAAAGCCCAGCGAGTCTTGACTCTGAGCACTGACAGGAGCGTAGACGTCATTCGGTCTAATCACTTACCCAGTGCGGACACTGCCTCTCTCACAGACCTGATCGTTTCTTCCTGGAAACACGGAATGTCCCCACACATTCTGCCTTCCAAGGCGGCCTGACGTGTCATGGAACGGCTCTGGTCGTTCAGAGACTGGGCTTGATAAGAGCCGTGTGTCGGCCTCTCTGTGCTGCCCACCCCTTGTTCTTAATTCTGCATACGTGACTTCTGCCAATTTTTTTTTCTTAGAAATGACCTTCCTTCTTTGGAACAACTGGTGTGCCCACTCTAAGCATATTCTTCTTTAGGCTCTACTTCCCGGTTTTGGAGCCCTTTCTCTTGTGAAATATTTCTAGACCGGTCAGCATGACCCTTCCTATGGAAACCGTGGTTGTCCACGTCGGGCAGGCCCTGGCCAAGCCTGGAGAGCAGGGAGCTGACTGTCTCCCGTGAGGCAGTATATTGTTGCTGTTGGGCTCAGAGATGTCTGAAATGAACCTGGGTTTGTTCTGGATCTGGTTTTCTTCCTTTTTTAATACTTTTTAAAAATAAAACCCACATATCATACATATAAGAAGCTTATGATAAGTGAGCTTTCTAAATCTGTTTCTCCTATACCTATATAATAAAATTTTTTAAAAATAATCCTTACCAGGCCTGTGGCAACAAATGAGGTGTGTTTACTTTAATGACTTAAATTTCATTAGCTTTTGTCCTCATTTGCCGAAGTGGTTCTCCTACCAATGTATCTAATTATTTTGGGGAGTTCCCTGGTGTGTCTCCAAGGACCCCATTCACTGGAGCCGCTGCGCCTCCCCCAGGCCCAGGAGCTCCCTGTCTTCCCCAAGCTCAGCAGGTCCCTTGTCCACCCAGAGAGTCGGGCAGACACCATAAGGCCAGGCTTCCCCACGGCAGCTGCCCAGCCACACTCACCTCTCTCCCTTTGTCTCTGATACTGTGCAGAACTCTGTGCTTACAGGTCTTCAACTCTTTCCAGGGCACACAGATTCTCCCCTGGGAATGCATTCAAGTAACAGCCGCATGTTCTGTTCAGAATGGCTCTGCCCTCTGGGAGCCAAGGCCTTGTGATGGGCTAGGCTCCTGGTGCCCAGCTCCTTCCATTGCACAGGGGGCTCCCTGAGGAAGCCGCCAACCCCCTGCGAATCATCCTTGATTAGGTCTCTTCAAACCCTGACTACTTCCTCTCTCTAAAGAAACACTGTACCGTGAACATCTTTTACCAAATCATTAAACATTCTTCAAAGTCATCATTTTTAATTTCTCTACAATATCCACCCAATTGAGATAAAACACAGAACATTTTTGCCCATTTTACTGTTGCCGAGAATATTGGTTTATATATATAGCGTATTATTTTAGCAAATATTGAACTTTACCTTATTCCTCTAATATTCTTAATTCAACTCATTGTTTAGCATTTGTGATAGGTTCATGTTCTAATGATGTCATTCAATATATTCACAGCATTCCCAGCTTTGGTTTTAGGTGTATACATTTTTAAGGTGAATCTCTAACTTTTTGAGCATTGGGCCAGATTTTAGTTGCTTATAGACTCAGTTTTTACATTTCAGCCTGTGGAGCTTCCAAAGCCCTGGTGATGAGACCTCCGTGCAAATGAGTGACGCATAGAGGAGTGAATTAAAATCCACTTTTAATTTCAAATGTCACTGCATACTCATGTCAGCTGCTAACTGATAAATTTCCTAGTAATGACTTCAAATCCTCATTACAAAGAAATTTTATTTTATTTTAATTTTTTAAAGATTTTATTTATTTATTTTTAGAGAGGGAAGGGAGAGAGAAAGAGAGAGAGAGAAACATCAATGTGCAGTTGCTGGGGCCCATGGCCTGCAACCCAGGCATGTGCCCTGACTGGGAATCAAACCTGTGATGCCTGGTTCGCAGCCCATGCTCAATCCACTGAGCTACATCAGCCAGGGCAAGAAATTTTATAAAATTAATTATAGAATTAAAACCACCTTTAGGTATAGTCTAGTTCAATGACTTAATTTTAACCATGTACCCCATTCACCTGCCTCTTCCTTAAACAAGTCATTTATCACCCTCCTTTGGTGTTCTAGTGACAATGTAAATGTGGGGGATAAAAGGTAAGCCCAAGTCCCTCTCCTAGTGCTGTGAGTGATAAAAGTGTGAAAAGGGGTGATAGAGGGTATGATTCATACTCACTGGTAAGAGAAAGAAGGATTCCCAAAGCAAGTAAGAGTTAACCGACACCTTTAACATGAACAAAGAATTCCTCAACTGATAGTATGAGCAGGGTAAGAGACGTGCAAGGACACAGCATGTTGCGCAGTAGAGTTCTGCAGCCACAGCACTGGAGTGTACGATTCCCTCCCTGGTCCCCTGAGGGGAAGCTGCAAAGATGTGGGTCTGGCAGTAAAGCCCTTGGTATAAGGAAGATAAGAAATATGTATATTATTTACCATGAAACACAAATATATACATAAAGGTTAGTCAAGCAGAGGAATGAATGTTTTAGGAAGGCTATTTTTTTATAACATTATGCAGAATGGATTAGAAGCTAGAGGCAAGAGATAAGACTTTTCTTTGTGAAAGTGACAATTTTACTAATAAAGCACATAACTTACACTCAGATTCCTGGGAGACGAAACAGGTTCATAGCAGCTTGTCCAAAGTTTTGGGAAAATGGTAAACTTCTTGTTATTGCTTTTGTTTATTTATCTGTGAGATATAGTGACAGATCCTCTTCTTATCTTGGTGAAATCTTTAAATAGGTAGGAATAGAGAAAGCTGAAAAAAGCTATCAGGAACCTCCTTTACCTAGGTTTTATCTGCCTTTTGGAAGACGACTGATACAAAGCCATGAAACCCAGCATCTCACCAATCCTGTGTTTCATTTGGTTGGACAATGTGTCAAGAGAAGGCCTCAGGCTTTCTTTGTCCATCACCAGGCCAGTTGTGAGTCATAGTCTGAACATGAGGAAATGTTCCTTTACGTTTTCGTCGTTGTGGCAATGAGACTTTTTATGCCTGGAGTACTCTCCTGACCTATAGTGCCTACTGAGAAGGGTATTGTCTGCCACAGGCAGGGAGCAGAATGTCAAAATGCAATTCCAAGAGCTCCATTGCATTCTAATAGCCCAAGGAAACTGAGTTTTTGCAGCTGCTTGGAACCCACATGTTTCATATAATGTGGATCCGCACTCTTAATTAGCTGCTTCAGGATTCAGGATTCTGAATGCCCCCTGGCTTTGGAAACACTCGTTAACCCACAGAGGGAGAAGAAGAGCTGGAAGCAATTGGACTACAGCCTGCATTTATTATAATTCAATTTAATAACCACCTTATCTTTCCAAATCCCAGTTCAGAATCTGTTGAAAATTATCGTTGATTTATGTTGTTCTCAGTGATGGTTCCTGAGAGGAAAGAGAGGTTCCCGTTCAAGGTTTCTTGCAGCCGCAGACATGTAGAGAGCTACAGAAGGAAACTGATGATCAGTGGTGCTTTCTGGACCCACAGGCACACTTTTCCAGAGGCTAGAAAATAGGTGCCAGGGTAGGGCAGGGGGAAAACAGTGGAAGTGGAAAGGCTAATGGAGAATGCCCAGGACTCCGCATTTCTGGCCTCCTGCCAAAAGAAGCACTGCCAACACCCACCTCCACCCTCTACCATTTTCACTGCACAGAGCTGGCACTCAACAAACCCATAATTCTTCTTAATACAATTCTCATGGCATAACCTGACCAAGCACATGAAGCCTAGTCAAGTAAACAACCGTTGTCATGGGCAACAAATGCAGGAGTTGCATCGCCAGTAAACCACATTCTTCACAGAGCAGAACACTAGGATATAATCTGCAAACACTTGGTACTCCCTTTATTTAAGATGTGATATCATTTTAAAACTTACTAGGGAAGTCCACATCAAAAATTTAAAAAGAAAGCATATGCAAAAGTTGGCTGTGTTGACATCACTCCCACGATTGCTATTACACACTATTTTGCCTACTGGGGCTCTTCAAATGGCCACCTGACTGTCTCCTAAACGGAACCGACAGCAGCACATCCTCATTCTCACCCTCTTAAATAAGATGGAGAGAGTGAAAGGGCATTTCAGTGGCTTGCCGTCCTTGGCTGAAATATAATGAGTCAGATTCCCTTCTGGGTACTAGGAGAGGTCAGTGACTCAGTCCTCATTATCTTTGTACCATGTGCACGTAGCACAGACTTGAAATGCAGGACTGTGCTTCTGCAAATGCTGCTTTTGAAAACTGGGGTGTTTTCTGTTGATTCTGTTAGGTTTTTGCAGTCAAATAATATTAGCCACAAATCTGAATTTCTGTTGACATTTTTCTTTTACATTTATCCAAATTAAATGTAATGCTTTAAATTTGATCTGCTCTTCTACCCTTTGAATATTTTTCTTTCCTTTTAAAAATATTTATTATTTTTAAAATATTAGTATTTGGATTTCACTTTTATCATCTAGGAAGGTGCTTTTCAAACTTGACTGATTGGCAGAATTGTAAGAGAACGTTTCCTGGACCCCAACTCTGCTGGTTCTGATTCAGTAGTTGTGGGTCAGGGGTCTGACTGCTGTTTTAACATCTCTCCTGCAAAATCATTATAATCAGTCTGGGCTGGGGAACTATTAATCTGCCACTTTAGCCATCCCTTCAACTTGGTGTTAGATTCAGATATGATAACATGAAGTAGGTATCTTAAAATCTGTTTCTTAAAATGCTGATCACTCTGCATGTGTCTGCTCTCTGTTAGTCCACATCTTCTGGGAATAGTTGGCCAACTTTTTGTTAGTCCACCTACTCATCCACCTAGCCCGCTTCCCTCCACTGTGCCTACAAGTATCTTCTGAGAGATCTCATCAAAAATCTTCAAGAAAGCCAGATTCTGTATGACACAGATATTTATTTCCTAACCTATTAGCATACTCACCTCTCTGGAAAGAAAATCATATGAATTTTAAATAATCTCTTTGACTCCTGTATGTTACTACCTTCATCATACGAGGTTCGTGATTCATCGCTTAAACAATTTACTCAAGATTTTGCAGGGGGCTAACAAGGAAGTTTCCCATCTCTAACTTTTGGAAACCTTTTTCTGTTTTGTCTTTTGAATATAAGGCTCTAAAACACTTTTGCAAGTTTTCAGTACCTCTGTCTCTCTCTCTGCAATTTCTGAATCTTTCCCAAGCAGATATCCCTTACCTCTGAAGCGTGGATAGGAGGAGATTGTGTTGAACATCCAGAATGGTAGAAAAACATAAAGTATATGTGTTCTTGCAGAGAAGATGCACTTTGGCCTCACATTTTAATGAGTGTGTATTAATGAGTGTGCGCTGACTTTACATAAAACTATTTCTGAGGATTTCTTTTTCTCTTCATTCAAATACTACCATGATCTGACTAACGCTTTCAAGTATTGGGTAATCTGTCTTAGAAAAACCTAATTTTATTAATTAAGGGGACCTCTGTAGTCATCTGTTCCATCACCATCATTTTCAGATAAGGAAGCTGAGATCTACAGTGTGGGGGACTTGCCTCACGCCCTAGGACAGGCAGTAGAAGCGTCAGGACAAGAATCCTGGTCACGTGTGCTCTCAACCACACAAAGCCATCTATCTAAGGGTGTTGCAGTAATACTACAGTCAGAGCAGAATCCAGTGACTTTAAAAATCCAGTTCTTAATCTAGACCACTAATTTTTCCCTAGGAAAAAATTCTACAAAACAGTAAGAGAGACCTGGTCAGCTATTGAAAAACTCTATACCAGTGTGTAAAAGAAGGACTAGACAAGAAGATTAAATGCTCAGCACAATCTATCTCTATTATAGGAAAAGCAATTTAAAACGTATTTTACTGAGTGGTGCCAGAACATTACTGAAAAAGAAAGTTAATGCCTTTTTCCTTTGAAAAAGCCTTCTATAATGTCACATTAGAGACACTCTTGGAAAATGCTTGGTCAACTAAAATTGTTAAAAAGCAAAAAACTGAACACAGACTTGGAAGCAAAGTGAAATATATCTTCCCACTTCTGTGAATTTTAATGGTAGACATTGATGTGCTAAATTTCTTCCACACTAAAAAAAAATAGATATTCTTGAAGAAGAAGAAAAAAGGGGATTGACAGCTAGTACAGGGAAATTGATGGCAATGCAAGGCTGCCTGAGGAAAAATGTGGGAACTCAAACAGTTGGTTGGAGTGTAAATTGAATCAGCCACCTTCAAGAACAATTTGGCAATTTCTATTAAAATAAAAGTGCTTATGCCTTATCATTTAACAATCCTACTTCTACATATCTGATATAAAATCAATTCTTGAAATTTGTGCACGAAGAGGAGTTTGCAACGCTGTGCTCTGGATGTAGCAGAGAACCCCTGGCCCCCTGCTGCCCATCAGTAGGAAACTGGCTAATGAACTGAGAAGTAACCAGACTATGATATACTAGGCATCAGCTGAAAATCACAAGGGAGATCTTCATGGAATAAAAAAAGCAAGTTGTCAAATGATCAGAATGATCGAGCATGACACTATGTTGCACGAAAACCTCAGAAGACGGTGGCACATGTTTCAACAGTGGCACATGTTTCAGTAATTATGTTGGCACATAATTATTCATGAAACCAAACAGAGGTCTAGAATTTTGCTCACCATTATGGGAGCCACTAGCCACAGGAAGCTATTATATTTAAGTTAATAAAAATAATAAAAATTTAAGAGTTAGTTCCTCAGTTACATCAGCCACATTTGACTCATTGCTACTGTAAGGGACAGCAGCCATCTAGAAAGATAAACACGACTGGTAACAGGGTCACCTGTGAGGAAGGCCGAGTTTGGAGTTAATGGCCTGTAGGAACTTTTGATTTCTGGATGACCTTTAAAATTTTTACAATGAGAATAGATACTACCCAGATAATTAAAAACTAATACATTTATAAAACTGAAGGCATACCAAGCAATAAGATTTCTAAAACCTTTTGAACTTTTACTGGCTATATCAGAGTAAATTGATTTGGACACACTTTCCTTTCAGCCTGTTAACTACCCACAAGCACACAAAAAGGCTAATCCACCTGTACAGGTCACTTGCTCCCTTCTTCCCTTCCTTGGACGAGCATCTGCTGAACACTTACTACGTTCCAGGCATTTAAAGTGCAAGGAGCATGAGGCAAATGGTGCTTAGGCTGCAGTGTGTTCACCGTAGGTGCAGTGAGAGGATTTCTTTGTCATATAGTATTTTTCCTTTGTCACCAGTTAAATCACTACTGGTTGGCTTTAGCAATGCTTATTCTGTAATTACAGGATATACATGGTGGTTATCAGACTAGCTAGAATGTATATTTTTATACTAGTGTAATAGGTACCTGTATGTATTTTATTAGGGCTGAAAATAATGATGTACAGGAAAATGCAGATTAGTGTCTACAGTTTAGCATCATTTGAGCACCTCCGGGTCAGCATCACTTCACTGAAAAGATGACAGAGAAGAATGTGTACTTGCTCATACAGTTATACTGAGATTTACTATGGGACTATAAGCTACAGGCTTATAATTTTATTTTCTAAGGTTTAATACTTCACAAGCAGGTGCATCAACTTGATGGGAGCCCAAACACTTACCTGATCAATTTTTTAGATAATAGATAGAAATGTCAATAACATGGTGCTATCATGTGAATGGGAGCTTTTGGTAATGCTTCATACACAGTAGACTGGACCAGAAGTCCTAGCTAACTGTGAACACAGAATGAATATTGTGTCTCCAGATACACAAAAATTAGCATCCTCATTATATATACAGGAACTTAGCACATAGTATTTGTCCAATTAAGTGCTTTTAAATTAATTAAAGTATATCCCACAACAAGTCTATAATTCTTAGGTAAGGTCTGCCTTGTCATTTCAATTAATCACACAGAAATAGGCAAAGAATTTCATGACACTTGCAAGAGTCTGTGTTTCATCCTGTTTTGCCTCGTCTTAAAAGCATGGATTTAAAACAGCAAAATTTGTCTTTATAATTGAATCTCTTAGGGTGTATGTGCTCATTTGAAACCAGAAAAATGGTTTATGATGTCATTCAATTAAAGTCCACTATTTATTAAAGTGGCAACATATTTAAGCACCACAGAAATTGCTGAACACGAATATGATACAGGATCACTGGGGTACAAGTTAATTGCCGTCATTTGCTAGACTTTGTAGCATCCGTCTCTACTTATTTTAGTACCTGGATACTCAGGGAGTAGCCCATGACCAGCGTTACCGTTGCCTTGGGGCTTTGGGAACCCAAAATCTCAAGCTCCACCCAAACCTACAAATCAGAATCTGTGTTTGGCATGGTCACCAGGTGATTCACAGGTACATTAAAGCTTGAAAAGCACATGTGCAAAAGAAGATGTGGCTTTTGCACATCTTCTCACCAACAGTGCCATTTAGGCCAATATTTCTCCAGCCCCTTAGCCTGTTCACAGCCTTCCAGCTAGCATGGCGTTGACAGAGCTGTCACTTAGACTCATAGCCCCAGCTCTCTCATAGCCTCTGCTACAGTTATGGCTTTTACAAAGGGAGGTACACCAGTTGAAGAGGAGGGTGGAATTAACTTCAAAGCAGAAGTTTAGCAATAACCTTGAGTCTAATAGGATCTGGTACCAGGGCAGCAACCTGACTACTCATGGTTAAGTGTGAAGCATTTCTGTTTGACTACAGTCCAGTAGGGAAAATGCAAACAAACATACCAGGATCCCAAGGAAGTTCATAATCTCTATCAGCTACATTCATGGAGATGTTTGTAGTCAGCTTAGGTACGGTTCCTGGAAACACCCATCTCCGGATGTGCTGGAAGAAGGAGGTAGATTCAGGGCCAAGCAAGTCTGCTTTCATACATCACGTTAGCATATTAGAAGACTGAGTGCCCCTGATGTAAGGAAACCTGCTTAATGTATTTGACCCAGAAACTTTTTTAAAAAATTACAAAATGCAGTTTTTCCTTTTCATGCAACATATTGAAATTGGGAACACTTTTGTGGGCACTCTTTGCAAAATGTGAGTAAAGAGGTTTCTGTTATTGCTGAAAAAGTAAGTTAAGCTATAAAGTTTTAGAAATCTGACTTATTATGTAACAGTAAATATACCTATCCCTGTAGTTTCACCATTTTAGGAGTAAAACAATGCTTTGATTCCAAATATTAAATTAAGTTAGGCATTTTTCTCCCACTCTGTCTCCCAAGCCATGACTCAGATGTCAGAACAATTTGTTTAACAGTTAGAAAAGGAATTTTTATAACTTTTAGGGCCAGAAAAGCAGTAGTAAGGCACCAGCCTAGTGCAGCATCCTCTACTTTTCCATTTTCACTTTCTTAAACATTGACTACATCTTCTCCATTTATCTTTCTGAAGCATCATCTGTGGGACATACTCTCACACACGTAACTGGAAAAGACCACATTGCCTCAGGATGCATTTGATAATGATTTTTTCTTAAATAGCAACTTAAGCTTGCAAAGACTGCCTATGTTTTTTTCTTTTTAAAGGTATAAAACCCTAGCAAAGTTGTAGGTCATTTTACTATAAAACTGAGTTCCAGAGACATTGACTGAACTTGTTCAAAGTGACTTAGCTGGTTAATTATAGATTTGGGAATAAAACGCCACTTTCTGGAATGCCATTTGTAAAGCATCCCACATAAACACCCAGGTCTCAGAAGGTTCCTTACAGTCAGGTATGGAAAGTATTAGCCCTAAAAGTATGATTTGCTTATGAGGAGTCATTATGTAAATATATTAAACTTGAGAAAATAAATTGCCGGCTACAGCTATAAACCTCTGAATTATGGACACTCTCAGTGAAATGTAGTCATAAAGCCTTATCCCCAAACCAGGGCGACTGAAGCAGATGTTAGGTGTCAGGACCAGAGGGAGGCTTTCCAGTTATGTTATGCTGATTTCAGAAAGACTCTAAAAATCCTTTCCTGGGGCCAATGGGGAATGAACATAGAACCTGAAGAAGGGAGATGAGGGAACATGTTCCTTGGTGTCGAGTTTGAGTAGTTCTCTATCGTGTTACATTTCTCGGATCTTGGGATACGCGTTGCATGTTGTGCACTAGCAGGTCTGTTATGTGGGGAAAAACAGATAGACTTGGATAGACTCTGAAGATCTGCCTAAGCTCTTTTGTGCATTCAGTGTACATTGTTTCTAACATGATGAAAAATTAGGGGGAATCTGGAAATCTTTTGATTACAAAGAAATATCTGTCAGAGCCTTGAAAATACCAGTGCATATGGACATTGATTGGGGTTTAGAAATATTTTTACTTCAAAAACTGTTGTAACAGAAATTTTGTAGTGAAATTAGGTTTGCACATTTCAAGCTGTGTGAATTCATTTTGCTAAGAGTAGCTTTATTAATTTACCTGACTTTTATTTATTAATGACAAAGTCAGTAGCACAGTAGTTACCTGCACAGGATCTGGACTTGGACTATCTGGCTTCAAATCCCAATTCTATCACCTACTGGGCACCTATGGCCTTAAGGAATTTGTTTAGTTTTTGCTGCCTCAGCTTTTACAACTTGAAATAGCATCTCATTAGAGTAATTGTATGACCATTTAAGTAATGATTCAAAGTACGTCTGCTTAGGTCATTTGTGTGTTGCATTTATAACTGGTGACTTTTTTCGTCATTCAGAGTGATAGGGGATGATCCACTACAGAAACAGTGACATACAAGTGTTACTGTGTCCCCAAGTTGAATGCTTGTCTATTCTTCCCACTGAAAGAAGAACTCGAAATATAGGATATTACATGTTAAAACTTTAGTGGCCATCAAAACCCATTTTCTTCATTGATATTTAACTAATATTTAGAGAAGGCATTTTAGTGTATCATTTTAGCAAAGTAATCAAGAGGGCTTCTGTTCTAGTATTGGAAGGCTTTTTTAAAGTGGCTGTATCAGAACAAAAGTAGATTCTGATGATTGCAATTTTTCTT
The DNA here is from genome assembly GCF_019186645.2 of Phyllostomus hastatus. Taxonomy (NCBI): domain Eukaryota; kingdom Metazoa; phylum Chordata; class Mammalia; order Chiroptera; family Phyllostomidae; genus Phyllostomus; species Phyllostomus hastatus. The sequence goes on from NW_025333916.1 coordinate 31,466,682, forward strand.
AGAAATAAAATAAACAAGTTGTGTTAATGATTCTGATAATAGGTTGCATACTATAAAATGTTAACTTTTCTTTGAAATGAAATGTTCCCTTACTATTTCAATAGAGATATTCTTAACATTTAGAGTTTTGGGTGGGGGAACACATCTTTCTTTTAAAAACTTTTTTTATTTCAATTGCCGTTGACATTCAATATTATATTAGTTTCATGTATACAGCATAGCAGAACAGCATTCATTTATGTAACTAATGAAGTGATCTTCCCATAAGTCTAGTCCCCACTGGGCATAATACATAGTTATTACAATATTATTGACTGTGTTTCCTGTGCTGTATTTAACATCCCTATGACTTTTTTTTATTTTCTTTATTTTCTTTTTTATTGTATTTTTCCATTACCAATTATTCCCCGCATACCCCCTCCCCCCAGCAATCACCACACTGTTGTCGATGTCCATGAGTCCTTTTTCCTTTTCGCTCAGTCCCTCCACCCCCAACCACCCCTCATAGCTGCCAACCTGCTTTCCATCTGTGGGTCTGTCTCTATTTTGTTTGACCTAACATTTAATTTTAAACTAGAAAAGGGCCCATTTTAATTGATTTAATCTTGAATAAACCCATTAATCTTTTTATTTAAAAAATTAAGCTTAGGAAAACACATTGATGCTCCAAATGTAGCTCTAAAATAACTCAAAGCAGATATATTTCTATGTTTAATAAACCCTAGATAATTTTTTACATTAGCAGCCTTTTGATGATTAATTAGGTGAACCATAGTTAATTAGATAGAAGGTATAATCAATTATGTTAATAAATGTCCAGTCTATTTTTGACTTCCCTATTGACTTGAATGCTCATATAGAGCTGATGAACTCATCCTTTTAATTCTGCATCATTAGTCCTTTTCTTTCCATTGTACACAAATTAATATTGAAATGGAACTGTTGCAATAAACAGCCTTCAGAGTTGTCCCCTTCCAAATTATAGCACATATTGCCACTAAATTAATCTTATTTAAATCTCTCTCTATATTTTTTTACCTACCTCAAGTAAATTTTAGTAATTTTTCCATAGGAATGAGTCTAAAAAATTTAACGTCTCTTACCCACTCTGATTATTTTTCTTCCACATGTACCATCTTTCCAGGCCAAATTCAAGTCCTGCTTCTTCTTTGCATTGTTTCACATTGACCTGGACACACACACACACACACACACACACACATAATGTTATTCCTTTAAGCCCTTAAGGCACCAATATTTTCTATTTTTAATTTTACATTTATCATTTATTTTCTTTGTTGGAGGGTTATGTACATCTTTTAAAGTAGATATACTTACTGTTTTTTCATCTCTGCCAACTAGCCCATTACCCAATAAGTGTTTAATAATGATGATTTGAAAAGCCCTGCTCTACAATGTTTAGATGTGGTTTTAGATACAAGCATAAATAATTTTATCATCAGAATTTATAGTGATTTAAATGCTAAATGAAAAATAATCACAATGAAAACTTTAAGGAAAATAATGTTAGGATATGTTATTTTGTCCAGTGGAAACTACCATGAAGTTCAATTAAAACTCCTTTATATCAAAGGAGTACAGGCATATAGATGAAAAAAAAAAACACTCAGGAATTCCACCTCAAGCTGCTGTTACTTGAATGCCATGACTTTGTAGGAATTTCCTGACCTGGCAGGCTTCGCAGGCTGTCACAGCCTATGTCCTGAGTGAAGCCAAGGGCAGAATTTAATGTTTACGAGACCAATAACTCGGGTCAGCCAGATTTGTACTGTTTCCCGTAGAAATATCTATCGTCAACTTTAAATATTGGATCAGCCCTTTGGGGGAGGGGGTGGCTTGGCCCAGCCTTGAAACAGAAGGCCCTGGCACTTCGTTGGTGAGCGAGTCTCAGCCATGCCTCGTTGAACTCTGCATCTTTGGACAAGTTACTGGACCTTTGTAAGCCTCCCTCAGTAAAATAGTGGTGATGAAATAACACCCTGAGAGTTATTGCAAGAATTAAATGAAATAAAATGGAAAACACGTGGCACATAGTGGATATCTATGTACTAAGTGTAAATTTTCGTAAGTTCCATGTATTGGCTGGTAGCAGGTTTCGTTTATTGGATGTTTATTCTGTACGAGGCTCTCTTCTAAATGCTTTCTGGCATGGATAATGGCACATATTCAGCATTCTTCTACAAGAACTATCATTATGATCATCGTTCTATTATATTTGAAAGATGAGGAACTAGGCCACAGACGAGTCAAGTGACACAGCTAGGAAGCACCACGGCCGGAGCGCAAAACAAGCTTTGGGGTTCCAAATGCACCCTCTTAACTGTTGGACAACACAACCTCGGCCACCCTTACACCATTTCCATGGTTCCCATACGACGCGAGATTTAAAAAGCAGCCTCATTCTAATACACTATCTACCTAATTAAAACATAGTTGGATGAAGCATAGAATACACTCTGTGGTCAAGTATAAATCATTTTAATTTATCAGTTCTTTTCGGTTAGCTTCATGATTGCTCCCTGTCAGCTGTGGGAAATCCAGCCTTGCTTATTCCCACCTAGACAGGGCGCACTGTTCAGTCCTTCTACCAGAGCCTACGTAAATATTATTTCTTATTTGTTTTGTTGCCTACAAATAACTAAATAAATGTTTTCAAGGATTCTGAATTATCTGAAAAGGCAAATTTTGAAACCCTGTAACAAGGTATGTAGGAAAACCTTGTTTATGTAGAGAGATGTTATCTGCTGTCCTAGATGTGGGTGATATTATCAAAACATTTAACCCACTTTTACATTTCTACTTGTTAAAACCTAAGGCCTTTTTTCGCTGTCACGTCCAGTACTTTTTTTTTTTCCAGAGGTGTTTCTGGCAGCTAATTTTAAAGAGATTTTATTTTTACAAAAAGAAAGGCAAAATGTGTACATGGTGCTTTTGTTGAAAGAGTTCCTCTGACCCTCTACATTGTTATAAAGAAAATTGCCGGTTCACCCAAACCTCACCCACCTTTGGTTATGCCGAGAACTTTACAATTTTGTGCCTCCAAAAGCAGTGATTTTCTAGCCCGATTTTGAAACACGGCGGGGTGTTTCAAGTTATTTCAAGGAGTTGGCAAAGAATTCTCAAAACCAAATGAATTTTATTTTCAAAAAGCAGCAGGCATGTCATATACCATTTGATGGATTCAGGCGGATAATCACAGAGATGGGAAAATTAAACACATAAGGGTAGGCGGTGACCTACGAAGGTGCTGCGAAGGGCTGGTGACCGGGCTCTATTGTGGCAGGAACCCTTCAACACGTCCCAAAGCAAGGGCAGGTTTGCAGAATGCTTCGTTCCATTTTAGTCTATGTTGCATCACAACCCCCAGTGAATTTTTCATGGAATATTGTTATGTCTTCTGCTTTAGTTTGGTTGTGATTGTCAACAAGGTGTGTGATCTCCCTGAGCATCCCCATGGCATGCTGTTCACCAGAACACAAGCTCAAACTCCTCTCCAGAGACGGCCCCTGAGGGCAAGAACCAGGACCTGGAATCCCCTGAAAGCAGTGAATTTCCCAGTGCATGGTCCCTGTCTTTCTTAGTCACATAAATTCTTCTACTTTGTCACAGGGAATCACGCATCTTTACTTACTGCCAGACATTTAAACGTCTCCAGCTTCCAGGCTCTCGCTGGGTACTTAAACTATACTTTGTCGTGTCAATTGTTTTGTGCTTTATCTACCTTACTAGATTATAAACTCTTGGAGGACAGGGACGGCACCAAGCTACTCTTTAAATATCCTAGAGCACTCAGTATAGTGCCTAGGACAAAACAATTGCCCACAAATGTTTGCTGAAGGGAACTAAGTCTTTAGAAAGTGTGAAAGTTTTCTGATTTCTTAAGTGCCATGTCGAGTATACTGCCTACTGTTTGTTTTTCTCATTTTATCCTGTTATCGGAATTTCCATTTCCACAAACCTGAACAAGTTTTATATCTACTGACTCCTCGGCTTTTTTTTTTAATTTTTATTTTTGAACAAGACTTGCTTACCTTTTTATATGAACATTCTAGTTTCTAATTCTGGCATGCATTCCTTACTTCCCTTTCCATTAATTTTCACTCCATCCCCTCTTCAGGCTTTCCTCCACTTCGGTATTCTTTCAGCAGCCATGCATAGCATGTTCACTCTATTTTTCTGGAGCTGACAACATCATGTTTTAGGTGTTCGGCGCCTTGGCTCTTCCTGAGCACTGTCCAGCCCTCTCCACTGAGTCACTGCATTGCGAGCTCTCTGAGGGAAAGCATTACATGCCTGGTTTGCACATCTCCTGCTGCAGTTGTCAGCCCCTCAGCTCATTAAAGGAAATTGGCTACTTGTTTTAAAGGATATGCATATTCTTTAAACTAGTGGACGCTGCCACTTAATGTTGCACAGTGACGAAAGTTTTGGTACTGGTGGAAATTCTTTATGAATAAAAATAAGCATACCCTGATGTTTTTTAATTTGAACATTTGCAGATTTTCTGATTAAGTCATGGCATGTGTGTCTCATTAAATTGTTGTAGGTACATCAAGTGCTGACTGTGCTTCAGAACCTCAGAGTATTCTTTTCCTGTAACATTTTAAAAGCAAATAATTGAAATTTAAGGTGGAATAACCAGGGAGAGAGAGGAGAATCTTTTAGGATTGACCTAATAGTAATCACAGAACCCTCCCCAAAATAATTCAATCGGACTATTCCATTCTCCATGTCATCTGGATGCATTCTGTGACTCCTTCTCAAGTTATGGTGCTTTTATTTTTTAAAAAATGGAAAATATTTGTAGATCCTGAGAAGTGTGATCTGATTTTAATCCCGAACTATCAGTAGCATCCCTAGGCTACTGGGTGGTCTCTATTCAAGCTTGGGTGCCCCTGCCATGCAGTTCTAATGGAGTGTGTAAGGTAATTTATAACGTAAGATTGAACAGAGTTTATCACTCAGTTACTTGAATTGTGGCATTTAAATTTTTTTTCCAGTAGCAAACTGAATAGGTGAAAAGTAATTTTTCTCTTTTATTTTGAACTGCAAATAAAAATCTTAGAAGACAGCTGGGAAAGTAACTATGAAAAGCTAGATATATTTCACTCTTTATAGTGTGAAACACATAAAATTATACATACCATAAGGAATAATTGAAATTTTAAAATCATTTTTAACTAATGTTATGAAAACAATCTGTCCCTCTGGAGGGTCTTTAGTTTAAATGTGTAAGTCATAACAAATACCATTTGTGGATGTACATCGTGTTGTTCTATGCTTTGAAATGGCCATGAATAGCAGGTTTGTACAACACAAGGGTAACCTGTAGTGTTTTCCATGCGTAGTATTTCAAAACCTTTTGTTTGGTTTCTAACTAGGCAGAAAGAGGGGGATAACAAGAGCTCATGTTGTTCTCCTGAGCTGTCTTAAAGGTGCACCAGATTGAGTTCAGTAAGCAAGGAAATATTTCTCCTTGTCTATCTAACGCTTGTTTATTCTCCCCTTGTAAAAACCAAAGTAATTTTCTTTTATGAACGTTGACTGAAGGGAGATAAACCGCCCTCGTGGGAGAGGAAGGTCAAGTTCAAAGTTTTTCTTTCCTTTGGATTCAGGAATAAGCAAATGGAAAGACCAGCCAAACAACTGAGCAGCAGGCATCTGATGGCTGAGCCCTCCCCCCAGCACTTTTTCTGTACATAAGCAGAAGTCACTCCGGCAGCTGCGGCGCATTAGTTCCAATAGTTTAGCAGGCTGCTCTGTAGCGCTGACAAAGCCCAGCTAGCGCAGCGGCTTCCCTCCATGTTCCTCTGCGGCGGGAGAGCTCCAGGGCGAGCTTTGGCAGGGAATCGACAGAGGAGGGGTGACGTTTAATAGGCTTCCGCTGAGAGCGCGCTCCCTCGTCTACAGCCTGCCCCGTCTCCGCCGAGAGACTGAGGCAGGCAACCGCATGAACTAGCAGCAGCTGGATCCGAGCTGCTTCCCTGAACATTTCTCCGGACTCAGAGCGAAGCAATCACTGGAAAGAGGCCAGCGAACCACGTTGCCCTGGATTGTTGCCAACTGTACAAAGTTGACCGGGGGAAAATGGCTCAGCAGACGACAAGCCCGGACACCTTAACCGTACCTGAAGTGGATAATCTGCATTGTTCAAACCCCTGGCTGAACGAGGATCTTGTGAAATCCTTGCGGGAAAACCTGTTGCAGCACGAGAAGTCCAAGACAGCAAGGAAATCGATTTCTCCCAAGCTCTCTCCAGTGATTTCTCCGAGAAATTCCCCCAGGCTTCTGCGCAGGATGCTTCTCAGTAGCAACATCCCCAAACAGCGGCGTTTCACTGTGGCACATACGTGGTAAGGTTTGCACAGATCATTGGAAATGGTGGCCGTTCCCCCCAGTGATTTTTGCTCCTCCCGCCTTTCACTTTAGGGCTGAAGAGGGAGTTCCATTATCTTTCCTCACCTGTGATTTATCATAAATAATCTATCTTACCAATAAATCCTACAGATGTCCAAGTCAGGGCAGGAAGCCTTGAGATTGGTAATAGGAGTTGTTGAGGTGGGTGGTTCTCAAAGTTCAATACCTACTGCAAGTTCCTGCTAGAAAATTGGATTCCAGATGTCAGTAAGAATGCAGTTTTACTCCCATACTGATGTGGTGGCGGTTTTTTGATTTCTTTAGCTAATGTCCCTGCCAGGTTCTACAACAGCCTAGGAAAGAAAGGACCAAAAAAGAGAGGAGGAAAATTGTAACTTGCTTTCTTTTCTGCATGATCCCCAGTTGCACAGAGATGTGAATAGTGGGTGTGTGTGTGTGGTGTGTTCTTGTAGAATCTCTCCTCAGTTTAAAGTGTCTGTAATCTCTGATATGCCTTTCTAAAGGAAGGAAAGAAAGGGTTTAGGGATTCTGTGCAGAAAGTTGCAGCCTGGCACCCAGTAATATTGTTGTGTTCTTGGTAAGATTGTTGTGTTTTTTGAATTTGAATTCTTTGAAATATTGAATGTGTCAATATTTCAATTCTCTTTCTGAATGTTTCTGTTTTTTTTATAATGTGTGAATTTGTTTTATGTGCGTGCTTCCATCAGTTTTTCTAGGTGATTCATGATATTTTCATGCTCTTGGAAAAGCAAATATTAAGATAAGCCATTGTGTGAGCTTATTATGATGTTTCTGCACCCGAGAGAGGGGTCTGTGATACACACAGGTAATTTTAGTTAGTAGTAGGTTCTATGTACTACTGGTAAAATGAATGTTACGTATGATTTTTTAAAAAACATAACAAAAAGAATTAATGAGCATGTTAGCTGAGAAACCAATTTAATGATTTTTATAGTTTTTCTATAGAAAACAAATGATTTATGCCAGGAATGAAAGGCAAACCAAACCAAACCAAAACAAAACAAAACAGAAATAAGACTTCTAGGAAAGAAGTAGCAAGTAGGGAGAATCAAAATCTACGCTAGCAACATGACCACATCCAGGAATGCACTAATGTCATAGATTAAAAAATAGATGACAAAGGAATGAAAGGCATGTCCTGCCCAAAGAAATGTCCAACCTCAGAATTTTAATTTTAAGTAGCTAGATCTCTGATGGGGGAAGTGGTCTTATATTCCCCAAGATTTTAACAAGATGGCATTTCTAAGTTTAGTTAGATATAATGCTCATAAGAGGGGTAAGACAAACATTGAATTTTTCAGTCTTAAAGGGAATATGGAAAAACGGTGACTTTTCTATAAGGAAGACATTACTGAAAATTTTTGTCAGACATAAGCAGTGAAGGAAAGGTATAGATAAACGCTATGAGATGCTTCGAGGAAGAGGGATGGCCTGAAACCTGGCATCAGGTGCCAGAGCAGGGAAGCTGGCTGCAGTTCATGAAGGGTCAAGCCCAGAATTTTGGTGTCCAGTGTCCCTTTTAGTTGAGATGCCTTTTTTTAAAATATTAGAGTTCTTACATTGTACCTGTCGTCGAATGGGTAAGCCTCTCAACTCAGCTGCTTGCTGCTTGCTTTCCATCTGAGTGGAGCAACCTAGAGTTCAACTGAAGGTTATCTGAACTATTTGGACATGTTGAGATGTAAGGAAGGCAGGAAATCTCACGAAAACAGGCTTTCTTTGGAAATTTCTGGCACTTCCTTTTCTGGTGCTCTTTGGAGAGGCTCCAAAAGCACACATTCTGCCAATATTTCATTTTGGTGTGTCAGGTCTCAGCCAGTTCAGGGAGGCATCAAAAGAGCAATGGAAATGAAAAATAAAAATCATGTTATCAATTCTCAATAACTCAAGAGGGAACAATAGTCCTCATGGACTAAAAGCATTCAGCAAGGAAGCTGGGAAGAGTACCTCACATTTTTCTCATGGGTTCAATGAATTCCAAAATATTTATAATACCCACAAGTACCTTTTGACAAACATCTCATCTGTGCTTTCATAAGCACTATATATAATTTTAAAAACTGTTCCAAATTGTTCTGTGTTATATATATATGTTATATACACACGTACTACTATATATGTTATACACACATGTACTACTATGTATATATGTTATATACATATGTACTATACATATATGTGTTATATATAACACAGAACAATATATATAACATATGTATGTATGTATGTATGTATATCAATCTAAACCTCTGCTACGACCACCACACTCAAATCCTCAGCTCCTTCTAAATTAGTAACCAGCAGTTTAAATACTCCCCTGGTGTGTTCCTGCCTCAGAATGTTGGTTCTTGTACCTGATTTCCCTTCCATTTGATATGCATATTTTAATCCCTACTGAGTCCAAAATGTTCCATTTGTACCTACTGATCACATAGTTCACAAAAGCTATGTTTTGCAAATAATTTACACTCTAGTTGAAAAACATAAATCATATTGGAAGTCATCTATTTTATGTTAAGGTAATCATGTTTCAACGTGCTCTCCAAATCTCAGTGGATTGCCACTGTACATGGTTATTTATTGCTGCTGCTTCTCCTGGGAGGTAGCATGCCCCAGGGTGCTTCGTGGACATGGGATCCTACCATCCTGTTGCTACACTATTTGTAACACCTGATTTGCAAGGTTGTCAAGCTCAGCTGAATCAAGGAAAAAGACCATGGAAGACAGCACGTGTGAGGCAGGCCAAGCGTGTGAGGAGTACACACATCACTTATGCTCGTATTCCCTGGCCAGAACTTAGTTTTATGACCACGTCTAACTACAAAGGAAGGAGGGAAACCTAACATGTCTGTTCCCAGAAATAAGGCAAAGATGATTTGGTGAATAATTAGCCCATCTCAGCCACAGTACGTTAAAGGCTGCCTGGTTCACCCTCCATCCCATAGCTCAATTCATAGACTAACATCTATAATGACCAGTCCTTTACTATCTCTGCACACGTGGATGTGGGTCAGACAAAGAAATTAAACTTTTTCACAATATTGATGGGAAAGTCCTTTCTAATATATAGTTGAAGTTTCCTTCTCTGTAATTATCACCGGGGGTCCAGGATCTTCTTTGAAAACCCCAAGGCTCGAATCTCTCCTCTCTTCCATAATGCAAGAGGCCAGAGGGAAGGAGTTGGGTTAGGGACTGGGTGGAGGTGGGCAAGTGGGGGATGGGGCATCTATAATAATGTCAACAATAAAAAAATAAAGTTAATTTTTTTAAAAAGCCCTGGAGTAACTCACCAGAGAACCAGGGCCCTGTGCTATTGTTCTTGGCACACCTGTTAATCATATTTTCAATGTTAGCATGCTTCTGAAAACTTTTTTTCTTAACAAGATGCCCTAAGTTATTTCAACTTTATATGCTGTATTTACCAGGTCGATCCTGGTCGTTTTTACCCAGACTTCATTTGAATTGTCATGGCCTATTTAAAGAGTAGGGTGCTGAACTGACACACTACTCCAGATGCTGTATGACTTGTACAGAGAACATCTAAACAGAGGCCAGACTACTAAAATTTAAATTCTGATTTTCTATTTACTAGTTGTGTGATTTTGAACATGTTACTTAATATATGTCACAATTTCCCTGTTATGCAATTTCTTGGGAATAGTAATACTATTTGTCATTGTGGTTTTATTAAGTTATTGAGTAGAGTTGTGCGTAAATTATTTTGTGTTGCCTAGGGATAGACACTTAGTGTCATTATAAGCTAATATATTCCTTATTATGTGTGATACATCTATTATTCCAGTCTTAGTCTGCCTGCATTTTTAGAATCATGTCTAAATGTTTATAGATTTAAAAATTGTCGAGTTGTTTGTAGATGGATTGGACTAAAAAGAATATATGTGAAGAGACCAAGGAACGGTGGCTATATGCCTGTTTCATGGGAAAGGAGAAGGCAGAAGGGACAGATACTGCTGAGGCACAGCCACAGGACTTGGTGTCTCTTCCCTACCTACTCCTATTCCGCATCTTTCAAATCCCTGTCCTCCTGAGAGTGTCCTCCTGTTACCCCCAACTGAAAACAATCTGCTGCTTTTTCCAAATCTCTAGCACATCTTCCTTTTGCTATTCCCTCAATGTTTATTAGTAAAAATTATATCACTAGCTAATGTTTATTGAACACATCTGGTGCTGTGTGTTAGGTTAGAACCTTCTCATGTCCATGATTTTCTTACCCTGTTTTACTATTTTTACTTACTATCTTGTACCTCATAGTCTAGATTATAGACAGGACTGTGCTTTCATCTGAGTAGGGAATTCCCTCTGATGTCAGCAGAAACTCCAAGATCAGTCAAATCTCTGGTGAAGAAAACTTCCAGTGTAAGTTTATTTCAGGGAAATCAAACACCCAGGAAAATGTTTATATTTTTCAGGTTTTCTCTTCAATTCGCACTGTGTTCTATGCACTGAATGAAGGAAAGTGTCCTGGGTGAAATTAGGCCATAGAGTTTCTTTGGTAAGGTGGAGTCCATATAATACTCAAATGTCTTATCTTCAAAATTTGTGTGTGCATGTGTGTTTTTAACATACTCAAAGTAGAAACACTTCATAGCACCCTTGAACAACAAATGGTTTCTGTAGATGGATTTTTGAAAGACCTGTTTCAGGACAATTTTAGGAAATCTCTAAAATTTCTAGGAGCCATATATATATACACACACATACATATGTTGCTTATTACAACTTTCTCTTTACCAGGCATTGGCACTAGATATAAAATTATTTAGAAGTGAACATTTGCTCTCTTGAATTGTAATTTCTTTAGCCACTGCAGTTGCTTTTATAGTTGTTTTAAGAAAGAAGTGCCCTGGCTGGCATAGCTCAGTGGATTGAGCTCGGGCTGCGAACCAAAGTGTCGCAGGTTCAATTCCCAGTCAGGGTACATGCCTGGGTTGCAGGCCATGACCCCCAGCAACCGCACATTGATGTTTCTCTCTCTTTCTCTTTCTTTGTCTCCCTCCCTTCCCTCTCTAAAAATAAATAAAATCTTTAAAAAAAAGGTAGGAAAAAAAAAAGAAAGAAGTATACTAAACATTTCCTCAAGTGAAATTTTAGCACCCATCAAGGAGAAATCCATCCTTTTAAAGAACTTGTGGGTTTAACACAGAGAGAGAGAGAGCTGAGTAGTTTTTCAAAGACATTATTTAATGATCCTCTTTGGAAATTCTCCCTTGTTCATACATTTGCCCTACTTAAATATAAGGTTATCTTTTCCCTGTCTCTTGTGTGAGGATACCCAGTGAAAGTCATTGCTGATGCTCTCCTGGGAGATGGGGACCCAGTGGTAGGCTGTGAGTATAGTGTGATACCAGGATGTGGGGAGGAGGTTTTTGGGAAGATCACTTGGTGAGAACAACAGGAAATGATGCCAGCACATTGGGCGAGGCTGGTTGGCCAAGTCATTAGCTGTGTCCCTGATGTAATTGGCTATGTGTCTTCAGGGGAAATCTTGGGGCACTGCAAGTTAAGGGTGCCTGTAGGTTTTGAAAGCTTTTATTAACTTTTACTAAAATCAGAAAACCCCAGGAAGACATTCCTGTTGAAGAGCAGGACCTATGACAGAAACAAGTCAATTCCTGTCAATTGACTTGTGATGTTTAAGAAATTACAAAGATAAAAATATGACAAATAGTTATAGAGGAAACATGAAAACAATGTGGAAATGACCTGGCAGTTTATGATGCGTGTGAACTTACTGTGATCTTTGACATTTACCTTAAAGAAAAGAAAAGATAACCAATTGAAGCCATTGCTACTAGTGGTAAAAATGCCCCTAAGCCAAAAGTCTTCCTTGTAGACTTGCTAGAAATGTTGAATGATAAGAAAATTAAACATTGAATCTCAAAGTTCATTACAGTAATTCTTAAATTATGGATTTAGTTTGAAACAGTATTCTTTATGTAAATTGCCTTATAAATAGCAAACTTCTGTGACAGAAGGTACCCAAATGAGCTTCAGCCTCCCTCTTTTTTTTATAAGACAGGAAGCTACCAAAACTGTTCTTCAAGTAATGGTTTCAGGAAGAAGCTTTATTATCACCACTGTAACAAAATTATTTCATGCTTTTTAATGTTTTTGCTTTTGGAAAAAAATCATGTTTGAAAACTGTGATGGGTTTAATACGGTTTGAAGTCATATATTTCCAGCTCTGCTGGCCACTTAATATTTGACCTTAGTTACTCAACCTTTTTGAATTGTAGACTCTACTCATAGGTCATATGCTCGTAAAGGCATTTGATATACAAGTGAAAAAAATGACTAATTAAGTTTACAAAATGATAAAAAACTACAGTACATATAAGATAAGTAAAAACAAGTTCCAACTCACTTTTGTGAGAGAGGTGGATGCCACATAGATAAAAACGGGGCAGAATTCTGTAATTATTTGGTGACTCATAAATAGGCTACAGCGCATTCACAATGAAAGTATTGGTGGTGTTCATTGTAGGACAGCATCTGCCAAGCCAGGATTTCAGGTAGGAAATGTGGAAATCTGTAGATAATAAAAATTCCAATTAAAATTTTTCTTTTACTATATAGCTAGTTATATGTTATTTTACCATAGCCATCTCTTCTACTGTATATGTAAAAATTTTAAATATCATTTATGTTAAATTTTAAGGACATAAATGCTTTCTGGCTACTTCAGATGAAATGAGATCAAAATGAGATCTCAGAATGAGATCTTGAGCTGATAGGAGAAGAAATTATCTGGTTTAATTTTAGAATCAAAACTCTAGGTTCATAATAACATAACTTTAACCTTAAATGTATTATAGCATAGCTATTAATGATTTCGCTCCTGCTATGTGTCAGGTACTCTCCATATATTGACCCTTCTATATCAACCCTTCATGACAAGATTTAGAGTAAGTATTATTACCTGTGTTTTACATACACAGATGCTGAGTCCCAGAAAAATTATTGTATACCCAAGAGATGAAATCAGTTGAGTTAGAACTTGAACCTGGATGTGACTAACTCTTCATCCTCTGTTCTTTCAGTATTACCTCCCTTTGGGCCAAGAGCTACATTCATATATTTTACTTTACTCTGCATGTATATTGAAGCCACAACAATGAATGCTCAATGATTTTACAAAGTGGTGGTTAGTTAACAGAAGGGTAGGGACACATCTTTCTGGGTATGAAATCTCAGTTCATTTGTTTATATATGTGGCCTATAGACATGTAGACATCCTTCTTTTCTGATTAAAATATGGAGATTAAATTTTCTGATTAAATTTTCTGATTAAAGTATGGATAGGAGAAATATATGTCTGATTCAGAGTACTTGTTAAGTAAGACTGACATAAAAGGAAAACTGATCAGGATAATTTTATTTTCAACAATTCAGAGAAAAACTCCTGAAAGGCTTGAGATCTAAAGAGAAAGATCAAGGCAGAAATCTATTAAGGTTTGGTTCCAGAAGAGTCAGCTGGAAATGATGGTTTGCAGGCTCAAGTCACTAAGCAACAGAGCAGCAAACGGCTTGGTAACCAGAGCTGGCCTGACTCACAGACTGACTGCTCATGACTGGTTGGCCAGAAAGGAGGACCATGGCCCCTTTTAAAACCTCAAAACAATCTTCTATCCATCTGCCGGCCTTCATGCCAATCCCTTCATTACGCAGTAGTCTCTTTGACTTAGCAAGATATCTGCTTTTAGAATGGAAATCTCTCTGGGACCAGGAGTAAATGCTATCTCTTTCATTTTTAAAATGGCATTTCTGAGATTGTTTTTTTGAGGGGGGGGCAATACGTCATAAATAAAATGTCAGATTTAATGAGAGGAAAGAAAGTGAAAACGTTGGGATTAGTTGCTTGACTTTCTGGCTTTCGTGAACAAATATGTACAGAGCCAAATTGTCTGAGTTCATTTGGTGAGATTTGCCATTTATTTGGCACTTTCTACCTTATGATCTTTTCAATTTCATGCTTGTGCTTTGACTGTGTAGTTGGACCATAACTTCCTAAAAAGTAGGAACCTCCATACGCATGAGTCTTTGCCTTCACAAGCACTACCTGTATAATGTGCATCTAGTAAGTACCTATTGTTTAAGAAGCAAACCTCCTGTTGCTGTGCTTCTCATGTCGTAGTAAAAAGAAATTTTAAACTCAATGATTAACCTTGTATGTGGACTTTGTCGCCATGACTTTGTGTGTGCGTGTGTGTGTGCATGTGTGTGTGTTCTGGGTCTGTGCACACCTAGATGGGTGTAATTTGACCTCGGTATATCTCATATACTGATACAGGATAGTGTCACTAATCTGTTAAATATATGCATTTTAATAATATTTAGTTCATACTTTTAAAATAATTTGTACCTGTTGTATTTCTGAAAAAACTTATTTAAATATATTTATGATTCTTAAGAAATTACTGAATAACTACCTGGTTAAACTCTGATGACTAATCCTTATCTCTTAGAATTCATAGTTGTTAAATTATACACCAAGAACTAAGCTTATAAAAGAAATGCCAAGATTTTGAAAAATCAAAAACACCCTCCGTAGTTCCTTTTTTAGGATGACAATTTGAAGAAATTTGAACTGGCAGAAACTAAGCCCCACTTCTCTAGAGCAGGGCTTCAGAATAACTAAAAGTGAATAATAGAAAGCCTTTTAGAAGAGATTTTGCATATAAATGTTATTTTAAAGTAAATATTTGTCCATAGTTTATATCCATTTTTGTGTTGTGATAATTTCAAACCAACCAATTTCCTTTCTATTACCTTTATGAGATAGCCCTCTGGTCAAATTAGCTATTATTAAAATAAAGTGACTTCCTCTCTATATTATTAGTAGGACACATGGTTAGTTCCTTTTTTACATAGATAATTTCACATTTATATTTACAAACAGTGAGTATGTATTGTTGACCTTTTGAAGTAAGCGATTTTCTGACTAATAAGGTTACTTGGACTATCATTTCTGCATGTTTACCTTCTTTAGGCTTATAGTATTTGTTTTACTTTGCTTTATTCTGTGCAGTGTGATTTTTATGACTTTTTATTGAGTGGCAACTAGAACAGTGTATGATTTATGGTGGTAATAACTAAAACATATATGAATTGGAGGCTGATGACGCATAAGGTGGAACGCTGTGGCTCCCCTCTGAATGGAATCTGGCTTCCTTTAATAAAGCTCTCTTATTAATAACAAAGTGATGTCATTAATAGCATGGTCATTCCTGTGTCACCTCCTCACTTTAAGGTACATATATGGGTCATTTGAACTGTTTTTATGTAACACTTTTTGGTGGATTTACTTTTTTTTTTTTAATAAAACTTTCAGGGTCTAATCAAGATATTTTTTTAAAGATTTTATTTATTTATTTTTAGAGAGGGAAGGGAGGGAGAAAGAGAGAGAGAGAGAGAAACATCAATGTGCGGTTGCTGGGGGCCATGGCCTGCAACCCAGGTATGTGGCCTTACTGGGAATTGAACCTGCGACACTATGGATTTATGTTTTTATTTAAAGGCCTGTATTTTTAAAAATATGGCTTCACATACTACTGTAACTTGAAAACCTGTGTTATTTATTATACATAGAAGATAATTTAAAAAATACAATATGAAAGGTCTAAATAGGTGCAAACTAGATACTATGGCCTTCTAATGACTCTGAGCCGGAGGTCTGTCTCCTCTCTGTTTAAAAGATATAGAAAATGAATTAAGTCTTTTTTCTTAAGGTGAGAAGAATGAGAGGGATTTGGAAATGAAATAACCTTCTCATTATTTAATTCAATATTTAAAAATTCAATAAACCACATCACCCATCTTTAAAGTCATCTTGGTGCAATGTCAGATTGCTAATACACCAACCCAGTGATACCTGAATCACTGATATTTCCAGTATCAGAAGGACATGGGTTCTCCTGGTGGTTCTTTGGATCAGAATTGCCTAGTTGAAGGTGAACAAATTGAACTTGGGTCGCATGATTTCATTCCTAAGCAGAAAGTGAGGTATTGGTGCCCTGTTTTAGGGCCATCCTATACTTATTAACTTCCTACCTGGTAGCTACACAGAAGCCAAGAAGCATAAAACTGTTCCATGGAAAATACTGTGTGTGCTAATAGCAGCTTCCAAGTTCTACTTCCAAAGGGCACACATACGGACATTTTAAAAAGCATAGGATCTCTATGTAAGTAAGTGAAAGCTAAGGTAAGTGAGGAATCCAATTTCCTATACTTTGTAGTCCTATGAATTTATTTAATTCTAGACTAGAATATCCACACAGGATCACCTACATAATTTGCAGAGCCTGGTATAAAATTGAAATACAAGATTACTTATTAAAAAAAAAAAACTTAAGAATTTCATGGCAGCAACAGCAAGAACGTTCACACCAGCACAGGACCTTTCTGGCCCAACTGCTCAGGCCACACCCATGAAGCCAGCCAGGCCCTCACAGTAAAAGTCACATTTATAAGCAGCTCCAATAGTGATGTCAGAGCTGTCCTTTGAGAAACTCTGTCTTAGAGGAACGTCTTGATTCATGACCTCCTTCTGTGTCAGTAGAGACTCCAGAAGACTGCTATGCACCAGAATAAAAATGAAAGTTTCAATAAAAGTCAGCAGCATATCAGCTATAAATTAAGGAAAAGCATTATCTCACATTCATCTTGAGGGTATTCTTTGCAAGATGGTTTACTTTATGCATGCATAAAATAAAGGCAACACTGCTTTTGCATCTAAAGTCACTTATTGATATGTTCAGTATCAGTAATGGCAATATAGTATTAGCATTTGACAATGATGCTCACCTCTCCTTCTTGAATCTGTCATTCACTAGTTTAACTCCTATTTTTGTAAGATCTCTCTCTTCCTCTTTCATTGACTTTATTTCCAGCACCTTAAATCAAAGTGCACCCCCGCCCTGCTTTGACCTTATTTCACTCAGTGTGCTCCCTGCACAATTGGCCTGACTTCTGCTGCAGCTCCAACTGTTAGCTCCACTTAACAAAATCCAACTCTTTAACCTGGCTTGGGTTCCATATGCCTCCCTGGGCATTTGTACGTGGGAGATCTACTCTTAGCTTAGATGTTACGTGTGAAAAATCAAGCTGACTGTTTCCCCATTTCTGGTTTTCCTGTCTGTTCATGAAACACTATTTCCAAGTGAACCAGCCTGAATCATGTTGACTTCTGCTTTGCTCTTCCTCTGCACAGACCTACAGATAATTCACCTAATGTCTCTTGCCTTTCTGTTCTTTCCCAACACTGCCACCTATTTTAGCATTTAGCTTGATGTTTGGACAATTTCAGTTCACATCCTAACTTGTTTGTGTGCCGCCATCTGCCCCTTCCCCTCAAGAGAGTCTACTGAGGCTGTCTCCTTACTAATTCCAACGTTCTGCTGTGGCTGCCCACTCTCTACAGCAGTGGTGAACAAACTTTGTTTCCCATAAAGGGCCAGATAGTAAAAATTTTAGACTTTATGAACCATATGGTATCTTTGGCAACTACTCAATTCTGTAGCTGTAGTACAAAAGCTGCCATAAGATATATAAGTGGCCCTGGCTGGCGTAGCTCAGTGGATTGAGCGCGGGCTGCGAACCAAAGTGTCGCAGGTTCGATTCCCAGTCAGGGCACATGACTGGGTTGCAGGCCATGGCCCCCAGCAACCGCACATTGATGTTTCTCTCTCTCTCTCTCTCTCTCCCCCTCCCTCCCTTCCCTCTCTAAAAAATAAATAAAATCTTTACAAAAAAAAAAAGATATATAAGTGGACATACATACATTCAATAAAACCTCATTTACAAAAAAAAAAAAGAAAGGGGGCTGGATTTGGTTAACTGGCCTAGTTTGCCAATCCCTGGTCTACAGGCTAAAGTTTATACTCCTCAACTTGGCACTTAACGTCTCTCTCATCAGTTCCAAACCGTCCTCCACAACCTTATCTGGTATTGCTTCCCATGAATACTTCACAGTCATTCATTCTGGAGCTGAATTGAGAGGAGGGTTTTTCAAACTCAATACTACCAATAATTGAGCCCGAATAATACTTTGTTGTAGGGGCTGTCACGTGTATTGTAGGATATTAAGAGTATTCCTGGGTACTACCCAGTAGATATCAGTAGTATACACCCTGTTATGAAATCCAGAATGTTTCCAAATATTGCCACATGTTTCCTGTGGGAGCACAATTGTCCCTATTTGACAACTACTGATGGAGAGGGTAAGCTTTCTAAAGCGGGGAACCAGTCCCATGTCAGTTACTGCTGCATCTCTAGCACCTCGCGCAAGTATTGCAGCACAGAAAGAGGTCCAGAGCATATGTCCTGGTCCAACTGTGCTACTCGTTTATTAGGGGAGTGAGAGATCTTAGGGGAGTCATTTAAACTCTACAGGCCACAATTAAATTTATCTGTGAATAGAACTATTACGAATTCATACATGCTTCCTAGAATTATCGAAAAGTTCAAATGATATACTTAATGAAAAGACCTTTGGAAAGAGTAAAGTACTAGTCAAATGTAATGTAAAAATAGTATTGGTGGAATACAGGGTAATCTGAACTTACTGAAATATAGGAGTTTAATTCTCCTCACATACTGTGACTACTCTGTGCACATTACTATGTGGGATGCGATTGTCAACTGACATGCTCATTCTCTCCCTCCCTCTCTCTCTCTCTTTCCCTCTCTCTCTCTCTCTCTCTCTCTCACACACACACACACACACACACACACACACCAGGGATTTACATGCTTAAATGAAACACAATCAATTTTATCTTTCTTAGCAGCCTCAGTGCAAATAAAAGGAAGTGACATTTTGAGTTATTACCCCATGCTAAGCTCACTAAGTTACAAGTGTATTCATTGAACATTCTCTAGAGTTGGACTCTGAGATTCAGTTCAATTACACCAATCTATACCATCTCTTAGCTAGCTAATGTCCTTCTGAAATAGCAGAATACACAATTGTAGTTCCATTTAAAGTGTTAACTTCACTGGTGCCACTTGTGTTCTAATGCATGGAACAGAGACATTTTTTAATGTGAGGTCTGTGCCTGCCTTTTCACGAAATTGCAAGAGAATATAATGCTTGGAATACAGCTACCATTTTGCTCTGAAGATATTTTCTTTGTCTCAGGACTGTCTTACAAGGATAAGAGTCAAAAGCTAAATATTCTGTTATGTTTTCATCCAATCAAAAAATAACTTAGGAGTGTCTATTTCTATCACTATTCTAGGGATGTAGCTTGGAGCATATATTCTAGTGGGGAGAAGACAAATTTACAAATAAATATTTCAGTGGGTTAGAGAATAACAAATACAGTAAAGAAGAATGAAGCAGGGTAAGTGGATAGAGAATTTTATATAAGCTGTTTGAGGAGGACTCTCTAAAAGTAACGTTTGAGTAGAGATCTGAAGGAGGTGACTGAGTGACTCTATGACTATCTAAGGGAAGAGCATTTCAGGCAGAAGAAATGACAAGTTCAAAGGCCCTGAGGGAGGATGTGATTGGTGTGTTTCAGGGAGGGAGATGTTATGGAAAATGACGTCAGAGACATGGAGAGGAGTCAGTGCTTTGAGGCTAATAGTGGGAGATTTTTTTGTTGTTGTTTTGTTTTTTTTGTTATGCCAATGTTGTATTGGAGGGAGAGGGGATAGCAGTGTGAGCGAGTCTGACTAAAGTTTTGGGAGAATCATTCAGACTCCTTTGTAGGAAATACTATGTGGGGAAAAGATGGAAATAAGGACACCAGTTAATACACTGTCGCAATAATCAGGTGAGATGTAAAGGTGGTGCAGAGTAGGGTAGTGAAAGGAAAGGTGATTTTGAAAATAACAGTCACAATTCTCTCTGGATACAGCAGAGAAGAGCAAGAAGGACAGTTACTTATCCTTTAGGGCCTGTGGTACACAAATTTGGAAGGAAAAATAGCTACCACTTTAGAGAGTTGAAGTAAATCAGTATCATCAATGGGCAGCCAGTAATGTTAGAGCAAGAAAGTGCAGGAAACCGAGCAGAGGTTGAGAGTATGAAAGATTTTACTGATGACATCTTGTGAGTGGTAGAAATCACAATGGAGAGACTGCAGGCTGGGGGAAAGGCTGGGGACATCAGTCACACTAGGGGATTTACAGAGTCATCTGGGAACGAGAACCTGTTCTTCTTGTGGTTCTTGTGGTGACGATTGTATGTCAAAGATAAGAATCTTATTTGAAGCTGTGCAGTAGAAAAGCCCAACTCCTCTGCCAGATGGCCATTCTCTTGGGTCTGTTTGTTTTAATTCATTTCAGAAATGCTAATTCACCTGCTGTGCATTTATAGAAATGGGGCAGAGAGGCAATGGGAACCAGGTTGGCCGGACCTGTCCAGTAGTCTTCACTCCAACATTTCTGTCTGATGAAGCCATGTGCTTCCCATTTCTTACCATCCATTCATGTTCCAGCGATGAGAGATGTGGCAAAAGATGCCGACAGGTGATTGGCAAATTTCTAGTATCCAGAAGGATGGCCCTGGGGCAGATTTTCTAACATGAAAATACTTTTTTCCCCCTTGCACTGGCTACACAATAATTTTCTTAAGCATGATGTTAAAACTAGATATTTTTAATATATTGTTTTAATTTTACATTTATTGCAGTTACACTGGTTAATTAAGTGATAAGATTTCATATGTATAATTCTCTAATACATCATCTGTATATTGCTATATTGCGTTATCTGTCTTGGGTGGTGAACACACGATGTAAAACTAGATGTTGAAGAACTAAAAATATCTCTGACAAAACTATATGTAGTACTTGCCACAGTGGTTCATACATATAGTTATTACAATGATACTGCTTTTATTAAATAAATAGGTTTTATGTGTAAGCATAAAATGTTTTTTTAAATAGCAAGACTATGCAACATTTTAACATTTACACAGGAATGTTTTCATAATCATACTTGTGAACAAAACCAATATGAAGTTGGTAGAACATAGCTTTCTCTTTGGAGTTTAAATTTTTAGTTTATATTGCCTGCTTGGAAATTTGTATTATGTGAGCTAGCTGGCTGTTCACAGGATATACAATCTTGGTCTTAGAAATGTGCCCTGAAAACCTGCAAAGCAACATGTGCAAACTTTTTTTTTTCTCTGAGGGAAAGGGCAAGCCCTGACACCTTTTAACCTGCAAGGATTATGTAGCTCTTGCTGTGATTGATTGGTTGGCTTTTCTTCAAGAAATGCTCCTGGTATGCGTTTTATGTTCTGACAGTGCCATGGCTTTGCTGATCGGCACGTCACCTCCTGTGAATACGTGGGCATGCTTTTGTGCATCTGCTCTTGTAGCCTGGGAAGCATATTTCAACACACCATCTAGAATTGGCTGGAACATGCCTGTCACTCCCAGCTGACTCTGATGACGCTCTTGCCAACGTAGTTTTACATCAACACCACTCTTTGGTGGAAACACACCTTCAGAATACACAGGGTGGCCCATTTAAAAAAGGAAAAGCATCAGTTTGAAGAGGACTATATTTTTAAAAAAGCACTATAAAAAACACTCTTGTTGACTGAATCCTCCACAGAGCATAGACTTATAAACAGTATCACTCAACAACCCCTCACCAAAAAAGTGTATGCAACTCTAACTTCTAAAGAGTGGCTTATGCTGAAAAGAAAACTATCATCTTGTATACTTTTCTTCCCAGCATACTAGATAGGCAGGCACATCTAGCTTCTTCTTTCTTTATCTACATAATTATAACTCTGTATTCATTAAAGAAAGTATAGGATGTCGGAGCTGATGCAGTGTGGTATATGAGACACCATTGCTCTTTATCTGCTCAAAATTCAGGTTGGCATTTCAGTGGATAAATAGATTGTACTCTTAGCATGAGCCATTTTGGCATATGTCCATCTTGTTTTTTGACTTGTTTTTCAACTTGTTTTTTGACTCATCCTGACTATCCTAATGAATGTTTGGGGTAGGCATATTACTCAGTTGTCTGGGTCTATAGACAGGAAACGAGGCACTCAGAAGTAAGTCCTGTTACCATAGCTATTTAGAAAAAAACAAAACAAAACTCTCTGCTGTACAAAAGAAAGCTCAATATCACTGGCACATGAACTGCAATTACCTTTATTATGACTCTATACTACTCATCCTTCATTTTTGTCATCCTAGTCTATTCTAACTCATTACAATAATGGGGACAGCAGAATGGATTTGCAATTTTACCCCTTTTCTCATGACAGCCAGCAGGATTTTCAGTGACACATGCTTTGATCTGTCTGCTTTTAAAACTCTTAAGCAGGGCAGCTCTAGACAGATATCTCTCAGAAGATTTTATGATCCTAATAGACCTCATCATGAGTTCTATATTTATGCTTGTTTAGACACATCAAAGTCCAGCTTTATACCAGGGGCCACTTGGAAAGTTCAGGTCATCAGCTTCTTGTTGTAGCTTTTGGGTTACTGTCATACTGTCATCCCTAGCAATAATGATGGTTGACCTTGTAAGGTGATCGAAAGCAGTAGGCTACAATATAGGAACATTAAAAATGCTCTGCAGTGTGTTGTTTCTTCTGCTATATTTTGCCCATAATTAATATTATGGTCACAGTTAACTCCAAAAAATATATGTTGCGTATATGGGAAAAAAAGATGTGGAATGAACATATGAAATCTAAACTTATGCATCAGAGCCAAGACATAGCACTTCAGAGAGATGAGTTTACAGGTCAGTCAGCTGATAGGATTGGTCGGAATTTGAGTAGGCCTGAAAGAGAATCACGAAAGAAACAATTGGCAGTGCTTTTCAAACGTCCATGAGAGAGGTGCTGTTGGTTAACAGATGGACATTAAACATTCAGATTATGTTAATAATCTTAGAAATAACATTTTTATCTATTATCTGTCTATCTATCTAACCTATCATCTATTTATCAGTATCTTTTGTTCTAGTTCCATGTTCACCAAGTAATCTTTTGATTGTTGTCTTCATTTTTATATAGGACTGTCTGTGGTGAAGGGAAGTACTAGGTCGGGTGGTCAAAGCATTATACTCTGCACACTGATAGTAGTGCTGAATAAAAAGAAAGTAATGGCATTTGGATTCTGTCCAGCAGTTCAGTGAGTGTGTATGAAACGGGTTTGCTCCCGAGAGAACAGGATGCTCTCATGTGCTGAGAGATTAGTTTTTGTGTCTACAAAATTCAGTGCCAGATTCTAACCCTAGCGGTGTCTCTGAGGTATTGCCGACCTTCAAGGCCTTTGGAGAGCCAACCTGTCAAGCTTCCCTGGTGAAACTTCTCTCCACTGCCATGCCCTGAGCATTTGCACTGGAAACTGTGGGGGCACTAATGTACAGTTTAAAGCTGTAATGGCAGTAAGAATGAGGGGCAGGTTTCATTTCCATAATCTCATTTCTCCATGGAAGCTCTTTGGTGAGACAGTTGTGACTGAGGCTTTGAAATTTATTTTTTGCTATGTCTCACATTTAGCACAGAATTCAGTAGGTCTTTTTTGTTTGCTTGTTTTTTGTTTTTCTGGCAGTATAATGTTTTAAAGAACTTGGTCAACCATTTTAGGACATATGTTCAGTACTCAGAGGCAGTTTGTGGAATTTTCTGGACCCTTTTCTTCCCCTCTTTACCCTTTCTCAGATCTAGTAGCTTAGAGGACACCATGAAATAATATAGCATCACCCCAAAAGTTATATCTCTTAGGGAGTTTCACATTGTAATATGGGTTTTTGAAGACAGAAAGGCCTTTGTGATCCAAGTACATGGATCTCAAGTTGTAAAAGAACAGGTTTGTGGGGCAGGGTTCATATCAGCCACATTAATAGTTGGGGCAGTGTTAACAGAAGAGATTATTTCCCAGAAGCACTCTCCACCAACATGATGTCTTTTCAATATTTAAGTGCCATGGTACATGTTGATTGTTAGGACTATTACAAAAACATATGAGAGGAAGTTAATGTGAAAGTGGGGGTCAGTGCTGATATATTTGTTTTCAGATAAATGTCCTCTAGAGAAGGGCATCTGAATTAGTTTCCTATCAGAACATTGGTGGCTTAAAACAACAAATGTATTTGCCCACAATTCTCAAGCCTGTAAGTCCCATATCAAGGTGTTGGCAAGGCCGTCCTGTCCACAGAGGCCCTAGGGGAGACTGTTCTGTCCCTCGTCTAGCTTCCAGTGGTTGCCGGCTTCCTTGGCTTGTGGCCACATCACTCCAGGCTTTGCCCCTATCTTCACATGCTTCTCCTCTGTGTCAGTCTTCTCTGTGTATCTCTTACAAGGATGCTTGTCATTGGATTTGGGGCTCATCTGGATAATCTAGGATAGTTGTCCTCATTTCCAGTTCCTTAACTATATCTACAAAAATGCTTTTTCCATATAAGGTAACATTCACAGCTTCTGGGGTTTAGAATGTGGACGTAACCATTTGGTCCCACCATCCAGCCCATTACAGTGTCTAAAGTCATAGCTTGTAAGAGTCCCTGAAAAAACCATTCTGACAGTGTGAGGTTTGGCGCATGTTCACATGGACAGTACTTTCAGACTACTCCAGCAGGTCCTGAGGACTACAGCTTGAATAGCTCAGGCAACAGGGCTTCTTGGGAGAAGAATCTAAGAACTTCAAGTGGATAGCAGCAGTGGTCACTGGACATGCATTATACTGTGTAGATGTTTCCCAAAGGCTCAGGAGAGGGATGAGAGAAAGAGAAATGGGGCAACATTATTTATTTTATTTCTTTGCATATAGAGCTCTCTTGAGAAGGAAGGAAGGAGAGGTGTAGGCCTAATAAGAGCGGAAAGAAGAATGATGGGTGTTTTTCTAATTTTTTGTGAACATTTGGTCCTGGTCTCAGTGACTAAAATTAGCATTATAAAACCATAAACGTGGTATATATTTATGGTAAAAACTCCAACAAAACATAAAAAAGTATTGGCAAATTTGGTTCTGTGTTATCATTTTACATGCTTGTAAACAATGTCCCAAGAACCTATGAACTTCTCATTATTACTCTCACCATCGCTAGGTATGATCTACTTTTATTTTTCACCACTGTTATAGGGAAACATCTATTACTGTTTTACTCGTTAACTTTATGGGTGAGTTTGGCATCTTTTAATTATTTGCCATTTCTTAGTCCAGTGCCTGTTAATATATTTTACCATCTAAAAAACTGGGATAATAACTAAGTTGGTATTGATTTGCTGTAACTCTGAGTATATTTAGAAAATTAACTCTTTGTCATAACTGTTTTAAATGTTTTTATCAGTCTATTTTACTTTTACTTTGCTTATAGATTTTAAAAGTCATAGCCCAAGAACATATATGTAAATCAGCAAAGCCCATGGACACAGACAACAATGTGGTGAAGGCTGGGGTGGGATAGGCAGGGGCTTGGTGGAGGGGGATATGGGGGGGTTGGGGGACCTCTGTAATACTTTCAACAATAAAACAATTAAAAATAAATAAAAATCTAACAATGTATCTAGAACTATTTTTGAGTGTATAGTTATAAAGGTTAAATATGTCCACATTGCTGTTAACAGATCTCCAGAACTTTTTCATCTTGTGAGACTGAAACTTTATACTCATTAAGAACTACCCTCTCTTCCTCCCTCAATCCTGGTAGCCACCATTCTACTTTCTGTGAATGTGATCACATTAGGTAACTCATATAAGTGGTATTATTTTTTTATTTTTAGTATTTATTTTATTATCTTTATTTTTGTCACTGGTCTCTTCCACTTAACATATGTTTTCAAAGTTCACCCACGATGTAGCATGAGACAGGATTTCCTTCCCTTTTAAAGACTAGATAATATTTTCTTGTATGTATATACTATATTTTGTTTATTCAACCATTGATGGATGATTGGGTCGCTTTCATCTGTTTGCTGTAGTGAATAGTGCTGCCATGAACATGGGTGCACACATATGCCTTTGAGACCTGATTTCTTCTGGATGTACACCCAGAAGTGGGACTACTAGATAATATGGTAGTCCTATTTTTAACTTTTTGAAGAATCTCCATACTATTTGTCATAGGGACCGCATCAATTTACAATTCTCCCAACAGTGACCAAAAATTCCAATTTATTGACATCCTCATCAATACTTATTTTCTGTTTTCTTATAGTACCTATCCGAATGGATATAAAATTGTATCTCAGTATGGTTTTTATTGCATCTCTATTATGATTAGTGATGTTGAACACATTTTCTTTTTTTAACTTCTCTTTATTGTTGTTCAAGTACAGTTATCTCCCTTTCTCCCCCACCACTCCCTCTACCTGAACCATCCCCACTTCTCACCCTTGATCCTACCCCCCTTTGGTTTTGTCCATGTGTCATTTATGTGTTCCTGAAAATACCTCCCTCTCTTTCTTCCTATTATCCCCCAGCACCTTCCCTCTGGTTACTGTCAGTTTGTTCATAATTTCAATGTCTCTGGTTATATTTTGCTCACTCCTTTGTTTTGTTGATTAGGTTCCACTTATAGGTTCCACTTAAAGGTGAGATCATATGGTATTTGTCTTTCACCACCTGGCTTATTTCGCTTAGTATAATGCTCTCCAGTTCCACCCATGCTGTTGCAAAGGGTAGGAGCTCCTTTTTATGCTTATTGGACATTCATATGTCATAAGTGAATAAATGTCTATTGAAATCACTTGCCCAATTTTTAATTAGGTTATTTGATTTTTATTTCTCTAACATTTTTTTAATACAGCAAGATTTAGCAAAATTTCTTTCATGTGCTGCTTTTATGTAATGTTTAAGGATTGTGATCCCATTTTATGATCATTATTTTTTTTCACTTTTTATCCTTGTCCTTTTAAGATTTCTTTTTTTTTTAAGATTTTATTTATTTTTTTAGAGAGGGAAGGGAGGGACATAGAGAGAGAGAAACATCAATGTGCGGTTGCTGGGGGCCGTGGCCTGCAACCCAGGCATGTGCCCTGGCTGGGAATCGAACCTGCGACACTTTTGGTTCGCAGCCCACGCTCAATCCACTGAGCTATGCCAGCCAGGGCTAAGATTTCTTTTTTTATACTGAATTTTTGATCCATCTGTCATTTGTTTTGATATGAAGAATAAGGAAAGTGTCCATCCGGCTTTTTTGGCCAGCTGCCCCAACTTCAATTTATAGAATAATCACTGATCATGTACTGACTTGTGAGTTGTGGACACGTTGAGTAGGCTTTTGTAGTGAGTTCACGTTGGCCACACCTACTGCTCTAATGATTGTACTAAGTGCAATGAGACCTGTTAGATTTTGTTTGCTCTTCTTTAAATGGTCAATTTTAGTTATTAATGCATCTTAAATATTTGGAAGATGAACTTTAAAATACTTAATTGTTTTCTGTATCCTTTCATAATAAATATTAACTATATTTCCCAATAATATTCCTTTTGTAGAGGGAATAAACAGAGAGAAATGTTTTAGTGATATGAGAGGCCAGTGTGAAAGAATGACTTTGACCTCTACATTACACAATGATCCTTTTTTCAAATGGGAAATGATGGCAGAGTTTCTACATAAGGAGAAAAGTTGTCTATTTCAGGACATGTACCTAATTGTGCTTCTTGGGCTAAATTTAGAATTTCTAACAGCCCCACACCTGATAGGGAAATATAAAACCTTTGTACTTACATGAAATGATACCATCTTAAGGTAAGATAAAAGAATAGGAGTTCTGGAACGGGGTTGTTCAAGTCCTGGTTTTGCTATAAATTAGCTGTAAAATTGAATGTCTTCTACTTCCTCTGAGTATGGTTTTCTAATTTGCTAAATAGGGATAAATAACATACAAGAAAAGTTTTAAAAGGTTGTTTGAATGACTAAACATGATAATTTGTAGGATATGTCCTTTATACAATATTACAGGCTAAAAAGATGAGAGTGATAATTGTTATCAGTAACAAAAACAATAATTATGGTGAGAGAGGATCCTGCTGGTGCCCAACACACATTCTTTCAAGCAGGCCCATTCCCAACAGGGCATTCATTCCCGAGACAGCCCGGCTGGTCTCCTAATCCCTAAATCCCATTGGAATTATTCATTCATTTGAATTATTAAAACCCAAAATGTTACCGGTAAACTATTGAATTACCCTTCAGTAATATACTGTTAGAAATATTTTCTCTAGCCAGCTTTTTATTCTCCTAGTCTCCTCTCTGTTTTACCAACTGTGGAGGTTTTTATACACTGCTTGAAGAATGTAATTTCAGGTTGCTTGAAAGGAAAGAATCTGGATAGGTAAAGGTGGTTTTTGGGGGGAATGTAATTAGTCACTTTTATGTGATGCTTTTGTCTTTAAATTAAAAGTTCCTTCTCTCCTATAACTTGGGAAAAGGAAAGCAGGTTCTGCAAAAGAAAATATGTGGATTTAATACTAATATCCAACAGAAATTTCTCAACACAACTTTAGAGCCATCGCTAGGCGTTCTGTTCCTGTGAAGCCCGTATTACTCTGAAACACCAAAGTGTTCATTTTACAATTGCTTATTAGGAATTCTTATTGTTAGGCAAATCCATTGACATTCCCTGCTTTTAAATAGTAAATTCAGGAATTAAGGTGAGCTTACTACCTGGACACGGGTTTCAAAAAGAAAAGAGATGATGTCAGCTGCTTAGAGACTTAGAGAAAAGAGGGGCCTAGGAGAAATTGTCTTGAGTTTTGACTAGAAGATGAAACCAAGGTCAAGAGTAGGACAGAAAGTACCCAAGGATACACATTAGGGCAATGTGAGACCTAGGACACACTTCAGTTGATGCAGTTCAATGTGCTTTTTGGTCTGACTCAGAGCCTTTGAGGGTGGATATGGAAGAAGAGTGGAGAGAACTTGTCGTTTATCCTTACCTCTGCTCAGTGGCCACTTGCTTTATTTATTTTCATGACTCTTGTTTTGACCCTGGCTGGATTGCAGTATCACATACTGAATTTTGGCTTACTCTGGGTGCCTTGAATACAAGAAGTAATCATGTACAGATCAGTTTACTGTAAATCTAGTGACCTTTCTTGTTCCTCCTCTGCCACTAGCTAGCTGAGCAATCTTGGGCAAACTGCTGGAATTCTCATTGGCTTACTTTCCTCAGATATAAAAGGAGGTGTTGAGAAGTTGGAGTCTAGAGTCCTTTCCAGTGCAAAATGCTGCGCTTTTTCATTTCTACCCGAATAACTCCATATACTGCTGAAGCAGTAATAATTACTTAGTTTTTAGCTACTGATTGTATATTCCCCTAGAACTTGAAAGAAAAGGAAACTACAAATTTAATTCTACTATTGCATTTGTTTCTGTTTTCACCCAGGCATCTCTATTTCATAGATTCCATAGCCTCATGTGTAATGTTTCATTCAAGGACTTGAGTGATGGTTAAAAAAAAAAGGAAGGAAAATCTCTTATATCTAAATTCCACATAACTATGACACTATTTACTATTTCTGTATAAATTATAAATGTGTCAAAAACCTAAAAGTAAATGAGAACTGCCTATTGTTGGAAAGTTTACTGAAAACAATACTTATAATCCCTCAACCTTTCCCCCATGGTTTTCATTTTAGAGTAAAAATATCAGTAGGAAAAAGACATGGATGAATATTCCAGTAAATACATGGGAATAGATTTATGGTCATTATTGAAAATAATTGAAATATATGGGCACTTTAGAAACAAAGAATAAATGATAGGGGGTTATGTACTTGGAAGGTCCAGACTGCTGATAGTTTTCTATACTTAACAAAATAAATGGATAGCAGACATTAATGTACTAAATGATTTATGGATTAATTCATTACTCAATTTTCAAATACCAACAGTAATGCAGTATTTCATACTTTTTTAAAGATTTTATTTATTTATTTATTTTTTTTTTAGAGAGGGAAAGGAGGGGGAGAGAGAGAGAGAGAGAAACATCAATGTGCGGTTGCTGGGGGCTGTGGCCTGCAACCCAGGCATGTGCCCTGTCTGGGAATCGAACCTGTGACACTTTGGTTCGCAGCCCGCACTCAATCCACTGAGCTATGCCAGCCAGGGTCTGTATTTCATACTTTTTTAATTCTCATTTGAGGGCTTTTTTAAAAAAAATTTATTTTAGAGAGACAGACAGACAGATAGGCAGCCAGACATCAATGTGAGACAAACGTCAATCAGTGGCCCTGACCGGAAATCAAACCTGCAACCTTTTGGTCTGTGGGACAATGCTCCAACTACCTGAGCCATAGGGGCCAGGGTGGATTTTGTACTTTTATAATAACTCATGTGGAGCACTTCTCCGGAAGTTGACCAATTCTTGTTCTCAAGGGCAAGTAAAGAAGAAATATTAATAATGCAGTTTCATGTGACCAGAATGACTAGGATTCAAAACTTCACCCTCTAATGAGATGTTTGCAGTTGATTAAATTAATGTTTTAAAATAGTAAAGCACTCTAATGTATAACAGTATTGTGAAAAACAACTTCATACACTTTATAAATGTTAATTAAAAATATTTCATTAAATTTAATAAATGTTCACAATATAGCAAAGCATATTGTTAGTCTCATCTATAACATTTCAAATTTTAGATAGACTAAAAATGAGCCCGACTTCATATATTTTTAAATGTACATATTTAAAATTATATACATAAAACAGCTTGCTGTTGACCCAATGTTTAACTCATTATCAGGGTTTTGCCATTTGTGTAATGAATACAAATGAATGTGGGTATATATGAACCTACATTGATAAATGGCTAGATATACACATACACATAACATACTATATGGACTCAAATTTTACTGTTCTCTTAACTCCTAGTTTTGTCAAGACAGAATTAGACAGAACTATGTTTCTCAAAGCACACTTTTATGCAGAAAAATATGCAGAGCCTTGCTTTTCTACCACTTCATATTATACACTAATGATTCATTACTGCTACTGTTTCTGCTGGTAGAATATTTTAAAATTTATTCCGTAAGTGATGCTGATGCGATGGCACGTATTGCCTCAAATACCTACATATATCAAATAAAATGTGCATGGGTTTTGAGACCAAGAATTTTTAAATAAATGTCTTAATTTTATATTGATACAGTGAGCCAATTATGTGACGTGTGTAGTGTGTTCAAAATATTTGTGTGATACACTGTATTTTGTTGTTCGATTTGCAGATTGTAGGGAAATGCAATACAAAAATAATAAATTTTGAGTATAAAAAGATTCTAGTCACCATGAATGGAAGAAAAAATTGGTATGATATTATTTGCCCATTACAATTAAATATATTAGTAAAAACGTATAATTATTAGTTTGCTGAAGTGGAAAAGAAGAAAATTAAAAAACAATGATGATCTTAGCTTTGAAATAATTATTCTCCAAATGTTAGGCATTTGGAATGCTTCCAAATATTTGTTGGTGTAGGTGAAGCTGTCATGAACTCTTTATTTTTTCTTGCACCTGTCTTTTAACTTGTCTGATCCTGATTGCTTGCTTCATGAATACTGGTACATTTTGTCACATGGCTTTTAAAGGAATTTACATCAGTTTACAATTCCCAATAATATTGTTTCATATTTAACCATACTGAATAGTATAATTTAAAATAAATGTCTGCCTAGGTAAGTGACATGAAATACTGACTCAAGAGTATTTTCAGTAAGGGTCAGTATGTTGTTTGTGTACACTTTGTGCTTTCATTTGCCTGACCACTCCACTCAGCTCCTTCCAGCACCTACCTGCCTGGCGGGCCTCTGTGGCTGTTTTTTCAGCATGTATCTGAGTCCCTGTCTCATTCACACAGGTTGGAGTCTCTGTTTTATTTGAAACAACTGTTCCCAGGTCTTTGGCCTTTTACTTTAGTTTAGAAGTTTGTATTTCAAAGTTTTGTTTCTAGGACAGATATTCTACATTATTGTATGTTTGCTTTTTATACTTAGAAAAACTAAATATATTCATCTGAAACATGCTTTAG
The DNA here is from genome assembly GCF_019186645.2 of Phyllostomus hastatus. NCBI lineage: Eukaryota > Metazoa > Chordata > Mammalia > Chiroptera > Phyllostomidae > Phyllostomus > Phyllostomus hastatus. The sequence continues at coordinate 31,499,086 of NW_025333916.1, forward strand.
TAAATCATGCAATACATGTTATCTCAGTACTCTTTGTAAAATATACCATTCTCCTTTTGCAAAGCCTGTTTAATATCTGGGCTTAATATTTTGAGGAATGCTAATATTTTGAAGTCCCTGACTTAAAAAATAGAGATTCCCCTCATTGTTACATCTTAGAATTTGTCTGATAGTATTTCAAGACATTTGCTGAATAATTTGGAACCCAAACTCTGGGGTGCAGAGTAGAGTTGGGGTGCAAAGTGGGGTGTACATTAACTCTATTCTATTACTTGAATAAGTAATAGTATTCTAATACTTATTACTTGAATAAGTAATAAGTATTCTATTACTTGAATAGAGTTAATGAAAAACAAAATATTTCCTCCAGTCACCTTCCCTGACATTAGTGATTATACTTTTCTGTTCATCTCAAGTCTAATCTCTTAGTCTGTTTATGTTTCCAGATTCACAGCTTTAAGATTTTTTTTTATCTGCAGTATCACCCTATGATGGACGTGATTCTGTACTTCAGTGTTCTGTAGGCATTTAAATGAATAGCTTCTTTCACAAAACTTTCCAGGAGTCAGGGCCTATTGAAAGGTATCACTTTTACATAAATATGCTATGGGCAATGGATAAATATGAGGTTTCTCTGTGTAGAAGGAGCTCAGAACCTCCTTATAGGATTAATGGGGTTTAAGGGATTTTATGAGCACAGTGCTTATGAAAGTATACAGTTTCTATTAAGGAGTTCGTCCATAAGCATGACTGGGGGCACACCATGGGGCAGGGCTTCCCCTGGGAATCTGGAAAGCCAGCTTGAGATTCAATCACAGACTTTGTGCACTGGCACTCTACAAGCTTTTGAATGTGATTGATTTGTCTACTTCAAGTTAATCCCTGGGTTAACGTCAGAGAATTTTCCTCATCTCTTTTTGACGTTATTCCCAGGCTCTTTCTTTCTCTTTTTTCCCTGTGATTTTAGTTAGCTGCCACTTTTCATTTTAAACAGAAAAATAGGAAGAGGAGGGAAGGAGAGAGTGGCAGAGAGAGAGGGGAGAGATAATTGAGTTTATGGTATACTGCATGAAATGGGAATGGATTAATATGTGGAATTATCTGATCTTTTTTACTTTCTTTTTGAGACTTCTTTTATCTCTAACTAGATGTCTGATCAAAAAATAGACTTGACTTTGTTTATGAATTATTTGATCATTTTGTACATTTCTAATTTCCAGAGCTACAAGGAGATGACAGCAGACAAAATCAAAACATCCCCCTTTCCTTTTTGAGCCTGTCTCAGTAATACAGCAGTTGTTAATACTTTCAACTTAAAAGAACTTAATTGTATTGTAAATTCTTCAGGCAAACAAATATAACAAGGTGGAACAGTTATATAATTTACTACTTGTATATGATTTTCTATGCATATGTGAAAAGCCTAAAATCAGATAGAGTCTAGAATCTATTTCACTGAGTCTTTTTCTTTGAATACAGTACACTGTATTTCATACTAGTTCTTTTCTTAAACCATAAACCAGGGTTTGAGCATAGTTTTAGGGAAAAAAAGATGTTTTAAATGAAACTAGTGCCTTGGGAAGAAGAATCATATATATTTGATTTGAGGATTATAGCTTTGCCTCTGCCTGTCCCTGGCAGAATATTTTTTCCATCAGACCATGAAATAGAACAGAGTTTCAGATTATTTCACCAGGTAAAATGTATAATTCCCTAGACTTTGGTTATGAAAATCCATAAAAATCCCCTGCTTAAATTAATACATATTTAATCCTTAACCCTGTGGCTAAAAACTCATTTACTTTTTCTATAATAATCAAAAAGTGGTTTCTAATACAGCCTTATTAAAAATCATGATTTTAGCTGTTGAAATTGATAAAATTGGTACTTTCTACTTTATGTGCTTAATATTTACTTATAAATCATAAATGGTTAAGAAATTAAAAACTGTGACTAAGGAGGAAAGAAAGAGGTAGGATAAGGTGGTAATAATGGCACCTTTTCCATCCTTAAAGACAAAATTTATAGTTGGGGTAAATAATCTGACATTTCAATGTTGGGGCCCTTGGTAAAAGGGTAGTTGAAATCATACTTAGCAGAGGATCAAAGTTTATGTAAGATTTCAGCTTTGTTTCAACATAGTCTAAAACCCTTCTTCCCCCAATCATAAAGAGAAGCAGAAATAAATCTAACTCTAAAATGTTCTAGTTCTCCGTGGGGAGGCATTAAAACTGATTATACTACATCTCATCAATTTATTCTTTTCTCACCTGAGACTCACTGCCCCTCAAAGGAATCCAAACTCCTCAATGAGTTCTTTCAAAGTCCAGTTTAATTTTTCTTGTCCAGGATTTTCTCTCTCTCATATATATCCATATATATACATATACGTGTGTGTGTGTGTGTGTGTGTGTTCCCTTTAACACTATTACTTTCTGAGGATTCATTGCCCTTTATATGACTCTTCTGTATACTTGGTATCACCACCTATCAAAGCCATCCCTTGAGGCCTTACCCAAGTATTGCTTCAACCTCTACTTATCATCTAGTGTGAGGTTGACCTTTCCATTCTGTAAAGACTATTATTTCCTCCTTAAGAACCTTACCACATGAAAATAAGGACAGTGTCTCATTTATCTTGAAATCCCCGTAGTGCAGCGTCTAACTTGTTCTCTCGTACAGAACATTACTCATCATGTAGAGACTAAATAAATCACTAAGTGGATACCCTCATTGGCTACACAGAATTGATTTACTTGAGTCAAATATGTATAAAAAGGCACTTAATAAATATTAAATGCTGTCAACCCTCAATTATTCATATGTATATTATTCACATTATAGCTGTGAGATGACTTTAAAGGTCATATGTACATAATAAACAATTCTGCCCAATGAAGCCTTTAGTTGACATAAATAGGGTCTTAGTTTGTGTCCATCCAAAAGAGATTAGAAGTGAGGCCTCTGTAAGACAACTTTATTATTTACTTACCATCAGTTTTCCCTTTATCTTAGTTATAGGGAGGATTCTGCTTTTAGCTGCTTTGCCTATATCTGAAAGCGGGTACTAATTACCCCAGGCTTGAATGGGAGAGCATGGAAAAGCTAATCAGGAGATTAAAATCCCAAAGGTCAGGAGATTTCCATTCCTTCTTCAATCAGATCTTCATAGTGGAGTTTTGTTAATTTGTGAATTAAATTCAATTAATCCAGAAAACTTCCTGATGAAAACAAAGCTCTTTTGGTAAGGGAGAAATTCTGCCTCTTTGTTCTCTCTCCCCCATCTCTCAGTCTCTCTCTGTGTCTCTCTCTGTCTCTGTTTCTGCCTCCCCCGCACTGACATTTTGAAATAGGTAGTGCCATTTAACAATAGGTAAAATCATAATAATATGGCTTTCCCTAAGGATTTTAGCGTAGATTACAGTAAAGGATGCCAGAGAAGGATGGGTTAGTTGATTGATTTACGTTTAAGCCTTGGCTAAAACCACACACAGAAAGAAGAGAGTGAATTTTACTGAAATTCACACTATAGAATGAGTTAACAGAGAATGATAGGAAATACAGAAATATAACTTAATAATATGTAATTGTTATTGTGAAATTAATAAAACATATCAAATACGAAAGCATTAATTTATCCACCACGACTTGCAATGTTTGCATATCAGTGATCTATGTGGACAGATTTTGGAAATTGTCAGCAATTTTATTTAGTCTGTCAGCATTTGCAGTGGCGAGGACTGGGATTTACTTGATGCATTCATGCCAGATAAAACCTTTTGTGCGCATCAGCATGACAACCAGTGTGCATAAAATATAATAGGAACAGCATTCAATTATAATGTCTTTTACAGTAAAAGAATTAATAGTTTAGGAAAGGAAGCAAAAACTGAATTAGATGATTTATAAATATTACTGCTTTTTTGCAATTTCTAAGGTAGTTTGTGTATATTTACTTTAAAAATGTGTTGTATGCAAAAAAAAATGACTGAAGGAAGCATTAGCTCCAATAAAAGCTAAATTAATATGTCCTAATGTAATAACAGGAAGAAGGCAGTTACTTGAATTATTAGTCTGGCACCAACTCCATTAGAATGCTCGTATTTTACAAGTATGGCAGGTGTGCTGGAGAGTCTTTACTACAAATGATTAGAGAGTCTTTTTTATCAGTTTGGAATGCATTCAGCTATGAGTAACAGAAAAGAGCAGTTTAACCATCTAAAGGTTTACTTGCCTTTGTGCAAAAGAATGCCTGGAGTTAGCACTCTAGTGCTAGCACCTTGGTTGTGAGATCTTCAAAGAAATAGTTTCCTTTTATTGTTTCTTCTCTGCCATCCTTAGCACACTGTCCTGTCCTGTGTGTGTCACCTCATGATCACATGTGGTGTGACTGACTACCGCTCCTCCAGCATTATGTCCTCATTCTGAGCAGGGTAAAGAAAGGAAATAGAAGGGGAGCACGAAGTGGGGAGGAATATATAACAGGGGATCCAGGACTTCCTAGGAACCCTCCTTGAGAGGAACAATGCCACATACTTGCCTCGAGCGTCACGAGAGGCTGGGGAGACTATGTTGTAAGTGGATGTATATTTGGTGTGAACGATACTGAACTTGTGTAAATGGGAATGAGGGGGCGAATGAATATTGGATATGCATTCAGCAATGCCTGCCAGTCTTGTAGTTCAGACAGAGCTAATTTGACAAAATTGGAAAAACAATTAGCTGATGAGATATGAAAAACAATGAAACTGGACAATCAGCTTATTAGGAAAAATAAATTTTCCTATATAGTGTCCAAGATTGGTAAAGAAGGAAATAAAATGAGGGTTTTCAAACAGAAAATCAGATTATATTACCTGTATACAATTATGTTAGGAATCTAATATCAAAAAAATGCTAAATTTGGATTAATAACCAGTTATTCATTTTCTGCACTATCAAGACCTCCTTCCTTTCATACACAAGAGGTCTGGCATAATATGTGCAAGGCCTATGGGGAAGGTGATGAAAATAATTGAACTGGAGGCTCTCTGATCTTTAACTCAGAGTGATCCTGCTTTATCAGGCAGTGTGAAAATCAAACTCTGAAAGCAGCAGAAAATACCAAGTGGACAGATTTGCTGGCTATTTATAGCTCATACAAAAATCAAAGGGGAGAATGAGGTAATCCTGACAACAGCTCTCAATTCCCCTGTGGTCTTAAGTAGGATGATAAATGAATCTCAGAGTCAGAGATAGTTTAAGTGGTAAATGTTTTAACTCTCCAGTATTCCGTGTACATGTAAGTAGAGTCTGAAAATAAAAGCTTCTAATCAAAGTAATTTCACTTTTAAAGCTGTAAAATTAATATGTCTATCTCAACCAATAGATAATATTGTTAAAATGAGTAACTCTATTCTAAATTCTCCTGATTTGGAGGCAGAAATAGCTTTCATTTATAGCCAAAAAGTTATCTTTTTTAAAAAATTTAATCTTTATTGTATATTTATTCCATTACCATTTAGTCCCTTCATACCCCCTCCCCACCAAGCTGTTGTCCCAGTCCATGAATCCTTTTTCCTTTTTGCTCGGTCCCTCCACCCAATAACATCCCTCTACCCGCCCCCCCAAACACACACACACAAGCTGTCAGCCTGCTCTCCATCTGTGAGTCTGTCTCCGTTTTGATTGTTGGTTCAATTTGTTCAGATTCCACATATCAGTGAGATCGTATGGTGTTTGTCTTTCTCTGGTTGCCTTATTTCACTTAGCTTAATGTTCTCCAGGTCCATCCATACTGTCACAAAGGGTAAAACTTTCTTTTCTTTTATGGCTGAGTAGTATTCCATTGTGTAAATGCCCCATAGTTTTATCCACTCATCTCCTGATGGACACTCAGGCTGCTTCCATATATTGGTGATTATAAATAATGCTGTAATGAACATAGGTGTGCTTATGTTCTTTCAAATTAGTGTTTTAGGTTTCTTCATATATATTCCCAGAAGTGAGATCACTGGGTCAAAAGGCAGATCCATTTTTAATTTTTGAGGTATCTCCATACCTCAACAACCACTTTCCACAGTGGCCTCACCAATCTGCATTCCTATCAATAGTGCAAAAGGGTTCCCCTTTCTTCACACCCTCACCAGCATTGTCATTTGCTGATTTTTTGATAATAGTCGTCCTGACAGATGTGAGATGGTATCTCATTGTGGTTTTAATTTACATTTTTCTTATGATTAGTGACATTGAGCATCTTTTCATATGTCTGTTGCCCATCTATATGGCCTCTTTGCAGAAATGTCTATTCAGGCCCTTTGCCCATTTTTTAATTGTGTTGTTTGTTTGGTGTCGAGTTTTGTAAGTTCTTTATAAGGTTTGGATATTAACCCTGTATCAGATGTACTGGCAAATATGTGCTCCCACTCTGTGGGTTGTCTTTTTATTTTGTTGATTATTTTCTTTGCTGTGCAAAAACTTTTTAGTTTGATGTAGTCCCATTCATTTATTTATTTTTTGTTTAGTTTGCCTGGGCACGTATATCTGATAAAACACTGCTATGAGCAATGTTGGAAATTTGGCTGCCTATGTTTTCTCCTCAGATTCTTATGGTTTGGGGTCTAACATTTAAGTCTTTGATCCATTTTGAATCTATTCTTGTGTGTGGTATAAGAAGGTGGTCTAGTCTCATTTTTCTGCACATATCTGCCCAATTTTCCCATCACCATTTATTGAATAAACAGTCTTTCGCACATTGTACGTGCTTGCTTCCTCTGTCAAATATTGCCAATAAAGGTGTGGGTTTATTTCTGGGCTCTCTATTCCATTCCATTGGTCTATGTGTCTGATTACCTTTCTTTAACTGCCTTTTCCTCAGTTCAGTGTCCCAACCATGGCCACTTAGGGTGTCATCCCTGCTGCTTCCTCGGCTTCTCTTCTTTCCTCCCTACCCCAGCTTGCTCATTCCTAGAGTTTGCTGACTAAGAACAAATTATGTTACTTAGTTTGCAATATCATTTGGATTGGGAAGTATTGTACTAGAGCAAAGTTCACACTAAGTCTAGGTGGACCCACCTGGAATCTGTTCATTAGGTGTCATCACTGTCCTAAGCACCCAGAGAGAAAGGATACAGGATTTCTCGTCTTAGCTGTCCCAGGGCTCACAGACAGCTTTCTATTTCAGGGCTATAGCTGTACTTGTGTACAAAAGACTGTCTACTGTAGATGTTTGACCTTTGAATTGGTCTTATGAAGCATAAGGAATTGCTGTCATGGCAATGCTTGTGCCCAGAGATGTTAAGGTTGATATTTTACATTTATTTTGTAGAGGGCATTACATTCAGTGTTCTATATCTCTCATCTGAAGAAGTAAATTTCTTGTCATTAACTTTGCTTCTGTTTATGCTTGCAAGGCAACTATTCCTTTTTTCCTCCATTGAGAATCTGGCCATCATTCCCCACCACATCTGAAAGGGTACAGGGTGCAGGGTGCATGGTTACGGGCCATTATCAGAGGTAATGCCATTTATACCTGGCATGTCATGAATAGTCTGGAATCCAGAAGAGTGTTGCAAAACATCTTCTTGTTATTGCACAAAGAAATTTCCTTTTTGTTTTCTATCCCTAGTCCACCCACTAACCCAATCTTTCTGAAAAAAAAAATGACATAAATTTAAGATGCAGTCTCTTCTGCTCAAACTGATTACTCATATTCTTATGTCATGAAAGCATTGTTTTTATGAAAATCTGCCACCTCTCCATCAGGGATAATGATGTAGAAGTATAAGCAGGGTAAACAGGTCAGAGGACTCCCTACTACCACACAAAAAATCAATAATTTATTCATTTTTGAGACACCAGTGTAAATGATTTGAAATAGACTAATATTTGCAATAAAATATACAATAGTTCAAATACAAGAGACCCAGTCTTGTCTTCCTCCACCTGGTCATGCAGGGCCTAGAATGGTGGTGAGCTTGCCATCTTTCATACATGATTCCCACAGTGGACCTTGGGAACATCTTCATTTCAGACAGCCAGAAAGGAAAAACAGTACAAAGGAGTCTGGATCAAAATCTGTCATGTGACCACACCTAACTGCAAGGGAAGCTGGGAGAGGTAACCTTGCCATGTGCACAAGAAGCAAATGGCTTTGATGAGTGGTCAGCTGTATAATCTCTTTTAGGACAACAAAATAGCTAAAAAATTAGATGAGAAATGACTTTACTGGAACCTGATTTTCTGACAAGTCCATATTTTAATCAGATCTATAGAATGCTTAAGAAGTGTAAAAAGCCTTCCAAAATTTTGAGCACTTGCTAAGCAGACTAGGAAAATGATGTTATTTATACATTGGCTTTCTCCAAAGTTGAAGCTTTAGTCCAAAAACCAGACCATAATAGAATGAGATCGATTATTCTAATGTAACCTTAGAAGATACATACAAATATCTCTCCAGGATTAGTGTTCATGTTCTTTTACTAATTAAAAATGTTACAGGAAGCAAGGGCCTCTATGAAACATGCTGAAGGTCTGAAAAGTGCTTGGTACTTTTAAATTCAGTGTACTGTAAAAGCCATATCTCTTATAAATCTTCTGATCTTATTTTTCCCCAAATTTCTTAGCTTAGTTATACATTGCTATTGTATTAGAAACTGTTAAGATATTTACCTACTAGCAATTGATTTATTTATTTTAGAGATTCAGTTTTCTTTGTAACTTTGTATTATAGTGTAGCCTACATGCATAAAATCACACGTATCTTAAGAATACAGCAACCTGAATGTTCATGCTGGTGAAACCAAACCCCCGATCATGCAACAAGAGATTATAAGGCCCACTCCCCATTCCTCTCTTCGTGTTCTCTTCCTTACAGTACTTCTCACTATCCTTACTTCCATCAGCTTAGAGTAATTTGGCTCCTTTTTGTCCTTTGTGTAATAACTGGAACCATGCAATAGGCACTATGCTTATTAACTATCTTTTTTGGTCAACATTAGTTTGTACATTTTTGTGTACAAACTAATTTATGTTCTGTTGTGAAAATAAACTACAATTTATTTGTTCTATGACTGATGAACACTTAAGTAGTTTATAGGTTTAAGGCTATACAAACACTGTGGGTATAAACCTTCTAGCCAATGCTCTTTGGTTAAAATATGTGCACATTTCTGTTGAGTATATAACCAGGAGTTGAATTGCTGGCTTACAGGGCATTGATAAATTTTACTTTGATAAATACTACCAGTTTTCCATAGTTCTAACAATATACTTGGGGGTTCATTTTAAATTAAAAAAAAAATAGAGGCCAAAATTTGCATTAAAATGGAATTTGACTCATTTTCCCTTTTGAGAGAGGTCACCTCTTTTCTCAATGAGAACCTTTTCCCATGCGCATTAGAGACATTTTCCAAACAGAATGTGATGAGAACAACTAATTAATGATAGTTATGTGCTTTCTGGTTTCTAAATATTCTATTACCTGTATAGGTTTGAATAAAAATAATTTTGTGTCAATGATTTTACCATATTCATTTTGAACTATATTACAATAACCTCAAATAATGAACTGGCTTGTGCTATTGTGTTGTGCTATAATTTCATTAGCATTGTGATAATGGTCTGAAAATGCATTAATTAACATTTAATGCCATTTTTTCTTCTTAGATTGTTCATTATATTTTTCTTCCCTCTACAGATTTATTATTTTTCTAAGGGCTTTATAAAATGCTATGCTATTAATTAGTGGCTGCTTTATCCTGAAGAATGACTATTTTTGGATTTTTCTTTTTTTTTAAGATTTTTAAATTTATTTTTAGAGAGGGAAGGGAGGGAGATAAGAGAGAGAGAGAGAGAAACATCAATGTGCAGTTGCTGGGGGTCATGGCCTGCAACCCAGGCATGTGCCCTGACTGAGAATCAAACCTGCGATGCTTTGGTTCCCAGCCCGCACTCAATCCACTGAGCTACACCAGCCAGGGGATTTTTCGTATTAAAATTCCATGAATGGAGTATGTTACATTTGTGAATTTTAAATGTCCATATTATTATAATTTGACTTTGATCATATAGCTTTAATTATGTAGAACAAAAGATTTAGATATTAGACATACCACTGAAGAATTTGAGGTAAATATATGAGGACTGATATTGGGTTTTCTAGACCCATCTTTTCATAGATAGATAGATAGATAGATAGATAGATAGATAGATAGATAGATAGATATAGAGAGAGAGATACACTAAAAATGATTAATGTGTACTTAGAGGGAAAATTACCTTAGTCAATGCAATAGTGACTCTGCTAGTAAACATATATGGCATAGACCTTTGCATTTTTAAATACTGATTTAAAAATATGGTGGTGACATATTAGGTTGCCTACTTCTGGTTTGCCAAGTTATTTCATTTTTTAAAAAAATCCTGTTCTCCACTCTTGTCATTTTATAAAATGAAAGGTAAAATTTTAAATATTAAAAAGTGGTCAAATCACATCAGAGTGAAGGTAGTATAATTCTTTTAAATGGGTTCATGTAGCTTAATGACAAATACATGGAACTGCTTTTATTTCTCTCTCTTTTGTATGGACTAGTGAAAATTTAGAAACCCTGGGAGCAGATGCTGTAGTAAATGCTTTAAATTAAAGCAGATTCTTCCATGTTTCAATTTTTAAAAAACTCAATGTGGACAATGATGAACAGCATGAAAGGGCAAAGTCTATTGGCAAAAACCCACCCAGTCTAGGAAGGCTTATGTGTCAGGCTAAGGTGCTTCCAGGATTAACCTGCTCAGCATAATCCTCCTCTCTTCCTCATTCTATTTCTCTCACTTAAGGGTAGCATGTCAGCAGTCTTTTTATAAATATGAGATGATAAAATATGTTGCTTATGAAACTAATGCAAATATCTTGAGTATATTTTGTGTGGAAGTAGTATAGCATTCTCATAGGGAAATTGGCTGAATAACTTCCCATTAATAAAATCTGGTTTTATTTAATAAAAATGAACATTACAAACATAAAATGTGATAGTCTTATCTAGAAATGTGAAGTATTTTTATGATTTTCACATTTTTCATAAAAATAATAGGTCTACTTATAACAAATGAGATTCTAAAATCAAATAAAAAGCATCCATTCATTCATTTTAAATTCTTGTTCCATTAAAATTAGAGTGGGAGAAGATTAAATGCAAATCACTATTTGCATTTTACCAACTATGGAGGATGTGCAGACGACAAACACTCAAACCCACTTGTATGGACTGAACTGCCCCAAATTAGTCACAGATTATCTTTTTTCCTCTGAATGTGAGCAATCTGACATTATTCCTAATTGTGTAGAATAACCAGGGGCCAAACCATTCAGAGACTGCAGCTACACAGCGACACCAAGAGCCAGGGGTTAACCCGTGCTGCCTACCGCATAGAGAAAAACCAGCCTGTCCATCCCTAGAGAAGTTCAGTAAAATGCTTCATAAGCGCATTTGAGTACTTTGCACTGGAATAAAAGGAAGAAGAAAGGTTAGAGTAGAAAGTTTATTTGTTAGGGCTTTCTGAGGGAAATGCCCTAACAAAATTTGAGTTAATAACTTTTAAATCAACCAAAATACTTTTTTGTGTGTTATGTTGGTGGGGGGCATTCAGAATAGGAGGTTGAGAGCATGTAAGTTATATTACTCCTTTATATTGTGTCCATATTTCTGTGAACTTCAGACTCAGGTTAGATCCGGGCTCAAGTTCTAATTTCACCTCTTCCAAACCATGTGATCTTGGACAAGGCACTGACTATGTCTATGCCTTGAGTTCCTCATCGATCAAATGAGGTCATTGACCACAGCTTAAGTGAAATAAGAGCTGCAAAACGTAGTGCCAGTCCATAGTGACTCAATACCTAGTGCAGATGCTATTGTTATTAGCTCACACGTGTGAAGAGAAAGTTAAAGGAAGAAAATGTAAGATTCTATTTCAGCAGAGCTAATGGTAGTATTTTAAATTGCTGTTCTTTCTCATCTTTCCACTGTGTTGTTGTTGTTGTTGTAATTATTATTATTATCTGCCAAGTGTTGAGAGCGAACTACAGGACAGACACATGGCATTCATTATTCTCCTGAATTCTCAAGCAACTCTCTGAATAGGTCATATTTAGTTCCATGCTACTATTTAGTAAATGAGCCTCTGAGAGGTTAAGAAATCTATTCAACCTCAAGTAGCAGGCATCAGAGCCAGGACTCTGAATACACTGTTGCTCCTTAAAACCTGCACTGTGCCTTCTCAGAATCCTATTCCAAGGGTTCCATCTTGAAGTCTTTGCCTTTGTGCGTATTTGTTTATGTTCTAACCACTAATTTGAAAGAAGTTCTCAGACCTGGGTAAAGCCAAGAATCTGCTCCCGAACAAAAACTAATTGTAGTGGTCTCATTAGAGTCTTCTTTTTTCTTCAGGTATGTTATCAAACATCAGCTAGAAACCTTCTTTTAATATAAGTGAATAAACCAGCCCACACATTTTATTTCCCCTGAGACATACTGCTGGGAAAGTCTATTTCCAATTTTAGGAAATCAACATATGCTGAACCAACTGTCTACTTCCATTTAAACTGATAGAAGCTAAGCCTTGCGAATCACGTTTCATTCTCACTTCTAACATTGTTGATGTATTTGACCTTAAGGTAGAAAACTTTGGTCTGCCTCAGATGCTCCCTAAATCAGTCTCCCTAAGTAAAAATATCAGGGCACAGCTTTTGGATTAAACTAGGTAAAGTCAGCAAAGATGGTTTTTGGAAAAAAAATTTAACTTGTTAGAATTGCTTTCCATATTGTGTTTAGCTACATATTGAGTTCTTTTTTGTGACATTATCACACCTCATTACTCTCCCTATGTCTTGCGTTTCTCTCTCATTGAGTGATAGGTTCTATAAGGATAAGGATGTGTTTTGTTCATCTTTATTTATTATTTCTTAGCTCATTTCCTGGCACATGGCAGACACAATAAATCTATTGAATTACTTGATTAATGAGTTGACATTATAGAGTGATGTAAATTATTTATAATTAAATATATTTGCATATATGTGTGCAGTGTGTATGTTTATGAAAAACAGACTTGTATCTTCATATTGTTGAAAAGTCATATTATTTTTCATAAGGTTTTATTCCTTTAGCTTAAGTTATATCAACATTAAATTTATAACTAAAATAATGCTATGTTAGTACATGTGTAGGTTATGTACTTATGGTAAGATAGTTCCAAGGTATAGTTCATATAAAAATTGGAAAAATACTTTATATAATTAATATGTTCATATGTCATTTAATGCCAGAAAATAACTTTAAAAATCAAAGTATTGGAAAAATATTACTTTCCCAATAGACATTTAACATTTGATAGCATTTAATTTATAAAACATTGGTTGAGAAAGCATTAATTTTAGAAAAAATGTATACGTTGGAGAACAGGTGTGTGTGGGAAAAAAGAAATGGCAGACACGGTGCCAGATGCTTTTCGGTGAAGTATTTCAATCACTCCTTGCAGCAGCCCTCAGGATGGTCTTTTTAACCATCTCACAGGTAAACTGAAATTCTAAAAAGTTTACTAGGTTCTCCAGGGCCACATAATGGGTTGGAAGAAGACTGAAATCAAAGTCTTTCTGCTTCCAAGTAAAGCAGCCTTTTAGGTACCTGACCTGTTATGTATGTGAAAAAACAGCTAATCTTCATGTTTATGTTTTCCAAGTCAAAAAGATCCCAATAGAAAGCAATGCAGTATAACTCTTAATGATTTAAACTGAACACTTAAGATTTAAATGCTAACTTCTCTTTCAAGTACCACTTAGAATTAGATCGACTGTGAACATTTGCAGAGAACCAGAGCTGTAAATCGTTTTTATATGCAGTGTATCCCACTGATTATAATAGTCCTAGTCGCAAGCTGAGTAGAAGAGCTTCACACTTTCTCCGAAGTGATATATGTCCTTTTTTGGGCAATAAATGTAACTTCTCCAGAAAGCCTTCTTACTCTTTTGCTTACTTTTGTTTTTTAACATTTCAAGGAATTTTGCTGTTACTTAAAATATATATATATATGTATACATGTATATATACCTACACACACACACACACACACACACACACGACACACCTTCACTGAGCATCTACAGTATGCACATGTGGTGGGCCCAGTGCACAGGCAGATATGGAAATGCACCACCGTGTGGACCAGTCCTTCCATTCCAGGAGCAAGCACAATTCAGGAAACAAGTGATTGATTGTTGAACAGTGTGGTGGATGCAAAAACTAAAGGCTGTGTGAGATCTGGTATTAACAAAAAAGGTCAGGCTAAGCAGCCTTGCCTGAAGAGGTGATGTGTAAGTGGGTATTTATTCTCCCAGGCAAAGCAGAAGAGAAGGGAAATCCTAGATGTTGGGAAAGAATCTTGGCAAGGTAGCCAGAGGTAGAGTCTCAATGTACCATTCAGATATTTCATGACAGCTGTTATCTCCAGTTTTATGGACAAAGAAACAAGGCTCAAAAATGTGAAGGCACTTGCCCAATGTGACAAAATTAACAAGAAGCAGAACCAAGGTTTGATGAAAGTTTGACTTAGATTTTTAAAATTCTACATCACAGAGGGTATTTTATTATAATTTTATTATATCTTTTTATTGCACTTCAGCAAAAACAAAAACAAAACCTCAAGTGCACTAAACTTCCAGAAATGTGTCTGTGTTTGTGCAGTTGTTTCTAGCAATACTTGGCTTTTAGATGAAATTCTCCCTAACTGGAGAAACGTTGCATTGTACCTGGCACTTTGCTGTGTAACCGGCTGGTGGAACACGCACAGCCACTGCAAGGGAGAGAGGATCCCAATGGAGGACATCTGCCCCCAAGCCAAAGAGAGCATTTACTGGCATAATGACTTCATAATTTCCATTTAAAATTATGTATAACTAAATTCAAATAAAAAACATTTACTTTCTAACAATACCCATTCAACTTCCAGCCTTGTTTAAATCCTCTCTCCTCAATTATTCCTTAATAATTTGCAGTCTTAATGAAGTAGTGCTGAGATTTTATACTCTTGAGATTGGATTCCATGTCTGAATGATCCCGAAGTAGCCAGTGATGTTTTGGCTCTTTGGATATTGGAACGTCCATACTTAGGGGATTGTCCACTTAGCCTGGGGCCTCTGGGCTTCTGATGGTTAATTAGCTGAGAACCTCAGCCTACACCCTACTCTGGAACAGTCTTCGGTTGAGTCTTAGAAGACTCAAGATAACTAAATGCCTCCTGTTACCTCCATCCCATGATTATTCCTTTTGCATGTGTAAGGAATAAAAGGAGTTTGAAAAGCACAGCCAGATTGGTTCCCTTAAGCCCATGATTTTCTGCTATACAAGGAAAAGAAAATAATCTAAAAGCAATTGATAGAATACTCTCTCTTCTCTCTCCCTTCTCTGTATACAATTATTTAATAGAACTAACTGCAAGGAGAAAAGTTAATCAGTAGCTTCTGTTTTCTCTAACAGCACATGTCAAATGCATAAAATATTCTCTTGAACCAGTTACTAGGTGGGCCTCAAAATGCGTCTCTAAAGGAAGTGTTCAAATATTTTCCACTGTGAAAACTCATATGGGTATTTTGGTAACAGGATGTCTTTTTTGATTCAAGCATGAAGTATATTGCCCAAGTAGACTCATGTCCTTCCTGCAAAGGGCAATGCATTCATACCTTTTTTCCCATACCTATTAATATGTAAATAAGTTTCACATGTCACAACTTCTATTTCCCTTTCTATGGGATTCCCATATCTATATTTATCCAAATTAATAAAAAAATCTCCTAGGAATAATTCAAAAGTTATATATTTGGAGCATTTACTCTGTGCTTGGCTTTGTGTTAAATGATTTCTATGCACTATATCTTTTAATCTTCACAAGATTCTATGGGGTATTTCCTTTTCTTGTAAGGGTAAGAAACCATATTTAGCTATTTAAGGAATTTGTCCCCTTTCACACTACTGGTAGTGGAAAAACCAGAGGACCCAGGAGGCCTAACTCTGTGTTTTATTATTACTCCCCAGCTTAAATTCTGGAATTTGACTGCCCT
Organism: Phyllostomus hastatus; assembly: GCF_019186645.2. NCBI lineage: Eukaryota > Metazoa > Chordata > Mammalia > Chiroptera > Phyllostomidae > Phyllostomus > Phyllostomus hastatus. Next base: position 31,515,170 of record NW_025333916.1, read on the forward strand.
AGGAAACTCCTGTATGTTTGTTTGTTAATGTATCCTCTGTATCATCTGAGAACATTAAAGATAAATATGTAGCTCCTCCTCTCCTATTCTCCCATTCAACTTGACCTTGATTTGTGGGATGGAAATTTGCTTTGGCTTTAATGTGACCTCAGTGCCATCTGTACCTGGCACAGTGTTGAGTCATATTCTGATCAACTTGAAAAGCATATTATAAAGATTATTAGTTTTTAAAAGAATCTGAGCTATGGATATATGACAATGTAGCAATCATGAAAAATAAAAATGGCATTCCCGTTCATTTCTTAAACTTCCAGAAGCTTAAGGAAGCAGTAAAGCATGTTCATTCCATGTGTGTGTATTGGGTTACTACTATGTGCTTTTTTTTTTAAACTACACATTAGATCATTTATTTATTTTCCCCCTGAGAAAAGCTTTATTTTATTTTATTTCATTTCATTTCATTTTCATATTCCTCTTTTTTATTGTTGTTTAAGTACAGTTATTTCCATTTTCTCTCTATCCCTCCCACCCACCCCAGCCATCCCCACTTCCCACCCTCGATCCTACCCCCCTTTGGCTTTGTCCATGTGTCCTTTTTACATGTTTCTTGATGACCTTTCCCTTACTTCCTCCCCATTATCCTCTCCCACCTCCCCTCTGGTTACTGTCAGTTTGTTCTTTATTTCCATGTTTCTGGTTCTATTTTGCCTGCTTGTTTGTTTTATTGATTAGGTTCCACTTAAAGGTGAGATCATATGGTATTTGTCTTTCACCACCTGGCTTATTTCACTTAGCATAATGCTCTCCAGATCCATCCATGCTGTCACGAGGGGTAGGAGCTCCTTCTTTCTTTCTGCTGTGTAGTGTTCCATTGTGTAAATGTACCACAGTTTTTTGATCCATTCATTTACAGATGGGAACTTAGGTTGCTTCCAGCACTTGGCTATTGTGAATTGCACTGCTATGAACATTGGGGTGCATAGGTTCTTTTGAATTGGTGTTTTAGGGTTCTTAGGGTATAATATCAGCAGTGGTATTGCTGGGGCAAAAGGCAGTTCCATTTTTAGTTTTCTGAGGAAATTCCATACTGTTTTCCACAGTGGCTTGTTTGTTTTGTTGCTACTATGTACTTTTAAAAGCAAGAGTTTTGAGTACACAGAAGTACATGAACTCAATTAGATTCCAGTCAAATGCCTAGCAATGTTCTAGGCAATAAGGAGCTTAATTTTCAATATATAAAATTATTTCTCATTAAGGATCTTTCCTAGTCTCGTCAATAATTTCAAAGGGGATAACTGATGAATCATAACCAGGCATATTTAATGTATCCTGACACAGATTAGTCTATTCTTCTTAGGTTTCTGATAGATAGCAGCCAAGGTCTAAAAAAAGTCTTTAGACAAGTCCAGAATAAACTGAAGTATCATGAAAATATGTATCGGGTAGAATTAAGGAAATGTCAGGAGCTGGAAAAAGAAGGAGAATTTTGTAACAATGAGTATTTTAAAGATTCTAGAATATTTTATATCAAGTTCAAAAAGATTAGGCCTTTAGTTGCAATGTTCACCTTAAATTATTCTTTTAAATTCAGGTTATTCATCTCCCAAGATGGATGTAATTTAACTAAATCATGTATTAAAGACTTGTGCATTTCTCACTCATTGATATGATCAAAAGCATCTTATTTGTGTCAAAAGAAGAGAAATGAAGGCCATTTTCTGGCATTGTCCTAGAGTCACATTTTTCTCACCTTATTAGCATTTTATTTCAAGCCAGAGATTAAACAAAAATGCTTGTGATTGAATAAAGATTAATTGTAAGGCATGGGAGTATTAGAACGTATTTATTGTACTGAATAGTGTCTTCTGCTGTTTTGTTATCCCAAAGGTAGTAAGTATTTGGGGAACAAAGACTGTGACACATTTAGTAATATTCAAAATGCACACCCTCTCACTAGATTGTCAAATGGCTGGGCTTGTCAGAGATTTCAAGGCTATGACATGCCATTGTCACTTCTGCTGATGCACCCCTCTTGACTTGTGACTTGCACTGGGAGTGTGAAGGCACACAGGAGGATCTGACTCCAGACTCTGAGGACAGTCAGTGAGGACAGCTGGCACATGTGGATTGCAGCCTGGTGTGTATTTACACTGCTTCTGACTGCCTGAGCATTTGTAGTGGTATTTTTATGGAGGATCTGAATAATTATTTTTTAAAATTATTACTATTAAATATAATTTTATCATACCTTTTTTAACATATTCAGTGTTAACAGAATTTTTAGTGGGTCATAGTAGGGAGAAGCAGTATAGCTTGATAGCAAAGGGTTTGGGGTCTGAAGCCAATATTCCTTGAAAAGTACAAAAGCCTCTGCCCTGGTTGCTGTGGTTCAGTGGATTGAGTGTCAGCATGTGAATCAAAGGGTCACTGGTTTGATTCCCAGTCAGAGCACATGCCTGGGTTGTGGGCCAGGTCCCCAGTAGGGGGCACTTGATAGGAAACCACAGATTGATGTTTCTATACCTCTCTTTCTCCCTCCCTTTCCCTCTCTAAAAATAAATAAATAAAATCTCAAAAAAAACCCCACACAAAGCCTCTGTTTTTTCATCTGTAAAATGGAGATAATAATAGTATTTATCTCATAAGATTATTGAGTGGATTAAATGAGTTTATATATGTAAAGTACTTCCAATAGTGTCCAGCACATAAAAAGCACTCATTAAATGCTAACTTTTATTATTATGTTACTAATTACTAATTATCCTGTCTAAAAACAGAATTAAAACCTTTGAAGTATGAAAAATCCTTAGAAGCAATTACAGCTATATTTGTTATGTATCTGCGTGCTTATACCTACATTAGGTATTGTGAAAAATACAGCAAGATGAATTATTTCTATCCCCATAAGTTGACAATAGAAAAAAGGAACAATGCATAGAAAATAAATAATTGTATAATTCAAATTCCAAGCTTAATGACATACAAAAGAGAGAAGAGGTCACTTTGAGCTTTAATAACCTGAGAAGATTCACTGAGTGCTGAACTTGAACTGAACCAAGAAGATTTAGAAATTTTAGTTTGAAATGTAAATTCAAAAGTGATGTTGCCCTGTATGAGACCTATGACCCTCACTCTTACAGCAATTTCTCTTAAGTTAAAACTGCGGACTTTCCAGCTCTTTCCATCCTACTAAATCAGAATCTCTAATACAGCAGTACAGTGCTTAGGAATATGCACTGTACTTGTATGAAGTCAAGTTTTTTTTATCTAACAATGGAACTTCCATGGAAGGGAAATCCAATTTATTAAGGCCCTTATTTAGGTTCGACAAAATTTATTTGCAGCCATTCTTGTACTTAATCCTTGAGAAACAGCAAAATGGAATGAAAAACTTTCTTCAGCACCTCACTGAGCTCTTACCTCTTATTCTTATGACGAGGTCTCCCTTTACTGATGTGTTCATCATTCTTTCTTTTTTTAGGACTTCATTTTTAAGCAGTTTTGGGTTCACAGAAAAATAGAGATTTTCCAGCCCCCACACATGAATAACCGTCTCTATTATCAACATCTCTTATTACCAGGATGGTACCCTTGTTAAAATGGATGAACCTATACATTGGCAATCATAGTCATCCAGAGTCCGTGGTTCACATTAGGGTTCACTCTTGGTGTTGCATTATATGAGTTTAGACAAATGCATGATGACATGTATTCACCATTATTGTATCATATAGTGTGTTTTTACTGCCCTTAAAATTGTCTGTGTTTCACCTATTTGTCCATCTATTCCCCCAACCCTGACCTCAGTCCCCAGCAACCTCTGATTTCATAACTCTTGCCATAGTTTTGCCTTTTCCAGAATGCCATATACTTGGAATCTTACAGAGTGCAGCCTTTTCAGATTGGGTCCTTTCAATTGATAATATACATTTATGGCTTTCCTTTGTCTCTTCATGACTTGTAACTCATTTCTTTCTAAGCACCGAATAGCACTCCATTGCCTGGATACAGCAGTTTATCTGTGCACCTGCTGAAGAACATCTTGGTTGCTTCCAAGTTTTGGCAATTATGAATAAAATCTCCATAAATGTGTATGTGCAGGTTTTTGTGTGGACATAGTTTTCAGCTCCTTTGGGTATATACCAAGTACAATGGCTACATTGTAAGGTAACAGTATGCTTAGTTTTGTAAGAAGCCGTGAAACCATCCTCCAAAGTGGCTGTACAATTTCACATCTGCACAAGTGAGAGTGAGGTTTCCTGTTGATCTGCATCCTCACTGATATTTAGCATCGTTAGTACTCAGATTATGGCTGCTCTAATGCGTTTGTAGTGATATCTCACTGTTGTTTTAATTTGCATCTCTTTGACGTAAAATGTGGAGCATCTTTTCCTATGCTTATTTGCCATCTGAATGCCTGTCAGTGTGTTTGGCCTATTTTTTAATTAGGTTGTTTGTTTTCTTATGTTGAATTTTCAGATTTCTTTATATATTTTGAATAACAGTCTTTTATCAGATATGTTTTTTGCAAATGTTTTCTTCTAGTTTGTGGCTTGTGTCATCATTCTTTGTTTTTTCCTTAAGATTTTACTTATTTGTTTTTAGAGAGAGGAGAAGGAGGAAGAAAGAGGGAGAGAAACATCAATGTGTGGTTGCTTCTTGTGCGCCCCCCCGGGGACCTGGCACCCAACCCAGGCATGTGTCCTGACTGAGAATTGAACAGGAGACCCTTTGGTTCTCAGGCCAGTGCTCAATCCACTAAGCCACACCAACAGGGCTGTTGTTTTGTTTTTGTTTTTGTTTTTGTAGTGCTGATTGTGAACACTATTATAAGGTAGCACTTAACACACTTCGTTATGTGTTTACAGTTTTATGTCCACTAAACAACTAGAGCTTGTATTTATTGTTCTCTTCGTCTCAACATTTAGCTAATGCTCAGTAAATTAGTTGATCTTGAAACTTTAGAAATCTGCTCCTTGCAGATTTTTAGATTCCATTGTTTAGGTATTCTGATTCTGTTGTTGAAATGAGCATTTGTAGCAAGCATGTAAATAGTCTACCATTCTCTTTTACAAAACAGAAAAATTCAAATAAATGAATGTGTGATGGAGCTGAGTATAAACTGTTAGAAAGGAGACTAAACAAGGCATTTACAGAAGATAACATGAGAAGGCAGTAGTTTGGGAAAAAATAGATTTGGCCCAACAAAATTATGGATGTCTCTGAGAAACAGAGGTTGTGAACTGAATGTGACTCCTTTCAGTTTGGAGCAAGGGTGTGAGTAAGGGAGGTCCACACCAAAGTCTTCACGACAAGTCATAGGGGCAGCTGGATCAGACGATCTCTCAAATCTCTCTTAACACTGAAATCGTATAGTGCTATCATTTGTAAAGTTATATAGGTAGTGAATTGTATTAAACAGTTTGTATTCACACTTTCTGATTAAATAATTTTTACTTAACTATTTAAGTAAATTTTATGTAAAGAAGAGATTTTATTTATAAATGACTGTGTGTAAAAAAATGGATCAGTAAGTGAAAGGTTTCCTTAAGGTCAGTGATGGTAGGCTGGGACCACGTAGTACCAGCCCATGAGAGCTGGTCTTTACATTGCCAGGGATCGTGGAAACAAGTTGTTAGCATAGTCATTATTAAATGATATAAACCTTCAATGGAATAAATTATATGAAAAGTAAAAGTAATCTATCCTCAAAACCCATTAACTCCTAATTCTTTTACTACATTTTTCTAATACTTAGGCTCTTGAGTTTCAGTCGACGTGTTGGCGTGTCAGAATTACTATGCAAGGAAGTGACACTGCCCATCTCTTCCCACATCAGCGTTTAGTAGTGTCACATTGGGAGCTTGGAATGAGATGAGAGAGTGGTATTTGTAACATGGAGTTGCTAAACCCTCCACATCAGGTTTGTTTCCTGTGCCCCCACACCCACAAAGCCAACTGATAAGCATAAATACTTACCAGCTCACGAGGGGCTACATATACAGAAAGATCCCATTGTTTTAGGGCAGAGATGCAGTTTGGTGTATGACATAATTCAAACGGTAGCCCATTATTTGGTAATGCCTCCTCTAGAATAAACCCCCTTCCCAGGCCTCCCCACATGAGACTAGAAACAACAGGATCTTTCTAAGTCCCACAAGCGAACTGCTTTCGTTGTAGGAACAGAGAACAGGTGCCTCTTTGTGGACTTGCATTTAGACTCCTTTCAAAAGATCTCAGGACCTTTTTCAGAAACATTTTTTTCTCCAAAGTCTGATGAATATGCCTCTCTATTTTATCATCTTTTGCAGCTTTTCAAATTACTAGAATTTGAAAGACATTTGCAATCTGTCTTGAAAGCCAGGGAAAATGCAGCCATGAATGAAGAAAACAATGGTTTATCTCTCCATTCAGTGTATAACATTATTCCTTATCTTTGTGGAAATAAGAAAATGAAATGGTTTCTTTGGTCAAGAATAACCTCAAGATCTAACAGCCTCTATTCTGACAGTGCAGGTTGCACTCTAAGCTCATAGTCCTGCTGCAAGAGGTGAAAGAATCTTCCTCTTACAAGGTCCCTGAAGAAAGGGAATTGTGCTCATAGTGTTACCTTATGTGTGTGTGCGTGACGTTGTGGGTGAGTGCTCTTCAGAAATTTTTGAGTTGCTTAGATCTGCCTTTGAGAGTGATAACATTTACTTAAGCAGGCATGTATATTTAACATAGGATTCTGGAGAATTCCCTTTCGGGATGTTTCAAAAACTAAGAAAGGTGTTCACAAGACCTGTGTTTGTTTTTTTTAAATTGTATTTTCCATTCGCATTTATCTCCCTTGTACTCACTCCCCACTTCAGTCACCACACTGTTGTCCATGTCATGATTCTTTTTTCCTTTTTCTCGATCCCTCCACCCACTAACCACCCTCCCACTAGCTGTCAGCCTGTTTCCTAACCATGAGTCTGTCTCTGCTTTGCTTGTTAGTTCAGTTTGTTTATTAGATTCCACATATGAGTGAAATCATATGGTATTTGTCTTTCTCTAACCAGCTTATTTCACTTAGTTTAATGTTCTCCAGGTCCATCCATACTGTTGCAAAGCGTAAAACTTTATTCTTTTTTATGGCCGAGTAGTATTCCCTTGTGTAAATGTCCCATAGTTGTTTTATACACTCATCTACTGAGGGACACTCAGGCTGCTTCCATATCTTGGCAATTGTAAATAATGCTGCAATGAATATAGGGGTGCTAATGTTCTTTCAAATTAGTGTTTTGGGTTTCTTTGATTATATTTCCAGAAGTGGGACTGCTGGGTCAAAAGGCAGATCCATTTTTAATTTTTGAAGTACCTCCATACTGCTTTCCACAGTGGCTGCACCAGTCTGCATTCCCATCAACAGTGCACAGAGGTTCCCCTTTCTCTACATCCTCACCAGCACTTGTTGTTTGTTGATTTATTGACGACAGTTATTCTGACAGGTGTGAGCTGGTATCTTATTGTGGTTTTAATTTGCATTTCTTGACAATTCTATGGTTTTGATTCAAGCTGACATAATTAAAGTGTCAACATAACAATTAGTTTGTTTTGATTAAACTTTAGGTGGAGATCCTGGAGTTCACTGAGATCAAAATAGCAATTCTTATTCTGGAATTAATGAAAGAATGTTCAGAAACATATAAACAAGGACCCAAACATCACCAGAGAGGACTTGAAGGTCATTCACAATGTCCTTAGGAATGGTGTGATCTAGAGCAGTTTCTTTCAAGCTCTGTCCTCAGTCCACTTGAGAATGGAGCTTGTAACACTGGATTTCTGGCTGTCTAACCCTAATGAACTGTACGGAATCCAAATAGACTATGGGGATGGTTAGGAAATTTGCATTCCCTTACAAGGTCCTCAGGAGACTTTCTATGCACACTAAAGTTAGAGCCTGCTGATTTAGACCCTGTAACTGAGAATTTGGCTCCCTGTCTCCAACTGTAAAATGGAGATGGGAAAAGTGGGGTTGTTGGGGGACTGAATGAGCCCGTGTGTGTCAAGTGCTTAGTAGAACAGTGAGCTGTTTTAGAGTAAGTGTTACAGTATTTGCTACCATCCCTTGTATTGTTACTGTTGTTGTTAACTTTCATCTAGGGAATATCAGTGCTAGCTGGAATGGAAACAAACTAGAATGCTTCTAATCCTTGCAACTATCAGGTGCCTTAAGTATCACAATGAAGCCAACACACAGCTGAAGGGCTATCCTCAATTTAACATAATTCTGGATGTTGAATAGCCATCCCAATAATTTCCCATAGTTTCCTGTTGTGCAGGTAATTCTTTTATTTAAGCACTTTATTTTTTTTTTAAAGGGTTACATTTATTTATATTACTTCAGAAATGTTAGATGTCATTCTAGAGTCATGGATGTGTTTTTATCTTGCATGCGGAATTTGGTTTTTATATTCTTATAAAATGGTATTAATAAAAAATAATGATGCAGTGACAGTGAGTCATAATATGAGCTGTGAATTTACAAGGGTCCCCCCAGCAGTTCCAGAGACCAGGAAAGTGTGTGCATCTCTGAGGGATCTGCTCCACGAGTGAAAATGTGTGTGCATGCCCTCCAGGACAGTGGGCACTTCTGCCAGGTGAAGGCCATGCTGATGGAGGGGCACTGAAGGTCATGAAGCCAGTGAAGGGTCGATGCAGGGAGGCGGCACAATTAGAGAGCCTACCGGGATCAATTAATGTGATTCAGCTGGGAGAGAGTAAAGGCGGGGGTACGTTTTCCTCTCATTTTTTCCACTACTAGTGACATGCACATCATTTGTGCTTGGCAATGAGATTAATGAGAACAAAGATGAAAGGATTTTATCACTAAGAAAGAAGGGCTCTCCTCTCACCCTCTTCCTGTGCTAAATTTTTTATCGGTGCCTAATGACAGTATGCCTGACTCCATGAGAAGCTTTCAGAAAACTGATGCAAAAATGAGTTTGAAATTAAAGTGCCAACCTGGTTGTGATTTCATGTAGTTTCTGGTATGTGCTTAGTCAGAGCACAGGTTTGAGTCACAAATAAATAACCTTTGGTTTATTATTAGAGTTTTGTGTTTTGCATGAAGGGTGATGACTTAGAATTACCAATGCTAATAATTTTTCATGGATTCTAATGACATTTTGAAGACATCATTTTTAAACATTGCTCATCAGATGTATTCTAAGATTACATGAAAATTTGGATGTAAGTGGATTCTGATGTGCCTTACATGAAACAAAATGTGTTGTGATAGAGTTCAAGCTTTTTATGAAAGCGTATTAGATTGGAATTATTAAAAGGGATGTGCGGGGAAATAGAATGTGGTTCCTGGATCAGCTTGCTTACTTATTTAACCGTGCTAATTTTGCATCAGTGTATGGCACAGAGAATTAGTGCAAGTGCTTGATGATGCAAGTAACAGGAAAATTGTGTAGAGAGCTACTATTAATATCCACATTTTACAGATGAGGAATTGGAGACACAGAGCGATTAAGTGCTTTCTTCAAGGCCACACAGCACTGTGCGATCCATAGAGATCTTTATGGGAGTGTGCTTGAAGCTGGGTACACGGTGGTGTGGCTCTGGTAAACAGACCATGTAATTATGGTCCACTAGGATTAGTCAGTAAACCTACAGGCAGGGTTACGGCTGAATCTTTAGCATGTCCTAGTGCCATGGCATTAAGGAACATTGCATACTCAGTGCAGCAGGGATGCCTGGCAAACACCTCATCAGTCTTTCCCCTCTGCTCTTTCAGAAACTCCTTTTTCAAGTAGCTTCTTAAAAAGAAAAAAAGTAAAGAAAATACTACTATGTACTACTAATTTCTGTTTAGTTGATTTGATTCTGTAATAATTAGTTAGGTGTTATAAATTTATCTTTCTCTGGTTCATTATGCTGTATTTATACTGTAAACTCCCAGTCACCCTGTGAAAAAGCTAATTAAGTCATGCTATTGGTAGAACCAATGTTTATACAAATTTCTCTTATAGACAGTTATAAAAATGTGGTTATATACAATTATAAAAATTCTGTGGCCATACTAAACAGTTTGAAATACATTAAAATACAAAAAATTAAAAGATTACTCTAATTGCATATGCAGATCAATTAGAATAAAAATTGTATTATCTTATCACATTTTATTTTAAAAATTATAGATAAAATTGAAATTCTCTTCATTCTGCATCCTGATCCCATTTCCCACATGCAGTTGACCACTGTCACACAGTTACTGTGTATGCCACCTATTCTGTTTTATTTGTGCTTTTAGATACAAATACAGCCTTGGCTGGCGTGGCTCCAGTGGCTGGAGTGTCATCTGGTATACTGGAAGGTTACAGTTTGGATTCGCAGTCAGGGCACATACCTATAAGAGGCTGTGGGTTCAATCCCAGGTCAGGGCTTATGCTAGAAGGCAACCAATCAATGTTTCTATCTCACATCAATGTTTCTCTAATAATAATAAATAATTGATAAATAATAATTCTAATTTTAACTATAGAGGGTGGGGCAAAAATCAGTTTACAGTTGTTTGTATGGAAAATAACACAATAATTAATAAATAATAAATAATTTATTAGTACGAGAATATACCTTGTTTCACATGCTCACAACTGTAAGCTTACTTTGCCCCACCCTGTAGTATATGTGTGCAGTATCTTTAAAAGTAGAAGTCTCATCTACTCATTTTACTATCCTGGAACATAAATTTTAGCCCCTTGCTCAGAATCTCAGTCTGTTAGTTTCACTAATTATGAAATTAATTGTACATACAGTTCTTTGAGAGTTAAACTTTTTCTATTAAGAACGATATAGCAAGCATATCACAGTGCTATTATATTTTTTCTTTTTTTAAAGATTTTATTTATTTATTTTTAGAAAGGGAAGGGAGGGAGGTAGAGAGAGAAATATCAATGTGCGATTGCTGGGGGTTATGGCCTGCAACCCAGGCATGTACCCTGGCTGGGAATTGAACCTGCGACACTTTGGTTCGCAGCCCGCACTCAATCCACTGAGCTACGCCAGCCAGGGCTTACAGTGCTATTATATTTTAAAAAATAGTTTAAAACTTATTGGACAGAATGTGTATCAGTTTTTATCAGTAGTTTTAGGGCAGGATTAATTCAGCAGAACAATAATCTCTTTATACATCTTCGGCAAGAAGTAGTAGGGTTTTAATGAATAACATTAAAAAGCTTTGGATTTTCACTTCTTTTTAAAAATTTTTTTTATTGTCGTTCAGTTACAGTTGTCCCCATTTTTCCCCATTGTTCTCCCCTGCCCTGTCCACCCCCCACAGTTAATCGTCCCCCCACTGTAACTTCCATATATAAAATTTAACAATTACTTATATTAATGCAGTTCCCTGATATGCAAAGATTGAGAGATTGAGAAACAGACAGAATGAGATTATTTATTTATTCATTTTAGTCCTCACCAGAGGGCATTATTTCATTGCTTTTAGAGAGAGGAGAGAGAAGGGGAGGGATGGGACCAAGTGGGGTGGGGGGAGAGAGAGAGAGAGAGAGAGAGAGAGAGAGAGAGCGAGAGAGAGCGAGCAAACCATCAACTTGTTGTCTTTGGTATGTTTCCCAACCAAGAATCAACCCACAACCTATTATAAGTATGTGCCCTGACCATGAATTGAACCTACAACCTTTCAGTCTAGGGGACAATGCTCCAACTAACTGAACCACATATGTCAGGGCCAGAGTGAGATCATTTAGACCATAATGACAGAGAGGAAAAAAATGGAAAGAAGATTAATATCATGGAAATAGATGGAGCTGAGATAATGAGAAATTATTGTTCTTCCCTTATGGCCTGCCCCAGATGGACTCAGTTCAGTCTTATTTTAGCCACCTGATTGATGTAGGGAAAAAGTATCCATTTCTCTACTATCTGAATGCTGAATGTTGTCAAAGCAGGTCCAGCTCTCAGAAGTCAAATTCAAAGTCACTTGGGAAAACTTTGAAAAATGCCTGAAAATGTACTTGATTTTGATGATATATAATTGAGAAAGGAAATTGCAGCCAAATATGAGAGCAAATGAAACAATGCATGGATAAGTACAACCCACAAATAATCATAAATGTCACTTGGCTGGTTCCCCTTTCTTACCCAACAAAATTTCATGAAAATTTCTAAAAATAAAACTGCATGTTATTTAAGATTTATAAGCATTTTCCTCAACTCTTCTCCCTGATTGAGAAACCAAAAAAAAAAAAAAATAACGTAAGCATAATAGACAAGAGGAAGAAGATACATAATGTTAATAATATGCTATCAATAAAAACATCTCTGGAATAGTTCAGCATGAACAGAGATGAAGGCAGGAGAACGGAGCTTGTATCGGATTAAAAAATCTAGAAAGTGTGGGTGGGTTGTAGCACAGGAATAACAATCCAATCCGATTGTGATTCCCAGCCGGCTTTAGGCGGAGCCCAGAAGCTCAGTCCTACTGGGAAAAAAAATGCAGACAATTTGAAGGGGGTGGAGAAAGCAGAAGAAAGTATGATGAAAGAATTGAAAGATTGTGCAACAGAAGATTTTAGATAGTATAGTTACTATAGTATAGATAGTAACTACTATATTATAGAAGATAATATAAAGGTTACTATAGTATAGAAGATAGTATAGTTACTATAATATAATAATAGTTAATATTCTTATTAACTACATACTAACTAGTAGTTAATATTAAGACATACAAAAACTGGAAAGACATCCATAGAAAATAGTGTGAGAGACATTTCATAGTTACTGGAGAGGAATAGCAAAGTGGAACTGTTGGTTCTTTTCACTTGTAATTCCTATTAGACACTAGAGAACTCCAACAGGCAATAGATCAAATTGTTAATACATTCTCATTCGGAGACTCTGTCCCATATTAGCTCTGAGCAAGGGCAGATTACTTCAAATTTCTACATCTTAGTTTCCTGGTCTATAAAATATACATAGATTTATGGTACCTTACTAGGCTATTGTTAATATCAATCAGAAAACCATGTACAATTTTTCCCATATGGCTGGGGCTGTCAGTGCTCTATAGTGAGTAGCTATTAGCTAACCCACTGCTTTACAAGATCATTGAAAGTAGTCTATGTGACCTTTAAATACCAAAGTAGTCAGAATAGAAATATTGATGAGAAATTTTTGCTTTATCTCAAAACAGCATTAGAGCTACACAAATGCAATATTTTTCAATATAAAGGTTAATCAGGATATGACATTAATAGGACTTAAAGTACTGGTTCTATCTGTGAAATACTCATGTATTATGAGACTGAGTCTTCTTGCTTTATTTTTAATATGATGCTAAGTTAAATATTATACTTTTGTTCCTTTAGATTAGCCATTTTTGCCCTATTATGAGAACAAGTATAATTCTGTTACTAATGAGACTTTGAGAGATTAGTGTGTAATAGACATTCTCATTGAATTATTAATGTGCAGAATTCTAGTGCTCTGTTCTTTGCCAGAATCCCCACACTTCATTTTGGATGAAGAGTGAATTCTCTACAGAAATGGAGGCTTCCAAAGCCTTTGTTGATTTTTTCATTAAGTTTTAAATGAAGGTTTTCCTCCTTTCCTACCTCTCATATTAAGTATAAGCCCCTCCTGCATTTTTTCATCTATAAAGCTCAGCTAAAATCTCCATAAAACTGTTCTTGCCCCATCCCTGTCTCCAGCCCCCGACTTGAGCTCTTCCCACGTCCCTCCTTACTGAGTGAGCCGGCATAGCTCTGCTTAGTTGTGTAATTGTTTATGCACTGTGCCGTGGTCACATGCGCCTATCTACCCTGTCCTGTCCAGAACCAGAAGCTCCCAAGGAAGTAACGCACATCTTCTCCTCCAATAATCCCCAGAATCATGCTGTGTCCACAGAAAGGATTCAGTAAACCTGCTGCAATTGACTGGAGCCTCCTTCCCCCACCCCTCATTTCCTGTTAAGTGTCTCCTGCAGAGCTGTGTCTAAAGTAATTGAGGCTTGGGATTTGTATTCTCATTATGCTAATGGTTATTACGTTTTTTATTTTTAAAAAAGAATGGTTGTTGGGATCCAAGCTAACCGTGCTGTTTTCTGCACACTACTGAGCACTTCTCAGTCAGAAGCTGCCTCTCAGTGCTCTGCTCTCCCAGGTCGCCCTCCTCCCCCATAGGAGAGGATGGGAGGAAGTTGCAGTATTTATACTGTGGTGGAGGGCCTTGAGCACTGATTCCCAGGACTGCATCCAGACTAATGTTTCCAGTTCAGCTGCTCCCAGATTTGGGGGTTTGGGGGGTTTTCCTTAAAAGTTGTCAGAAACTAAGTTTGTACCTAAACAGCAACTTCATCTGCAATTTGCATTTCTTTCTACTCCCTGCTGTGTTTCTTGCTGCCTGGAAACTTCTCAGCAGAGTAGCAGGCTCTGGGAACCATCAACCCTTTTCCTCTCTCCAATTCCATACTCTTCCTTGGAATGGTAGTTTTGTTGTTGTTTTATCCAGAGAACTCCATTTTCACAAAACCACCCAGGAATCAGTGTTAAGCTTTCATCTGTGAAATACCTCTAAAAAATGCATTACAGCAAAAAAAGGTGTTATTCTTTTAAAGAGTTTAGATTTTCTGCTTATAGAGAGGAGTTCCTGGGGATTTTATGCTTAGCTGAAGGCATTCAGCACTTTTCCTTGTTTCCTCAATGCTGCTTTTGCCCCTGGGTCTGAGGAGGAACGGTTAGGAGTGCAGGCCCCTCTGGTCCCCATTCAGCCTCTCGCTGCATCATTCATTCGGGCAAGTTCCTGTAGTTCACGGACTTCCATTTCCTGGTGTGTAAGCGATGAGTGGACAGATGAAACAGACACTTCTTAAAGCACCTCCTAAACCTAAAATGTTAGGCTTCTAACACTAAATTCACAGCTTCTCAACACCTGATAAGACTTACCATTAACGTAGCTGAAAATATATTTGGGGATATTCTTGATTTAAAAAAGAGAAGAACTTGATGAAAAGTGAAGACTTTTGAGTCAATGCTATGGACTTCACTCAGGGCGACTTTCATGTCCTAAGGAGAAGTAAGAGGAGCATTCATTAATCGAGGCTTAGGTAATAATACCTCTTTTATTAAGATTAATTACTTATTTTTAAATTAGTCATTGTGAATTGACATGGCCAAGTTGACCATTCATAGTTACCAGGTTCTGTTGGTAATTATCATAGCCTACATGTAATTCGAATAGGATAAGGTACATAAGTCTCCACAAGCAAGCCACCAGGTATAAGGTAACATCAAAAGCAAATTTTCGGTGGAATTATGATTTACCCACAAGTTTTGCTACCAAGGAGATGCAAAATGTTCTCACAAACTTCATAGACCCCCCCAGTTCCTTGTTCCTTAGACACTGTGGTAAGTGTCTTATGTCGAAGACTCATACCAGGTTGATGTAACAATGTTCTCGAGGCAGGATTTGCTACCTTCCTAGTCAGACTAGGTAACAGATTCCACTTAAGATCATAGGACACATGACGCAAATTAGTAAATACCAAGCTTAGGAAGGACACCATTTAGATTCCGATATTACTGTTCATCAATAGTAAAGATACAATTTTTTTATTCAACCCACATTTCTTGAATGCCATTCAATTTGCCTATGAAAAAGGATTTTATAATCCATCATGTAAATTAACAAAGGTCTTAGTTATAGATCCAGACAGCAGTAGCTGCTCTTGTGAAGAGCTACGTTTGTGTAGATCCCACAGTACATTTCTTCTGTCAGAGCCCCCAGGATGGAGAATAAATCCAGCTCTCTCGTGTTTCTGCCTCTCTGTCACATGCACACACACACACACACACACACTCACCCACTCACACAACACTCTTTACTCTAAAGTGCTTTAAGATACGTGATTTAAGGTGATATACAACATGATTAAAATTGCTGCTAGTACCAAGGGATATTTTCCATTTAGAAATGACACTGTACCTATTTTATGTGCTCCTAGGAATAGTCAATGAATGTTAAAACAGGAATATTTAGATGAAACTTTTTTACATAAATAAAAACATGCTATAAATACCGTTTGTATCTTGGGTTCTTTTTAAAAAAAAAAACATATAAATCCTCCTGGATATCTTACTAGAGCAGTGTGTAAAGAGCAACTGTGTTCTGCAATACATTTATTGTGTAAATATATTTTATAATTTATAAATTAATTCATTGTATTATTTATAGAACAATTTGTTGGTTATGTGTCCAACATTTTGTGTTTTCCTCAGATTCTCAGAGCAAGTGATCGTGATTATGTGATTCCCCCCATTTTGAAAATATTAAGTCAAATTTAAACTGATAAATGCTATCATTCATGAGACCATAGATTGGCAAACTTTGTTTTTAAAGGGGCCAAACTAGTAAATATCTTAAGCTTTGGGGGCCGTAAGGTTCTGTCACAACCACTCAAATCTGTTGTCCTAGGCACAGTAGCAGATCCAGGCAGTGTGTGGACTGGTGAGCAAAGCTGCGTTCCAGTAAAACCTTCTTTCAGAAACAGTTGGTGGGCTTGACATGGCTGAGGCCCAGAGGTGGCTGAGCCCTGCAACCAGATGAACATCTGGAGACGAGTGCCCTGTGGGTGGCTTTTCCACCGCTGGGAGCTCCTTAAAGGCAAGGGCTGTATCTTCTCATCTCCAGTTCCCCCCAGTGCCTCGATGAGAAGTAGTACAATAAACATTTTTTGAATTAAAGAATGAATTAACAAAAATAAGAATTAATTCACAGAAGAGGTGTAAAATCAATCCGTGGTTTTACCATTTTCTGTCTTTGAACAGGAGCTATGTTATTTTTAGCTAAAGATACTTATATGACAGTCTCTGGCCAGTTATGCCTCACTGTCCTGGATAGCTAAGAAGAAGTACGGGTTTTAAACGTACGGTGTTGTTAATCAAAACTTTTTCATCAAGGAATAGAGTTCTCTAACAAAGTGGAGGTGTTACTTTACACAGGAAGTTCCGGCTGCTTGCTGTTCTGCTACAAACTTCACTGGACACCATGTTTGTGCTGTTGGTTGCACTGGAAGCTCCTCATTGTGCTTTATCCAATTTGTCTTTTGTTGTCCGTTATCAGAAGCAACTGAGCATTGCTGATATACACACTCTCTTTAGGTTTTGAAAAACTGCTTGGTAATATTTATTCAGAGCCATTGTTTTATCAAATAGGTATATGCTTGTGTTTCAGCAGAGAAAACTAGGAAAATGTCTCCATATGGTACAGTTGGGTGCTCTTCCAACCCTCACCCCTGCCTCTGTCTCACTGAGAGTGTCTGTACAAATGTGAGTCATGTCTTGTTAACAATTGATGCATTCTAGAATTCACTCCCGAAACCATGACGCACCATCCATAAGCAAGATGTTAAACTCCCCTACACCTCTGTAAGCCATGTTGAGGGAAAAACCTGGGTCAGGTGGAGCTGTGTTCTGGCTTGGAGGAGACATATTTCTAGTTCTCACACCTAACAGCCTTATAACTCGAGCCCAAAATGTCAGGCTTCCATTATGTCAGCCCAAGCACACTGTTTCTGATACCCTAGCCTTTAATTCTTTGAATTCCCAGTTTTGCTCAAGAAGGTGGACCTAGGCTAGGTTCATTGACCTTAAGCTAATTGTTGAAAGGATTATTGTTGGCCCCTATAATCAACTCACTCACTTCCTGATATAATCAGCACCCAAACCAACTGGGGCCCACATAACTGGGAAAGCTTTACTGGCCACACCTTCCTCTGGCTCAGAGAGAAGCTTCAAGACAAAACAGAGATGAACTTTTGTAAAGGGATTAGGGTGGGTGAAGAACATTATTCAAAACCAAGTTGATTGAACCTGACAACCTACTTGGTAGCCTTCAAGGTGCTGGTGTCTTTGGGGATGTCGGGGTCTGAGTCTGTATTTTATTTCTGCAGGTTTAACAACATTGGATAACTTTAGAAAGGCACCAGAGGTCCAGATACAGGTCTAGAGATGGATAAAGATTGCCAAACTTAATCTCCAGAATTACATTATGAGATTGGTTGCACTGTCTTCCTTTTCCCACTTGCCCAACTTCTCACAGCTGGGATTCAAGTACAGACCGTGTAACTCCAGAGCACTGACATTTAACACTGTGCTATGGATTCACCATTTTGAATAGTTTGATTTCACAAAAGAATAAGTGGAGATCAAAATAAGAAGTGATCACTGCATTACTGTGCCAAGAATTATCCTATCAAACTGTTGGGAAGAGTAAATGCCATAATGTGTGTCCATTGCTCTGTATAATTGCTGGCACAAAGTTAGGCAATGATTAAAATGTACCTGTTACTTTGAATGACACAGATAGATTCTAGGCAAATTACAGGAAAGTCTTCATTTATTAAATACAGGGCTAAGAGCACCTAATTTTATCAGTATTGTTATTAAACAAAAAACTAAGTGCACAAGAAGATATATATAGCCTGGGAAAGACATAGCCTGGGAAAAATGCCTTGGATTCTCTTTATAAAGCATGGGATTCGGTGAGAAACAGCTTCCCCTGGTTGCAAAGTGAGAAGTGGAGGGAATGAGACTCTTTCCTGTGTTTACGTTTTTAGGCTTGCCTTCTGACTTCCAACTTTATCTTCAGAACTGCCTCCTGGCTGGGCATACGTCTTCCTCAGTTTAAGGAAGGTGGCAAGAAAAGCCCAAGAACATTTTGTTTGTGTGTAATGGACATGACTAATGATGGCCTTTGCCTCTGAGCCTCCAGATAAGAGTTTGGTTCTAAGGCAGAGAGAGACCTGGGGGAGCGATTGTTTCTGGTCTCTCTTATCAAGCCCAGCACCATCTTTTATTTATGATGTTTGTGCCCCAAGAGCACGGTCAATAGTAAATTCCAAAGAAAGGGGGAAAAAAATCTCTCATAGAAACAGCTGTGTCCTATACACAGCTAGTTAACTCAGGCGAATTGCTAGAAATGGGAAAGTTTCCATTTCTTTTGTGTTTATTCTTGGTAGTTATAAAAACTGTCTTTTGTAAATAAGGGAAGCTTGGTTTTAAACAGCTTTGATTAATATCTATCACTGATGCATTAAGTTATACAAAGCTTTAGAAAATTAAATTAAATCGGATGGAAAGGCATTTATATATTTCAAAGACAATACTTGAAGAATCCTGGCCCAGTCGTTCCATTTTGTTCCACCCTGCATGCATTTGGATTATGGTCCTTTTACGTCTACATTGTCACTTACACTGAAACCTGCGAGGTATCACTTAAGGCCAGAATGGGGCCCCACTAAATGCCTTGCTTGTGGACAGCACACTGTCATTGCGTGAGTGTTGTTGCTGATGCATGCTAAAATGAAAAAAAAAAATTAGTTCCTTGAACAGCAGAAAAGACCACCACTTATTTAATTTCCCTGGCTTCGTGAGCTGTGGCAAAGCAACCCTACAGATTAGTGAATTCTCTGAGAGTAGGGACTCAACTGTGATCTCTCCAGCTTTTACCTAGTTTTTAGCACAGTGCTGGCAACTCTTGAAGCTTTCAGTCAATGCTGGAGAATTGAAGAAGAATCCACAAAATTCTGAGGGCAAATGATCTAGGTGTGCCTTGATGCAGAAGTCTGTCCATGCCAGAAATATTAGGTGATTGGGGAAATGGAATAACTAGCACAGGCAGCCAGGGTCCCACTAAGTGTGGTGCGTGAATTATAATACATGAATATTTGGTGCTTGAAAGAATGAATTTTGCAAAGTAATTCAAATTAATATCAGACTGTGGCCTAGGCCTTGGGGAGATGAGAGTCCTCTGCTTTCAGATTAAGGAAGCAGGGCTTTTGTGTTTTCTTGTTTGTGTTGTTAAATAAGACTCAGAAACTTGTCGTCTGCATAATAATATTGTGTGTTTGACTAAAGAAAGGTAAAATCCAAGATGTGTGCTTGGTAGTGCTGTGTAATATAATCTCTGTCTCCTTCTCTCTCTATATCTTTCTCCCTGTCTCTGTCTCTCCCCCTGGTCCCCTCTCTAGCTTGGGCTCAGGAACATGTAACTACTGTTTTCTCAGTACCCTCAGTCCCTGTCACAATACCAGGCAAATGCTAGGTGCTGAATCAAT
Organism: Phyllostomus hastatus; assembly: GCF_019186645.2. Taxonomy (NCBI): domain Eukaryota; kingdom Metazoa; phylum Chordata; class Mammalia; order Chiroptera; family Phyllostomidae; genus Phyllostomus; species Phyllostomus hastatus. Next base: position 31,535,283 of record NW_025333916.1, read on the forward strand.
GTTTAATGAACTTCATGTATGTATCTCGCTTCAAGTCATTATGAAAACATTGAAGAGGACAGACAGAGCTCTGCTGACCACTAGCAACCCTCTCTCTAGTACTCAGCACCTCAATCTGTACTCTTTGGTTACAGTTGTTCAACCAGTTACTAATCTAACTAATTGTAACCAGTTGAACAACTGAACCCAAAGGGTGCAAAGTGGAGACATTTCATTGAGAAGTCTGCTAAGGACAGAGGAAACAACCGCCAGATCCCTCTTCAGTTTGCAAGGGGAAAATTCCTTCTCAAGCAGGAGCTACATGGTACTTCCTTAAATTACCATTAATCTGTAATGATGTATTAGTCTTTATGTATCATCTATTCTTTTCAGGAGGCTTTGAAGTGTAAGGCGCCTCCTCCACAAGGTGTAATACTAACCATGTGTTAATTATTCTCTGAAAATAACCGAGGATATTAACAATAAAAAGTTTTGAAAAATAAGACATGTTTCTTTTATTGATATTTCTGCCTCTAGGTAGGCTGAAGTGATGTATACAATGTGAGATGTAAAATCTGATGTGAACTAGAAAAATCGTTTGTGGCTTATACAAGGGAATGTATTATACTTGTGTGCATTTGTGGTCAAGAGCAGGAGGCTGTTGGGTAGATATTCTAATATTTGTTTACAAAATAAAGTTCTTAATCTTGATATCATCCTGTATTTGCAAAGCATTATGGTAAAGCTACTGCTCATTGTTTCAGAGTGCTTTCTCTGTGAGGACCCAGGAAACATTTCTGCCTGATGCTTCGGCATCAAGAGTAGCTCCATGTTTTCTGAGTAATTCCGAACTGTAAAAGATTGTGTTCTCCTTTCATTTTGGCCGAGAAGCTCACTTTTGACAAATGGAACTTGGGGGGTGCATTTTGAACAATACCTTTGTTATTCTTTCTCACACCATTGTATCTTTTTCTAAGGCAAATTACAATTAATAAATGCATAACAAGCCAAAAACCCTTTATGGATGTGATTGTTGTTGATGTATGAATACACCTATCATCCAGTGTTCCATCTTATTCTACCATAATGTTATTGACAAGGACTCTCTTTTTCCTTGGAGATTTGCTTAACTTTTGCCAGAACCACACTTTATATCTTTATCCTTCTCTCTGCCTCCAGACCCCTGTGTCCATCTGCACGTGCTCTTGCTTCTGTGGGACCTCAAACCTCACTGTGAAACTCTACAGGAGTGGAGCCACTTTTCACAGGAAATCCAAGAGTCCATAGCGTGTGTGAATTTGACAGTTTTGCTAAAACCTCAAAGTGTTGTAAGGTTCACATGGATCATGCACTACACAGTATTCTGTTGGCTTCCTGGTCTGATCTCCTCACCTGGCGCCCCTCTGGGCATCTTGGCTTTCCAATGTCAACACTTCCACACTCACCTATGCCCTTCCCTAATCGAGAAACTCTGGGGTGCGTTCCAGGGCCCCATCTCCCACCCCATCCCTGAATTCTGAGGAATGGCATTTTCTCCGCCTTGTTTGCATTTCCTTTTCAGTGTTAATTGTTCTAGAGAAAGCATTCACTCAATTAATCCGTCACCTACATGTTTTTTTCTTAGATTTTTTAAAAATTAAATCTATTGGAGGAATATTGGTTAATAAGTTTTTATAGGTTTCAAGTGTAGGTTTCTATGATACATGACCTGTATATTGCATTGTGTGCCCACCACCCACAGTCAGACCATCTTCTGTGACCATATATTGGGCCTCCTTTACTCTCCCAAACCCCCTTCCCTCTGGTAACAACCTTGCTGTTGTCTGTGTCTATGACTTTCAGTTTCATATCCCACATATGAATGAAGTCATATGGTTCTTAGCTTGTTCTTACTGACTTATTTCATTTAGAATAATATTCTTAAGGTCCATTCATTTTGCTGCAAATGGCAGGATTTCATCTTGTCTTATGGCTGAGTAGTATCCCACTGTGTATCTGTACCACATCTTCTTCATCTCATCATCTATCAAAAGACACTGGTTGTTTTCATGTCTTGGCCACCATGGGTAGTGCTGCAATGAACATAGGGATGCATATATCTTTGTGGATAAATCTTTTCAAGTATTTATCGGGTAGATAACAAGAAGAGGGATTGCTGGGTCACATGGTAACTCTATTCTTAATTTTTTGAGGAACCTCTACACTGTTTTCCATAGTGGTTGTGCCAGTTTGCATTCCCACCAGCAGTGAATGAGGGTTCCTTTTTCTCCACAACCTCCCCAACATTTGTTGTTACCTGTCTTGTTGATGATAGCCATTCTCACAGGTGTGAGGAGATATCTTGTTATAGTCTTTATTTGCATTTTCCCAGTAGCTGGTAAAGTGGAGCATCTTTTCATATACCTGTTGGCTATTTGTATGTCTTCTCAGGAGACATAGCTGTTCCGGTCCTCTGCCCATTTTTTAGTTGGATTGTTTGATGTTGAGTTGTATGCATTCTTTATATATTTTGGATATTAACCTCCTGTCAGAGCTGTTATTTGTAAATATCTTCTCCCATTCATTTGGTTGCCTTTTTGTTTTGTTGGCTTGCTCTTTCTTTTCCTTCCTTCCTTCCTTCCTTCCTTTCCATGCAGAAGCTTTTTAGTTCGATATAGCCCATTTGTTTATTTTTGCCTTTACTTCCCTTGCCTTTGGGGTTAAGTTCTTAAAATTTTCTCTATGATCAAGGTCTATAAGTTTAATACATGTTTTTTTTTATATGCATCTACTATATTCCTGATACTAGGGGTACTAACATAAAGAAATAATATAAATAAGAACCATTTCCCAATGGGGTTAAAATTGGAGTTCAAATTAAGGTTGGGGGAAGCAGAGATTTAAATAAATTACCAGTTAAAATATGTGGTGAGTGCCATGATTAACAATATGCACAGAGTTTTAAGGGAGTGGAAAGTAGCAGGTTTTAGCCTGGCATAGGAACGTATGACAACATGCGTCTCAAAGAAAGAGTGTGGGATATGGGGAGGAGAAGGAAGAGCAGAAGGAGAAGGTAAATGGCAGAAGCAGAGACACTAAGGCAAGAAACACTAGGACAGGCATGTGACAAGGGCCCCTGAGTGGGTTGTTGACAAGATCTGAGGCGGGAGATACACATGATCAGGTACTGTAAACCTTCTGTGCCAAGTTAAGGATTTTATGTTTGCCCTGTGATTGTGAAGTGTCCAAGCAGCTGCGGGGCCTAAGATGCTATAGGCCGAATAAAGAATAAACATGCAAAGGGCAAGACTGGAGACCAGGAGTATAAATGGCAGCCACTGCTTTGATGCAGACAAAATTTCACATGGGCTGGTGGTTCTAGCAATTGCTAGAAGGATGCTAATTTCACAGATGTTTACAAGATGTAACAGGCATGCTGTATGGGTGTGGCTGGGAGAAGGGGACAGGTCTTTTGTTGGCAATTGATAAATAAGTCATGGAAAGTGAGGTTTTGGGGCAGGTGTAGAGTTTTAGAGGTACTAAGGGGATTTAAGTTCTGTCAAACATGAGGGTGGGGAAATCTAGCAGGCAAGTAAGTGTCCAAACACCTAATATGTACATTTATATAATACATGCATATATTTGTTTTTCTCCTTTGCTCATTTATTTTGTATATTATATAAATATATCTGTGACATCTACTAATTTTTTTCTCCCATATCATGTTTTGGTATGCAGTAAATGTGATTTATGGGGTGATGTCCATTTCTAGTTAATGACTATAGAGTTACATTCTTATCCCGTTTTGATTGGTGATAAAATACCTGATTTATATTTTTTAACCTTAGTAGCATGGTTTATAAAAGGGAAATAAAAATATCAGGTATGATTGCCCAAACTTGGGATATTGGCAAACTGATACAGTAACACAAAATTATTTTCTCGTTAGCCAACTACTGCAAAGTTATATTACTTTCTTTACAATTAATTGATGACTTTACTTGAAGCCAGAACCAACAGAGATTATAATCACACAGCCCTGCAGTTCTGAATGTTTTGTTCTCGCTTTTATTAGTTTTCTTAATATTCCCACTTGACAACTGGATACAGTTCAGTAATTTTCATGCAACTCCCTCTTGCAGGGTACTGGAATTTGTGAGCAGGGATTCCTGCAGAGCTGCTGTTGGGAATTCTGCCCACTGTTAGATGAGATCGAGCTACACAAGCTCAAGGATCCTGCCTGAGAGTCAGATCAGTATTCTGTAAGCCCTGTGCAGAAGACACTATTAATGATCCTCCTAGAGAGAGACTGTCTAAATGGGTATAGCTAGTAGATGGTGATTTAAATGAGTGATAGTTTTTATATTATCAGTTTTTAAGTATTTATCAGGGAAGTGGAACAAGTCAGTCCATAGATGCAGCTCTACTGACCTTTAGAGCATCAAACCCTGCTCCCATCTTCCTTTGTGCTGCCATCACTGCAGTCATCATTCTCACCCCTCCTGCACCATCATCATCATCACTAACAGCTCTCACATCTTGGATGCTCAGGTTTGCCTGTGTTTGAACCAGGCATTCTGGGTTTAAAGCCTACATTCTTTTTTTTTGTAAAGAGAGGGGAAGGGAAGGAGAAAGAGAGAAACATTAATGTGTGGTTGCCTCTCATGCATCCCTACTGGAGACCTGGCCCACAACCCAGACATGTGCCCAGACTGGGAATCGAACCAGCAACCCTTTGGTTCACAGGCTAGCACTCAATCCACTGAGCCACACCAGCTAGGGCCAAAGCCTACATTTTTAATGTCCACTTCATACCACCTTCCTAATAGCCCAGAGACTCCTACAGGAAAATAAAAAAGTTGGTGTTGTGCTTTTAAAATTGATTTGCAGTCCACTAAGTTCTATTTTTATTGGTACTCTTTTATATACTTTTGGGAAGTGATGCCAAAATTAACCTTGTAAATTTTTTAAAAGATTTTATTTATTTATTTTAGACAGAGGGGAAGGGAGGGAGGAAGAGAGGGACAGAAACATCAGTGTGTGGTTGCCTGTCATGCGCCCTCTACTGGGGACCTGACCTGGCCCACAACCCAGGCATGTGCCCTGACTGGGAATTGAACCGGGGCTCGATCCACTGAGCCACACCAGCCAAGGCCAACCTTGTAAATTAAAAAAAAAAAAAAATCGAGATACTTATAACAACTAACTATGTAACTATAACTTATTGCTACATTTATTGTATTAAATTGTAACAGATATTTCTGATTCTTATTCCTCCCTTCTCATTATAAAAATCTGATAATTTGGTATAACTTTCTTCTGTGCATTTCTGTTCCTCTATCTGCCCCTTCATGTCTGTGATGGTTTTAAAGGGCCAGTAGAGAGTGAACCACAACACAGTCACCTTCTCAAATAGCCACACTACATAGAAAGTCAGGGGCCAAGGTAATTACGGGTGGTCTGTTAAAGGGGGGCAGGGCCATCTCCTGTCCCTTTTACAAGTGTTCAGACATACCTTAGCCAATCATTCACAATTTAGAAAACAAGGAGCGTCCTCTGGTCATTATAGAGAATGCTATTCTTTGTTCTTCTTTTCCCCAGCATCCTGCTGCTCCTTTCTAATCTTCGGGTCAAAGGCCAGTTCTTCTCAGAAGCATTCAGGCAAAATTAGGAGCCTCTTCTACTGGGCCCAGATTCTTTCTGTAATGGTTTTGTAACATTAGCGTATTAGACTACATCTGTCTGTTTACAGGCCTGCATCCTCACCAGAGGGCTATCTGCAGTGCCGAAACCGGTGTCTACAGGTCTTCAACATATGTCCACTGCATACAATAAGCAAATAAGGACAGAAAAGTTTGTTATGACAAGTGGGACCAAGGGCTAGGTCCCACCTGGACAATTCAGCTGGGTTGGCCATTCGAGCCCAGGTCATCTTGCCTTGCCTCAGTCGGCAATCAAAATCTAAGTCCCTCACCCTGGCTATTATTTTTCAGTAAATAGGTATGTGATCCCAACTCATAATAATGGAAAAGATTTTGGTAACAGCTGCCTGATCTCTGACTGATATGTGAAACTACCAAATGGGTCTTTCTTGGAATTCTGTCTTACAACGTGTGTGATCTTGAGCAAGATGTTTTATCTCCCTGAGCTTCACTGTGCACATCCTCAATAAGCATTACACACCTTGCTCAGAGATTTGTTGTGAAAACTAAAGGAGATATGTGTTGGGTGCACATAATACAGGAACACAGTAACACGGTAAATTACTCGTTGAATGAATAAACATAATAACTGGAATATAGAAAAAGCTCCCGTTTTCCCACTGCTGCCTCATACACTTGCCCTCAGGTCTCAGATTCGCCTTGCTGACACCCCAGAGGATACTAAGTCCCCTTGCTACCCACTTTCTTGGTCCTCTGTATGCCTCCTTCGTAGCACTTAACACAAAGATTAGTAATTAATTATACAACTTTTTACTTAATGAACGTCTCTTTTAGAATGAAAGCCCATAAATCCAGGGGCTGTCTTGTTGTATTGTTTTATCTCCAATGCCTCATATATACCTGACATACAATAAATACTGGTTGAATAGATGAATAAATTCATTCAACTTGCTTAATGTGACCTCTAACTTCAATTCACTCCAAATTACTCCACATTCAGGAGTCCTGTCTCATTCAACTTCCCCAGCACCAAGGTTAACACAGGTACTGCAGTTCTATACCAAGATGTGGGATCTTGATTGCATTGCCATGATCGCACACGCAAAAATTCCATGGATTTCTTTTTCAGACCAGATGAATTTCTGGATTTGCTTATGGATGACTCTAACTATGGATTTGGTCACTCTTTATCTCCTGATTTCTTACTTCTCACGTGTTTAACTCTTTCCTTGCATATTCACTCATCCCTTCAACAGGTCTTCGTGTGACAGCCCCCGCTCTAGGCCCTGGGGGGGGACACAGAGATGTGTGGGGCAGTCACCAGTCAAGCACTTCTGAAGTGACAGAAGAGACAGCGTGTGCAAGCTTAGCTGAAACTTGACTGTGGGACAGATACCTTTAAAAAGATATAACTGAAAGCTTAAGTGCTTTCCTGTTTTTATTCTCCACTATATTCTCAACTTTTCTGGATTTCTCACCAAACACATGTGCTAAAAATACAACTCCTTCAAGTCATGGCTCAGATGTACTTTTTTAGTGAGGCCTACCTCAACCCCTCCTCCACTCCTTACTGTTGCAAAGTGCTCCTATACCCCATCGCCATCCTCTACCTCTGTTTCCCCTCTCGGTTTATCCCACAGCATTCATCTTCTTGAATACTATAAAGTATACTGATTTATTATTGTCTTATTATTGTTGTCTCTCTGCACTAGAATATAAGCTCCATATGGTAGAGGATTTGTTAGTCACCCATGTATCCCTAGAATAAGCACTTGACATATTATAGGCATTCAATGAATATTTGCTGCATGCATTTATTAAATGAAGTGGGGATTAGCAGCTATGCACCTAGACTGGACAAATGGCCTAGGATGAATCTGCTGTCAGCTGTATAATCTCAGGTGGTTTATTTTAAGCCTCTCATTTCCCAGATGTACCTACTGTAGGGGAGGTGAAACTTTACCTCTACCCTCATACAGTCTCCTGCTGGGCCTGAGAATTAAATTGACATAAAGAAACACACACAACTTAATATAAGTTTTACATGACACATGAGTCCTCATAAGGAAATGAAGACTCAAAGAAGCGGCAAAGCCTAAATGTCTTTATACTAGGTTGTACACAGAGAGGCAATTGTGAAAAAGCAATAAAACATATGTGGAGGTTAAAGGAAGGTAAGAATTATTTTTACAAGGTCTGTTTGTACAGAATTCTCCCAGTCTCTTGTGATAACAATGTTTATTTCTTCCGGGTATCGGGAGGGCATCTTTCACATGGGATTTTTATTTCCTGCTTTCTGCAAGAAAAGGGGTAGGTAAGAGCATGCTTTTTGCATCTGGTGTTTTGTCAGGTGCCTTTACCTCAGAGTAATTCTTGTGCCAAAGTGGCATATTTGAGGGTGGCGTATCCTGCCATACACTAGCTCCTGGGGCTGTTGGGGATAAAATGCATGATGCAGGTAAAGCATCAGGCCCCCAGTTAATAATGAACATTGGCTGTTTATAAAGTCAATTCACTTTTCTTCCTTATGTACACATAAATCATACTTGATTTTCCCATTTATAAAGACGTAATGAAGTGTTGTTACATAATGCTTCTCAACATAATGATTCTACACTTTGAGTTGGATGATTTTGAGAAATGCAAACAATACGAGTGGAAACCTGTTTAACAAGAATAAAATCAGTGTACACCATTCTCAAATATATGCCCAACCTCTGTAATTCATCTCAAAGGACCTCAGGGTTCAGTATGTGTTATTCAGAGAGTCACTAGACCGTAAACAAGAGTGGGATTGACCTTGGCCTAAATAGGTAATCTATGGAGTAGCTAATGGAACAATTCAGTCATTTCAACAAACATTGCATGCCTACCACGTGTTATACACACAGTGACAACATTCAGTAATACAGCAATGAAAGAAGCAGTTTCTGCCTGTGGGTGCAATTGTAATATACTGAGAAGAGCTAAGAGTACAGAGGGGCCCTGAAGACTAGGGGAGAGGGTTAGAGTAGCAATTAGTGAAGGGCTCATTAGATTATCCTTCAGTTGGGCTGAGTTTGGCATGTTTCATTTTTTTGTTTTCCCCCAAATTCAAAGACATCATAGAGCCTGGATGTTTGGGTTTTTTGATAAAGACAAAATAGGGATTTGAGTTATTCACTGAATTTTGAAAAAAAAAAGAAAGATGATCCTAGAAGGTTAGAGACCTTGGAGGTTTGCACGTGGCTGTCAGTGGCTTACATACAAATCAGTATAACACAGATGTGCATAACGGGGCTTGCCTCTAATACAGTTTGAAAGTAATGTGACCATGAGCATCTCTGAATAAGTGAACATCTCAGCAAAACTCCCTTATACTGCTGTTTGCAGACTTTTACCTGTGCTGCTTGTCGTAGTCAATTACCGATCTGTGAAATGATCATAGGGATTCAGAGTAGACCCTGCGTCTCAGAATTCACGGGACACATGGTCCCTTCTAAGCCTTTGACTTGTTCTGAAGCAGCCTCCCTACTAATCCCGAAATCTCTGTGCTGGGTATTTACTCTAGGCTCCTGCCGGAAGAGCGTGCAGTGGTTGCACGTTCATATCAGGAGTCCAAGAGCTCTCTGGATTGTTTCCCACCCAGTAATAGAATATTGCTGTAGTCGCACACAACAGCTGAAACATCTTTTTCTCATTTATTTAAATTCCTGTAGCATTTGATGTTTCTTCCATATAATTTACATTTAACCATAAGTTGTTTTTTGCATCATTTAATAGTTGTTTCGAGTATAAATGTCTTGCTTCCTAAGAAGATTTTGTAAAAAAATTCCTTTAAGAACAAGGGCTCACTGCACAGACTTGGAGTGAATCATGAATACTAACTTCACTTCAAAATGACTTAACCATCATCCCAGCAAAGAAGGCCAACCTGGCATAGAATTCTTATCTGTACCAACTTGTATAACATTAGGAATAAATACATTAGGAATAACATTAGGTGTTAATGGGAGTTTGTGCAGGAAGTGACTACATTTCCAATAATATAATGCAGTGTTATTAGTAAATATGATTGTCCTTTGCATGGCTGGTGTGGCTCAGTGGATTGAGTGCCAGTCTGCAAACCAAAGGGTTGGCAGTTCAATTCCCAATCAGGGCGCATGCTTGGGTTGTGGACCATGTCCCCAATAGGGGGTGCACGAGAGGCAATCACTCATTGATGTTTCTCTCCATCTCTTTCTCCCTCTCTTCCTCTCTGTCTAAAAATAAATAAAATCTTTAAAACAATATGACTGTCCTTTGGGTCTTCCACCCTTTCCCCCATTTCCCAGTATAAATTCAAATGCTATTCATATTTGCATTATCCCTACTTATTAAGTACTTAAAGCAGCAAACCCTAGCATCTTTGCATATGCATTTATTACTTAGAAATAATCCAGATGTCCAACAGTAGTATAAATCCTAATCCATAGTATACTTGAGACTTAATGAAGATAAATCTAATTTAAGCTCTTTTATTTATCTCTCACTGAGTGAGGGAATGTTACCTAGAACCTTAGCATCATCACAAGGAAGTGGGTAAAGAAAACCTGCCTTCAGTCATTCATGTTCAGCAAGTACATTGTGTAACTTATGGGCCAGTCACTGTGCTCTGCGGACCCTCCACAGCCTTTATGAAAATGGAGCCAAAGGCACTTTTTAACTGCTTCATGTTGTAATTAAAGTTTCACACCACTGAGTACAAGTACCTTCAAGGGTAAACATGCATGCAAAATAAAAGTTCCATTTGTTTCACTAAAATGTGTATGGACTTGTGACTCTATATTACTTCTGTTTGACCTTGAAACAAATAAACAATGCTACTTTAAACATTTCTTAAAAGTTTATCACCTTTTTTTGAGGGGGAAACTTTAATAACCACCTTTAATATATAACCAGATCTATAAACAATGCTGAGAAAAAGAATAGAAAATATCCATAGGTGTTTTTTTATATGAAACAAATTAAAATTAAGGTAAAAAGTCTAGACATTTGTGTGAAGTGCCTCCCATTTCATTGGTTTGTTTTATTATGTTACCAGCTTATGGCAATGGACACTTGTATTTCTAAAGACAATTTGCTTTTGGTATTATTTTTAAAATTAAGTATTTGGATATGTTATGAATATTAAAATGTAAGAATACCAGTTGGTTATTTTTCATGAATTTAAGACCTCAGTTATTTCTTATTTTTGTTTTTCTATTGACCATATTCTTTCAAATATTCAGTCCTTCATTTCTTCCCAGATACTTCCTTCTTTAATCTTTGTTGCTAATGAGACTGTAAAAGTGACCAAAAACCTGAACAAAACTGAACTGTTAAATAGTGTTCATTGCTTCTTGAACAACTGAAGGAATTGACACTAGACTGACATGCCCTTTGAGGAGGGTTGGACAACTCCATCTTTTTCTTGTAGCTCCCTAGCTTGTTCCAAATTCCTCCCTCATCTTTGTTACTGAAGAGTCTTCAGTTCTCTTCTCTTGGTAATCAGCATAACACAACCATTTGCAGGAAGAAATAAATAACCTTTACATTAGAGTACTTTATGGTGCAAATATCTGTTGTGTTGGGATACAACCAGAGCACATTTATTAAATATCAATAACATCCATTTGCTTATTATTTATTCATTGAACTAATATTATTGAGCAGCTTCTATGCAACAGGCATTGTTCATTTTTTCCAAGTTTTAAAATTGTAATTCAGTTCTATTTTTATAATTTATTATGAATCAAAAGTACTAATAATGGATTTAGTTTTCCTTCTCATTGAGTTTTGGGAGTATACCATAAAGACAGTGAGAATGGGCACTAGAATCAGAGAACCTATGAAAATTCCAGCTCCAGTGCTTTCTAGCTGGGTGACTTTGGGCAAGTTAATGAACTTCTCTAAGCCTCACTTACTTCATCTTTACAATGGGGATAATAGTAGTATTTACCACACCTCTGTCTTCTGAAGAGGGAATTAGAAAATGCATATAAAGCATGTTGTACTAGGTTTGGCAGGTAAGAAAGCAGTCACTAGGAGTTATTTGCTATTGTTATTAAATCATAGCGCTTGGCTAGTGGATTGTGATCATCTTTTTTAACAAATACCCATGAGATGTACTCAGAGTAAACTTGGACAGTGGGAGAGACACCACCACCTGGACTGCGGTGTTGTAAACAAAAGCCCTAAAACCGGGTGTGGCAGTGGTGAGGGGGACAGATGCTCTGAATGCTTTCTAGGATGTGTTTTTCACTATATGCCTAAGCTGTGATGAATGTCATTAATGCCATCTCTTCTTCTATTTTAGGTAAGTACATCACCATTTTTGAAGTTCTATTCAGATGGGTAAGTCTTGCTGTTGGAGCTTCTCATTTTGATTTACATGCTTGGAAAACCTGGACCAGACGATGTGCTCACCATGGTCAGACAAATGCCTTTATTTGATTCAAGCAGAGATCTGGAAAGATAACAGCATTTCCCACATGCATTCCAACTCCACTTCAAATCATTGGCAGAAGAATTACTCATTATGCTAAATTGGATAAAATTTTATATTTAATATAAATAATTGAAGATTGAGTTGTTTATTCTATCTGGAAAGGCAGAGTATTTGAAAGACTTTAGAATAGGAAAAATGATTTCCTTTCCATTAGCAATTATAAAAGCCTCTCTAAAGTAAATATACAGACCTTTATTTTTCTGCTTGCAAATGGAGAATCATTATTTATTTTAATTCATAAAGAACAGTTTATATATTCCATGATTATATTATATTAATGACACATAAGTTTGAACCAAATAGAGAAGGTGGCCAGTGGCCCCACAAGGCAATGTGCACAGAACATTGTAGAGAGAACTCCTATTATGAGTGAGATTTCATGTAGTTAATATAGCGTATCCATGGTTGACTGTAATCTAGCCCCATAAATGCTTGAAGTAGAATAAATGACCTAAATCACAACAACGGATTTGCTATAGACCTAAATTGGATGTGAAAAATGATCAAGCTATGAAATATTTCACAAAAAGAAGTTGTGAGATCTCTGATAAACTTTAAAAACTGTATAGACAATTTTATTTGTATTAGGAAATTAAGATTTATCCTGCCTTGAAGCAGAGTATTAAATTGACTAGTTGTTCTCAGTGATAAAGCCCAAGTTTGCTCCTCCAGCTTCAATTTCCATAAGTTACACTATATATACTTTATATGCTGTTAGTCTTGGTCTACTGAGAGGCTAATGATAAAATGGGGTTAGAAATGCAAGGATTTGGGGAAATCCTGATGTGAAAGAATATAGAGAGGAAGCCAGATAAGGCTGCGAGAAACCTCAGAATATGAAAGAAATTTGACCCTAAGTAAAGAAGAGAGAGAGGGAAGGGTGGTTGTGTAGAAGCATCCTAGGTTGTGTTAGGTTAAGCCATACAGGAGTCCTCAAGCCAAAATCAATCATCAGAAGAGCCCTGTGTTTCTTGGGAATGGATCTGCCTTAGTATCTCCACGGTGCCCTGGCATTGCCTTGGGGCGGGTCATGGGAAGTATGACCGTAGCTCCATTGCTTCAGTGGATTTCAGAGGCAGCAGCTGGGGTCCTTTGGCCACTTGTGAATCCATTCAATAGTTAGAGGTCTGCAATGCATTCTTGTGGCCACCGTTCTTAGGCTCCTAGGTCTTGTTTCTTCCTCTCTCTATTATGATCCCTCTCCTACCACCATTTCTGAGCCACATCTGACTCATTCTTCATGTCCAATTCAGTTATCACTTCCTTCATGATCTGGATAAGCAAGCGGCTAGTGATTACTGCTCTCTTTTGGAATTTTTTAATTCTTTGTATTTCCCTATGATATTTGTTGCTTTTTATTATTCATTTTCTCAAAATAATTATTGAGAGCTGTGTTTATATTAGATGTCTTCCTATAGTCTGGGGGAGTGTTCAGAAAAAATAAGGCCGGGGTAACATTTTGAAAAGCTCATGGTGGTCTAATGAGAGAGACAACACTACAAAATAAATGAACTGAAATACAGTATAAAACTGTGAGCAGAGATGCAAGGTGATAGAATAAGGAAGAATTACCTTTTGGGGGAGAAGGAATGGTAGTGCTGAGGTGTAGGAGACCGTTCTGTGTGGCATGGGCCCAGCTCCCACTGGGAGACGCACAGGACCCACGCCCACGATAGGTTCTCCTGTGGGGAATCAGGCCTGCAATGTGCCTAGGCCGCTTTGAGTCTTGCTCTTGCTAAAAAACTCCCTCACCCTGAATTGAGGACATTTACTACAAAATAACTTCCTAAAATCCATGCTAACCCTTCCAAGGATGAGTGTAACCAGTTCAACTGCTTTTGCCTTTTCATTTGCAAACATCCCTCTTCTGTGACATGATTAGCAGCATTTGCTCCTTTGTTATCTGTAAAAGGTAACCACCTAATGTGAACCTGTGTGTAGTAAATGAGGACCGTCATGTAGTGTGCTGATAAACCCAATAAAGGCCAGTCACAGCAAGGGCCAAGGCTTTTGCTCCCCTTGAGACAAAAGCCATGCTGTCCCTTTTCCTCCACTGGACTCGGTAGTCCGTGTGAATGTCTCATTTCATCCATAATGATGCAGACACTGCAGGCCAGTGTCTGCATCACTGAAAGAGAGAAAATTTCATGCAAGAAGTGAGACTGAACTTTATCTTGAAGGTTGACCAGGTAGCTCAGGGTTGATGGTTGAATGGAGAGCACAGTGAAGGTTGATAATACGTGAAGTTTTACGTGACAGTGTGCATTTATGGGATTATGGTGAAAGCGGAGTCTGTAAGATTCACCTAAAGTCAAATTATCTGGGGCTTCTGGACTTGGTAAGTGGTTTGGACTATACTCTGAGCCTTAATCTAATTCAGAACATCTGAAAGTCTTGTGGACCTGGCTGAATCATAGAAGCACTAATGTGTATAATTCTATTATGCCATAACAAACAAACAAAAAAAGACAACTGTATTTTTTGTGTTTTGTACATGTTAAATATCCTTAAATACATTTTCTGTATTTAAAAATTGCTACTAAACTATAATGAAGACATCACATTTTGACAAAATAAAATAAAAACATGAGGGACAAGGCCTAAGTATAATGGGAAGATTTAGCAGATTTTTAATCTCAGGTATAAGATTTGTTACAAAATAACCATTTCCTCCTCTGCATGCATTTACTGTTTGTATTGCAGGTTTATAAGACATAATTGGAAAATATAGTTGTGTTCCAAATCACAATTTGATGGTGAACATGCTTTGCAATGTTTGGTAGTGTAGAAATTCACTAGAATGTCATTCAACAATTCTAGCTTTAAATCTCCATAAGCCCTAATGTCAATATGTTATTCTATTTTATAAAAATTGTAGATATGCCCATGCTTTTTATTTTAAAGAAGGCAACTTGAAATGGGGACATACCACTCTTCACTAAATTACCAGTGTAGAGATTATGCTTTAAGCAAAAGTTATCCACAGTTGGAGAGCAATTAAGTTAACCATTTGATTATGACAAGGGCAGAAAAAACTATAGGGTCATTACGTAAAAACTCAGGTTAGACACATTCATGTAAATTAAAATATTTATACATATGGGTATATTTACAATGACTCCAAGCTGTTTAAACTAAGCCTGAGAATGGTTTCTGAATATTTTTGTGATGTTTGCTTGCTTTTGCTCATTATTTTGTACATTTTCTAGCACATGCCAGGAGTCAAGTTATAGAAGGCACGACTATTTTTAAGCACAGTTTTTGGATGGATAACTTAAAGTGACATAATTATATTACCAGGATAAATGTTATAGAATTATATCTTCTTGAAGATGAATATTCTGTAATTTGCAGTATGGATCTATTGTTGAGTACTTCTTTTTTATCAGATTCCTTTCCATTGTCATTAAATCCCCTTAAATTAACCTCCCCCACCCCCCCGCCAGCAATCACCACATTATTGTCCATGTCTATGAGTCTTTTCCCTTTTGTTCAAACCACCCCACTGTGTTCCCCCCATTTAACTATCATCCTGCTCTCTATATATGAGTCTGTGTCTTTATGTTTGTTAGTTCAGTATGTTCATTAGATTTCACATATGAGTGAAATCATATGGTATTTGTCTTTCTCTGACTGGCCTGTTTCACTTAGCTTAATGTTCTCCTGGTCCATCCACACTGTTGCAAAGGGTAAAACTTTCTTTTCTTTTTATGGCTGAGTAGTATTCCATTGTGTAAGTGTGCCATAGTTGTTTTATCACTCATCTCCTGATGGACACTCAGGCTGCTTCCATATCTTTGCAATTATAAATAACACTGCAATGAATACAGGGTCCTTACTTTCTTTCAAATTAGTATTTCAGGTTTCTTCAGATATATTCCCAGAAGTAGGATAGCTGGGTCAAAAGACAGATCCATTTTTAATTTTTGAGGTATCTCCATACTGCTTTCCACAGTGATTGCACCATTCTGCATTCCCATCAATAGTGCAAAAGTGTTCCCCTTTCTCTACATCCTCACCAGCACTTGTTTGTTCATATATTGATGATGGTCATTCTGACAAGTGTGAGATGGCATTTCACTGTGGTTTTAATTTACATTTCTCTGATGATTAGTGACATGAGTGATGATTAACAGACCTAATCTTTTCATAGGTCTTTTGGCCATCTGTATGTCCTCTTTGTTGAAGTATCTATTTAGGTCCTTTGCCTATTTTTTAATTTTTTTTTTTGGTGTTGATTTTTGTAAGTTCTTTATAAATTTTGGATATTTACCCCTTATCAGGTGTATCAGTGAATATGTTCTCCCATTCTATAGGGAGTACTTCTATAAAACATATTAGATTTTATTAACTCAAGAGGCAAGATCTTCTCTAAGAGAAAGAGGACAAAAACAAGACTAGAAGAATCAGTAGTTTTCTAATAGTTGCTGTCATTAGTATAATATCTGAAAAACAGAAGGTATTCACTAAATAACTACTGAAGAAATTGAATAAATGGTAAATTCAATGCATGAAGGCATATAAGTAACAGGAAACTTGGATAAAAAATGAAGAGCAGAGTGTTTTCAGTTTTCTGTTTTTTTCTGAGTGAATAGTAAGAAAAACATTTTACATAAGACTCAAAGCACACAAACAGATACACAAAATTTTGTGTAATTGTAATAAAAGTATCAAAACAAACACTTAGCTGTACAAAGTATTATACATTCGTATATTTTCTTTTTTATTCCAGCTCATTAAAAAATGCTGGCTATGTCCCATTAAGTAGATTTTATAACCTAATAGATTGAAGTTCACAATTTGGAAAATGCTTATATGGGAGAAATTATACATTTATGTTGTTATTCAGAAATGAGTCTATTAGAGCCATTTACTACCATTGGGCCTGAAATCCAAAGTCAGACAGAGAGTCTTAGTACTTTCACACTAACAAAGGAATTTATTTTAATTTTTAATTAGATGTGATTTTGGATTTACTGTTATAGTTGAAAGAGTAGCACAAAGAATTACTGGATATTCATCACCAAGAGTCCACCAATATTCTGATTTTCTTTCTCTTTCCCTTTCTTTCTTTGTCACCCTCGTGTCTTTCTTTTCCTGTCTTTCTCTGTCTCCATATCTTTCTGCACTTTTCTCTGTCTCTCTGTCTTTATCTGTCAATCATCCATCTTTCTATCTACCTACCTATCAAATCACCTATATGCATACACCCATAATACACAAATATCTGTGCTTATTGATATAATTGTTCTTCTGAGCTACTTCATTATAGACATAAATACCCTTTTACTTCTAAATACTTAAATATTTCCTAAAAGCATGGAATTACCTCAAATTGTTACAGTTCCATAATCAAAATCAACAAATTTACACTGATACAATGCTATTGTCTAATCTACAGGCCTTATTTCTAATTTCATTTCATTGTCCCAATGATGTTCTTTGTAGTGAAAGAAAATACAAATCAATGCTGCATAATTAGTTATCATATATTTTTAATATCCTTTAAACAGAAACAGTTTCTGACACTTGATTTCATGATATTGATGTTTTAGAAGAATGCAGGCCAATTGTTTTACCTTCATTTTGAGTTTTATGTTTCCTTGTGATGGGATTCCTACAATACTGGGAGGAATATGATGGGAGTAATTGTGAGTTTTTGTATCTGGAGGCACATTTATCAATAGTTCCATTACTACACTTTTAGCTTTGATCACGTGGTTAAAGCAATGTCTGCCACATTTCTACGCTGTGAAGTTACTACTTTCTCATCTCTCTGTGTGTGTAAAATATGGCGCTAGTAATTCCACTTCCACAATAATAATTGCCCAGCACCATGAAATACCCAACTGACATAGGTGTCCCTTGCTTCCTAAAGTAGTGAGGTTGACTTAAATCGGAATGTCTGCTGAACTTTGTCTTGGATCAAACTTCAAGTTAATCTGGGAAAAGGAAGGGCAAACGTTGGTGCATGAATATTTTCAAATGTTTCTGGATGAGTTCCAAATGTGCGTGAGGGTTTCTGGATTTTGATATCATTTGATGTGGCTATTTGTACCTCATCTCATTTTCATTAGTGTGGATGATCAAAATTAAAACATTAAACAATCTCATTATTTATTTATACATGTATTTTTTCATGCTGGTGATTCAAAAAAAGATTTAGGCTATCCTAATATTTTAAATGTAGAAAAGGACTATGGAAAGTAAAGTCAGAAACATAATGTAAAAGTACACTTTGTATTTGGAGTTAAATTTAGATCTGAGTTTCCTCAAAAACATGGTAAATAGGGAAACCTGATAATAGTTATGTCTTCAGGAGAAAAAACTTTCTTCCTGTAATTAATTCTAAGACTTTTCATTATGAGCTCTTCACAAAACAGAGCAACAAAGTATTTAACAGCAATTTTATGAGTTACATAAAAACATATTAGTCATTACAGGTAAATACAAGTGTTCTTAGCCTTGATACGAGTCTAGCTATTAAACCATTCTCCCATGTAAGGAATTCTCTAGAAATTAAGTTGTTACAGGTCTGAGGATTTGGTATTGGGAAATTGCTTACTGATTATACATAGCAGAAGGCTTTTCAGCCTTGTCATTAGAAAATGTCTTATCATCATTTGTCTCGTCATTTGACATCATTTGACGTCATTTGTCTCAACTTAACCTGGCAGTGACTTGTTTCCAGAAGTTACGTGGCTGTCAGTTTGACATTGAGCTCTTTGTCTGCAGTGGGAATAATCTGGAATTTCTATGGAAGTAACATTCAGAGGGTTTGTATTACAGGATTATAGTTAGAAAAGTCACCAGGAAATGTTTGTGGAGGCAAGATAACCACAGATGTATCTGATTACCTATTTGGAGTACTTGCAATGGAATTTCTTACTGTTTCTAATGTGGTCAAAAGTAATAAAATAAACAGGAAAGTGTTTTTTTTTCTTTTTAAAATGGAAGACTATTTTTTTAATTTTTTAAATTGTTGTTCAATTACAGTTGTCCCCATTTTCCCCCCATTGCTTTCCCCTACCCTGTCCACTCCACCTAGCCCACATTCAATTCTCCCCTCTTCCCCATTATCCTTGACCATGGGTCATGTATATACATGTTGCTTGACTTGACCCTTTCCCTTCTTTCCCCTATTATCCCCCTCCCTTCTTCCCTCTGGTCACTGTCAGTTTGTTCTTTATTTACATGTCTCTGGCTCTATTTTGCTCACTTGTTCATTTTGTTGATTAGGTTCCATTTATAGGTGAGATCATATATTTGTCTTTCACCTTCTGGCTTATTTCACTTGGCATAATATTCTCCAGTTCTGTCCATGCAATTGCAAAGGATAGGAGTTCCTTCCTTCTTTCTACTGCATAGTATTTCATTGTGTTCCGTAGTATTCCATAGTATTCCATTGTGGTACCATGGTTTTTTGATCCACTCCTTTACTGGTGGGAACTAGGTTGTTTCCAGCACTTGGCTATTATAAATAATGCTGCTATGATCACTGGGGTACATAGGTTCTTTTGAATTGGTGTTTAAGGATTGTTAAGATATAATCCCAGCAGTGGAATCACCAGGTCAAAAGGCAGTTCCATTTTTAGTTTTTTGAGGAAATTGCATTGTTTTCCACAGAGGCTGTACCAGTCTGCATTCCCACCAACAGTGAACTAGCTATTAAGATAATCAGTTATATTTAAATTGGTATGGTAAAACATCCTTCCTTTAAACCATTGTTACTCTAATGCTTAAATAGTCCAGCCTAGAAAATATTCCTAGGTTCAGCAACTTTGGAATTAAACTTCACTGCTCTTTTCCTACCACATAGCTGTACAAGTAGGAATCACATCACTATAAGAGAGATTGATCATGTAATATGTCATGGGATAAAAATAAATGTTGATTTTTCTATTGTTGCCCTCTTTTGCCCAATTAGAGAAAAGAAATTGAAAAAACAAGCTTGACTCTGCATTTTCTTTAAGATTAATTTGGAAGTTTAGTGGAAATAGACTGCAAATTTAAAAAGATTAGTAATACCCAACCTAAGTAAGGGGCAAGGAAATGGGCATGTGCATTATTTTACAGACTATAAATTGGATTCAATCCATGTCAAAAGACTTAAAAGTATGAATACATTTTACATGTATCAATTTCTTCTTTAAAAACTTATCATCTGGTAGTAATTAGAGAAGTGGGGGAAAATGATTGTATAAGGATACTCAGTAATGAATTGTGGATAATAGTCAAATATTTGTGTGTGAATATACATTAACAGCAGACTATTTAAAATATGGTGCTTCAACATATTTACAAAAATGATGATACAGATGGTAACACTAAAATGTTCATAAAACCATATATAATTTTTTACACATTTATAATATGTATACTAAAAATATAAAACCAAATCTGATAGAATTATATTTTTATCTTCTCATTTTGTTATACCTTAAGTAAATTTTGAAATACTACTTTTATAATATATAATATATATAATATATAATATATATAATATATAATATGTATAATATAATATATTTATAATATGTAATATATAATATATATTATAATAATAATACTCTGATCATTTCCTTTACCATTACACATTTCTCTTTTAAAATTTCCATTTAAAATTTTGTGTTATGGAAATTTTCTAACATAAACACACATGGAGACAATAGTATTATGAACCCAAGTTACCAGTTCCATCAACCGGCTTCAACAGCTATACACATGCAAATATTTTTTCCCAATTTGTGGGTTATCTTTTTACTTTCTGAAGAGTGTCCTTTGAAACACAAATTACTTTAATTTTTATGAAGTCTAATTTATTTGTATTGCTTGTTTTTTGAGTGTCATATCTAAGAACCATTGTTTGATTCAAAGTCACAGAGAATAATTTACACCTATATTTTCTTCTAAGAGTTTTATAGTTTTAGCTCTTATGTCTTTAATCCATTTTTTAATACTATTTTTTTTTTCAGAGAGTGAGCAAGGGAGGGAGAAAGAAAGGGAAAGAAACATTACATCAGTTGGTTGCCTCTTGTAAGTGCCCAACCAGGCAGGCATGTGTCCTGACCAGGAATTAGCTGGACACCTTCTGCCTTGTGGGACAATAGCCAGCCAACTGAGCCACACCAACCAGGGCTCTCTAATCCATTTGGAGTTAATTTTGTATGTGGTGTGAGGAAGGGTTATAGTTTCATCTTTTTGCATGTAAATATCCAGTTGTCCCAATTGTTCAACCAATTGTAAAAAAATTACTTTCCCATTAAATGGTTATAAGCTCAAGGTATTTGAAAATTCTTGGAGGAACTAACTCACCATCAGCTCAGTTTTAAGCAATCATGAGATCATTAATTTACCTAAGTCATTGTTTACTGAGCACTTACATGCTTAACAGAACTTGAGAATACAAAGGTAAGTGAGGTTTTGAGCCCTGGGAACTAAAAGTTTAGTGGAGAGATTGTCATAAACATACACGTTAGACTATGTCAAAGTGTGAACAATGTGGTTCAGCAACAGTTGGCCACAAACGACTCCCCTGGATGAGTCACACCTGAGAGGGGTCACAGGGAACTAAAGGACCCGGCATGCGGGTGACCTGGATTCCTGGACAGGTTAGCTCCAGCCTAGTTAGAAAACCTTTCCATTTCGAATCCCTCTATTAGACACTACTATTATAACATTCTGCTGTTATTATGTTAGTCTTGATCAATAATAATCTTATAGTAAAGTAGAACTGCCATTACAAGTGTCAATTCTGTCTATTTGGAAAAAAAAACCAGTTTGGATTAAAACTATAATATATAATTCTGAGAAGTCCAGAACTTCCTTTGTTCTTTTTCAGAAGAACAAGGAGAAAGAACTGGAGAGAGTAGTTGCCTGTGTGACTTGATTTTCTGTGCATCTCAGTTCTCATCTATTCCATGTGGCTCAGGCTGATCACTGTCTCTCTGAGTGTGATACAAGTCAATAAGATGATCAATTCAAAAAACCTCAAGCTTATACTTAGAAAAGGCTAGAGAAATACTAAGCAGTGTGTTGGTTAGGTGGATCAAGAGAGGCCAGATCCCCGTAATGCAAACAGCATGTGTTAAGCACTGCTGCAGGACGGAGCATGTCGA
Organism: Phyllostomus hastatus; assembly: GCF_019186645.2. NCBI lineage: Eukaryota > Metazoa > Chordata > Mammalia > Chiroptera > Phyllostomidae > Phyllostomus > Phyllostomus hastatus. The sequence continues at coordinate 31,557,530 of NW_025333916.1, forward strand.
TGTGTCCCCTGGCAGTTGCCTTTCCCACGTGTGTGGTAGAATGACAATGCCTGTTTTAACTATGACTTTCTGTTGCCATTTATACAATAGCTACTGATTAAAAACTGATCAGCAAAACAAACAAACAAGCAAAAAGAACCAGAGACATGGGAATAAAGAACAAATCGACAGTGACCAGATGAGAGGGGGTACAGGGATAACAGGGAAAGAAGGGGAGCATGTACAGAGGACCCGTGGATGGACAAGGATGATGAGGAGGGCATTGTCTTTGGGAGCAGGGACTGGACAGAGCAGGACAGAGCCACAGGGGGAGAAATGGGGACAACTGTAACTGAACAACAATAAAAAAACTATATACTTTAAATACTTTTTATTTCAATTGACAAGATTGGGGCATTTGAAGTTATGGTTGTTGTCCCCCCCACCTTTTAAAGTCATCTGTATTTGTTTTCTCATACTTTTTATTCAATAAAACATGTACTTTAGTATATATATCATATATCCTTTGTCTAATTTCCTTATGAAACTCAGGGTAGTTTGTGGTTTAAAATAGGTAATTCTTTCTAAGAGAGTATAAAATCTGTAAGCTTTTAGTAGCTCTCTACTGGTTTACTTGTTTATTACAGATTTAAGAGTGCCTCTCAGGTTAATCTGTGTCATAAAACACAAGCAGACAATTCCAAACCTGTGCTTGTCACAGAAAAGGCCTTTAATGAATATTTGTTAACTCAATGAAAATATAAATTATTAAATGTTTCAGCCCTTTAAAATATATGAAAAGTTTTAAAAATAATATTAGGTATCTCAAGGTCAATACTAAACATGAAATTCATTCCTATGAAAACTCTTCCAGGTATGCAACTGTATAGATTGATTTATTAAAACTGATATTAAAAACTAATTTTGTTTTCCATATTTTGATTTTTTATTGCCACAGATGTACCCCATTTCCCCCCTTTGCCCCCCTCCAGCCTGTCCCCACCTTCCTCCCCACCTCAGCCCTCACCACGTTGTCTGTCATCTGTGTCCACGGGCTATGCATATATGCAAATACATTCTTTGGCTAATCTCTTCCCGTTCCCCCCCCCACCCCCTCCCCTCTGAGATCTGTCAGTCTGTTCCATGTCTCCGTGCCTTTGGTTTTATTTTGTTTATCAATTTATTTTGTTCATTTGATTGCACATATGAGTGAGATCATTTGGTATTTGTCTTTCTCTGACTGGCTTATTTCACTTAGCATAATAGTCTCCGGGTCCATCCATGATGTCACAAAAGTTAGGGGTTCCTAGCTTTTGTTGTTGTTGTTGTTGTTGTTGTTGTTGTTTTTACAGCTGTGTAGTATTCTATTGTGTAAGTGTACCAGAACTTTTTTATCGACTCATCTACTGATGGACACTTGGGCCTTTTCCAGATCTTGGCTATTGTAAATAATGCTGCTGTGAACAAAGGGGTGCTTGTGTTCTTTCTGATTGGTGTATTGGTAGTCTTCAGATATATTCCCAGAAGTGAGATTGCTGGGTCAAATGGCAGTTTCATTTTTAGTTTTTAGAGGAAACTCTATACTGTTTTCCAACAGTGGCTCCACCAATCTTTATTCCCATCAACAGTGCATGAGGGTCCCCTTTTCTCCATGTCCTCACCAGCACTTTTTTTTATGTATTGATGGTAGCCATTCTGGCAGGTGTGAGGTGACATCTCATCATGGTTTCAGTTTGCATCAGTGCCATTTATACTGTCATTGCTTAGAAGTCCTATTTTCTGTTTCACAAAACAGAATTGCATGTTTGTGTTATTGAATGTACTACTTGATCCCTAGTTTCTACCAAGCCCTCTACCAATTTAAAATCTTTATAGGTTACGCCACCATCTCTTGAAATTGTCATAAGAATGTTTCTTAAAGGACACTCAAAATTACCTTGAAAACTGTTGCTGTTTTTAAGGTTAGTTGTTTGCCAGTATTAGAATTTGGGCCATGGGTTAGCAGAGAGCACCTCTGTGTGCACACGAAGAGACTTGGACTCAGAGAGGCATGGTGACCACTGGGACTAAACTGTAGTAAAAGAGCCCGATTCGAACCGAGGTCGCAGTGCTCTGATGCCCTTTCAGCATTCATTTCAAACACGGCGGCTTGACTTGTTGCCAGAAATATCCATGACAGTTTATTGCCCATTGTCATTTCTAATTCTTCAAGCATCTATAAATTGGAAGGTCATAATAACTGTATACCTCTTGGGCTGCAGCCCACACTCAGTTGGCTTAGGGACACAGTGTTGTGACTGTGTGAGTGGGAGATGTATGGCGGAGTCATGGGTACATGTGGGGTGTTGGTTTAAAAAAAATCCCCTTCTACCCCATGACAGTCTTTGTACTTTGAGAGTAGCAGTGTCATGAGAAGTTTACTGTAGGTTATGGAAAGATTACTGACTTGAATCCAAATTGAGCAACTAGAGAAAAAGAATGCATTTTATTCTACAAAGAGGTTAAAGGCCTTTCTAATATTTATTTGTTAAATGGGGTATCTGAGTAGTGTCACTGAAGTTCATCATACTCCACAGTGAGAACCTTGTTAGAGTTCATTGGAGTGCAGGTATGGATGTTACATGGTTCTTTTGACACGTGTATGCCACAGTCTACCTAGAAGACACTGGACAGTAAGAAATTCCCTGTGCTCTATTTGAAGATGAAGTACATTTCTCTGAACCACAGTTTTATGCTATTCACTGTGGCCCATCTCTGTAATTCTAAAAGCACTGGTTTTAAACTATAAATAGTCTCTTATGTGTTATAGGGTTGAAATCTCCTTGTGGACTATTAATACTACCAACCGAAAATACTCAGAATCAAGAGCTTTCCATTTCCGCCCTCTGTATCCAGTGCATCAAATGGTGCGTGGACTATAAATCCCTGCTTGTTCCAGGGACCACTCATGGGTAGGAGAGCATATAGATAAGGATACTCAAGACTGTGAAGAGTTTAGAAGGCAGCCAGGTGGGCATCAAACACGTCAAGGCACAACTTGCACGTAGAACATCTCAGAAGGGGAGCAGTGAATTCTAGAAAAGAGAGTGTTCTTTTCATTGTAAATAAAAATCTCCAAAACGATTATTGTAGAGCTAGAAATAAGTCCCTATGACACGCCAGGCATTGTGCTGATGGGTGGGAATGGTGGGTGGAGGTGAAAAGATGCCTCAGGCATATTCCTTGTCTTTGTAGAACTTTCCAGAGGGGGAAAACCAGACCTAATCTGCCAGGACAGTATGGGCATCTCACCTGGCCCAGGCAAGTGGGTCTCATCTTTGCACTGATATTTGCATTATACTGTGATAAAACTAGAAATGCAGTGAGGTACTTTTTCCTGGCAATGAGGAACACTTTGGTTCCATGTTAGGAATGCTTTACTCTTAAATAGCATGCTATTTATTTCATCTGTTTTTCCCTCTGTGTTTTAAAATATTAAACATTTTCCTAGCATACGAGAAGGTATCACTTAGAGTCAATAAAATGACACATTTTTAAGTAAATATGTTTTACAGTACAATGTTTGGAACTATGTTTCAAAAATCTCATTACCTTTTAATGCACAAAAGCCATGGTTCATTGGTCTTAAATGTTTCATGTAAAGACATTTATTTTGGAAACTATACGACTATAACAATGATAGGTTGAAGTGACCCCAAGAGAGTGGGAATGCCATGTTAGTATTGTTATAACCCACATCTTTTAGTAATGACTCAAGGCAGAATGTCGTACATAACAAATAACTGACGAACACTCCTGCCTAAGTGATTTCTATTCTATTTCTCTCCTTCTGATTCTTACTTGTAGTTGAAGTTGCAATACTGTACCCTAGTCTAGGGCGAAAGGCACAGATGTGATTTCCTATCTGATCACTAGATGGCAACATCTTTCCCCAAAGAATTAACTACTCAGGCATTTGCAAGTGCAATCACCTAGAAGCCTGAAAGATGAGACAATTGTAATTGCCATAGTGTTTTGACTTATTAAAGTCATCAAAGGAACAATTAGTACATATTACTTTGCATTCAAAAAGGGGGTAATGATTTGGTTTGGAAACAGTAGCAAGGAAATCATTACTCAAGACAAATATGAAATATGCCTTTAGGAAGTGATTTAGAAGGAGGTAAAAACTTCCCAAACAAGGAAACATCTTGTGCCCATTTGGAAAACTGGGTACTAGCCCATGAGCCTTGTGTTAAAGAGAAATGCTAGTTAATGTTGTAAAGTTTACATAGTCATTTTATACAAACGAGTAAAAGATAAATTTCACTTTGCCCAGTCAGAGGGACTCGGTCACAGGCCCTTTACTGCCCTACCTGGACAGCCTGCCGGGTACCTTGGAGTACAGGGATGTGTCCAGAATGTTTGCTTGACCTTCCTGAGCAAAAATGTGCACTTGTGAAGATGGATGAGAAGACTTCTCTGTAGGAAGCACTATTCATAAAATTATAGATTCTTAGAAAAGTGAGTTAAAAGGACTCAGAAGATGTCTTTTCAATGCCCTACTTTTAGAGATGGAGGAAATATGGATGTAGCTATTGCGTGTACTTAAGACATTAGCACACCAAAACCACATTTGTGGCATATTTTCATGTTATGCTTCTAAAGCTATTTGTCAATAAATGTATTGGCTCAATGGTTACAGTTTGGGCAGTTGAGGTATTGTTACCCAGAATATTAAGCCTCCTTCCCTTTCTCTTCTGGCACTTGAAAAATAACTGTTTTATAGAGTTTTATTGCTGGGAGAGATTTTAAACATCAGATATACCCTTTCACTTTATATATATATATATAGTGATTACATCCTAGAGAGATTAATTTGTGTGCATAGTGGACTTTTTGTATCATATCATGCTGAGCATTTCCCTTTGTGGGCTGAGAGACAGCAATCCACAGCAGTAAAAATTAAAACAGATGATACAAAAAGAATTACTGATAACAATGTTTCTCAGGGCGATGATTTTAATTTGGTGTTAGTATTTTAAGGATGGTGCATAAACCAGTTATATATTTGGCTTTATAATAATGTAGCCAATTATTTAGACATTTGAAAGGAGTAATATCAGGTTATTAGCAAGTTTTAGAACTGGATTTTTCTTCTTTGGTTTATTGACTGCATTGAATTGTCGTGTTGTGGGTGGCATAAATTTTTCATTTTTTTTTTTTTTAGGCATGGCTCTGGGGAATCATTAGGTAAATGCTTGTTACTTTTCCATAGTAATTATCTCTACGCTTTAATGGTTTCAGGTTTTTGGCCCCTCTTCCCTTTCTCCAACTTAATCAGAGGTTCAGAATGGTTTCCAGTTGGAGGAAGAATTATAAATCCAGCTTACCATCTAGTCTTTGTGTGGTCTTGGCAAACATTTTAGGCCTGGCCAGGCATGATGTTACTGGCAGAAATGGTGCTCTGCCTCGACCTGGACTCTGGCTTTGCCTTTTTTGCCTGAAGACTTTACAAAATTTAGGGAGAGTCCATGAATATGTGAAATATCTCCAAGAGTATGCTTTGGCGATATTGAGTAACTCAGATCTTTTAAAGATTCTGAGCTTAGGGATGATATGTATAAATGGAAGTTCTCTTAGAAATGAAGATTTTACTCATTTTCCAAGTATCTGAGCCAGTCAGAGGAAGACAATATGATTTCACTAACATGTGGAATCTAATGAACAAAATAAACTAGCTAACAGAATAGAAACAGAGTCACAGATACAGAGAACAGACTGACAGCTGGCAGAGGGAGAGATTTGGGGGCTGGGTGAGAAAGGGGAAGGGATCAAGCACAGAGAAAAAGAAAGACTCTTTGACACAGACAATGGTAAGGGGACTGCTGGAGGGAGGGAGGGAGGGTGGGGTGAGGCAGAAGAGGATAAAGGGGGTAGATGGTGATAGAAGGGGAGTTGACTTGGGGTAGCGAACACACAATACAGTGTACAGATGGTGTATTGTTAAAAAAAAAAAGTGTTTGAGAACAAGGAATTCCAGCATTTGTTTGAATATTCTATGAGTAGTGCTTTTAATGTGAAAGGTATTTTTAATAGAAAAATAGTAAACAGTACTTGGTTTCTCTTTATTGTTTGTAAAGATAACTAATTATCATGGTTGTGGTCTTTGTTAACCCCTGTATGCCATTTTGTGTTTTTATGGCCTCCCATCCACTCCAAGCTCAGTTCCATAATTAGGGAGGAGTCACACTGGCCACACGGGCGTCATCCTTTCCTGAGACACAGGACTTACGGCTCTTTCATATGGTGGCCTGCTGCCTGATTGCTCTTTGGGTCTCTGTTCATTTCTTCCTTTAATGTCCCAGCTCTACAGAGGCTGGTCAAGGCCCTGTTATTAGCTTTAACTAGGATGGGAACCTGACCTCAACTTAATGTATTGCCTCTTATGTTGAAAATGGGGGAGGGTCACACAAACCAGGATGGGATCACTGATGGTATTTAACTGTGCTGCAGTTTCCAGGTTAAACAGCCAGAATGCATTTCACTCTGTCTTTGCAGTTACTTTGTACAAGGAAATATGTGCTGAAGTAGTGGGTGTATGCTGGGTGTGTGCTCTTTAAAATTCTCATTAGAGTGGTAACAAAAGAGCTCTATTGATCATTGCAGTGACTAAATCAAACAAAAATATTAATATTAATACCTAATAGGAAATATTTCCCCATTTTCTTTACTATATTTCTCTTTAAAAATTCCAGAACTAGTATATGCTCATCACATACACCGCAAATGTGGAAGACCTAATAGAATCAGCAACTATTTATTATTTAATTACTATTTAAATACTCCACATAAATGCATAATTTGAAAATATTGTGCATTTATAAATATATATTAAATAAATATGTAATATATCCATATACATTTATTTATCATAAATAATAAAATTATAAATATTTATAAGTTATAAATACTTGCACATCAATATAAACATACAGGTATATATTAACACAAATATACGTAAATAATAAACTTATAAATGTTTATAATTAAGATTATAAGATCAATGTTGATTTAATATATAGATATTGGTCAATGAATTGCTCTTTGATTCATGCTGAAGTCATCTGGCTCTCCCTTGGAAGGCTAGTTTTACACTAATGTATTCCATGAAACTGTTACCATTTAACTATTTCTCGAGTGCTGCTGCAGCATGCCTGGCACAATAGATTGCCGTGGGCTTGCTGAGAGTCCCGGCTTTGGGTGTAAGAATGGATAGGATTTCTACAGACATAGGGACAGCAAAATTAAAGAAGAAAGCATATCAGACAAAGTCACAGAAACAGGGAGTATGGTGCAATTTGGGGGAAGAGCCAGTGGGCCAGAGTGCTCAAGCACAGGGTGAAGAGAATCAGCAGGCAGATGTTGATGGAATGTCATAAGGAAGATCCATTTGGAATGATCTCACAGGGGTGTAGACTGAGTGTGGGGTCTAAGAAACGTTAAGACCCGTAGATTAGGCTGGATGAGAGACAATGTGGAGTTAAGTTTGGTGGGAATGGATAGGCTCAGGGACAGATATTAGAGATATTTCAATGTGCTACTTTACCATAGTATACAAGTTACTATGCTAGTTGAAAAACAGTGAGATGGTGAAGATGATCCTCAGGTGCAGGCCTGAATGACTGGTTGAATGACAAGGCAGAAACAGAAATAGGGAAATGAGGAGAAGATGCTAAACTGGGAGAAGATGCTGGGAGTGATTTGTTCCGTTTGAGTGTAAGCAGGCAATGCACGTAGTTATCTCTAACGAGGGAGAGAGGTCAGGACGGAGGTATGAATTGAAACATATCCATTGAATTTTTCTGTTCACTGCTACAGTTTTTCTCTAAATTTTTACCAAAAAAAAATTTGTTTCTAAATTCTCAAGCTTGTAGTACCAATTTGATAAGTATCTCCCTGAGTGCGCGCTCCATCAAACTGTCCAGCATTTACTTTATCTCAGGCTCATTATCTCTTGTCTTTCTCTGTCTTCAGATTTAGTCTGTTATTGTCATTTCTTCATTACAAAAATGCACATGTATCTCTTCCTCTGTTTCTGACATTTTAAATCTGAACAACCATTTTCTTATAATTTGGAATATTTTCATAGGCCCCTTGCTAAGTTTCTGCTTCTGATAAATTTGCAAATAGTTTTTAAACTTTTCATCTCAGATGTCACCAGAAAATGGATGAACTACTAATATATTTGTTTAGGTAGGCATGAATTTGTATGTTATATATAGGTACTACTATATAAATTTAAAACAAATATCAAAATTAAATAGGATTATATACCCACACAAACAGATACACATACGTACACTCACCACTTTTATATCTTCTCTCGTCCCTGCGGATGGCCTTGACTGTGCTCCAGCACGTGCGCCTCCCACTCTGGAGACTGTTGCACGGTGCCCGTCCAAGAAATCTGCCTGAAGTAAACCTGCATTTTTAAAGTCCTTCAATAGCTCTCAATGATATTACATAAACTCTAAATTTTTAACACAAAGAAGACAAGGCTGCTCATAAACAAAGCATTGGCTACTTCTCAAAACTAAACTAAAAGAATATGTACAAAAGCTCCTATTAAATGATTTGCACATGTAAAATTATTCAATTATTCATGGTTGTCAAAAGGCCCGTCAGAGTTGCAGTTGTGTTGTCGGCTCATCTAGTCTGATAGGACAGCCGCGCACTGTCTACATCTCGCTCACCGCTACCACGGCAGTAAATAAAGATTAGTTCTTAGTTTGGAACAGGGGTAAAATGAATTTTGGAATCTATAGCATTTATATACTATGATCCTTGAGAACTTAGTAAGTGAGTAAAAAAGACCAAACTGTTGAGAGTTGCATAAGAACTTCCACTGACGCTACAGATTTCTCACCAACAATGTGTGCATTCCTAAAGTCCATCCGAATGAAGGAAATGCCTTTGAAAACGGGCGAACACTGGTCACTTTGGCTTCTACTTTAAAACGAAGCTCTGCATCCTTGTTATATGAAGGAGCGGGAAGGAGACATTGCCTGCGTATGTGTAGCGATGAAGGAGCTTAAGGGAAGGAGCAGAGCTGGATGTTACGCTATCCTGTTAACCTTTGCTAGGTGTCCTCTTGGTTTCCTACGGTTCGAATTTCTGCCATATATTTTGATACTTTCTGTCCCCATAGCAGTTGCTCAGGAATATGTTGCCAGTCATGACACTGAAAATGAAATTAATTTATAAACAGAGCCTCCTGCCTCATGGATGCCATTATTTAGGAAATTATATGAAGTTCTGTGGCAGATTGAACATATGGTGAACATAGTTCCTTTTTCTTAGAAAAAATATAAATTGTTAAAAATATCAAGATATAACTAAGCAAGCATCAGACAGATTGAACAAAGTGATCATTCAATATTTGTTGCATATGGCAAGGAAAAGCCAAAGTTGATTATCTGTTTGAAAATATCAGTGTAAATAGGCAAATGGGTAATTTGTAAGTCTTACTTTTTAGGTAAGAGTTTAAGAAATAGATAACTTTGTTCTAAAAAAACATTAGGGAGAAAAACAGCAAAGTTTAACATGAAGTACTGACTCACAATGAATACTTTGTTAAATCTAGGAAATATTAAACTAGGGTTAACATTTACCTATTTAAAATGTAATCATTTATTGAACTAAGAAGCAAAATAGTGACAGACTCATAGATAGAAAACAGGCTATCACCTGTCAGTGTAGGGAGGGGGTTTGGCAGGGTGGAGGGATTGCTCAAAAAACACCAAAAAGAGAAAAAATCCTCATAGACGAGGACAGCTGTGTGGTGATTATGGGTGGAGGGAGTGGAGGAGGGTGTGGCGGGTAAATGGTGATGGAGACTTGACTTGGGGCGGTGATCACACAGTGCACTGCACGGATGATGTGTGTGGAATTGTGCACCTGAAACCTGTACAATTTTGTTAACTGCTGTCACCCTCAATAAATTCAATAAAAAGGAGAAAATTTAATCATTTATAAAGATTCTTAAATGCCTGTTTGTACATATAGCTGCTTCATAAAAAGACTTGGGTAGAATCAGAAATATCTATAATCTTTAAACTCTGTTTTGAAAGGAAGAAAATTAGCAATAAATAGCAGAGGTAAAAGTTACCTTTCCAGAATCTAGAATCTCTCTCACCCTGCTCTACTGGTCTTCCTGTTTATTTCATTGTTTCAGATATAAAATGTTATACAATTAAAATATAAAATAAGTTTTCAGTTTAACATCTTTTCATTGACGGTTATTTGCCTGGTTTTTTAGATTCAGTTAAAAGGAGAGGCTAAAAGTAGTTTCCTCAAAAGAGAGCTTTTCTTTCTTTTGAATTTATAAAATTATTTTAGGAATAGCAACATCAATGAACCAGTGGTGTTTAATTCTCATGATTTTTTTTAAAAATTGCAACTTTTCAAAAAGTAAGCTCTGTGAGGAATGCAATCATGTGCGTGGGAAACTGAAACCAAAAGTGTTCAGTTTTGACCAACAGCAGACATGCGGGGCCAGTGCAGGTGAGGCTGCAGGTAATCACTCTGTCTGCTCCACTGTTGGCAAGACTGGGCCCAGGTATTGCAGTGCACCTTCTCTTTTCCCTGTGCACTCGCCATTCTCAGATAAGATTTTCAAAGAGAAATTTGAATTGTTTAGGTTTTCCTCTGAGATCATGTAAGGGAGGTCCTCTCCGTCCAAAGTATTTTCTTGTTTTCCATCAGTTTAATAGGTTGCACCATTAGATCCATTAGAAGAAAGTAGAGGGGGTTGGGGGGAGCTCCATGAACTCTTCCACAGGGAACAGCTGGTTGGACCTAGGACCATTGAACTGCTACTCTTGCTGTCAGCAGACTGCCAAGCCAACCCCGACGGACTCTCAACCCAATCCCCTAGGAAGATTTGATTTACTGAGGAGAAGAAGCAGGCTTCTTAATCTGGTGTTGTTTTTCTTAATCTGCTGTTGTTTTTCTTCATAAAAATAATTATGAATCAGTCAGCTTTGCTGTAGTGACAAGCAGCCCCAATCTCAGTGACTTAAAATCCCAAACTTGTATTTCTTGCTTATGCTACATGTTGGTGTCTGCTAGTAGGCAGCTCTGCTTCATTGTATTTTCTCATTCTGGGACCCAGCCTTGAGGAACAGCCCCTACATGGGGCATGCTATTTTTATGGTAGGGGGAAAAGAGCAAGAGGTTGATGGAAGCACATGATGTTTCTTAGAGTGTTTGCTCTGAAATGACTATCACTTCCACTCACTTTCCATTGACACAGCAAGTCTGCAGTTGATCAGACAATAGGGCAGAGCAACATATTCCCTCTACCAGAAGACCTAGAAGATTACTCAGAAAATCTTCTTATAGAGAAAGGGGTGAATTGTTGAGAGCAGCAATGTAATCTACTACAATATATCCTGATCGTAAATACAGCAACCCCAAGCAGGCAAAACAAGCAAAATGCCGACCCCCAAGTCACAGCTTTCTCCATGCTACCATGCTCCTTTGTATCTTCTTTCCTATTAAAAGTGAACCACTAAGTTCATTTTAATCTCATTTATACAGACATACAAGGAAGATGAGCGATGCAGTGGGTCAGGAAGTAGTAAAAGTATCATTATACGTGTGATTCATTCTAGACTTTATCAATATTTTGCTTCATTCCTGAATATATCAATAAGGAAAATTAATAGGCTTGCATGCTAAATTACTCACGCACAAGCTTATCTACCTAATTTTAGCCATAGAACACAAGTCAGTTATTGACAGTCTGAACATGCAAGAAAAGGGGGCATCTGCATGTGGTTTGTGCAAAAATCCAGTCATAGATGTCTCTTGCAAGAAAGCAAAATATAGGGCACGTGGGCTGGATATGGGAACATGTTGCTTACTTTGCCTGTAATTTGTCTTTGTCATATAAACTAGCATCTTAGCGACACACCCTCACAGTGTTCACTGGCTGGCTCCTTAACTTGGACCAGATAATGAAGTATTCACACATCATTTAATGTTTTTACCTCTTCAGAAAATAATACTGAGGAGAAGATGTTTAATTTGAGAAAATGTCGTTTTATCTGTTGGTTTGTAAATGTTATTTATATTGCCAGAAATTTAACAAGTCTACTGTTCATTAAAACTTGACTTCGTAAAAGTCAAACATGCTCAGATCTTCTAGAGGATCATTGCAGGAGCTGAATAGCAAAAAAAAAAAAAAAGAAAGAAAGAAAGAAAGAAAGAAAAAAAATGCAGTGTTGGAGAACCGTCCCTGTGTGTACAGCTGCAGCAGTGAAGTCATCTCCCCTGTGTCCTTTCAGCATTAGCCCTGAAACAGACTGGCCAGTAGGGGTTACTCTAAGCATTACCATTCCAGAGTGGTGGATGCGGGCTTGATGAAACAATAAATGGTATCTTTCAAAACAGCTATTTTCATTGCGAATTGTTACAATACTCAGACTTTGTGATAACTTGTTTTGAGCACTTTTTACCAACTTTTATCCCATTCATAGGGACTACGAGACATGCTTTAATGCCATTACTTGAACTTTACTAATTGCCTATTCTTCATTAGGTAAATCCACAGAATGAAATTATAAAGTTCCCCTGTAGTCCATTTTAGCATCTTTTCTCCTGCGTACTAGTCACAATCTCTGAGGTTTGGATTCTAGACATCTGAGAGCACAAAGCCTTGTGTGAGTGCTGTTCCGTTGCTGATATTTAAAAAGGCAAATATATGACCACTTTCCATTAACCCTAAAGAACACCAGCTCTCTAGGCAGGTGGCTCTTCAATTTTAGAAAATAACTTACTTTTCAAAAGGAGAAATTAGAGAAAAAATAGTTCTCATGGTCCTTGAGGGAGAAAAGAGAAATAAAAGTGAGTAACTTTAAATACAGTTTCATTTAAAAAATTAAAATATAAGCCTGTTGTCTGAAACACAAATATGTAAAAACTGAGCTACAAAAAAATATACAAATTTACATTTAGAAACTTACATATATTTATATAAATGTATCTATAAATATTTATCTAAATGTATACATAAACAAATAATATAAAATAAATATATATTATAAATGTATATATAAATATATAAAAATAAGATGTATATATATCTCCAGTTTAAGTGGGGAAGTTATTAAGTCAATGTTTCTCTTTGCTTTCTCATTAGATATTACTGATATAATTTGATGTTTCTTTTTTTAAAAAAAATCAAATTTGTGACGAGACACTTGCAAGGGAGCAGGAACCTCCTAACTGCCCAGGTCTTGATGCACATGGAGCTCAAGGGGGCTCAGTGTAATCAGACCATGTGTTGTGCACTCAGTAGCCCTTTGATGGGTGGGGAAGGGGAGTTTACAACAGATGACCTATTCAAATATGGGTACAACTCTTCAGGCAGTTTGGCATAGATGTCAGTTAGTGTAGCTGAGCACCGTCAGAGAAAGGACCCAGATGGAACAAAACACTAAGTAAAAAACCTTATTTTTTAATAGTCCTTAAGACTTTGTACCTGTTAAGATTCTTAATCTCTTCTCACAGCATTATTACTGGAAAGTCTTAGAGATGACATTTGAAAAGAAAAGTACTTCTCAGTTGTGGTTTTGGTTTTGGTCTTAATTCTCCCCCATCAGCTGGTTTGCAGAAACTAAAATGCATTTGGTCATGACTTTTTATGAAAAAACATTATGTTCAAAGTTTGTTCTATTTCTTGGAAAGAAAGATGAAGACAGTATTTACCTTATGTTAGTCAATGAGGGACCAGTAAACTTGTTCCCCGACCCAAGATTCATTTTAAGCTATTTCTCCCATCAGACATTTGTTTGAAATGTGCAAAAGTTGTTTTTATTTGCTGATTAAACACATCCCTTCCTAGCACAGAGATCTCCCTTAGGGTTTGTAGCTTCAGATTGTACAGTGAGGATTTGGCCCTAAAATATTTAAGCTGCATCAAAATTGTCTTGACAAATTTAAGGATAGCTTTTAAACTACGTAGTAAAGGAGAATCTTTTGCACTGGCATTTTTTATGGACCACTGGGGTCATTCAGGCACCAGCAAACACCAAGTAGACAGACCATTTGAAGAGCTAGCTGTCCACTTTGGACCTAGTGAGTAGGGACACAGAGTAGCAGCGTCTCAAAGCTGCTGGTTTGAATTCAGCAGATGTGAGAATCCCAGCACCCAGGACCAACACTTGCTAAGTGTGAGGCTTTGAAGCAATATATTCATGAGCTTCAAGTTTTTCTTTCTTTTTTTAATCTGTAAGGTACAGATAATATCTTTCTCATGTGTTATTTAAGGATTAAATATGATGATATATTTAAAAATTGGGTTATACCTGGCATAAAGTAAAATATCAATAAGTGGTATTTAAAATTTATTTATTTTTAATAAGTGGTACTTTTAATTATTATTCTTTTATTTTGATTCTAATTTCATGAACATTTAGTTTCAGCCTAAGGGTAATATAGCAAAGAATAATATAAAAATTTCCCTAAACTTGCTTTTACAGATGTTTAGGGTGCTTAAAGCCATTGTTTACTTTTAAGTAGCAAATAAATGCAAATATTTTTATGTATGTAATGATAAAAGTTGAATTAATTTGCAAAGAGGAGTAACATAAAATACTGATTAGTTTCAGATTGTTAAATGAAAAGCAATGATTATAAAGTAAAAGTATGATTCAGAAAAAGCCTTATTATAACATACAAGATGTATTAGTGTTTTTTGCATGAAGAAGTTATGGCTAGGGCCCAAATTGTCAGAATCCTACGGACAGTTTAGGTTTCAGGCACAGGTGCCTACTGTCCCCAAAGCCCAGGTCCAAGTCTTTGGCTCTGATGGCTTTCTCATCACCCACATGACACGTGGACTTTAGAGATGCTTTGTAGCTTGACTCCAGTTACCCGGGTTAAACAAGATGCAGTAGGTACCCTTGTCACACTGTGTCCATTCCCTAGAAAACTCGACCTAGTGCCTTGTAATCTGATGCATTAAAATCACAACTTTTCTGCCCTTGTGTGTGAATATGTATGTGTGTGTTTGTATGTATGTGAGAGGTTTAAACATGTGAGGACTAAACATGGTGAGAGTATATGTGAATGTCATGTGCATGAGATTTTTATGTGAGTGTGGTGTTCACAGTGTGTATATGTATGAGTGTATTCTGTGTATTTGGGAGGTGTTTATGGGGTGTGCAGGTATATGTGAGGGATATGTTTGTGTTTTTTTATGTTTGTGAGATGAGTGTGTGAGGTATGTGTCTGTGGTATATAGTATGGGCATATGTGTGTTGTGTATACATGTGTGTGGATTGAGTATATGGTTCAATTATTGTGTCTGTTGTGTGGGAGATGGGGGATGTAGGCAGGAAGGTGAGAATCCACTGAGCAAATAAATGTAAATGGGAGTTTTTCTTTTACTAGAATAATTATAACTGAAAGTGCCCTAGATTGGAAACCTTGAGTCTTGCAGTCAAGTTTACCCAACTTTGTAACTAGCTATTTCATATGGTATCTGGAAACGGCTTCATCTGTTGAATCTTAGTTTTCTTTTTTTCTGGAAGAAGAGAATTTTTAACTTCAGTGCTATGAGAGTTAAATGACTAATGTTCAGGTTGAAGTTACTAATAAACTCTGAAATACTAATAACAGTAAGATAGTGACTACTTTTTATTAGTAGTGACATTATTTTTCCAACATATTTTATATTGAAATTTAAGAACAATATAACGTGCAGGTGTTGTATATAAAAAATCTATCAGTATGTGCTTCTATTGTAAATACATTTTTAAGTTAATCCTTGTCAATAATCTATGGTATATTGTACACAGAAGAAAGATTTAAGCTT
Source organism: Phyllostomus hastatus (assembly GCF_019186645.2). Lineage (NCBI taxonomy): Eukaryota > Metazoa > Chordata > Mammalia > Chiroptera > Phyllostomidae > Phyllostomus > Phyllostomus hastatus. The sequence continues at coordinate 31,573,374 of NW_025333916.1, forward strand.
TTATAATTCCATGCCTAGGGAATGTCTGGGCTACTAAGCATTTACAGTGTTAGTTCATGAAACAACCAATGCCATTTTAACTAGGGACTTTGGTCAAAGATGTGAGGCAGAGAACTGTACCATTATAGGACTATAGCATTGACTTTTTCAGACACTTGTTGTTTAGGTATATGGGAATAAATGAAAATGAAAGAGAAGAACATACTCACTCCTTAAATGATTAAACATAGAGTTACCATGTGATTCAGCGATTCTGTTCCTAGGTGTATACTCCAAAGAAATGAAAATGAGTGTGTTCACAAAAACATGTAAATGAATGTCCACAGCAGCATTATTTATAATAGCCCCAAAGTAGAAATAATCCAAATGTCCATAGATAAACAAATGTGGTATATTCATACAGTGGAATATTATTTGACCACAGAAAGTTATTCAACATGCAGCTATGACAACCTAACCAATAGATGTATCTTATTAGCTTCAGTTTTGAAATGTGGGATAATATTTTCCAGTTTAAAAAAAAACTGGTATTTCTATAAAGTGTCCCTTTTGCATTTAAATGTTTCTGGATGTTGATACTTCAATTCTAGTAACTGTCATTAAGTGTCCAGGAATTTGTTTTGAATAAGCAGAGTGAGATAAGTGGTGGGTATGTACTGCATAATACCATCTGAGGTAGCTCATTGGCAGGAGAGAATCCCTAGCTTTACCAATCAGAGACGGCAGCATCTCTTGCTTGTCAATCCTCCTGCATTTGTAGCTCTGGCAGTTTCCATGATAAAAATGTTTTAAAAAATGAACATACAATCACTTATGAATTGCTGTATTTAAATGAGTGTTTTATGATCTCCAATTAATGGAAATCTTGATATTTGAAGAATGGTTGAGGAGGCAAGATTTTATCATTGTCCTTCTGGGAAAGCGTGAGTAGACAACAAAGCCCTGAGATGCCTACTATCAGAGAAAGACAGTCTCAATGGAGTTTAAAAGGCCACAGTGAAATGTACACCTCTTAATTATGTTAAATTTGATATAAACTTTAAACATGCATCAACCTTAGTTATCAGCCTCTCATAAGTTTTGCAGAAGAGGGGGTTCTACATGCTTACTGCTGAGAATGTAACACAAATATGTGCAAGCAAAGAATCTGGTTTGGGTATGTGTGAATGCTTATGTGGTGTACCACTGGAGAGATACATGATAGAAATTATGGAGAATTTTTAAATGTGTCTGGGGTTCATTTTTTTAGTGGCTTAATTTGAATAGCAAATATGTGTAAAGAATGAATGCATAGAGGCAGGAACCAGCTGCGTACCTTCTAATTGATTTGTTCACAGACTAGGTTTCATGAGAAGCAGACTCTGAGAAAGAGACTCTTGGGGCCACCACATATAGTATGGGCAGAAAGAATGAAAAATCAGGAGAAGAGGGATAAGAAAAAGTTGGTCTGCAATGCTGTCTTGAAGAAGGCCTCAGCAGATCCAATAGGGCGTCCTGAAGCTGGGGTGGCCCTTCATGGTTGTCCTAGACAACTCTGGACCTGGACCTTTATACCCTCTAGGTGACTTGATATTAGATACTTGGACAATGTGTCCCTCCTTAACTGAGGCATTTCGCACACACAAAGGGCTGACATCTGAGAGTACTTCCCGAGCCTAGGGTAATGAGTCATTCATTCCTAAAGGGGTCATCATCATTGTAGGACCCATGTGAAGTGATGGGGTATTTGGGCACCAGCAGGCATGGAGAAATGCCATGTGGGCAGATTCCTTGCCTCTTTCATTCTTTTGTTTGTTTCTTTTACTCCCCCAACACAGTGCTTTTCCAAAAATATGTTAAAAGACTGGGCTGTCAGTTATCATGAGAAAGGAAAAGGAATAATTATTTTCATAAACACAACTATTTTTTTAATGTTAGGGCATGGGTTAATTATTGTACTCAAGAATCATTGCTGTTTTCCATGAAAGGTTAGCTCCCTGTATTTGATGACCCAAGTGCTCCTGGTGACAGTCCCTATCTATGTGACACTATGTGGCATCCTCACAGCCAGCTAGAATGTCAGAAGGAAGGTCTGACATTCTAGCTGGCTGTTATAGTTATTTACTTGATAAAGTTATTTTTCCTCTCTATTAAAGACGAGAAAAATAAAGCATATTTTTGAGTGCCCACTAGGTATGATGCCAAAGGTCTTTCTTATCTGTATTAGAAGTTGATAACAAACTAAACAATACATTGATTTGAAAGTTTCATTCTCATTTAACCACCATTTTTCATGAAATAAAAATAACACTGTAAAAGACTGCAGTGTATTCATTTGGGCTGAGTTGTTATTAGGTTGTCAATTTATTGACCTTTTTTGGATTTATTTAGCTATTGTCTGGCTTTTGAAGCATCAACAAAATATCAAATAGAGGAGAAAAGCTAGCAAATAAATATATGATATTAGTATATTGAACTAGCAGCAGAATGATCTTGTTTATTAAGTACTAATTTTTTAGCAAGTTGTTTTAATAAAATTACCAGTAAACATAGTATAGAAACTACTAACCAGCAAACTTGGGTATTTTAAATTGTTCTTAGTGATATTTGTTTTCAGAACATTTAAAAGTGTCACTTTAGCCCTTAAGAATATTGGCTAAAAGCTGTGGAGTTTTTTAAGATTTCCATGGATTTTTTTAAAGATTACTCTTCAGTCAATTCAGGATAGTTGGTGTTGCTGGTTATAACAGCACGGTAGAGATTCAGATCTGGAAGGTACAGACAGATCACTCAAGGCACTGGCTTGTGCACCTCCAGCCATCTCCTTCCATTAACTATTAGAATTAACGCTCTCTAGACATAATGTGGACCAATCAAAAGAGGGGAAGAATGAGAACAGCTTTTGAGGCTTTTCCGTGACTAAAAGAATGATTGTTTGATCAACAAGTATGTTAGACTTAACAAAAGAGAAAAATGTTTTAAATTGAACCATTCTTCTAATTCATTCATTTTAGTTCTGAAAACATGAATAAAGGTTTAATCATATTAATAAAATTAATTTGAAAAGTGTGAGGAAAAAGTACTGGATTTTTTTTCTCCTTGAAATTACATGTTTGTAGTATTAGCTTGACTGTATTTTTCTTGTAAAACCTGCTGCACAGTGAGGACAAATTCAAAGGAGTTTTGTTTTCAGTCTTAGAACTTAAGAAGTGATGTTCATTGTCTAAGCATTTCTGTAAAAGAAACCCTGTGGCATAATCAAATTTTTCTAATCCAATGGTCATCTTGTGTTTCGCAGAGTGATGGTTTTAAATGATTGGTTTTTTTTATAAGAATAGAATTCTTTTTCTTTATTCATGCAACAAACATTTCCTGATAGATGCCAAGCAAGTGACACTCATATTTGTCATTTCTGGGATCAATGGCATTTTTGTTATTTATAGACTGGCTTTCTGGATCTTCCTGAAGGTGTTTCTCTTGTTTGGGGAACTGTCTGTCCATCTTTGTCTTTTAGTTTCCTATCTCAATTCTGCAATCTCTTCTCTGGCCATAAAACTCTAATCATTTCAAAATCCTGCCTCCCAAGGTAATCTATGTAGCTTTTCTAATCTTCTAACTTTCCATTTCTCATCGTTTCACTTCCTTCTCCTCACTCCCTTTTGCTTTTCTAACCAATTTCAGATCACTTATCCTTATCTTGAATGCCATTTACTACTCTGCCCCTGCTTGCATCTTATTCCTTATCACCTCCGATTCCTCCCTGTGCTCTCGCTGCTTCACACAAGCACAGTTCCAGAACATGATCATGCTTTGGATTTTTATTTTGCTTTGGCTTTAAAGAGCTTTCATCTTTTCCCCATATCTTCTCAGAGAAGAAAGTTATTGAGCTGTGGTTTAAAATTTGTTGGTGCAACTATAAAATCCTGTGTTTTCTATACAGCTTATTCTAAGTCTATACTGACTTCTCTGTCCCTTTGCCTAACATTTAGCATTCACTTACAGCTATCAAAGGTGTTCCACAGACAGCTGCCCTGCCCTTTTATCAGGTTGTGTCCTCTGTAGTAGCAGGCAATTATTCTTAATAAACCATGGAACCACAGAATTTGCGTACAGACAGAGATTCCCCACATACAAGAATTCAACTTCCCATTCACTGTGCAAATCCATCTCAGAACATTCTAATGCTTTAAAATCACCTTTTCAGAAAAGAAAGTCAAGTCACAAAGCCATGCTTTTTCCCTGTGGCAAAGACTCATTCTGAGAAAAATATTCTTTTTGAAGTCTGGTTCCTTCCCACCTCCTCCTCTTGGCATGAGCCACATCGCTGGAAAGATATGAAATAATTCCAATAATCTCTCTTCACCTTCAAGATACAAGGGAACACAGCCAGAATCTCCTCCATTAGACCTTTTATGTTTGGGGCTAAATGTCCAGGTTGCTTCAATAATTCCTCTGGCGGCAGACTTTTTGAGAATTTTCACACTGTTGTTTCGCTGTACCTCTGACATAACTTGGGCAGAAACATTCGCAAGAAGGCTTGCTGTCAGCATTGGTCCAAATGTTGCTGTCACTCATTGTGTTTGTCATTAATGTTGAAGGTAGTTTTTATAACCTTAAAATAAACAAATAATCCTCTTTATGTTTTAATGAATACAGCAGCTCATATCCGTAGCATTTTGTTTACTAAAGTATGTATTGGCTCAAAGAGCAAACTTGTTGTGTAATTATTCTGAAAACACAAGAGCAACATGTAATCAAATTTGAGGCTGACTTGGAAAAAAATCTGTTTTCTCTTCTGGTATTTTTAAGAACTATTGAGATGTCACTGAACAGTATTTTTAAAATGTTCACATTGCTCACACATGAGCACTTTGGGAATTGTTCAGTGAATAGGTCTCCTGAGCACTTTGTTTCTTGAAATTATCAAATCCTTCTTGGAATTCTGTCTCCTCTTTATCTTGTGATGCGTGGGTGGAATTGGACATCACTACCACAATAAGAACTTTACTCTTTTTCTTTGTTCTTCCCAGTAGAAATGCTATATTCTGCTTGGAAAATAAAGTTTTATGTTTTTCACTCTTTTAGGGGTTCTGGAATCATCTAAGAATCTTGCAACACTCTTGTGGAAACTATACACATACACATAACCACATAGGAATTTGCACCTAGTTTCAGGGGTACAAGTGCCGCTGGAGTCATAGCCATGTCCCATTGCAGGGTACTGATTATAGGCTGAAAATCACTGATTTAGTTGTACCTCATTCTATAAATTATAATAAGTTGTATTTAATAATTTCATTCAGTAATCTTATATGGTAAAACTATCTCATAAATTAATTTTAATTCAAATCTTTACTTATAGACTATTGGGTTTCTTAATGTGAGCACACATATAATCTTATGATACAGACTTCTGAATATTTTCTGAAAATATTTTCATATTAAAAATAGTTTTTCTCTGTAAACCCTCAACCTCTGGCTTTACTTAGTCTTACCCGCAGTTATCTTCTGTACATGTAGTTGATAGGTAGAAGACAGGTCTTAAGATGAACTACAATTCTTTAAAATATGCCACAGCCTTTACTTATTTATTTAAAGATTTTATTTATTTATTTTTAGACAGGGGAAGGGCGGGAGAAAGAGAGAGAGAAACATCAGTGTGTGGTTGCATCTCATGTGGCCCCCATTGGGGACCTGGTCCACAACCCAGGCATGTGCCCTGACTGGGAATCGAACCTGCAACCCTTTTGTTCACAGCCCATGCTCAATCCACTGAGTTATGCCAGCCAGGCAAGCCTTCATTTTTATAGGAATATTTGTATAGGTATAGGTATATTAGAAATCACTATTTTTGTAATTAAAACAATTTTGAGAATCCCCAGCTTCAAAAGTGAATTAGAACTCTATAATACACATAATATTCAAGGAAAGATGGGAAATGATAGCATGAATCATTCAAATATACAACATATCTAAGTTCATAGGTTTAAAAATAATAATCATCTCCTTGTTGGCTAAAGATAAGGATTGATCAGTGTCTTTTATATTAACCTTAGTCTACCAATATTAACATATAAATTATTTCAAATAATAATCTGTAACACCAGTTCTCTAGTAACTATCTTTTGTCATGTGTAATTCATATTACTGGCCAAAATTGTCCAGGTTTTGTGGCACCTAAGGTTTTATACAACTGGTTTTTTAATTTCTAAGGTTTTCTTAAGAGAAATTAATACATTAGTAACAATCGAATTGAACAATTTATAAATTTAAGAAAGCTAACAAATACAATGTATATCACAACATCTATGACATTATCTTAGTTTAAAAAATTAATTGCTTTATATTCCTATGATCTGTCTTTTACTTTTTAAGTTTTGGCTGTTTTGTTCTCAGATTGCCTCTACATCTAACCATGATTCTGTAATGTTTTCTAAGTTGAGAATGAATGAATAAAGGAAGATAATTCAGTCCTTCCCTTACTATGGTTGATTATAATCTAACATTTTGTTATTTGTAGTTTAGAAAAGTTACATCAAGTTTCTCAGTTTTGTATTGGTTGTTTCATACAGATTCTTGAGAGAGTGGCCAGACTTGGGAAAACCTCTGTCAAATGTCTTTCATTTTTGAGCTATGTGAATTAGAAGAATTTTCAAAGACAACATCTTGGTTTCCTACATATTAAACATTGTGTCTCCTCCACCCCACACAGACTTGCGGGGTCTGGAGCTCTGGTCACACTCGTGTCACAGTATGGACTCAGGCCTTGTGTCTTTGTGCTGCAGTGCCCTGTGGACTGGCACTGTGGTCATCAGAAGTGTTCCCGGGAGCTGTGTTGACACCAGGACAGCTAGCAATACCCTGAGGATAAGTGGAAGAGGCGAGAACCACCAGATAATAATCCCACCAAACCAAAACTAAATGCATTTTTAATCCAACTTCTAATTAGTCAGATCCCAAAAAGGTACACAGTTACTTCAGTGCCACTCAACCTTAAAAAAGCATCAGCGTGTAGAAAAATAATTGGTGAGTAGACATTGGTCTTAAACTACTACAATTAAAATATCTTAATTTTTACTAATGCCCAGATCATAGGAGCATATTAACCAAGCACTAGACCTACTTCCAGTGCCTTGGAAAGAGGCCTCCAAGCTTTGCCCTTCTAGCTTCATGATAACCCAGATCGATGGAGGACAAGACAGTTTCTAGACCACAGCATGGTCCTTAGCTTGCCTAAGGAAATAAAGAAGTTGGCCTCACAGTGACACAAAAATAGTTTTTATTTTTCCTAGAAATGTAGCCACCATTTCTCATATTCCATAAAAGTTCTTCTTATGCATTCTCCTCAAGAAGTTTCTTGATTGCCAGTACTTCACAAATTACACTACTGCTTTTAATCACCTCAGTCATTTAATAGTGCAGTTTTGAGGGGGGAACAAGCTGGGCTCCAGTAAGCTATAAGTGTACATTTGTTTCCCAGTATTGTGACTTGAACAGAGGGAAGTAATACCTTTCATGTAAATGTGCCCCATGGTTTACTTTTAAGGAACCAAATGGAATTATGTGACTGCAGGATGAGAACTCTATTCAGGGAACAGAAAATGCTCTTTATGACCTGAATTGTCCTTTAGGCTTTTGAGTATAGTCCTCAAGAGGCTGAGAATCCATCATGGACTGATTAATACGCTCACACACATAGATAAGAAATATAAATTCTGTGAGCTGACATATTAATAGATAGGGTAGTTCATCTGAAAAGCCTGAAATAAATAGTGATGAGAACCTTTGGACTAAGAGTGTAAACCAGTGGGTATTTATAGTTCTCTCTCAATATAGAAACTCCAAGTGAACAATGCGGCATGACCGTGGGGCCCTGATTCAAGAACCATCTGCAAAGCAAATATGCAGGCACTTGTAGCCCACATACTGTAACACCAGCTTTGTTTCTGCTATTTTGGCCAAAGATGAGTCAGGAACCTCTAATACGCCATTCAGTAAGACAACAATTGATGCAGAGTGTGACACTGAAATTCTAGAAGCCTGACCTTCAGATCAGTTAACTGTGGATCAATAATATATTACTTAGACCAATTCAGTACCCAAAATACCCTCAGTTGACTGCCAAGACCCTATTTTTACCTCAAATCTTTGGATGAGAGCAGTCAATATAGATAAATGCGTCCTGCTGGTAATTTGCTGATTCAGGAACATGCAACATCCAGCCACAATGTAGATACAGCTCAGGCCAGCCCTGTGGAACACGGTCACCCTGCTTTTCTGTGTGCTTTCTAATGTCCTTTATTAAGAATAGCTCTTAATAATTGTCTTAACTTGGTTTGGTTAAACCCAGTCTTGTTCTAAATTGCCTAGACTATATCCCATGCATGATTACATCTATGTTGGCACGAAATCCTTTTCTTCTTGGAGTTAATAATATTGACATATCTTCTGAGGACACTAGGTATTATCAGTATTAAGTGGGGAGGGGGTGAGCAAACTCTATTCTGTGGCATTCTGTGTTATTAGGGAATTATGATTTCTTACAGTGGTTAAGTCATGATCAAATAGCTACATGTTAAAGTCACGTCAAGGTGGTAAATATTTCTCAGTTCAAATAATATATGTATGACATGAAATCATTGTCCTTTTTTCTTTACTCCCACTGTCAGAGAGACCATCTGTTGGATGCTGTATAGTTTTTTTGCAGTTGTTCATATACATGCACAAACACACTAGAAGTATTTTTCTAGTGTACAAAAAAATGATGTCTTTCTGTAATATTTTCTTTTCTCATTTCCTCTTTTTCTTTTCACCTTAATCTACACAGCTATACCTCACCATTTAAATGGCCTGCAGTGATTCTGCCATAAGGATGAAATATGGTATAGTTAACCACTTTGCTCATGACAGACATTTATGTTACCCCTAAGTTGATGACATTGTTCACTTGAACTAAATTCTGGACAAGCTGCTAGATTAAAAATCATGTACATTTAGTATTGCAGTAATTATAGCCAAATTGCCCTGTGGAAATCTGTACTTTTTCCCCAGCAACATGCTAGTGTCTGCTTTCAAAAACCCACTCTAACCCCAAGTATTATTTTATCTTCTAAATCTTTGCCAAACTGATCAATATAAGTAAATATCACTGTTATCTTAATTGCCCTTTATTATTATTATTAGGTAGACTTGCACTTGTTTGTCAGCTGTCTGGGGCATCATCTGCCTATGAATTTTGCGTAGTTTTATGTCATCATATTCATCCTTTTTAATTATTTCCTGTTTTGTAACAATTCATTTTAAAGGTTCCCCTTCTTCCAGATAATTTTGTCACATTTTTAAGGAATCTTAAAGAGCTTTGTTAAAATAATTGAGTCAATAGAAAAATTGAAGAGGACTTACTCTGAGTATGTTGTGCATCGTTGTTTTTCTGCAAAGGGAGGTTGGGGGAAAAAGAAAGGAGGGACTCAGACGGAGCCCAGGGAGTCTTTGGGAGTGATTGATATGTTCATTACCTTGCTTGTGGCGATGTTTTCATGGGTATTTACATATGTCAAAACTTGTCAAGTTATATACTTTAAATATGTGCAGTTTATTGTATCTCAATCATAGCTCAATAAAGCTGTTATTTTTTTTTAAAAAAAGGCACCAAGCTTTTAATAAATAGCTTTCAGCCAAAAATATTGAGTTTGATCAAAATATTTTTCATGTTATCTTGGTTAGATTTCTCCTGTCACAGTTTCAATGGCTTTCTAAAGTAAATTGAGAAGTCAAGAAAGTCACTTTCACCTTCAAAATTAAAAAAAAAAAACTGAACCAGTAAAAGAAATGCTTCCAAATCAGATTAAGTCTTTTAAAAAAAAACCCTGAAAAATCAAATATAACTTTTGAGTAACCTTGTATGGGAATTAGGGTCTATAAATCTCTAGGAAAGAAAAAGAGAAAGTAAGAAAGAAAGACAGATAAGATCACTTAAAATCTGAGCCATGTAGTTATTGAGAATTGTTTTATGATAAATCTTTAGAGTTTTCAGTATTAAGAAAGAGGCACACTTAAAAATCTTTTAGTGAAAGAGGTGACACTTCAATGATGCCAAAAAGCACGACTTACTGGGCAGTCGATGACTGAAGACTGTAGTAGAAGGAAAGGTTCCTAGGAAAATATACCAAATAACAGACACAGCGCTGCGAGTCAGCCAGGGCTGCAGTTCTGTCCAAATGGGCTAGCAAGCTGGTCTTCACAGTCGGGACTGCCTGAAAGTATTGGGCACAGATTCAGCCACAAAGCACAAGGGACTGTTATAAATTTTCACGAAATGACTTGAAACCTTCTTTGCCATAAGAATGAGGTAAATTTTGAATTAACACCTTAAATCAAAATATCTTGATTAGAAGAAGGAGGAGGGAAAAGAAAAAAGAGAAAGAGAAAGAAGAAGTAGTAAAGAAACAAAGATTTCTGATGCAGTTGAAAAATAGTGGGAAGAACTCTGGTACTGGGGTCTGAAGGCCAGGGCTCAGATCCCAAGTTTGACATTGACTAGCTGTGAAACAACAGAAAAATTGTTTAGCTTTTCAGAACCTCAATTTTTTGAGATCCATAAATTGGTATTAAAACCTACATACCTTCTATGGTTATGGTAAAAATCAAGTGTCTTAATGCATGTGTAAATATTTTTCAAATATATGAAAGACTACCTTCTAGTAATGTTTTTTGTTCCAGGTATTCTGTGGTTTTAAACCTACATTTTTGTTAACTTCCTCAGTCAGTATCTCCTATAGTAAGACTCAAGTAAGCTGTCTTTAAGGTTGAGATATTAGTGTTATAAAAAAAAAAAAAGGAAAGGAAAGAGGAAAGAAAGAAAGAAGGAAAAAGCTGTTACATCCAATTTGGCAGCTTTGGACAGCAGCCAAAGAAACTGCTGTGTAATCCCCATGCCACTACACACGGTATCTTTAAAATTTGAGGAGTGAACTGAAAAAATAATGGAGCAAGCAGGTTGGCAAGAATTGTAAAATAAAACTAGACTTCATTGTGTTTGTCCTGTATGTCTAGATTTTAACAAGTCTCTGTCCTAGGATTCCCTGACGGTTCTAGTGTGTCTAGCCCATTGACTATTTCTACCAGGATGCCTTGAAGGCATCTCAAACTCAGCAGGTTCAATTTGGATCTCATTATCTACTCCCCAGTTGTTCAAGCTAGAAGCCTCCGGGTCACTCTCAATTTCTCCTCTCCTGAAATCTGTCCTCTGCCCCATATGGCTCTATGTCCTATCATGTTGATTCTACCTTCTACAGATCTTTTCTACTTTCATCATCTGTTTTGTCACCACTTTCTGAGTGCAGGTTTCTGCACTTCTCAGGCTTTGGTTTGCTCTCCCCCAACCAACCCGTCCTCCGAATGGCCACCACCAAACACTATCATTCTAAAACACCAGAACACAAGACTTTATGGGAATTTAACTTTAGGGTGTATTTAGTATTGTTTATAGGAAGAATTAGAAAAAGGAAAGAACCCTAACTGTCTCAAAAGAGAGGATGAGTTATAACAATAGCCTTCTAATAGCATTAAAATGAGGCTACAGAGCTGCATTTAATCATTTTAAAAAGCAATAATGTCATAATTACTTGTAAATATTTAATTCAAATAATTAATTGTAAATATTTATAATGTTAATTATAAAGTCAAATTCTTGAATAATGTTCATGGAAAAAGTTGTGGATACTATGATATACTATGGAGATTTCTAGATGGTGGAATTCAACAAGAAACACAAATGAAACTAAACCACAACAAAAACCCTGTGATATGACTCTACAAAAGGTAGTGCTTCTAGCAAGAATTTCAGTGACCAGCCAAAATCCATAACTGCACACCAAATGTGAAATGCCACAAACAAATCTGCTGATGCCTGAAAAGTTATAAAAACCAGGGGTTTCTGCCTCATCTTTTCAAGAAAAATTTTTGTAGCATTTCTGATAAAAATAAGATGTGTTTTTACTACTAACTTATTACTAATGTTTTTAATTCACTGTGGCTACTCATAATTGCGTTTTCCCTTTATATTTATTTTTAAAATGTTCATACATATCTTTAAAAGGGAAGGAAACAGTGCTGTAAGATCGGGGGGAAGGGCAGCGATAGCCAAAGCCGCACTGCCCACCTTGTTTAGTTCTCTGTTTGTCTCCTCAGTGTATCTCCCGAGAGGAGTCAGTTATTCTCAGACGCTTATGTTGCCTCATTCACTGTCTCTTAAGTAGCATCTATAATTAATTTCTGATGGTGACAAAGTCTGGTGTTACATATAGCCTTGCCCACCATGTTTGAGAGACCAAGGCTCGATATCTCATGCACACACGCACACACAGCCTTGCAATTTGTGTACGTTTTGACACTGGTAGGACTATTTATTATTTTCATAGAAATGCTTTTATTACATTCAGTGGGGCATGTTAGGAATTTGTTTTTCAGTTTATGACAATGAGTTGACTCACAGCAAATATCTTAATCATCTTTAGAAAAAAACCGATTAGACCTTAATTCCTTTTCAAATCACTTCACTTTCTCTGTTTCCCATCTGTCCCTCCACACACACACACCCATATCTCTTTCGTATGATGAACATAATTGGCATGAGTAATGACATTAAGTCAAGTAATATGAGCTATTTATTCATGTAAGTCTCTACACAAAAAGATTGGTGGAGAATTCTGAAAAGAGCCAAATAGTTAATTCTGGCACTTTTGGTATTTCCATGGTGACTTGCTATATCTGAAATGTAAAAGTCTTTGAAATGTAAAGGAGAATATTATTTTAAAATACTCCATTTTAATACTTAGAGATCTTGTTATAAGAATTTTCTATTATAGATATATGCATGTATGTATTATGTAAACTTTATTACTTTATTGTTTTTGCTTTAGAATTTTAAAAATTAACATTGAATCTTAAATCCCTTTTCTCTAAAAACAAAAACAGAAGCAAAGTAATCACCTCCGTAATAAAGTAAAAAGAAATAAACCACCTATTTTTAGGGGTGTGGGATTAAGGGAGAGAAATTATCATTCAGAAAAAGACTCCGGGGTGAGGTCAGCCTGGGCTCAAATCTGCTTTCTAGAGTTTCCTAGCTGGGTCATGTAGGCAGCTCACCTCAGCCATTTAAGCATGCATTTCCTCTTCAGTGGTGACAGTACTAGCACACAATTGATTATGCTATTATGAGATAAGGTAAGATAATGCCATGCAAAGTGATTGACAGAGTGTTTGGTGTGTTTGTCAGAAAGATATTTTTAAATCACTTTTAATATTTTTGAGAGCCATTATTTGCAGTTAGTAAAAATTAAGCCTTTTGCACTTTACAGTTCACAAAGCACCTTCACAAACATGACCTCGCTATCTTTACCACAAACCACAGAGGAGTGATAACTGAGTCTCGGGAGAATTCAGTGACATAGCAAAGGTTTTACAGCTCGCCAGTGGCGGAACCAGGACCAACGTACCTCCTATAAAGGTCATACCAGAAGCTAATGGGTATATCTGTATCTATCTATGGATCTATACCTATATCCATATATATGATATCTATATCTATATCTATACACCTCCTAGAGTTAAGCAGGCATATACTGGAATATAAGTAGGCAGCTGCTATTATTTCTGTGTGTTTATTTCTGGCATTGGTTGCTATTTTTATTATAAAAGCTGCGACCTTGCCACTCAGTGAACAGATGGCATTGCTTGATTAGAGTAAGACCACATTTAGAATATTTCTAAAAAGTCTTTCTTGTTTGGGTAAACGTTTCTGCTTACTGAAATGGTTTCTTTTCACCAAATGGGCAAACTGAATCCTGGATCTTCTTCGCATAAGGGCTCTCTGTCACCACAGGCTCAGGAGGACAAATGTTGAACTTATATTTTTAGAAGTGAACTTTTGCACACTCTCCAGAAGAGAATATCAAAGCTTTTTGGACAAAGGTGAGGGTCTGAAAACACACGCACCCATTCATTAACTAGAGAATTTTCTGTCCTCATGGAAATATGACTTTGAATAATGATTTCTTCTTAAGCAAGATAAAATAAGAGCATCAACTATACATGTGAAAGACAAGACAGTGGAAGAAAAGACTAAGAGAAGAGAATTGTAGATTTTCCATATTACTGTTTAACCTAAAATTTAAAATTGTATACATGTATATTTATGTATGTATGTGGTGATATGTATATATATATGATAGATAGAATGCCAAGATTTATAGATTGTTGAGTTAATTAAATATAGAATTAGTTTTAAACAAAAAAAACAAGTATGATATTTATACTAGATTTTTAAATTTTATTTTAGATGACACACTACATGATAGCCATTATTATAAAGCCTAATTTCATTTACAGATAGAATAACCATTTGGTTTTTATTGAGCCAGATGTGGGTGGAGGCAGGAAAAGTAAGGCAAAGCTGCCAGAGAGGCATCATTAAGAAAACATTTCAGGCAGAGAATTCATTACAGCCCCAATTTTTGTCTGGGCTTTACCACAGAACAGCAAAATTTCCTTGGGCAAATTATTTAATCTCTTTAGTCTCATCTCATCTGATGAACAGAGACACTAATGCCTCACCCATAGGCTGACTTTGGAAATTAAGTAGCATACACAAGTCATAGGCCGGCCCGTTAGCTCAGTTGGTTAAACAACACACACAAGTCACATTGCTGACCACCCAAGTCTACCAAGTCTACCAGTCAGGACTAAGACAAGTGAACAACATGCCACAGACAAAGTACAATGTTGTACATAGTACTATTTGAAGGTTGCTTTCTCAGAGAGATCGCACTCACCCACATTTTCTAAAAACGTTCCTACATATTATTTATAACCATGTAAGAGTAAGTCACACAATTATTTATTTTCTTATTCCTTTTTTATTTCCCAACCTAGCCTGAAACCTCCATGGGACCTGGACTTCCCGTCTCATACCTCATTCTATACTGGGATGCAAAATGTTGCCTGTTACAAAATAAATCACCAATAAATATTTATGGGATAAAAGGTCGGTACTCTGGCTTAAGATCGGGCTAAAAAAAATGCTAGATACTGTTATTGTCTTAAACAGAGTGCCATTCTCTGCCAAAATCATGTGGCTAGTGGCATGCTGCATGTTAGTAGTCACTTGCCGTATGTAAAATGAACTGAATTTTCCATTTTATTTTAATAAATTTAAATAACATTTTTCTCCAGAGGCTATTATATTGACCAGCGCAGATACAGAGTGTTTTTATTAGCACAGAACTTCCTGCTGGGCATTGCTGGACATGGAGAGAGAACCGTGGAAGCACAGATGAGAGAGAAGAGGGAAGGCAGGAGGGAGCCAGTGCCGCCTGAGAGAGTCCCATCACACTGCCCTGCGTTTTCGCTCTCTCCTGCCACAGGGCATGGCCTCCTTTCTTTTTCCTTCCTTACAGTCCTGATACCTTGCAAACATTTTTTTCCTTCAGTTATTAAATTAAAAGTATAAAGAAGTTATAAAAAGTTGTAAAGGGGTTGTCTTGAGAATTGCATTAACATAATTGCTGTGGTTTCTGCAGCAGCAATTTCTTATTTTAGTTCCTTTCATCTTTGCTATTCAGATAAGTAAGAGGTAGGTGTAGATGATTAATCTATAGACTCTGTTTTACACAACTTATTAATGGCTCTTTGAGGAACAAAGTCTTTAAGGACACAGTACTGAGCTATTTCTTGCTTAAGGATAAAATATGGATGCAGGTGCAGGTATGTGTAGCCAAGAGCCTACAGGTGTCTCTGTGTGGGCCCATCTCTTCCCTCACCCACGAGAGGTATGCGATTTCCACCACCCTCGTCCAGCCTCTGCTGTAGGTACAAGCTGTGCTGTGGGATTTCATTCTCAGAAAGCAACTCAAAAGGCTACTGAACATTTCTCATGGTTGGCGGTGAGAACAATTACTATGAATAGCAGTCTACACAAAAAAGAATTTTATGAAAATTTTGACTTTATATAAAAATCTGTCTGATGCTTCAGGGCAATAGAACACCTTTAAATATATTACTAAAGCACAGGACATACTCCTTAATAATGGATTCAGTGACATCACCTGCTAAATAAAAGGATGAAGGGGGAGAGAGGGCATAATTAATACAAAACGCAGTTAGAAGAGTATTGTTTACATACTCCTAGACAAGAATAAAATATTAAATGCATGTGACAATGAACTTAGTATATGATCCTGTTTTGAAAAATGTTCTTAGAATTCAGTGCATTTTTATCATTTTAATTTTTTAATTTTAATCCTTATTGGAATAGCAGCAAAATATTGATTCCATCTGCTTAGTGACTTTCCTGAAAAGAATAGATGGTCTCGGGGTTATTTCCTACTGTGTTCCTATTGGCATTACCAAAGTCATCATCATCCAGTTTAATTAATTCATTCATTAGTTAATGAGAAATATGAATTGATTGTCTCAAGTGAGCAAGGCTATTTGTCCTAAAGATTGAAAAATACTTATTGGGGGGGCTAGACTCTAAATTTGCACATAATTGAGTTTTTATTACCTGAATAATAAATGCTGTTGTTGGGCAGAGTAGTCTCGAATGGGGAAGTGTGAAAAATTAAATTTATGCAAAATACAAAACTTCATGACAAGTCTATCCAGCTGTTTTTCCAAAGAGGCAGAAGCTTTGGTATTTGAGGATGGAGGAACTAAGCAAAATAAAGTTGGAAAATATTTATAAGGAACAATTCCTAAGATGTAGCCTAAGGACCTTATTTATGCTTTAGGAACAGGAAGCAATAGAAGCATACACATTCACAGGCTCTCAAAAAGCCTGTGGTCACCCCTGTATATCACTCCATTTTAGTATTTCTGCTCACTGCTCATTAAGGTTATTACCTAAATTTATTTAATCAAAATATTGACTCTATTTTCATGCTCAAATAACTTGTAACATGATTTGGATCATAATATGTGTTACCACTGAAAACTAAACGAAATAATGCTCATGCTTTCTCCATTGTTTGATGGAAAGAGGAATAGACCAAAATGCCCGAGAAAGAGAAGGTCCCAAAGGAGGAACATGTGGATGGAATCAGGAGAAAGGTCCTGTAAGATAGAAAGGGGATAAAATGAAAAGCATGCATGGATTGATTTACTTTGGGAAGGGGAAAATTTATTTCTCTGAAATACATATAGGACAAGGAAAGAGGATGGGTAGTGATTTCGGATGTGAGATGTTGATCCAGTTTACATAAGGTGTCTTCTATTCTTCCATGACAATAAGGCCATTTTACATCTATTTTCCTCTTGACAAAAAAAAATAGTAGGGCCAACAGAACACAGCCCAAAGAATGTTTATGCATATTAAATGATATAATACAACATGATTAGAATAGTATATGACACATTAACAACATTCAAAAATGTTAGCTGTTTTTAGTATTGTTGTCAATATTTTCTATTGATAGTAAAGGAAAATGAAGTAAATTGTGAACTTAAAAATAAATATTTTAATCACTTGTTGAATAATAGTATTGCTCAAAAGTGTTGAGCTCCTGGTAAAAGTAAACAGTATTATTTATGGAGCATCCAGTCAACAACACATAGTTGTTGTTGTTTTTTCAATGCTTAGTAGCCTTGAAGGCACAGAGAGAGAAATGAACACCAAGGCTTATAAAAAGTCTGGGGACCCGTTTGTTCTCATGTGGGTGCACACCAGGTTCAGAGACCTGGCAAGTTCAAAGTAACAGATTTAGTCAGAGACAGAAACGGTGGCAGTGTTTTAAGTCTTGAAGGCAGAGGGAGAACTTTAAAGTGCTGGGAAACAGAGTTAGAGACGACTCTCTCTATGACTTTGGCTTTCCAGCGGAAGTGGAGCTGGTCATGAAGACATTTTCACTGTAATCAAGGTTGTTATTGAGGCTAACAGTACAAGCTAGCACAGAAAGAAAAAGGATGGCCCCATATAAGACTTTCATGCTTCTGGGGAGGGAGATTCGGGATATCAGGAAAGAGCAGGTGTTACAAACTTTGGAGCAGGCGGTATTAGTTGAAAGAAGCTGTTCAAGTGGTAGACTGGAAAGGCAGTGAAAAACCAGGTGATTGTTAACCATTCCTCAAAAATTACCATGAGTTAAAATAATTTCTCACTAGCCATATTCAAATGTTCAAAAGACATGTGTGTTTTATAAATTGGATGGTGCAGAGCATTTCTATGACTAATAGAATTTTCTATTGCATAGTTCTACACTGGAGGTAAAGTAGAAGGGAGAGCATTGGCTCTTACAGGAAATATTAAAGCAGAAAAACTATGCTGAATGAGGATATGAGCAAGGACATTTTGTATTTGATAATTTTGAAGTATCTTTTATTATTTAACATTTGTGAAAGTAGGATGAGTCATATAATTGATGAGCTCATTTAATAAGGTAGGTTTTTTTCCCCTGAAAAGTTATTAATGAGTAGATGATGCATTTCACAATCAGTGGCATCTTATATCAATGAAATATGATAGGAATCAAGCCAAAGGGTTCTTCATCTTGGGTAGTGATCACAAAGGTACAGATCAGGAGTTTGACAGGAAGACTGGAGAGATGTAGTGATAATGGGAAATGAACTGAATTGAGAAAGTACTAGCCCCAAGATACAAGTCTGAATTTGGAGTAATGGTGTATTTGGAAAGGTTTAAAGTACTTTCTCGGGTTCATAGTACCTGACCGAAGATTCTCAGATTTTTTTTTGTCTTTTTTTTTTTTAGAGAGGGAAGGGAGGGAGGGAGGGAGAGAGAGACAGGGAGAGAGAGAGAGAGAGACACATCAATGTGCGGTTGCTGGGGGCCGTGGCCTGCAACCCAGGCATGTGCCCTGACTGGGAATCGAACTGGCAACACTTTGATTCGCAGCCCACGCTCAATCCACTGAGCTACGCCAGCCAGGGCTAGATCTTCTATTGATACTGAGGCTCAGGCTGATGACCCACGTAATTCTAAAGTACTCTCTCAGTTGGTGTTGAGCATTACCTGGCTTTGACAGACTACAGCATGACTTCCTTAAGACTGGCATGGTGAGGAAAGGGTTAGAGGATGGTCCTCTTCATTTACATGTACAAAACCAGGAGAACGGGAGAAAGAAATGTGTCCAACACAAAGGAAAAGCCATTGTAATGATTAAGATAACAATAGCCACATGTCAAGGTACTCGATATCTTAGACTTGAGATGTGAACTTGAGTGGAAATGAGCTACATGATACCAGTCTCAGCAAAATCATACATGTCAGACTGGAACTGAATTTTTGTTTGTTTTACTTGGTTTCCGTGTTGATGCTATAATAACTTTGTCATGATTTTTACAGTAAGTTACAATTGTGACATTTTAAATTTACTTCACATGGTTCGTGATACTTGCCATAATACTTTTTCCCTGGAATTGTGTTTGTTTTCTCTTAAAATGTATATGTATGTAGATATAGGTACAGATAGATATAGATATACATATAGATATAGGTAGGTAGATCGGTGTGTACATACAGTTATATAAAATGGTATAGTAGAAGGAATTCTGTTTTCTGAGTGAAAATACCTGATTTTGAACTTGGACTCCAGCATGCCACTTATTTTCAGATTTAACTTCAGGAAAGTTTCATCTATTTATGCCATAGGTCACTTTCTTTTATTTTTTATTTTTTAGTATTCATTTTTTTAGAACAGTTTGAAGTTTACAACAGAGATTTCCCATATATCTCCTGCTTCCACATGTGAACAGATGCCCGAGTTACCAACATCACTCACCAGAACAGGGTGCATCTGCACCGAGGACAAATTTACATTGACACAACGTCATCGCCCCGCATCCACCATTCACTTTGGGATTAACCCTCAGTGTCACACATTCTGTGGGTTTGGACAAACTATAATGACATGTTGCCATCATTACAACATCATGCAGAGTATTTTTGCTGCCCTAAAATTTCTTTGTGCTTGTCTTGTTCATAGGTCACTTTTTAAATTATTTTTAAATTATTTTATTGTTGTTCAAGTACAGTTATCTGCACTTACCCCCCACCTCTCCCCCGCCACCCCAGCCATCCCCACCTCACTCCCCTGATTCCATCCCCTCCCCTAGGTTTTGTCCACGTGTCCTTTATACATGTTCCTGAAAACCCTTCCCCCCCTCCCCCCCATTATCCCCTCCCATCTCACCTCTGCCTACTGCCAGATTGTTCTTAATTTCAATGTTTCTGGTTATATTTTGCTTGCTTGTCCGTTTTGTTGGTTAGGCTCCACTTAAAGGTAAGGTAACATTTGTCCTAACTCTTGTGAAAATCAGATGGAATACAATATATGAAAACATAAACTACAATATTGGTATTCTGAATTAAAAAGTGATACAAATTTGCCATTGTGGTTACCTGCTGTTACCTAGAGTCTATCTTTCAAATGTTACTTACTTGTCAGAGAAAATTTTGAGCCTAACTTAGCAACATATCCTTTTTCTTTGCTGATTTATTACACAGGAAAAAGATAAAGTGACATAATTTAGATACCTGAGTCTAAGGAACTCGATGTATCGAAAGCCAGCCTTTCTGGGGACTGTGGGACAGAAGCAGTATGAGTGTCTCTGTTTGTGACCAAGATCTTTTGCAACCCTAGACCTCTGGGTAAAGACCTGGGACTCTGTCACCATAGGAAGGAAAACAGAGATAAATATTCCTCAGATTTATTCAGCAAAAAATTAAATAGTAGAAATGAACTACTATGCCAAGGAAAATCCCATCATTATTTGGCTGCTTTCATAACAAACATCATTTATAGGCCTAGCAGATGTGCTTTTCTGATTATATTTAAATTCTTCACCTGTGTGAACTGCTATGAAAACCTATACTTCCAGGATGCTGTGGTCACCATGGTGACAAGAAAAACTCAGCAGGCTTCGTATTCAGTGCAATCTGCATGAGGGTGCTCTCTCCAGAAAACATTAAGAATATCTGCTAATTTTATGTTTTTATTTGTGAAGCGGAGGGTAATACTAATGTGCAACCTCTGCAAGGGGTCTGATCAATTATCCAGTCTCTGGGAGGTGGTGATGGTTGAAAAACTAGCCTGGGCATGCCCTGGCCTAAGAAACGCAATCCAAGACACCAATCTGAAATCCAGGATGGTAAGTGCAGAGCTGAATCTGGGAGTGTTTATAGGCATAAAGCTCTAACCTGTCTGATTTAACTTTTAAAAAGAAAGTAGGGAAATGTTTGAACTCCACTTCTAGGGGCAAATAGGGGAAAAGAGGGTGTAGAAGGTTTCTCTAGTTTCCCGTAAGAAATAAGTCAGACAATACATTCCTAGTTCCAGTTATCTTTTAATATAAACCACAAGATTCTTAAGAGCATTTAAAACTCTTTGTACTTTCCTATGCTGGCTATTTTGCTATTCTCTTCATCTTCCTAATGTGTTCTTGAGTAAAAAATTTAAAACCAAAATATCTCTGTAATTCGCCACCTTGAGTAACTTGGAAATCCACTTAGACAAAACAGGGAACAATCGAATTCTATGCTTCTCAACCTTTGTACCTTTAAAGTACAGCCCTGGCCAGATGGCTCAGTTGGTTGGAGCACCAAAAGGTTGTTGGTTCAATCCCCAGTCAGGACATGGTACATACCTAGGTTTCAGGTTTGATTCCCAGTAGCAGCACTCACAGGGTGCATATGGGAAGCATCTGAAAGATGTTTCTCTCACACATTGCTGTTTCTCTCTCTCTCTCTCTCTCAAAATCAATAAGCATATTTTCTAGTAAGCATTAAAAGACAAAAACCATTCATCTTTGGTGCTGTCCATAGAGATCCTGATTTCATTGGGGCCAACATATTGAGAGGTTTTGTAGCTCCCCAAATTGTTCTAATGTGCAATTGAGCCACAGCCTTATTCTCTCATCTTCGCCTTCCTCAAATTCATTGACCTTGACTTCAGCTCTACTCTGACAAACTATCCCCATGGCCACTCTCTGGACCTTGTGATCACGCAGCACTGTTCCAGCCAACCTTGATATCTTAAACTCTAGCTTCTCTTATTACATTCAATACCTAGTAGTCTGATAGTTCAACTGCTGTCTTGCTAAATCCTTCATTGTAATTCTGCCAAGCCCAAATAGGAAAATGAAAAGTCAGGCTTACCTGCTTGATCTTCCCACTTTTCTCCCAAGTGCTTTCAGAGGAAGTTGCAACCAGGTGTTGGGAACCGCCTGCCTGGTATCAGAAGCTGTAACCATCCGCCTAGGCTAAGGCTGAGGGAACGACCTTGGACTGTAAGCCAGCAAGGAGACAAAAGCTTATCTCCCTGGCAGGAGCACCACTTCTGCTCCTTTACTTCACCCTTCCTGGCCCCCAATGCTTGGTCGGTTAGCCAATGACAGGTAAGACTCCCCAAGGGGAGAACAATCTAAGACAGGCACGATCATGTGGGAGGCCCCCAAGGAAGGACTTTGGGGGCTACAGCACAAGGGGGTAATGGACCCTCGCTCCTCGGCTTTGACAAAGCCTGAGTCCTCATTGTCTGCGAGAAAATCTCCTTATCTCTTGGTTGCCTTTGTTCCCTTGCTCCACCTAAGCCTGAAACAATGACAGGGTGGTGCAGCCCTGTGCTGGAAAGGGTGGGTTCCCTAGGCAATCAGGCCTAAGAAAGAATATGTAAAATCCTGTGAAACCTGCTTTGTTTAGAATGCTCTCAGTTGAATGATAAGGGTCCAAGGAAGAAGTAAGTGTGTTTCTCAAAGTTTTACAGCTCTTTGACCCTGACTCAAAATAGGCCCTCAGACTTCCTTGTTACATACTGTTTGATCCTTACTTCCTAGCAATGAGTAATGAGCTTTACCTGAATGCTTATGCAAACAAAACCAATAAAAAGCCTCTCTGTCAGGGAAACAGGGTGCTTCCCACTAGAGAGAGTAGCCATTCCGTTCATACTTCCCCATAGGACCTGGTTGTCTCTGTGTATGTTTTTCTTGCGTGTTGACAAGCCATCCGCAGCGTTCCATGGTCACTGCTCATTGGTGATCGCGTCAACCAGGCCCACTGGTGCCAGCACGTCTCTGGTCCCAGCTGGTAGGAGCCTTGATGCTATCAGAAAGTCTGTTTGCTTCTTTACTTGGCCCTATCTCCTCTTCTCCTACACAAAGACCCCTTCCCCTTCACCGGGAAACTTCTATCTCTTGTCTTTTTGGTGGACAAACCCTACGTCTGTGCCTTGAATCTGACCCCCTTTGGCCTCCTCAGTGGACTTGCTCCTTCATTGTCATTTCTCTGCTGTTACTGAGTCTCTGCCTGAGTTGGCTCTTCAACATCAGTGTGTGTGAGAACGTGTGTGGGCCTGGAGGACATCATGCTAAGGGAAGTAAGCCAGACAGAAAACCAAATACTGCGTGACCTCACTTACATGTGGCATCTAGGAGAAAAAGTGAAACTCACAGCGACAGGGAATGGAGTGGTGGTGGGGGGGGAGAGGAAATGCGGATCAGAGGGAACAAATTTTCAGTTAGAACAAGCAGCAGCTTTGGAGACCTAATATGCAGCCTGATGACTGTAGTTAATAATATACTTTACGCTTTAAGTCTGCAAGGAGGATAGATGTCAAGTGTCCTCACCACACACACACACAAAATGGTAACTATGTGAGCTGATGGATACATTGATTAGCTCGGCTGCATGAGTTATTTCACATGTATGCATATATCAAGATCTTAGATTTTATAACTTAAATATATATGATTTTTATTTGTTAATTACACCTTAAAAAGCTGGAAATTTAAAAAAATACATATGTTCAAACTACTACTTTCAAAAAAAACAACAAAACAGTAAAGTAACAAACTTCCATTGGCTCTCCTTTTTCCCTCTGCTTATTGCCTTCCTCATTTTTGCAGCCAAAGGATTTTATATTCTTACCCTCAATTTTTCATTTTCCCCACCAAAGTTACTGAAAATTTTAGGGCTAAAACCAGTAGATGCTTTCAGTCTTTACTTTACTGAGACTCCCCTCAGTGTTTGGAGAGCAATGAGCACTCTCTAGTCTTAAACAGTCTCTTCCTGCGTGCGGTCCTAGCTGTCGGTCTCAGTTTGTGTCTTCTCTATGGGTCCTGCACGCTTTGCCCATCTCTGAAATGGCAGTCCTCTGGGTTTCATCCTCAGCCTGCTCTGTTCTCGCTCCGTATCCCAGTGGTGCTCAACTGTGGCCGTGCAGCAGAGTCACCTGAAAAGCTCAGGAAAACATAGCAGTCCACCTCCTATGCTAACCATCTAGCAGAATCACTGAAGGGTGGGGCCCAGGCACCTGCATTTTTAAGAAACTCCACAGATGATTCTTATGTCAGCCAACCCTGAGAATTAGCTTGAGTGTCTTATTCACACCCATGCCATCAGTAACTTCCATGGCCGCTACCAGACTTTCATTGGGATTCCTCCCCGGACCCGAAGCTTGTTTTTTAGATTTGTCTGCACAAGATCTGCAAACTAAGTCTGTCCAAAACTGCCTTCCTGCCTCCAGCCCCTTCTTCTCACATCCGAATCTGCTCCTTCTCCTGTGTTTCTGTCTTAATGAATGATATGACTTTACCAAATTTTACAGCCCCCTCCAAAAACTTTGGTCATCACTTTTAAATTTTTTCTCTCTCTTTGACCCACTATATCCAATCAACTGTCAAGTCATACCGGTTCCATCTCCAGCATCCTCCAAACATGTTCCTTGTGTTCCACACCTACTGGTGCTGCTTTCGGCCTCTGTCATCCCTCATCTGAAATACTATAACTATGTCCTGTTTCCTCTGCTTTCCTCTGTTTTGTTTTGTTCTACTGTTCTGTTCTACCTTTTCCTATCTATACCTCACATAGCACTCGGTATATTTATTTCTAAAAGGTATATATAATCATATATATATGATTTTATATATATAATGTGTATATATATTCTACTTAAAATTTTTCACGGCTCTCTGTTGCTTTCAGACTACAGTTCAGACTTTGTAACATGACACATGTGACCCGTCAGGGTCTGGTCCCTGCTCCCTTTTCTGGCCAGGCCCTCCCTTGCTTTCTGCAAACGGTCCCAACTTCAGCTCTCACAGTTCATCATCCCCCCTTGTCCCTAAGCCATTATTACTCCTCTTTCCCTTCTCTCAGATCTTCAGCTCTCCACCTGTGCTTCAGTAACCCCTCCTCATATTCAGGCTCATATATCCCTTTTTAGAAGGATCTTTGCCTAGCCCTGCAGGAGGGCCTTAGGAGGACTTCCTATGTATTCTTACAGCACGTGACTCCTGTTCTCATAGTACAAGATTGTCCGCTACTCATTGATTCACTTCTCTTTCCCACCTGACTTTCTGTACCTTGAGCGTAGACTCTTACTCATTACAGAATATTTTTTAACATGACACATAGCAAACTTTCAATGACTGCTGAAGGAATTAATTAAAAGGAACATTCAGAAATATTAGTAAAAAAAAATTCAGAAAGTGATGATAGAGAGAGGCATAAAGAAGGGTGACCAACAGGTCAGAAGCTCCGAGCAGAATGAGTGACCAGGGAAGAGGTCGTTGTTTACTAGAAAGTGAACAATTGGCATGGTTGGAGCTGAAGCCAGAATGCAGGAAATTCGGGATGAGTGATGTACTAGTTTGCTGGGGCTGCTGTAACAAAGGGCCACAACCTAAGTGGTGTAAACAACAGAAATGTAATGTTTCACAGTTCTTGAGGTTAGATGTCCAAGATTAAGGTGTTGTCAGGGTCTGCTCCCTAGAAAGACACTATGAAAGGACTCTTTCTTACCCTCTGGCAGCAAAACTCGTTTTCACGTGTCATTCCCTCATTGGCATGTTCTGTGTTCACATGGCATTCCTGTTATAAGAGCCCCAAGAATATTGGAATAGGGGCCCACCCTACTGCAGGAGGCCTCATTTTTACTAATCACACTTGCAACAACCCTGTTTTCAACTAAGGGCATGTTCTTAGGTGCTGGGGATTTAGGACTGCAATATATGGACTTGGCGGAGACAATTCAATCCCTAACAAGTGGGAATTAAATGAGGTATTGTCAGACTCTTTGATTTATTCATAGTGCTATCATTGCCAGACATGCATAGATCAATACTGGCTTTTAATCTCTTATCGAAGAATCTGCATTATTGTACAATATTTATTGTGGTGACCACAAAAAGAGCTGAATGACTTTCATTACACAGGGCTGCAACACTTATTTCCAAACTGTGCTCTCCACAGTTAGAAGTAGGGGACAGGAAGATCAGCCACAGCAACTCACTCTACTTAATTTACACAGATGCAAAGCAAGGTTTGAAAGCTACCCATCTACAATAAAACTGTTAGGCATGTTGGGGGATATACTTTCAGTCATAATGTTTATAGCAAATAAGTAGACAATCTATGCCCTCAGCAATTGGAGTTAAGAAAAGTGATGGACAATTTTAAAAATAAAATGAAAAAAGTACAACATCTTATGTTCCTATATTACCTAATACTTTAGAAACTTTGACAGATACATCATTACTAGGTCTAAGTAAAACATGGATAAGTTAAATCTTGTTTATCTTAGTTGGAAGATATATATTATAGCCTTCTGTACCCTAACTTTAGCTCTTGAAATTCATTGACTAGAACAAAAAAGAAGAATCATACCCTTTGGGGAAGCAACTTTATACCAAAAACCACAGAAACAATTCTTTCTAGTACCTGAAAAAATATTAAATTTCAGGTTAAGTTCAGCAGTTTACTTCACTTTTACAGATAAAATATGAAAAAGTGAAGGCCGGGGACTAATCCATCATTTGGGAGAATTTCTAGGCAGCATCATTGAACTTAGAGACAGACTTATGGGGACTTGGAAATAGTATTTGGAGGTAATTTCTATTCTTAAGTGCAATACGAGTTGCCAGTGTAGAAAACAGCTACATTATGTTTATCACACAGTCATAATTTCTAATGGTTTGAAGAGACATGGATCTGACCACATCAACACTTGGCTCATTTTCAAAATGGAAAGACAGTGCTGAACAATAAAATGCTGTGCTGAATTCTTTCAAATTGGGAAACAACTGGTTTGTATATAAAGTAAGATAAAAATAAAATTGTTAGAAGTGACTGCGTTTTTGAAACTCCATAGTAAGTTGTAGCCTCAAATATTGGTTTAAAAAACAGCACGCTGGCCAAGATGTTTCACTTGCACTGGAGGTTAGGAAGCCTCATTGCTTGGCCCCATTGAGACAGACTGTGGATGCTCACAGAAAATATTTTTACTTTTTCTAGGCCCTGGCAGGCTATTCTGAGGCCTTCTGCAATGAATTGCTAATATAGGGACATTTCCTATGCTTTGGTGAAGACAGTGTTAAATTGGCTTGATATAAACTAGATTCTCTCTAAGACCTTTCCATCACTAATTATTTCTCTTTATAAAAACATTTAACCCATATTTCACAATATCTCAGTCAAATACTCGATTCTGAATGGATCCAGCATAAATATGAATAATTATTTTATCACCTTTTACTGAACATTTATTTAAGGAATCAGTGGTGGGCGGGGAGAGCTTAGAAAGTTAAAGATATTTTACAAATTAAAATTTTCAAGGATAGAATTCAGTTATTTCACAGGATAATTTTCTTTAGGTTTAAATTCATTACTGTTTAGCTAACTAGCTAGTCAAGAGTGTAAGGTGAACAATCTAAAGAATTTTAAACTTATTAGAGTCACATTCAAAATAAGCCTATAGCAAAACCAGAGAGTCGGATTACCCCAGTTCTTCAAGACTGTGGTGGGAACCGTACTGTTCAAAGAGCTTCTCCTCCTCAGAATTGAAGGAGACTTGGAGACAGGTGATGTCCAAGCAAATGTGGGCACTTTGGGTCACTTGTACCTTGTTTTGTATGCTAACTGAATCTCCTGAAAATACCGAGGGGTCAGCAAAGCGTGTTGGACTCCCTGCCAGAAGTTTCCTAAGGTGTCTCATAGCCATGAGTAGTTCATGCGGAATTTAATCCATGTGCCTATGGTTCATTTACACTAGACTCGTCCAAAGGTCATAGGAAGATATTGAATTTCCAAGAAACCTTAAAGAGTATGAGGTTATTGAAGGCATTTGTCCCTGAACCAGAACATCATAGTGTACCAGGAATAGTCAGAATTCAAACATACTGACAGTCAATTTCATTTGTCTAATACATCCTAGGAAACCTCAGAGTTGATTCATAACTCCTGAACTCTAAACACTAATCCATCGTGGCATCCAGATAAGGAGTACAGGGCTGGAATGACAATGTTCAACATCAAGTTTATCCCAAACCACATTTTGACTAAACTCAATTTGAGTATCTGCACAGTGCCCTGAAGACACGTGTGTTTAAAAATAAGTCTCTTCCAAAGGACCAAAAAACAACCGACACTTTGAAAATTTTCACTCCTTAAAAGGAAGTCATGCTGCAATAATCCTTTGACTTTCTTCAATATTCTATAATTTGAAAAATGCCTTTAAATACATAATCTCATCTGATTAGGTAAATAGAATTTTTAAAAGGGGAAGATCAAATTATGTGCAACTCCAAACGCTGTTGCTGTGGTTGCAGTGATGTGCGCCATGGCACGGGCCAAGCTGCAGCGTCCGTAGCAGCAGGAGCGACAGCGCTGTGTAGGCCCTGCATAGCTCTGTTTTATCTTTAAATGCCTGTCTCCTGTGCATGCATGACATCTTTGTTAGCAAAAACAAAACAAAACCATAATCCTATTCTAACACAAAGCTTGGTTATTCTCATTGGCATAAAATTTACTTTCAGTGTTTCTCCAAAAATATGTTACTTTCTCCAGCATGATTCTCTTCCTCCCTAATTCTACGTATTTGCATTGTAAATTGACCTTTCCCTATGGGCTAACAACGTAAGTGCAGAGTGCGATTTTAACTTCAGGTGTGCTCCACAGTCAGGCCAGTTCCATTAGGGCAGAAACTAAGAAGCAGGCTAGAATTTATTTAAATTATGAAGTTTTCTGGAAATAAGTTTAACTTACACAATGTGCTGCAAAATGTGAATGGAAAATGTTCTTCCCTCTTCCTAAACTGTAACTCAAATCATTTATTGTTTTTTAAGTTGAGTCAATGATTAAGATAATTGAGATAATTATTAACGTAATTTTACAGCTACCTTGCCCTGGTCGGTATGGCTCATTTGATCAGAGCATCTTCCCACAGGCCGAAGGCTTGTGGGTTTGATTCCTGGGCTGGGCACATACCTGGATTGCAGGTTTGATACCCTGGTCAATGAAACTGTACAAAGTCAATGAAAAGTGTCCCTGGGTGAGGATAAAAAATATTATGGCCATCTTAATGTAATTTAATTTCGATTAATTGACTTATAATTAATCTTGCATATTTCACAATTTCTGGAATCCCTTCTTTCCTCTTTTGTTTCTCTTCCGTCCATTGCCAGACTCTCCAAAATATGCAACTTAATTTGATGTTAGTCCAGATGAAATTGTATTGGCATGTGAATCCTGTGACCAAGTAAAACTTACAAAGCTGGTGCCTCTATGCTGATGCTCAGGGACATTCAGAGCAGAGATGCTCATTTCACTCAGTTCTCAGGGCATCTCATTCTCCTGGTTTTCCTCCTCTTCCTTGGTCACCCCTTCTCATTCTTTGTTATTTCCTCCTCAGATCCTCAAATTTTAGCACAGATACATCTTAAGCTTAGTGTATGGACATTTTTGTCCTCAGCCCCTGTATGACCTCATCTAATCACAGGACTTTAAAGTCCATATGTCATCATCAAATTTCTCCCCTCAATCTAGACCTATCCCCTGAACATAGGCTTTAATCTGACTGCCTGCTTTCCATTTCCACTAAGATGTCTATACCTGAAACCTAATATATCCAGAACCAAAGTTTTACTCTTTCCCTAAACCAGCTCTTCCTGTGGACTTCCCCATCTCAGTTACCTTTGACTCTTCCCTGTTTCCTACCCCCCACCTTTCCCATCCAATTCAGTCATCAAGTCCAGCCAGCTGTCTTTCAAAATGCAACCCAGAGTCTGGCCATTCTTCACCACCGCCATCGCTGCCAGCTGGGTCCTGGCCACCAGTCTTCCTCACCTGGATTGCCACACATTCTCTGACCCATTTCTCTCTTCATCCTTTTTCCACTTTGGCTTATTCTCCACACATCAGCAGAGTGGTGCTGATAAAACCCAGGTCATGACAGGTCACTCCTTTGCTCAAAACCCTTCAGTAACCTCTCATCTTCCTCAAAATTAAAATCCTCATTAACAGCCTACCACATGGTCCGTCTCCTACTACTCCTGCTCTGGTGCAGTAACGCTGACTACCTTCTGTTCCTCCAGCTCCCCAAGAACAGTCCTGCTTCAGGGACTTTCTGTTATTTCAGAGGAGAACTTTCATCTCCTTGGCACTCCCTTGTTTTACCTCCTTACATCTCTCATTCTTAATTCTAATATCTTCTTAGGCTTTCCCTGTCCATCCTTTTAATAATTGTATCCATACCATCCCTGTTCCTGAAGTTTTCCCTCTCCTTTACTTTTCAAATTTTTCTCTGTAGAGCTTATTACCATCTAAATGCCTATAGATTTTACTTATTCATTTTGTTTATTTTCTCACCCTCCTCCTCCAACTAGAATGAAAGCCCCTAGTCTATTTCATATTTCACTGCATATCCTTAGCCTCTAGAGTAGTTTCTAGGAAGGGTGGTAGTCAGTAAATATTTGTTGAATGAATGAATGATTACTATCCACCTTTCTCTTCTTCAGAAGCAGGGAAAATATGAATTATTAGGTTGTCAGACTTTCCCATGTTTATATATAAATATAATAATCCAATTTGATTTGCTAGGATATGTAAAAAAAGTGATGATAATATGCATTTTTAAGAGCTGGAGCAAACAGTTTTTTACATCTAAAGAAAACCCACTTTCAATCAAGAAATCAGAAATATATTCAATTAATTGTTTCTAGGTCATTAATGAACTTGATTGTGCTGTTGCTCTCAAACCACTAAGTATAGCTGATATCGAACCAAAGGTCCTTCGTGATCCTTGAAACTTCTTTGAATTTCTAAAGAAATACTCAGGCCTGTGGAAAGAAGTTTTAATAAGACATTGTGCTGTTCAAGGGAGAAAAAAAAAATCATAGTTTCTGACCTCAGGGGCATTGGTGAAATAATAGAGCAAAAGCTCTAGGGAAATTAGTTTTTAGGAAGTGGAATCCAGTGGTTCATTGCACATTCTAAATAGCATCGGAGTGAGAACGACAGTCTGGCTGACTGGCTTTAGTGATGTGGATAGATTTGGCTGCTGTGTCACCGGAAGTAGATTGAAAACCCACAAATATCAATGGGATCTTACACAAGCATAAGGACTACTGGGCAGTGGTTCATTCTAGGATTTCATTTAAGTGAGCACATTAGGGAGGCCCAAGAGAGGTCAGAAGAATTTCAGCACTGGAACTGTAATCAATGAAGGTATATGATCTTAAATGTTTTCTTGTGCCTATCCTGATATGTTCAGTCCACAGATGTTTCCAGAGGACCTAATGTGTGCCAGGCGCTGTGCTAGGGACCATGACAGATATGACCCCTGCCCTCATGCAGCTTATGTCCTAGTCGGGGAGACAGATGTGGAAAGTGGACAGATACATAAGTGTAGGTTGTGACGAGTCCTGGGAGGGAAAATGGGAGGGTGCCAGTGGTGAGAATAACAGGGGCATTTGTGTTAAACAGGATGCCCTGAAAACTCATCCAGAGGTTTTAATACTAATCCAGGAAGTATTTGAGCAAGCCGTGTATGAGAATCCTCCTAAAGGACATGCAGGCTCGAGGTCTAGGTGCAACTTCTTCCCACTTACTAGGAGACCTTGGTCCCCTAGCACTTGTTTCCTTTCCCCAAAGCTTTGTTATTCTCCATGACTTTCCACGGCCTGTCATTATCAAGTGTCTCCAACTTCGAAATTAAAACATCACATTTGAGGTCTTCTCTCCAGCCTTACCAACTTCATTTCCTCACCACTAAAATTCTCTCTTCTCCTCTCTGCCCTTTGTTGTTTTTCCTTTCGCTGAGGTGTATTTAAATGGGTTTCTGAGACATAGATATGTCAAAAAATCGAATGCACATATGCTCAAAGTTTTAATTCAGCTGAACTACTTACTTTAGGCACTGATGTCTTTTTACACTAAATTGTAGGCCACCGCCTCTTAGAATAATGACTATGTTATAATGTTATTGATACAATGGCTCACCATAGGTGAGAGTTAAGACCAGACTAAACTGTTACAGGCTCAAATGAGACTCCTGATGAAGGGATTTTAAAGTTGGAGACCTGATCAAGAGAGAACCAATATTGATACAAGACACGGTGTGGGTATAGAATGGATTATTGTAATAAAGAAATATATAATAAATTAATAACTGAGTTAATAAATGAATAATAAAGTGATTGGTTTGTCAGTTACCTCTCCAAGCCAGTGGGCATAAACTAGATTGCATTAAAACAAATGTTTCTATATCTCTCGATGTACAATCTTCAGTTATGTAAATGGCACAAGGTACCCCGGTATTAATTACTGGTTCTGGCTAAGGGTGTCTCTTGAGTTGTTGACTCAGGCTTCAGTCTTCTCAAGGCTCAACAGCTTTTAAGGTCACTCTGATAGTTGGCAGGCCTCCATTCCCAGCCATGTGAGTCTCTCCACAGGGCTGCTTATCATACGATAGTTTGCATCGCCCAGACTGGGAGATAGAGAGACATCCCAAGACACGCAGAAGTCACAGTCTTTTATAATCTTATCTCCAAAGTGACATTCCATTACCTTTTGCTGAATGATCAACCCTGGTACATCGTGGGAGGAGAGACTACACAGAGATGTGGATAACTGGAGGAGGGTAGTTGGGAGGCATCTCCGAGTCTGGTGACTGGGTTCTCCTGCAAGGAGGCTACTCCCCTCCCATGTAAACCCATGGCTTCAAGTAGATGGTTCTGAAATCTCAGCTTCTGCTGAGCAGCTGAAACAGAGCATATATAATTTAGAACTTCTCTCTAGGGGGTCCCTGCATTTAGGCTGGGGTTGGTCTTCTTCTATGCATTTCAGTGGTTCTTGTACCTTATAATTTTCTGTGTCCCATATCCAAGGAAGTACATTCAGTCTGTCATAGAATGTTTGCTTTATTTATGCTTTAAATATCATTTGTTAAGTCACTTGTCTTTAGACAGCTGCTGTACTTTAAGTGTTAGCAGACTTCAAACGGGGCTCTGGGAGAAATTAGAAATGGTGGCCCGGCTGCGGAAACCCCACAGTAAAATCCATCCTGTCAGCGTTCTGTGATTCCACGTGCCAGCATTTCTTTTAGGCTAATCAAGGAATTGTTTAAAAGATAAACAGTTAAAAGATAAAAGATAAATTGTTTTCCCTCTAAAAGATATTAGAGGGAAAATACAAGTTTTTGAGAAGGAAATTTATATTTGGAAGGAGAGAATAGGTGTGGCCATTATAATAACAAACAGGGGAAAGTATATGTGGATTGTTATGTACACTTGGGGGGTTTCATTGAGCAAAAGTACAGGACTGATTTTCCTTTATTAATTGTCCATACAGAAATAAACCCTATTGCGCAGGAAACTAGGCACTCCCCCTTACCATATCCTGATATTAATAGAGTTTAATTTACTAAAATCTTCAAATCAGCTTCTTATCGTTGTACAAACGATGTCTCATGGGTTAATTTGGTCAAACCCTGTAGTGTGACCAATGTGTGCAGATTGTCAGAAACACATGGATAGCTTGCCTCTTTATTGTTTCTGCATTTTGGTTGCTTTCACCCTGCCATCTTACGCCTCCTATACCCCAAATTATAGTATGCTCACTGTATGCAAGGCTCCTCCTCCTCCCCACCCTCTCCTGCCACCCCCAGATGCATCTCACTTTCTTCCCAAGAAAAAACGTTATCGCCCTCGCCTCTAAGCTCACTGTGTTTACATTTCTCTGCTCTTTTTCTCTCTCCTTCTGGCATGCTGGTTTAATCAATTTTACCAAATGACTTTCCTGGCAGCTGTAAAAAGGAAACCCAGGGCAAGTTAATAGCAATCTAATACTGTAATTTTTGTCATTTCTATAAAATGCACAGAAATGTGTGGTCATCGGATTGATTTTTAATGATCTAAATGATCAGATGTCTCAGCGCTGCACTGCAGCAGCCTGATAATAAATAGCAGAAGGGAGGGGCTCGGGCACTGGGTGCTCACTGAGTGCTAGATGAATAATTCCCAAAACACCAGGCAGCGACACAACGTAAAATGTCAGGCTTTGCCAAATCATGTATTTGCATTTTTTAAACAAAGGCACCTAGCTATTTTAATTTTGCATACGGAGGAACTAAAAGAAGGTGTTTTTGATGGAGGTTTGGAAAAAGTCCTTTCGGGTTAGGAGTCAGACGCCAGCCAAATTCTATGCACGTCTGTTGACATAAGCAGGACGTCAGTG
Source organism: Phyllostomus hastatus (assembly GCF_019186645.2). NCBI lineage: Eukaryota > Metazoa > Chordata > Mammalia > Chiroptera > Phyllostomidae > Phyllostomus > Phyllostomus hastatus. The sequence continues at coordinate 31,607,869 of NW_025333916.1, forward strand.
AAGGGCCTCCCAGTCTCCCCAGATAGCATCTTGGCATCCATCCCTAGATGGGGGGAAACGGTGGCTATTTTTTATCTGAAAGGCAATACAATGCCCAAAGGTATATGAAATCAATAAACTATAAACAAGTAGTTTGGTTTTTTTTCTCTGTAAGAAAGAAGCAGGAAAAAAGATAACAATGGGGAAAAGAAACAATGAAGCTCACCATTAGACTTTTTAACTAGCTGTGTGACTTTCAGTGATTTGCTTAACTATTTTTTTTGTGTGTCGGTTTTCTCACTGGAAAACAAACAAACTAGTAGTATTTCTCTGGAAGTTTAAATGGAGAGAGGCAAGCCACACATTTAGTATAAGGCCTAGAACTTGCTAGTTACACAGCTTACGATCATCATTACCCCAGGTACTGTCTCCGAAACTGCAGTCCTCTCCCAACTGGTCAGTTCTGGCCAGGTCTAAACCCACAGGACAAGGCCCCTCTCACAGTGCAGTCAGCAAAGTGGGTTTTGAAGTCCAGTCACAGCTCAGCCACTTATTAGCTGGATATCTGGACAATAGCTACTTCCTCTAGATTTTTCACGTTCCTCATCTATAAGGTGGAAAATATTAATACTCACTTTATGGGGTTATTGCATGTATTAAAAAAAACTTTTGTAAAACCTAATGCACAAAACCTTCCTCAGAAGACTCAAAATAATGTTTGCTTTATTTTTTAATAGTTTATTTTTATTGTATTTTTTCCACTACCATTTATCTCTCCGATGCCCTCTTCCTCTTCCCCCCTTCTCCACACGTGGCCCCTGCACTCCCCACATTTTACATGTGTTATTGCGTGCATCTCAGTGTCATGTGGAAGGAAACTAATTAGTTCCTTCTGCTAATGATTCAGTTACTGCAACACTCTTTTGGAGCAGCTCAGCTCAGTTTACATAGCTAGAGATATATAGGTACACGGTTTACACCAGGCTGACCTGGGTCTCACACTAATCAAAAAGGAGTTTTATATATATTTGCTGCTTTATATAGTAGAGTTCTCTTTGAAAAAGAAGGTACTATTTCATTTTAAAATGTTGGATCTTAGTTATAGAGTAGTCAAGTTGGGCTGACCACCAGTCTAATGAATTTCCACAGGGTTAGTTTCATTTAGTCTGTTTCATGACCAAAGTCAGACAGCTCACTAATTAATGCATGGCACTCTAGTTAGGTGGTATGACTGAAGAGACTCAATCCCACCCCTGGTCCAGAGACCCAGAGGTACATTCTGCTGATGATGTCAGCAGCATGGTCTTTGTATCTGAGAGATACCATCTTCCCTGTCCCCAACCCATATTGCAAGAAAATTAAATTCTAGTTGGAAGAGCATGGCTCAGGAGTTGTAGTAACAAGCATTTAAACCTTTGTTTGAAAAGTCTTGTACTCCTAGGGTAAACGAAATCAAGTTTGGTTTATAATGACAGTGTTATGTTAAGCCTTTAGAAACAAGCTATCAAAATAATAAAAAGTATAAGTCAAAATATAAAATAAGATTTACATAAGATTGGAAAGTTGAGTAACAGCCAATTATATATAAAGCATTCCAATCATTTTAAATAAATAGTAAAAAAGAATAAACTTTGGATTACCAATCATTAAACACTTATTTTTACTTTTGAGGACAGCAGTTGACCTACAAATGTTATGTATCTATTTAAGATACATTATCTTAATACAGGAAATATTTTGGCCACTTGTTAGTCAATGTGCACTTTTAAGCATCCTCATGCCTAGTACACGTCTGGGGACTCGTTAGTCCCCAGGGAGGAAGAAGAAAGGTGTGGTGTCTCCAAGAACACAGCATCTGGCTGGAGAGCAGAAACAGAGTTTTTTATTATAAATAATGCCAAAATGAATATCTTTGTGTGTGTGTGTGTATTTACACGTGAGCAATCACTTTCATAGGATCGATACCTGCAAACCACATGGTATGTGTGTTTTACACTTTAAGAAGCCTGCCTCACAGTGCTCCAATAAAGTCTGTCCCAGCCCATGGCCCCACTAACCGCGTAAAGGTGTCCCTGTTCCGATCCCCTCCCATCAATGGACATTCTGAGTCTTTATTTTTTACCAACGAGATAGGCAAAATAGCTCATGGTAGTTTTAATTCATTTCTTTGGTTACCAATGAGACTGAACAGCTTTTCAAATGGCCATTGGCCCTTTGTAGTTGTCCTTCTCTGACACTTATTTGCATTCATTTCTCATTTTTCTTTTGGGTTATTGGTCTTATTCTGATGACTTTATAGACTCTCCAGAATGTAAATGTTACCAGAACCACACCATGGTTGTGTTTATAGTGCACTCTGCCGACTTCACATCAGTAATTGCTGGAGAAGCCAGTAGAGCTCGGCTCCTTCATGCTCCTGCACTGTTTCCCTTCTTCTCCCATGTGACACTCCCACTGCCGGGGTCAGCAGGTTAGAGGACACGCATTTGAGGAGGGCATGGGAAACAAACATTATACATGCCACGTGGTTACCTATACCTTCTAATGCATCCCAGTTAAATCTAAAAAATATGTATCTGTGTTATTTTCCAATGAAAAACATAAGGTTCAGTGATGGTTGGGGAATGAGTCCAAGGCAAACGAAGTGGTGAGAGATCTCAGGTCTGTCCGGTGATACTGAAAACCTGTGCCCCTGCCACCAACCCATGCTTTCTTCAGAAAAAAACTCTATTAACGTAGCTGCACACATTTGCTAGTTTTCATGTGGGGTTCTAAGGAGATGTAATGCAGAAATACCAAACTTGGGGCCTATGTTTATCAATCTCAAGCTTTGGGTGGGGACCAAAGTAGGGAGGACGAGTCAAATGATAAGAGGGATAAAGTCGTTCCTGGATTGAGTTGTGAAAAAGAAGAAAAGAAATAGAAAAGATGATGTCAAAAGTACTGAAGACTCTGTGCCTGCGTCAGTGAGCAGGAGCATGTGGAGAGAGGAAAAGGGGGCAGAACGCACATCTGACCCCCATTGACAGAATCGCCGACTGGCAGTGACCGCGGAACGCTGCAGATGGCTTGTCGATACATAAGAAAAACATACACAGAGACAACCGAGTCCTGTGGGGAAGTAGGAATGGAATGGCCACTCTCTCTGGTGGGAAGCTCACCCCATTCCCCCGCCGGAGAGGCTTTTATTGGTTTCGTTTGCAAAAGAATTCAGTTAAAGCTCGTTACTCATTGCTAGGAAGTAAGGATCAAACAATAGGTAACAAGGAAGTCTGAGGGCCTATTTTGAGTCAGGGTCAAAGAGCTGTAAAAAACTTTAAGGAACAAACTTACTTCTTCCCTGGACCCTTATCATTCAACTGAGAGCATTCTAAACAAAGCAGGCTTCACAGGGTTTTACATATTCTTTCTTAGGCCTGATCACCTGGGGAACCCGCCCTTTTCAGCACAGAGCTGCACCACCCTGTTATTGTTTCAGGCTTAGGTGGAGCAAGGGAACTAAGGCAGCCAAGAGATTAGGAGATTTTCTCACAGACAATGAGGACTCAGGTTTTATCAAAGCCGAGAGGCGAGGGTCCATCACCCCCTTTTGCTGTAGCCCCCAAAGTCCTTCCTTGGGGGCCTCCCACATGATCGTGCCTGTCTTAGATCGTTCCCCCCTTGGAGAATCTTACCTGTCATTGGCTAACCTTCCTGGCCCCCAAGCATTGGGGGCCAGGAAGGGTGAAGTAAAAGGAGCAGAAGTGGCGCTCCTGCCAGGGAGATAAACTTTTGTCTCCTTGCTGGCTTATGGTCCAAGGTCATTCCCTCAGCCTTAGCTTTGGTGGGGGTTACAGCTTCTGATACCAGGCAGGGTGGTTCCCAACACCCCATGCTTGTGAGCTATTAAATAAAGAACATTGAAAGAGCAGCAGCAACAACAGGGAGAAGAGTTAAGGTGAATGGTCCCTCATTGTCAGATGCCATTCAGACAATGGGATTTTAAAAAGCAGAGCCTCACCTTGCAGCACGCCCTCCCCGTAGCAAGGTATTCAAGTATCAGAGACCTGCCTTCATGGGAAGAGGACTCGCCTATGTATCTGAAAGCCAAGATGGGAGTTGTAAGATTACTAGAAGTATCTTCTTGGAGTATAAGAGACAATTATGATAGCTTAGGTCACTAGCTTTTAGTAATTCCATCTGGTACTTTACAAATTAGCTATTTATTCTGCTGTTCTTATGAATGTGTTAGTCCACAGACATATCATTGTCACAAATTAGTCACCTAGTGTTTCTCTGAAAGTGATTTAATGAGAGCACATGAACATTATAATATGAGATAGCAAAGTAGGTCCTTGCTTGATCCTCTAAATGGAATTTGGCATAAAATGATTTACTTGCCGAGGGGTTTTTGGCACACACACCATCTCCTGTTTTCTGCAATTCGAATTCGGTCATCGCCCTGGATGCTAGCAGTGCCATGGAATGTTGGAAACCTCTTGGGTTTCCCCAAGAACGCCAGGAGAAATCCAAGTCTGCTGATGAGTGATGGATTTGCAAGTTGCACACATCCTTTTTGTTTGTTTTTGTTTACGTTTGTTATCGCAGGTGTCATCACTGCTGTTGATTCAGTTCAATAATAGTGATTGCAACTTTGAGAAATAATTTAAACATCTCATTTTAAAGAGGTTTTGTGGCAGATGAACTCACCCACCAGTTATTCAAAGAAGAAACCAAAAGTGAGAAAACCTAAGCTTTTTCTCTGCTAATTGGATTACCAGTTGAGAGGTGCCCGTGTTTGGACTGTAATCCCAGTGAACACTTCTGGTGAGTGGTCTCGGGGAAGCAGCGTTCTGTGCACGTTTGGAGCTCCCGACTCAATGGCTTAATGTGAACACATAAGGAAGACGCCTGGTTTTATCAAATGAAGTTTCGAAGTAGGCTGTTCCATGGATGGTTACTAAGAGGTTCAGACACAACATCTAAGTTTTGCTTTGTTGTCCTTTGGCTCAGACTGACTCCCCTCGTTGTCACGACAGGGTGGCCCTAGCCAGGCACCAAGTCCAAGAGCTGAAAACAAACGCCTTCTACCTTGTGCTTCTTCTTTTATGAAAACCTTTAGAAATCATCTCAGCTGACTTCCTTCTACATCTTTGGCTAGCTTTGGTCTTAAAACATAAACAAATTACTGGCCAGCAAATGGGATTAGACTGTTCAGGATTTACCCCTGGGCTGGGTATGGGGTCACTTTCTCTTGAGTACTCAGCTGCTTCCAAACATGGATTTCTGCAAAAATAACTGGGTACATGCCAGTTAGAAAGAAGGGAGGGTGGATGGATATTGAGTAGATTACCAAGAGTGGTAAAAGAGCCGTGATGTTATCAGATCGTAACAATGTTAAAACTGAAGGTTCAGCAAAGGCAATGAGATACCATAGGAGCTGCACCCCACAGTGAGGCTCGAGTACTAAATCCCGGTTTTCAAAACAGGTGGCCAAGAATCGGTTTCATAACTTTGAAGCCATTCACACAGGTGGCTTTAACTCAGATGCAGACTATAAAAGAGTTCAGAGGAAAAAGAAAAAGTAATTTGCAAAAAGGTGTTTTGTTGTCTTTTTGTTTTTAAGAAAGAGAAGTGGGTAGTGCTGTGAGTCTAGTCTTACCGCCCCTCAGAGGGGGCTGTGCTGATCTCGGTGACATCAAGCCAGGAGAAAGAGGCTTTAGTGGTGGGATGTTTCCCCTGTGAACCAGATGTACATCACACTAGAGAGAGAGCTGGCCTTGAACCATTTTGTGTCCTTCCCAAGAGGACCATCTGGAAAAGGCACTTGGACTCCAACAGCAAGTATTTGCCGGGATTTGGCCACTAGGAAGCCGAGGGCTTGCTGGGGACTGATTAACCAGCGGCACTCTGAAAACAAAGCTCTGAGTCACAGGGTTTGCAGCCAGGGATCCCAGCAGGGATTCAGCTGATGAACCCACAAAAGTGCCCAAGAGACAAAGAGGAAGCTTTCAACATCTGCCAGGAATGCAAGATGCCATCTTATGACAATGCCAATTCAAGGGGAAAATATCCCTGTGTTTTCCAGTCTCTCTCCGTGCTCTCTACTGCAGAGCAGTCAATACCAATAGGTGGCAAGTCAGGGTAGCAAAGAAGGGGAAACACCAACCCTACCCCCTGCCCCAACTGCTCACCTATGTGGGCCCAGGTGAAAGCAAGGAGGAGATGTGAGTTAAATCAAGTTTGGAATTTTGGATTACAGTTTGGGTTGGACATTCTAATTTCTGATAGAATTTGAGATGATGGTTTAAAGTGAGCATGAAGCTCTCTATTGCTTAAAAGTGTCCAGAAAAGTCACAAGAACTTTCTCTATAAATAAAACTTATCAGGATAGTGAAAAACCAAAATATAATGTGTTTTAAATACATACCACATGTCCTTATTCTCAATGGCTTTGTTACAATATTAATATGACACGATCACCGACCGGCAGTGACCGCGGAACGCTGCAGATGGCTCGTCGACACACGAGAAAGACATACACAGAGACAACCAGGTCCTGTGGGGAAGTAGGAACGGAATGGCCACTCTTTCTGGTGGTGAGAGTGCCGCATTCCCCCTCCGGAGAGGCTTTTTATTGGTTTTGTTTTCATAAGAATTCAGGTAAAGCTCATTACTCATTGCTAGGAAGTAAGGATCAAACAATAGGTAACAAGGAAGTCTGAGGGCCTGTTTTGAGTCAGATCCAAAAGAACTGTAAAAAACTTTAAAGAACAAACTTACTTCTTCCATGGACCCTTACATATTCTTTCTTAGGCCTGGAGAACCTGCCCTTTCCAGCACAGGGCTGCACCACCCTCTGTCATTGTTTCAGGCTTAAGTGGAGCAAGGGAAGTAAGGCAGCCAAGAGATTAGGAGATTTTCTCGCAGACATGAGCACTCAGGCTATGTCAAAACCGAGGAGCAAGGGTCCATCACCCCCTTTTGCTATAGCCCCCAAAGTCCTTTCTTAAAGACCTCCCACGTGATCGTGCCTGTCTTAGGTCGTTCCCCCCTTGGGGACTCTTACCCATCATTGGCTAACCGACCAAGCATTGGGGGCCAGGAAGGGTGAAGTAAAAGGAGCAGAATCGGTGCTCCTGCCAGGGAGATAAGCTTTTGTCTCCTTGCTGGCTTATGGTCCAAGGTCATTCCCTCAGCCTTAGCCCTGGTGGGGGTTACAGCTTCTGATACTAGGCAGCGAGGTTCCCAACATTAATAACTTTTCACAGTTTTTTAAAACATCTGGACAGCACCACATCACCTTCATGTCTCTCCTTGCATATTTCTCCTTTCTTTCACTAAAATTTGAGAGGGAAATTATTTACACCTTTTAACAAATGTTCTAATCTTTAAAACACCTGTGCTCCGCTAGAAGCCTCTCAAAGATCTGCAGTAAGTCGTGAAAACTGAGGGAACTGGGAAAGGGAGTATTGATAGCAGTGCCTTTCCGTCCCACTTCACTGTTTTCACTTTCTCTGGTCTGTCTTCACCCCTTGCTCCCTCAGACACCTTTGAACTGAGAGTTCAGGACTGTCTTCTACTCATTAAAACCACCATCTGTTGCATAAGCAGAGGCCACCAGGGATTCAGGGCTGCGGTAGTGGTTTGACCCTTCTCCTTCCTGAGCAAAAATACTCAACCCCCAACAGAATGCGCAGCGGCAGCCCCACCTCCAATGGTCTGTGCCTCTCATCAGTGAAAAATGATTGGGGAGAGGGAGAAGGGGGAGACGTTACTTTATTTGGCAGGAGAAATTGAAGTTCTTTGATATCTTCATCCATTTTACAAACCTTGGGACTAAGAGCAACAAAGGAAATCATGTTACATTCTACATTGAAGTCTTTCCCACTTATAATGTGATTTCTGTAGAGAAAAGTATAAGATAAATAGCTAGGCAGCTGAATTTCATATTCACATTTTTCTGTCTCATTCAGTTGGGGACTTGGGTTGTTTATGTTTTGCCCATTTGTATCTATTAAGTGATCTGTATGGTGTATAGTGATGTTTTTAAGGACAGAATATGCCAATTACAGAGAGAGGCAGGCTAGTTGATAGTTTCGAGGGCTCAGCATTATGGATTCACCCCCACATCAGAAAATTAAAAAGAGCAGAGCAGAGGCTATAAAAACCTAGGAGAGGTTATCTGTCTATAATGGTCACTAGGATTTAATAACCAGCCTTGAGTTTATTTTGTGCTTACATGCAAGGAATGTTCTACTTCATTATATCTCAAGGAATTTAAAACTATTATTCTAAAATATTGAGTTCTGGTTTTCATGCATTTTAAAACTTTTAAAAGTTTAAATAATCATTTTAAAACATCACAGGCATGTCCTTTTTTCTTTCTAAAAGAAGAATCATGACATTCGAGGACTAAATCCTCTTGCTCCATAAAGCTCGTAAAAATAGTATTCCCGCACCTTTTGTCAATCTCTCTTTTTCTCTGTTTTTTGCCTCCTTATCTAAAAAGCTAACATTCAGTGAAGAAAGTGATGAAAGCAGTTTGAGAAAAATAATAAGCTCACATTTGACTATCAAGTGTAACAGACATCAGTCAGAGAGAGAGAGAGAGAGAGAGAGAGAGAGAGCGAGCGCTGTCTCCGGAACCTCTGGATGTGGAGGGAGATGTAGCTCCACTAATTGTTAGTTCCTGTGTGTGTGTTTAATTTAGGCCTCTTGATTGAGTGACCATTAACTCAATGTCGTGCTAATTGACCATGGCTAGTCAATATTACAATGTAGCATTAATTTTACATTGCTTTCTTTTTAAAGGGAAGGAAAAGACTGACTTATCAATAGAAAAAAATTTTATGTGGTGACTTGTCTAGTCAAGATTTTGATTACAAGAAAAAGAAATGAACTCAGGCAAGCTTCTGTAAAAAAGGGGGACTATAGTGATCATAAGGATACCAAATTCACAGAAGCGATATAACTGGGCCTTGTCAGTTTTGTAAAACTTGAGAACTGAGGCAACTACTGCTTTTTGTGGCCATCCAATCATCTGTTTCCATTTGTCTCTGTTTGTACTCTTTGTTTCTCTGTAATTGCTATATTTTACTTAGATATCGGTTTGCACTTGACCCCAAATGGCAACTTCAGTCCCTAAATCTATATGATTTTTTAGTTTAAGCCCACCTGGAACTGGTTAGAGTCTCTGCTTTTCTTGTGACCATCCACATCCCAAATGTAGAATAGTAATTTTTGCTGCACAGTGAATGAATCAGGTGGCAGTGGGTCAAGTATTTATACCTATAGCAATCAGGTTTTACAGAGTCAGAGTGTCAGGAAGGCAAGCTCTGTACAGGAAGGAACTGTAGGCAGATGTAAATAACTGTGTTTGGTTCAGTAATTTTTTATGTATGATAATCATTGACTCAACAACTATTTCATTGGGCATGTACTATGCACCAGACACTATTCTAGGTCCCAGAGATGCAGCAGGAACAAGCAGACTGAAAAGTCCCAGTGTCCCTATAGTGTTCACATTCTAAGAACAGTCTTTAGCCATCAAAGGTAACTGGGATAAAAAAGGAGTAGCAATGTCTCCATAAAGTAAATACAAAACGTCAAAGTACATGTGTATGTAATGCTTATATTACACATGTATAATTTGCAAACATCATAGTCATATTTGCTTTCACTTTATTCTGTAACCGTCAATTGTGTGTGAGTGAGCATAGGTGTGTACTGGATGCAGTAGTTGGGGTCTTTGGGTTTTACATGGCATCTGATTTGTAGACCTTGATGCAGCTTCTAACTTCCTATTAAAATGACTTTGAAAATATACCCCTCCCACCAATTATAATTTAAAAACCACTAAAACCCAGGTGTTAGAGTGATTCATTACCATAAAATATTACAGAGTGAATAATTAGATTGAAATTATAAATAGTAAGCCGTCCATCCTATCCAGTTCTGAAAGTAGGTAAACATAATTTCTTACACTTACCTGGACCAGTAAATATATACACTACTACTATTGTAGATATGTGACCATTTTTAAAAATTATTTTTTAAGATTTTATTTATTTATTTATATTTATTTATTTATTTTTAGAGAGGGAAGGGAGGGAGATAGAAAGAGAGAGAAAAACACCAATGTGTGGTTGCTGGGGGTCATGGCCTGCAACCCAGGCATGTACCCTGACTGGGAATCAAACCTGTGACCCTTTGGTTCGCAGCCCGTGCTCAATCCACTGAGCTACGCCAGCCAGAGCAATATGTGACCATTTTAAGTTTAAATATATATATGTGTTTATATATGTAAGTTTATATATATGTTATATAATTTATATATATCTTATATAAGAAATATATATTTCTGTAAAACATATATAAGTTATATATATAAGTTTAAATATATATATACCAGCAAATATATATGTATACACACACACACACATACACACACATATATATACCAGCAAACACAAAGATGGATCAAAGTTAAGGAGGTATAAAATCTACATGTTTGCAAATACATATTTGAGTTGGAGTAAAATAAATACATAATAACTATCAAAATATGTGGTAAGATGATTCATTTTGCAAGTAGAGATAACTTTAATGTTGCATAGTTTCAACTCTAAATGAGTACAGTGTCTAGCCCCAGCCATAGTGTTTGCGTGGGCATGGAAAAAGAATAAATCATTTATTCATTTCAGTTTTTAAGACTCAGTATTAATTCATCTTATAACAATAGTAGAATGTTGAACTATGAATAAATAGCTTGAATTTGACTGCTCAGCTTAGAGGTTTGAGATTATATTTTTCAAAATCTATCTGAGATTCTATCTGATGCATACGAGAAACATGGGTTTTTATATTCTAATATGTAAATATTAAGTATGAATGACTATTCTTCCTTAATAAATAGTAAATATATTTTTCTTCATTGGTATGTTATTTACGTACATGAACATAGAAAATTGGTATTGAGAAAATGAATCAGTTCAGAAATATGTAAGGTAAAAGATGAAAGTCCTTTTTCAATGAGGCTCTCTTTTACTTTCTTATATCAGAAGGAACTAATTTGTCAAGGTTGGCATATATCCTTCTGGTTCTTTCCTCTACATTGGCATAAATGTAGATTTATGTACACATGAATATTTAAATTGATTAGTTTACATTAAAGATATTATTCTGCAAACCTCTGGGCTTTTTTTTTTCACCTACCAACATTTCAGATATTTTTCAAGTTATTCTTGGAAATCTACAATATTCCATAAATATGGGTATATTTTGAAGCTGGGCCCTATTTTACTACATAAGAAATATTTGGACTCCTGTGAGTCTAGGAGTCTCCATGTCTTACTGAGATAAATGTTATATAAAACCTTTAGAAAAGTGTAAGGTAAAAATGAAGTATAATTCCACTTCAGAAGGGACTTTCAACATTACCTCATTAGTTTTTTTTTCTTTTATTTTTTCCATTGTAATTTAAGTGAGTTGCTTACCAAGTAAAAAATCTGTATTTTATTACATTTTCTAATGAGTGGATTTAAAGTATATGTGAACAACATTTAAAGAACTCTCTTCACACTACAAAGTATTTTTTTATCTTTTATCCCAACAAGTTAAAAATTATAATAACCTATGAATTTGCTATTATTTCTATGTTACAGAGAGAGAAATTCAGTCTCATAGAGGTTCATTGAATTGTTGAAAATTATACAGAAAGTAAAAGGCAGAACCTGAAATTAATGACTCATAGTTTGAGACTCCAAGACAAAATGCAAATTCAACTTTTTCTTTTTCAAACTTGCTGTGGATTTTTTTCCACATTTGATTTTTGAAAAATATTAAGTGCTTTATTTGTATTCTAGCATTAGGTAATCTAGCATTTCCACTTCCATAAATATTAAAAGTGGAATTTAGCCAGCATTCTAAATAATACCAATTATGGAATGTATTGTGTTTCATGATAGGAAATTTTTCTTGTAAATTCATTTATTTATTATTTAAAATATGATTTAAGCTGAGGCCACAGAAACCAAAATGACTTACTGTATCAGATACACCAAGAAAATTCCTAACAAAGCATCTGTTGGTTTTAGGCAATCGAAATAAGTGTTTAATAAATATCTTTCTCACTTTTCAGTTGTGGTTGTGTCCTTGGTTATGAGGGTATGTGGAAACTGAATGTGCTAGCAGCTCACTAGAACATGACACAGCTTCCTGACTGTCCGCATCTGAAGCCATGGCTTCATGAAGAGCTCCTCTTATTTCAGTTACAAATGTGCTGAACAGCACGCCTTCAGATTTTGCTAGAACTTGCCAGAAGTGGAAAGTCATCACTATCAACATGGTCATCAGTTAACATTTACTGAGTGCCAACATTGTTTTTGGTGTTATAAATACACAGAAGAAGACACTGTTCCTTCCATAGGGATGGGTTTTCTGCAAGGGTGGGAAAGAAGATTTGAACTTGAATGTTCTTTTCCTGCTGGGAGGTAGGAGTGGGGAATATGCAGTTATCTCAGGGCTTATTCTACATATTGGAATGTCATTCTCACCTGCTTATTAATTGATAATATATGTAATACAACAAAACAAAAAAGGCATGTATTTACCCATAGTACACATGCATATGCAAAAAGTACACATATTTTAAATATTGCTTTGTTGGCTTTCAGTGAAAAAGTCATATCCCCCAAGATATCCAAGTGCCTGTAGCTACTATTTCCCAAGATAGAACAAATTTATACAACTAATAGAGAAAATGTGTCTAAAAAATATGTTGAGTTATTTGTATATGTAAGCATATTTATATAAAACCAATATGTAGCATACAGGGACCAAATGTTTTCATTTAAAAAGGAAGAGACAAATGTTATCCAGCTTCTCGAAAGAATGGGACACTTGACTAAAATATCTGAACTGACAGTTACTTAACAATTATTTTTAAATCACCGCTTAGGTCTTTTTCATATATAAATCTAAAGGAGTTTTAATTTTATTTCATGTAAGTTATTTGAGAGGCAATCATTGATATTACCTATTAGTTATAGCAAAATGTGGTAGCGACAGAAAGACGCACCTTAACTTAGCCCAATGGTTCTAATGTTTGGGCCTTGGACCTGCAGAATCGGCACCATGTGGGGACTTGTGACAAATGCAGAACCTTGGGTCTCTTCCAGGTCCTGGTGAATAAGAAACTTTAGGAATGACTCTGAACAACCCATGTTCTAACAAGCCCTCCACGTGATCTGGTTGCATGGTGAAGTTTGAGAGCCACTGATTTAGAGACTCAGATACTTCTTAGGGTAGCATTTCTTTGTTACCCTCTTTGTTCTTATATTGAGTTAGTTTTGGCTCTCCTTGTTATTGTTTCCTTCTTTCTACTTTCTGTTTATCTTTTTTTCTTTTTAGTTTCTTCTACTTTCTGTGTATCTTTCTTAGGTGTACACTTAAATTTAAGTCTTTATTCCCAAAATAAGGATCTAAGTCTTTAAATTTTCTTTTAGAATTTATTTAAATTCAAAAAAGCAATATATGAATTATTGATTTTGCTGTATTCCTACAGGTTTCCAAATATGGTGTTTGTGTTACTTATTTATAAATATTTTTAATTTCCACTGTCTTCTTTGACCCATTTTCAGAAGTTTTTCTTTAATTTCTTAATATAGGGACTTTTATCTTTTGTTATTCCATTGTCTTGTATTTAATGAGTGTGGTTTGTATAATATTTCTGTAAAATGTATAGACTTGCTTTATGTTACTTTTTGTAAGAGTTCCACTTGACCTTGAAAAGAATGTAAATTACCTAATCACTGGATCAATTTCAGATATGTCCAATAAGGCTTGTTTGTTGTGTTGTTCTAATTCTTATTTAGCTAAGGTTGTTTTGGAGGTTTTGTTGTTGTTGTTTACTTGACTTGTCTTGTTTCTTGTTTGAGAAAGTTATGGTGAACTCTTCCCCTTCCACATATGCATATTATGATGGTAATTTGAGACCTTCTTCTTTCTGCAGTTCTGGCAATATTCACTATTATTATTATCATTATTATTATTATTATTATTTTGAGGCATATAAGTTTTGAAATTGTAGTAATTTGTTTCTGCACTGAACCTTTTCATCATAATATTGTGACATATCCTTAATAATGCTGTGATCAGAGAATTTCTTTTGTCCGAGATGAGTATAACTACTCCAGCTATCTTTTGTTTATTAGTTTCCTAGAATTCTTTTTCCATATGTAAAAGTAGGTTAAAATCTACTTTAAAAATTAAAAGCAAAATAAAAGTGAAACTCTGGGACTCAGTGAGTTAAGTAATTACATCCTTTGTATCAGATAAGTGATAAGAGTTTAGGACACACCCAAGTTCAGAGACCAGGGTGTGTCTTCATTGTGCCATTACGCTTGCATCAGCAAAAGCTATAACTTAATCATTTGTGTTTTACCCATTGTAAAGGAAGCTATATAAATTGAAGGAGTTTGAAGAGAATGAAGTCTAGAAACTGACGATACAAAGATTAAGAATTTGCCTAGAAAGTGTTAACTTCTTATTTCTACTATTATGCTTTCATAAGCATTTTCATAAGAACCAGACTGCCGTTTTCAAACCAAACCTTGAAATAAAACAGGTAAAAGCAGAGGGGCTCTGAAACCCCACAAGGTACCTGGCCCTTCCTTGGGTCTGCAGTTGTCTTGAGACAGTTTTGCAAAACCAGAGGGCTCCAGGAACTTAGTTTGAAAACCATCCCCCACACAAACGTAACCTGCTAGCCATGTAGAGAAAGACTCATTATTGGAAAAGGGCATGGGGACACTGACTAGTAAGGTAATACAACTCTGATTCTGAGTTGCCCGAATATAAATAATCTTTCATTCAAATGTTGATTCAGGTATTACAGTTTGATCCAAGTTTGTAGTTCTCACATTATCAATAAAGTGATATTTTGTTTATTTTATTTTTAAAAATATTTTATTTATTTATTTTTAGAGAGACAGGAAGGGAGGGAGAAAGACAGGGAGAGAAATATCAATGTGTAGTTGCCTCTCCTGCGCCCCCAACTGGGGACCTGACCTGCAACCGAGGCACATGCCCTGACTGGGAATTGAACCAGCAACGCTTTGGTTCACAGGTGGGTGCTCAATCCACTAAGCCACACCAGCCAGGGCTGTTTATTTATTTATTTTTATCAGTCTCATATGAGGATGGTTAATTTGAGTTCATCCCTGAAAGACCAATTATTCTCATGCTTGCTGTAGGATTAATTTTTTTTTAGATTTTATTTATTTGTTTTTAGAAAAGCGAAGGGAGGGAGATAGAGAGGGAAAGAAACATCAGTGTGTTGTTGCCTCTTGTACTCCCTCCCCCAACTGGGGGGGCTGGCTTGCAACCCAGGCATGTGCCTGAGACTGGGAATCGAACCGGTGACCCTTTTGTTCACAGGCTAACACTCAATCCACTGAGCCACACCAGCCAGGGTGGGATTAAAATTTTTAAAAAGAGACAAAGGCCAGCCTTTGTGGCACTGGAGCTGAGGCTATACCATGAATATAGCAACCGCGTCAAGTTGATGACAGTCTATGGTACCTTACTAATAATTAGCACTCCTTTACTGATAGAAACGGTGGGGTTGGGATCAGCCGTAAGTAATCTTTGCTGCTTGTTCCTAATATTTCTTAAAAGCTCCCTGAAAGGATGATTACTTTTTCCATAGAAAAAAAAAATTGTATTACCCTACTCCATCAACATTTTTCATCTTTAAAAACTTTTTTTAATTACAAAACTATGAATTCTGCCCAGATGTTGTTTCAAGACAATACACTTGTAAAATATTAATTCTACAGAAGCATCAGTTTGTAGAATAGTGGTCAAAACTCTGAAGACCCTGCTTCTAATATACATGAGATTAAAATGCCATAACTAAGCTATTTCCATTCTCTAATCAAGTCTATTCTTTTATATCTGTTGCCTTGAGTTTTCAAAATACCCGATTTAGGATTGTTTGTGGATGTGTAGTCTTGGTCCCCTGAACTGTGAAATGAATTACATTTTCCTTTGTTATCCCAAAGGCAGACATTTGGCCTTTCTACTATTTATCATAGTTTCTCAGTTGTGTGCCCTTTCATTCTAATTTGTTATACCTTATTCTAGATGGTTGCATATGTAAAAATAGAAATAAAATGCCAAGAAATGTTCACTTTAAAAAACATTCAGTTGAAATTTCCTCTTGGTTTAAATATATTTTAATTTTATATCTCCTTTAGTAAAGTAATGACTAAATCATTTGTATTTTTTATTTATAAAGTACTTCACTTGTGTTATTGCCCTTGAATAGAGACATGGCTGACAAGTATGGGATGTTGAACCGTGTAGCACCGGAGATAAATTCGGAGATACTCTTGGTGTCCTATCACCCATAGGCATCACGTTGGCACAAGGACAGAGAAGAACAGAATAGACTAAAAATATCAAAAATTTCAAATAATTCATATCTATTATAAGAGAAACTAAATTTCTACATAATTTTTTAAATCTGTGTATCGGGTACTTTTCTGGGAGCCCTACTCTTTTGTATGGTGTAAGAACTAAGTATTGGTTTTGAAATGGGTTGATGTCCATTGTCATATCATCGTCATCAAAGAGCACTAACCTGTGAAATAACCTGAATTCTTCCGATAGCTACTGCTAACCTGATGCACGATGGTGAACAAATAATATCTTTTTGGAGATTCATTTCCAAAATTTTCGCAATGAGTGTCATACTCTCTCCTCAGCATGATTCTGTAAGGCTAAAATAAATAAAATACCTGTAAAGATAACTTCTCAGAAAGCACAACACTAGTGCAAGGTGGTGTTATTATCATGGAGGAGCAATGATATGGTGGTAATGCATGCAGGCTCTGGAGCCAGACTTTCCCTGTTCAAATCATGACTCTTACTAGATGTTTGACCTTGGACAAGCTACTTTATCTCTGTAGGTCTCAAATTCCTCAACAGTAAACAGACTGAATAACAATTCTTACCTCATAGTGTTGTTATGAGGATTAGTAAGATTATAATGTAAAGCACTTAGCACAGGGCCCAAGATATGTTAAGTGTCCCTTGCCCTTAAATAATAATATTTCAATATATAACACAGTATCAAATTTTGAACCACTCTGCGATGCTTGATTCAGAGCACTCAAAGCTTATTAAACAAAATTCTGACTGAAATTTTCTGATTCAAATTACAAATGCCCTCATGGAAGAGATTTATTCCTTTTAGAAAGAGGAGGTCACGAGGACACTGCCTGAGCTACCAGAAATCCCAACATGTATTTGCAAGTTCCTTTTAAGCTGTGGTAGCATCTTTCTGAATCTGTAAGTTCCAACTGCTTTTAAAGGAATCACTTGATTCTCCCTCCTCCCAGAAATATTTCCATCAGCATAGTATCATCATTCAATTAAATGAAAACTCCCAAAATCATGGCAGTTTTCAAGACTAAATTCATTTATACCTTGTTTTGAATTTATGGAAAATCCACGCCCACCTTAGCCCTACCTCTGGGTAATATTTTCTCCATGACAGGGCCTCACTGGGGAAATTCTAACTGAAGATAACAGCATAGTGTATTAAATGTTACCAGTATTCCATTTAATATTAAGCAATTGCATGGCAGGCTATTTAAATACCTAAGTTAAAAGTGATACATTAATACTGAGTACACTGCTACTGTATAAAGTCCTTTCTCCTAGTGATTTCCAACAAGCACCATTTAAGTGCCAACCTACTATCACAAGAGTTTACTATTTTATTTTTGCTCCAAAATGGCATCAACAATGATGGGGTGCTTTCAGGGGATTGTTGAACAGAATTTTTACAACAAAAGAGCACGCTTAGGGAACAGCAAAATATCAACAGTAGTAAATGCAATGTTTGTGTTAGCACTCCTCAAAGCCACACACCCTCATCAAACAAGCAGCTTCAAAGCATGCGCAATTGCAACTGAAGTGTAACTGACTTCCGCACAACTGGCAGATTTCCTGTCCAACAATTACCGTGTGGTCATCTGTAGCTGAATGGTTACAAACATCAAGTTAGTAAAATATCCCCAACCCAATATATCTGTTTAAAAAAATAAAAAGGAAAAGGAGTCAAAGTGACCAAACCTCCTCATCTGCCAATTCTCTGTGACTTCTTTTATTCCTTTTTCTTTTCATTGGGAAAGAAAGGAAAAACAAAAACAAACTAAAACCCTCTCTGTAATATCTGTGTGTTCAAAGTGTCAAGTCCCCGTGAGCTCATTTACAGCTTTTTTTTTTTTTTTTTTTACCGTTTACTTTGCTTGTCTTGCCTGCTAATTTCTTACTGGAGGAAATCAGCGCTTTCAGGACGAGCTGTTCCTTTAACCCCTTTGACTGGCTCCTCCTTGGAGGCGAGCGAGGCGTGCTGCAGTGTCCGGGAACCCACCTAGAGGGCCCCCTTGACGCCAGCACATCCCCTGTCAGGCAGCAGTCTCTGCAGCCGGTAGGGCTGCTGCAGAGTTAATGTACAGGACCACGGAGCCTGCAAGTGTCCTGAGCTGCTCGGAGCGGCACAGCCCAGGGCAGACAAGGCGGCTGCGACGACTCCAAAGGTTCTGCTGGAAATTCGGCGCTGGGGGACCCCAGCAGGAGCCTGTTGCCATTGTGTTTTAAAAGCATGCAAGGTCTGTATGGCTTGGGCATGAGAATCTTTCAGATGTCAGAGCACCAGAGTAAATGACACCTATTGGGGAATTGAATAGGGGACAAAAAAGAGAAAAGAGAGAAGAAAGGCAGCGGGAAAGAAATTCTTGGACAACGTCTGACTCGCAGCTGTGAAATTCATTTTCTTAACAAGGCAAAATATGAAAACCCCGCACATGGTTTTGATAACAACAAATTAAAGGGGTTTCTGCAGCAAAAAGGATCGATAGCTTAGTCATTTTACTTAAAGAGAGCAGACAGCCTTACTGTGGGGTTAGGCAGCTGAGATGAATTTTCTTCATGACACCACCTTCTGAAGTCATAATGGTAACTGATGGTATTCCTGCCCTGCAAAGCAGAAATTGCTCATTGCCTTCCTACTTTTGCAGTTGAAAACCAGCAATTCTGAGATTTGGGGAAGAAGTTGGCTTTGATTGTACATGGTTTCTAGCCCCTCTGCCCAGGTCTTTGTCCGACACGTCTCAGAAGGCAGCACTGCGTTAAAGTGACCACACATGAATATGTGCCTAAGAAAGAAGAAAAAGCAATATTCATTTCTAAAGGACAGCATGGCAAAGCAACCTGAAGTTTTCCACTTCCCTTCTAATACGTCTTTAACAAGGATAACAAGAAACTGTCTTTTGACTCCCTTTTTTCCACATTCCAGAGTCCTTCTTGCAAGGATGCATTAATTTACACTCTAGGCAGTTGGATTTTTACCAGGACAATATTTGCCACCATTTAGGATAAACGAATGAACTGGTTATTTTAGTGTTTTTGACTAATTAGTAGAACCTAAATGGATGGACTCCTACTTGCAGTGCTCTGTGATGTTTCTTTCTTCAAACCCCAGAAGGGCTTTTTTTGTTGTTCTTTGTTTTTGGGGGGTATTTTTTTGGAATTCAATACTTGTTGCAATAATTGCCCATGATAGCTGCTCACACAGGAGAGTTGGAATTCATCCGTGAAAATCACTACATGTAACATAAGAGACCAGGAAAACACCGATGAGAGAAGACCTGCAAATATGATGCACGTGAATAATTTCCCCTTTAGGAGGCATTCCTGGATATGGTGAGTAATCAATACCCCCTTCACTTTGTGCAACTCAGAATTATAAAATTCCCTGACAAGTACCAGAGGCAGATTTATCTTGAACAAGCATATCGGTATCAAGTGAGGATGAACAGTAAAACATGCTTAAGACCAAATATTTCCTGAGAAGTAATGGTTATGCAATAACAAATTAGTTGTTACTATAAAAGCATCCCCAAGTAAAAGTCAACTATGAGGACATTTGCAATGGCTAACATTTCATAGAGGAAAAAAAACCCACAACAACTTTGTGAAGGGCAACCATTTAACTGATAATAAATAAAAGAAAAAGGGAGATTTGGGATTTGTTTTTGCTCTCTTGTTTTCTTTTATTTGAAGATCCCCTGGGGAAGGACACATATATTCCTGATATTTAACATCGATTTGCCTGGCCTTAGGTCCTCGGAATTTCTGAAAGAAGGTTAAGGGGAAACTTAGAATGTTGACTCTATTTTAAAATAATACTAAGATGGGTTGGTGCCTCACGTTTAAGGAATATGTTAACTGTTCAAGAAATATTTCTACGAGGAAGAAGTAATTAAATAGAACTCTAGCACATGCATCATGAAGTGTGCAGACTCTCACAGAACTTGCATACTGCGTTGATTTTGCTCATGTATTAAGGTTCCACATGATGTATTAAGGTCCCTGGACATGTGACATCATGTACCATTTTATTATTAGAGTTTATGACTGGTTGTATAGAGGAATTAATTGCTGAGGGTATTATCAGGGCAAAGCTCATTATTTAAAATTGCTTGTTTGTTTGTTTGTTTACCAGACCTTTAGTTAGAGGAGGCTGGGTCCACTCTCCCCTAGCAGAAACTTTGTGAATGCATGATAAAGGCACAATTGAAGGTTTACGGCTGCTAACATGGTTTGTTTGGGATACTGCAATGTGTCTCCTTTTGAAAGTATATTTCCCAAGTACATTTTTTGTCTGGCCTCAGGATAAGTAACAGACCTTAAAATACAGGTTTCTGAGGTTTTTCCAGTTGCTTTTATGACAGTGTCTCCAATGGAAGCTTTCTGCTATCTTAAGGCTCCACCAAAATCACTTGCCGGTTTGTTGGATGTTTTAGCTTGTTTGCTACAGATCAGTAACACAGGAGGGTGGGTGACGTCCTCCGTCACTCTGGGCAGGTGCTCATATTCTGTCAACACCAGATCCATCCCGGATCGAAGCTGTGGCGTATCTTCTTTCTCTGCTGTCCAGAGCCACCATCCCCACCCTCCAGTGTGCTTGGGGGAGGGAGTCTGGGTGACTTGCCTGCAAGCCTCAGTGGCCCACTTCCAAGTGCATCACCAGAGTTCCCGACTAGGTGGGAGGTTTGGTGCTGGGGCCTTGCTGGTCCTGAGGGTGAGCGTCAGGCACCGGCTGTGAGGTTCTGGTCATTCTTACAGATACATTCACATAATAGTCTGTAACCCTCAGGTAGAGAGGGCCTGGAAACAGGCCCTGACACACAGTAGGCATTTGTCATATATATTTTTTCTATTCCTTATGCCTTAACCAAGGTTAATTTTGTACCTATTAAGATTTATTTGGGGGAAAAGTTTCCATTGTCATTTCTATGAAGTATATCTTGCTATAAAGCAACAGTTTTTGTTCTGCGTAAGCTCTGTTGTTTGGGTCCATTTGTTTATGTTTCAATAGGGAGGATGCATGCACCCTGTGAATGCCTACCGTTATAACCACCTATTATTTTGTTACATTTACCTCACCTCTACTTCTGACTGGAAAGAAACAAGCTATTCAACTCTAGAGTTTTTGAAAGAATGCAAATGTGCTTATTCATGCTTCTCTAGATTTGTAATATATATGTTTGAAAGCTGCATAGGGAAGTTGAGAGTCCTGGTGGTTTTCTTTTGTGCCTGAAGCTAGGAAACCCTTCGAGCATTTCACCACACGATGTGCCAGTTTGTTGCTGTCGTGGCCAGACGGAGCCAAAGTGGGGTGTGAGTGCCCTGTGTATCTTCTTACTTGGGCCCCTTAAAAAGATTCATGAGGAAGACGTTGAACTCGAAGGAGGTGGTGGTTTTTTCCAGGTGACCCAGTTAATGTTGTGTTTGGCTCTCAACTTCACCAGTTGTTGTTGTTCTCTCATTTATAACCTCACCTTTCAATGCTGCAGTAAGAGATTCTAGGTGTTTGTTGACAGAAAGCCTTCTTTTCCTTTGTCCTACTGTGAGAGTCCCTAATGGATTAGATTCCATGCTCATGAATTATCATGCTAAGGAGCAAGGACTTGCCAAGTTGTTCTCCTTTTCATTTCCAAAGACTGCCTTTCCTCATTCTCACATGCAGGGTTTTTTTCCCCCATAAAGGGGCAGATCAGAAGTTGGCGAAAGACCAATCAATGCTAGGGCAGAAGAAACATTTTAAAAGAGATGCATGCTTTGGTTTCCTGAGCTCTAGCTCACCTCTATGAAGGCTCCAAACACTTGGGGTAGGCAGGACACAGAGGAACATGTGCTTTTTCTCTTCTGCTTTTTGAGAAGCTGGAAGGAGGGGAAATTGAGATTACAGGGGATCTGGAGTCATCTTCATCTAGAAGTCGATCAGAGGCAGTGATTCAAACGGAAGCCTATGTACAGAGTTCCCGCTGGGGCTCTCATCCTTCTGCCCTGGGGCTGGCCGGGTTGGTAACTGAGCAATAGCTTTACAAATCCATTGTTTACTGGTTACAAGTTAAAGTTAATAAGTGGTCTGATTACTTGTCTTAATAGAACACTACCCCTTGAGTCCTAAAAAAGTGGTGTGAAGAATGTGCTTTTCTTGTTGAAACCTACATTAGAAATATTTGCTAGAGGATTTTATTACGAAGGCTTCCTTCTATTACACTTTTCAACCTTTGTGCTGCCAAGCCAAACAAAGATAAGGGTTTGCCTCACTAGGTAAATAAGTGCTATATAGCTCTTCTTATTTTTTATTCTGAGTAGTTGTGAGAATATTGTGGTAGCCTAGGAACTTGGGATCAGATCTTGCATGGTTGGAAAAAGAGAATTGTAAGTCAGCTTTCTAGGAATTTAAATTTCATTTAGTAGCAATTAAGATGACTCTCTAGAAGCATGATGACATGGGATTCTATGCACGGGCCTATCAAAAATGACATAACATAGTGTGCCTAACATATATTTGTAACTTTTTGCCTTCCTTAAAAGATGTAACAACTTTGTATAAAAATGCTATAGTTTCATGCCAGAAACACCAGGGTCATGTTGGATACAACTGAATTTTTACGTTTGCATTTACAAAATTTAAGACAGCATTTTATTTAAATACCTTTGCATCCTTGTTATGATGGATTCAAATGACACGGGGAGAGGACCGTGGGGACAGAAGTGGAAGGCGTGGCTGGGCGGTGCTGTGCTCAGTGGGCTCCTCTGGGGAACCTGAAGAAAACAAGGGGCAGTGAAGGTGGACGGTGCTTAAGTACTTTACCTCTTTGTTGCTTATACTTCCGTCTGTTAAAGCTCACTCGCCTAAATGCTGTGATCAAATTCTCTTGATGGCTGAGAGCTGACTTGGATCAAGAGGCAAAACAGGGTGACTCCGCACCGTGGCTCAACACTGAGGCATCTCCTTCCCTTGTCCAGGCTCCCCACAGCTTTGCACTGGACTTTCCTTCCCAGGTTCCTGATCGGGTTTAATCCAGCAAGTCACAGTCTGGTGTTTCCTCCAGAGACCAAGGGTTCAGCCAGTTTCTAGCCCATTTTGCTTTGTTTCCTTTGATCAGAATCCTTTATGGAATAAGGCAAGATATAAATTGATATATTAATAATATCATATGCATGTATGTATTTTTCATATATTTTTTCCGTAGCAAATTCAATGAATTATATAATCAGAGAAAGGCAAGATGGCCTGCTTCTTAGTAAAAGATAATCCTTCTTATCTTGCCTCTTAAAGTTTCATCTTCTAAGTTTTCTGCTCATCCTATTTTGAAACTGCAGGAACTCAACCTAGAACTGCATTTTTCAGAGTTTATATTTTGGCTAATAGGATGATTTCACTTCTCCTATGAGAATTTTAGTGGGTTGGGGAGACACTGAATGTGTTCCTCGTGCGATGCATTGAAGGACAGAATGCATCATGTCTCATGTCGGCTAAGGGAGCTCTGCTCATTGGAGTCAACGTAAAATCCTTCCACCCTCTGCTCACCCTCCAGGGCGACTTCAGCCTATTGCCCAGCTTGCTTCAGTGCCATCACTTCCTCCAGAGGACAAAACTACCCAGCAGTTTTAGAATACAAATACCAAACTCTAAGTTTGACTCTGAATTTCTGTTGTGGCTACATCCAGTTTACTTGGAAACATGATAAACTTTAGATAGAGCTCATAATTATAAAATCTCATCTTGTTCACAGACCTCTGGGGCTCAGTGTAAAGTCAGTCATCATTTAAGGCAGAAGTTCAGGTTTAGATAGGATACAGTGAAGACTCCTTTAGATGGAATACTGATCTTATTAAACATGTCATTGTTCTCCCAGCTTCCTTCCTATTTTACTGCTTTGTATTGCCTCTAGCTGTGTTCTCCTTAATTCCTGTTAGTAATATCTTATAATTTTAAGATGAAAATAAACACATTTTTTTTTCATTTAAAAAATTGATTAAGAAATGGTGTGCCAGAGGAGAAAAGTTGCCATCTGTAACACCAGTGTTCTGACAACTTTGGAGATTAAATACAACTTTAGGTCCCAGCCAGCTTTCCTCTGTAGTAAAACCGTACACTTTGAATTGCTGACAGGGTACATCTTCAATGGGCTGTGTGGGTGGCCCAAGCCAGGGAGATTTTAGACAATTCCTACAAAATGAAAAAAGAAAGAAAATGTTCTCTATCATGTGAAAATGATTAGCTATGAATTTGGGATGTTTTTCTTCTATTAAATTATTTACTTTCAAACCCCTTGTTCCTGCACTCCTTTAAGCTATTACCAAGTTACATCCACTAACGCTGTGGTACTCAGATTCAGAGGGGAAGAAAAGGCAAGTAAGAGGAAAAAATAGTTCAGAATTCTGATAAAAAAACGAATCAAGAAGAGATTTTAACCAGTTTCCCACTTGCCACCTTCCTTTTTCCCTCCCTCTCCTCCGCCCCTCCCTCTCCTCCGCTCCTCCCTCTTTCTCTTTCAGCAATAACCACTTTACCTCGTCATTCCCCCCTTTGATCACAGCCCACATGCATTGATACTCATTAATAGCTTGTCTAGCTGTAGTATCATCCCAGTATTTCACCATAGCTCCAAAATGTCTCTAGGACGTAAGTGAACTGCTACAACTTATATCACTTGATGGACTATGAGGTGGTATTTCCAGTTGTTAGAGAAGTATCAGCCTGTAAACCTACCCAAGACAATATACTTCAACTAGAGATTGCAAAATTTTAGGATATGTATTTGGTTTTAAAAGTGGTTAATCCAGATTCTATGTAGTCAGGTTATTGGCTGGGGAAAACAAAACAAAGCAGAGCAAAACAAAACAAAACAAAACAAAACACCCCCTTAGTCTTCTCTAATCCCTGGGTTGTGCTGTGCGTGACTTTGGGAGAGTTCTCCGAGCTCGTCACCACCTGTTGGAATGAGTGCCATGGCTATTTGCCTGCTCCACGGTGAAGAGCAGACTATTAATGAAACTCTCATAGCATAATTATAGTAATAATTTTTTAGACTGTTAAATAATGACATAATAAACCTCTTGGATGAATTTTCAGTTTTCATTTTTAAGTATGTTTTATTGCTTATGCTATTACAGTTGTCCCATTTTTTCCCCTTTATCCCCCTCTGCCCAGTGTCCCTGTTGCCTCCAGCATTTGCCCCCCCACCCCAGGTTCATGTCCATGGGTCATACATATAAGCATATAAGTTCTTGGCTTCTCCATTTCCTATACCATTCTCAACCTCCCCTGTCTATTTTGTACCTACCATTTATGCTTCTTATTCCTTGTACCTTTTCCCTCTTTCTTCCCCTCCCCCTCCTCATTGATAACCCTCCATGTGATCTCCATTTCTGTGATTCTGTTCCTGTTCTAGTTGTTTGCTTAGTTTGTTTTTATTTTTGTTTTTTGTTTTTTTTAGGTTCAGTTGTTGATAGTTGTGAGTTTGTTGTCATTTTACTGTTCATAGTTTTGACCATCATCTTTTCCTTAGATAAGTCCCTTTAACATTTCATATAACAAATATAATCATTACATACTTCATGGAAGAAATCTATACTAATTGAACCCCCAGGCCCATATCCTCACCACATATTTTCACATAAATTACACCATTTACTGTCAACTAAAATGTTCAGAAGTGGGTCTTATTTGAATGCATGTGTGCAGGTGAGGAAAGTGATGCTCATGGAAGGTACATAACTGGCTCAAGGTCACATTCGAGGTATCTGTTACTTTACAAAGCTGATCCACTCAAAGTCAAGTCTGGCCTGCTTTGAAGCCCATTGGTTTTTATTCACCATATTGTTCAGTGGTAGATACCTTAGCACTCTGGCCATGGACCTTCTGGAAAACAGATTAGCAGTAAGACCAGAGAAAATAAGCAGATTTAGACTGTCAGTTAGCAAGTTGGGTATGTACGTGGGATGCCTAAGGAGTGCCAAGGGGCTTTCCTGAGAAG
The DNA here is from genome assembly GCF_019186645.2 of Phyllostomus hastatus. Lineage (NCBI taxonomy): Eukaryota > Metazoa > Chordata > Mammalia > Chiroptera > Phyllostomidae > Phyllostomus > Phyllostomus hastatus. Next base: position 31,634,244 of record NW_025333916.1, read on the forward strand.
CCCCTCGTGATCATGTTACACTATGACTTATACTTCCACCTGCCAGCGGTTCTTTTTGTTTCTGGTTTTTTTTTTTTTGTTTTTTTTTTAAGAATGAGAAATTTTACACGGATTTGAAGTGAACCATGTTCCCAGGGCCACTCTGGCCTATAGTATCCTTCTCTGAGCAACTGCATGAGGAAAGGTGCCCCACCTCAGGCAGATGAATTAGAAATGCAGAGTGTGGCACTTGGTGCGTTAATAGGCAGAGCCTCTGCACAAAGCAAGAGGCATCCCGTCCTCCGGGCGAGTGGAGCACGGATGAGTCCGGCTCTGCTCATCATCTCTGCCAGGCCCTGCTGGGCAGTGATCAGACTGCACAGCCCTGGCCCTAGTTTAACACGGCTCCACCTTCCACCTTGAAGGGCAGTTATGATAGTCAGATGAAATGTTTTTGAGCGTGCTTTGCCAACAATAAAAGATCTTGCTGCCATCATTGCTACTTTCTTCAAAATGTTCTAATTATAGGTCTTTAAAATTATTTTTTTGCACAGGGAAAAACTATTAACTTTTTCTGCAATCAGAATTAATGCCAAGCAGCCAAAGAAACATTTTAATCATGAAATGGCTGTTGAATGTTGTGATTTGTGGTGAATTGGACTGAAACATGTGGGATATAACAATGTATGTAATCAGATGGGACGTGCAGGTAAATAGATAACAGTACTGCCTTGAAGATCAGTGAGGAGAAAGCCAAGGAGATAATTATAGTTCAGTAGAGGGCAGAGGAACGTAGGCACATACAGAGTATATGAGAGTCCAAAGGAAGAAATAACTTAACTGGATGGTCCGACCACATTATAGAAGTCTGGAAATGAGGAACTGAAGTGTATCTGGTGGTTTTGAGAATTAATACTTATTGGCAACGCTTTGGGAAATGGTTTAAGGGAGTGTTGGGGACAAGTTATATCTTAGGGATTATAAAAGCAGAGGAAAGCAGTGCACGTTGCTTTCAAACTTGTAGACAAGAAGGACCAAAGGAGGGGGGTGGGAGAGGGGAGAAGAGGAGGGAGGAAAAACCAATAATCAGTGAAAAACACTAGGTACTTGTAAGGGTCAGGGAACATGTCCCAAAGGAGGTAGGATCTGAACACCTAGTGAAGGACATAGCTTCCCCCAAGACAGGAGAGAGTGGGGGAGGATGGATGCAGGCGATGGTGGGTAAAGGGAGAACCTGAGGGAGCCTGGGTGTGACGCCGTCTGTTCTCTCTGGGAACCGGAATTTAAGATCCTGTCTCAGAGGGAGGACCCCAGAGGGGCAGGTGGAGAATCGTAGGGTATGGGACAGTTTCTGTGCATACGGAGAAGCTGCTGGAGGGGGAAGTATGTGGCAATAAAGTTGAAGAAAACTCAGTGATGCTGATTAAGTGTTTAAAGTCAATAAAGGATGTTTTATTTTGCTATTAAAATTACTTAACAAAGTGTCATGTCAGGAAAAGAGGCAGAGATGTGACAGAAATGTTAGAATTCTTAATTACTAAATTCAAAACTGTGTTGTAATTAGAATTTCTCCTATTGATTGTGTTTTGGGGATTCCAAAAAATACAGAGTTGGTTTTATTGTTTTCATTGTCTGTTTGGTGGTGGTAGAGCTGTTTTATGAACATATTAATTATATTGCATTACTGGTTTCATGACCCGATTTTGGAAATATGCAATTTCCTAGGCTGCCTGGAAATAACTCTGGGGCGGCAAACAGATGCTCTTAAGATGTTCACTTTGAGTTTTATCTTCAAATGAATAAAAATCACAGTTGGAAGACAGGGCAACATGATTCATCTTTGCTCATTTTTTAATAGGAACCTTTCTGCAGTTTCTCTTGGAATGTCACAAACCCATACCTATGTCACCTGGTTTCACAACAGTTTCTTCAAACCCCTTCTGAAGTTTACTTGAAAGGGTCCCTGGTCTCTGAGAAACTTGAGGAAAATAACAAAGCACAATATGATTTTAACCAGAATGGATATAACCTAGTTTAAATAGTTATAAATTTAAATTCTCTTTTATGTTTTCATGATACCCAGGGGCAGGGGAGGAGGGATAACAAATATAAGATATAATTAATGGAAAAATTTAAATAACCTAGTAATTTTTAGGCTGTAATTATAAACCCTATATTGCACCATGAGTAAAGGAGATATTATGAATTCCTTTTATCTCTTCTAATCATCAGCACTTTCTCCAGGGGCTACAGAGCTTCCTCTTTAATTTTCCTGGAGTTCAGTGCTCGTGATTACTTTGTACAGGGCTTTCTTTGTAGGATTTATGCTGCACCTCCAAACTTCCAAATAAGGTACTAGGCAGTTCTAGTCACTTATAAGGGAACTTTATTCTTTCCTCCCTTTAACTTTTCATGTTTTTCTTTTTAAATCTGATGATGAAGAGGTTGAACTAAATGTTCACTTTGATGCTATAAAAGTCTGCGGTACTGTATCTTATTAATTTACCCATTTTTGTCTTGTTTAAGCATGACTGCCCTTTTATTAAAGGAAGTGCTGACAAATAATACATTGGTGAACAAACTACTCCAGGAATGAACCCTGGTATTTTTTTCTGAAGTATTTGGCCCCTGCTGTAGAAAACCCTTAGTCTCTCAGCTCTAGGTATTTGGCTTAATTCCTTCTCCACAAAACTGCACTTTATTATTTTTTCCAATCCTCACCCAAGGACGTGTTTATTAATTTGAGAGAAGGGGAGAAAGAGAGAGAGAGAGAAGAGAGAGAGAGAGAGAGAAAAGGAATATTGATGTCAGTGAGGGAGAAACATTGATCAGTTGCCTCCCATATGTGCCCCAACTGGGGATCCAACCCACAGTCTAGGTATGTTCCCTGACCAGGGATGGAACCCACAAATTTTTGGTGTATGGGACAATGCTCCAACCAACTGAGCCACCCAGCCCAGCCAGGGCATAGAACTATACTTTAAATATCAATCTTTTTCATAAGTAAGATGGCAACATTTTACCTATTAATGCTGATATTCACAGTAATTGAGAAAATACACCCCATATACCATTTGTATGCCCCTTAAGTCTTCCCAGCTCTTTTCTTGGTCAAAGGTCTCTGGCCCATCCTTTTTCGCCCATTCTCCATCTAGTCTAAACAAATAACAGGATAGGAAGTTCTCAGTAATAAAAACCTTGACATTGGGTTGTTTCATACATGTGTGTTTGCTCAGTAAACTTAAAACAAATAATTAGCACAAGGAGGGAGAAGCCATTGAGATTCTGGAGAAGAGAAAGCTAGCAAGCCAATAGTGGGCAAGTGGAGGGAACCAAAATTTTGAGAGTAGTGAAAGACAACTCTTACAAGTCACAATGTAAGCCCTTGGGACCTTTGGTGTCTGATTTCTAAAAGAAGAAAATACTTGCAAAATCCCACTTTCTGGAGTGCAACCCATCTAAGACTTATCTTTGGAGAGAGGTTAAATATTAAGGTAGATCTAGATGTCACCATTTTAAAGACTGACCACACCTGCCAGGCCTTCATTGCACATCTTTTTGTTTCAAGGAACTTTCTGGAACCAAGCTAACTTCTGAGACTTCATGGTAACAAATCATATTCCATTTTATTCATGAGAGCAGCCAGCTTGATTACTTTGTTCTAATTTATAGCCCAGCACCAAGTCCACTGTTCTGCCTGCTAGGTACTCTGCATTGTGCAAGGAGAAGGATGGGTAACAAAGTTTGTAGGGTTAGGGAATTCTTAAATTAAATGTCTTTCTGTATTACTTCAATAATGTTGTCCTGCCATGTTTTGAGATAAGGCACAGGAACTTATGCTATAAAAATCATAAAGATAATAATAATAAATATCACACTTGTGAGGTTACTAATGGCAGTTATAAACGAAGTTTTTTTTATGGATAGTTTATCTCATTTAATCCTCCCCCAAGCCCATGACACGAGTGTGTCATCTACTTACTATGGGTGTAGAGTAAGTTATCTAACCTCGGTGCTTCAGTTTTTCAGCTTGTAAAGTAGGGGTAATAAGTAGTTCTCACTTCTTGAACTGCTGTGAAGATTAAATGAGAAAACCAGTCAAGTGTTTGGAAGAGCACCTGTCACTCAGTAAGTAACTAACCAATGGTGGCTGTTGTTATTGTCTAGATTAAGAGACTAGGCTGTGGAAGATTATTCAGGTTGCCTGGGGTAATCTAGTTCCCTCAGTGGCAGGTTCATGCTAACCATGGCCTCCCTATCAGCTCCAGATTGCTTGGAGGACTAAACTACTTCTATATCACGTTTTTTGAACTTTTTGGCATATACTAGAGACAATACCTTGAGTTGAGTTTGAATTATGAGAATAATGCATTGCTCCTCATTTCTCTAATTTCAATAAGGATCCTACCCTAGGAAAGCTACTGTGTTGTCTCATTTTGAATCAGTACCTACTTCATGCAGGATGAATTTTCTTCCTATGCGTTGCTTACCCATGACCTTCACCATTAGATTCTCAGTTCTTAACACAGTGCCGGACACAGAGCAGTGCTCAATAAGCACTTTAGAGTGAAAATTACAATCCATATTAGTGTACCTAGAATTTAGTGCTTTCAAGGTTAATTTCTTTTTTAATTTAATCTTACTGTATTTTCCCCGTCATCATTTAGTCCCCTTATAATGCCCCCCTCAAGAAATCACCATACTGTTGTCCATGTCCATGAGCCCTTTTTTTTTCTTGCTCAATCCCTCTATCCCCTAACCTGTACCCCCAACAAGCTGTCATCCTACTCTCCATCTATGAGTCTGTCCCCATTTTCCTTTTTAGTTCAGCTTGTTCATCAGATTCCACATATTAGTGGAATCACGTGGTATTTGTCTTTCTCTGACTGGCTTGTTTCACTTAGCATAATGTTCTCCAGGTCCATCCATACTGTTGCAAAGGGTAAAATATTCTTCTTTCTTTTATGATCAAGTAATATTACATTGTGTATTTTTCAGAAAATAATCTATGTGTTTGGATAAGTAAAATTTCTATAAAAATTGTCATCTTGAGCATGACTAATTCCCACACATCTTGATTTGTACTTGGGAGAGTTCAACTGCATCTGCAGAGGCAGCCATCCTAATGACCTGTGTGTATCTGCAAACCCCACATCACAGCTATTGCCCCAAATCACATCCTTATCTAAGACACTAATTCCATCAAACATATCCCTTCCAACATTATTCCATCAAACATATTCCCTATTTGAATTATTAGATATATTTATTCTTCGGTATAAAGGTTAGGAACATATATTTTTAAGTCACAGAACTTTCCATTAAGCAAAAGCTTAGGCAGTGACTTAATATATAAAATAGGCATGACAGGTCTTGAAGAGCATTTCTATCAATGCTACACTTTTGAAGAAAGGCTAGGGAAGCTGGATCCCGACTAGACAACAGACCCCACATAAGTCCCTCCAGCCCTTGCTCTAGTACCCTTGGTGGGGCTCCATGGTGTTTAAGACCTGACCTGCTCTGTGATGGACCTTGTATAGGAATGTACTTTTGCCTTTTGCTGTGGGTAGTCCTTTAAAACATGGTTTACTTGGTTTTCCTTGAACTCCAGGTAAAATTAACCCTTTCTTCTGTTCTAGAGCTCCTTGTACTTCCCAACAGTATGGTCTGTGTTGCTATATAGTAATCATTTCCATGGGTGGAGAGGCAGCTGACTTAGTGTCTAAGAACACTGACTCTGCATCCAGAGTGCCTGATTCACATCTGGATGAAAGCTTTCTAGCTGTGTGACTCTGGGCAAGTTTTTTACCTCTGTCCTCCTCAGTTTCCTCATCTGCAAAATAGAGGTTATCATAGTTGTACCTCATAGGCTGTTGTGGGAATGAAAGATTATGACAGATGCAAAGTGCTTAGAAAGTCTCTTGGCATTGTTAGAAAGGCTCTGCCATTGCTAGTTGTCTCTATAGCTACTGAGCATCATTGTCACATAGGGGTCCCTCAATAGGAAGCCCTGAGACAAAGATTTGTGTGCAAATGGTTCATTTGGGAGATTATCCCAGGAAACACCAGCAGAAGAGTGGGGAAGTAAGGCAGGAAGGGAACAAAATGCCCCTAAAGGGTACATTATTGGTAACATAACTGAAATAGGCAACTGGGACTCAACCCCATTGCGAGGTTCTGGGAGATGACGTGGAACTTTCTTTAGATTTGTCCTACCCAAGGGATGAAGACATTGGAGGATTTATCCTTCAACTCTCATTCTTCATTGCTGGATGACTACTACTCCAATAAATTATTTTTTGTCATTTCCAGCCTTGCCTACACACGAGCAAAGCCATAGCCCATGCTTAAGACTGGGAATAGAGCCCTGACAGCACTTACTACAGAACTGTAAGAATTCTCCAGGGTTTTCTTTTTCTTTCCTTGACTCATATACTGGGCATCCATAGATCTTTGTAGAATGAGTGAATGACTTAACACGTGGATGTTTTTCTATTTGACCTTCAAAGCTCTTTGTAATTGTGTCCCACTTGATCTATCTTTAGTTCACATGATTTAATTCTCATGATTTAAAAATTTGAAGCCAGATTCCTTTTCTTAATTATACCAGTATTCTTACTATTCCCAAACACATCAACCTGAGCTCCTTACAGGAGATGCTCTGCTCTCTGCTCTGCTTATCTAAGCCCTGCCCATCCTTTAAGTCCCCCCATCTCCAAAGTGCATCTCTTCCAAGAAACCTTCTTTGACCTCAGCTCACTTCTCTAAAGTCTCATTGACATAAAGAAGACTGGACAATCGAATGTTTCTTTATCTACTCTCTGGTGAGTTTCCATAATTAATGCATGCTTCAAGGCTAAAAAAATATTCATGTCTTATAGACCTCTCATCTTTTTCACAAACTTGGCCACATCCTACATAGTTAGCACTATCAAATACTTAGAGGCATTGATGCATGGGCTTTGGACTTAGGCAACCACAGTTGTACCCTTGTTCTTCCACTCAGGAGCTGCATTGCTTTAAACACTATATGACTTACTTGCACCTCCTTTTTGCCTCATCTAGAAAATATGGGTAACAATCCTACCTCATCGTATTGCCATAAGAATTAAATGAGAAAATGAGAAGTTATGTATAAAATTGTTAGCACAGTTCTCCTTAGAAGTAGGGGCTTAATCAACAGGATTTGCCAGATTCATTTGATTCTAAAGTAATCAATTCCTTCTTACAGTTGTATTGCTATTGCTTTGATTTTAGATATTTTCAAAATATGACATTCAATGATATATTAAAAAATATTTGTATTTTAAATATTAAAGTATTGAAATTTTATATGACAATAGTTTGTCAGATGACTTTGAAATGGAATATGCCATATTTTTCACATTTTATTTAAAACATCAATTATATCTGTTAGTTAACATGACAATTAAAAACATGGAATCCCTTTGGATATTAAAATGAAGCTTTATTCTTGTTTTATTGTGAAAGAGCTTCAAGAACTATTTTATATATTTATATTTTTTCAATGAGAACATACTCTAGAAGGTTAACTCAAACTTCAGTGTATTAGGGATCTAGACCTTTGTTCCCAATGTGGTGGAGATGCTGAGGGTTGAAGTCATTAGGGAAGGTAGTTGTATCAGACATGCCTACAAGAATTTGTGAAAACAAAACAAAACACAACATTCGGCCCTCTTCTTCCCATATCAGTGACAAGGAGTTTCAGAATCTGGGGGTGGTAAGGTGGATAGGAAGATTAGGTGACCTGTGTATTTTGACAAAGTGTTTGAGGGGTCCCATACACATTTCTCTTAGCAGGTAGTAGTATTATTTTAGGGAAGGCGCCCATGCTTTAGAGCTGTGTTGAACTAAGTTTAAATTCAACTCCCATGTTCATTGGCTGCTTTTGAGCAAGTTACCTGATTTTTATGATCACTTTCCTCATTCATAAAAGAACATTACAGTAGTACTAATCACCCAGATTTGTTCTTAGCATTCAGTGAGATAATATATAATTTATTTGTTTATTCAAACCTTGTCCTATTCCAGGCAGCATTTAAGGCAGCCAGCAAAAATGCAGAACTCTAACTTATAGAGGAGATTGGTGAGGGAAGGGCAAAGGAAAATACGTGCATATTTAATACAGTGAAGAAAATTACATTACATTTGCCTTAACAAATAGCATCAGAATGTTCTTGGGAAAGAGAAATATCTTTGCTGGAAAAGATATTGAAGATGCTCTTGGGGTAGGAAGAGTCCCTTGAGAATTTGGCTGCAGGTAAGTATTTGGATGACCTGAGGGTGGAATCCACTCTGTATAACAGTGGGAGAACTTGGTCTTACAGAGCCAATCAGAGTGGTGGAGATGAGGAAAAGAGATTAGAAGAGAGGAGAAGCCTAAGAAACTATGTGTGGTCAGTCGGTAGATAGACCCCTTCCCAGTGACAGGAGAGAAAAATAAAAGACCTCCAATGAGTATATGTCTTACATTAAGTCTCAGGAAGGCTTGAAGTGATTTTGGTGGTGTTGGTAATATGCACATCAAAAAGGAATGCATTGCGTTAGCAGGAGAGGTCAGTGAGCCTCCAAATTTATCACATATTAAGGACTGAGTTTGGAGGCTCTTACTGGTCACAAAGTTGGGAAGTTCAAATCAATGCTGTTAATATCTCAAGGGAGACAGAGAGCCCTTCCTCTCCATGGTTTTAAAAAAACATGCAGTCTAAAGGTATACCAGATGGAAGGTGAAGTTCTTGCAAAGCTTCCCAGGAGCCAGGTGTAACACCGGGAGCTAATGTACAAGTCCCAGTGTCCATTAGACATAAACAACTCAATGGGTCAGGGAAAGCACACCTACTCATAATAGTAAGATTGGAAGGAAATCTGTTCTAAGGTTGAGCATAAAGAGGAATTAGATATATAAAAATCATAGCTCTTGATATTCTTAAAATGTCCGATGCCTTTTTAGTTCCACATCTTTCTACACAACTTTCTGTCAAGATTGTAGTATATTTGAAAGTTCTCTGAAAATTGAAAATGCTATATTGTTAGCTAATAATCAAAAGGAAATCTACATGCCAGATTTCATTAGAATCTCATTAAATATTATTAAAAATATTGAGGTGTTCATAAAATGATAATCTGAGTTAAAAAACGTTTCCTATTTAAAAATGCTATGTCTTTCTAAGTTACTATCTTAAAGTTAAAAACACTGTCACTTACTTTGAGTCTTCTCCTAGCCCATTATAACACTGGGTTTTAGACTCCTGAGCCCCGCTGCATTTGTGATGCCAACAGTAGTAGGCTGATGCATCCTGTGTGACTCTTAAGGATATTCTTGAGTTTGTATATGGACTTTTATTGTGCAAGAGCAGAAGGTAATGTCAAAGTTCTGAGAGGGTCTACCTCCGGTGGCCTCTGTCAGTTCTTGCCAGTTCACAAGATTGCTTCCCTGTGCTTGAAATGTTTCAAGCACAAATTCAGATGATAAAAAAAAAATAGGAACCATGAAGATGATTATGAAATGACAAGCAGCCTGAAAAGGAGGATGTAGACAGATGCCAAGGCTTCTGGAAAGTATGAATTGCCTTACATAGGAGTCCAGGTCAAAAAGTTCTTTTTCAAGAATGTGTGATATGATTGTTTTCTATTTCCCCCCTAATAAAATTCATTTGATAGTTTTTAAAAATACTACATAAGACCAAAAAGAATGGAATTCTTGATTATAGGACACAAAGACTCCCTGCATTTACCTATTTTCTATCATTTCTCCCTTTATTTTTCCAGCAAGGTGAATTGGCTATTACATATTAACAATAGGAATTTGATTTTAATACTAGAATTTGATTCTAATAATAGTCAAGTATTTGACTTGTCCATAAGAAAAATATCTTTGGTTGACAGATGAGTCCATTTGTATAAAACAGTTTTGCCTTGAGAAAATCCACTGCTTTGAATGCAATAACACATCAAAAGAATTTTGAAGATTATGGCCATTTCCCCCCTTCCTCTCCCCAGAATCTATTTTTATTCCTCCTCGTCATGAGCATCTCCTTTGGGTAATCTGAGTTGCATGTTTTCCCCACTCTTTCTGTATCCTTGGTTACTTCAGAGCTTCAATCAAGACAGGCAAAGATAAAAGAAAAAAAAGGTTTTATTTCTAAGGAAATGGCTTTGCACTACCTGATTCTTCATGCCTGTTCATCACTGCTAAGAGCTCGAAAACTGCTGAGTGCGTTGTTCAGGAAGCAGCCAGTCCATCAGTCTTACATCTATTGTTCTTAAACTGAGGCCCCTAGTGCGTTTTGCAATGTGCTTTGCACTGTTGAAACCATGTGTTTAGGAATCTTTTTGCCTAGCATGGAAAAGAATCTCCTTCATTTCTGTGTTTCCTTAAAAAAAAAATCTCAAATCAAAATACTTCAGGGAGGAGAGCAGATTGTTGTTTTTCATATGCTACAGTGCATATGAAGAATGAAAATGAATACGTATGTACTTATTTACTAGGCACTTTATGAATTAGTCTGTAAAACAAACAGTACCATTTCTCTTGTATGGAACTAAAAATTAGATACTTTTATGGATATCTCTTTCCTTTTGCTAATTTATTCAAATGTAATCTTGATGAATATATTATTACTTAATTAATGTTTTTCCTCTCCCCTGATGCTGTTCTACAAGTTTTGTAGCTGCTAATTGTATTATTTAATCTAAGTCCACTATAAATAAACTTCATAAGATTAACATTATTCATCTCTCTCCACTAAAGATAGCCGTATCACTGAGTAGCTTATTTCAGATAGAAATTTGGCTGGCATGTATTACTTACTTTTTTCTTGGAGATTTGTCATTTTTGGCATATTTATCACTGTTGGGTATTCCTGGAAGCATTAATGTATAAAATATCTGGATCTTTGTCGGTAGAAGTGATAGAGCAGGATCAGATGGATCACTGACAGGACTTCAAGTGCACTTTAAGGGAGTCTATCACCCGCATTAAAGTCATTCTGTTCCAAAATAGTTTGGAAGGCAATTTACAAAGGAAGTTTTATATTGTTTTACACATTTTCTATGAAGATTAGAAAAGTGTATTTTTTGGCACTTGCATCTTAAAGAATTCTTGAGTGATTAATTGTGTAACTTTGTGTGACATCATTATTTGTGTGTTAGGCAGTAATATTTCTCATGGGAATACAAGTACTTCAAATGTGCAGAAAATACCAAGAATTTAAATACTGATACCAAAGAGTAGTCTCTTTCCATCAGTATGTTCAGTTCTGATTTTACACCTGTGCAGTTAGAACAAACAAAGAAGGAGGTGGGTGTTTGTTTTTTAAAAATAAGGGAAGGATGGAAAGTATGTCATCTGAGGGCACCTCTGACTGTGTCATCCTAGGAAGGCTGTGACACATGCATACTTGAAGCGTCTAGGAAGCTAAGTATGATATTCACAACCAAGTAATGATGTGCTAACCTCATCCACAGTAATCACAGATAATGTGGTATTTGTATCTGCCATCCAGTTTTGAATGTAAAATGTGACCCTATTTAGAGATTTCACATAGCGACTTGGGCAACATTAATAGAACTAGAATGACCCAAAATAAAGAAGTAACGAGTGCACTTGACCCTGCATTATTCAGGCCTCAGCTGGATTGTGCTCACTTCTGGGCAGCAGACACACTAGAGAGGACAAAGAGGAGAGGGACAGGGTGGGCGAGAATCATGCCTTGTCACATATAATGTGGCAAAATCACTGCAATTATTAAAGAAAGAAAATAATGTGGGAATTAATTAAAGGACTGGTGCTTGGATCAGGGTGGTTCTTTTTTCAAGAGGAAAAGGAGTTTATTCAGAATTTAGAAAAATATGACATGCATAATAGGTACTACAGGGAGCTCTTGTATATGGAAACAATTATCAAGGTGGTATGTGAATTACTAAAACTTCTGAAGTAAATAGATAAGATGCATGAAAGTGTCTCATGCTAGCTTGGTGAATCAAAAAGAAGGAGGCATTTTCTGGGGTTTTCTATGCACAAGATACTTTCTGGCTGGTTCTTTGTAGCTGCAAATCTGAATTTGTGGGTGCACTGCAGTGAGACAGATTTCACCCCAGTGGGTCTGGATGTTCTCATGGTCAGATGAGGCACTGCGTGTGACATCACCTGCAGGGTCCAGGTGGAGGAGCAGGGATGAGAAATGTGCCCTCTGTGGTTACTAGAATCCAAAGCCATGAGTAAATGATAACATCTTAACGATTTGCTGAAATTCATCTTTGTTTCATTTGGGTTAAACATTATAATTCTGCCCTAGTTTCCCTCTGGTGTTTTGTGTCTTAGAACAGTAAACCATTCTGGATTCTTTCATCTTTTTGGAAAATACATCCATATAGATAATGCATATCTCCTATAAATTGTTTCCTGCCATTTAGTAAACTTTTTTTTAAATGAGTCATATGTTAATCAATTCCATAACATTCTAACCTGGCTTTAAATGATGTGTAACATGATCTAATATTTTCTGAAGAAATATAGAGAAAGCAATTGGTCATAGAGGTTAATATATGAAGAACGCTATATTTTTTGTTTAAGAGGATTAAATATTCACTTAAATCAGTAACATTGGATCTTACTATTCTACCAGTTTAAATTAAACTTATAGAATTATTTTATAGTTTTATGGAAGATACTTTATATCTTATGATTTTTATGTATAAAATCTGGGAAGATCATTCTAAATACATCCATAGATGTTATTTCAAGTTCAATCATATATGATAGTAACAGACATAAACATGGATTTTTCTAGAATATGATGTAGTAACAAAAAAGCAGATATTTTAAGTAAGCCAAATGTTAATCTGGATAAGAAGCTTTTCTCTAAATTACTTAGAGTTTCTCAGTTTCTTTTTTTTTTTAACTACAACACTTTGAAAATGTTGGAACCATTGGACAATAATTGGTGAATGTTTGCATGTGAGACATATGTGTTTTTTGTTGTTATTGTTGTTTTGTTTTGGCAAATTGGTGCATAAGGGTGAAAGTCATTTGGGAAGAAATTAGAAAATAAAAAATGAAAAAAAGATTAAAAAATTAAATTTATACTTTTTTAAGGTTTCTTTAAAGTAAACTTTTTTGTTTTAAAACAGTTTTAGATTTACAGAAAAATTGCAAAGTTACTACATATACCTCACGCCCACTTTCCTCTATTATGAACATCTTACATGAGTATGGTACTTTTGTCACAATTAATGAACCAATATTACTATAGTTTTATTAACTAAAGTCCATACTTTAGTTTTATTTGCTGAGTTTTATGTAATGTCTTTTTTTCTGCTTCAGGGTCCCATCCAAAAAAACACATTACATTTAGTTGTTGTATGTCCTCAGACTTCTTGTGGCTGTGGCAGTTTCTCAGATTGTCTTTGTTTTGTTTACCTTGACAGTTTTGAGGACTACTGGCCAGGTTATTTTGTAGAATTTCTCTCCGTTGGGATTTTTTGATGTTTTCTTCATGTGTGGACTGGGGTTATGTGTTTCGGGGAAGAAGACTCCAGAGGGTAAAATGCCATTTTAATCACACTATCAAAGTGACTTATTGCTATCCATGCTAACCCTGACCACCTAGTTGTATGCAGACATATGTGTATGTAGGTATATGCACAGGTTTGTATACACACATACATACATATATACACACTTCATGCACACATACTTTTGTCATGCTTTTCCACTGTGAACTCATTCTTTTCCCTTATTTGCATACTCTACCCTTCAGAAGGAGGAGGGAGCCGTGCTCAACCTTCTTGAAGGCAGAGTATCTACATAAAATATTTGGACTTCTTCTCCATAGGAGATCTGTCTCTTCTCATTTATTTAAGTATTTATGCATGCTTTTGCAAATGTCAGTACAGACCCGTGGATCTTTACTTGATTCATTAGGTTACAACTCAGTGCTATGTTGTTGCTCCACTTGCTTCAGCTCTGGCTGTTGGGACTTCTTTCAGTCTGCATGTATGTCCCTTTGACATATCCCCATCATTGTGAGTTTATTTTCTTTTTTTTAGCACTTTCTTGCTTTCTGCCATTATAAGATGGAGGTTCATCTTGTACATTTTCATTCCCCAGTCCTAGATTTAGCCATTTCTTCAAGGGCCCCTGTTTCTCTTCATGGGAGAATTCTATTGAAAACCAAGATTTGGATATGAGCTGTGCTCGTTGCTTCTGGATATCATCGTTTCTAGGCCTTCTGGGATGACAGCCCAAGAAGTGCATGTGCGATACTTACATATACATATCTACAAGTATGTCTGTATGTGGCTATCTGTATTTATGACTGGGTAGATACATACATGTTAAAAAGCATGAGTTCATACTAAAGTTTCCAACATCGGTTATTACCCTGTAGATCAGCTATTTTCAACCATTTTTTTAATCTCATGGCACACATAAACTAATTACTAAAAAACTCTATAGCACATAAAAAATATATTACATATGTTGCTGATCTGACAAAAAAATGGCATAATTTTGATTCAGTCACACTGGACAACTACTGTTATGTTGGCTATTGTCAATTTTTTTTTTTTAATTTGACAATCTAAGGGAAAAGAGGCCAGTGCCCTGACTAAAGAGTCGGGTATTACGTGTTTTAAAAATTCCCGTGGCGAGCCGGTTGGAAATCACTTCTTCCCGTGCTCACTTGTAGCCTTTCCCCCAACAGTGAGCGCTCCCGCACTGCCCACCGTTGTTCACTCCAGCAGGGTTCTCCCGTTTATTCTGACTAAAGTCTAAATATATCAACAAAAGCTGAATTTTTATTAAAGTCTTAGGAAAATTCATTATTTTACCCCCCCAACACTGATTTTTACCCTGCAAACTTATACCTTTAAAATAATGTCTGGGTCTGGGGCACATTTCTGTACATAATGATTGTTACTTAACTTTACATTGTTCCTAGTAATTTGGATTATAGATAATATAAGTTCTCAGATAGTTCCACAATTTAAGTTTATTGCTTTAACCTTCTTTACTAATAGGCATACCCCCTACATGAGAATTATATCTGTCATAAGAAAATGGATTAATTTGAATTTTACCTTCTTTACCTATAAATCTCTGCAGTTCCTGGGGAAATGCCAAAGAACTGTATGTTGGAAGGCTCCTGCAAGTAGCTCAAAGCCAAGAGTAACTTGTGGGACCCACTTTTAGCACTTGACGTTGGCTGTCCTCTGATTTACTGAGAGTCCTTGTAATCACAAAGGAAAGCAGGGATTTGGCTTCAGACATTAAGTCAAGTCTTTTTGAGATGTCTAAACCTCAAAATGGTTAGAAACACACTGAAGAATGAATGGATTTTCAATAATGAGCCATATTTTCAATGAATGTTCTGAAGAAAAATGATAGTAAGATCTTGCATAAAATAGTTAATGTGTCTCCAATTTTCATTAATTTTGTCTTAGGTTGAAAGCTAACATAGAAAACCGATACTGTAAAGGTTATAACACTCAAGAACACTCACTTCCCTTTGAGCTCTAACAAAAATATACTACCAAACAGGGCCTTTGTAGTCTAAGATGCCAGGATCCTCCAGGGGAAAAAAAAAACAAAAAACAACTAAATCCAATTTTCAAAAGTGCTATTTTCCCACTCAGTCCAGGAAGAAGAAATATAAGGTGAGCATAATTCCTCCAGTAGGCAACAGATTAAGTTGCTCTTTGACCCCCCTTTTCAGGTTCAGCTCCCTCAACCCCTGACCCCACCCTGACATCATCATGCCATGCCTACACACTTATTTTTGTTTACCGTTCATTTGTAGACATCGAGGGTTAAATGATGTGCAAAATCAGACACAGTTCCTGCCTACATGGATTTATAATCAGAGAAGCACTCATCAACTTATCTCTCTCTCTCTCTCTCTCACACACACACACACACACACACACACACACACACACACCCTTACGTGCATGGAACTGTAACTGGGACAGATGCTATGGAAGAGAAGCACAAAGACTTCAAAGAATCTAGGAGGGATTATTTGACCTGGTCAGGGAGATCAGGAACGGCTTCCCTGAGAAATGGATGTTCATACTGTGACTTGAAAGATCAATAAGAAATAACCAGGAAAAGAAAGACAAGAAAGACTGGAGAGAGAACCGTATGTGGCTAATGGACAAGTAATGAGGGGTGCATGCAAAAGAAGCCAGAAGAGCCAGAGCGGAGACAGGCACAGAGACGGGAGATGAGGCCAAGCACGTGGGCAGGGCCAGCCCATCCAGGTCTTGCAGCCATGCTAAGACCCCTTACATGATCCTGGAAGTGATGGGCAGCCACTGTGTTTCCCAGATAAGAATGCCATTCACATGTATGTTTCTCTCATAGTCAAAATACGACCCATCTTTCAAAGGGGAAAACCAAGTGCCACCCATCCAGGCCTCTAACAGTTCTGTTTCTCAATGTGGTAGAAAAGATTCTTCCAGCTGAGAGATTTTAATCCATACACACACAGGCATGTTTTCATATTTATACATAACGTTTTATTTTTACATTTCATTTTACTAGTGGCATTAGCAAAAGCACTGCCTGTCTCCTCAAGTTGTTTCTCTAAGTTTTCTTCATCTCTTTCTCTCTCTTCATTGCCCTCTGCTATCTTGGCTGTCTTCCCCAAACTCAGGCATCCCACACCATTCCCAATTACAAGATAAAGGGAGGTATCCCAGAGGGCAGAGAGGGATAATGTGGCAGAGGATGGGAGAGACAAAACAATAAGGAGAGACAGCTGCACTTAGGTGTTCTGCAGCTGTAATCATCCCGAGCATCTGGCTAGGCCCTTCACCTGCCCGATCTCTTTGCCATCTGTACTTGAAGCTAAAGAGAGTCTGAAGCTATACCTTTCCTCATTCAGCTTATGCCATAGTCCATTAACTGAGTCTCTCTTGTCACCCAATGACACTGAAACTATTTCTTGCCTGGACTCTGTGAAATAACTTCCTAAATAGCTTATAGGCGTCCAGTCTCACCACCTACTCCATTCTCCTCCCCTGTCCTCCCACAAGGACTTCTCCCAAGGGAAAAGCCACGCCCCTCCCTCTCCCACACATTCTTCTGTGGGTCTCCAGTGTCTTCAGCACATGATTTCTTAACCTTGTGTGCCGCACCCCACTGCACCCTGTTCGTAGGAAGTGTTTTGCAACTCCTTAAATCCGTCATCTTATTTCATTTGTCAGGCTTTGTCCACACTGTTTCTTCTGGTCAAGATGTCTCCTCCCCCCATCTGCTCAGTAAGACCCAGCTCTTCCTTTGAGACTCCTCAGAAGACTTGGCCTCTCCTTGGAAGTGCTCCCCATCCCCACCCTCGAGTAGTATCCTAAATCTGTGCTTCCTTTACAACCTGTGCATTGCTTTTTGTTTTGGTTTGTAAATACCACTTCTCAAATAGGATTGCACATGCTGTTTTCTTATCTGTCTCCACCACAAGACTGAGTTTCCTGGGGGCTCCTTGTCATCTCTACCTCATTTATCGGATACCTTAAAACCCAGCATGGGGTGTGGCTCCAACTTGGCATCTGACAAACATTTATTTAATTAGTGACTTAATCCCCATTTTCTGCTCTTCGAGTCAGTCCTCCCAAGTTCTCTAGGCTCTTTTGCACAAGCAGAGCTCTAACTGGAGAGTGTCCTCCAGGCCAGACTGTATCACCACAGAGAGAATGGGTTTTCCTTATTCCGGTGTCTCTAGCTTTTCCTATACTCGTGGCTTTGCCCCAAACACATAGTACTTACTGATCAAAAATGAGTACAACCAGCATTTCAGAGCTTTGAGACCTTTTGGTGACCATTCTTGGGAGCTTCTCTCTCATTTTTTCTCATTTCTAAACTCACATCAGACATATAACCCACCCAGTCAACTGGAACAGAGCTGATGGAAGGTGGATTTCTGGCTTTTACAGATTCATTTCACAGGCCTTTCCCCTCGCCTGAAATCATCTTCCCATCAACTGCCAGTTGAACAATAATAAATATATGAAGTGTTTCTCTTGTGCCAGGCACTATGCTAAGACCTGTACTTAACAAATTTTGCTTAAATTCTTGAATATCCTTTGAAATAGGTTTACTATCCTTGACAATAGGAGAAGTAAAGTACAAAGAACTAAGAAATTTACCAAGCTCAGACAGCTTGCAAGTGGCAGAGCTGGGATTTGAACGCAGGCCCCTGGCCCCCGTGAGGCTGGTCTATGCATGCGCTCTCTCTCCACGCTACAGCATTTCTTCTTACATCCAATTCAAGGACCCACTGTTCAACTTTTTTTGCGTCTTCCAACCTCTTTGCCAATGGACCTATTTCAACAACTGTATACTCATATTTCCTGCACTTACTTGGCATCTAGCATTTTCTGTATTCTCATGCGCATTATCTTTCCATGTCGTTTGTAACTTGTTTCTCCTTTTGGAAACAAAGACTTGGAATTCTCTGCTTTGTTATTTCCTGTCTCAGAGTTAACTGTCGAAGCTTGGTGCTTGAGTCTGATTCTGGAGGCAGACTTCTTAGGCTGATATTCCAGCTCTCCTCTGTACTAGCTGTTCCACTGTTGCAAGTCCCTTCACTTTTCTGCACCTCCACCACTTCTGCATCTGTACACTGGGGCAAGTTATAATAATTACCACAGAGAGTGGTTGTGACGTTTGAATAAGTTAATGTCCAAAAAGCACTAACAGCCACGTCTCGTCCATAATGACTGCTCGGCAAACGTCACTCATTATAATTCCCTCAGAGCCTGTAGGTGTCCTCTGCACCCAGACGATATCTCTAAGTCTCAGTTAGTGAATGTTTCAGGGTGTCTTCTCATTGGCTGCTGTGGCTGCAGGGGATTCCGTTCTTCAGGCAAGGTATGTTAACGAACACGCTTCTCTCTCTATGGATGAGTCCTGCTGCTCCAACCTTGGGGTACTGAAATGTTATGAAACCTCTTTCTGCTCAAACTTCTTTGACTCTAAGATTCCTCTGGGTTCTTCACGAAGCACTCCTCATCTGTCTTAGGCCTGCTGAGATCATTTGCTCAGCAGCAAGGCTGATACTTGTTACCACCCCATCCAGTCACTTCCTCAGTGAACTGGCAGTGCCTAGAGTGGGCCATGCTAGCTTGGAACCCTCTGGCAACACAGTTTGGAATCATAAAACTGACAGGTCCTCTTTCTGAATTGGGCAACTAAATCACATGCAGTTTAGTACTTATCAATAGCTAAACAGCACTGAAAAGGAAATGAGAAAGAGCCTCTGAGCTAATCTTGATCTCTGATTTTACAAAATGGCTAAGCCATGGGAAATATCGCATAATAACATCCCTCATTGTCCTGAGGATTTAGCTCTACCGAGATACAGTTACCACGTGAGAGAGCGAGAGATGAATTTTCTTCCTCTCTCTGTATATACACAGAAGATATAAATAAGCTGCTTTCTGTGGCCAGCAATATCAGTTTCACATTAAGGTTCTGCTTTGTTTAAACTACTCTTGTTTTTCTATTAAAAAAAACAAACACTCTAAAGGATTTTTTTAAAAGAGGACTCAAACCTAACTAGATAAGTATATTTTATTTCAAAATGCATGCATTTGAAATAATTAATGTGACGTAGAGACAAATAATTATTTAAAAAGCTCATATTCTGATGCTCTCCATCCCCGGGGCTTATTTGAAAATAAATTTCCATCTATAACACCTTCATTTGTTTTCTAATTTTCATGCCATTTGAAAGCATTTGAAAGGGATTCCTCACCCAAGGGATCATCTTGGCCAAATCTCAAAGGATTAGCTAAGGCATTCTCATTTTACAGGCAGATTCACATTTTGTCATTTCAGGAAGTATTTCCTTCACTACCATCTTTTTAAACGTATCTTATTTGTATAATATATGAACATAGTATATTCCTCTCCTGAGACCTAATCCATGTAACGTTCAACATTAAATCAATTATCTGATTTTATAAGCATAAGAATAAGCAATTTCCCTTTTGTGATATGCATAATAAATCCCTGCTGGTACAGAAGGTTTAACAGCAACCAGAGAATGGCCTATCAGTGAATTTTCCAATAGTATAAGATATTTAGATGCATCTCTGAGAAAGAAGACTCTGACTTCCTCTGCATTCTCCAACATTTTTATTTTTATTTTTTAAAATATGTTTTATTGATTATGCTGTTACAGTTGTCCCATTTTTTTTCCTCCCCTTTATTCCCCTCTGCCCTGTACCCCACCTCCTGCCACCATAGTTCATGTGCATGAGTCATACATATAAGTTCTTTTTGGCTTCTCTATTTCCCATACTATTCTTAACCTCCTCCTGTCTTATTTTGTACCTACCATTTATGCTTCTTATTCTCTGTACCTTTTCCCCCATTCTCCCTGTCCCCTTCCCTGCTGATAACCCTCCATGAAATGAAATGAAAATCTCTATTTCATTTTTAAACATTAGTTGACACATAAGGTAGACGCAAATTGGTGCTGAGAAGCAGGCAGTATGCAAGTAGCAGTCAGAAGGTAGAAAGAATAAAGTGCATGCAAATGTATAATATTTATGTTTTTGGATTTAAACTGTCCTTTTAAAATATTGTAATGCTGTTACCATTTACCAAGGTACTGCTTCTTCCTAAAAGTTATTAAAATAAATGCACACCCTCTTTTTCTCTGCATTTTTCAAATTTCCAAACAAAAACTAATTATAATTAAATAAACAAATGCTGTATTAACTGCTGCTTCCACAATCTGGAAGGAGTGATTTGACTTAGCAGTGTAAGAAAATTACCTTTAAGGACACATGGACAAAACCAAAAGGGAGCAGGCCCAAGGCAGGGAGTGGGGATGGCTGGGGTGGCGGGGACTGGTGGGGGGAAAATGGAGACAACTATACTTGAACAACAATAAAAAAAATGTGAAAAAACAAAAAAAGGGGAAAAAAAGAAAGTTACCTTTGGTGAGCAATTTTAAGAAGGAACATACTTAACATGTTTTCATTGAACAAATTATAAATCATGGGCAACAGCTTATTAATTATAAGACTATCCCCATTACTTGGGAAGGATAGGCAAAGTTCTACTGCAGTAACAGACAATCCCACTGTGAACCCGGGTGGACCCTCAGGCAAGCAGTATCTCCTTGATTGCTTAGAGCAACACTTCTATATCAGCCACAGGCATCTACAGTCCCCCCACAGATGAAGGGGTCAGAGATCCAAGTAGCAGAGATTAAATGCTTCCACCCAGAAAAAAGGAATCACATTTCATTTTTCAAAGGAATGCAGCTTTGTTAACTTTAAGGAGGCAGAGAAGCACAGTTCCATGGGGTCAAAAGGAAAAGGAAACTGGAACTTGATGGACAGTTGAAAAGTCTGCCTTAGTTTGAAAATGAAGATCATATTATCCTCTTACACTGCTATGTTTTACCAAATCTTTGCTTAAAATCTTTCAGTGTCTTCCCAGAGCCATGAGGATCAAACACAGACCCTTTAGCTGGCCTTTTGGCTCTCACCAGTGTCCTCTCTCTCTGTTTGCCATGTCCTATAAAACTCTCTCTAGGAACAATGAACTCATTGTTCTCTGTTTCCTGCTTACTTTTCCTACCTTTGCACTGTTGGCCTCATCTGCTGGGATCACCTTCCCTAACTAGACTCACCAGCTGTCTTCTTTGATAATTCCTCTTTCACAGTGCAGCCCACCTCTGCCAGGCCCCAAACCTGAGGATTGGATTAGTGCTGTGGCTCCTCCTCAGAGCTGCATTAGCATCCTTACTGGGAGAGACAGGTAATTAGCTGTTTACCTCTTTCTCCTCCCTATTAAATACTAAAGGTATTAGAAAATGAGAACCAGATCTCATTTATCTTGATGTCACCAAAAGAACACAGAAAAGGGCTCAATATGTATTTACTTAAGGAAGGAAGGAAGGAAGGAAGTTAGTTTATGTCATACTCTACCCAATTGTGCATATTCTTCAGGGTAGTATATTTTTCATATATCATACAGCCTATAGGACCTAACATGAGTATTGCAGAGTATCACACAAAAGTGTTTTACATGAATCGAATTTACCTCAACATCTATCACCAGGAATAGATTCCTGATTCTGTTTTATTTAGACTTTATATATTAGACTATGTTCAAAAACAGAGTCACCCATATACTACATCTGGGGCTCATTTTCATGGATTTATTAAACTTTACATTTCTTTGGAGTGTTCACTGCCAAGGCTAAGCTAAATATTTAAAGAAACATTCTCTGCAAAATAAGTCTGCCTGGTATTTTGGAAACTCCCTCAAATAACATGCCATTTCTTTAACTTTGACTCAATTAAGGATTTACAATTATAGCAATTTGTTAGACTATCTGTCAAGAAACTGATATTTTGAAAGGGTGGTATGTTCCTTCATCTATAGGTAAATTATTCCCAGGTGCTTTGGATAAAACAACTGGAAATTTAGGAAACACACTTAGACCTTAAAGAATGTGACTGACCTATGAAGACATCATTCCAGAAAACAAGAACAGACAAAAACTTCTGTTGAGTGCTATAATCAACTTTTCAAAATATTTAGTATAATTTTAGGAAAAGTTTAATTATTTTAGCTTTCCTAAGAAGAAAGTCTTTAAACTGTATTTTAACAACATATATTTGCTATTGTGGAAATATGTTCATGAGCTATCAGATAAAGTTGAACTTTACATTATAGGTGAACTCTGAGAATGACTATGTGAATGTTTTCATACCAGGAAGTTCCATCTAGAACAATCAGCATCATTCACACTCACATCTATAGCTTATGTCCAACAGGGTTACTGGAGGCTTGGATGCTTTGAAGTTAATAGCATGAAACTTCTCCAAAACAAACATTTAAAGTTTTGTTCCTATTTATTTTCTTAAAGTTCATGTGATAAATGATACCATCTCTTTTGAAGGGCATTTCAATGAATTATACATGTTAATGGGTCCAAAATGACTAGAAATCATAACACATGCAGTCAGAATTACATTATTTTTAAGTTTTAAAAAATGTTAAAAGTATAATAATAAATAACATAATGGGCACATCGAGTAAGACTTTTTCAATGAACGTCTTTCCCTAAAAGACACAAGCCATTATGAATGGCCTCACAAGATGGAAGTGAGGACAGGTACCATGTTAGGAACCTGACATGCAGTGTTGTTAGTAACTCATTTAATGAATGAAGTAACTGACAATAAGCTCTTTCCTCGTGAAAACAGAGAATACAGCCATGATTTTGTTTGAACGTGGCTACATTGGGCTCATGGTCTTCTTTCCTCCTGTTGTCCTTCTCCCTAGGGTCTAGGCTGCACTTTGTTTTTTAAAAAGTGACTAGCTTGCAATTCTGAGATTCATAATCCTCCCTCTCTTTTTGTGGACTTTTCCCACCTACGTAGTGTGGCTTAGATCAATGTAAAATTCATGCTTTGTCTACTACTTCTGAGACACAGAGTAGCACATGTGTCCCTGACATATTCATTCAGGATTAACAGTATCCTTTAACTCTCCTGAACTTAGTCATCACCCTAACATGACTCTCCCAGGAGAGACATTCTCTAACTCTTCCTCTGGAACTCTTCATGACGGAATAAATTGAACATGCCTAGTGGGGTGGGGGGTTGGGGGCGGTAGCTTAGAGTTATGCTGTCAAATATAAATATTTTTTAGTGCTTCCAGTTTTGTCTTAAAAATCTGTGTGTTCTGATCCTTTACTTTTCTCTATATTTTAACATAACATTCCTTTTCTCCAAATTGTTGGCTTTGATTCCCCTTCTACTGTTGTCATCTCCATGCTGAGAGGCAGTCTTAGCCTATAGAAAATGCTCCCTCCCCTGCCCCCAGCACATTTACATCCAAATGAAGAAACTGTTTGCTTTCCACCAGCTGTCTGCATGGTTTGCTCCCTTCAGGCCTTTGTTCAAAAGCCACCCACCTCAGTGGGACATTTTCTCTAGCCAAGAGATTGAGAACTAGTTTCCATTCTTAACGCCCATTCCTGCAGACTCCCCTGCTGTATTTTCCTCTACCATAACTTATTATTTTTTAATATATACTATAAATTGCCTTTTTATTTTGATGGCCATATTTCTTCAACTAGAATTTGAACTCCATAAAAGACGTTTGGTCTATTTTGTTTCCTGTTATATCCCAGAAGTAGAAGAATACTCAGTGTATAGCGGATGCCCGACTAAAAATGTTTGGTCTCTTGCTGTCCATCTGGAAACATTCGTTGTTTAGTAGTATTCCTGAAGCTCATGGTTTTTGCACAACCGAGCATGTGCACTCTAGAGCCACCAACTATATTCCATATTAAATGCATGCCATTTTATAAACAGGTGGGGTTTTAATGAGAGATCACCCTGTTGTTAGCCTTTCCCACGGAAAGGACTGAAGTGTGGTGCTGCTGGGCTCTTTCCTTCTACAGGTTCTCGTTTCCCCTGGTGTGTGCATTGCTTTGTCAGTTTGCACTTGCTTCTCATTAGCTGATTTCAGTTGCAAATATAGCAATGCTGATTGTGTGGCTTCAGTGTTTATTTTCTTTATCTCCACTTGGCTATTTTAGCTCATTTTTAAGTAAAATGTCTTGTTCTCACAGAATGTCAGCAACTCAAACAGGGGTACAATAACCATGATGGTTAGTGTAAAAATGCTCATGGGACATGCATCAGTGGACATAAACCTGCTGACAAAGTTTTTCTAAGCTATATTCTACAAACGATGATTGTATTTTAAATATCTTACAAAGTAAGAAAGGCTGGCTGTACTCTTCAGCTCTGCTCAGCATCTCTGTGGCTTTTAGACACTCAGGCGATCATCAATGGTGACAGGGCTGTGATGTAAAGATTCTCAATCCCAACAAGCCACCATGGCCAGGAAATAGCACTCATCATGTGGTATCACTGTAACAAGTATCTATCAAGATGAGGAAGGATAGAGTAATTTGCAATTGGTGTAAAATCAAAACATGATATTTTCAATAATTATTACAACATTGCTTTGAATGTTACAAAGAATCTTATAGATGAGTGATTTTTAAGCAGTGTGCCCTAAGAGGTATACCCATGTGCTACAAGAGTTTTTAAAACATGCAGTACCTGATTTTTTAGTCAGGGACACTGACCTCTTTTCCCTTAGATTGTGAAATAAAAAATGACAACAGCCAATACAACCACAGACATCTGGTGTGGATGAATCAAAATTATACCTATTTTTTGTCAGTTCAGCAAAAAATATATAAGATTTTTTTGGTGTGCCATGAGGTAAAAAAAGGTTGAAAATCACTGTTATAGGTAAAGGCATAAATCTCAGCTATGCAGAGTTTGATTTTAGTATAGGCTGTATTGAAACAATAGATTAAACAAACTCAGTGTGGTCTGTTTTCTTCTGGGGAACCTTGATTTCTATAGATAGTGGTTCTGCTCAACATTTTGTTAAGGTTTTATTTATTAGAAAACAAACTTTGTAATCATTTAAAAGTATAAATGGCAGCCATTTTATATGTTTGCTGCCTTGATTGCTGGCCTACTCTCTTCCTTCCTTTGTTTCTTCATTTATTCATGCCCTGCAGATTTACAAAAAGAATTTGCAATCGCTTCTGCCTCCTGGGATTGTTGTGCCGCTCAAATGAGAGGCACTTAACACAGTGGAAACATAGCATGTGCAAAATAAATACAGAGGGAATGAAAGAGAATTTGAATACAAAGTCAGAATTAGAACATTATGACACAGGTTAGGAATTCATTCACTCTTCTCTTAAGTGCTTAAGAGGTACTATACCTCAGGTGTGCAGCATAGACAACAGCATAGTCAGGAAAGTGGAAAAATAGCATTTACATTATGCTTTGTACAAGCTTTCTCTATCTTTACTTATATCTACAACAGTGTTCTTAAACTCTGGAAAGCAGCTGTAAAGTACAGAAAACATTAGGACAAATTTAGAAAAATTAAGGAAACCCAAGCTGTATAATTCCTCTAAAGTAGGACCATTGCACCTTCTCTAGAAAATAACTTGAGGTGACCAGGATCCGCAGTCACAGAGTGTCACAGTCTAATGAAGCAATTGCTCATCTCAGCACCAGCTGAAAACGAGGTCAGCGTGCTTCCTAATGGCATCCTTTTACAGGACGAGTGAGGATTGTGGGATATTCTCATTTACCCGGCAGTCCCCTCATTACAGTTGGGTAGATGTGTCAGAAGCAGTGATTAGTATACATACCCACTTCGAATCTGAAAATGCCAGTGGTGCCAGTACTCCTTTTGCTTTAGTCCCCATAGGGCTGAATAGAAGGAGAGTTCCTAGAGATTCATCTTACGGTTTTCCGTGCGGATGAGGAACAATGATCGGGAAGACCTTAAAACGGGGTTACATGCGTTGCAGGGTCTGGGGCTTCCTTTGCTCTTTTCCCTATACTTTTCCATTAATAAACTTACCTGCGCTCTGTGTTCATCTTTCTTCCCCCTCAGAACACATTTATTCAGATAGTTATTAACGCTTTGTTTTTGCTTATTTTTACTGTGTCCTTCTGAATTACTGTGTTGAACATAGAAACAGGATTCTAAAGTCTTTGTAGTCAAGTGTAACTGACCAGCCTCTGTTGGAAAAATGAGACCTGCTTCTGACTGAATGCACACAGTCGTTTCAGGGTTGACTTCCTGGCGCAGTTTCAGTTGTGTTGCACTGTATTCCTTCCTCCATGGGGATTCAGGATAGGTACTGAAATCTAAGGAAAACTCTCCAGCATAGAATTTAAAATAATAACCCCCTCTTTCAATTGCTACTTCATTCACATTCCTTTAGATTTTAGACATCTTTCTTGGTGGACATTTCTGTATAGTGATTAAAAGCTTAAAACTGGAATTAAATAGCCTGGAGGGTAGGTTTAACTATTTTAAAAGCTTTGGTTCCTCCAGGTTTCACTGTGTAATGCTTGTCTTGCCTTTAAAAAACAAAACTAAGCAAAACAAAACAAAACA
Organism: Phyllostomus hastatus; assembly: GCF_019186645.2. Taxonomy (NCBI): domain Eukaryota; kingdom Metazoa; phylum Chordata; class Mammalia; order Chiroptera; family Phyllostomidae; genus Phyllostomus; species Phyllostomus hastatus. The sequence continues at coordinate 31,661,233 of NW_025333916.1, forward strand.
AACAAAACAAAAACACACTGGTTTACTGCAGTGGTTCCTGAACTATAAAGTCAAATTTATTATGCTCTGTTAATCTTGCTCAGTTAGTACCATAAAAATATTTTGAATCTATATTTTAAAAATTTCACTAAGCATTCATTTAAATGTTCTCAAAATGTTATGTAATATTTAAAAAGTTCATGTTCTTTCCAAAATTAGTCTTTAAAGTACTCCCTGTAACCAGAGCCAAGCTGCAAGAATGGAGACAAACAGTTGAGAAGTGTTTCTATTATAAATGTTACTACTGTGTTTGAATTTTTTGAAACACCTCTTAAATCACTTAGCAGCTAGATTATGAGGAGTGGGATCCTTACTCCATCTTTTGAAGCTGGAAGTGGAAAATTACTCCCTGGTGACTGGGGAAAATTATCACAGAGGTGTGTACTGTTGTCATGGAGACCCAGCTGTGGGACAGACAATAGTGCTTTTCTTGGGAGTTGGTGAAAACTTGAGAGAGTATGCTTTATCTCTCACCTCCTAAAAGGTATCTCCCAGTTCTCTGTGGTGAGAAAAAGTGAGATACAGTCATACCTAATAGTTATGAAACAGATATATATATAAACAGCCATATCATCTATATGGCCATACACACACACACACACACACACACACACACACACACAGATAATTGTATTAATTATATATAATAGAATAATAATATTTACTAAAAACTCTGGATTAAATGATGCCTTTCTATGAAAACATTTGTGTGTGTGTGTGTGTATACATGTAATTCTAAAATTGACACAAATTGAGCTATGTAACCTGTTAGAGCAACATCTGTTGGGAAAAAATGGGAGAAGGTGTTTTATAAAAGAGCCCTTTTAAAGAATTTCTTTGAAAGTGCTTACAAATGTTGAGGAATGAAGTGTATGTTGTTTAAATTTGTCTAGAGTTTATGAAAAAAAGTCAACTTTATTTTTTATTCCATTCATTGAGGTTGCGATAGTTAATAGCATTTTATAGGTTTCATACAATTCTATAATACATCATCTATATATTATATTGTGTGTTCGCTGCCCCAAATCAAGTCTCCTTTTATCACCATTTATTGTCCCCTTTACCCTCTCCTACCTTCCCCACCCTCTTTCCCTCTGGTCATCACCATGCTGTTGTCTGTGCCTATGAGTTTGTTTGTTTGTTTGTTTGTTTGTTTGTTAATTCGCCTTTTTCACCCAGCCCTCCAGCCTCCTCCCCTCTGACAGCTGTCAGCCTGTTGTTGGTCTCTATGAGTCTGTTTTCATTTTGTTTGTTTCTTTTGTTCCTTAGATTCCACATATAAGTGAAATCATATGGTACTTGTCTTTGACTGACTGACTTCCCTGGACATAATGCTCTCCAGGCCCAGCCATGCTGCTGCTCAGGGAAAGAAGGGAAGTCATAGCATGAACTCCACCCAAGTGCAATGGGAAATTCCTCAATCAATCTTACTATTAAATAAAGAAATAAAATACTAAATACAATATTAGTAAATTGAATTTTGCATTTGGTTAAAAGATTCATGCTCTTCTCAAATAAAGTTAATTCCATAAATGTGCACATGATTCATTGTGAGTGAATCTGTCTATAGAACCCATCATAGTAATAGGTTAAAAGAGAAAACAGTGGTAAATATAAAATGGCATTTGACTAAAATTTAATATCCATTCATTGTTTAAAAAAGAAAAGGTCATACGTGAAATAGTGGCAGCAGAAGAAGATAGTACCTATCTCAATACAAAAAATGTTTTAATGGTGAGTTATTTATATTAAAATTAGCTTAATTATAAGCACTGTCATGTAATGTTAAAACATTTTATATGATTTGAAAAGTTATAGCTAATACATGTATTTAAAACAATATATAAAATAAAAAGTGACTACAACTATTTTGATGTTTACATGGAAACAATGCAAAAATTAGTTGAAAAATTATTAGAAATAATGCAGAGATTCAGTAAGGTGGCCAAATACAAAATATAAAAATAGATCATTAGCTTCTCTATAGAAGAAGAATAATTAGTTAGAAAGTATAATTGAAAAAATAATATACCTTTTAAATAGCACCAAGGTTCCAGTCACAAAAATAACCTATGAAGAAAAATAACAAGTCAGAAGGGTTTTTTTCTTTTCTTTTTTTTAAATTTTATTTTAATCATTGTTCAAGTACAGTTTTCTCCCTTTTACTCCTAATCCCGCCCACCCAACCCTCCCCTCTTCCCTCCCATTACCACCCTCCCCCTAGTTTTTGTCCATGTGTCCTTTAAATTTGTTCCTGTAAACCCTTCCCATTGTCCCCTGAAATCCCCTCTTCTCTCCGCTGTGGTCACTCTCAGCCTGTCCTCTATTAGAAGGGTTTTTTTTCCATGAAGAAAGCAATAAATCCGAACTAAAAGAAAATTTAGAGATATCCGATCTTATACAAAATAACATTTAAGTGCTTTGTATATTGCATGTTAAATCATCTGTTAATTGTATACAATCCAATGAAATAACTAGTGTTATTATCTAAATTTTACAAATTTGACATTTAGGATCTAGAGAAATTAGGCTACTTGCCTGAGGTCATAGCGCTGATAAGAGCTGAAGCTGGGATTTGAATCTTTGCAGGCTCTTCCTGACCTTTATTCTAGTCACTATTCCATGGGAAGACCTATTTAAGATGCTAAAAATGTCAGTTCTGGCCAATTAATCCACACATTTTATCCATTTACACTTAATACCATGAGGCTTTAGTTTTTAAGAAATATTTCAATAGTTCATCCAAAGGAATAAATACATGAGAAAGCTAATAAAAAAATGAAGAGAAGAGTAATGGGACAGTGGTTTAGATGAACAAATAGACAGATCGTTGAAAAGACTATAAACCCCAAATAAGAGGTGTGGTCATGAGTGTGGGTGTATGTATACACAGAAATACTCCTACATATAGAGATAAACAATGATTAAAATAGCATTGTATTCAGTGAGAAAAGGGATGGAATTCAATAAATGGTATGGAGGCAATAGCTAATTTTGGGGAAAATAATATAAATGTAAACTCCTTCATTTTACTTTATGTAAAAAGGTTTATTAACTAAGGTTTTGATTAAAATAAAATATACTCCTGGCTGGCATAGCTCAGTGGATTGAGCGCGGGCTGCGAACCAAAGTGTCTCAGGTTCGATTCCCAGCCAGGGTACATGCCTGGGTTGCAGGCCATGACCCCCAGCAACCGCACATTGATGTTTCTCTCTCTCTCTCTGTCTCCCTCCCTTCCCTCTCTAAAAATAAATAAATAAAATCTTTAAAAAAATAAAATAAAATATACTATTTATTAATGCAATATATAATTTTATTAATGTAACAACTAAAACTAATTTATTTTAAAGAACTTATTTATTTATTTTTATAGAGAGGGGAAGGGAAGGGGAAAGAGCAGGAAACATCAATATGTGCTTGCCTCTCACACACCCCTACTGGGGATCTGCGCTGCAACCCAGGCATGTGCCCTGACTGGGAATCAAACCGGTGACCCTTTGGTTCACAGGCCTGTGCTCAGTCCAGTGAGGGATAACCTATACCAGCCAGGGCTCTACAACTAAAACTAATTTAGATAAAATTACTATAATAAAATGTAGGTAAATATTTATTTAATTTCAAAGTGGTGAGGTATTTCTAACCATATCACCAAAGCTATAAAACATGAAGAAAGTATTTGATAGATAAGTTTAAATTTAAAAAGTCAAATATTAAGGTGCCCTCTTAGTACAGTAGGCAGTGCATCAGCCTCATAAAAAGTCAAACATTTCTGCACATCAAAAAACAGTTAATAAAATGTAAAGACAAATGACAAATCAGGGACCTATTACCAATATTGCTAAAAGGATATTAACTTTAATGCATTTAAAAATCCCTGGAAATCAATAACAGAAAAGATCACCATGCTTACAAAAAAATTAACACACCATCAATTTGTAAGAAAAGAAACACAATTTTCCAGTAACATGAATAAAAGTCTAAACTTAAAGGAATGCAAATTAAAGGGCCAACATTTTCTCCAAAGTATTAATTATTTAAAAAAAAACAAAGCCAGGTAATATTGATTCAATTTGGAACATTCTTATTCACTAGTAGTGAAAATGAAAAGTTTGAATAGCCTTTCTAAAAGGCAATCCAATAATAATTACCAAAAAATAAAAAAAATACTCTATAAACCAGCAATTTCCCTTCTAAGAATTTATCCTAAGAAAATAATTAATAATGTGTAAAAAGCATTAGCTACATCATTGTTCATTATAGTGGAAAACTCAAAATGAGCTAAATATCCAGTAATGAGGATTTATATAAAGGTATATGCATATGATGGAATATTGATGTACAAGGGTAATTTAAACATGGTATGTTAAATTAAAAAATACATAAACTATATAAAATGAGAGACTGCTTTTTAAAATAAATATATATGTGTATATATATATGGTGTGTATACACATATATATTTGTATGTATATATGTGTGTGTATATATATGTGTGTGTATATATATAGTAATTCACAGAAAATCAGCGGGAAGGATATTACAAAATATTGAGCGTTGCTGTGGCTCACAGTATTACGGTTGATGTTTACATTCCTAGTGAAGTGACCTCTCTGAGGCTTAGTCTCCTCATCTGTGAAATAAACAAGTCATATCAGATTAACCTTAACGTCTTACAGCAGAAGTGGCTCATCATTCTAAGGGCAATGATAGCTAATGTCCATGAGAAAATGTTTCTTTTGTTTTCTCACTTGAACTTTGGAGTTACTAGAATAAAACCAGATTTATTCTGAATTATCCCTTGCTTTATTAAAATTCAAATCCTGATGCTTGTTTTTAAGTTGTATGCGGTCTCTGTTACTGATGCCTTTTTTGGTAAGGAATACAGTGAAGTAGATAAAGAGTTACACTGAAATTCAGTAGTTTCCCTACAGAATCCTTAGAAACACAAATAAATTTTATGAATATGTTATATACATTTTAGAGTTTTATTTACCATCTGGAACCCTAAACATAATTCTTGTTTTTGGAAAGTTTCTTTAATGAAAATTCACATCAAGAAACTGTTGGAAAATAGTTTTATTTCTATTACCTAACGAATGTCACTCTATTCTTATTTCTAACTAATAGTGAAAATACCTAGGCAATGATAAGGAATAATATTTCAAATGGTTATTCAGGAACTTACTGTGAGAGTGAAATAAACATTGCTGTTAAATACTCATTTCACAGAGGTTGTTTGGAGGCCATACACAATGCTAACAAAAGTGGCTTCCTAAAAACGCTTTGCCTCATCCTTGCTTAAAACAAGCTGCCAAGGGGTGAACCTGGCAGACGTCATGAACTTCCAAGAGGGAACATATCTTATTTGCCTTCTACCACCAGAGGATTGGGTCAATTATTGCTATTTGTTTAACGTTGGTGTTGACATAGTGCCTTTGCCCTGAGGAGCCCCAGGTGCTTTATAAAATTAGTCAGCAATTCACATCACAGCCTTTATGCCTGAAAGTGTGCACTGAAAATTATAATGATTCATGGGACCTACAGCCATCCCTAACTCACATTTCTGTTTGCCCAGTGAAATAAAACAAACATGCCAGTTACCTCAGAGAGCTAGCAGCAAGAGGCTCTAGTGGGTCACTGATGGGAGTTTCTCCCTTGTGTAAACAGGTAAACTCCTCTAAGAAACATTTTCCATACACCGTCCTAACCTGAGCCTCACTGTCCTTTGTTTCAGGACCCTTACCTTCCTCAGTAAGGAACTCCTTTTAGGTCTTCGCTTGAATATCATTTTCTTAATGAGACCTTCCCTGACTGTCTATTTAACAAACAACAAAACAAAACTCATTATCAAACTCAGACATTCTGTACTCTCTTGCCTGCATTATTTTTCTCTCTAGCACATGTAGCTTACAACATATTTGCATGGTCAATTTATTTATTAAATGTCAACTCCTTTCTACCAGATTGTAAATTTTATGAAAGTAGATCAATTATTTGTCTGCTGTGTTCAATTATGAATCTTCAGTGGGTGCCTGGCACATAATAGGTGTGCAGTAAGCATTTGTTGGATGGATGGATAGATGGATGATGGATGATGGATGGATGGATGGATGGATGGATGGATGAATTTTCCCCAGTGATGCAACAAGGAACAATTGGATTCTCTTATTGCGAATCAAAATCAAAGGCAGCAAAGAGAGGAGTAAGTAACAAGAGTGGACTTGCATTGTATCAAGATTTCTGTTACATTCCTTAACAGTGAAAAGATCTGTGCAGTAATAGAATGTATTAGTCAGACTTTTCTCCCTCATTAGTTGCCAAATTTAAACTGATTTAACCAAATAGGTGGTTTATGGGATATTGAAAGTGGTAACTGGGAAATCCAAAGGGTGCAGCAGGATTTTATAGGTGGAAGGTTTACTACCAGTGCTCTTGCGATGTGATTAAGACACTAGCCTCCCATCCAAGTACTAACCAGGCCTGACCCTGCTTAGCTTCCGAGATCAGATGAGATCAGGCGTGTTCATGGTGGTATGGCCATGGGAAGTGTTTATAGGAACAAATATAAAGGACACATGGACAAAAACTGGGGGCGGGGGGTAGAAATGGGAGGGAGGTGGGGAGGGATGGGTGGGTGGGCTGGAATGGGAGTAAAGGACAGAAAACTGTACTTGAACAATGATTAAAATAAGAAAAAAAAGACACTAGCTTCTGTTTCCCACCCCCCACCCCCACAGTGCTGTCTTTCTCCAGCATTTCCTGTGTGGTGGGAATGATAGCTGAGACAGCACCAGGGATAATCCTGAATGTAGTAATTCCAGTGGCCTGAGAACATATATTTTCCAATGGTTCCAGTGAAGACTCAGGGCTGATTGAAATGGGTGGACTTGGGTTAAATGCCTGCCTTGAATCAATGATGTGACTGACCAGACCTTTGTGCATCCCAGCAGTGGAGGTCAGTCCCATCCTCTGGAAGGTGTCTCTCCAACAGGAAATTTGGTTTCTGTTAGCAGAATAAGAAGGGGCGGATGCGTGATAAGTATGCAAAGATGTATTGTTACCAGAAAAATAAATCATATTTAAAGAATTTCTCATTACAATGAGGCAGAATTTCTAAATCTTTAATATTAATGCTCTATGTTCTTATATCAGATTACCGTATATTTAACAGCTTAATTATGCAAATTATATTTTGAAAGGGAAAAATGAACTTTGCTTTATTTTCAGTAGTGGATCCTTTTGACTGGTCTGCCTACATGATAACTGTGATATTATTCCCAACTTAGTGAAAAGGAGACAAAAGTGTAAAACAAGACTAAATTTTGACTGTGTAAAAAGCAAATGTTTACTTAAGGTTGTTATTACTTATTTTCCTTTTATATCATTTAATAATTCTATCTTATCCTGCTTTATTAATAATATTTAGGCAAGGTATTAAATTATAATTCCCTATTTTTTAATAAGTCTGTTTAGAATATACTAAAAATTCTAAAGTTTTCTGTTTCAATTATTAAAATTTGCATTGTATAAATACTACTACTTCTCTTTGCTATAAAAAAACTAAAACAAGACCATGGATGAATACAACTCACAGATAATACTAAAACTAACTTTCAGCCATTACTTCTTGCCTCTTTCTATGCCAAGAGATGTGCAATAAGGTATTGGATATCCACTCCTCATCATGTCTTCTCTACCCCGTCTACAGACTAGTTATAGCTAGAGGAAGAATGAGATAATGTAACAAGACCATATCCTATTAATGGGTGAACATAGAATTAATTCATAGGCGGGGCTATCAGGGAATCAAGATATGGCTTGTTTGGCATGAAAACACAATGGCCACGTGGACCAATGTTGTTAATTACGCTCTACTGTCTGAGAAAGACATTCTTAATGTTAGCTTTGATGCCAGTTTTGGGGGGGCTCTGCCCGCAGGGTCCCCCCAGCTGCCACGGATGAGAATAAGTCTACCAAGACAAGATCTGCTTGGGGAGGAAAGATGGCCGATCTCTCAAAGGAGAAGGGCCAAGAGTCTTTTCCTTAATGGCTTTTATTGGGTTCATTTGCACAAGAATTCAGGTAAAGCTCATTAATCATTGCCAGGAAGTAAGTATCAAACAATAGATAAGAACTCTGAGGGCTTATTTTGAGTCAGGGTCAGATAGCTAAAGAGCTGTAAAACTTTGAGGAACAAACTTACTTCTTGCTTGGACCCTTATCAGTTAATTGAGAGCATTCTAAACAAAGCAGGTAGGATTTTACATATTCTTTCTTAGGCCTGATTGCCTGGGGAAGCCACCCTTTCCAGCACAGGGTTGCACCACCCTCTGTCATTGTTTCAGGCTTAGGTGGAGCAAGAGAAGTAAGGCAGCCAAGAGATTAACAGATTTCTTGCAGACAATGAGGACTCAGGCTTTGTCAAAGCTGAGGGTCGAGGGTCATCACCTCCTTTTGTTGTAGCCCCCCAAAGTCCTTCCTTGGGGGCTTCTCACATGATCCTGCCTGTCTTAGGTCGTTCCCCCCTTAGAGAATCTTACCTATCATTGGCTAACCAACCAAGCATTGGGGGCCAGGCAGGGTGAAGTAAAAGGAGCAGAAGTGGCGCTCCTGCCACGGAGATAAGCTTTTGTCTCCTTGCTGGCTTATGGTCCAAGGTCGCTTCCTCAGCCTTAGCCTTGGTGGGGGTTACAGCTTCTAAACCAGGCAGGGCGGTTCCCAACAGCCAGTCTTTCCACTAACAGAGTGCTCAGTTACTTTAGGTCACTTTTCAAGACTAACTCAGTACTTTGGCAGGACTAAATTGCAAAGTATCCGCCGAGATTCAGGAACTACGCAATTGAATCAGCCAATTCCATAATCAGGAAAAGAATGTTTTGTGGGTAAGCATTTCTAAATTAGTGTTTTAATGAAGGCACTGTGTTGTTAGTAATTCATCTTTCTTTGTTCCTCTGAAATTGTGATTACTTCTAAGTTGTTTTCCAGGTAAAAGATATGAGATAGGGAGCTTCTTAGGGAATTCTTTTCCTTTGTGACCCATTTAAACTGGATTTTTGTTTGCTATCCATTGATATCCTATACATATTTGATCAACATAGTAATGTTTTTCTTTTCCATATGAAAAGAATATTCAGGGATTTTGAGGGATTGTTTTTTGTGGTGAGAGAGAAGAAATGAAAGGCATACAATCTTAATGTGTCCTTAGGATCCCAACAAATAACATTGCCATAGCAAATTTATACAGATTAAAAATAGCAAAGTGGGGCCACCCTATGGCTTTGGGGCCCCATTGTAAGTTTGACTTTTATGGACCTCTTCTTCCTTGAAAAATATTTAAAATTACACTTTAAAGCTCTATTGATCTAAAGACAAATATAATCTAAGCTGAATTATATTTTTTCTGATTTTTAAAAATTAAAACATTTTCATGGGCTCCTAAAGACTCTGGGGAAGGTAGTCACTGTGCCTAATGGCCCACTGTGCTATTAGCTAAACTGGTTACATTTTAAGTCCAATAGCTGTTTTCTGCCTATTGTTTATCTTTTTAGTTTAAATAGGTTTTAAGCTAAAAGATCAATGGGTTTTTAAGATTAACACGAGCGGCTACGGATGGGGTGAGGTGGGGGAGCCAGGGTTTGTGAAGGGAGCTGGTGGAAGCTGGTATTAGGTAGGCCACATCAGCAAAGCTACCCATGAAAATCCTTCTCAAGACAGGATTTTAAGGCTGTTTTACTTAGTTTGTCAACACCTTTGTTCTTCAAAAGTTTGTGTTTTTTATGTGCTGATGATTTGAAAGGAAATGCCAAAATGATTATATTTACATTTTGAATTTGTACAGTAGGGAAAAACTAGAATTTTTCATGCAGAGAGCACTTAGTGTTGTACTCAATATAGTTTTTCAAAATAAAATTGATGTTGGAATATCTTTCCTGTGATTCTGGTGAAATGTCAACCTATCATTTAGACAATGCAAATGCTTAGTAATATATTCCATAAAAAGTCTCCAGTCCTTCTACTGAACCTGCCTTTTACCTGAATCTATAATTCCTACTCATCTATAGTTTTGGGAAACAGAGCTAACTTGGGTAAATGAATTCTGTCAACAAGTATTTTTTTTTTGAGACCCTCTTGGCCATGAACTATCTGGAATGAAACTAGTAGTTTCCCTACAAAATTCTTATAAACACAAAAAACACCCATTCTTCTGCCAAACATCACTGATAAACACGAACATTTTTTACTTGGTAGGTGTTAAAATCAGACCTTTCTGAATCAAAAAACCAATGCTGTTACTTATTGGCTGCATGGCTTACATTTAACCTTGACATTTCTGGGAACCAGTTGCCAGGTACTATTTCAGGCACAAGGGTGCAAAGATATATAACGTGCAGTCCCCACCTTCAGGGAAATTGCAGTTTAAAGGAAGACAGGCAAATGAAAAGCTTCTGAAGGGAATGATGGAAAAATGTAGGATGAAATGAGGGTATATGAGCACCTTAAACTAGGCTATTCATCAACTAAACCAACTCAGAGGAAGTGTCTCTTTACCATTAAGCTTCTTTCCTTTATTTGTGATTGGATATTAACCTCGGAAGGCTATTAGGTTTAAAGATGAAATGTTTAAAAGTTATCTAGCATCAAGCCTGGGACATGCTTTTGGCACAGTAGTTTCCAATTCTGCCACTCCTTTTTTTTCTCATGAAGAACATGTCACAAGGAAAAGATAAAAGAAATGATGAATCACCGATTCCATTATCAATCCCTGAATGGAGGAGGTATATGTGATGTGTGTGTGTGTGTGTGTGTGTGTGTGTGTGTGTGTGTATGAGAGTCTGTTAACACATCCATTTGTATCATTTATTCCCAGCGTCAAAGTAGAGGTTATATCTGCTCCATAACAAAGATCACAAAAACAAAATCAATCTTAATCATTAATGATCAAAATTTTATTTCCCTTCATACATTTGGTTGTGATGTAGAGAATGCTAGAAAATAAATTGAAGTGCTTCTTGTTAAAAAGAGTCCATTTGTTAAAAAGTCCACTAATGCTTGGGAAACAGTGTCATGCAATGCTCACACCTAGAAATTGTGCCTATATTCTGTAAGTGTCTGACTTGGAAGGGAGTTACACTCAGGGTACCCACTGATGCTACAAATGGCATTTGAGAGAGCACTTGTTAATTTCAGCTTCCTAACAGCTCGCCTCCCCCAGTACTGGCTGTAGATATGATTTTCTGTGAATAGCTTAGGATCTCCCAGCCTACCCAACCACAATGGAACAGGGTGCCATGTGGCCGTGCTCTCCCTGTTGCTCTGAAGTAACTAATAGTGATGGGTTTCTTGTTTTGCCCTTTTTTCTCTGTGTTGCCAGAAGCAGACTGTTGCTCATGGCTCACATGGCCAGATTAGGTTTATATCTCATGCTGACAGATTTAAATGGTCAAACCCTATGATCACTGTCCCCTGAGTCCTCTAAAACCCATGTCAGATGGCAGAGCTCATTAGCAAACTTGGGGAGGAGCCCCTTGCCTTGCACGTCTGCATTCAGGCCTCCTTTCTGTCCACACTAGGCACCAAGCAATTCTGCCTAAATCCAAAGCAATTGTGGCCTTTGACAGTCAAGTCGTTTGTGCCCTCTGGCATGGATAGAACTAGTGTCAACTGGGTAATTCAACCCTTGAGCTCCTTCTTCGATGAATGAGAGCATCCAAGAATTGGCTGCCTGTCACCTCGTCTTTGCACCCAGTTTTCCTTGGTGCAGGGTGCTGAATGGCAGCCATCCATTTCCACACCGCCCCTCCTGCCAATGATAGGATTTATGGTCTGCATGCCCCAGTTGTGGAGTCGGTCTGAGGCATTTTGCTGCCATGGGCCTGTGAATGTTTAGAATTGTGTGTTTATATTTCCAGGGCTACAGTTTGAAAACTGAGGGAGAAAACAGATAGCATAGAATTCACCAGTCAGACTGCTACTGCTTCCTCATTTGGAGGGCTTATTTTATGTCTAGATTCCTATGTAGCAATGCTTTTCCTGAACTTCATTTCTTTGGGTAGATGCTTTCAAGTAGGTTTTTCTGTAAGAAATCCCCTTAGAAGAGGTGTTTACATGAAGTGATGGGTAAGCAAAGTCTGCCTGACACAGGAGACCTCAGAAACTTTCCCATAATGAAAAGGTCTAGTTTGTGGGTGGGCGCTTTTCCATCCAGACAGATGGGAATGTAGCTAGGCAGCCAGAAGACACATGGACTTGTGACCACGGCGACAGACACCTCACAAGAAAGTCCCAGCAGCTGGGCCTGGTAATTGCTTCTGAATGTACTAGCAGGCATTTGACTTTTTAAAACCTGTTCTGTACTCCTTTTATGTAGTTGTAGTCATGATTTTCCCCCTCAAGAATTTCCTCATATGGACTCTCTCAGTGAAACCCTTTTTGCCCACTCCCTCCTCCCAGTGAAACCTTTTTTGCCTGCTCCCTCCTGACCATGTCATTTGAATATGTTTATGGTTTTCACTAACCAATGAAAGACATTAGCATGCCCTGGATGAAGCCATTTCTATCCATTTTGATTCCTCCCTTCTAACGATTTGTTTATTCAGATAAGTCTTTGACCCTAAATGCATCAAGGTGAACATTTTAACAGCTAGCATGAACTAATACCCATAAACAGTTGCCAAAATAGGCTCATGCAATTCATGATAACCGCCTGCCCTTCTCCCTCCTCCAACTTTGGATGGATTAATTCACTGCATCACAGCCAGCGCCTGAGTACAGAATAATTTATTTTTGTGTCACTTCATGACGAAAGCCCAGCTGGCATTAGCTCAAGTTATGCAGCTGGCTATTAATTGAAGAAAACTCTGTCACTCTTCAAACACGATGTGATTCAGCAGATCCTTTTAATTCCCATCCCTTCTATTATACCAGAAGAACAAACGTAAATAATTCACTTGGCTCTGCTTGCCATGGATTGTAAATTAGCTGGCAGCATGCTGGCTGATTGCATTAATGAAAGCTTTGGGTTGCTCTTCTCAATCGATTTTTGTTTCTAGAAGTTTGGACATTTTCTGAGGCTTTAATGTTGTCCAGTAGAAGAAAATATCGCAGCCTGCCTTTGTTCTTCTGTACTGCATAACTAATTTTCACAGTAACATCAACAAAATTTCAAGTTGCATCACTTACAAGGCAGCTTCTGGTCTTCTGTGAGTGGATGTGCTGTTTTTCTATCATACTTGACTGCGCTTGTGGTTGTATTATAAACAGAACCTCAAGAGAGATTTGTTCAGGATTTTTAAAATACATAAATATGTAATACATAGTCCATGGTGTGCCAAAATTTTTGATGAGTGAATTTTATAATTCTTAAAATATGAGACTTCTTGGCATGAGGGGATGTTATAGTATGTTAAAAATCATGGCGCTTTTCCATAAAATAAAATCCTGTGTAGAAATGACAGGAGTACTAAAATAGTGCATCACTTCGATCCTTGCTGGGCAAGGAAATTCACCAGCTACAGTATTCCATGAAAATATGGTTCAGAACTAGGATGTCTTCCATGCCCTCCCTCCACCCCAATTTTTGTCCTCTGGTGCAAATGCTTACTGGGTACCACATGACTAGTTATTAGTATATCCGAGGCCTGGAAATGAACTTCATACAGCAAAATTGTACCTTGCTAAGGGTTAGGGTGTCAATGAGGGGTTCAGTGGGATTTTAGCAACAGGGACTGGGGAAGAAATCAGAACCTGGTGGAAAAAAGAATAGAACTTGCATGCTAGATGAGACCTTGGAGAACTGGCTTGTCCTTGGAGGCTTGTCTTCTGACTCATTAGAGGAACAGTATCTAAAGGGCATAAGAGAGCTTGGCTTGGATTAGGCCATCTTGGGTTACAGGAGATGCAAAGGTAGAAGGGGCAATAAAGCTTTGAGGTATGAGGCTATCCTAATCTGGACATGTGACACAGGGTGTGGTGTCCATGAGGTAGCCCTCAGGGATTGGGTAATCTGGCAAGAAGAGAAGATGGTGCAGGAGCCAGCAGTCCTGGCTGACCTCTAGGCAGATACAGGTCTGAGTGGCACAAACTAGTTGCGGCTGAAGTTGTTGTAATGGACTCCTCCATGGCAGGATTATTTCATGAACTCAGACAGGGTGAGGCTACAGTGAGTAGATTCAGCTAAAGGGGCTATGAATCTCCATAAACTGACATTACTGCAAAATGAAAAAAGAAAAAAGCTTTGAGGAAACCACTGGTGTTAAAAAGAAATGGCAATGACATTTGTTCACCTAATAATTATATGCCCTTCTTACACGATTCTGAGAAAGTATTCAGCCAAAACTCTCTTCCCTGTGTAAAGGAAGATGTCTCATGTAAATTCCTCTACGCTTATCAACTGGCAGATAATTTAATTGAAAATGTTTTTACTAATCTGGGCACTGTCCGGGTGTAAAACCAGGGATTTCAGTCCTGAAACATAAATGTGTATTTACTTTGAACATTTGGCAGGCATCTGGTGGTGGATATATTTGTAGATTGAGGTTTAAGGTTATATTGGAGAAAGACACCTTGTGATTCATTTCCTTCAGTGTAGAAACAATTTCTGTTTTGACATTATTTAATTTATGAACTTGGGTGTCATGCTACACTTCTTCCGTTGTGCATCACCTATAATAGTTATGGTGAGAGCCAGTTGGGCAGTAAATGTTATATATTGAGTGCTTTCTATTTAGGGGCACTATTTTGAATTCTTGGGACAAAGCAGTGAACAAGACAGAGTCCTCACTCAAAAGGACCTTTGAGAAGGGTGGGAAATTATCTAGTACCATGTAGTTGTCACAGCACGGTGGGCCCGATTTCCTCAGAAGCCATTGCTAAGCCAAATTTCTTTAAATCCAGATACCTTTTATTTGACTCAGCTTATGCCAAAACTGATGAGAAGTAGAACTTTCCAAAACATTCCTTCTTTCTAAGAAGAAGGCTGAAATAGCACGTCTACAAGACAAAAATAACCCTCCTACCGAGCCTAGCTCCAGATAGAGTTCTCCACTTGCTCTTCTCAGCACAGTGATGCTGCAGAGAAACATGGAGGTAGTGGGGAGCCTCTGGAGCCAAAAGATCCCACAAGTGCCCCTTTGCTGGTGGACTTCACGATTAGTCATGCAGTTTTTCTTAAATTAAGAATGCTTTTTTTCTGAGGATCAGAAGGATCCCAAAACACTAATTCAAAAGAACAGAAGCAACCCTATGTTTATTGCAGTGTTATTTACAATCACCAAGATATGGAAGTTACGCAGTGTTTAAAGAAGATGACTTAAGATTGCTCCATAAGTTAAGGTAGTACACGGTTTAAATATAGGAGGATGGGACGAGATTTTCCCATCCTCTGGGAAAAATCTTCCCCTTTGTAGTTCTGAGAATTCCGGATGAGCAGCTGCCATTTAGAGAGCAAGAACAGAGAAAGAACTGGAATTTGGAACAAGCTTATGGCATGGGCCCTCATTGTTCCAGGTTTTGCAAAGGGCTACATTATCATCATATTAAACAAATGACTCTTACTCCTTGTGCCAGTTTAATTAACAGCTTGGCTCCTAAATAAAGAAATAACAATCGAGGCAAAACACTTTTCCTGTTGAAGGTAAAACCTCCTTAGAGAAATCTTCGGGTGGTTTTTCCATTTAATTGTTTAAACTCACAGAAATAAACCTCTTCTTTTTAAGAGAATAATGTACTCTTGTGCTGTTAAGTTTTAGCACTGAGTACATGCTTCACATATTTAGGCAGCAAAACTGAATTAGACACTGATGAGGAAAAATAAGAAGGAAGACAGAGTGAAATAGTACATGTCAAAATGGCATGATATTAACTACATAAACAGAGATACATGTGCTTTTCTACTATAAGTTGCATGTATCAGTTACAGCTCAAAGGATGGTCCCCAGACAGCCGCATCACTATCACCTGGGAATTTGTTAGAAATGCAAATTCTCTGGTCCAGTCTCAAGACTAATAAATCAAACTCTTGGGAGTGGGCCCAGCAACACAGCATTTTAAAAATACCTCCAGGAGATTCTGATGTGTGCTAAACTCGGAGAACCAATCCTGCAAAGAATACCACAAAGCAAATGTAGAATAGCTATATTAGCTTGTCACCTTTTAAAATGAATTATGACAATATTTAGAAATTTGGAGAAGAGTATATAAATCCATAGTATTCTTTTTTAAAAGCAGAATTCTATGCTTAGAAATATGTGTTAGAATTTCTATTGCCTAGGGTTTGGCCTTTTTTAAAATTAAGAGGTAAGCAGAGAGGTACAGTGAGCTATTTATATAATTGTGTAGGAATAATGAAGTTTGTTCTAGCAGAAAAGGCTATCTCATGGATAAACTTCACTAATATTCTGTCTAGACACAAATTCTTTTTTGAGGCAGGAAACACAAAAGAAAATTGGCTGCTTCATCAAGTTCAAGGAAATGCTGTTTTAATTCTGTAGAGAAGTAATTTCATTTTCTAGGAGAAATGGGTAGACTGATATTAGTAATTTAATTTTCTTAAAGATGATGATGGTTGCTACAGTTCTTCAAAGAGATTTAAATTTAGCTAGTGATTGGATTGGGGAGCAGGGGGAGTTGGTGAAACTGTATAGAAAGAAAGTAACTTTGTTTTCGCTGACAGCTAATTATCGTTTACTACATGTTTCCTGCAGGACTTTGACCAAATAGCTAAGGGCGTAAACAGAAATATGAACTCTGTGACCTTTGTGCATAACTCCATCTGGATTCACTCATTTAAACAATATTTGTGGAATACCTACCACAGACTTCTCCCTGTAATGCACCAGGCCTGTACAAATGAACAAGATGGTCACAGCCATGGTTCTTGAGCCATCAGATGTCCAATGGTAAAGTTAGATGAGTCGACGGGCAATTACAGTGAAGTATAGTAAGCTTGGGGATGAGGCAGAGTATTGGATGCTATGAAAGCATCTCTCCTGGACTTGAGGGCCTAGACATGGGGTAGTCTAGAAGAGTTCACAGGAAGAAGCCCTAGAACTTGCAAGGGCAGGCTGAGAGATGATCATATGCAAAGTCCAAAAGCTCTGAGTTCTTGGCTCCATCACATGACCGAACATGGCTCCATCTGGTGGAGCGTGGAGGACACGTGGCAGGTGCATGGGCTCTGGAAAGAGAGAGAGGAGTTGAAGCTGGAGGAAAAGGCAAGGAACAGAAAAGAGGGGGACTTCCTAGCCATGCTAAGGAATCTAGACTTTATTCCAACAAAATAGAAAGCCTTTCAGGTTGTAGGCATTGGCTGCATTTTGAGACTGGACTGAGGAAGTACAATGCTGGAGAAAGGGAAACCAGTGGAGATACTCTTGTCCTAATTCAGACAAGTATTCATATCTTGTTCTAGCAGTAAGGTGGGGACAGAGAGAAGTGGAAACATTTAGAAAATAGCTACTCAGCAAGTAAATTCATTGGAATCTGTTGATTCATTAGCGATGGAAGCAAGGGAGAGGGAGAGAATTTGAGCACCTTTGGGCAATCATTGAGCTAGGGGCAAAGGAGGGGTAGCAAGTTTTAGGATGAAATAATTTAATCCCATTTGGACATACTGAGTCTGAGAATTCTATAATTGTCCAAGTAGAAATGATGGATAAACTGTTGGAAATGCAATATAGGCTGTAGTGCAAATGATCTGGGCTCGTCTAGCCTCCTCTGTCTGCACAGATGCTTTCCCCATGCTTTATCACACAGAAGCTAAAGCCAAGGAATTTTCACTCTGGTCCTGGATTACCCCCATAGACACTGGGCACTAGTCTTGATGTCAGTTTTTAGTGCTACGTGAATTTCAGAGCCACAGATTTCTCTACGGGAAATCCTAGAAAGCAATTTGATTTGCTTGATGAAACATACGTACGAACTAACCATACATTAACTTTCAATTGGTATTTTATTTTGACAAAAGAAAAATATGAGAGAACTAGAACGGTCTAACCCCAATTTAAATTGTCTTATCCTCATTTATATTGTGGATAATCTCTCTGTAACAGTAAAATATAAATATATTTATTATAGATTTGTTCTTTGGGGAAAGCAACGTGAAAAAACTAATAGGTGAGTATAATAGCTAAAGGGTAAAATAAGTATTCACAATTGAGAAAGAAGAATTATATTTCTCATGCAACCTTTTTAAAATTTTATAATGAAATTATAAAAGTGCATTTCCAAGTAAAATATTTTAAGTTAAAATTTGAGAAGCTTTCTTTTGTCACGTCCAAAAAGAAGTTGAGGGCACCTTATCTACTGAGTAATTGCATGCATAGGTATTGGTTGTCAACAACTAAGAAAAATCTCATATAAATGATGAACTGTCCTGCAACTTTTTTCCCAAAATTCTCTCCACATTTATGGAACTTTCAAATTTATTTTATTTTTGAGAAACCACAACTTGTCAGAGAAATTAATATACAAATTCCACTAGACTGCAGTGACACTGAGAGCAGGCATTGCCATCGGTGACATTGAGGGTGATAAAAATCTCATTAAGGTTTGCACGTTACCAAATTAGAAAAGTTAGGAGGCATGTATAATATATTTCTGACGATGTATCCTTTTTAAACACTTGCATTACTTTGGTGTATTAAATGGGCATTTAACTCTAATTCTGTGATGTACTACATGTAAACTCTTTTTGATTAATAATTGTGAGGCTTCTATTTGAAATATAAAATTCCTGCTTATACATAATACAGACAGAAGCCGGGCAGGTTGGGGCTGGTCCAAACTGTTAAGTGTTGGCTTTCAGCTTCCATTTTCTTTCCCTGAGCTCTTTGTCCTAATCAGGCCATCAGACACCTTGTTCTCTCTAAGAAATGCTTCATTCCAGCCAGTACAGTGTTAATCCTCATATCCTATCCTAACTTTGTCTAACCATTCAGTAAAATATGTGTGTGTGTATTTGAGCACATATGATAGACATAAAACATATTTAACTGCCTGATAAACCCTGTTAAATCTTCCTTAAATTTAGGATAAGTCTGTTTAAATTGGGGGTGAATCTTACATTATTTGTGCTCCCCAACTATATTGGACATTAATACATGGAGTAGAATTACACCTAGAGCTGAAGTCCTGCTTTATGGGGGATGTCCCAAATGAGATTTGCTCCTTTACAAAGACTACAGGATTGTCTGTTTTTCCATAATGTCATTCACTGCAGTAGATGTGTAGTAAACTTCATCTTAAAGAGGAAAGGACATTTATGTTAAAAAGCCAGCACTAGTAATTTGAATAAAGACCTTAGAACTGTGCCCGAAAAGCTGAAATCTAAGAGACTGAAAAAAGTGAAGAGAAAGGAATGAAATATTATAAATGCGTAGAGCTAAGAAATCTTAATTGGACCAAAACCTGGATAGTACAACATTCCTGTTGAAAACTTTAAAAGTAGGTAAAAGCTACCCTTTGTAATCAATAGAATTTTATCTGTATTTGGTATACTCCCCATTCATGTATTATTGAAAAATATAATCCACTGAGCCCTTTATTTTGATATTTCCTCTTTTTAATGTATATTTTTTCCATTGAACATTTTTTTTCTTCTATGACTTCTTTCTCTTCAAAATTGTTAAAATTACATTAACATCAGCGTCCTGCAGAAATATTTTCTTTCTTTGGTTTAGCCTCTTTGTTCTTGAAGAGCATTGCCGTTACCTCTCTGCTCAGACATCGCTGCTGCTGCTGCTGTCAGTCACCCTTCTGTAAGGCGGGACGAGCAGTTTCTTCAGCACAGCTCCGCCCAAACAAGGTGATGTCAGTACCACATGGTAACGGCGCACTGTGCTGATGCTGTTTGGGCGTTGAAAAAATCTTTCTTTATTGAGCGTTTAGTACGCACAAGGCAAAGTCAACTTTAGCATTTTAGGATTTATAGAACCCGCCATTTATAAGAAGATTTTATGATGAAAAATTAAAGTCCCCAAAATGAGTGTTGAAATCCAGTTTACATTTATAGCCCTCTGATGCCTTTTTTTAAAAGGCTCTTATGTCAATAAAAAGGATATATTTATTGTAAGTTGTGACAGTAGTGCTTATGGAAAATTTCTATCCTAACCATGTTAAAGATAAAAGAGAGGAAATGATGCTACTTGGTTGTGTTTTCCCTGTGATTCATGTAAGTATTTCCTCTCGATAGGCACTTTTTGAAACACTGCTGCTAATAGAGCCCAAATAAATATCAGCTCCATGTACTTTCATGCATATATCATCTCATTTGTTTTTACATTATTCCCTAGGAGGTAAATATGTAACACTTGGTCTCATTAGCATCACAGCAGACTATTAGGCAAATCAACAGAATGAAAATTTAAAGCTACGCTATCAAATTGAAAAAGGCTTCACTTACCATATTTTGCCGTGTATAAGGCATACCCACAGTTTTTGTGTGCATTAGACATGGGATTGTTATACCCATGGTGTGTAATCATTACACCCATATATAATGTGCATCTTTATTTTTCCCTCAAAAATTTGAGCAAAAAAGTACACATTACATATGGCAAAACACGGGTATATATTTAAGCAGTAGCTCTCACCCACCTAAATCACCTCAGGAACTTATAAAATTTCATGCCCAGGACCGACATCCAGACCAGTGACATCAGCATTTCTGGGGACAGGACCTAGGGGACAGTATGTTTAATGCCCCCCGTAAGGCTACTGCCTTAAACGCTCACTAAGGTCCACTCACAGAACTGCTGGTTAAGACATGCATCCCCCACACTGACTACATCTCCCAGTGGTGCTACTCCCCACCTGTTCCTGTCATTTTGAAATGTGATCATTTGAACCAGCTGGATACATTCGAGGCATGCCCCTCTTCCAATCCAAGCATAAAAGCCTTATTTAGCCTTCAACAGTTTGCGTGAATAATTAATGCAAAATAAGCATCACACCCAATGTTAAGAAATACATAATAAGTTCAAAATTTCTCCTTGTTTTTTTTCCCTTGTCAGCCACCACATTTAAACTCAAATGTCTCTCCATTTCTTGTCTTCCCCTCCACCACCCCTGCTTTGGCCCAGCCGTTTGTCAAGTTAGAACTCCCTGACAACAGTCTCTGTGAGATTCAGTCCAAGGCTCACGCTTTTGCCAGAACACATCTCCCTAAAAAGAGATTGTGCTATGTGAATCCAAAGCCTAGAAACTCTCACTGGCTCTCCACCACCTGCAAAGAAACCCAACCCCCTTACCACAGGATATCCTGAGTGTTGCAACTCTATCGTTTGCAGGTTCACCCCTCCGGGCCCTTCATGATGGGGTGCTCTTGTGCACACGCTGTTTCTCTGTGGAAAAAGTCCTCAACTGCATTCTCTCCCCTGGAAACTTAGCATCCAAGACCCAGTTCAACAGCGCCTTTCCCAGGACCCTCTCCTTAGTTCTCCGGGAGGAATTAGCTGCTGTGTTGTCTGGGCTGTCTCAGCACTGTGGCTTCACCTACAGTATAGCAATCATGTCGGGAAAAGGATACTTCCAGTTACTAACATTAAAACAACACATGTGCTTTGCGCTTATTTAACTCACCAAGGAAAACACCCATATTTTTCAAGATTCTTGAAGTTTTAAAATATAGTTGCATGTAATAGAATTTTGTTGGTTTGGTTTTGCTTTTTCAGGTTTTCACCCCTAAGCTCTTTGATTCTTGTTGAGAAAGGGAATCAATCTCTGAAAAATGTATCTAAATTATAAGAGAATGCCAATAAAATATACCAGATTTTTACTATCTGAAAAGCATTTGATATCACAAAAAGTTTATTTTTCATGAGCTATTTACATAAACTGATGAAGAGTAAGTGAGTGAGACTTTTAGGTTTCGTTTGTGGGGGAGGGCTCTCTCGTGTTTGTATCTGATTCAAATGTCTAGTTTTCAAAATAATCTGCCCACATGATTTTGAGATATGACGTATCCCAAATAGCTAATTGTTGACTCCAATTTTCGCCTATTACCAAACAGTTGAGCACTTCCATACACACCATCAAACATGGCTACTGCATCAAGAAGTCAGGCACAGCACTTTAGACTAAGACTTCAGCCTAGGGGTTTCAGACCTTTCTAAGCACCAAAAGTCACCCAGAGGGCCTGGTAAGTCACACATTTCTGGGCCCCTTCCCCAGAGTTTTGAACCAGTAGATCTGTGGTGAGCACCACACTGTTCTTCTAAGAAGTCCCAAGCGGACACTGATGCTGCCGGTCTGGAGGCCACGCTCTCAGAGTCACCACACCAGTTTAACAGTGTAGGCACTGAGCTTTCACTCCAGGGCATGCACCCATTGACTAATAGTGAATAGTTTGATTGTCACCAAACATCCTAATGTTTCCAAATATCCATATTTAGCCACAAACCCACAGAAGCAAACCACATCGATATTAAGTCTGTTTTGGTATTGTTGTTGTTTTGGTCTACTTTGG
Organism: Phyllostomus hastatus; assembly: GCF_019186645.2. Classification (NCBI taxonomy): domain Eukaryota; kingdom Metazoa; phylum Chordata; class Mammalia; order Chiroptera; family Phyllostomidae; genus Phyllostomus; species Phyllostomus hastatus. Next base: position 31,683,734 of record NW_025333916.1, read on the forward strand.
TATCTTTAATTCAGTCAATCCTGGGGGAAAAAATCAGTGTTTCTAATCTTAGCATCACAGATTTAAAAAAAAGAACCCAGAAGATTGTATCTGAAACATTTTGATTTTTACCCTTCTGGTAAATATAAGCATATGAGTTCCTGGCAACCTCTCTTTTCTAAAGGTGTATTGGATTTTTTAAAAATTCATAAATTTTGTCAGTAAAATTGGAGAAGCTCAGTTTCTTGCATAGATATTCTACAAATAAGTGGTAAAAGTTCCAACTACTAATTCTGGAAAAATCAACAAAAAAATCTGTAAGTTTTTTTTGGCATATTATTGTCTTTACTGTAATATTGGTTATAACTTTGTGTTAAGTGAAGACTGTGTGTTAGGCGAATCATGTTCTAGTCCTTTCCCAAGGAAATGAAATAATAAGCCTGGTAATGTTGTACTTTTTGTACCATGGTATTATTTGCCAACATCCCTTAGTCACATGTTACTGAGAAGGATAGACTTTAGGCAGAAGAGAAGCTTGGAGAAAATCAGCGGTATTGGCTCAAGCTGGCCAAAAGCCTGGACTAGACTGAGGCTTGGAGATGAGATGCCCTGTAACTTCCTACCATCCCACCACCTCCTCAGATGGCCCAAGCACAGAGCAGTCAGTATGGGACCATGGCCCTGAGGAAGGCATGTCCGGCAGGAAGAGAGACCAACGAAGGCTATAGCCTCATTGAAGGAATTTCCCAAATATCCTTTTTTTGGCATCTTGGTTGGTGTTTCTAAAAGTCTAGAGTGTGAACCTCTGATCAAAATTGCTGATATTTGAGCTTGAAGAAATATATATTTTTAAGATAATGATCCTAAGACCATAGTGTTAATAATTTATATTTACTTAAGAATTTTCAAACCACTTCAATGTATATCATAGTGATTAAGTCATTCTGTAAATTGTACAAGGAGGTCATATCATTTTTCAAACAAGGACTAAGGTTTATTTAATTGAGGTGATATACTTTTCAACCATAGCTAGTAGAGGTCTGTATTCTAGCACCTGCACTTCAAATATGTGCTCATCATCAACCAAATCTGGCTTTTATTCATTCTTTAATTGAAAAAATATTTATTGACTATATTCTTTGTGCCAGATGTGTAGTGCTGAGGACACAACAAAACCAACAAGCTTATACTCCCATGAGGGGTGTGATAGATGGAATAATGGCCCCCACAAAGAGGTCACTGCCTAATCCACAGAACCTCTGAATATGTTCTCTTACATAGAAAAGGGGATTTTGCAGATGTGACTGGAACCTTGAGAAGTAGAGATTGTCCTGGGTTATCCAGGTAGGCCCAGACTAATCACATGAGTCCTTAAAAGCAGACTTTTCTGACTGTTAGAGACAGACTTGATGACAAAAAAGAGTCAGAAAGATGCACCTTCACCAGCTTTGAAGATGGAAGAAGGGGATCAAGAACCAAGGAATGGGGGTGACCTCTAACAGTGGCGGGAAAGGGAAACAGATTCTCCCCAGAGGCTCCAGGAAGGAATGCAGCCCTGCCAACACCTTGATCTTAGAGCAGTGAGACCTGTGTTGGACTTCCGACCTACAGACAAAGTAACACATTTTCTCTGTTAAACTACTGTGTTTATCAAAGGTGATTTGTCATAGCAAAATTGGAAAGCTAACATAGGGGAAGACACAGTATTCAAGAAAAGTCAGTAAAATATATTTATATTGTATGTTGGATGGTGGCAAGTACTAAGAAGAAAAATAAGTCATGGAAGTATGGTGAGGGGATGCAACTGTAGTTGGAGTAGCCTTCCACATTGGCATTTGTGTAAAGACTCGAAGTTCGTGAGGGGAAAGATTGTTTCCCACAGAGAGACTAGAAGGCTAAAGTCTCGCACCACTAGACAATGACCCTGCTTGTCTCAATCCCTGAATATCAACATCACAAGACCAATTACCATTCCATGATATCCAAGTTTCCCCCCACAATCATATATGATAATTTAGGTAAAGGTTCGAAACTCAAAAGATGACATTTGCTAAGGAAGTCTAAACAACATCACTTACCTTTTCACATTTTCTGGAGAGTACATGAAAACAAAATCAGTGCTATTTAATTTGCACCAAATTTTTAAAAAGATACCTTAAAACTTAGTTTAGCCCTTGCTGGTGTAGCTCAGCGGATTGAGCATGGGTCCTCCAACCAAAGGGTCACTGGTTAGATTCCCAGTCAGGGCACATGCCTGGGTTGCAGACCAGGTCTCCAGTAGGGGGGTGTGCGAGAGGCAACCACACATTTTTATTACTCTCCCTCTCTTTCTCCTTCCCTTCCCCTCTGTCTGTAAAAATAAATAAAATCTTTTTTAAAAAACTTAGTCTAAAGCAAACAACTTGGGGACATTCAGACTTGTTTCTTTGGGACCATCTACTCAACATCATCATCCACCAACCGCTTACAGAACTCCAAAGGGGTCTCATATTTGATACTGAATTGTTGCTATAACAAGTTGAGTGCCAGGAAAAATAAAGCTATTGTAATTATTTTATTATCAAGGACTATTTCACATACTAAATAAATACAAATAAAATTGACCTACTAACTTAGTGCAGTTTTAGCCATTAGCCTTGATGGAATTGTCCATTGATACCCCTAAGAAATGTGATCGAAAAGACCAAGTTAGTGGTTTTGTATAGCCATCCTCTTAAGTGCCTGAAAAAAAATGGATGTCTGGTTTTTTATTTATTATACCTTATAATTTCCAATTAAACAAGAATAGAAATGCTATTATCTGTGTCAATAGATATGTTAATATATAAAGCAAAAGAGATACCTAGCTAATTACTGGTATAATAAACATTCTACAATGATGCTTCACAGGAAATAGATCTTACCTGGTACTCAACATTTGGTCTGTGAACTAGCAGCATGAACATCACCTGGGAACTTGGTAGAAGTCCACATTCTTGGACCCCACCCCACCCCACCCCTACTGGGTTACAAAGTCTCAAGTGATCCATATGCACATTAAGTGTAAACCTTAAATTGGTCAACGTATTTTTAAAGATGTAATAGTTCAAGCTGAGGGGTAAAGGGTTTAGAAATTTAATTAATTCAAATGAAGGTAAACTGAAAATAGAGCAGAGGCAAGGAAGAGTACAAACCTCTTGCTGAATCAGAAGTTTCAAGTTGGTAGAAGACACCAGTGCCCTCTGGCTCAGAGCTCATGCAAACTGTGACTTGACCTTTCAAAGGCCAGTGCTCACTCCTTCAGTGCTCACGCAGAGAACTCACCGTTCTCCCTTGTGGCTCTTCTGTGCTTGGCCGGCTCTGCCTTGTTGGTTTGTTCTTGCTTTCGTTGAATCAACTTCTGCCTCCACAAAGCTTCCATGTAGCATTGCTTTGAAGCTTGGAGACCCACAGGGCAAGTGAAATTCCACTTCCTTTGACACTGTTTTGTATTCTTAGCCATGAGGGCTGTCCTCAATGGGGTTTTTCCCCTTACGTTAAACACTCTTACGCTGTAGCATCTGTCTTTTCATTTCCTAGCTACTCTCATTTAGACCAACTGCTATCTCATAACATTCTTTTTTAAATTTGTGGCTCAGCGATGAGCAAATTATTTCAAAAGTGATCCAAGGAGCTCAGAGCATCAGATAGACTATTTTTTTCCTCAACCTGGACATTAAGAAGTTTGTGATTTGAAATCACATAGATTCTTTGTATTGTCATGTACACAACACTAGTTGTGTATACACAACTAGTGTATACACAACACTAAACATTCTCAGCTTAGCCACCAACTCCCTCCCCCTTGGCTGTCACTCAATTAGACTTTTTTTTTTTTCTAACCAAAGGACAAGACTCCAAGTGTGTCCCTATTTAACTCTATCTTGTTAGATTTGGGCCATTAAGTTCATTTTATATCCTGATTCTGTCATCCATTCTATTAGCTGTTCTTCCCCACTTGAAGTCATCTTACTCTTTCCCTAAGCAGACCCCTTTCGTTATAAAGTCTGCCACTGCCCTCCCAGTTCTTCTGAAACAAGCTTTGTGTTATGTCCATTAGGATCTCTGTGCTGACGTTACAATGAGTTTGTTTTCTGACACACAGGTATGTGATCTTAAATGCATCACTCAATTATAGTTCCTCCAGTAGATTACAGACTTCTTTATCAAATATCTTTTGTTTCTACTGTAAAATTTTACTTATCTTTTAAGTATACAGTTAATACTATATAGACTTTGGATGATGGTTGATGGTTAAATAAAAAATGGGTGAGTTAGGGTCTTGGTGTTTCAGATATAACAGAAGGATGCTTAGGAAATGCCCTTTAATGAATAAAACTAACTTTTATTAGCAAAATAGAAGGTTTAGGTGAAGCTAGGGGTACATCAAAGAAGGCTATAATTGGATTGTTCTTTTCAGGTCCTAGCCCATGGTAATTGTATGTTAGCCAAGTATCTTGCATTTGATTTTAAAACAAATCAGAAATAGATGACTCAGAAATGGGTGAGTCAATGAAATTATAGACAAACTCCTCGGTACAGTGACTCTGGTTAATTAAATGTCTGTGACAGCAGAATCAAAACAAGAGGAACTGTATACAATTTAGAAGCAAGGTCATAAAATTATCCCTTTCAGCTGGAGACACCTTAACTCTTTCAGCATATAACATTTTTATTTTTTTATTTTTTTTTTAGAGAGGGAAGGGAGGGAGAAAGAGAGAGAGAGAAACATTAATGTATGGTTGCTGGGGGCCATGGCCTGCAACCCAGGCATGTCCCCTGACTGGGAATCGAATCTGTGATGCTTTGGTTCGCAGCCTGCGCTCAGCTCAGTCCACTGAGCTACGCCAGCCAGGGCAGCATATAACATTTTTAAAAGAATAAGCATGGCCCTTTATTCTACTTCGTAAAGAAGACTTACATTTTGAAGTTGGATTTTACTTTATCTCATTTGAGTCAAGTACATCAAGCCGCATCCGTCCTAGTGTCTCTCCAATGATGACTTCCAGGTGAACTTCTCCTTTGCTGGCTCTCATACACTTTTCTTTGGTGATTAAAAAACTGCAGACTGTGTAAACACATAGCTGGGAAATGGATACTGTTTTGGGTAATTCAGAAGCCTCACAGGATTAAAAACAAGCATGCTATTAAAAGTATTTTTAGTACACCCAATTTCATAAGCTGCTGCATTTGTTTATTTACATAAATGTAAATTTCAAATGTATGCACATGCCTCCAACCAGAGCAGAAGGTGAATGTGTGAACACAGTGGCGCTCAAACACCTCCAGCCATTCAGGGATTGTTTCAAAGTAGGATTCTAAATACTTACATTTTGGTGACTCGATTTTTTTCCTATAAGCTCTCATTTTGGCATAAGAAAAATATGATTTTAACTAAAAATTTTCCAAAAGCATTCTTTGCAATAGTGAAAATGGAAATGAAAACAAAATATTTATCAATAGGGCCTCGGCTATGTAAACAAAAAAGGAAAACTAAAAAATAAAATTAAGCAATGGGAAAAGGTTCTTTTGGCCATTTTCAAGGCTAACCAACATGCAGATTTTCTGTGGTATTGGATAACAAGAGAAGCTGACTTCTTAAAATGGTAATTGTAATAAATAATAAAAATAAAAATGTTTAGCTTTCCCTGAATTTATCTAATATAAAAGTAGAGGAAAAAATGCACTGAAGCAAGCATTAACTTACTTTTCGTAATAAAAGCTCCCAGTTTTAATGTGTCCAGTCAGACAACCTAGAAAATAGTGAGTAGTGGACGTCAGTCTGTGTCTGTGTCTCCCCTGCCCGGTCCCTTAGCTGTCACAGATGCGCATCTGCAAAGAGCCAGAGAGTGATTTCAAGGCTTAAAAGAAACACTCTTTGATACTGAAAGTGGTAGTAAGTTCCCCCTCATTGCCTCGCGGAGGTTTGCGCACAGGTCTGCAGCATATCCTTTTCCTAAGCTGTCCGGTCAGCCTTGGTGCCCTGTGATGTTGGAGGAGGACGTGCCTCTGGAGACAAGTGCCACTGCAGGGCCTCGGCCGCCACCTCGGGCTCGGCCGTGTGGCGCAGTGCGCAGGAAGCAAAATGGTAGGGCATTTCTGCTCTACATCTATTCTTCATCATTCTTAAAAAGTGAAAATGTCCTGGCTGTCGTAGCTCAGTGGATTGAGCTCAAGCTGCAAACCAAAGTGTCGCAGGTTCGATTCCCAGTCAGGGTACATGCCTGGGTTGCAGGCCACGGCTCCCAGCAACTGCACATTGATGTTTCTCTCTCTCTCTCTCTCTCTCTCTCTCTCTCTCTCTTTCTCCCTCCCTTCCCTCTCTAAATATAAGTAAATAAAATCTTTTAAAAAAAAGATTTAAAAAAAAAGTGAAAATGTTTATGACCACAAGTTTGTTTTTGGTAAGGGGGAGTGTATTTTTTTTTTTAACAAAACAGATTATTAAAGTTATTAAGTAGTTTCCCTAGGATCAGCCATTTTTCCACTCTCTTATAGTAGTGAGTGATCTTCTGTGATCATAATGCAACTGCCGTTTTCCAGAAGAGACTGTAGTGCAGAATGAGGTATACATCCTGTCTAATCCTGGATGAAATTTGTACAGGGAACCAACTCCAAGGCAGATATGGAGCCCTCTCAGTCCGGATGTGTGAAATTCATGTGAAAACAAACAGAAGTGTCTATCCGTTTGTATAAATCTCCTGGGAAGGTTTTCATGGTTCAAAGCTGATATTCGGTAACTGTGTAAACGGCTTAGATTGTCCAGAAACATTCACAGGTGCAAAAATATACTATGGATTTTAAACTCCTGTGTTGACCACAAGGATTATGATTTTGTAGGTATACTGGTTTACATCCTTTCAGGGGGAAAAAAACGAGGGGTGGTTGTGTGTGGACACAGTGTGTGAATAAAATAAAATGGAAAAACACGAGAAGGGCAGACGTTAGAGAGCCACTGGCTACAATGGTATTGGTTGGCATCAGTTTCAAGAGCCAACTACCTCAATTTAGAGGATTTGCATTTAGGACTAGCAATTAAATTACAAGCTAATTAGTCAGGAACTGAGTTAAGCCTACTGAGAGTGGTTAATAAATAGTCATATTAACAATGTTGGAAGATGTTTGTTCCAAGGCTAAAATACTTCTAAACCTTATGCCTTGTGATTGTTGAAAAAAGTCAGTGTTGTTCTGCCCCTGACCTTTTCTGTCCCTTTTCAGGGTAATTTTTACTCAGGTTAACTGAAATACATCCCCACAGCAGAAGAGGCCCTCTGTAAATTGAGGAAGTTCTCCAGGTGCAATGCTCTGAAAACAGCAGGCATTTCAGAATCACATCCTGTAGGTTGTTAATGTCAAGTGGCATAAGCAACTTCACCTGACCACAAGATTCTTTTCCTGGAATTCACGCTTTAATAAGCAAGTGTTAAAAATTGCTGGCAATTTCTCCAGCTCTCTTAAAAACAAAATGGTCTTCTCAAATTATAGCTTCAGTGCATTAAGAGTTACCGTGGTAGCCTAAGTGAGTTAATGTACAGATCAAACATGTGACACATGCCCAAAAGTAACTTAGTATTGGAGGATCACCTCTTTGCCACCTGATTGCCATTTGTGTAAAACAGCAGATAGTGAGTGCAGCTGTTTATGTGTGGCCAGCCACTGTGTCTAAGACTTGACTTTATAGGAGAATAAACATGAATATATGAATAGTAACCTTGATTCATAGGAATTGTTTTAAAACTACAATCCAAGCAAATACCCTTTTATATTTAATTTTTCTCTCCTTTCTACATGGTTGTTGTTAGTTCAAGAACAAATATTTAAATGATAGACAGTCAGTGACTATTCTAAGTAGACTTTAAATCTTTTTCCTCTAAGGATCTGAATTTATCCTAAAATATCTGTTACAGAACAACAAGGAGGGGGCCAAGGGCAATGTACTATTACTGAAAGGAACCCCCCAGGTTTGTTATGTCTGCTGCCAGAGGAAAGACATCTCTCAAAGCCAGAGATTCCTGAAAAGGAAAGGAAATGTTTCTTTCATGCTGTACAGACTTAAAGCAGTGACCTAATGTCTTCATCAAAATCCCAAAGTCCCTTAAAACACCCACAAATACACACAGTCCTTCCTTTCCCACTTTGCCCAGTCTGGGGTACCTTATCTCAGGAAAAGAAATAGAAGTCCATGGCTCAGGCAGCCCCTGTTCTTCCCAGTGATCCGTGCTCAGCTGGTAGGCCTCCCTCAGTTCTCGGCACCATCAGCTGTGTCACTGGGATCTCTGCTAAAGCCAAGTGGTGGTTCCCCCTTCTAAGGCTGCGGGAGTCCCCACTCTGGCAAAACCGCGTGGTCCTCTCTACACAATGGGCTGCGGGGACAGGGGACTGTCTTCACTCTGCCAAAGCTGAGTGGCGGTTCTCTGCTAAAGCCACATTGTGATTCTCTCTCATAGGGCTGCGAGAGTCCCCACTCTGCTAAAGCCGAGTGGTTCTCTCCTCAATGGCTGCCAAGTCTGGGTTTAAATCCCCGAGCCAATCTTCCTCTGCAGCCCCATTTCTGACTCTTCCCACAATCGGCCACACTTGCCATCACTCTCATATCCTTCCAGCTTTACTGGGCTGCTGCTGTGAGTCTGGGCAGGTGCGGCCCCACGTTATGGAGTCAATCATCTTCAAGCTTTCATGCAGGTGTTGTAACTTGGGGAACCTGCCCCCTAGTTACACCTTGGTGGGGAAGTTACTTCCATTCCCCTGGCTCAGAGCATGGCCACAGCCATTTAACATATCTATGCAACCAGGTAAAGGTTATAGATATGTTAAATGACCACACCAGAGGTTAGCTGCAAAGCTGTTGCTATGCAAAACAGTTGTCGATGGCCCTGCTTCATTTGTCCCTTCCCCCAACTCACACCTGTGGGGGTGGGGTGAGGATATCCTAACATTTCCTGAACACCTTGAGTTCTGGACCCCATTCCAAATACCTATGTGGGGTCCCCTCTCTTGGTTGCACTGTGTTAAATATACTCTTCTTTGAACTTTGTTTTGGTTGAATTGTATTTTTTTAAATTTGTGAATGGGGAATATAATGCAGTGTTCTATAAGCATTCCAAATCTGGTTCCTTTTCTTTGAGTCTTAGTGGATGCTTGTTCCTATTCATTCAGCACTTTTTAAAAATGTGTATGAAGCCAGCTCTACCTCATATGAAATGTAAATTGATGTAAAAAGTTTTTATATCCTCAACAAATGATCAGCTAGTGTCTTCATATCTTTACATTCATCAATAGTCAACATTCAACCTTAACAGCAAACAAATATTTAAGCGCTTACTAGTTATCATGCACTTTTCTCCCTTCTGGGGAAGGTGGATGTAGAGTTGGAAGTGCAGCAAATATTATAGCAGAGAGGTGGGAGGGGGCCTCAGGGACTATCAGAGGAGGACAAAGTCATAGAGTTGGGCCAGGGAGAGGTAGGGATGGTATTAGAACAGGTAACTTTTCTGGAATTCACCAGGAAGTTATGTCATTTGGAAAATAGGGGGTGGGGATAAGTAGGGACTATTGGGAAATGAGGGAGAGCCAGATAACATAGGATTTGGTGTTTACTCAGGGCATGCATAGAGGCCACTGCGGTCGGCTGGTGAAGAGGGGTGTGCGGAGGGGCAGTGTAGACGGTCAAGGCTGGTTCGGAGTCATGCCTTTAGTGAAGGCAAAGGGTGAGGAGGACCTAAATTAGGAAAGAAAAATCATCCTGTGGTATGCCTGTTGATTGTTGTTTTACCTGGTGATTTTGGCTCTGTCTGTCTCTCCTCCATGCCAGCCCTGGTTCCCGGGTTCCCCACATTACCCGCAAGAGACCGACAGCCGCGCATCTATTTCTAAGTTTATTCTGACTTGGTCTCTTTATGCGAGATGGGCCAAGTCTCCCTGGTGCAACAGTGGAAATGCATTTATGTAAAGACAGGACACCTGTGCTCCTTTCAGTCCCCTTCCCTCCCTGGCCTCATGCCTCAGTCCTCTTTCCCCATTCTCATCTGCGCGTCATTGACTATTGCTGCCCCTGTCCTGCCTTAGTTCCCGTTCGTTATATTTTGCAGAGGAGACTCTTTTTAGGAGTGATTCCTTGTTGTTTCTTTGGATCCCTTGGAAGCTACCTCATTAACATGGTGAATTCTCAGGGGCTGGCATATCTCCAAACCTCAGAAATATAAAGGTTTCTTACATATCTGAGGAATAATCCCATGGCCAGCCTTTGAAACTGGGGAGCTCCATATATAAATGTATATATACATAGTTTGTGGTTATGAACAGTTCTTTGTGTTTTTAAAAGCAGAAAAATAATGAAAATATTGACATTATTCAATGAGTTAGTAGTTGAGATTAAGGGACCTCTGAGGGTTTTACTGATTTAAATACAAAACCTGTGTCGCAAATCCTGAGACCTCTTGTACCTCTCACCCATGTTACATTTTTCTTTGAATGAAAGGTTCCATGAAACGTTTCTCCTTTCCTGTCTTTAAACCTGCTTTCCTCTTATGCTTCTCTTAGTTCTTCTTTCATGTACAATACATTCTCACATGAGCCCGTTTCCCCGAGAGGCACTTCTCCCCAGTGCTCATGCCCCTTCTGCCCATCCACATGGATCTTCTTGTCCCAAATACCTACCATGACCCTTCTCGTCTCTGCCTTCCTTATTCCACTCATTTGAAATTTAGTTTCACGGCCTCTTAAGCACTCTGGAAGGCCCTGTGGTCAGCACTGAGGATTACAGAAGAATATGGCAGGATGGCTGGTCACTGGTTACAGCCATGGGGCAGTGCTAATACAGAGATATACTTTTTATATAATGGAGAAGGAGGATGAAGAGTAGATTTGCTTTGCTGAACAGATCTAATGGACTGACTTTCCAGGTCACCGTCCCCCACAGGACTAAATATTCTGTCCTCTCTCTTAGGTCATTACAGTACCCTCCTAACCAATTTCCTTCCTTATACCCTCCCCCTACCATCCAGTCTTATCTCCACACAGTGTAGTTTATTCCACAAAAACAATAATTAGGTTACATTGCATTGCTTTCTGAACAGAGCCATCCAATGGCCTCCCCTATAATTTAGAGTCAAAGCCAAAGTTCCTTCTTTGTCTTTGAAAGGTCTGTATGATCAGAACTCTACCATCCACCTCCCAGTGACCTGACTGACCCCTTTTCAAGCCACTATCCCCCACCCACTCACTTCCATCACACTGTCTTCATCACTGTTCCTTGAACCTGCCAGGCATGTTCTGCATCACAGTCTCACTGTTCCCACAGCCAGGACATCTCTTCCTCTAAGTATGTGTCTGGTTGGTTTTACTCTGTCCTTCAGATCACTGCTTATTTGTCACTTTATCAGTGAATGAATGCCTAACACCCGAAACTCCTTGCTCTATTTTTCTTTATAGCACATATGAATTACTATATCTTTTCTTGTTTAATTGTTTATTGACCATCTTTCTTCAACAAAAAAACAAGGTCTATGAGGCCAGGGCTTTTATCTGTTTCTTCATCGCGTCTAGGATGGTTCCTGGAATGAAATAGGTGCTCAATAAATGTTTGTGGAAGGAAGGAAAGGAAAGGAAAAGAGGGGAGGAGGGAGGGAGTGAGCAGGGGAAGGGATAGAAGGAAGGAGAAAGAGGGCACAGGAGAGAAACAGGAAAAGACAGAAGGAAGAAGGTTGGAAAGAAGAAAGGAGCAAAGGAAAGTAGGAAGGATGTTAGGGAGGAAGGCAGAACAGGAGAAAGTCTCATCAGTTTAACTAAGTCTCTAATATTTCTTAATGTCTGTTTAATATCTCTTTTAAGCAAAGGCAAAACTGGCCTTTGGCCTAGGGACTTTGGAAAATAGCATTCTCTGGATAGAAACTAGCAAGGTTATTCTGTTTGCATTTGTTTATTTTCAGATACCCACACAGATTTTTATGATGAGTGGTATAGACTTTCCATTTATGGTAGTGCTCTAAAGTTTCCCTTTAAATAAAGGCATTTAGGGTTTTCAAAAAGTACTTTAGAATTTGTAAAATAGATAATGGTAATGGCGAAACTCAGACACTTAAAAATCATGAAGTAGAAATGTGGATATGGCAAAAGACGAAGCTAATAAATTAATGCCTGAAATTGAAGGGTAATTGACTTAGAAAAATTATACTTTTTTTGAGGTATACTTCATCATAATTGCAATTCCTACTTCATCATCCATGAAAACATCCCCTGACTACTGCCCTCCTCACCTCCTTTCCTGTTACTTGTTTTGTTAGACTCCTGTACCCTATCCAATGTTGACCTGAAATCATTTGCTATGACTCACTGTTGTTTGGGGTCTTTTAATTCTTTCTTTTTAAATTGATGTAAGATCCTTAGTGGGAGTGATCATGTTCTGTCCGCCCCTCTTTTACATAGCCACCACATAGCACATCCTAGCACTGACATCACAGACAATTAATAACATGCATTGGTTATCTTCCTCATGACTCACCTACACAATAAGGGATGGGGTCAGAGTATTCAGACAACAAAAATATCTAAGCATGATTTATGATTACTTTTCTTTGAACTAAAGGATGATAATGGAGTGCAAACATTATTTTGGCTTGTAAAACTGAAATCATGGTTTTGCCACTAGTAAAAATAATATGCATGTTTATTCAATGTGGTAAGAGAATATAATTACTAGGGCAAAAGCGTGAGATAATTGGAGCCAAATTCCAACACATGAATTTCCAAATTCAGCTTAATGTCTGTGAATTAAAACCTGCTAAAAATACTGGCCAGAATAGAAGCCACTTATAAATATATTAGTCTGGCACATTTTAATGAAAATGGGGAACATAAGATATTAAATTTCTTTAATATATTTAGATATAATGATATCAGGGAAGATCTTATTTCTGCTGCTTTATAAATGGAGTTAGCATTATGTTTTCACTGGGAACTTTTAAGTTTAAAATACTATGAAGAGCAAGAACTTTTTGGATCGCCTGAAATGACCATTGCTTTGGTATCATTTTCTTCAACATGATCTGTTATTAAATATGCATAATGTGAATAATAATGATAGCTAACATGCATAGATCACCTGGTAGGTACCAGGCACTGCTCTGAACACTATGTGTTTAGCTCTTATAACTGTCACAATCCTACAATTAGGAGCTCATGTCAGCCTCATGTAACTGGTGAGGGACCAAAGCTCAGCAAGACAGTTATTTACCCAAGACCACACAGCTAGTATGTGGCTGAACTAGGTGTTGATGCCCAGTGCTCTGGCACCGAAGGCCATACCCTTAAGCATGATCCTTGAATGCTGCTCAGATTTTCACAAAACTGTAGTCCAGGTGGGCAAAGCCACAGCAAAGGAGTTCTAGCGCCAATACAGAGTTTGAAATGTGGCTGTAAAAGTAAGTGTGTGAGCCCTGAAAAGCAAATTTGGCCTGCCTTTCTCAATGGCATTTGCAATCAGAAGAATTATGGTAATTTATGTTAAAATTCTAATGTCAGCCTGGCTGGCATAGCTCAGTGGATTGAGTGCGGGCTGTGAACCAAAGTGTTGCAGGTTCAATTCCTAGTCAGGGTACATGCCTGGGTTGCAGGCCATGACCCCCAGCAACCGCACATTGATGTTTCTCTCTCTCCCGCCCCTTCCCACTCTAAAAATAAATAAATAAAATCTTTTAAAAAATTCTAATATCCTTCTTTTTCAATAAAAAGAATTTTAAGGACTATGAATGTATTTTATACAAGGTTAAAGAAATTTTTAATGAAAGGCTGGTGAAATGATGGTGAAATCCCTTTTCTGTTATACATTTTTTCTGTTCTACATGTATGATACTAAAACATGAAAGTCTTGTGGCCAAGCACTTTTCTTTCTTTTATAAATAGTATTAACTGTATTAAGTTCAGAACATTAGTGGTTTTTCTCATTTCTTAATTACAGTTAAGTTTAAACATTGAAAAAGAGTTTAAGACTTTCCATGAGGAACTTGCAGACAATAATGTATAAGTGACTTTGAAATGTTTGCCACAGTTTAACCTTGAATGACTATTGATGTGTGTGTGCCTGTGTGTGTGTGTGTGTGTGTGTGAGAGAGAGAGAGAGAGAGAGAGAGAGAGATCTAGTGATTCTCAGTGAGTGTTGGACCAAGGGAGATGTATGATCATATAGTTTGTAAAAGCAAAGTAATTTTTTTCTCTGACCTTAATACTTTTTTCAATTTAATGTTTTTTAAATGATACTAATTGTGGTATTCATTTTGCTTTCCCTGGTAACTTAATTTTGAGCACTTAGAAATATGATTATTGGTGGTTCACCACATCTTTTGCTTGTTTTTCTCAAAACAAGTTTCTCAAAAACAGGTGAGCTGTTTTTGATTGATTTTTAGGAATTTTCTATATATTCAGAAGTTCCTTGTTGATCATAAGTATTAGAAATATCTTCTCCCAGTAGGTTTACTGTCAAAACATTTGGAGAAATAGAGGGTTTTTTTATTGGGAGGAATTTCTTCTAAAAACTTTTCATGTTTTACCATTTACATTTAAGTCCTTTTACATATTGAATTAAATTGTGTATATGATATGAGAAGTAATCCAATTGTATGTCTTTCACACGGCTAACCACTGATTGACACTCCATCATTTCCCATTTTTTCATTGCTGTTCAAGTACAATTGTCTCCATTTCCCCCCCACCACTCTCTCCCACTCCCACCCTCAATCCTACCCCCCTTTGGCTTTGTCCACGGGTCCTTTATACATAGTCCATAATGACCCTTCCCTTTCTTCCAAAATTATATTTTCTAAATGCTTGCTGTAATTATAAACAAACATAATATTTTTATATTGTCCAAATATGCAGAGAATTTGTTAAGCTTGTGATACTTTGGATAATTTTCCTTCTGATTATTTTAGATACTCTATGTAGACAATCATGGCATTTATGAAGATAAAAAGATCTGTCTTTTCTATTCTAATGTTTATATTTTATGCCCTTTCTAAAAATATTTATTGCCTTTCTACACCAATTAGGCCAGTGTTTCTCAAACTTTAAGATGCATAGGAGTCACCTGGGGAACACATGAAAATGAAAATCCTGGTTCAGCATTAGTTCAGAGCCTGGGAGTCTGCGTTTCTGACAAGCTCCCAGGTGATGGTGATGATGTTAGTTTAAGAACTAGACTTTCACTAAATTTGTAAGTAAAAATTAAAAAACAAACATTATTTTCTTGTTTTTAAACTTAAAAGTATGCTTTGACATTTCACTAGTTCCTCCCCCCCCCCAGGTGAATTTTATCAAACTTTTCTTTTTCTATTTTGGAATAGATGGAAAATTTTCTATACATTTTTATCATGAATATTTGTTGAACTTTATCAGAGAATTTTTATCATTTACTGAGATATATATGTAATTTTCTTTTTTAATCTATTAATGTCATGAATTATTAGAAGTTTTAATTGTATAGCCTTTTATATACCATATATATAAAATACATACACATGTATTTAATTTACACTCTCAAATATGTATTTATTGCTGCTTTATTCTCTAATGTTTAGAGTTTTCAACCTGTGTTTATGATTTGGATAGGTTTTATACAATCCTTGAGAAATTATGTTTTTAAAAATTATTATAAGTGAATTGGGTATATACCTTTTTATTCTAAGTTCTTTACTTTTAACTTATTTTTATAATAATATTTTGAAATACATTCTATTATTATCAGCATTTTACTGATCAAGGAACTGAGGTACAAAGAGATTCCATAATTTGCCTGAAGTCACATAGATAGTAATGGAACTACAGTTAGCAATCATTCTACCACTAAAATACAACAATGCTCATTTATTCTTTCCCTTTTAAATGTTGTCCATTGGGCCCAGGCTGGTATGGCTCAGTTGGTTGGAGTGTCGTCCCATACACCAAAATGTTGTGGGTTTGATTCCCAGTCAGGGCACATACCTAGGTTGCAGGTTTGATCCCTAGTTGGGGAACCTACAAGAGGCAACCAATGGATGTCTCTCTCTCTCTCTCTCTCTCTCTCTCTCTCTCTCTCTCTCTGTCTCTATCTCTGTTAAATTTTCTATCATTGCTTGTATTTCTTTAAACAGATTGAATATATTTTTATTTTTGTTTTTGGTAATTCCAATATCTAAAATCTTTGTAATCTAATTTACAGTTTATTATTTCTGTTGATTGTTTTTATGGGAATTTACTTCTTTATGTATTCAGTAATTTTTCTGTAATGTTTCTTGGCATTTTGTATGTGGGAATTATTTGTGTTTAAAGTATATTTTTCCAGAGGGAACTTGCTTACACAAAATAACTGTATGATCTACCAACCATAGACCTATTTAAGCTAAATATTGGACTCCAGGCCAGATGAGAGCCCAGTCCCATGTGAGTATGCACTTGTGATTAGAAATTTTGAAAATAAACATTTTTTTTTCAGTGAGCTGCCTGGAACTGAGGCAAGTCTTGCCCTCTGCATGAAAGGTTTTACCCAGTACACTCAGTCTGGGTATTGACTTTTTGGTGTGAGACCTTATGTGGGGTCTGAATGTGGCTCCCTCCTCCTTTTAAGCCCTTAGCTTTGATTCTTCCCCTGGCACACAAAGGATCGGCAAATGCCTCCAGGATAAATATTAGCTCGAGTGCTTACACATTTTTGTGGAACTATGCTTTCTTAATTTCAGGCCTCAAATTATACCTCTTAATTTAATGCTTTAAAACAATCATCTAGATTAGAATATTATTTAGAGCAAAATTTTTTACCCTCATCTGAGGACGGGCTTATTGATTTTAGAGAGAGGGGAAGGAAGGAAGATCAAGAGGAGAGAAACATCAATGTGAGAGAGAAACATCGATCGGATGCCTCTTGTGCGTGCCCTGTCCACTAAACCCACAACCTAGGCACATGCCCTGACCAGGAATTGAACCTGTAGCCTTTCAATATACAGGATGATGCTCCAATCAAGTGTGTCACACTGGCCAGGGTTACAGCAAATTTTGATGAATTAAATCATGATGGGGAAAAGCAGACTAACTGTAGAGCATGCTGTATTTTATGAAATAAACTTACCTATGTAACTAGCAACTAGATCAAGAAGCAGAAATTGCACAAAGGGTGCCTTGTTCCAGATACTGACCCCCAGGAGTAACTGCTATCCTGACATCTATCACCATGAGTGACATTATTCACTAAGGACAATGTTCCCTTGAATGTCTGGCTTCCATGTACTATTTAATGTCTGGCTTCTTTTTCTTAACATTATATTTGGAAAATTAATCTGTCCGTATACATATATATGAAACATATCTATTATATATGTAATATATAAATAAATATGCCCTCATAAATAAGTGTCTTGAATTATTCATCTTATGGCTGTTAAGCATGTTTTGTTTTTATTGAGGTTATTATAAATCATGCTATGAACATTATTCTACATATTTTTGGTGTACATTCTGTCAGGTAGACACCCAAAATAATATGGCTTGATCACGAGGATGAGTGTTTTCAGTTTTAGAAAAAAACTGCCAACAGCTTTCCCAAGTAGTTTTTCCAATTCACATTCCAACCCATATTGCTGCAGTTTTCTGGTTGCTCCACATTCTAGCCAGCACTTGCTATTGTCTTTTTAACCTTAACCATCCTGATGGGTAGGTAGCGGTCTGGCGGTATAATTTTAATTTGCATGTTTTGATGTCTACTGACTGTGTTCATGTCTAAAAATCTTTTCTTAGCCATTTTTATCCAGCCTTTTAAAATGTTCTCTACTAGAAAGTGTTCTTCTGTGTAGCTAGTTCACCATTTTGCTGGGAATTACTTCAGGCTTCATGAAAGACCAACTAATAATTTCACTAAGCATCTCTACTCTAATTTTCTTTTTCTTCTCTTCAAAACTCACTTAATTTTCCAGTACTCATGAAGTCAATCTTTAATTTATCCAACCAGTCTTTGAGCTCCCCCTGCTGTCTTTTACTTAAATTATATACCTACTGGTTATATATAATTACAATAGTTTTTAAAATGAATCCTTAAACAATAAGCTATTTTAAGCAGAAATATTTTCTTTTTTTCCAAAGACAAAGGTATCCATAAATTTAGATACTAACTCAGGACAATAGAAATATAAAAGTAACACTTAAACACTAACACTTTAAAAAAACTTACTTGTCCCTGGCTGGCGTAGCTCAGTGGATTGAGTGTGGGCTGAGAACCAAAGTGTCGCAGGCTCGATTCCCAGTCAGGGTACATGCCTGGGTTGCAGGCCACGGCCTCCAGCAACCGCACATTGATGTTTCTCTCTCTCTTCCTCCCTCCCTTCCCTCTCTAAGAATAAATAAAATTAAAAAAAAACTTTACTTGTCATATAAAAAACATTTGTATTAATGTAACAAATTAACACTTCAAATGATTAAAATCTACACAAACTGTGGAGTCATCTTCTCAGGTAACTGTAAACATGTTGAAGTCAGCAACATGACTTATACCTCTTTCTACTTCCTCACAGCTCTCAGAATATTTCCTTTGATGTAATTCAGTAACTAACAACTAAAAAACATATAAAGGCATTTATTTGTCTTTCTGCACCCCAGATCATGGTGTAAATTTCTTTAGGGAAATGTAGCTGAAATGAATAAAGCATACCATGCAGTGTTTATATTTATTTCATCAGTCAACTATGACAAATAATGTCTCCCTATATTACATTATAAAAAGGTTCTTCTTTGTCAAGCTTACCAGTTGATTAGCTCCATAAAGGCCTGTAATACTTCAAAAATTATCAGTAAGCAAGAAAATCCATAGCATTAACCATGTAGATTACTGGGGGAGACAGGTATATGAGGACTAAATGGTAATGGAAAAAATACAATAAAGGCTAAATTTTTTAAAAAATGTAGATTTGAAGCCATAAAATGAGCACATAAAATTACAGACTTTGGATGTGGGTAAATCTCAGTAATAATAATATTTAACCTATAGGACTTTTATAATGATAAATGCAATAATGTGTGTAAAATGCTTAGCACGGTGCTTGACACATAATAAATTCCAAATTGTATTTTAAATAGCTATTGTGTTATGAATAAGCCATAGTTGGCATTTTTTTCTCCTGAGAATGTGCTATTTAAGTGTTGAAAATCTGCTTTTCCCCTGTCCACCTTAATTTCCTTAACATTAGTTTTGAAAGTGGTGCCACATACTCTTATATTAGCGCACTGTGAGAGGCCAATCAAATCAGGGCATAAAAAGAGTAATTTCCTGCTCCTCTCAGCACCCTTTGCTAATAACGCTGTTTGAGCACGTTCTAGAACGACTGCTGATGTCAGAGCCAATTGAGAATTGGGCAGGTGGATGTTTTTAATGTCCACTAATAATAATACTACTTTCGTATTCTCTACATTCTTGCTGTATTAAAGCTGCAGTTCCTTTTGGCTAGCTTCTGAGTGTAACCTGGGAACACATATTATTTAAGCTTAAGGAAAGGAGCAGAGGAGGAAAACCAAATACCCAAAACCTAGATTAGCCACTGTATAGATTCAGGTGAACATCCACCCAAAATTTGGTTTGAATGGTGAGACTAATAACATACTCACACATGCCCACACACCCTAAGAAGTTATGAAACATTTATTACAAACATAATTGAGGATTTGGGGGAGCGAGTAGAGCAAGTTGACAGGCTTGGGGATTTTGTGGATTTTACGGTTGGGGCCAAGCTGAGAGCTTTGCTTAGTAGAAGCTTGTGTGGTTTGAGTGTCTCACCAGTTTACCAGTTTGCCCAGATTGGGGGCAGAGGTGGAGAGCGACGGGTGAAATACAGGAGCAGTCAACAAACATCACACAATGGGGTCAGACTTCTTATTACAGGGAATAAGATGTATGAGAACAGAGAACTGGACAGCAATGATACAACACCAATACTTACTAGGACTGAGAACTAGGGAAGCTTTTTAAAAATTATTGTTGCCTGTATTTCCATCAGTAGACACATGTTATTGAACTGAATTTCATTAGATGGGGCTGTTGTGTTTTCCATCTGACTTCCTGTCATATTAGTAGGGGGAATCCTGTTTGCTTTAAATTAATTAAAATGTACTATTTCTTGCTAATAAATGTAAAATGGATTGTTACTAAACATGCATATGTAAACAGCTGGTACTTGGTCTAGTTATAGTATGAAATAATATCATGTGTAACTTTTTTAAATAGATAGGATGACAAACCAGGCTGGGATTCAAGGGGCTTCATGTAACTCTCTCTCTCATGGCATCATGTCAAGTCTGCTATACATTGTACCTATCACATGTCATTGTGTTTGTTTTGTATTTTTTATTTATCATTTTTTCACTAAATAAATATTTTACTGTTCTCCCAACACATCCCAGGTCCAGTATAAAAAGCTTAATGTTTTGTCCTTGTCTTAAGAAGGTCATAGCTTTTGCCAAAGTAGGAATACAGAATGATAACACTTATGCAATATTATAAGGTCTCTAGTAGAGAAGTTTATTTAATATCCTGGGTATGTTGCTTTAGACTTCTAGAACCCTTATAAGTAAATACAACAGAATACATGCATTTCGATGTTGAGGAAAGTCATAAACTCCTTATATGTTTCTTGTTTTATCTTCTATCACATATCAGTCTCTAAGGCTCTGCCCCAAGGAAAATGTTTGCTCATATCAAGAGAGCAAATCACATTCTGCGTCAGGTGGACTAACCCACAGCACTTGGAGTTACATTATAGTTCACTAAAAGGTCATAATCCAGGAAGAAACCAAGCTAGAAATTCATAGCAAAGCATAGTGGAAGAATTCCGAGAACATAAACTGACGTTTTTGAAAGTGAAGAAATAAAACCTCAAGTTATTTGAACTTTCAATAAACCCTGCATTCCAGTCCCCTGGGTACCTGTCATTTATCAGTAGCCTTGGATCGTAGCACCTGAGTACTTCAGACTAGACGTCATCTAGTCATATCACTGACAGGTTATCACTGAGTGCACAGCACACTGGCTGTGTTGTACAGTCTCAGGTTTCATGAGAACCTTTGTATGGACCGTTAGTAGTGAGAGGGTTTCTGTGGGAAAAGATCTGCCCCCCAGACATCCATCAGTTTCACTGAGTTATTTTACTGTTTTCATTTTCCTTTTACTTGACAGCACAAGTTTCTGAGAATCTAAATTCAGTTTTTCCTGTTATTCTCCAGGAGTGGTCATACATGATGAACCTATCCAACCTTCATCGCTTTACCACACTCTGTAAAATTACCTAAGAGCTCTACAGCATGAAATTAACATTACAGAATATTGTAGTCTTAACTTCCTTTTTTTCTACCCTCAATGATACTGAAATGAGGGGTCTTCAGCAGCCAGAACCCTCTTTAAATTATATGTTTCAATGCTATTCACTGTCTTTGGGCTTCTTCTGGAGTCTTTTATCCCAATACAGAAGTTACACTATAATTAAATGACAGTTAAGAGACAGATCTAGTCTTCAAATATAGTCAAATAAAAGCAATAGTAACAAAATACATTAAGGCTTTTTAATATCATATAAAACACCTCTATTTTATTAATGTGTTGTGATGTAAGATTAAAAATAGTGTGGAATCAGATGTTAGCTTGTCCTTTCCACTGGAATTTCTCCATGTTTTAGTTTCTATATCAGTTTAAGAGAATAATTCTTGCAACATTCCCTAAGGAGTGTCTTACAAGATGAAAAGCAAAAACACTCGTAAGGAGTGTCATACGAGATGAAAATGGAAAGAAAAATATCTTTGGGAATCTAAATGGAAAAGAATAATACTTTCCGTTTCCTAATTGACTTTACATAACTATCCAAGTCTCATTTATCTTGTTTTCAAAGTGAACAAAATGTTTCTGTCTTGTCAGTATTCACTCCAGGTTTTAACTGGTGGAAGTATGTGTATGGAAGAAACTCCTTTGCTCTGAGCCCAAGTTTACAGTTTTCTGAATCCGAGCCACATTTCTTGAAACCTGACTCTGTCAGGTTGGAGGTGATTAAATAGATACTATTCTTTTAGGCTAATATTGATTTATTTGGGTGGGTGTTTCACCTTTGAAAGTCACAACATGCAAGTCTGACCTCTTTTTCTTTTTGGGGGTTATAGTCTCAGACTTATCTACTGATGGAACATATTATGTGCATGAAGGCCTATGGTATTTTGTTGTCCTCTGGTATGCCCCATAAATTTAATCCAGTCATTACCTGCTATATGACCTCCATGGACTGAAATGATATTCTATGCTATTAAAGAAGGACCTTTTAATTTAACAAAAATGTATTGAGTGATTGCTTTCTTCTAAGAGACATACTGTGCTATGATGTCTGAGAGATATGGGGATGAAGAAAGGATTGCCTGAATCCTCAGAGAAATTACAATACGGTAGTCCCCCCTTTATTTGTGGTTTCACTCTTTGTGATTTCAGTTATCCACAGTTCAAAAATATTAAATAAAAATGAGAAACAAACCATTCATAAGTTTTAAATTGTGTGCCATTCTAAGTAGTGTGATGAAACCTTGTGAGTCCCGTGCAGAATGTGAATCACATCTCCACACTGTGCACCCTCTCAGCCCCTTAGTCACTGAGTAGCCGCCTTCATTACGTGATTTACCATTGCAGGACTGCAGTGCTTATGTTCAGGTCACCATTGTTTTACTTAACAATGGCCCCAAAGTGCAAGAGCAGTGGTATTATCCATGGTTTCAGGCATCCACTGGGGGTCTTGGAATGTATTACTCAAGGGTAAGGAGGTGGGGAACTAGGAAGAGGGAACACCACTGCAAGGGGACAGAAGGATCAATAGAACACGGCAGCTTCTTCAGGTTTCCAAAGGTCCTTTAACATTTCCTGGGGAAACTTCAGGTAATTTAAGAGTTCTAGCTGTCAAGAATATGTTCATGCCTCTTCAGGCCTTATCTTCATCACTAAACTCTCCTTAAAATTTAGACTCTACTGTTGATTCTGTTTGACATTCCAAGTAGCAACTCAACCACAACCTGTCAAAGTCTGAATTCACATCTCTTGCTCTTCCATTATTTTGGCAGTATAGTTAGCTAGTGCATTGAATCAATCACCCAAATTTGCTGATAGTATATGCTAAATATTTCTAAAGTCTTTCCCTTCTTATCAATTCTATTATAACAGCACTCATCGAGATCTTTATCAGCTCTCACTGGACCCTTGTAACAACTTTCTAATAGGCTTCCCTTCTTCTAATTTTCTCTCCACTTAAATTCATTGCTTACACAGCCACTGGAGAAAACTATCAAAACTTAAAACTAACAAGGCAACGTTTGTGCTTACAACTCTTTGGAGATTTCAAGAAACTACAGGATGGAGTCCCCAAACTATGGGGAGGTTTTCAATAACTTCCCCAAACTAATTCTTTCAGCATTTTCCTTTGAATACACTTAATATGATTTAATTTACTGCTTAAAATGGGACTTTTTGAGAAGAAATGAGGCCTATTAATTTGTACATGAGAAATGCAGGTTCAAAAGGAAACAGGACATGGGTCACCCTACTGTTTAGGTCTAGCTGCTTCCATGGTCTTGTACACAATCTGCAGTTCTCTCCTTCTAGAATCTCCACTTTCCTTTCTCAGATTACACTCTTTGGTGTTCTGACATTCAAGTCAAATTCCATCCACCTCTGAATGCATTCCTTCACTTTCCTGCCTTTGAAGAATCATTTAATTCTGTGCTCCTATATGCTAATAGACAGTTCTATTTGCTAAGGATAGCATTTGCTATGTACATGTAATATTGAAATTTATGTAGGTATTTATTTTTTCAAAGATTGTAAACTCTCTGAAGTCAGGAGCTATTCTTTTATATATCCACTCTGCCTAGTATACTTGTGTTTAAAAATTGTTGTTGAAGTGACCAGATTTGAACTTCAAATCTATCTGTGTAAGTCCTATGTTTCAACGTAGGTAAAGAATATGCTACTGAATTTTTTTTTTATTGGAGATACAAAGGCTGACAGATTAGGCTACACAAAGATAATTTTAAAAATCAATAGGTTGACAGTGACCAGACAGGAGAGGGAAGGGTTTGCAGGAACAAGTATAAAGGACACATGGACAAAAACTAGGGGGGGATGGAAGTGGGAGGGACATGGGGAGGGCTGGGGGTGTGGGCTGGGATGGGAGTAAAAGACAGAAAACTGTACTTAAGCAACAATTAAAATAAAATAAAAAATACATAATAAAAAATCAACAACTATATGAGCAAACATAATAAAAATTTTAAGGCAAACAGAGTGAGGAAAATATATATAATAAGTATTGAAAGACATGCTTTGCTGTTATTGGGAAGAATGCTATATGGAAGGAAGTTTGGGTTTCACAAGG
This sequence comes from Phyllostomus hastatus, assembly GCF_019186645.2. NCBI lineage: Eukaryota > Metazoa > Chordata > Mammalia > Chiroptera > Phyllostomidae > Phyllostomus > Phyllostomus hastatus. The sequence goes on from NW_025333916.1 coordinate 31,708,129, forward strand.
CAGGGCTTCTGGAGACTAAGGAGTACCAATGTGAATACAGTTAGAAAATAAATTCTGGAGTCTAAGCTAAATAAGAAAGAAAATAAGTTGTTCCAACATAGGAGACTATAATACAACAAACCAAGAAAAGAATACAGTACCAGAAGTGACAGTGGGGAAAGAGTGGAGATCAGAAGGGACATGCAAGGGAGAAACGGAAGGATTAGAATTTATGAACTTCATTGTAAGAAGCGATACTGTTGCCAGTCAGATCAGGGTGGGAAAGGTGTCTGTACTTCTCAGAAATGGAAATGAAATGGAGGCAGGGAGGTAAGGATTCCTGATGAGGTTTGGTGGAGTTTGAAAGTGAGAAAAGGGTTCAGAAGTTGATCAATAAATAATAGACACACGGAGAGGGGTGTAAGTCAATGGGGTGTGTTTGCAAAGGCAAAGCCTAGTTGAAGAATGGAGCTAAGGTAATGGACTCCAAAAAGCATAACAAACAAGAAAGCCACTTCAGATGATAAGAAAATTTTGAAAGTTGGTGCCATCAGGAGGAAGCTTCATTTCAGTGTAATCAAGGAGATGAAAACGTTATCTTTAGAAGTGATCAGAATGTATGTGAGTTTGCTGACAATGTCACAATAGTTAAAGAAGACCCAGGGAAGGTCATTGGGTGGTAACTGTTGGTGGAGAAGACAAGGCTAAACTGGGGTAGATATGGCAGAGACAACATATTGACAAAAATAGCAGCCAGAGATTGTTCTGCCTTAGTTGATGATTGCAGAGTTGCCTGAAGGGGATTTGAACATAGGAGACTGTGTTTTGAGACTAGCCTTTTATGAGAGCAATGTTTGAAACCAATACATTCATTTCAAATGAGGCTCCAAGTGAGAGACAAGGTTGAGGTGCACCTCAGAGTCTTTCTCAATAACTAAGTGACATTTTTCTATGCTTGTTGCAGGAGGAAGGCTGTGGGTTGAGCTGTTACAAAGTCCTTTCTCAGGAGCATAAATAATGTTTGCTGTTAGCCTTTAAGAACTTTCTCTGGTCTTTTGGAAGATGGAAATTAGGAATAGTTAATAATAGTTTAAAAGATCATTGTGATACCTTGTCACAACTTATTTTTGTAATAATTAATGAAAATCACAAAGAAAAAAATGCAAAAGTTGAGCATAAAAGAATTCAAAGCATCTTAATGAAATGAAAGCTATGACTAATTTCTCCTGGTGTCTCACTTCCTGTAAGAGTTCATGTAGACCAGGAAGAAGTTTTCAGTATATTTTCCTTGGGTTCACAGATTTGATAGTCATATCAAATCAAGTCTCTGACTTTCCCCAATAGATGTGCAGGAGCTGAATTTGACCTTAATTCTAGCTAGATTTATTTTTGAGATCTATCTGTCCTTCTACCAACATGGCAATGCCTCTAGGAGCTTTCTAGTTTAATGGCTATACAGCTTTCAGAAAGCTCCTTCATTACACATCTGACACATTGTGATATGCACAAATGAAACCCAAACAATTCTGGCAGTTTAGATGATATTTCCCCTGCCATTGTTGGTCTGAACTCACTGGGTAGTACATTCAGAGCATTTCATTGCCTGTCTCAGTGGGTTGCATTATATTTTCGATATCACACCAGGTAGTAATACTCGGAGCATTACATTGTCTGTCTGACTGGGTTGGATTGCACTTTTAATATCATGCTGGAGAGTTTAAAGGAAGTATTTCTCTAATCTTAATTGGGGTTACTAGGGTCAAACCCAACTTTACAAAGCTCATGTTCCTTCTCATCTTATTGTCACACTTGTGTATTAAGTCATTTAATTTTTGAAGTAGCTTTATTATAAATGGGGAAAAAAGACCTGTGTTGTGATGTGGTCAAATGTGATCAGGTCACTCTTTTATGCAGAGAAACATATGATCCACCTTTTCACATAATGCTCCAATATTCTGGTGTTGTGCAGACCCTTCTGAGACTATAGCTTCATAAATCCAACTTAAACACTGATACATAAAATCAGTCTTCTCACCTTTTATGGTGGATCCTAAATTCTCTGTCACATTAATCTCTAGTTAATGTCCTAACATCTCAGCTTTTGTCCTAACATCTTACCTACACATTAAGAAATTACAATTATATATTAAAATCACCAGGACACCTATCATTTGGACTATAACATGAGTTGTTGTTTACTAGAGAAAGAAAATTACTTAATTTATGTTTATAACTGGATGAGATTCAGGTTATTACTATGCAATATCACTTTAGAATGAGAGAAGGTAAAAAAATGAGGTGTCATTTTCAACAACTTTACATTAATGTTTAAATTAATTTTTAAAATGATTACAACCACCTGCAAGAGAAAAAGTTTCTCTTTAATTTTAGAAGTCTTTTTAAAATATGTCTAGTGCATAATTTGCATTTTTTGCCAGTGGGCCTCAAATAAATTATTGAAGTAAAAAAATTATAGTTTAGAACAAATCTCATTCCTTTAACTTTTTTTAATTGTTTTTCAAGTACAGTTGTCTCCATTACAGTTTAATATTTTAAATATTGTATTCATTCTATTAAATCGCAGCATTTATTGTTAAAAGTTAAAGTTAGAAATAAAGTATCTGATTTTCTTTTTAAATATGTATACATGTATACATCTAAACAGTGACATTGAAAGCACTGTGAGTTTTTATTTTATCTTCCAACAGAAATACTGAGAAAAGCATTTGAATGTTATATAACCTATGAGCTATTATTCATTAATGTGGATGAGAACTAACTGCTGATTGTCAAAGTTATAAAACTACAAAAATATCTACAATGAACATCGTGAACTTATACAGTACTGAACAAGGAGTTCATAAGAGAGTACGTGGAGTTGCAGGGTATAGCAGAGTCTTTTTTATTAATAAAAAAGTCTTAACAGAAATTTCAAAAATACACAAAGTAAATACTACAATAAATCACTAGATTCATTAATTATAAATATTTTGCAATTGTATTTAAGTTTTCCTCCCTTTCATTTTTTCTACTCTGGAATGTTTTAAAGCAAATTTTAAATATTCTATCATATATTACTACAATCTATATCTCTAAAAAAGTAGGGCTTTAAAAATATAACCATATTACCACTAAAAAAATGAGAGTACAAAGAATTTTTGAAAAATATGAATGAAATTTGCTTTCAGTGTTGTGTGATTTTCCTGTGTAGTAGATACTTAATTAGCATGTTACCAGTCACTACTGACTTGCCTCACTAGACTGTCCGAGTTCAGTCTCATGATTGAAATTGGTGAGGTAAAAGGTAATGGTGTATTGCCAAGGTATTAATTGCAAGGGGATTAATATATGAAAGGGACCTACTTATGTGTTATCTATTTTATGTGATATTTGCTTTAAAGTTCATCTCAGCCCTCCCCCTGAGAAGTTACTGTTATCAGTTGTCATGTTATTTATTTATTTTTTTATGAGATGTGTGTAGAACCTATGGACAAAGACAATGAGGGGAAGGATTTAATGTGGAAAGGGAGTGGGCAGGGCAGGAGAGAGTAACCAGGGGGAAACGGGGACAACTGTAATTGAACAACAATAAAAACACTTTAAAAAGTTACAGAAACATGAAATCACCTATATAATCATTGCCCAGAAGTAACAGATGTTAGCTATCTTATCGTAAGGTAAATTTGCTTGAAATAATTTTTAGGAATAAATAAAATATTATAGATATACCTTATAGTCACTACATGTTCAAGATAAGGAAAAATAAGCTCAGAAAGAGAAGTAACTTGCCCAAATCCACTTAGCTAGTACAAGGAACCAAGATTGGATCCTCCCTTCATGGGCTTTGGACTCATGTTCTTTCCTTCTCTGCTAAGCAGACTTTCTCTGTGCTCCCTAGCAGACACATACTTTGTAGACCTGTTTTATGATGGAGGAAATAATTGAGCCTTTTAGTTTTGTGGTACCGTATCAGTTGCCAATTAATTTTTTTGTGCACAATAAAGTATTATATGTTTACTTGTTCAATTACTTTCTGTACTACATCAAGAGAACCAGACAATTTGGTTATAATAGCTCCACTGATTTCAATTTAATATTATTACTCATTATAGCCCACACAGGCGGGAGTATAAAGGCATTCACAGACTGCCAGGTGTAGATATAGCAAATAAGCGATACTGCATGTGTAAGTGGTTTAAATTCTATGCTTAAGCATGGAATCTCTGAATGGAATATTTTCAAATTATGAAACCATTTTTGTTGCTTTAATTTTTTCCCACCTTTGTTATTTACCTCTTCTGCAACATTTATAAAGTGGGGATCATATTGTGTATATCATGGGACTCAGTAAACAACTGAGGTGATGTGTTTGAAGGCGTTGGACAGAGTGATTGGCACAAAGGAACTACTCCAAACTTATTTATTATGATCACTTAAAAAAACTATTTTGGTGTGGTGGTGGGGTTGGAAAACTGCCAGTATATTAAATATTTTTAATACTTTTATTTGACTAAGTTCAACCAGCTGCTATTTAAATTTTGACATGTGGAGACCTATTGCAGGAGGGCACTTACTCCATAGTTGATCTTTTAAAAATGGAAACAAATCGCTATACCTTCCTGGTAAGGGTGTCTCATTTTTGTGGGCACATGAGAGTCTAAGGAAATAAGCAAATATTTAAGAAATGATATTCTTGGTCCACTGGCAGTAATAACCAATTAAAATGTTATCGTTATTTTATTAAGGCAATGCGATAGTTATAATTTCATTATCTCCAGAGAAGTACCAGGAATTTTATTAAACACATACTTTCAAACAGTTGAAGTCTTAGATACTGTTATCATTATTGTATATATGAGAAAAACAACTGCATGGGGAAAGAAGTGTTGGTAGGTTATTAAAATATAAATAAATAAGGAGAAAACTGAAAATGCAGGATATTGTCAACTCTCCCTTGAGGCTCAACCACAGAGCAATATTTTTGTTTCACTGTCATTAATGAGTTATTTTGAGCTCTTTTTTATGTGGGGACAAAGAAATGAATAAGAATTCATCCCTACTGCTAAGGCACCCCAAGTCTTATTAATTCAACTATTGAGAATATCAAAGCAATGAAGAACAAAAGAATACTGAGACTCCACATATCTGCTTTCATTAAAATAACAAATACCTCAGATTCTTACACCAAATAATCTGCATTTTCCAAGTGGGAGTCCTTAAGATATGAATGTTAATTATTCTATGTGATTCTCCCTAGAAATTTGGAGGTCTGAAAAACAAACTAATTCCATTTATCAGCTTAAATTGTAGTTAATTAAAAACTAGTCCTGACATATTAAGAGAGAAGCTAATTAATATTTTCTAGAGGCTTGAGTTTTTGTAAAACTGAAAGTATAAGCCCCAGGAGGAGAACAGTATTGCAGAGTGAGCAATAGCAAGAGCTCTTCTTAATAGTAAAATAAAGAAATTGGCTTGGATTGGTAAACAGCCCAAAGCTTATCTACCACAAAAGTTTGTCCTCTTCCTCCTGTTTTGACTCATCTCCATTAGAAAGCACAGATGTTCTGTGCATCTGCCTCTCTCCCACTCTCCCTCAAATTTCACTCACCAGCTGAACCATCAATCCTAATACATCCAAAAATATTTTATCATGATAATAATTCTACTGTTGTATTGAATGCATACTAATTTCTTGAAACCATGGATATTCCAACTATATTATGAAAGCTCTCTGAAGACTCCTCAAAAAAAAAAAAAGAGATAGTCCCAGTGATTATGTTTTATCAAAAAGTTTATTGTTCTGCCAAATATATATCCGGTAATTTTTATATGACTGCACATCTTGGCATTGCATAACTCCTAAGCAGTGTGCACAGCTATGCATATAGTAATGCCACCATTGCCAATTTTATTAAAAAGCCACAATACATAAAAAAGAGAAGAGATGTTCCCTGTACTAGTGTTTCAAATATGTATTTAAATAGCTTATCTATTCAAAATTCATTTCTGATCTATTAAGTAGCTGTATTCCAAATCTTACAAGATGCACATCCCTTTGCTGTTTTTTTTCCTCAGATTGCAGGAGCTGAATAGCTCAAATTATTCATAACTGGTAAAGCATGCATATGTGAGATTAAAAAAGGAAATGAAAGCTACAGACTGAATGGCCTACAGGCCTTGAATGTTGTCTCGCTTTTAAATCCATTATATATATTTTACTATTTTACTTTGCTGCCACTGTTAAACTTGTTGGCCTTGGCCGATGCCATAAGATCTATGTCGTGTCTGTTCACTGGTTAATGGAGAGCTGCTGAAGTCTGAGGGAACCATGAGGCACCCAGAGCCACGTCTAAGTTACTATCTCAAGAGCCCTTCCCACAAAGGGCAAAGGTAGTGTGGGCTGCGAGAGTGATGCTCACCGTGGGCCCGCACCGCATGTGTCTGAGGTACCTGGGAAGAGAGCCGAGGAAATGGCCCCGCAGAGTGCGTGTGATAGTTCCCTAACGGGGCCGCCTTGGCAGATGTCCTTCCTGACCAGCTCTAGGCGTAGAGCACAGGAGTGGGGGGAATTTAACATTTGTCACCCACAGGACCTCATTTGATCTCACAAGGCAGATATTTCTCCTGGGTTCTGCAACTCACTGGGTTTCACTTGTGGCTTGAAAGCTTAGAGTCAAGTTCATACCTACCGTATCATTCTTCTTGATGTGTCTTTTCATATTAACCTAATTTCTGGTACTTTTTAGTGTTTCTTTTCTACTCAATCTACTTTTTAAAATGTTGGCTTCTATAGCCTTATAAACTGCTTTGAACCCTTTCTGTGGAAAAATGTGTATAATTTAGTAGACAAATAACTAAATAGGAAAATGAAATAGCCAATGGCATCGTTTGACCCACAGGGAAGCTACATGTAAGTAGCTTGCCCAGGTCGCACAGTGAGTCCCTTGTGTGCGAGGGATGGGCGCCTGGCTTCTGACCTTGGCCTTGCCGTCTGTACCTTGCAGCCACATTTACTCATTACCTCTTAGTCTCTGCTGAACACATACGATTTCTTAATAAAATTTTAAAATGATTTTTTAGTCATTTCCATTTTCTGCACTTAATAATGTCCTTTCTGATTGAAATTCCCCTCCCCTTTTTCACGTCCAATAGCTATACTCACCTTCGGGAGAACAGGTGGAAATACCTTCCTCTGAAGCCTTTTTTGGTTCACAAAGAACATCATTTCTATACCCCTTCTGAGACTCCACTTTCCTTTCTATTATTAATATAGAAGTTCCTGTCTTCCCTGTCTCCATATATTCTAGGATTTTATTTGTTTCTCTTCTTCTAATTTGGATTATGGGGACTGAAAAGATAATCTTAAGATTTTTAAATGGTGGATTTAAGAGCCCTATTATCTTACTTCCCCTTCTAAACATGCCCAAATTAGCTCTTGGATAGGAAACTAAAACAAGGAGGCATACTTTTTTCGCAAAATAAATGATAAAGTTCTCAATGGAGGGAGCAAACATTTTATTATTTTCTTTTTATTCCCCAATACAACACAAAGGTGTCAAGTATTGGTTTATAATCCACATGTAATAATAACTGAGTATTTTTAGGCAAGTGGCAAAGGCATTGGGGGTTTAATTCTTCAAAGGTTTATAGACTATTTCTTTCATGGGCTTTCTGTGCTCAGAAGGTGAGATAGTACATACAGATGCCTAAGAACATAGACATTTTAACCTCACTATGTGGTTAAATTCAGCTCTACTACTTGCAAACTGTGCCACTGAACAAGTCACTTAACAGTTATGGGCCTACATTTCTTCACCAATAAAATGAGGATAATCATATCTCTGTCTTTAAGGTGTTGTGATATTTTAGCTGAAGTAATATATATGTATAAGGCATAGAGTAGGGGACACATAGTAAGCAATGTTTGTTAGCTATTCATCATTAATTTGTAAAGAACTAATTTAGGGTGGCAGAGAAAAACATCTATGGTAACTAAGATGAAAAGTTTACAACTGTTAGTAGAGAAATAATTAAGGGGATATTTCAAATATTTGGAAGCCTTTTCTATTTCTGAAGAGCAGCCGTGAAAAGTCTACAGTGACATTAGATAGTGACCTAGAGAAAAGGCTGGGGAAGGGGGTGGTGGGAGATGAGCGGTGGGGGAGCAGACAAATCAAACAGGATGGTTTCCTAGGCAACACCGTTTTCAGGATCCCAGCAGTGACACATGCCTTACGGTGTCCTCAGCCAAATCGCATCCATGAAACTCTGTGAGGTAAATTTTAACAGGGCTCTGACTGTCCCTACTCTAAATCAAAATATGGGGTCCAGAAATAAATATTTTACATTGTGATATGATCATAATTAAAGAGAATAGGAAAGAGTTGATCGTTTTATGCAGCCTTGCTGCTGTGGGGTGGTGAAAGGCATTCCAAAGAGCTTAAGCTCTTGAGCCAGTTTTTCAAAGTAGCTTTGATGGTATTTAGATGGCAACCTCATTTTAAAGAGAATTGGATTCTCGGAGCCTGGGAGAATCAAGCAGCTGGCACAGCAAGTTATCCGAATTTGATATGAATTGACGTCAGGGAGCTGGGAATGCCCAAGGCAATCCTGCTTCTGCCTCTTTGTGCACTATTTTGACAATAGTGAGAGTGTCTGAGTATTAATCATTTTCTGACACTGTTGGCTCTGATCTTAGGCAAAAATAAAAGCAATTAGAAATTTCTCTTCTTGGTCTTCATTCAGGGCATTTCTTCTAGAAAAGCTATTCTGCAGTAAGGTTGTATATACGTGTATACCATACAAGTACCTACCTAATCTAATAAATCTAAAAATATTCACCTGCAAAGCTTGGTAGAAATCTTGCTTCAGGCATCATTCTTGGAAAGAGATGTTTTTTGTAAAGCCTTATTGGTAGAAATTTAAACAAATTTTAAGCCAGACATTTATGTCCCAATGTAAATGTTAGGATATATTTATACTGGGTATATCTTTTTAAAAAAACCTTGCAGTGTGGGTATATAAGCAGAGCCAGATGTCTCTGTCTTAATCATTCATACTCTCTAATAACAATTACATACAGTGATAATAAAGCCCAGATGACTAGCACGTCGCACAAATCATTGGATGCACTGTATAGTCATTCCTCATTTTCCTTTTTATTTATCCATCAATCAAATAAAAAATAACTACTTTGTATTAACTAAGCATTGTGGTAGTGATTATAAAAACACAGTCAGATATTACATAACATTGTTTGCTTTTATTTCCATTATCCTCAGGTTGTAGGCTTCCATAGGAGACTCAAGTTTCTTCTCATTTTTTTTTCAAGATCAAAACCAGAGCTGAGCTTACCATGATGGTTGCTTAACTGGCAGGGTTACTAGCTTGGTCTCATGCGTCATGGTAGATATTACTGGTTGTCACACAGGGGTTGATGAGTCATAGGACCATGGAACTTAGAACTTTCAGAGAAACTCAAAGGTGACTCAAGTTATATTTTACAGGAGAGGAAATGTGAAAAATGACTAAATAATTTCACCCCAGACAAGCAACTAGTTTGTGTAAAACTGAGGCTTACCCTGTAGTCTGTTGACTGGCGATATTATGTTCTTTTTAGTATTAAAGCCTCACAGAAATGTGCAGGATGAAATACATGGGGGTGCAGTGTCTTGGATTTGCTGCTGCTGTTGACTAAGGGTGGGGGCAGTGACATCAGTTTAGTAGCCATTGCCGTGCAGTCAGTGAAATAAGCAAGTTATAAAAATGTGTGTCTCAATATTACTATCAAATTATTTAACTCTAAAGCAGAATTAGTATTTTCTTTTTTTTAAATTTTATTTATTTGTTTTTAGAGAGGGAAGGGAGGGAGATAGAGAGAGAAACATCAATATGCGGTTGCTGAGGGTTATGGCCTGCAACCCAGGCATGTACCCTGGCTGGGAATCAAACCAGGGACACTTTGGTTCCCAGCCCATGCTCAATCCACTGAGCTACGCCAGCCAGGGCCAGTATTTTCACTTTAACTTCTGTAGGTGGTTCTTACAGCTGCCTTAAAGTATTCCTTGTCAGCTGTGAATAGAAATTCAAATTCTTGAATGTGATAATGGTATAATTTGTGTGTTCCTTAGTTTGTATTTGCAGACTTATGGTCTCATTGTTCTCTTTTTGTTACTATAACCTCTGAATATTTGTCTATGGATTGTTGAAACTTATTGTGAGATTTAATTCAATTACCTTCTAAAGGGATCTGTTGTTACATGTAGTGATGCTATTAAAAAGTATAGTTTGCAAGCGATATTTCAAAGTTTTGTCTATTTAAAATGTTGTGCAGGTTATTATTTTATAATTACAGGCTATGTAGATTCCATATAAAATCTTCTCTTTCCCCCCATCATAAAACTGATGTTCATTTGATGCTGAGCTGAGTTTTGGGGGTGGGGGAAGATGGACATTTGACTACATGCAATGTGGTTTTCTAAAGTCCATAAGCCAAAACCACATTCAAGGCAGATGCAATGCCAAATGGGCAATGCTTTATACAAGATGGTGTTGCTTTGTGAATTTGCTAGCCAAAGATGATCCCATCTCAGACTAGTACTTATATAACAGTGCCAGAAGAGAATAATTCCAATAGAGGTAAATTTGAACAAATTCAGCAAAATGTCCAAAGGGTAAGGATCTCAGAGAAAATGTACATATGCTCACATTTTGCAAATGACATATTTTAGGCACTCAGCAGTCCTATTATAATCAGTTAACATGTTTTTAAAGATAAATGTTATTGCCCTGGCCAAGTTGCTAAGTTGGTTGGAGTGTCATCCCATATGTGTTCAATTTGCAATCAAGACACATACCTAGGTTGCAGGTTTGATCCCCATTCTGGGCACATATGGGAGGTACCTGATTGATGTTTCTCTCTCACATAGATGTCTCTCTCTCTCTCTCTCTCTCTCTCTCTCTCTCTCTCTCTCCCCCTCCCTCCCTCCCTCCCTCTCTCTCTCTCCTTAAAAAAAATCAATAAATATATTCTCAGGTAAAAATTAAAAAGTAAATAAAAATAAATGTTACTGAAGTATATCCTATGTACATATGAGTACATAGTTATAAGTATACAGCTTGATGAATGTCCACAAAATGAACATATTTAAGTAACCATCATCCACATGAAGAAGTAGAACATTATCAAGTCCCTCAGAAACCCCTGGTGCCTTACTCCAATCACCTCTCCCCCGCCCACTGCCAAGGTAACCAGTATACTGGCTTCTGGCACACTAGATTGGGATTTTTTTTTAAATTTCACCTTTATGAATTTTGGGTTGGAGTGTTGCATTTTTCTAAGCTACTCATCATAGCCAGAAGCAGAACTCAGTTAAGTTTTCATTTTATTTTTTTTCTCCATTAAGTGGAGGGAAAGAAAGGAAGACAGATTAATGGGAAGAAGGCCCTGCTTCTCATTCATTCTCTCTACACTGTGCTGTACACAATCCTGCTTCAGTAGCTTTGCCCTGTGTCTTTTTTGTACTTGGAGAAGTTTTTTAAAACATCTAGTTTTGATTCTTTACATGTTTATTTTATAACTTTATTTTGTATGGTTTTAATAATAAAATGGAAACAATCAAGTGTCGAGGAAGGAGAGAAGAGTATTTTTAAAAGAATCCCCTGCCTTGTATAACAATTTCCTTTGGGACTTGGATGGCCAGTGGGAACAACCAAGACGCTTGGGGACATACAGCAGTCAGCAAGCCCACCCCCACCATAACCGAGTATGGACATCTTTGATTCTGACAGTCCAAAAAAAGGTGTAGAAAGCTAAACGAACCTTTTCTTTGTTCACGTTTTCAGAAGGAGACACAAGCAGACCTTAGGGATGGGTTAGAAAATAGAATCCTAATGCCCTCTAAAACGTTTTCTCCAAACCCTTTGAAGTCAACCCTAACTAACTTCCTTGTTCGAGTTCAAGGTCAGTGTTCCTGCTTTGCAAAGCTAATTTTCAGTTTAAGGTGGCTAAAGTAAAAATTCTTGCCATGCCCACACTGATCTTTTGGTAAAAGTAAAGTTACAGATTTGCCATTCCTTAAGAGAGTTGTAGAATCAAATTTAAGATTATGTGTTATAATTTTCTACTTTATATAGAGAGAGTGTCTAGCCATGGATGGTTCTTAGCTTTCTTTTGGATGGAGTGCCCTTTGAGATTCTCATCAAAGCCACATGCTTTATATGCTGAAAGATGTGTGGATGCAGGCACAATTTAGCGACTTAATCAGGTCACAGACCCCTTTAAGCTAAATTATGAATCTCTTTGCGGATCTTTGAGCCTTATTCTCAAGTTTTTATTCTAAATTCTAAAATTCTCAAGTTCACTAAGGAAACAGTCTGGGAGTTTCCAGACTGTTGGAGGTATGCCCCTTATTCTCGGTGTCTAGGAAAGGAGACCACACAGCCTTCATTGTGTACCCTACCTCTGTCTCATGTTCCTCCTTTATAACAAAGATTTTTTAAAAATTTTCTTGTATTTCCAAACCCAACTTACCTTGCTTCAGGTTAGTTTCTTTTCATAAAACAGAAGAACTTTTTATCTTAAAAATTGTTAGCACGTTTCTAGTAGGAAGAAAAAGAAAATACAGCCCTGTTTCTATACTTGAAGATAGTAATTAAATCAATCTTTGGTTGCTTTTTACTTTTGAACTTAAATACTTGGCATAATAAATCATTTTTGCATAAAACTCTCCATGGCTTCAGTTATTAATATTTTATTATTTTGGTTGCACATTGTTCAAGTCAGGATGAGCTAGGTAATTCTGCAGTCATATAAAAATCTTAATAGCTTAATACAGTAAACGTAGTTTATTTCCCACCCTTTCGGTGTATTCAGGATAGATTGGCAAGGAGGTTCTGCTCGTCGTAGCCAATGTGGGACTCAGAGTCACTAATGCGCCATTTCAACACAAGCTTCCACAGTTACCTCAACAGAGAAATAGAATACAGTTACTCAGGCACAGAATCCTAAAGCCTTCAGCCAGAAGGGACACATTACTTTTGCTCAAACCCATTGGTCAGAGCAGATCACATGTCCATGCCTGACATCAAAGGGGCAGAGGATGTGCCCAGAAAGAGGAGGCCTGGAGGTATTTGGTAGACACATTAATCATGACTTCACTCTTTCCTAGACTACCCCTCCAATTTCTTCTAACATCTTGGAGGTTTGGTTGCAGTTAAGCAAGAAAAAAAGGCTTAAACCATGTTAACTCATTCTATAATATACCTGAATTTAAAACAAATGAGTATGCAATGGCGTATAATGAACTCAAAAGAAATAAAATACAAGCAGGAATTTTAGAAAACTGAACATAACTCTGAATCACTCTGATTAGTATCATGTCACCCTAAGTCATCTATACCTGTACTAACACATGTACTCTGATTTAAATTATATAGAAACATACCCCTCTTTACTTAAAATTCTTGTCCAGATCAACTTGTATGGAAAAACTGAATTAAGAGTGAATACAATATCCAGAATATATTCTGGTTTGTCTATACATTTTAAGCTAAGTTTTATGTGGGAACTGTCCAAGGAATAATTGCAGTGTTGCTCCATTTTTTATTCAGCAGAACTGACTCCTGCTGTCCCCCTTGGAGTGACATGTGGAGGTGATAAGAGACTTGGATAATCTCCTTGGTCACTTCCCTCTAACAGTTCACTTTAGGGCATCCCAAATAGTCTGCACCTTTCCCTCCGTCTGACCATTGGCTTGGGGGTGATGAAGAGTGATGGGGACAGATTAGATGAGCTCTGGCTCCACAGATTTCTTAAACACACATGAAGTAAATGCTGACCCACTGTCAGGAGTAATAATGTCTGGAAATTTGGACATTGAAAAGTCAAGTCCTGCTATAGAGCTGTTTTGTTGAAGCAGTAGTATTCTGAGAAGGTAGCTGCAACAAGCAAGAAATTCTTGCAAAATAGAAATTTTGACATCTTGATTATTTTGCTAGGAAAGAAACACGTCATTGATAGATTAGTGGTCTGACATTGACTACAGTATTCTAAATAATACAATTAATTACAAGCTTTAGGTGTAATTATTCATGTATGTACCAGCATTCAAAAGTCCCCAAGTAAATTCCATGTTATTGCTGAGTAAAATTATGAACTATGTGATGTCTCTCTTATAATCACTAAAAATTAAGGAGCAAATCTTTGATTAGAAATTGGGGCCTAAATGGTGTATTTGGGAGACATTAGTGTAATGCAAGTAACTTGTCCCACCGAGGTAGTTCATATATGAAAACAAAAGGTCTAGAACAGTCTTGAGAATATCCTATGCTAAAGAGCTAAAGAGCAAACAAGAGATGGAGCAGATACAGAAAATAATTCAAAGTGCACTCCCACAAATAATGAAACAGGGGAGCCATGAAATGTACTACTGAACTACTGTACTACTGTACTACTAAAATGTACAGGTTATAAGGAAATACTTCCATGTTGGGAACCGCCCTGACTGGTATCAGAAGCTGAAACCCCCGCCTAGGCTAAGGCTAAGGGAACACCCTTGGAACCGTAAGCCAGCAAGGAGACAAAAGCTTATGTCCCTGGCAGGAAGAATGATGCTGCTTCTGCTGCTTCATTCATAACTGAACCCCAAAGCTTGGTCAGTTAGCCAAAGACAGGTAAGATTCCCCAAGGGGGGAACAACCTAAGACAGGCACGATCACTTTGGGAGGCCCCCCAAAAGAAGGACTTGAGGGGCTGCAGCAAAAGGGGGTGATGGACCCTCGCTCCTCGGCTTTGACATAGCCTGAGTTCTCAGCGTCTGGGAGAAAATCGCCTTATCTCTTGGTTGCCTTAGTTCCCTTGCTCCACCTAAGCCTGAAACAATGACAGGGTGGTGCAGCTCTGTGCTGAAAAGGGCGGATTCCCTGGGGTGATCAGGCCTAAGAAAGAACATGTAAATTTCTGTGAAACCTTCTTTGTTTAGAATGCTCTCAGTTGACTGAGAAGGGTCCAAGGAGGAAGTTAGTTTGTTCCTCAAAGTCTTACAGCTTAATGAGTACTGTACTTTACCTGAATTATTATGCAAAATGAGCCCAATAAAAGCAGGTATGGATGGTAAATCGGGGCGCTCCCCACTAGGGGGGGTGGCCATTCCGTCCCTACTTCCCCACAGAAACTGGTCTGTCTCTGTGCATGTTTTTTCTCGTGTGTTTTTGTCGAGCCATCCGCAACTTTCCGTGATCACTGCTGGCCGGTGACCCATGCAACACTTCCAAACTGTGAGAAAATAGTGCAATGATGAATTTTTTAAAACAATAAATGCCACATTACTGGAAAATAACATGTTTAGCATAGGGTCTGTTTATAGTTGAGATTAGGGGCTATATCCAATTGCCTATAAGGAATACTTCAAAGTTATGTAAACCTGTTGTTGTTTCACAGACTTCTCTTACTGGGGTTCATTCTTTATTTTTATTTTTTTAAGATTTTATTTATTTATTTTTAGAGAGGGAAGGGAGAGAGAAAGAGAGAGAGAGAGAGAAACATCAATGTGTAATTGCTGGGGGCTGTGGCCTGCAACCCAGGCACGTGCCCTTACTGGGAATCGAACCTGCAACACTGGTTCGCAGCCCGCACTCAATCCACTGAGCTATGCCAGCCAGGGCTTCATTCTTTATCACTGTAAGGAATAATCAGGCTTTACACAGAATTTTTTCTTTACTTAAAAAAAAAACTAAAGTTTTTCTCTTTAGATTGTTTTTAGATGAATTTTGGGCTAATATTGTACTTTGAACTAATTTATACTGTATATATATTTTAGGCTTTATTCTAGGTCATTATTTTTTTCTTCTATATTTCTTTCTTTTTCATGAGAAAACGGAGTGATTTGAACTGGATGTAACTACATTAAGGGCCATGAACTTGGCATTCTCTAGCAAGAAAACCTATGCTTATTACTAGACTAAATTTATTCCTATTTATAGTGCCTGGTGGGACTAAAGAAGGGGCTGTGAGTAAGTAGGACAGTAATCCTCCTATAATCTGCTCTTAGTCCTTATTTATGCAGAGAGCATTCCATGTATGCAGAGAGCATTTCTTGTCAGAATTTTTATTTTTCAAAAATCTGTTAACAAGTAGTACTCACTCTATGGTAACTTTTTAATTAATTTGTGAAATACTAGCCCTTTTATTAGGCCTGGTGTGGTTAGCTAGCTGTCTTCAGCATAGGCCTTAGGTATTATAAACATTAGTTTATAATATTAGTATTATAGACTAGTAATTATAGACATTAGTATTATAATATGGAACAGGTTTACAATCCTAATTTTAAAGAATATTGGAAGATAATTTTTGTGAATTGTGTTGAGAGACTTCTATGACCTGTCAGAGCAATTAATAAAATTCCCATTTTGAAGGGGAAATTAAAAGTCAAGGTGATGGAAAGGTTATATCCATGCTTTCGCAGGAGATGAATGGCACAGATAGGATGTCTTTGAAAGCTAATGAGAAAGCCTCCTCAGGCAAACTATTCAAGAGCAAGGTCAGCAAGTGAAATGGGCTGTTGCCTTTGGGGAAATGATTTACACTGTGGAAAAACAAAGAAACCCACCTTGGTTTAGGAGCTGAGCTGACTGTGGCGTGGCTCTCTTCCAGCCAGTTGGCTCTTCCTTTTTGTTTTCAACATAAAACCAGCCTTTGCACATGAAGAACACTGTCCAAACTCAGCTTCCAGTCTTCTGTGTACTTGGTGTGATTTTGAACAATAAAATTCGCAGTGGGCACTTCAGTAAAAAGGCATATTTACTCTAGATCTGTGTCTACTTATACTCTTTGTCATTCAACTGCTTACACTCGAACAAAGTCTGCTTAACCTGAGCCTTTTAATAAACTGTTGTCTTTTCAAAGGCAGTATGCAGAATTGAAGGAATATGTGATTTGTCTTTTTGAAGAAAACAAACTTTTTCTTCTCTTTTTCTGTGTTTTGTTCTTCTCCCTGCTTACCTGACTTTATGTGGCAGGGATATTAATGTCATATTAGTGGTTATTGTATATATTTTTAAACCATTTCATTTTTTAACCTTTTTTTAAATAAATACAAAAGTGGAATCTGTACAGTAAACAAATGACCTTGAACAGAGAGTCACTGCCTCTGGAAGCTCGGCTGCGTGCCGATAGGTTTGGGGCTATCATCACTGCACTACCACCTCGAAAGGAAAGAACAAGAGACCACACTCTGTGCTCCTTGAGAAAAGCCAGAGTTAAGAGCCGAATGGCTTGTCACTTTATATTCTTCAGGCCTTTTTAACCATCTTCCTATGCATGATGCATTTTGTAGCCGTCGTCGCTTGTGCAGTCGCAAAGGGAACAGGAAATGAATAACATGATTTGAAGAAGTGTGGAGGGATGTGAGTCTTATGATGATCCTTAGGATTCACAGAAGCTTTTAAAGCTATTTGTGCTGCTGTGTGCCCTGTGTCAGTTAATATTTTATCTTTACTCCATTTTTATGTTCGCTAGTATAGGAGATGTTTTTAAATTGTTCTAAGGGCCTCCTTCCCCACTCCACCCCCAAGCCCTTTAAGCTGCTGGCCAACCCTATTAGTTTCTTTTATTTAATCATCATTGTCCTTTCATTTGTTTAAACAACACAAAATAAATGCTCACATGCCAAGATAAATATGTGCAAGATCTTTTAAATGGCAGTACAGGTTCACCTACAAATATAAAACATAAAGCCATTTTCGTTTAGCCTCTGATGAGTAGTAATATTCATATCAAGGTTAGTTTACAGTATTAAGTGTAGTTTTTTAAGTAATATTTCACTTAGCAGTGGAACACCTTAATCTGGTAAAAGCATCTCTTTGTATGTAATATGAACTTTTATATACTCTTGGGAAGCACTGTTTCATCCTTTTAAATGACCACAGCATCTGAGAAGTAAAATCAAGACTTCTAAATATCTAAAGCAAAGAAATATTAGAATGTAATCAAAACATTTTCTGAAAAAACATCAAATTCTCATTTGCATTAGTCCAATAAATATAACTCAAGGACTAGCTAAGTAGTCAAAACAAAGGTATCACACATAGGTCAAGAGATGCTAGGTAAGTAAGTGATGCTAAATTAAAGGTTCCTCAGATTCAGGGGAGTTTGCACTAAAGAGATTTTCTGTAATCTTTGTAATATTGGAAACTATTCCTTGGATTAATTTACTGATGAAATTGGGGGGTTGTTTGTTTGTTTCCTTGTATGTTATTGTTACTAGCTGCCTGTAACAGACTGAACAGACAAGAAAACAGTGCCCTCTGTGAGTGGGCATGTGGAATGCATCTCACTAGCAAGATTCAGTGTATTGTAAGAATGGAAAGCATCACAGGCCGATTAAAATAATACATGTTATGCTAGGTTTGTTTTTGTTTTGTTTTTCCTCACCTGGGGACATGTTTCCATTGCCTGAGACAGAGAGAGAGGGGGAGAGAGAGAGAGAGATCAATGTGAGAGAGAAATATCAATTGGTTGCCTCTCATATACACCCAGACCCAGATTGAACTCACAACCCTGGTATGCACCCTGACTAGGAATCAAACCTGCGATCTCTTGGTCTATAGGGTGACACTCCAACCAACTGAGCCACACCAGCGAGGCCTGTGCTAGGGTTTTTTAACCAAGTTTGTTGGTGATGAAAAATAAGAGAGAGATAGATTCCCCATCTTTGATATTCTATTAAATAAATCATGACGTTTTGTTACATCCAAACATGATGGTGTAGCTCAGTCACCTCCTAGAATGATCTTTGACAAGCCACACTTACAAAGAGAGAATCCACACCTTCTAGTATGTGGTTCCTAAAACTATAGGATAAGTAGCCTGCACTGTTGCGCGTGGGTCACCAGCCAGCAGTGACCACGGAACACTGTGGATGGCTCGATGATAAATACGCGAGAAAAAACAACACATGCACAGAGACAAACTAGTTTCTGTGGGGAAGTAGGGACGAAATGGCCACCCCCCCCCCTAGTGGGGAGCGCGCCGATTTACAGTCCATACCTGCTTTTATTGGGCTCATTCTGCATAATAATTCAGGTAAAGTACAGTACTCATTAGGGGGAAGTAAGGAACCATAGAAAACAAAGAACTCTGCCGGTCTATTGAATTGGAGGTCAAAGAGCTGTAAGACTGAGGAACAAACTAACTTCCTCCTAAGACCCTTCTCATTCAACTGAGCATTCTAAACAAAGAAGGTTTCACAGTAATTTACATGTTCTTTCTTAGGCCTGATCACCCCAGGGAATCCGCACTTCTCAGTACAGAGCTGCACCACCCTGTCATTGTTTCAGGCTTAGGTGGAGCAAGGGAACTAAGGCAACCAAGAGACAAGGAGGTTTTCTTCCAGATGCTGAGAACTCAGGCTATGTCAAAGCCGAGGAGCGAGGGTCCATCACCCCCTTTTGCTGCAGCCCCCCAAGTCCTTCTTTTGGGGGGGGCCTCCCAAAAGTGATCGTGCCTGTCTTAGGGTCGTTCCCCCGTGGGGAATCTTACCCATCTTTGGCTAACTGACCAAGCTTTTTGGGGTTCAGTTATGAATAAAGCAGCAGAAGCAGCATTCCTGCCAGGAAGATAAGCTTTTGTCTCCTTGCTGGCTTACGGTTCCAGGGGCGTTCTCTTAGCCTTAGCCTAGGCGGAGGTTTCAGCTTCTGATACCAGTCAGGGCGGTTCCCAGCATGGCACCTGGTGGGATATCAGATTCACCTGAGGTTTTTGTTTAAAATAGAAATTCCAAAATCTCACCTTCAGAAACACTGATTCATAAGTCCAGGTGGATCCTGGGAATGTCAGGCTTTTAGCAAGCAGCTGGGCAATTAAGACACACTGCAGGCTTCAGAAGTGATGCCTTTCTGTGACTCTGCCTTTGGCATCGGTTGACCAGACGGCACCCGAAGTGGTGCTAGCTTTGGCTGTGCTGCTCCCACCCTGTGGACAATGTTCTCTCCTGCTCAAAGGTGGGAGCTCTCCTCCTCTCTCAAAAGTCCCATTTTCTCTTGGGATGCTTTCTGTTCTTCGGCTCTTGCCTGTCAAGGAAGGAATGGGAATATCATTTCTTGTAAAGGAACTGTTCTTTGACTTTTGGTAACTGGCAGCGTGAACACATTTCTTCACCTGATATGCTCTGTGCCTTCTACCACCTCTTCCAGAACTGTCACTAAAGCTATGCCAAGTTCATTTCCTGCTTTCCCTGGGTGGAGGGCTTTCTGTGAGCATTACACACTGTCAGAGACATCATACCTATGCGAAAGCTGACACACTGATGGAAACCACAAACACCCTTTATGATTTAAATGTAGCTTGTCCACCCTGGCCAGGTGGTTTATTTGATTAGAGCACCATCTCCAAAGGTTGCAAGTTCAGTTCCAGGCCACGGCACATACCTAGGTTGCTGGTTTGATCCCTGGTTGGGATGCATATGGAAGGCAACCAATCAGTGTCTCTCTTTCTCCCTCTCTCTCTCTCTCTAATTAATAAAAACATATACAATCCTCAGGTGAGGACTTAAAAAATATATAGCTTTTCCTAAATAACACTCTATGTGAAACGTACTATTCTTTGCTGGATGTTGCATCCGATTCTGTGTGTTAGCTAGGATGTCATCTGTGTTGATCATGCCCAAAATCTCACAAAGTGTACCTTTCTACCAACATCACAATGTCTCAGACTAAAGGAAGCCCCTGGTTGCATCGCCATGACAATATCAGTCAGCAAAGCTTCTGTTTCTCTCATAACCAGCCAGTGTCTGGCACGTCTCTGTCCTCTCTTCCTGATGCTGCTGGGAGACACAGCTGAAGCTCTGAGTTAGAGAAGATGCAAGGTCTAAAAGTAAGGCCTCCTGGCTTACAGGGATGAAAGCATTATTCTAGGCTCTGACCAAAATCTGCTGAACTACAAAGGAAGATGAGAAATTCTTGACTCCCCAGGTTAGAGTCTGTGACAATGTAATACTAAACAACACATTCCACTACCATGTTTAGAAATTGAAAAGAAAATAAAACTTTGCTTTACCTATTAAAATTAAGAAGGAATGCCCCTTTGCTCTTTTAACTTTCAGAATAGTGCACATTTTATATGGACATTCCTTAGCTGTGTCTCATGCTTTCATTGTGTGGTAGTTCAGTGCCATTAGATGCTTGAAATGTTTTTTATGCCCATATCAGTGCTTTGTTAAGTGATCAAGCATGCCCATGAATTCACTGTAATCCTTCTCTTTTTGTGTATGTTTTTTTTTAGGTAAGTACTTTTGGTTTCCTTAATGCTGAAAGAAAATGCACCTGTCTGATGTAGAACAAATGGCTTATAAACACAAAAAACAAAAGATAAAAATTCAATGCTGACAGTAAAGAATGGCCTTCGACCTGATACTGGTAAGAATGACATCAGCACACAAACATTCCTCTTTTTCTTAAGGGAAAAGGACGAACCGCACAAGACGATGGAGTAGGGATTGTCTGTGAGAGTAAGGAGAAGACTGTAGGAATGTTGCTGAAGTATTTATTCACACCTGCTTGTTATGTAGATGAACAGGTGATGTTTCTGAGATGGCTTACTATTTCCCAGATTGGAAATTATCCACCTAAGTGCAGCTTTTAAACATTTCCTAAACGTCCCAAATGGAAACAGATGCGGGCAATGCTGAGGAACTGTTTGTCATTTGTTTCTAAAAGGGAGTCAAAAATAGAAAATATAGTATTTTGAGTATTTAATTTTCATATGTATAGGTATAAAGTGATCTACTTAAATATTGCAGTGGCATATGATCATGTATAGATGTATAAGCTTCATCCAGAAATATTTTTAAAGTTTTTTATAAGAAATAGTTACAATCTGGTTGAGAGGGAAATACCAATAGACTGAAACCTAATTTATTTCACATATTGCTTACACCTTGTTTCTCATTTTTATGTATAGCTCCTGTGTGTATATCAAATAACATGTAAAATATAGTTGAAATTATAATGCCTCAGTGGTGTTTTGCTTTGGCTCTGGATTTCCAGATTTAAATGTCTATGGTAAATAGTATATGTTCATGTCAATGTCAGTGTAGTCCTTTTAGTAACAACACATTACATTTAATATAAATTAAAATTTACTATGAAATATAAATGGGTAAATGTATGAATAGAAATATATGAACATTTAACATAAACAAATTGCCAGGGTTCAGCGGGTTAAGAGAGAGACCTGCTGCCTCAGACTGAGCCGTTTTCTCTGCCGGTCACTGGCCTTTTCCTCACTGGGCGCCTGCTCTCCCGCAACACTCTGCCTCTGTTTCACTGGCTTTGTCTGTGTTCGCCTAGGAGCCCGTATCCCACACAAAACCTCCCTCAAGTACTTCAACGCATGCTGGTTTATCTCTGCCCGAAAATCATCCTTCAGTAGAGTCCGTGTGTGTTTGCTGGGGCGGCCGTAGCAAAGTACCACGGACTGGTGGCTTAAACAAAGAAACAAGCAAATGCATTTCCTTGTTGATCTAGAAGCTGAAAGTCTGAGATTAAGGTGTCAGCTGGGTTGGTTTTTTCTGAGGCCTCTCTCCCTGGCGTATACATTTGCCTTCTTCCCCCTGTGTCTTGACATGTTCTTCCCCCTCTGTGTGTCCTAATCTCTCCTTAAAGGACACCAGTCATATTGGAATAGGGTCTACTATAAAGACTTAATTTTAACTTGATTACCTCTTTAAAGACACTATCTCCAAATACATTCACATTCTGATATTAGGATTTCAATGTATGAATTTGGGGGGATATAATTCAGCCCATTTTCATCCATATGACAGTTCTCACTTATTTTTTTAACCATTTCATGTAAATTAGTTCTGTCTTCCCCAGTTTGATTACAAATCTCAAAGATACGGACTGATCATATTTTTAAGCTTTATTGACTTCACTCATAGTACCTAGAGGGCTGGGTACATGATATTAAATAATGAAGATTTCTTGTTTAATATGTTAGAAAGAATAGTGTGAAAGGACCAAGCGCGTGTCCTTTTGTCAGTTGTCACTGACTTTGGCTCCCTTATCTTGACAGAAAGAAACCAGTACCAGACTTAGGTCTCGGGGTCAGGCGGGGGTCAAATGCATGCTGTCTACTTCACTGCTAGCAGTCCCATCAGCATTCCTATCAGCAAAGGCAATCTGGTGAAAGGAAATGCTGATCCCTGCAAATGGGTGCACGTGTGAAGGGCATTGAACCAAGGCACATACCACAGAAGACAATTTGGGCTTGTAGAAAATAATTACCTAATTAAGAATCTTTGGAATTGGAGTCAGGTTCTTGGAGGGTAAAGTCATGAACACATTAATGGTCCCAAGGTAGTAAGTTGAGTATTCTGGAACTAAAATAAATTTTAGTTCTTGAAATCATGCTATAACTTCTGAAATCCTGCTTAACTCTTTACTAATAATTCTAAGTATGAGCACTTTAATTTATATTTTAGACAATAAGCTCATTAAATTTTCAAACTTAAAAAGTTAACTCAGTTGGAATACTTTCTTCAGTTCCACAATTTCTAGGGCCAGCATTCAAAAGTATTTTTAGTGCTTTAAAATAGAATCGTCCTAAATTCAAATTATACAAATGCTCATTTAATGCAGTTATAAACATGTCTCCAGGTTTTTTTAAATAAAAATCCTAAGAAGATACAAAACCCATCAAACTTTAGGGTAACTGTGTTGCTTTCTCTGACCAGGCATGTATCCTTGAGCAAGTTGCTAAGCCCAGGTAAGTCTGAGATTCTCTATCTGTAAAAAGGAATCAAAATACCTACTTCACTGCGTAATTGCTTATGTTAAATTAAGAATAGCAAAGCAGTTAGCCTAGTCCTTATAAAATAGTTGAGTTCAATAAATGCTCTTTTCCTTTATCACTACTTCTGGTTAAAATTTTCTCAGTAAATTAATCATCTATCATAGAGAAGGGGTGAAGATATGATTGCTTGACTGATTTATTCTCTCATTTCAAAAATGTTAGCATCCATTGTATCCTGGCTTCATGCAAGTTGTTGGTTAAATAATGATCAGAAGAAACATACAGAGTTCCAACTTTCATGGAGAGATGGGCATTAACTAAAATTCCAAAAAGTATATATAAAATTAAAGCAATAAGCCCTGCCTGGTGTGGCTCAGTGGAATTGTTACCGAACAACAAGAGGGGGACCTAGGGCAATGTACTATTTACCAAAAGGAACCCCCCACCATGCTCGTTATGTCCACTGCCTATAGGAAAGACATCTCTCAAAGCCAGAAATTCATGAAAAGGAAAGGAAATGTTTCTTTAATGCTATACAGGCTTAAAGTAGTGACCTAATGTCTTCATCAAAATCCCAAAGTCCCTTAAAACACCCACAAACACACACAGTCCTTCCTTCCCTGCTTTGCCCAGTCTGGGGTACCGTATCACAGGAAAACAAATAGAAGTCCGTGGCTCAGGAAGCCTCCGGTTCTTCCCAGTAATTCGTGTTCGGCTGGTAGGCCTCCCTCGGTTCCCGGCACCATCAGCTGTGTTGCCGGGATCTCTGCTAAAGCCAGGTGGTGGTTCCCCCTTCTAAAGCTGCGGGGGTCCCCACTCTGGCAAAGTTGCATGGTTCTCTCTCCAATGGCCGCAAGGAGGGGGGTCTTCACTCTGCCAAAGCTGAGTGGCGGTTCTCTGCTAAAGCTGCATGGTGATTCTCATAGGACTGCAGGAGTCCCCACTCTGCTGCTAAAGACTGAGTGGTTCTCTCCTCAATGGCTGCCGAGTTTGGGTTTAAATCCCTGCACCAGTCTTCCTCTGCAGCCCCATTTCCGACTCCTCCCACAATCGGCTACACTTGCCAACACTCTCATATCCTTCCAGCTTTACTGGGCTGCCATTGTTAGTCAGGGCAGGCATGGCCCCATGTCATGGAGCCAGTCTTCTCCAAGCTTCCACACAGGTGCCGTAACTCAGGGGACCTGCACCCCAGTTATGTCTTGGTGGGGAAGTTACTTCTATTCCCCTGGTTCAGAGCATGGCCACAGCCATTTAACATATCTATGCAACCAGGTAAAGGTTATAGATATGTTAAATGACCACACCAGAGGTTAGCTGCAAAGCTGTTGCTATGCAAAACAGCTCTCAATGGCCCTGCTCCATTTGTCCCTTCCCCCAGCCCACACCTGTGTGTGTGTGGGGGGGGGCTGGGGGGGGCAGTGAGGACATCCTAATATTTCCTGAACACCTTGAGTTCTGGACCCCATTCCAAATACCTATTTGGGGTCCCCCGTCTTAGCTGCACCCTGTAACAGAATGAGTGCCAGCCTGCTAGCCAAAGGGTCACCAATGTATATTTATTTATATATTGTGCAAAGAGAACATAAATCATTTTAGACAAATACAGTATCTCCTTCTGCTTCATCATATAATTTATTTTCAATTGCTAGAAAAGTTAAATAACAAAGTATGATACATAGCATACAATGTGTATTTTATAGTAATTTTTTGTCACTGACTATCTCGCATGGTCATAGAGGGCTGAGTATTGAGTACTTATAAAAGAAGGCCCATTTCCTGGCTGGTGTGGCTCAGTGAATTGAGTGTGGGCCCACAAAACAAAGGGTCGCCAGTTCAATTCCAAGCCAGGGTATATGCCTCGGTTGCAGGCCAGGTCCCTGGTATGGGGGCGTGTGAGAGGCAACCACACATTGATGTTTCTCTCCCTCTCTTTCTCCATCCCTTCCCTGATCTCTAAAAAAATAAAGGAAAGAATAATAGCTTTTTAAAAAAGCAATAATAAGTGTTATGTTTTATAATGCTAGGAGATTTTGTAACAGGGAAACCTGTCATTTTGAGGTTATGTGGGAGATGCCAGGAAATATTTCTCTTAGTATGTAACAAATGATCTGATTTTGAAGGGGTGTCTGTGTGTGTGTGCATCTAGCAGTGATAGTGGTTAGGGGTATGGTGGTGGTGATCATGGTGGTGGTGGAGGTGGTGGAAAAGAGGAACAGAAGGATGAAGTAAACAAAAGATGAGTATCTGGGAAGCAAAATGTGCAAAGTCCTGACGTGGAAAGCAGTGTGTAGAGTAGTTTTCTAAAGGAAGGCTAAGTGAAGCTGGGATGCAGAGAGCTAAAAAGAAGACAGCAGTTGGAGAGGAAAGTAGGGACCAACTGAGGCAAACCCTTGCAAGGAGTTTGTCTCCAATCCTAAGAACAATGGGAAGCCAATAAAAGGTTCAAATGGGTGGGAAGGTGAGGTCCATAACATATTCAAATTTGCATTTTGAAAGATTTGTTTTGTCTCGCAATGCTTTTTCAAGAAAAGAGGAATTCACAGTATGTGTATTGATAGCAAACATAGACATTTCACCATATAGTTGTGTTTTTATTGCATTAATTTTGCACATATGACTTCTGAATGACCTGACATCCTTTAAGGTTTCAACATATTCTATGTTCTGAATCAGTGACACTTAAAAAGAAATGTTGGTTTAAACTTCCAAATACAGCTGCCCATTTGACCAAATTAACTAAAAAAAATTATGACAAAACTCTGTTAATTTCACTGAGCAGAAGCAATGGAGAATTCAAACAGTAGAATAATTGTCATAATTCCCTTGGAGTACTTTCGTTATAAGAGATGAACTCTTGACCACCTGGCTTTAGTAGAAAGATTAATAAGGATGTGATTCAGTGAAGGGACAGCTGCTCCTTTGGATCCTTAAAGCATCCTCTAATCCAAATTGGCACCAGTTGTGGATTTTGATAACAAGAAACTTTTGCTTTATTTCACTGGCAAGAAACATTACTTGGAGATGCTGTGTATGTGAATTTAATTTCGTTTTTCATTTCTTCTTAAAGCTTTCTTTGTTAACCCCCTGAAACCATTGATTACCAAAATCAGTAAAGATTCATATCAGAAGTGCAGAAAATGGAGGAATTCCATATAGTACATATGTTTTCCCAGCAAAGTTCATGTTTCAGTGTGATGCAAATGCACCCCAGCCCATCATTTCAACTGAGACCTTCCTTCCTCCCAATTTAAATGCCCAGTTAATAAATACAAAATTGTATCCAACTCCTAGTGAGAGGCCCCCATGTTAACCCTGAACTATGACAATGCCTACTGAACATACAATAAATTTAGTTGAATTTAATGATCAAAAAGACTTTAGCCACTGCCAACCACTCAGTTTTATATGTAAAACATATAAGAGTAAAGAATATGGGTGTCTCTAAATATGAAGTTTAAATAAATACTTAATGGTAAGGGTGAAATTTGTCTACAGATTGCTTATACTTATCTTATTGAAGATGATTTCCCCCTTTATTCATTCTGATTATTTACATTTTAAATATCTTTATGGCATACTATTAGTGATGATGGAATGTCAGAAAATAGAAAGTCAATTCCACATACTAAAGATACAGTTCGATCTGTTAAATACAGCATCATTGATAAGTTCACATCCAAAGGCATATCTTTGGTGCACCAACCTAGGTTCCTCTTATTTGCTCTCAGCCGCATTTAGTAGATTTCATGGTAGATGTTGACCTAAACAAGTCAAACATATGTAAATAAATTGCATCTATGGACAAAGAAGTGTTGCTCATAGTTTGTGTTTGATGTTTAGGAAGAAAAATGCATCTGTTTAACAAAGATTGAGTATTGCATACATGAAAAAAATAGTGAGATAATTTGGAATCGTACTCATTTGACTGTTGCAAAACCTCAGGATGCTCAGGACTATTCTTGTATGCTGAAGGAAGTTAGAAGACCAGTTTGGCTAATGTATGTCCCAGTCTGCTTGCCTGGCAGCCTGAACCAAGACACACCTGGGATATCTTGGTACCATCTAGAATGCTAGCTAATCTCGCCAGGGCAAATTATAGAATCCAAGTAAATTGTTCTGTCAAATGACACAGTTGAGTAGATGATATAATAACATAATCAAGACTAAAATAATTTAGGAAAGAGATTTGGAAATAATTTAGGTAAAGTTGTTCTACATGCACTTCTCTAAATTATTTCTCTGCCTTTAGAAAAAGAACATTTGACTATTAATAATTGCCTTAACTGATGTGTTAATTTGTTTGTTTTAAACAATTTAATGGATACTATCTTATATTATTTACCCCCATTTCCTAAGCTAACCATCATAGCATAGCTAATCTTTTAAGAATGAGAGCTTGCAAATATTAGCCACATAGGCTATTACCTTTATTAACAAAATACAGTAAATTTTATGTTAAATCACAAACATTCAATCTATTTTCCATTAAAAACTCTTGAAATGGACAAGAAATCGGAATCTAATAGGATCCTGAGTGGAAGAAGATTCTAGTGAAAGCCCATGAAAAATATCACCAGATTCCAGAAAGATCTGTCCAATTCACAAAATTAATGGGGAGCCAAAACAACAATCCTTAGGAAAAAGTCTAGTTTTCTCTGAGGCAATGATTAATTAAGGCCCACACAATAGACCAATTAGAGCATTTTGACTGAGCTAAAAAAAGATCAGGGAGATGACCAAAACAGTGGAAAAAATATAAAGTTCAGTTTGTAAGTTGCTTCAGCAAAAGGGCCAAAACATCGTGGCTTATGAGGCAACGGGAGTGGTAGAGATTTAATGTCTGCATTACCAAATGCCTCTATTTTACATTGTCCTATAGGGAATAAGTTTCAAAACTCTGTTTAAAAGAAACCTAAGTTTTAATATTTTAATGTTCATTTTCTTTTTTGATTGTGTAAGTATTATAATCTTTTTGTAAAAATCCAAACACTGCAGAAATGTAAAAATTGATAAAAGCACATTTGCCATCTTCCCTCCCCTTCTTTTAGATAACTGTATTTAAGAGTTTTTATGCACATCTGGACATTTTGGTACATGTAAATATATTTAATTTTTATACTGAAATAGAATTTTACAATGTTCTTTCAAAAAACTTTGTTTTCCATAAAATTTCTTAGCTACTATCTACATCAATACTACATTGCTCTATGAATCTGTGAATAAAACAAAGCAGTATATTTTCCAAGAGAAGCCCTAGATCTTTGGGACTAGTCCATAAATTATTTATGCCAGCTTTGCCTGAGAAAGCTAACATCCTCCCCAACCCATAAGGGCACGTGGATTCCATCATGGTGGCCACATGTTCCAGAAGAGCTAGTGCCACAGCAGTGAGCAGTATGGATCAAGGAATGGGCTTGAGGTAACTTACTAATCAAGCATTGGTAAGCAGAGAGGATGCTATTGTTCCCCAGACCTGCCTTATCCTTCTTGTTGACTCCTTTTTTAAGGCACCTGTGGAGAGGAACTTTGTCAGAAAGGGTACAGACAACCCACTTGACTGCCAGACTGTCTAGTTTTAGACACCAGCTCTTTAGAAGAGTTGTCTAGGAAAGCCACCTGTGCATCCCAGAGACCTTAGAGAAGGTGCATGTCCCTTCAGGCAGGAAAATGTAGCTGCCAGTCTTGTGGGAAGCTGAGTGTGGGTGAGACATCGCCAGATGAGAGCAGGGAGAAGTAGATGACAGCTAGTTCATTGTCCAAACAATCCAGTGTGTGCTCTCAAGGTCGTTTTCGGATAATACCACCCTTGATATTCTTCTGATTAAATAGTGATTCCTGGATAGGCTTGAATGGTAACATAACTGACATCCTGGCATAATTTCTTGATTTGGTGACCCTGTTTAATTTTCTAACACAGCTGGTTTCTGCAATGCCTTCTTCCAAGTAATTTGATGTTGTCTAATCCTGCCATGTCTTCTACAAAGGCAAGATGATAAAAATTATCCTTTCAATTAGCATATTTGTCTATTATAATTTTATAGAAAATATATTATAATTTTGTTAAAAGAATTGCATACTAAAATGTTAATTCATTTTCCTATGAATTTTTCATGTTTTCTTCCCTTTCTAATTTATATCTGTATAACATAACATTTAATCAAAATGTATATATAATTTTGCCCTGTACTTTTTCTCTTATGTTATTTTCCAAACATATTTCTATATTATTTCCACATGATTATAATTTTTCTCATTTAATGCCTTTTTAATGCCTCTATGATGTAATACCAGTACATTATAGAGCAGCTCTAATTATTAGAAAGCCTCTCTTACACTGATTTTGAGCTTGCCTGATTGTAAGTCATGTATTGTTCTTAGCTTTGTGCCTTGGAGGAAGGAATGGCTAGTTTCACGTGGTCTCTGGACCCTGATATTGTATGTGAAATTGTGTATAAATGTGCAGTGTACTGGAAAGTGTGTCCCTGGCCTCGTCAGATAGCAAAGACCTATGATCTATGATTAGTTAGGAACCACACAGGGCTGAGTCAGCCCTCCTTCCCTAGCTAAAAGAGTTAAATAGGTTGAATGAGTTAAGTGGGTGCCTAGTTAGGACCATAGGTTTTGGACTACTAGAACTTGGTAGCTACTTTTGGTATGATTTCAGTATCATAGCATCATCTGGCCAGCCAAGCTATTTCAAATTCCTGTTAAAGTACCACCTTAACTGTACATTTATTTCACTTGGGAAATGTTAAAAATACTAATGCTGCCTGCCACCTGGGAGATTTCAATTTTATTTAATGGTCAGGGTGGTCAGAGTAGGAGTCAAGGCAAGTTGCAACCAAAACTGAGCACTACTAGCTTTGAAGCATGAATGGGTAGAACGTGAGGTAGGTAAGTACTGTTGGAACCATCAAGATAGAAAAAAAAATCAGTCACTCACCTCTATCTTACCTGTGTAAGAATATTTACCTATAAAAAGATACCCCACCTCTCCAAATAAATAGTTTTATAAATTAACCTGGTCTTTTGAAACACCATCGTTTAAACTTTAACACAAATTTCCCCTTCAAATTACTAAGAGATGAAGTAAGCAGTCTTTCTGCTTTGAAAACAGTGAAACTAAAATAAGAGAGTTCAACTAAGAAGGTCATTGGATAATTGTTTTTATTTTAAAATGACAAATTAAACATTGACTAATTATTTATGATAAACTTAATCATGAAAGAAAACATACATTAGATTATTTATATTAAGATAAATATAAACAACTTTAACAAAACACTTAATAGTTAATTTTTTTGATCTACCACTTTCTGCCTCTCATGTAAATTGCCTTCATATTACCAATAAAATATGATTGTCACCGGACACTGTGATCCAATGAGGGTTTTCAAGTGAGGGAGAGAAATCAGATTTCATTGCAGATCTACAGCATTAAAACAGGCAGAACTCTGTCAGTTAAACTTTCTGCATTCCTTTTGTGCATGCCACCTTATTTCAGCAGGGCAGAGATTAAAGATACACCATGCCAAAAATAGTTGTTGATTAATAGGGAATCCATTTGACTATTTTTCCTTTCTGTGGTTCTGTTAACTGTCCCTGTTTGACTGCTATTCCATTTTTTTAAAGCTAATAATCCCTATTCTTTTTTTTTTAAAGAGACTCTTTTTTTAAAGATTTTATTTATTTATTTTTAGAGAGGGAAGTGAGGGAGATAGAGAAAGAGAGAGAGAGAGAAACATCAATGTGCGGTTGCTGGGGGTCATGGCCTGCAACCCAGGCATGTACCCTGACTGGGAATTGAACCTGCGACACTTTGGTTCGCAGCCTGCGCTCAATCCACTGAGCTACACCAGCCAGGAATCCCTATTCTTTAGTTCCGTGGGATACTTTCTGCCTTACTTTCTCAACCAGGAAATGAGATGCCTTAGGTTCAGTCACAAGATGCTAGTTATAAATCTATTTTTAATTTTTATGAAATTATATTTAATTAAATTATTTTTAAACCTATAAGACTCTACTACACACTAAAAGAAATAAAACTAGCAGAGTGAAAATGTCAACCAATTTATTTTAGAGGTCGTAGGAACACCAAAAGGGAACATTGTTTAAACCTGATCTTCATCTTTACCAAATATATTTATATTTCGTTGGGTTCAGAGTTAGCCAATCTGTCTCCCAGTTCCAAACGGACATAGTCAGACTTTGATAATGATTTAAAATTATTCATTCATCCATGAGGTGATTTTTTTCCAAAATGTATTTTTTTAAGCATGGAAAGCAGTTTAGGAAACATGGAATGGTTGGGGAACCCACAGACAGAGCTCCAGAGAAACCACAAAGCGGAGCCTGAGTTCAGGAGAGAGTCAGGTAGTGCCTACCTTTCTCAGTGATGCATCCCCTGGAGTTCAAAGTCCTCTGTGTCTGCTGATTCATTCTCAGACCCTTTCCAGTGAAGTTTTGCCACAGGTTCCTTAAAGTCAAGAGCTGTCTTTCTGAATCTTAAGCAGCTGTTGTTTAAAATTTATTTATGTAATAACCCATTCACCAAATATACCTATGAAGGCCTATTATGCTTATTAAGTGCAAAGCGTTGCCTCAAGTTCTGCTGATACAATGGTGAACACATTTAATAGTGTCTTTCCAGAGTTTCTAGTTTAATCAAACTTGTTAGATGCTCAATATGTTTGTTTAGTGGATAAATGAGTAAGCAAAAGAATGAAAGAAGCAATATTGGTATGAATCACAACCACCAATGAATAGCTGAACATCCTTTTAATCAGTGTATTATGAGAACCTGTCACAGAAAGAAAAATGATATTAATAAAAAAGGAGCTCATCGAGTCAATATGGTATAGTGACAAGAGTTATGTACTCATATAGATCAGACTCGAATCACTTCTTAGGTTCCTTTCTTAGTAGCTGTGGGACCCCAGGCATATACTTTGCCCCTCTTGGCCCATTCTCTCCTCCTGAAAATGTGAGCAGTGACATTGTAGTCACTTATTCATTCAGCCAGTTTTTATTGAATGTTTCTTGAGTATTAGTTACTTTTCTAGAAGAAAGGGAACACATGATAAACCAGATAAACCATAGTCCTTGTAGCCAAAGAAACAGCTTAGTAAGTAATGACACTGAATGGATGTTTTTGTTCTGGCCTTTGGCCCATTTACTTACAGATCCATTTTTTACTCTCCCTTCCTCTTCCTTTGGTTGTAGCAGGCTAACCCCTGAAGGTTATGGTTCCCAGGCTTCATGTCTATAGGTTGTTAGATAGATTTGGCATGCTGGAGGCGCCACTGAGCATTTGGATAGAGAAAGAAAAGTCAGGGTGCTTCCTTCTCTCTGCCTGAGACAGCACCCTGGGTAGTGGCTAGGTCTCCCCCAGGGCTCCCGCCTCAGCCTGGTGAGTCCCAGCCCGGGAAGCATCAGTACTTTTGTCCCCCCAGACCAGAGGTGATAGTGGCTTTCTACTGTTTCTAACCTCAGGATTGTCTCACAAACCCTACTGGGCATTTCACCTCTTTCATTGCCTGTGCAATGAATGACATCTATTAAATTCACTGCTTTTGAAATATGTAGAATGTTTCTCTTTTCTTAGTTGGTTGACTTTTGATAAAGTCTTGTTAAGGACAATAGAGGGAGACCCTACATTAGAAGTAGTCAGTAAAGGTTTACTTGGGAAAATAAAATGTAGTCACAACGTCCACTATGAACAGGAATCTGTCGATGGAGAAGGGGAAAAATATCCAAGATCATGTGTCCAGAGGAGAGAAAATGAGGCAGATTTGGGGTGTTAAAAGCATGTGGATAACTGCAGTAGAAAATAGAAGAGAGCAAGGAAGAGAAAGAGTATTAGAAGCCTTTCAAGCTTGAAGGATTTTGCATGCAAGCCATTGGAAGACATTGCAATGGAATAATATGGGCATTTGTGTATTTTCTTAATTTTATTTTCCAATTACAGTTTCCATTCAGTATTATTTTATATTAGTTTCAGGTATATAGCATAGTGGTTAGACAATCACATACTTTTACAGAGTAGTCCCCCCAATAATTCCAGTACCCACCTGGCACTGTACATTATTATAATATTATTAACTATATTCCCTATGGTGTACTTTATATCCCCAGGACTATTTTGAGACTACCAGTTTGGAGTTCTTAATCCCTTCACCTTTTTTACTCAGCCCCCTAGCCCCCCTCCCATCTGGCAACCATCATTCTATTCTCCGTATCTTTGAGTCTGTTTCTATTTTGTTTGTTCATTTATTTTGCACTTTAGACTCCATAAATGAAATTATATGGTATTTGTTTTTCTCTGCCTGACTTATTTCACTGAGTATGATACCCTCTAGGTCCATCCAAAACTGTTGCAAACAATAGGATTTTGTTCTTTTTTATGGCTGAGTAATATTCCATCATACATCTGTACCACAACTTTTTTATCCACTCGTATATTGATGGACACTTGGGCTGCTTCCATATCTTGGCTATTGTCAGTCATGCTGCAATAGACATAGGGGTGCATGTATTCTTTTGAATTTGTATTTTAGGTTTCTTCACATATATACTCAGAAGTCGAATCTCTTGGTCTTAAGTCAGTTCCAATTTTAGATTTTTGAGGAACTTCCATACTGTTATATAGTGGCTGCACCAGTCTGCATTCCCACAAACCGTGCACGAGGGTCCCCTTTTCTCCACACCCTTGCCAACAGTTGTTTGTTGATTTATTGAAGATAGCCATTGTTACAGGTTCCAGGTGATATCTCCTTGTGCTTTTAATTTATATTTCTCTGATAGTTAGTGAAGTTGAGCATCTTCTCATATGTCTATTGGCCATCTGTATGTCCTCTTTGGAGAAGTAGTTGTTCAGGTCCTTTGACCATTTTTTAATTGGATTGTTTGGGGGGTTTTTTTGATGTTGAATTGTATGACTTCCTTAAATTTTGGACATTAACCCCTCATTGGATGTTTCATTGGCAAATGTCTTCTTCCATTCAGTAGGTTAGGTAGTCTTTTCATTTTGTTGATGGTTTCCTTTGTAAACGTTGTTTTAGTTTGATGTTGTCCCATTTGCTTATTTTTCCTTCATTTCCCTGTCCAAGGAGAAATGTCAGGAAAAAATATTGGTAAGGGAAATGTCAGAGATTTTAATGCCTATTTTTCCCAGGATTTTTATGGGTTAGAGTTTAACTTTTAAGTCTTTAATCCATTTTAAGTTTATTTTTGTATGTGGTCTAAGAAGGTGGTCTAGTTTCTTTTTTTGCTTGTATCAGGCATTTGTATTTTCTAAAGTCAGTGTCTACAGCATAGAATTGTTTGGCAGAGAGGCATAAAACCACTTAGGACTGTTACAGATGGTGATGGTGAGGTGGAACAGAATGAAGGCATGGCAAAGAAGAAATGTAAGTGAACTTGAAGAACAGAGACAATAGGCAGAGTCTGTCTGTCTGGTTAAGTGACAGGCTCTAGGAGACAAGATTGAGGAAGAAGTTCAGATTGTTCCCAGCATTCAAAATGGGGCAAATCTGTAAATTAGTGGGGTGCTCTGTGCAGCATGACAGGGTACTGGAGGAGGAAGAATTCCATGGTCCAGCTTGCAGTACGTGTGGAACATCGCCAGTCGGAGCTATCCAGGCACCAGGTGTGATCCATGGGTCTGAAGGCAGGCAGATCTGAACCAGAGAAATTTATGGGGAGGTTATTGAAGGTTATTTGCATCAATGAGATCAACCAAAGGCTATGCAAGATTAGGAGAACAAGAGAGCCCTGTCTCGGCCCTAAAAAATGCCAACATTTGAAGAGGAGAGTGAGGAACAGGCTGAAAAAGAAACGGAGACTTGAACAGAGAGGAAGCTGACCAAGAAAACTGGTGTTATGAAAGCCCAGAGAAAGGAGCATTTCAAAAACACTGACAGTTTGGGAGATGTTCTTTGGATTTAGTGAAATGGAGATAAACTGGTGACCAGGTGACAGAAGTCTCCATAGTGGTAGGAGCAGAAACCAGACTAATGTGGGTTGAATGTAAGTCGGAAGAGAGCATCAAGATAATGGATATAAAACAGATTATTTCAAGAAATTTGGCTCAGAATGAGGAGGAGGTCTGAAGTTAGCTGAACAAAGAAGTAGGAATTGAGAGAGGTATTTAAGATGGGGAAATACTGATTCCATTTGAACTTGAATGGAAAGGACTTGGTAAAGAGGAAGAAAACGAGGGGATAGTGGATGAAATGGGTTTCTGGGCATATGAGAGGGATTGAGGTGCAAAACAGAGGTGGAAGGGTTTGCCTGGGGTGGAAAAATAGAAATCATCGATGTGGGTATAGATAAATTTAGCTTGACATGGATAACAGTCCATTTTAATAATCATTATTCTCTCTTTGAGAGGAAAATCATCTGCTGTGTGTGGGAAGTAGGGAGTCAAGTGTTTGAGAAAAAGAAAGACCATTTGCTGTAGTCTTTGAGGGAAATGAGAGAGAGACCTGATTGATAGTTGTTAGAATTTAAAAATGTGTGTGAGATGTTTTGGGCTACACTTAAGATATATTTGCTGCCTCACCTTTTTGCATTTTATTCTTTGTGCAGCTAACCCTTTCTCTGTAAAGTCGCCCTTTCAACCACTAGGTGGAAATGATGCCCTTGGTGCTAACCTGCTGACCTACTGTGTAACTTCTGTTACCCGCCAGTACTGAAAGACTGGTTATACTGAGTTGTTATTTCTTGCTATAAATTAGCACTTACTTATTTTAAAAATCGTATATAGCACATCCCTCAATTGTGCATACAGTTTATGGGGCAGAGAAAGACCTTGGTGCCAAAGAAGCCTTAGGTGGTACATAATTTGCTTTCACACGTGTATAATATGCATAACATACCATCTCTTCCAAATTCTTTGCCTTAAAAATGCTAATCAGTTGGCACTAGGAGATCATTTGCATAGTCAGATTAAAGCTTTTGGTTTAGCAGTTTATCTTAAAATAACCCAGAAATTGCATTGCTCTGCCTGTCAGTATGGTACATATAACCAGAGTGCTGGAAAGAAATAACTGCCAAATGGCAAACACCATGTAGAAACTGAATTCCATCAGTAAGCTACCATTTGGTGAGCCTATGTGTGTTCTTGGGTAACTGGAATGTCAGATACTACTCCAAATCTTTGCTTTGCAAGGCAAATAATCCAGCAAATGGTACCATACAAGTTGAAGTGGTTCAAAGAAATCAAGTCATTCTACAGAGTTTTCTCATTGTTTCATAGTGAAAATTGAGAGCGGGGTGGGCCATGGAGCAGGTGGCCTTTTCCAGCTCTTGTTAGTTTTTGATGCATGCTGCCATCCCGCAACATGGGGTGGGAGACTGAGCGATCCCCTACAATTTAACCAAGGGAAGAATATGGGCATTATTAACATACTAAAAAGAAACTTGTTTCTCTGAATCCCCAACTCTATAATTTGATGTATGTCATCTCTGTCCTTGCAAGGAATTTGCAATAGGTAAGAAAAGGGAGGTAAGATAAGACAGCTCAATATGAATAATTAATATAAAGTTGCCCAAGTTAATAGGGAATAGTTTTGTAGAGCGAGTTCAAGATTCTGTTGTGTTAGATATTCTTAAAGGTTTTTTTTTTTCTTTTCATTTGAAAAGGGGTAGACATAAAAAGAAAACCACATATGCCTAGTATGAGAGACTGCTGTAGATAATTTTTGGCATGGACTTTCCTGGGCCTCAACATTTCTTGGTAATGAGCCTAGTGTTGGAGTGGCCAGATAATTCACTGTCCAGAAGTTAAAGGGGGACTATTAATAATTGCACCGGAAAACATAAGCAAACTCGGAAATAGGTCTAAAGCAGGGTGCCTCGGGCAGACCAGGCAGGTGCTGGGTGAAGTGGAACCCTCTGTGGTAAGGCACACCACAGCCGGTCACACTTGAGCAAGTGACTGCAGATGGCACTAGGATTTGTATCTTTTGGCACATCGTTGTGTGGTCAGTAATACTTTACATCTCCTGTCAGGCAGGGCCTCTCAGCCTCTCAACCTGGAATTAGTGGCCTGACACAGCGTGTGTCTGGGAGGGAGGAGGTTGTAACAGACTCACCTGGGGAAAGGCTTTTTTTATTTTTTCATTTTTAAGTTTTTCTTTCCAAACTATAACACCCTTCCCTTTGCTCTCTTTGTTGGAAAAACAAAACAGCATCTGACAATCACGACTTTAAAGACTGTTTTTGAATTATAGCTGTAAGTACTTCAGTTGTAAATTTTCGTGGATTAATGTTATAATAACACTGGGAACACTATCCGGGTGTGTTGAAAATGGAAGGAACTTCATTGCCAACTCAACCTGCACTCCCCACGCACTACTTACTCGTGGGGCGCTGAGGCACTTGGGAGAACAGAGCCCAGCGCAGGGAGAAGGGAAACAGGACCTTCTCTTCAGCGTGGCTGAGGGAGTACTGAAGCACAGCATGGAGATCCTGACCTCAAATGACAGCTAGAGGATCTTTTTAGAGCTCATTATTTAAAACCTAAAGAAGTTACCATTTGAGTTTACAAAATACCATGTATTTTTTTACCAGCTCAAATTCCCTTTGTCAGCCTGCTTTGTATACAGAAAATAAAAATGTTTTTCCGCAATCAGGCCCGGAGGACTGGGACCTTACTCTTTGTTTCGGTCAGTTTGGACTAGTGATGCTAGGGCAACAAACTACCGCAGTTTTATTTCTTGCCATCACTATCTGTAAGTGCTTAGCTGGTGGGTGTTGCTCTGTGTTTTGCCCTCTTCACTAAGGAACAGCCCACCCTGAGAAGGCGGAATAAATGGGGACGTGGCAGGGCCACACCATGGCTTTCAAAGCTTCACTCAGAAACGCCTCACATCTGTTCCACTACATGCCATTGG
Organism: Phyllostomus hastatus; assembly: GCF_019186645.2. Classification (NCBI taxonomy): domain Eukaryota; kingdom Metazoa; phylum Chordata; class Mammalia; order Chiroptera; family Phyllostomidae; genus Phyllostomus; species Phyllostomus hastatus. Next base: position 31,746,799 of record NW_025333916.1, read on the forward strand.
CCAGACTAAGCTGACAGCCAAGCTTGGCATCGGTGGGATAGGAAATGAAATCCTTGCACAGGAATGGAGTCAGGAAGCCATGAAGTATTTTGACATGAACACAATCTATCACATATTTCCAAGTTAAGTATAAAAACTACTTCAAGTTTTTGACATATGTTCTGTGCACTGCCCCCGATACTATCCCTAATGTTACTTCCTCATTCTGACAAATTATTATTTGTTTTCTCCTTCGCTGTAGTTACAAATGCATACGTCTACCCAGTTGCACTTAACACACTCTGTTGTGCTTGGTTTACTTGCTTCTCTTCTTTACTGGACTGTGGGCCTTTTGAAGGCGGGGACTGTATAATATTCGTCTGTGAGGCCCTAGTGTGAGGGTGGCACATAACAGAGATTCTGATAAGCATTCATTGACTGCCAGCGACTTACTAGATGAATGAGAGAGTGTTTGCTTTGCCTTCTCCATCATCACACCTCACTCCATTTTAACAAGCAATCTTGCAAAAGGAGCAGAAATCACAGTGGAATCTTGAAGAATGGCTAGGCATTTGCTAGATGGAAAAAAATGGGGAAGCAAATCCCAGGAAAGAGAAGTCGATGGATTCAGTTGAATTAAGGTAAAATTCTTGAATTATTCATCCTGAACCTGGGAGTCCACGTAGCCTCAATCTGCCACGTAGCTGCCAATCTGAACCATCCCAGAGCACTGGAGAACTGGGATAACAAGCTGATGTAATGCCCAGACTGACAAGCCTGACCCTTATCAGACTTCACAGGTGATGCAAAGTCACTAAAGCAGTGTTTGAAACAATAAGTGTTACGCACTGTTTCTGATGTGTCATTTTATTAATGGCTTACTCATTAATTAAAATCTGCCACACCAAAAACTATACATAAGCATTGACATCTGATGTTGACTCTGGAAATAGCACATATTTTGCTTTACTATTTTTAAAACACATACAAAGAGGAAAAAGAAAGGTTGACTACAACCCACTGGAGCACACGCATTACTGAATGGAGACTGAGCCTTTCTGAATGATGCCTGTGCGGAGCGGCCTTCTTCTAGGGATGTGGCCACATGCTCCAGGGATTCCCCTTCTGAACTCCCCTTCAGAGCCTGTGCAGGGGGTATTTTTTTTTAATTCATTGATGACAAATCTTCATCTGCTGAAGGTGGATCTGATTCTGTGAAGCTGTCAAACGTCTTGTGGCATTAAGTCTGATGAAGTGGATGATCCAGTTAGCAAATGTCATTGGGGTCAAATGGGAAGTGATTATAAAAATCAAGAAACTGTTTTCTTAAGCGCAATGGAAATGGCCTATAATGGCATTCCCAGTGGGTTATGCAAAAAATATCTTCAGCCCTAATAGTGGGCATTCATTTATCCAGTCAGCAAACAAGCTCGATTCATCCATTGAAATAAGTCATTTAAGAGACACTTTGAATTTGCATACAATATATATGTTCAAAAAATCACTCATTATTTTGTAGGTAGCTTACTTAATAATTACTAAAAAATGAATGGAAATGAAGTGATTGATTATATACAATATCTTTTATAAATGTTTCAATGCCTCATTTATATTAGAAACCCAATCTAGAAAATAATACTAGATAAATTATTTAGTTGTTGGGGATTCTGTCTTTAAACCAATGGGGCTTCTTTTTTCTTTTTTTAAAATATTTTATTTATTTATTTTTAGAGAGAAGGGAAGGGAAGGAGAAAGAGAGAGAGAGAAACATCAATGTGTGGTTGCCTCTCACACCCCTCTACTGGGAACCTGGCCTGCAACCCAGGCATGTGCCCTGACTGGGAATCGAACTGGTGACCCTTTGTTTCTCAGGCCCACACTCAATTCACTGAGCCACACCAGCCAGGAAATGGGCCTTCTTTTATAAATACTCAACACTTGGCTCTCTATGACCATGTGAGATAGTCAGTGACAAAAAGCTACTATAAAATATACATTGTGTGCTATGTATCATACTTTCTGTTATTTAACTTTTCTAGCAATTGAAAATAAATTATATGATGAAGCAGGAGATACTGTGTCTAAAGTGATTTATGTTCTCTTTGCACAATATATAAATAAATATACACACATGTGAGCAACATTAATTCCCAAATTATAAAATTTTCCACTAATATATTTGAAGCATTAAGAATGAATTTAAACTATGGCTGCATGTTGTTGAAAGTATTTGAAAGGTTACAATTTGTTCAATAGGTTATTTTTTCTGCATAACCTCATATAATTTTGTCTAAATCACTTGGTATTATCAAGGTCACGTACAGTCTTCTTAAGTTCTCATTAAATAATTGACTATCTTACAATTACAAATTGCAGGGGGATCTCTATATTCAGGCAGTTTAGTCTCGTGGGGTCAATTGGATGGGATATAAATGTTGGCAACAGAATTATTAGAAACTTCAGACATGTCACCATAAACCAGACCAACCATATATGTCAGTCCCATTGGGAAAGGATTTTCTGACATTGAATCAATATGTTTTTTGAGTATGTGAAAAATGTGCTATTAATTGATTCTTCCTTCACAAATATTGACTCTATATATATTGATCTTGATTTAAATACAGGTCTGTATCAGTAAATGAAAACATTTATTCATAATATAGTAGGGAGTTGCTGATACATACAAATGGGGTAATTCTAGAGCTTCCATAGAGCTTTGCAAAGAGTCAAAAAGAGTTCCTGGAAATGGTCAGTAAATTGTGGGACGGCCAGGACTTACTCTAGCTGAGTGCTAATATTTTGATTAGAATTTGACCAGGTGATAACAGATTTATTTCATTCTCAACTCAAAGTTTCACTTGAAATGTCCATCTTTAAGTCAAATGCTTACAAAAGCCAGGAGGAAATTTATCTGATTTAACTATTTGGGTGAGGATTGGGTCTAACTGAAGAATGCCTGCCCCATCTAAAGGAGATCCTGATACTCTGCTCTGGTTTCAATTTGTCATGTAGGAAATGGGGGTAATTTTGTCTTTTAGATTTGAAAAATTTTTTAAAGTTCAATTCTCCACACTTATGTGAATTTCCTGTGTGTTCTAAATGTTGGTTCAAAAGAAAAACAATGACAATATGTTGGCCAAGCTCAGGCCCACTAGCCACGTGCAGTCCAAAGACAATCGGCTCACCCACTCATTCCTGCATCTTTTTTGTACCATAGAGTTTTCTTTTTTTTTTTTTTTTTACGTTTAAGGATAAATATTATACACCAGTTTGTCTGCAGCTGTGAGCAAGGCCAAGGGTCTGTAGTCAAGCCCTGGATTTGCTCCTTCTATCTGTAGGAAAAAAACCCCAAAAAGATTCTCCTATTTTTCTCATCATGCTCTAAAAATAAAAAGCCCAAAACAAAAAGATAAAGTACCCTGGCTATTTTGAGCTGTTAAGAATGATTCCAATCACTTGCTAAAACTAGGGTTTTAGCTAGGGTTATGTGTCATGTGAAGAGGTTGTCATTAAAAGATGCTAGAGTATGGGATTAAGTACCTTTTTACTTGATCTCAACTAGTTTAGTTCTTAATAACTTAATAAAAAATTGCTTCTTCACTGTTAACCCTGTTATATCATACCACCCTGGAGAAGTCATATATTTTCTTTTCTCTCTCTCTCACCGTCTCTCTACTCTCCTCCTTCTTCTCCCTCTTCCCAGCCCTCCTTCTCTCTCTGTTTGGTTTTTTTTGATTTCTTGCACCTCAAGGCTAAATTCTGTGATTTTTCTTCCTTTACTTGTTTTCTGTCACCATAGTATTCAAAATGCCAAGAGAAAGAACTACTTCTTAGTTGACCAGGGTTGTCTCTTAGGTATATGAGGGTAAAAATATAAGCAAGAGTTAAATGCCAAATGTATCCACTCTGCTAATATACATTTGTGGTTTAAAAAGCACACTTCATTGAATAATGTAAAATATGTTTGTACCATCTGTTCTCTTTGGGATTAACATTGTCATGATAGCAAAATAATCACATGTTAAATAAACTCTAGACACTGCACTCTATCATTCGTAAGAGCAATGACATTGGTAATCAGATGACCCAGCCTTTTCGCTGTCTGTGTGATTGAACATATTGATTTTCCTGTAAGGGAAAGGACAACCAGGTACACGCTTTTTTCCTAAGTGGAACATGCAGTTCAGGAATTCTGTCATTTCTTTTATGAAAATAAAAAATAAAGTGCAAACACATGGCATCTTTGAAGGTAACATATAAGCATTTGGGCATGGTATTTGCTGTCTTCATCTACTTCTCTGTGTAAATTCATAAAAGAAATGATCAAATTGTCAGATTCATATTTTAGAAACTCTGCAGTCAGTTTTATCTGGACACCCTGTTGTCTGTGTGGAATGAGGCAGGGCAAGAGTCTCTCCTTAAGGTGAAATGAGTTTATTTCAGGGCAGGTGCTGATTTTGTTTTCCCTGAGGTCTTCCACCGCTTTGTGTTTGAGCCACACACTATGTATTGTCTCATACTGGCTACGAATTTACTCAGATGTTTAAGTTATTTAGCCGTAAGTGTTTTTTCTCAAAAATATTATAAGCTTTGGGATAGCAGAGGCCCTCTGCTTCTCCTTTTTGTCTCTCAAAGTTTTCCACTCTGCTGGGCTTTCCTAAGGGCAAAATAATCAGTACATTGATTTTAATGCTGTAAAATAGGGGAGAAAAGAAAAAGAAAAAAGGATATGGCTTCTGGTGGCACATGTTCAAGACGGTGTGTCAGTGACTTCCCCACACCTAATTGCTCTTCCTACACGAACCTCTATGGCAGTAAGGGATGGATGGAAAGGCCCTTGAGGGCCTTGAGAAAGGCTTCCCGGCAAATGCCTCGGGCTGATGCTTAATAACCCTCTACTGTCAGGTAGGCTGCCTGTGTTGCCGCTTTCCATTCCTTCTGCTTCTCTTTAAAATCACATCTTATTTCCTAAGAAAAGATAGAATGCAGTAAACATCATTATTCTTTTTGCAAAAGGTCTCTGAGGCATATCATTAAATCATCCATTTTTTTATCTCTTGGCAAAATGGTACCAATTTATTTAAACCTTTTTTCTCAGTTGCAGTATATTCTCCCATGAACATTCTCTGAGTGATAGTCTGCAAGTTGAGTGAGGGCTAGTGTTTGATCTCCGTGTCTGTAAAGGGAGAATGAGCTCAAAGCCCCTGAGGTTGCAATCCGTTTTGTCATCCTGCTTAGCCTTCTGTATTCAGCTGTTAACTTGCTGATTTGCCACTAAATTACCTGGTATGTACACTTAGTGTTGACAAACCACATTTTAATTCTCCGTTTGTATTTGCTATTTGATGTTACCCCCATGTTACATTGCCTTGGTCTTGACTAAATTGGTTTTTCTGCAAAGTCAGTTCAGTGTCTAAATGATCTTCCATGATGCTGCCTATCATTTCTTTCACTTCTTTCTCACAAAGCATTCGGTCTCATTAACAAAAGGGTTTAGTCCCAAAGCCCATTTTTATCATTTGCTTTTGCCAATACACACACAATTAATTGTAATCTCACCATTACTTCTCTGGTGAATCAGGGAAATTCTGTAGACATGGTATATTTTTATTTTGGTAAGCTATTTGAAAAGTCTCTGTGGTATAATTGTAGATAAAATGGATATGTGGGCTGAATGAAAACACAGTTAAATAGATTTATTGCCAGCTGAAAAAACATAAATAAAGAATACTAAATAAAAAAAAATGCTTGCCTAGATGGAAGGTTATTCATTCAATCAATATATAGAAAAATGGACTCAAAAGTGGTAGTGAAGACACCGATTGCAAAGTCAGGGCCAGCCATTATTTATTTATGATTGTTAATAAAAATGACTACAGTTTCAAGTTCCCAAGTAATCTGAATCGGATTTTGGAATCCTAAGGGAGATAACACATGGATTAAGGTATGAGGAGAATTCTGTCTTAAGCCTCACTTGTAGATTCATAATGGACAGGCGAGTGGATATGATCACCTCTCCCGGCCCCGCAATAGTTACAACTCACCCAGGACGTCAGTTTGACCTCAGATATCACACTTTAAGGGGAATCGATGTGCAGGCATGACCCCAGAGTCATGTTGCCAGGGTGGTGAAGCATCTACAAATTATAGCGTATTTGGAACAATTTTTAAAAAAACTGAGACTAACTGGCCTGGAAAAGGGAGAGTGTGAAAGCTCTCATGAGATAGCCTCCAGGCTGTCCTAATGAAAAATAATCAGTGTCAGGTTTGAATGACTCCAGACCTAGGACCAAGAAATGGCACTTGTAGAAAGGTGAGACTCAGTTCAGTGTGGAGGGTTTCACAATGTTTGGATCTGCTCAGAGAGGAGCGAGCTGCCCGTGGAGCAGGAGGGGCTGGAGCAGAACCAGGAACTCACTGCTCCCCTGGGGAGTGTTCACGCATTAGGACAGGACTACATTTCCAATCACTTCCACCAAATCTTTCAATTATGAGAAATGACACGAAAAGTTCTTAGCATAGTGCCTGATGATGCCAATTAAATGCTCAGTAGATATTAGCTATAATTGTTATTGGTAGTCAATAATCCATGAATTTATTTGTCTGAGGGGAATAAGTAAAGAGAAGGCAACACTATTAAAAATTTTACCACCAGCTTGTGTTGCTAAATAATTAAGGTAGTTAATAAGAGCCTATGTTACCTGTAACTAATTTATTCTTAATTTATTACTGCTTTATGTTTTGTGTCATTACATTTATGTTCTGTGTTACCTGGATTTGGGGTTTGTTCATCGAATTTAACAGGAAAATCCTAAGCAGTTGCTTATAGTTAATTATCTAGTGACCAACATAGCAACAGTTCATCAACAAAAGAATGAATCATGACAGAAAACAAAAAGATCTCTTCCATAAATTTAGAGCAATGTTTCAGAGGGACTTGTAGAATTTTCATAATGGCTACATTCTAGGTCGTGTTAGCTTCATCAGATTTTTTTCCTTGGGTGATGGATTTGCTGTCTCTCAGGATTGCATCCAATATCTGTTGAAGACATTTATTAATTTGCTTCGCTTACTTTTTCATTGAACAGATAAGGTGCCGAGTACTGCCCAACCTGCACCTGCCTCCTCACCTCTACAGTCTCCTTTCCTCTTCATCCCCTTCTCACTCAGTCAGCACCCACCAGAAGACCAGACCCTTGGTCATCTCGCACCCCATCCCCGACCCCACCGCCAAGCGTTCCCTGGCAGTGAGGCACCTTCCTCCTCATCCCTGGCCCTGAGTTCCTTGTAGCCCTCCCCTGCTGCATTTGTCCCCATATCACTCATGACCTCTCACCTATTTTACTTATTTATATGTCCATCTTCCTCCCTCTGTTAGAATCTCTGTTCCATAAAGGCAAGAACATTTGTCTACTTTGTTTTCTTCTGGATTCCCAACACCTACAATAGTAACTTGATAAATACTTGTTGAATGAAGGAATGAAGCTTAAGTGTCCTGGAAACTGATCCGAGAAAGGTGTTGAATCTCCTCTCAGAGTTACCTAACTCATTTCTGGCAGTGCTGGGTTATTAACCAACGTCACCTGGATTCAAAACCAACATCCTCATTCTTTATCTCTCCCTCCATGAGAAATAACTCCTGAATTTTCCTGAATGAACCTAGGGGTATTTAATAATGACAATGATATTTCACTGCTATGTGGATTTTAATACAGATGATCACTTTTGTATCATCTAAATATAGAATGTCCAGGTCAATATTTACCTGTCTAATCTACCTCTCTGCAGATTACTCTTCATTTCCTTTACATTTTGTTTCCTCTCCACATGTACTCAATTTGATTGAAGTCATTACATTTCTCTACTATATTATCATATGTTGGGTCATCAGTGCAAACCCTAGAAGAAGTGAGGTACAGAGATGTATCTAGAGAACCAATGATGAGTAAGACCCAGTCTTTGCCGTGAGCTCCCCTCAATCTAGTGGCCAAGCCGGGATCATTGTTAAGTGGGCAGTTCCAGAGCCAGACAATAACCAGATAATTTATAATCTAATCCAGTGACACTCTTGGAAGTAAAAGTAGGCACTATTTAATAATTATTCCAGGACAATAGCTGTATACTCTTCAAGCAAGCTGAAGTGTCTTGACCCTTGGTTTAAAAAGTTAATGAAAAAACATGGGTGCAAGTCCTTTTTGTAACAAATTTGTAACAAATATTTGCTGCACACCTACTATGTATAAAGCAATGTGCCAGACACTGTAGAGAATTCCAAGATGAATAAACCATGGATTTTGCCCCCCTTGTGATTTATAAAGTGCTTGAGAGAAACCATTACTACTACAATATGAGGAAGTAAGTGATGGTATAGGTTGAATATAAACTTGACGGGATGTTAGCCAGCCACAAGGTTTCAAGGGGGATCACTGATGCTGTGCCACTTTTTATTTCTGTCTCATAGTGTGGTCATTTGAAGTGACTCCTGTCATGAACCTGAATTGAACATCAAAGGGATGATATGACTTTTTCCCTAGATAAGAATTATACCATTCACTTCTTTTGTGTATATATAGAGGTTGTTGAACTCATGCTGGCTGGCTGGCAGCTGGCTAACTTGCTGAGGTAGAAGAATGAATTGACATATTTTTAAAAATCATCTAGCAATCAAATATAGAACAATCTTTACCCAAAACACATCTCTTCTTTGCTTGATCAGCCAGTTGACAGATTAAGGATTTACAGCATGATTATTTTTCATCTTCAAATTTTGTAACAATAGAGGACATTTGGTTTTTTGGATGTAAGCTTAAAAGCAGTTTAATTCTTTTCACTGGTTCCTACTGTTGAAATTCTTTAGCAGCTGAATGTTGGCAACAGTTTACATTTTGGCAAGTAGACTGTGCTTTTTAAGGATGAAAGTGTGGGAAGCAGTTAGTATAAGGACATCTGTTGAAGAAGTCATATTGTCAAAGCCCACCATATATATTAAACTCATTTATTTCCATTTTTATACATTCTAAAGCAAAATGTCCCTATTTAATATTCAAACAGTTTATAAAAAGCTTGGAGAGATGAGTTGTGTGAGCCTACCTGAAACTTCAATGAATAAGCATTATATTATTCAGTTAATTTTATTGCCACTTTAACTCAGCCTAAACTTTGGATATATGATGGGTTTGTTCTGATAAGATTATCAGCAGTCATAGGATTTGGTTGGGTGTGAAAACTGAAACCAACAGAATTTTCTGCCCCTGTTCAATGACACTGGGACCGGGCCTACTTTCCTATCCCCGTGTTAAACAAAACTATTTCCAATATACTTCCATAGTCAACATTTTTATTATTTTTTTTTTTGAAGGAATAGCTGAGAATGAGAGTTAAGCAGGTCATTGGAACATTCAGTACCTTTATAATTTCCACTACCTTATGTAACAAGCAAGTGTTGTTCTAGATGCTGGAATTGCAAAGTCAAATAAGGCAGAACACCCACCCTCAAGAAACTCTAGAGCCATGGGGAAGAGTTATAAATGTATTAACAGCTTTGAAACTATGTGCTAGAGTCACACGTAGATGAGGAAAATAGATGAGAGGCCTCTAAATAAAACTGAGAATTAGAGAATTTTTTTTCTTGAAGAGTTGACACTTTAGGAGTTATCCAGACAGTAAAAGGAGAGAAAAGTGTTCTTGTCACAAGGCTCATCATCTGTGAAGTGCCAGAGATGTGAGAGAGTAGGCTGTGCACAGGACGCCATCAGAATTACTTGCAGCTGACACAGGCGAGGAAGTCAGAGCAAGACCAGAGGGGATTTCTGTGCTAAGCTTTGGAACTTAGATTTTAAACTTTATCACTAAAGAAATGGGAGCCATTGAATGTCTTCGAGCAAGAGAATCACACATTCAGATTTCCATTTTTAAATGATCTACATGGTATTCAAGTAAAAGATGGAATTAAGGAGAAAAAGACTGGGAGTCTCAACTCTAAGAAAAACATGAGAGAAATAGATGAGAGAAAGAGAGAGAGATTAAAGAAGGTACAATCTGTAGAGAGACATAATTTAGTCTGGTCTTTGGAGCCAGATTAACTGGTTTCCAACTCTGACTCCAGCATTTAACATTCCATGTGAATTGGGGCATGTCTCTCAATCCTTCTGTGCCTTGTTTTTCTCAGCTGCCAGCTCACACAATTTTATGAAGATTGCAAAGGTTAATTCCTACCAATAACAGTATCCAGCACATAGAAATCATCTGATCAATGTTAGCTGTAATCTATCGTTACTACTAATATTATGGCTAATGATTATTATTATTTATATAATATCATATTTTTTCATGTCTTTAGTATTTGTGGCCTGATTAGAAGTGATTGTCAGGTGGTTGGCTAAATGGTGGCAGTCCCAGAGATAACAGGAACAAATATATTTCGGGGGGTCAGAAAAGAGAATTGATGTGAATTACATTATGCATGCTGGAATGAACTACCTGTGAGACTTCCAAATGGAATTTTCTTATGAGCAGTTGATCATATAGCAGGAAGGTATAGACTCTTGAAAAACATAATGGATACTTGAAGCCGCCAGACTGGGTGCATTCACCAGGAAGTGTGGCAGTGTGTAGGTCAGAAGGGAGAAGAGCCTAGAGATCAAGGGCAGAGGCAAACCCCAGCGGCATTGCTCTTCAGTCTAAGCATGGCAGAGGACTCAGGTTCTGGGGAGGGGGGGAGTCCCTCAGAGCAAGAGAAACTAATTCTGTCGATTCTTGTGCTTTCATATGGCCGTGAACAGATTATATCCCCCTATCTCGAAAGAAATCCCCCAACTTTCCAAATTGCCAAACTCACACCAGGGTAGATAGAGCTAACACCTGAAAGAATCTTCTTTAATAAATATTGGAATTATTACCAAAAAAGTTCTGTGGCCTCAACTTGCTATTTGTTAGCAATTGCTTTCAGTTGCTATTAAAGACATTGCCAGTGTCACAAGCTTTAGCATACTGAAGGAAATCGGTGTTCTCGACACCCTCATGTGATGTGTGGCCTTGCTTTAATGTCCTCATGGGCTTAGAATCATGGGGTCAGGAATGAGATCTCTGCTAGACCCCATGCCTGTCTGCCACAGAAATCCCAGTATGTAAAAAAAAAAGTAATAAGTGGGTAAGCCCGGTTGGTCATTCCTTGGCAAGATTTGAGTCCTATTTTGCTGTAAACCTACTACAGACCATGGTTCTAATCTGTAGATGAAATTAAGCTCTCCAGTGTGTTGCTATTTGCCTGAAGGTGAAGTCCCCAACTACCTGAGAGAAAGGGACCTATGGAAGATAAGGTGATTCAATTTTTCCTCAGAGCACTCCTGCTAAAAGGCCAGCATTCTAACAGATTCTAGATTCTTGGCAGGTTGGATTTTAGAGTAATCCCTTCTCATCCCAATGTAAGTACAAGTAATCCCCAGTAGACCCTGCCAGGCCAGTAGTGAATCATTGCCAGGTACAAGCAAAAATGTCCCTGCTAGGAAAACCAAGGAATTTCACCCATCAGAGGACACAGGTTTCCCTCCCGTAGAGATTTATGTCTTACCCTTCAGTTTTGTTTTGTCTTGTTTTTAATTTTTACTTCTTTTAGGAATTCTTGTGTGAAGCACCTCTGATCCTCTAGTAATGGATAAGTAACACCAAATTAGCTGCAAATAAATATAATGTGCATTTGTTAAGACTCTGAGATGGGGAAATAGGTCCAATGGGCCTCTTACATTAAACACTATAAATCACACGTGGTTGTACAGCACAGTTAGTGGGTAATCAGCCATTAGGTACCACCTACCTCCACATTGTAAATTTATGCGATGCCTCCTCAAATTATGAAATATTATCCTGATTAAGAAAAATATACTGAAGAGCAGAAACAGCAGGGTATTCCCACATATTGTATCTCCCTTTAATTATGCAAATTAAGCAAAAAAAAATTCTGTGCTAACTATGCTTTGCTTGGCTGTTCTCTCATGTTTGATGAGATTCCAGACTCCTGCCTAATATATTTCAGTTGAGGTAGACTACCCTTACCTTTCAGAAACCTCAATAACACCTCTGTTTTAGTAAGGAGCTATATGGAATCCCTGGGCATTTGAAGAGCTGGCTACCTTATTGTATACCCTATTGTTAGCTATAAAGGAAAGGTCTTGAATGCCAATAGTGTTGTCGAGGGTGTGGGAAAATGGACACCCTCTTGCATGGCTTGTAGGAGAGTGAACTACCTGCCCTAGTAAAGGAAAAACTGCCCACATTCTGTGAAAGTGGGAAAGAACCCACTTTCAGAAATAAAAGTACCAATTTGTAAGAATATGTTAACATGCATTTATGGTTTATAGAAGTCAAAAATTATAGGTTTGTCAATAAAGGATTGCTTGAGTAAATAATGGTACAGCCATTCTATGGAATCTTGTGTAACTGTTAGAAAGAACATAGTAGATCTCTATGTACTGACTAAAAAATTGTCCATGATATCTTTTAAGTACAAAAACATTTATAGAAGACTAGGTATAGTACAATTCCACTTTATACGAAAGGAAAGGAGAAGCACCATGCTGCATGTCTGTGTGTATTTGTGTATATATATTATGCATGCATATATGAGTATGTCTATATATACACTGATAGAATTAGCATTAAGGAAAAGACAATAAACAGTTTTTACACATCTGACTTGTTAAAATGAGCATGTGTGGTATGTATCATTCTGTAATAAAAACTATAAATGCTTACTGTCAAATGGAAAATTATCTTCCCTTCCAAACTTCAAAAACTTGTGAATTTAAGTGATGTCTGTTGTTGACACTCAAACAGTGTCTGAATTTGGTCACTACAGAATAAAATATAGCTTTCTCTCAGCATTCTTTGTGTTTGCCCAGGCCCCAGGACTTTTAAATAAATGGGTCGTGTTTATTCAAATTCTGGATAGGAAATCATTTTTCTAATATCAAAATTACTCTGCACCCTGAACTCCTCAACTCCTCCTGTCACTAGCCCATACACAAGGGCCTCAGTGGTGTCATTGCTATAACACAAAAAAATGGGGTTCGAAAAACTGTGGGCTAAATAAAGCTGTAACTTTTCTCTGAAATTCTGCTGCCTTAGGTAGAATTATTTGGTATAATTTACAATTTATCCAGTGTGTCTTTCACTGTTGTGAAATATTGGCTTACAAACAATAAGTAAGAATTTCCTGTCAATTTTTTCAATAGGTCTTTATCAAACAAGGAGATAGAGGTGCATTTCTAAGAGAATGTTTCTAATTAGAAAAATTATCAGTGTCAAAGTCAAGAGTTTATTATATACAAAGGCCTTTGCGCATAATGTTTGTGTTTCTGAGAGGCTAAAGTCAGTGTTATTATGAATGGTAATTTATGAGCAGGAGCCCATAATTTTTTTACCAGAAAATTGGAAAACCACCTGTCATCATTTCTGTGTACCCATTTCATTTTCTAAGTATCTTTTAGCAAGCAATTTTCCCATTTTGAAAATATACCAAATAATTGATTATTTTCTCCCTGTCAGATACATGCTTGGTGTATAGGTAAATAACCCTGACTTCCCAACTGCTGTTACATTAGGTTGATGTTCTTTAGACATTAGAAAAAAATGGATTAAACCTGGCTGCCTACTCAGTGATTTGGTTTGAGTGGAAATAGGTTTTTGTGGAGCTACAGAATTTCTACTTCATCTGCTCAGCCAATAATTTTTCAGAGCACAACTCTGGTTGGAAATAAGCAACAAGCTTCCTGTATCCATGAACAGAAAACAAGGTAGCGCCTATCACCTCGGACAAACATGCATTTACTTGTGAAGAAAAGCAGCACCCAGCGAACAGTGAGCAGCATTTGTCTGAAATCCATTATTTGACTCGTCGTTCTTTCCAGCGTTCCCAGGAATGCTGGTCAGCTACTGAGATTTGTTTGTACTTCCTGCCTTTTGGATAAAATGAGTTTGCCAACCAGCTGTGAGTACCTAACGCTGGGAAAGGTGGCTAGATTCCGGAGTGCTTATGTTCATGGATCGCCTTATGCCATCAACAAGCCCATTGATATTAAGCCACAGAGGAGACGGTAACTGATATCCTTTCTTCTAGTTGTTTGTCAGTGAAGATGTGTTTTGTTACCCTTTGATAACTCCTGTGGGGGTCTGCTGAGCCGGGAGGGTCAGGGTGAGAGGTTAGTTTTAACATTCATCATACTGGATGGTTAGAAAAAAATTAACCAAAGGGGAAAGCTGGAAAATAGCCTTAACTTCGCTGTTTAGCAAAAGCTGATCTGGTTTCAGGTCTGTAGACTTTTAAAGGGTGAGATATTATCAGTGCTTTATATTATCACCAGAATCATCCATGATGAATATTTGAAAGAGGATTTAGTAAAATAGTGGATATGTACATTGATACCAGATACCCAGTATCTCATAGTCTATATATAACATGCTTTATTGCCACTGTGAAATAATTATGTTAAAATTCTACAAAACCATTAGTTTTCATGTGGTCACTATGGAGGCCAGAATGAGAATAGGTGTTTTTCCTATAAAAATATGTCATTTTTAGACCAGTGTTCCAGAATTCTGCTAACTCACAGTCTCCACAAACGCCACCACCACACACACACGCAGGCTCTTACACATACACATGCGTACACACACACTATACAGGCAAATGTTGTATAATTAGGAATTTCAAAGTTGAGCTCAGTGTTTTCATTGCACGGAAAGAGGGTGTGTACTAAATAGACCCTTTCTATCTTCCAACATTTTTATGCAGTGTCAGAATAAGGATGACATGGTTGACTAATGGGTCCAAAAATCATCCCTCGATTTTGGGTTTATACAAATCATTTTATTCAGTATTTCACAATGAACTTCAGAAGCATTTTATAAGGATTTTTTGGTCTCTCTGTGAAAATGCCAGTTCTCCATAATTTAATGAATTCTTGCAATAAAAACCCAAACTTCTAAAAGTAATTTATTTTACCAGAAGACTATTATTATCTTACTCTTTTACTTTTCGTTTTCTATGTACACACATTGAAACTAATATGTAAAGCATACATTTTGCCAGATTTGACCTTACTGTAAACATGAAGTAACATTCAGATATGTGAATGATTTTTTAAAAATGTTTCCAAATCTTCAGAAATGCCTTGGGGTTAGTTTTCAATGAAGCGGAAGATTAAGATGAGATTTTTTTTTTTAATTTGGCTTTTTACTAAATGGGAAGAATAAAATAGAAAATTCTAATCATGCAAAATATGCAAAATACAGCTCAATTTAAATTCAAGTGTATCCTTATTAAAATAATAACTTATTGAAGGAACAGCATGTTGTCTGGAACACAGGGAAATAATTTTCAAACTGAAAATTAGCTATATTAGAAGTGTGACCACATGGTCATTTGATAGTTCTGAGTTCTTATTTCAAGAGCAGCAAACAAGTTATTAACAGAACAGTTAACACTACTAAACCTAATTAAGTTCAGTGTTGAAGAGAATGACAGTACCACCTGTGATCCTAAAAGTGTTTTACATTAGAGATTTTTTAAAAATTTCCTTTTAATTTTTTTAGCTTTCACAAACTCTAGGGTTCTATTTTTCCTCTTGCAAGAAAAGTATTTTTCTTTTAAATTTTTACAATTTTGAGGCCTTGATTTCAATACATAGAGATTGAGTAATCCGATTTAATCTAGCTCTTTTATCCTTTTCCCACCCAATTAGATGGCAGGGCTTTTGAGTGTGTGGATGGTGCCATGTTTGTTGTATCTCTAGTGCCCAGCATAGGGCTCAGCACAGATCAGACAATAAATGTTTGTTTAGTAAGTAAATGATGGGGAAGCAAATGTTACTCATCTTGGCATACGCCTGTTTATCATTTCCCTGGGTTCCACCGTATGGAGTCTCTGGCAGCACTTGTGCCTCTGTTGTTCTCCTGCATCAGTTGAATTCCTCTTCCTTATTTCTCTATAGAAGCTGTAAACACCAATGACTTTTGACCACCAGCTTAAGTAGCTGGGGATCATGGCTTTGTTATTACCAGATCAGCAAAGGAGAACCTGAAATTTACTCCTGTATTCAGAAGCATACACACACACACACCACATAAATATACGTATGTGTGTATAAATGTTTGTATATATGCATATATTCACATATATATGTAAAGCTTCATGTAGTAGGAAGGGGGACAGTGGGGAGTTCCTAAAGGGGAAAAAGGATCGCAACTACGAAATGTGATAGAAGCTCAGTTCTGTTTATCCTGCTTCTGTGTAAAACTCACACACACACACACACACACAAAAACCCCACAACCTTTTTTTAGCAAGAGAAAACCAGAACTAGGAGCAGTGAAACAGGTGAGGCTGGACTCACCAGCACCCCGACGTATGGAAAGCACCTGTGCTCAAGGACACACTTTTCCCAACCAGCGCGGAGCCGTCTCTCCCCTCAGCCTCTGCCTGGCTGGCCTGTTAGTGGCTCTCCCGCCCCGTGTCTCTAGCTAGCTGGCTGGCCTCGGAGACTGCACTCTGCTCTGGGCTCCGCCTCGTTCCTACCTGCTTCCCTCACATTCTCTGGCCTCTGTTTTCCTAAATCCTATAGGTTGGTGTTTCCTTCCTATTCTCAGAAAAAAAACCAGGGTACAAAGAGAGCTTGAAGACAGGAACGACTACAGTGACTTTGAGTGGCTGTTAATCAGTGTGTTTTCTCCTTGGGGAAAGAATAAAAAATTGCACACTTAGATTTCTGACCAATCATCCAGCTATTCATTCACTCAGGTGGTATATTAGTCAGGCAGCCATAACAAATACCACAGACTGGGTGGCTTAAACAACAGAAATTTATCTTCTCACAATACTGGAGGCTAAGTTCAAGATTCAGCTGTCACCTGGTTGGGTTTCTCCAGAGGTCTATTTGATTACCACTTTAAAGGGGCCTTATGTCAGATACAGGCACATTCTGAGCTACTGGGAATTAGGGCTCCATCATATCAATTTCAGGGTGATGTAGCTCAGCACATAGCATTGTGTCCATAGAAATGATTTACTACTAATGGCTGTAAAGTAAGATAGGAACTGGACTATGATTCCTGAATGATCAGTGACCTCATGTTCATAAAAAATATATTCCATTAAGGAGTCTGAACCTGAAGGAGACATTGCAAAGTGTAAAAAATACTTCTCATTTCTGTACCAAAGGAAAACAGTTACACATGATGAACCATAAATCTTCACTAAATAGAACCTTTTTAATTTGGAATCTATAATCATCCGAACAGGGCCTAAACCAACATTTGCTTTTACGCAGTCTTTTTAAGTGTATATTTAATTAATTATTAATTTAACTGGTGGTTCTCAACTGGGGCCATTCTACTCCCAGGATCACTCGGCAATGTGTAGGGACAGTTCCGATCGTCACATATCAGGGGACGGCTAATGGCATAAAAGAGGAAGAGATAAGAATACTGTTAAATACCCTTTTAATGCACAAGACAACCCCTAAAGCAAATAATTATTTGACCCAAAATATCAATGGTGCTGAGGTTGAGAAACCCTTATGTAAACAAATTGGGTCAGGGAGCACATTGAAGTACTTTGAAGGCTGTCATTTAGATTCAGACAATTGATATTTTCTACGTATTTATGAAAACACCTTCTCTTATTTGTGGTAACCACTTGAATCAGGGTGTCCAACCTGTGGCCCACAGGCTGCATGAGGCCCGGGATGACTGTGAATGCGGCCCAGCACAAAATTGTAAATTTACTTGAAAGATTATGACATTTTTTGTATGTGATTACATGTCGTGATGTATTTAATGTGTGGCTCAAGACAACTCTTCCTCCAGTGTGGCCCAGAGACGCCAAAAGCTTGGACACCCCTGCAAGATAATGCTTTCTTAGCCTGGCTAAAAATAGTCAACTGCCACACTTTTAAAATGGTCTAAAATATTCAGGATTCAAACTTCCTGTCTTCTTATTCATCTCAATTAGTGGCTTTATTACATTGTCAGGGCCTGTTATTATTTCAGTGGAAGGACTACTAAGATTTCATTATAGAAAGCTGAATAAATGATCTAATACATTCATGTGGCTCCAGGCTACGTGCTAATCATAGACCTGCCTTTCAAGGGAAAGTGAAAAATACTAGGTAAAACTACACCAAAGATAAAGAACATTAAGTCACCACCCTATTGGACTGGTATAATGAAACTCTGTTGGGTCCTTGCCACCTGTTCTCATGTGTATATATGCTGGGCCCATTCATGGTAATGCATGAGCCACATGCCTAGTGGGAGAACTCTGGAGGAGAGGGGAGTTCTTTGATGAGAGGCCCTTCTTTTCATTAAATACACTTCTAATTATATTCAGGATTTCTTCTGACCCTCCGTAACACAAGTAAATATTATTGGCAGTGAGAGTTTGAACTAGAATAGGTATTTTCAGTTCCTCATTCTCTTCTCAATCCAGAGCTGCATATCCAACTGCCTCCTATCCAGGGGTCTTCCAGGGACTCACGCTTCATGTATTTCAAACTGAAATTACCCAGGGACCCTCGCCATCTTCCATTTCCTTGGTGACATATGTACAGACCAAGGAGCCATCCTAAATGCTTCCCCTCCCTCAGCCTAGCCACTCTGTTCCTCGCTAGTGTCAAGTGCATTTTTCCTCCCTCCTCTTGTCGCCCTTCCCAGCACCACATGCTAGGCCAAGCCTTGTTCTCTCTTTCCTGAAAGATTGCTGTCCTGGTCATTGTTCCTTTATTCTGCTACCATCCTCTTCCTGACTACCATCACACATTCATCTTCTAAGAGTTCATTATGACACTTGCATGCTTGCAGCAGTAGCTTTTCATTGCCTGGAAAAAAGCATCAATTTCTAGTGATCATGATCAACTCCCTCCCCATTTCTCTGTTCTTGTAAATCGTCCTCATCCCCCATGTATACTGTGCATTTTAGATGTAAAGAACGACTATATACCTACTTTTTTTTTGCCTAGAGTTGCCCTCTCCCCTCACTTTGTGATAAACCTCAACTCATCCCACAGATCTTTTTTATTTGTTTCTAATTTCCTATTTCCAAATGGAAGTTTCTTTGTTAGCTAGCAGTTGTTCCTTTTCTTATATGTCTATCACAGCATTCTTATAATGAACCTCAGTTATTTTTATATTTTCTATCTTTGCTCTTTTTGAAAAGTGACACGATAAAGGCCCTGACCAGTGTGTCTTAGTTGGTTGGGCATCATCCCGCAAAGCCCAGTGTCACCGGTTCAGTTCCCGGTCAGGGCGCATGCCTGGGTTGTGGGTTCAGTCACTGGTCGGGGCACAGACGAGAGGCAACCAAGCTGATGTTTCTCTCACATTGATGCTCCTCTCCCTCTCTCTCAAAATAAATAAATAAAATGTTTTTAAAAAGACTGACATGGTAGAAACAGCTGTTTTAGAAGGAATAATTTGGCAACAGCTTGCAGCATAAATTGAGGTGGGAAAGGCTGAACCCCTAGCCGAGTAGAAGCAAGCAGTGTAAAATCCTGACAGGGATGATATCATTGCAATTACGGAATAGATAAACAGATTATTGCAATTGTGAGAACAGCTAAAAAGGGGACAAGGGCCCAATAAGAGCATTTAAATAGGTACCTGATACAGCCTGAGTGTTTGGAAAATGTTTCTCTGCTAACGATGAGGCCTGATGATGAGCAGTGACTTGTTCTCTGGAGAACTCTGTGAATGAAGCCCTGATGTAAGCATTAAAGAAATTACAAAGATAAGATGTCTGAAATGTAAAGAGGGAGGGAGGATAGTGATGAAAATAAAGTGAGGGAGAATGTGCTTCTTTCAGAGTGAATTAGCCAAACAATTCATTTCATTTTGGAGAGAAACATTAAATGATTGATTTACTCCTTGGAAGTGAAACATAGAAACATATTCTTTATGTCTTATCACTGAGAATTTTAAGACATTCAAATAAACAGTAGGTAGTATTTTACAACTGAAGTTTTAAAAAATAAGGCCAAATTTCCAATTCATTGCCAACTGCTGGGAATTGATAAAAAGTCATAAATATTGACCTTTTTCCTTCTGGATCAGTCTAGTATTTACTCATCACCTAACCATGTAACTTCTCCTTTGCCAAAAAGAGTGAGATGGGACTGAATAGAATAATTTGGTTGTTTACCTCCAGTGAAGTACGGGGCCGCCACACAATCGTAGTGACCTTCATGTGTGAGTCACATTTCTACATCCAGTTAAAGACATTAAATTACTTAACCACCCTTTGAAGACTGAAAAATTATTTCTGTAGTTTCTCTGTGTTTGCTCTTGCACCAAACAAGAACATTCATTACATAAATAAATGTGTGCTACAAAGGGAAAACTTCTATTATTACTTTTTATTTTGCCTTGTAAACTGTAATGCATGAAGTAGTGAATCTGACAAGGTATTCTGGGCTTAGGATAGCACTTTGCTATCAGATTATATATTGATACAGAAGGTCTAAAAAAAGCAAAGACTAAAAAGAGGGGTGGACAGTCAATCCACTGAGAGCCTTTGAAGTAAGAATGATGACTCTGAACCTGATCTGTAATGCCATGTTCTCTACAGCCCTAAGAGGAGCAAAGAAGATAGTCTTGCCAGTGGTGATAAACAAAGGGGCCCTGAAGAATTTTGATGAGAAGGAAGTTGCAGGTGTCCAAGGGAAAGTGAATCAGCTTCCCAGGCAAGATGGAACGAGTTCTGCATTTTGAAAGGTGGTCAGGGCTTCATTCACATGGTTCTTGATCAGGATGATTTTGCTCATGCTTCAGGCCTTATCGTCCCCAGAGAAGCATTCCCTAAACACCCCAGCTATGGTAGGTACCTATCTATACACCACACTCTTTTTTGTACCATCATCCTTTTGTCAGGAGTTCTCACAAGTGTAATCCATGTTTATATTTTGTTGGACCAAGTTCCTCCTTCCATATGCAATTATGGGACCAGGGGAACAGGGTCTAAGCTTGTGTTTTAAACCACAGCGTGTCCAGCGCTTTGTACAATACCTGGAACGTAATAGTCATTCAATCAATTTCTAGGAAGGTTTTTTTCAAACTGGGAATAAGAAAGTAATCAGAAACACTGAATATGTACCTTTTGGAGAAACACACTAAATACATTCCAGCAACTTCTCAAGTCCTGACCACTCTTACCATTTAAACCTGCATCATACTCACTGCCTGAAATTATTACTAGGGTGTTTCCATGTAATTCACTCAGAGGAGCTTTGTTGGCATGTTTTCATCGCTACAGTGGTATTTACTTTTCTGCCATACATGCTATTAAATGACATGAAAACCATTTGGGTGGTAGGTGCTTAGTTCTAAAGTTTTATAATTGACTCCAGGTATAGAAATACAGGTTCTTCCCAAGCAATGGCTGAGTCAGAAAACAAGGTATTTACCTAATTTGCATGATTAAAACATTTAAAATTCACGTAAGATTTCTTGAAATCTAAGCTTGTGATTTTATAAGAACTTATAGTAAACCAACTCACAAAATGCATAGCCTTCAGTTTATCATAATACATGAGGGACTACTGTATGTGGCATTTAGTCATCAATTTTTAATTCATGCAAAGTTAGAAAAACTATGTATATATAGCTCTATCAGTTTCAAAGTCTGTCAAACAGTCAAAACTATTCAGCTTGCCCTTATGATGGCCACAGTTTTCCTTCTGGCCCCAGCCCCCCAGACTAAAATATGTGCTCCTGTTTGTGCTATTATTCTGAACCATGTATATTGGTATCTGATGCAGCTGAGTCACATGATACTGGTGTTACCACGGTGATTCCTTGTATAACAAGAACATCAAGAATACCAGAAGCTTTCTGTTCTCTTTGAGTTTCTAATTTCTTTTTTCTTTTCTTTATTTCTTTTTTCTTCCTTCTTTGCTTCCTTCCTTCTTCCTGCCTCCTTCCCTGTCTCTCTCTTTCTTTTGTATTTTAAGAACTCAGTGTCTACAACACCAAGAGTAACTCAATCCAGTTTGTTCTTTCTGTTGCTTGTGGTGGTGGGGGGGGGTCTTGGTCATTTTGACCTGCAAAAGATTTTGCTTCTCCCTGAGGTCTCCTTTTGTCAGTAAAGTTCTCCCCCTTCCTCTGATAAAAGCCAGAAATCCAGTGTGATGAGGCCTATAGATGCAGGACATTCTAGCCCTGGGGTTGCCATTGTCTCTGACTCCAGCATATGTTTAAAATCACCTCAAAACAGAGTAGGAAAATTACAATTAACCTTCACATTGCTGGCAGTTTTAAAAGAAAAATTGCCATTCTGACTATACCACACTAGGCTCTCTGTATCAGACCTAGATTAAAGTTATTACAGGGATGATCGGGGTTAAGTTTCTCAGGAGCTAATGAGATTTATACAGACCCATTTATCTTTCCATGCTATTAAAAATGTACATGTGTAGAGAACAGGCTGACAGTGATCAGACGGGAGAGGGGAGGGAATTTCAGGGGAAAGGGTGAAGGGTTTGCAGGAATAAGTATAAAGGACACATGGACAATAACAGGGGGGTGGAAATGAGAGGGAGGTGGGGGTAGGCTGGGAAAGGAGTAAAAGGCAGAAAACTGTACTTGAACAACAATTAAAATAAAAAATAAAATAATATACATGTGTTGTGATTAAGGAGATACTTTAAAAGAACAACAGATTTCCACTAATTATTTAATGATGCAAATTGAATATACATAGTAAGCAAAGTGGAGAAAATAGAGGAGAGAGAAACAGCAATTTAAATAGGGCAATTTCTCTTCTCCACCTGCTACCACATAGAATGAATCTATGTCCACTCGTGTGAGGTAGGAAATGGGAACCTTCTGCCCTCTCCCCATCTCAGTTCTTATGATCTTGCCATGGTGTGAACACCTTGCCTTACATCTGGGTGATTTAAGGGACTCTCCGTGTTAATATTGGCCATACCAAGTTTTTGCTACCAAAGCTAATGTTAGAACTTAACCTAAGTAAGGTATGGTCCCACTAAGGTTTGTATTACTGTACCATCAAAAGATACACCCATGTCTATAGACATGCTTGTATTCAATTTGAGAAGGAACTTTGATGTTGGTAGTAAGTATAATTAGCCTCATCTGCAGAGTTAAACAGATATTAAGATTGCATGCACACCAGGAAAAAATCCTCTCGTACAGGGAAGGTCTATATGCATGAGCATACCATATGGAACTATAAGGAGACAAAGACGGATCACACAAAACCCTGCCCTCTGGAGCTTATACTTGAATGAGAGATGACAAGTACTAAACATATATAACTCTTCCACAAGATACAGATATCAATATTTCATTCATTCTTTTTGTATTCATGCATTCATGCATGCATTTGACATTCATAAAGTAGGAACTAAGTTCAAAGCTCTGTGCTAGGATTGTAAAACTGGGCAAGACAAATCCCCAGCCTTCAAAAAGATCACAGTCTAACTGTTCAGGCAAAAATTCAACCAAAAATATTATAACCACATAAAGTTTTTAATAGCCCTAGAGGAGTACATAGGGCCAAACACTATCACCAGCTGAGCTATTTAAGGAAGGTCTTAGAAATTAAAATAGGCTCATAAAAGAGAATGAGGCCTGAAAGCACTCTAACACAGAGGAGAAAACTGAGACCCTGAGGGTTCAAAGGTCTTGCTTAGGGCCCTAGAGTTATGTAAATGCTAGAATTGGTACCCAAGCTGCACTCGTATGTCTCTAAATTCTGTATTCTGTATTCTATTAAGCAACATAAGGAAAGCAGAAGTAAAATTCTTTGGCAGTTCTGATGAAAGAGAGTTTACTTCCAACTGGGGATGTCATAGAATGCTTTACTGGTTAAATGGAATTTAGTCTTAAGTTTACATTTAGTTATGTAGAGTTGGGACTCTGGCAAAGGTATGGATATGGGAAAATAAGGGAATATTTATAGAAAAAAATGAGTGTGGCCAAACTTAATTAACTTGGAAGAAATCATGGGAAATAAAGTTGGAAAGAGAGGGTGAAACTGTATTTTTAGGTCATGAAAACAAAGCTAATGGAGTATTTTCTAAGTCAAGATGAGCTATTGAAGTTTTTTAACAGGAAAGTCCCATGATCTTAGCATTGCATAAGAAAGAATAAAATTGTATCAATGAAGACATAACTTGCAGGAGCTCATGACCAGAGTAAGGAGGCTAGTTGGGGAGTTGTAGCAATAATCTACCCTGGAGGTAATAACATAGTAGTTCACACAAAATGATGGGTCCTTGTATTAATTATTGTTATTTTTCTATATTCTATATTTTCTGCAATGACTATATAAAATTTATCAGGTACAGTTTTGCCTGTAAAGGGATCAGATAATTACAGCCCAACATGGACTGGGAATGATAGTACAATAATAAAATGGATAGGAGAGTGACATATGGAGGAAGAAACGGTCAAGACTTGAAAATGTGTTAAGAAAGGAAAAGAGGATGCTGTTTTCATGATGATACCTGGATATCAAAATTAATCTTGAATTTCTGGCAGAAGAGTTGCATAATTAACAGAAATAGGGAATGAGAACAGTAGTTTTGAGAGTGACGATAATGACATTGATGGATAGACTGGCTTTGAGAATTTGTCAGGACAAATGAATGGGAACAAGCCAACAAAAGGCTGATTGACAAAGACTACAAAAAGGTCAGGACCGGAGATGAGAAAACCAAAGCAGGCCAGGCAAACATCTTCAGAGAAAAATCTACATTTATGACTTAGACCCTAAGTTAACAAAGCTAATTTATTTCAAAGTCACGGTCAATTCCTTGTTTATTTGTTTCCAATTCAGAACCCTACTTTCACTCTGCAATATGTCATGCAGACCTCTAAATGCAGCTTGAGTAGAAGATAAATAATTTACAGAAATATTCAAAATACATCAGACTTTGTTCCTAAATATTTTGTCTGAGATCACTCAGATCTTGGCTTACTTGTAAAATACATAAATTGAAAGTACTTTTTGTAAAATGGTATTTATTTTTAAGCTGACCATTAAATTCAAATCAAATTGTCATATTGAATTCTGAAACTTTCTGTAAACAAAATGGTCTTACAAGTAGTAAATGTTCACAACAAAACACAAGGGATCCTATGCTGATCTTCTCTGCTATTCTTACAATCTCAGCAATAATAAGTATTAAATGAGAATATTTAAGTGGCACAATTGGCAGAAATCAACCAGTCTTGACCTAATGGTTAGGAATTTGTAGACTGTGGATAGAACCACATAATTTTGGAATTGCAGAGGAGAACAGAGAAGGAAACAATGAAAAATAATATGCCATTGCCCAGTCTTGGAAAGAAGTGTGTTCATGACCACACAGTGAGAATTAGCTAGAAGGTTGTTCTAGTCTTTTCTATTGTGTTTCTTGTAAAAAAAAAAAAAAAAGTTAAAATAGGGTTTTCTTTTTACCAAACATTTCTTACTGAAAATTCAATAGGCACATTGTTGTCTTCTTTGGCTAAATGTAGGTATTTATGTGTTATTCACTTTCAGTAGTCTGAAAGCAGTTTTATCAGTAGATACATTATTTTCTCAGGACCTTGTGTATTTTATTGAAGCTCTTTCAAATGTATTTAATGTCCTCTCTAATGGATTTGTTTATCATTTTTCCAAAGCTCTCTTGCTCTTGGCCAGGGAAGTTACTTTTCATTTGCCTTATAATGCGAGGACCTCATTGCTATAAACTACAGATGATGGCACTTTGGTAGGCCATACATACTCTAAATATGTTATATATTGTATAGAACTTATAAATAGAAGTCTATTGAGAATTTGTTATTTAAGACCTCTTTTATGAAGAATTGTTACAAAAGATGCATAATTAGAAATTTAAAAAGGAACGAAGTTGATTGACCTATCTGCTGCACCAAGACTTCATATACAATATTCTCAAAAACCGAGAATTGGTTCAGAGGTATCTCTCAGAGGTTGAAATGTATTATACATGTATCATAAAATCATGGACATATAATTTTATCGGAGTTTTGTAGAATGGCACTTGACTGTAAACTCACTGTCATGACAGCTGGCAGAGGGAAGGGAAAAAGCACTACTCTCTTGAGTTTGTAAGTAGATGTGAATTTCCTGCTTCTGACTTTGGTGAATATGATGAATCAGATGTTTACTCTCACCAATTTAAAACATCTGGATGATTCTAACTTGGGGGACATATTGCTTTATATACGCTGAATGCCTAAAAATTGGTAGAATTTTAGATTTATTTTCTTGTTAAATGGCACTGCTTTAATTTTTGCTATACCCAAAGATTCACAAGTGCTTAACTATTACCCTTTTCCTCCCATATAGTTAAATTTTTCTACCTTTTATGTATCACACACGTAACTCTAAGAAGAGCAAACATCTGGATTATTGTCAACAGTTTTCAAACACACGATTTAGGTGTTTTTTTTTAAGATTTTATTTTATTTATTTTTAGAGAGGAAAGGGAGGGAGATAGAGAGAGAGAAACATCAATGTGCGGTTGCTGGGGGTCATGGCCTGCAACCCAGGCATGTACCCTGACTGGGAATCGAACCTGCGACACTTTGGTTCGCAGCCCGCGCTCAATCCACTGAGCTACACCAGCCAGGGACGATTTAGGTTTTACTCTCAGGCTATAATCCCTCATAAAAATATTCAGGCATACAAGACTATACCTTGATATTGAATAACTCCTAGTTTTCTACTTATTTTTTTCTCAGAATAGCCCCAAGAGCTCTCAGTGGGCTTTCCTGTGACGTTCTCTGATACCAGTTGTAGATCAGACTGACATAAAAATAGAGCTTGTGGCTGAAAGACCTAAATCAGCTGTGAGCAAAATAATTCTCCTTCAAGAGATAAACAACTACGAGCTATACAAGACACGGCAGTTAAAGTTATTGTTTTTTCTGAAAACTGGGCAAGAGTTGACCCAGACGAGAGAGCAGGGAGACTAACAATGCAGTCAGGCCCAGGGCTCACTGTCCCTAGTGACTGAAGACAAGGTCTGTATTCTCTACAGGCATTCTCACAAATAGGAACCCAGAACAGTGAAATGAATAACCTCTGTCCCATTAACTGTCATTTGTCCCATCATACAGATGACCTCTCATTTATTTATTTTTCAGTATTTAGACCGACGCTAGCCAATAGAACTGTTCTGTGAGCCACATCAATAATTTAAAAGATTGTGGTGCCACATTTAAACAGGAACAAAACCCACAGGTAAAACGAATTTCAATAACGTTTTAATTAACCCACTATATTAAAGTATCATCATTTTTAATTCATAGTCAATATATAAAATCATTAGTCATATATTTAAAATTCTTTCCTCATCCTAAGTCTTTGAAATCCTGTGTATGTTTTATATACATATTAACTATGATGCTAATTTTTCATCAATCATACTTCATCCATATTTAAATTTCATAAAATTTACAACTAGAAATGTGGATTCACTTAGATTATTTCAAATATACTTCAAATTTGTTTTCTAATTCCTGAGTCAACTATCAGCTTTAAAATTTAAATATTAATAAAATTAAATTAGACTAAACACTTAGTTCTTCAGTTGCGCTAGCCCCCTCTCACGTGCCAAAGCCATGTACGGCTGGTGACTGCCGGGTTGCAGGTCTGCATTTAGAATGTCTAGGTTCAAACTTACACTCTGCTGCTCGCTGACTGTGACCTTGGACAAGCTGATTTCTCTGGTTGTGTCTCAGTTTCCAAAAACATGTAAAATGGAGATAATAATAGTACCTATATCCGCAGTTTATTATGAGGATTAAATGAAATACTACCAATACTATATAAAACATTTAGCGCAATGCCTACTACAAAATGAGCCCTCAATAAATATTAGCCTTTATTGTTGTCATTTTTATTGTTTTCATGTACTTGCTTTTATAACTTATACCATGTCACATCTGAGTGTCTGGCAGAAGTAAACTCCTAATCTTTTGGGTTTGTAAAGCAGGTAGATGACAGACCAAATGCAGAAACTTAAACTCTTCCTACTCCAAATCTGTAGCTGCCCAGAAATGTCTTGCTGTCAGCCTAGTTAACCTGAACTCACCTTTCTTTTTGAATCAGCTCTCCAGAATGAAACTCACATTCTTTCTCTTCAGGACAATGCTATTTTTTAATTTACCTAAACTCAGAACCTCAGATTCCTCACACAACCCTCCTCTCTCATCACCCTTGTCAGTCATCCTCAAGGCCCTCAGAATTTTCACTGTAAAAATTCACACCTTTCTATCTTTCCATTTCCACTGCCCCAACCCCTCCTCTTTCCTGATTAGCTGCACCATTACCTCGCATGACACCTGTTATATGCTACTGTTGAATCAACCTTCTGAAAACAGTATTTCTATTCTGTATTTCCACTATTCAAGTTCTCTCTCCACGTCTCATCGCATCCAGAGTAAATCCATTTCCTCTGTGAAGTCTTTCTTGACAACTTCTGTGCCAATGATTAAAGGCCCAAATGATAACCCCCTTCCCTGTGTCGCTGTGTCCTCCCCTTGGACTTCTGCCAGAGCCCCAGAACACTATGCCACCCACCAGGGTGAGTGGAGTCTAAGCTTCATGAGGACAGGCTATCACGTTGCTGTTTTTGTTTCTTGGGGGTTTGGGGTTTTGTTTGTTTGTTTGTTTGTTTCCTTTATGTCTTGATATCTACACAGCACAGCACAGTGGTTCCTCAATAAGTTCTCATTTTTTATATAAGATATCAAGTGACATTCCTTTGTCTGACATTCAAGGCCTCCCAAATTTGCCCCAATCTACTTTTCTGGTTCCACATCTTAATGCTCATCCACATAGTTTATCTCTAGACGGACAGGTTTGTCGCTGGTTCACAGACTGTCTTCCATCTTCATGCCCTGGCTCACATCATCCCCTCTCCTGACATGTCCCCACTTTCCTTTGGACCCACCCAAATCCTACCCTTTTCCCAGGGTCTAGTGTCTACCTGTTCCATGACGACACCTGCAGAGCACCGTGCCCTCTACTGTGTTGCAGCGTCAGGATCATGTGGCCTTGAAAACGGAGGCCAGGGTTGGGGCCCAAGTGGTCTCTTTGTTTTCATCTTTTTCTGATCAAGTTGCCTACTCTCTCTGAGCCTCACTTCCTCCTCTATATAATTAGACTGGCAAAACCTATCCTGCAGTGCTTTCTTGAGTGTTAAGAATAATATACGTACTGTCATTCAGTGACGGTTCATACAGAGTGTGTGAGCTCTGTTATTGTCAGTTTGACTGTAGGACATCTCATCATGCAGCTTTTAAAATCACATATTGGAAGATTTCATTGTCATTTGGATCACTATACGATATATGCTTTATTTCAAACTAGACTACACATGTTTGGGCTGCAGAGGGCATTTAGTTGAATGGTGAGCATGCATACAGAAACATATGTGTGTATTTATAAATATCCAAAGAGGGAGAGATGCTTGTATTTAATCCCCGCTAGGAAACACCAATTTATGAGGAAGTTGGTAATGTCCCTATTTTATCCATGAAGGACTAAGAATTAGAATGTTTGAATCTCTTCCAAGTCAATCCAGATCTCAAAGTGATAGAGGCAGAAAATCAAAGCAATGTAAAGTTCACTCTTAAAGAATTAAAAAAATAAACTAAATAAAAATTAAAAATTAAAACAATGTTTATACATCTTTCCCACATCTGTTCAATTTTATTCTCCCACATTTCACATCTGTGAGATTCTCTGCCTATACACACACACACACACACACACACACACACACACACACACACATGCCAATCACCTGCCTACTTTGATCTCCATACAGTTGTACCCAGGTTCAGGAACTGTGGGAAGAAGAGAGGGAGATAGTTGTAGAAAGAATATTGATTGCATAGTGCTGGGTAGGGGGTGGGTGGAACAAATGAAGAATACCTCAAACAAGACAACTAGGGCATTTTTTATTAGGATACTCAGGATACCATTGCTATCAAGAATACCAGATGACATCTGAATTTCTTTTCCCTAAAAAAGAGTAAGTGCAGTTTATTACTAAATACAGTTAATGGATATACATAATATATACTGCTGCAGGCCATACTATTCTGATTACAGAATTATAAAGTTTAGATTATTTTTCCCAGATGCTCTCCAGCACCAGCAAAATTTGAGGTTGGCTGGATTTTACACCTGGACCGCACTACAACATAGTCATGCCCAAATATGGAGAACCGTTTATGAAAGACACAGAGTAAAGGAAAGGTGTCACACACACACACAGAAAATTCCTTATAACCAATGGGAGTACAGGGAAATCATGCAAAGAACATTTTAGGGGTAGAAAATTATGACTTTTTTTTTAGGAGTCCTGGGTTAGACCAAAATTAGTGCTTACATTTTGGCAAAGCATCAGGATAGCTTACCAATAAATAAAATGATCACTTACTTTATTACTTATACTCATTCTGCATGCAATTTGTATAGATGGTCAAGACAACGATTGCTAGTACAAAGTAATAACCTCTTGTTGCTTACGTTTAGTTAATCATTAATGTTTCTCCATGGATCAATACTCCTTAGAAACAAGAGAGGTAGCCATGTACTTCAACTCAGTGTGTTTGCCAGATTCAGAAAGCCATGCGCCAGGCCTGTGTGAAGTCAGAACCTCAGAATGTAACTGTTTGGAGGTAGATCTTTAAACAGGATTAAGTTCAAATGAGGTATTTAGGGTGGGTCCTAATCCAATATGACTTATGTCCTTATAAGAAGGTGCAATGTGGACACACAAAGAACTATACCAAACATGTGCACACACACACACGAGAAAATCCATGTGAACACAACGCAGGAAGGCAGCCATCTGCAAGCCAAAGAGAGAGGCCTCAGAAGAAACCAAACCTACTGACACTCTGATTTTACACATCTAGCCTCTAGAACTGTGAGAAAATAAATCTGTTGTTTAAACCACCCAACCTGTGGCATTTTGTTTGGCAACTCAAGCAAACTAATGTAGCCTTTGTTAGTTGCTACGCTTGAGAATCCTCTCTTAAAATGATAGTAAAGTAATAGAAGAGTATAAATCCCCAGGAACAGAGCAATGAGAAAGGAGAAGGCTGGGGATGAGAGAGGGGTATATTGGAAATGGAAGGGAGCAAAAGGAATTAGCAAAGTTGAGAATGCTGATTACAGAGTGCCCACAGAGGAGTGTGTCAGGAGAAACAAACAATTCCCTTCACGGAAATCTGAAAAGACTTGAGAATTGAGTAATCAACTATGCTTAAAAATAGGTGGAAATTGGTGGAAAATCTGTACACGAAGTGGACTATTCCACAGGTCCTTCTCTCACTCTGCACAGCCAGGAACCAATTCCACAGTCCATACTCATTGGAAGATTGGCAAGTTATTCTATGAAAAAAATGAAACAAGTTCAGACTTAGAGACACCAGGCACCGTGGAAGGAGAAAATTAAAGTCTGCCACTCGAACAGTGAAGCTCTGGCTTCCCCAGTAGCACTTAGGGACAAGAACTCTGTCAGATAGGCAAGTGGCAGGGCAGGAGATTGAAGAGTCCTCTAGAAAAATGAAGTTGCTACCCAGAGAAAAGACCTACAGCTACTGGCATCATGTGGTTGCCCAGTGCAAAAAGCCAGGTTCTTTACTACCAGATACCCTGCAGTAAATCCTGAGGCTTTACTCACTTAAGTCACGCAGGCCTTTCCATCAATGTTTTAATGCCTTCCTCTTTTTTTTTATTTTAATCATTGTTCAAGTACAGTTTTCTCCCTTTTACTCCCAATCCAGCCCATCCACCCAACCCTCCCCACTTCCCTCCCATTACCACCCTCCCCCTAGTTTTTGTCCATGTGTCCTTTAAATTTGTTCCTGTAAACCCTTCTCATTCTCCCCTGAAATCCCCTCTTCTCTCCCCTGTGATCACTGTCAGCCTGTCCTCTATTTCAGTGTCTTGGGTTATATTTTGCTTGTTTCTTTGTTTTGTTGTTTAGGTTCCTATTAAAGGTGATGCCTTCCTCTTTAATATGAACTGACAACCAGGGCTTCACAAACCCTTAAGGAAACTCTCCGACATTAACCCTAAAGCAAATCAATGAAAATAATAATAGTAACAGTAGTAATAATAGTGAAAAAACAAATTAAGAGGCAAACAGAAGATTCAGAAAAAATGTTCTCAGATAAAAACTTATTACATTTATAAAACAGAATGGCAGCATACAAAAGCAACCAGAACAAGAGTTACTAAACTTTAAACAATGATAGATCAAATTAAAATTGCAATGAAAGAGTTGAAAGATAAAGTTTTAGAAATCCACCAATAAATAATAATGAAGAGATGGACAAAAGAAAATTAGAAAAATAAATCTGACTAATAACTGACTATTAGAAGTTTGAGAAAGAAAAAATAGAGAGGGAAGATGATAGGAACTTATCAGTAAAATAGCAAATATCTCCTCAAAGTGAAGGATGTTTTTTCTTCATTAAAAAGGACCATGAGTGCCCAGCACAATGAAGAAAAATGGACTTAGAGAATACACATCTTTTGACATTTCAGACTGCAGATACAAATAAAAGGTCCTGAAACTTCTAAAAACAGAAGAAAGAAAAGAAAAGAAAAGAAAAGAAAAAAGAAAAGAAAAGAAAACAAGAAAGAAAGACCTAAGGATTACATTTCTGATGAAAACGTATATGGTATTCATCTTCTCAAAAGCACACTGACACCTTGAAGACAACAGAGCAATACATTCTAAATTCTAAGTGACAATGATTTGCAACCAGACTTCCAAACCCAGCTAATCATCAATCAAGTGTGCGGGAACTGGTAAAATAATTGATGTGTCTAACCCAGGCAGAAAATATTTTACGAAGGGCTTTAAAACATTATTTTGGAGAGTTCTGGAAGAATTAGTGATAACGCCACATAAAATTAAGCGAATAAAAATAGAGGCAATTTATAACTCCAGAAAAACACGAAAAGATTGTTCAATAAATGAAACATAATTATGACACACTATTTGGCTTATCAGCTTACTGAAGCACTACTTCGCAGGAATAACACAGTAGAACTTGAATATTCATTTAACCAACAGCTGTTATGTAACTGTATTGGAAGGGTAGAAGTGAAGTGGAGAAGTGAGATGGTGAAAGAATGTGAAATATTTATTGTCCATAGTGGAAAGTCAGTCAGAAGTATGTAGTGAAATACCAGAAGAGAGGACTTATAAGTTTCAGAGACGCAGTGAGGGGGTGGCACAAATACCCCCCACTGTTTTTTGTTCTAAGTCTATGAAGTACAAATTGAAAAAAATAGCTTAATTCTTTTGTAAATTTAAAAAGAACCAAAGCAACCAAATTTCCAAATAGGAGCTGCCCTGTGTTTATTAGCGTGACCACAGTTAAATGTCTCATACTGGTATCATTTTGGTGGAATATTCCATTTCCCCTTTAATACTTGATAAATTTAACATCATCACTTACTGAAAAGCAAGGACTGGTGGTGCTCAGTGTTGGCAGAGGCGAGGCAAGCTTCCCCTAACCTGTCAGGAGAGAGGAGACACAAACACTTGGCCACTCAAAGCAGCAGATTCAGTACTGGTGACGAGTGAGTTTGCAGATATTGAAGGCAGCTGTGTTGTTCACATATTAGATGCTCCTGCTGCAGTTCTCACCTGGAGCTGATTTATAAATAACGCTCTCCACCTCCAGTCTTCTCACTAGTGAGCAGGATACTCTGGTAAAGTAATCAGGATAAAAAAGTCACTGTATTACTACTGCAAGCTATTGAATTCACACTTGTATGAGGCCATAATCATTCTTACATAGAGTAAAAGAAAACCTGTGATTTCCATGCCATTCTTGACACTACTTGAGTGCAACAGTAGCATAAGAAAGTTGGTTTTTGTTTAAGGCTTTGCAGAATACATCTCACTTCTTTATAGTCACACCTTTCCTTGGGATTACTGTGACCCAGGCTGTTCCATGCAAGTTTAAAATTCCCATTGCCCCCAAAACATCCAGAATAACATTTGAACCATCAGCATGATGACAGAACACAGAATATGAAGTCTCCTGGATTTGACAGAAAAATTTTGTGCTTTGTCCAAATGAAGTGCTTTCAATGCAAGTTTCTTTGGCTTATTTGGTTGCCAGGCTTCCTGAAAGACAGGTGTGCTGGGAATGGAGTAAACAAACAGAATCTCCCATGTTCAGACTTTTCCCTCCGGAACAGCACAGTTCTGTTGCTGAGTAGCAGCAGTCAATGGCCTCACCCTGTTCACTCTCTCCTTTCTGTTAATTGACAAAACCAATAGCTGCAAGAGCAACATCAGCAGAACTAAATGTAATTGGAGTCCATAGGGAGAGACAAATAGTCCAGTGAGAGGCCCAAATATTTCGGTGTAATACCCCAGAGTTCCGCACCGTAAGCCTAGAATTCCAGCTTAGAGTTCATCTCTCACTTGTCCCCTCCCAGCTCTGCCCATCTCATTCACTCATGCATTATCCTCCTCTGAGGCGGGGCTTGTACATTACCTCTGCTTTGCATTTGTCCCACTGCCTAGTGACAGCTTTGTACATAGTGGGACCTCCAAAGACAGATTTTAAATTGCAATTTCCAATGCTATTCATCATGCCACTTGTGATGCCATTCCATCAATGCCATTGATGGAATATATTGTAAAGCATACTTCACTTGGTAATGTGACTACAACGTGTCTCACACCCGCATTTCCGGAATGTGTTGTCCATAGTCTAGCACACTGGTGAAGGGGCCAGGCTTTGCACTCATTATCTGAGTTATTAGTTATTAGTTACATCCCATTATTAGTCATTGTCCTGGGAGTCTTAGAGTTTCGTCATCTCTAAGACCAGGATGGTAATGTTAACTTCTGTGAAGACTAAATGAGATAATATCTGTGTTGCAGACACACAATATGCTGACACATATTAAACTCACAATGTTAGCTGTCGTTACTGTTAGCATTAATCATTATTACTATTATTAGTTTTCTCATTTCTCAATGGATATGTAATGCCAAACTCACAGAGCTGTTGTGAGAATTAAGAATATACATATGTGTGGTATATGCAGTGTGTATATTTATATATATGCAGTGTATATGTGTGTGTCTGTGTGTATACTAGTGTTTGTGCACACACATGTATGCATATGCATATACATATATGTGCACATGTACATATATAGCATACATATACAGGGTGGAAGGAAAGTAGGTTTATGGTTGTTCTATGGGAAAAATACAATAATAAATAATAATATAAGAATAAACTCTGTTTTGTGTACTTGTAACTAACTGCAAAGCCATTTTTGCCCCACCTTGTGTATGTCATAGCAGCTAACACATGGTAAATGCTCATGTTAGCTATTGTTACTGCTATTACTACAAGTAATAACTGTTATTATAGTTTTACTCTTTTATCTAACATGAGGTTGATAATACTAAGCTTGTAAGATTGTTGTAAGTTTTTTAAAAGTTAATGCACTTTAAAATCCTTTAACAGCTTTGGAACTGAAGCTTGTTTATGATAATCACTATCTACTAATAGTAATAAAAAAGGTGATTATATAGTACAGTGAATCTGTAATATAGTATATGCTCAAGAAGTTGTCCATTTTTGGGTTCATTTCCACACAGAATCATAGCATTAATGGAATGAATATTAATAGCCACACATGCTTTAATGGTAATATTAATTTTTTCTCTACACACTGGGCAAAAAACAATTCTGGGATGCAACACATCTTGGCCCAGAAGCCTGCCCTTGGCAAAAAGACAAGATACGAATGAGGAAAATATGCCTACAGGAACTGTGAGGGTGGCATTTTGCCTACTATGTATAGTGATTTGCCAATTTCCCTTTCA
This sequence comes from Phyllostomus hastatus, assembly GCF_019186645.2. Taxonomy (NCBI): domain Eukaryota; kingdom Metazoa; phylum Chordata; class Mammalia; order Chiroptera; family Phyllostomidae; genus Phyllostomus; species Phyllostomus hastatus. Next base: position 31,782,705 of record NW_025333916.1, read on the forward strand.
CCAGCTATGACAGTGACACTGATGCTGCTCAAACAACCTGCATAATGCTTCAGGGGCACATCCCTTCTTCCAAGGCTGAAGACTTGCCGATGAGACAGGATGCATGCTTGATTCCATCTGCTGTCATTTATCTGCCAATATAGATAGCGGGTCTCTGCAGGTCTGTTGGCAGTCAGAATGACAGACTGTGTTTTAGCAGCTCACAGGAAATCACTTCAGAGCATTAAAGATGGAAAAAACCTTCTGATACCTTCACTTCAAAGAAATGAGCACCCCAACCTGAAACACTAGGCCCCACAAAATAATGTCCCTTAATAACGGAGTAAAAATAATACTTCCAATCTCTATGAACTGACTTTGTTTTAAAGAGCTTGAGGGAAACCTTTATCACTTTTACCTTCATCTTTAGTTAAAGTAGATATTTTCTGGAATTATAAAACTAGTTTTATTCGAGTTTTAGAGGAAAGGAAAGGAAAAGAAAGAAGACTACCTATTATATCCTTGGTGCTGTACTTGATTTTGACCTTTGTTGAAGAAGAATTTTTCATGGTGTGTGAATTAAAAATAAGCAGTCTTTTTTAAAAACATTAATATTCTAAAAACCAGGTATAACTGCTTCACTCAGAGATTTCTGTGGAGAGTATATGGTTTAGAAATACAGTCAGGAAAGCAATAGGAGGGAGGGTAACTTCAGAATTTGTGGTATCATTTCTAGTCTTCACCAGAATGAGACTGTTTAGAGATGGAGTGGGGGAAGGTGGGACACACACAGAGTAGGGGGCAGCCAGCTCCAACACACTAAATCATCAGCTCTTGTGTTTGTGTAGGTGTGTGTACTTTGGGTGGGGGGAGGAAAGGAGTTTTGCCTTTGAATTTTGTTTCAACAAAATTAATTCCCTATAATTGGGAATCTTTCCTATCATACCCTATTTTTATCTCTTGTTCTATATATTCTATTCTTGAGATGATCTTGATAATGCGCATTTTCATAGGTAGTACATAAACACTGCACACAATTGAATCTTTATCTCTGGCATTAATCTCGAAGTTCTTTTGTGTTATCAAATACCTTTAAATATGTGTCTTCAAACTGAACTTATTTTGACTGAGACTAATATATTTCTTTTCCATATGTAGGTCTTCTGATCTCTTAGATTGACACTTTCCCAAGTCCATCAGGAATTACCATTCTCCTAATCAGCCACTCTAGAAATTTTAGTCACCATTAATCTTTCTTTCATTTTCAATATCCAGTCCATCTTCAAGCTCTATTAATCCTTCCTTCAAACTGTGCTTCCTCTCTTCTTCCTTCTCCAGCACGTTAGCCTCTCACTGCTCTCATCTGCTCATGCCTGGACTCATAACTGGCATGTCTGGCATCCAAGCTCCTTGCATCAGTCCTACCCACTACTCCTAGATGACATGTTGAAAGTCCTCATTTAGCCCTGGCTGGCGTAGCTCAGTGGATTGAGTGCGGGCTGCAAACCAAAGTGTTGCAGATTCGATTCCCAGTCAGGGTACATGCCTGGGTTGCAGGCCATGACCCCCAGCAACCACACATTGATGTTTCTCTCTCTCTCTCTATCTCCCTCCCTTCCCTCTCTAAAAATAAATAATTAAAAAAAAAGTCCTCATTTAAACCTGTCACTCTTCATTCAGGACTCGCTCAGCATAGGTCACAACTCACACATCAGTAGGGGTCAGGCAGGTGATGCAAACGAAGAAAGCACGTGGTGATCCTGGCCAAAGGGAAAGTACATCCTCATCTGTCTGTACAGCTACTTCTGTGTTTCTAAGAGTTGTTGCCATGTGAAAACACAGGCCAATAATAACAGATTTTCTAATTTTTTTCAGGAGAACACAGAAATCAAGGCTTGAAAAAATAGTTTATTCAATAAATATCTATTTGAAGACATATTATGTTCCTAGCTTTATTCTCTGTATTGGAGGAAATACAACAGTAAAAAAAAAAGCTAACAAAAATTCTACCCTCATGATACTTAGATTCTTTTTGTGGGGGAGATAAGAAAAAATAATTTACAGTTAGATAGGTAGATAGATAGATAGATAATAGATATTGAGATTGATTTTGTAATAAATGCTAAGAAGAAAAATACATCAGGAAAGAGGTTACTGAGTACTGTGTTTACATAGTGGAAGTTTAAGTAGGGTGGTCAGGACAGATGTCATGAAAAGGTGGCATTTCAGTAAATACATGAAGGAAGGCCTGTGAGGGAAGAGTGTCCTAAGCAGAAGGAAAGTCAGGAGTCTCGCTGCTGTGATTGAAGAACAATAAGGAAGTCCTGGGGGCTGGAGAGAAGAAGGAAAGTGGAGAATAAGAGAAGACAAGGTTGAGATGAAACCTAAGGGAATTAGAGGAATTCCCATAGGGCTTTGTGGATATTATTACTGACTTTGGCCTTAATTCTGAGCGAAATAATCAACCAGCAAGGAGACTTGAACAGGTTTTAACAAGAACACTCTGACTACTAATTTGGAAATAGACTTCAGGGGGATAAGGGAAGAAGCAGGGAGACCAACGAGGACACTTCATCTTTAAATGTGATGGTGGTTGATCAAGGTTTTGGACTGAGCCACTGGAAGAATGGAATTGTCAAAAACTGAGGTGGGCCAAAACATCAGAAATGGAGAGCTTGGTAAGGATAGCTTGGAAGCTCTGTTATGAACATGGTAATTTGAGATGTTTACAGCGGGATGTTGAGTAGACAGTTTGACTTATAAATTTGGAGTTCAAGGTTGGAATGAAGGGTAATTCTCAACTTGGAGTGAGAGAGCTAGACCACACACCTCAACTCCCTTTCCCCTAACATGAACTCTTTTTCCTGAGGTCTTTCTTAATTTTTGTTTTCACTGTGTCAGCATTCTTTAGAGAGACACTGTTCCTATTAACCCAATTCATTCCAAATATGGGGTTTAAAAAAAAAACCTCTTTTTTTGGTTGTCAACAGCTGACACAAAACAGAAATTTTTAAGCAAGACTTTTCTGAACAAAGAAAAAATGTAATATCAAAACCATATGAGAGTAGATAATTTGACTTGTTATAGGAGATACATTATTCAAATTTGGTCCCTTGTGCGAAGCTGTATTTCTGGCTTCCACTCCATACCAGGCAGTAGAGGCCATATTTATCCTTAACACAACGGAGCTCCGGAAGTCACAGTCTTCACCTAAGATGCTGAGAATCAAGGCAGAGAAGATTAATTTTCTCTCATGCTTACAAACAACCCATCTTCTTAATTCTGGTTTCCTCTGAGGACCTTCCTCTCTATAGGTGATTGGATACTAGAATTTAGTACAACATAGGAAAGAACCACCTACTTTCAAAATATCCAAATATAGCATCAGGGTTCCAATGTCTTAGTAAGAGGCACAGGCACGTGTTGTCAAGGTAGAGGGATCACTTAATCACAGCATGAATCATAGTGTGCCCTCCATTGATATCCATTACCTCTCCTTCCCCTTGGAATAACTGGCAACACTGTCTGTAAGCGACTTAGCCTAAACTACACGGAGAACATTTTCTTAGATGTCATAACCACATGATCCCAAGCTCTTTCTTGTGCTCTTTGCCTTTCTGGAATATTTTTCTTTCTACCTTCTTCTCATAAAAACCTTGCAGTTCCTTATAAGCCAAATTAACTTCATATGGCCTTATATCTAACTGAATCCCACATTGATGTTTTCTCTTCCTTGTGCATCAACAATTTGTTTGTGAAAATCATTTTTCATTTAAATATTCTCTGAAATGTTCCGGTACCAAACTCTTTTCTTCCCCAAATGATAAGAAGCATGGTTTGCTCTTTAAACTTTAATTTCTTTTGTTTGTTTGTTTTTAAATCTACCACCATGCATAGTACAGGGCTATGTATGTAGAAGATAAATAATAACGCACTAATAATGCATAAATAATTCCTGAATGTCTGAAACATCTTTTCATTAGCCCATTCACCTGCAAAATAGTAACAAATACTTTGTCAGGCATTGCTAGATATCCAAGCATGGAAGTAAAACAATGGAGAATTCTTTATTGCAAATGAACTGTTTTAAATTTATTGATTTGAGAGAGAAAGAAAAAACATTGATTTATCGTTCCACTTATTTATGCATTCATTGGTTGCTTCTTGTATGTGTTGTGACCAGAGATCGAACCTGCAACCTTGGTGTATCGAGACAATGCTCTGACCAACTGAGTTTCCTGGCCAGGCCACAATTGAGCACTTTTAAGTGAAAAGATGATAATAGAAATAGCTTTTTGAGAAATTGGTTTGGTAAACTAACATATCCAAGATTATAGAGGGCCATCTTGTGGGCAATTCAGTTTCTCACTCAAATAAGATCTTTAGATGAAGAAGCTCTCTCTTTGCCCTAGCTGCAGAATAAAATTTTAAAAGAATATTGAAATTGTATGTAATTAAACATGTTTTAACCAATACCTATAAACTAACTATAGACTTTACAGAATTTTAAATTTCTAAAATATCTAAAATGAAGGTTCCAACAAAGATATTACTAAATATCATAGACATGACTTGTGACACCTTCCATTAGAAATTTTATAAAACTGTTATCAGAAAAGAAAGAGAAGTCCCTTAAGAAATGCAAATAAATGTGCACACAACTTTGTATATTATTCCAGGTGCTTTACAAACTCCCCCACATTTCACTTGTCCTGTTTGTGGACTTCATATTTTAAACTCCTACAAAATACACAAGGGAGATCTAGAAGGTTGAGGGGTGAAAATAAAGTTTTGATCCCATTAGCTCTTCAAGCCCAAAACCTCACAAAATTTTATGAAATAAATAGAAAGATGAATAAAAACATGATGAAATATTTTTGCTCTATTGTTTTAGTACCTAAGCTAAATCTTTATCTTTATAGCTTTTAGTTTCTTAAAGTTCCTGACATCAACAAAGATAACAGTTTAATATTAGGTTTATGTTATTTATGGTGAGTCAAAAACCCTTGATGTTTCTTCTATTTCAAAATAGAAGATATGCTGTAGAAGTACAGCCTCACCTTGAACCCCCATCCACGGGTAAATGAAGTCATGACAGTGCGAGGTTGGTACACGTGGTCAAAGGACCCCCGTGTGCCTCAAGTACATATATATAATCCAATTGCTAGTTCTCTGTCTTCTTTCTCATTGAGAAACCAGGTGCATTCACAAAAATCAGCTGTTTTGGTCAGGACCATTGGAGCTCGTATTTTTTCCTTTAATATTCATAATAGTTTGTTTTCTTCACCTCTTGCTGTTAAGAACCCTGGTAGCATGCGCCAGTATGTTCCAAAGTCGGTTTTGTGGAATGCTAGTTCCATAGAATAGCAATAGGAGCTACGTGCAAATGGATCTATGGCCCAGTAAGCTGTGATTCACAAAAATAAACTGATGTGTAACGGTAAAATTCCAGAATCTTTGGCAGACTAAGTATTTTAAATCTCAAGAAAGAAATACTATGTGCAGAATATCCTAAACTTTATTAAATATGGAAGCTTTTTGTTTGTTTGTTTTCAGAGTATTTAATGGGGATGGCACTCTGCAGAGAACATTTTGGCACAAGCTGAACTAGAGATACAAAGATAGACTTCAAAACGCACACATATTCCTTGAAAACATTTCAGGATGTTAAGAAACTGACTTCTAGTGTAGACTATTCTGGGAGAGAAAATTTTACATTAAATGATTGTAATTCAAATGTTATGATTAATTTTAATTCAGCAGGCAATTTGATCTAACAGAGAAAACACTTGCCTGTGAGTGAGCTAGCGTGTTTTATTCCTCAGCACAGTCATGCTGACTTTCAAGTGATTAACAATCCACGTTACCTTCCCAGTGAAGGTAAAAGAATCTTGTATGAGTAATAGAAACACTGAAATCGGTATAAGATTTGGTTTAAGATGCCTGTGCCTTGTGCATCAATTCCAAAGAGTATTCTAAAAGATGGCTTACTCTGATATTAACTGATGTCTTGGGGAACAGTTTGATTATTCTGCAGCTGTTCTCTACCTTCCAGAACGGTCACGTTCTGATTACTGTATCCAAAGCTCTTATAAGTCCTATAGTAAAAAATGTTTTTCTTTAACATTGTCAAGACACCATTTTCCAAATCATTTGACTCTTTGGCCTTTTCCTTATTTATACTATTCAACCGAACTCTTAACATCTCAAAAATATTTTATGCAGTAATTTGGGTAGTATTCTTAGGTCTTTTTCTGCTTTTAATAGATAAAATTATTTTTAACCCATGATAATAGAGAAAAGCAATTACACCCATGATCCAAAAACTGTGGGCTTTTGCTTCTCGGTGGTGAATCGACTCTGTGTAGTGCACCATGGGGGAGCAGTGCGGGCCTGAAGTGAGGGGTGGGGGGACACCTGTGCTGCTGTCAGAGTCTCTGGGCCGCAGTCTCTGCTGTGCAGGGTGTTTCCAGGGAAGTGCTCTCCGAGGGAGGGAGGAGGAGGGTTAAAGCCTCAGTGGAAGCTTCAGCTGATTATATGCCAAATATGAGTTACTATTGGGAAAAAAATCTTTAATGTAAAATAAAATTGCATGTGTGAAAAAAGGCAATTATTAACTATAAGCAAAACAGAATTTATACCATGAGGGGAATATAATCACATTACATATGTAGTAAACAAACTTTCTATAGTAAATAAATGTAAAGAATGATTATAAATTTAACTAAAAGTTGAGATTTAACTAGGTGACAGAAGGGGAAAAGGAGACCAGTATAACATAATTAAATCTTCATTACAACAAAAATAAACAGACAATAATCAAAATTTAAAAAACAAGAATTTATAAGCATATTACTCAGAGTTATATGAGGTCTGTGCAGAGCCATGTAATATAAAAAATAGAGACATTTATTGAAGAAGATACAAGATAAAATAAGCCTTGTACACAGGACAATGATGCCTTAGTCCCTTTCAAAGCAGGCACGTTGGGACCTCACACAGTTCTCCCAATCTCCATCCTCTGCCCTGTTGTATTTTCCTGAATCTCATCCATGGTCTGAAATCTCTTTTCTTTCAAAGATGATTTTTGGGAAAATCCAGAAGTCACAGGGTGCCAAATCTGGGCTGTACAGGCACTGAGTCACCTGGGTGATTTGATGTTTCGCCAAAAACCCTGCATGAGATGTGATGCATGAGTGGGCGCATTATTGTGACAAAGCTGCCAGTCACCAGTTGCCCATAGCTGTGGCCTTCTGCATTATCCAAATATTTCTGAAGAATAATGTTCAAGTTTAATGCAAAATTTGATGCAGATTCATTGCTCTGCTCGCTCAGTCATTTTGAACGTGACATAAACATGCTCACTCAATGTCATCTATCACCCCCACTGATTAATACAGTGAAGTTGTCATTGTTTACACATGTACATTCCAGTCCACACCCCTTAGCTGCCAGGTTACATTTATGTCACACAAAATGTTCTCGTTATATTACCCATGACTGGACTTTTTCTGGACAGATCTCGTGAAGTACCATCAGAAACAAAATGATTTGGGAAAGGGTATTCACAAGGGATACAAATGATAGTTTTTTAAAATAAGACTTTGGGTATAATTCCTTAATCATATGTGCCTAATTTCTCTATTTGTCACAAGGGGTTGAGTTAAGCTGTATTAACAACCTCAAATCTTGTAACAACATGTTGGCTTTTTCTTCTCCCATGCTAATGCCACCAACTCCAGCTATGGCCCATAGCCATGCCACCCCAGCTCAGAGGCACAGAAAATTGCCATCTTGGACTTTGCTGGTCTCTATGGCAAAGAGAAAGAAGGGGTGAAGGGTTTCACACCAGTAATTTAGTGCTTGGCCACTTGTGACTCATGAGGTTGGCCAGAATTAGTCATTCAACCACAGAGGCTTCTTAAGTACAGATGGGCCTGTTAGGGGGAGAGCTGGAAACACTAGCCAACAGCTCTAATGACTATCCCAATTCTCTCATCAAAATTAAGGAAAAGTAACCCTGGTCATTGTGGCTTAGTTGGCTGGAGCAGTCCCATAAACCAAAAGGTCACAGGTTCAATTCCCACTCAGGGCACGTGCCTAGGTTGTGGGTTCAATCCCCGGCTAGGACACATACTAGGGATAGTCAATTGATGTTTCTCTCTCACATAGATGTTTCTCTCCCTCTCTGTCTCCCTCACTTTTTCTAAAATAATGTCCTTGAGGACATTATTACTGAGGATAAAAATTAAGTAAAAGCAAAATGATTTACTTCTAGATTAAAATCTAGGGAAATATTCATACATATGCAATAAGTATATAAATATTTATTCATATAAAAACATATTTATATAAATAAAACATTTAAATATATATAAATAAAATATCCAACAAAAACAAACAATAAATGCAATAGTTATATGTGTATACTTTTTATGTTTATATTTTGCTCTTTTATATATGCTATATTCATTTTTTAAACAAATGTTTTTGAATACCTTCTATTTACAGGGCATTGTGGTACGTCCTGGGTATCTAATAATGAGCAGAATACAGAATTATTTAAGTTTGCAATAAATACAGAAACCCCTGTTTTTGTGTAACCTTTATAGTGTGTTAGGGGCAAGGAGACTCAACAAACATAATAACGTGTATGGTGTTATGTGATGTGTTAGAAGGCTGGAGTGCTGGGGAAAGAAAGTGCGAAGGAAGGAGAGTTAATGGGGCAGTCAGGTCAGTCCTCACTGATCAGAGACCATTTGAGATAAGACCTGACGAGGATGTGCGATGGGCAGTGTGGATTCCTGGGCAGAGGGAGCGGCAAGTGCAAATGATCTGATGCTGGAGCATCCCTGTTCTTTCCAGGAAAGGAGAGGAGGCTAGTGAGGCTACAGTGAGAGAGTGAAGGGGACAGTAACAGGAGACGTGGGATGTATGTCTGGGACGTGGAGGCTGTGCTAAAGACTGCTGTCCTCTCAGTTAATAGCTCGAACTCGGAGTGAGATGCTTACCTTTACAGTAGAAAATAAATTGCTCAGTGTATAGAAAATGGCTGATATTTTGTATAAACCATTTTGGTGGCATCATAAAGAAGACAAGAATAGGTAGAATTTATCTTTTTTATCCATGTTAAATTGACAAAAACTCTTCCATGCTTTATATACTACACCAAGCACCTATATTTCTACCAAGTATTGACATAAAATGAAGCTTACAGGAAGTCAGGAAGAAAATTAGTATTTACTGAGCTTCAACCACAAATGCCCAGAACAATCCAGCCAGGTAGATATTGTGCCCTCATTTTACAGATGACAACACTGAGTCTCAAGGGATATAACATGGCTTCTTGAGTTACTGGGCTCTCATAGAACTGGGACTTAACCTCAGGTTGATCTGACTCCGAAGCATTTTCCCCCAATGCTTGTATTCGAGTCCTAAAAATATGTTTCGCAATGCACCAATTTCCTAGGTCGAGGGAATTATTTAAGTTTGCATTCTAAAAATTCATCCACTAGGTTCCCACTGCATAGAAGAGGAACCTGTTCATAATGAGAATTGGCCTTAAGGGAATGTCGCTGCCAGCCCTGTCGCCCTCCGCAAGAACCACAACCCTTTATTTACAAGGAATGTTCCACACAGTGATCATTAAGAACTATGTTTATGATGACAATTTTGCCTAATTTACTAGAGATAAAGGAATTAAATGCACTCTGATTTGATATTTATTGCTCTTTTTTCCTCTTCTTTTGCAGGTAAGTTTGGAAATAATTTATTTTGCTTATGGACTAGAGGTATGGTGTCACTTTTTCCTAATTTTTAATTTTAATTGCTTTTAAAATTGGTCCTGGAAGATGATTTGTTTCAACATGCATTTTGTTGTTATAACTGTAAATATTTGAAAGGTAACATTGTAGGTTTAAATATTTGATTCGGGAGTTTTAAGTACAGTACGTGATACCGTAAAGTAAATCTATGCAGGGTTTGTATTTGAGTTTGTGTTGAAATGATTTTTATGTCAGATGCAAGAGGGGGATTGTATTACAGTGTATGGGTGAATATACCCCCCAAAAATGAAGAAAACGCATGCAGTGACAGACTGTAAGGCTAAGAAGGGCAGCAACCTTTAGCTCCAGGCATATAACCTGCAATCCCCATGAATGCACCGTCTCAAGAATAAGATGCCTTTTCATGAGCAAAGTCGATCAAATAGAAACTGTTTTCAATCATTTTGTAAGCCGTTGGTTTTATGCTTTCTTCCATTACTGTGCAAAATGTCTGGCCAGGGTATTGATGATATGTATCTTTGAAAAAAGAATAGCTGTAACCATTCTGAACCTGAGTGAAATTTTAAGTTAGAAGGCAATAAAAGAGATCCATTTCCTTGAAACCACATATATACACACAAAAAAAGTGCTAGTGAACTGTATACCATACGTTTCACATAAAAAGAAGGAAATTTAAATAAAGCTTTTAGATGCACGAAAGTGAAGATAAAATATCAGAGGGTTGTAGGAAGGTGTGGGATTTGCATTGGGGAAGGAAGGTAGCCTGTTAAATTACCCGCATAGGACTATGGCCTTATTATTGTGCACTATACTTTCTTATTTATATATGAAAGAAGTGATGATGTGAGATGTGAATCAAGCTTAAAACTGAAGTAAACACTATGCGAATTATAAATGGTATGTTTACTTTATTCTTGAAACACTATATGAGTTTGTAAAAGTTATTGCAAGCTTTATTATTAAATGTATAAAAATAGAGAGAGATTGGGGACACTACATCTACTCCTAGCTACTCAGCTCTAAATCGTAGCTAGTCAATAAGAGGTAATGTAGTACAGGAGGCAAGAAATGTCTTGGTCTCCTGCTCTTGATGGGTGAAGAACTTTAGTCTCACTATATGCTGTCCAACATAGTCATGTCAATATAAAAGTCATCAGGATAGAGGCAATATTATCACTCAGAATGGACATTACAAAAGTCAAGCACTGCAGATTTTTTCAATGAAAGAATACAAATTTGGTTCTTGAACCACGAAGCTACTCAAATGGCCTACAACTCTCATCATTTTGACTAGTATTTTAGTGGTTGATAAAAAGGAGTAGAAGTGAAGGACATTTTAAAGTGGCATGACACCTTTAGGAAAATACATTTGTTGTTTTTCTTCATCCAGTCTAAGAATCAGAGAAATTCTTTAGCCCATTATTCAGCAAAATTTTTCTGTAGGTATCAAGATAGTAAATATTTTAGAGGTTGCAGGACTTAAATGTCTGCGGTTAACTACTCAGCTCTGCCATGTAGAACAAATGCAGCCATCCACAGGCAATATGTAAGGAATGAGCATGGGATGTCCCAATAAAACTTTATTTCAAAAACAGGTGGCAGGTGGAATCTGCCCCATGGTAGTTTTGCAGTTTCTGCTCTAGCTTCCTTGAAATGAAAAATGTTCAGTGAACTTCAAAAAGATTGCAACCATATGTATGCTGGCCACCTTCTGATGTAGATGAAAACTTGCTATAAATAGGAATGAAATGGTGTTCAATTGTACTTTAGAAATAAGTGTCTCAGAAGTTTTGATGAATTTAAACACTAGAGGGCACAAAAGGATATTTTTAAGTCAATGACCTTTTGTAAAGAGAACATTACAATTATGAAAAACTTCCTCAGGTAGAGAAATGTGACCTCAAGTGCGTACTTTGTCAGAAATGGCCATCTGCAGGTCCAGTGACCTCACTGGCCACAGGAACTTGAAGTGGTTGACCAGCTCTGTGTTGCTATAATAATGGCCATGTATCTTTTTCTTATGTCTGCTTTAGGCTTGTCATAAAGTATGGACAAAGGTATGAACTTATATGGTGAATTTTTTTCCACCTCATTAGAGAATCATTTTTTATTGCTATAGGGTCTGACTAGTTTTCATGTGGTGAAAAATCCTCTGTAGTAAATAAGTTAGTTTCAATTATCATATGTTTTACTAATCTTTTTTAAAAAGTCATACTAAAGTAATGCATACAAATATAGTTTGTTACATCAATTTTTGAATTAATTTGAGTATTTTATTTCATTAAAATGATGAAAAATCATCAAGAACCTCAAGTCTTAAAAATATTTATACCCTTTAGTAATTCTACTTTATAGCTATTTGGATTAGGAAAGTGATTTGAAATATTAAAAATGTTTACATTCAAAGATGTTTGCCACAAAAGTATTTGTAATATTGAAAACCTACATATATTCTAAACCTTCTACTTAACTTTTAAATAAATTTTGATATTAGACTCAGCCAATTGAATCTTGTCAGCTGTTGAAAATATTTTCAAATAACTATAAATGAAATGGGAAATTTCTTATACTAAAGCATGAAATCCAAAACAGAATTCAAAATCACATGTACTGAAATCTCTATTGAATATTAAAATTAAGTGCATAAATATGTGTAGAAAACATAAAAATAAGAAATAAAATGAGCCAGATAATTTATAGTAGTTATTTCTGTATAGGGATGATTTTTCTGTTCTTTTTGTCTTTTTACTTTTCTGCAGTTTTCATATGTTCGATATGAATATTCATAATTTTTGTAGTAATAAAAAATAAACGTTACTCAAACAGAAAACTATGTCAGCATTGTGGTATTCTCACAACACTTTTTTTTTTTTGCTATGATTCTTAGGTTGGTGCTGATAAAAGTCAGCAGGTTATAAAAAACGTATGTTGTTTATGCATCAGAAAATCTATTTAAATGAACTAACAATGGTTAGGCAGTCCCACCAGTGGAGTCCCTTTCTTGGGCCTGTAGGATAGGCTGATTTGTTTCATTTTTTGTGTGTGGCCAAGTTGCCATGCACTTGGCAGTGAGAAGGGCAGACAGCTGGGGGAAGACCAGGGAAGCAGTGGCCTGCTGGAAAGGTCAACAATGTGGAGATTTAGCACAGAACTTCCTGCAAACGTCCTGGATTGTGATGAATTGGGACACATGCAAAATAAACACACACACACACACACACACACACACACACACACACACACTCCTGCAATCATTCCTCCTCCCTTCAACAATCTGCCCCCTAGCTCTGCCTGTCCCTGCCAGTGGGCCTCACAGAGTGTGTGCAGAGAGGGGCTAGAGTTGCAGGAGACTGAGGTCACCACATTGGACTTTGCCCTGGCCACAGAATTCCTTAGGAATTGCCTCGCATGAAGTACTGGAGGAAATCCCATAATTAATATTGGCAGAAATGCCACAGTCTCTTGGCACAAAGCAAAAGCTGGTCACTAATTTCAGTTCAGCTTTCCCTTGTGACGTTTTTAGTATCATGAATTAACTACTAAAATTGTAGTTTTTTAATTTTTTTAAACGTTATCTGGTGGCAGCATTGTGACTACAGCTCAAAAACACTGGGATGAAAAGTGACCTGAAAGAGCGAACATGGCATGGGCAAGGCTCAAAGTTTTAGCTGTGAGAAAATTTCTTCTTAATTCACTACAGATTTCTAAAGTTTCATCAGAGCTTTCTTCCCTAGTGCCTGGAAAAGTGAGAACTCTCTCCACATGTGAACCTGGTAAATCATTTGATGAACTGAATGAAAAGAGGGAATTGAGACTAGCTAATGCCATCAAACAACCCTTATAACTTAATTTTCTCTACACAATTTACTCTTTATTTGTAACTTTTGAGACAAGTTGGCTTTTAACATAACAAAATCAGTCACTTGGCATTTTTTTACAAAGATACATCAGGCATTCTCAACCACACTAGCTTATATTCTCAAGTGATACCTACTGTTTTATGTATGTGAAATAATGCTCAAACATATCCAGGTGTAACTAAAGATGTCAAAATGTATGCATTAGCTGTTGGTAAGGAAATGGGTGACTTGGCTTATCTAAATGAATCACTAAGGAAATACAGAAGCTTTGAATCCTTTCTGGGACAAAGCAGAATTAAATGTTCATTATAAGATCCTAGATATTAGTGAAATTACATGGTACTTGTTTTTCTCTGACTGGCTTATTTCACTTAGCACAATGTTCTCCAGGTCCATCTATGTTGTCAAAGAGTGTAAATTTTTCTTTTTTTATGGCTGAGTAGTATTCCATTGTGTAAATGTACCACGTTTCTTTAATCCACTCATCTAATGGTGGACATTTGGGTTGCTTCCAAATCTTGGCTATTGTACAATAAACAATGCTGCAGTGAACATGGGGCACACATATTCTTTTGAATTAGTGTTTTGGATTTCTTCAGATAAATTCCCAGAAGTGGAATCACTGAGGTCTAATGAGCCAAAATAGAAACAGACTCACAGACAGAGAGCAGACTGACAGCTGTTAGCATGGATGGAGAGGTACTGGAAGAGGTGGAATAATTGAGCAAAGAAGAAAGAACTTATGGACACGGACAATAGTGTGGTGACGGCTGAGGGGGGCAGGGTACAAGGTGGAGGCGAGTAAAGTGAGTATAAATGGTGATGGATGATGGAAACTTGATCTGGGGTGGTGAACACACAATACAGTGTACAGATGATGTGTTGTCAGATTGTATACCTAAAACCTGTATAATTTTGTTAACCAGTGTCATCCCAATAAATTGAATGAAAAAATAATAATAAAATATTCATTATAAATAGGAATAGCAGAATTTTAGACCAAAATAATGACATGTCCCCAGAATCTGTTTTCTAAGAAATTTTAGGGATTCATTTAACATATTGTTTTAGCTCCTACCGTGCTGGGCAGCCCCCAGGGTACAAGGTCCATGGAAGTTCACAGCCCGTTAAAACGCTGGATACATAGCACTCTTTTTCTTCACAATGTCCCTTCAGAGAAAGGGAGACCACAATATGCATTATGTCCTAGATAAGAAACAAATTAGAGAAGAACCCTTGCCAAATCACTACACACGTCTTTGACAGGTTTATTCTCACTCATTCCTGTGTCTCACCAGGTAACCCATAGCAGATTCGTGGCCCAATCTTCTTCTTTTCACTGCTTTTTCTATCAGTTCTCAGATAACCTGAAGGAGGAAGGATTTGAGCTTTTCATACCTGAAATAGGTTCACTTTGAACCCCAGAGAAACTGTGGACCGACCTTCTGTCAGCCTAAGCATGTTAGTTAACATTCATAGTAAGGACAGAAAGCTTCCTAACTGAATATGAAAATATATGGAAAAATAGTCTAAGAAACCATTTCGAAAAGATGAATAACTCGTAGAGATCTGCTTTTTACACTTAAACGTTTATCAGGAAGGTAGATCTCATGTTAAATGTTATTACCACCCACAAAAGAAAACAAAACAAAAATCCAAAAAACAAAGACATACAATGAAACGTTTGGAGGTAATAGATATATCTGTTAATTACCTTGATGGTGGTGATGGTTTCATAGGTGTGTGCATATGTCCAAACTCATCAAATTCTACACCTTCAACACATGCAGTTGTTATATATCAACTAAACCTCTATAAAGAAGTTTGAAAAACGTGTGTCGGCCATATGTGATGTCTTGAGAGAAAGGAGGATGTGAAGGGGAAACACTCATGGCACTGTCTCCCTGGACCCCATTTCCCCTGCTCAGGTCCTTTGCAATAGAATCAAATATTAATGGTTCCAAAATTCTGCTTTTATTATTTTGCTCTCTTGTTTAGAAACTTTTTATGATTTTTTCACTTCTAAATGCAACAAAGGTCTTTGTCCTAACATAACATTTGAAGTTTTTCACAGTCTCATAGAAACCTTTTCTACCTCCTCCCTACTCCCACCATTCGCCATAATCTCCCTCCGAGCTCCAGGGGTTTCGCCCTGCCTCGGGTGTTCCTTGTCCCTCGTGGATGGGTGTAGCATGCTTCTGAAGAGCAGCAGCTGCTTACATTTGTTATTGGACAGTGCCAGCCACAGTGTTTAGTAAGCCTTCGATTAATGTGTATCGATATTTACCTCATATGGCTGTCCAACCCATTCATTCATCCACTTAGCAAATAGATACTGAACCTCTACCACTAACAGGACCTATCCTAGTTACTAGTAAATGACAATGAAAAAGAAAGTCCAGTCTCTGTTCTAATGGGACTTTATTTGTGTATGTGGAGGGGGGGATGGATAGTGTAAAATACACAAACATACAAAATATATTGTATGTCATGATGATAAGTTTTCTGAAGAATAATAATGCAGAATAAAGAAATAGAATGATAGCAGTGTTATTTTAGGTTGAATAGTCAGAACAGGTAGTCCTCTATATTAAACTGACATGTTAACCTCAGCAAAACGAAAGGACCATGCCAGTATCTGAAGGAAGAGTATTTCAGGAAGGGGAAGTAGCAAGTGCAAAGGTCCTGAGGTAGGAGCCAGTACATTGCATTCAAGGAGCAGGAAGAAGACCAGTATGGGTGGAACCAAGAAGTCAAAGGGGAGAGGAGAAGTGAAATGGGTCAGGGAGAGAGGCAAGGGCTTTTGAAAGCCTTTTGAAGACTTTGGATTTATTCCAAGTGAAGAGGAAAACTAGTAGAGGGTTTTGAACAGAGAAATGGCATGCATTTTCAAAGGATCACTCTGAGTATTCTGTGAAGACAGACTTGGAGCAAGAGTGAAAAGAAAAATGGCTAAGAAGTCACTGCAATAGTCTGAGCGAGAGACACGGGTGACCTGGACAGGGGCTGTGGCAGAGGAGGCAGAGAGAACTGGCCAGACTCTGACTACAATGTGAAAACATAGTTGACAGAACTTGATGATGAATTTTTACATAGGGTAAGGAAAAAAAAAAGAAATGAGTCAGAGATGATTCAAGGATTTGGGCCTGAAAAAAAATAGAAACTTAAGTTTTTATTTGCTGAGTTGGGGAAAGTTGAGGGAAGAGTAGGTTTAGTGGTGAGGTGACAGGAACAGAACCCAAAACTCAGACTGGGCACCTTAAGTTTGAGAGGCCTATTTATGGCAAATTCTTTGAGCTCCCTCCCATTTCCCCTTGACCCACCCCAGGGTTCATCCGAAACTTTGGTGGGCAGTGCCTGTGTGTTCCGTCTCTCAACTCAGGCACCTGGGGGCTTTTTCCAGTGAAAGTGGATTTCCTAGACTGTATGAGGGTAATGCAGAAGGACACCCCGTGTTCCCCACGTATGTCAGTGAGACAATCTGAGGCATGTGTATATGGTCCCTCACAGGGTTCCTAGGAAGACTAAGGTCATTTGCTCATATTGACTTTTTCTCCCTTCCTGCACAGTGCACTCCTAACTTCCTACAATTACCTCCCTGCCTCCAGTCCAGATGAAGTGCCCACACCAGGACTGTGCAGGGTCTGCCTGGGAGGAATTCAACCTAAGACTATTGAACATGCAAATGTCAACATTCAAGAAGCGAGTGGGTATACTATCTTGGAAATCAGGGAAAATGTCGGGATAGAAGTATAACTGGGAGGCGTTAGTCTTTTACCAGCCTATGTGAAAGCCCTTTGCACAAGATCTGAATATGAATAGGTTTCTGCACATACTTGTCCCTTCTCTTCCTTATGTTCTCTTTTCCATATCGGCACAAGGATGCTCACCAACGAACAGCCTGAGCTTCTAGTAGAGAGCACAGCAGAGTATCTAGATAGTAGTAGCTTGAATAGTGATGACAATTTGATTGCAAGGAGGAGGGCCTTGGGGACTTGTCTTGACTGCATTTGTATAGGCTGTTAACTTTCCCTACATGTTTATTTGGGGTCACTTTGGAAAAACCAGTGAGGATTATGGAGCACCTCCCAAAGCCATCTTTTGGTGTTGTCAGTGTTTTTCACTAATGGTTTGGGTTCATCCACACTTTTCTACTTACCTGGCTCAGGGTTCAGAGCATGTTTTGTATGACATAGTTAGCCAGCAACAGGCAAAGTGAAGACTGTACTACCTTCCAATCAACCCTTTAGCTGAATGTGAAAACAAATCATTGTCTCTCACATTTTGAGTCAGATTATCAGGTAAAGCACAATTCTTCTTGCATATATTATATCACATTCCGGCGTAATTTCCGCTTTTAAGGAAGCATCCAGAATTTGATTTTTCCTGCTGAGCAGTTAGCCAGATAACTGTAAATCAGTAGAATCATTTACATGAATAAAATTTTTATTCTAATTGAAGAGCTAATTCAAGCACATAAGAATGCTCCCAGTTCTCACATTACTAAAATGGTAATATTTTTATCAGTGGCTGTCCTGTGAAGCTTCAGGTGACTAAGACATTTTCAAATGGCACTCAGAAGCATGCTAACATTTTACAGGCATACCTCCTTTCATTGCACTTCACTTTATTGTGCTTCACAGATGTTATATTTTTTTACAAATTGAAGGCAAGACCCTCCCCCCGCAAAAAGATTATGACTGACTTTTATTACAATACTCACTTTATTGTGGTGATCTGGAACTGAACCCACAATACCTCCAAGGTATAAGTAAATGATTTCATCTTTTTAAATGAATTGAAAAGTGGTTTTTTTTATATAATCTCCAATTTTTAATTTTCTTTTGTCAAATGGAGAAATGGAGAGAGAGCAAGTTTCTGGAATAGCGGGAACAAGCATAGAGACTGGTTCCCTATTTGGGGAAATTCTTTTTAAAACATTACCATTAAGAAGCACAATCACATAAAATATTTCTGTACACATTTAATAACAGAGAAGTAGGACACCAAACCTGTGCATCACCCATACCCACATATGCATCCTCGCCAAGGCTTGGAAGTCAGTCACCAGAAGATGAAGGCTAAGCAAATACCCCTTATGGTTAGTTGAAGCTCTTGGCTCTTTCTTCACAAGGGGGCGCTGTGCCAACATCTAGCTCTTTTCATAGACCAGTATTTCCTTTCATATTGGCTTGACATAGGTCTCTAAATCTATTTAAAAACTTAGCTTCTTTCTGTTTGCTTTTTTTCCAGCCCAGGCTCTTCTTACCACGGAAGGACAGACTGCTCTGTCTTCTGTAAAAGTCAAAGTACTTGTGATGGAGTGTATGCTTCTCTGGCTTCCCAGCACTTCTCTCTCTGACCCTTTTAACGTCTCAGCAATCAATGTGTGAACTATGTATGAGACAATTATCTGAGTTTGAGGTGCTCCACAGTCCTAGTACCCAAGAGTCCCAGCTAGTGGGACATGACTGCAGTATCTGCTCCTCCTTGATTATTCCTTTTCAAGTATCCAACTGCAAACATGACCTGAGGGTGTTTGGTAATTATTTGTATGAGGTTTTAGTTTCATAAAGACTAAAAGTAGATTTCCTCTGTTACTCTGGGGATGTGTTTTGACCTTCACCTGCATCTCAAGTTGCTGAGAAGATAGTAAGCTGACTTTTCATAGACACATCAAAAATAGTAGATTAAAAATAGATTCATTGATGGTTTTTTCATTTATTACAAAAGCAAAGTATCTTTCTTGTCTGTAACAAACTAGACCTAACATTCATATAATATTTATTTTAAAATATAAGAAAAGGAAACAAAAAATAAAACCCACATAAAAAAACAAAAGTTCTCACTTATTGAAGCATCTCCTGACTTAAAGATTTTATAGGATATTTTGTAAAATATCAGTAACCATGGAATAATCCCAACCATTCCATTCCTAACCACCTGACTGAACTCATAATTTACTAAGAATTATCTCATGGGAAACAATTCAGAAAACATATTACCTACGACTAAAGTGGAATAAAACCTCGTGGTTGGCAGTTTCATCACTTAAATGGATATTGATTTTGATCATTCATAACTTTGGAGCATATCTTTGATGTTTACTTTTTGTCATTAATTTATTTTTGTTGGTAAGACTTAGTAGTTCAAATGTATTATATTCTTGACATTACATAGAAAAAAAAACCCTCATTGTCTTTTCCTCTGTGAAGACTAAAAATAAAGCACAGGGGCTTGTAATTTAGGTTCAACATAATATACAGTCCATAAATATTTTCCGATGAACTTATTTTAACAGTACGGTTCTCGTTTCTCAAGTGCAATATAATCACCACCTGTTAAGAAACAATGTCTGAAACGTGACTGGTAGAGTAGCTGAAGCTAAGTGGTGGATACACACATGTTCCCTGTAAAAATCCCTTCAACTTTTATGTATTTTTCAAAATGTTCATAATACTATTGTGAAAAATAGCTTTTGATGTGGCAAGAAGCATATTCTACTTTTTTTTCCCCGAGACGAGTGCTCCATGCCCATCAACTTGGTGCTCTAGACATCTGTGATTCAGCTCAATCCGGACCATTGCAGAGCTGAACACCCAACTTACGGCATGCTTGTTTGTCTCTCTGTTTATGAAAGAAACATGCCAAGGGCAGCTTGTCAGTTTTAATGTCGTGAGCACCCCTAATACATTTGATTGAGAAAACGTTGGCCAGGATAGCTTATAGAGACATTTTTATGATGTGAGATTTTTTCCCAGTTGCAAGTCTCTGTAAAGAGGGACCAGATCTTTCCCTACCCTGACTGAGACCCACCCTCAGCACCAGGCATGAAATAAGAACTTCTCTGTACATGTGTCTCTCCCACACCCATCCCAGTTAAACGTATTTAGAATAGACTGGCAGTGAAGAGGTGTTTCCCCTGGGCAAAGGGCTGCGAAAGGTGTTTTACTCAAAATACCTCATTTGACTTGTTTAAATGTTGGTCGTCTGAAAAATCACCTTCTTCTTAGTTACATACTTTTTCTCATGAATGAGCTGAAGTAATTTTCCATTTCTGTAAGTATTGAATGTCCTTCCTTTTCCTTCTGCCTTGGTATGTTTTGAAAAGATAAGCCCAGTCCACTTTTATAAGCCTTGAGTTTCAGTTTTCACTGCATTCGGCTCTAAGCTTCATTTGGACATTGTGTTCACCATTGATTGCACCATCAGTATGCATCTAACGTAATACCCAGCACACAGTAGACACCTAGTATATATTTAGGAATGGATGGGAGGGCAGAAGGGAAAAAGAAGAGAGGAACAGAGGAAGGGAGGGAGGGAGATGGAGGAAAAACAGAAGGACGGAATGAAATTTCATATGGAAACTAATATAAGGCTGTATCTTTTAGGATGTTGTGATTTGGTTAGGGTCACTTTTAGAATATCTAGAAAAATACTTCCTGCCCCAAACATTTCATTATCTAGTGTCCAATAGTACTTAAAAATCCACAGTTACGATTCTGTTTCTTTGTCCATAATTTATTTTATTTTTGTATGTAAATTCCACCCCTTCAGTCCTCTATAGTTTATATATCAAACTAAAATATGTCGAATTTAGATCAAAATTTGCTGTAAATCAATTATTTTACTTGTTATCATCTGACCAATGAAAAAAACAACAATCTCTTCTCAAATTTACATCTGCATTTTATTTTATTTCCCCCTCTCAGTGGAACATTTTATTTTATTTATTTATTTATTTACTGTTGTTCAAGTATAGTTGTCTCCATTTTCCCACCACCACTTGCCCCCGCCCCACCTCCCACCACCTCCCACCCTCAGTCCTTCCTCTCTTTGGCTTTGTCCATGGGTCCTTTGTACCTGTTCCTTGTGGACCCTTCCCCTTCCTTCCCACCCCCCACCCCAACATCTGCATTTTAAAGGCCATAAGTTTAGTAGAGGAAGTCCCTAACTTAGAAATATTGTATTCTCTAAAATTTAGAGGTAAGCTAAAGTCTTAATCAAGGCCACATTACTTACCACCTACCAAGCTTGGGAGGTAAGGAAGGTCACTTACCTCCTTAGAACCAACAGAAGTGAAGCTTGTGATGGCAGCGAAAGCAGTAGCCAGAACTGCCCTTTTGCCTTGGATCAATGTCCTAACTGTGTCAGTTATACCTGTCTTAGGTAGTTTTGAGGGACAGCTAGAAAATGGCGCCTTGCAGTAATACTCATCCTGTTAGGAAACAAAAACATGTAACTACCATAAACTCTGCTTTCTTTCATGGTTACTCAAAAACCCAGATTTCTATTTTAGCTCCGAATAACTGCTGCCACTGGTTGGATGGATTAAGAAGTGTTAATATTCCTCTTCTGTGTAAAATATACATAGGAAAAATGCAGAGCGATGCGTAGGATATACAAAGTCTGACACTGTCACTTTTCCTCAAGCCTTACGGTACTCTGCCCGGCCTCCTCTCTCTCCGCCTCAGGAACTCTCTACTGATCACAGTCGAGCCATTCAGCCTCCACCTACAGTACCACCCAGAGCAGTAGACTAATCTTGTCCCTAGAATAGGAATTTAAAGGGCTTGGGTAATCTAGCTACAATGGGGATAAGATTCAAGACAGTCGAAACTGACTTGGACTCACATCTCCATCATTTATCAGTCTTGTAGTATCAGCCAAGTTATCCAACGTCTCCAAGCCTCAGAAGCTCTGTCTATCAAATGGCAATAGTAATGTCTGCCTGAGGACTAGTTAAGAATAATGAAGATTGAGCATGGGCTGCGAACCAAAGCATCGCAGGTTCGATTCCCAGTCAGGGCACATGCCTGGGTTGCAGGCCACGGCCCCCAGCAACCGCACATTGATCCTTCTCTCTCTCTCTCTCTCTCTCTCTCTCTCTTTCTCCCTCCCTTCCTTCTCTAAAAATAAATAAATAAATCTTAAAAAAAAGAATAATGAAGATAATGTAGCTACTTTACCTGTTACCCATTCCTCCTGTGAAAAGTCAAAATTTCCTCCATGATTTAACTCCAAAGAAAGAGGCCTTCTTGATGTATTCCTTCACTCACTTATAATCTAGACATTTATTGTTTAGGAGCATATGTTTTCTAATCTGAGGGACTTCAACGTGCATCTCAGATCTGCCAGTCCAGGCTGTAAGATCACAGGAGCAAGTTACTTCACCTTTCTAAGCCTCCATGCCCTGAGCTGTACCATAGAATGAAAATAAGACCAAACTCAGATAGATTGCTGTGAGGATAACATAACATATATGTTAAGCCCTTACCATAAATACCAAATAAGCCACTGATGCCATTATAATAAAAATAAGGAATTTGAAAAGCACCCGACCTTGTGGAGATGTTTGCTTCACGAGCTCAGCCCAAGCCCAGATCCTGTCAGAGGGACAAAGGGGACCTGTGGGTTGCGGGTCAGCGGCAAGTGCCCAGAAATGGGAAAGTCTGTGAATGTTGGCTCTGATAAATGACTCTCCAGATTTAGCGAGATATTGAACACTGTCATGGAAAAAAGTCACAGTGCCAAAGTTGAACGCAAGAGATTGTTGTTATTTAGAGATTCTTGGTATTTGGGGTCTTTTTTTTTCCTCCCAAGGGACCGTTTTGGTTTTTTCAGCCTGGTAATTTCATCATTGCTTTTGCTTGTTTGTTAACGTAGTTCTAAAAGCTGAAAGAGGCCATTTGTGTCCTTATTTGGTGCGTGGTCGGTCAACAATGAGGGCAGCATGGGTTGGAGCCATGGTGGCAAGCACTTTGTCACTTAAAACAACCTGTCTTCAGGGTCCCGTACGTTTCCAAAAAATAAATAGAAATGCTTCTATATTTAGGCAAAACCCAGGATTTTGGACAATTTTAGTAGAATTCCTTGCCATTTATTTGTTTGTTTATTTATTTATTTATTTTAGTTCTAGTACACAGAACCAATAGAAGGTTTTCACGCTGCAAGTAAAGCATTAAGATTTTGTTATAGGATTTAACCTTTAAAATACAACAGCTTCATATTCTGTCCTTATATACTTAAAATAAAAAGACTCCAAATAAGGAAAAAAATTGTTCATCAAAACTAGATATTGATACCCTTTTTAATGTGTTCTTGTTTTAATATTTATTTCTGTAACATCAAGTTAGTAATAGAAACTGCCCAGAGTTTTCCACAGTGAAGCGTTCCCTTCTGAAGAGCCATTAGCTTAAAGGCATAATCAATAACATACAAAATTAAAGAAAGGAACTTATTTCAGGATTTATTCAAAGTAGCTCTTAGAAATTCATTGGGAACTCATATCAAGGATATTCAATCATCTCTGCTTGAGGTGACCAGGCCTTCTGAATGTCAGGGGTGAGAAGTGCCGTTCACTGTCGGATTCTGCATTTCCTGTGTAGGCTTCTATGTGGAGATGGACACCGTTCCGGTTTGATTGTGCTGAATGTATCATTTCTGAGCCTTTTGCAGCTGGGTAAGGATAAATAGTATGCATCTAAAATTCTGAAATTTTTTATTGTTTATTTTATTTTTGTTTTCAGTGTGTTCTGTCCTGAATTTATTTACACTCAAGCTATTGTACTTGACAAAATTAGTTTTGTAATTACATATGAAAAAAATCCAAAATGTAATTGTTTTTATAAATTATTAATGAATTAATTTTGTCAGAAATATCCTTTTTTTCTGGTGTCTTTTTTATGCACATTTCTTCCCATCACCATTTAGCCCCCCATGCCCTCTTCAACCGGCACTCGCACCTCCCACCTCTCATGAAGCTGTTGTCCATGTCCATGATTTCTTTCTTTTTTCTCAGTCCCTCCATCCACCCCCAGCTCTCCCTACCCACAGCTGTCAGCCTGCTCTCTATCTATGAGTCCAACTCAATAATACCCTTTTTAAAAATCCTCACCTGAGGACATTTTTTTTTCATTACTTTTAGAGAGAGGAAGAAAGAGAGACAGAACCACTGATGTGAGAGAGAAACATCAATTGGTTGCTTTCTCCTTACGTGCCCCCACCAGGGATAAAACCTGCAACCTAGGTAAGTGCCCTGACCAGGAATTGAACCCAAGACCTTTTGGTTTATAGAAGGATGCTCCAACCAACTGAGCCACCCTGGGCAGGGCTAAAACCCTTGTTGAAACCAGTAAAATGGTATGCCTGCTTCCCATGCTCATGAGGTGACCCATTTTAGAGGACAATTTTTAAAACTGGAAATGTTTCTAACAATACAAAAATAGCTTTCCTAGTTCTCCACAGAGCTTACAAACATTATCAGTAGTGGTGCCCAACATCTTGTATGGCATTTTCAAAGTGCTCTCCTATAAAGTACCCTGTTCACTCCTCTCAAAAACTCTGTGCAGTGGTTCTGATTTGTATAAGAGCGAAACCTAGCAAGGTCAGGCAACAGTGCTGAAGGTCACATGGCAAGTTAATGTCACAACCGTGCCCCTAATCCCCTCTACTAGGCTGCCCTGAACATTTATTTTCCCAATGCTGTTTCATGAAAACAAGACAACAACAACAACAAAAAAAAACAGTAACAACAACAAAATTATTCTGGGACAGGCCTGTAACTCATTAGGTCATAAGAATGACAGTGGATTTTCCGGTTTTAATGGTTGATTGATTGCTACAATCATAGCTTTGTCAGAGAGAACATCTAAAGAAAGGGAAAATAACTAAATTTTACCTACATTACCCAGGGTGATTTTTTTGCTCCTAATCAGGAACATAAAAGAATATAATGCAGGTGATGTGTCTTATCTTCAAGTAGCCAGGAGATGGCTGGTTTGCTCATTCATTAGACAAACATTTTGTGACTTACTTTTCCAGGCCATTTTCTAGTCACTGGGGATCCAGTCTGAAAGCAGCATGATCTACGCCCTAATGATGTTTAGGTCTGGGAGGGAAGCCAGATATTGAAAAAATAACTGCACATGCACTGCCAGTGACAAAGATGAAGTACAGGGTGCTGTGGAGGCATCCCCCAGTATGGGAAAGCAGGGAAGGCTTCCTGGAGAAAGTGGCTTTCAAGGTGAAATTCTGTATTTACTATTTTACTCACCAATTAGTAGTTAAGGGTGATTTTTTTTTCAGTCTGCACTAATGAGTCTAACATTGACAAGAAATAATTTTTCTGACTTTCAAAATATTCATATACAGAACCTCAGACAATTACTAACCCCAGGACATTTTATACACATTTTAAAATATCATGTTTAGTTCTTTTATTTCAAGTGACTAACCTATATTAATTTCAAAATTTTAAATAATTTGACTCTAGAAATAGTTCCTGTTGATTACTTAAAAAAACTACCTTGGACTTTGTCAATTATTTAATAGATGCTTAATAAACATAAACTATATTTCCCTTCTCCCCCATTTCTTTCTCCTTGAATTTTTCCTTTAATACCATTTATCCAAGTATTTAGAACGAACTTAGTACCTTGTTGGATAGAAAGGGCTTGACTTAATTATCATGCAGATTGCTAAAACATTTTCAAATATACTCTAATTTAGATGGTAACCATAGTGCATACTAAAGCATTTTGATTCACAATCCACAGCTTTATTTATCTTTTGTTCATAGGACACATATGAATAAACGATGTACTGTAGCAGTTTAAAACACAGGGAACGCTTTCCTAATACTCTTAAGGCTACAGAGTACCATTAATTAATAATTGTCCTGTTTCAGAACATGAAATAATTGAGTAAAGCTTCTACTTTAAATCAGGTAGAAACACGTAAGATTGACAATGACTATTTGAAAGTAATTCAAAGAAAGTGCTACCGCTATTTTGCAGCATTTCCATTTGGAGTAATAATTGACAGTTAATTATGATAATGCATTAATGTAATTAATAAAAGAAACCTTGCTTAAACCACAATTACTTATACTGGATGAACACCAGCTGTCAGCAGTGCACAAGTCCAATTGTAAAATTTTCTTTTGACACATTCTTTTGCAACAGATTACCCTAAAAATTGAATTATTACCCTAATAATTGAGTTATTATTATCTACCTCTTATCAGAGGTAGATAATAAATAAAAGTGAGATGAAGTTGTTTGCTTCTCTGTTAACTTCTGCTGCAACTGGTGACTATTTCAAAAGACAACATTATCCTGGACCCGTATCTCTGCCTGCCCTGGTTTCCTGGGGCAATGTATTTCGACATAATGCAACTCCACTGGTGTAACTTCGTTTCTCTCGAGTTTAGCTTAAACCTTCCCCCTCCACCTGTCAAACAGTCACTTGGCTTGTAAATAAATGCCTATGTGAATTTAAATTCTCCCACTTTTAAATTTGGGGTTTTCAATGTAAATGATGGTAGCTATCTTCTACAAACACAATTCTGAGCTTCTGTGTCAGGCACCAAACACCAAATTTGCCATTTGTAACATCTAAAATCTTGGAACCAAAATCTCAGAAATATTCAAGAGCAAAGAAAGATGCCTTATTTAGTTTTGCAGAACATAACATCTAAGTTATTGGCAGGAAGGGGCATCTTGTTGCGTTTTAGGGAGGTTAAGAATTATGTGGGCACCAACTGGGTGGAGGCAAAGTTCAAATTTCAGGGCCTGGTTCTCCCTGGGGTGTAAGTTTCCAACATATAACAGAAGAATGAGCTCGGGATGGAACTTCTCTCGTCCCTTCATTCATGCTTTTACTAAAATTCTCCTGAAAAGTAAATACTTAATATATGACACATTAAAATATTCAAAAGGGTTTTATTCATTTTCTTTTCTATCCTTTAGTATATGAAGTGAAAGTTATAAACAGTTGTTTGAAACACAGATGACAGCAAAGGCTCATCCTAGCAAATGTGTTCATTTTGTTTTAGTTTTTTCAACTGTCTGAATTCTCAAGTCTGTGAAGTACTAGCCAGTCCCCCAGAACAATACAGGGGTAGGCAAAGGAGGCTTACAGTTGCGAGTATGCAAAACACAGGGTTTATTCTTGTAATATTGTTTGTTTATTAATTGTTATGTTATTTATTATTATTAACCTACTTTTGCCTACCCCTGTATTGGTATCTATACTTGAAATCAAGGCTTAACTTTTCTCGTGATTAATCTCAGAAATAAGTAGCTTATTTCTGTGACCTTGCTGAGGCCTCATAACCTAAAGGAGATTATGCGTAACTGTGCAGAAGAAATGGGAAGGAGGCGGTAAGTAATGATTTAAGGAAAAAATTATATAAGCATTGGAAGATACTTCATGTGGCTTTATCTAATTTCACATTAGGAAAAAGGAGCAAAGGTTCCATTTTCCTGGATATAATTTCACATGTATACTTTAATTGTTTTTATTTTCTTGACTGTTCTAGATGTCTGCTTTTAAGAAGGTAGAGGGAGGAAAAATAAATGTTTTGGCAATAATGTAAAAGACACTTTTGCACCTTCTTCAATGCACATTTCTTTTAGAAACAGGCATTCTATAGTATCTTCATTCTGCATTTTTTATGTCCTTATATTTTATCAATTACATATCAATTAACAGGATATTCTTATAGCAGTGTCAGTTGGCATGGAGAAAAAGACCAGTATTAGTCAAAATGCCCGTTGCTGGCTGTAGCCTCCAGGGGAAGATAGGGCCCGTCTTACTGTGACAAGTGTAACGGGGATAACAATGCAAGTCATAGTTCTCTGCTTCCAAAGCTGCATGTATGGGCTGCAGCTTTCACTTTCATAAGCCAGTTGTGCTGTTTCCCCTACAGCATTTGAAATGCCACAAGATAAAATGAGTTTTGTGTTGCATGGAATGTGAAAGAAGTAAATCTTTGCCACCACCTTCCCTCCTGCTCTATGGCTCATCTTTGTGTCCCCCTCCTCTCTCCCTTCACGTCCATCCCCCCCGCCCCACCCCACCAGCTTTAAGGGACATGGCCCTCCTCACCCAGACTCCCTGTTCTCTCACGCTGCCCAACTTCAGTCTCAGATGAAGCCGTTCAACTAAACACGAGTTGTGCAGCTCTGTGTCAGCTCAGCCAGGAATGTTTGATTTCCTGAGAGCTGTCCTGAGATGGAAATTAAATGCTGGGTCTGCCAGAAGTAATGCCTGCTTGAGTGTGGTCAGTAGGGTAATAACATGGGTGTAGTAATTTATAGTTTTCCTTTGAACATTTCACCTAAAATGTCATACAGTGTGCTTGAGTGTGATAGTGTTATGTTACAGAATTACAGGCTTATGGTTCCATAATAAAAGATTTTGTAATAACAAAAGGGGGTGTTATTTGTGCTGGACCCCTGCAGCATAAAGGAGCAAAATGATAATAGTGGAATTTCACACACCGAGACAGGTAGGCTGGTATAGGTATGGGCACCCTCCCCAGTCCTCCTCAAAGATCCCCAGGAAGGTTACCACCAATTTGCTCCTGTGAAACGTGGATTCGTATACAAAAACATAAAGGTATAATCTGTGAAGCATTACAAGATTGCCAGTTGATTCGGAGACGGCGTGTTTATTTTTGAACTCTGGGCTCCCCAGGGTTGCTGCTGTTCAGTCAGCTATCACTCACCCACGCTATTAGCCCATCTGTCAGATAACAAAGAGGTGAAACGGTAAAAGTGTTTTCTATTACTCATTGCAAAAGCTGATATGGAACCTGTGGTGTTCTCAACAACCCCTGGTGCGCCGCCGCTGCTGGACACTGTTGCGAAATGGAGGGTCATGTTCAATGACGATCTTTTACGAGACTGAATGAATATTTTGGACCCTTATGAACCTAAGAGTTAGATTGTACTGTAGGGGCTCAAACTTTGGCAGATAGAATGATGATCACTAAGCTCAACTATTGATCAATTTTGTCCAGTTCAGAGTGGGTTAAATTCACTCTCAGGCACTCCAAGCCTCTCTAATCTTACCCCAGAGAAGTGGAGCTCTGCCTTGGTTTACAGCTGAGGTCACTGGCGGGGCAGCGTTCAGACAGGGACTGATGGAATTATGCCGCAATGTTAACGTTAAATACCAGTCAGTGGTGAGGACTGATGACGGCATCGGGGTCCTTTGACTCCTTGGTACAATATCCTGAAACATGTGCCTTCCTGAAATGTGCTGGATTCACAAAGCCTGTGAGAGGCCCTCTTTGGCTTTAACCAATTTATTTAATTTGAAAGAAAGTTGTTTTAAGGGGTTTATCAGAGAGTTAAGAAGTGTTTCTAGGGAACAGAAAATGGACCAGAGAATTGATCTGCATTGTCAAAGTCATGCATTATGACTCACTCCCCAAGGTGACAGTATCTCTCTGAGGGAAAAGCAGCCAGAGGCTTTGAAAGTGATCTGCCTGTTTTCTTTTCACACTGACTTGCAGGAAGGTGCTGGTATTTGGAGATGATTAAATCCTCCTGGAAGGAATGATGTTCAGCATATTACTAAGAGAAGTTGAAATAAAGAAAATGATACTTGGCAGCCAATTGTGTAAAATTTAGTAAACTTTGTGGAATTTTGCAGTCATAGACACATACTTCTTTTTTTAACGAAGTTTACTTTTTTTTTTAACTTCACACTTGATATAAAAGGTTCACCCACTTCAGTCATACTTTTCACCGTGTGAGTATTGTGCTTTTCAGGAGTGGCATGTGACTCTGCTGTTTAGTCAGGGCTAAATTTAAAAACAAATTTGCAAGGGCGTGTTACTCACGTTATTCATGAGATAAGGTCTTAGTGAAGCAAGCTCTGTCGCAAAGGGCAAGTGTCACGCAGCAGGAAGTCCTGGCCATCCTTCCCAGCCCTGCTTCAGCCAACCTGCCACCTCGCTGTCAGTGCGTACCACCACACAGAGGAAATGCCCTCAGTCAGCCACAAGGGCCTCCTGCTCCGTGTGGGGCCCTCCAGCCCGGGGGCCCTGCACCAACTCTGACTCGCCACTGTTTCCAGCGACCCCGGCACCTTCTTTACCAATGGCTTTTGCTTGGGATCTTCAGGGAGCCACAGTGCTAGGACCATCGCCAAGAGCTAAATCAAGATTGCGTTTCTCAAAGTCCTACAGGTATCAGCTCTTTATTTTTGTAGCTGGGGAAAAAAACTTTTTTTTTGTCATCTGCTGTAGCTGTAGGGTCCCTTGCAAACAAGTATTTGCCTTGCCTTGATTTTTTTCGGCTTCTAGTGTGAGTTAAATTGACAGTATAAGAAATATGAGTTAAGAAGACATGAACCTTGAAATGCTCAGGGATATGTGGAAAGGTGGAGAAGTAGAAGGAAGTTGACTAACTCTAAAAGCTGTTTTCGAGGGTTAAATGGGAGCTTTAAAAAAGTATTCCTATTACTGTCATCTGGAAAACAAGTGCATTAGCACGCCTAATCAAATTCATATAGCCAAAATTGGTCATGCTAACTTTCAGTTAATCCTTTGAGAGTCAGGAAAAGATTCTTGTTTGATTAAACAAATAAGCAACCACAACAACAAATACTAAGTGTGGTTTATAAGTGTTTCAGGAAAAATAGGAAATTATCTCTCTGGTCTAGGTGATACTCAGAGTTTTAATATTGTCTGGGATTAGACATTGTGAAAGCCAAGTAAATATTTTGTTAATTTTTTTATTTTTAAAGGTTTCTACTAAAATCATATGAAAAATCTTAACCTCATGGCTTTAGTAAATTGTCAATGGCACCTTTGTTTTATATCCAAGTTAGCTTATTTGAACCAAATAACTAGAAAAATAAGAAAACACTGAGAAAATTCTTTGATTTCTTTCTTTGCTTTAGTATTGTAGATACTTACAAAGAAAAGATTGATCCCTCACACATTTTGTGTTTCTAATTGGTTAGTCTATAGCACTGAAAGTTATTTCAGCAAGAGCAAACAGAGGTGAAATTGTTTGGAAAATCTCAAGAATAAGGTCTTTCTTATTTAGACCAAATGCAACATATCTGGAAACTACCAGGCTTATATAGACAGGTGCATTAAATTAGAATCAAAATGTGTTCAGATTTACTTGCATAGAAAACATTCAAAATGTGGATAACAGTAATTCATGAGAATTATTTATTTGCTTTAGACAGTATGGAAGATAGTGTCCCTGGAATATTTTTAGGGGACTATAAAATCAGAAAAATCAGATTGTACATTTCACTAATAACAGTGCCTAATCAAACTTTGGCAAGAGATAAGTAAAAGTTGGCAGCTAAGAAATGTAAGTAGTACCTTTTTTATTTCCATCTCAGAGCAAAGTACATCCATTTGCATTTTTTATGTTAATATGTTACAGTTATAAATATGGTTCACCATTAGCAATTGTCTGCCTACTAAATGGTTTGCATTCTACTGAACGCATGGGTCATGGTTATTATTTGCAACTTCATGGTTACTTATTACGTGCTATGCTGTATGCTCATGGAAGATTTGTGAACTTCACGATGTGTATGCCCAATAAGTAGGTGGTGGCTTCTGACTCTCCTCGGCGTTGAGATCTGATTATCCTAAATGCCATGAATATCTAAGTGCTGAGTAGTATGAAAGCAGTGGTATGTTGGACTATGGGGTTTTAGAAATCTCAAGCAATGCAGAGTTTAAGGTTTACTGTATTGTAGATATATTACTGAACTTGGATTTTTAGTCTAGCAAAGCTATTTTCCTTTGGTCAAGTTCTGATCCTTTCCAAAATACAACAAGCCCTGGGTGTCTGAGGATGAGTTTTTCTGTATATTTAAATGCCCTGTGTTTGTAGTTCTAACAAGCCTCTTCCACAACTTGAAGAGGTGAGAATGACCTCCCGAATAGCCACCATGGGCCAGTCTCCTTTGCATCTTTGTCCTTCATTCATTTGATTTTAATTTGTATGTTAATTGCCCATATGGTAATTATGCATATGTGCTGTCTTCACTATTCTGTGGGTCCTATTTTGTCTCTCCCCTTGAGGTGTAAAATATTTGGGGTCAGAGGCTCACTTAACATGCAGCACGAGTACCATTACTGCGTATTTGATGAAGCATCTTGCTGTGCTCTCTTAGTTGGTATCACCCCTTTTGTCACAAAGTCAACTTGTTGATATGATCAGGGCTGAGTGAGTTGATATCATAGACTGAGAGTACAGTTAGGAGGTTAGGAGGTTAGGAGGGCAGTAGTTCACTGTGGCCTCGTGTTTTCCGAGGTTTCTCAGTGCTCAAAGAGAGGGCATGCATTTACCACAGTGCTACACTGACAATAATACTGACAGTAATAATGATGAAAGATGTTTAT
Source organism: Phyllostomus hastatus (assembly GCF_019186645.2). Taxonomy (NCBI): domain Eukaryota; kingdom Metazoa; phylum Chordata; class Mammalia; order Chiroptera; family Phyllostomidae; genus Phyllostomus; species Phyllostomus hastatus. Next base: position 31,815,503 of record NW_025333916.1, read on the forward strand.
CATATTGCGTTAAACTTTGAACAGACTGCACCACTCAAATGCACTGTGAGTCAATATATGTATGTGTGTGTGTGTGTGTGTGGACTCTAGTTAAATTCTATAGTTAACTTCTGAATGGCGCAACTTCATTGCTTAGCCTTCCTGGGGTTAAAAGTGTTAAATTATGTAATGTAAGCATGTAAAGTATCTACAATTTTCCAACCTTGTTTTTGCATTTCTTCATTTCTTTATTAACATACAAGATCCTTAAAACATGGAAGTAGCTTAAAGTTTTCTTGACCTTTGAGAAGCTTTGGAAATGATTCCGTTATTGAAGCAACTGAACTAATGGGACATTAGCCAACATTTCTCTATTGCATTTCTCCTTTATGAGATTGTTTATGAACAATATTTTATACATTATAAAATCCTCAAATGTATCTAGTACAGTGTCATATTTTTCATTTGAAGATTGAATGGATATTAATGAAGGATACTGGTGATATACTTAACTTTAAGCTGGAATATTTTTTTCTTTGTCATTATTTTCACCCCCTTTGTAGTATTCAGGATAAAGGAAAGCCAAGTCTGTAAGATTTGATATTCAATTAAATTGTCCAATTTGTTAAAGGAATGGCAAATAATGCTCATTTGATACGTATGGATCCCTGGGAAATATTCACGTTGGGCAGTTATACAATGCTTAAAATTGACTTGAAAGTAGTTTTTCAGTGGTGACAAATTTTTGTCTTTTGTGGGTAAAATAAGTTTTAGAAAAAATGAAATGATTAATGTATAGCTTATTAAGAAGCCATGTTTGCTTTGATGAAGAGAGAGAGAGAGAATTACATAATAAAATGGCTAATGTTTCTCTGTGGGCCTAGAATGAATGCCAACCACTATTTTAGAGCTGCACCTTTCGCATCTGTTTAAAGGAGAAAGACAGGGAAATGATTTGCTCGTGTTTGATTTAAGAAAACAATGTGAGTGAATTTACGTTGGAGGCTTAAACATAATATCTTAAAAAATCTGGGCAAAAAAAAAATGATCTGGGAAGCAAAGGACGAGGAGCCTGAGACATAGCAGGTCGGAGCACTCTGACAGGTCCCCAAAGGAGCACTAGGACAGCTTGTTTTCTCACATGTCACTGTTCAAAATTGCAGTGATGCTTGAGGAAACTTTAAATAGAAAGCTACTCTTCTAGCAATGGTCTTGTCTTCCAGCCAGAACAATACTTTCTGCTTTCTGTCTTCGTAGAAAGGGATGTTAAAAGGAACTTTTTTTGTGTGGCGCCTCTGGCATGGAGACCATGCAGAGAGAAGCACGGCAGAGGGGATTCCAGTGGCGTTCCACAGACCAGCAGCAGGAAGCGTGTGCTCGTGTCTGCCTCTTACACCAACAAGGGTCATGAAACCCTCAGAAAACCCCCAAATCTCATTTTTTGCTACTAGTTTCAACATCTTTCCCTCTCCCAGCATTTCAACAAAGCTGCCACGTAGATGATTAATTAAACTCATTTGAGCAAACCTCTTGTAGAAGGGCTAACAAGTAAATTTCTAAAATGTGACATAGACTAATCAGTAGAAAGCAGGATTAGCAATCAGATCTAAAAACAAAAGATCAAGTGATATTCAGGCCATGAAAAGATAAAGCAATATTTGTTGAAACAAAACCCCTGCATGACCTTAAATTATTTCCTATACTCTTAGAAAGTTATTCTCAGATCTGCAACTTTGATCTGGAGATTTTATAATATATGGGCAGGGACCATAGGAAATACAGCCTCTAAGCCATTCTTTGCTACTACCAAAAACTGAGTACTAGCTTATCAGTGACAGCCAGACCTCGCAAACCCACTAGAAAATGCTGGCTATAGCCCAAACCTCAGGGAAATGAGTGCCAGCAATAAATTCATACAATAGGATGTAATTTTCTAAGTACCACATTAGTACCTCCTATTGCATAGCAGTTTTTAAAGCTTTTCAGATGTAACAGATGTGATAACTTGTTTTTAGTGCCCAATAGTTTATCTCATTTACATCTTTTGGGTATAATTACCACCAAATAATAGAGGAAGAATTGAAGGTTCGGGAATCAGAGGCCACACACACATGTGGTCAGAAAGTGGAGGAAGAGCAAGAAGATCTGATTTGTAGTGGGCACTTGCCAAATGCCAGACAGTGTTCCTAGGGCTGTGCGTGCATTGTCTGATTTCATCCCTCAAAACAGCCGCACAAAGTGAATCTTGCTTTGCCTGTATTTGACAGATGAGGAAACTAGGCAGAGAGAGCTTAAGAAACTTGCCCAAGTTTGAACTCTGGCAGTCTGTTCTAGAGCCTAGACTTTTAAATAGCCACTCTTCCACCTCCTACTGCCAACCAGATCCTCTCGTCACTCCACATGGGGAAGTTTCATGATGAGAGGTATAATTCTAATATACTTAACTATCCTAGTTTACTTAACTTGAACTCTTTCTCTGAAGAAAGAATACCTTGTCATTTAATATAGAAAGAGGGCTCAGTGATCAATTAAAATAGACCCTTATCAAATAATATCTAAAATGCCTTTTAACCTATTGATATTGATTTAAAGTAGTGTTAAGCAAAAGCATCATATTTTAAGTGTTTCTTATGAAGGAAGGAAGGAAGGAAGGAAGGAAGGAAGGAAGGAAGGAAGGAAGGAAGGAAGGAGAAAGAAAGAGAGAGAGAGAAGGAAGGAAGGAAGGAAGGAAAGGGAGACAGGGAGGGAGGGAGGAAGGGAGGGAGGGAGGGAAGGAAAAGAGAAGGAAAGAAAAGGATCAGTGATTTTCTGTGGCCTGCTGCCATCCTGTACCCGGGTTTTTCAGTGTGGGCTTCCCTCTGGCTCATTTCATCTCATCAAAAACAGTGGTCATGTAGTTGTATTTTACTGTCAAAATGTTATTCCTTAGCCAGTGGTTCAGAGGAGCCAGAAGATTCTCTGAGCTAGAGAGGTCAGCTTCATCCTGAGTCATGTTAATTTATTCTACTGACACTGTCTTGAATATTAAACTGGATGGAAATAATATTCCAAATTATGAGCAATATTAGCTACATTGAAAATGAGAAAAATAGTTACCTTATAGGCAATGTACCAGTCTCTATAGGAAGAGCGGTGTGGTTAACAATCATGGCGTGTGTGCGATTGGAAGCATGAGCTAGGAGGGAAACTTGGGTCTAGAGCCGGACAGACCACGCACAACTGTGAACGCTGCTGCTTTTCTGATGAAGCAATTCCCTCACCTCCACTAGTGGATCCCATGTCTGTAAATGGAAAATCAAAGTGCCCAGAATTGAAATATGTACATAAAAGTAGGCCTGCCTACCACCTCTTTTCTAGCATTTTTTTATAGTCCCTTTATCATTTTATCAATTTTTTTATGCTTTTTGTTTTGGCCAAATACGTTTTGAGGTAAGCCATTATCATTGGGACCACTCCTGGTTCCACAAGAGTACATTACAGCGGGTTTATAAACAATCACCTTGTAAGCAACCTGTATATATAAATACCCTCACCTTGAAAAGGGAGTGTGGAGTAATGGTTGAAAGCTGGCTAACTCTACAGCCACTCTGCTAAAATTCAGTTTCCAAACTGTCACTCACAGCTGTGAAACATTGGTCAGGCCGCTTAACATTTTTCCTTAGTTTCCTCATCTGTAAAACAGGATGTTACAAATATTAAATGTGTTAGCCATATATAATGCCTGGCACATAGACAGCACCAAAATAAAAGTTAGCTATGACTAAGACTAAAAAGTGAGTTCCATGCAGTAGCACTGTCTGTCTTTGTTCTTTTCATCTCTTTATCACCAATGCCTGGAGGGGCATGTGGCATAAAGTAGGTGCTTGGTGTATGTGTATTGAATGAATGAGTTGATCAACAAGTGTTTTTGGACCCCTGTCAAGAGTGAGGACACTGCCTCCTTTTCCCATATGCATGGAACAGAGGGCAAAAGCTGAAAAGACCCAAGAGTTCATCTGCTCAAACCACTATTTGAGACTGAAAAACCTAAAAAGTTCTCTAGGTCTTAATAATGTGAAGTCAGTCAAATGCAAAAGACAGGCATTTCCAGAGCACCAAGTATGTAAGCCCCACTCCAAAAAGAAAGTTTGGGAGTGAACTTGAAGAAACAAGCCTTGTGCTGGGCTAATGGAATAAACTCTGAAAAAGTAAGAACTGATATGACTATGAATAAAATACTCAAATGCAATCAGAATTCATAGAAAAGATTAATGCATTCATTCAGATACTATTTGTTAAGTGCTTATAATAAGTGTGGTCAGCAGTGTGCGAGTAAATGTTAACAGCCAGCTGTCTGTGAAGACACCTACAAAGCCTATTTGTACTATTTGCTGATTTCTGTGGCAAAAATCCCCCCACCAGCCCATTTCAAGCCTCAGAGGTCATTAACTGTGGAGCTGGCAAGAAATGCATTGTAGCACATATATACAATAGATGGAGATGGCCTCAGGAACACAGATAGTTGTAAAACGTAGTCAAGTTATTAGCGAGTGATTAGTTTTGAATATTTCCATTCTTATTAACATACTGTATTTAATGGGAAACTTATATAATTTAATTTTTATAGACACTAAGTGTGTGACAGCTGACTTACTCTCCTGGAAACGTAGCAGTCTGGTGTTGCCAGCTGGTGCTGGCAGCTGCAGCCACCATTGTTCCTAGTATTTTTGTTAGCCACCTAAAACTATGTACCTCATGTTAGAGACAGAGCAAGGGGTAAAGTGGACAAAGTCCCTGCTCTCATAAAGCTCACATTCTAGTGGAGGAAGGCAGGAAAAGAAACACATTAATAACCCAATAAAATAGGGACTGGGATAGGAGATTCTCGTAGGGAAGTCAAAGAAGGCATCATGAAGAAAATGACAAGTGACAATTTATTTGCATATCAGTTCAAACCTATGCATTGTGTACATCCATGAGCACCTGTGAATCCTAGGCAGACAAGGTCTAAGTCAGAATCGCACCAACTCGGTGGAACCACGTGGATACACTGGTGTCATTACCAACTGTGTCCTTGGTCAGATCGGATGCTCATCTCGAGTGAATTTTCCTTCGCTTCACCTTTATTGTAAAAATATGAGGAGGCAGAGGAACAAGAGAAGGAGAAGGAAGAGAAGAACCAGTTTCTAAGACATTCCATTCCATTATTTTATGTATTTCTCAAAAGTTTCATATGTAGAAAGTATTAAAGGGACAAAATCGGAAGATAAAATTCAATAGCAGTAATCCGGCCTGTGTCAGTGCCCCTTTCAGCTCGATCTGTCCATGCACATCTGCCCCTGAACATAGTTGTCTTAAGAATAGTTATGGGGTGAATTTATTTTCAAAAGTAATCAGACAAACTTAAAATCTTGGATTAGAAGGAAAATACTCTGACATAAATTTGTAGGACGGTGCCTGCAAATATTATGCTTCTAATGCTTGTTGCTTGATCCCTTTTGGCAATTAACTTGTCTCTAATTGATTTGTGAATTATCCACTGGAAGTTGCTATGGATAAAGGAATGCCATGGCAGCATAACAAAATAGATTGGCTGGGAGGAGCGGTTTTAGTCTGTAAAATACCCTTGGTTTTTAGGGACTTTTCATATAGTGGAAATATTTAGAAAGAGAATGAAAAGCTAGCTGAATCTGATTAGCATTCTCATCCAAAGGGAAGATTTATGGTCTGTTTAAGAATCTCATTAATTTCATGACGTAAGTACATTCTCTAGTGAAAGGGTGGTCACTTTAGGAGGAAGAAAACCATAACAAAAATATTCTTCTGTCATCTTTGGGTTGTACTTGACAAAAAGCTCTCATGCGTGGCTTCCAGAAAGTATTGCATCCCTGATCTCAGATGAACTAAAAAAAATGAAAACATTTCATGGCTCATATAACTATTTTCCTCCTTTATCTGTTTCTTAGAAAATAACTAGATAAATCTCTTTTTATCATAAAAAGATAAAAACCACAGGAGTTGCTTTAGCTTTTTGTCGTGAAGTTCAAAATGTCTTGAGCACAGGCGGCTGACAGTTACCAGTGGTCCTGCTAGTGGGCATGTTTCTGTCCTGCCTTCCCTGGTCAGGGAGGGAGACAAGGACCCTGCAGCTTTTGCTGTTTGTGTTGCTTCCCTAACCCTGGGCGGAGATACTCAGGGATGCGAAATATCAGATTTCTCCTCTATCTACGTGAGTTGAGACAACAGAAACATTAGGGGGGACTAATTTACAGAAATGCCAAGAAAGGAAAAGAAGAAATTATTGCCTCTAACCAGGCAGCTCAGTTGGTTAGAGCATCGTCCTTATATGCTAAGGTCGTGGGTTTGATCCTCAGGGCATATGCAAGAATAAACCAATGAATGCATACATAAACGGAACAACAAATTGATCTCTCTCTCTCTCTCTCTCTCCCCCTCTCCCTGTTCTCCCTTGCCCCTCGCTCCCTACCCCTTCATGGCTCTAAAATCAAGCAATATTTTTTTTTAATTATTGCCTGGGAAAACACATTATCTTGTGTTTGTAATGAACTTGAAAGAAGTAATGCTTCTACTAACCTTATATGACTTAAAAATATTTTTTACCTTTGAGTGTTGGTAAAAAAGGAAGAAACTCTCTTTCATAAATTATTTATATATAACCCTTAGAACTCTATAAGAAATCAGTTGGTATAAGAAAATATATGTGAATGTGCAACTAGTTAAGACATATAAAAAATTTCTCCGCCATTTTTTCTCACGTAACCAGCTCTCAGATCAAGAAATGAAGCATTACCAGCTCCCAAGGATCCCCTTCACGCCCCCTCCCAGTCACTGTGACCCCAGACTTCCTGACTTACAGGAAAATAGATTTATTTTCCCTGCTTTTGCACATTTTATGAATGGAGTTACACACTATAAACTCTTCTGTTTTGGTTTCTTTCAATCAACATTGTGAAAATGAGATCCATCCGTATTGTTTTGTGTTGTTGTAGATTGTTCATTCTCACTGTGATAATATTGCATTGAGTGAATGTACTGCAAATTACTTATTAATTCTATTGTTAATGGACACTTGAGTATTCCAGTTTGAGGCTATTATAAATAGAGCTCCTATGAACATTCTAGAATATGTGATTTGGTAAACACATGTGCATGGAATGTGAATAAGTTTTTATGCATGTACATACATTGGTTATTTCTCAAGGAGTAGAATTTCTGGGTTGTAAGTTGTATGTATGTTTTAGACACTGCCAAATATCTAAAAACACTTCCAAAGTTATTATACTAATTTTGTAATCCCCAAAGCACTGGTCTAGGTTTCCCACATCCTTATGCTTTGGTAGGTGTCATTTTCAATAAATGTTATTTAGGAATAGCAATGCCTTTTTTATGGAAATGGTCTATAGGACCAGTTTTTCCAGGAATTGTATGGGCACTAGCGAGATATTCACACTCCGTTTTTCTTTGGGATGGATAGTACACAATGGTAAAATAGGGGACTGCAGTAGAAAACTTGACCTGTTGTACATAAATAGAATTTTTCCCCTCTCTCTGAGCCATATTTAGTTTAAACCTGTGATCTTATTCTTACATTTTATCAAGATTCATTTGTCTGGATAAATAATAACAAATTTCAAATGATAAGAAAAACAAAGGATAACACATAAACATTGTTAGCAAAACCAATTAGTAATCTTTTATTCTATTTTACAATTTCCAGTTCCTACTTTTAGTTCTAGTTATATATCCTCTGCTCACTTAAACCAGGTTTTCCCTTCCATAAATGATTTCTTTAAAAAGTTGTGTGGAACTTTTCCCAAGCCTACTTAAGTTGTTTCAAAGCTGTGGCAAATACACAGGCAGTGTGAGTCAGGACACTATAAGTGTATTGCTTTATCAAAGATTTTTTTTTAACCCATGCATTTAAAGCAGTTTTTTTTTTTATTCTCTTTCCTCTTTGTCATTTTTGTCTCCATTTTCTTATGTAAAAATTTTGGCAACATATAATCCTCTTTTGTATGTCATAACTAATTCCCTGAAACTTTCAAAATCCAGTCCTAACACTCTTTAACTGGCAGCATATTAGGTAAGACAAAAAGAAAAAGGCAGTATAAATTTATTCTAGAATTTTCATGGCATGGAACAAATGCACTTGTTTGTCAGACGAATACTTCAGATCATCAGCTTTGAAAAGTAAAAGTTTCTGAATAAGGCTCACCTGACTTAGAAATTGGGAAAGGAGTTAATGATTTATAATGTTCTCTTTTATTCTTTTAATTTTTTTATTTAATATTTATTGTGTTTTTTCATTACCATTCAGTCCTCTTATACCTCCCTCCCCCCAGGAATCACCTCACTGTTGTCCATGTCCATGAGTCCTTTCCTTTTTGCTCAAACCCTCTACCCCCTGACACCCCCCAAGCTGTCATCTGCTCTCCATCTATGAGTCTGAATGTTCTCTTTTAAAGTTTAATCTCTACTGTATGGGCTCTGGAAATTGTTATATTTTAGTTTTGCTTTTAGATTCCTCAGAAATGAGGTTTTCCTAAAAATATAATCCTCGTAACCAACGTTTCTCAGTGCCTAAATAACTCCCTGGGCCCTGCTAGAAGTCATGTTAATTCTTTCAGGTCACAAAAATACTGTTTCTAATATATATGAAGGAGCAGCTTATCATGACTAATTGTTTCATCAATACAAATTAAAATTTATCGCTGTGGCATGGGGAATTAAAGTCCACAAGACTCATGTTAACCAATAGTTCAAACTTAAATTTTGTCAAAACTACTAAAGAAAAGCAGAATGGCTTATCTTCCTTTTCCACTCCCTGTTGTCATGCCTGCTGCTGGGGGTTACAACGAAATACAGAATAGTCCAAAATGGGAGAAAGGGGACTGCTAGGTGCAAAGATCATCCTCCAAGTAGATGATCAGCCCTGTCTGCACTGAATGCACAGCAGCCCACCAGACACGACAGCGTTCACCTCCACTGGGGAATGTCATTTTGAGACAGCACTTTAGAGAAGAATCTGTCAGCAAAATAAAACTTTGGAAAATAAACAAGGACATAGTGCTTTTAGGCTTTATTTTTACTTTAGAAAGGTTTTTCTTTTCTTCTTCTTTTTTCAATCATTTTACTATATTTAAATACATATCTAGCTTAGACCTCGCACAGAAACTGAAGAAGAGCTTACGCTTTTGCTGAAGGGAATGAGGCAGTTTATAATTAAACACTAAACTCTATGACTTAGGCCAGTGCCTCCCCAGACTGGATGTTCACGCTGGTCTCCTGGGGATCTTGTTAAAATGCAGTTTCTGATTATGTAGGTCTGGAGTGGGGCCTGAGATTCTGCATCTCTAATGAACTCCAAGATGGTACTGATTCTGCTGAACCTTGGGCCCCAGTTTGAAGCAGAAGGGGGTTAGGAAATAGATGCTAGAGTAAATTTTTTAGATAAAATAAATTTTGCAAATCAGATACAAATGTCTATCTCACTCCATGAACGCAGCCAAAAAGTAATTATTATTCTTTTTGTAGAATTCAAAAGTAATCCTACTTCTTTTTGGTATATAGAGATTTCATAATATAATACATTGATGCACTAAAAAAATATTTAGACACCAAAAATTAATCATGGGGACTCCTGTTAATTTTTTTTGTAAATTCTTAAAATAAAATAAATTTACATTTGTAGTTTTTAATGAATTATTGCTGATTCAATTGACAGCAACAGTCTCGAGACAACACTGCTAAAAGGCAAGATGGGTATGAAGGAGAATATAAGGTGTTTTTTGAGCTGTTCAGAATGAGGTTGCCAGGGCATCTGCTTTTGCATCAAAAGGTCAAAGAATCTGTTTTCCACCAATGATTTAAGCCACAGAAAAAGAGCCCCAAGACACACCTAAAGTAAGAATTTAAGAGACCGGGTCTGAAGCCTGATCCACCAATATTGTTTTCATTTTCAAAGAAAAATGTGTAACGCTTCTGAGAAAGCTATCATCTTATACCTCTGGAAATAACAGGAAGTTTGTTAAAAATTTAGTGATCATTGGCCACTTTTCAAACATTTTCACTCGTTCTTTACTGCCGGTGACAGTGAGGTATGGGGACAGGAGAAGGCCAGTACATGTTTTCATTTTCCTTGCTTTACAGTGAAATGAAGGGATGACTAATAAATAGAAAGTATTTTTGTTATAACACCTGTGATAAAGTCCTTCCCCTAAACCATTTTGTATGTTGTTTGAAGACATAGTTTTTAATATTCAAGTCCAATCTCAGACTTCATTTATTTGCTAGTTATTGTGTAACTCGCCACACAAAATACACTCTCTTATTTTTACTATAAATTTTCTTTATTATCATAGTGATAAAGCCCTGGCATGCAACATTCTTCAGGATGCATGTGTATGGAATCATAATAGGCACTATACGAGTTTTTACTTGGAAGAGTGGCAGCCAGCTGACCTAGATTTCCATTCTGGGACCATGATACAGGGGCGGGCAAAAGTAGGTTTACAGTTGTTTGTGTGGAACGCATACTCACAACTCTAGAGCTACTTTTGACCACCCTGTGCATTAGACAAGGTACCTAACTTCTCTGGACCTTGGCTTCCTCATGAGAACCTGAATGTACACACTTGCGTTTCCTATATCTCTTTGTGTTTATAGATATATCATCATGGAGGTGTAAGAGGACTACAAATGACCCCAGAATATGTGCCTAAATATTTCTCCATAGTCAAGAATGTATTTGCGATTAAAAAACATCAAGCCCCAGAAAGATTTTAAAAAGTTAAATGGCCTTTAGAACTTATATTCAATTTAATCTTTCCACAAATGTATATGGAGTACATATAATTGACTAAACATATGAAGTCCAAATCTTATATTTTTAAAAATCTCTGATACATGTTGTTTAAATCAGGGCAGGCTTTCAAAAGTAACCTATTGCTAACGTTGTCTTCTGAATAACAATAATTATTCTTTTGAACACTACTAAGTATTAGCAAAAGGATGGATGTGAAAATGAATACTAATTCTTACCTTACATTATGTATTCTGGGGTTCCAAGACAGACATCTCCCTGATGCCTACTTTTAAACGGATTAATGTGAAATTAATGGGGTATTTACATGCCCCATTGACTCAACTGTTTTAGGTATAGTTACTACTTAAATAAACTCTGTCACATTACCTAAACAAAAATTTAGACACTATTAAGATTAATTTGATTATCTTAAAGTTTCCATTTAAATAAATGAGAGAAATAAAAGAGACAAGTAAAAATTACATGAAGAAGTAAGTCCAAATATGGTAATTTGCAGTTCAAAGGAGAAAGGTATTTGCCGTCTCTCAAGAGTCACTAAACCGCAAAATATCAACAATATAGATAAATACACGCACTTGGGGAGATGTTGCAGATAAGAGGCGCCCTATGTTGTGGATTCTGGTATTTGTCAGAGATAAGGAATGAACTGCATCTTTGCCTAGATGTCTCTCGGGATAAAATAAAATGAGCGGTTGGGCTAAGTATAAAGCTATTTATAAAGTTCTTTCCCATTAAGATCTTCAGTCATAAGAAATATTGGTATTGCTTTTAAGTACCTAATTTTGGTTAGATAACAAATCATTACTTAGAAAGAAAATGTTTAGAACATCATTTAACGTGAGTAGTTTAGATTTGTGATTGAGCGAAGTTTCCTGAGTTCAAGTTGTGGCTGTGCCGTTAGTAAGTTGTGTGATATTTACTAAACTTTGTAAATGTACTCTTTTTGGGTGTCTCTGCACCTACATGCTCTGAGCATTGAGATGATGCAGGTATAGCCCTAAGCCAGTGCCTGCTAGTGTTCATTATCGTTATTCACAGCAACAGGCTACAAATTTCCTTCCATTGAAGGCAAGTTTCAGCATGGACAGGAAGACCGTTTATGAACAGCATTGATTCTCTGCTTTCTGTTCTATGGTGCCCATTGTTTTTATAAAGAAAGTAACAATCACCAACCACTGACCCTTTAAAACAGGCGGGATTTATGCCAGGCATACATGTGTGTTTACGCATAGCTATGTATGTATGTATATGTGTCTGTGTGTACAGACACACATACCACTGCTAAGAAGTTGGATTTCTCATATCGTGTAACTACTCTGAAATGTCAAGACCTAGCTGAGTGTCATGTAGTTGATATTCAATATATAGTTACAGAATTTAATGTGTTTTACATTTCAAATTACTATTACTGCTTCTCCCATGCAAGACAATTACAGTGACTCCTTAGCTCTTGTGATTTGGGCTAATATGAGGGACTCCAGGGCTTCATGACCAGTGGTAATTTGATCCTGCAGACAACTAAGCTTTTCTGTGGATTTAAGGTACTTAACTAACGAATGAGCCTACAGAGCACCCTCCTTCTCCATTCTCCTTTCCAGTGCAGTAACTCTGATGTAATAAACACATTGTGTCTGTGTAGGGACATTGCCCCCAGAGGAAAGCTGACCCCTACTCCAGCCCTCCGCAGTCCAGCATGCTAGCCACTGGCCACAGAGCACTGAGCTGTGGCTAACACAAAGTAGACGGGTTGTCAGTGTAACATGCACAGAGAATCTCAAATACTTGGTATGATCAACAGTGACAAATCTCATTAGTCATTTTTATATTGACTACATGTGAAAATAGTAGCATTTTGCATATATTTGGTTAAATAAAATATATTATTAAATTAATTTCACTGGCTTTTTAAGAAAACTTCTTGTTATCTGGCTTTTAAGACATTTAAAATTACATATATGGCCCCCATTCGTGGTTCACATTATATTTCCATTGGAACAGCATTAATCTAGACAGAAGTGAAGGAAGAAAACGGCTAAGAATATGATAATTCTTGGAAACATGATGAGTAGTGTGACAGTTTTTTAAATGAAATGTATGGGGGTGACACTGATTCACAAGGTCAGATAGGTTTCAGGTGTATGTTTCTGTGGCGCATGGTCTGTGTATCGCACTGTGTGCTCACACTCAACACCAGGTCATCTTCCATCACCACATATTTGGTCCCCTTTACCCTTTACTCATCCACACCCCATTCCCTCTGGCAGCTGCCATGCTGTTGTTTGTGTCTGAGAGTTTCAGTTTTATATCCCACACATGAATGAAATCGAATGGTTCTTAGCTTTTTCGAACTGACTTATTTCACTTAGTATAATATTCTCAAGATTCATCCAAGTTGTTGCAAATGGCACTATTCATCTTTTCTCATGGCCATGTCGTATTCCATTGTATAATGCACCACATCTTCCTTATCCAATTATCTGTCAAAGGACACTTTGGTTGTCTCCATGTCTTGGCCACTGTGAATAATGCTGAGATGAACACAGGGGTGCATATATCTTTGCAAACAAGTATTTTTGAGATTTTCCGGGTACATACCCAGAAGGGGGATGGCCAGGTCATGGTAACTCTATTTTTAATTTTTTGAGAAACCATCATACTGTTTTCCGTAATGACTGTACCAGTTACATTTCCACCAGCAGTGAATGAGGGTCCCTTTTCCTCCACAACTTCTTCAACATTTGTTGTTACCTGTCTTGTTGATGATAGCCATTCTCACAGGTGAGAGGTGGTATCTCATTTAGTTTCCACTTACATCTCCCTAATAGCTACTGAAGTTGAGTATTTTATCATATATTATTGGCTATTTGTTTGTCTTCTTGGGAGAGGTGTCTTTTCAAGTCCTCTGACCATTTTTTAATTGGATTGTTTATTTGTTTAGTGTGAAGTCATGTGAGTTCTTTATATATTTTGGATATTAACCCCTTGTTGGGCAAAAGAATAGTATGAAATTTAAAGTAGTAAATAAGATCAAATTTTATGAACAAGTCCACCACAGTTTACCCTGTGCTTGCTTTCAGAAAAAAAAAATCAAAGGTTTTAGAATTTTTCATGGGGTGTTTCAGTCAGTGCAAAATTGCTCATCCTATGAAAATGAATAATTTAGCAAACCAGGGCTGTTAATGGAAGTGAGATCTCAAAAAAGGCAAGGAGACTACAAGCCTTTTTGTAAAGTAACAGATGGTAAAAGCATCAACAAGAGTATTTGTTTTACTAAATTTTCTAAGGGAAAAGTATATTGTGTAGTGATGTTTGGGGATTTGTGAACATCCTAGATGCATTTGAATGTTAAGGATATAATGCAGTTTTCCCAGTATTTTTTAATTTAATGACCTTTTGTTAACTTCAAAAAATTGAGCCTTAGAGTACTGCAACAGCTTTCTTCATTGCACAGCCATTCTGAACTGTGACAGGAGTGCAGATCCATGTGACAAAGCACACCCATGAGACCTGGGTTCCCGGAACCCAGTGAAACAATGCTCTATGCTGAAGTAGTTTTAAGAAAAGCTGCACAGTCTATTTCCTTCTCAAATGTTATTCATTCACTAGTATATGAAAAGCATGGTGAAATACTGAAAAACTGTTTAATTTTTTCATATTTTTTCTTCAAACTTATTTTACCATAGAATACCTCTTCCTGTTCATATGCATCTATATATCATATATCACCTATATATGCTGAGTTAATCTAGAAAACACTATTTGGAAATGCTGAAATACAAGATCTGCCTGGGAAAAGTCCAGCCATGGTTAATATAATGAGAATGGTTTGCATGGCATGGATGTAACCTGGCAGCCAACGAGAGTGGACTGGAATGTGCATGTGTGAACAATGACAACTTCACGGTACTAGCCAGTGGGGGTAGAAGAAGCTGTTGAGTGAGCGTGTGTACTGTGTGTCCATCACATTCAAAATGACTAAGTGAGTAGAACAAGAAATCTGCATCAAATTTTGCACTAAGCTTGAACATTCCTTTGTGGAAAGCATTTGGATGATTCAGAAGGTTTTTGGGGACAATGCAATTTGAAGTGTGCCACTTCAAAGATGGGCAAGAATCCACATTCTAGAAGACCTGCAATAAGCAGAACACCTGGGGATGTTGGACGTGCACGGGCTGCAATCAACAAAGATTGATGACTGACAGTGCGAGAACTAGAAGCTGATCTGGGGATTTCAGAAACTATTGTGTCCGAGATTTTGATGAAGGATCTTGGCATGAAACGTATTGTGGCAAAATTCATTCTGGGGCTTCTGCTACCAGAAGGAACATCGTGCTGCAGTTGCTAATAACTTGATGCAAACAGCTACCAATGAACCAGGTTTGGTGCCCTGTGACTTCTGGCTTTTCCCAAAACTGAAATCCCCTTTGAAAGGGAAGAGATTTCAGACTGTTGATGAGATTCAGGAAAATAGGACAGGACAGCTGAGGGCGATTCCAATAAAAGACTTTGCAGAGTGATTTGAGCAGTGGAAGGAATGCTGCAAGAACTGTGTATTCAGTTGTACCGAGGTACCTACTTTGAATGGGAGTGAGGTGTCATTGTCCTGTGTGCAATGTTTCTTGTATCTTCAATAAATGTCTCTTTCATAGCACATGGCTGGATACTTTATGGACAGGCCACAGCATATATTTAACTGCCTCCTATCATCTCTCATTATTGATACCTAGAGAAAATGACTTTGAAAAAGTGTAAAATGTTCAGAAAAATATAAAATATTCAGAAAATATATACACTTCAATGTTCAGATGACTTGTAGGTTAATTAGAGAATCAAATCTAAGATTTATAAATATGCTTGGATGCATTTCTTGATTATTCTTATGTTTGTAGTGTGTGATCCAGAGTGATCCCATGAAAGCTGTATTTAGACAGATTATTGTCTGGGAGCCTGTTTGCATTGGACAGAATAGGACTTGCTTCTAACGAAGCTACACTTCTAAGTAAGAACTTGTTGAGATTTGGAAAAGCAATGGCAAGATAACAATCACATCATCACCTTCAGAAATGTAAATGGTTGCACTGTTGGTGCTGGTTACATACTGGGGGAAAGTTTCATAATGTATTTCTTAATTTCCATTATTTTTTATTTTCTTTTTTCTGTAAATTGTGCTAAAAATGCCATTGAGGATCATGAAAACAGACTCAATAGTTTCTAAAGCAGTGAGAAACTTTAAGTTTCATTAAAAAAACAGAATTAAGTAAAAAAATAAAATTTTAAGAAGTTATTAAGTTATTTTGTTCTGAAATTGAGCATTTTTCAGGGACACTTTGGCTCTCAACCTATCCCCTGGGGCCTTCCAAACTGCATACTTTCAGTAGAGTTCATGATTAGTATCCTAATTATACTCCTTTTATGTCTACTATACTTTATCTTGGATTCAAGATATGATCCTCACAGAAACTATTTAGGAACATGAACTCAGTGGTAACAAGTTTCAAGAGCTAATGACATGCATTCTCTAAGCCCTGCTTAGCCAGACACTCTTTTGAGATAACCAGCTCCTTTAGATTTGACATGTCAGTGAATCCTAAAATACACTAAACAGGATATGAGGCTGTTGAGTCCTTGGTTTCCTTGTGCAAAATTTACTTCACTGAGAAGAGTGTTTTCACCAAGCCATTAGCTATTGGAACAGAATACCTTTGCATTGATGAAACTTCTTGACTGAGGTTGAGGACCTAGAGGCTGACTTTTAAGTTCATTTTTATTGTGCCATGTAGCCTGGGATCCATACCCTTGCCTCTGTGAAGTGGGGCTACTTTTTTCTTTTACCTAATCATCTCACAAGTTCACTGTGAGAATTAAATGTTTGTGAAATAATGTAGGAATGCCAAGTATCATCATGGGCTACAACATTTGCTGGTGGGTGTCAAGGAGTAATGGAACCATAAAGGGTTCTTGAGAGATTGTCTGAAACAGTCACATAAAGTCATATATGAAGCAGGTGGCTCTCGTGATTCTTTCACCTATGAACTTTTCCAAGTCTCTTCCCTACAACATCCTCCCTCTGCCATTGTTAGCTTCAAGCTAATGCCCACATGACCTCTTAAAATTTCTCCATGCCACAGTTAATATTCCCCAAGAATCACTTTGGAGGAGGGAAAAACGACCTTATGATATCTTTCTGAATATTGTAGTATAAATGAGTCCAAGACCTGTTGGGTTCAATGCTCACCCAAGAGAGGCACAGTCCTGCTCTCTGGAGTCAGACCAGGGAGGTGCACTGGCTCATTCCACCACTTCCTAGCTGGGCACCCTCTCCCTGCCTCGGTATCCTCATCTGTAAGTAAAAATACTGATAGTACTCAACTCATAAGGTTTCTGTGGCAATTAGTGAGATAATTATGTGAGGTACGTATTATAGCACCTGGTATGTGGTAAGTGCCCCATAAATGTTAGATGTTTGCTGCTGCTGCTGCTGTGATTTGCAACCATCTTCATTAAAGAGGGGGTTTATGTATGTCTTTCACTCATACTATTGCCGGTAAAACATACCAGTAATGCCATTAAGAGAATATAAAAGGGCTAATAATGACAAAGTGCAATAGGCTCCTGGCTACCAAATTCTTTTCTGGCAAAACTGCAGCTGGTTTTAAATGGCTCTTTGTTTTATAAAAAAATTAATATGGAATGAATAGGTGCTGTGACCCCATTTTTTGCCAAGTGAACACTTCAGTATTCAGAGTTAAGAGAAGTTTATATAGATGTTAGCTTTTGAAGATACTGCTTAGGAAACAAAATGATTAGTTTTAGCTAAATTCATGATACTGATCTGCAAGTTCCTGATTGTACTTGAAGAAAGTAACTTAGGTTCGAAAAGTCCTGAAACTCTTTTATGTTTTCATTGTTATTCAGAGAGTTGAGATCAACCACAATCTCTAGAGTCATTCTCAGTACACACCTATGAATAATGAAATTCATGCTTTCCCATCTACTTTTCAGAATATTAAGATTAATTATCTTGGTGGTTACAAGCGCCCTTTTAACAGCATGTCAGGATTTTAAAATGTTTTCTTTAATAACACTGTTGTTTGAACACATAATTTTAACAAGTAAAATGCCTATAAGATGTATTAAACATAATCAGTATCAGGAAAATCTTCAACATAAGTAATGCAAATCTTAACATAAGTTATATGCCCACTTCAAAAACAGAGCAACTATTAGCTACATTTTAAGGATGGAGAAGATGAACCTCTTAGAGTCTGTAAACCAGAACAAATCAAGTCATTGATCTGTGTAGCCATATATAGATGAAACTTACTCTAAAGATACTGTGGGAAACTGTCAACTAATACTCTTTTATTTTAATAAAAGGTAAAACATTCCGCTGTAGCAGAATTTTCCTGGGTAATATCTCTGTGTAGGACATTCTAAACTCCAAACTTAGATAAGTTGCTAGATTTTCAAAAATAAGATTCTTACTGTTTTATATCCATAGATTTGAAATATCTTATTGCCCGTACTTCGTGTTTTTCTTATAGCTGCCCCTAGTCCTAATGTAATGTCAATGTACCAATTCATGAAATGAAGTTTCAGAGAATCTCATATATATATATAACCTTTTAATAATGGATGAGATTACTATGACAGGCAGGATAAGGATTAATTTTTGGTTGATTATTTGTAAGACATCCCTGTGAAAACAAACAGTGCCATTTATAAACATTACTCTTAAATATTCAAACTGTAAAACATGACAATCTAATAGTAGACAATTTAAGAAGCCACAGGCTTGATTTAGCAAAGGTTCAATAGACGGACAGAGGGAGGGAGCTTGTTCTTTTGAGATCTTTCTTCATCCCTCTTCCTTCCCTGTGTCTCCTCCACTATTCTCCTCAAAGCTGAGTCTTTGTTCTTTCTATATTCTCGTCAGTAGAGTCTGCCCACAATAAATTGTAAAATATGAAGGACACTTAAAAGTGCGAATAAACAATTCCACGTGAATGAATGCTTTCCCTCCTCAGAAACACTTGCATTCCAGCATGACTGGAGTATCCAGTAAACAGACGAAGCTCCTCATAGGGCTGTGTCCTGTACTGGGCCCGCGGGGCTGCTTGGTGGGCAGCAAGATTGCCAGGCACTCCAGGCCATTATCTGCTGCGAAGGCTGATGTGTTCAAGATGGAGAAGGGGGAGAGGGAGAAGAAAATGCTAATAAAAAAGAGAGAGAAAAGGAATGAGATTTAGATGTATTAGTTCTGTACTATAAGCCTGGCCTCATGCTGGGCATTTTCAGCAGTAAATTGGTGAATCCTCACAACACTTCCAGTGCACATCATTGTCACACACAGCCCCTTTTGTGGACAGTTGTGAAGACGGAAGTCATGTGGGAAGGTGGCTTGCCGAAGGTAATACTGCCAGTAAGCTGAGGTTTGAATCCAGGGCTGCCCAGGCTCACAGCTAAACTTTTCTTAACTATACCTGCTTCCAACAGCAACCGAAAGCACACTTCCAAAAATATGATAATAGTCATAAATAGGAATAAAGAGAAATGATACAAAAATAGCTTTGTTGAGGTTACCGATAGATAAGGGAAAGGACATTTAAAGTTTTCCTACAAGATTCTCTCTCAGGATCACATTCTCTGGCTGTCTGGCCTTGTGAAACGATACCCTCCCTGATGGCCGGGGGCTGAGCATGCCCTTCTTCTGCCAAGGGCAGCGTAAAGTTCACGGAATAGTTTATTTGATGCTTGTGAGTACCCATTCCAGGCAGCAAAATACTCCTTCAAGAGACTAAATTAGCTTTCTTGAGAGTCACAGCAAAAAAGGGATACAACTAAATTGATTACCTTGAATTTCCTTCCCGGGTTTCTTTTTTAAATTTCTCCTTGAGCCACTGCCCTCCCAGCAGTGCCACTGTGACGGAAGTCAGTCTATCCGTGTTCTCAGTCTTTGAGTTGGAATCACCTGAATGTATCATAGACATTCAGTCTAGGCCACTTTTCTCAGAATCACAAACCGGGGGGAAATTCCAAACCATGCTTGTTCCAAATGGCAGGGGATGGCTTAAAAAGTTATTTCTAGAATCTTTTGAACTACTTATATTATTTATATGAATACTGCCATTTATCGTAAACATGCTTATACCTACTCATGCATAAGGGCATGGAAGTGCGTGATAAAACCACGGCAGTCTGCTCCCATCTAGCCTTTCTGTTTCCATCCTCAGGCATTTCCTCCATTGTTTTACACAAAGATGTTATTTATAGAAGTGATTATTCTTTTATCCCTCAAAGGCAGACACTTGTAATGGTACCACAGAATCCTTTAAAAAAAAAAAACAACAACAATAGAAAAAACAAAAACACCATCATCATTTTATTTGTGTCTTTATTTTAAGTATATCCTTGGGTACAAATGGTGAGTGCAAGTTGTATTCTGCAAATCTGTTACAATAACTAAGAACTGACACCCCTTTCTTCTAGGGGCATTTTTCTTTCTCAGTAGCATAGCCTGAGCAGAGCTGTGAAATGTGATGCGGCTCTTCTCTGCCTTCTTTCTTTTATTTTGGGTCTGGGCACTTTCCAATCTTCACAGCTGTCTCCTCTGCAAAATGGGTCTTTCCCTGTCTGAAGACTCCTACTGTCGCTATTCTTCAGGGCTGGTTTCCGTCTCTGAGCCCGCAAAAGCAGCCAGAGTGAATCACTGCTGATAAACTTATAGTATCCTGGGTGGGGCTGCGCGCTGAGGAAACAGAGGTAAATAAAACAGACATGGTTCCTGCCCTCGCAAGTCTGACAAATGAGCAGGGGAGACAAACAATAAACATGTCATCAATGAGTGCCCATCTGAAGTCTCCCGAGGAGACTGAGTTCACACTGGTGCTAGAAAGGGGAGGCAGATACTGGGAGTGCATTTCTCCACTTGTTGGCTTTTGGTATAAAATGGCAGCATAGGACAACCCTAAACTAACTCACATCCTCCCAGGAACACATTGAATTTACACTTACAGACAGAGCAGCTGCCCCTTAAGAAGAACTAAGGGCTGACTTAACAGCTTCTGCACAGCAAACGAGGGGGGCGGGAGAGAGAGAGAGAGAGAGAGAGAGAGAGAGAGAGAGAGAGAGAGAGATATCCAGCAGTGATTTGGAAGACAAGGTAGCAGAAAACACCCAAATGGAATAGCAAAAAGAAAAAAGAATTAAAAAATGTGAGCATAGTTAAAGGGACCACTGGAACAACATCAAGAGTAACAGCATTCAAATCATAGGGGTCCCAAAAGGAGAGAGAAAGAGATAGAAATGCACAACTGGATGACATTCATTGAGGAGAAATGCAGATCCTTAGAAGACATCGTAAAGGAGAGAACCAGTTAATAAGGGGCTGGAAAATCGAAGCTTCTGGGAGGAAATAATATATAACTGAGAAATGAAAGGTGACTAGGAATTAGCCAAGTGAAAAGCAGGAAAGAGTGTTTGAAAAAGACTGAAAAGCAGGTACCAGTAACATCTCTAGAAAAAGTAGAAAAAACAAACAGTTGATATTGTTTTTACTAAGGAGTGATTGGCTGACTGGTTTATCTCTTTCATGAATGATGTGCATATGATGTGATTTATTATTCGGCTATAAGAAGAAATTTATTTCCAGGCATGAGGAGAGAAGAAGGCCGGGTTAATGTTATGTGCCCATCATGGTATGGTTCTGCTTTCCCCGTAAACCTCTGTAAAACAGCAGTGATACCGGGGTGGCCGGGAGGCATTCATTTTCCCACTATGCTCACAGCTAACTTGAAACTAAATGCCTGGTAACCACTGTACCTACTATTCAAACACAGCTTCAAGAAAAGCTCTCAGGGTCACCTCTTTTAACTTGTTTCTCCTAATTCCTCCCCATAGAGCTGCTTTTGTCCTACAAAGGCCAACAGAAAGGATGCTATTAAATTTGGAATCACTCAAAGATGGAAAGATTCTGTGCATTTTATGTGTCAAATTTGTACCTAAAAGAAAGCCCTATAATTAGGATTAAACATATGAGGGTATCTATTATTCAGATAAGCAGCAATATTATTTTATTTAAGGAATTTTCAGCTTTGAATTAACATAAACATGACCTGCAAGATAATAAGATTTACATATATCCTTTAACAATGTATCATTTTCATTATAATATATTACCTGCAATTGTGTATTTACATAATGAGATTCTTGTCCTGGGTTAAAGGATATGTATAAAATACAATTAAGGCATTAAAATTAAAGATAAATTATCCCCACCAGAAATAATCCTAGCAGGTTAATTATTAAAGAATCTTGAATTAGCAGATCACAAAAAAGTTCCCCAAGGAGTCTTTAACTAAAACTCTTTAGGACCTGGCAGGACTGAAACCAAAATCTTTCTGAAAAAGTGAGTAATGTTTAAGTAACCCAAGCTATGAAATCGGAAGCTCTAAGAGCAGCATTGCAACAGTTGATTTTAATTGCTCTGATGCACTGGAGAGCGACACACTCAGCTTCCTGAATTTCTGTTAAAAGTGAATGGGATTCTTTCTAACTGAGGATCACAGTTTTGAGGTATCCTACAGGAAATTAAAGATAGGTGGATAAATAGATAATAGGATAGATAGATAGACAGGCCAGATAGGTAACATTCCATGCTATTTATGCTGTCTTTACTCAAGAGAAATATATGACAATAATCTTTATGTGAAGGTTATCCGTGGATTTCTCATAAGGCCCCTTCTTTTCATCTAACTTTTAATTTAACATTTTCCTGTCCTTGAAATATGCAGAAAAATAGTAATGATCCCCATGAGAAAAGAGAGAGTATGACAGAGACCCCCTCACTGCTGAGTGATTCACGAGGTACATAAAAACAGCCAACTTACTCTCCCTTGTGCCCTTTTCACCAAAGGAATTGAATTTGTTGCTTTGTAACTAGATTTTGATTAGGGAACACATTCTGTGTCTATAGCCGAGTTTTCTTTGTGGAAAACTCAAATTGTTAACTTTGATGGATTACTTTTAAATGCTTTGAGTTCTAAATAATGAGAAACTTAGACCTACAATGGCTCAAATACAGGTGCTTTTAAGTAAGTGGCCACTGGAAGCATTTCAACTATTGTATGATAGTGTCACCATTTGCTGAAGGCCAGCATCTATGCTGTTATCTTGGTCTTTTTTTATGATGGCAAGGTGACAATTACAGCTGTGGACATCATGTCTGCATTACATGCAGTGAGGGTAAGGGGGTCAGGGAGAAGGTGGAAGAGGAAGCTCTAGTTGTATCTGTGCTATTTATCAGAAACACAAAAGCCTTCCCCAAAGCCCTCAAAAGGTGTCAGCTTATAGCCCATTAGTCCGAGCTGTGCCATATGGCCATTTCTAATGGGAAGGAGATTGGAAAGATAATATTTGCTTTCTAGTCTCTATAATAAATGCAGCAAGGATTAAGGCAATTGGAAAGGCTATGAGGAAGACTCTCAAAGAGTTGGCTGCATTTGCCCTACATTAACATATTGTTTTAAAAGCCTTTAGTTATTAAGGCTTCTCAAGGACAAGAAGGTAGGAAAGAACTAAGATCTTTGTGCCAAATATAGAGTAAACCTTGGAAAGAATGAGGTAGAATGGAAAATAAACTAGAAATGATTTAAAAATACATTGAAGTCATATCTTACAAAACTTGGGGCAAGCCAGTCACTAATAATGCACCCGAAGGTTCTCTAACCTGTAATGTACATAATAAAAACATTCTTCTATCCTTCACAGAAGTCACCAGAAAGTTGGTTAAGAAAGCATTTGCATGTATGTATAGATCTACAATAATTTTAAATCATTAATATACATACATATAGATAGATACATATATATAAATACTCTATAGTAATTTAAAACAAAAGAATCATTTACTTGGGTGAGAAAAGTAATCAGCCAAAATAACCATTATGCTCTCAGTCATAAAGCCATGATTTATGCTGTGTCTCTAGGATGGACATAAGAACAAATAACAATTGTTTGGGGTATTTCAATCATATGAGCCCTGGAAACAATGTCAAAGAGACTGGCTTTAATCAACCCATGATTCGACAAGTCCTCTGTTAAAAGAGTACTAGGATTTAGGGAGCAAGAAAACAAGCACAGAAACATGAATGAAATAGGAGAAGGTCAGGTGAATGGGCTATGGCTCAGGGACTGGGAACCACTGTTGCTTTGAAAGACAGGTATGTGATTTAGGAAAGTGATGCTAAGTCATACTGGCATTTCGTCAGGAAGGATGATGTCATTTTTAGAAAAATGCAAATAGAAGCAAGAGCAGTAGGAAATAGTGGCCTGTGTATGAATTATCCAGAGTGACTGTGTTTTACTAGAATCATATGAAAATAAACTTGAAAACAGAAATTGGAGTTGCGGAGGGTCTTGAACAAGGGAAAGGGGAAATTAACATGGGACGGTAGATTCGGATTCTGAAGAGAGGGGCTTTGTTCAAGGAGGTCTGTGGTTGTAGGACACAGTTTTTCTGAAGGCCATCAAAATGGTTTGGGGAAAAACCATGGCGTTCTTGGATGAGAGCATGTGCTGCAGGAAAAATATGGTGTTATGGACTGAGATGTGTTTTCCCAAAATTCTCATTGAATTCCTAATCCCAGTCAGTACCTCACATTGTGACTGTATTTGAAGATAGGACCTTTACAGAGGTGGTGAAAGTAAAATGAGGTCATATGGGGGAGGAGGGACTAGTCCAATATGACTGGTGTCCCTATAGGAGATTGCAACACAGGCACAGGAGACTAAGTGAGGACAAAGGTAAAACATGGCCATCTACCAGACAAGGAAAGAAGCATCCAGAAATGTGAGAAAATAAATTTTGGTTGTTTGAGCTACCCCTGTGGTATTTGTTATGGCAGCCCTGGCAAACTAATACAGTGAGGAGATATTACTTAGGTTTAAAAAAGTAATGATAATGAACTAAATTCATAAAAGTGGGAGTAGAAAAAAAGGTAGTTTCTGGAAACATTGTATAGGTGTCACATCACTGAAATTTGCAGCCATTGCCATGAGGTATGGAGATGAACAGTCAGCCATAACTGAGCTCTAAAGACTGGGAAATGGGTAAGTGAGAGAGGACGGTGGGTTGGTGGAAGACAAGGATGGATGTGGCTTCAGCTGTGTTTCCTTTAAGGAGGTGGCAGGTCCCCAGGTCAGAGGCATTGATCAAAGACTAAGACGGATGGCCAAGAAAGCCAACATTGAGCGCCACCAGAGTGGTGCCACCACTTGAGCAACCAGTGAACGAGTTGTGTGGTTGCTTTTTAAGTAGCTGAAACAATAGGACTAAATATCTGTATGTGTAATTTAGTGACAAATAAACCAATAAAACCAAATAAACTAAGAGACCTTCTCTTCCTGATGTCTAATGCTGAAAGTTCCTTTTGGGAAAAAAAAAGTGTTCATGTTTGTGTTTTGGGGCCTTTTTACACAGAGGTAAGACCAAAAAGACAAATAGATCATGGAAAGGTGAAATGATTTGAATTTATACAAGTACGACTGTACGAGATTGGATTCGTTCCCAGGAACAGATTAGTGGGAAGTGGGAGAGCATTAAGGCACACTCTCCCTCCTTGGGTAAGATGGAGAGGAGGTACATTAGTGCCGTAAGGAACAGGTTGCCTGGGGCCAGTCTGGGGACAGGGTCCAGACCGTCTCATAGTAGTGAAAGGATCGTGTTATCCTTACCAAGAGAGACTTTGCTTTGATTATACATTTCACCTCTGTGCCAGACTTTGCTTAAACACTACTCCTTGGGGAAAATCAAGAAATTGAGAAGTATTTCCCAGATCAAGAGCTCCCTGCTTTTAGCTCTTGTTAGTGAAATGTCCCACTGATTCCCAAGAGTAATGTTTAGATGATGTGCTTGTATAAATTGTTTATATTGTTCATTAATTAATGTGATGAACATATTAAAAAATAGGACTCCCAGTTTTCATTCTGAGGGCTTATGCATAATAGCAAGAACCGTTAGCAAAGTACTACATTATTTATTTATGGAATGGCTTTGACTCATTTAAGAATGCTCTGTAATTAATTCTAGATAGTGTTTTGACTTTGTACAATTATAATTTAGCATTAAATTCCTGCAAAGGAAAACATTTTTGCTGTTGTTGTTTAATATTGATCAACTTAATGTGTTTGAGACTGTTATGTCTGTAGATAAATTAAAATATGAGTGTGGTTAGAATGATATAAACTTCTAAGATATTCATTTATTTTATAAATACTTTGTTGTGGAGATGATGTTGAATAAGTAAACAAGGAGGGCCTGCCTTTAGGTGTTTTACATTTTTTTATATTTCTGTTTAACCCTAAAAGGTTTAAGTTCAAATTATAGAAGGAAGGCCCAAAATCAAATACAAGATGATAAAAGAACTTTGAAAAAATCATCTTGTTTTGACCTAGAGCTAATGTAGATGTGTTTAGTTTCATACTTGCAAAACCAAAGTCTTATTACAATTGTTAATCCAAATCATGATAACCTTTGACATTTTACTGTACTTAATGATAAAAGATTAACCTGTGTTGAGTTTATTTCATTGTCATAATACATTTAAGGATTTCAATAAGTGTTTAGACAATGTAATTTCTGAGCACAATTGCTCTCTGAGGCCAGCACTCTGATTAGATGTAGTCGGCACCTTACAAATTGGTCCATATCAATGCTTTTTGCTAGGGCGTTTTCCAACAAATGATGCCATAAAACCCCTTGCTTGGAACTCTCATCTCTGCCCTATTTGCCTGATCTTGGGGCTCTCACTCAACCATGCTGATGTAACAGTAGGTCAAATTAGATAAGAAACAGCCAAGACTTTCCTTTCCACTAAGTATAGTCTCATAAAAACTCACCTTGGAATCTGACAAATGGAATGATACAACCCGGGGAAGCCGATGAGAAAAGCCTAGAGGAAATCCCTACCTACTCTTAGTCTCCTTCTGCGCCTTACACTCTTGGATTTGGGGAAGCACAGAAATGGCCTTCCTCTAGAGGAAGTTGCAGTCAGTGATTGGCTTACTGACAGACACCTGCTTGTGGAAGGTATGACCCGGCCACAGTACAGGGTCAGCAAGGCCTGCTGAGCAGCTGAGTTACCCCTCTGGATCCTTCCAGGCCTGCAGTTGGCTCAGATGAACACCTCGGGCTTCGGAGCTGCCAGAAAGTATTTGGCAAAGATCCCACCTTTTTTCTCAAGGACTTTTTCTCAAGTGTTCTGTTGACTTGTTTCCTCGAAGAAAGGCAAGAGTGAAAGTGAAGCCATTGTCTACTTTAAATAGCCCTGAACTTCTAATGAGGTAATAGATGTGAAATCAATTTTTAAAATCACAATACAAATATGAGACACCTTCAGTTGTTACTTTAGTAAAGAGAACCACAAATTAGACCAAGGTCCCACATGTATGTACTTTCTTTCACCATGTATTTGTAAGTCCTCAAAAGAGGGTAGATCATGTAGGCTCTGGTTTTGTGAATTAGGTACTGGAGTTGCTTTTCTTTGTCCTCTCAGCATGTGCTTGTGGTACTTCCACCATCGGAGGTGCGTGCGGGGGTTGTGTGCTGTTTTTCAAACTGTTGCAAACAAACGTGAGCTGGGAGGTGAGCTGAGAGTTTCAAGCACCATGGAGTAAACTCTCCAATAACAGCTACGCTTATATAATGCCTACCAAATGTCAGCACTAGTCTAATGTTTTATATAAGTGAAACCCTTTATTCCTCACACTAAACATGTGAGGTATGTATGTACTTTTCTTTACCTCCATTTCACAGATGAGAAAACTAAAGAATAGTGAGGTACAGTGATGTGGTCCAAATCATACCACTAGTAAATGGCACAGTCGGACATCAGTTCCTACCAGTCTGTCTCCAGAGTCTGTACCATTAACCGCTGCTCCAGATGCTTTTAAATAGTTTTGTGGGTATTGTGCCATTTCTAATAGGAGATGTAATCGTTTTGTTATATATGTTTCATCTTTGTCTTCTACTGTGGATCCAGGCTCACGTGTAATCTTACCAGACTTTAATTCATAAAAGTCTTCTCTGATGATTATGTGTAAAATCCTTTACATTTGTAGAACGTTTCCATATTGATAAATGTTTTTTTCTTATCATTTTACCTGCTCCCTAAGCTTTGGAATACATGGGGCTTCATCCTCATTTTTAGATAAAGAAACTGATCAAAATGTTAAACAGTTTGTTCGGTTTCACATCACACGTTTGTAGCTGTTCTAAACCCAGAAATCAGTTGTCCAGCCCCTGGCGTAGCACTCTTGCTGATATGTTAGACTTTGTTTCCTCGTGTCTTCCTCGTATAGTTTAGAAAAAGATGAAAAGAAGTGTAAGAATCCTAGTAAAATTGGTTAAGCAGTTTTTGAGAAACATTTAGAATAATTTTAGAAGTCTTCACTAAAGTAGAGGGTGAAGATGCATTAGATGAACAGTGGATTTGGTTAGGTAAGCGTAAACAGTTCTGGCTCATTAATTTTCCGTTTCTCCTTTCTTGGCCAGCCTAACGCGAGCACCATGACAGGACGGGCCTCAGTGCTCTCTCGCTGTGTGCCAATTGCTTTCCCAAAGTGGTTCATTTGCACTTGTTTATCATCCTCTTCCTTCATTCAGTCTCAGAAGCTGTGTTGCTAATTATTGACCCAGACAAGCGGCAAAGAGGACAAAGGTGGCTAAAACTGGAGTGCTTTTTACTTAGAATCATAATGCATTTTCCATTTTTCAGAAGGAGCAAGGCATTTTTAGCTGTGGGGTTCAGGGACCATTCAGTTATATGGCCGCTTCAGTTTCTGCTGAAGATTTAATTCAGTTTTTCAAATGAAAAATTTGGAGGGTATTTCATTCACAGCCAGTAATTTGGGATGTGTGTGTGTGTGAGAGAGAGAGAGAGAGAGTGAGAATTTTTCCTTTCTGTATTAATATGTAAGACATAGCAGAATAATGATGCTTTCATTCATTCCATAAATATTGCACAAGGAGTTGCCAAGAGTAAAGAATAGTGCAAATACAGTGGGAGGTGTTTAGGTGTAAAATTACCCAACTATGGGACCCTACATAAAGTAGATGCTCCAAAAATATTTGTTAAACTGAAACAAACTGCCATATGAACTGTATCGCACAACCTTGGAATCTATTTGGAAATTATGAAGTCATTAAATTTCAAAGAATTGGGAAAGAATTTAGGGCTCATCTCATTCAGCCATTTTAGAGCTGAAACAATGGAGACCCATACAAATTATATGACTTTTCAAAAAATATTTAGAAGGAGTGTCCATTTTATCATAATGTGTTTATTATAACTAGATTACACATGTCAGTATCTACAATGCAGAGCATCATGTGAGAAAAGCTAATGAATGTTCTAGAACAGTGCTACCCAATGGAAATATAATACATACCACATATGTAATTTTTATTTTTTAATAGCCACATTTAAAAAGAAAAAAAATGAACTTAATTTTAAGAATATTTTAACTCGATATATCCCTAGTATTATAATCCCAACATATAATCAATATAAAAAATTGTTAGTAAGTTATCTTACTAAGTCTTCAACATGCAGAGTGTATGTGATTTTACTTTTGATGCACCTCAATTCGAGCCATACATATTTCAAGCACTAACTATCTGTGCCTGGGGGCTGCCCAGTTAGACAGGAGAGCTATATAATCCCTGGGGGGGAAGGGTGGTAATTATACATTTTTAAACATTTTAAAGCTGTAATATTGTTATCATTGCTTATTTATAAAGTTTTATGTTAATTTAAATGTGCAAAAATAAAACTTCACCCAAACTGACTCAGCAAGTTATTAAAAAAAACTGGAATAGACTTATAACCATTAGAGAAATTGAATTAATAGTTATAAATTTTAATCTCCACCCCCACAAATTAGTAAATAAGCAAACCATCTATATACTTCTACTAAAATTTCAAGAAAGAGATCATTTCTACCTTATGCAAATCGTCTCATTTTACACCTGTTCATAAGTATACAATTAGTTCAATTTGCAGCATTAGCAAAGTTTAATTGTTAGTCGTTTTTTTTAATGTGGTTAAACAACGGTCTTAGTTATCCACATTAGCCATCATTATCTTTTATTTCCTTATGAGTTGGTTCTGTTATTGATAATCAGCCGGGTGGTATTATTTAATAGGCTAGATACTGTGTAGGTCCTCCCTGCCATGCACTTAATAATAAAATGCATAAAATGAAGGTAGAAAGAAGTTACCTATCATAGGAATCTAAGCTTTCCCATTATTTTAGAGGTTTATAGACCAAAAAAAGAGGATTTCTCTTTCTTGCTGCTCTTCAAATTCCTGTTTCTAGTAAGAAATTCTGCATAAACAAAGAGACTACTACATTGTTCACTGTTCCAGTCCAAAAGGTTAATGTAATTGTGGGTTTGACTATCACCTTGACCTTTTCGCAGATCTTTGTTCAGAGCTCAGGTGACTATGTTGGTGGACTTTTCCCCTTTTAAGTTCTTCCGCTTTTGAAATAAACCCTGAACTGGCAGGAAAAAGGGAAAAGCAAGGAAGGGGTAGAACAGAATAGAAACTAAATTCGGTCACATTTCTGGAGGCTTCTGAATTTGGTACAATGAAACCCTTGTGGTCATTTCATACCTTATTTTTCAAAGGGCTATTACAGTTTTATTTTATTCTCTGGCCCAGAGAATAAATTAGTAGACTTCTAAAGCCTTCTCCTCAAAAGCTGATTTTGATTCTCTGTATAGTACAGCATTAATCCATAAGGCCATGCAGCCTTCTATGATGTGTCCTTTAACGTCTTAGGTTTCTTACAGTTCCTGTCTACAAGCATGAATTCATGTTAGTATCAGTGCAGTGAGGAAGATAGGGAAGTGCGTTAGAATGCTTACAGCTGTAACAGAAACCAAGCTCAAGTCACTCAGTGATTCAGTGACGCCTTTCCATCTTTACTTATTGCCATTTTAAAATGTTGGTGAGCATTATGCTAAGTGAAATAAGCCAGGCAGTGAGGGACAGATACCATATGATCTCACCTTTAACTGGAACATAATCAACAAAAGAAAAAAGCAAACAAAATATAAGCAGAGTCATTGAAATTAAGAACAATCTAACAATAGCCAGAGGGGAGGGTGGAGGGGACAGTGGAGAGAAGGGTTTTCAGGAACTACTGTGAAGGACATGTGGACAAAACCAAGGGGGAGGGTGGAAGCAAGGGAGGGATGTGGGTTTGGATGGGGTGGGGGGGAGAGGTGGGGAGAAAATACAGACAACTGTAATTGAACAACAATAGAATAATTTTAAAAAAAGAAAGAAAATAAAGGTCAGCCCAACTATCCCAAAGTAAAAAAAAAGTTGGTGACTTTTTAGAATTGTTCCCCATGATCTCAAAATTGTCTGTCAATATCCTATGTATTAAATGCAAGTAACTATGACTAATAAAAAAAAAAGGATCTTCTTTTCTTTATGTCTTCTTTTATGATAGAAAAAATCCTTCCCAAACAGACTACCTCTGACTTCTCTTCGTGGTCTTATTGGTCATGATTGCATCACATGCCAATGTCTTAACCAACCACTACCGCAGAAATGGTGCTTCCCTGATTAGCTGTGACAGTCAAGTTTCCTTCCTGGGGACTGGGGCTGAGGCCCACCGCCCCATAAGTACGCCGCCACAAAGGTGTGTGCATATTGAAATTACAGTGAGGGTCTAGTCAGAAGGAGAAATGACTCTTGTTTAGGTCACCTACTGAGTCAGGTACAAGTTAATCAGAAATTACAGTGTAGTGTAATAAGTGCCATGGAGAAGCATGTAAGTCCAGGATGCTGTAGAGATGCACAAGAAGGGCCCCTAGCCAGGCTTGCCAGAGCAAGGGGAAAGGAGAGTGTCAGAGTGCATTTCTAAAGAGAGTGTTATCTGACCTGAGACATAGAGGACAAGAGGGGAAACCCAAGGGAAGGGTGGTGGGAGGAGAGGGAGGGTATCCGGTAGACAGCATAGCATGTGCAAATAAGTGACTGTGAATAAGGGAGATCATAGTGGGTTTGGGAGGGTGCTGATCATCAGTTTGCCTAAGTATAGAGCACAAGGTGGCCATCCATCAGAAAAATAAGGCTGGAGACATACTGGAGTAGATAATAATAAGTCATAAAGAAATTCATACTTCATTCTGCTGCAGTGGGGAGCCAGTGAAAGATTTTAGGCAGCAAGTAGAATCATCAGATTTACACTTAAAAAAATCTCTTTGGGAAATTGGGTTGTAGGAGGTTAAGATTGGAGGTGGTTGAAACAAGAGAGAATCCATTGCAATAATTCGGCAAGGGGGAAACGGTGATGGAGATGTAAAAAGGAAAATATATTTGACAGACATTTAGGAGTTTGGACTAATCAGGACTTAGTTAAAAAGGAGGTAAGAGAAGTAGGAATCAATAATCACTCAGATTTCTGGCTTGGGCAAACAGGAGGATTGAAGATAACATTAATTGAGTATGGTATACAAAGGAAAAGCCAATTTGGAGGGGGAATGGATGCATTTAAATTGTACCTAATGATTTTGAGAGCTTATTTTGTCTAAAAAGGAAGAGAAATACTTCAGACTTGGGGTGATGAACACAAAATACAATATACAGATGATGTAATGTAGAACTGTAAATCTGAAACCTATATAATTTTATCAACCAATGTCACCCCAGTAAATTCAATAAAACTAAAATAAATAAAAAGAAATATTTCTGTTCTTAAAGCACTTTAAGATGGTAAGAAATATATTAGCCAATAAGTGATATATGACAGTACTAAAAATATGATAATTTATTGCAAAAGGTGTTAAGTAAAACAGGAGAGGGATAAAGTTTAGAGAAGGATGTGCTTCATTTTTAAAATTAACTTTTTAAAAGAATTTATTTATTTATTTTTTAGAGAGAGGAGAAAGGAAGGAGAAAGAGAGGGAGAGAAACATCGATGTGCAAGAGAGATCAGTTGCCTCTTCCACACCCCCAACTGGGGACCTGACCGGCAACCCAGGGATGTGCCCTGACTGGGAATTGAACCTTTTGATTCACAACCTTTTGGTTTACAGGCTGGCACTCAATCCACTGAGCCACACCAGCCAGGGCAGAAGTGCTTCTTTCTGAGGCATAAACAAGTGGGAGAATCTGAAATTACTCATAATAGATAAAAATTGTAGTTGACTCTGGTCTGTAAAGATTTGACAGATGTGAATTGTAGAGGGATGGGAGCACTGTACTCTTTATGAGGCAGATTTGAAGAATGCTGATTGGCTGGGTTGCAAGGGAAAATTTGAATGGGTATAATAAAATACAAAGTTTGTGGGCTAGTTGAATTGGTCAGAACTTTCAGGACGCTAAGAGAAAAAAATATGCATTCTTTCTGTACTGATCACTTATTGCAAGGTGTATTAGTTAGCTATTGATACAGTAATGCTGCATAACAACCAAGCACAAAATATCTGTAGCATATAGCAATAAACATTCGTTTCTTGCTCATAGGTCTGTTATGAGGCTGGGTAGTTCTGCTTTGGGCTACAGGTTGCCTTCCTGTTTGTTCCTGATGTTTTTCCTTCTTGGGTCAGTGGTTTCCCGAGGCCTGTCCTTGTCATGGCCAAGTTGGCAACTCCCAGGCTGGCAAGTGAAAACACTGCAAAACTCATAAGGCCTCAGCTTGGGACAGGCAGATCATTATACAGAATAATTGCATTCTGTTGGTCAAAACACATTAAAAGGCCAAGCTTGATATCATTGAGAGAAGGGCAGTGAGGAGGGGAGGGACAGTAAAGGCAGTGCACATTTACTGAATAACAACTAACCCATGACGTAACGACAGATAGAAATTTTAGATATTGTGGGTTTTGACCCATCAGCCACAAACCTTCTGGAACACTGAGGCTTTCAACTGAGGAGTGCCCAGTGGGCTTCTTAGGCATACTCAGGACAACACCCTACTTGAGTGACCTCCTTTTTGCCTTGTACTTTGCCTTTCCATAGGGATGATATGGGCCCCTACATTATTCATGGAGCTGAATGGTTATTGGTCAGAATGAGAACCAGCTACTTCAGGATCATCTCATAGTCACCAATAGTTGCCTTCGTTCTCATGCAGCAGTGTAGGTCCATTCCTCTAGGACCCATTGGAGGTTGATAATTGCCTCTCTCACCAGCACTACTGAGTGATAAGAACTAAAGCAATAAAAAATGATTGTAATATTTTCCTTAACACGTAGTCTTTGGCCTTCTTCCAAAAACTAGGTACATGTATGAAAGCTAAGAAATTGGGCCAATAATGTGTCTTAACATCCTGAGAAAGTATGCAGCCAAAGAAAGTAACATTTTTCCCATCACTGAAGATGTCCTCAAATTGTATTATGTCTAATGCTCTACTTGCTTGCTGTGTAAGCAGGAGATTTTAGCCATAGTCCGAATTCCTGAATTAAAGGTATATGACTATAGTTGCATTAATTTACACATAAATTCTTAAGCCCAAATAGTCTCATGATGCTTGAGTAGAACCTAGTATGTATGTGTGTGTATCCTGTTTTGAGAAGATCATCTTTTAGTATTGATACTGGTGGCATGGTCATATAATATGCAAGGGAGCTCACTTCCTGTTTCCCTGTACTTCCCAAATTCCACTAAGCACTTTTTCTCATTTTATTCTGTGGCTTCTGTACTGCTAGCAATGACCAGTGACTCAAGAAGGCCACATACAGTGAAGAAAGAAGTGCCTTTCCTGGCACAGTTCTGCCCTGAGGTTCCTTTTCACTTTACCAAGACAAAAATGCGTGGCTGCTCCTTTTCTCTGCATCCCATAGTCCTTGCAGATCAAAGCTCTGGCTTCTCTTTTATGACTACTTTTCCATTGCAGACTCTCCTTGATGTTGAAGGAGGCTGTTGAAAAAGAGGAAGAAAGAGGAGGGGGAACACAAAGACAAGATGAGTAAGAGGCCAGATTTAAGAAATAGATTTATGTTTAATCCTTTGCAAAATGAATCCCACTAAGACATTTAAATATTAGCTGTCACAGGGATTGTGCTTGAAAAAGCTGATTCCAACCCTGAGCATAAATATCTTGTTCAGGAAGGCAGTAGATCTGAGGATTCAACACTACACCTGCCACAGGAAGAAGGCCCTGGCCAGGGGCAGGTACTAGGAATGCCCTCCAAGGGAAAGAGAGAGGACATAGTCTAGGTAACAGAGCAGGTGTGTTGTGATAACCATGAGGTGCCAAATTAGAGGGAAATTGGAGAGAGGATATGATACAAACTGTGGCTGAACAAGTTACAGATAGCATCAGGTCAAGCTAATATGGATGGCACTGGGCCCTGTGTTCTATACCTTAAGTACTTTCCTGTAGGGGTGAGTTCTTAGAACAACAGACATTGAAAATTGAGTAACTTGAAATTATTGTATTTGCTACAAATAAAATAATCATATTAGTATTTATCAAGTGAAAAATACTATACTACTTAATCAGTTTGTATTAATGAAAATAACAAAAGCTTTCTACAAATTATTGTTGCTAGATTGGTTGGTGCATTATTTGGTGAATGAATGAAGAAAAAGGGAAGAAGGGAGGGAGGAAGGAAAGGAAAGAACAGCAAGGGAGGAAAGAAGGGGAGGGAGGGAGATCAGAAAGGGGAAAATGTGCTGAATTTCTGTTTTTAAAATCCAATATTTATTACTAATAAATCATGCACTCTTTGTCAAATCTTGTACCAATTTTTTTTAGTCTTCACAGATCAGATTTGTCATATCTCAATGTGCTATACTTATAAAATGGTTTTTGGATTTTAAAGAGATAATTAACAAAGTTAGCTCATGAAGGCAGACTAGTACAACCACTGTGGAAAACAGTATGGAATTTCCTCAAAAAACTAAAAGTGGAATTGCCTTCTGACCCAATGATTCCACTGTGAGATATACCCTAAGAATCCTGAAACACCAGTTCAAAAGAACCTACGCACCCCAGTGTTCATAGCAGCACAATTTACAATAGTCAAGTGCTAGAAACAGCCTAAGTGCCACTCAGTAAATGAGTGGATCAAAAAACTGTGGTACATTCATAGAATGGAATACTACACAGCAGAAAGAAAGAAGGAACTCCTACCTTTCAAAACAGAATGGCTAGAACTAGGGAGTATTATGCTAAGTGAAATAAGCCAGGCGGTGAAAGACAAATACCATATGATCTCACCTATAAGTGGAACTTAATCAATAAAAAAAACAAATGAACAAAACAGAGCCAGAGGCATGGAAATAAGGAACAGGCTGATAGGGACCAAAGGGGAGGTAGGAGAGGGATAAGGAAAGAAAGAAGGAAAAGGACTAGTTGAAGAACAAGCACAAATGACCCATGAACGTGGACAGTGGGGTGGGGATTGACTGTGGGAGTGGGTGGTGGGCAGGGCAGAGGAGAGCAACAGGGGAAAAACTGGGACAACTGTAATAGAACAATAAATAAAAAATGTTTAATAGATTGGAGACAAAATATAGATAACAAATTATATCAAATAAGTATAATTGTAAGTTAATGCTTTTAAGTTAAAATTGACTAAGTTGTTATGGTTAAAAATAGTTCACCCTGTTTTTCCCCTGTATAAAAGCTTTTCATAAATAATAGCTTATACTTATTCGAGTGTTTGTAATGTCCGAAAACAGATAATGTTTTATATTTTAATAGACTGACAACGTCTTTTTGATATCATGTATTGTTTTCAGACCGAGTGCCAGTCTGTATTCTAAGTGCTTTGCATGTATTAATTCATTTAGGTTGCTTGGTTAGTACTTCTCTCACCTTATCAACACATTGCCCCCAACAAGTGAGTTTTCATGAACACACACACACACACACTCACTTTAGCACTTGGAATTCTGGCTATTGTGGAATTCAAGAACACAAGATCTCAGTAAGATGGGGCTGGGGATGTTACCAGGATCATCTGAGCATTCATGGGTGTGGGCAGGGTGGCTCCTCCACTGAACCTTAGCAGTGGTTTTGCTTCATTGAATTAGAGATCATGTGGAGAGTTTTATTTTATTGTACTTTTTGGTGTTTCTCTTGGTTTCTGAAGAATTGACTTGAGTCATTTTAGAAGGCATTTCACCTGCATTTGGAAAAATACATTTCCAAAATTTCTCCCAATATGGACATTTTAAAGTCGTTGAAAAATTATGTTACTATATATTTGTACAAAGAATTTCACAATAGAATATTTTATTGCTTTTTCAGCAGAATTTTAACTGTTCTTGTACAAGTATTACAAATGAATAAAATACATAATTGGTAAATACAAGGTCCAACAAAAATAATACCCCCTTTTTATTACAAAATCATGAGCATGTAATTTATTAAAAAATCATAAGTGTAACATAGCAGTATCATACTCAAGCTCACCATATGACATTTTAGGTGAGATGTTCAAATTAAAACTACAAATTATTGCATCCATGTTATTACCCCACCAACCACACTCAAGTAGGCCTCACTTCTGCTGGACCCTGTATAATAGTCAAAACTAGGTCAGGTATTGTAATTACAGGTAACCTCAGAAATATTAGTAACATCTTTTTATTCATACTTGGTTGATATTTTACTCATGCAAAAGGAAAAGATGCACAATTGTGGCTGAAGTCTGTATAGGACCAGTCTAAAACCAGCCATAACCATGTAGTGTTTCCATGGTATTCTCCCCATCAATGGAAAACTACTGTCAGCTGAGCTGAAGTCAGAGACTGTGATCAAAGGTCTGTTTCCTTTCCACAACTGAGTGTTTCAAACTATTTTCAATAGGTAAAATCACCAGTAAAGGTCAGATTAGTTTTTCATGCATGATCGATTCTGTTTGCTTTAAAAGTATTATACCAGAAGGGTAGATGGGGTTTTCTTCTGACTTTAGAACCAAATTAGAATTCAAATATTCAGTTTTGAATCAACCTCAAATCATTTCCTTTAATTTTCCTTGGCAAAATGATATGTATTTTTTAAAATCCTCACTCAAGGATATGTTTATTGATTTTAGAGAGAGTGGAAGGGAGAGAGATATAGAGAGAGAAAGAGAAATATTGATGTGAGAGAAACATCAATCAGTTGCCTCCTGCACACACCCTGACCTGGGATCAAACCTACAACTAGGTGTGTGCTTTGACCAGGAATCGAACCTGCAACCTTTTGGTGAATGGGACGATGCTCCAACGAACTGGGCCACCTGGCCATGGCAATGATATGTATTTTTTAATGGGGAAGAAGAAAGGCTTCTGGGGAAAAAATAGATACATACATATGTATTCTCCCATATTTGAAACCAGTCTGTGGTCTCTGCATATTGAATATCAGTTCTACACTTGAATCTAACATGTCTTTTATTAGATTCTAAGCATTTTGAAATCAGAGACTTTGTTTTTTAAAATAAATACCCTCCATAGATGACCATACATGATCTTTTCCCTGTGTGTTGTCTTCACTAATGACTGCCCACAATGGACATAAAAGGTTATATTCTTTCTTATTCTTAAAACAAAGGAAAAAAGTTTCCCAACTCCAAGATTGAAGATAATAGATCATAAAAATTAATCTGCATATAGGTTGGGCTAAAATTTTAGGACAACAGCTTCCATCTTATATAGAAAGAAGCTGGGCTTCATAGTTTATTTCTTTAATACACTGTTGTTAATTATAAAACTAATAATCACAATAATAACCCTACATCCAGAAATTGTGAAACAAGAAGTGGACTTTTTTGTCTGTCATTGTAGCACGATAAAACAATGAACATTTTCACGTTGCTTTATGTTTTCTCTTTCCATGAGTTTTAATCTGTAAGTGTACTTTCTGCGCTGCTCCACGGACGACAAGAGCAGTCCGTTTCCCCTCTTTTCTTTCTGTAATGACGCCTTTCGTGTGTTTGAAGTAATTTCAACTTAACTCTCTTGCTTATACAGGGTGGGGCACGAGTAGGTTTGCAGTTGTCATATGAATAAGTAATACAATAATTAACAAACATCAATATAAGAATAAACCCTGTGTCTCACAGACCCACAGCTGTAAAACTACTTTTGCCCCACCCTGTTTTGTATGATGAACTGCCCCTCATGAAACAGGTATCTTTTCTTTCAAAAATTAAAGAGAATGCTGATAACTTCATGATTTTAATTAATTAATTACTCCGTGTCAACAAAATTTTTAGTCTCATAATCTCTCCAGTTAATAGGTATGTGTCTCTAGCTATGTGACCTAAGCATGTTATCCAACAGTACTATACCTGTTTTCTCATCTGTAAAATGTGGGTAATGGCTAAATGCTATATTTGTTATTTTTACTATTTTTCTTAGTCTAAAACTTCCACTAATCTGACAGAGAAGACCATTTGAAACAATTCACTAGGTTTGTCAATAAACCATGTGACATTTATTGACATGCCTCCAGTGTACCCTAGGTAGGCAGAAACTGTGGCTTATACTCAAATGTCTACTATACATTTCTTCTCTAGGTCTGTACCATTAGTTAATGGAGTAAGTCTTCCCTTTCTCTGTCACTTGTCAAAATTCAATTGCTCTCAATTAATCCTATTTTGCATAAAAAGGAGAACTGTCTTTCAAGGAGGAAGCAAGATCAGTGACAAGGATAATTCCTTAAATTCTTTAAGCCTGGTGCCTTCGTAGGTTTTACAACTGCACACCAGAGACAGACTTCTGCTTGGGTCTGAGGAATAGCCAAGCACTAAATCGGCCGGCATAACACAGTCTAGAAATGTCAGAGGTAGAATGAATCGTTTGTCAGAAGCCAGCTCGCTCTCAGCTCTGAGAATATCCAGCTGCATACCTCAAGGGACCTACGTGGAAAAAACTGAGGGGAAATGCTTTGGGCTTTAGAGCTTTTATTTCCTATGAGCAACACATCTTCTGCCCTTCTCTCACCCGTGTTCCCATTGTCCTCACATCGTGTCTTTCTGCTAATTCACTGCCTGTGCCTGCTGAGCCAAGGTCTTAAGTTGTTTATGAGTATTTAAAAAAAAAAAAAGATTAAGTCCACCATAAATTGACTCTGTGTGCCTGAAGGGGCTGTGGCCTTTTGTTGGACTAATACGCCAGCAATTTGGGTGTCATGTTATGCTGCAGAGATGAAACGTAGGAAGAACCTTAAAAAAGTCTCCTTTTAATAAAAAGGCTGTTGGGGAAGCCTGCTGGTCCCCTGCCTAGTTGCTACTTTCTATGTGTAGCAACACATTAGTTGATAGAAGTGAAAAAAAATCATTAACTGGCCTCCCTCCCACTGAATGACGAAGGTAGATAATACCTGCACACAGGCCTCTGGGGAGTGGTATGAACGCAGCTGCTTCTGAAGGGCAAGAACGGGTCCTCTGGAAGCCTTCCTTGCCTGGGGTGTTCTCCCGTCTTGCCAGCTGCTGCCCACCGAGCCAGTGGGTGCTCTCAAAGTCTAGGCAAATGCAAGAAACAATTTCTTTGGCTCAGATGTGTACTGGCTCGCTAGAGGCAGCTGGTATGTGAAGAGAGAATGTCACCAGCTGCTAGGTCTCAAATTACCAGCATAGGCTGGCTGCTGACGGAATGGTGTGTGCCTATCCTGTAGCAATGAGGCCGTGACCGACATTTCTTGAGTGATCACCGTCTCGATCCCCGGAGGAGGTTTGGAAATACTCCACTGAGACAGGATGGCAGCACTTGAACCTGGAGTCAAGTTTCAAAAGTTGTGTCTAAGGACAGGTCTTTTCAGTCTTCTACCTCTGCTCATGTGTAAAGTAGCAGGTGTTTTCATAGAGCTGAGAAAGACAGGTGTCCACTGGTGGTTATGGCATCTGTTTACTTCAGTCCAGTCACCTCGCCAAGTGTCATAGCCACTATCAATTCAGTTTGATGAAGGTTGCTTCCTCCATTCACAACTGGGGCTGACGTTCACCACATTCCGGAATTCATTATGCAGGGCTGTGTCTGAGGGTAGGTTAATAGGTAGTTTTTAAAAATTAACTGGATATAACCTTTTCCTCTCCCATATAAGTTGCAATGATTTCGCCACTCCTCCTTCTGCCCACCTGAGTACAGTTTATGTACAAATCAACAGCAACATGGAAATTTACTCTGAGCTTTATGATGCTTCAGTCTGCTTAAACATCTCATGCTTTATACATTTCCTTCTTCCCCATTTCTAACCCAAAATATACCTGTGCTCACTTGCTCTAGAACATGATCATCCCTTTTTTCCAGCTTTATTGAAGTATAATTCACAAATAAAAATTGTATATGTTTAGGGTGTTCAATGTAATGGCTTGATATACCTATCTATACACTGTAAAATGTAATGAATGCATCCAATCGATACGCTTATACACAATCAATTTAACAAACACGTCCATCTATTCGCCTAGTTACCAGTTTTGTTTTGGTGTGGGTGGCAAGATCACCTAAGGCTTACTCTCTTAGCAACTTTCAAGTTTACAACACAACATTATCCCCTATAATCGCCATGCTGTGCATTAGACCTCCGGAACCCATTCATCCTGTACCTGAAAGTCCGTGCCCTTTGACCGACATCCCCCCACTTCCCCCACTCTCCCCGGCTCTTGGAAGCTGCTCTTCTACTCTCTGCTTTCATAAATTTGACTTTTTTAATAGATTCCATGTGTAAGTGTGATTATACAGTAAGTGTTTTTCTCTCTTTGGCTTATTTCACTTAGCACTATGCTCTCCAAGTTCATCAATGTTGCTGCAAATGGCAGGAATTCCTTCTTTTTCATAGCTGAAAGGTATTTCACAGAGCCTATGTACCACATTTTATCTGTTCCTCTGTCAGGAGACACTTAGGTTGTCTCCATGTCTTGGCTATTGTGAACAATGCTGCAGTGCACACGGGGGTCCCGGTATCTCTTCAAGATAGCGATTTTGTTTCCTTTGGTTATACACCCAGTTGTGAAATTATTGGGTCATATGGCAATTGCATTTTTTGAGAAACCTCTGTATTGTTTTCCACAATGGCTGCGCCAATTTACATTCCTACCGATAATGTACAAGGGTTCACTTTTCTCCAGCACCTGCCAATGCTCATTATCTCTTGTCTTTTGGTAAAAGCCATCCTAACAGGTATGAGGTCATTGTGGCTTCAACTTGCTTTCCCCTGTTGAGTGATGATATTGAGTACCTTTTCGCCTCAGTGAGGAATGGAGCCGAATCCCCCTCGGCAAGACGTTGTGCGTGGAACACTCCTCGGAGTTATGGCATCTGTGGGATGAGGAAGCTGGAACCCTTACCCTCCAATTCCACCAGTTAGCGCCTGTTTCTGGGGATTACTAACAACCCCCCACTTGTGGTGTATTTCTTTTTGGGACAAGCACGTAACTATGGCCAGAAATAGCCCTTAGGTAGAGACTTGTAAGTTAGAAACTAACAAACAAACAAACACCCTCTGAAGCAGGAAGTTGCAGGTTTGAGAGGTGGTTGTTCGGCGGAAGACACGGGCACCAATGCTACCTGCCCCCCACATGCGGTTCAGGGACACTGAGTTAATTTCATCTGCACGTGTACACGAGTCTTTTAAATCAAGCCTTAATTTTGTCCTATATGGTGAAAATATAAACAAAACTATTCTTGTTTTTGAATATGTAACATCGAAATGATCTTGATAGGTATAAAGCAAATTCATTGAATTTATCACAAAATCCAATGTACAGCCATATGTTTACTTAAAGTTCTTGGTAGACTACCTTTTAAAATGAACGCTTCTATCAGGTGAGCTTTAAAGGTATTTTTCTACAAGCTGTTTAATTAAAATGAGCTTTAAAATACTTTATCATATTATAAACCTTCAAAACAAAAAGGATGGTCTTCTGAAACCTATAGAAAATGTTCCTTAAATGTCACTCCCAGTTGCCATCTCTACAGCCACGTGGTAAAGCAGTGAAATGTGATCTCATCAAATAAAAGATGAAATGACCCTTGCAGTTAATTGAGCTTTCTCTTGAGTTAGGAAGAAAAGGGCAAAGTTCTCTCTATGACTAATTCAAGGGTTTTAAGGAGTTATCCTAAGTCATTCCGACAACAAGGCCTGGAATCCCAGGGACGGAGGAAACTTTAAAAGTCCCACCCGCCCCTCAGACCTGGTTGTCCACGTGCTCGCCTCGAGGCCTTCTGCCCAGAGCTTCCGTGTCTCCTCACATGCACTCCTCTCCCAGCAACCCCAGGGAGCCCATTCCACTTTTGTTCAAAGTTTTTCTTCATACAATCCCATTCTCTTCCTCAAGACTCACTGATGGAATGACACTCTGCATTGCTGCACGCATGTCTTAGGCCTTGCCTGCCCCTTTGGTCCACGCCATTCTTCATGAGGCCTCTTTTCTGTCAGCTTTCAAGCCCTGTATGTGGAATCCTCTCTCCCTGAATGTTCCCTGACTGTCCAACCCACAGGACATTTTTCCCTTCACTTATCATACAATTCATGATCTGTGTCCATTCATTCACTCATCCATTTGTCCAATATTTATTGAGTGCTCCCTGTAGGCCAAGTGTGGTTCTAGTTAGGGGGCTACAGGAGGAGGCTGTAAGCCAGGCAACTCCTGTGCTCACTGGAATTCTGTTCCACTAGGGGAGATCCACAGTGAAGAGCACCAAAATTTCAGATACGATAAGACCTATGAAATGAATTAAACACAATGTTGTGTTTTTCATGAGCACATGTCTCCTTTTATTGTAAACTGAAGCAAGTTTTACTGATTCATCTTTGTAAGTGTGTGATACCACTCCAAATGGATAGTATTTAATCATTTGGGATTATAAATGGGATTAGTTGATAGTATCATAATTATAGTTACTATTGCTTGGAAGGACGCATCTTATACTTGTGGAATTTTACACATTTTACATCTGTTACACTTACCAAACGTCAAAGTGTTGGCAGGTTCCCTTGTACACTGTGAACACTCAAGCTGTCACAGAAATATTTAAACGGACTTTATTTTCAATTTTCTACCCTTAACTTTCTTTGAAATCAAGACAGACTTTGCTATCCCTTAATCTTCCCCTAAACTTTGTTGACCCTTCCCACTCCAAAACTATCAGACTCTCATTCACCCCTTTAGAGAAATATGAAAGGTTAAGCCACCTGTTTACATTTAAATCTACTCCCAACTCTGTGTTGATTTTTGTGGTAGATTTAAGGAGGTGTGAGATCCAAGTTACTATACAATGGCACTATACAATGTACATACTATGCCTAAAAATGACACATTATGATTCAAATTAAGGTGAAAAAAGGTTCTATTCATCAGCACAACGTTCTTTCCCTTAATTATCATGGCAGCTGGCCCTGTCCAGCCTAGTGAATTACACCTTGCTTTCAAATCCGTGTGTGTGTGTGTGTGTGTGTGTGTGTGTGTGTGTGTTCCTGATTTCTAATG
Organism: Phyllostomus hastatus; assembly: GCF_019186645.2. Classification (NCBI taxonomy): domain Eukaryota; kingdom Metazoa; phylum Chordata; class Mammalia; order Chiroptera; family Phyllostomidae; genus Phyllostomus; species Phyllostomus hastatus. Next base: position 31,859,758 of record NW_025333916.1, read on the forward strand.
GTACCAGCTCCTGAATTAATACTTGGCAACATCACCATTCATTGTATAAAAAAAGTACGGTTCAAAGGTGTCAGGCGTGACCTCTTCAAACATCAATTTACAACTACAAAGCAAGGAATGATTACAACCACCTTAAAGAGTTGTTTTGAATATTGGAAGAGAAAGCATAAAAAACCAAGTGGGGAAAAAATAAGTAGATAGTAGGTGTTGAGTAAATGCTAGTGCTGTTTAAATAACCAAATT